>NC_050102.1:165840968-168340968 GCF_902167145.1 Zea mays
CGCTCTCCCCTAGGGCACCGGACACTGTCCGGTGGTGCACCGGACAGTCCGGTGAATTATAGCGAAGCGCCTCTGAGAATTCCCGAAGGTGAAGTGTTCAGCTTGGAGTCGTCTGGTGCACCGGACACTGTCCGGTGGTGCACCGGACAGTCCGGTGCGCCAGACCAGGGCACACTTCGGTAGTCCCTTGCTCTTTTTATTGAACCCTTTTCTTGGTCTTTTTATTGGCTTTTTGTGAACCTTTGGCACCTGTATAACTTATAGACTAGAGCAAACTAGTTAGTCCAAAGATTTGTGTTGGGCAATTCAACCACCAAAATCATTTAGGAAATAGGTGTAAGCCTAATTCCCTTTCACCCCCTTTGTGTTCCGTCTCGCGCCGACCCATCTGGGCTGGGACACGTGGCGACAATTCACTCATCGGTCCAGGGACCCCCCCGGGGTCGAAACTGAGAGCACCTAGAGGGGGGGTGAATAGGTGATCCTGTGAAACTTAAACTTATAGCCACAAAAACTTGTTAAGTGTTAGCACAATAATCGCCAAGTGGCTAGAGATGAGTCTCAACAAAACACAATACCACAAGAGATCAAACACAGAGATGACACAGTGGTTTATCCCGTGGTTCGGCCAAGACCAACGCTTGCCTACTCCACGTTGTGGCGTCCCAACGGACGAGGGTTGCAATCAACCCCTCTCAAGCGGTCCAAAGACCAACTTGAATACCACAGTGTTTTGCTTTGCCTTTCAATATCCCGTCTGCGAGGAATCTCCACAACTTGGAGTCTCTCGCCCTTACACTTGAAGTTCACAAAGAAGCACGGAGTAAGGGAGGGAAGCAACACACACAAATCCACAGCAAAATGCGCACACACACGGCCAAGAATCGAGCTCAAAAGTCTATCTCAAAGTTCTCACTAGAACGGAGCTCGAATCACTGAGAATGACAAACGAATGCGCAAAGACTGAGTGTGGATGATCAAGAATGCTCTAAGGTTGCTTGGTGTGCTCCTCCATGCGCCTAGGGGTCCCTTTTATAGCCCCAAGGCAGCTAGGAGCCGTTGAGATCAAATCTGGAAGGCCATTCTTGCCTTCTGTCGCCTGGCGCACCGGACAGTCCGGTGCACACCGGACAGTGTCCGGTGCCCGATTTCCTTCCTTAAACAGCGAAGCCGACCGTTGGCGGCCTTGGAGCCGTTGGCGCACCGGACATGTCCGGTGCAAACCGGACAGTCCGGTGCCCCCTTCCGACCGTTGGCTCAGCCACGTGTCCCGCGCAGATCGCGCGGCCGACCGTTGGCTAGGCCGACCGTTGGCTCACCGGACAGTCTGGTGCACACCGGACAGTCCGGTGAATTTTAGCCGTACGCCGTCGGCGAGTTCCCGAGAGCGGCCACTTCACGCCGAGTCAGCCTGGCGCACCGGACACTGTCCGGTGCACCACCGGACAGTCCGGTGTGCCAGACTGAGCTGAGTCTTGGCTGTACACAGCCAAGCCTTTTTCACCTCTTTTCTTTTCTTCTTCTTTCTGTTTCTAACACTTAGACAAATATATTAGTACACAAAACCAATGTACTAAGGCCAAGAAACATACCTTTACTCTTGATTTGCACTTTGTCCATCCATGAGCATAAAATCACATTTAAGCACTTGTGTTGGCACTCAATCACCAAAATACTTAGAAATGGCCCAAGGGCACATTTCCCTTTCAATCTCCCCCTTTTTGGTGATTTATGCCAACACAACATAAAGCAACTAGAACAAGTGCAATATCACTTCAAATAAAACTCAAATTTATTTTGATTCAATTTTGGCATACATGGATCATCCTTTGCCACCACTTGGTTTGTTTTTGCAAATCAAACTCAAATCTCTATCTCTAAGTCAAACACACATGTTGAAGCATAAAGAGAGTCATTCCAAAAGAGATTGATCAAAGATTTCAAAAACTCCCCCTTTTTCCATAATCAACACTTCTCCCCAACTTTTGACAAAAGAGATAATTCAAGAGTTGTGACAAACCAAAAGCTCTATTCTACTATTTTCAAAGTTTCTCAAGTGGTAGCTGATCCATTTATTGCTCTGGCCTTTATTTTCTCCCCCTTTGGCATCAAGCACCAAAACGGGATCAATCTTGGCCCTTTAACCCCATTGCCTCACCAAAATCGTCAATGAAGAGCAAATAGGCAATAAGAGTTAAAAGATGAACTTGGAAAAGTTACTCTTTTCATCGGAGTGCAGTGGAAGTCTTGCATGGTCCAAGTCCACCTTCTCCCTTTTAATTCTCCTTTGAGACTAAATCAAGCAAACTCAAGCATATTGTTAGTCTCAAAGGGTCAAGTTGTAACACATCTCCCCCTAAACATGTGCATCACTTTGCAACAGACTTGTGAGGTCCAGGGAGTGTTTGTACAACTTGAGCACCACAATAAGCAACAAAATGCAGAATGAACATGATCAAAAGCATAAACACATGTATGCTACATTTCAATCCAAGTTCCGCGAATCTAAGATATTTAGCTCACTTCGCAGCCTGCAAAAGGTCTTCTCATCTAGAGGCTTGGTAAAGATATCGGCTAGCTGGTTCTCGGTGCTAACATGAAACACTTCGATATCTCCCTTTTGCTGGTGGTCTCTCAAAAAGTGATGCTGGATGTCTATGTGCTTTGTGTGGCTATGCTCAACAGGATTTTCCGCCATGCGGATAGCACTCTCATTATCACATAGGAGTGGGACTTTGCTCAGATTGTAGCCAAAGTCCCGGAGGGTTTGCCTCATCCAAAGTAGTTGCGCGCAACACTGTCCTGTGGCAACATACTCGGCCTCAGCGGTGGATAGGGCAACGGAAGTTTGTTTCTTAGAGTTCCACGACACCAGGGACCTTCCTAAGAATTGGCACGTCCCCGATGTACTCTTCCTATCGACCTTACATCCAGCATAGTCGGAATCTGAGTATCCAATTAAGTCAAAGTTAGACCCCTTAGGATACCAGATCCCGAAGCAAGGCGTAGCGACTAAATATCTAAGAATTCGCTTCACCGCCATTAAGTGACACTCCTTAGGATCGGATTGAAATCTAGCACACATGCATACGCTAAGCATAATATCCGGTCTACTAGCACATAAATAAAGCAAAGAACCTATCATGGATCGGTATGCTTTTTGATCAACGGACTTACCTCCTTTGTTGAGGTCGGTGTGTCCGTCGGTTCCCATCGGAGTCTTTGCGGGCTTGGCGTCCTTCATCCCAAACCGCTTTAGCAAATCTTGCGTGTACTTCGTTTGGGAGATGAAGGTGCCGTCCTTGAGTTGCTTCACTTGGAACCCAAGGAAGTAGTTCAACTCGCCCATCATCGACATCTCGAATTTCTGCGTCATCACCCTGCTAAACTCTTCACAAGACTTTTGGTTAGTAGAACCAAATATTATGTCGTCGACATAAATTTGGCACACAAAAAGATCACCATCGCAAGTCTTAGTAAAAAGAGTTGGATCGGCTTTCCCAACCTTGAAAGCATTAGCAATTAAAAAGTCTCTAAGGCATTCATACCATGCTCTTGGGGCTTGCTTAAGTCCATAGAGTGCCTTAGAGAGCTTACACACGTGGTCGGGGTACCGTTCATCCTCGAAGCCAGGGGGTTGCTCTACGTACACCTCCTCCTTGATCGGCCCATTGAGGAAAGCGCTCTTCACATCCATTTGGTACAACCTGAAAGAATGGTGAGCGGCATATGCTAGCAAGATACGAATTGATTCTAGCCTAGCCACAGGAGCAAACGTCTCCTCAAAGTCCAAACCTGCGACTTGGGCATAACCTTTTGCCACAAGTCGAGCCTTGTTCCTCGTCACCACCCCGTGCTCGTCCTGTTTGTTGCGGAACACCCACTTGGTTCCCACAACATTTTGCTTGGGACGAGGCACCAGTGTCCAAACTTCATTGTGCTTGAAGTTGTTGAGTTCCTCCTGCATGGCCAACACCCAGTCCGGATCTAGCAAGGCCTCCTCTACCCTGAAAGGCTCAATAGAAGAGACAAAGGAGTAATGCTCACAAAAATTAACTAATCGAGATCGAGTAGTTACTCCCTTGCTAATGTCACCCAAAATTAGGTCGACGGGATGATCCCTTTGAATCACCGCTCGAACTTGGGTTGGAGGTGCCAGTTGCGCTTCTTCCTCCATCACGTGATCATCTTGTGCTCCCCCTTGATCACACGCCTCCTTTTGATGAACCTGTTCATCGTCTTGAGTTGGGGGATGCACTGTTGTTGAGGAAGAAGGTTGATCTCGTTCATCTTGTTCCTGTGGCCGCACTTCTCCAATCGCCATGGTTCGTATAGCGGCCGTCGGAACATCTTCTTCATCTACATCATCATAATCAACAACTTGCTCTCTTGGAGAGCCATTAGTCTCATCAAATACAACGTCGCTAGAGACTTCAACCAAACCCGATGATTTGTTGAAGACTCTATACGCCTTTGTATTTGAGTCATAACCTAACAAAAACCCTTCTACAGCTTTGGGAACAAACTTAGAATTTCTACCCTTCTTCACTAGAATGTAGCACTTGCTCCCAAATACACGAAAGTAAGATACATTGGGTTTGTTACCGGTTAGAAGCTCATATGAAGTCTTCTTGAGGAGGCGGTGAAGGTAGACCCTGTTGATGGCGTGGCAAGCCGTGTTCACGGCTTCCGACCAAAAGCACTCGGGGGTCTTGAACTCTCCAAGCATAGTCCTCGCCATATCTATGAGCGTCCTGTTCTTCCTCTCTACCACACCATTTTGCTGAGGTGTGTAGGGAGCGGAGAACTCGTGCTTGATCCCTTCCTCCTCAAGGGACTCCTCTACTTGAAGGTTCTTGAATTCGGACCCATTGTCGCTTCTAATCTTCTTCACCTTGAGCTCAAACTCATTTTGAGCTCTCCTTAGGAAGCGCTTGAGGGTCCCTTGGGTTTCAGACTTATCCTGCAAAAAGAACACCCAAGTGAAGCGGGAAAAGTCATCAACGATAACTAGACCATACTTACTTCCTCCTATGCTCAGATAGGCGACGGGTCCGAAGAGGTCCATATGTAGCAGCTCCAGGGGTCTTGATGTTGTCATCACATTTTTGGTGTGATGAGAGCCTCCCACCTGTTTCCCTGCTTGACAAGCTGCACAAGGTCTATCTTTTTCGAAATGAACATTGGTTAGACCTATCACGTGTTCTCCCTTTAGAAGCTTGTGAAGGTTCTTCATCCCCACATGTGCTAAGCGGCGATGCCACAGCCAGCCCATGCAAGTCTTAGCCATTAAGCATGCATCTAGACCGGCCTCTTCTTTTGCAAAATCAACTAAGTAAAGCTTGTCGTCTAGTACACCCTTAAAAGCTAGTGAACCATCACATCTTCTAAAGACAGACACATCTACATTTGTAAATAAACAGTTATATCCCATATTACATAATTGACTAACAGATAGTAAATTATATCCAAGACTCTCCACTAGAAACACATTAGAGATAGAATGCTCATTGGAGATTGCAATTTTACCTAGCCCTTTTACCTTGCCTTGATTCCCATCACCGAATATTATTGAATCTTGGGAATCTTTGTTTTTGACGTAGGAGGTGAACATCTTCTTCTCCCCCGTCATATGGTTTGTGCATCCGCTGTCAATAATCCAGCTTGAACCCCCGGATGCATAAACCTGCAAGGCAAATTTAGGCTTGGGTCTTAGGTACCCAACTCATGTTGGGTCCTGCAAGGTTAGCACAAATATCCTTAGGGACCCAAATGCAAGTTTTGTCTCCCTTGCATCTTGCCCCTAATTTTCTAGCAACTATCTTCCTATCCTTTCTACAAATAGCAAAAGAAGCATTTAAAGCATGATATATTGTAGAAGGTTCATTAACTTTCCTAGGAACATTAACAACATTTCTCCTAGGCATATTATGAACAACATTTCTCCTACCAATATTTCTATCATGCACATAGGAAGAACTAGAAGCAGACATAGCATGAGAATCAAAAGCATTATAACTCCTATAAGCATTTCTAGTTTGTCTCCTATCATGGTACATAAAAGCATGGTTCTTTTTAGCACTACTAGCCATAGGAGCCTTCCCTTTCTCCTTGGCGGAGATAGGAGCCTTATGGCTTGTCAAGTTCTTGGCTTCCCTCTTGTAGCCAAGTCCATCCTTAATTGAGGGGTGTCTACCAATTGTGTAGGCATCCCTTGCAAATTTTAATTTATCAAATTCACTTTTGCTAGTCTTAAGTTGGGCATTAAGACTAGCCAATTCATCATTAAGTTTGAAAATTGAAACTAGGTGTTCACTACAAGCATCAATGTCAAAATCTTTACACCTAGTGCAAATCACAACATGTTCTACACAAGAAGTTAATTTACTAGATTTTTCTAGTTTAGTATTTAAATCATCATTTATGCTTTTTAAACTAGAAATTGAATCATGACATGTAGACAACTCACAAGAAAGCATCTCATTTCTCTTAATCTCTAAAGCAAGAGATTTTTGTGCTTCTACAAATTTATCATGTTCTTCATACAACAAATCCTCTTGCTTTTCTAAAAGCACATTCTTATCATTCAAGGCATCAATCAATTCATTAATTTTGTCTACCTTGGTTCTATCTAGGCCCTTAAACAAACATGAATAATCTATCTCATCATCATCACTAGACTCATCCTCACTTGAAGAAGCATAAGTAGAGTTTCGAGTACATACCTTCTTCTCCCTTGCCATAAGGCATGTGTGACGCTCGTTGGGGAAGAGGGATGACTTGTTGAAGGCAGTGGCGGCGAGTCCTTCATTGTCGGAGTCGGACGAGGAGCAGTCTGAATCCCACTCCTTGCCAAGATGAGCTTCGCCCTTTGTCTTCTTATAATTCTTCTTCTTCTCCCTCTTGTTCCCTTGGTCTTGATCACTATCATTGTCAGGACAGTTAGCAATAAAATGACCAAGCTTACCGCATTTGAAACATGAGCGCTTTCCCTTGGTCTTGGTCTTGCTTGGTTGTCCCTTGCGATCCTTTAGCGCTGTCTTGAATCTTTTGATGATGAGGGCCATCTCTTCATCATTAAGTCCGGTCGCCTCAATTTGCGCCACCTTGCTAGGTAGCGCCTCCTTGCTCCTTGTTGCCTTGAGAGCAATGGGTTGAGGCTCATGGATTGGACCATTCAATGTGTCGTCCACGTACCTTGCCTCCTTGATCATCATCCGCCCGCTTACAAATTTTCCAAGAACTTCTTCGGGCGACATCTTGGTGTACCTAGGATTTTCACGAATATTGTTCACCAAATGAGGATCAAGAATTGTAAAGGACCTTAGCATTAGACGGACGACGTCGTGGTCTGTCCATCGCGTGCTCCCGTAGCTCCTTATTTTGTTGATAAGGGTCTTGAGCCGATTGTATGTTTGGGTTGGCTCTTCGCCCCTTATCATCGCGAATCGTCCAAGCTCGCCCTCCACCAACTCCATCTTGGTGAGCAAGGTGACATCATTCCCCTCATGAGAGATCTTGAGGGTGTCCCAAATCTGCTTGGCATTGTCCAAGCCGCTCACCTTATGGTACTCGTCCCTGCACAAAGAAGCTAGCAACACAGTAGTAGCTTGTGCATTTTTATGAATCTGTTCATTAATAAACATAGGACTATCCGTACTATCAAAGTGCATTCCATTCTCTACAATCTCCCATATGCTAGGATGGAGAGAGAACAAGTGAGTACGCATTTTGTGGCTCCAAAATCCGTAGTCCTCTCCATCAAAGTGAGGGGGCTTGCCAAGTGGAATGGGGAGCAAATGTGAATTTGAACTTTGCGGAATACGAGAGTAGTCAAAAGAAAAGTTCGAATTGACCAGTTTCTTGTAGTCGTTGTGGTCGTCGTCCTTTTGGGAGGAAGTAGACTCATCGCTGTCGTCGTAGTAGACGATCTCCTTGATGTGCCTCGTCTTCTTCTTCTTCCCTTCCTTCCGTCTATGGCCCGAGCCGGAGTCGGTAGGCTTGTCGTCCTTCGGCTCGTTGACGAAGGATTCCTTCTCTTTATCGTTGATCACGATACCCTTCCCCTTAGGATCCATCTCTTCGGGCGGTTAGTCCCTTTGTGAAGAGAACGGCTCCGATACCAATTGAGAGCACCTAGAGGGGGGGGTGAATAGGTGATCCTGTGAAACTTAAACTTATAGCCACAAAAACTTGTTAAGTGTTAGCACAATAATCGCCAAATGGCTAGAGATGAGTCTCAACAAAACACAATACCACAAGAGATCAAACACAGAGATGACACAGTGGTTTATCCCGTGGTTCGGCCAAGACCAACGCTTGCCTACTCCACATTGTGGCGTCCCAACGGACGAGGGTTGCAATCAACCCCTCTCAAGCGGTCCAAAGACCAACTTGAATACCACGGTGTTTTGCTTTGCCTTTCAATATCCCGTCTGCGAGGAATCTCCACAACTTGGAGTCTCTCGCCCTTACACTTGAAGTTCACAAAGAAGCACGGAGTAAGGGAGGGAAGCAACACACACAAATCCACAGCAAAATGCGCACACACACGGCCAAGAATCGAGCTCAAAAGTCTATCTCAAAGTTCTCACTAGAACGGAGCTCGAATCACTGAGAATGACAAACGAATGCGCAAAGACTGAGTGTGGATGATCAAGAATGCTCTAAGGTTGCTTGGTGTGCTCCTCCATACGCCTAGGGGTCCCTTTTATAGCCCCAAGGCAGCTAGGAGCCGTTGAGATCAAATCTGGAAGGCCATTCTTGCCTTCTGTCGCCTGGCGCACCGGACAGTCCGGTGCACACCGGACAGTGTCCGGTGCCCGATTTCCTTCCTTAAACAGCGAAGCCGACCGTTGGCGGCCTTGGAGCCGTTGGCGCACCGGACATGTCCGGTGCACATCGGACAGTCCGGTGCCCCCTTCCGACCGTTGGCTCAGCCACGTGTCCCGCGCAGATCACGCGGCCGACCGTTGGCTAGGCCGACCGTTGGCTCACCGGACAGTCCGGTGCACACCGGACAGTCCGGTGAATTTTAGCCGTACGCCGTCGGCGAGTTCCCGAGAGCGGCCACTTCACGCCGAGTCAGCCTGGCGCACCGGACACTGTCCGGTGCACCACCGGACAGTCCGGTGTGCCAGACTGAGCTGAGTCTTGGCTGTACACAGCCAAGCCTTTTTCACCTCTTTTCTTTTCTTCTTCTTTCTGTTTCTAACACTTAGACAAGTATATTAGTACACAAAACCAATGTACTAAGGCCAAGAAACATACCTTTACTTTTGATTTGCACTTTGTCCATCCATGAGCATAAAATCACATTTAAGCACTTGTGTTGGCACTCAATCACCAAAATACTTAGAAATGGCCCAAGGGCACATTTCCCTTTCAGAAACGCCGACAGAGGGGCTTAGGCGTTTTGCTTGATCGTTGGAATGAACGGGAAGAACGCAAGAACACACAGGGATTTAGAGTGGTTTGGGCCGCCGGAGCGTAATACCCTACTCCACTGTGGGATGTATTGCTTATGAGCTTGCAAGTCTGAGGTGTGGTCTAAGATTGCGGTGTGTGTGTAACGTCGCATGCCTCCCCTTTTATAGTTGAAGGGGGGCATGCACAAAGGGACTGGGCCCCGACATGTGGGCCCAGGGACATAAGGAATATAGTGCTTGGAGCCTACTAATGTCTGTTGCCGAGACAATCTTCTTGTGCCCTAACGCCCGAGATCTGCGTATCCTTGGCGTGCAGGGGAAGCTTCTTGTAGAAGGGAGGATGAGTATAGCGCGCCGCACGGCATGAGCGCACTGTTTGCCAGATGACCCAGCAGGCGCGCCGCCTGCTGGATGACCTTGACGTCGCCTGCCAACGGATGGGACGGGACGCATTAAATGCTGAGAGGGCACGTCGCCCGTCAGCGCAGTGGCAGGCGGCGCGTCCTCTCCTCAATAAATGCAAGGGTTGCACGACTTCTCGTCAGGTTCGGCCCGATAGCTTATGTCATGGGTCACAAGCAGCGGGTCTTCGCCCGAGCGGGAAGTGGAGGGCAAGGCCCAGACACGTGTCAGCACCGGACCCCTGCCCATACCAGGGTCCTCCTTGTTCCGGGACCCTGTTGAGGTTCAGACCTACCCAGAGGCTCCAGACTTATATGTATAGGAGTCCGGTGTCCTTCCGTGGGGGTCCGGACTTACTGGGACGTGTTGTCTTTTCTTGCCATGTGGCGCTGAAAGGGAATTAGGCTTACACCTAGTTCCTAAATAATTTTGGTGGTTGAATTGCCCAACACAAATAATTGGACTAACTAGTTTGCCCAAGTGTATAGATTATACAGGTGTAAAAGGTTCACACTCAGCCAATAAAAAGACCAAGTTTTGGATTCAATAAAGGAGCAAAGGGGCAACCGAGGGCACCCCTGGTCTGGCGCACCGGACTGTCCGGTGTGCCACCGGACAGTGAACAGTACCTGTCCGGTGCACCAGGGGACTCAGACTCAAACTCTTCGCCTTCGGGAATTCTCGGAAGCCGGCGCGCTATAATTCACCGGACTGTCCGGTGTGCACCGGACATGTCCGGTGCTCCAAGGAAGCGCGGTCTCCGGAACTCGTCAGCCTCGGGTTCGCGTGGCAGCCGCTCCGCTAAAATTCACCGGACTGTCCGGTGTGCACCGGACTGTCCGGTGTGCCAGCGGAGCAACGGCTCCCTGCGGCGCCAACGGCTCCCTGCGCTGCATTTAATGCGCGCGCAGCGCGCGCAGACGTCAGGAACGCCCATACCGGTGCACCGGACATCAAACAGTACATGTCCGGTGTGCACCGGACACCCAGGCGGGCCCACAAGTCAGAAGCTCCAACGGTCAGAATCCAACAGCAGTGATGACGTGGCAGGGGCACCGGACTGTCCGGTGCGCCATCGAGCAGACGCCTCCAGCCAACGGTCAAGTTTGGTGGTTGGGGCTATAAATACCCCAACCACCCCACCATTCATTGCATCCAAGTTTTCAACTTCTCAACTACTACAAGAGCTCTAGCATTCAATTCTAGACACACTAAAGAGATCAAATCCTCTCCAATTCCACACAAAGCCCTAGTGACTAGTGAGAGTGATTTGCCGTGTTCATTTGAGCTCTTGCGCTTGGATTGCTTCTTTTCTTTCTCACTTGTTCTTGAGATCATAACTCCATTGTAATCAAGGCAAGAGGCACCAATTGTGTGGTGGCCCTTGCGGGGAAGTTTTGTTCCCGGCTTTGATTAGAGAAGAGAAGCTCACTCGGTCCGAGGGACCGTTTGAGAGAGGGAAGGGTTGAAAGAGACCCGGCCTTTGTGGCCTCCTCAACGGGGATTAGGTTTGCAAGAACCGAACCTCGGTAAAACAAATCTCCGTGTCTCACTTGCTCATTCGCTTGGGATTTGTTTTGCGCCCTCTCTCTCGGACTCGTTTATATTTCTAACGCTAACCCGGCTTGTAGTTGTGTTTATATTTGTAAATTTCAGTTTCGCCCTATTCACCCCCCCTCTAGGCGACTATCAATTGGTATCAGAGGCCGGTGCTTCATTAGAGCCTAACCGCTCGAAGTGATGTCGGGAGATCACGCCAAGAAGGAGATGGAGACCGGCGAAAAGCCCACTACAAGCCACGGGAGCACTTCATCGGAAGAGTCCCGCACCAAAAGGAGGGAGAAGAAGAAGAGCTCCTCCAACAAAGGGAAGGAGAAGAAATCTTCTTCTCACCACAAAGAGAAGAAGGAAAAATCTTCTTCCCACAAGCCGCATCGGAAAGGCGACAAGCACAAGAGGATGAGGAAGGTGGTCTACTACGAGACCGACACTTCATCAACATCGACCTCCGACTCCGATGCGCCCTCCGTCACTTCTAAGCGCCAAGAGCGCAAGAAGTATAGTAAGATTCCCCTACGCTACCCTCGCATTTCCAAACATACACCTTTACTTTCCGTCCCACTAGGCAAACCACCAACTTTTGATGGTGAAGATTACGCTAGGTGGAGCGATTTAATGCGATTTCATCTAATCTCGCTCCACAAAAGCATATGTGATGTTGTTGAGTTTGGTGCGCAGGTACCATCCGTAGGGGATGAGAACTATGATGAGGATGAGGTAGCCCAAATCGAGCACTTCAACTCACAAGCTACAACAATTCTCCTCGCCTCACTAAGTAAAGAGGAATATAACAAAGTGCAAGGGTTGAAGAACGCCAAGGAGGTTTGGGATGTACTCAAAACCGCGCACGAGGGAGATGAGCTCACCAAGATCACCAAGCGGGAAACGATCGAGGGGGAGCTCGGTCGGTTCCGGCTTCACAAAGGGGAGGAGCCACAACACATGTACAACCGGCTCAAGACTTTGGTAAACCAAGTGCGCAACCTCGGGAGCAAGAAGTGGGACGACCACGAAGTGGTAAATGTTATTTTAAGATCTCTTATTTTTCTTAATCCCACTCAAGTTCAATTGATTCGTGGCAATCCTAGATATACTAAAATGACCCCCGAGGAAGTCATCGGGCATTTTGTAAGTTTTGAGTGCATGATAGAAGGCTCGAGGAAAATCAACGAGCTTGGCGACACATCCGAAGCTCAACCCGTTGCTTTCAAGGCGACGGAAGAAAAGAAGGAGGAGTCTACACCAAGTCGACAACCAATAGACGCCTCCAAGCTTGACAATGAGGAGATGGCGCTCGTCATCAAGAGCTTCCGCCAAATCCTCAAACAAAGGAGGGGGAAAGACTACAAGTCCCGCTCCAAGAAGGTTTGCTACAAATGTGGTAAGCCCGGTCATTTTATTGCTAAATGTCCTATGTCTAGTGACAGTGACCGAGGCGACGACAAGAAGGGGAGAAGAAAGGAGAAGAAGAGGTACTACAGGAAGAAGGGCGGCGATGCCCATGTTTGTCGCGAGTGGGACTCCGACGAGAGCTCAAGCGACTCCTCCGACGACGAGGACGCCGCCAACATCGCCGTCACCAAGGGACTTCTCTTCCCCAACGTCGGCCACAAGTGCCTCATGGCAAAGGACGGCAAAAAGAAGAAGGTTAAATCCAACTCCTCCACTAAATATGAATCGTCTAGTGATGATAATGCTAGTGATGAGGAGGATAATTTGCGTATTCTCTTTGCCAATCTTAACATGGAGCAAAAAGAAAAACTAAATGAATTGATTAGTGCTATTCATGAAAAGGATGACCTTTTGGACTCCCAAGAGGATTGTCTAATTAAAGAAAACAAGAAACATGTTAAGGTTAAAAAGGCTTATGCTCTAGAAGTAGAAAAATGTGAAAAATTGTCTAGTGAGCTAAGCACATGCCGTAAGATGATTGACAACCTTAGGAATGAAAATGCTAGTTTAAATGCTAAGGTTGATTCTCATGTTTGCAATGTTTCAACTTCAAATCCTAGAGATGATAATGTTGATTTACTTGCTAGGATTGATGAGTTGAATGCTTCTCTAACTAGCCTTAAAATTGAAAATGAGAAATTACTTGTTAAGGCTAAAGATCTTGATGTTTGCAATGCTACTATTTCCGACCTTAGAACTAAAAATGACATATTACAAACTAAGGTTGTAGAATTAAAATCTTGCAAACCCTCTACATCTATTGTTGAGCATGTATCTATTTGTACTAGATGTAGAAATGTTGATATTGATGCTATTCATGATCATATGGCTTTAATTAAACAACAAAATGATCATATAGCAAAACTAGATGCTAAAATTGCCGAGCACAACCTAGAGAATGAGAAATTTAAATTTGCTCGTAGCATGCTTTATAATGGGAGACGCCCTGGCATTAAGGATGGCATTGGCTTCCAAAGGGGAGACAATGTCAAAATTAATGCCCCTCCTAAGAACTTGTCTAACTTTGTTAAGGGCAAGGCTCCCATGCCTCAGGATAACGAAGGCTACATTTTGTACCCTGCCGGCTATCCTGAGAGCAAAATTAAGAGAATTCATTCTAGGAAGTCTCACTCTGGCCCTAATCATGCTTTTATGTATAAGGGTGAGACATCTAGCTCTAGGCAACCAACCCGTGCCAAGTTGCCTAGAAAGAAAACTTCTAATGCATCAAATGATCATGCCATTTCATTTAAAACTTTTGATGCTTCATATGTTTTAACTAACAAATCCGGCAAGGTCGTTGCCAAGTTTGTTGGGGGCAAACACAAGGGCTCCAAGACTTGTGTTTGGGTACCCAAAGTTCTTGTTTCTAATGCCAAAGGACCCAAAACAGTTTGGGTACCTAAAGTCAAGAACTAAATTTGTTTTGTAGGTTTATGCATCCGGGGGCTCAAGTTGGATACTCGACAGCGGGTGCACAAACCACATGACCGGGGAGAAAAGGATGTTCTCCTCATATGAGAAAAACCAAGATCCCCAACGAGCTATCACATTCGGGGATGGAAATCAAGGTTTGGTCAAAGGATTGGGTAAAATTGCTATATCTCCTGACCATTCCATTTCTAATGTTTTTCTTGTTGATTCATTAGATTACAACTTGCTTTCTGTTTCCCAATTATGTCAAATGGGCTACAACTGTCTATTCACTGATGTAGGTGTCACTGTCTTTAGAAGAAGTGATGATTCAATAGCATTTAAGGGAGTGTTAGAGGGTCAGCTATACTTGGTAGATTTTGATAGAGCTGAACTTGACACTTGCTTAATTGCTAAGACTAACATGGGTTGGCTCTGGCATCGCCGACTAGCCCATGTTGGGATGAAGAATCTTCACAAGCTTCTAAAGGGAGAGCACATTTTAGGATTAACAAATGTTCATTTTGAGAAAGACAGGATTTGTAGCGCATGCCAGGCAGGGAAGCAAGTTGGAGTCCATCATCCACACAAGAACATCATGACGACCGACAGGCCGCTTGAGCTACTCCACATGGATTTATTCGGCCCGATTGCTTACATAAGCATCGGCGGGAGTAAGTATTGTCTTGTAATAGTGGATGATTATTCTCGCTTCACCTGGGTATTCTTTTTACAGGAAAAATCTCAAACCCAAGAGACCTTAAAGGGATTCTTGAGACGGGCTCAAAATGAGTTCGCCTTAAGGATCAAGAAAATAAGAAGCGACAACGGGACGGAGTTCAAGAACTCTCAAATTGGAAGCTTCCTTGAGGAGGAGGGCATCAAGCATGAGTTCTCTTCTCCCTACACACCACAACAAAATGGTGTAGTGGAGAGGAAGAATCGAACTCTTTTGGACATGGCAAGAACCATGCTTGATGAGTACAAGACACCGGACCGGTTTTGGGCCGAAGCGGTCAACACCGCCTGCTACGCCATCAACCGGTTATATCTTCACCGAATCCTCAAGAAGACATCATATGAACTCCTAACCGGTAAAAAGCCCAACATTTCATACTTTAGAGTTTTTGGTAGCAAATGCTTTATTCTTGTTAAAAGAGGTAGAAAATCTAAATTTGCTCCTAAAACTGTAGAAGGCTTTTTACTTGGTTATGACTCAAACACAAGGGCATATAGGGTCTTTAACAAGTCCACTGGACTAGTTGAAGTCTCATGTGGCGTTGTGTTTGATGAAACTAACGGCTCTCAAGTAGAGCAAGTTGATCTTGATGAAGTAGATGAAGAACAGGCTCCATGCATAGCGCTTAGGAACATGTCCATTGGGGATGTGTGTCCTAGGGAATCCGAAGAGCCTCCAAATGCACAAGATCAACCATCCTCCTCCATGCAAGCATCTCCACCAACTCAAAATGAGGATGAGGCTCAAGTTGATGAAGGGCAAAATCAAGAAGATGAGCCACCTCAAGATAATGGGAATGATCAAGGGGGAGATGCAAATGATCAAGAAAAGGAGGATGAGGAAGAGCCAAGGCCGCCACACCCAAGAGTCCACCAAGCAATCCAACGAGATCACCCCGTCGACACCATCCTTGGCGATATTCATAAGGGGGTAACCACTAGATCTCGTGTTGCTCATTTTTGTGAACATTACTCTTTTGTTTCCTCTATTGAGCCACACAGGGTAGAGGAAGCACTTCAAGATTCGGATTGGGTGGTGGCGATGCAAGAGGAGCTCAACAACTTCACTAGGAATGAGGTATGGCATTTAGTTCCACGTCCTAACCAAAATGTTGTAGGAACCAAATGGGTCTTCCGCAACAAGCAAGATGAGCATGGTGTGGTGACAAGGAACAAAGCTCGACTCGTGGCCAAAGGGTATTCACAAGTCGAAGGTTTGGATTTCGGTGAAACCTATGCACCCGTAGCTAGGCTTGAGTCAATTCGCATATTATTAGCCTATGCTACTTACCATGGCTTTAAGCTTTATCAAATGGACGTGAAAAGTGCCTTCCTCAATGGACCGATCAAGGAAGAGGTCTATGTTGAGCAACCTCCCGGCTTTGAAGACAGTAAGTATCCTAACCATGTTTATAGGCTCTCTAAGGCGCTTTATGGGCTCAAGCAAGCCCCAAGAGCATGGTATGAATGCCTAAGAGATTTCCTTATTGCTAATGGCTTCAAAGTCGGCAAGGCCGATCCTACACTCTTTACTAAAACTCTTGAAAATGACTTGTTTGTATGCCAAATTTATGTTGATGATATTATATTTGGGTCTACTAACGAGTCTACATGTGAAGAGTTTAGTAGGATCATGACACAGAAATTCGAGATGTCGATGATGGGGGAGTTGAAGTATTTTCTAGGATTCCAAGTCAAGCAACTCCAAGAGGGCACCTTCATTTGCCAAACGAAGTACACTCAAGACATTCTAACCAAGTTTGGAATGAAGGATGCCAAGCCCATCAAGACTCCCATGGGAACCAATGGGCATCTCGACCTCGACACGGGAGGTAAGTCCGTGGATCAAAAGGTATACCGGTCGATGATTGGGTCATTGCTTTATTTATGTGCATCTCGACCGGACATTATGCTTTCCGTTTGCATGTGTGCAAGATTTCAATCCGACCCTAAGGAATCACACCTTACGGCCGTAAAACGAATCTTGAGATATTTGGCTTATACACCTAAGTTTGGGCTTTGGTACCCTCGTGGATCCACATTTGATTTGATTGGTTATTCGGATGCCGATTGGGCGGGGTGCAAAATTAATAGGAAGAGCACATCGGGGACTTGCCAGTTCTTGGGAAGATCCCTGGTGTCTTGGGCTTCAAAGAAGCAAAATTCGGTCGCTCTTTCCACCGCCGAAGCCGAGTACATTGCCGCAGGTCATTGTTGCGCGCAATTGCTTTGGATGAGGCAAACCCTGCGGGACTACGGTTACAAATTAGCCAAAGTCCCTTTGCTATGTGATAATGAGAGTGCAATCAAAATGGCCGACAATCCCGTCGAGCATAGCCGCACTAAGCACATTGCCATTCGGTATCATTTTCTTAGGGATCACCAACAAAAGGGAGATATCGAGATTTCTTACATTAACACTAAAGATCAATTAGCCGATATCTTTACCAAGCCTCTTGATGAACAATCTTTTACCAGACTTAGGCATGAGCTCAATATTCTTGATTCTAGAAATTTCTTTTGCTAGCTTGCACACATAGCTCATTTGAATACCTTTGATCATATCTCTTTTATATGCTATGACTAATGTGTTTTCAAGTCCATTTCAAACCAAGTCATAGGTATATTGAAAGGGAATTGGAGTCTTCGGCGAAGACAAAGGCTTCCACTCCGTAACTCATGCTTCGCCATCACTCCGAGCAACTCTCTATTCTTTGGGGGAGAAATGAGCATCAAAGAAAAGGATTTCATCCCTGGGGGAGAGAGTAAAAGCTCAAAAGCAAAAGGACCGGACTTCGTCTTTGGTATAATCTTAACTCATTCATTTATGACCAAAGGGGAAGAAATTACTTCGAGGGCTCTAATGATTCCGTTTTTGGCGATTCATGCCAAAAAGGGGGAGAAAGGAGCCCAAAGCAAAAGGACCGCACCACCACCACCTAATTCAAAAACTTAGTGCTTTCCAAAAGTATTTATCATTTGGTATCCTATTGTGTTCAAAAGGGGGAGAAAGTAGTATTTCAAAAATGGTATATCAAAACCCTCTTGAACACTAAGAGGTGGATCTCTTTTAGGGGGAGTTTTGTTTAGTCAAAGGAAAAGCATTTGAAACAGGGGGAGAAAATTTCAAATCTTGAAAATGCTTTACAAACTCTTATTCATTTACCTTTGATTATTTGCAAAAGAACTTTGAAAAGGATTTACAAAAGAATTTGCAAAAACAAAACTCGTGGTGCAAACGTGGTCCAAAATGCTAAATAAAGAAAGAAACATTCCATGCATATCTTGTAAAGTAGTTATATTGGCTCAATTCCAAGCAACCTTTACACTTACATTATGCAAACTAGTTCAATTATGCACTTCTCTATTTGCTTTGGTTTGTGTTGGCATCAATCACCAAAAAGGGGGAGATTGAAAGGGAATTAGGCTTACACCTAGTTCCTAAATAATTTTGGTGGTTGAATTGCCCAACACAAATAATTGGACTAACTAGTTTGCCCAAGTGTATAGATTATACAGGTGTAAAAGGTTCACACTCAGCCAATAAAAAGACCAAGTTTTGGATTCAATAAAGGAGCAAAGGGGCAACCGAGGGCACCCCTGGTCTGGCGCACCGGACTGTCCGGTGTGCCACCGGACAGTGAACAGTACCTGTCCGGTGCACCAGGGGACTCAGACTCAAACTCTTCGCCTTCGGGAATTCTCGGAAGCCGGCGCGCTATAATTCATCGGACTGTCCGGTGTGCACCGGACATGTCCGGTGCTCCAAGGAAGCGCGGTCTCCGGAACTCGTCAGCCTCGGGTTCGCGTGGCAGCCGCTCCGCTAAAATTCACCGGACTGTCCGGTGTGCACCGGACTGTCCGGTGTGCCAGCGGAGCAACGGCTCCCTGCGGCGCCAACGGCTCCCTGCGCTGCATTTAATGCGCGCGCAGCGCGCGCAGACGTCAGGAACGCCCATACCGGTGCACCGGACATCAAACAGTACATGTCCGGTGTGCACCGGACACCCAGGCGGGCCCACAAGTCAGAAGCTCCAACGGTCAGAATCCAACAGCAGTGATGACGTGGCAGGGGCACCGGACTGTCCGGTGTGCACCGGACTGTCCGGTGCGCCATCGAGCAGACGCCTCCAGCCAACGGTCAAGTTTGGTGGTTGGGGCTATAAATACCCCAACCACCCCACCATTCATTGCATCCAAGTTTTCAACTTCTCAACTACTACAAGAGCTCTAGCATTCAATTCTAGACACACTAAAGAGATCAAATCCTCTCCAATTCCACACAAAGCCCTAGTGACTAGTGAGAGTGATTTGCCGTGTTCATTTGAGCTCTTGCGCTTGGATTGCTTCTTTTCTTTCTCACTTGTTCTTGAGATCATAACTCCATTGTAATCAAGGCAAGAGGCACCAATTGTGTGGTGGCCCTTGCGGGGAAGTTTTGTTCCCGGCTTTGATTAGAGAAGAGAAGCTCACTCGATCCGAGGGACCGTTTGAGAGAGGGAAGGGTTGAAAGAGACCCGGCCTTTGTGGCCTCCTCAACGGGGATTAGGTTTGCAAGAACCGAACCTCGGTAAAACAAATCTCCGTGTCTCACTTGCTCATTCGCTTGGGATTTGTTTTGCGCCCTCTCTCTCGGACTCGTTTATATTTCTAACGCTAACCCGGCTTGTAGTTGTGTTTATATTTGTAAATTTCAGTTTCGCCCTATTCACCCCCCCTCTAGGCGACTATCAGGCGCCCTCTGTCCTGCCCATGCGGTGGGGTCAGGCGCCGTCCCCCGCTTGGTTAGGAGACGTCGCATGGGTGCTGCGTCTTCATGCTGTAGAAGAGGGTACCCCTAATTTAGGGTACCGATAGTGGCCCTCGGGCCCGCCTCAGGGGAGGATGCGAGCCTGCAGGTGGGACCAGAGTCTGATTGGCGGTCGGACCGCTGCTCGTACGTTTGGCGCTGCAATTACTGCCGGCCCGCCTATGGCCATGCCAACTGTCGCGCCTATTCCCACGGCTGGCTGGCCCGTGACCATCGTACTTAATGGCACTGTTGGGCCATGCGCGGGGCTGCCTCGAGTCGTTGCACTGGTCCTAAAAAATTTACCTTTTTAGACTCCTGTGACGGCCCCGAGAAGACGTGGCATTGGCGCAAGCGGCGGTGCGGTTTTTTCGCACACGGTATCCGGCGCGCCTGTTTCATGACATGTGGGCCTGGGCCCTTGAGTTGGACCGCCAGTTGCGGCAGAGCTAAGGGGGCGCACAGCCGCGAGACGGTTGTACGCTTCTTGCGTGGCGGTTCGCCTCTTTGACCGCTGGATATGGCGAAGATGAAGGGGAGCTTAACCGTGGGGCGGTTGCATGCCCCTTGCATGGCGGTTCGCCTTCCTGACCGCTGATTGCCCCAGACATGAAGGGGCGCGTAATCGCAGTGCGGGGCCTGGCCCCCGTGTCATAAGGTGGGATCCTTGGTGCACGCCGGGGGGAGACTTCACCCGTGACGCTTCAGGGGCGTGAGTGGGGGATCTGCCTTTAAAAAGGGGTCGACCTCCCGGGCAGTAGACATGCCTCGCTCCTCTTGCGACCATCGCGCCCTTTCGCCTTCCGGGCCTCCAGATGGGGTGCGCCGATGTTCTCTGGAGGGATCCGCGTCAAGGCCGTCTTTCCCGGCGACTTCACCGCCGGGGAGCGCGCGCTCGTGGTCGTGCCGCCGGTCTTGTTTTCTTCTTGCTGCTGTTGGAGGGGTGCAACCCCATGGGAGTTGGCATCCTTCCACCATCATTCGGCTTCAAGGATTTTCATCACACAGCCTGACTGCAATCCCCCGCCGGTGGTCATCCAGAAGGATGACTACCAGCCTTGTGGTGGGGAGAAGCAAGCCGGGCTATGGCCTCCCTCCTGCCCTCAACTTCAAGGATGTTTATCATCCGTGCTGGGGGGAGGGTGTGCCGAGTTGGGGCCCACCTCCACGTGGGTAGCGGCTCGCTTCTTCCCTCAGTGTTCGGGGGAGTAGGGCGTTCGCTATTCATGCGGAGGAGGCGAACTTCGAGTACGTGGGGCTGGCTGACTACGGGTGTCGCCAGCCACCGCGTGCCCAATGCCTTGGCATGGATGGCTTCAGCGCTGCCTCCGATGCTGCCTTCTACTGCTGGGTCGGGGCGTGGTTGCCCGTTCACCACACGGGCGACGATCACGCCGTGTGCAGGTCCGCCACACCCACGGCTTCTCTCGCGTCGTCGGTCGTACTGGTGGGTCGCGCATGGCGTCGTACGTTGCGGAAGCAGCGGTCGTGTTCTTGGATGTCCTCACTTCCTTAGCAGAGACGGGGGTGAGGACCTACAAGCGCGCTGAGGCAGCCGTCGCCCACCGGTGCAGGGGTGGTTGTCGTTGCTAGCGAGGCTATCAGCGCTGCCTGCCGCCGGGCCTCCAACTCTTTGGCTTTAATGGCCTGTTGTCGCCCCCCATAGGAAGACGGGGGCGAGGTCCTACCCGCAGCGACGTTCATGCTAAGATGATCGCCGCTGCTGGCGAGTCATTGGTGCAGAGGCGACCGTCACCGCTGGCGAGCCGCTCGGGGCTTGTTATCCTGCGGCCCTTACTGGTGTGGAGGTAGTTCATTCCTGCAGAAATGGAGCTATGGTTCCAGCTGTAAGGGGAATGTAACAACATTTGCTTGAGAGCAGAATGTAATAACATATGTACGCAAGGTTTTAGCCTGGGAAGCCAAGTTGTGTGTCTGAACCCCTAGATGGTGGCTTTAAGTACTAAGACACCTGCCGCAAGGCGGTGGAGTATGCAAGCTCACGGTACGGGACCAGGCTGAGCGGCTACAAGTTTTCTGGACCCCCCAGGAGACAAGTGCCCGTTCTTCAGAGCTGGACCTCCAGGTTGTCGGACCCACAGGACTTTAGTTTTAAATACTAGGATGCCCGCCACAGAGTGGTGGAGTGTGCAGGATTTTGGGTACGGAACCAGGCTAACCGGCCACATAGGCTCCGGACCACCCTATGGAATGGGCATCCGTTCTTTAGAACCGGCCCCCAGGCCTTCCCCTGCTTTTGTAAACAAATAAATATTGTCTTCAATACAACATTTAACACTTATCTGTGTAACGCCTGTTCTTGTTGTGTGCGATGTTGTTGACTCTTCCTTAGTACCTGGCCCCCCGCCTGGGATGCAAGCTTGATGTGTTGAGGTTGGATACCAGCATTTCTGAAAAGGTTGTCAACAATCCTCGGGAGGCAAACTCGCCGGGATCTAGATCTATACACAACTTTTAGCTAGGAAGCATTAGTAGTACACCTCATAGGGTTCTCCGTTTGACATTAGTCGCCCTTTGATACATGCTCGGGACCTGTAGGTTTTAGTCCGGGTGGCCAAGTTGCGTGTCCAGACCCCCTTGGGTTGCGGTTCTAGATACTAGGACACTTGTCGCAGCGCGGTGGAGCGTGCAGGCCCATGGTACGGGACCAGGTTGAGCGGCTGCACGGGCTCCGGACCACCCCAGGAGACTAATGTCTGTTCTCTAGCTCTGGTCCCGAGGTTGTCGGACCCGCAGGACTTATAACTCTAGATACTAAGTCCCCGTCATGGGGTGGCGGAGCATGCATGCCCACGGTACAGGACCTGGCTGAGCGGCTACACGGGCTCCGGACCACCCTATGGAACGGGGTCCCGTTCTCTAGAGCCGGCCCCCAGGCTGTCGGACCTCCCTACTTTCGTATCAGGGGCCCTAAACTGCAAGCCTGGCTGTTCAATTTGGATGTCGCCATGTCAGACAGATGGAAACCGTACGAGTGGGTTAGCTAAAAAGTATTATCTGAAAGAACTGCGAGGTAGGACCATGGAGCAGCAGGATGGAACTATCACAAGAGTGCAGCTGAGGGGGGTAGTTTCTCTTTATAACTTGTCGTGCATGTGTGCAGACCAATAGTCCGGGTTCATGGGGGCTGACCCCACCGAGTTGTCGTACATGTATGCGTTATCTAGTTACAAAAAAGGGAAACAGACTCGACCCCTTAGTCTTTCTCTATGGATAGAACTTACAGAGATGTTTGGCATCGGGGTAAGGTGCCCCTCCAGTCGTAGCTAGATGGTTGCCCCTGGGTCGGTGCATTCCCGTTACCTCGAAAGGTCCTTCCCAGCTGGGGGAGAGTTGCGGAGCCCTTATTGGTATGGTATTTGCCGTGGGGCTAGGTCCCGACCCAGAGTTCCCATCTACATTTGACACGGGAGCCCTCCTTCTAGCGCCAGGAGCCTCTTCTCTGGCTGTGGTCACTTCTGCATGTACCTGTCTGCAGTTCGGACCCGTGGGGGTCCGGTAGGGCCTCCGGAGGAAGGCGTGCTTCAGTTTCGTAGACTGGGGAACACGGAGTCCCACCGAGGTCCGTCTAGTTGTCTTCACCAGAGTAGGAGCCTCCGACGAAGACATCCTTCAGGTCCCCCTTGGGCGACTGATACCCGAGGTCCCGCTCAGCCGCGGCCACCTCGCCGTCATCCGCCTTCTCTTTGCCGGGTCAGCGGCGAGGCGGGGAGCCGTCTTTGGAAGACTGCTCGCGCCGCTTGCTGACGCGTTTTGCGAGATCAATGATCTCGCGACACTCCACAGCGCTGTGGTGACCGTTCAGGTGCATAAGGCATAAACTGCCGCCACCTCTCTGCGGCCGCGGGCGTTTGTTGCGGTCGCCCTGGCCTCCGGCCGCCGCTGCGACCACCAAAGCGGTGGACCGCAACTTCTGGTAGTCGCGATCCTTCTTATTTTTCTTCTTTCCGTCCTAGAGGACGGCCCCCCGAGCCACCCGATTGGGCAGCTCTAGTTTGTGGGGCCGAGTGCCATGCACGGCCCTCGGCGGCTCTAGCGCACTTGTCGGCCAGAGCGAAGAGCATGGGGATAGTTTCCACGTCATGTGTGGCCAACTTCTCCAACATTTTTTCATCACGTACTCCCTGTCGGAAGGCCGTGATGATAGAAGCATCAGAAATACGAGGTATCGTACCTCGCACCTTGGTGAAGCGGGAGATGAACTTCCGGAGAGTCTCCCCTGGCTCGTGCCTCACTGCATGGAGGTGGGACTCCACACCGTGCTGTTGGTAAGCACTGGCGAAGTTTGCCATGAACCGCACACAGAGTTCTTCCCAGGAGTAGACTGATCCTGGGGTGAGGTTCATGAGCTAGGTCCGGGCTGGTCCAGACAAGGCCACATGAAAATATGTTGCCATCACAGCGGTGTTTCCACCTGCTGCCGTGATGGCGGTAACGTACACCTGCAGGAACTCCGACGGGTTTGATGTCCCATCATATTTTTCTGGCAGGTACGGCCGGAACTTGGGCGGCCAGGATGCCGCGCGGAGATGATTCGCAAGTGCGGCGCAGCCCACACCGGCCAAGGGGACACCCATTTGGGACTGGGTGCCATTGGTGTCTGCGGTGCAACCGCAGCGAAGTCTTGATCGAGGTCGCGACCATTGATGTTTTGGCGGCGCTTGCGCGCCCTTTCCAAGGATACCCGGGCGTCCTCTCCCGCACGCCTGCGGTTGAGCTCTGTCCGGAGGTCGTTGGTCTGTGCGCCCCTCACTGAGGGCGAGCGCGCAGATGCTGATGCCTCATGTT
The DNA here is from genome assembly GCF_902167145.1 of Zea mays. NCBI lineage: Eukaryota > Viridiplantae > Streptophyta > Magnoliopsida > Poales > Poaceae > Zea > Zea mays. The sequence continues at coordinate 165,865,560 of NC_050102.1, forward strand.
GGCGCCGGGATGACCGCGTCTTCTACCTGGTCGAGGTAGAATGCGCCATACTGAGCAGTCGGTCGACGTCGTCCCGCCATTGCTTCATGGCTCCTGGTGAAGCCGTGGAGCTTGGGGGTGTCGCAACAACTCCCTGGCTGCTGACAACGCCCCCGAAGACGCCCTTGATGGAGTCTGGGACGTTTGGGCTACCGTGTGCTACCGTGCGGCGTGCACAGCTGGAGTGACTGGTGTTGGGCGACTAGGAACTTGCGGTGTGGAGGAAGCAACTTCTCCCTCCACCGCAAAGTTAACCGAAGTCTCGGCGCAGTGCTCAATGATCTGCACCATCATGCTTGGGTAAGGGATCAAACAAGAACCTAATGCCCAGGCCCCTTACCTGGCGCGCCAAATGTCGGAGAGTAAATCTCCGGCCGAGTGGCGGAGTGCACCCGCCCTAAATCCCGAGATGATGAGGGGCTTAGGCGTTTTTCTTGATCGTTGGAATGAACGGGAAGAACGCAAGAACACATAGGGATTTAAAGTGGTTCGGGCCGCCAGAGCGTAATACCCTACTCCACTGTGGGATGTATTGCTTATGATCTTGCAAGTCTGAGGTGTGGTCTAAGATTGCGTATGTGTAACGTCGCATGCCTTCCCTTTTATAGCTGAAGTGGGGCATGCACAAAGGGACTGGGCCCCGACATGTGGGCCCAGGGACATAAGGAATATAGTGCTTGGAGCCTACTAATGTCTGTTGCCGAGACAATCTTCTTGTGCCCTGACGCCCGAGATCTGCGTATCCTTGGCGTGCAGGGGAAGCTTCTTGTAGAAGGGAGGATGAGTATAGCGCGCCGCACGACACGGGCGCACTGTTTGCCAGCTGACCCTGCAGGCGCGCCGCCTGCTGGACGACCTTGACGTCGCCTGCCAACGGATGGGACGGGACACATTAAATGCTGAGAGGGCACGTCGCCCATCAGCGCAGTGGCAGGCGGCGCGTCCTCTCCTCAATAAATGCAAGGGTTGCACGACTTCTCGTCAGGTTCGGCCCGATAGCTTATGTCATGGGTCACAAGCAGCGGGTCTTCGCCTGAGCGGGAAGTGGAGGCAAGGCCCAGACACGTGTCAGCACCGGACCCCTGCCCATACCAGGGTCCTCCTCGTTCCGGGACCCTGCTGAGGTTCGGACCTACCCGGAGGCTCCGGACTTATATGTATAGGAATCCGGTGTCCTTGTGTGGGGGTCCGGACTTAATGGGACGTGTTGTCTTTTCTTGCCATGTGGCGCCCTCTGTCCTGCCCATGCGGTGGGGTCAGGCGCTGTCCCCCGCGTGGCTAGGAGACGTCGCATGGGTACGGTGTCTTCATGCTGTAGAAGAGGGTACCCCTGATTTAGGGTACCGACAAGGACTAAATAGAATACTACTTACTAATGGACCTTCATAGCTACAATGAATAAGATAAAAACTCCACTAGAACTAGAAAATTATATACAAAATTACGTTTTGGTGCAAACCTACTAACAAAAATTTCAAACAATTCTGAAAAAATACACGAATGTACATATGAGCTTACCTCATCTATGTAAAATTTCATGGTCAAATTCATCTTACTCTAGCAGTTATAAAAAAGACAAAATTTCTGACAAACAGTGAAAGTTTAAAATTTGTCTTTTTTTTAACTGTTAGAGTAAGATGAATTTGACCATGAAATTTTGTATATAGATGAGGTAAGCTTAGATGTATATTCTTGTTTTTTTAGATTTTTTTGAAACTTTTTTAAAAAGTCTGTACGAGGTTTGCACGAAAATACGGTTTACATTCAATATATTCCCTTTCTGGGAGGCCCAAATCTATCGGCTCTTCATAGTAGTCAGGTCCGTGATGTTTCATGGGCTAGTCTCTTAGCACAGTTCCACAAGTTACGAATTCAAACGAGGAAACTCTATAGTCTGCCACCGTTCGATCCTGGTCCAGCACGGTCCACATCACGCGCAGCTTACCCCTAAATCGCCGATAAATGTTTTGTATGCAGGCGAAAAATCTCTCCCATAATTCCTAGTTTGGCAACTTTATCTTCATAAGAGATTCTAATTTTTCAAGTGAAATTAGTGAATCCCTTAAAAAACGAGGTTGACAAACTAGTCCTAGTTGATTTCATAAGGTTTACTGGTTTAGTTTAGAAACCCATTTATTTAAGAGATTTTCATTTTTGCTCGCCCCGTTTGGATCACTGGAATTGAATTATATTCTAATAATAGTAATTTAGACATATATTAACTAAGCTAATTTGATTTTATACAATATATGTTTGTACACTATTATTAGCAAGATGTCAGAGATATTTATACGCTACATTTTTGCTATAGAGGAGTGAATTGAAGAACGTTCTATAAATTACAGAATATAAAAAATTCTACTAATACATAAAATTATTTCCCATCCCCCACCCAATAAATTTGAGATAGACCTATATCTGAACTTTAGAAACCGGTGAAATGTCAAATTCCAAGCTAAATATATTACTTTATTAAATTAAATTCCAATTCCTCTAAAATGAAGGAATACAAACGACCGTAAGATAAATTAGTTTATTTTTTCTTAAAAAACAAGAATCCTTTTGAAAAAAATAAGATTAGCAAACTAGCCTTAATAAAAGAAACCTCTCTAGTCCCCTCACATTGTATACAATCTCAGCCACCCCATCTCAATCCCACGGCTGGGCGCTCCCTCCCTCCCTCCCCCCACCCACTCACACACACGACCTTGAATAACTTCCTACTGCTTTCGAATCGCCAGTAACTGCCCCCTGTTCCTGTTAAAGCTTTTGCATCCGACGATGTGCCTCTGACTAGTCAGAGAGCGGGCCCCATGCACGCAGCCCTCTTTACCCCCATCCGCAGCCCGCGCTTGTGTCCTTCTCCGCGAGCCAGTACACGCACCACTTCCCCCCTTCGATCTAGCCATCCCAACTCCGCCGACTCGCTGGAACCCTAGCCAGCCGCCGCCATGCCGCCGCGCCGCGGTAGAAGGAAGGGGAAGGGCAGGGCAAAGCCAAGAGCGAAGGCCACCGAGCCCGAGCCTGAGCTAGAGGAAGCCGCCGATTCCGAGATCGAGGCGGGGGACGCGAAGGCGGAGGAGTCCGGCGAAGCGAAAGAAGATGAATCGGCAAGCGACGCCGAGTCCATGGATGCAGATGCCAACGAGGAAGCCGTCGAGAACGGAGCGGATGAGATGGATGCGGAGCCTGAAGCCAAAGCCGAGCCGGAAGCGGTAGCCACCGAGGCGGAAGCGAAACCTGACGTCTCGGATGCCGAGGATGAAGAAGCCGGTGAAACGTGCTCCGACCGCGAAGCAGATGCCAAGGATGTTGATTCGAAGGCCAAAGCGGAGGAGTCCGACGGCGAGGATGAGGAGGGAGCCACCGCCGAGACCGACGGCGAGGATGAGGAGGGAGCCACCGCCGAGACCGACGGCGAGAGTGAAGAGGAAGCCGCTGAGACGGGCGGCGAGAACGAAGAAGATGGTGGGGACTCCGACACCGAAGGTGATGCTGAGGAATCCCCTCCACCCCCTCCTTCCCGCAGCCGCCGCCGTAAGCGAGCGGCCACTCCCGATGATGAAGCAGAGGAGACCCCTACACCGTCGCGTCGCCGGCGCCGTCGGAAGTCGAGGCAGCGTGGTGACTCTCCGCCGCCACTTCCGGACCACCTCCGTTGCCGTCGTAGCGACGGGAAGAAGTGGCGCTGCTCGGGCCGTGCACTCCCAACTGTTAGCTTCTGCGAATACCACTACGCGAGGGCCAACAAGGGCAAGAAGCTACCAGCGGATGGAGAGCTCCTTGCTGTCGCTCTTCAGAGGCAGAAGAACAAGAGGAAGGGCAGGAGGAGAATCAATCCGTCGACGTCCCCTCAGGCAGCCACGAGTGACCGCCAGACCAGGGATCTCCCAAACGGACTGATGACGATCTTGCCAGGTAGCAGTGGACCTGCAGCACTGTCAACTCCTGTTACTACAAAAGTTGGTGTAGAAATTTCTGCACCGATGCAGCGGTGCTATCGATCCAAGAATGCTGAGCCATTGCCTGTTGGTCCTGTGAAGGTTACCCAGCTAATCTTCAATTTTTCACCACTGATTGTTTGATCTTCACTATTTAGCTTTCTGTTGAATGTTTGCTTATTACTGATGATTGTTTTGGATTAGGTTGTTCCTCGTGCTATGAGTATGACGAAAGCAGCACCAAGAATGTGTCACTGCTGCGGGGTAAAGAAGGCAGCGCGTGTTGCCAATTGCAAGAACTGTGATACGAATTTCTGTAACAGCTGCATTAATAAATGGTTAGTTTTTGATTTGCTTGCCATTGCTTTATTTGCATGCTTGATCAGTGCATTGGGAACGTATAATTGTATTACACACAAAGCTCAAACTTTATAAAGTTTCAACTATGAAGTAATGAGAACTTGGTAGATTTCAATTTAGTAATTATATAAGAGGTAGTGGTTGAAGAGGGTGCACCTGGGGGTTTATGCCTTTTGTTGATGTCATCGAGTTACTTCCCTGTGTAGTTGTTGATAACCAACTCTAGGTCTGTACTCTGTTAATTTTTGTAGTGACTTTGGAAAAGTAAGTAGAGATTGGTGACAGATTTTCTTAGTTTATGAACTAGGACATGTAGCTGTGCTTATCCTGTGTTTTCCATGCATGTTAATTTATTTTGCATATAACTTCTAACTTGCTATTTTGTATACTAGCCATAATCTATACTACTCTATTAAGAACCTAATGTGGTCACCTGATGCTACCACGGCTTCACCCTCCGCGCTGACACTCTGGCCCCCCCCACGTGCCCGTCCTCGGCGTCGTGCCTTGTGGGCCTCACGCGCAGCGCTCGCGCAGCGCCCTCTCAGCCCGCGCCCGTCCAAGAGGTGGATTCTGGATTCCCTTGGAGTCGTTGATAGTGCTTCACACGGCCCCAACATCACCTACTACGCCACCCACAATCCCGGCCTCGCCTACCACATTTGGTGCAGCCCTAACATCCCCTGCTACACCTCACACATGTTTGCACCTTCGATCGCGCTTCGTGTGCCACCTCATTCTTTGACTTGCTTCGCCACACTCGTGCATGTCTACTTGCATCGTGCACAGGAGGGTGCCCTGACTCGCTATCCGGTCAAAGTCGTCGGTGTACCACCCTCCTCTACTTCATTGCGATCCTCGTCATGTCCATCCGATGGTGACTCGACAAACTGCTGGGGTTCTTCGAGGTGTTGACCGCCTCGTACTTTCCTCGACCTCCTCTCTGTCAGTCTCCCCCGTACCATCCTCTGTCCATCGCTCCCTCATCGATCCTCACTGGCGCTGTGCTATGGAGGAAGAGTACAAGGCTTTCCTCGCCAATCATACCTAGGACTTGGTGTCACATCCCTCTGTCGGCAACATGGTGACTGACAAGTGGGTTTGGAGTCACAAGAGGAAGGCTGACGGTTCTCTAGATAGGTACAAGACTTGGTGGCTCCTTAGGATTTCACTCGACATCTCGGTGTTGACTGCGATGAGAATTTCAATCCTGTGGTGAAGCCCACAAATTTCCACGTAGTTCTGTTTCTCTCTCGTGGTCTTGGTCCCATCAACTAGACGTCAAGAATGCCTTTATCCATGGCTGAGACTGTGTATTGCAGTCAGTCGCCTGGTTTCATTGACTCAACTCATACGGACATGGTCTGTAAACTCAATAAGTCGGTGTATGGTCTGAAGCAGGCACCTTGTGCTTGCTTTAGCTGGTTTGCTTCCTTTTTTTGGTCTTGTTAGGTTTCCAAGGCTAAGTTGGACACCTCACACTTCATTTACCAAAGATGCACTGACACTGTGTACCTTCTCTATGTCGACCATATTGTTCTCACAGCCTCCACTACAACTATCTTGCAGCACACTATTTCAGCATTGCAGCAGGAGTGCGCCATGAAAGATCTAGGCCACCTTTGCCATTTCTTGGGTATTGCAGTTGAGCACGGTCCCGATACATTGTTTCTTTAGCAGCGGCAATATACTCTAGACCTACTTGAGCGCATTGGCATGTTGGATTGTTAGCCGTGTGCCACTCCAGTAGATGCTCAGGCGAAGGTTCCCTCTAGTGCTCCAGTAATGTCCCCACTGCCTGCCGTAGCCTTGTGAGGGCTTTGGTACCTCACCTTCAACAGACTGTTCATTAGGTGTTCCTCCACATGCATGATACGCAGGAGACACATCTTACCGTTGTGAAGAGGATTCTCCGGTACCTTTAATGCACTCTTGACAATGTCCTTCTCGGACGGTCCTCACCGACTAAGCACGTCGTCTACATCGATGTTGACTGTGCTGGTTGTTCGGACACACATAGGTCCACCTATGGCTACGCCATGTTCCTTGGGAGAAACCTCGTCTCCTAGTCGTCAAAGCGGTAGCCTATGGTCTCTCACTCGAGCGCTGAGGCCGAATATCGCACAGTGGCGAGTGGTGTGGCTGAGGTGTCCTGTTGTTTGCCAACTCACACAAGAGCTGTACAACCCTCTCATTAGGAGTACCCCTGTCTAATGCTACAACGTCAGCGCGGTCTACCTCTCTATCAACCTTGTCCAGCACGAGTGTATGAAGCATGTTGAGATTGATCTTCACTTCATTCGTGAACGTGTCATCTTTGGGGATGTTTGATCCTCCATGTTCCGACGACTTCGTAGTTTGCCGATATCTCCACCAAGGGCTGACCCTCAGTGTTCTTAGAGTGTTGCTTCAGTCGGAACATCTGTCGTGGCTGGCATTTCGACTGCGGGGGTGTTAGACTGTTATGTGACTTCGGCGTAGAGCCCGGCCCAATAGGCTCATTAGGGTTAGACTATGTAACCTAACTTCACTGCAGTGCCATATTCATCTATCTCTTCTTCCAGTTAGTTATTGAATGACAACTTTATCTTCTTTACATTACATTTATGTGAATTGATTTGTCATTTTTGTTCTTGACTGTTATACATGAATGCATTCATACTGATTTTATGTATTTTCCAAGGAATACCTACAATAACCTGTTTTCTGTGGTGGATGCTTTTGCGTGCGTTAGAAGTGTCGAGTTGGCTACAATAAGGTGATCTAATCAAATATTTAGGAGATATAATTAATCAAAATAACAGTGCTAATTGATTGCTGAAGATTCTTAGTTGAGAAGTGCAAGCTGATGAATAATTGCTGAACTTATATTTGAAATAACCTATGGAAATTACATAAGTACCAACACATTAAATTTGAGATGCATTATTTGATTTATTTGGAGTTATGAAACAAATGATTCAGTAGTTCCTTTTGGGTTTGACATGGATTATCAGACTTTATGTCAGCAGATTGTTAATTAGATCTCAAATCCTTGATATGCCTATGCGGTTCTTTGGTTCTAGTAATTCTTGGCCCTGATTGTTAGTACACTGCACCCTGCAGGTATTCTAAGTTGTCCAGGAAGGATATAAAGGCTCGTTGTCCAGCTTGCCGTGGTCTCTGCAATTGTAAACTGTGCAGCCTTGGTCATACCAAGGGTGCTACTCATAAGGTGATCTTTCTTCCACTCAGGGTAAAGCAATTGAAGTGGTATTTTATTGTTGTATTTATTTTTTTTGGTTTTATGACTTGGATCTCCAGGAACCGCCAAGTGGTGAAAGGAAGATACTCAGCATAAAAATTTCCAACCATCAATTTTACAAGCTTTTACCTGTAAAACTTGACCGGGAGCAACTTGACGAGTTGGAATTAGAAGCTAAAATACAAGGTTTGTTTGTACTTCTTTAAAATCTGAAGCGCTGTGGTTCTTTTGTAATCTAATTGTCTACTCTTAATTAGGAACAAAAACATCTAATGTCCGTGTCCAGGTTGCTGAAAATGGTCAGAGTGAGTCACTCTACTGGTAAGCTCAAATCTCTTATGTTACTACCAGCTACTATGTCGCCATCAGCTACATATAGGCTAGTAACAGTTTAATAGGTTTTCTCCCTTGGCTTTGTGTTATTTTGTACAGAGTAAAGTGTAACCTGGGTCCTTGAACTTTAGGTTCTATTTTTAAATGGTTCACTCTAGAGCAACCAATTTAAATGTATAAGGACCCAGATCCTCACTGAGACTGGACCTAGATGAGAACCTGAGAAAAAAATTAAGGACTGTGAGTGCATTTTACTCTTATTTGTGGTGAGCATGAAATAAATCAATCTTGTAATTGCACGGACAGTTAGATATTTCTTTGGTCAGGCAAATGTTGTCTTGTCGCAACTCGCCAGCTTAGTATTATTATGTTCCGATTTTGTCAGTCATTTTCACATGTTCATATATTTATGTCATATAAACAAGTCGTCCCTATTAGTATTACTTTGCTTGCCTAACTGTAGGCCACATAAAAGGATTATGGTACCCTTATAAGTTCAGTTTTTCTTTTCATTCAATGGTTTAGCCCTTTTTTCTTAGCTATTCTAATATGCATTTTGGTACTGGTTATGCTGCCTTTTGATGTATCTGTCAACTGCTATTTTTCTGTTGCAATTTCTCTTTTAACCGGAGATCTTGTTGAATGTTTTCTGGAAGCAGTAATAACTGTAAGCTCTCTGTGAGTCAATTCTTGAGATGCTGCCCAACATGCCCGTTTAAGCTGTGCCTAAGTTGCTGTCAGAAGATACGTCAAGGAAACATGTCGAACAGCAACCCTGAAGATAAGTTCAAGAACCGGTTGCTTCAACAAGAGTCTGTCCATGAGGATGGCAGCATTACTTGCCCTTCGATTGAGCTGGGTGGCTGCGGTGACGCCATGCTGAACCTGATATATGCATCTCCATCGAGCCAGTCTGAAGAGCTCAGTTCAGAATGTGAGCTGGATGCTGCAGGCAATCATTCTGGAGTGAAGGATGCTGAAGTTCACGGATCACCTGTACCTGAGAGTAATGGAAGATTAGCAGCAGCTTCCCAGGCAGAAACAATGTCCACATAGTCTCAGAAGATGCAATTCTTGTTGGCTCATCTTTCAGGTGGGAGCGCAAGCGTTTATATTACATTGAAGCCTGAAGATAGTGTATGATATGGTCAAAAATCGGTAGAGGGTAGGTTGCCTGATTAGGTTGCTTGATTTAGGAGGTTGCCAGCCTATATGGCCATTGATTTTAGGCCTGTGACCTGGGGATAATCCCAATTGTTGTATTGTTCATCTTTGACCAGGGAGCGAACATCGTTGTACATATGGTTATGGCTTTATTTTTGTCATTACCGAGGGGCGAGAGCTGATGAATGGTTGTACTGTCGTTCGTTCAAGGGATTACCTGGCTATTTTGTGGTACCGTCAGTGCTCAGTATTCGGTACTCGGTAGCACTTGATCGTACTATTATTTGTCATGTGAGGCTAGTGTTCTAACATTGGCCATTGTGACTCGATTGTGAAAGCATTACTGCTTTCCACCCGCAGTGTGTCATGAACACACTCATGGGTCAAGGCCATGTGATAGCATCGAGCACTTCCACCACAGCAACTGCAACCAGAGCGTGTTGGTTTACCGCTCATCATCAATCAGCCGCTGTCGCTTGAGTGTGCTCGATTAATTACGGTCACACTCGCTTCTCAAAAAATCAATCTGCCGCTGTCACGTGAGTGTCCTTGATTAATTACGGTCGCTCTCGCTCCTCTGAAAAATAAGATCGTTGGCGTCGCTCTTGCTTCTCTTAAAAAAAGATCGTCAGCTACTCTATCAAAAAAAAAGATCGTCAGTTAGGGCAGATGCTGCGCCTAGGGTGCGTTTCTTCATAATTTGTCAGGGTTTTAAATTAATTTTAGATCAAAAATAAATACAAATAGAGTTTGATCTTTAAATTTTATAGTATAAAACTTAGAGCATATTGTCACCTTAGCTGTGCCTAGGTCCGTCGGTAGCAGCGCACGGGACGACACGAATAGTACTCAAGGATTTAAAACTCGCTTGAATTTCGGTGAAATTTGCCAAAAATTTACCGTTCTCGCTGTGTTGCGGAATCGGAAACCGAGCAGTTTTTTTTGAGAATTTCGTTTCAAAATTTTGAATTAAAAAAATTCATGAAAATCTGAAAAAACTATTAAAAACTAGAGGGTCCCAGAAGTCCAAATATATATTGTTTGTTCAAAAATTAATCTCGTGGTGCCAAAAAAAATTCAATTCGTTTGGACCCGTTAACACAAAATTGTTAGAATTCGCTAGCTCCACGCTACCAAACCCGTTTCACACACTCTGCTTCCAGTCTTCCACTCCCGTGAGCGACCAGGCGAAGGCGATGGAGCTCGGCGGTTACCGACGCTAACCGCTCGATATTAATGTTTCCCGCTCAGTTTTTTAGGTGTAAACATGCTAAAACGTCTTAACAACCTCTGGATCCAGAATCAAAGGCTAATCTTAATCCCACCTAATAATCTTGTGTTTTTTCTAAAGAACCCCCTCCTGGTAATCTGGTGCGGTGACGGTTAGGTGGGATTAAAATTAGCCTTGATTCTAGATCCAAAGGTTGTTAAGGCGTTTTAGCATGTTCACACAGGAGAACCTTTTACACATGATACGTTGCCCATTTTGTTAGCTGTATTTAATATTTAGTGCAGTATATATGGTTTTGGTTGATGATTAGGTGATTGGGTAGTTTATTTTGGGCAGTATATTGTGAGTAGCATATATATTAGCATGTTATGTTTGAAAATAGTTATTAGTAGATAGTTATTATTTGGTAGTTTGAAAATAGCTGATAGTTGATATTTTAAATCCATTTGATAGTGAGCAGCATATGTTCCTTACTAGTATATTAATATTGTCATATATGTTACCGGTATTCCTTACTAGTGGATAGTTGTTAGTTGGTATTTTAAAAATAGTTGATAGTTGTTGTTTAAATGGAAGAGTGAGTGAGAAGAGTTTGGTGTAACTCTCATGTGCGATTCTTGGACCGGTCTCACATAGAAAACTATTATTAACTTCTTGGTATATTGCAATGGCATGATGTATTTTTTGAGGACAGTAGATGCAACCGGAGTGACTAAATATCATAAATTCATAATAAATGTATTTTGGTTGTACGGTTTTTAATGAAGTCACAATTGCTCTACCTTTCATGTATTGGTCAATCATATGCTCTACCTTTATGCAGAAAATCAAGCATGCATTTAGGATTATTGATCCAGAAATTGTTGTTCAAATTGTGACTGCTAATGGTTCAAATTTTATGAAAGCTTATAAGTTGTTGAGCAGAGAATACAAGCACATTGTTTGGCAGCCGTGTTGAAAGTCGCCTAGAGGGGGGAGGGTGTGGACAAGCGAAACCTAGAAATTATAAACTTTGAACACGAACTTTGCCCGAGGTTAGTGTTAGAATGAGTAATAATGAAATCAGAGTGCGGAAGAGAGTTCTTCTTGCTATGGGTTGCTCAATTAATGCGAATAACTTTGGGAGCTAAATAAAAGGGATTGCAAGCAAGAGAACTTTAGAGAGAGAGAGAGAGGAGAGGAGAGGAAGAATCAAATCACAATACAAGATTAGCACAAAGACACAGACGATTTGTTTCTCGAGGTTCGGTTCCAAAGAACCTACTCCCCGTTGAGGAGGTTGTAAGGAAAATGGACCCTGGCCCATTTGTCTAAATGATTTTGGTGTTTGATGGTTGTAACTGAAAGTTTCCTAGAGGAGGGTGAATAGTCCAGCAAAAACTTTTTCAACAAAAACTAGAAACGAACTAGGTAAACCGGTTCATCCGGTGTCAAAACCGGTTAACCGGTTTGCACGAGCTCAACTAAAGAATGAGATATAAAACTAAATTGATCTCGAAATTAACCCAGCTAACTTTAGAAATGAGATGTTCTAGATGATCCACAGGGTTCAAAGTAGTAGATCTGAGAAGGGCACTTCTCAAAATCCACACACCAAAAAGATATGAACAAATCTTCTACGGAATGGTGAGAGAACGAAGAACACAAACAAACACAATTAGCAAGAACACAAGAGACACAAGATTTATCCCGAGGTTCGGTCACACCACCAAGGTGCCCTACTTCATCGTTGAGGCACCCATAAAGAGTCGGGTCTCTTTCAACCCTAATCATGCCTTTGCCGACCACAAAGGTCAAGCCCACACACTAATCTTTGCTCAAACGAGCGGGTAATACAAACTTTCTTGTGGTCTTCTACAAGATTTGGAGACTTACAAGAGACACCTAGTCGTCTAGGAGCTAGAAGCTCCAAGAGTAATGAAATCCACAAAGAACTCGATGTAGTACCAAAGCTCGAATCAAGAAGAACAAGAAGGATTTAGGGATGAAGCACAAAAACCACAGGTCTTCAATCTCACTCAAAGATTTCTCTCTAAAGATTTGAAATGGGAGAGGCAAGAGGTGTGTGTGAGAGAGAGTGGGAGGTGTTTCTCAGGTTAGAAATGGAGTTCAAGTCATGCTCCAAAACTAGTTGTTTTTTACTTTTCTACTCAAAAACCGGCTGTGCCGGTTTTAAAATCGGCTGAACCGGTTTCCAGCAGACCGAATTCCGATTCAGTGGCCGACTGAGTAGGTGGGTGGACCGGAGCCAAAACCGGCTGAGCTGGTTTTCAAATAAGCTGAACACGACTTTGTGGCGGGCTGAGTAGAAAAGTGGACCAGGGCCAAAACCGACTGAGTTGGTTTTCAAAAACTGTCTGAGCTGGTTTTCAAAAACTAAACCCAAACTTGCGGGAGGCCGAGTGAAGAATTCGACCGGCTTTTCCAAGAGAGCAATTTTGGCCAAGATAAACTTAAAAAGGTTGTACTACATACTTTTACTAAGGATTAATAAGGGTAAAATAGAAGTTTTGGATCAAGGATTTTGAGCTTTAGTACCAACATCAACCTTCTTTTTGAATCCCCTTGATAGTACGACGATTTCTATACTCAAGTTAAATAAATTTAATTAAGTAAACTCCTTGAGTCATTGGTGTCTCATGTGTGATTTCTCCATGGCGTTGCTTCATAAGGATCACAAACATCTTTATCTCACCTTTTGAAGCAAACACAAATCTAGCCTGTGACTTGAACCATTTCACCATATATGAGCTCAACTCATGGCTTCAAGTCACCTTACTGATACATCAACACAATATAACTATTTATAGCTGATTAGTTCATCGACTTAGTGCAAGTACTCTCTTCTTCACCTTAGCAATGGTACCTTGGTCCACAAGCCGTCGCTTGGCCTTCACCTTCGTTTAGTTCCTCGAAGCCCTTTCCTTGCTATCTTCACCCTATCAAGCCATTCTTGAGTCACATCATATTGAGCATCCATTGAGAGAATCATTTCTTCAATATTGTGAACCTTGCTTGAATGTCATCTAGATATAAATGCTAAGATCAATCAAGCTCTAGTTTGATTCTCATAGAAGCATATATGGACTAATAGTAATATGGTCAAGTCAATTCATGAGTCCTCATATCTTATTCACTTTGGCTTGACCAATCCTCTTAATCACTTCAACCTCTATTCTGATCGTATTTATGCATAGTGATTTCTCAGGTCTTGTTCATATATTCAAACCAATATAGAGACCATATTATATCCATTTGCATTGTCTCACTGGTTATTTTGTGTTGAACCTTTTGAAAGGGAAATGTGCCCTTGGGCCATTTCTAAGAATTTTGGTGATTGAGTGCCAACACAAATGCTTAAGTGTTAATCTATGCCAATTGATGAACAAAGAGAAAATCAAGAGTAAAGGTATGTTTCTAAGACTCAGTACATTGTTTTGAAGACTAATGTATTGTGTCTAAGTGCTAGAAACAGGAGAAACAATTTTGGAGAAGTTGGCTGTGTACAGCCAAAAAGGCTGCTCGATCTGGGTCCACCGGACTGTCCGGTGCGCCAGGCTGGCGTCTGTCAACTGGCTGCTCTCGGGACTTCAACGGCGTCGTACGACTATAAATCACCGGACTATCCGGTGGTGCACCGGACTGTGCGGTGGTGCACCGGACTGTCCGGTGAGCCAACAGTCGGCCCGACCAACGATCGGCCGCGTAATCCGCGCGCGACGCGTGGCAGAGCCAACAGTCAGAAGGGGGCACCGGACTGTCCGGTGTGCACCGGACAGTGTCCGGTGCGCCAACGACTCTAAATCTCCAACGGTCGGCTTCACCAAAGAAGGAAAGAAATCCGCACCGGACAGTGTCTGGTGGTGCACCGGACTGTCCGGTGCGCCAGGCGACAGAAGGCAGGAATTGCCTTCCTGGAATGCTCTCAACGGCTCCTAGCTGCCTTGGGGCTATAAAAGGGACCTCTAGGCGCATGGAGGATGACACCAAGCATTCACTAAGCATTCCTAAGCACCAAGACTTCAATTCCGCGCATTCGATTCTTTGTGATAGCAACTAGAGCTCCAATTGAGTAGAGAACTCTTTGAGTTGTGTTGAGAGCTCGTGTTGTGACTTGTGTGCGTATTTTCACTCTGATTTTGTGTCTTGTGTGCGTTGCTCATCCCATCCTTACTTCCGTGCTTCTTTGTGAACATCTTTGTAAGGGCAAGAGGCTCCAAGTTATGGAGATTCCTCGCAAGCGGGATATAGTAAAGAGAAAGCAAAACCCGTGGTATTCAAGTGGGTCTTTGGATCGCTTGAAAGGGGTTGAGTGCAACCCTCGTCCGTTGGGACGCCACAACGTGGAGTAGGCAAGTGTTGGACTTGGCCGAACCACGAGATAAACCACTGTGCCATCTCTGTGTTGATATTCTTGTGGTTATCGTGTTTGTGCAAGAACTCCTCTCTAGCCAACTTGGATTTATTGTGCTAAATCTTAACCAAGTTTTGTGGATTAAGTTTCAAGTTTTTACAGGATCACCTGTTCACCCCCCTCTAGGTGCTCTCAATTGGTATCAGAGCCGTTCTCTTCAAGAAAGGGACTAATCGCTCGAAGAGATGGATCCTAAGGGCAAGGGGATGGTGGTCAATGATAAGGAGAAGGAGTCCTTCGTCAATGATCCAAAGGATGACAAGCCTACTGACTCAGGCTCGGGCCACAAAAGAAAAGACGGGAGGAAGAAGAAAACAAGGCATATCAAGGAGATAGTCTACTACGACAGCGACGAATCTTCCTCTTCCCAAAAAGGACGACGACAACGACTACGAGAAAAAGAAGACGGTTAATTCAAACTTTTCCTTTGATTATTCTCGTATTCCGCAAAGTTCCAATGCTCACTTACTTTCCATTCCCCTCGGTAAACCTCCCCACTTTGATGGAGAGGACTATGGATTTTGGAGTCACAAAATGCGTAGCCACTTGTTCTCTCTCCATCCAAGTATATGGGAGATAGTAGAAAATGGAATGCACTTTGATAGTACGGATAGTCCCATGTTCATTAATGAGCAAATTCACAAAAATGCACAAGCTACTACTGTTCTTCTAGCTTCATTGTGCAGGGATGAATACCATAAGGTGAGCGGCTTGGATAACTCCAAGCAGATTTGGGACACCCTCAAAATCTCACATGAGGGGAACGACGTCACCATGCTCACCAAGATGGAGTTGGTGGAGGGAGAACTTGGGAGATTCGCAATGATCAGGGGCGAGGAGCCAACCCAAACGTACAACCGGCTCAAGACCCTCGTCAACAAAATAAGGAGCTATGGAAGCACGCGATGGACAGACCACGACGTCGTCCGCCTAATGCTAAGGTCTTTTACTGTCCTTGATCCACATCTTGTGAACAATATTCGTGAGAATCCTAGGTACACCAAGATGACGCCTGAGGAGATACTTGGAAAGTTCGTAAGCGGGCGGATGATGATCAAGGAGGCAAGATACGTTGACGATGCGTTGAACGGCCCAATCCATGAGCCTCAAACCGTTGCTCTCAAAGCAACGAGGAGCAAGGAAGTGCTACCTAGCAAGGTGGCACAAGTTGAGGCGGCGGGACTCAATGAGGAAGAGATGGCCCTCATCATTAAGCGTTTCAAGACGACGCTAAGGGGTCGCAAGGAGCATCCAAACAAGACCAAGACGAAAGGGAAGCGCTCATGCTTCAAATGTGGTAAGATTGGTCATTTTATCGCTAACTGTCCCGATAATGATAGTAACCAGGAACAAGGGAACAAGAGGGAAAAGAAGAAGGCTTATAAGAAGGCTAAGGGCGAGGCACACCTTGGAAAGGAGTGGGACTCGGATTGTTCGTCGTCCGACTCCAACAACGAAGGACTCGCCGCCACCGCCTTCAACAAGTCGGCCCTCTTCCCCAACGAGCATCACACCTGCCTCATGGCAAGGGAAAAGAAGGTAAGCACTCATGATACTAGTACTTACGCTTCCTCAAGTGATGAAGAATCTAGCGATGATGAAATAGACTATTCATGTTTATTCAAGGGCCTAGATAGAAGTAAGGTTGATAAGATTAATGAATTAATTGATGCCTTGAATGATAAAAATAGGTCACTAGAAAAACAAGAGGATCTTTTGTATGAAGAACATGATAAGTTTGTAGAGGCACAAAAATCCCTTGCTTTAGAAATAAAGAGGAATGAAATGCTTTCTTGTGAATTGTCTACATGTCATGACTCTATTTCTAGCTTAAAGAGCATAAATGATGATTTGAGTGCTAAATTAGAAATAGCTAATAAATCAACATCTTGTGTAGAACATGTTGTAGTTAGCAATAGGTGTAAAGATTTTAATGTTGATGCCTGTAGTGAACACCTAGTTTCAATTTCTAAATTGAATGATGAAGTGGCTAGTCTTAATGCCCAACTTAAGACTGGCAAGAGTGAATTTGACAAACTAAAATTTGCAAGGGATGCCTACACGATTGGTAGACACCCCTCAATTAAGGATGGTCTTGGCTTCAAGAGGGAAGTCAAGAACTTAACAAGCCATAAGGCTTCCATCTCCGCCAAGGAGAAAGGGAAGGCCCCTATGACTAGTAATGCTCAAAAGAACCATGCTTTCATGTATCATGATAGGAGACATTCTAGGAATGTTTATAGAAGTTATGATGCTTTTGATTCTCATGCCATGATTGCTTCTAGTTCTTCTATTATGCATGATAGAAATTTGACTAGGAAAAATGTTGCTCATCATATGCCTAGAAGAAATATTGTTCATGTTCCTAGGAAAGTAATGAATGAACCCTCTACAATTTATTATGCTTGCAATGCTTCCTTTGCTATTTGTAGAAAGGATAAGAAGGTAATTGCTAGGAAATTAGGGGCCAAATGTAAGGGAGACAAGACTTGCATTTGGGTCCCTAAGAGTATTGTAACTAACCTTGTAGGACCCAACATGAGTTGGGTACCTAAGACCCAAGCCTAAGTTTGCCTTGCAGGTTTATGCATCCGGGGCTCAAACTGGATTATCGACAGCTGCACAAACCACATGACGGGGGAAAAGAGGATGTTCTCTTCCTACGTCAAGAACAAGGATCCCCAAGAGTCAATCATATTCGGTGATGGGAACCAAGGCAAGGTGAAAGGGTTAGGAAAAATTGCTATTTCATCCGAGCACTCTATTTCTAATGTGTTCTTAGTTGAGTCGCTTGGATATAACTTATTGTCTGTGAGTCAACTTTGTAATATGGGATATAACTATTTATTCACAAATGTAGATGTGTCTGTCTTTAGAATAAGTGATGGTTCATTAGCTTTTAAGGGTGTACTAGACGACAAACTTTATTTAGTTGATTTTGCAAAAGAGGAGGCTAGTCTAGATGCATGCTTAATTGCTAAGACTAGCATGGGCTGGCTGTGGCATCGCCGTTTAGCACATGTGGGGATGAAGAACCTTCACAAGCTTCTAAAGGGAGAACACGTGATAGGTCTAACTAATGTAACTTTCGAAAAAGATAGACCTTGTGCAGCTTGTCAAGCAGGTAAACAGGTGGGAAGCTCTCATCATGCCAAAAATGTGATGACAACATCAAGACCCCTGGAGTTACTTCATATGGACCTCTTCGGACCCGTCGCCTATCTAAGCATAGGAGGAAGTAAGTATGGTCTTGTTATAGTTGATGATTTTCCCGCTTCACTTGGGTATTCTTTTTGTAGGATAAATCTGAAACCCAAGGGACCCTCAAGCGCTTCCTAAGGAGAGCCCAAAACGAGTTTGAGCTCAAAGTGAAGAAGATAAGGAGCGACAATGGGTCCGAGTTCAAGAACCTTCAAGTGGAGGAGTATCTTGAGGAGGAAGGAATCAAGCACGAGTTCTCCGCTCCCTACACACCACAACAAAATGGTGTGGTAGAGAGGAAGAACAGGACGCTACTAGACATGGCGAGGACGATGCTTGGTGAATTCAAGACGCTCGAACGGTTTTGGACAGAAGCCGTGAGCACGGCTTGCCACACCATAAACCGGGTCTACCTTCATCGCCTCCTCAAGAAGACTTCATATGAGCTTCTAACCGGTAACAAACCCAATGTGTCTTACTTTCGTGTATTTGGGAGCAAATGTTACATTCTAGTGAAGAAAGGTAGGAATTCTAAGTTTGCTCCCAAAGCTGTAGAAGGGTTTTTGTTAGGTTATGACTCAACTACAAAGGCGTATAGGGTCTTCAACAAATCATCGAGTTTGGTTGAAGTCTCTAGCGACGTTGTATTTGATGAGACTAATGACTCTCTAAGAGAGCAAGTTGTTGATCTTGATGATGTAGATGAAGAAGACGTTCCAACGGCCGCAATACGTACCATGGCGATTGGAGATGTACGGCCACAGGAACAAAAGGAGCAAGATCAACCTTCTTCCTCAACAATGGTGCATCCCCCAACTCAAGACGATGAACAGGTTCATCAAGAGGAGGCGTGTGATCAAGGGGGAGCACAAGATGATCATGTAATGGAGGAAGAAGCACAACCGGCCCCTCCAACTCAAGTTCGAGCGACGATTCAAAGGAATCATCCCGTCGACCAAATTTTGGGTGATATTAGCAAGGGAGTAACTACTCGTTCTAGATTAGTTAATTTTTGTGAGCATTACTCTTTTGTCTCTTCTATTGAGCCTTTCAGGGTAGAAGAGGCCTTGCTAGATCCGGACTCGGTGTTGGCCATGCAGGAAGAGCTTAACAACTTCAAGAGAAATGAAGTTTGGACACTAGTGCCTCGTCCTAAGCAAAACGTTGTGGGAACCAAGTGGGTGTTCCGCAACAAACAAGACGAGCACGAGGTGGTGACAAGGAACAAGGCACGACTTGTGGCAAAAGGTTATGCCCAAGTCGCAGGTTTGGACTTTGAGGAGACTTTTGCTCCTATGGCTAGGCTAGAGTCAATTCGCATATTGTTAGCCTATGCTACTCACCATTCTTTCAGGTTGTTCCAAATGGATGTGAAGAGCGCTTTCCTCAACGGGCCAATCAAGGAGGAGGTGTACGTGGAGCAACCCTCTGGCTTCGAGGATGAACGGTACCCCGACCACGTGTGTAAGCTCTCTAAGGCGCTCTATGGACTTAAGCAAGCCCCAAGAGCATGGTATGAATGCCTTAGAGACTTTTTAATTGCTAATGCTTTCAAGGTTGGGAAAGCCGATCCAACTCTTTTCACCAAGACTTGTGATGGTGATCTTTTTGTGTGCCAAATTTATGTCGATGACATAATATTTGGTTCTACCAACCAAAAGTCTTGTGAAGAGTTTAGCAGGGTGATGACTTAAAAGTTTGAGATGTCGATGATGGGCGAGTTAAGCTATTTTCTTGGGTTCCAAGTGAAGCAACTCAAGGATGGGACCTTCATCTCCCAAACGAAGTACACACAAGACTTGATCAAGCGGTTTGGGATGAAGGACGCCAAGCCCGCAAAGACTCCAATGGGAACCGACGGACACACCGACCTCAACAAAGGAGGTAAGTCCGTTGATCAAAAGGCATACCGGTCAATGATAGGGTCTTTACTTTATTTATGTGCTAGTAGACCGGATATTATGCTTAGTGTTTGCATGTGTGCTAGATTTCAATCCGATCCAAGGGAGTGTCACTTAGTGGCAGTGAAGCGAATTCTTAGATATTTAGTCGCTACGCCTTGTTTCGGGATCTGGTATCCAAAGGGGTCTACCTTTGACTTAATTGGATATTCAGACTCCGATTATGCTGGATGTAAGGTCGATAGGAAGAGTACATCGGGGACGTGCCAATTCTTAGGAAGGTCCCTGGTGTCATGGAGTTCTAAGAAACAAACTTCCGTTGCCCTATCCACCGTTGAGGCCGAGTATGTTGCCGCAGGACAGTGTTGCACACAACTACTTTGGATGAGGCAAACCCTCAGGGACTTTGGCTACAATCTGAGCAAAGTCCCACTCCTATGTGATAATGAGAGTGCTATCCGCATGACGGATAATCCTGTTGAACACAGCCGCACAAAGCACATAGACATCTGACATCACTTTTTGAGAGACCACCAGCAAAAGGGAGATATCAAAGTGTTTTATGTTAGCACCGAGAACCAGCTAGCCGATATCTTTACCAAGCCTCTAGATGAGTCGACCTTTTGCAGGCTGCGTAGTGAGCTAAATGTCTTAGATTCGCGGAACTTGGATTGATTTATAGCATACATGTGTATTATGCCCTGATCATGTTCCTTAATGCATTTTGTTGTTTATTTATGGTGCTCAAGTTGTACAAGCACTCCCCGGACCTCACAAGTCCATTTGTGAGTGATGCACATATTTAGGGGGAGATGTGCTACAACTTGACCCTTTGAGACTAACCGTGTGCTTGAGTTTGGTCAACTTAGTCTCAAAGGTGGATTGAAAGGGAAAAGGTGGACTTGGACCATGCAAGACTTCCACTGCACTCCGATGAGAGGGTAACTTACTCCAAGTTCATCTCAATATCCTTATTGCCTTTGTACTCTTATTTGAAGATTTTGGTGAGGCAATGGGGTTTAAGGGCCAAGATTGATCCCGTTTTGGTGCTTGATGCCAAAGGGAGAGAAAATAAGGTCAAAGCAATAAATGGATCAGCTACCACTTGAGAATTTTGATGGTTTGTCAAAAATCTCTTATTGTCTCTTGTGGGGAGAAGGTTTGATTATAGGGGGAGTTTTTGAATCTGTGATCAATTTCTCTTGGAATATCTTTCTCTATGTCTCAACAAGCGAGTTTGACTTAGAGATAGGAAACCGAGTTTGATTTGCAAAAACAAAACCAAGTGGTGGCAAAGAATGATCCAAATATGCCAAATTTGAATCAAAACAAATTTGTGTTCTCATTGATGTTGCACTTTTTTAGTTGCTTTTTGTTGTGTTGGCATAAATCACCAAAAAGGGGGAGATTGAAAGGGAAATGTGCCCTTGGGCCATTTCTAAGAATTTTGGTGATTGAGTGCCAACACAAATGCTTAAGTGTTAATCTATGCCAATTGATGAACAAAGTGAAAATCAAGAGTAAAGGTATGTTTCTAAGACTCAGTACATTGTTTTGAAGACTAATGTATTGTGTCTAAGTGCTAGAAACAGGAGAAACAATTTTGGAGAAGTTGGCTGTGTACAGCCAAAAAGGCTGCTCGGTCTGGGTGCACCGGACTGTCCGGTGGTGCACCGGACAGTGTCCGGTGCGCCAGGCTGGCGTCTGTCAACTGGCTGCTCTCGGGACTTCAACGACGGCGTACAGCTATAAATCACCGGACTGTCCGGTGAGCCAACAGTCGGCTCGGCCAACGGTCGGCCGCGTAATCCGCGCGCGACGCGTGACAGAGCCAACGGTCAGAAGGGGGCACCGGACTGTCCGGTGTGCACCGGACAGTGTCCGGTGCGCCAACGGCTCTGAATCTCCAACGGTCGGCTTCGCCAAAGAAGGAAAGAAATCCGCACCGGACTGTCCTGTGCGCCAGGCGACAGAAGGCAGGAATTGCCTTCCTGGAATGCTCTCAATGGCTCCTAGCCGCCTTGGGGCTATAAAAGGGACCCCTAGGCGCATGGAGGATGACACCAAGCATCCACTAAGCATTCCTAAGCACCAAGACTTCAATTCCACGCATTCGATTCTTTGTGATAGCAACTAGAGCTCCAATTGAGTAGAGAACTCTTTGAGTTGTGTTGAGAGCTCGTGTTGTGACTTGTGTGCGTATTGTCACTCTGATTTTGTGTCTTGTGTGCGTTGCTCATCCCACCCTTACTTCCATGCTTCTTTGTGAACATCTTTGTAAGGGCGAGAGGCTCCAAGTTGTGGAGATTCCTCGCAAGCGGGATATAGTAAAGAGAAAGCAAAACCCGTGGTATTCAAGTGGGTCTTTGGACCGCTTGAAAGGGGTTGAGTGCAACCCTCGTCCGTTGGGACGCCACAACGTGGAGTAGGCAAATGTTGGACTTAGCCGAACCACAGGATAAACCACTGTGCCATCTCTGTGTTGATATTCTTGTGGTCATCGTGTTTGTGCAAGAACTCCTCTCTAGCCAACTTGGCTTTATTGTGC
Organism: Zea mays; assembly: GCF_902167145.1. NCBI lineage: Eukaryota > Viridiplantae > Streptophyta > Magnoliopsida > Poales > Poaceae > Zea > Zea mays. The sequence continues at coordinate 165,887,936 of NC_050102.1, forward strand.
TAACTCTTAACCAAGTTTTGTGGATTACGTTTCAAGTTTTTACAGGATCACCTATTCACCCCCCCTCTAGGTGCTCTCACCTTTATTCACTAATCATTATACACTATTCAAGTATGTTCATCATACTGAATTTCCCATTCAACACTTAGCAAACTTGTTAGACCTTTAAATGTGTTGTTATCCAAATCACCAAAACCCACAAAAAAAGGATGAATGCACTTTTAGTAACACCCTAAATTTGGGGTATAAAATTTCTCCTCTAGTATTCACCAAATTCAGGTGTTACCTCTTACTTCTCCTTTAGTTTTCACCCCTTTCTTTCCCTTTCAAAGTGGTAGAGAGATTTATATTATGGCATGTATAAACAAAACCCTAAGAAAGTTGTGAAATGTTGCATCATGCCGGAGCATAGCTATTTTTGTTTGATGATGAGCTTGATGTGCATTTTTTGATTTGGGAAATGTGCTTTGAGCTTGGAAAATTGAATAGAAGAGAATATATAAAATATAGAAAATAAATAGAAAAAGGTAAAACCCAGGTAGGCCTTCCCTCCCAGCCAGCACACTTGGTCCCTCCTGAAAGGATCACGATGCCCAAGAGGGGGGGTGAATTGGGCTTTTCTAAAAATCAACACTAATTAAAACCTAAGCAAGAGCTAAACAAGAGCCCAACTTCACCCCAACAACTAGCACTAAGAAAATAATACTAGAAATGTAACAAGGCTAAAACAATGCTTCAAATACTTGCTAAACAAATACACAAAGTAAAGAGCTTGAATTAAGTGCGGAATGTAAAGCAAAGTTTAGAAGACTCCTCCAATTTTTTTCCGAGGTATCGAAGAGTCGGCACTCTCCACTAGTCCTCGTTGGAGCACCCGCGCAAGGGTATCGCTCCCCCTTGGTCCTCGCAAGAACCAAGTGCTCACTACGAGATGATCCTTTGCCACTCCGGCACGGTGGATCCCTCGAGACCGCTTACAAACTTGAGTCGGGTCACCAACAAGATCTTCACGGTGATCACCGAGCTCTCAACGCCACCAAGCCGTCTAGGTGATGCCGATCACCAAGAGTAACAAGCCATAGACTTTCGCTTGACCAAGAGAAGCCTAATGCAAGTGGTGTGTGCTCTAGGTGGCTCTCACTAGCGCTAATGAGGAACAAGCTCGGATTATGATTCTCTAATCTCCTCACTAGGCTTTTGGTGCTTGCAATACTCTACCAAGGTGCTGGAATAAATGTGGAGTGCAAGACATTGAATATGGTGGGTGGAAGGGGTATAAATAGCCCTCACCCACCAACTAGCCGTTACAGGAAACTTGCTGCGCGATGGCGCACCGGACAGTCCGGTGCGCCACCGGTGCGCCAACGGTGCGCCAACGGTCACTTCCAACGGCTAGTTCTGACAGCTAGCCGTTGGACTCATGGCGCACCGGACAGTGAACAGTTCACTGTCCGGTGCACACCGGACAGTCCGGTGCGGTGTCCGGTGTGCCGCTAAAATTCATTTTCCGAAGGCTGCGTTCTCGGGTTTCTGCTACTGGGTGAGTCCCTGCTGTGGACCAGCCTAGCCCACCTGGCAGAGGGTGCACCGGACAGTCCGGTGCACACCGGACAGTCCGGTGCCCCAAAGCCAGAAACCCTAAGTCTTGTTTTTCAGCTGATTTTCAAATCGGTTTTCGCTCTAACTTGTATGTGAGTTCTAGAGTGACACCTAGCACTGTGTATGAGTGTGATTGTGCACCAACACTACACTAGAACTCTCTTGGTCAAACTACTCATCGACAACCCCTCTTTATAGTACGGCTAAAAGAGAATAAAAGACCTAACTAAATCGCGAGTGTCCACATTTCCTTGACACTCGGACTCCGTAGACCTTCACCTTTTGTTCCGTCGTTTTAGCCGTCGCTTCGAGTTCTTATCTCCGGGATTGCTTTCACATTGTAGTGCTTTTACCTGTCATGTGACCTAACTTACCATTTGTCTCTGCAAAACACACGTTAGTCACATATAATATTACGTTGTCATTAATCACTAAAACCAACCAGGGGCCTAGATGCTTTCAATCTCCCCCTTTTTGGTGATTGATGACAACCCTACAAGTTTTGTGAGAGTAGTTTGTTTTGAAGATTCTGTCAATTGAAAGAATGGTTAGTTATACTCAGTAATTTTTGACAGAAAGAATGTGTACCATAATAATAAGAGTGAGCGCATACACATCATAAGATTCTTGTTCATATAAAAGAAAAAGTAAATTAATGAAACAAGAGCTAGAAGACTGGTGATTTGAAATAAGGTGAAAACGTAATACACACAGTCAACCAAAAGCAACGAGAGTATATGACGAGTTTGTGAGCCAAAAACATAAAGCTAGAACAGAGAGTAGCAGGCACAAATATTACATCAAAAAGGACACTGACTCTCTACTAACTCTCTAACTCCCCCTAGCTCTCACAACTCATATCTCTCCCCCTTTGGCGTCAAACACCAAAAGGGACCTAAACACCTGATGCAGGAGGAGGCGAAGGGGGCGCATCCGGTCGAGGTCGAGGTAGCAGAGCAAACGCCGACGGAGGGTCAGAGTCAGGCTCGGATCCAGGATCTGCGGTAGAAGCTGGAGCTGGTACTGACTCGGACACAGGCAGCGCTGCAGGAGCTACCGGAACAGAAGCAGTCACAGATACTGCCACAGCGGTAGTGGTAATAGCAGATGCTGGTGGCACTAGTGGCTGTGGGCAGACAGAGCTGAGGACCGGAGACGTGAACGCCAAGGTGACCGGCCGGAGCGGAGAGGTAACAGCAGGGGGTGCATCCAAGATCGAAGGCACCACAGGAGCGTAAAGCGAAGAAGGCGGAGCAGACTGAACTGGAGGTGCTGAGATACCCGAATGCTGAAGCATGAGGGCCATGAATGCCCTATTCTCTGCCCTATCCTGAATAAGCTGCTGCTGAAGTGAATCCTGCCTGTCCTGCATAGTCTGGAACATTGAGAGCATCCTCTCGGACATACGGGCCTGCTCGGCTGCCAGCTGAGCTTGCTGCTGAGTGAGAGTCTGAAGAATCGAAGCTAGAGCAGGGTCCATAGCCTGAGGGGTAGCAGGGGCAGCACTAGAGCTCCCAGCCTCATGATCATGAGAGCGTGGAGGCATAGGAGGCGGAGGCGGAGGAGGAATCCCAAAATCATCATCATCATCATCATCGTCGGCGGCACCCAGGGTGTCAAACTGGCGAAGTGCTGCATCCTCAGCCTGAGTGTCAACCACAGGAGCATAAGCTGGCACTGGAATCTCTGGAGCAGGACGGTAAGATCCAAACACAAGGCGAGAGGCCTCAAGAGTGCTCTGAAAGCGAGGTGGCTGGATCAGCTGCGCAAATATGTGGCATAAGTAGTGAGCATAGGGTAGCTGCCGCCGAGCACGAATCCCATCCAGAACAGTGTCCTCAATCTCACAGATCAGAAAGTCAACAACATCAAACTCAGAGTGGGATACCAGGGCACCAAGGAGCCAAAGCTGGATATGAGTGGTGGCCTCCCTGTATCCCATCCTAGGCAGGAGTGTCCGTCTGACGAGCTCATATAAGTACTTCGCTGCCGGAGTGAAGTCTGCTGGAGAACGCCGCGACCCATCTGAAAAAGGCGGGCGGAACAGAGCCGCGACGTGAGCTGTCCCTGGAGCCACACCGCCGTGAGGGCGACGTGGAGGATCTGAAGTGCCGTAACAGAGACTGTGGAGGCGAGTCGACGAATCAGGGAATCCAAAAAGCTGTCTGATCTGACTGGCAGTGATCGTGACATCCTCGCGCTCAAAACGGAACCTCATCCACTGATGATCCGGGTCAATCCAAACAGAGGCATAGAAGACGCGGACCCACTCCTCAACATATCTGCCGCTGATAGTCAGAAAGGATAGAAGGCCTGGCAAATATGTGAGATGCGCCTCAGACTCAGCACCGGCTGCTAGCAAGAAGGCTGGAAGATCCAAGAGGCGGTGAACTCGTAGCGCAATCTGAGCTGACATCTGAGCCCTGAAGAAAGACTCCTGAATCCGAGTGCTGAAAAGAACTCCTGCTGCTGGGTCTCTCTGAGCTGGCAGCCAAGACTCCACGGGTACGTACCTGAACCGACGTACCCGGGCTGCAGTAGCACGCTGAAGATCAAATAGACGAGGATCCGAAACCAGTGGACGGACCTCAGTCTCGTCACGCTCCCGGAAGCGAGGAGGGGGTACAGGTGGAGCAGAAGCGGGAGCGGGGGCAGGGGAAGCAGTGGAAGCTGGCGTGGTGCTGGTAGTGGGTATGGCGGTGGAGGTGGATGGAGCAATAGGAGTGACTGGGGCAGGAAGAGTGGGTGGTGGAGTGGAAGCGGAGGTGTGAGTGGATGAGCGAGACCGGGAGGCGACACGACGAGCACGGAAAGCAATCTGATCTGAAGGAACATCCGGCTGATCTCCAAGTGCTGCCTGTGCAGCGGCTGCTGCAGCTGCTGCTGCGGCACGAGCCTCTCTGTCCGACCGCCGCTTCTTGCGGCCTTCCTGCTGCTCCAAAAAGACAGTCTTCCCCTTCACCTGCCTGAAGGGGCGACGAGGGTCCTCGTCATCGCCACCCCCTGACGCCGACGCATTCTTCGTGCGCGGCATCCTGAACTAAAGTCTGCAAATGAGATAGAGAGACTAAGCACAGAGCAAATAGTGACTGATAGAATTATCAAAGAGTGAGATGTCTACCTGGAAAGCGCACACTGGAGGTGACGATCCAGGCAGAACGGAAGACGGCACACACAAAGTCACTGAAATGACAGAAGAGGTGAGCACGTATTAGTCACATAGTCATAAGCATATGAAATGTGAACAAATACATACACAAAGAGATATGGCACGAGACGGGACGATTGATAAGTCAAAAGCCGTGAAAACGACGTTTGACGGACAAATAGAGACATAGGATGATTGGAATGCAAATTGAGGCACAAAACGATATGGGATTGAGCCGATACTCCACGAATAGGTTTATATAGGTCAATATGAGTGAAGTGTGTGCTTGGTTTGAATTTAGGCGAAGAAATAGGGTTTTGGGCACTCGGCTCGGAAACGATCGTGCAAAACGAGAATTTTGGTTAAATTTAAGCTTGGGATCTCGGATTGGCGTGAAATTTGGCAAGTAGGTTACTGGAAGTGTGGTGAAGGTGCCTGAAAAATTTGGGTTCAATTGGAGCAAGTTTGGCTGGCTTGGGCATTTCACCGAACACTTGGTGGGCGAGGATTTAGGGTTTTAGGTATATGGCCATTTGAGGTGGGAATGCCCTCCCGAAGGAGCTAAGAGTTTGCAGGGATACACAATGGAGACATTAGAGCACAAACCACCAATTGGATTCACAGGATTTCACAGAAATTGGAAGGATTGGCAAAAGGGTGGAGTTACTGCCTAAACAACAGAGAAACGAGAGAGAGAGAGGGAGGACAGTGGATTGCTCACCGAGGGGGAGCAGAGGGAGGCGCAGGTCCACCGGAGCACGGCCACAGAGGATGGCCGGCGGAGGAGATCGCCGGCGAGGAGAAGGTCGCCAGCAGTCGCCAAACGCAGAGAGCTAGGCGGCAGGGAGAAGAACTAACGTCTCTGGCTCGGCTCGGTCGGGCTGGGGGCGGTTTTTTTAAAACGCGATATGGGCACACCGGACAGTCTACAGTGGCTGTCCGGTGCACACCGGACAGCGCACAGTAGATGTCCGGTGAACCACCGGACAGCGCACAGGAAAGATGAACTTCGCGCGCGGCTGCCGGTGCACCGGACATTGCACAGTGCAGTGTCCGGTGCACACCGGACTGTCCGGTGAGCCCAGACAGAGGGGAGTTTGGAAAATTTTGAATTTTTCTATCTAACTCCTAACCAAACCAAATCCCAACTTATAATCACACAAAAGAACACTTGTTGGGACAGGTATTGGCACCCTCATATACTTTTCAAAATATTTTGCCATAGGCTAGATAATTTTTAGAGAAAATAGGCAAATGGTGAAATTTGCATTTTGGTTTGCACTAGGGGTTTTTCATGAGTGATTTGAGTTTTGAATACTCCCCCTAAGTGCAGTACCTCATGCATATTTCAAGAATCAATAATTGCTTGAAAGTAAGAATTTAAGTGCTAAAAGCTTAAAACTAAGACTTGTCAAGTTTGACCCGAGTTAAGCTTTTTCACTCGCTTTATTGGCGGTTATCTCAACTAGGTTAGACAAGCCCTAGATGCAATACAAGGAATTTAAATATGCAATGCAAGTGACAACACCATTTGACATTTCACATAAAATTTCTGAGATCAAGGATATTTAGTTCATTCCTCAACATGCAAAAGCGGGTCTTATCAAGTGGCTTAGTGAAAATATCCGCTAATTGATCTTCCGACCTCACTCCTTCTAAAATAATATCTCCTTTAGCAACATGATCTCTAAGGAAGTGATGACGGATATCAATGTGCTTGGTGCGAGAGTGTTGTACAGGATTATTAGCAATTTTAACAGCACTCTCATTATCACACAACAAAGGTACTTTTTCTAGAACTACACCATAGTCTAGAAGAGTTTGTTTCATATATAAAATCTGTGTGCAACAAGCACCTGCGGCAATGTATTCCGCTTCGGCAGTTGACAAGGCAACACTATTTTGCTTTTTGGATGTCCATGAAACTAGTGATCTACCAAGCAAATGACATCCCCCAGAAGTACTTTTCCTATCAATTTTGCAACCGGCATAATCCGAATCGGAATAGCCAATTAAATCAAAAGTAGCTCCTTTGGGATACCACAGACCAACGCTTGTGGTGTGCTTGAGATACCTAAGAATTCTCTTAACAGCGCGAAGATGAGCTTTCTTAGGATTAGATTGAAATCTAGCACACATGCAGACACTAAACATGATATCGGGCCTAGATGCGGTAAGGTATAATAAACTACCAATCATAGAACGGTAGAGGGTTTGATTAACCGGGTTACCTCCCTCATCTAAGTCGAGATGTCCATTTGTAGGCATGGGGGTCTTGATTGGTTTGCACTTCTCCATGTTGAATCTTTTCAACAAGTCTTTGGTATACTTCTCTTGAGAGAGAAAGTTACCATCTTTCATTTGCTTGACTTGAAAGCCGAGGAAGTATGTTAGCTCACCAATCATTGACATCTCGAACTCCTTCGACATCAACTCACCAAATTCCTTGCAATGACAGTCATTTGTCGAGCCAAAGATTATATCATCAACATATACTTGACAAATGAAAATATCACCGTTATGTTTCTTGGTGAAGAGAGTTGTGTCGACGGTCCCGATTTTGAAGCCCTTTTCGATGAGGAAGTCGCGAAGACGCTCATACCAAGCCCTTGGAGCTTGCTTTAGCCCATATAGCGCCTTGGACAACCTGTAAGCATGGTTAGGATATCTAGGGTCTTCAAATCCAGGCGGTTGCTCAACATATACAAGTTCATTTATGAAGCCATTTAAAAATGCACTTTTTACATCCATTTGATAAAGTTTTATATCATAACATGATGCATATGCAAGTAGGATACGGATGGCTTCCAGTCGAGCAACCGGTGCAAAGGTCTCTCCAAAATCTAAGCCTTCAACTTGAGAGAATCCTTTTGCAACAAGTCTTGCCTTGTTTCTTACAATCACACCTTGATCATCCTGCTTGTTTCTGAACACCCACTTTGTTCCAATGATTCTTGCATCTTGTGGGGGCTTCTCTAGGGTCCAAACTTCGTTACGGGTGAAGTTGTTAAGTTCTTCATGCATGGCATTCACCCAGTCCGGATCCTGTAGCGCCTCATCTATACAAGTAGGCTCAACACAAGAAACAAAGGAGTGATGTTCAATAAAATTAGCATGTTTATGTGATCGAGTAATAACCCCTTGTGAAGGACTCCCGATGATTTGGTTTTGAGGATGAGCTTGAAGTAGTGATGAGTTTCTCCTGTCAACCACTTGGGAAGAAGATCCTGGAGCATCAACATCTTCGGCTTGTACCCTTGCTTGTTCATGAGAGACAAATGTATCTTCATTTGCATGCCTCTCATCTTTTTCATCATCTTGTGGTACATTTGATGAAGAAGGCCTGTCAATGATTTGCACCTCTTCTTCATCTTCTTTTGGTTTGATAGCTCCAATAGGCATGTTCTTCATTGCTTCCCTAAGTGGCTCATCACCTACATCATCAAGATTTTCAAGTGCTCCTTGGGAGCCATTAGTCTCATCAAATTCCACATCATATGTTTCTTCTACCACGCCAGTGGCATGGTTGAATACTCGATATGCTTTGGACTTTAATGAATAGCCCAAAAGAAAACCAATATCACAACGTCTTTGAAACTTCCCTAGATGATGGCGTTTTTTGTAGATGTAGCATTTGCACCCAAACACCCGGAAGAAAGAGACGTCTGGCTTTTTCCCATTTAGCAGTTCATAAGGAGTCTTTGCAAGTAGCCGGTGAGGAAATAGCCTGTTTGATGCATAGCAAGCAGTGTTGACAGCTTCGGCCCAAAACCTCTCCGGTGTGTTATACTCATCAATCATTGTTCTTGCAAGAGTGATCAAGGTCCTATTTTTCCTTTCAACAACTCCATTTTGTTGAGGTGTATATGTGGCAGATACTTCATGCTTGATCCCAATTTCATCACAGTACTCATGAATGTTGGTGTTGTCAAATTCTTTGCCATTGTCACTTCTAATCTTCTTAATCTTGCAATCAAATTCATTTTGAGCTTTCTTGGCAAACTTCTTGAATATAGATGCAACTTCAGATTTGTCATGGAGAAAGAACACCCAAGTGTATCTTGAGAAATCATCAACAATCACTAAACAGTAGAGGTTGCCACCGGCACTGACATAATTTGTAGGTCCAAATAAATCCATATGAAGTAGTTCCAGTGGCCTTGATGTTGACATGAAAGCTTTAGTGGGATGTGTATTAGCAACCTGCTTTCCAGCTTGACATGCACTGCATGGCTTGTCCTTTTCAAATACCACATCCTTTAATCCTCTAACCATATCTTTCTTTAATACCTTCTTGAGTGTGCTCATCCCAACATGTGCAAGCCTCCTATGCCAAAGCCATCCAAGAGAAGCTTTGGTGAAGAGGCAAGTTCTTAAGTCTGCATCTTCTGAAGTGAAATCCACTAAGTAGAGGTTGTTGTATCTAAATCCCTTGAATACCATTGATTCATCATCCATTTTTGTTACAATAACCTCTGATGGAGTGAATAAGCATTGAAGTCCAAGATCACAGAGTTGTCCCACTGATAATAAATTGAAGCTCAAAGGTGCAACTAAGAGAACATTTGATATTGATAAGTCATTTGAGATTGCCACCTTGCCAAGTCCTTGTACTTTTCCTTTTGAGTTGTCTCCAAATGTGATTTTATCTTGACCATCAACATTCTCATCTAATGAGGTGAACATCCGTGGGTTGCCTGTCATATGTTGCGTGCATCCACTGTCAATAACCCAATGGCTCCCACCGGTCTTGTAGTTCACCTACATTCACAGACAATTCAAGCTTGAGTTTTGAGAGCCCTATATTGCATAGGACCAGTGACTCTCTCAATTAAGGACTTTGCCACCCAGATTTGTCTAGGTCTACTCTTATTTGGTGGACCTAGGAATGTAACCTTAATCTTTCCATTTGCAACCTTTCTTAGAACATAGTGAGCATTGAAAGCAAATGGTCTTGAGTGCTTAGGCAAGGGAGTTGGTGGTTTAGCTTTGCAGTTGTGGGCAAAATGACCTTCATTTCCACACTTAAAGCATTTGATAGGCTTGTGAGTCTGCATTGGCTTGTATTGAGTGATAGCTTTCTTTTGCACAAAAGCATTGTATCCAATACCACTCTTGTTATTTTTCATAACAGTGTTCATAAGCAGCTCATTTTGGAGGTATTGACCCTTGTTGAACTTTTGCACACTTGTTGCAAGGTGTTCATTTTCACTTTTTAATTTCTTGACCTCATTCTTAAGCCTTTGATTATCCACTGCCAACTCATTGTTGAAATCATTGTTCTCAATAGCAACTTTTCCTCTAGTAGTTGCATCAGTCAAATAATTCTTCAATTTTTGGTTGTCTAAAATCAGGACTTCAACTTTTTCAGTCAATTCAGCATGTAGACTAGTTTGCTCTTCTTGAACCAAATCATCACATGAGGTTGCTACATCAAGCTTAACAACAGGGTTAATAGCCTCATGTGTTTTGTAAGATAAAAGTTCATTTTCAACAAGAAGATTGTCATGATCAAATTTAATTTGAGTATAGTCTTCCTTGATCTTAACTAGTCTATTTTGCAACTCCCTATTAGCTTCATTTAATTTGTCATATTTCTCCTTAGCATCTTTTAGGGAGTTTGTGAGCTCTTTTATAGTTGATGACATAGTTTTATTTTCTTCTTTTATTTCATCACTAGCCTTCATAACTATGTCATACTTGGCATTTAAAGATTCATTTTCATTTTTCAACCTGTCACATTTAGCTTTTGACTTTCTAATGATTTGAGTATATTCTTTAAGTAAGTCAGCTAACTCATCATATGAAGGTGAAGCAAATTCTTCATCACTATCACTATCACTAGCATCATCAATATTAATATCATTTTGTACCTTTCGTTCACCCCTAGCCATAAGGCACAGGTGAGAAGTGGATGATGGCGATGGTGGTGGTGAAGAGAAGTCCCCGGCGATGGCCGCAACTTTTTCATCATCCTCTTCTTCACTTGAAGAAGATCCACTTGATGACTCGACGTCGGTGAGCCAGTCGCCAACAATATAAGCCTTTCCATTCTTCTTTTTGTGGAACCTCTTTTGCTTCCCATCCCTTCTTTTGAAGAATTTCTTTTCTTTCTTTTCATCATCGCTGTCATCTTCCTTCTTGCCCTTAAACTTGTTCTTCTTGGGCTTGTTGCATTGATGAGCAAGATGACCAAGCTCACCACAGTTGTAGCAGTCCATCTCAGAAATGGGCTTTCTTTTGTTGGAAAAGAACTTCTTCTTTCTTGAATCAAATTTTATGCCTTCTCTATTTAGCTTCTTCAACATCTTGGTGGTCTTCCTTACCATCAAGGCAATATTTGCATCAAGGTCATCATCACTTGAGGATTCTTCCTCAACTTGCATTTTCGCTTTTCCCTTTCTTTCATGATTTGCTTTGAGAGCCAAATCCTTTCTTTTGGAAGATGATTCTTCTTTGTCGTTGATGTGCATGTACATTTCATGGGCATTGATCTTTCCCAAAATTTGTGTAGGTGTGGTAACCGAAAGATCCATTTGATGTAGCACAGTGACAATGTGTCCATATTTGTCTATTGGGAGGACACTGAGAATCTTCCTCACAACATCCGGTTGTGAGATTTGAGTAAGCCCCAATCCATTGACTTCCTCTACAAGAATATTAAGTCGTGAGTACATAGCGTTTGCATTTTCATTAGCAAGCATTTCAAAAGAATTTAACTTTCGCATAGCTATGTGATATCTTTCCTCACGTTCACTTCTAGTTCCTTCGTGTAGAGCACAAATGTCCATCCACAAATCATGAGCATTTTTATGATTCCTAACTCTATTGAACACATCTTTGCAAAGGCCTCTAAAAAGGGTGTTTTTGGCCTTCGCATTCCATTTCTCATAATTGAACTCATCACCTACAAGATTTGTGGGATCTCTAGGTTGGGGAAGCCCTTGTGTGGCGGCTTTATAGACACCAATGTCTATAGCCTCTAAGTATGCTTCCATACGAATTTTCCAATAAGGAAAATCGTCACCATCAAAAACGGGAGGAGGTCCATCCCCACCGGACATCGTAACTCTAGCGGTTAAGCTAATTTATGAGCAACAAGGCTCCGATACCAATTGAAAGGATCACGATGCCCAAGAGGGGGGGTGAATTGGGCTTTTCTAAAAATCAACACTAATTAAAACCTAAGCAAGAGCTAAACAAGAGCCCAACTTCACCCCAACAACTAGCACTAAGAAAATAATACTAGAAATGTAACAAGGCTAAAACAATGCTTCAAATACTTGCTAAACAAATACACAAAGTAAAGAGCTTGAATTAAGTGCGGAATGTAAAGCAAAGTTTAGAAGACTCCTCCAATTTTTTTCCGAGGTATCGAAGAGTCGGCACTCTCCACTAGTCCTCGTTGGAGCACCCGCGCAAGGGTATCGCTCCCCCTTGGTCCTCGCAAGAACCAAGTGCTCACTACGAGATGATCCTTTGCCACTCCGGCGCGGTGGATCCCTCGAGACCGCTTACAAACTTGAGTCGGGTCACCAACAAGATCTTCACGGTGATCACCGAGCTCTCAACGCCACCAAGCCGTCTAGGTGATGCCGATCACCAAGAGTAACAAGCCATAGACTTTCGCTTGACCAAGAGAAGCCTAATGCAAGTGGTGTGTGCTCTAGGTGGCTCTCACTAGCGCTAATGAGGAACAAGCTCGGATTATGATTCTCTAATCTCCTCACTAGGCTTTTGGTGCTTGCAATACTCTACCAAGGTGCTGGAATAAATGTGGAGTGCAAGACATTGAATATGGTGGGTGGAAGGGGTATAAATAGCCCTCACCCACCAACTAGCCGTTACAGGAAACTTGCTGCGCGATGGCGCACCGGACAGTCCGGTGCGCCACCGGTGCGCCAACGGTGCGCCAACGGTCACTTCCAACGGCTAGTTCTGACAGCTAGCCGTTGGACTCATGGCGCACCGGACAGTGAACAGTTCACTGTCCGGTGCACACCGGACAGTCCGGTGCGGTGTCCGGTGTGCCGCTAAAATTCATTTTCCGAAGGCTGCGTTCTCGGGTTTCTGCTACTGGGTGAGTCCCTGCTGTGGACCAGCCTAGCCCACCTGGCAGAGGGTGCACCGGACAGTCCGGTGCACACCGGACAGTCCGGTGCCCCAAAGCCAGAAACCCTAAGTCTTGTTTTTCAGCTGATTTTCAAATCGGTTTTCGCTCTAACTTGTATGTGAGTTCTAGAGTGACACCTAGCACTGTGTATGAGTGTGATTGTGCACCAACACTACACTAGAACTCTCTTGGTCAAACTACTCATCGACAACCCCTCTTTATAGTACGGCTAAAAGAGAATAAAAGACCTAACTAAATCGCGAGTGTCCACATTTCCTTGACACTCGGACTCCGTAGACCTTCACCTTTTGTTCCGTCGTTTTAGCCGTCGCTTCGAGTTCTTATCTCCGGGATTGCTTTCACATTGTAGTGCTTTTACCTGTCATGTGACCTAACTTACCATTTGTCTCTGCAAAACACACGTTAGTCACATATAATATTACGTTGTCATTAATCACTAAAACCAACCAGGGGCCTAGATGCTTTCACCTCCCCCTTCTTGGCCCACTGTAGCACACCCCGCCAGCTGGCCCCACGTGCGGCCTGCGCACGCGCCTGCCCTGCACCCCAGCCGCCGCGTGCATCGTGCTCGCCTAGCCGCCGCCGCGCCGCATGCGTGTGAAAACCGCCCAGCGCCTTCGGCTGACCAGTGGGCCCCATCGCGCTCGGCCCCACCAGTCAGTCTGGCCCTGTTCATCTTCCCAACCCCCTCCTCTGCTCCGCACGACCACGTCGCTAGAAAGAAGGAAACCGCCCCGCCCACGCTCCTTGTTCGGACGTTGCGCGCCCTCCTCACCCAAAACCACCCTACCGTGGAGCATCTCGACCTCACCCTGCACCAGTGCTCGCCGATCGCTGCCATGTCTCCGTCGTCCGTCGAACCCGCGCCGTCGTCACCGTCCACCCATGGTGAGTCCCTCCCCTTCTTCCCTCTATCCCTCTCCCCTTCATCGCGCCTGCCGTGGTGTCCGTTCGTCGGCTCGGCTACCTATGCCCCTTTCCCATCCGTCCGCAGCCGTGGCTGCTGGCCATGGAGCGCGCCTCGGTGGCTCGGCCCCGGACTCACTTTAGGTATTAGGTGTTTGTTGAAGGAGGGACCACTTCACTCTTTGTCATAAGCTTCTTAAAGTCTATTTTAATAATTACTCAGGACCACCATTTCGGTTAGACCAATCATATATTGAGCAATACAATCAGATGGTGACCCCCGTTGAAACCTTTCAAAAAAGAGAGTATATGTGGCTAATAAATGCATACTGTATTGATTAATGGAATAAGGAAAACAGTCGATAAATATTTGGAGGAAAGGAAGGAAGGGTGTCTCCGGATGATCGAGGCCGTGTTGACGCTACACGCTAGAGTTCCCCTTCCTGATGTCATGCGTGAAGTTGAAGTTCCGGGCCGGCCATATTTCCATCTCACGGCAATCTCGAGCCGAAGTGGGAAGTCCATGCGTATTTTTTTTTTCACGAAACCAAATGATAGGAGGTCGAAAACTAAAAAAAAAGAAGGGCATGATTCTTCGTTGTAGAGCAACGCTGGACCCACAAGGATGCTTTACAACATACTCCACGTGAACCGTTTTCTGGACCAGGCAGTGAATCTCAAGCTCAACGTACAGATACGTCGTATTCCTCGGTTGTTGCGTCGCCGTCACCACCAGTACAGGGTCTATGTTCACTGTCTCCGCGAACGTTTATGTGAGCTTCTCTTTTAATCTCCGACCTTTTGAATTTTGCATCGATCTGTTTGTTTCCTTCTAAAATTATATAATTGTTAGCGTCGATCTGGACGTCAAACACTGAAACGAACCACCTGACAGTGCTCTCTGCGGAGGTGTGAATGGTTCGTGGTTCTCGGCCGGATGAACCGCGACCTGGGCGCAGGAGCGGTACTCCGTGTCCCTGTACGCTTCCGGACGGTCCGCACCTGGAGCCGGACTGTCCGCGACTGATGTAGAGGGTTTTCTTCTCCGCGAAAAACCCTAGAACTCTCCCTCGAAGAGATCTCGTCGAGGGGGAGAGTTCCAAGGCATTGCTCTGGGGTCGACAGGCCACCCGGTACGTCTCTAAACAACGTAGAGCCAAAGAGAGATTGTTGTGAAAGACTAAAATAGATCTAAACCTAAGACAAGATTACTCCTACTCCTATGAATCGAAAGAACGATGTAAATAAGGTAAAATTGATAAGTAGATTTGATTGAATCGATTATGAGAGTTGAATTGGCCGTAAGCCCTTCATCTATACAAAGGAAATGTCTAGAGTCGTTACAAGTCAGTTCTCGAGTTAATTTCGTAGGTTTAGCTAACAAATCTTGCAATAAATCTGGAACCCTAACTGATTCTATGCACGGACGGTCTGTGTCGCTACGGCGGACAGTCCGGACCGTCCGCATGGTCTTTTTTGGTGCTCAATATATGTCCCTCTGCCTTTTGGTGGAGTTTGACGAACCAAAAGCACATATTCTAGCAGCACTCTTCAAAAAAACAATAAATCTTGTGAGTTACTTTGTTCCAGAGGTACAAATTAAGCCTGATGTGAGTTACCGGCTTTTCAATCTAGTAGGGTGATAATTTGGCGCATAAAGGCCATTTACGAATGCATCTTTCTCAATTATGAGTAGTTGATCAATGGATCAATAAGTACAAAATTATGGTGCCCCTAGCCTGAATAAGCAAAGAAAAATAAGTCGAAAATAAGTCCATAGTGAATAAGTTGGTGAAAAGTACCATGTCATCATTGGATGAACATGCAACACTTGTTGCGTCGTCTTTTGAGCCATTTTATTCGGTTGTGTTTCCTTCGTGGGTGATCGGAGTCGCTTCGTGGCCGATTGCAAGGTACATCCTTTTCAAAAGAAGGGACGACTTTAACTAGCCGACCAGAAGCTTTAGATGATTTTTGCTTCGACGTACCTGTCTCTGGTTGTAAATACTTGAAGGCCTGTGGATGCTGTGGCCTCAGGTTGCTGCTGGACCGTCTAGCTGAGTTAGCCGAACTGTCTGTGTTGGCTCCGGACTGTTTGGACACAAATGTTGGACCATCCGTGATGCACGAGACAAGGAGCTTTAATAGGCTGTCGATCGCCCTTGTCCCCGGTGCCTCTAGTCATATTAGTCTTCTTGTTCGGAGCCTTCTGAGCAACCACTCCTCATGAGCCATTCGACGTGCGAGGGTCACCAATGACGATGTTTTAGAATTTGCCTTTGTCAGCCACTAGGTCGAATTCATACTTTTTTGCTTGCTAGTTCCACTATATTGATAGGAAATGGTTGTGTGTCCACTTGCATCTCCTGAAAGGTCAATCGACCCTCATTTATGGTCGATTTTATCTATCTGTGGAAAACATTACAATTATTGGTGGTATGGGAAAAAGAAGTATGCCACTTGTAATAAGCACGTCTTTTTGATTCATCTATAGGAGGAATATTATGTGTTAATTAAACGTTGCCGCTTTTTACTAGTTCGTCAAATATTTTACCACATTTAGCAACATTAAAAGTAAATTTAACTTTTCTTGTCGATTCTTTTGAATCGACTGTGAAGAAGAACATGCATAAGGTTTAGTCTGTATTGTCTAAACAAGTTCAGCGATATATACATCTGTGGATTCATCATCCAAATTATCACGCCCCACTAAATGCATCTTATGGCTAGGTGATTTTGATGCCTCTTTACTTTAACTTTCACAGACCAAAATCCGCTAGTGCAAGTGTACTAACAAAAAGAACCGGGTGCCATTCAATTTCTCTTTTAAGTAAGATGCAACCCATTAAAAGCCAGCCCAGCTAACTATTTATAAGACATGGATCTTAAAGCATCGATTTCTAGTGTCCGAGAACCTCTGAATATAGTCATTAACTAATTCTTCGGGTCCTTGTCGGACTGAAGCTAAATCAGCTAATTCTAGCTCATGTTCTCCTGAGAAAAAGTGTTCATGAAAATTCTATTCTAATTCCTACCAAGAGTTAGGTGGCAGGGTTGCGTACCACACGAATGTGGTACCAGTCAGAGATAGCGAGAATAAACGGACATGGTAGGCTTCCCAATCAGCCAATTCTCTTAAGTGTGCTAAGAACTGGCCTATGTGCTCATGCGTGTTTTTCCCACCTTCACCAAAGAATTTAGAGAAATATGGTATCCTAGTACCCTACGGATATGGCACGATGTCAAATCGATGACTATAAGGTTTCCAATATGACTGCCCTGTGCCTGACACACTAAAACCGAGTTTGTCTCTGAACAACTCAACTATCTTGTCCCTAATTTTTTCCACCATGTCTAGTGACCATTCATTAAGTTTGTGGGTGGAAATCTCAGATTGCATGGCATCATTTTGTCGGCTTTCCTTCGAGGGGTGTCCGAGATGTGTATTAAGTGTCCTATTAATACCACCACCTCCTGTCCTATATCTCTCGGACTTGCTGGTGGCTGAAGAATATTTGGCCATGTGTGCATGAGGTGGCATGACATGGTTATGATATGCAACTGGTGAGGTAGCGTAGTGCTGGTGCGATGGATATGGGACCTGTGCATATTGTGTAGCTCCTGGTTCTATGTACACATACTTGAATGGTCTAGTGTAAGGGGTCAGACGGTTCATGACCGGGCCAAACGATCCGAGTGCGTGTCCGGACTGTCCGGTCATATATGGCGCTGCCTCGTAGTTCTGTACCTGAACGGTCCGGCGTGAGGAACTAGATGGTCTGTGATCTGGCCAAATTGTCTGGGGTCGTGCCCGGATAGCCCAACCATGTGTGACGAGACCTGGGTGGTCTGCATGCGGATTCACGTGGGGTCGGACGATCCGAGGAAATATGCTGGATGTTCCGTGACATATCTAGACGACGGTTCAGCGTAAGGGGCCAGGCGGTCCGCGACCGGGCTGAACGATCCGAAGGTATACCCAGATGGTCCGGCCGTGTATGGTGCTACTTGAGTGGTCTGCGCATGGGCTTGTGTAGGGTCGGACTATCCGAGATGACTCACGGACGGTCCGATTATGTCCAAACCTGGTCGAGTGCCTGGCGGCAGTTGTGATGGTGACACAAACGTGTGCATCGACATACCATATGATGGCTGGGCCAAGGGAGATCCATTTATAGCCAATGTGTTTGGCGGGGGTGGCTCCATATTAGATTCATGCGAGGGAAAACTAGGGAAAGTAGATTTCTCATATGAACGCGCCCATCCATTAAAAGATTCATCTAGCCCTCGCTATTCCATGAAAGCCTTAAAAGATGGATCTGGAGTACTTACAACGAGAGTCTGAGGCGAAGGTAGCATAGATGTCATATCGATCTCCACTTGATGGATGATCTTCTAGTGGCGATCCACCATGACGTATGATATGTATTGTTGGGGTATAGCCCGAGGATGATAATAATGAACACCGAAGTTATGGTCGAAAAGTAATATCTTCGGTTTAAAGCGATGACGAAGAACAAGCATAATGCCGAGCCAGGGAGGAAAAGGCTAGCTAATCCCTAGTGATTTACACTACAGTTATGAACAAGTATTAAGGTCATAAATGTATTTTTACCCGGGCTGTGTCCCGTGCCTATAAATAGGTGAACAGTACCAGCGTACTGTTCACGCTGGATTGTAATTGCTCTTGCATCAACACCTTCAAACGAGCCAAAGGTATCGATGTAATATAAATTCTGTTAATATTCATGTGTATATTATGAAATACATATGTGAATGAATGAATGTACTACACATATTATCTCTATGGATTCTTATTCTCATAAATGATGAAGGTGTGCCCTTCATGACCTTCGTCTGAAGATCATTATATCCCAAAGGAGATAATGCTTTGGAGGACAAATGTCCTTAATATTTAACAATTGTGTTGCCTTGTTCTTGATTTATACCATCTGAGAACAAGTGATCAACATTGGCGTCCACCTCCGGTGAACTCAAACGACCACTTTCGGCAACAGCTCGAGCAACTACCTTCGTCGTGCCACCGAAGAAGGCAATAGCGCCAGGGACTGCCCTTCAGCCACTGGACATTAACCAAGAGGGGCTCTCTCTGAGAGAAGCCCAAAACTAGAAAAGGAAGGACACCAGCCCAACACCGCAGGAGGAGGAGCCAGACCAAGAGATCAGAGACTTAGAGGCCATACACCAGCAAGTGCAGAGAAAGAGAGAGAAAATGCTTCGGCTAGCTAAACTTCAGAGGAAGATTGACGAAGCTGCCAAAGAAATGCGGCATACACGCAAGACGACCAAGGACGAAGGCCATGACAAAGAGAGCTTCGTCAAGAAAGCCCAAGCAATGATGACGAATGGTATGATGATTTTCATGATGGTTACTTTGCTTTTGATGATGCTTCTCCTCTAGCAGCAGAATTGCAGGCTACCCCATGGCCACCATCCTATAAACCATCGCAGCTTCCCATGTATGATGGGCATTTTGATCTGAAGCAGTTCCTTATGAGCTACGAGGCAACCATATCATCATATGGTGGCAACACGGCTGTCATATGGCGAAATCCTTTGTCATGGCAGTCAGGAGCGTGGCTTAGACGTGGTATTCTTCCCTTCGCCCGGGAACGATCACGTCATGGAAAAAGCTGAAGGACATGCTGGTAACCAACTTTCAGGGTTTCCAGAAGAAGCCAGTAACTGCCCAAGCCTTGTTCCAGTGCATGCAAGACCATGAGGAATACTTGCAAGCATATGTCTGAAGGTTTCTGTGACTCAAGGTCCAGGCACCAACGGTGCCAAATGAGATTGTCATCGAGGCTATGATCAAAGGGCTCCGACCAGGACCGACGACACAGTATTTTGCCAGGAAGCCACCACAAACTTTGGAAAAGCTTATGCAGAAGATGGACGAGTACATAAGGGCCGATAATGACTTTAGGCAGAGAAGGGAAGAGGCCTACAGATACTCCGAGATGACTAGAGGCTTGAGGAAGGCTCCACCCTAGGCATGTCAGAACAATCCATAATCCCAAATCAAGCGACGATAAGGGAAACCACGCTCAAGGCCATCAACTAAGCTCCCAGTCTTCAGGGACACAACAAAGTTCTTACAAGCCACGAGCTCGAAGAGGCAGAGGAGGAAGAAGCTTCAGAGGAAGGTTCAGTTCCCAACCCAAAAGGTTGTTCTATTTATTCTGTGGGGAAGATAAGGGACATACAACAAGGACGTGCCAAGTCACGATCCAAAAACAAAAAGAAATAGCTGAAGCCGAAGCACGGCAGAATCAGCCAAAGCAGGTCCTGCACACTGCTTCGTGCTATTCTCCATACATTTTCGAGTATGTGGGCAACCAGCAGCCCACAACATCAGTTGCTTCGACAAATCACTCTCAAGCTGCATGGGCTCCGCTACCACCACCACCACCTATGACACCAACCTTGCCTCACAGTCATCAGCCAGAAGGGCACCGCCAAGCGTAGCAACAGCGTGACACACATGAAGAGTCTGAAGCTCGCACAATAAACAACATTGTGCCTGAGTTGAAACATATTTACTAAAGCAATACAGGGGCTCAATCAAAAAAATCATACTTAATGTAATCTTTACTTTTTTGCCTTTATATTTTCCCCCCGAAGACAATATAAGAAGGTTCAACCTTCGGCCTGTTGTAATGAATCTGGGGTTACACCATCGAGTGTAATAGAAAAGGTAACGAAGCTCCAAAGTCGCTCCTAAGGGGATGCAGAGCTAAAATACCACCTAAGTAAAAGGTGAAGAAGCTCCAAAGTCGTTCCTAAGGTGTCGGGGACCATAATTAGGGGTACCCCCAAGACTCCTAATCTCATCTGGTACCCCCCATCAGCACAAAGATGCAAATGCCTGATGGATGCGATTAAGGTCAAGGCTCAGTCCACTCAAGGGACACGATCTCGCCTCGCCCGAGCCCAGTCTCGGGCAAGGGCAGCCGACCCCGGAGGATTCACGCCTCGCCCGAGGGCCCCCTCAAGCAACGGACACACCTTCGGCTCGCCCGAGGCCCAGTCTTCGCCGAGAAGCAACCTTGGCCAGATCGCCACGCCGACCGACCGTATCGCAGGAGCATTTAATGCAAGGATCGCCTGACACCTTATCCTGACGCGCGCTCTTCAGTCGACAGAGCCGGAGTGACCGCGGTCACTTCACCGCTCCACTGACCGACCTGACAAGAAGACAGCGCCGCCTGTGTCGCTCCGACTGCTGTGCCACTCAACAGAGTGAAGCTGACAGCAGTCAAGTCCGGCCTCGGGCGCCATAGGAAGCTCCACCTCGCCCGACCCCAGGGCTCGGCCCTCATCTCGGCCTCGGACGACGAACTCCGCTTCGCCCCACCCCAGGGCTCGGACTCAGCCTCGGCTCCGGAAGACGACGAACTCCGCCTCGCCCGACCCCAGGGCTCGGACTCGGCCTCGGCTCCGGAAGACGACGAACTCCGCCTCGCCCGACCCCAGGGCTCGGACTCGGCCTCGGCTCCGGAAGACGACGAACTCCGCCTTGCCCGACCCCAGGGCTCGGACTTGGCCTCGGCTCCGGAAGACGACGAACACCGCCTCGCCCGACCCCAGGGCTCGGACTTAGCCCTGGCCTCAGACGGCAGTCTCCGCCTCGCCCGACCCGGGGCTCGGACTCGACCTCGACCTCGGAAGACAGACTCGACCTCGACCTCGGAGGAGCCTCCGCCTCGCCCGATCTAGGGCTCGGACCGACCACGTCACAGGGGGGCCATCATTACCCTACCCCTAGCTAGCTCAGGCTACGGGGAACAAGACCGGCGTCCCATCTGGCTCGCCCCGGTAAACAAATAAGGATGGCGCCCCACGTGCTCCATGACGACGGCGGCTCTCAGCCCTTTACGGAAGCAAGGAGACGTCAGCAAGGACTCGACAGCCCCGACAGCTGTCCTTCCGCAAGGCTCCAACGCTCCTCCGACGACCACGACATCACATGAACAGGGTGCCAAAACCTCTCCGGCTGCCACGACGGCATGTACTTAGGGCGCTAGCTCCTCTCTGCTAGACACGTTAGCACACTGCTACACCCCCATTGTACACCTGGACCCTCTCCTTACGCCTATAAAAGGAAGGTCCAGGGCTCTCTTACGGGAAGGTTGGCCGCGCGGGGGAACGAGACGACGTGTATAAGCCTCTCACTCTCTCTCCCATGCGGACGCTTGTAACCCCCTACTGCAAGCGCACCCGACCTGGGCGCAGGACAACACGAAGGCCGCGGGTTTCCCCTCTTGCCTGTCTCCTTTTCCCCCCTTCGTGCTCCGTCTCGCGCCGACCCATCTGGGCTGGGGCACGCGGCGACAGTTTTACTCGTCGGTCCAGGGACACCCCAGGGTCAAAACGCCGACAGTTGGCGCGCCAGGTAGGGGCCTGCTGCGTGTTGACGAACAACTTCCTGTCAAGCTCCAGATGGGTAGTCTCCAGCAACCTCTCCAACCCGGGACGATCCTCCGTTTTAGGAGTCTTGAGTTCATGTCCCTCGATGGTGGCTACGACATGATACTCCTTCCTCCGCCGCGCGACAGCGACAATGGCGGCCGACAGCCCGCCCGTCGACGGCGAAATCAACGACATCTTCCCCACGTGGCGGAAGAACAACATTCGGGTTTGTCCCGTCACCTCCCCCGCCGACGAAGGAGGAGGCAGGGCAACCATGGCCAAGTAGGAGGCGGCACCTCGTCGGCTGTCGAGCGAGTCGATGGTGCCGGTGCCCCAATGGGGGACACGTCGGGCGTTGACCTCGCGTCTGAGACGAAGACGAGCGCCATTTCCCCACAATACCCCAACTCCAAGCGGACTGACGATGCCAGCACGCTTGCGAAGGACTTGCTGGGCGTCACCCTCGTACCTGAGATGATGGCGCAGTCCGCCCCTAGCGCGACTTCGTCACCGCCCGTCGACCAAGAGGTACCGACCGATTCCCATTTCGTGCCTTTTGGATTCAGCCTCGACCCACCAAGCGACTTCGCTTCGGTGGAGGCCTTCATAGAGGCATGTCCAAACCCTCCGGGGTACGGTATGCGGTCACCCTGGGACCGGCTGACGGCCGTCTTGACCTACGAACCCTCGGGTTCCGAGGAAGATGACGAGCCCGACTTTTGTTGGGATTTCTCCGGGCTCGGTAACCCCAGTGCCATGCGGGACTTCATGATCGCATGCGACTACTGCCTCTCCGATTGTTCCGATGGTAGCCGCAGCCTCGGCGACGAGGACTGCGGCCCAAGTCGTGAGTGTTTCCACGTCGATCTAGGAGGTCTCGGCGAAGGCAACCATCTTGGTATGCCGGAGAACGGCGATCCCCCTAGGCCTGCACCTCGCGTTGACATCCTTCGGGAGCTAGCTGTGGTCCCAGTCCCTGCGGGGGGTCAGGACGCACAACTCGAGAAAATCTGCGAGGTGCAGGCCAGGCTCGACGAGGGAGCAGGAACACTTGAGCAGTTCCGACGGAACATTGGGCAGGAATGGGCAGACCGAACTCCGGCCGGAGAAACACGTCATCTGCCCCAGGGCATCCAGCTCCGCATTACCGACGACGTCAGGGCAAGGCCGCCACCGGCTTCCAGTGGGGTCAGCCAGAACCTTGCTGCAGCAGCAATACTTCTCCGCGTGATGCCGGAACCATTGACCACCGAAGGGCGACGTATCCAGGGAGAGCTCAAGAATCTCCTGGAGGATGCCGCGGTCCGACGGGCCGAAAGCTCTGCCTCCTGAAGGCAGGGGTACCCCTCGGAGCATCGCACCGCGACTTCCCGATTCATGCGGGAAGCCTCAGTCCACACCGGCCGCACGCGCAACACAGCGCCTGTGGCCCCGGGTCGCCTCGGCAACGAGCACCATCGCCGTGACCGTTGAGCCCACCTCGATGAGAGGGTGCGCCGAGGCTACCACCCCAGGCGTGGGGGACGCTACGACAGCGGGGAGGATTGGAGTCCCTCGCCCGAACCACCCGGTCCGCAGGCTTTCAGCCGAGCCATACGACGGGCGCCGTTCCCGACCCGGTTCCGAACCCTGACTACTATCACAAAGTACTCGGGGGAGACGAGGCCGGAACTGTGGCTCGCGGACTACCGGCTGGCCTGCTAGCTGGGTGGAACGGACGATGACAACCTCATCATCCGCAACCTCCCCCTGTTCCTCTCCGACACCGCTCGAGCCTGGCTGGAGCATCTGCCTCTGGGGCAGATCTCCAACTGGGACGACCTGGTCCAAGCCTTCGCCGGTAACTTCCAGGGCACATACGTGCGCCCTGGGAACTCCTGGGATCTCCGCAGCTGCCGCCAGCAGCCGGGAGAGTCTCTCTGGGACTACATCCGGCGATTCTCGAAGCAGCGCATCGAGCTGCCCAACGTCACTGACTTGGATGTCATCGGCGCGTTCCTCGCCGGCACCACCTGCCGCGACCTGGTGAGCAAGCTGGGTCACAAGACTCCCACCAGGGCGAGCGAGCTGATGAACATCGCCACCAAGTTCGCCTCTGGCCAGGAGGCGGTTGAGGCCATCTTCCGGAAAGACAAGCAGCCCCAGGACCGCCAGCCGGAAGATGTCCCCGAGGCGTCCACTCAGCGCGGCACCAAGAAGAAAGGCAAGAAGAAGTCGCAAGCGAAACGCGATGCCGCCGATGCGGATCTTGTCGCCGCCGCTGAGTACAAGAACCCTCGGAAACCTCCCGGAGGTGCCAATCTCTTCGACAAGATGCTCAAGGAGCCGTGCCCCTATCATCAGGGGCCCGTCAAGCACACCCTTGAGGAGTGCGTCATGCTTCGGCGCCACTTTCACAAGGCCGGGCCACCTGCGGAAGGTGGCAGGGCCCACAACAACGACAAGAAGGAGGATCACAAGGCAGAGGAGTTCCCCGAGGTCCATGACTGCTTCATGATCTACGGTGGGCAAGTGGCGAACGCCTCGGCTTGGCACCGCAAGCAAGAGCGTCGGGAGGTCTGCTCGGTAAAGGTGGCAGCGCTAGTCTACCTAGACTGGTCCGACAAGCCCATCACCTTCGACCAAGGCGACCACCCCGACCGCGTGCCGAGCCCGGGGAAATATCCGCTCGTTGTCGACCCCGTCATCGGCAACGTCAGGCTCACCAAGGTCCTCACGAACGGAGGCAGCAACCTCAACATCATCTACGCCGAGACCCTCGGGCTCCTACAGATCGATCGGTCCTCGGTTCGGACGGGCGCGACGCCTTTTCATGGGATCATCCCCGGGAAACGCGTCCAACCCCTCGGACAACTCGATCTGCCTATCTGCTTCGGGACTCCCTCCAACTTCCGAAGGGAAACTCTCACGTTCGAGGTGGTCGGGTTCCGAGGAACCTACCACGCGGTGCTGGGGAGGCCATGCTACGCCAAGTTCATGGCCGTCCCAACTACACCTACCTCAAGCTCAAGATGCCGGGCCCCAACGGGGTCATCACCGTCGGCCCCACGTACCGACACGCGTACGAATGCGACATGGAGTGCGTGGAGTACACCGAGGCCCTCGCCGAATCCGAGGCCCTCATCGCCGACCTGGAGAGCCTCTCCAAGGAGGCGCCAGACGTGAAGCGCCATGCCGGCAACTTTGAGCCAGCAGAGACGGTTAAGTCCGTCCCTCTCGACCCCAGCAACGACACCTCCAAGCAGATACGGATCGGCTCCAAGCTCGACCCCAAATAGGAAGCAGTGCTCGTCGACTTTCTCCGCGCGAACACCGAAGTCTTTGCATGGAGTCCCTCGGACATGCCTGGCATACCGAGGGATGTCGCCGAGCACTCGCTGGATATCCGAGCTGGGGCCCGACCCGTGAAGCAGCCTCTGCGCCGATTCGACGAAGAAAAGCGCAGAGCCATAGGCGAGGAGATACACAAGCTGATGGCTGTAGGATTCATCAAAGAGGTATTCCATCCCGAATGGCTTGCCAACCCTGTGCTTGTGAGAAAGAAAGGAGGGAAATGGCGGATGTGTGTAGACTACACTGGCCTAAACAAAGCATGTCCGAAGGTTCCCTATCCTCTGCCTCGCATTGATCAAATCGTGGATTCCACTGCTGGGTGCGAAACCCTGTCTTTCCTCGATGCCTACTCAGGGTATCACCAAATCAGGATGAAAGAGTCCGACCAGCTCACGACTTCTTTCATCACACCCTTTGGCATGTACTGCTACGTTACTATGCCATTTGGTTTGAGGAATACGGGTGCGACGTACCAAAGGTGCATGAACCACGTGTTCGGCAAACACATTGGTCGAACAGTCGAGGCTTACGTCGATGACATCGTAGTCAAGATGAGGAAAGCCTCTGATCTCCTTTCCGAACTTGAAACGACATTCCGGTGTCTCAAGGCGAAAGGCGTGAAACTCAATCTCAAGAAGTGTGTCTTCGGAGTCCCCTGAGGCATGCTCTTGGGGTTCATCGTCTCCGAGCGGGGCATCGAGGCCAACCCGGAGAAAATCGCGGCCATCACCAACATGGGACCCATCAAGAACTTGAAAGGCGTACAAAGGGTCATGGGATGCCTGGCGGCTCTGAGCCGCTTCATCTCGTGCCTCGGCGAAAGAGGCCTACCTCTGTACCGCCTCTTAAGAAAGACCGAGTGCTTCACTTGGACCCCCGAGGCTGAGGAAGCCCTCGGGAACCTGAAGGCGCTCCTTACGAACGCGCCCATCTTGGTGCCCCCCGCTACCGGAGAAGCCCTCTTGATCTACATCGCCGCTACCACTCAGGTGGTCAACGCCGCGATCGTGGTTGAGAGACGAGAAGAAGGGCATGCATTGCCCGTCCAGAGGCCGGTCTACTTCATCAGTGAGGTACTGTCCCAGACCAAGATCCGCTACCCACAGATCCAGAAGCTGCTGTACACGGTGATTCTGACGCGACAGAAGTTGCGACACTACTTCGAGTCTCATCCGGTGACTGTGGTGTCATCCTTCCCCCTGGGGGAGATCATCCAGTGCCGAGAGGCCTCGGGTAGGATTGCAAAGTGGGCGGTGGAAATCATGGGCGAGACAATCTCGTTCGCCCCTCGGAAGGCCATCAAGTCCCAAGTCTTGGCGGACTTTGTGGCTGAATGGGTCGACACCTAGCTTCCAGCAGCTCCGATCCAACCGGAACTCTGGACCATGTTTTTCGACGGGTCGCTGATGAAAACAGGGGTAGGCGCGGGCCTGCTCTTCATCTCGCCCCTCGGGAAGCACCTCCGCTACGTGCTGCGCCTCCATTTCCCGGCGTCCAACAACGTGGCTGAGTACGAGGCTCTGGTCAACGGGTTGCGCATCGCCATCGAGCTAGGGGTCCGACGCCTCGACGCTCGCGGTGACTCGCAGCTTGTCATCGACCAAATCATGAAGAACTCCCACTGTCGCGACCCGAAGATGGAAGTCTACTGCGATGAGGTTCGACGCCTGGAGGACAAGTTCTACGAGCTCGAGCTCAACCACATTGCCCGACGATACAACGAGACTGCGGACGAGCTGGCTAAGATAGCCTCGGGGCGAACAACGGTTCCCCGGACGTCTTCTCCCGAGACCTGCATCAGCCCTCAGTCAAGACTGACGACACGCCCGAGCCCGAGAAGGCCTCGGCCCAGCCCGAGGCACCCTCGGCTCAGCTCGAGGCGCCCTCGGCTCAGTCCGAGGCGCCCTCGGCTCAGCCCGAGGCACCCTCGGCCCCCGAGGGTGAGGCACTGCGCGTCGAGGAAGAGCGGAGCGGGGTCACGCCTAATCGAAACTGGCAGACCCCGTACCTGCAATATCTCCACCGAGGAGAGCTGCCCCTCGACCGAGCCGAAGCTCGGCGACTGGCGCGGCGCGCCAATTCGTTCGTCTTGCTGGGGGACGGGAAGGAGCTCTACCACCGCAGCCCCTCAGGCATCCTCCAGCGATGCATATCCATCGCCGAAGGCCAGGAGCTCTTACAAGAAATACACTCGGGGGCTTGCGGTCATCACGCAGCGCCTCGAGCCCTTGTTGGAAACGCTTTCCGACAAGGTTTCTACTGGCCCACCGCGGTGGCCGACGCCACTAGAATTGTCCGCACCTGCAAGGGTGTCAATTCTACGCAAGGCAGACCCACCTGCCCGCTCAGGCTCTGCAGACAATACCCATCACCTGGCCGTTTGCTGTGTGGGGTCTGGACCTCGTCGGTCCCTTGCAGAAGGCACCCGGGGGCTACACGCACCTGCTGGTCGCCATCGACAAATTCTTCAAGTGGATCGAGGTCCGACCCCTAAACAACATCAGGTCCGAACAGGCGGTGGCGTTCTTCACCAACATCATCCATCGGTTTGGGGTCCCGAACTCCATCATCACCGACAACGACACCCAGTTCATCGGCAGAAAGTTCCTCGACTTCTGCGAGGATCACCACATCCGGGTGGACTGGGCCGCCGTGGCTCACCCCATGACGAATGGGCAAGTAGAACGTGCCAACGGCATGATTCTGCAAGGACTCAAGTCGAGGATCTACAACGACCTCAACAAGTTCGGCAAGCGATGGATGAAGGAACTCCCCTCGGTGGTCTGGAGTCTGAGGACAACGCCGAGCCAAGCCACGGGCTTCACACCGTTCTTTCTAGTCTATGGGGCCGAGGCCATCTTGCCCACAGACTTAGAATATGGTTCCCCGAGGGCGAGGGCGTACGACGACCGAAGCAATCAAACCAACCGAGAAGACTCACTGGACCAGCTGGAAGAGGCTCGGGACATGGCCTTACTACACTCAGCGCGGTATCAGCAGTCCCTGCGACGCTACCACGCCCGAGGGGTTCGATCCCGAGACCTTCAGGTGGGCGACTTGGTGCTTCGGCTGCGACAAGACGCCCGAGGGCGGCACAAGCTCATGCCTCCCTAGGAAGGGCCGTTCGTCATTGCCAAGGTTCTGAAGCCCGAAACATACAAGCTAGCCAACAGTCAAGGCGAGGTCTACAACAATGCTTGGAACATCCGACAGCTACGTCGCTCCTACCCTTAAGATGCTTTCAAGTCGTTCGTACACTTTGTTCACATACAAAGTCTAACCATCAAGGAAGGGTCAGCCTTGCCTCGGCAAAGCCCGACCCTCCCTCGGGGGCTAGAAGGGGGAACCCCCTCCGCGTCAAAACTTTCCTCGAAAAAAAAGTCTTCCATCAAAAAGACTTTCGCGTCTCCCGGCTATATCAGTAACAGGACCCCAAGAAACGAATAAGGGTGCATGTAAGTGGCAAGGCCGACCGAGCCGAGGGATTCCTACGCCTCTAGGATACGGATACCTCACTCGTCGCCTACCACGAAAAATAACTCTTACTTGGGTAAGCAATCCTGCTACTGACGAACGAGTCCGGATACACAAAACATGAGGAAAAGAGACACAACCTTATATTACGATAATAAAGTGTTCAGGCCTCGGCGGCCGCAAAAGACACATATGCGTTCAAAATAAACTGCTCCGGCAGAATCAGGAGTCGCCCGGAGAAGGAGCCGCGCCCTCGGCTTCGTCCCCACCCTCGGCGAGATCCGCCCCGGCCTCGGACGATGGCGCGAGCGGAAGGATCTCGGCTTCGAAGGTGGTCGCCAGCACCACGCTTGGGCCCGCGGCGGCCGCGTCAAGCCTCTGGACTTCGGCCAGGGCAGCTTCATCTTCGTCGGGAAGGCAATATCCCTCGCTGACCCGCTCCAGATCCACGTCGTAGTGGGAAGCAAGCACGGCGAAGGCCCGCCTGACGTCGTGATGCAGCGCCCCGCGGAGTCTGCCGCGCGCGTGGTCACCCAATGCCTGCAGGCGACTCTGAGGGGAGCTTCCCGAGGGGACGTCATCAGAACCAAAGACCCGGCAGAAGGCTGAGATGGCCTCGGACATGGCCGCACGGTCGACCTCCTTCTGCTCGGCCGCCTGGGCAAGTGCCTTGGTGGACTCATCGAGAGCAGACTCGAGCTCTGCAGACAGCCAAAGCAGAAGACTTCAAACATGGGTTGAGGAACGAAGCTGAATCAAAATCTCAAAACAGCCAAAACATACCTTCGGCTCGGGCACGCTGCTCCGAGGATGTGGCTTGGGCCATGGCTAGGTCTGCTGCAAGGGCTCCGGCCCGAGCAGACGCCTCGGCTAACTGGACTCCAAGAGCCTCAGCCCGGCTTTCAGCCTCGGTGGCCCGGCCCCGAGATTGGTCCCGCTCGCCAATGACCTGGTCAAGCTCCAACTGCTGCCGCTGCGCCTCTGCACGTGCCGCCAATGCCTCTGCTCCCAGATCGACGCAGAGCAACCGAAGGTCCGCCACCTCGGCGCTCCGTTGGGAGAGGCGCTCGGTAGCCCCGACAAGCGTGGTCCTCAGGGACCGCAACGAACCCCAGACATCGACCTCGCGGCGGATGAACGACGACTTGGCGGCGCTCAGATCCGTCAGATCCTGAGGAAAGGAAGCGGGGCGTCACAAAGAATGCCTTGATCACGTGAAAGGTATGCTCGAAATCATTACCTGGAGGATCTTGGGAATGTCCCTGCAAAAGACCTTCAAGGTCGACCGAAGCGACCCCACCGTTGCCTCGGCACACTCGCGAAGCCCGTCCCAAGACTGCTCCTCTCGCTCGTCGTCAAGAACGAAGAGGGGATCCGAGGCCCCACGGGTCTAGAACCGGAGCAACTGACGCCGCCCGTCGGGACCGCGCCGCGCGGGGACAAGGTCGCCACTCCCCGGGACGGGTCGCGGTTCCGCGCCCCCTCTTCCGAGGCACCATGTAGCGACGCCTCGGCCATCTTAGCATCGGCGGCGACGGGTGACTCCACGGCCAGAATGGCAACAGCCTCGGCAGCAGTCGGTGCCAGCGCCGGTGACATGTCTGGTGGGCCCGAGGCCACAGCTGCGCCAGCAGCCTCCCCCAGCGCGACGACCACCTCGACAGAGGAGTTAGCCTCAGGAGCTCGCCCCACGGCAACTGGTGCCGCCTGAGCCCCCCGCTGTGGGGCGTCTTGCGAGGGGGTCAGCTGGCCGGCGAGGCCCGGCGCGACACTAGCTGCAGAAGCCGATGCCGTCTTGAGGACCTTCCGGGGAGCCAGACCGGTCGAACCGTGCCTCCGCTTGCTAAGGAGAAAAGGGAAATCAGGATCAGGGCATACGAAGGAGGAGCCAGGACGAAGGTATCCTAAGTTACTTACCCACTCCGGGCCATGATCAATCGTGCCTGAGGGGAGGTCTCTCGAACCTCGATCCCCGAAGGTACCACCGAGGTCTGCCCCGCTGCTGGCTTCGGTACCATCCTCGCCTCGGGCGCCCGAGGCACCCGAGGGACGGACTGCCCAGACGCAGCCACGACGACCCGAGGATCGCCCACCTGCGTAGTCGGCATGGGCAACGGTTCTCGAGGAACAGGCAGCTCGGCCTAACTCCCCAGGGTCACCTCAACTACCTCGGCCGAGGGGTCAAGTACCCCCTCGGTCTGCCCCCGCTCTTTGGACCGGGACCCCGACGTCCCGGCCCCGGATACCGACGGCACCAGCCCACTCGGGGGCTGGCTTGACGACCCCTGGCCCAGCCTCAGATCCGGGCTGAGGCCGAGGCGGGCAGCCATGTCATCGTCTTCATCATCATCTTCATCGTCGTCGTCGTCATCAAGCGTCTCCGGTGACGGCTCCCTTGGGAGCCCCTCCCTCTCCTGCCAACGACGAAGCCTTTCCAAGGCGTCCCGAGCCCGCGTCCGCTCGTGGGCCCAAGCCTTCTTCACGTCTTTCTTGTCCTTCCTCTTCTCCGTGGCGACCCTCCGCGCAGCTCGGTCCACCGCGTCCTCCGGGACCGGTGGCAGGGAAGGCTTGTGATGCCCTACCTCCTGGAGACAGACGAAAAGTCTCGACTGTGAGAACCAAGGGCGATCTGACACAAGAAGAAAGAAGAAGCGGATACTCACCAGAGACACACACCCGCGATCGGGACGCATCGAGGGCTGGGAAAAGGTGCCGGCCTCTAACTTCCCTACCGTGCCGGCCACCCGCCTGTGAAGGTCGTCGACGGGAAGGGGGTCCGAGGACATCTGCAAACCCTCCGAGTCGACCCCCGGCGTCATCTCCCAAAGCGGCAGCCGCCGCTCCGTCAAGGGGAGCACCCTCCGGCGATGAAAGGCAGCAACCACCCCCGCGGCGGTGAGCCCTTTTTCTCGCAGCTCCTCTAGGGCCTTCAAAAGGGGCTGGAGGTTCTTCTGTCTATCACGTGGGGCCCCGTAGCGCTAGTTCTCGCTGGCGGCGGTCACCACTCGTTGAGAAAACGACGGGAGCCTCCCGTCGTCATTTTGGAGATAGAACCACCGGCGCTGCCACCCTTTGTTCGAAGACGCGAGGATGGCAGGGATGTACTGCGGCGCCCGCGCCTGCCTCAACTGAAGGATGCAGACACCAGCCCGCACCACCATGCGAACCCTTCTTTCCCTCGTCGGCGAGGCAAAAAGCTCCGCGGAGAAGAGATGGGTCCACAGGTCCCAGTGGGGGGCAATCCCCAAATATCCTTCACAAACCGCCGCGAAGATGGCTGCTTGCGAGATGGAGTTGGGGCTGAGGTTGTGCAGTTCCACCTCGTAGACGTGTAGAATTGCCCGCATAAAACGGCTCGCCGACACTCCGAACCCCCGCTCGTGAAAGGAGACGAAGCTCACCACATACCCCGGCGGCGGGGACGGGGCGGCTCCGCTCGGAGGGGCCATCCACTCCGGCTGCGAGTCATCGGAGAGAGGGCGAAGCAAACCATCAGCAACAAGGGCCTCCAGGTCATCCGCCGTGACGGTGGAGAAAGGCCACGGGTCGCGCGGCGAAACAACGGTCACCCGATCGGCCATCACCAAGCAGAAGAGGTGGCGGCGGAGAGGACGAGGTGCGCGGTTTCCTTTCTCTGGCTATTCCCTCGGGTTGCGAAAACCTAAGTGGGAGGCGAGCAGCATAGTAAAAAACCGCCGCCGGTCCCTCTCTCGAATATATAAAGGCTCAGGCAAGACCCGTTCAACACTTCCCCCGAACCCGCCGCGAGATTCAAAACTCAAAGCGAGACGCCCGTTCCTCAAACGGCTCGCGCACGCGCAACGGCTGCCCCGCGAACCACTCGTCCCGTCGCATTAACTCCACGGTAGGACAGGCGGCACCCTTGGCAGGCGAAGCAGGCAACGCTTCACCTCCGCCATAATGACCGCGTCAAAAAAGGTGCGCCACGTCATTCGATTTCGTATCCTTTTCCACTTCCTCTTTCTCTCTCTTGCCACAGGGACCGGGAAAGGGGATACTCCGAAAGGGATCCTTCTCCGCGAAGGAAGCGGGCCCCGAGCCCCCCTACTGATAAGAGGTTCGAAGGCTGGCCCCTCAGAAGGGTTCAACAGCCGCCTCAGAGCACTCGGGCTCCGCGCCCACTACTGGTCAGAGGTTCGAAGGCTGGCCCCTCGGATGGGTTCAACGGCCGCCTCAGGCCACTCGAGCTCCGCGCCCACTACTGATCAGGGGTTCGTAGGCTGGCCCCCGAAGGGTTCGACAACCGCCTCAGACGCAGAGCGAGGGATGACCCTGGGTACGTTTGATACATAACCAAGGCTCGGGCTACGCTCCCGAGGTACCCTAGGACATTTCCGAGACCAACGGGAACGATTTTGTAATGGAATCCCACCAGAGGGAGGCATCGAGCCTTCGGACCCCGTCAAAAGGGGACCGGGTCCGGCAAATCACCCGCAGGTACTTTTGGAGCGCGCCTCCGGGCCACTAGCCGACCCCTAACGAATGGGGCACGGGCGTCCACTCGGATCACCCGTTAGCAACTCACTGGAGACACCATGTTCAGCGCCCTCCGAGGGCAACATGTCGCTTCCCCCCTCCTCCTTGCGGAAAGGCGACGCAGGGGCGTATGTAAAAAGCCGAGTCTGTCCCTGACCGTCCTCTCGCTCTGTGCGGAGGCTCGGGGGCTGCTCTCGCAAACCCGGCTCCGGCCAAACCGTTGACAGCGTCAACATACCAGCCTGAGAACTTGGGACTCGACTATGCACCCGGGCTACGGCTAGTTTGCATGAGGGAACAACCAGACCGGCCAAAGCATCACGAAACGCATTAAGACCTCGAAGGAGTCAAACCACTCCTCCGAGGCCTCGGGGGCTACACCCGGCGGGTGCGCTCGCGCGCACCCATCGGAACGAAACGCAACCGAGAAAGGCCGGTCCCCTTGCAAAAAAGTGTGACAAAAGCCTCCAAGTGAGTATCAACACTCCCTTCGAGGCTCGGGGGCTACTGTCGGGGACCATAATTAGGGGTATCCCCAAGACTCCTAATCTCAGCTGGTAACCCCCATTAGCACAAAGCTGCAAAGGCCTGATGGGTGCGATTAAGGTCAAGGCTCAGTCCACTCAAGGGACACGATCTCGCCTTGCCCGAGCCCAGTCTCGAGCAAGGGCAGCCGACCCCGGAGGATTCACGCCTCGCCCGAGGGCCCCCTCAAGCAACGGACACACCTTCGGCTCGCCCGAGGCCCAGTCTTCGCCGAGAAGCAACCTTGGCCAGATCGCCATGCCGACCGACCGTATCGTAGGAGCATTTAATGCAAGGATCGCCTGACACCTTATCCTGACGCGCGCTCTTCAGTCGACAGAGCCGGAGTGACCGCGGTCACTTCGCCGCTCCACTGACCGACCTGACAAGAAGACAGCGCCGCCTGCGTCGCTCCAACTGCTGTGACACTCGACAGAGTGAAGCTGACAGCAGCCAAGTCCGGCGTCGGGCGCCATAGGAAGCTCCGCCTCGCCCGACCCTAGGGCTCGGCTCTCGTCTCGGCCTCGGACGACGAACTCCGCTTCGCCCGACCCTAGGGCTCGGACTCAGCCTCGGCTCCGGAAGACGACGAACTCCGCCTCGCCCGACCCCAGGGCTCGGACTCGGCCTCGGCTCCAGAAGACGACGAACTCCGCCTCGCCCGACCCCAGGGCTCGGACTCGGCCTCGGCTCCGGAAGACGACGAACTCCGCCTCGCCCGACCCCAGGGCTCAGACTCGGCCTCGGCTCTGGAAGACGACGAACACCGCCTCGCCCGACCCTAGGGCTCGGACTCAGCCCTGGCCTCAGACGACAGTCTCCGCCTCGCCCGACCCGGGGCTCGGACTCGACCTCGACCTCGGAAGACAGACTCGACCTCGACCTCGGAGGACCTCCGCCTCGCCCGATCCAGGGCTCGGACCGACCACGTCACAGGGGGGCCATCATTACCCTACCCCTAGCTAGCTCAGGCTACGGGGAACAAGACCGGCGTCCCATCTGGCTCGCCCCGGTAAACAAATAATGATGGCGCCCCGCGTGCTCCATGACGACGGCGGCTCTCAGCCCCTTACGGAAGCAAGGAGACGTCAGCAAGGACTCGACAGCCCCGACAGCTATCCTTCCGCAAGGCTCCAGCGCTCCTCCGATGGCCACGACATCACATGAACAGGGTGCCAAAACCTCTCCGGCTGCCATGACGACATGTACTTAGGGCGCTAGCTCCTCTCTGCTAGACACGTTAGCACACTGCTACACCCCCCATTGTACACCTGGACCCTCTCCTTACGCCTATAAAAGGAAGGTCCAGGGCTCTCTTACGGGAAGGTTGGCCGCGCGGGGGAACGGGACGACGCGTATAAGCCTCTCTCTCTCCCACACGGACACTTGTAACCCCCTACTGCAAGCGCACCCGACCTGGGCGCAGGACAACACGAAGGCCGCGGGTTTCCCCTCTTGCCTGTCTCCTTTTCCCCCTTCGTGCTCCGTCTCGCGCCGACCCATCTGGGCTGGGGCACGCGGCGACAATTTTACTCGTCGGTCCAGGGACCCCCCGGGGTCGAAACGCTGACATAAGGGGATGCAGAGCTTAGCTCCAAAGTCGTTCCTAAGGGAATGCAGAGCTAAAATACTACCTAAGTAAAAGGTGAAGAGACTCCAAAGTCGTTCCTAAGGGGATGCAAAGTCTTATTTTTTATGATTCATGCATCAACATCATTTGCATCATACCATCACATCATATTGCATGACATCACATCATACATCATTTTGCATCGACAGAAACATTGGAAAAAAGAAGGGAAATTTCTTATTCAAACATACCGGCTAACCCATGAGGTTAAGTCCATCTTCGACAAAGGGTCATGGAAAAACATATCAACTGTTGGGAACTTTTTCTCAAATGCTATGAATTAAGAACAAGGCAACACAAGAAATATTAAACGTTAAAGCCCTTCGTCCTTTGAAGCATTATTTCCCTTAGGATATAATGATTTTCGGACGAAGGTTATGAAGGACATACCTTCATAAACTCAACATATAATAGTGAAGAAGGAATCATATGAGACACAAAAGATAGCGTAAACCATTATGTATTATTATCAACTCATTTCCGTATTATTATTATAGAAAAGTAGAAATAATATCAAATTACAAATGTACCTTCGGCTTGAAAGAAAGGCGAAAGTACAAGCGTGACGCAAAAGCAAATGCCAAGTCAGCGTGAGCAGTACGGGGGTACTGTTCACCTATTTATAGGCACGGGACACAGCCCATACAAAATTACATCCATGCCCTTTACAGTTGGTAGTAATTCTATAGTAATCCACCGAGGTCTGAATGGCCTTTTCATCTTTAAGTCGGTTTCCTTTTCTGCTACCACGCCGAAGCTTTCCTGCTCACATCTTCGGCGCTGTATCAACCTTCGTATTATTTGGGCTTCTCCTACTGTGATATCGACTCGAGTCCGAGGATACCTGTTCACACATTATACTCCAGAAACACTGTTAAATCTTGTTTTTGAGGACCTTCGGAAGCCGAAGGCCCCCAACAGTAGCCCCTCGCAATATTAATTTGTTAGAATAATAATAAATTTAGATTGCGACATGGACAAAGGCCTTAAGCCGAAGGTCCAAAAAAACACATTCCCTTTGCTAGAATAGCAACATTCACTGACAAACGGGGTCTTTCAATTTTCAACGCACTGGGCGTATAAATAAGAGCATACCGCGAGCTCATTTGGTACGCTCTCTTGCCATCTGCTCTTGCTCACTCAATTTTTAGCTCTTGTGCACCAAGACTTGCTTAGCTTTTTAAGTTTTTAAGCTTCGGCGTTGAAAACAGTTTTTTAGTGTTTCCGAAGATGTCTGAAGATAAGAAGGCTGCTGCCGAGATGAAGCTGAGTCTCTCTGAAGAGAAAAATCTGGGGTTTCTTATAGCAATGTCGAAGACCAATACAGAAAAAATCACCAAGGAGATTTTAGAAGGTTTATCTGAAGATACTGATGACAGCGACAGTTATGATGTGGATAGTGGTGGTGAAGACTCCGAAGATCGCCCCTGGCGACCAAGCCATTCGGTTTTTGGCAAATCAGGTATCAAAGAAAATCATCTTGTCAATATGAGGGGAAGATATTTCCGGGACTTATCCATTGTGAGGGCCGACGAAGGAGAGAAAACTTGCCCGTCCCCTGAGGAAAATGAAGTCGTAGTGTTCCGAAGCTTTTTGAAAGCTGGACTATGATTTCCCCTGAGTAGCTTTGTCGTAGAGGTGCTGAAAATGTTTGAAGTCTATCTTCATCAACTTACCCCCGAAGCAATCATAAGGCTGAATATCTTCGTGTGGGCCATGAGAAGCCAAGGTCTGGAACCTGATGCGAAAAGTTTCTGCAACATACACGAATTATCATACGAGACAAAACCCTGGGGTAAGGAACAGTATCACAATAATTTTGGCTGCTACAGCTTCGTTTCTCGGTCTGGGTCAAGCTGTCCCGTGCCAACCTTTCGGAAGAGATGGCCCGGCGACTGGATGACAGAATGGTTTTATGTGAAGAATGACCTGAAAACACGGGAAGATATTAAAGGTATAATTATGCGCCCTATTTGGCAAAGCTTCGGCCTGCGGAGGCCGAAGGTTGAAATGAATGAAGCTGCCGAAGAATGCCAGAGAGCCTTCGGAGTTATTTGTTCTTTTATTGGAACGAGAGATTTGGTCCAAGAGCATATTGCCTTCAGAGTATGGCCGCTCGCGGAAAAATGGGAAATGCCACAAGAGACTATAAAGGAGGCTGACGAAGGTGGACTTATCAGGCTGAAGTATACTTTCAAATTCGGAGACAAATTCGTAGAGCCAGATGACGACTGGCTAAAAAGCATTGAAAATTTAAGTGATGAACTACTTGGGGTTTATTCAAAGGCCGAAGATACTGCATTGTCAGCAGCCTTCGGAGGCTAGAAAAAGAAAAGACTGAACCGAGTGTTCGACGCAATCGGGTTCGTCTACCCTGACTGTCGTTATCCCATTCGAGGGCAGAAAAGAAAGGGCACGACTTCTGCGAAAGAAGAAGCTGCAGCTGTTCCTAGTGAGCCAGCACCGAAAAGAAAAAGGATAAAGGTCCTCACACATCGGCCACGCTATATTGAACCAGCCTCGGTGCCTGAGTTCACCGGAGAGACCTCTTCGGGCACCGAGGCTAAAAAGCCAACCTTGCTGCCAGAAGTCGCAGAAATGGCCGAAGCGCCAACAACGATAGAATTGGAGGAACCAAAGATTTTATTACCAGAAACCAAAGAGATGGCCGAAGCGCCATCGACAGAAAAGATGGAAGAAGCAAAAGGATCAACTGAGGGATCAAAAATATCAGAAATTTTAAGTCCTTCAGCAGAAATTGAAGTAGCAGGAACTAAGAAGGGGCCAACAGTGACCCCAAAAAGAAAAAGAATGGTCAATGTGCTAGATGTTCTGGAGACAATTAAGTCCTCAAGCACAACTCCGAATAAAACTGTTGAAACTTCCGAAGCGGAAACTAAAATTTTTGATATTCAAGCTCCAAAGCAACAAACTGAGGCTGAAACTGGGCCTTCAGAACCCACGAAGGTAAAGTCCCTGGAAACCGAGGAAGAAAAAATGATGGAGCCCATTCTTGTTGAAGAAATCAGTGCTGTTGCCCCCGAAGCGTCCCCCAAAGTCCTTGATTATATTGTTCGACATGCTTCGGGGAAAAAATTATCAGAAAAAGAAAAGCAAGAGGCCCAGCTTTACGCCCAAAAACTGAAGTATCCAAAAGGGACGTTAATATTCAACGGCAGCGGAGAAGAAGACTTCTTGTATTGTCTCCCTGACAGCAAGGAGATTTCTGTCTGTCGGGAGATGAGCAAGAGCTTCGGATTCCCAACACTAGAAGACGGGCTCTCGGTGCTGTCGAAAAACGAACTGGCCGACAGCTTGGCGTACAATAGCTTAAATGTGCAAAAAATGAGATCTTTGTATTTTTTCTTGAGACCAAAATTTTTCGTTTGCTTAAATTTATTGACGCATACACATTTTTCTTTGCAGAGCCTTATACTTAGCAATGTCCTCAGGGCCCAAAAAGATGCCGAAGACGAAGGGTGTGTTATAGCCCTGAACAACCTTCGTTCCGAAGTAATTGAACTAAGGAACGAAGGTCTCGAAAAAGATAAAATATTACATTCATTGATAAATAGAATAAAAGAAGACGAAGCTACTTTTAAAGGTCAAGTTGAGGCTCAGAAGCGTGAAATTGAAGATCTTCGAAAACAACTGGCCAGAGCTAAAGAGGAACACATACTTGAAGAAACGAAGCGAGAACTTAGCGACCAATGGGCAAGTCATTTAGAAGGAACTGTTGAAGAGCTTCGTTCATCCAAGAAAAGATGCTATGACAAATCTATGGAGTGTGTTAAAAAGTTGAAAGCTAGCTTCGCCAGCGTCGGCGCATTCTCGAGCGAAGAAAACTTTACAAGAGGCAACCCCGAAGGTCCCATCGAATGGATTAATCACGAAGCTGAGGCCTTTGAGGAAATTTTAAATAGCCACGGAGACATATGTGCTTTCTCGGGTGCCAGGGGGATTGCCACCATTTTGGAGAAAAAGGGCTGCGAGCATGTAAAGATTTTAGCGCAATCCGAAGCTACCTTGTCCTTCGAAGATGCGAAAGATCCTTCAGCCAAAGCTAGCATGGTTGGCGGAAAATTTTTCACCGATGTCTGAGATAATAGTGGTCGAGAAATGGCCCGAGAAATTATCCAAAAAAGCGAAAAGGGCATCCATGATGCTAGAAAAGTAGCAGAGGCTGCTGAGAAAAGCGCAAAGCCCGAAGGGCAAATAGGTATTAACTAATGGTTTTTATTGTGTTGTAATTTTTGATTTTAAACTTCGTTCGCAATTTGTAATAGCAATGTAGTCGTATCCTGTCCTCCTTCAGATCCTACTAAAGCGTCTCCGGGCCCTCACCCGAAAGGAGACGACGAAATTAAAAAGATGGCTGAAGCTATCATGGATGAAGTTGTTAATCGGCTCCTGAACGAAGCTGCGGAAGTTGTACTTAGAGAAGATTAAGTGCTATTGTAAAAACTTCTGAAATGTAATATGTGTAACATCTTGTAACCCTGAATATAATATACTTGTTTTTATGGTTCAATTCTTTACGATGCATGAAATTTTACATACGTACCATTTTTGAGTCTTTGACGAAAAAACACCTTCCCTTCTTTTCATGCTTCGTGAAGAAGAATTTTCATTTATCACAACAATATCCGTAGTGTTCTAATGAAGAATATCCAAGCTTTGTGAAGATATTTTCCGAAGCTACACTTCCGAAGATCAATAGTGTATCTCCTTGTGACTTAGCATGATTTTCCCCTTTTTCAAAACATTCTTCTGAAGATCGATATTGTGTCCCCTTCTTGTGCCATATGCAGCATGATGTATGATGCTTATGCCATGCGAAATGATGTGATGATGTTATGCTATGTAAGATGGTATTTATTCCAAAGATACACGCACATCCCTGTAATAAAACACATAATCTTTTAAAATCAGCGTTGACTTTTCGCTGTAAGCCTCCCTCAGGAACTTCTTCGCCTTTTACTTCAGCGGAATCAGCGTTTATTTTTCGCTGTAAGCCTCCCTTAGGAGCTTCTTCGCCTTTTACTTTCAGCGGTATTCGCGTTGACTTTTCGCGCTTCACCTTTTACTTAGGCGGTATCAGCGTTTATTTTTCGCTGTAAGCTCTGCATTCCCTTTGGAACGACTTTGGAGCAGAAAACTTACACTGCGCTCCCTTTGGAACGGCTTTTTGTTACTTCAGCAAACTTACTCTGCGTTCCTTCTGAACGACTTTTTGTTGCTTCGAAGAATTTTTGATAATTCGAAGGTCCTCCTTGTTATCGCAAATCTTTATGCTTCAACAACTTAAGCCTGTGGAGAAAATATATTTTCCTTGTGGCAAACAACGAAACTATTACATGAAATTTAAAAATGTCCTTTATTACACAGAAAATAAAACTGAATGGAAAAGACTACTATCAAGGTAGGATATTTGTTAATAGATGTGCTTCCACTCTGGCACAGTGCTATTGACTGTGCGAGCTTCGGACTGTTCTCTGAAGTCCCTTTGGTGTTGAGCATATTGGCCCCCTTCTGGCTGTTGGCCTTGTTGCAGCGGTGGTGGAGGCGGAGGCTGTTGCCAGGAAGCTTGAGGTTGACTCGCCGAAGCAACAGAAACTGCAGGATGGTTGCCTACATATTCTGGGATGGTTTCCATTGCTTCGTAAAAACCAGCAGGTGGGGGAGTCTACAGTCTTCTTATCTTAAGCCATTTCGATGATGATCACAACAAATACTGAAGCTCAAAAAACAATTGCGCTCACAGAAGAAGAAGAAGCCTAAAATGGAAATCACAGCACAAAAAGCTAGATGGCACAAAAAATATTCGCAGTGTAGGCCTCTATATATATACTCAGAGCTCCACTGGTCGGTGGGTTCCACGGTTCAGAACGATTCGCTATTCTAGCGAAGGAAGGTGTTTTTTCAGACCTTCGGCTAAAGGCCTTCGTTCGTATCACAGTCTGAATTTGTTACAATGAAACAAATTAATACTACGAGGGGCTACTGTTGGGGGCCTTTCTCTTCCGAAGGTCCTAAAAAACATAACTAACCATTTGCTTCTAGTATAATTTTGATTATTATAGGGAGCTTCGGTTCATGATGGAAGTTTTCTCCTCTGTCGAAGGTCTTCAAGATGAAGGTATAGCCCAAGGATGATAACAATGAACGCCGAAGTTATGGTCGAAAAGTAATAGCTTCAGTTTAAAGCGGTGACGAAGATCAAGCATAATGCCGAGCCGGGGAAGAAAAGACTAGCTAATCCCTAGTGATTTAGGCTACAATTATGAACAAGTATTAAGACCATAAATGTATTTTTACTCGGGCTGTGTCCCGTGCCTATAAATAGGTGAACAGTACCATGTGAACACCTCTCCGACAGTACTGTTCATGCTGGATTGTAATTGCTCTTGCGTCAACACCTTCAAACATGCCGAAGGTATCGATGTAATATAAATTCTGTTAATATTCATGTGTATATCATGAAATACATATGTGAATGAATGAATGGACTGCACAAATTATTTCTATGGATTCTTATTTTCATAAATGATGAAAGTGTGCCCTTCATGACCTTCGTCTGAAGATCATTATATCCTAAAGGAGATAATGCTTCAGAGGACGAAGGTCCTTAATCTTTAACAATTGCGTTGCCTTGTTCTTGATTTACAACATTTGAGAACAAGTGACCAACAGAGACTTTTCTGTGCCTTTTCACGTCGTTCCTTGAGTTGTCGCAACACCTCCTCCTTCTCGGGCCTTATGAGGTCATCGAAGGGCTGCTGGTCATCAGCCAGAAGTGCCTCCATGGTTCGCTTGATGATGTT
Organism: Zea mays; assembly: GCF_902167145.1. NCBI lineage: Eukaryota > Viridiplantae > Streptophyta > Magnoliopsida > Poales > Poaceae > Zea > Zea mays. The sequence goes on from NC_050102.1 coordinate 165,930,439, forward strand.
GGTGAGAAGACGTCGGTGTGATCTTTGGAACTGGCCATCTGGAGGGCTGATTTTTTATAGATCTAAACACCCTCGTCCTCAGCAGAGTCGCGAAAAAAATGTGTTAGCGTTGTTTAGGCGCTAAACACTAGAACGAACCACCTGGCGGTGCTCTCTGCGGAGGCACGGATCGTTCGCGGCCCTGGACCAGACGGTCCACGACCTGGGCGTAGGTGCGGATCCTCCCTGCATGCTTTCGGACGGTCCATGCCTAGAACTGGACTATCCGCGACTGGCGCAGAGGGTCTTCTTCTTTGCGAAGAACCCTAGAACTCGCCCTTGGGAGAGATCCAGTCAAGGGGACAGTTCCAAGGCGTTGCTCCGGGGTCGGCATGCCAGCCGGTGCGTCTCTAATTGGCATAGAGTCAAAGAGAGATTGTTGTGGAAGACTAATCTAGAACTAAACCTAAGGCTAGACTACTACTCCTAGGAATTGAAAGAACTATGCAAATAAGGTAAAATTGATAAGTAGATTTGATTGAATCGATTGTGGGGTGTTCAATTGGTCGTTGTCCTTCATCTATATAAATGGGGAGGCCTGGACCCGTTACATGTCGGTTCTCGAGTTAATCCGTAAAGAAATCTGAAACCTTAACTGATTCTATGCACGTGTGGACGGTCCGTGCCTCTTCGGCGGACAGTCCGGACCATAGACCGTTCAGCCTCAGGGCCGGACCGTCCACACGACCTTTTTTGGTGCTCAACAATAATATAGATTATTCTTTATAGATTATATAATCCGGGTTATATAATTTAGTTTATATAATATTATTTGATGGGTAAAAAGCCTAAAATAATCTAAAGTGAGCACCTAATAATATGCTTATGGATCAGTATAATCTAGGTATATAGAGTATATAATTATTTCAATAATCTGTGTTGTTTATTTATCTCTTAACTTATTTAAACCGATTTATATAATCTAGAGGGTAAACAATAACTAAGATGAGACCATCCCTAACTTTCTGGATTGTCCATCATATTAAAATGATCATTACTTCCATCTCAATTTATGTGAAGCTCCCATCTTTTAAGGGCGAGTACAACTCAGAGACCATGAATCAGTTTTTCAAATATAAGGTACAATTAAGACTGTATAAGGCATTTAAATTATAAATATGTATGAAGAGTCGTATAGAGCCAATCTCTTTGTAAAGAGCTCGTCTCTTGTATCTTTTTTAAATAACCTTTTAAAGGCCACTTAAGAAGTCTGTTATTAAGGGCATGTTTGGTTTTCTGACTAACTTGCCACATTTTGCCTAACTTTTGTGCCTATGTTTGGTTCGTTACCTCAATTGCCACACTTTGCCTAACTTTTGTGCCTAAGGTTAGTTATTCAATTCGAACAACTAACCTTAGGCAAAGTGTGGCACATTTATGGTATGTTTGGTTCACTGCCTAACTTGCCACACTTTGCCTAACTTTTCTGTCTAAGGTTAGTTCTTCAATTCGAACGCCTAACCTTAGGTAAAGAATTCGAACGCCTAACCTTAGGTAAAGTATGGCGCACGACATGTTTGGTTCGTTACCTCAATTGCCACACTTTGCCTAACTTTTCTGCCTAAGGTTAGTTATTCAATTCGAACGACTAACCTTAGGCAAAGTGTGGCATATTTAGCCACAAACCAAACATGACGAACCAAATAACCCTTAGCCACAAATCTTAGGTAAAATGTGACACAGTTAGCCACGAACCAAATAGACCTTAAATGCGCTTGTACAACGTAAGGAAGAAATTATGTGCGGGAGCCTTATGGTCATCTGCCTCCTCTAAAATATCTGTCTTGCAAACGAAAATAGATGGACGGCAGTCCGTAGGCCACTCCACCTCCACGATACACCACGGCACCACTCAACCTGTCAGGTAGACTTCTCTCTCCCGCGGAAGCTCTTACCTCCGGCTCCGCAAGCAAGACTTCATGGAGAAGACGGTCGTTCTGTACCCCGGCCTATCCGTCAGCCATTTCGTCCCGATGATGCAGCTCGCCGACATGTTCCTAGAGGAGGGTTACGCTGTTGCGGTCGCGCTCATCGACCTCACCTTGGACCAAGACGCCGCCTTGGCAGACGCCGTCGACCGCGTCGCCTCCGCCAAGCCGTCCGTCGCCTTCCACAGGCTCCTTCGGATCCAGAATCCTCCCACTGTCACAGACGACGGGGAGCCGTTCCTCTGGTACTTCCAGATACTGAAACGCTACAACGACCGCCTCCGTGAGTTCCTCTGCTCCCTGCCTCCCCGAAGCGTCCACGCGGTGATCGTGGACGCGCTTTCCGTCGACGCGCTCGACGTCACCAAGGAGCTTGGGCTCCCGGCCTACACCTTCTGCGCCGCCAACGCCTCCGCGCTCGCCGTGTTCCTCCAGCTTCCTTGGATCCGCGCGGAAGGCCAACCAAGCTTCAAGGAGCTCGGAGACGCCCCCGTCAACTTCTCCGGCGTGCCTCCCATTCCGGCGTCACACCTCGTGCGCCAGATGCTGGACCCGGAGAGCGAGATATACACCGCGATGATGAACGCGATGCGAAGGGGAGCGGAGGACCCCGACGGCATCTTGGTGAACACGTTCGCGTCGCTGGAAGCTCGGGCGGTGGGAGCTCTCCGGGACCCACAGCTGGTTCCTCCTAGCAGCGGCAGAGCACGCAGGACGCCTCCGGTGTACTGCGTCGGGCCACTGGTCGCCGGTGCCGGCGCAGAGGCAAAAGAGAAGCACGAATGCCTGGCGTGGCTCGACGGGCAACCAGAGCGCAGCGTGGTGTTGCTCTGCTTCGGGAGCATAGGCGCGGCCACCCACTCGGAAGAGCAGCTCAGGGAGGTTGCCGTCGGCCTGCAGAGATCCGGCCACCGTTTCCTGTGGGTGGTGCGAGCCCCGCTGCGCGGTGACACCGAGAGGCTGTTCGATCCCCGTGCGGACACCGACCTCGACGCCCTTCTGCCGGACGGGTTCCTCGAGGCCACAAGAGACCGCGGCCTGGTCGTCAAGCACTGGGCGCCGCAGGTGGAAGTGCTCAACCATAGGGCGACAGGCGCGTTCGTGACGCACTGTGGGTGGAACTCGGTGCTGGAAGGTATCACGGCTGGCGTGCCGATGCTTTGCTGGCCGATGTACGCGGAGCAGAAAATGAACAAGCTGTTCATGGTGGAGGAAGCCATGGTCGGCGTGGAAATGGTTGGATGGCAGCAGGGGCTGGTCAGTGCTGAGGAGGTGGAGGCCAAGGTAAGGTTGGTGTTGGAGGAGTCCGAGGAAGGCAACCAGCTCAGGACGCGGGTGGCCGCGCATAGGAATGCCGCGACCATGGCCCGGAGGGGCGGCGGCTCATCGCGCGCTGCGTTTGGCCAGTTCTTGTCGGACGCCGCCAAACTCGCACGGGAGTAGACGCGTACGCGCTGGATGCATTGCCGATTGCTGAATTTCACCATCATCGGTTGTGATTCGATGTTGAGAATTGAGATGAAACTGCGATGCTTGCATGTACTCTGTGGTAACTTTTATTTCTATATCTGTGAGTGCTCGGCGTTGCAACAGGACCACTATATTACAACCTTTAATATCATACAGACTTCTATATATGATAGTACAATACTTGCATATTACTACGGTTTGTATATATCACAAAAGCTACATGTTAGATCAAGAACACACATAATCAAGAGGTGCAAACTAGATTCCAATACTTTCTCAAGTAGTTTAACTCTATGATAGAAGCAACTACAAATTTAGATTGGTGGCAACATAAAAACATGCTTGGACCTACAAACCCATAGAATATATCACAAATGGGTCGGGTAGACATTTAGAGATGCATGTCCAGCAAACTATCACATCTTATGATGGTGAGCTTAGTAGATCACGAGTTCGGATGTGAAGTGGAGTGGCTTACAATCGTCTTCAACTGTCATGCCAAACATAATGGTAAGCGTCTAAGTGGATCTCCAAGTCTCATCAACTTAACAGAGTTCACAGCTAATATTTGGAATCCCAAATAAGGAAACAACATGAAAGAAAGCATAAACGACAAGAAAGCAGGTCAAAGAATGAAAATAACTTTTCAGTAGACATAGCCTCCAAGACAACAGTGAACACATTGTTTTTTTGTGGATCACCATAGACTCTTTTCTTTATCATATGCAAATTCCTTGCTAGAAAGCTCAACGTGATATGTCTACTGCAATTTTTATCGGGGAGGAATAAGAGGCAAATGATTTCAGATGAAGAAAACCACACTTTAAGAGTGGTCAACGAGCCCATGAATTCTAGAATATAGAAATTTTACTCATTGTTATATTAGCTGATAGAAATGAGAATAAATGTGTTGCACGATGAAGATGGAGGTTAGGCTCGCAATGTAGCTGGATTGGATGATCAGGGCTACAAACAACAATATGATGATCACGAAGCGACTCAGCGTGCTCCTCATGTCCTCTAAGTCCAAGATGCAGAAACGACTCCTCCTGAGCACGTTTGCCAAATTTTGTCTTGATACTTGTCCGGAAATGTAAAGAACTGCATTTCACTTACTGTGGGCAAAGAACATAGTTGAGCATTTCACTTACCGTGGGCAAAGTATGTGATGTTGGACATGCAGTGGTGGGCAAGGGAACTGCAGTCAACAGAATAAAGAATATATTTAGTATCTTGTTTTTTCAAAGGAAACAATATTTACCAGATCATCATCTTTTGGATTATCACTCTTGTCATAACTCTCACACAATATTTTACTCTCTTCTTCAAGTTGAGCACAATATTCCTTTGTAAAAGCTAAATCTGCCTTCACATTTTTAGCTCCCGCAATAGCAAGTTTGCTTTTGCAGCCATGGCATTTGCATCCTTTACGAGATATAAGGATACATTAGTTCAGTCATACCATAGAAGATGGTAAAAAGAAAGCCAAAGCATCACTATTTTTGAGGAAAGAAAAAGGAAATAGAGGTGATCCTTATCCCAGGCAAACAAAATAAAATTGACATTATTTCATACTATGGATTCAAACATTCAAAATGGAGCACTGAAGCAACATATCTAGCGACACATGTTTGCTACCTTACGTCACGAGATGCCTTCAATTGAGTTTCATGGTCATGTGGATTTTGAGGAAGGTGTCTTTGAGTAATTTTGCGACTACCTTATCCCTGTGTATTTAGACCAGCTCCTTTTCTTCTTATGTTCAGTTTACGCGTCTTATGAATAATGTCAGCTGTTTTATTCTCTACAATAGTCCAACCTTCTTGACAAAAATACCATATATGACATGCGTCAACAAAGAGATCTAACATAACCAAAGGATATATCAATTGCATATCATGATGAAGTCATAAATACCACAACATTGAAAGATGCGTATATCTTTTTTTCCAACTCTTAATGAAGATAGCATGTGTTAAAGAAAATGATGTGTGACACTTGTAGTAAAATATAGATCAACTTGGTGAATGCTTCAATTGTTTTCTAGCTTAATGCAGGAACAAAGATATTTCTATTCACACATTTATACTCGATGCACAACACCTACCAATTCTCAACATAGAACAACATTGAAAGTGAAACATAGAACTTATACTGAAAGATCCGGTCATTCAAGTAAAAAGAAAAATAACTTATCAACAACTTACTTCAAGTGCATTTTTTATTGTGCCTCCAATAAAGGTAAGGGAGGAAGTTATAGACTCAAATCTCTTCTGAGATGGAAGTGTCTCAGGTTTCCACGTCTCTCCTGGCAACAATTTGGAATGTGGAAGCTGCAACATCATGAAAAATGTCAGTGTCACACATGAAAACTGTTGGGGGCCTTCCTCTTCCGAAGGTCCTCAAAAACGTGACTAACCATATGTTTTCAGTATGACATAGTCTATTACAGGAAGCTTCAGCTTTGGGATAAAGACATGTGATATAAAGATACGGCCCGAAGGCATGGATGGACGCCGAAGCTACGGCTAAAGGAGCTTCGGCTTGACATATTAACAAAGACGAAGGACAGAACCGACCTAAGGGAGAAAAGACTACTTAGTCCTTGATAGTTTACATTATGATTAAGAGTAGATGTCAAGGACATGGATGTAATCTTATCCGGGCTACGTCCCGTGCCTATAAATAGATGAACAGTAACACCATACTGTTCACGCTGGATTGTATTCTCTCTCTCGCGTCAGCTTAGCATTCTCACCTTTCGACAAACCGAAGGTACCATTGTATCATGAATATAATCAATGTTAATTCTTGTATATGGATAAATTGCGAAGCTATGATCATTATCTTCTATGATTTAATATTCTTTCGTATTCTTATTTATATTTATACTTGTACGCTGAAATGATGAAGGTACGTCCTTCACGACCTTCGTCTGAAGATCATTGTATCCAAAAGGAAACAATACTTCGGAGGACGAAGGTCCTTAATTATTAACAATTGTGTTGCTTTGTTCTTGATGTATAGCATCCGAGAACAAGGACCAACATTGGCGCCCACCTCCAGTGAACTCATTCGACCACCTTTGGCAAGCATCAACCTTCGTCATGCCACCGAAGAAGACAGCAGCGCCAGGGGCTACATTGCAGCCACTGGACACTAATCAGGAGACGCTACGCGAAGCTAGGAGCCAGAAAAGGAAGGCTACTAGCCCAACACCTCAAGAGGAGGAACTGGACCAAGAAATCAGGGATCTAGAAACCATCCATCCACAGGTCCAAAAGAAAAGAGAGAAGATGCTTCGGCTCGCTGATATTCAGAGGAAGATTGATGAAGCCGTCGAGGAAATGCGTCACCTCACCCAGGACGACCAAGACCGAAGGCCCCAGCACAGGGAGCTTCATCAAGAAAATTCATACAATGATGATGAATGGTACGGTGACTTTTATCATGGCAATTTTTCTTTTGATGATACTTCTCCCTTGGCAGCAGAATTGCAGGCTACCCCATGGCCCCGTCATACAAGCCACCTTAGCTTTCTATGTATGATGGGCACTCAGACCGAAGCAGTTCCTGATGAGCTACAAAGCAACCATATCTTCATATGGAGGCAATACTGCAGTCATGGTGAAATCCTTCGTCATGGTAGTCAAGAGTGTAGCGCAAACTTGGTACTCTTCTCTTCGACCAGAGATAATTACGTCTTGGCAGAAGCTAAAAGACATGCTGGTCACTAGCTTCCAGGGTTTTCAAACGAAGCCAGTCACCGCTCAAGCTCTGTTCCAGTGCACACAGGATCAGGAAGAGTACCTCCAAGCGTATGTTCGAAGGTTCCTACAATTGAGAGCCCAGACGCCTACAGTGCCCAATGAGATTGTCATTGAGGCTATGATCAAGGGGCTTAGACCAGGACCAACGACATAATATTTTGCAAGGAAGTCGCCGCAAACCTTGGAGAAGCTTCTCTAGAAAATGGATGAATACATCAGAGCTGATAATGATTTCTGGCAACGAAGGGAAGAAGCTTACAGATACTCTGAGATGGTCAGGGGCTTCGGAGGAAGATTCCACCCTAGGCATGTTAGGTCAATCCATAATGCCAGCCCAAGTGATGATAGGGGAAGCCAACCCCAAAGGCAACATCACAACTCCCAATCGTCGGGGCCGCAACAAAGTTCCTTTAGGCCACCAGCTCCAAGAGGCAGAGGGGGCAGAAGCTTTGGAGGAAGATACATAGATCAACCCAGGAGACTGTTTTGTCTGTTCTATGACGAAGACAAAGGCCACACCACAAGAACGTGCCAAGTCACGATTCAGAAGCAGAAAGAGAATGCCGAAGCTGAAGCACGGCAGAATCAGCCGAAGCAGGTCCTACATGCTGCTTCATGCTATTCTCCCTACGTTCTAGAGTACGTAGGTAATCAACAGCCTACGACCTCTGTCGCTTTAGCAAGCCATTCTCAGGCCCAGCTCCCATCACCACCACCGCTAGCACCTACTCTAGCCCGAGGCCAGCAGCCAGAAGGATACCAACACGCTCAGCAGCAGCGCGATTTTTGGGAGGAGTCCGAAGCTCGCACAGTCAATAACACTGTGCTCGAATCCAAGCACATCTACTAAAAGAGTATCCTACCCCTGGTGTATATTTGTTTTTTCTGCCATTTTATTTTCTTGTATGAAAAACAATTCACGAAGAATTAAATTCCAATTTGATGTAATAATATTATACTCATATCATCGAGTGGGATGCATCCTCTTAACAAAATTCTGAAGTTACAAAAGTCGTTCCTAAGGGAGCGTAGAGTAAGTTTCGAAGCTACAAAAGTCGTTTCTAAGGGTGCGCAGAGTAAGTTCCGAAGCTCAAAAGTCGTTCCCAAGGGAATGCAGAGCCAAAATACCACCGAAATAGAAGGTGAAGAAGCTCCAAAGTCGTCCCTAAAGGGATGCATAGCTTAAATACCACCGAAATAGAAGGTGAAGAAGCTCCAAAGTCGTCCCTAAGGGGATGCACAACTTAAATACCACCGAAATAGAAGGTGAAGAAGCTCCAAAGTCGTCCCTAAGGGAATACAGAGCTTAAATGCCACCGAAATAGAAGGTGGAGCTCCAAAGTCGTTCCTAAGGGGATGCATAGCTTAAATGTCACCGAGATATAAGGTGAAAAGACCCAAAAGACGTCCCTAAAGGGATGCAGTCAGACTGTTTCCGAGTGGGCAGGCGTCTTTAGCATAAACATCATGCTGCATCATATCATCGCATCATTCAACATAGAATTACATCATACATCATGTCACATCAACAACAAAATTGAGCAGAAGGAAAGTTGTTTCTTTCAAAATATATGATGAATGAAACAATGTGCCAGAGCACAAAGCAACCCTTCGGCAATTACAATATTATACGCCATGAAAATTTTTCTCGACAACAATATCATGCAACAGTTGTGCTATAGAAGGGCTTTTTCTTTACGAAGCATGAAAAGAAGGGAAGGTGTTTTTTTTGCCGAAGGCTCAAAAATGGTATGTACGCAAATTTCATGCATTACAAAGAAATATATTACATTAATATACACATAGATATACAATGTTTAACTCATAAGAATATTACATCACACAAATGTTACATTTCTTAGCTACACAAAAGTCTAGTCTTCCATCAAAATTTTCTCAGCAGCTTCATTCAGAAGTTTGTTGACAGCTTCGTCAACAGCTTCTTCAGCAATTCTTATAGTTTCTAGTGCCGCCTTCATGGCTGGATTAGCTTCGGGATCATAGGGCTCAGGTGGCGGCGAAAGTTCAGCTACAACAAAAGTAATTTGTTAGTCCGAAGCCGTAAAAATGCCGAAGCAGGGAAACAATTAAAATATCTATGTGCCTTGTGTGCTCTGCAGCTTCTTCGGCTTGCTTGGCTTCTTCTCGGGCTTCATGGGATTCTCTCATTCTTCTTTATAGCTTCGTCGGCTAACTCTCGGCCGCCCTTCATCCAAACGTTGGAGTAGAATTTCCCGCCCATCAAAGTAGCCTCAGCCGAAGGATCCTTCGTGTTTCTACAGAGAAGACGGCCTCCGTCTGGGTTGCAGCTTTAACATGTTTACAACCAGATTTTTCTAAAATTGCTGCAACCCCTTTAGCACCGGCGAAGGCACAAAAATCGCCACGATCGCTAAGTATCTCATCAAAGGCTTCAGCTTCTTCGCCGATCCACTCGATGATTCCTTCGGGATCGCCTTTGATAAATTTCTACTCAGATGAGTAGGCACCCACCTTTGCAAAACTATCTTTTAGCTTTTTAGCAAAATCCAAGGATTTTTGTAGTACCTCTCCTTCGATTCCCGAAGCTCATCTACATTCTTTTGTAGTCTTGTGCAAGTCCATTCACTTATTTCTTGTTTTGCTTTGGCGACTTCAAAATCCTCGTTCTTTTCTGCAAGCTTTTTCTTTAAATCTTCAACTTCAGCTCTATGAGCTTCGGATTGTGCAGCAAGATTGGCTTTGCTAATCTTTACCCTGTTTACCAAGGAAAGCGGAATTTTGTCCTTTTTTGCGGCTTCATTCCTCAGTTTGATAACCTCCGACCGAAGGTTACCAAGGGCTATTCGGCAGCTTTCATCCTCAGCATTCTTCTGTGCTCTCAAAGTGTTGCTCAGAATTAAGCCCTACAAAAGGGGGGGAGACAAAGGATCAGCACAAGAATAGTTGTATGCAAAAATAATCTGCTTAAAAGTCCATAACTTCTGTACCTTCAAATTATTGTACGCAAGGCTGTCTGCGACGTCATCCTTCGACATAGCAGAAAGGCCAACTTCAAGCTTCGGAAATCCTATGTTTTTGCCATCTCCCGGCAAACAGATATTTCCTTGTTGTCCGGGAGACAGTATAAAAAGTCATCTTCGTTGGTGCCATTGAACACCAAGGCCCCTATCGGGTACTACAGTTCCCGAGCATAGTGTTTGGCTTCCACAATTTCCTCTTCCGATAACTTTTTACCCGAAGCATGTCGAATAATAAAGTCAAGCTCTTCAGTAGACGCTTCGGGAGTAGGACATTTAATATTCTCAGGCGTGTCTTCTTTCTCTAGCACCAGACCGACGTCCGAAGGTCCTTGTTCAAAACTCTGTCCAGTTCCAACAGGCTCTGTTTCAATGGGCACTGAGGGCCCAGCTCCGGCATCAATTCTCTAGCACCAGACTGACGTTCAAAGGTCCTTGTTCAAAACTCTGTCCAGTTCCAACAGGCTCTGTTTCAATGGGCACTGAGGTCCCAGCTCCGGCATCAACACGAGCTGTAGCAGCTTTGGCAGTCTCCTTTACAAGAGCAAGAGTTGACGCCTTTGTCGACTGCAAGACAGCGTCCAGTACGCTAGCCATCCTCCTCCACTTGGGAGTTATTATAGGAGCCCTGGGCGCCTTCGGCAACTCCGACTTTAGTGGTGGGCTCAAGATTTTTTGTAATCCTACCGATTCTCCTAGCTCTGGCTCTTCGGCCGCTTTTTCTTTGGCCTCGGCAGGATGCTTCGATGCTCCGACCGATTCGATCTTCTCCTGCCCTATTACTTTCGACACTTCAGCCGATTCTTCCTTGGAACCGACAATAGTGAGGTATCTTAGATCAGCAGTGGAAGATGTCCCCTCACCAAGCTTCGGCACCCGGGCCGTTTCAATGAATCTAGGCCGGTGTGTCAAAACTGTAATTTTCTTACCCTTCGGCACAACAGAGATTGCCAAAGTAGTGACTTTCCTTTTCTTTCCCTGCTTTCGCGAGGGATAGCTGTAATCCAGGTATATGAAACCAATAACGTCAAAAACTCTATTTAACCTTTTCTTACCTCATCCTCCGAAGGCTGAGATCATGGCATCATCTTTGGCCCTTGTGTAGGCCCCAAGAAGCTCATCGCTAGTTGCCTCAACACAATTCAGTCAGTCATCATTCGGCTCATCAAACTGATCTCTGTATCTGAAGGTATATTTCAGGAAAACCAAGCTGCCTTGACTGGACCCAGCAACATCTTCCTTCGGCATCTCCCAGTCACTCACAAGAGGCCATACTCTGTAGGCAATGTGCTCTTGCACCGAGTCTCTCATGCCAATAAAGTGCACACAGTGTTAAAAGTTCTCTGGCATGTTTCTATTTCATTCCCAAGAGCAATGGCTGACCTTCTGATGCCGAAGCGAGACCAAATAGGGCGTTGAATAATCCCCCTTATATCTTCCCTCTCAACCAAATTGTTCTTTACATAAAACAATTCTTCCATCTAGGCTCCTGGCCACCTCTTCCGAAACGTTGGAACTAGATAGCTTACATCGGCCCGGGGCACGAAGCCATAACAACCAAAGTTATTATGATACTGCTCCTTGCCAGTAGCCTTCGTCTCATACAACAACTCGTGCATGTTGTAGAAGCATTTTGCACTCGGCTCTAGTACTTGGCTCCTCACGGCCCAAATAAAACCCCCATCCTGATGATGGCTTCGGGGGTAATCTGATGAATAAAAATCTCAAAGGTCTTTAGCACTTTAACCAGAAATTTACTTAACGGAAACCGAAGCCCTGCCTTCATGAAGCTCCTGTAAGCAACCACTTCATCTACCTCGGGCACAGGGGTGGCACTGTCCCCTCCAGCTCTCACAATAGATATATCACGGAAATATCTCCCTTTCGTAGCATCAATCTGGCTCTTTTGATGGATGACTTTCCGAAGATAGTGTGACTCGACCACCAAGGCCGATCCTCGGTATCTTCGTTCTCACTGTCCACATCAAAACTTCCGCTATCACCAGAATCTTCAGACAACCCAACTAACATTTCATTAGTAATCTTCTCTGTGTTTGTCTTTTCCATAGCCTCGTAAAACCCAGCTAGAGCAGGGTCAACAACCTTCTTCTCTTCAGCCATCTAGTATGCACTTGTTCAAATGCCGAAGCTCACAAATCAATCAAAATCTAACAAAGCACGAAAATCCAAGCTTGAGAAAATAGTGCAAGCGATTGTGATGGCACATCAAATGCTATCAATGCGGGTTCCTATTTATATGCCCAATGCATTCCAACTTGGTGGGCCCTACATGTCATTGACTTTCGCTATTCTAGCGAAGGGAAGGTGTTTTTTTGGACCTTCGGCTAAAGGCCTTCGTTCACGTCGCAGTCTGAATTTGTTAAATACAAAAGCAAATTTATACTACGAGGGGCTACTGTTGGGGGCCTTCCTCTTCCGAAGGTCCTCAAAAACGTGACTAACCATATGTTTTTAGTATGACATAGTCTATTATAGGAAGCTTCGGCTTTGGGATAAAGGCGTGTGATATAAAGATACGGTCTGAAGGCATGGATGGACGCCGAAGCTACGACTAAAGAGCTTCGACTTGACATATTAACAAAGACGAAGGACGGAACTGACCTAAGGGAGAAAAGACTACTTAGTCCTTGATAGTTTACATTATGATTAGAGTAGATGTCAAGGACATGGATGTAATCTTATCTGGGCTACGTCCCGTGCCTATAAATAGATGAACAGTAACACCGTACTGTTCACGCTGGATTGTATTCTCTCTCTCGCGTCAGCTTCACATTCTCACCTTTCGACAAACCGAAGGTACCATTGTATCATGAATATAATCAATGTTAATTCTTGTATATGGATACAAATAAATATAAATTGTGAAGCTATGATCATTATCTTCTATGCTTTAATATTCTTTCGTATTCTTATTTATATTTATACTTGTACGCTGAAATGATGAAGGTACGTCCTTCACGACCTTCGCCTGAAGATCCAAAAGGAAACAATACTTCGGAGGACGAAGATCCTTAATTATTAACAATTGTGTTGCTTTGTTCTTGATGTATAGCATCCGAGAACAAGGACCAACAAAAACATTTGAAGCTGAATTAAGCATAATATTAATAGTAATTCCACTGAGTCAAGAGGCAAAAGATTTTCGGAGTGAACCATTGTATCTACAAGATGACAATTCTTCACCATAGTTAGAGGACAAAGTCTCAAAGTTCAATAAGTTTCAAAATCAAAGTTTTAAAAAGTTTTTTATAACAAAACTGCATTAAAATCTATAAGTGTATTGATACATAGCACCAACTCATTTCATGCAGAATTCCCAGGTAAACAAACAACACATGTTCAAGCACAATGATCCACACAAAGCCCATGGCCATGCCTAAAAGTATAACGGTCATCACAGATGTACTACTAATACCCTCCTATGAATCTACTATACATCTACCAGTTCAGTCAAAGCACAAGCAAGTCAAAAATCTCCCTTTCATTCACCTCTGTTCTCTTGCGAGTTGTAGTGATTCCGATGCACCTAAATGTGTGGTTGGCTTCTTAGCATCACAACATCCTCAAGGATCAGATCCTTGTTTGGACTTAAAAGCACACAAATTTTGTGCATTCTTAGCTTCTTTTGCAGGTGCATAACACACCAGAGCTCCTATAGCTGTATTTAGGAGGTGAACTAACTCTTTCCACACAAGTAGCATGCAGTTGCCAGGAGGTGAGTTCACTCTTTCCACAGAAGCCACATATTCTAGATACAAATATGTGATGCTTGTAGATTTATCTCAATTCCTAAACTGCAATGCCTCTGAAGTTGCTAGATTTGCAAGTTCCAAAATATCGTTGAATTTCCCATCCCTCATCAATTAATTATAAAAAATAGCATCAAACAAGATCACTGCAGATGCCCCTGCTTCCATATACCCCTTGATTGAACCTGATATGCACAATACCACTAGATTGGAATAGTTCATACATCTGTTTCATTCAAAAATCGCTTTGGTGGTTCTGTGGAAATAATTCCATTGTGTTAACCAAATCAAAACCCTAGATATTGCTTCCGATGTCCGTGAACATTTTGATCAGTTAAGACTTTGAGACATTTTATAATGAACAAAATAACATGAAGTTAGGAAGCATCATTGACATACAGAAACTAAACAAAGCTGCTTACCAATTTTAATTCCTTGATGCGAACACAAGGTTGACTTGTCCCTTGGGGTTCAGGTTGATGATGAGTGATTATCAACGGGTAGCACTCTAGGGTAGTCAGTGGACTGACCAGAGTGTGAGATTATGCTTGTGCAACCATGTTGGTCGACATGTGAGATTATGCTTACGGGTATAATACTTCTCAGACGAAGGCCGAGAAAGACATATCTTCATCATATACAGGGATAGGAATGCGAAGGAATAAATATGATAATCATATCTTAATAATTCATTTATTATTGCATTCCATAAAACATATATGAATATAAACAATGTTAATATTACATTGATACCTTCGGTTTGCTCGAAAGCGAGGATGCGAGAGAGTGAATACAATCCAGCGTGAACAGTATGGGGGTACTGTTCATCTATTTATAGGTACGGGACGCAACATGGGTAAAATTACATTCATGCCCTTGAATATTTGTTTACAAACAATTCAAACTAATAAGGTCTATCTAGTCATTTTTCCTTCTCTGCTTGGTCTGGGCCGAAGCTACTGAGCTTCGACATTCGGCATTGTCTTCGTCTTGAGGGGCTAGACCGAGCCTTTTGTTGTCCTGCCGAAGGTGTTTCTGCCTTGAGGACCTTCGGCAGAGAAGAAGACCCCAACACGTGAATTGGTGAATTAGTTTGGATGTTTTTGTTCTTTAATATGCTATCGTCCTCAATTTCGGTGTGACTAAATTGGTTGGTCACAATGAGTGGTTCGGTCATGAGTTTTTGTTATTGAATCGAAATTTCATGAGGTTTGTCTCCCCTGATCTATTTTATTGTCTCAGTTGCGTGTAATGTGGATGCATTGGTGGATTCATTTCATAGTCCACTGTCTTTGTCTCTTCTAATGTTGGTATTAATGGATGGATTAGGGGGTGTTTGGGAGTGAAGTTTTTTCACAGTTTTGGAAGAATACTGCAGTATTCTCAAATAATGCAGTATTATATACAGAATGGTGTTTGGCAAGCTGGCTAAAATCTCTGTTTTCAAAACTGAAGTATTGCAAATACTATAGTTGTTTTAAGGTATTCTAAACTTAGGTCTGGACCTCAGTTTCCAAAATTGTGGTATTGTAAACTGCGGTATTGTCATGACTAAAGTATACTGTAGTATTTCAAAAACTGTGGTTTTCAAAATCTTTGTTCCCAAACAGGGCCTTAGTTGGTTCATTTCATAAGCCCATTGTCTTTGATCACTCCTAATGTTGGGATGCGTAGATGATTTGGTATTTTCATTTCACGGGCCCACTGTCTTTGATCCCTTCTAACACTGGGATGCACGAATTATCAGAGATGAGATGATGTTGTATAAGTTGAATGCTTTTTTCCATATAATTTTATAGGTTTGTATGTCTGAGTTAGCTGAAAATACTGATGATTTAACCCATGTATTTGGTCATTTCTTCTATCAGATCAGTTCTCATATTCTATAAGGATTCATCTGGAGTTGGCAATTAGGAACTGCGATGGTTTTTAGGTCACTGGGAAGGTTGTTGAGAAGATCTTGGACTGGGAGAGAAGTGCACAGAAGCAAGTTAAAATCCCGTTGAAGCCCGCTCGTGTCATCCTGCAACGTCTATTCAATTTTTTCTCATTCTATTTTGTGCCATTATGACTGAGCATGACAGTCGTCATCCTCAACCCACTTCTTCTCAAGCTTGGGTGCATACCACATGTATTTAGGTTGCCTTGATTTCATGTTATTTTTTTCATATTTTACAGTTCATTTCCAATGCTATCGAGCAGAATTGTATGTTTTCAAACATCTGTCGTCTTGATGCTAATGTAGTCACGAAGCATTTAGCTAGCCTTTCAATTGACACTGAGAATTCTTTTCTACAAGGAAGTGAGTAAATAGAAACAGATGGACTTTATAAGATTAATCTGGTTTCTATACACAATTATGGATCTGTAGTTAGGGAGATTGGTTGTTGGCATAGAAATTATGAGATATTGAGGTCGATAGTAATATATGTGTTCATTACCATGAAATTGTTGTGCACTATCGATTTATGGAATAATTTTTGTGCCGTCGTAACGTACGGGCAATTAAATAGTAAACTAATAAGCTCCACACCTATATTTAATTTTAGTTTAAAAATGAATACAAATAGAGTTTGATCTTAATCTAATTCGATCCTTAAATTTTATAGTGTGAAATTTAGAGCTCATTGTCACCCTATTAGAATGCTACTAGTACAATGTTTGTGCCATGCAACGACACATAATCATATTTGATATTCAAAAAAATAAATTTAATATTAAAGTGTATATATGGTCCACATATCAAACATTAACTGATAAAAAATAAATGTTACATTTTATCTTAACCAAAAGGCCGTGAAAAGGTATGAGTTAAAAAGAAGCCTGATCCCCTTTTTTAACTCGATCAGTCACTTGTCCTCCTTCAGCTATCAAGTTTAGGCGAGAAGCGAGGCACAATCATATTTGATACCCATAAAAAAATTAATATCGAAGTGAACATATGGTTTATATATCAGATATGAAACTAATAAGAACAAATATTACACTTTACCTTTGCCAAAAGACCGAGAGAAGTATGAGTTGAAAAGAAGCCTGGCATCTTTTTATAGCTTGCTCGGTCGCTCGTCCTCCTTTAGCTAGCGAGATGATATTATGTGAGAGCGATGTGCTGCGTGTGTGTAACGCCCTGAATTTGGGGGTACAATTTTTTCTTCTTTTTACTCACCAAATTCAGGTGTTACTCTCTTTTCTATTCCTGTTTCGCTCATTCTCCCCAATTTCAAAGCAGTATAGCGACTGGTGTCCGTATTGTGTGTGAACAAAAACCTAAGTTGACATGAGTGTTGCATCATACCGAATCATATTTCTTCAGTCTGATGTCGTGTTTAATCGCGTGGTTTGCCTAGTCTCTTTCAGATTTTGTTTCGCAATTGGATTCCGATCTGAGGCTGTGCGTGTCATGGGTTTTTGCCCCGCGATGCCACCCAGCCCGACCCAGCCCGGCCCGCTCTGGCCCGCACGCCCTAGCGCCCCTGCCCCTCCCCCATGCGCCCCTCTCCCTTCTCTTCCTTTCTCTCATTCAACTTTCCCACGCAGCAACCTCCTCTCCTCCACCTCTCTCTCCCCCCCATGGTGCCCTAGATTTTGGAGACGGTGATCGCCGGATTTGGACCCCGAGCTGAGCACCTCTCCCCTCCCCTCTCCCTCTCTCTCTCTTCCCCTCCCCCTCCCCGTCTTCTTCCCCCGCGCGGCCTCCCTGCGCGCGCCCCACGCGACCTTCACGGCCCCCTAGTGGCACCCTTGCGTGGCCCCTCGGCGGCGCTCCCCCACGGCCCCTGGCGGCGCCCCGCGCGGCCCCCTGGCGGTGCCCCTGCGTGGCCCCCTGGCGGTGCCCCTGCGTGGCCCCCCGGTGGCGCTCCCCCGCGGCCCCCTGGCGGCGGCCCTCGCGCGCCCCTGGCGGCGCCCCTCGCGTCCCCCTGCTTGGCCCCTCCCCGGCGGCGCCTGCCCTGTCCTCGGCGCGGCTGTGCGCCCCCGACGTGACTCGCGCGGCCTCGCGTGTCCCCGGCGCGGCTTCGCGCGCCCCGACACGCGCAACGTGATCCCGCGCGCAGCCCCACGCGCGCGGTGATTGATTTTGGTTTTAATTAATTTTAGATGTTGTTCAATTAATGTTCTACGTCGCGCGTTTCATCGCACGACTAATTAATTTGATTTCAGATTCTATTAATGTGCTACGTCGCGCGCTTCGTCGCGCGACGATCCATTTTAATTTCAGATTATTTAATGTGTCGCGCGTTTCACCACGCGACAATCCTTTTAAATTCACTTTGATCCGTTCTTGATGATTAAACATGGAACATGACTTTACCCGATGCATAACGCGATGACCAAATTAATATCGTTCTGTTTAGACGATTATTTTGATTTATAATCGTGTGACGTGATCACTCTTCGACCGTAGCCTCGACCGTTACTCTCTCTTTCTCGCTTTGTTGTAGGTGTGAGCCCTGCACCGAGTGTCTGTTTATTTATAACATTCTATTGTATGGTATACTGTTCTTTTGTATTAAATGTGTGGAATGTATGTTTGAACTCGTATAGATAACAGTCAGTTGGTGGAGTCCAAAGGAATTGCAGGTGAAGACCCTGAGCAGCAGCTCGTTGGTGAAGGCAAGTGTCCTTTGACCCATCTATGTCCTACTCATTCTTATAATTCACTCCCCGCATTTACATAGTTTGTACCTAAGGATTGACTAGCTTTTGTTTATCTTGTCCTTGTTTATCTATTCTGGTTGGGTTATTTCGGTTTAGCTATATGCTAGTGCTTCACATTAATCAATGAACATGATGAGATCATCTATGATATGCTGTTTTCCCTTTTTGATTATGATGATGTACTTGTGGCATTTAAGGGGAGTCGAGTTGTTTCTCGAGTGCCTCTCCGTAAGGACTGGTTCGTTGGATGACCGCCCGGGAAAACAGTGCAACCATGAGGGTGGAATGGGACGCCTTTAGCTGAATAATTAGAGGAACTGGGGTGTAGTTCGCTTCGATGTTGTGCCGTTAATGGTGCTCGGTGTATGCGGCTCGCTCTGTCAAGGTTGTTTCACCCCTTGGGGAGGAGTGCGGTGCATTTAGGAAACCTAACGGGTGACTACAGCCTCAGGGAATCTTTGTAAAGCCTACGTAGTGAAACCCTGCCTGTTCACCTTGGTAGTGTTTAAGGGTTTGATCTGCCCGGGGCAAGAGGGGATCACGACTTGTGGGTAAAGTGCGCAACCTCTGCAGAGCGTTATGAAACTGATATATCAATCGTGCTCGCGGTTATGAGCGGCCAAGGGAGCTCCATTGATTAGAGATGTATGGTTTACAGTTGGTGATGAGGATGATGGTTTTGGTTATGACTATGGTAATGGTAAGTGGTATTCTTTCCGTTTGGAAAGGGTACATTGGGTTAATAACTTGGGTTAATGCTAAAACCTGGCTTTCTACTAGTAATAATAACCTGACCAACTAAAAGCAACCGCTTGACTAAACTCCATATATAGCTAGTCCACTATAGCCAAACGGGACATATTGCTGAGTATGTTGATGTGTACTCACCCTTGCTTTACACACCAAACCCCCCAGGTTGTCTGCGTTGCAACCACTGCTCAGGTGAAGATGAAGTCATGGAGGAGGACTTCTAGGAGTTCCAAGAGTACGACGAGTTCTAGGCGTGGGTTAGCGGCAATCCCCCAGTCGGCTGCCTGTGTAGGCCGTGTGTATCTACATTTCTTTTCCGCACTTTGATAATTGTTAAAGACTATATGGATGTCCCGGACATCATGATGTAATTGACTATTATACCTTATTTTATGTTATTATTTGAGCAATGTGTGATGATGTCCAGTTATGTAACTGCTGTGTACGTGAATTGCTGATCCTGGCACGTACATGGTTCGCATTCGGTTTGCCTTCTAAAACCGGGTGTGACATAGGTGGTATCAAAGCCATGCTGACTGTAGGACCGCTAACCGAGAATAGAATGGTCATTCTAAGGATTATAGACCCCTATTATCACCTTGACTTTGGTATCCCTTCAAAAGTTGGTCATATCGACCAAACCTATGTTCTACTATATATTATACCTTGCTGAAAAATTGTTTTATTCTAATTCCTAATTTTTTTATGGTTTACTTGCTGGTCATATTAGCTATGTTCTCACTCTTATGCTTATGGTGTCTTTTGTAGATGGCTCGTCTTAGACACACTGCACGGAAGTCAGTCATTCCTTTCTTGCCTTCTCGTCTCGCGGAGCTTCCGCTTCGCCGTCCGGTGGCTGGTCAGTCTAGCCATTTGGAGAGGCTGCACCACCGCCTGCACGAGGAGTAGGAGCGTCGGCGACAGGATCTGGAGCAGCAGGGCTCTTCTTTCTCGCTTCAGCAGGAGATAGAGTCTGTGAGGAGCTGCTCCCCTGTGCCCCAGCTGGAGGCGCCCCCTGCACCACCACTGGGCGTACCGGCCACTGGAGTAGCTGTTGGAGGAGACCCCGACGACGGAGGTGACGATAGCAGCTCGAGCCATAGCACCAACCTTTCAGAGGAGCAGGAGCCAGATGGATGGGTTGCCCGACCCGTCACTCGTGACGCCGCTCGCGGGTGTCACTTTCACGATGCGCTCGACACCTTGCTACGCCAGGCGCTTGATCGGCGTACCTAGTCCATCGAGTATCGTTGTGTTGTCTTCCAGCATAGTCGCGGGGTTTACCCGGACCACTGGGAGGTGACTTGTTTGGTGCGCCATCCGGAGAACAGTCTCCGGGGTGCGGAGGTCTGCTCAGAATACTACTCTATTTCTGAGCGGCACTCAGCTGAGGCGGCCATGCAAGATGCCGCACGGCGTGTGCTTTCGCACTACTGCTCAGTGTTTGGTGGGGTAGCCGATGGTCTTAACCTGAAGTATTACCCCCGCCATCCATCGAGCAGCATAGGAGGCGTGGTTGTCTCACCTGTCGGTGAGGACAATCCTAGGTTGAGCAACATAGTCAACCTAGCTGCCATGCTAAACACGGAGCTGGACCATGCATTAGATGAGTTGAGTAGGGCTCATGCTGAGATCGCCCAGTTGCGGGCTGAGCGCGCGGAGCATCGTCACCTGGAGGATGGCTCCCCCACTCCCGTCGGGACTCAGCACCCGTACCGCTCACCTCGGCGTGGACACCATGCTTATGGTAACCCCGACTGCAGGACCAAGATAAATTTAGAACCATAGATCGTCAGCGTCATACCTTGTAATTAATGCTAAAAAATATATAGAAGTTATAGTCTTAGTTTTAGTCTTACTCTTAGTTAGTCTTAGTTAGACAGGGTAGTTTGCTTATCCTGTGCTTTTTTTATTTGTCATGATGAACTATGATGGATTTGGATCTTTGTAATGACTATCGCCAGGGTGTGGGTATCCCCTGCACTTTGGTTTACCTGTTAGATGTTAATAAAATTAGTTATCTAGTTGGGAAGCCCTTATATTCTACTTTCCTCTTTATCTGAGAAGATGTGTTTGCCTGTGTTGGAAATCAGTGAAGATGTTCATCTGTTCAGAATTGTGGAAGGATTCTATACTCTTTTCTTATGCTGCAAGGTTTGCAAGATCAGTTCTGATGTGTGATTGCATTATGCAGATGTCAGAAAATAGGCGCAGAGGAGGAAGGCGTGCTCAGCAGCAGCAGGCAGCACCGCAGGACGAGGCACCCCGGCAGCAGCTTCCACCACCGCCCCCAATGATGATAGAGCAGATGTTCTTGATGCAGACTCAGATAGTTCAAGCCATTGGTCAGACTTTGGCCGCGATTCAGCAGCAGCAGCAGTAGCATCAGCCCCCACCTCAGCCTCAGATGCCTCAGATGCACAGAGACAAGCGTGCTAAATTCATGAGAGGTCATCCCCCAGTGTTCGCTCACTCTTCTGACCCCATGGATGCTGAAGATTGGCTGCGTACCGTGGAGCGGGAGTTGCACACCGCTCAGTGCAACGATAGGGAGAAAGTTATGTATGGTCCCCGTCTGTTGAGAGGAACATCTCAGTCTTGGTGGGAGTCCTACCTCGCCACCCATGCCAACCCCGACACTGTCACCTGGGAGGAATTCAGAGACAATTTTCGTTAGTACCATGTTCCCACAGGTATGATGACAGTGAAGAAGGAGGAGTTCCTGGCGCTCAAGCAAGGGCCTATGTCTGTCAATGAGTACCGAGACAAGTTTCTGCAGCTGTCCCGCTATGCTCCTGAAGATGTCAACACAGATGCTAAGAGGTAGTACCGTTTCTTGAGAGGCCTAGTCAATCCCTTGCATTATCAGCTGATGAATCATACCTTCCCGACATTTCAGCACCTGGTCGACAGAGCGATCATGGCAGAGAAGAAGCACAAGGATCGAGATGGAGGATCGCAAGCGCAAGATTGGTGGACCTCAACCTGGAAGCAGCAATCACCCCCGTTTCTCGGGAAACTCGCCTCAACAGTTCAAACAGAATCAGCGTCCGCCTTAGCAGCAGTTTTAGAGGCAGTACCCTCAGCACCAGCAGCAGAATCGCCAGAACAATCAGTCAGAAAGAGGTCAGTTCCAGAGGCAGAATCAGCAGGCACCTTGCCTCCCCGCCCCAACAACCAACCAGAGCAGTCAAGCAGCCCTAGTTCAAGGCGAAAGCACAGCATGTTTCCATTATGGAGAGCAAGGTCATTGGGTGATGCAATGTCCGAAGAAGGCAGCCCAGCATTGGTCAGGCCCTAGTGCCCCAGCAAAGCAGAATGTGCCCCAGCCTGGAGCAGGCAACCGCTCCCAGACGCGCTACAACCATGGGAGGCTAAACCATTTAGAAGCTGAAGCAGTTCAGGAAACACCTGGCATGATAGTAGGTATGTTTCCAGTCGACTCCCATATTGCAGAAGTGTTATTTAATACTGGAGCAACGCATTCATTTATCACTGCATCATGGGTAGAAGCACATAATCTTCCAATCACTACCATGTCAATCCCCATCCAAATTGACTCAGCCAGTGGTAGAATTCGAGCCGATAGCATTTGCTTGGATGTTCAACTTAACAGTCTCCATCGAAACACTGGTATATCAAAGGATTGTGTCGGCGTTTCGAGACCGGGGGGTCCCCGAGCCGACGAGTGAGTGTGCCGCGTGCCCCAGCCCAGATGGGTCGAGCGCGTGGGCGAGCGCGAAGGGGGGAGAAGCGAGGTGGCCGGAGACGGGCGTGAGAGAGGTGGAGATCCCGCGGCCTTCGTGTTCGTCCCGCGCCCAGGTCGGGTGCGCTTGCAGTAGGGGGGTTACAAGCGTCCACACGGGTGAGGGAAGCGAGCGGCCCTGAGAGAGCGCCTGTCCCGTCCTCGTCCCGCGTGGCCAACCTTCTCTAAGAAGGCCCTGGTCCTCCCTTTTATAGGCGTAAGGAGAGGATCCAGGTGTACAATGGGGGTGTAGCAGAGTGCTACGTGTCTAGCGGAGGGAGAGCTAGCGCCCTAAGTACATGCCAATGTGGCAGCCGGAGAGATCTTGGCACCCTGCTGGCGTGATGTCGTGGCTGTCGGAGGAGCAACGGAGCCTGGCGGAGGGACAGCTGTCGGAGCGGTCGAGTCCTTGCTGACGTTCACCTGCTTCCGTAAGAGAGCTGAGAGCCGCCGTCGTCACAGAGCTTGTGGGGCGCCATCATTGCCCATCTGGCGGAGCTAGCCAGATGGGACACCGGTCTTGTTCTCCATGACCCGAGTCGGCTCGGGGTAGGATGATGATGGCGCTTCCTGTTGACGTGGCGGGCCTGTGCCCTAGGTCGGGCGACGTGGGGGCTCCTCCGAAGCCGAGGTTGAGTCTGTCTTCCGTGGCCGAGGCCGAGCCCGAGCCCCCGGGTCGGGCGAGGCGGAGATCGTTCGGCAGAGGCCCGGGCGGAGTCCGAGCCCTGGGGTCGGGCGAAGCGGAGTTCGTCGTCTTCCGGGTCTTAGCCCGAGTCCGAGCCCTGGGATCGGGCGGAGCGGAGTTCGCCGTCTTCCGGGTCTGAGCCCGAGTCCGAGCCCTGGGGTCGGGCGAAGCGGAGTTCGTCGTCTTCCGGGTCTTAGCCCGAGTCCGAGCCCTGGGGTCGGGCGGAGCGGAGTTCGCCGTCTTCCGGGTCTTAGCCCGAGTCCGAGCCCTGGGGTCGGGCGGAGCGGAGTTCGCCGTCTTCCGGGTCTTAGCCCGAGTCCGAGCCCTGGGGTCGGGCGAAGCGGAGTTCGCCGTCTTCCGGGTCTTAGCCCGAGTCCGAGCCCTAGGGTCGGGCGGAGCGGAGCTTCCTATGGCGCCTTTGGCAAGGCCTGACTGCCTGTCAGACTCACTCTGTTGAGTGGCACTGCAGTCGGAGTGGCGCGGGCGACGCTATCCTTCTGTCAGACCGGTCAGTGGTGCGGCGAAGTGACGGCGGTCACTTCGGCTCTGCCGGGGGGCGCGCCTCAGGATAAAGGTGTCAGGCCACCTTTGCGTTAAATGCTCCTGCAACTCGGTCAGTCGGTGCGGCGATTTGGTCAGGGTTGCTTCTCAGCGAAGCCAAGGCCTCGGGCGAGCCGGAGATGCGTCCGCTGTTAAAAGGGGGGCCTCGGGCGAGACGGAAGTCCCTCGAGGTCGGCTGCCCTTGGCTGAGGCTAGGCTCGGGCGAAGCGTGATCGAGTCACTCGTATGGACTGATCCCTGACTTAATCGCACCCATCAGGCCTCTGCAGCTTTATGCTGATGGGGGTTACCAGCTGAGAATCAGGCGTCTTGAGGGTACCCCTAATTATGGTCCCCGACAGTAGCCCCCGAGCCTCGAAGGGAGTGTTAGCACTCGCTTGGAGGCTTTCGTCGCACTTTTTTGCAAGGGGACCAGCCTTTCTCGGTTGCATTTTGTTCCGGTGGGTGCGCGCGAGCGCACCCGCCGGGTGTAGCCCCCGAGGCCTCGAAGGAGTGGTTTCACTACTTCGAGGTCTTAATGCCTTGTGTAATGCTTCGGCTGGTCTGGTTGTTCCCTCATGCGAACTGGCCGTAGCCCGGGTGCACGGTCGGGGCCCAAGCTCTCGGGCTGGTATGTTGACGTTGTCAACGGTCTGGCCGGAGCCGGGTTTGCGAGAGCAGCCCCCGAGCCTCCGCACAGGGCGAGAGGACGATCAGGGACAGACTCGGCTTTTTTACATACGCCCCTGCGTCGCCTTCCCGCAAGGAGGAGGGGGGGAGAGCGCCATGTTACCCTCGATGGGCACCGAACATGGTGTCTCCGGTGAGCTGCAAACGGGTGATCCGAGTGGACGCCCGTGCCCCGTTCGTTGGGGGTCGGCTAGGGGCCCAGAGGCACGCCCAAAAGTACCTGCGGGTGATCTGCCGGACCCGGTCCCCTGGCGACGGGGTCCGAGGGCTCGATGCCTCCCTCCGATGGGATTCCGTTACAAGATCATTCCCGCTGGTCTCGGAAATGTCCTAGGGTACCTCGGGAGCGCAGCCCGAGCCTCGGTTATGTATCGAACGTACCCCTGGTCATCCCTCGCTCGGTGTCTGAGGCGACTGTGAACCCTTCGGGGGCCAGCCTTCGAACCCCTGATTAGTAATGGGCGCGGAGCCCGAGTAGCCTGAGGCGGCCATGGAGCCCTTCGGGGGGCCGGCCTTCGAACCCCTGACCAGTAGTGGGTGTCGGGCCCACGCGATCTGAGGCGACTGTTGAACCCTTCGGAGGGCCAGCCTTCGAACCTCTGATCAGTAGGGGGGCTCGGAGCCCGGTTCCTTCGCAGAGAAGGATCCTTTTCGGGGTATCCCCCTTTCCCTGTCCCTGTTGCAAGAGATAGAGAAAGAGGAAAAAAGGAAAAGGATACGAAATCGAACGACGTGGCGTACCTTTTTTGGCGCGGTAATTACGGCGAAGGCGAAGCGTCGCCCGCCGTTCCTGCCAGAGGCGCCGCCTGTCCCGCCGCGGAGTTAATGCGACGGGGCGAGTGGTTGGCGGGGCGGCCGTTGCGCGTGCGCGAGCCGTTCGAGGAACGGATCACGGGCGCACCGTCTTCACGCCGTGGGAGGAGGCTCTCTTGCTGTCCCTGGATGGGACGTGAGCCTGCTGACGACGTGACTGCTGCTCCCGCCCGCCTGCCACCGTCATTACTGCTGTCACACCAGGCTGCATTGACCGTGCGCTGCTGGGTCGTGCGCTGGGTCGCCTCGAGTCGCGGCATAGGTTCCGCAACCGAAGAGGTGCGACGGTGGTGCAAGTGGCGGTGCGGTTGCTTGCATGCAGCAACTGGCGCGCTGGTTGCGTGACGCGTGGGCCTGGGCCTCCAAGCTGGCGTGTCAGAAGTCGGAGAAGCGCGTCCACTTGGCGCGGTTGCATGCCGCCTGCATGGCTGCCCGCCCCTTCCGCCCGTTGGTCTGGGCAAAAGTGGGGGGTCGCTTGTAACCGCTGGGCGGTCGCGTGCACCGCGCGCGGCGGTTTGGCTTCTTCTGCTCTGAGCCGGTTTGCATGACATGCGGGACCCAGCCCCCGAGCCGCAGGGGAGGGCCTTGGAGCGTGTTAGAGAAGACTCAGCCCGTGGCGTTTGGGGGCGCACGTAGGGAGAGTTGCCTTTAAAAAGGGGGGGGCGACCCCTTTCGGAAGGCAACCATGTTTTCTTCCTCCCTTATGCGTCGTGTCTTTCCATCTTCCAAGCCCCCGGACGGGGGGTATCCGCCGTCTTTTCGCCTCCTCGCTGGAGGGACACAACTCCGTGGGAGTTGGTACCTTTCAGCCATCGTTCGGCTTCAAGGATTTTCATCATGCAGCCCGGTTGCTTCCCCCCGCTGGTGGTCACCCAAGACGGTGACCGCCAGTTTCGGGGTGGGGAGAAGCAAGCCGGGCTGCGATCTTGGTCCCACCCTCAGCTTCAAGGATGTTCATCATCCTCGCTGGGGTGGGGGCCGGGATGAGCCGGCGCTCTACCTCCCACGCAGGTTCGCGGGTCACCCCTTCCTGCGGTGTTCGAGGGAGAGGGCGCTCACTGGCCCTGTAGGCGGCGCAGACTTAGCCAACGTGGGGCTGATCGACGGCGGGCGTCGTCACCTCCAGCGTGTCGGAGTCGTCGGCTTGGCTCCCGGCGGCCCCCCCTGCCGGAGGGCGGCTGCCGCGCGGTGTGCACGGGAGGACCACCCACGATGCCGCGCGCTGCTAGGGCGGCGTTCGTGTTCTGGGGTGGCCCTGCTTCTGCACCAGGATGGCGCCCTCGCGCAGAGGCCGGTGCCCCACTCGTCTGGGAGGATTCGAGTGGGGATCTGCCGGGGGGCTGGTGGCCCCCGCCATCAGCGCCGAGGCGGAGGTGGCTCGAGAAGTCCCCGTCGCCGACGGGATCACCGCCACCATCCGCGCCCCGGGCCTCCGGCTCTTCGTACTTGTCCTCGCCCCTCGAGCGTCGGCGTGGGCGAGGGCAAGATTGCAGCAGCGCCCACCCTGAGGCCTGCACTGCTGCGGCTCGGCCATCCGGAGCGGGAGTCGTCGTCGTCGTAGTCAGAGCGGGCGGCGGCGAGCCGCTCGTCAGTCTTCTGTTGCTCCGCAGGCCTTCCCCATGGAGTGGGGTTGTTCGTACCTGCGGAGGGGGAACCGGAGTTCCGCTGGCACTTCGAATGCCAGTGTTTTTGTTCATTGTGGCTGTCGAGGCCTGAACATGTATGTAATTTCGGCACGGAGCCATGTTTTTTTTTCCTTATTTTCGAGCGCCAAGTCTCGCCTGTTGATTATCTGAAACGCTTCACCAAGCGTGAGTCGCCCCGTGTCAAGGTGACGAGTGAGGTATCCGTATCCCGGAGGCGTAGGAGTCCCTCGGCTCGATCGGCCTTGTTGTCTGAGGCTCCTCTAGCTCAGTTAAAGGGACCCCTTGGCCGCTCTTCGATGTGCCGAGGCTAGGGGTAGCGATATCAGTACGAACAGAGGCGGAGTTGGCTCGAAAATGGGAACCTGGTTGGCCGGAGCCTAGCTGGGTTGCCCGTCAGCGGGGCTGACGCCGGAGTTGATCAGCCGAGGCCTCGGGTCGGGCTGGCGCCCTTGGAAGATGGTTGGCCGAGGCCCCAGGGGTAACCGGCTGAGCCGCCTGCTCGGGCCGGATTCCTGGAGAAGTCCCCGGACCGCGTCGCCGTCCGAGGCTGGGTCGGACCTCGCTGAAGGCGTCGTCGATGCCGAGGGTGCTACAGCCCCCTTCCAGCGTGAAGATCCGAGCCTGCAGGATCAGATTATCTTGTAGCGTGTGCCTTCTGCGGCCGCTGAGGCCAGAAAACACACCCTCGCTGCGTTGTAAAGCCGCGTCTCTTTTCCTCTTATTCCGAGCATCTGGACTTTCCGTCGGTAACAAGGATGTTTGTGTGGGCGAGAGTTGCTTCTCGCGGAAGCTGATGAGTGAGGTATCCGTATCCCAGAGGCGTGGGAGTCCCTCGGCTCGGTCGGCCTTGCCGCTTATGCGTACTTTCGCCCGTCCACGAGGCCCTGTCACCGATCCAGTCGAGAAGGCTTGAAGGACCGCCTCGGCAGAAGAGCTTCCGAACGTGAAGACTTGTTCGGTCCGCGGAATCACTTTATCCGAACGCGAGTTACTTATCGCAGAAGGTGATGAGTGAGGTATCCGTATCCCGGAGGCGTAGGAGTCCCTCGGCTCGGTCAGCCTTGGCTGCTTACGTGTACTCCGTCGTTTCCAGGATCTGCTTTTCGAAGTAGTCAAAAAGCACGAAAGAAATTCTGCTAAAAAGAGATCCTTTTTCGAGGAAAATTTCGACGCGGAGGGGGTCTCCCCCCTTTTAGCCCCCGAGGGAGGGTCGTGCTTTGCCGAGGCGAGGCCGACCCTTCCTTGATGACTAAACTTTGCGTGGGTGCGAGGTATATGAACAACTTGAAAACATCTTAAGGGTAGAAGCGACGTAGTTGTTTGATGTTCCAAGCGTTGCCGTAGATCTCGCCTTGATTGTTGGCCAGCTTGTATGTTCCGGGCTTCAGGACTTTGGCGATGACGAATGGCCCCTCCCAGGGGGGCGTGAGCTTGTGCCTCCCTCGGGCGTCTTGCCGTAGCCGAAGCACCAGATCGCCCACCTGGAGGTCTCGGGACCGGACCCCTCGGGCGTGGTAGCGTCGCAGGGACTGCTGGTACCGCGCCGAGTGTAGTAAGGCCTTGTCCCGAGCCTCTTCCAGCTGGTCCAGCGATTCTTCTCGGCTAGCTTGGTTGCTTTGATCGTTGTAGGCCCTCGTCCTCGGGGAGCCGTATTCCAGGTCAGTGGGTAAGATGGCCTCGGCCCCGTAGACCAGGAAGAACGGCGTGAAACCCGTGGCTCGGCTCGGCGTCGTCCTCAGGCTCTAGACCACCGAGGGGAGTTCCTTCATCCATCGCTTGCCGAACTTATTGAGGCCGTTGTAAATCCGAGGCTTTAGCCCTTGTAGAATCATGCCGTTGGCACGCTCTACTTGCCCATTCGACATGGGATGAGCCACGGCAGCCCAGTCCACCCGGATGTGGTGATCCTCGCAAAAATCCAAGAATTTTCTGCCGGTGAACTGGGTACCGTTGTCGGTGATGATGGAGTTTGGGACCCCGAAGCGATGGATGATGTTGGTGAAGAACGCCACCGCCTGCTCGGACCTGATGCTGTTCAGGGGTCGGACCTCGATCCACTTGGAGAATTTGTCGATGGCGACCAGCAGGTGCGTGTAGCCCCCGGGCGCCTTCTGCAAGGGACCGACGAGGTCCAGACCCCATACAGCGAAGGGCCAGGTGATGGGTATCGTCTGCAGAGCCTGAGCGGGCAGGTGGGTCTGCTTCGCATAGAATTGGCATCCTTCGCAGGTGCGGACAATTCTAGTGGCGTCAGCCACCGCCGTTGGCCAGTAGAAGCCTTGCCGGAAGGCATTCCCGACAAGGGCTCGAGGCGCTGCATGATGGCCGCAAGCCCCCGAGTGTATTTCTTGTAGGAGTTCCTGACCTTCGGTGATGGTGATGCATCGCTGGAGGATGCCCGAGGGGCTCCGGTGGTAGAGCTCCTCCTCATCGCCCAGCAAGACGAACGACTTGGCGCGTCGAGCTACCCGCCGAGCCTCGGCTTGGTCGAGGGGTAGCTCTCCCTGGCCGAGATATCGCAGGTACGGGGCCTGCCAATTTCGATCAGGCGTGGCCCCGCTCTGCTCCTCCTCGACGTGCAGTGCCTCGGCCCCTGGGGCCGAGGGTACCTCGGGCCGAACCGAGGGCGCCTCGGGCTGAGCCGAGGGTGCCTCGGGCTCGGGCGAGTCGCCGACCTTGACGGAGGGTTGGTGCAGATCCCGGGAGAAGACGTCCGGGGGGACCGTCGTTTGCCCCGAGGCTATTTTAGCCAGCTCGTCTGCAGTCTCGTTGTAGCGCCGAGCGATGTGGTTGAGCTCGAGCCCGAAGAACTTGTCTTCCAGGCGCCGAACCTCATCGCAGTAGGCCTCCATCTTCGGGTCGCGGCAGTGGGAGTTCTTCATGATTTGGTCGATGACGAGCTGCGAGTCACCGCGGGCGTCGAGGCGTCTAACCCCTAGCTCGATGGCGATCCGCAACCCGTTGACCAGAGCTTCGTACTCGGCCACATTGTTGGACGCCGGGAAATGGAGGCGTATCACGTAGCGTAGGTGCTTCCCGAGGGGTGAGATGAAGAGCAGGCCCGCGCCGGCTCCCGTCTTCATCAGCGACCCGTCGAAAAACATGGTCCAGAGCTCCGGTTGGATCGGAGCCGTCGGCAGCTGGGTGTCGACCCATTCAGCTACGAAGTCCGCCAACACCTGGGACTTGATGGCTTTCCGAGGGGCGAACGAGATCGTTTCGCCCATGATTTCCACTGCCCACTTTGCGATCCTGCCCGAGGCCTCTCGGCACTGGATGATCTCCCCCAGGGGGAAGGATGACACCACAGTTACCGGATGAGACTCGAAGTAGTGTCGTAACTTCCGCCTTGTCAGGATCACAGCATACAGCAGCTTCTGAACTTGCGGGTAGCGGATCTTAGTCTCGGACAATACTTCGCTGACAAAGTAGACTGGCCTCTGAACGGGCAAGGTATGCCCTTCTTCTTGCCTCTCGACTACAATCGCGGCGCTAACCACCTGAGTGGTAGCGGCGACGTAGACCAAGAGGGCTTCTCCATCAGCTGGGGGCACCAAGACAGGCGCCTTTGTAAGGAGCGCCTTCAGGTTCCCGAGGGCTTCCTCGGCCTCAGGGGTCCAAGCGAAACTTTCGGCCTTCCTTAAGAGGCGGTACAGAGGCAGACCTCTTTCGCCGAGGCGTGAGATGAAGCGGCTCAGGGCCGCGAGGCATCCCATGACCCTCTGTACGCCCTTTAAGTCCTTGATGGGTCCCATGCTGGTGATAGCTGCGATCTTCTCCGGGTTGGCTTCGATGCCTCGCTCGGAGACGATGAACCCCAGGAGCATGCCCCAGGGCACCCCGAAGACACACTTCTCAGGATTGAGCTTGACTCCTTTCGCCTTGAGACATTGGAATGTCACTCCAAGGTCGGAGAGGAGGTCGGAAGCCTTCCTTGTCTTGACTACGATGTCATCGACATAGGCCTCGACTGTGCGACCGATGTGTTCGCCGAACACATGGTTCATGCACCGCTGGTACGTCGCGCCCGCATTCCTCAGACCGAACGGCATGGTGACATAGCAGTACATGCCGAACGGCGTGATGAAAGAAGTCGCGAGTTGGTCGGACTCTTTCATCCGGATCTGGTGATACCCTGAGTAGGCATCGAGGAAGGACAGGGTTTCGCACCCAGCAGTGGAATCCACGATTTGATCAATGCGAGGCAGAGGGTAGGGAACCTTCGGACATGCTTTGTTGAGACCAGTGTAGTCTACACACATCCGCCATTTCCCCCCTTTTTCCTCACAAGCACAGGGTTGGCAAGCCATTCGGGATGGAATACCTCTTTGATGAACCCCGCTGCCATTAGCTTGTGGATCTCCTCGCCTATCGCTCTGCGCTTCTCCTCGTCGAATCGGTGCAGAGGCTGCCTGACGGGTCGGGCTCCGGCCCGAATATCCAGCGAGTGCTCGGCGACATCCCTCGGTATGCCGGGCATGTCCGAGGGACTCCACGCAAAGACGTCGGCGTTTGCGCGGAGAAAGTCGACGAGCACTGCTTCCTATTTGGGGTCGAGCCTGGAACCAATCTGGATCTGCTTGGAGGTGTCGCCACTGGGGTCGAGTGGGATGGCCTTAACCGTCTCCGCTGGCTCGAAGTTGCCGGCATGACGCTTCACGTCTAGCACCTCTTTGGAGAGGTTCTCCAGGTCGGCGATGAGGGCCTCGGACTCGGCGAGGGCCTCGGCGTACTCCACGCACTCCACGTCGCATTCGAACGTGTGTTTGTACGTGGGGCCGACGGTGATGACCCCATTGGGGCCCGGCATCTTGAGCTTCAGGTAGGTGTAGTTGGGGACGGCCATGAACTTCGCGTAGCATGGCCTTCCCAGTACCGCGTGGTAGGTTCCTCGGAACCAAACCACCTCGAACGTCAAGGTCTCCCTTCGGAAGTTGGAGGGCGTTCCGAAGCAGACGGGGAGGTCGAGTCGTCCGAGGGGCTGGACGCGCTTCCCAGGGATGATCCCGTGGAAGGGCGCAGCGCCTGCTCGGACGGAGGACAGATCGATGCGCAGGAGCTTGAGGGTCTCGGCGTAGATGATGTTGAGGCAGCTGCCCCCATCCATCAGGACCTTGGTGAGCCTGACGTTGCCGACGATGGGGTCGACGACGAGCGGGTATTTCCCCGGGCTCGGCACATGGTCGGGGTGGTCAGCCTGGTCGAAGGTGATGGGCTTGTCGAACCAGTCTAGGTAGACTGGCGCCGCCACCTTCACCGAGCAGACCTCCCGGCGCTCTTGCTTGCGATGCCGAGCCGAGGTATTCGTCGCATGCCCACCGTAGATCATGAAGCAGTCGCGGACCTCGGGGAACTCTCCTGCTTGGTGATCTTCTTTCTTGTCGTCGCCGTGGGCCCTGCCACCCTCCGCGGGTGGCCCGGCCCTGTGGAAGTGGCGCCGAAGCATGACGCACTCCTCGAGAGTGTGCTTAACGGGCCCCTGATGGTAGGGGCACGGCTCCTTGAGCATCTTGTCGAAGAGGTTAGCACCTCCGGGGGGCTTCCGAGGGTTCTTGTACTCGGCGGCGGCGACAAGGTCCGCGTCAGCAGCGTCGCGTTTCGATTGCGACTTCTTCTTGCCCTTCTTCTTGGCGCCGCGCGGAGTAGACGCCTCGGGAGCCTCTTCCGATGGGCGGCCCTAGGGCTGCTTGTCCTTTCGGAAGATAGCCTCAACCGCCTCCTGGCCAGAGGCGAACTTGGTGGCGATGTCCATCAGCTCGCTCGCCCTGGTGGGGGTCTTGCGACCCAACTTACTCACCAGGTCGCGGCAGGTGGTGCCGGCAAGGAACGCGCCGATGACATCCGAGTCGGTGATGTTGGGCAGCTCGGTGCGCTGCTTCGAGAATCGCCGGATGTAGTCCCGGAGCGACTCTCCCGGCTGTTGCCGGCAGCTCCGAAGGTCCCAGGAATTTCCGAGGCGCATGTACGTGCCCTGGAAATTGCCGGCGAAGGCTTGGACCAAGTCGTCCCAGTTGGAGATCTGCCCCGGAGGCAGGTGCTCCAACCAGGCGCGAGCAGTGTCGGAGAGGAACAGGGGAAGGTTGCGGATGATGAGGTTGTCGTCGTCCGTTCCACCCAGTTGGCAGGCCAGGCGGTAGTCCGCGAGCCACAGTTCCGGCCTCGTTTCCCCCGAGTACTTTGTGATAGTAGTCGGGGGTCGGAACCGGGTCGGGAACGGCGCCCGTCGGATGGCCCGACTGAAGGCCTACGGACCGGGTGGCTCGGGCGAGGGACTCCGATCCTCCCCGCTGTCGTAGTGCCCCCCACGCCTGGGGTGGTAGCCTCGGCGCACCCTTTCGTCGAGGTGGGCCCGACGGTCGCGTCGATGGTGCTCGTTGCCGAGGTGGCCCGGGGCCGCAGGCGCGGTGTTGCGCGTGCGCCCGGTGTAGACCGAGGCTTCCCGCATAAATCGGGAAGTCGCGGCGTGAGGCTCCGAGGGGTATCCCTGCCTTCGGGAGGCAGTGCTCTCGGCCCGTCGGGCCGCAGCGCCTTCCAGGAGATTTTTGAGCTCTCCCTGGATTCGCCGACCCTCGGTGGTTGATGGCTCCGGCATCGTGCGGAGGAGCATCGCTGCGGCTGCCAGGTTCTGACCAACCCCGCTGGATGCGGGCGGCGGTCTGAGCCTGACATCGTTGGCGACGCGGTGCTGGAGACCTTGGGGCAGGTGACGTATTTCTCCGGCCGGGGGTTGGCCCGCCCATGCCTGCCCGACGTCCCGGCGGATCGTCTCAAGCGCCCCTGTTCCCTCGTCGAGCCTGGCCTGCGCCCCGCGGACTTGCTCGAGCTGTGGGTCGTGACCCCCCGCCGGAACGGGGACCACAGCTAGCTCCCGCGGGATGTCGGCGCGAGGCGCCGGCCTAGGAAAATCACCGTCCTCCGGCATGCCAAGACGGTTGCCTTCGGAGGGATCCCCTAGCTCGACGTGGAAACATTCGCAGCTTGGGCCGCAGTCCTCGTCGTCAAGGCTGCGGCTTCCGTCGGAACAGTCGGAGAGGCAGTAGTCACATGCGGTCATGAAGTCCCGCATGGCACTGGGGTTGTCAAATCCAGAGAAATCCCAACAGATGCTGGGATCGTCATCTTCCTCGGACCCAGAGGGCCCGTAGGTCGAGACGTCCGTCAATCGGTACCAAGGCGACCGCATACGAAACCCCAGTGGGGTTGCACTCGCCTCAATGAGAGCGCCCGCCAAAGCGAGGTCGCTTGGCGGGTTGAGGCCGAGTCGAAATGACGTAAGATGGGAGTTAGTCAGTACCTTTTGGTCGACGAGGAGCGACGTAGTCACATCGGGGACTGGTTGCACCGTCGTCTCAGGTACGAGGGCGACGTCCTGCAAGCTCTCCGCGAGTGCGCCGGCGTCGTCTTCTTGCTCGGGATCAGCGTGTCACGGGGGGACGGCGCCTGCCTTCGTCTCGAACGCGAGGTCGACGCCCGGCGTGCCCTCCATTGGGGCGCTGGGAACGTCGATTCACTCGACGGCCGAAGAAGCGCGGCCTCCCGCTTGGCCTTGGTTGCCCCGCCTCCTCCTCCATTGGCGGGGGAGAGGACGGGGCGAGCTCGAACGTTGTTCTTCCACCACGCGGGGAAGATGTCGTCGGTTCCGCCGCCGGTGGGCGGGTTGTCGGCCGCCATTGTCGTTGTCACGCGGCGGTGGAAGGAGTATCATGTCGTAGCCGCCGTCGAACGACATGAACTCGAGACTCCCGAAACGGAGCACCGTCCCGGGCCGGAGAGGTTGCTGGAGACTGCCCATCTGGAGCTTGACGGGAAGCTGTTCGTCAGCACGCAGCAGCCCCCTACCTGGCGCGCCAACTGTCGGCGTTTCGAGACCGGGGGGTCCCCGAGCCGACGAGTGAGTGTGCCGCGTGCCCCAGCCCAGATGGGTCGAGCGCGTGGGCGAGCGCGAAGGGGGGAGAAGCGAGGTGGCCGGAGACGG
Source organism: Zea mays (assembly GCF_902167145.1). Classification (NCBI taxonomy): domain Eukaryota; kingdom Viridiplantae; phylum Streptophyta; class Magnoliopsida; order Poales; family Poaceae; genus Zea; species Zea mays. The sequence continues at coordinate 165,965,915 of NC_050102.1, forward strand.
GCGTGAGAGAGGTGGAGATCCCGCGGCCTTCGTGTTCGTCCCGCGCCCAGGTCGGGTGCGCTTGCAGTAGGGGGGTTACAAGCGTCCACACGGGTGAGGGAAGCGAGCGGCCCTGAGAGAGCGCCTGTCCCGTCCTCGTCCCGCGCGGCCAACCTTCTCTAAGAAGGCCCTGGTCCTCCCTTTTATAGGCATAAGGAGAGGATCCAGGTGTACAATGGGGGTGTAGCAGAGTGCTACGTGTCTAGCGGAGGGAGAGCTAGCGCCCTAAGTACATGCCAATGTGGCAGCCGGAGAGATCTTGGCACCCTGCTGGCGTGATGTCGTGGCTGTCGGAGGAGCAACGGAGCCTGGCGGAGGGACAGCTGTCGGAGCGGTCGAGTCCTTGCTGACGTTCACCTGCTTCCGTAAGAGAGCTGAGAGCCGCCGTCGTCACAGAGCTTGTGGGGCGCCATCATTGCCCATCTGGCGGAGCTAGCCAGATGGGACACCGGTCTTGTTCTCCATGACCCGAGTCGGCTCGGGGTAGGATGATGATGGCGCTTCCTGTTGACGTGGTGGGCCTGTGCCCTAGGTCGGGCGACGTGGGGACTCCTCCGAAGCCGAGGTTGAGTCTGTCTTCCGTGGCCGAGGCCGAGCCCGAGCCCCCGGGTCGGGCGAGGCGGAGATCGTTCGGCAGAGGCCCGGGCGGAGTCCGAGCCCTGGGGTCGGGCGAAGCAGAGTTCGTCGTCTTCCGGGTCTTAGCCCGAGTCCGAGCCCTGGGATCGGGCGGAGCGGAGTTCGCCGTCTTCCGGGTCTGAGCCCGAGTCCGAGCCCTAGGGTCGGGCGAAGTGGAGTTCGTCGTCTTCCGGGTCTTAGCCCGAGTCCGAGCCCTGGGGTCGAGCGGAGCGGAGTTCGCCGTCTTCCGGGTCTTAGCCCGAGTCCGAGCCCTGGGGTCGGGCGGAGCGGAGTTCGCCGTCTTCCGGGTCTTAGCCCGAGTCCGAGCCCTGGGGTCGGGCGGAGCGGAGCTTCCTATGGCGCCTTTGGCAAGGCCTGACTGCCTGTCAGACTCACTCTGTTGAGTGGCACTGCAGTCGGAGTGGCACGGGCGGCGCTGTCCTTCTGTCAGACCGGTCAGTGGTGCGGCGAAGTGACGGCGGTCACTTCGGCTATGCCGGGGGGCGCGCGTCAGGATAAAGGTGTCAGGCCACCTTTGCGTTAAATGCTCCTGCAACTCGGTCAGTCGGTGCGGTGATTTGGTCAGGGTTGCTTCTCAGCGAAGCCAAGGCCTCGGGCGAGCCGGAGATGCGTCCGCCGTTAAAAGGGGGGCCTTGGGCGAGACGGAAGTCCCTCGAGGTCGGCTGCCCTTGGCCGAGGCTAGGCTCGGGCGAAGCGTGATCGAGTCACTCGTATGGACTGATCCCTGACTTAATCGCACCCATCAGGCCTCTGCAGCTTTATGCTGATGGGGGTTACCAGCTGAGAATCAGGCGTCTTGAGGGTACCCCTAATTATGGTCCCCGACAGATTGTGATTCCGATACTTCATCATTACAAACCCTAGAGTTTGGTGGGGATTGTTGGATCTTTTATGGGCTTGGTCCATTTATTCAATAAACTCTATGGTGTGTAATGGTGGAGAATACCAATAGTACCATATTGGAAGTTTAAGGGTCGTTGGCTTGACTTATATGGTGAGAATTATTCCACTTAATTTGAGAAGTCAAGAAACGGACAAGGGCGTGCCACACGTGCGCGCGTGCCGCCGTTGCCGCCGGCCGGGCGTGGCGTGGCGAGGCGAGGCAGGCAGGCGGCGAGCGGGCGTGATATGGTTGTGTTAATTTTTAGCACTCATTAACTACAGGAGTTTCAACTTCGGGTTAAACCTTTCAGTTGCCCATCTCTTCGTCAGCTGCATGCGAGACTCTTATCCTTCAGCTACCCGTCTCTTGGCGTGCTACATGCGACCCTTCTCCTTCAGCTTCCTTCCATGAAAGGTTAAGTAGGGGAGAACCCCTGTCATTTGGTACACGCGAGCAGAACACTTTCAGAACCACAGTCTAGCCGCAGGTGTGGGTATTTCCATCTCGTATCTCTACGCGCACAGAGAGGCGAGAGGGCAGGTGCCTCCGAAGCCCTTGCCGTTCGAGACCTTGGATGGGGGATCGACAATTAGGTTTTTAGGGAGCGTCTACGTGACTGCCCAAAACATCTTCTTCTTCCTGGCGACATGACAAGAGAAGCTGGACAAGGATCTGGATCCTCAGAGAGCATGGGAGGGTATGATCAATTTATCTCCTTACTGTTTTGCATTCTGCAGATTATATATGTTTCATATATTCATCTCTACTGTTTCATATGTAGCCATGAATTTATCTCATCTGTTCTGTCATATTATAATATGTTATATCTGTTTGTTTTAATTTTATAGTCATGCTGTTTATGTTGCTATCTGTTTATTTTCAGTTGTTCCATCATAATACATGTACCATGTTTATATGCTTATTATATTTATATGATTCATGTGCTTTATGTTCTCATGATCCATATTGTTATGGATATATTTGAGATCACAATTTCTATGATTAATTATCTTTTATATGTCATCATCATAATGCTAATTTATGGAATTAAAATGACATTGAAAATGCCTATATTTCTAACAATCCAAAAACCTAATGTTAGGCATTTTTCTGTCAGAGGTTTTGCTGCTGTGCTAAAGCCTGATCCTTTTGATGGTAAAAACTTCTTGATCTGGAAAGCTAAAATGGAATTGTGGCTTACTGCAATGTCTTGTTTTCATGCCGCTGAGGGCAAGCCTGCCGACTTACCTCCTGAGGATGAGGCTAAGTTTAAGGCTAAAGACAACCTCTTTCGAGGAGCAGTAATTAGTGCACTTGATACAAAATTCTAGAAAAGCTATATCATCCTTCCTACAGGGAAAGAGCTGTGGGATGCACTTGTTGAAAAGTTTGGAGTAACTGACGCTGGTAGCGAGCTGTATCTCATGGAGCAGCTGTATGACTACAAGATGGTTGAGAACCGATCTGTAGTGGAACAGACTCATGAGTTTCAGGCACTAGCTAAGGAACTCAAACTTTTTCCTTGTCCTTTGCCTGACAAGTTTGTGGCTGGCGGTATAATCGCCAAGTTGCCACCTTCTTGGAAGGACTTTGCTACCTCTCTCAAACATAAGAGACAAGAGTTCAATGTGGAAGAGCTCATTGGTACTCTTGATGTTGAGGAAAGGGCTAGAACAAAGGACAATGGAAAAGGCGTGGAGACCTCTACTGCTAATGTGGTGCAGAAGAGAAACTTCCGCAAGTTCAACAAGAAGAAAAACCAGAACAAACAAGAGGATACAAATAAACCTGTTCAAACAGCATAGTTTAAAAAGAAGAACAACAACAATAACAAGGGAAAGGGAGGATGCTTTGTCTGTGGCAGTGATCAACATTAGGCTAGAGAGTGCCCTGGTTGCAAGTTCACATAGGACAAGAAATCAACTAATCTTGTAACCACTGAAACTGGAGATGGAACATCTGGGTATGGTAATTCTTTACCATTTGTTCTTTCAGTTTGTAATTCACCTGAGTAGTGGATGGATAGTGGTGCAAATATTCATGTGTGTGCTGATGCCTCTATGTTCTCCTCCTACCAGGTCGAGAGGTCTGGCGCCTTGTTAATGGGAAATGGGTCGCGTGCTCATGTTCTTGGTGTTAGTACGGTCATTCTGAAGTTTACTTCGGGAAAGACGGTGCTATTGAAGAGCGTGCAGCATGTGCCCTCTATTAAGAAGAATCTCGTTAGTGCTTCTTTGCTGTGTCGAGATGGGTACAAAAATGTTCTTGAGTCTAATAAATGTGTTGTGCCGAAACATGGTACTTTTGTTGGTAAAGGATATGACTGTGGAGGCTTGTTCCGCTTATCACTGCATGATGTGTGTAATAAAATGGTGAATTCTGTTAATTTTTCTGATGAGTCAAATTTATGGCATTCACGTTTTTGTCATGCAAGCTTTGGCTGTCTTATGCGGTTAGCAAATCTAAATCTAATTCCTAAATTTAACTTGGTCAAAAAGTCTAAGTGCCATGTGTGTGTTGAATCAAAACAACCCCGCAAGCCTCACAAGGCTACTGAGGCGAGGAATTTGGCACCTCTAGAACTTGTTCATTCTGATCTGTGCGAGATGAATGGAATTTGACAAAAGGTGGTAAAAGATACTTTCTCACTTTTATAGATGACTCCACTAGATTTTTCTATGTGTATCTCTTAAAAACAAAAGATGAAGCGTTTAATTATTTTAAGACCTATAAAGCTGAAGTTGAGAACCAACTTGAGAGGAAAATAAAACGGTTAAGGTCCGACCGAGGTGGAGAATATTTCTATAATGTGTTCGATGAGTTCTGTGTGGAACATGGTATTATTCATAAGAGGACACCACCATTCTCACCACAATCCAATGGGATTACTGATCGAAAGGAAAAACCGCACTCTAACAGATTTGGTGAATGCCATGTTGAGTACAGCGGGATTATCGAAGGCATGGTGGGGTGAGGCGATTTTGATGGCATGTCATGTCCTGAATAGACTTCCAACAAAGAACAAAGAGATCACACCATTTGAGGAATGGGAAAAGAGAAGATTAAATCTCTCATATTTGCGCACTTGGGGTTGCTTGGCTAAAGTGAATGTGCCAATCAACAAAAAGCGTAAACTTGGGCCTAAAACTGTTGATTGTATATTCCTTGGGTACTCATTTCACAGCACAAGGTATAGGTGAGAGCACCTAGAGGGGGGGTGAATAGGTGATCCTGTAAAAATCAACACTAATAGCCACAAAATTTAGTTATTAAAGTTAGAACGGCTAAGTAGCTTGAAACGAACTCTTGTGAACACAGACAACCAAAGAGAAAGCACACAAGAGACACGTGATTTTTATCCCATGGTTCAGCCAAGTAACACTTACCTACTTCCACGTTGTGGCGTCCCAATGGATGAGGGTTGCACTCAACCCCTTTCAAGTGATCCGATGATCAACTTGAATACCACGGTTTTTCCTTTCTTAGTCTTTCTCCCGTTTGCGAGGAATCTCCACAACTTGGAGCCTCTCGCCCTTACAATGATGATCACAAAAGAAGCACAGAAGTAAGGGAGGGGAGAGCAACACACACAAGACTCAAATCACAGCACAATCACGCACACAAGTCACAACTTGAGCTCAAAACACAACCCACGAAGTTCACAACTCAAATGGAGCTCAAGTCACTATCTCAAAGAATCAAATGCGTGAAGTTGGAGTCTTGGAGTCTTAGAATGTTTCTTGTAAGCTTGGGTGGGTCCTCCATGCGCCTAGGGGTCCCTTTTATAGCCCCAAGGCAGCTAGGAGCCGTTGGAGGCCAACAAGGAAGGCCATCCTTGCCTTCTGTCGGGTGGCGCACCGGACAGTCCGGTGCGCCACCGGACAATCACTGAACGGTCCAGTGCCGATCTCCTTCCTATTCTGGCGTAGATGACCGTTGCATCTCCGGGCCAGATGGTGCACCGGATAGTCCTGTGTCCCCTGCCGACCGTTGGCGCGGGCCACGCGTCGCCCGCGGATTGCGTGGCCGACCATTGCGCTGGCGACCGTTGGCTCACCGGACAGTTTGGTGCACCATCGGACAGTCCGGTGAATTATAGCCATACGCCGCCGATTTTTCCCGAGAGTGGCCTGTTCATCGGAAGCCAGTTTGGTGCACCGGACACTGTCCAGTGCACCACCGGACATTGTCCGGTGCACCACCGGACAGTCCGGTGTGCCAGACCGAGCTGGACTTCGGCTGCACCAAGACAAATCATTTGCAATTCTTTTCTTCTTTTCTTCTCACTGTTTCTAGCACTTAGATAAAACATATTAGTACTTAAAAACTATGTACTAAGTCTAGAAACATACCTTCTCTTTGATTTGCACTTCTCTCTTCATTTAGCACATAAGAACTTATTTAAATGTGTTGGGCACTTAATCACCAAAACATAATAGAAATTGCCCAAGGGCACATTTCTCTTTCAATCTCCCCCTTTTTGGTGATTTATGCCAACACAACCAAAAGAAGTGCAACATCAATGCAATTGAGAACAAAATTGTCATGGACAAGATTTGACATATTTGGATCGTTCTTTGCCACCACTCGGTTTGTTTTTGCAAATCAAATTCATTTTCCTATCTCTAAGTCAAACACACTTGTTTAGGCACAAAGAGAGATATTCCAATGGAAAAATTGATCAAGTACCAAAAACTTCCCCTTTTTGCCATAATAAAAAATTGTCCCCCACAAGAGACCAAATTTTGCAATAAGAGTATTTTGGACAAATCAAAAATTCTAACTCTACTATTTTCAAAATTCTCAAGTGGTAGCTGATCCATTTGCTTTGGCCTTAATTTCTCCCCCTTTGGCATCAAGCACCAAAACGGGATCATTTTTGGCTCTTTAACCCCATTGCCTCACCAAAAATGTCAATTAAGAGCAAAAAGGCAATAAGAGCATAAGAATGAACTTGGAGGTGAGTACACTAATATCAGAGTGCAGTGGAAGTCTTTGCATGGTCCAAGTTCACCTTTTCCCTTTCAATGCACCTTTGAGACTACATCAAGTACACTTAAACACAAAGGCTAGTCTCAAAGGGTCAAGTTGTAGCACATCTCCCCCTAAATATGTGCATCATTCACACATGGACTTTTGAGATCCGGGGATCCCTTGCACAACTTGAGCACCATAAATAAGCAACAAATTGCATAAATGTATGAGTAACATGATCAAAGGCATAAAACACATGTATGCTATAGATCAATCTAAGTTACGCGAATCTAAGACATTTAGCTCACTACGCAGCCTGCAAAAGGTTTTCTCATCTAATGGCTTGGTAAAGATATCGGCTAGCTGGTTCTCGGTGCTAATATGGAACACCTCGATATCTCCCTTTTGCTGGTGGTCTCTCAGAAAGTGATGCCAGATGTCTATGTGCTTAGTGCAGCTGTGTTCAACAGGATTATCCGCCATGCGGATTGCACTCTCATTGTCACATAGGAGTGGGACTTTGCTCAGATTATAGCCAAAGTCTCGGAGGGTTTGCCTCATCCAAAGTAGTTGCGGACAACACTGTCCTGCGGCAACATACTCGGCCTCAGCGGTGGATAGGGCAATGGAGGTTTGTTTCTTTGAACTCCAAGACACCAGGGACCTTCCTAGGAATTGGCACGTCCCTGATGTACTCTTCCTATCAACCTTGCATCCAGCATAATCAGAGTCTGAATATCCAATTAAGTCAAAGGTAGACCCCTTTGGATACCAGATCCCGAAGCAAGGCGTAGAAACTAAATATCTATGAATCCGCTTAACGACCACAAGGTGACATTCCCTTGGGTCAGATTGAAATCTAGCACACATGCATACACTAAGCATAATATCCGGTCTACTAGCACATAAATAAAGTAATGACCCTATCATAGATCGGTATGCCTTTTGATCAACGGGCTTACCTCCTTTGTTGAGGTCGACATGTCCGTTGGTTCCCATAGGTGTCTTCGCGGGCTTGGCGTCCTTCATCCCAAATCGCTTGAGAAGATCTTTAGTGTACTTCGTTTGGGAGATGAAGGTGCCGTCCTTGAGTTGCTTCACTTGGAACCCAAGGAAGTAGTTGAACTCGCCCATCATTGACATCTCAAATTTTTGAGTCATCACCCTACTAAACTCCTCACAAGACTTTTGGTTAGTAGAACCAAATATTATGTCATCGACATAAATTTGGCACACAAAAAGATCACGATCACAAGTCTTAGTGAAAAGAGTAGGATCGGCTTTCCCAACCTTGAAAGCATTAGAAATTAAGAAATCTCTAAGGCATTCATACCATGCTCTTGGGGCTTGCTTAAATCCATAGAGCGCCTTAGAGAGCTTAAACACATGGTCGGGGTACCTGTCATCCTCAAAGTCAGGGGGTTGTTCCACGTACACCTCCTCCTTTATTGGACCGTTGAAGAAAGTGCTCTTCACATCCATTTGAAACAACCTGAAAGAGTGGTGAGCGGCATAGGCTAATAATATTCTAATAGACTCTAGCCTAGCCACAGGAGCAAAAGTCTCCTCGAAATCCAAACCTGCGACTTGGGCATAACCTTTTGCCATAAGTCGAGCCTTGTTTCTTGTCATCACCCCGTGCTCGTCTTGTTTGTTGCGGAACACCCACTTGGTTCCCACTACATTTTGCTTTGGACGTGGCACCAGGCTCCAAACTTCATTTCTCTTGAAGTTGTTGAGCTCTTCCTGCATGGCCAACACCCAGTCCGGATCTTGCAAGGCCTCTTCTACCCTGAAAGGCTCAATAGAAGAGACAAACGAGTAATGCTCACAAAAGTTAGCTAATCTTGAGCGAGTAGTTACTCCCTTGCTTATGTCACCCAGAATCTGGTCAACGGGGTGATTCCTTTGAATCGTCGCTCGGACTTGAGTTGGAGGGGTCAGTGGTGCTTCTTCCTCCATAACTTGTTCTTCTTGTGCTCCCCCTTGATCACGTGCCTCTTCTTGAGGGACCTGTTCATCATCTTGAGTTGGGGGATGCACCATCGTTGAGGAAGAAGGTTGATCTTGCTCTTGTTGTTCTTGTGGTCGCACATCTCCAATCGCCATAGTGCGGATTGCGGCCGTTGGAACATCATCTTTATCTATGTCATCAAGATCAACTTGCTCTCTTGGAGAGCCATTAGTCTCATCAAATACAACATCGCTAGAGACTTCAACAAAACCCGATGATTTGTTGAAGACCCTATACGCCTTTGTATTTGAGTCATATCCTAATAAAAACCCTTCTACAGCTTTGGGAGCAAATTTAGAATGTCTACCTTTCTTCACCAAAATGTAGCATTTGCTCCCAAATACACGAAAGTAAGAAACATTGGGTTTGTTACCGGTAAGGAGTTCGTAGGAGGTCTTCTTGAGGCGATGCAGATATAGCCGGTTTATGGCATGGCAGGCTGTGTTCACAGCTTCCGACCAAAACCGCTCGGGTGTCTTGAACTCTCCAAGCATCGTCCTCGCCATATCGATAAGCGTCCTATTCTTCCTCTCTACCACACCATTTTGCTGTGGTGTGTAGGGAGCGGAGAACTCGTGTTTGACTCCTTCCTCCTCAAGATACTCCTCAACTTGTAGGTTTTTGAACTCGGACCCATTGTCGCTCCTTATCTTTTTCACCTTGAGCTCAAATTCGTTTTGAGCCCTCCTTAGAAAGCGCTTTAGGGTCCCTTGGGTCTATGATTTATCCTGCAAAAAGAACACCCAAGTGAAGCGGGAAAAGTCATCTACAATTACAAGACCATACTTACTTCCCCCGATGCTAAGGTAGGCGACGGGTCCGAAGAGGTCCATGTGAAGAAGCTCAAGTGGTCTTGATGTTGTCATCACATTCTTGCTGTGATGAGTGCTTCCCACCTGTTTCCCTGCCTGACAAGCTGCACAAGGTCTATCTTTCTCGAAGCAGACATTGGTTAGTCCTAACACATGTTCTCCCTTTAGAAGTTTATGAAGCTTCTTCATCTCAACATGCGCTAGACGACGATGCCACAACCAACCCATGCTAGTCTTAGCTATTAAGCATGCATCTAGATCGGCCTCCTCTTTCGAAAAATCAACTAAGTAGAGTTTGTCGTCTAATACACCCTTAAACGCTAATGAACCATCACTCCTTCTAAAGACAGAAACATCTATATTTGTAAATAGACAATTATAACCCATGTTACATAATTGACTCACAGACAATAAGTTGTACCCGAGCGATTCAACTAAGAACACATTGGAGATAGAATGCTCGGATGTAATGGCTATCTTTCCCAATCCTTTAACCTTGCCTTGGTTCCCATCTCCAAAGATGATCGAATCCTGGGAATCCTTGTTCTTGACGTAGGAGGTGAACATCTTCTTCTCCCTCGTCATGTGGTTTGTGCATCCGTTGTCGATAATCCAGCTTGAGCCCCCGGATGCATAAACCTGCAAGGTAATTTACACTTGGGTTTTAGGTACCCAACTCTTGTTGGGTCCTACAAGGTTAGTCACAATAGCCTTTGGAACCCAAATACAAGTCTTATCTCCCTTGCATTTGGATCCCAACTTCCTAGCAATTACTTTTTCATTCTTACAAAAAAATTGCAAAAGAAGTATTGCAAGCATGGTAAATAGTAGAAGGTTCATTACATACTCTCCTAGGCACATGATGCACAACATGATTTCTCCTAGGCTTACTTTTACCATGCACAAAAGTAGAGCTAGAAGCAAACATAGCATGTGAATTAAACGCATCGTAACTCCTATTATAATGAGCATTTCTAGAAAATTTTCTATCATAAATGTAAGCATGACATTTTTGAGAACTACTAGCCATAGGAGCCTTCCCTTTCTCCTTGTTGAGAATGGGAGCCTTTTGGCTTGTTAAGTTCTTGGTTTCCTTTCGAAAACCAAGCCCATCCTTAATAGAGGGGTGTCTACCAACGATGTAGGCATCCCTAGCAAATTTTAATTGATCAAAATTAATTTTGCAAGTCTTAAATTGAGCATTAAGACTTGCCACATCATCATTTAATTTGGTAATAGACATAAGGTGTTCATCACAAGCATCAACATCAAAATCCTTACATCTATTACAAATACTAACATGCTCTACACATGACTTATTTATTTGCTTTCTCTAGCTTAGCATTTAAATCATCATTTACACTCTTTAAACTAGACATAGAGCAAGATTTTTTAACACTAATAAACTTATCATGCTCTTCATACAAAATATCCTCTTTCTTTTTTAAAAGTCTATCCTTTTCATTTAAAGCATCAATTAGTTCATTAATCTTTTCTACTTTAGCTCTATCTAATCCTTTAAATAGACTAGAGTAATCTACTTCATCATCGGAGGAATCCTCATCACTAGAAGTAGAGTACTTAGGAGAATCTCGAACACTCACTTTCTTTTCCTTGACCATGAGGCAAGTGTGGCGTTCGTTGGGGAAGAGCGAAGACTTGTTGAAGGCTGAGGCTGCCAGTCCTTCATCGTCGGAGTCGGATGAAGAGCAGTCTGAATCCCATTCTTTGCCAAGGTGCACCTCGCCCTTCGTCTTCTTGTACACCTTCTTCTCCCTCTTCCCATGCTTTTCTTGTTCCTGGTCATCATTATTATCGGGGCATTGTGCTATGAAATGACCAGTCTTACCGCATTTGAAATAGGAGCGCTTTCCCTTTGTCTTATTCTTGTTGGGGGTACTCCTTGCGTCCTTTTAGTGCGGTCTTGAAGCGCTTGATGATAAGCGCCATCTCATCTTCGTTGAGGCCCATGGCCTCCACTTGTGCCACCTTGCTTGGTAGCATCTCCCTGTTGCTGGTTGCTTTGAGGGCAATGGTTTGAGGCTCGTGGACGGGTAGTGGACCATTTAGAGCATCGTCCACATATCGAGCCTCCTTCACCATCATGCGCCCGCTCACAAACTTCCCAAGAATCTCTTCGGGCGTCATCTTGGTGTACCTGGGATTCTCACGAATAAGGTTGACAAGATGGGGGTCAATTACCGTAAATGACCTTAGCATTAGTCGAACGACGTCGTGGTCCGTCCATCTTGTGCTTCCATACCTTTTAATTTTGTTGACCAGGGTCTTGAGCCTGTTGTATGTTTGTGTTGGCTCCTCTCCCCTGATCATCGCGAACCTTCCCAGCTCGCCTTCCACCAACTCCATCTTGGTGATCATGGTGGCGTCGTTTCCCTCATGTGATATCTTGAGGGTATCCCAAATTTGCTTGGCGTTGTCCAAGCCGCTCACTTTGTTGTATTCATCCCTGCACAAAGATGCTAGTAAAACAGTGGTAGCTTGTGCATTCTTATGAATTTGCTCATTTATGAAAACGGGATTGTCAGTATTATCAAAATGCATTCTGTTTTCAACAATCTCCCAAATACTAGGATGGAGAGAAAATAGGTGACTACGCATTTTGTGACTCCAAAATGAGTAGTCTTCTCCATCAAAGTGTGGAGGTTTCCCAAGTGGAATTGATAGTAAATGAGCATTAGAATTGAATGTAATACGAGAATAATCAAATGAATAATTTTGATTAACCGTTTTCTTTTTCGATGAAGAGTCGTCGTCATCGTCGTCTCTTGGTGAAGATGAAGAGGCATCGCTGTCGTAGTAGACGATTTTCTTGATGCACCTCTTCTTCTTCCCATCCCTCTTCTTGTGACTTGAGCCTGAGGCGGTAGGCTTGTCATCTCTAGGCTCATTGAGGAAGGACTCCTTCTCCATGTCGTTGACCACCATTCCCTTTCCCTTAGGATCCATCTCTTCAGGCGATTAGTCCCTTACGTGAAGAGAACGGCTCCGATACCAATTGAGAGCACCTAGAGGGGGGGTGAATAGGTGATCCTGTAAAAATCAACACTAATAGCCACAAAACTTAGTTATTAAAGTTAGAACGGCTAAGTAGCTTGAAACAAGCTCTTGTGAACACAGACAACCAAAGAGAAAGCACACAAGAGACACGTGATTTTTATCCCGTGGTTCGGCCAAGTAACACGTGCCTACTTCCACGCTGTGGCGTCCCAATGGACGAGGGTTCCACTCAACCCCTTTCAAGTGATCCGATGATCAACATGAATACCACAGTTTTTCCTTTCTTAGTCTTTCTCCCATTTGCGAGGAATCTCCACAACTTGGAGCCTCTTGCCCTTATAATTATGATCACAAAAGAAGCACATAAGTAAGGGAGGGATGAGCAACACACACAAGACTCAAATCACAGCACAATCACGCACACAAGTCACAACTTGAGCTCAAAACACAACCCACGGAGTTCACAACTCAAATGGAGCTCAAGTCACTATCTCAAAGAATCAAATGCGCGAAGTTGGAGTCTTAGAATGTTTCTTGTAAGCTTGGGTGGGTCCTCCATGCGCCTAGGGGTCCCTTTTATAGCCCCAAGGCAGCTAGGAGCCGTTGGAGGCCAACAAGGAAGGCCATCCTTGCCTTCTGTCGAGTGGCACACTGGACAGTGCGGTGCGCCACCGGACAGTCACTATAGACGGTCCGGTGTCGATCTCCTTCCTATTCTGGCACAGACGACCGTTGCATCTCCGGGCCAGATGGCGCACCGGACACTATCCGGTACACACCGGACAGTCCGGTGCCCCCTGCCAACCATTGGCGCGGGCCACGTGTCGCCCGTGGATTGCGCGACCGACCGTTGCGCTGGCGACCGTTGGCTCATCGGACAGTCCGGTGAATTATAGCCGTACGCCGCCAATTTTCCCGAGAGTGGCCTGTTCACTGGAAGCCAGTCTGGCGCACCGGACACTGTCCGGTGCACCACCGGACAGTCCGGTGTGCCAGACCGAGCTGGACTTCGGCTGCACCAAGCCAAGTCATTTGCAATTCTTTTCTTCCTTTCTTCTCACTGTTTCTAGCACTTAGATAAAACATATTAGTACTTAAAAACTATGTACTAAGTCTAGAAACATACCTTCTCTTTGATTTGCACTTCTATCTTCATTTAGCACATTAGAACTTATTTAAATGTGTTGGGCACTTAATCACCAAAACATAATAGAATCTGCCCAAGGGCACATTTCCCTTTCAATAGGTTCTTAATTATAAAATCTGATGTGCCTGATATGTATGTTGATACTATCATGGAATCTAGAGACGCAATATTTTTTGAGAATGAATTTCCCATGAAGAATACACCTAGTGATACAAGTCATGAGGCTATAATTCCCCATGAGCACGAACTGTCTATTCCTATAGATCATGCTGAGGATCTTCACGTGCACATCCCTGAGGAGGATGACACTATAGTCACTCGAAAGAGCAAGAGACAGAGGGTTGCAAAATCCTTTGGTAATGACTTCATAGTGTACCTTGTGGAAGACACACCAACTACCATTAGTGAGGCATATTCCTCTCCTGATGCTGACTTATGGAAGGAAGCAGTAAGGAGTGAGATGGAATCTATTATGTCTAATGGAACTTGGGAGGTCGTTGACCGTCCTTATGGTTGTCAACCTATAGGCTGCAAATGGATCTTCAAGAAAAAGCTTAGGCCTGATGGTATAATCGAGAGGTACAAGGCAAGGCTTGTGGCCAAAGGATATACCCAAAAAGAGGGTGAAGATTTCTTTGATACCTACTCACCAGTGGCTCGATTGACTACAATTCGCACATTAATAGCCGTGGTAGCATCTTATGGTCTTACCATTCATCAGATGGATGTTAAGACAACTTTCCTAAATGGAGAGTTGGATGAGGAGATCTACATGGATCAGCCAGAAGGGTTCATTGCGGATGGTCAAGAGAACAAGGTGTACAGGTTGATAAAATCATTATATGGCCTAAAACAAGCACCAAAGCAATGGCATGAAAAGTTTGATAATACTCTTACAGCTGCTGGCTTTGCTGTAAATGAATCTGACACGTGTGTGTATTATCGGTATGGTGGGGGTGAGTCTGTTATGCTGTGCCTTTATGTTGATGACATCTTGATCTTTGGATCAAATCTCAATGTGATTGAGGAAGTTAAAAATCTTCTATCGAGCAACTTCGAAATGAAAGATTTGGGAGAAGCTGATGTCATTCTAAACATCAAGCTTGTTAGAGAAGGTGATGGTGGGGTAACTTTGTTACAATCTCATTATGTGGAAAAGGTATTGAGTCGCTTTGGTTTTAGTGACTGTGATCCTTCTCCAACACGTTATGACCCTAGTATGCTATTGAGAAAGAATCAGAGAATAGCAAGGGATCAATTGACATACTCCCAGATCATTGGCTCGCTCATGTACCTTGCAAGTGCAACAAGGCCAGACATCTCATATGCTGTGAGTAAGCTGAGTGGGTTTGTGTCAAAACCAGGAGATGATCACGGGCGTGCTCTTGAGAGAGTGTTGCGGTATTTGAAAGGTGTTGGAAGGCTATTGTGATGCCAACTGGATTTTTGATGCTGATGAGCTTTATGCCACAAGCGGATATGTGTTTCTGTTTGGAGGTGGCACTGTTTCCTAGAAGTCTTGCAAGCAGACTAGCTTAACAAAATCTACAATGGAAGCAGAACTCGCAGCATTAGACACTGCTGGGGCTGAGGCCGAGTGGCTTCGTGATTTCCTATTGGATTTACCGGTAGTTGAAAAACCGATACAGGCTATTTCCATGAACTGTGACAACCAAACTGTGATTACAAAGGTTAACAGTTCTAGGAATAACATGAAGTCTACAAGGCATGTTAAGAGGATATTGAAATCTGTTAGAAAGCTGAAAAACTTCGGAGTTATAACGGTGGATTATGTCCACACATCAAATAATCTGGCAGATCAATTCACTAAGGGTCTGTCACGCAATGTAATAGAAAGTGCATCGAGAGAAATGGGTATGAGACCCATGTGAAATCTACTCTAGTGGTAACCTGCTCTATGTGATCGGAGATCCCGTGAAGTAGAGTGGAGAAACAAGCTAGGAGTAGGTTGTGAGGAAAGATCCCTTCCTTAACTCATTTCTGATGCACATCTTTCCTATCTGTAAGGCAGGATGGTTTTTACCTTAATGTATTTCAAGAGTCTTATAAAGGTGAGATGTTGTCCTACAAAACATCTTCTGAGGAATACACCTATATGAGTCAGACTGCTGGTCACTGTCTATGGGACTTGGGTAATCCCTAAATACTCATGAAAGGCACTGAAGTGTGACTTATATGCTTCTAAACAGCGGGAATGCCCTTTTGCAGCCTAGTATCAGCAAAGGATTTGAGCGAATCTCACTTCACACAAAACTGTCAATTCAAGGCTTAGTCCATTGTTCAGTTGTGAATGAGTGTAACTCTTATTCTAGATGGAAGTTCAACTTAACAGTCTCCATCGAAACACTGGTATATCAAAGGATTGTGATTCTGATACTTCATCATTACAAACCCTAGAGTTTGGTGGGGATTGTTCGATCTTTTATGGGCTTGGCCCATTTATTCAATAAACTCTATGGTGTGTAATGGTGGAGAATACCAATAGTACCATATTGGAAGTCCAAGGGTCGTTGGCTTGACTTATATGGTGGGAATTATTCCACTTAATTTGAGAAGTCAAAAAACGGACAAGGGCGTGCCACACGCGCGTGCGCGCGCCGCCGCCTCCGCCGGCCGGGCGTGGCGTGGCATGGCGAGGCAGGCAGGCGACAAGCGGGCGTGGTGTGGTTGTGTTAATTTTTAGCACTCATTAACTGCGGGAGTTTCAACTCCGGGTTAAACCTTTCATTTGCCCGTCTCTTCGTCAGCTGCATGCGAGACTCTTATCCTTCAGCTGCCCGTCTCTTGGCGTGCCGCATGCGACCCCTCTCCTTCAGCTTCCTTCCGCGAAAGGTTAAGTAGGGGAGAACCCCTATCATTTGGTACACGTGAGCAGAACACTTTCAGAACCACAGTCTAGCCACAGGTGTGGGTATTTTCATCTCGTAGCTCTGCGCGCACAGAGAGGCGAGAGGGCAGGTGCCTCCAAAGCCCTTGCCGTTCGAGACCTTGCACGGGGGATCGGCAATTAGGTTTTTGGGGAGCGTCTACGCGACTGCCCAAAACATCTTCTTCCTGGCGACATGACAAGAGAAGCTGGACAAGGATCTGGATCCTCAGAGCGCATGGGAGGGTATGATCAATTTATCTCCTTACTGTTTCGCGTTCTGCAGATTATATATGTTTCATATATTCATCTCTGCTGTTTCATATGTAGCCATGAATTTATCTCATTTGTTCTGTCATATTATAATATGTTATATCTGTCTGTTTTAATTTTACAGTCATGCTGTTTATGTTGCTATTTGTTTATCTTTAGTTGTTCTATCATAATACATGTACCATGTTTATATGCTTATTATATTTATATGATTCATGTGCTTTATGTTCTCATGATCCATATTGTTATGGATATATTTGAGATCACGATTTCTATGATTAATTATCTTTTATATGTCATCATCATAATGTTAATTTATGGAATTAAAATGATATGGAAAATGCCTATATTTCTAACACAGTGTATTCATGGATTATCTCGACAAAGTTTGTGGTGGTATTTATTGATGATATTCTTGTATATTCTCAAAGTGAGGAAGAACATGTGGATCATTTGAAGATGGTGTTGCAGAGATTGCGAGATCACCAGTTATATGCAAAGTTGAGTAAGTGTGAGTTCTGGATCAATGAAGTCATGTTCTTGGGTCACATAATTAACAAAGACGGATTAGCTATGGATCCAAAGAAAGTGGCAGACATTCTGAACTAGAAAGCGCCAACAGATGCTCGAGGAATCAAGAGCTTCATTGGAATGGTCAGATATTACCGGCGATTCATCGAAGGGTTCTCGAAGATTGCGAAACCGATGACAACTTTGCTAGCCAAAAAGTTGAGTTCAAGTGGACCCAGAAATGCCATGAAGCCTTTGAAACGCTGAAAGAGAAGTTGACTACAGTGCCTGTCTTAGTCTTGCCTGATGTGCACAAGCCCTTCTTAGTGTATTGCGACGCTTGTTACAGTGGTTTGGGATGCGTGTTGATGCAAGAGGGAAGAGTTGTAGCTTACTCGTCCCGACAGCTGAAGGTTCATGAGAAGAATTACCCAATCCATGACATATAGTTGGCAGCAGTGGTTCATGCACTGAAGACATGGAGACACTATCTATATGGGTAGAAATGTAATGTTTACACAGACCATAAGAGTCTGAAGTACATATTCACTCAGTCGGAGCTGAATATGAGACATCGAAGATGGTTAGAGTTGATCAAAGACTATGAATTGGAGATTCATTACCATCCAGGCAAAGCGAACGTAGTGGCGGATGCTTTGAGCAGGAAAAGTTAGGTCAATATGATGGTTGCTCATCCGATGCCTTATGAGTTGGCCAAAGAGTTTGACAGGTTGAGCCTCGGATTTCTTAACAGCATGCAAGGAGTAACAGTTGAGTTAGAGCCCACTTTAGAGCGGGAAATCAAAGAAGCATAGAAGAATGATGAGAAGATCAATGAAATCCGGCAACTAATTCTAGAAGGAAGAGGCAAGGATTTTTGGGAAGATGCAGAAGGTGTGGTATGGTTCAAGGACCGTTTGTGTGTTCCCAATGTCCACTCCATTCGGGAGTTGATCCTCAAGGAAGCTCATGAGTCAGCTTATTCTATACACCCTGGAAGTGAGAAGATGTATCAGGATCTAAAGAAGAAATTATGGTGGTACGGAATGAAAAGGGAGATCGCAGAGCATGTGGCTATATGTGACAGTTGTCAAAGGATCAAGGCAGAGCATCAGAGGCCAGCTAGATTGTTGCAACCGTTGCGAATTCCTCAGTGGAAATGGGATGAAATCGGGATGGACTTCATAGTTGGATTGTGTCGCACTCGTGCCGGCTATGATTCCATTTGGGTAGTGGTGGACCGCTTAACCAAGTCAGCCCACTTCATACTTGTCAAGACTAACTACAGCAGTGCAGTGTTGGCAGAGTTGTACATGTCTCGGATCGTTTGTCTCCATGGTGTACCAAGGAAGATAGTGTCAGACAGAGGAACACAGTTCACCTCTCATTTCTGGCAGCAATTGCATGAAGCCTTAGGTACACATCTGAATTTCAGTTCAGCTTACCATCCGCAGATAGACGGCTAGACTGAAAGAACTAATCAAATCCTTGAAGATATGTTGAGAGCCTGTGCGTTGCAAGATCAGTCCGGATGGGACAAGAGATTGCCTTATGCAGAATTCTCCTATAACAATAGTTACCAGGCTAGCTTGAAGATGTCACCATTTCAGGCGCTTTATGGAAGAAGTTGTAGAACCCCGTTGCAATGGGATCAGCCTGGAGAAAACCTAACGGGCGGCTACAGCCTCAGGGAATCTTTTAAAAGGCTACGTAGTGAAACCCTGCCTGTTCACCTTGGTAGTGTTTAAGGGTTTGATCGGCCCAAGGCAAGAGGGGATCACGACTTGTGGGTAAAGTGCGCAACCTCTACAGAGTGTTATGAAACTTATATATCAGCCATGCTCGCGGTTATGAGTGGCCAAGGGAGCTCCATTGATTAGAGATACTTGATCAGAGATGTATGGTTTACAGGTGGTGATGAGGATGATGGTTTTGGTTATGACTATGGTAATGGTAAGTGGTATTCTTTCCGTTTGGAAAGGGTACATTGGGTTAATAACTTGGGTTAATGCTAAAACCTGGCTTTCTACTAGTAATAATAATCTGACCAACTAAAAGCAACCGCTTGACTAAACTCCATATAAAGCTAGTCCACTACAGCCAAACGGGACATATTGCTGAGTATGTTGATGTGTACTCACCCTTGCTTTACACACCAAACCCACCCTCAGGTTGTCCGCGTTGCAACCACTGCTCAGGTGAAGATGAAGTCGTGTATCTACGTTTCTTTTCCACACTTTGATAATTGTTAAAGACTATGTGGATGTCCCGGACATCATGATGTAATCAACTATTATACCTTCTTTTATGTTATTATTTGAGCACTATGTGATGATGTCCAGTTATGTAACTGTTGTGTACGTGAATTGCTGATTGTATTACGTACATGGTTCGCATTTGGTTTGCCTTCTAAAACCAGGTGTGATAGTATGGCTTCCTGTCGTGTTGGTGAAAGTCTCCTAGAGGGGGGGGTGGATAGGCGAAATCTGAAAATTATAAACTTAAGCACACACTACAAGCCGGGGTTAGCGTTAGAATGAATATCAAGTCCGGGAGAGAGGGAAAACAAATCAACCAATAAATAATGTGGATGAACACGATGATTTGTTTTACCAAGGTTCGATTCTAAAGAACCTAGTCCCCGTTGAGGTGGTCACAAAGACCGGGTCTCTTTCAACCCTTTCCCTCTCTCAAACGGTCACTTAGACCGAGTGAGCTTTTTTCCTTGATTTCTCGGGTCACTTAGACCCCGCAAGGACCACCACATGATTGGTGTCTCTTGCTTCGCTTACAAGGCTTTGAGAGTAAGAATGAGAGAAAGAAGAAAGTCAACCAAGCAACAAGAGCAACAAAGAAACACAAGAACGATCCTCTCACAAGTCCTAAAGCACTAGAATTGAATCGAGGACTTTGATTGGATCGGTGGCTTTGATTTGTGTCTTGGAGCGTTGCACTTTGCTCTTGTATTGAATGAGGAGTGTTGAATTCTTGGATGGTTGGAGTGGAGGTGCTTGGGGGTATTTATAGCCCTCAACCACCAAACAACCGTTGGGGTTGGGCTGCTGTCGATGGGCGCCAGCCACGTCACCCAACCGTTAGGGTTCGAGCGCACATGACCGTTCGAGGCTTTGTCTTCTAGTGGCACCGGACAGTCCGGTGCCGCACCGGACAGATACTGTTCACTATCCGGTGCGCCTCTGACGACTGCTCTGCTCTGCTGCGCACTGTTTGCGCACTGTAGCTCTGTTTCTTCAGCTTTTGCAGTCGACCGTTGCGCGAGGGAGCCGTTGCTCCGATGGTACACCGGACAGTACGGTGGCACACCGGCCAGTCCAGTGAATTATAGCGGAGCGCGGCCTGAGAAACCCGAGGGTGGCGAGTTTGGAGTTGTACGGTGCTGGTGCACCGGACACTGCCCGGTGCGCTAGACCAGAGCACCCTTGGTTCCTTTGCTCCTTTGATTTTGAACCCTAACTTTGTTCTTTTATTGGTTTGGGTTGAACCTTTATGCATCTGTAGAATATATAATCTAGAGCAAACTAGTTAGTCCAATATTTGTGTTGGGCATTCAACCACCAAAATTATTTATAGGAAAAGGTTAAACCCTATTTTCCTTTCAGTTGGACTTGGGTGGTTTCACATGGACCATTTGTTAGACGAGAAGCGAGAGAGAGGGACAGACGTACGTGTTTCGCATGTGACGCATGACGTACGAAACTCGTGCTTTAAAGTAGTAGAGACTAGTCTGTTGCCTGTGGTTATTATGATTTCTGTATTCATAATATTTACAATATTTGTTCTTTGTTAATTCTATACTATACCTAAAGCACAAGTTTCAACGGTCGTTCCGCGTCATCTTTTTACAAATAACCCCTGACAGCTATTTGAAAATTAATCGACTGCACGCCTGTAGATGGCCAAACGCGGGCCAGACGCCCGCGGGCCACAACTCTAGCCCAGGCACGTCATGCCGGCCTACTGACCGTGTCGGGCCAGCCTATTAGCTCGTCGTCCCATTTGATTAAATCAACGTAAAATGTTAAAAAACGATGTAGGAGGTGGGTTCGAACCATGCTCTGATGGAAGAAGGGCGAAAGACACTGGGTGAAGCTATCTAACCAGTAGCACATCATGCTCATATGTTTTTAATATTGAATATAAATTGTATATATGTATATACGTTTTTTGTAAAATAAAAAATATATAATCGTGTGGGGTTGGGTCTGCACTACGGGCCGAGGCTACAGCTCAAGCACGACACAACGTTCTTGGCTCTTGCAAGCATTAGGTCATTTCTGAGACCACATTGGCGCAATGGACTCTATGGTGTTTGAGGTTGCTGAATTGGATGGAGCAACAATGATTTGTCACACTAACAGTAAAATGAAATGTTATTTGTTGGTTTTAAACGTTAGTAATTGCTACGAAGTAGCATAATTTATATGGAGCGCATCCAGTTTTTATTGATGCCTGACTTTAGCAATCACTCCTTATTTTGATCTATCTTTTTTATAAGTTTGAGTTCATGTGAATTATTTTAGAAACTTGAACTCACAAACTTTCTATTATTTGGTCTCTGTATGGTGGAATTATGTCATTTTATAATCTCTGTTCATTCAGTCGGTCGTTGTGAACTCTCTTCTAATCGCTCACTTTATTGACCGTGTTGTACCAAGACATATTGCATGGAGTTAACAATAACATCTGTTGGGGACTCGTTCTCAAATGCTATGAATTAAGAACAAGGCAACATAAAATGTTAAGTGTTAATATCCTTCGTCCAATGAAGCATTATTCCTTTAAGGATTAATGAACTTCGGACGAAGGTTAGAGATAATACGATTACGAAGGTTAAACTTTCGTAATTGAATTCCAATGGATTATATAAAATTAATACGGAATATGAAGCATCAAAGACAAATAAATTATAAATGAGCAACATCATTCTTATCTTATATTAACTCAATGTATTCGAATATTAGATACATATATACCTCTGCCTTGGCAAAGATTGATTCCCGAGTGATGCAATTGCAATTACAGGAATGTCTGTCCAGTAAAGAAATACTGTTCACTATTTATAGGCACGGGACACAGCCTGTGAGGAATTACAATTATGCCCCTCATAAAAGTTTACAACAATGACTCAAACATTTATGGACTAAAAGGTCATTCTACTTTTAAGTCGGTTTGTAATTTCGAAGCTTCATGAAGAGGAACCTTCGGTCATCACATGCGGACAGCTTCAGCCGAAGCTATTTCTTCCTGCAGGACCTTCGGCGACGAAGCATGGTCCCAACAGTAGCCCCTTCGTGGTGCTAAATCGTTTTTCGTGACGAGCTTGATCCGTGAAAAAAGTCTCTTAGGCTTCGAGAAGCCGAAGGTCCAAATAACACCTTCCCTGAGCTCGTTGTCGAGAAACGATTCAGTTTCCGAGCGCGTAGCGGTCCCACCCTGCAGAGTTACTATTTGGTCTCTGCGGTCCACCGTACAGCGGGTGCAAGCAGCTGTTCGCCTGGTGTAAAAATCCTGACGATTCACCTTCTTACCTGCAGCACTATATAAACAGACGGGTATGTGTGAAGTTACCACAGCATTCATTGCTATTGCACTGTTTTGCTGCCAAAATTTTTAACCATAGCCGAAGCTTGACTCTCGCAATCAAACGAAGCTCCAGTTTAAAGCCTACTTCGTCAGAAGAAAAAGCTTCGGAAGAAAAAGTTTTTAGCTCCCAAAAAATTCAGAATTAAATGGCCAGAGTGCGCTCTTCCGCTAGGGTTGAGCGTGAGGGAGGCGATGCTGAAGGATCGGAGACTGTTCCCATCTCCGAAGCGATGCAACGATCCGGACTGGTGACCTCGGAAGGAATCCATGCTGCCGAGACAGAGCAGACTGTTGTCGAGACAGAACAAATTGCTGCCGAAGCAGAAGAAGGAAATATTGAGGAAGCTGATCCCGATGATGATTACCATATTGTCGTGCCAAGCAAGCCCAGCCACTTGGACTTCGGAAAGTCGACTGTCTCTAAGGCTGATCTCTCCAAGATGGTGAAGTCGGGTTATTTCAGTGAGAATGAGAAGAAGCTACTTCGCTTCGGGGGGAAGAAACTACCCCGAAGCCAGAAAAGGATGAAATAGTCATTTTCAAGAGCTTCCTAAAGGCTGGGTTGAGATTTCCCTTGAATAGGATGATCTCTGACGTGCTGCAAAAATTTGGCATCTATTTTCACCAACTGACTCCCAACGCGATTGTCAGGCTCAGCGTCTATATCTGGGCTCTTCGAAGCTAGGCGGTGGAGCCATTTGCCGACAGCTTCTGTCGAGTTCATGAGCTGCATTACCAAACAAAAGCCAGAAAAGATGGGTTGCATGAAAATTTTGGTTGCTATAACTTTGCTTATCGGAAAACCACGAAGTTTCCCGTGATCAGCTACCGAAGCAAATGGCCGGCAGGATGGAAATCAGAATGGTTTTATGTCAAAGTTGACGAAGACAAAGAGAAGCTGGTTCAGAGCCCTCTTGAACTAACCTTCGGAGAAACAAGACCCCGATGCAGAATGGAAGTAGAAGGTCCAACTTGGGCTGCTCTGGGCGAATTCAAAATTATTGCAGAACATATTGACACTAGAGATTTAGTGCAGGAATTCCTGGCCTTCAGGGTTTTTCCAACTATGAAAGAGTGGACAATGCCGAAGCTTGAAGGGGAAAAGAAGAAGGGGGAACTCGTCCGACTGCCCTATCATTATAAATTCAAGAAATACTTTAAAGTACCCTGCCAAGAATGGCTTGATACAATTGAAATAATGAGCAATGAAATTCTTGGGAATTACTCTAAGAAAGAGGACCAACTGATGACAGCGGCCTTCGGCACTCGGCCGAAACGAAGGCTGAACAGGGTGCTTGATGCCATAGGATTTGAATATGCTGACTATGGCCGACTGGGCGGAAATGCTGGAGGCCCGAAGCAAAAAAGGATTGCTAGCACTACTGACGATGAAGTCGTCAAGGCAGCAAAAAAGAAAAAGAAAGATTCTGAAAATATTAGCGCTGAAGAGTTGAGTCCTGAGCCGACGGTGCCTACAGCAAAAAAGAGAAAAAGTGCATCCCCAGAGCCGGAAATGTCGGTCCAAGAAGAAGACACTCTTGCTTCTCCTTCTGCTATTGAAGTAGAAGAAATTATGAAGGTAATGACTGAACCTTTGCCTTTCAGGCTAAGTCCGCTGGCACTGGAACTGACGAAGTTTTTTCAGAAGGACAAGGCAGCTTCGGCAGTAGAAAATCCTGCGAAGCCAAAAAAGCGGAGAATTATTCAAGTAACAGATGTGATCCATCAGACGCCGCCACCGGCAACGGTGCCAAAAATTGTTTTTGCTGGAACTGCCGAAGCCGAAGCTACCGGGGCCGAAGCCGAGGCCACCGAAGAGTTGAACCTGGAAACCACAATTGAGGCTATTAACAACATACTGCTGAAAATGGCTGAAGAGGAAGCTACCGTGGCTACAATGAATACGGCAACTGAGAAGGGGAAAGAGCAAATTGATGAAGTTTCAGAAGAGGAAGATTTTAACTTTCAAGATTTGCTCGGACAAGAATTAACGGATGCCGAAAAAGAGGAGTTGAGAAAATATGCCATATCTTGCGGATACAAATCAGGGGCTATGCTTTTTGGTGGGGTCAACGAAGGTAAATTAAGATGCCTTCGGAACCGCACCGAAGCCAAAATTGTTAGAACTCTTTCCAAAAGCATTGGCTTGCCGAAGCTGGAAGCGGACTTGTGTCGTTATCAACGACACCATATCGCCGGAAGCTTGCTTTATGCCAACTTCAAGGTAACAAATATTTTTGTTATTTTATTACTATTATTATTAACTTTTGTGTCGTGTTCTGACGAAGATCATTTCAATAGAGCATATTATTAAGCAAGGTTCTGAAGATGCAACAAGATCTGGAGGAAGAGAGAAACAAAACAGTCATTCAAGATTTGGCTGAAAAAATTGAAAATCATGAAGCCAATCTGAAAAAGAAAAACGTCGCAATTCAAGGTCTTGAAATCATGGTCAAAGAGCACGAAGGTGCACTAGAAAAGAAGGATTTTATTATTCAGACCATGGAGTGCTCTTTGGCTGAAATCCAAACTGAAAATGACAAATTAAAGAATGAATTGCTCCGTCAATCAGAAAAATTCGAGCAAGAAAAGAAATATTTTGAAGCAAGCTTGAAGACTGAAGTGGATAAACACTCAAATCTGCAGAAATCCTTTACAGAACTTCAGGAAAAATGCTTAAGCTTCGGCATCCGATGTGTGCAGCAGCTGAAGGACGTGTTTCACTCTGTCGGAGCTAGCTCTTCGAAATTTACGCCTTCAGCTGAAAACTTGCCAAGAACATTAGAACATATTGAAGGCGAAGTTGATGCCCTTGACGAAGTTATTGGTGGGCACACTGACTTCTGCGCCCTGGTAGCTTCTCGGGGCACAGCTGCTGCTTTTTTGAAGGCTGGCTGCACACATGGAAACACTGTGAACAGACCAAACTTCAGCCTGTCAGCTTCAGATTTGTTAGATATCCCAAGCTTAGCCAGAAGCATCGGAAATAGATTCATGACCCAGATCTGGGTAAGTGGCGGGCGGAAAATGGCAGGCGACGAAGCTCGAAGCCATCTTAAACCGGTAAAAAACTTTTGTTTGTTACTTTTACCTTCTCCTTTGAAATTTGTACCTTTCTTACTGTGCTGTTTGATATACACAGGATGACGAAGCTGAAGATTGACAGTGCTGAAGTTTGACAAATCTGAAGACGAAGCCTTAGCTAAAGCCTAAAATTGCTTATAATGTGCTTTCCTGCAAAAATTCTTGGAGAAACTTTTGTAATATAGATATGGAGTAACCTATGTAAATTTGTACATACCTTGTAATATATTCTGTCTCCTTTAATCGCATCCAGTCTGCTTTGCTGTGGACGAAACTTCTCTTTTGAGCCGAAGGCGAAAAACACCTTCCCTTCTTTTCGTACACAACGAAGCATAAAAATTTTCCCTTCGAATCTTTTTCCCTTCTCTTTTTTTTTCTGAAGCACCTATCTTTTTTGTGTAGCATGATGATGATTCTATATATATGTCTAAATGGATGTTCATGAATGCAAATGACATGATGATATGTTATGTGCAAATGAATATTAGGACACATGCTCAAAAAACCATAAGCACGGCCCTTCATCCCCTCAAGAATGATAAAAATCTTTTTGCCGTTTACTTTTCGGCTTCACCGTTTACTTTTCGGTGTATCAGCGTTGACTTTTCGTTGTAAGCCTCCCTTAGGAGCTTCTTCGCCTTTTACTTTCGGCGGAACCAACATTTATTTTTCGCTGTAAGCCTCCCTTATGAGCTTCTTCGCCTTTTACTTTCGGCGGAACCAGCGTTTATTTTTCGCTGTAAGCTCTGCATTCCCTTAGGAACGACTTTTGAGCTTCTCCCTGTTTTCTTTTCTTTCTCTTTGCACTCGAGGGTGCGTTCTCAGCTTTTACATTTACATTTTTGGGGGATGTCGCTCTTATAGAATTGAAATAAGGAAAAGAAAAATTACATGTTGTGGCCCCATTAAAAACCTTTCTCCCCCTTTGGAAAGGAAAAGGGTGCCACAAAAAAGAATATAAAAAATTACATCAAACTAAACATAATATCTCCGAAGCTCATCCGCATTCCATGATCTAGGAATGTCATTGCCGTCCCAATCCTTCAACCTGTAGGAACCAGGTCTTGACGAAGATACTACCAAAAAGGGACCCTCCCACTTCAGCTGTAATTTGCCTACTGTTTCGGGGTTAGCTACTCTTCGAAGTACCAAGTGTCCTGGTTCAATGTTCTTCAACTTGACCTTTCTATCGCGCCATTTTATTGTTTCAGCTTGATATTTATTGATGTTTTCCACAGCTTGGAGTCTGATCCCTTCAATAGCATCTTTTTCTACAGAGCAATCAGCTTCGTTTTCGCCCTCTGCCGAAGCTACTGTCCTTATTGATCCTGTTTTAGCCTCTTCTGGGGTTATTGCTTCGTCACCAAATAATAGTTTAAAGGGTGTAAAACCTGTTGATCTTGAGATGGTTGTGTTATGACTCCACACCACTTTGATTAACTCGTCTGGCCACTTTCCCCTCGGCTGATTGAAGATTGACTTCATTATTCCTATCATTATGATCCCATTGGCTCTTTCAACAAGTCCATTTGATTCTGGGTGTCGGACTGATGCAAAATGGATCTTCGTGCCGATTTGATTACAAAATTCTCTGAAGGCTTCAGAATCAAATTGTGTCCCATTATCCACAGTGATAGCCTTCGGTACTCCGAAGCGACATACAATGTTCTGCCAGAAAAACTTTTGAATAGTAAACGAAGTTATTATGGCTAAGGGCTTCGCCTCAATCCATTTGGAAAAATATTCCACTGCCACCACCACGTATCTTAAGTTCCCCTGTGCCGGTGGTAATGGTCCTAGCAAATCCAGACCCCACCTTTGCAACGGCCAAGTGGGTTGTATTAACTGAGTTAAAGACGAAGGTTGTTTTTGATCTCTTGCACATTTCTGACAACCTTCACACTTTTGAACTAAATCCGCTGCATCCGAAGCTGCCTTTGGCCAATAAAATCCTTGGCGAAAAACTTTTCCAAGCAAGGGCCTAGATCCAATGTGTGATCCACACAGACCTGCATGTATGTCCTTCATTAACTCTATACCTTCGGATCTGGATAAGCACTTAAGTAATGGGGAACAGACCCCGCGCTTGTATAACTCCCCTTCTATTATAACATATGGTCGAGCTCTTGCTTCTATTCTCCTGTTATAGGCTTCGGCGTCTGAAAGAAAATTACCCTGAAGGAAAGAGATGATCTCAGTTCTCCAATCTTCACTATAAACAGGGGATATGTTAAGGATTGCTCTTTCAAGAAGCTCGACCGAAGGTGTTTTTATTGTTTCAAAAAATACTTCCGAAGGTACATGCAGCCCCTGGGCTGCTGACTTAGCCAATAGATCAGCGTATTCATTTTCTCCACGAGGAATATTTTTGACAGAGAAACCTTCGAAGGAAGCCTCAATCCTTCGGACTGTATCTAGATACTTTTCAAGCTTCGGGTCTCTTGCTTTGTAACTTTTGTCGATATGACCAGAAATAACTTGGGAATCAGTTTTAAGGATGGCCCTTCTGATTCCCATTGCCTTTAATTTCCGAAGACCCAAAAGCAGAGCTTCATACTCGGCGATGTTATTTGTGCAACTAAAATCAAGTTTTGCCGCATAACAAGTTTTAACTTTGGAAGGTGAAACCAACACAGCAGCCGCTCCCGCTCCGAAGGTTCCCCAAGACCCATCGCAAAACACTGTCCATGCTTCGGCGTCTTTATTTGTTTCTTCCTCCTGAGCCCCTGGCGTCCAGTCAGCAATGAAGTCTGCTAACGCCTAGGACTGAATCGAAGATCTATGAACATATTCGATACAAAATTCATTGAGCTCTGCAGCCCATTTTCCAATCCTTCTAGTAGCTTCTCGGTTCCTCATGATATCCTTAAGAGGTTGTGAAGAAGGAACAATTATGTTGTAAGCTTGAAAATAGTGCCGAAGCTTCCTGGAGGCCATCAAGACAGCATACAGTACCTTCTCCAACTCTGTATAATTTTTCTTTGACAAACTAAGAACTTCAGAAACAAAATATATTGGGGCCTGCCTCTTAACTTGGCCTTCAAGCTTCTCCTGAACAAGTGCTGCACTTACCGCTGAGTGCGAAGGCCACTGATGGCGTAGTGGATCTCTGATACAGTGGTTGTAGAGGACGCCAGCCCGAAGGCCACTGATGGCGTAGTGGATAGCGATCTGATCATCGACGGAGGGCAGCTGTGACTTGAGTGTTAAGAATTTGCGGTAATACTCCCGCAGAGTCTCCTTTTCCAGCTGCTTGCAAAGCGAGAGCTCGGCCAAGGCGTCGGTGTCTGGGCGGTACCCTTGGAAGTTGAGCAGGAACTTGTCCCTGAGACTTCTTCATGAATCAATGGACAGCGGAGGCAATCTGGTGAACCAGGTGAGTGCTGGGCCCTCTAGGGCGATGATGAAAGACTTCGCCATTGTGGCGTCGTCCCCTCCAGCGGATGCAACGGCGACCTGATAACTCATTATGTATTGCGCCGGGTCGGTGCTGCCGTTGTACTTGGGGTAGGTCCCTGCTCGGAAGTTAGCTGGCCAAGGCGTCACTTGCAGGTGTGGCGCCAGGGGACTTCGCTCGTCGAGGTAGTTGATCCCTTGGAATGGCGCGACGTGCTGGAAGGTGTAGTCACGCTGGGGGAAACGCGGGTTCTCCGGCTGTGCTCGGTGTTGCAGGGGTGGGCCATGCTGCAGGCCGAGGTGGCCTTCGCGCGTGTCTTCCGGTTGTGCGCGCTGCTGGAGGGGTGGTTCTTGCTGCAGGCCAAGGTGGCCTTCGCGCTGCATCAGCGCGATTTCGCGCTCGAGGTCTTGGGCCTTCTGCTCCTCGTCGCGTATCATCTGCCGGACCTTGGCTAGTGCGGACACACGCTGGCGCTTGGCCTCCAGTATCTCTTTCTGCCTCTGGAGATTGCGGTTCTTGAGGCGTAGGGCGCGCAGCTGTAGCTGTTCTTCTGTTGAGACGCCGAGGACCTCACCGTCCTCGGTGAGGTCCACGCCTTCCAGTGGGGCGAAGCCTGGGGGCGGCTGCGATTGTCCTTCGGGCCCGTAGGTGCGGAAGGTGTCGTCTTCGCAGGTGTGGGGAACATTGTCTTCAGTGGGCTCTTGGTGGGTGGATTGGGTGAGGGCGAGGGCCTTGCCCTTTCTTGCGGCAAGCAGTGCTGCCTTCGCAGCCTCGTCAGCCTTCGGGTTAGCTCTCTTGGGTGCCATCGCGGGTGGTTTTGTCATAGCACGAACGGTGGGCGCCAAATGTTGGAACTTGCTATCAGTCGCAAGAAGGCCAACAGGGGTGAATAGTGTAGACAGTAGGGTTACGCGTGGGATGGCAAATAGCTCTGTTAACCAGGCCTCTCACGGGCACTGTGCGGGGGTATTTATAGGTACCTGAACGCCCAGCGCCTTGTGTGAAGGACGCATGTGCCCTCAGCTACCTAGGTTATCCCCAGAATATTCCCACAAAGCAGGGTTACAGACTGTAATTACAGGGATGCCTTTACAAATTAGGCCTGTAACACGCGGCGGCTACGCAGGGCCCGTTACAATGGGCCAGAACGCACGTGGGCCTCTGAGCCGGACGAGGCCGCACTGTGGGATGCCTTCGTCGTTGGTCTTCGTCTGGTGCCGATCAAGCGAAGGGTGTCCCTGCCTGCTGTCTCTGTCAGAGCAGCGGCTAAGCAGCGGAGACTTCGAGCGAAGGGTGGCGTTTCTGCCTTCGCTCCAACAGTTGTGAATCCTTATATAGCTGGATTTTTAGAATCAATGGCAAAATCAAATACAGAGAAGATTACAAAAGATATATTGGAGGGCCTATCTGAAGATACTGGTGACAGTGACAACTATGATGCAGAAAAGTGGGGTTGAAGATTTCGAAGATCGACCGTGGAGGCCAAGCCATACAATTTTTGGAAAGTCGACCATCAAGCAAAGTCACCTTGAGAGCATGAGGGGGAGGTACTTTCGAGATATATCTATTGTGAGGGCTGGTGAAGACAATAACACTCCTGCTCCAGAGGAGAATGAAGTTGTGATCTTCCGAAGCTTCTTTAAAGCTGGGCTTCGGTTCCCATTGAGCAGATTTGTAGTTGAAGTGTTAAAAACCTTCCAAATTTTCCTTCATCAACTGACCCCCGAAGCCATACTGAGGATGGGAGTCTTCGTCAGGGCAGCAAGGAGCCAAGGTATAGACCCAAGCGCAAAATGCTTCTGCAACATGCACAAACTTATGTATGAAACGAAGGCCACGGGAAAAGAAGAGTATCACAACAACTTTGGCTGCTACGGATTTATCGCACGGTCCAACTCAAGCTATCCGGTGCCAACATTTCGAAAAAGATGGCCGGGAAATTGGATGGAGGAATGGTTTTATGTGAAGAACGACTTGGTAGCGAGGGAGGATGTTAAGGAGGTTATTATGCATCCCATATGGTCCCGCTTCGGCCTTCGAAAACCGAAGGTTGAAATCGATGAAGCCGCCGAAGCATGCCAGAAGGCCTTTGGTACTGTATGCTTCTTCATTGGTACAAGAGATCTAATCCAAGAGCATATAGCCTTCAGAGTATGGCCGCTTGTAGAGAACTGGGAAATGCCAAAGGAGATTGTCACCAAGTCTAGCGAAGGTGACCTGGTTCGACTGAAATATACATTCAGATATGGAGATAAATTTGATGAACCAAATGACGACTGGCTGAAATGTATCGAAGCTACAAGTGATGAACTGCTTGGGCCATATTCCAAAGCAGAAGATAATGCATTATCCACATCCTTCGGGGGCCGGGGAAAAAGGAGATTGAACAGAGTTTTTGATGCCATTGGTTTTGTTTATCCCGACTACTGCTACCCGCTTCGAGGACAGGGAAAAAAGAGGAAAACTGCTGCTTCGGCCAAAACTGCTGCTTCGGCCACTCCAGATGTGCCTGCGACGAAGAGCAAAAAGTTGAAAGTCCTTACCCACCGGCCACGTTATATTGAGCCGGCCATGGTACCTGAGTTTGGCGGGGAGACTTCTTCAGCTGCTGAACCAAAAGAGCCCATTCTTCCTACGCAGAAGGCTGAAGGACCGGCCATAATGCCGAAGGTACCCTCAGCTGAGCTAGCTGAGTCGAAGACTGATAAAGATAAGGCCGAAGAGCCAAAAATTGAAGGATAAAAAATGTTAGAAATTTTAAGGCCTTCCGCAGAAGTAATAGTGCCGAAGGCACAAAAAAGTTTTGCGGCAACTCCCAAGAGAAGATGGATGGCTAATGTACTAGATGTGCTAGAAACAGTAAAGACTTTGAACTCGACTCCTTCAAAGAAAATTGTCGAAGCCTCGAAGGCGCAAACTGAAGTTGAAACAGAGCAGACCGAAATTGAAACTGCAGTAATTCAAGCTAATGCCAAAGCTGGGCCTTCATAGTCCACTGAAATAAATCCTGCGGTAATTGAAGAAAAAGCAAGAGAAGAAAAAACCACAGAGCAAATTACGCCTGAAAAGGTTGCCACTCCTGCTCCCGAAGCTTTGAAAGAGAGCATTGATCCGTCATGCTTCGGGAAAGGTACTTTCTAAGAAAGAAGAACGAGAAGCTCAACATTATGCCCAAAAACTTAAATACCCAAAGGGGGCATTAGTGTTTAATGGCAGCACGGAAGAAGATTTTTTTATACTGTCTCCCGGATAACAAAGAGATATCCGTCAGCCGGGAGATAGGAAGAAGCTTCGGATTTCCGAAGCTAGAAGATGGCCTCTCAGTATTGTCAAAGGATGAATTGGCTGACAGTTTAGCATATAATAGCATAAAGGTATGAAAATCAATTTTGTATTTGAAAACAAATTACTTCATTTGTTTATACTTAATTCTGTACTCCTCTTGCAGGGCTTGATCCTTAGCAATGCCCTCATAGCACAGAAAAACATCGAAGATGAAGGGTGTACAATGGCTTTGAACAACCTTCGTTCAGAAGTGATTGAACTAAGGAAGAAGGCCTTGAAAAGGATAAAATATTAATTTCATTAGTAAACAAAATAAAAGAAGACGAAGCTAGCTCCAAAGCTCAAGCTGAGGCCCAGAAGAGTGAAATTGAAGACCTTCGGATACAATTAGCTGAGGCCAAAGAAAAATGCGCTGTTGCTGAAGCTAATCGAGATGCCAGCGAATATTGGAAAAATTATTTAGAAAAGACAGTTGCAGAGCTTCGCGCGTCCAAGGAAATATGTTTTGAAAAATCTATGGGGTGCGTGAAAAAGATGAAGACTAGCTTCACCAATGTGGGCGCCTATTCAAACGAAGACAACTTCATACGAGGCGACCCCGAGGGTGTTATTGAGTGGATCAGCGGAGAAGCTGAAGCTTTTGTGGAAATTTTAAGTGATCGTGGGGATGTCTGTGCATTCTCTGGTACGAGAGGAGTTTCAGCTATCTTGGAGAAGGCGGGTTGCAATCATGTTAAAACCTTGGCTCAGGCCGAAGCTGCCTTCTCCGCGGATGACACAAAAGATCCCTCGACCGAAGCAAGTTTATTGGGCAGCAAATTTTTCACTGATATTTGGGAAAATGGCGGCCGAGAAATGGCCCATGAAATAATGAAGAAGAGCGAAAAAGATATTCATGAGTCTCGAGAAGCAGTGAAAAAAGCTGAAAAAGCTGCAGAACTCGAGAGACGGATAGGTATCGTTTAATGGCTTTTAGCTTCGTTGTTTGTTTTCGTGGCCTCGAACTAATTGATGTTTTCTATCGCAGCTGAATTAACTCCTCCATCGGAGCCGTTCGACCCACTGGCCGACCCAGAAACAAAGAAAGCAATAGAAATTATCAATATGGCCGAAGCTATTGTTGACGAAGTTGTTAACAAATTGCTTAACGAAGCTGCAGAGAAAGTTCTAAAGGAAGAATAATAGTTATTGTAAAAACATTTTTAGGTTATGGATGTAACATTTGCTGAACTAAGTCTATAATATTTAATGTGTATAGTTTTGAATCTAATACGTAAGTTGTTTTTTAATTCTGTTCTTTGCGATGCATGAAACTTTATGTACATACCATTTTTGTGCCTTCGGCGAAAAAACACCTTCCCTTCTTTTCATGCTTCGTAAAGAAGAATGTTTATGCTTTGTGAGAATATCCATACTTCATAAAGAACATCCAAGCTTCGTAAAAACATCATTGCTTCGTAAACAATAGATCTCTTCTTCCATATCAGAGCTGATGAAGATGTACTTCTCAGCTTATTTTGTGCCTTGGCACCTTTTCATTTTTGTAAAGCATTCTCCGAAGATTGTGTCATTGGTGTGATATGATGTATGATGTGATGCTATGTGAGATGATGCGATGATATGATGCAAAGAATGATGCTAATGCCGAAGACACAGACCCACGCTGAAACACAATCTCTGCATCCCCTTAGGAACGATCAAAAATCTCTTTGCCGTTTATTTTTTGGCTTCACCGCTTATTTTTCGGTGTAAGTTCTGCATCCCCTTAGGAACGTCTTTTGAACTTCTTCGCCTTCTATTTCGGTGGTATTCGCGTTGACTTTTCGCGCTTCGCCTTATATTTCGGCGGTATTTGGCTCTGCATTCCCTTTGGAACGACTTTTGAGCAGAAAACTTACACTGCGCTCCCTTAAGAACGACTTTTTGTAGCTTCGAAAAACTTACGCTGCGCTCCTTAGGAACGACTTTTTGTAGCTTCGGTGAAACTTGTAATGCGATTTTTAGCTCTGCATTCCCTTGGGAACGTCTTTTGAGCTTCAGCAATTTTTGAGCTTCGTGAGTCTGTGGAGAAGATATATTTCACTCTGACAGGAACGAAGCTATTACAAGAAATTAAAACTAGGTTTTATATTGATTGTTCCTTATTAAAAACAAAATGACAATGAACGTAAAAATGTTTCAGAGGTAGGATATCTCTCAATAGATGTGTTTTGATTCTGGCACAATACTGTTGACTGTGTGAGCTTCGGATTCCTCCCTGAATTCCCGTTGTTGTTGAGAGTGCTGACGCCCTTCTGGTTGCTGGCTTCGGGAATAGGTCGGTTGTAGTGGTGGCGAAGGTGGGAGTTGTGGCTAGGAGGCCTGTGAATGGCTAGCCGAAGCGACAGAAGCTGCAGGATGATTGTTCACATACTCTAGTATGTAAGGAGAGTAACACGAAGCAGTGTGTAAGACCTGCTTCGGCTGGTTCTACCGGGCTTCGGCTTCTGCTATTTCCTTTTGTTTCTGAATGGTGACATGGCACATTCTTGTAGTATGGCCCTTGTCCTCACCACAAAATAAGCAATAAATCTTTCTAGGCTGATCCCCAAACCTTCCTCCGAAGCCCCTAGCGCCTCTGCCCCTTGGAGCTAGTGGCCTAAAGGAGCTTTGCTGCTGCCCCAAAGATTGTGAGGTATATTGTGACCTCTGAGACTGACTTCCTTTGTTATCACTTTGAGTGGAGTTGTGGATTGACCTGACGTGCCTCGGATGGACTCTTCCTCCGAAGCCCCTGGTCATTTTAGAGAATCTGTAAGCTTCCTCCCTTCTTTGGCGAAAGTCGTTGTCAGCTCGGATGTACTCATCCATCTTCTGAAGCAGCTTTTCTAGAGTTTGCGGGGGTTTCCTTGTGAAGTACTGAGCCATAGGTCCTGGCCGGAGGCTCTTAATCATGGCCTCAATGACAATCTCATTGGGCACTATAGGCGCTTGTGCCCTTAGTCGCAAGAACCTTCGTACATAGGCCTGAAGGTATTCTTCATGGTCTTGTGTACATTGGAATAGAGCTTGAGCTGTAACCGGCTTCATTTGAAAGCCTTGGAAGCTGGTAACCAACATGTCCTTAAGCTTCTGCCACGACGTGATGGTCCCTGGCCGAAGAGAAGAATACCATGTTTGGGCTACATTCCGGACTACCATGACGAAGGACTTCGCCATGACTGCAGTGTTGCCCCCATACGAACGAAGATATAGTTGCTTCGTAACTCATCAGAAACTGCTTTGGATCTGAGTGTCCATCATACATGGGGAGCTGAGGTGGCTTGTATGATGGGGGCCATGGGGTAGCCTGCAGTTCTGCTCCCAAGGGAGAAGCATCATCAAAAGTAAAGGCATCATGATTAAAATCATCATACCATGCATCCTCGTTGAATAGGCCTTCTTGACGAAGCTCCCTGTGTTGGGGCCTTCGATCTTGTTCATCTTGGACAAGATGACGCACTTCTTCAGTGGCTTCATCGATCTTCCTTTGAAGATCAGCCAATCGCACCATCTTCTCCTTCTTCCTTTGTACTTGCTGATGGATTATCTCCATATCTCTGATCTCTTGGTCCAACTCCTCTTCTTGGAGTGTTGGACTGGTAGCTTTCCTCTTCTGGCTTCGAGCCTCTCGAAGAGAAAGAGTTTTTTGGTTTGGGTCCAGCGGCTGTAGTGCAGCAGTCCCTGGTGCTGAAGCTTTCTTCGGCGGCATGACAAAGGTCAGTTCTTGCCGAAGGTGGTCGAAAAGGGTTCACCAGAGGTGGGCGCCAATGTTGGGGACTTGTTCTCAAATGCTATGAGTTAAGAACAAGGCAACACAGAAATATTAAATGTTATTGCCCTTCATCCTTCGAAACATTATTTCCCTTAGGATATAATGATCTTCAGACGAAGGTCATGAAGGACATACCTTCATTATCGCAGCATATGTTAATAAAAGGAGAAACATATGAAATATAAGAGATTACATGAACAATTATATAACATTATCAACTCATTCCCACTTTATTACCATGGATAAATAGAAATGATACGAAATTACAAAAGTACCTTCGGCTTGACAGAAGGTAAAGTGCAAGAGTGACGCACGAGCAAATACAGGTCAGCGTGAACAGTACGGAGGTACTGTTCACCTATTTATAGGCACA
Source organism: Zea mays (assembly GCF_902167145.1). NCBI lineage: Eukaryota > Viridiplantae > Streptophyta > Magnoliopsida > Poales > Poaceae > Zea > Zea mays. Next base: position 166,002,644 of record NC_050102.1, read on the forward strand.
GGACACAGCCTATGAGAAATTTCAGTCATGCCCTTTAAATTTACTATTGGCTTATGGAAAAAATCGATGAGGACTGGATAGCATTTTCCCCCTTTAAGTCGGTTCCTTTTCCCACGATTGAGCCGAAGCTCCCTTGTGCATAGCTTCGAAGCAACGGCAACCTTCGTCACGATCATGCCCTTCTCATCGTATATGTCTTTAATCCTAAATCCGAAGGTACCTGTCTATAAACCATGCTTGGAAGACATTGTTAAATTACGTTTTTGAGGACCTTCGGAGGACGAAGGCCCCCAACACTTAGCATTTGCCATGACACTATCTCCAACCTTAGAATTGAGAATGCTAATTTAATTGCTAAGGTTGAAAAGTGAAATGTTTGTAATGATTCAATTGCCAATCTTAGAAATGATAATGCTAGTTTAATTGCTAAGATTGACAAATTAAATGAATCAATTTCTAGCCTTAAGATTGAGAATGATAAATTAATTGCTAAGGCTAAGGATTTAAATGTTTGCAATGATGTTGTCTCCAATCTTAGAAATGAGAATGCTATTTTACATGCTAAGATTGATGAATTAAATGTTTGCAAACCCTCTACCTCTAGTGTTGATCATGTCTCCATTTGTACTAGATGTAGAGATATTAATGTTGATGCTATCCATGATCACATACCTTTAATTAAACAACAAAATGATCACATAGCTCAACTAACTGCTAAAATTAATGAGCATGAGATAGAGAATGAAAATTTTAAATTTGCTAGAAGCATGCTTTATAATGGGAGACGCCCTGGCATTAAGAATGGCATTGGCTTCCAACAGGGAGACAATGTCAAGCTTAATGCCCCTAAAAGATTGTCTAATTTTGTTAAGGGCAAGGCTCCCATGGCTCAGGATAACGAGGGTTACATTTTATATCCTGCTGGTTATCCTGAGCACAAGATTAGGAGAATTCATGCAAAGAAGTCACATTCTGTTTCTCACCATGCATTTTTGTATAAGAATGAGGCATCTAGCTCTAGGCAATCAACCCATGTTAAATTGCCTAAAAAGAAAACTCCTACTGCATCAAATAAACCTAATGTTTCATTTAAGACTTTTGATGCTTCTTATGTGTTTACTAACAAATCAGGCAAAGTAGTTGTCAAATATGTTGGGAGCAAACACAAGGGCTCCAAGACTTGTGTTTGTTACCCAAGGTGCTTGTTTCTAATGTGAAAGGACCCAAGACTGTTTGGGTACCTAAGAACAAGGCCTAAACTTGTTTTGTAGGTTTATGCATCCGAGGGCTCAAGTTGGATCATTGATAGCGGATGCACAAACCACATGACAAGGGAGAAAAGGATGTTCTCCTCCTACGAGAAAAATGATGATCCCCAAAGAGCTATCACATTCAGGGATGGAAATTAAGGTTTGGTCAAAGGACTTGGTAAAATTGCAATATCTCCTGACCACTCTATTTCCAATGTTTTTCTTGTAGATTCTTTATATTACAATTTGCTTTCTGTATCTCAATTATGCAAAATGGGTTACAACTATCTTTTTACGGATATATGTGTTACTGTCTTTAGAAGAAGTGATGATTCAGTAGCATTTAAGGAAGTATTAGAGGGTCGGCTATACTTAGTTGATTTTAATAGAGCTGAACTCGGTACTTGCTTAATTGCTAAGACTAATATGGGTTGGCTCTGGCATCGCCGACTAACACATTTTGGGACTAACAAATGTTCATTTTGAGAAAGACAGGGTTTGTAGCATGTCAAGCAGGAAAGCAAGTTGGCTCCCACCATCCACACAAGAACATCATGACGACCGACAGGCCGCTTGAGCTGCTCGACATGGATTTATTTGGCCCGATCGCTTACATAAGCATCAGCGGGAGTAATTATTGTCTTGTAATTGTGGATGATTATTCTCGCTTCACTTGGGTATTCTTTTTGTAGGAAAATCTCAAACCCAAGAGACTTTAAAGGGATTCTTGAGATGGGCTCAAAATGAGTTCGGATTGAGAATTAAGAAAATAAGAAGCGACAACGGGACGGAGTTCAAGAACTCACAAATTGAAGGCTTCCTTGAGGATGAGGGCATCAAGCATGAGTTCTCTTCTCCCTACACACCTCAACAAAATGGTGTAGTGGATAGGAAGAATAGAACTCTACTGGACATGGCGAGGACCATGCTTGATGAGTACAAGACACGGACCGGTTTTGGGCCGAGGCGATTAACACCGCCTGCTACTCCATCAACCGACTCTACCTTCACCGAATCCTCAAGAAGACATCATACGAACTCTTCACCGGTAATGCTTTATTCTTGTTAAAAGAGGTAGAAAATCTAAATTTGCTCCTAAGGCTGTAGAAGGCTTTTTACTTGGTTATGACTCAAACACAAGGGCATATAGAGTCGTCAACAAATCCACTGGATTAGTTGAGGTTTCTTGTGACATTGTGTTTGATGAGACTAATGGCTCTCAAGTAGAGCAAGTTGATCTTGATGAGCTAGATGATGAAGAGGCTCCATGCGTCGTGCTAAGGAACATGTCCATTGGGGATGTGTGTCCTAAGGAATTCGAAGAGCCTCCACAAGCACAAGATCAACTGTCATCTTCCATGCAAGCATCTCCACCAACTCAAGATGAGGATTAGGCTCAAGACAATGAAGATGAAGATCAAGAGGAAGATCCACCTCAAGAAGAGGACAATAATCAAGGGGGAGATGACCATGACAAATACAAGGAAGATGATCAAGAAGTACAGGGTCAAAGACTGCCACACCCAAGAGTCCACCAAGCAATACAACGAGATCATCCCGTGAACTCCATTCTCGGTGACATTCATAAGGGGGTAACCACTAGATCTTGTGTTGCTCATTTTTGTGAACATTACTCTTTTGTGTCCTCTATTGAGCCATACAGGGTGGAGGATGCACTAAGAGATTCGGATTGGGTGCTGGCAATGCAAGAGGAGCTCAACAACTTCACGAGGAATGAGGTATGGCATTTAGTTCCATATCCTAACCAAAATGTTGTAGGAACCAAGTGGGTATTCCGCAACAAGCAAGATGAGCATGGTGTGGTGACAAGGAACAAAGCCAGACTTGTGGCCAAGGGATATTCACAAGTCGAAGGATTGGATTTTGGTGAAACCTATGCACCCGTAGCTAGGCTTGAGTCAATTCGCATATTACTTGCCTATGCTACTTACCATGGCTTCAAGCTTTATCAAATGGACGTGAAGAGTGCCTTCCTCAATGGACCAATCAAGGAAGAGGTCTATGTTGAGCAACCTCTCGGCTTTTAAGATAGTGAGTACCCTAACCATGTTTACAAACTCTCTAAGGCGCTTTATGGGCTCAAGCAAGCCCTAAGAGCATGCTATGAATGCCTAAGAGATTTTCTTATCACTAATGGCTTCAAAGTCGGAAAAGCTGATCCTACCCTCTTTACTAAAACTATTACAAATGATTTGTTTGTATGCCAAATTTATGTTGATGATATCATATTTGGGTCTACTAACAAATCAACTTGTGAAGAGTTTAGTAGGATTATGATTCAAAAATTCGAGATGTCTATGATGGGGGAGTTGAAGTATTTTCTAGGATTACAAGTGAAGCAACTCCAAGAAGGCACCTTCATCAGCCAAACGAAGTACATTCAAGACATACTTACCAAGTTTGGGATGAAGGATGCCAAGCCCATCAAGACACCCATGGGAACCAATGGGCATCTCGACCTCGACATGAGAGGTAAATCCGTAGATCAAAAGGTATACTGGTCGATGATAGGATCCTTACTCTATTTATGTGCATCTCGACCGGATATTATGCTTTCTGTATGCATGTGTGCAAGGTTCCAAGTCGATCCTAAGGAAGTTCACCTTAGGGCCGTGAAAAGAATCATGAGATATTTAGTTTATACACCTAAGTTTGGCCTTTGGTACCCCAATGGATCCACTTTTGATTTAATAGGATACTCAGATGCTGATTGGGCAGGGTGTAAAATTGATAGGAAGAGCACATCAGGGACTTGTCAGTTTCTAGGGAGATCCCTGGTGACTTGGGCTTCAAAGAAACAAAACTCAGTAGCTCTTTCTACTGCCGAAGCCGAGTACATTGCCGCAGGTCATTGTTGTGCGCAATTACTTTGGATGAGGCAAACCCTTAGAGACTATGGCTATAAATTGAGCAAAGTCCCTCTCCTATGTGATAATGAGAGTGCAATCAGCATGGCGGATAATCTCGTTGAACACAACTGCACTAAGCACATAGCCATTCGGTATCACTTTTTGAGGGATCACCAACAAAGGGGGGATATCGAGATTGCCTATGTTAGCACAAAAGAACAATTAGCCGATATCTTTACCAAACCATTAGATGATAAAACCTTTACCAAACTTAGAAATGAGCTAAACATTCTTGATTCTCGGAACTTTGATTGACACTTTGCACACATAGCTCATTCATATACCTTTGATCATATCTCTTTTATGTCTATGACTAATATATTTTCAAGTTTATTCCTATACTAAGCCATAGATTGAAAGGGAAATGGAGTCATCGGTGAAGACAAGGCTTCCACTCCACTCTATCGGTATTATTTACCCTTCGCCGTCACTCCACACAGCTCTCCACTTTGGTATAATCTTCACTCTTATTACTCGTACCTATGAGGAGAAAGTAAAAAGGGCTCACAAAAGACTCCATTTTTGGCGATTAATGCCAAAGGGGGAGAGATATCAAGCCCAAAGCAAAAGGACCGCACCACCACCAATTTCAAAAATTCTTAAAATAGTTTTCAATTGGTATCTTATTTTTGATATATTTCAAATTGGTATGACCACTTTCAAAATTGGTATCTAAAACCCTCTTGAACACTAAGAGGAGAATTTTTATTGAGGGGGAGTTTTGTTTTAGTCAAAGGAAAAGCATTTGAAAAAGGGGGAGAAAATTTCAAATCTTGAAAATGCTTCTCTAAATCTTATTCATATACCTTTGACTATTTGCAAAAGATGAAAAAGAATTTCCAAAACGATTTGCAAAAACAAAACAAGTGGTGCAAATGTGGTCCAAAATGTTAAAAGAAAGAAAGCAATCCATGCATATCTAGTAAAAGTATAGATTGGTTTAATTCCAAGCAACCTTTGCACTTGCCTTAAGCAAACTAGTTCAATTATGCACTTATATATTTGCTTTAGTTTGTGTTGGCATCAAACACCAAAAAGGGGGAGATTGAAAGGGAAATAGGGTCAAACCTTTTCCTAAATGATTTTGGTGATTGAAATGTCCAACACAAATATTTGGACTAACTAGTTTGCTCTAGATTATATGTTCTACAGGTGATAAAGGTTCAACACAAACCAATAAAAAGATTAAAGTTAGGGTTCAAAACAAAGGAGCAAAAGAAACCGAAGAGAACCCTGGTCTGGCGCACCGGACTGTCCGGTGTGCCACTAGACAGTGTCCGGTGCCCCAGGGTCCGTATAGGTTGAACTCTTCACCTTCGGGTTTTTGGAGAGCCACTCCGCTATAATTCACCGGACTGTCTGGTGTGCCAGCGGAGCAACGGCTCAAAAGCGCAATGGTCGACTCCAACGGTCGCCTGCAGCGTGAACAATGCGCGGAAAGTTCACGCAGAGTTAGAGCAGCGCCAAAAGGTGCACCGGACAATAAACAGTGACTGTCCGGTGTGGCACCGGACTGGCCGGTGCCCCAATATGTCAGAGCTCCAACGGTCGAAACCGTCAGAACCCTAACGGTTGGGTGACGTGGCTGGCCACCCATCGACAGCAGCCCTCCCCAACGGCTGTTTTGGTGGTTGGGGCTATAAATACCCCCCAACCACCACTATTCAAGACATCCAAGCATTCACTACTCCTCATTCAATACAAGAGAAATACACAACACTCCAAGACACAAATCAAAGCCTCCGATCAAATCAAAGTCCACAATTCAACTCTAGTTTTTAGGACTTGTGAGAAGATCGACTTGTGTTCTTTTGTTGCTCTTGTTGCTTGGTTGGCTTTCTTCTTTCTCTCATTCTTACTCTCAAAGCCTTGTAAGCGAAGCAAGAGACACCAATTGTGTGGTGGTCCTTGCGGGGTCTAAGTGACCCGGGAAATCAAGGAAGGAAGCTCACTCGGTCTAAGTGACCGTTTGAGAGAGGGAAAGGGTTGAAAGAGACCCGGTCTTTGTGACCACCTCAACGGGGATTAGGTTTGTAAAAACCGAACCTCGGTAAAACAAATCACCGTGTCGCTCTCTTTATTTGCTTGTGATTTGTTTTCGCCCTCTCTTTCGGACTCGAATTTATTTCTAACGCTAACCTCGGCTTGTAGTTGTGCCTTAAGTTTGTAAATTTCAGTTTCCGCCTATTCACCCCTCCTCTAGGCGACTTTCAGTTAGCCAAATCAAAAAAATATTATATGAAGAACGGAGACAATAAATAAAAAATCTTAATATTTTTTGGTGGATAGTTTATGTGGGTATTGTTGTAAGCCGTCGCAACGCACGGACAACCGACTAGTAAACATAAATGGTTGTGAGTTCTAATGGTTCAAACCTAAGCGTGGGAGGGGGAGGGTGATGGTTTGATGAACCATAGCACCATGCTTATTTTTTTATTTTTATTTCACTACTGCGCTCGCTAGAGGAAATGACCCATGAAGTGAGAAACTCCTATTTAAATATAATAGAGATATCGAATGGGACATTGCGATTTACGTAAACTGGAAAACTGGAATGGAGTGGCAGTACTTATGGGGTTTATCGGGTGTTCCGTGTTCTGTTACCCTGTTATGTCATTATGTCATTCTCATTCTTTGTTCTGTCTTTTTATTTCCCCTCCCCCACAAAGCTCATTCTCATTCTCATTCTCATTCCTGTGTCTTGCTAATCTACTACTTATTAAGGCTTCCTTGTTCTGCCTTTTTTATTCCCCCTCCCCGCAAAGCTCATTCCCATGTCTAGCTAATCTACTACTTATTAAGGTTGTAAGGATAGCCTATCATCACGTGTTCTGTCATCATTCTCTGTTCTGCCTGTCATTGTGTGTTCTATCACCATTCTCTATTCTGTCATTCTCATTCCTTGTTCTGCCTTTTTTATTTCCCCTCCCCGCAAAGCCCATTCCCATTCTCCGCGAGTAGTAGCTACCACTACACCACATGTGTGTTTGTGTCTACATCTATGACAAGAAAAACATCTACTACATCTCTCCCTAAACCCACCTGCTACCCTTGCACAATGTGTAGTAGTAGATAAGTATCACCGAAATTCTTGAATTATATTTTCGGATGGATGAAATAGTATTTAAAGAAGAGCCTTGCATGCAATTTCTTTTGTTTGAATAATGTTTTCAACTTAAATTCCTTTTTTTGCATGCTTGGCATTTATTCTCTGTAATATTTTTTCATAGATATGACTTGTGAGTTATTTTCATAAATCAACACCAATGATGAATGCATGTTACTTACTTGGAAACCCCAAACAAACACCACTAGCAGGAGGCGCTCGCGTTGGCGTCGCTCATCGACAATGAGAAGAAGCTTGGCGATTGCCAGTTCGACCTCTGGAAGCAGTCCTACGTGCCCGCATGTGTCGCTGTGTACAACAAGCTTCGGCGCAGCCGCCGCTTGGACGTGTTCCAGAGCGGCTGCACCGCGCTATCCATCGTCAAGCAGGGGGTTCTCATGGTCATCGCCAATGTCGACGACTCTCAGGTTGTTTGAGAGCACCTAGAGGGGGGATGAATAGGTGATCCTGTAAAAATCAAACACTAATAGCCACAAAACTTAGTTATAAGTGTTAGTACGGCTAAGTAGCTTGAAGCGAGTTCTTGTGAACACAACAATCACAGAGAAAGCAACACAAGAAACACGATTTTTATCCCGTGGTTCGGCCAAGTAGCACTTGCCTACTTCCACGTTGTGGCGTCCCAATGGACGAGGGTTGCACTCAACACCTTTCAAGTGATCCGATGATCAACTTGAATACCACGGTTTTTTCTTTAGAGTATTGTTCCCGTTTGCGAGGAATCTCCACAAATTGGAGTCTCTCGCCCTTACAATAGAGATCACAAAGAAAGCACGGAGTAAGGTTGGGAAGAGCAACACACACAAGACACAAATCCGCAGCACACACACGCACACAAGCCAAGACTTGAGCTCGAAACGTAGCACAGTGAGTTCACGACTCAAACGGAGCTCAAATCACTAACACAGTCGATCAATTGCGCGGAGGCGGAGTGCGGGAGTCTTAGAATGCTTAGTGAATGCTTAGTGAATGCTTAGATGTCTCCTCCATGTGCCTAGGGGACCCTTTTATAGCCCCAAGGCAGTTAGGAACCGTTGGAGACAAACTTGGAAGGTCATCCTTGCCTTCTGTCGAGTGGCGCACCGGACAGTCCGGTGCGCCACCGGACAGCTACTGTAGCCTGTCCGGTGCGTGATTTCCTTCCAAATCGCGCACAGACGACCGTTGCAGCTTCGGGCCCGTTGGCGCACCAGACACTGTTCAGTGCACACCGGACAGTCTGGTGCCCCCACCGACCGTTGGAGCTGCCATGCATCGCCCGTAGATTTCGTGGCCGACCGTTGGCGCTGGCGACCATTGGCTCACGGGACAGTCTGGTGCACCACCGGACAGTCCGGTGAATTATAGCCGTACGCCGCCGTTGATTCCCGAGAGCGGCGAGTTCACGCGGACCGGCCTGGCGCACCGGACACTGTCCGGTCCACCACCGGACAGTCCGGTGTGCCAAGCCGAGCTGGAGTTTGCTGCTCATAGCCAACTCTTTTTCCAATTCTTTTCTCACTATTTCTATCACTTAGATAAAACACATTAGTTCTCAAAACAATGTACTAAGTCTAGAAACGTACCTTTTTCTTTGATTTGCACTTCTCACTTTACTTGGCACATAAGAACTTAATTAACCGTGTTGGGCACTTAATCACCAAAACATTATTGAAATTGCCCAAGGGCACATTTACCTTTCAATCTCCCCCTTTTTGGTGATTTATGCCAACACATCCAAAAGCAACCAAACGAAGTGCAACATCAATGCAATTGAGGACCAAATTGTTTTTGCACAAGATTTGACATATTTGGATCATTCTTTGCCACCACTTGGTTTGTTTTTGTAAATCAAATCCTTTTTCCTATCTCTAAGTCAAACACACTTGTTTGGGCAAATCAAGAGATATTCCAATGGAAAATTTTATCAAGTACCAAAAAACTCCCCTTTTCCCATAATCAAAAATTCTCCCCCACAAGAGACCAAATTTTGCAATAAGAGTATTTTGGACAAATCAAAAGTTCTAACTCTATTGTTTTCAAAATTCACAAGTGGTAGCTGATCCATTTGCTTTGGCCTTAATTTCTCCCCCTTTGGCATTAAGCACCAAAACGGGATCATTCTTGGCCCATTAATCCCATTGCCTCACCAAAAATTACAATGAAGAGCAAAAATGCAATGAGAGCATAAGTATGAACTTGGAGGTGAGTACACTAATACCGGAGTGCAGTGGAAGTCTTTGCATTGTCCAAGTTCACCTTTCCCTTTCAATGCACTTTTGAGACTACATCAAGTATACTCAAACACAAAGGTTAGTCTCAAAGGGTCAAGTTGTAGCACATCTCCCCTAAATATGTGCACCATTTGCATATGGACTTGTAAGGTCCGGGGAGGTCATGTACAACTTGAGCACCACAAATATACAACGAGTAATGTAAATGCTTCAAAGTAACATGATCAAAGGCATAAAACACATGTATGCTATAGATCAATCCAAGTTACGCGAATCTAAGACATTTAGCTCACTACACAACCTGCAAAAAGTTTTCTCATCCAATGGCTTGGTGAAGATATCTGGTTCTCGGTGCTAATATGAAAAATATTGATATCTCCCTTTTGCTGGTGATCCCTCAGGAAGTGATGCCGGATGTCTATGTGCTTAGTGCGGCTATGTTCAACAGGATTGTCCGCCAAGCGGATAGCACTCTCATTGTCACATAGGAGTGGGACTTTGCTCAGATTGTAGCCAAAGTCCTGGAGGGTTTGCCTCATCCAAACTAGTTGCGCGCAACACTGTCGTGTGGTAACATACTCGGCCTCAGCGGTGGATAGGGCAACGGATGTCTGTTTCTTGGAACTCCAGGACACCAGGGACCTTCCTAGAAATTGGCACGTCCCTAATGTACTCTTCCTATCTACCTTGCACCCGGCATAGTCAGAGTCTGCGTATCCAATTAAGTCAAAGGTAGACCCCTTAGGATACCAGATCCCGAAGCAAGGCGTGTCAACTAAATATCTAAGAATTCGCTTAACGGCCACAAGGTGACATTCCCTGGGGTCGGATTGATATCTAGCACACATGCATACGCTTAGCATAATGTCCGGTCTACTAGCACATAAATAAAGTAATGACCCTATCATAGACCGGTATGCCTTTTGATCAACGGACTTACCTCCTTTGTTGAGGTCGACATGCCCATCGGTTCCCATCGATGTCTTCGCTGGCTTGGTGTCCTTCATCCCAAACCGCTTGAGAAGATCTTGTGTGTACTTCGTTTGGGAGATAAAGGTGCCATCCTTGAGTTGCTTCACTTGGAACCCAAGGAAGTAGGTCAACTCGCCCATCATCGACATCTCGAACTTTTGTGTCATCACCCTGCTAAACTCCTCATAAGACTTTTGATTAGTAGAACCAAATATTATGTCATCGACATAAATTTGGCACACAAAAAGATCACCATCACAAGTCTTAGTAAAAAGAGTGGGATCGGCTTTCCCAACCTTGAAAGCATTAGCAATTAAGAAATCTCTAAGGCATTCATACCATGCTCTTGGGGCTTGCTTAAGTCCATAGAGCGCCTTAGAGAGCTTGAACACATGGTCGGGGTACCTATCATCCTCAAAGCCAGGGGGTTGTTCCACGTATACCTCCTCCTTGATTGGCCCGTTGAGGAAAGCGCTCTTTATGTCCATTTGAAACAACCTGAAAGTGTGGTGAGCAGCATAGGCTAATAAAATTTGAATAGACTCTAGCCTAGCCACAGGAGCAAAAGTCTCCTCGAAATCCAAACCTGTGACTTGGGCATAACCTTTTGCCACAAGTCGAGTCTTGTTTCTTGTCACCACCCCGTGCTCGTCTTGCTTGTTGCGGAACACCCACTTGGTTCCCACAACATTTTGCTTCGACGTGGCACCAGGCTCCAAACTTCATTCCTCTTAAAGTTGTTGTGCTCTTCCTGCATGGCCAACACCCAGTCCAGATCCTGCAAGGCCTCTTCTACCCTGAAAGGCTCAATAGAAGAGACAAACGAGTAATGCTCACAAAAATTAGCTAAACGTGAGCGAGTTGTTACTCCCTCGCTTATGTCACCCAGAATCTGATCGACGGGGTGATTTCTTTGGATCGTCGCTCGGACTTGAGTTGGAGGGACCCGTGGTGCTTCTTCCTCCATCACTTGTTCTTCCTGTACTCCCCCTTGATCCTGTCCCTCTTCTTGAGGTACCTGTTCACCGTCTTGAGTTGGAGGATGCACCATTGTGGAAGAAGATGGCTGATCTTGCTCTTGTTGTTCCTGTGGTCGCACATCACCTATCGCCATCGTGCGCATTGCGGCCGTCGGAACATCATCTTCATCTATGTCATCAAGATCAACTTGCTCTCTTGGAGAGCCATTAGTCTCATCAAATACAACATCGCTAGAGACTTCAACCAAACTCGATGATTTGTTGAAGACTCTATACGCCTTTGTATTTGAGTCATACCCTAGTAAAAACTCTTCTACTGCCTTGGGAGCAAATTTAGAATGTCTACCTTTCTTCACCAGAATGTAACATTTGCTCCCAAATACACGAAAGTAAGAAACGTTGGGTTTGTTACCGGTAAGGAGTTCATACGAGGTCTTCTTGAGAAGGCGATGTAGGTAGAGCCGGTTTATGGTGTGGCAAGCTGTGTTCACAGCTTCCGACCAAAACCGCTCAGGTGTCTTGAATTCTCCAAGCATCGTTCTCGCCATGTCAATAAGCGTCCTGTTCTTCCTCTCTACCACACTGTTTTGCTGTGGTGTGTAGGGAGTGGAGAACTCGTGCTTGACGCCTTCTTCCTCAAGATACTCCTCCACTTGCAGATTCTTGAACTCGGGCCCATTGTCGCTTCTTATCTTTTTCACCTTGAGCTCAAATTCATTTTTAGCCCTCCTTAGAAAGCGCTTTAGGGTCCCTTGGGTTTCTGATTTGTCCTGCAAAAAGAACACCCAAGTGAAGCGGGAAAAATCATCAACAATTACAAGACCATACTTACTTCCCCCGATGCTAAGGTAGGCAACGGGTCTGAAGAGGTACATGTGAAGAAGCTCTAGTGGTCTTGATGTTGTCATCACATTCTTGCTGTGATGAGTGCTTCCCACCTGTTTCCTTGCCTGACAAGCTGCACAAGGTCTATCTTTCTCGAAACAAACATTGGTTAGTCCTAACACATGTTCTCCCTTTAGAAGTTTATGAAGGTTCTTCATCCCAACATGTGCTAGACGGCGATGCCACAGCCAGCCCATACTAGTCTTAGCTATTAAGCATGCATCTAGATCGGCCTCCTCTTTCGAAAAATCAACTAAGTAGAGTTTGTCGTCTAATACACCCTTAAAAGCTAATGAACCATCACTCCTTCTAAAGGCAGATACATCAACATTTGTAAAAAAGACAATTGTAACCCATGTGACACAATTGACTTACAGACAGAAGGTTGTAACCAAGCGACTCTACTAGAAATACATTTGATATGGAGTGCTCATTGGTGATGGCTATCTTTCCCAAACCCTTGACCTTGCCTTGATTCCCATCTCCAAAGATAATTGTATCCTGGGAATCCTTGTTCTTGACGTAGGAGGTGAACATCTTCTTCTCCCCCGTTATGTGGTTTGTGCATCCGCTGTCGATAATCTAGCTTGAGCCCCCGGATGCATAAACCTGCAAGGAATTTAAGCTTGGGTTTTAGGTACCCAACTCTTGTTGGGTCCTACAAGGTTAGTCAAAATAGTTTTTCGAACCCATATCAAGTTTTGTCTCCCTTACATTTGGATCCCAACTTCCTAGCCACTACTTTTGCATTCTTACATGAAAGAATAAAAGAAGTGTTGCAAGCATGAAAAACAGTAGTGGATTCATTGCACATTTTCCTAAGCACATGAGATACAACATTATTCCTCCTAGGCGCATGAGACACAACATGATTGCGCCTAGGCCTATTTCTACTACAATCATAAGTAGAGCTGGAAGCAATCATAGCATGATCATAGTCTCTATCATTATAAGCATTCCTAGAAAATTGAGAGCACCTAGAAAATTTTCTATCATAAATGTAGGCATGACACTTTTGAGAACTACTAGCCATAGGGGCCTTCCCTTTCTCCTTGGTGAGAGCGAGAGCCTTTTGGCTTGTTAAGTTCTTGGTTTCCTTTCGAAAACCAAGTCCATCCTTAATGGAGGGGTGTCTACCAATAGTGTAGGCATCCCTTGCAAATTTTAATTTATCAAAATCAATTTTGCAAGTCTTAAGTTGAGCATTAAGACTTGCCACCTCATCATTTAATTTAGTAATAGAAGCAATATGTTCATTACAAGCATCAACATCAAAATCCTTACATCTATTACAAATAACAACATGCTCTACACATGAACTAGTTTTGTTGACTTCCTCTAGCTTAGCATTCAGTTCATCATTTAAACTCTTTAAACTAGAGACAGTTTCATGGCAAACATATAACTTAGAAGATAGCATTTCATTTCTCTTAGTTTCTAAAGCAAGAGATTTTTGAACACTAATAAATTTGTTATGCTCTTCATACAAAATATCTTCTTGCCTCTCTAGCAATCTATCCTTTTCATTTAGCGCATCAATTAATTCATTAATTTTCTCTACTTTGGCTCTATCTAAACCTTTAAATAAACTAGAGTAATCTACTTCATTATCGGATGATTCTTCTTCACTAGATGAAGTGTACTTGGGTGTGTCCTGAACACGTACCTTTTTCTCCTTGGCCATAAGACATGTATGCCGTTCGTTGGGGAAGAGTGAGGATTTGTTGAATGTCGAGGCAACAAGTCCTTCGTCGTCAGAGTCGGATGAGGAGCAATCAGAGTCCCATTCCTTTCCAAGATGCGCCTCGCCCTTTGCCTTCCTGTAGTTCTTCTTCTTTTCCTTCTTCTCATGTACTTCTTGTCCCTGGTCATTTTCATTATTGGGACATTGAGCAATAAAATGACCAGTCTTACCGCATTTGAAGCAGGAGCGCTTTCCCCTTGTTTTGTTCTTGTTGGGGTACTCCTTGCGTCCTTTAAGTGCGGTCTTGAAGCGCTTGATGATAAGCGCCATCTCATTTTCGTTGAGGCCAGCAGCCTCCACTTGTGCCACCTTACTTGGTAGAGCTTCCCTGCTACTGGTTGCCTTAAGAGCAACGAGTTGAGGCTCATAGACGGATCTCCTCGGGCGTCATCTTGGTGTACCTAGGGTTTTCACGGATAAGATTGACAAGATGGGGGTCAATTACAGTAAATGACCTTAGCATGAGTCGGACGACATCATGATCCGTCCATCTTGTGCTTCCATAGCTTCGGATCTTGTTGATGAGGGTTTTGAGCCTGTTGTAGGTCTGAGTTGGCTCTTCTCCCCTGATCATGGCGAATCTCCCCAGTTCGCCTTCCACCAGCTCTATTTTGGTAATCATAGTGGCGTCGTTTCCCTCATGAGAAATCTTGAGGGTGTCCCAGATTTGCTTGGCGTTGTGCAAGCCACTCACCTTATTATATTCATCCCTGCAAAGTGAAGCTAGCAAGACAGTAGTAGCTTGTGCATTTTTATGAATTTGCTCATTTATGAAAACGGGATTGTCAGTACTATCAAAATGCATTCTGTTTTCAACTATTTCCCAAATGCTAGGATGGAGAGAAAATAGATGACTACGCATTTTATGACTCCAAAATGAGTAGTCCTCTCCATCAAAGTGTGGAGGTTTTCCTAGAGAAATATAAAGTAAATGTGCATTCGAATTGTATGGCATGCGAGAATAGTCAAAAGAGTAGTTTTGATTAACCGTTCTCTTTTTCGATGAAGAGTCGTCGTCGTTGTCGTCTCTTGGTGAAGAAGAAGATGCATCGCTATCGTAGTAGATGATCTTCTTGATGCGCCTCTTCTTCTTCCCGTCCTTCTTCTTGTGACTCGAGCCTGAGTCAGTGGGCTTGTCATCTCTTGGCTCGTTGAAGATGGACTCCTTCTCCTTATCGTTGACCATCATCCCCTTTCCCTTAGGATCCATCTCTTCGAGCGGTTAGTCCCTTAGATGAAGAGTACGGCTCCGATACCAATTGAGAGCACCTAGAGGGGGGTGAATAGGTGATCCTGTAAAAATCAAACACTAATAGCCACAAAACTTAGTTATAAGTGTTAGTACGGCTAAGTAGCTTGAAGCGAGTTCTTGTGAACACAACAATCAGAAAGAAAGCAACACAAGACACGCGATTTTTATCCCGTGGTTCGGCCAAGTAGCACATGCCTACTTCCACGTTGTGGCGTCCCAATGGACGAGGGTTGCACTCAACCCCTTTCAAGTGATCCGATGATCAACTTGAATACCATGGTTTTTCCTTTAGAGTATTGTTCCCATTTGCGAGGAATCTCCACAAATTGGAGTCTCTCGCCCTTACAATAGAGATCACAAAGAAAGCACGGAGTAAGGTTGGGAAGAGCAACACACACAAGACACAAATCCGCAGCACACACACGCACACAAGCCAAGACTTGAGCTCAAAACGTAGCACAGTGAGTTCACGACTCAAACAGAGCTCAAATCACTAACACAGTCGATCAATTGCACGGAGGCGGAGTGCGGGAGTCTTAGAATGCTTAGTGAATGCTTAGATGTCTCCTCCATGCGCCTAGGGGACCCTTTTATAGCCCCAAGGAAGCTAGGAACCGTTGGAGACAAACTTGGAAGGCCATCCTTGCCTTCTGTCGAGTGGCGCACCGGACAGTCCGGTACGCCACCGGACAGCTACTGTAGCCTGTTCGGTGCGCAATTTCCTTCCAAATCGGGCACAGACGACCATTGCAGCTCCGGGCCTGTTGGCGCACTGGACACTGTCTGGTGCACACCGGACAGTCCGGTGCCCCCACCGACCGTTGGAGCTGCCACGCGTCGCCCGCAGATTACGCGGCCGACCGTTGGCACTGGCGGCCGTTGGCTCACCAGACAGTCCGGTGAATTATAGTCGTACGTCGTTGTTGATTCCCAAGAGCGGCGAGTTCACGCGGACCGGCCTGCACCACCAGACACTGTCCGGTGCACCACCGGACAGTCCGGTGTGCCAAGCCAAGCTGGAGTTTGCTGCTCATAGCCAACTCTTTTTCCAATTCTTTTCTCACTGTTTCTAGCACTTAGACAAAACACATTAGTACTCAAAACAATGTACTAAGTCTAGAAACATACCTTTTTCTTTGATTTGCACTTCTCACTTTACTTGGCACATAAGAACTTAATTAACCGTGTTGGGCCCTTAATCACCAAAACATTATTGAAATTGCCCAAGGGCACATTTCCCTTTCAATGTTCCGGGCAACGCATCCGACGACGGCGCCATCACGCCGTCCAGCTCATCGTCCACCTAAAGCCCAACCTGTCACATAAGTCGCTATTGACAGGCCATGAATTTTTGTGCACTGACGTTGTGTGAGTATCCTCGAACATGATGTATGTAGAGGAGTAACGCATCTGGTGGTGCAACGGCTAGGTGTACTACCTCGCTGATGAGCCTAGGGTGCACTTCGTCTGGCAGCCAGCCAAGTCATCGGTACTCGCCATGTCGCGCGCGTTCGACGACTACTATATCAAGGACTCTGGCGTCATCTCAGTGTCGGGGGTGACGCAGAGGAGGACCGACAATAATGACGAGTCCGTCATCCTCGCCATCGTCGGGGTAGCTTTTGTGTCAGCCTACCTTTAATTCTCTTCGCAAACACACACTTGCCTTTTTGTTTAAGCAAGCGTGTATGGTGGTGCGTGCCTGATGACTGACGATGTACGAGAGAACTTCTTCCGGCAGGTGTGGGACGTGCTCTCCAATGATAAGACCATGTACATCATGGTATATATCGAAGTCTGCATGATACCGATGGTTGTAATGTAGTTGCGAAATAGCTAGATTAAAATAACAAAATTTATGTATGTCAGGATCACAAATGGATTATGAAATCTTTTCTCATAACAGCATAACACACATTTAGTATACTAGCTGAGCGCACGTGCGTTGCAACGGGAACATATTTATCGTGGTATTATATGTTTTCGTTGCAACGCACGTCACTCAGCTAGTTATAAATTAATTATATAGATGAAGACTAAACGATGAGATAAATTTATCAAGTCTAATTAATCTATAATTAACAAATGTTTATTGTAGCATTATATGAGTGAATCATGAACCAAATTAGGCTTAATAGGTTCGCCTTACCTTTTAGTCTCTGTTTATCTATCTAATTCGTTTTCTAATTAGATTATATTTAATACTTCTAAGACTATCTCCAACAGCTTATCCATCTCATCCTCATATTCAAACTCCACTTTATGAACAACACAGTCTACAGTATAAAATATTGTTTTTGGTGATGGGCAAGCTGCTGGACAGAGTCTAACTCTACCTAGTATTGAAACATCTCATATGACAAAACTAAATTTAGTTCGTGGTATCCAGATGGGCCTTTAACTACTCTCTCTTATGCTCGCAATGTAAGTTTTAATGTACTGTCCTAAATTTGTGATGGCAGACATAACACACGGTCAGAGTCAGGAACGAAGAGACACGCTCGAGAGACCCGAGGATCATCTGTAGCTAGCTCATCAACAAATGCAAAATGAAACGTGTCAAGGTTCTCAATATTTTACGAGGACTAACTAAACTTTCTTCAGTTAGCTTGTATGAACATAGGGACTTGAAAATCTTATATCTCTCAATATTTGCTTGGTTCATGAACATGTCATCGACAATTATAGTGTTGGCATTCACATGCTCATATTGCTTGTGAATATCAGAGGACATGGTGATAAGCATGAGAAAAATACATCTAGTGAGTTATTTGTGTGCTTTCCATAAGCACTTTGGTCAGCATCACCAATGGCAAATCCAAAAACAGATCAAAGGAGGGACTGAATCATGGATTAGGGAGGCTTAAGATGACCACAATATGATTGAACTACCCTTGCTCTTAGGATTAGGTGGATGCATTCCGCCTCCCGGCTGGGTTTACTCTCCGACATTTGGCGCGCCAGGTAGGGAGAATCTAGAATATGATTTCCCCAGCCCGTCGCTGAAGTGGCTTCTCGACATTTGGTGGACATTGGGCAAATGCATTCTACCTCCCAGTTGAAATTGGTCCTCCTTCTCCGACATTTGGTGCGCCAAGCCGGGGGAATCTGGAATATGAATTCCCTAGCCTGCCGATGAATTGGCTTCTCTGATATCTGTGGTCTAGCCTGGTGAGGCCCGCCCTTATAAACCCGGTATCTGGTGTTCGTCAGATTTCATGTATCCAGTTATAAAGGAAGAATTTTCTCTCAGTCCAATCCTCATCCATGGATTTATTTTCCTATTTGCACATTTTGTTTCATCTACCCCTTTTGTGGGTCCAAACTTCTATTGTAATCATGAAATCCGAGTTATGTAGCTAACCATGCATCTAGTTTAGGACCCCACTTGATGATGAATGAAGAATGTATTACTAGGAACTTGGTCTAGGGGAAAGGTCCACGTTCTTGAGGGTGGTCCAGAGCTGGGTAGCCGCTTAGCCTAGTCCCGTATCATAAGCCTACACCCTCCACCACCCTAGAACAGCTGACCTAGTACCTCAGTCTAGGTACCTAGAGGTTCGGACCTCGTCCAGATTCGAGGACTGGTCCCAAAACTAGGCTCAACAAGGTTCAGTTGCATGATTTGATGGATTGAATACAACAAAGTAAGGATCCTAGGGTACGATTCTAAGCATCGATCTTGATCCGCGTTTAGGATAGGCCTCTAGTTTCATGGTAGCCTCAAACATTCGAGACTACCAATGTTCCAGGGGGGCAGTAGAGAAAAAACTTATCCTTACGACATGCAACACTTACACAAAAGTCTAGTCTGGAGGGGTCTGGCCCCATAAACCCGGACTACTAGTGTTTGTGGCACAGTTCATGTGTGCTAACCCATGGAAAGAATTACTCGCTCCTAGTTTTGTCTTTGCGGCAGCGGCGAAGCGTCACCAGGAGGACCACTCGACGTGGGGCCGCTGCATGATCACCGTTGACCAGCATGCTTGGAACAAAGCGCAGTTAT
Organism: Zea mays; assembly: GCF_902167145.1. Classification (NCBI taxonomy): domain Eukaryota; kingdom Viridiplantae; phylum Streptophyta; class Magnoliopsida; order Poales; family Poaceae; genus Zea; species Zea mays. Next base: position 166,022,003 of record NC_050102.1, read on the forward strand.
GGCCCCACCGGCGGGTTTGCCGCCTCTCCTAAGGTGGGCCTAGGGGTCTCTATCGATACCCCAAGACTAGGGTACCCACTACTCCTGGGTCAAGGCAAGACCCACATGATTATCTCTAGCCACGTAGCGACGCGATGACTAGCCCAGCTTAGAGACTAGGCCTGCCCGATGATTCAACTAGTCGACGGGCCCATTCTGGAGCCTCTGTCTCGCTGAGTCGGGCCGATGTCACCATGAGTTCCAAAGGGGGATTTGTTTGGCAACTTCAACCATAAGCCTTGGTTGCCACCGGTGTAGGTCAGACTTCCACACGGGTGCACTGGATCCCCAGCAATGGGGCCTTGGATCCACCTCATGTCCCCAGGATAAGAGCACTCCATAGATGCACCCTACGGCCGAACCCCTGTGGGACGGTCCCAACACCATGTGTGTGCCATCTAGACCTCCAGCCAATGGAGGTCTGGTGCTGCCACATGTCCGGGCTAATACCAGTGGGACCCAAACTTCCCTAAGTACCTTTTGGACCCTCGGTCAAGAGAAGTTTGGAGCTACCACGTCTGCATGTGCTCCTAGCCGCTGCTCGTCGCTCAGGCGAAGACCTAGTGCTGCCACATAGCTTGTGGCACATGATGTAAGCTGCCGGGTGGAGCCTGACGTAAGCCTCTGACATGGGGTCGTCCGTGTTCAATACGAGCAAGGTGCGTGCCTATCCACACTAGTGACAGGTGGCACGCACCCCGCATTGAATGTAGGCGGCCTGCGCAGCCCGCAAGGCCTGGACTGTGTTAGTAACCCGCATGTTATCAAGGCAAGACCATTGACTCTCTACGCCATGCATGGGCGCTTCTCATCATGACTCCGACTGTTCCAGCTACAGAGACAAGTGGAGGAGACAGGATGACATCATCCATCTACCCCTCTAAACATGCCAACGTACCATTCTACGCCGCTACCTACACCAGTGCCTTCGCCCGCATGTCAACAAGATAGGATGAAGGTGCGACTGGGCAGAGAATTCGTATGGCGACCAAGTGAAGACCTTGGACCGCATGATTAATAGCTCCATGCACTGTTTGTTATACAACTAAGGCCCACCTGTCGGGGTTCCTCAGTGCTCATGTATGTGCCTTCCTTCGACTATAAAAGGGAAGGCACACGCACCACCTAGATAGGCCAAGGACAATAGAGGCAACCACTTTGGGAGAACTCCGGGGGGGACATCTTCACTCGAACTCCCGGGGAGGCAACCCCATCCAGACCCAAGCTTTCTTAAGCTCTCAGCAATACGACTCACAATGGAGTAGGGTATTACGCTCCGGCAGCCCGAACCACTCTAAATCCTTTTGTGTTCTTGTGTTCGTCTATCTCATCAGGCAAACCCTAGGTCGCCCCTGCTCTTAGGATTAGGCGGGTGCATTCCGCCACCCGGCTGGGGTTTACTCTCTGACATATCTGATCCTTGAATTTGATAGTGTAAAATTTAGAGCCCATTATCATCCATAGTAGAACATGAAGGTTCCTTGCTTGATTTGAGATGATGCTTTAACATTGACTATTCAATTGGTGATTACAGTACAATATGTATAGGCAATGGTTATCCCTGTAGAATGTTTATGATGTTCCCATCTTGCTGAAAACCATATTTTGCTTCCAACATTTTTTTTCTTTTACAGGCCAAGCAAATGTTGGTGCCTTTTGGATCAGAAACGTTTATGCAGTCACTAACCTGTTAATCCATTCTATATTTGAAAGGCTACATGGTCTGAAGATGAGAAGAATGAACATTGTTGCATAAAAGTCTGAAGATGATTACAATCATACCCATCTTATTTATATTTCATATATTTTGTACTACCTCTATTTTTTTGCGCTAGCTAGTTCAATTTTACTCCAGAGGGAGTATCAAACAGTAACACAGTAGAATAAAAATGGTACATTCATGATTGACTGCATGCGAAACATTAAACAGACTATAGATATCGAAATAGACAATAGACCTGGATGTCAGATTCGAGACTTTTTGTATACAAACAGTTTGTGCGTTGAACATGCCCTCAGTGCTTGTGTATACAAAACTAAGAAATTTCGGACCCTAAAAACTACTATGTGCAACTATATTATACAAGTATAGAAAATCCGCAACCCGATAGCCTACACTGAAGGTCACAAATCTTAGCCTGATACTAGCCCAGCGCAGTTCGTTTTCTATGGGCCTGTGCTAGCCTGGCACGAAGGTGCAGGCCGGACCCATGCAAAGAAGCCCATTGAGTCGCCCATCATGGCCTGCTTTTAACGGTCGGCCCACTAAGGCCCACTGCCTGGCTGTCATATATAAAATACCTTCTAACAACACATTGCACAAGCAACTTATTTAACTCAATTTGTAGTTACAATTCTTTATTTATGTGTTTTCTGGGGTTTTCTTTATTGAGACTGGTTTAATTTAATCTGAGTTTTTTCTGTGTTTTGAGGGGTTTTTTTGGAAGACGGGCCCGAGTTGGCACAACCCTGTTTTTGTCGTGCTTATCGGGCCGAGCCGGCCTGGTTAGGCCTGTGAAAGGGAATTAGGCTTACACCTATTTCCTAATTGATTTTGGTGGTTGAATTGCCCAACACAAATAATTGGACTAACTAGTTTGCTCTAGTGTGCAAGTTATCCAGGTGCCAAAGGTTCACACTTAGCCAATAAAAAGACCAAGTATTGGGTTCAACAAAGAGAGCAAGGGATAACCGAAGGCAGCCCTGGTCTGGCGCACCGGACTGTCCGGTGCACCACCGAACAGTGTCCGGTGCACCAGGGGACTTCACGCTGAACTCTTCACCTTCGGGAAAATCTAGAGGCGCTCCGCTATAATTCACCGGACTGTCTGGTGTACACCGGACAATGTCCGATGCCCCAGAGGAGAGCGACTCTGGAACTCGCCAGCTTCGGGAATTCGCTCCGCTATAATTCACCGGACATGTCCGGTGTGCACCGGACTGTCCGGTGAGCCAGCGGAGCAACGACTACCTCGCGCCAACGGTCACCTGCAGACGCATTAAATGCGTGCCAGAGCGCGCAGAAGTCAGGCACGCGTGAAGTGGCGCACCGGACACTCTACAGTGCATGTCCGGTGCGCCAACGGACTTCCAGGCAGGCCCAGCAGTCAGGGCTCCAACGGTCGGAACCCAACGGCCTGGTGACGTGGCTGGCGCACCGGACACTGTCCGGTGCACCATACGACAGCCAGCCTCCACCAAACGGCTAGTTTGGTGGTTGGGGTTATAAATACCCCAACCACCTCACATTCAAGACATCCAAGTTTTAAACCTTCCAACCACTTACAATAGCTAGGCATTCAATACAAGACACACCCAAGTGATCAAATCCTCTCCCAATTCCACAAAAGCATTAGTGACTAGTGAGAGTGTTTTGTTGTGTTCTTTTGAGCTCTTGCGCTTGGATCGCCTTCTTTTCTTTCTCAATCTTTCTTGAGATCAAACTCACTTGTAATTGAGGCAAGAGACACCAATTGTGTGGTGGTCCTTGCGGGAACTTTGTGTTCCAAGTGTTTGAGAAGAAGAAGCTCACTCGGTCCGAAGGACCGTTTGAGAGAGGGAAAGGGTTGAAAGAGACCCGGTCTTTGTGACCACCTCAACGGGGAGTAGGTTTACGAGAACCGAACCTCAGTAAAACAAATCCGCGTGTCACACTCTTTATTCGCTTGCGATTTGTTTTGCACCCTCTTTTGCGACTCGATTATATTTCTAACGCTAACCCGGCTTGTAGTTGTGATTAACTTTGTAAATTTCAGTTTCGCCCTATTCACCCCCCCTCTAGGCGACTTTCAATTGGTATCAGAGCCCGGTGCTTCATTAGAGCCTAACCGCTCGAAGTGATGTCGGGAGATCACGCCAAGAAGGAGATGGAGACCGGCGAAAAGCCCACTTCAAGCCACGGGAAGGCTTCATCGGAAGAGTCCCGCAAAAAGGGAAAGGGGAAGGAGAAGAAAGCTTCTTCCCGCAAGTCGCATCGGAGTGGCGACAAGATAAAGAAGATGAGGAAGGTGGTCTACTACGAGACCGACACTTCATCACCTTCCACCTCCGGCTCCGACGCGCCCTCCGTAACTTCTAAGCGCCATGAGCGCAAGAAGTTTAGTAAGATCCCCCTACGCTACCCTTGCATTCCTAAACATACACCTTTACTTTCCGTCCCATTAGGCAAACCACCAACTTTTGATGGTGAAGATTATGCTAGGTGGAGTGATTTAATGCGATTTCATCTAACCTCACTCCACAAAAGTATATGGGATGTTGTTGAGTTTGGTGTACAGGTATCATCCGTAGGGGATGAAGACTATGATGAGGATGAAGTGGCCCAAATCGAGCACTTCAACTCCCAAGCCACAACGATACTCCTCGCCTCTCTAAGCCGAGAGGAGTATAACAAGGTGCAAGGACTAAAGAGCGCCAAGGAAGTTTGGGACGTGCTCAAGACCGCGCACGAAGGGGATGAGCTAACAAAGATTACCAAGCGGGAAACGATCGAGGGGGAGCTCGGTCAATTCCGACTTCGCAAAGGAGAAGAGCCACAAGACATGTACAACCGGCTCAAAAACCTTGGTGAACCAAGTGCGCAACCTCGGGAGCAAGAAATGGGATGACCACGAAATGGTTAAGGTTATTCTAAGATCACTCATTTTTCTTAACCCTACTCAAGTACAATTAATTCATGGCAATCCTAGATACACACTAATGACTCCCGAGGAAGTAATCGAGAATTTTGTGAGCTTTGAGTTTATGATCAAGGGCTCACGGAAGATCAACGAGCTTGACGAACCCTCCACGTCCGAAGCTCAACCGGTCGCATTCAAAGCGACGGAGGAGAAGAAGGAGGAGTCCACACCGAGTAGACAACCAATCGACGCCTCCAAGCTCGACAACGAGGAAATGGCGCTCGTCATCAAGAGCTTTCGCCAAATCCTCAAACAAAGGAGGGGGGAGGACTACAAACCCCGCTCCAAGAAAGTGTGTTACAAATGTGGTAAGCCCGGTCATTTTATTGCAAAATGTCCTATATCTAGTGACAGTGACAGGGGCGACGACAAGAAGGGGAGAAGAAAGGAGAAGAAGAGGTACTACAAAAAGAAGGGCGGCGATGCCCATGTTTGTCGCGAGTGGGACTCCGACGAAAGCTCTAGCGACTCCTCCGACGACGAGGACGCCGCCAACATCGCCGTCACCAAGGGACTTCTCTTCCCCAACGTCGGCCACAAGTGCCTCATGGCAAAAGACGGCAAAAAGAAAAAGGTTAAATCTAAATCCTCCACTAGATATGAGTCCTCTAGTGATGATAATGCTAGTGATGAGGAAGATAATTTGCGTACCCTTTTTGCCAACTTAAACATGCAACAAAAAGAGAAATTAAATGAATTAATTAGTGCCATCCATGAAAAGGATGACCTCTTGGACTCCCAAGAGGACTTCCTAATCAAGGAAAACAAAAAGCATGTTAAAGTTAAAAATGCTTATTCTCTAGAAGTTGAAAAATTATCTAGTGAACTAAGCACTTGCCATGAGACTATAGACAACCTTAGAAATGAGAATGCTAATTTGTTAGCTAAGGTTGATTCTATTGCTTGTAATGTTTCAATTCCTAATCTTAGAAATGATAATGATGATTTGCTTGCTAAGATTGAAGAATTAAACATGTCTCTTACTAGCCTTAGGATTGAAAATGAAAAATTGCTTGCTAAGGCTAAGGAATTAGATGATTGCAATGCTACAATTTCCGACCTTAGAACTAAAAATGATATATTGCATGCTAAGGTTGTAGAATTGAAATCTTGCAAACCCTCTACATCTACCGTTGAGCACACTTCTATTTGTACTAGATGTAGAGATGTTGATATTAATGCTATACATGATCACATGGCTTTAATTAAACAACAAAATGATCATATAGCAAAATTAGATGCTAAAATTGCCGAGCATGACTTAGAGAATGAAAAATTTAAATTTGCTAGAAGCATGCTCTATAAAGGGAGATGCCCTGGCATTAAGGATGGCATTGGCTTCCAACAGGGAGGCAATGTCAAAATTAATGCCCCTCCTAAGAAATTGTCCAACTTTGTTAAGGGCAAGGCTCCCATGCCTCAAGATAACGAGGGATACATTTTGTACCCTGCCGGTTATCCTGAGAGCAAGATTAGGAGAATTCATTCTAGGAAGTCTCACTCTGGCCCTAACCATGCTTTTATGTATAAGGGTGAGACATCTAGTTCTAGGCAACCAACCCGTGCTAAGTTGCCTAAGAAGAAAACTCCTAATGCATCAAATGATGATGACATTTCATTTAAAACTTTTGATGCATCTTATGTGTTAACTAACAAATCCGGCAAAGTAGTTGCCAAATATGTTGGGGGCAAGCACAAGGGGTCAAAGACTTGTGTTTGGGTGCCCAAAGTTCTTGTTTCTAATGCCAAAGGACCCAAAACCATTTGGGTACCTAAAGTCAAGAACTAAACATGTTTTGTAGGTTTATGCATCCGGGGGCTCAAGCTGGGTAATCGACAGCGGGTGCACAAACCACATGACAGGGGAGACGAAGATGTTCTCCTCCTACGAGAAAAACCAAGATCCCCAACGAGCTATCACATTCGGGGATGGAAATCAAGGTTTGGTCAAAGGATTGGGTAAAATTGCTATATCTCCTGACCATTCCATTTCCAATGTTTTTCTTGTAGATTCTTTAGATTACAATTTGCTTTCCGTTTCTCAATTATGTCAAATGGGCTACAACTGTCTTTTTACTGATATAGGTGTCACTGTCTTTAGAAGAAGTGATGATTCAATAGCATTTAAGGGTGTGTTAGAGGGTCAGCTATACTTGGTAGATTTTGATAGAGCTGAACTCGACACTTGCTTAATTGCTAAGACTAACATGGGCTGGCTCTGGCATCGCCGACTGGCACATGTTGGGATGAAGAATCTTCATAAGCTTCTAAAGGGAGAGCACATTTTAGGATTAACAAATGTTCATTTTGAGAAAGACAGGATTTGTAGCGCATGCCAAGCAGGGAAGCAAGTTGGTGCCCATCATCCACATAAGAACATCATGACGACTGACAAGCCACTGGAGCTCCTACATATGGATTTATTCGGCCCGATTGCTTACATAAGCATCGGCGGGAGTAAGTACTGTCTAGTTATTGTGGATGATTATTCTCGCTTCACTTGGGTATTCTTTTTGCAGGAAAAATCTCATACCCAAGAGACATTAAAGGGATTCTTAAGACGGACTCAAAATGAGTTTGGCTTAAGGATCAAAAAGATTAGAAGCGACAACGGGACAGATTTCAAGAACTCTCAAATTGAAGGTTTCCTTGAGGAGGAGGGCATCAAGCATGAGTTCTCTTCTCCCTACACCCCACAACAAAATGGTGTAGTGGAGAGGAAGAATAGAACTCTACTGGACATGGCAAGAACCATGCTTGATGAGTACAAGACTTCGGATCGGTTTTGGGCCGAAGCGGTCAACACGGCTTGCTACGCCATCAACCGGTTGTATCTACACCGAATCCTCAAGAAGACATCATATGAACTCCTAACCGGTAAAAAGCCCAATATTTCATATTTTAGAGTCTTTGGTAGCAAATGCTTTATTCTTATTAAAAAAGGTAGAAAATCCAAATTTGCTCCTAAGACTGTAGAAGACTTTTTACTTGGATATGATTCAAACACAAGGGCATATAGAGTCTTTAACAAGTCCTCGGGACTAGTTGAAGTTTCTTGTGACGTTGTGTTTGATGAGACTAACGGCTCTCAAGTAGAGCAAGTTGATCTTGATGAGATAGGTGATGAAGAGGCTCCATGCATCGCGCTAAGGAACATGTCCATTGGGGATGTGTGTCCTAAGGAATCCGAAGAGCCTCCAAATGCACAAGATCAACCATCCTCCTCCACGCAAGCATCTCCACCAACTCAAAATGAGGATGAGGCTCAAGTTGATGAAGGAGAAGATCAAGCAAATGAGCCACCTCAAGATGACGGCAATGATCAAGGGGGAGATGCAAATGATAAAGACAAGGAGGATGAAGAACAAAGACCGCCACACCCAAGAGTCCACCAAGCAATCCAACGAGATCAACCCGTCGACACCATCCTCGGCGACATTCATAAGGGGGTAACCACTAGATCTCGTGTTGCTCATTTTTGTGAACATTACTCTTTTGTTTCCTCTATTGAGCCACACAGGGTAGAGGAAGCACTACAAGATTCGGATTGGGTGGTGGCGATGCAAGAGGAGCTCAACAACTTCACTAGAAACGAGGTATGGCATTTAGTTCCACGTCCTAATCAAAATGTTGTAGGAACCAAATGGGTCTTCCGCAACAAGCAAGATGAGCATGGTGTGGTGACAAGGAACAAAGCCCGACTTGTGGCCAAGGGATACTCCCAAGTCGAAGGTTTGGATTTCGGTGAAACCTATGCACCCGTAGCTAGGCTTGAGTCAATTCGCATATTATTAGCCTATGCTACTTACCATGGCTTCAAGCTTTATCAAATGGACGTGAAGAGTGCCTTCCTCAATGGACCGATAAAGGAAGAGGTCTATGTTGAGCAACCTCCCGGCTTTGAAGATAGTGAGTACCCTAACCATGTTTATAAACTCTCTAAGGCGCTTTATGGGCTCAAGCAAGCCCCAAGAGCATGGTATGAATGCCTTAGAGATTTTCTTATCACTAATGGCTTCAAAGTTGGAAAAGCCGATCCTACACTCTTCACTAAAACTCTTGAAAATGACTTGTTTGTATGCCAAATTTATGTTGATGATATTATATTTGGGTCTACTAACGAGTCTACATGTGAAGAATTTAGTAGGATCATGACACAAAAATTCGAGATGTCTATGATGGGGGAGTTGAAGTATTTCTTAGGGTTTCAAGTGAAGCAACTCCAAGAGGGCACCTTCCTAAGCCAAACAAAGTATACTCAAGATATCCTAAGCAAGTTTGGAATGAAGGATGCCAAACCCATCAAGACACCCATGGGAACCAATGGGCATCTCGACCTCGACACGGAAGGTAAGTCCGTGGATCAAAAGGTATATCGGTCGATGATTGGTTCATTACTCCATTTATGTGCATCTCGACCGGACATTATGCTTTCCGTATGCATGTGTGCAAAATTCCAAGCCAACCCTAAGGAAGCTCACCTTACGGCCGTGAAACGAATCTTGAGATATTTAGTTTATACTCCTAAGTTTGGGCTTTGGTATCCTAGGGGATCCACTTTTGATTTGATTGGTTATTCGGATGCCGACTGGGCGGGGTGTAAAATTAATAGAAAGAGCACATCGGGGACTTGCCAGTTCTTGGGAAGATCCTTGGTGTCTTGGGCTTCAAAGAAGCAAAATTCCGTAGCTCTTTCTACCGCTGAAGCCGAGTATATTGCCGCAGGCCATTGTTGTGCGCAATTACTTTGGATGAGACAAACCCTGCGGGACTATGGTTACAAATTAACCAAAGTTCCTTTGCTATGTGATAATGAGAGTGCAATCCGCATGGCGGATAATCCCGTCGAGCATAGCCGCACTAAACACATAGCCATTCGGTATCATTTTCTAAGGGATCACCAACAAAAGGGAGATATCGAGATTTCATACATTAATACTAAAGATCAATTAGTCGATATCTTTACCAAGCCTCTTGATGAACAAACTTAGGCATGAGCTAAATATTCTTGATTCTAGGAACTTCTTTTGTTGATTTGCACACATAGCTCATTTATATACATTTGATCATATCTCTTTCATATGCTATGACTAATGTGTTTTCAAGTCTATTTCAAACCAAGTCATAGGTGTATTGAAAGGGAATTGGAGTCTTCGGCGAAGACAAAGGCTTCCACTCCGTAACTCATCCTTCGCCGTCACTCCGGGCATCTCTCCGTCTGTGGGGGAGAGAGCAAGCAAAATACCTCCGTCTTTGGTATAATCTTCACTCATGTTTTATTTTGCCAAAGGGGAGAAAGTAGTTAAATGGGCTCTAATGATTCCGTTTTTGGCGCTTTATGCCAAAGGGGGAGAGAGCATGAGCCCAAAGCAAAAGGACCGCACCACCACCCATTTTTAAAATTTTGGTTTTCAATTGTTTTTAAATTGGTTTATGATTTTCAATTGGTAAATTTCAAATTGATATCTCATTATGTTCAAAAGAGGGAGAGAATAGCTTTTTCAAAATCAATATCTTAAAACCCTCTTGAACACTAAGAGGAGAAATTTATCAAGGGGGAGTTTTGTTTAAATCAAAGGAAAAGCATTTGAAATAGGGGGAGAATATTTCAAAATCTTGAAAATGCTTCACAAAATCTTATTCATTTACCTTTGACCATTTGCAAAAGAACTTTGAAAAGGATTTACAAAAGAATTTGCAAAAACAAAACATGTGGTGCAAGCGTGATCCAAAATGTTGAAATGAAAGAAACAATCCATGCACATCTTATAAGTATTTATATTGGCTCAATTCCAAGCAACCTTTGCACTTACATTATGCAAACTAGTTCAATTATGCACTTCTATATTTGCTTTGGTTTGTGTTGGCATCAATCACCAAAAAGGGGGAGATTGAAAGGGAATTAGGCTTACACCTATTTCCTAATTGATTTTGGTGGTTGAATTGCCCAACACAAATAATTGGACTAACTAGTTTGCTCTAGTGTGCAAGTTATCCAGGTGCCAAAGGTTCACACTTAGCCAATAAAAAGACCAAGTATTGGTTTCAACAAAGAGAGCAAGGGATACCCGAAGGCAGCCCTGGTCTGGCGCACCGGACTGTCCGGTGCACCACCGGACAGTGTCCGGTGCACCAGGGGACTTCACGCTGAACTCTTCACCTTCGGGAAAATCCAGAGGCGCTCCGCTATAATTCACCGGACTGTCCGGTGTACACCGGACAGTGTCCGGTGCCCCAGAGGAGAGTGACTCTGGAACTCGCCAGCTTCGGGAATTCGCTCCGCTATAATTCACCGGACATGTCCGGTGTGCACCGGACTGTCCGGTGAGCCAGCAGAGCAACGGCTACCTCGCGCCAACGGTCACCTGCAGACGCATTAAATGCGCGCCAGAGCGCGCAGAAGTCAGACACGCGCGAAGTGGCGCACCGGACACTCTACAGTGCATGTCCGGTGCGCCAACGGACTTCCAGGCGGGCCCAGCAGTCAGGGCTCCAACGGTCGGAACCCAACGGCCTGGTGACGTGGCTGGCGCACCGGACACTGTCCGGTGTGCACCGGGCTGTCCGGTGCACCATACGACAGCCAGCCTCCACCAAACGGCTAGTTTGGTGGTTGGGGTTATAAATACCCCAACCACCTCACATTCAAGACATCCAAGTTTTCAACATTCCAACCACTTACAAGAGCTAGGCATTCAATACAAGACACACCCAAGTGATCAAATCCTCTCCCAATTCCACAAAAGCATTAGTGACTAGTGAGAGTGATTTGTTGTGTTCTTTTGAGCTCTTGCGCTTGGATCGCCTTCTTTTCTTTCTCAATCTTTCTTGAGATCAAACTCACTTGTAATTGAGGCAAGAGACACCAATTGTGTGGTGGTCCTTGCGGGAACTTTGTGTTCCAAGTGTTTGAGAAGAAGAAGCTCACTCGGTCCGAAGGACCGTTTGAGAGAGGGAAAGGGTTGAAAGAGACCCGGTCTTTGTGACCACCTCAACGGGGAGTAGGTTTGCAAGAACCGAACCTCGGTAAAACAAATCCGCGTGTCACACTCTTTATTCGCTTGCGATTTGTTTTGCACCCTCTCTTGCGACTCGATTATATTTCTAACGCTAACCCGGCTTGTAGTTGTGATTAACTTTGTAAATTTCAGTTTCGCCCTATTCACCCCCCCTCTCTAGGCGACTTTCAGCCTGCAACGTGGCGGGCTCGTGCATAGATGTGAGCCCACGAGACTTCAAGGCTCGGCCTAGTTTGTTAGCCCTTCCCTAATCGGTTCGTGCTTCACCGGGCTCGTGTCATACCGAACCAGGCAACCCGTTTGTACATCTCTTAGTAATGTCCGGCTTATGGACTATACTAGGTATATGCCCGTGCATTGCCACGAGGCGGGAGAGCGGGTGGAGTGGTGCCTAGACTACAAATATAATTATTGTTTATTTTTAAAAACTAAGGTATGTGTGGTCTAGTGGTTAGCCCCAAATTTCTAGAGCAAAAGGGGCGTGGGTTTGAGTACTTGATCTGCACTATTTTTTGTGCGCGCACGCTGCGCGGGCGTTGGGCGTGGTGAACTTAAAGTCGTGGTAGCACCAGGTACTCACATTAAGTTCTTAATAAATTAGTATAGATATAGAAAAGCATCTATTGACCTGCTTATAGATTATTATAATCTAGATATCTAGATTACATAATCTATCTAATAATTTGTGTTGTGTGTTTACCTCTCAACTTATTTAAGCTGGATTATATAATCTAGAGTGTAAATAAACATGGCTCAACTACTGCTTCGCAAGCATGTCTTAGATCTAAATGTACAAACGAGCTTCTTAGTTCATTGGATCATGATCTAATCGTATGTCATATTTAACGTTTAAACCTTTTCAATTTCCACTGCCAGCTCATACGACTTTATAAAAAAAATCCTAACAAATTACGATTGTATCGTAATCTAGAAAGACCATAAAACTCACTCGCACGCTTACAGCTAAGGCCTGCGCCTGCTTACACAACGATCGTTCCCAGTGATCATTCCATGGATCTTAACAAGTTATTCTACATACCACATCTTACAAGTCATTTCAGCTTTGACCCAATTTGCCATCGCGACCATTAGCGCTACTCCATGTCTTGGCCTTGTGTACATGGTTGTCCACGTCCGACAAGAACAGACCAAATGCCGCGCGCGATGAGCCGCCATCCTTCCAGGCCACGGCCGCGGCATCCCTGTGCGCCGTCACACGTGCTCTGAGCTGCTCCCCTTCCTTGAACTCCATTACCATCTTTACCTTGCGCTCGACCTCCTCGGCGTTGACCAGTCCCTGCTGCCATCCAACCAGATCCACACCGATCCCGGCCTCCTCCACCATGACCACCGAGTTCATCTTCTGCTCCGCGTACATAGGCCAGCAAAGCATAGGCACTCCGGCCGTGACCGCCTCCATCACCGAGTTCCACCCGCAGTGCGTCACGAAGGCACCTGTGGCCCTGTGGTTGAGCACGTTCACCTGCGGCGCCCATAGCTTGACAACGAGGCCGCGAGCTCTGGTCCTCTCCAAGAACCCGGCCGGCAGGAGCGCACAGAGGTCGAAGTCGGCGCGCGGGTCGAACAGCCTCCCTGGGTCCACGCCCTCGGTGGGGAGAGGAGCCCGCACCACCCACAGGAACCGGTGCCCGGACCTCTCCAGGCCGACGGCAATCTCCTTGAGCTGCTCCTCCGAGTGGGCGGCGGCGCCTAAGCTTCCGAAGCAGAGGAACACGACGCTGCGCTCCGGTTGCTCGTCGAGCCACGCGAGGCACTCGTGCTTTTCTTTCGCCTCGCCGACGCCGACGCCGTCGCCGTCACCGGCTCCCACAACCAACGGCCCAACACAGTACACCGGAGGCATCCTCCTGCACCCGTCGTCGCCGATGGGGAGGAACAGTGGGTCCCTGAGAGCTCTCAGCACCCGGCCCTCCAGCGACGCGAACGTGTTCACCAAGATGCCTTCGGGCTCCGGGTTCCGGCGCGACACACGCATCATCGTCTTGTACGTCTCGCTGGCCGGGTCGTCGAGCATCGGTGGCATGAGGTACGACGCCGGCATGGGTGGGACGCCGGAGATGCTGAGAGGGGTGTCTCCGAGCTCCTTGAAGCTTGGCTGGCCTTCCGCGTGGGTCCAAGGAAGCTGGAGGAACACCGCGACGGCGGAGGCGTTGGTGGCGTAGAAGGTGTAGGCCGGGATCCCGAGCTCCTTGGTGACGTCGAGCGCGTCGGCGGAGGGCCCGTCCAGGATCACCGCGTGGACGACGCTTCGGGCAGGCTGCTGCTGCTGCAGGGAGCAGAGGAACTCACGGAGGGGATCGTTGTAGCGTTTCACGGTCTTGAAGTACCAGAGGAGTCCGTCGCCACCGCAGTCCGTGATCGCGGGAGGGTTCTGGATCCGAGGGAGCCTGTGGATGGTGACCGACGGCTTGGCGGAGGCGACGCGGTCGACGGCGGCTGCCAAAGTGACGTCCTGGTCCATGGTGAGGTCGATGAGCGCGACCGCAACAGCGTAGCCCTCCTCCAGGAGGACGTCAGCGAGTTGCATCATCGGGACGAAGTGGCTGACGAAGAGACCGGGGTACAGAACGATCGTCTTCTTGATGGCTTGCATACTGGTGGTGCTGGATCGGAGGCAAGTGCTTTCTCCCTTTCGGGGAAGAAGACTAGATGGAGATGGAGATGGAGTGGGGGGGGGGGGGGGGGGGGGGGTGGAGCCTAGGGACGCACGCCGTGTGGTTCGTTCCTTTCCTCTCCCAGTCTCCCGTGACTTGTTCACTCGTTTATATATCTACCAGACTACCACCATATCATTATTTACTAGTCTGTATGTGCTAACATTAACAACTGTTCAGGATCGGTTTGGTTCCTTTAGTTTAGAGACTAAAATTTAGTTACGAGACTAAAGTTGGTCTCTACCATATTTGGTTTTAGAGACTAAAAGTATTTAAAATATATTAAATGAACCATAAGTGACTAAAATACCCTTAACATTCTTTCGTTATTAGCGCAACGAAAACAAAAAATGAGCAAAAAGTGAAATTTATATGGTTTAGTCCCTTTTAGTCACCACTTGAGGAACTAGAGACAAACAATTTAGTCCCACTGTTTGGTAATTTAGAGACTAAATAAGACTAGAATAGAGGGACTAATCTTTAGTCTCTCGAACCAAACGGGACCTAAGTCACTTTTATCATCAACCTATGTCCACATCAGTATCACGTCACCTTTTCTTTTGCACATTCGTATTTAAAATGAAACACAACTTTTAGTTCAAAGTACATAAAATTCGAAAAACATAAAAAAATACATAGCTTGTTAAATAAAATAAAACTACAAAATTAAATAAAGTACATAAATATGACAAATTTTAAAAACAATAAAATTACATAGATCATAAAAAACTATTCTTTACCATTCTCATCCTATTCTCGACTTCTTCCATATTTTCTTTGCCATCTATTTTTAATTATTTCGCCAATTGTTTAACGTCCAACATGTGGAGCCTTCTCATGTCGTTATTTATGTTATCGATGTTCTGATCTATCAACTAGGTGAACTGATTTGTACAACTTTCCATAATTTAACTTCTTGTTGCCTTTGTAGAGATGCTTCACAATGACCTTCTTCTGCCTAGGGCTCTCGTTGTTGCTCGTTGTGGCCCTTTGCCCTACGTTGCGTTCTTGCCCTATCGCAACAAATAGGATGTGGTGCTTCACAGTATCGGGCAATCCGGAGCTAGAATACCCCATCCACGTTGAGGCAGGGTCGTTTGCTCGTATCGTCTGAGTCGGATTCACCATGCCACACACCACTTTGGTTGATGGCGATGTACACATCACATATGCTCCAACTTGAATTCTATTTCATCGGGCCTACTGTGCAAGCTACCTTTGTCGCTTGGAGCTGCTGAGCATCATCTGATCCTCTTGGTCGGGTCACAGACAAGCAGTTGTATATGTCGTTGAAAAGGGTGCTCTTTTGGTTACTCGTGAACCACCAACCCTTGAGCCGCTTGGTAGTACAATGACGAGGAGGGCTCAATGGTGGAGTTGCATGTGACCGCTATTTGGCCCCAAAAGACTAACCCTTTTTTGTTATTTACCTCAATAGGGTCACTGGAGACAGTGTTATCCTAAACGGTTTTAGACGACCATTTAAACGGGTCTAAACGGTAAATGGAGGAACATCGTGCAGTTAGGGCCTAGGCGGTCTTCTAAACGGTTGGCTTGTTTAAATGGTCAACGCTCGATCTAAACGGTCTAATAGAACGGGTTTAAACGAGTTTTAAATGATGTTTAGCCTATTTATTGAGTCGTTTTCTTGATAGGGCCAAAATGTGGTGGGCTCAGCTACATTGGCCTGTTATTGTTATGTTCCCTCACCTTCTCTACCCCAAGATTGCCTTCTTTCCTTTGGTTTTGACAGTTTCTATACATGAATATGTATTCTTCGAACATGTTTTAGTTGTTGTTCTATGATTAACTAATCTAGGGTGTGAGTTTAGTTGTCTTGAATTGGTCATTTTGGTGATATGGATATGTAATATGTTATGTCGGAGCTGTTGTCCGTTTATAAC
This sequence comes from Zea mays, assembly GCF_902167145.1. NCBI lineage: Eukaryota > Viridiplantae > Streptophyta > Magnoliopsida > Poales > Poaceae > Zea > Zea mays. The sequence continues at coordinate 166,038,319 of NC_050102.1, forward strand.
AATTTTTATCGCTAACCAAATATATTTGTGGATTTACTTATTTACTCTTACTGAAATTTACTTACTGCATACTAACCATTAACCCTTCTTATGTAGGTACATAGTTTAGATAGAGAGGACATCAAAAGCTTTGTCTTTACTTCAAAAAAGGATAGTGAAAAGCTATTTAATCTTGTTGAAATGTTACTATAGTAGAAAAACGTTTAGATCATTTAATTCTGTTTAAACATGTTCAAACACGTCTAAACACTAAATAGAGCCTTGTCGTTCGTCTACCGTTTACATTACCATATCAGGAGTGTATTAATCATGCATTCATACATAGGCGTGGACCCACGTTGGGCCGAGCGGGGGCACGGGCCCCACACATTTTTCTTGTTTTAGTGGACATTTTATTCTATTTACTGTAGATACAAAAGTTCATTAGTTAGTAGATCTCTATTTAGGCCTCCACTCAAATGTTGGGCCCCCACTTTGATTTTAGGCTGGGTCCGCCACTTGTTCATGTAGGCACCTATAAACGTATAAACTCATAAAATATTCTCTACATACAAAAAGTGTGGAACTCATAAAGATATATGTGTCATTACAAGCCTTTTATCCTTCGTGTTAGTTCAATTCCGTCAACGTTGGAACTGTGATGTAGCAGGGAATATAGACTAGTTGGAGGTCGCATCGCTATGACTATTTGGTGGCACTACCATGCATGACGAAGCACGAGAAGGAGCAGGGCACTATATGTGGGAGGAACACCATACGTGGGAGGTAATGCAAGAGGAGCACCATAAAGAGAAGGATATTAAGGAGGAGCATCGTATGAGCCATACAAAGAGTGTATGGATACCAATACGTACATGTATGGAGGAGGATACATATAAATGAAAGGTTGTGGAGGACAAACATTAGTGGAAGGGCTTCATTAATACTAGGAGGAGGACTGTCGGTGATTAGAGGCTTAGTAGTAGGAGGGGCATCGTTATTTGATCAGTAAGGATATGGAGGAGGAGCATGCGGATAAGGAAATAGATGTTGAATTAGCTCATGGGGATGAGCAGAATCGTCCTCTTGCGGATGGTGGATGAGAGAGAGAAAGACCGTCGAAGAAGACTTGTCCTACACCAATAGGGGTCTCGAGACGTTGCGGAGATTACTCGTTGAGCAAATCCGTGAAGTTTTATAGTTGGGACTCCATATCGGATCCATATCGAAACGGAGGTTGGAAAGACCCTAAAACTCTAAACGGATATAAAAATGTGTGTGTGAAGGAGAGAACTTTATAATTGAAGGTGAAAGTGTGTGAACGAATCGAATGACCCCTTAATTTATAGGTAAGATTTTTCAATTTTTTGAATTGTTTTAGGATTTTTGGGATTTAAAAAAACGACGGAAATGATTGGAACAAAACCATAAGGGCCGGTTTGGTGGACATGGATCACGAGTAATCTATCACATCCCCTAGACAGTAAGTATTAACCATATCTGGTTGGTAGTGGCCACGATTCCAATGCGTCGGTCAGTTTCGGTTGGTCGACATCCAACATAATATGTGTTGTCGAGACTGGAGTTGTTCACTTCAGATCAAAGTAGGTAATTTAGATTGTTGCTGATGTAATTTATAGAGACAAATATTATAGAAACAGTAGAAGCCGATGCTAACCTATCCGACCGTCTTGGGGGTGTCGCCCATCGCACTTAATCGAGTCGGTACTAGGGATGACAGCGGGTAATTCCTCGTCGGGTTTTAGCTCCCCATCCCCGCGACGAAAAAAATTCCCCGCGGGGATCCCCACGAACGCTTGCGGGGGACATTTCTTCCCCATCCCCGTTACCCGTGGGGATAAATTCCCATCGATGATCCCCGTCCACGCTTAAATTATAATTAGATCATATTTCATTTGTTATTAATATAAAACATTGTCACTTATACACATTGTTAGTTGTAAAAATCATTATGTGTACATTAAAATGAATGCATTTGTACAACGAGTGATCTCTTGGCAAGAAAATTATTTATTTTTATCATTAACTATTATATAAAAATATTATTACATGTAAGTTTAATGGGTCCCCGCGGGAAACGGTGATGGAGGATGTTTCCCCATCCCGTCGCAGTTTATCTGTCGGGGAAGAATTTTTCCTCGTTTACATCCTCGTAGAGGAAGAAATTTCCGCATCCTCATTTTCTAATAGAGAGATTTCTGGTGGGGAACGGGAGATCAGATCCCCGTTGCGATCTCTAGTCGGTACCGAATACGATACCCTGTCAGGCTGTCCTGAAAAACCACGATCAATACGGACCGCCGCTGGCAGAGTTTGATACTCCTAGTATTCTAAACGCCGTAGACTCGTAGTGGTGATGGTGGCAGTACTGCAGGCGACTCTCAGCCACAGCGGGAGCATCTTGGTGCGTTAGGTTGCCAACCATATCGGCTAAAATAAAATTACAGGTACAGCTTCTGTTCTCAACTTCTATTCGCATGTGTTTGTTAAATGCGTTGTTTGCCACTATTTATCAGCATCTCCCATAGCTTGACCTACAAAATTACCCTATAATTTAAAAACGAGTGTATTTTATAAGATTTATTGCACCAATGAAATATTCTACTTCAACAGCAAAGCCTCAAATCTAGATTATGGCACACCACACTACGGTATAGTATATTTAAGGTACTTAAGAGAATCCCCTATAACTTTTTAACCAAATTTTATAAAATGAGGCACTGTTGGATTAGTTTTGCATCTCCAACAATGTGATCTATAAAAATACCCTATAATTTAAAAATGGATGTGTTTTATACAATTTAAGGCACTAACAAAACATTCTGCTCCAACAGTAAAACCACAAATCTAGATTATAGGGCAGTCCAATACGGTATAGTATATTTGAGGCACTTGAGAGGGTACCCTATAACTTTTTGACCAAATTTTATGAAATGAGGCACTATTATAGTAGTTTTCCAACGTAGAGCCTTATATTTCAATTATAGGCACCAATTTGAGGCATTGTTGGAGATGCTTTAAGGGTCTGTTGGTCGACCGATTAAATTTTAGCCAGCTAAATTTAGATGCAATGAATCTAAATGACCCAGCTAAAATTTTTAGCTGGTTTAATCTAGCTAAATTTAGTTTAAGTTTAACTAAGCCTATTAGCTTTAGGATACCAACATTCCACCTAAAGTTTAGGTAAGAGAATTTTAGCCGATTAAAATTTAGCTTTGAAATTAAGGTAGCTAAATTTTAGTTTGATGAATTTTGAATAGGCCCTACTAATCCACTTTTTAATATTTTTTCTAAACATTTTTTCCTGTAGACAAAGACAAAAGAAAAAACTTACATGGAATTAGACGCAGGTGAAGCTATGGGTCGTGGGAGAGTCTAAGGCCCCGTTTCAATCTCACGGGATAAACTTTAGCTTCCTGCTAAACTTTAGCTATCTCTACTAACTATTAAGGGGGCAGTGTAGACTGCCCTCGCTCCTACCCGCTCCCGCACGCCCGCGCCAGCGAATCCCGCACGCCCCGCACGACCCGCCGTCCGCCGCGCGCCCCCAGACACCGCCGCTTCCCCCAATCCCGCAAAGGCCGCCCGCACTAGCGAAAACCCTGTCCTCCGCACGCCCGCAACGGCCGCATCCGCCGCACGACCCGCCGTCCGCCGCACGACCACGCGCCCCAGACGCCTCCGCGCCCCAGACGCCTCCGCCCGCCCGACCTCTGGGATCCTCGCCGCCGCAAACAGCCCGCCAACCACGCTCGCCCCCCTCCCAATCCTTTGGCGAATCGAGCCGCGTCCCCAACAATCTCGAACCCCCGCCGCAATCGGGCGGGCGGAGCACGACCGCCGCATGCTCCGCCGCGCGCTCCGAGCTCAATCCCCCGCGCGCGAAGCCCCGAGCTCAATCCGCCCGCCGACCTCGACCCGTAAGGCTTCCTCGCCCGCTTCGTCCCTGCACCTGCTACCCGTTTGCGGAAATCCCGAGCCGACCGACTGCTTGTTTTCTCTGACTGAGTGCCGGGTGCGCGTGTCATTGAGTGTCTGTGCGTGCTTCCACGGCCCAGGTGTGTGATTCGGTCGCCCTGGCTCTCCACCGCTACGGTGGTATCGAATCCTTGCGGACCTAGAGATATGGCCGGATCTATTAGTGCATCGGGGAGGGGGTAGAAATGGGGGGATGACCTTGAGTTTTTTTTCTACAAACGTACTTCAAGCTCTGAATCTAATTGTCTGATCCATTTCTGTGCTTATGACAACTTAGCTTAATAGCCTGATGTTGAATGCATCACCTGGTTCACACTAAATCATAATAGGAAAGTCCCTTCATACATGTTATTTACCCTCTTCTGATGATGACAGGAAAGACTACCTGGAGATCCCCTGGGCTGAGCTGCGCTCCATGGTCGAACCGTCCTTTGCTGAGAGATCGTTGATCTACCACAAAGATTACCTCAGCGATGCGACCATCGTGACATCTTCTGCGGTCAATATCACTGAACACGCTGTCCTGACTACTGACGGCCACTCTCTTCCATATGATTATCTCATCATAGCGACTGGCCATGCTTTGGCTTCTCCTGCCAGCAGAGCTGAAAGGATAAATGAATTCCAGAGAGGTAGATGCAGTCAAAGCGCCTACTAGAAAAAAAACAGTTGTGCTTTTGTGGCCTTCCCTGTCATACTTACATTTTCTTTTGTATGCTTGCTGCAGATAATGGGAAGATAGAGTCTTCAGAATCTGTGCTGATAATTGGGGGTGGTCCAACTGGTGTTGAACTAGCTGGAGAGATTGTGGTAGACTACCCGGGGAAGAGGTGACCCTTATCCATAGAGGACCGCGTTTACTCGAATTCATTGGAGATAAGGCTTCAAAGAAGTGCCTTGATTGGCTTACTTCGAAGAAAGTAGACGTGCTCCTTCAGCAATCGGTTGACTTGGGCTCATTATCAGACACTGAGAAGGTGTACAAGACATCAGGCGGAGAAACAGTATAGCTGATTGCCACTTTGTATGCATTGGAAAGCCACTGAGTTCGTCGTGGCTACATGATACCATTCTAAAGGAATCCTTGGACAGCAAGGGGAGAGTAATGGTGGAAAAGGATTTAAGAGTGAAAGGTTTTAATAACATTTTCGCGATTGGTGACATCACAGATATTCCTGTAAGTTTTTCACTCCCAACTTGTAATTCTCCTTCTGCTCTGTTTACTCTGTTACTTTATTCAGGTTGGTTTTCTCATTGTCCCAACCACCATTCATTACTTGAATTTGTAGAGAATAGCAACCATTCGACCTAAACTGAAATACTAGCCAAATTTGTGCAGACTGAACTCGTAATTAGTGCATATCAATGTGGGCTGATTACTATCAGTTTCCCCAGCAGAACAAATTGAAAATTTGCACTTGGTGACTATTGGCTCACTTAAATGAGATTCTACCAAAACTCTGCAAAGCGTGAGTACTCTCCAATCTCTATTAGCGCACGTCTTTGTAGATGGATACATAGGCTTCCATAGTTCATTTCTTTTGCATGTGACACGCTTCGTTAAATGGTTACCCCTAAACCTCCTGCCATTTTGTCATCGTCCCATTCACACCCACGGGTGTAATACTAAATCATAATGACACATTAACACTAACATGACTTTTGTTCAACGAACACCACTGATATTTGAAATTTGAAAATCATCTCCTAGCTACTCCATTTACACCCATGCCCTTCCGGCATCTTGGCTGTTTGGTGTTAGATAATAGTATAAATGATAAATCTGCTGTGGTAACCAATGTCTTGGCAGTTGCTACTAGAGTTCATTTTTTTCTGTTACGTGATATGACAGTTCTCACTATCAAACTATAGGGGGTGTTTGGTTCCAAGGACTAAAGTTTAATTAGTTCGTGTCCGAATTGAATGTCTATTTACAAGTATTAAATGTAGTCCAATTATAAAACTAATTACATAGCTAAAGATTAAATGGCGAGAAAAATTTATTAAGCATAATTAATCTATGATTAGCAATCCCGAGCCCCCACCGCAATCGGGCGGGCGGAGCGCGACCGCCGCATACTCCGCTGCGCGCTCCGAGCTCAATTCCCCGCGCGCCCAGCCCCGAGCTCAATCCCCCGCGCGCGGCCCCGAGACTTAATATTCGTTCACCCGTCGATTCCGCCTCCGATCCCCTCCCTCCTTCCGTTGCGGAGACTCCCGCTTCTGCGGCGGAGGCCAAGCAGGAGTCGGTGTTGGAGACGGAGGAAACTAAGCAGGCGGTGGCAGCAGCAGCAGCAGCGGCAGGAGGTGTGCAGGCCATGGCGGTCACCGTAGTGCGGGACGTCGAGACGGGTCTGGACACGAGTACCAGCGACCAGGACGGCGACAAGCCTTCCTGGTTCACACCTAAGAGGTAATCCCCCCAACCCGTAGCAGAGCTCGATTGAGTACCATCGTCGTAGGCTCGGCTGTGGTAGGCTTTATCTGTTTCCGTTACATCTGGTTTGAGGAGCTCTGAGGGCGGTGTTGACCTTGGGTTTGGGCGATTTGCATGCTTGTTTGTTCTAAGGATTTTTTTGCTTCTCTTGAGCTCCAATTGGTCGTACTGGGACTCGATTTTGCTAGGTCTGAGAAATTGGGTTATCCGGGTTATCCGGAGCTCCAGTTCGACGTTGTGATGTAGCTCATTTGAGCTGTTGGGTTGCTTGGCAGCTGCTCGGGATTAACTTGAGCTTCTGGCGATGCTCAAGTGCGGTGGGATCTGAGCAGACCAGCGGAGGTAGCAGTTTAGTAGTTCGAACTGGAGCAACAAATCATTTGGTGCGGTGTGTTTCATTAGTTAATTCGGAGCTTGCTTGTCGCTCTGGTTGTTCCATTCGTGACTCAGAGTTCTCGAATTTCTACGTTTCTCCTCGTTTGCTCGCTTTCGTGGTATGGAATTGCGTTTTCAATTAAGTGTTCGCTCGATGCACTTTTTTTTATTAGGCAACTGCTGTGCTGGCAACCCTTTTCAGCGAGATAGCCAGATTGGTTAAATTTAGTTTACTGTGCATTGCAATTGGAAGGGACCTTTTTCAGTTGAGGTCAATTGTAGGCTGTAGCTTCTATTGCCTGTATATTCTGCTGAGATAGGGCGACCGTTGGATCCCAATATTATCGAGATGGAAGCTGGAGAATTGGTTATTTGGTTTCCCACATGTCCTCCGGTCATATGAGCATCTGATATGAAAGTTTGGTTCTGTTCTGTTGTATGGTTACTGCCTCTGAGTTGATTATTTAGTATTGTAATCGTATTCTCAGGATGCTGCTGAATTTTATTCATGTTTTCAAGCTCATCTTTTCTCATTTTTTTCTGTTGGGTTTCAACTGTAGCCTGACATGACTTATTGCCACAATCAACTGTTATGTAGTCTTTAGTACGAATTCTTCTAGGATTTTTGAACCAGGCCCGCCCTATTTTGGGGCCATGGGCAGCAACACTGGTGGTGCCAGTGGTGGCTTCTACCAGCCCTTCAACAGCAACTTAGCTGGTGCAGGGGCTAGCACTGGCATCCAAAACTTTCCAGGTGTACGGCTGCGAGGTCTCCCTTTTGATTGCAATGACATTGATATCTGCAAGTTCTTTGTGGGACTGGACATAGTGGACTGCCTCCTGGTTAACAAGAATGGTCGCTTCACTGGTGAGGCTTTTGTGGTCTTCCCAACAGCTATGCAAACAGAATTTGCTCTGCATCGTAACAGGCAGAACATGGGCCGGAGGTATGTTGAGGTGTTCAGATGTAAGAAGTTGGAGTACTACCGTGCAATAGCCAACGAGGTGAGCCAGGGTGGTTACTTTGAGTCAGAGTATCGCCGCTCCTCACCTCCTCTGAGCCCCCCTAAGAAGCCTGCTGAAGACAAGGGCAGCATGGAGTACACTGAGGTGTTGAAGCTCCGTGGGCTTCCCTACTCTGCGACCACTGAGGACATCATCAAGTTCTTCCTGGAGTATGAGCTGACAGAGGAGAATGTGCATATTGCGATTAGCTCAGATGGGAAAGCTACCGGTGAAGCCTTTGTTGAGTTCCCAACAACTGAAGTTGCCAAGACGGTGATGTGCAAGGATAAGATGACTATCGGGACGAGGTATGTGGAGCTGTTCCCGTCTACCCCAGAGGAGGTGAGCAGGGCGAGAACCCGAGGCAGGCATTGAAGAAACGAATGGCTTGGCTGAATGATCTCTGGTTGCATGTGGCTGCAATCGACTGTAGTTTTCACTTGGCATGCTTATCTGTATCGCTTTTAGATTGTGTTAGTTGTGTGTATTTGACTTCTTATATGCGAACTGAACTGTAACAACTTTCCTTTGTTGGCCGGCCGCACATGTACGGCATAATCATTTATGGATTTTGCTACGTTTGAGTTCATTCAAGTGGTGTTTCTTTCGCTGATGTTGGGGATGCGATGGAATTTTCAGTTCATTAGCAGCACTTGTCGATATTGCTTATCTTCTCACCGACGGCGTGCTATCCTGTATTTAAATAGTAAAACAAAACTAAAATTATGTATAAATGAGATTTAAACCATGTTTGTTGCTGCAATATTGTTTAGAGAATTCTACTACACTGCATCATGGCAGATGTTGTTTACTTGGGAGTTTTATGCATAGTGGATCTCTGTTATTATGCATCATGGCCTCATGGGGTTGTCGTATTGTTGTAGCGCTTTCTAACTTACTCATAATAACAACTTCATATATCATTTACATTGTTTTTTGTTTGTCTATCTGATCATAAGTTTGTAGCAATAACTTTTTTGTTTGTCCATTTACGTGGGGCAGCAGGCTGCTGCGCTCTTGGGAGAGTAGCCCGTCTACCACGCCGTACAACGTTCCATTGGCTGCGGGGCCGCCATGCCCCCAGTGGCGCTGCCCGGCAAGGAGGCTGGGATTTGGGGGGATTATTGGCAAAGCATCATGGCTCCCGACGAAGCAGGGGCTACGACCAGCGCACTGGACGTTGCTGGGGGCCGCCTGATGCTGGTGGCGGCTGCTGCCTGGGGGCAGCGGCAGAGCTTATGATCGTTGAGACCTTTGATATCAGATTGGTATGAGTTGCATTTCCTATACCGATGATATGTTTCCGTTGCAACGCACGGGCACCCACCTAGTATGAATTGAAGTGCTAAAGTTTAGTTTCAATTACCACCATTAGCTCTCCTGTTTAGATTACAAATGGCTAAAAATAGCTAAAAAAGCTGCTAAAGTTTATCTCGCGAGATTTAAACAGGGCCTAAGACTCAATAGTGTGACAGCTTCAATGTGAATTTCGTACACATTAAATAAATTGACATACCATTTTAAATAAAAGGGAGATGATAAAAGGTTTATAGGCTAAAATAAGTTTCATAAAAAGAATTTGGATACATACCTAGGAGTTTTAGAAATAGGGACATAAAACCCTTAGAGCAACTCCAACAGGCTGGTTAAACAACGTGTGCTCGGTAAAAAAAAGAAAATCACTATGCAAACGGCTTCCAACAGCATCGCCTTCGACCTCGCCATCGTATCTCACTCGCCATCAGCTTCCCGTCGCTCGGTATCTTTGGCTAGCGCTCGGGACTCGCCATCTGCCGGCCGACGCGTTCTCCCAACCTCATGCTCGCCCTCCTACTCGCCCCCGCTCAGGTTCCCGCGCCTCATCCATTTACAAAGTAGGCTGTAGCGGTGTAGCCTCTAGGCATCTAGCAGCTCCACGGGTCAGCCTGTTTGCCATGGACCCTGGTGTGAGTTCGAGTTTCAGCCTCTCATGTGTGGGTGGTGGGCGAGCGGCGTTGGCAGCTAGACAGCTATGGAGGATGCCAATATGGGGAGCGTATTGTCAAGGTGCGATGACGGTCAGCCTGGCTTTGCCACTGATATTTGAAGAGTTTATTGGATATACCATCCGTTAGGATCCTGTCTATCTTTTTTACAGTTCTCTAAATTCTAAATTTAGCTAAAATTTATATATAGACTGTTGGAGTTGCTCTTACATAGACTAACCTAAAGGCGTGAGCCAAAGGCGGAAGGGAGAATAGTGGTGATCGTCGGTGGTGCGAACAATGAAAAAGGGATATTTTCTCATATTTTTCAAATCTAAAAAAACAAATAAAATAATCAGTAAATTCGGTACACCGTTCAAAATTCTCATACACAATTCGGTAAATATATTTTAGCAAATAGAAATTGCATCATGATTTGTTATAGACGCACTAAGTAACATGCATGATAGGGTCTAAATTCAAGGATTAAATTGAAACCATCCACTAAAAACAATATAAATAGTTCAAAAGTTGTATCAATAGTTTAAACATAGCCATAAAAGAGTATTATAATGCTATTTTTGTGACAGTTGTATTCAACACTTTTGAAGGGACATAAATGTCTTTGCTTATATCTTCTTCAACTTTTAAAAAAAATATCAATGTTAATAAAAATGACTAGACAATCAACTAAAAGAGAGCCTTTTGAAAGTCGCCTAGAGGAGGGTGAATAGGGCGAAACTGAAATTTACTAAGTGTGAACCTTTGACACCTGTATAACTTATACACTAGAGCAAACTAGTTAGTCCAATTATTTGTGTTGAGCAATTCAACCACCAAAATCAATTAGGAACTAGGTGTAAGCCTAATTCCCTTTCAATCTCCCCCTTTTTGGTGATTGATGCCAACACAAACCAAAGCAAGTATAGAAGTGCATAATTGAACTAGCTTGCATAATGTAAGTGCAAAGGTTGCTTGGAATTAAGCCAATATAAATACTTATAATATATGCATGGATTGTTTCTTCATTTCTAACATTTTGGACCACGCTTGCACCACATGTTTTGTTTTTGCAAATTGTTTTGTAAATTCTTTTCAAAGTCCTTTTGCAAATAGTCAAAGGTAGATGAATAAGATTTTGCGAAGCATTTTCAAGATTTGAAATTTTCTCCCCTTGTTTCAAATGCTTTTCATTTGACTAAACAAAACTCCCTCTAAATGAAATCCTCCTCTTAGTATTCAAGAGGGTTTTAGGATATTGATTTTGAAAATACTATTCTCTCTCCCTTTTTGAACACAAGGAGATACCAAATTGAAAAATCATAGCAATTGAAAAACCTTAGTTTTAAAATTAGGTGGTGGTGCGGTCCTTTTGCTTTGGGCTAATACTCTCTCCCCCTTTGGCATCAATCGACAAAAACGGAGTCATTGGAGCCCTTAGAATTACTTTCTCCCCCTTTGGTCATAAATAAAGGAGTGAAGATTATACCAAAGATGGAGTCCTTTCTCTCCCCCAAAGATGGAGAGTGGCTCGGAGCGACGGCGAAGGATGAGTTACGGAGTGGAAGCCTTTTGTCTTCGCCGAAGACTCCAATTCCCTTTCAATACACCTATGACTTGGTTTGAAATAGACTTGAAAACATATTAGTCATAGCATATGAAAGAGACATGATCAAAGGTATATAAATGAGCTATGAGTGCAAATCAACAAAAGAAGTTCCTAGAATCAAGAATATTTAGCTCATGCCTAAGTTTGTTAAAAGTTTGTTCATCAAGAGGCTTGGTAAAGATATCGGCTAATTGATATTTAGTGTTAATATATGAAATCTCGATATCTCCCTTTTGTTGGTGATCCCTTAAAAAGTGATACCGAATAGCTATGTGCTTAGTGCGGCTATGCTCAACGGGATTATCCGCCATGCGGATTGCACTCTCATTATCACATAGAAGAGGAACTTTGGTTAATTTGTAACCATAGTCCCTAAGGGTTTGCCTCATCCAAAGTAATTGCGCGCAACAATGGCCTACGGCAATGTACTCGGCTTCGGCGGTAGAAAGAGCTACGGAATTTTGCTTCTTTGAAGCCCAAGACACCAAGGATCTTTCCAAGAACTGGCAAGTCCCTGATGTGCTCTTTCTATTAATTTTACACCCTGCCCAATCGGCATCCGAATAACCAATCAAATCAAAAGTGGATCCCCTAGGATACCAAAGCCCAAACTTAGGAGTATAAACTAAATATCTCAAGATTCGTTTTACGGCCGTAAGGTGAGTTTCCTTAGGGTCGGCTTGGAATCTTGCACACATGCATACGGAAAGCATAATATCCGGTCGAGATGCACATAAATAGAGTAAAGATCCAATCATCGACCGGTATACCTTTTGATCGACGGATTTACCTCCTTCGTCGAGGTCGAGATGCCCATTGGTTCTCATGGGTGTCTTGATTGGTTTGGCATCCTTCATCCCAAACTTGCTTAGAATGTCTTGAGTATACTTCGTTTGGCTAATGAAGGTGCCCTCTTGGAGTTGCTTTACTTGAAATCCTAAGAAATACTTCAACTCCCCCATCATAGACATCTCGAACTTTTGTGTCATGATCCTACTAAATTCTTCACATGTAGACTCGTTAGTAGACCCAAATATAATATCATCAACATAAATTTGGCATACAAACAAGTCATTTTCAAGAGTTTTAGTGAAGAGTGTAGGATCGGCTTTTCCGACTTTGAATCCATTAGTGATAAGGAAATCTCTAAGGCATTCATACTGTCGGGGACCATAATTAGGGGTACCCTCAAGACGCCTAATTCTCAGCTGGTAACCCCCATCAGCATAAAGCTGCAGAGGCCTGATGGGTGCGATTAAGTCAGGGATCAGTCCATACGAGTGACTCGATCACGCTTCACCCGAGCCTAGCCTCGGACTCGGGCAGCCGACCTCGAGGGACTTCCGTCTCGCCCGAGGCCCCCCTTTTTAACGGCGGACACATCTCCGGCTCGCCCAAGGCCTTGGCTTCGCTAAGAAGCAACCCTGACTAAATCGCCGCACCGACTGACCGAGTTGCAGGGGCATTTAACGCAAAGGTGGCCTGACACCTCTATCCTGACGCGCGCCCCCCAGAGCCGAAGTGACCGCCGTCACTCCGCTGCTCCACTGACCGGTCTGACAGAAGGACAGCGCCGCCTGCGCCACTCCGACTGCAGTGCCACTCGACAGAGTGAGTCTGACAGGCAGTCAGGCCTCGCCAGGGGCACCATGGGGAACTCCGCTCCGCCCGACCCCAGGGCTCGGACTCGGGCTAAGACCCGGAAGACGGCGAACTCCACTCCGCCCGACCCCAGGGCTCGGACTCGGGCTAAGACCCGGAAGACGGCGAACTCCGCTCCGCCCGACCCCAGGGCTCGGACTCAGGCTAAGACCCGGAAGACGGCGAACTCCGCTCCGCCCGACCCCAGGGCTCGGACTCGGGCTAAGACCCGGAAGACGGCGAACTCCGCTCCGCCCGACACCAGGGCTCGGACTCGGGCTAAGACCCGGAAGACGGCGAACTCCGCTCCGCCCGACCCCAGGGCTCGGACTCGGGCTAAGACCCGGAAGACGGCGAACACCGCTCCGCCCGACCCCAGGGCTCGGACTCGGGCTCGGCCCCGGAAGACGACGAACTCCGCCTCGCCCGACCCCAGGGCTCGGACTCCGCCCTGGCCTCTGCCGAACGACTTCCGCCTCGCCCGACCCAGGGGCTCGGGCTCGGCCTCGGCAACGGAAGACAGATTCGACCCCGGCTTCGGAGGAGCCCCCACGTCGCCCGGCCTCGGGCGCGGGCCCGCCACGTCAACAAGGAGCGCCATCATCACTCTACCCCGAGCCGACTCGGGCCGCAGAGAACAAGACCGGTGTCCCATCTGACCAGCTCCGCCAGATAGGCAATGATGGCGCCTCCCAAGCTCTATGACGGCGGCGGCTCTCAGCTCTCTTACGGAAGCAGGTGGACGTCAGCAAGGACTCGACCGCTCCGACAGCTGTCCTTCCGCCAAGCTCCGTCGCTCCTCCGACAGCCACGACATCACACCAGCAGGGTGCCAAGATCTCTCCGGCTGCCACATTGGCATGTACTTAGGGCGCTAGCTCTCCCTCCGCTAGACACGTAGCACTCTGCTACACCCCCCATTGTACACCTGGATCCTCTCCTTACGATTATAAAAGGAAGGACCAGGGCCTTCTTAGAGAAGGTTGGCCGCGCGGGACCGAGGACGAGACAGGCGCTCTCTTGGGGCCGCTCGCTTCCCTCACCCGCGTGGACGCTTGTAACCCCCCTACTGCAAGCGCACCCGACCTGGGCGCGGGACGAACACGAAGGCCGCGGGACTTCCACCTCTCTCACGCCCGTCTCCAGCCACCTCGCCTCTCCCCCCTTCGCGCTCGCCCACGCGCTCGACCCATCTGGGCTGGGGCACGCAGCACACTCACTCGTCGGCTTAGGGACCCCCCGGTCTCGAAACGCCGACAGTTGGCGCGCCAGGTAGGGGCACGCTGCGTGCTGACGAACAGCTTCCCGTCAAGCTCCAGATGGGCAGTCTCCAGCAACCTCTCCGGCCCGGGACGGTGCTCCGTTTCGGGAGTCTTGAGTTCATGTCCTTCGACGGCAGCTACGACATGATACTCCTTCCACCGCCGTGCGACAACGACAATGGCGGCCGACAATCCGCCCGCCGGCGGCGGAATCGACGACATCTTCCCCGCATGGTGGAAGAACAACATTCGAGCTCGCTCCGTCCTCTCCCCCGCCAACGGAGGAGGAGGCGGGGCAACCAAGGCCAAGCAGGAGGCCGCGCTTCGTCGGCCGTCGAGCGAATCGACGCCCCCGACGCCCCGACGGAAGGCACGCCGGGCGTCGACCCCGCGTTCGAGACGAAGGCAAGCGCCGTCCCCCCGCGACACGCCGATCCCGAGCGAGAAGACGACGCCAGCGCGCTCGCGGAGAGCTTGCAGGACGTCGCCCTTGTACCTGAGATGACGGCGCAACCAGTCCCCGATGTGACTACGTCGCTCCGCGTCGACCAAAAGGTACTGACTAATTCCCATCTTACGTCATTTCGACTCGGCCTCAACCCGCCTAGCAACCTTGCTTTGGCGGGCGCTCTCATTGAGGCGAGTGCAACCCCACTGGGGTTTCATATGCGGTCGCCTTGGGACCGGTTGACGGACGTCTCGACCTACGGGCCCTCTGGGTCCGAGGAAGATGACGATCCCAGCATCTGTTGGGATTTCTCTGGACTTGGCAACCCCAGTGCCATGCGGGACTTCATGACCGCATGTGACTACTGCCTCTCCGACTGTTCCGACGGTAGCCGCAACCTTGACAACGAGGGCTGCGGCCCAAGCCGCGAATGTTTCCACATCGAGCTAGGGGATCCCTCCGAAGGCAACCATCTCGGCATGCCGGTGGACGGTGATCTTCCTAGGCCGGTGCCTCGCGCCGACATCCCGCGGGAGCTAGCTGTGGTCCCCGTTCCGGCAGGGGGTCACGACCCACAGCTCGAGCAAGTCCGCGGGGCGCAGGCCAGGCTCGACGAGGGAACAGGAGTGCTTGAGCCGATCCGACGGGACGTCGGGCAGGTATGGGCGGGCCAACCCCCGGCCGGAGAAATACGTCACCTGCCCCAAAGTCTCCAGCACCGCGTCGCCAAGGATGTCAGGGTCAGGCCGCCGCCCGCATCCAGCGGGGTTGGTCAGAACCTGGCAGCCGCAGCGATGCTCCTCCGCGCGATGCCGGAGCCATCAACTACCGAGGGTCGGCGGATCCAGGGAGAGCTCAAGAATCTCCTGGAAGGCGCTGCGGCCCGACGGGCCGAGAGCACTGCCTCCCGAAGGCAGGGATACCCCTCGGAACCTCATGCCGCGACTTCCCGATTCATGCGGGAAGCCTCGGTCTACACCGGACGCACGCGCAACACCGCGCCTGCGGCCCCGGGCCACCTCGGCAACGAGCACCATCGACGCGACCGTCGGGCCCACCTCGACGAAAGGGTGCGCCGAGGCTACCACCCCAGGCGTGGGGGGCGCTACGACAGCGGGCAGGATCGGAGTCCCTCGCCTGAACCACCCGGTCCACAGGCCTTCAGTCGGGCCATCCGACGGGCGCCGTTCCCGACCCGGTTCCGACCCCCGACTACTATCACGAAGTACTCGGGGGAAATGAGACCGGAACTGTGGCTCGCGGACTACCGCCTGGCCTGCCAGCTGGGTGGAACGGACGACGACAACCTCATCATCCGTAACCTCCCCCTGTTCCTCTCCGACACTGCTCGCGTCTGGTTGGAGCACCTGCCTCCGGGGCAGATCTCCAACCGGGACGACTTGGTCCAAGCCTTCGCCGGCAATTTCCAGGGCACATACGTGTGCCCCGGGAATTCCTGGGACCTTTGGAGCTGCCGGCAACAGCCGGGAGAGTCGCTCCGGGACTACATCCGGCGATTCTCGAAGCAGCGCACCGAGCTGCCCAACATCACCGACTCGGATGTCATCGGCGCGTTCCTTGCCGGCACCACCTGCCGTGACCTGGTGAGTAAGTTGGGTCGCAAGACCCCCACCAGGGCGAGCGAGCTGATGGACATCGCCACCAAGTTCGCCTCTGGCCAGGAGGCGGTCGAGGCTATCTTCCGAAAGGACAAGCAGCCCCAGGGCCGCCCATCGAAAGAGGCTCCCGAGGCGTCTACTCCGCGCGGCGCCAAGAAGAAGGGCAAGAAGAAGTCGCAATCGAAACGCGACGCCGCTGACGCGGACCTTGTCGCCGCCGCCGAGTACAAGAACCCTCGGAAGCCCCCCGGAGGTGCAAACCTCTTCGACAAGATGCTCAAGGAGCCGTGCCCCTACCATCAGGGGCCCGTCAAGCACACTCTCGAGGAGTGCGTCATGCTTCGGCGCCACTTCCACAGGGCCGGGCCACCCGCGGAGGGTGGCAGGGCCCACGACGACGACAAGAAAGAAGATCACCAAGCAGGAGAGTACCCCGAGGTCCGCGACTGCTTCATGATCTACGGTGGGCATGCGGCGAATGCCTCGGCTCGGCATCGCAAGCAAGAGCGCCGGGAGGTCTGCTCGGTGAA
This sequence comes from Zea mays, assembly GCF_902167145.1. Lineage (NCBI taxonomy): Eukaryota > Viridiplantae > Streptophyta > Magnoliopsida > Poales > Poaceae > Zea > Zea mays. Next base: position 166,055,187 of record NC_050102.1, read on the forward strand.
GGTGGCGGCGCCAGTCTACCTAGACTGGTCCGACAAGCCCATCACCTTCGACCAGGCTGACCACCCCGACCACGTGCCGAGCCCGGGGAAATACCCGCTCGTCGTCGACCCCATCATCGGCGACGTCAGGCTCACCAAGGTCCTGATGGATGGGGGCAGCTGCCTCAACATCATCTACACCGAGACCCTCAAGCTCCTGCGCGTCGATCTGTCCTCCGTCCGAGCAGGCGCTGCGCCCTTCCACGGGATCATCCCTGGGAAGCGCGTCCAGCCCCTCGGACGACTCGACCTCCCCGTCTGCTTCGGAACGCCCTCCAACTTCCGAAGGGAGACCTTGACGTTCGAGGTGGTCGGGTTTCGAGGAACCTACCACGCGGTACTGGGAAGGCCATGCTACGCGAAGTTCATGGCCGTCCCCAACTACACCTACCTGAAGCTCAAGATGCCGGGCCCCAACGGGGTCATCACCGTCGGTCCCACGTACAAACATGCATTCGAATGCGACGTGGAGTGCGTGGAGTACGCCGAGGCCCTCGCCGAGTCCGAGGCCCTCATCGCCGACCTGGAAAACCTCTCCAAAGAGGTGCCAGATGTGAAGCGTCATGCCGGCAACTTCGAGCCAGCGGAGACGGTTAAGGCCGTCCCTCTCGACCCCCGTGGCGACACCTCCAAGCAGATCAGGATCGGTTCCGGGCTCGACCCCAAATAGGAAGCAGTGCTCGTCGACTTTCTCCGCGCAAACGCCGACGTCTTTGCGTGGAGTCCCTCGGACATGCCCGGCATACCGAGGGATGTCGCCGAGCACTCGCTGGATATTCGGGCCGGAGCCCGACCCGTCAGGCAGCCTCTGCGCCGATTCGACGAGGAGAAGCGCAGAGCGATAGGCGAGGAGATCCACAAGCTAATGGCAGCAGGGTTCATCAAAGAGGTATTCCATCCCGAATGGCTTGCCAACCCTGTGCTTGTGAGGAAGAAAGGGGGGAAATGGCGGATGTGTGTAGACTACACTGGTCTCAACAAAGCATGTCCGAAGGTTCCCTACCCTCTACCTCGCATCGATCAAATCGTGGATTCCACTGCTGGGTGCGAAACCCTGTCCTTCCTTGATGCCTACTCAGGGTATCACAAAATCCGGATGAGAGAGTCCGACCAGCTCGCGACTTCTTTCATCACGCCGTTCGGCATGTACTGCTATGTCACCATGCCGTTCGGTTTGAGGAATGCGGGCGCGACGTACCAGCGGTGCATGAACCATGTGTTCGGCGAACACATCGGTCGCACAGTCGAGGCCTACGTCGATGACATCGTAGTCAAGACAAGGAAGACTTCCGACCTCCTCTCCGACCTTGAAGTGACATTCCGATGTCTCAAGGCGAAAGGAGTCAAGCTCAATCCCGAGAAGTGTGTCTTCGGGGTGCCCCGAGGCATGCTCCTGGGGTTCATCATCTCCGAGCGAGGCATCGAAGCCAACCCGGAGAAGATCGCAGCCATCACTAGCATGGGACCCATCAAGGACTTAAAAGGCGTACAGAGGGTCATGGGATGTCTTGCGGCCCTGAGCCGCTTCATCTCACGCCTCGGCGAAAGAGGTCTGCCTCTGTACCGCCTCTTAAGGAAGGCCGAGTGTTTCGCTTGGACCCCTGAGGCCGAGGAAGCCCTCGGGAACCTGAAGGCGCTCCTTACAAAGGCGCCTGTCTTGGTGCCCCCAGCTGATGGAGAAGCCCTCTTGGTCTACGTCGCCGCTACCACTCAGGTGGTTAGCGCCGCGATTGTAGTCGAGAGGCAAGAAGAAGGGCATGCGTTGCCCGTTTAGAGGCCAGTCTACTTCGTCAGCGAAGTACTGTCCGAGACCAAGATCCGCTACCCGCAAGTTCAGAAGCTGCTGTATGCTGTGATCCTGACAAGGCGGAAGTTACGACACTACTTCGAGTCTCATCTGGTAACTGTGGTGTCATCCTTCCCCCTGGGGGAGATCATCCAGTGCCGAGAGGCTTCGGGCAGGATCGCGAAGTGGGCGGTGGAAATCATGGGCGAAACAATCTCGTTCGCCCCTCGGAAGGCCATCAAGTCCCAGGTGTTGGCGAACTTCGTGGCCGAATGGGTTGACACCCAGCTGCCGACGGCTCCGATCCAACCGGAGCTCTAGACCATGTTTTTTGACGGGTCGCTGATGAAGACGGGAGCCGGCACGGGCCTGCTCTTCATCTCGCCCCTTGGGAAGCACCTACGCTACGTGCTCCGCCTCCATTTCCCGGCGTCCAACAATGTGGCCGAGTACGAGGCTCTGGTCAACGGGTTGCGGATCGCCATCGAGCTAGGGGTCAGACGCCTCGATGCCCGCGGTGACTCACAGCTCGTCATCGACCAAGTCATGAAGAACTCCCACTGCCGCGACCCGAAGATGGAGGCCTACTGCGATGAGGTTCGGCGCTTGGAAGACAAGTTCTTCGGGCTCGAGCTCAACCACATCGCTTGACGCTACAACGAAACTGCGGACGAGCTGGCTAAAATAGCCTCGGGGCGAACGACGGTTCCCCCGGACGTCTTCTCCCGGGATCTGCATCAACCCTCTGTCAAGATCGATGACGCTCCCGAGCCCGAGGCACCCTCGGCACAGCCCGAGGTACCCTCGGCCCCCGAGGGCGAGGCACTGGACGTCGAGGAAGGGCAGAGCGGGGCCACGCCTGATCGAGATTGGCAGGCCCCGTACCTGCAATATCTCCGCCGAGGAGAGCTACCCCTCGACCAAGCCGAGGCTCGGCGGGTAGCGCGACGCGCCAAGTCGTTCGTTTTGCTGGGCGACGAGGAGGAACTCTACCACCGCAGCCCCTCGGGCGTCCTCCAGCGATGCATCTCCATCGCCGAAGGTCAGGAACTCCTGCAAGAAATACACTCGGGGGCTTGCGGCCATCATGCAGCACCCCGAGCCCTTGTCGGGAATGCTTTCCGGCAAGGCTTCTACTGGCCAACGGCGGTGGCTGACGCCACTAGAATTGTCCGCACCTGCGAAGGGTGCCAATTCTATGTGAAGCAGACCCGCCTGCCCGCTCAGGCTCTGCAGACGATACCCATCACCTGGCCCTTTGCTGTATGGGGTCTGGACCTCGTCGGTCCCTTGCAGAAGGCGCCCGGGGGCTACACGCACCTGCTGGTCGCCATCGACAAATTCTCCAAGTGGATCGAGGTCCGACCCCTGAACAGCATCAGGTCCGAGCAGGCGGTGGCATTCTTCACCAACATCATCCATCGCTTTGGGGTCCCAAACTCCATCATCACCGACAACGGTACCCAGTTCACCGGCAAAAAATTCTTGGATTTTTGCGAAGATCACCACATCCGGGTGGACTGGGCCGCCGTGGCTCATCCCATGTCGAATGGGCAAGTGGAGCGTGCCAACGGCATGATTCTACAGGGGCTCAAGCCTCGGATTTACAACGACCTCAACAAGTTCGGCAAGCGATGGATGAAGGAACTGCCCTCGGTGATCTGGAGCCTAAGGACAACACCAAGCCGGGCCACGGGTTTCTGAGAGCACCTAGAGGGGGGGGTGAATAGGTGATCCTGTAAAACTTAAACTTATAGCCACAAAAACTTGTTAAGTGTTAGCACAATTAATGCCAAGTGGCTAGAGAGGAGTCTCAACAAAACACACTACCACAAGAGATCAAACACAGAGATGACACAGTGGTTTATCCCGTGGTTCGGTCAAGACCAACGCTTGCCTACTCCACGTTGTGGCGTCCCAACGGACGAGGGTTGCAATCAACCCCTCTCAAGCGGTCCAAAGACCCACTTGAATACCACGGTGTTTTGCTTTGCCTTTCAATATCCTGTTTGCGAGGAATCTCCACAACTTGGAGTCTCTCGCCCTTACACTTGAGATTCACAAAGAAATACGGAGTAAGGGAGGAAATGAGCAACGCACACAAGACTTCAAAAGATCAGAGCAACAACACGCACACAAGCAGCAACAAGAGCTCGCAACACAACTCAAAGAGTTCACGACTCCACAAGAGCTCTATATGCTATCACAATGAAACGAATGCGTGAGATCGATGTCTTGGTGCTTAGGAATGTTGTAGGAATGCTTGGTGTACTCCTCCATGCGCCTAGGGGTCCCTTTTATAGCCCCAAGGCAGCTAGGAGCCGTTGAGAACAAATCTGGAAGGCCATCCTTGCCTTCTGTCGTCGGGTGCACCGGACAGTCCGGTGCACACCGGACACTGTCCGGTGCCCGATTTATTTCCATAAACAGCGCAGCCGACCGTTGCCGACCGTTGCAGATCTGGCGCACCGGACAGTCCGGTGCACACCGGACAGTCCGGTGCCTCCTTCCGACCGTTGGCCAGACCACGTGTCGCGCGCAGATTCCGCGGCCGACCGTTGGCTCGGCCGACCGTTGGCTCTCCGGACAGTCCGGTGCACATCGGACAGTCCGGTGAATTTTAGCCGTATGCTGTCGGCAAATTCCCGAGAGCGGCGTCTTCAGGTCGAGGCAGCCTGGCGCACCGGACACTGTCCGGTGCACCACCGGACAGTCCGGTGCCCCAGACCGAAACAGCCTGTTGGCTGTACACAGCCAACATTCTCCTTTTCTTCTTCTCTCTGTTTCTAACACTTAGACAAATATATTAGTACACAAAACCAATGTACTAAGGCTTAGAAACATACCTTTACTTGTGATTTGCACTTTGTTCATCCATGGGCATAGATTCACATTTAAGCACTTGTGTTGGCACTCAATCACCAAAATACTTAGAAATGGCCCAAAGGCACATTTCCCTTTCAATCTCCCCCTTTTTGGTGATTTATGCCAACACAACATAAAGCAACTAGAACAAGTGCACAGTCACTTCAAATAGAACTCAAATCTATTTTGATTCATTTTTGGCATATATGGATCATCCTTTGCCACCACTTGGTTTGTTTTTGCAAATCAAACTCAAATCTCTATCCCTAAGTCATACACACATGTTGAAGCATAAAGAGAGTCATTCCAAAAGAGATTGATCAAAGATTTCAAAAACTCCCCCTTTTTCCCATAATCAATACTTCTCCCCACAAGAAGCCAACTTTTGACGAAAGAGACAATGCAAGATTTTCTACTATTTTCAAAATCTTTATTCAAAATCTCTCAAGTGGTAGCTGATCCATTTATTGCTTTGGCCTTTATTTTCTCCCCCTTTGGCATCAAGCACCAAAACGGGATCAATCTTGGCCCCATAACCCCATTGCCTCACCAAAATCTTCAATTAAGAGCAAATAGCAATAAGAGTTCATGAGATGAACTTGAAATTAGTTACCCTCTCATCGGAGTGCAGTGGAAGTCTTTCATGGTCCAAGTCCACCTTTTCTCTTTTAATTCTCCTTTGAGACTAAATCAAGCAAACTCAAGCATATGGTTAGTCTCAAAGGGTCAAGTTGTAACACATCTCCCCCTAAACATGTGCATCACCTTGCAACGGACTTGTGAGGTCCAGGGAGTGTTTGTACAACTTGAGCACCACAATAAGCAACAAAATGCAGAATGAACATGATCAAAGGCATAAACACATGTATGCTACAATTCAATCCAAGTTCCGCGAATCTAAGACATTTAGCTCACTACGCAGCCTGCAAAAGGTCTTCTCATCTAGAGGCTTGGTAAAGATATCGGCTAGCTGGTTCTCGGTGCTAACATGAAACACTTCGATATCTCCCTTTTGCTGGTGGTCTCTCAAAAAGTGATGCCGGATGTCTATGTGCTTTGTGCGGCTGTGTTCAACAGGATTTTCCGCCATGCGGATAGCACTCTCATTATCACATAGGAGTGGGACTTTGCTCAGATTGTAGCCAAAGTCCCTAAGGGTTTGCCTCATCCAAAGTAGTTGCGCGCAACACTGTCCTGCGGCAACATACTCGGCCTCAGCGGTGGATAGGGCAACGGAGGTTTGTTTCTTATATTCCATGACACCAGGGACCTTCCTAAGAATTGGCACGTCCCCGATGTACTCTTCCTATCGACCTTACATCCAGCATAGTCGGAGTCTGAATATCCAATCAAGTCAAAGGTAGACCCCTTTGGATACCAGAGCCCGAAGCAAGGCGTAGCAACTAAATATCTAAGAATTCGCTTCACCGCCACTAAGTGACACTCCTTAGGATCGGATTGAAATCTAGCACACATGCATACGCTCAGCATAATATCCGGTCTACTAGCACATAAATAAAGCAAAGAACCTATCATGGACCAGTATGCTTTTTGATCAACAGACTTACCTCCTTTGTTGAGGTCGGTGTGTCCGTCGGTTCCCATCGGAGTCTTTGCGGGCTTGGCGTCCTTCATCCCAAACCGCTTTAGCAGATCTTGCGTGTACTTCGTTTGGGAGATGAAGGTGCCGTCCTTGAGTTGCTTCACTTGGAACCCAAGGAAGTAGTTCAACTCGCCCATCATCGACATCTCAAATTTCTGCGTCATCACCCTGCTAAACTCTTCACAAGACTTTTGGTTAGTAGAACCAAATATTATGTCATCGACATAAATTTGGCACACAAACAAATCACCATCACATGTCTTTGTAAAAAGAGTTGGATCGGCTTTCCCAACCTTGAAAGCATTAACAATTAGAAAGTTTCTAAGGCATTCATACCATGCTCTTGGGGCTTGCTTAAGTCCATAGAGCGCCTTAGAGAGCTTACACACATGGTCGGGGTACCGTTCATCCTCGAAGCCAGGGGGTTGCTCTACGTACACCTCCTCCTTGATTGGCCCGTTGAGGAAAGCGCTCTTCACATCCATTTGGTACAACCTGAAAGAATGATGAGCGGCATATGCTAGCAAGATACGAATTGATTCTAGCCTAGCCACAGGAGCAAAAGTCTCCTCGAAATCCAAACCTGCGACTTGGGCATAACCTTTTGCCACAAGTCGAGCCTTGTTTCTCGTCACCACCCCGTGCTCGTCCTGTTTGTTGCAGAACAACCACTTGGTTCCCACAACATTTTGCTTCGGACGAGGCACCAGTGACCAAACTTCATTCCTCTTGAAATTGTTGAGCTCCTCTTGCATGGCCAACACCCAGTCCGGATCTAGCAAGGCCTCCTCTACCCTGAAAGGCTCAATAGAAGAGACAAAGGAGTAATGCTCACAAAAATTAACTAATCGAGATCGAGTAGTTACTCCCTTGCTAATGTCACCCAGAATTTGGTCGACGGGATGATCCCTTTGAATCATCGCTCGAACTTGGGTTGGAGGTGCCGGTTCCGCTTCTTCCTCCATCACATGATCATCTTGTGCTCCCCCTTGATCACACGCCTCCTGTTGATGAGCCTGTTCATCGTCTTGAGTTGGGGGATGCACCATAGTTGAGGAAGAAGGTTGATCTCGTTCAACTTGTTCCTGTGGCCGAACTTCTCCAATCGCCATGGTTCGTATAGCGGCCGTCGGAACATCTTCTTCATCTACATCATCACAATCAACAACTTGCTCTCTTGGAGAGCCATTAGTCTCATCAAATACAACGTCTCTAGAGACTTCAACCAAACCCGATGATTTGTTGAAGACTCTATACGCCTTTGTATTTGAGTCATAACCTAATAAAAACCCTTCTACTGCTTTGGGAGCAAACTTAGAATTTCTACCTTTCTTCACAAGAATGTAGCACTTGCTCCCAAATACACGAAAGTAAGATACATTGGGTTTGTTACTGGTTAGCAGCTCATACGAAGTCTTCTTGAGGAGGCGGTGAAGGTAGACCCTGTTGATGGCATGGCAAGCCGTGTTCACGGCTTCCGTCCAAAAGCACTCGGGGGTCTTGAACTCTCCTAGCATCGTCCTCGCCATGTCGATGAGCGTCCTATTCTTCCTCTCTACCACACCATTTTGCTGTGGTGTGTAGGGAGCGGAGAACTCGTGCTTGATCCCTTCCTCTTCAAGGAACTCCTCCACTTGAAGGTTCTTGAACTCGGACCCGCTGTCGCTCCTTATCTTCTTCACCTTGAGCTCAAACTCATTTTGAGCTCTCCTGAGGAAGCGCTTGAGGGTCCCTTGGGTTTCAGACTTATCCTGCAAAAAGAACACCCAAGTGAAGCGAGAAAAGTCATCAACAATAACTAGACCATACTTACTCCCTCCTATGCTCAGATAGGCGACGGGTCCGAAGAGGTCCATATGCAGCAGCTCCAGGGGTCTTGAAGTGGTCATCACATTCTTGCTGTGATGAGCTCCTCCCACCTGTTTACCTGCTTGACAAGCTGCACAAGGTCTATCTTTTTCGAATTGAACGTTAGTCAAACCTATCACGTGTTCTCCCTTTAGAAGCTTGTGAAGGTTCTTCATCCCCACATGTGCTAAGCGGCGATGCCACAGCCAGCCCATGCTAGTCTTAGCTATTAAGCATGCATCTAGACCGGCTTCTTCTTTTGCAAAATCAACTAAATAAAGTTTGCCGTCTAATACACCCTTAAAAGCTAGTGAACCATCACTTCTTCTAAAGACAGACACATCTACATTTGTAAATAGACAGTTATATCCCATATTGCATAATTGACTAACCGATAGCAAATTATATCCTAGACTCTACTAAAAACACATTAGAGATAGAGTGCTCATTAGAAATTGCAATTTTGCCTAACCCTTTTACCTTGCCTTGATTCCCATCACCGAATATGATTGAATCTTGGGAATCCTTATTCTTGACGTAGGAGGTGAACATCTTCTTCTCCCCCGTCATATGGTTTGTGCATCCGCTGTCAATAATCCAGCTTGAACCCCCGGATGCATAAACCTGCAAGGCAAATTTAGGCTTGGGTTTTAGGTACCCAACTCATGTTGGGTCCTACAAGGTTAGCACAAATATTCTTAGGGACCCAAATGCAAGTTTTGTCTCCCTTGCATCTTGCCCCTAACTTCCTAGCAATTACCTTTCTATCCTTTCTACAAATTGCAAAGGAAGCATTCAAAGCATGATATATTGTAGAAGGCTCATTAACTTTCCTAGGAATATTAACAACATTTCTCCTAGGCATATTATGAACAACATCCCTTCTACCAACATTTCTATTATGCACATATGAAGAACTAGAAGCAAACATAGCATGAGAAAAATCATCGTGCGCATTATAACTCCTATAAGCATGTCTAGTTTGTCTCCTATCATGATACAAAAAGGCATGGTTCTTTTTAGCACTAGTAGCCATAGGGGCCTTCCCTTTCTCCTTAGCGGGAATGGGGGCCTTATGGCTTGTTAAGTTCTTGGCTTCCCTTTTGAAGCCAAGTCCATCCTTAATTGAGGGGTGTCTACCGATCGTGTAGGCATCCCTTGCAAATTTTAGTTTATCAAATTCATTCTTGCTAGTCTTAAGTTGGGCATTAAGACTAGCCAATTCCTCATTTAATTTAGAAATTGAAACTAAATGATCACTACAAGCATCAACATCGAAATCTTTACACTTAGTGCAAATCTCAACATGTTCTACACAAGAATTAGATTTACTAGCTACTTCTAGTTTAGCATTTAAGTTATCATTAACACTCTTTAAAGTAGCAATGGTTTCATGACAAGAAGATAGTTCACTAGAAAGCACTTCATTTCTTTTAACTTCTAAAGCATAAGATTTTTGTGCCTCTACAAATTTGTCATGCTCTTCATACAAAAGGTCCTCTTGTTTTTCTAAGAGTCTATCTTTTTCATTCACGGCATCAATCAAATCATTAATTTTATCTACTTTAGTTCTATCCAATCCCTTGAACAAACTAGAGTAATCTATTTCATCATCACTAGACTCATCATCACTGGAAGAATCATAAGTGACATTGTTTTGATTACATACCTTCTTTTCCTTTGCCATAAGGCATGTGTGACGCTCGTTGGGGAAGAGGGATGACTTGTTGAAGGCAGTGGCGGCGAGTCCTTCATTGTCGGAGTCGGAGGAGGAGCAATCCGAATCCCACTCCTTTCCGATATGTGCCTCGCCCTTGGCCTTCTTGTAATGCTTCTTCTTTTCCCTCTTGCTCCCGTGTTCCTGGTCACTATCATTGTCGGGACAGTTAGCAATAAAATGACCAAGCTTACCACATTTGAAGCATGATCGCTTTCCCTTGGTCTTAGTCTTGCTTGGCTGTCCCTTGCGACCCTTTAGTGCCGTCTTGAATCTTTTGATGATGAGGGCCATCTCTTCATCATTAAGACCGGCCGCCTCAATTTGCGCCACCTTGCTGGGTAGCGCCTCCTTGCTCCTTGTTGCCTTGAGAGCAATGGGTTGAGGCTCATGGATTGGGCCATTCAACGCGTCGTCCACATACCTCGCCTCCTTGATCATCATCCTCCCGCTTACAAATTTTCCAAGAATTTCTTCGGGCGACATCTTGATGTACCTAGGATTTTCACGAATATTGTTCACCAAGTGAGGATCAAGAACGGTAAATGACCTTAGCATTAGGCGGACGACGTCGTGATCCGTCCATCGCGTGCTTCCGTAGCTCCTTATTTTGTTGATAAGGATCTTGAGCCGGTTGTATGTTTGTGTCGGCTCCTCGCCCCTTATCATCGCGAATCGTCCGAGCTCGCCCTCCACCAACTCCATCTTGGTGAGTAAGGTGACATCATTCCCCTCATGAGAGATCTTGAGGGTGTCCCAAATCTGCTTGGCGTTGTCCAAGCCGCTCACCTTGTGATACTCGTCCCTGCACAAAGAGGCTAGCAACACAGTAGTAGCTTGTGCATTTTTATGGATCTGTTCATTAATAAACGAAGGGCTATCCGAGCTATCAAATTTCATTCCACTTTCCACAATCTCCCAAATGCTTGGATGGAGAGAAAATAGGTGAGTACGCATTTTGTGACTCCAAAATCCGTAGTCCTCTCCATCAAAGTGAGGAGGCTTGCCAAGTGGAATGGGGAGCAAATGAGCATTTGAGCTATGCGGAATGCGTGAATAATCAAAAGAAAAGTTTGAGTTAACCGTCTTTTGTTTGTCATAGTCGTTGTCGTCGTTGTCCTTTTGGGAAGAGGAAGATTCGTCGCTGTCGTCGTAGTAGACGATCTCCTTGATGCGCCTTGTCTTCTTCTTCTTCCCTTCCTTCCGTCTATGGCCCGAGCCGGAGTCGGTAGGCTTGTCATCTTTGGGCTCGTTGACGAAGGACTCCTTCTCCTTATCGTTGATCACAATTCCCTTCCCCTTAGGATCCATCTCTTCGGGTGGTTAGTCCCTTTCTTGAAGAGAACGACTCTGATACCAATTGAGAGCACCTAGAGGGGGGGGTGAATAGGTGATCCTGTAAAACTTAAACTTATAGCCACAAAAACTTGTTAAGTGTTAGCACAATTAATGCCAAGTGGCTAGAGAGGAGTCTCAACAAAACACACTACCACAAGAGATCAAACACAGAGATGACACAGTGGTTTATCCCGTGGTTCGGTCAAGACCAACGCTTGCCTACTCCACGTTGTGGCGTCCCAACGGACGAGGGTTGCAATCAACCCCTCTCAAGCGGTCCAAAGACCCACTTGAATACCACGGTGTTTTGCTTTGCCTTTCAATATCCCGTTTGCGAGGAATCTCCACAACTTGGAGTCTCTCGCCCTTACACTTGAGATTCACAAAGAAATACGGAGTAAGGGAGGAAATGAGCAACGCACACAAGACTTCAAAAGATCAGAGCAACAACACGCACACAAGCAGCAACAAGAGCTCGCAACACAACTCAAAGAGTTCACGACTCCACAAGAGCTCTATATGCTATCACAATGAAACGAATGCGTGAGATCGATGTCTTGGTGCTTAGGAATGTTGTAGGAATGCTTGGTGTACTCCTCCATGCGCCTAGGGGTCCCTTTTATAGCCCCAAGGCAGCTAGGAGCCGTTGAGAACAAATCTGGAAGGCCATCCTTGCCTTCTGTCGTCGGGTGCACCGGACAGTCCGGTGCACACCGGACACTGTCCGGTGCCCGATTTATTTCCATAAACAGCGCAGCCGACCGTTGCCGACCGTTGCAGATCTGGCGCACCGGACAGTCCGGTGCACACCGGACAGTCCGGTGCCTCCTTCCGACCGTTGGCCAGACCACGTGTCGCGCGCAGATTCCGCGGCCGACCGTTGGCTCGGCCGACCGTTGGCTCTCCGGACAGTCCGGTGCACACCGGATAGTCCGGTGAATTTTAGCCGTATGTTGTCGGCAAATTCCCGAGAGCGGCGTCTTCAGGTCGAGGCAGCCTGGCGCACCGGACACTGTCCGGTGCACCACCGGACAGTCCGGTGCCCCAGACCGAAACAGCCTGTTGGCTGTACACAGCCAACATTCTCCTTTTCTTCTTCTCTCTGTTTCTAACACTTAGACAAATATATTAGTACACAAAACCAATGTACTAAGGCTTAGAAACATACCTTTACTTGTGATTTGCACTTTGTTCATCCATGGGCATAGATTCACATTTAAGCACTTGTGTTGGCACTCAATCACCAAAATACTTAGAAATGGCCCAAAGGCACATTTCCCTTTCAGTTTCACACCGTTCTTCCTGGTCTACGGGGCCGAGGCCATCTTGCCCACTGACCTGGAATACGGCTCCCCGAGGACGAGGGCCTACAACGATCAAAGCAACCAAGCTAGCTGAGAAGAATCGCTGGACCAGCTGGAGGAGGCTCGGGACAAGGCCTTACTACACTCGGCGCGGTACCAGCAGTCCCTGCGACGCTACCACGCCCGAGGGGTCCGGTCCCGAGACCTCCAGGTGGGCGATCTGGTGCTTCGGCTGCGGCAAGACGCCCGAGGGAGGCACAAGCTCACGCCCCCCTGGGAGGGGCCATTCGTCATCGCCAAAGTCCTGAAGCCCGGAACATACAAGCTGGCCAACAATCAAGGCGAGATCTACGGCAACGCCTGGAACATCAAACAGCTACGTCGCTTCTACCCTTAAGATGTTTTCAAGTTGTTCGTATACATCGCACCCACGCAAAGTTTAGTCATCAAGGAAGGGTCGGCCTCGCCTCGGCAGAGCCCGACCCTCCCTCGGGGGCTAAAAGGGGGGAGACCCCCTCTGCGTCGAATTTTTCCTCGAAAAAAAAGATCTCTTTTTAGCAGAATTTCTTTCGTGCTTTTTGACTACTTCGAAAAGCGGATCCTGGAAACGACGGAGTACACGTAAGCAGCCAAGGCTGACCGAGCCGAGGGACTCCTACGCCTCCGGGATACGGATACCTCACTCATCACCTTCTGCGATAAGTAACTCGCGTTCGGATAAAGCGACTCCGTGGACCGGACAAGTCTTCACGTTCGGAAGCTCTTCTGCCAAAGTGGTCCTTCAAGCTTTCTCGACTAAGTCGGAGACAGGGCCTCATGGACGGGTGAAGGTACGCGTAAGCGGCAAGGCCGACCGAGCCGAGGGACTCCTACGCCTCCGGGATACGGATACCTCACTCATCACCTTCCGCGAGAAGCAACTCTCGCCCGCACAAACATCCCTGTTACCGACAAAAAAGTCCAGATGCTCGGAATAAGAGGAAAAGAGACGCAGCTTTACAAGCGCAGTGAGGGTGTGTTTTCTGGCCTCAGCGGCCGCAGAAGGCACACGCTACAAGACGATCTGATCCTGCAGGCTCGGGTCTTCACGCTGAAGGGGGCCGTAGCACCCTCGGCATCGACGACGTCTTCAGCAAGGTCCGACCCAGCCTCGGACGGCGGCGCGGTCCAGGGACTTCTCCGGGAATCCGGCCCGAGCAGGCGGCTCGGCCGGCTACCCCCAGGGCCTCGGCCAACCATCTTCCAAGGGCGCTAGCCCGACCCGAAGCCTCGGCTGATCGACTCTGGCGTCGGATCCGCTGACGGACAACCCGGCTAGGCTCCGGCCAACCAGGTTCCCATTTTCGAGCCAACTCCGCCTCTGTTCGTACTGATATCGCTACCCCTGGCCTCGGCTCGTCGAAGAGCGGCCGAGGGGTATCTTTAACTAAGCTAGAGGAGCCTCAGACAACAAGGTTGATCGAGCCGAGGGATTCCTACGCCTCTGGGATACGGATACCTCACTCGTCACCTTGACACGGGGCGACTCATGCTTGGTGAAGCGGTACAGATAATCAACAGGCGAGACTTAGTGCTCGAAAATGAGGAAAAAACACGGCTCCGTGCCGAAATTACATACATGTTCAGGCCTCGACAGCCACAATGAACAAAAAACCCTGGCAATCGAAATGCCATTACAAACGGAACTCCGGTTCCCCCTCCGCAGGTACGAACAACCCCACTCCGAGGGGGAAGGCCTGCGGAGCAATGGAAGGCCGACGAACGGCGCACCGTCACCTGCTCCAGCAGCGGCGACGACGACGACTTCTGCTCCGAGGGGCCGAACAGCGGCAACGCTGACCTCAGGGTGGATGCCGCTGCCAGGAGGCCCCCGCCCGTGCCAAAACTCGTGAGGCAAGGACGGGCAGAAGGCCGTAGAGTTGGAGGTCAGTCCGTGGCCGGCCCTGGCTATCTCGCCGGCAGAAGAACCTCTTCAAGCTGCCGTGGCGGATGCCAGCACCGCGAGCGGCTCCGAAGCCACTCGCACCCGAGAGCCAGGCACGCTGCAGCTGCCAGCGCCACGGACAACACCCGCTCCTCCCCCCATCACTGAGTGAAGGAGCGGGCCGCCACCCGCGCAGGGGCCGACCCCAACTCGGCACTCCCCCCTCCCCAGCCTTGGTGATGAAAATCCTTGAGGCTGAGGGAGGGGCAGAGGCCGCAGCCCGGCTCGCTTTCCCCCACCATCAAGCCGGAGGTTGCCATCCCGGGTGACCACCGGTGGAGGGGTGCGGCCGGGCTGCGTGATGAAAATCCTCGAAGCCGAACGATGGCTGAAAGGTACCAACTCCCACGGAGTTGCGTTCCTCCAACGAGGAGGCGGAAAGACGGTGGGTACCCCCCATCCGGGGGCTTGGAAGATGGAAAGACACGACGCATGAGGGAGGAAGAAGACATGGTTGCCTTCCGAAAGGGGTCGCCCTCCTTTTAAAGGCAACTCTCCCTACGTGCGCCCCCAAACGCCGCAGGCTGAGTCTTCTCCAACACGCTCCAAGGCCCACCCCTGCGACTCGGGGGCTGGGTCCCGCATGTCATGCAGACCGGCTCCGAGCAGAAGAAGCCAAACCGCCGCGCGTGGTGCGCACAACCGCCCAGCGGTTACAAGCGACCCCCCACTTTTGCCCAGACCAACGGGCGGGAGGGGCGGGCAGCCATGCAGGCGGCATGCAACCGCGCCAGTTGGACGCGCTTCTCCGACTTCTGACACGCCAGCTTGGAGGCCCAGGCCCACGCGTCACGCAACCAGCGCGCCAGTTGCTGCATGCAAGCAACCGCGCCACCACTTGTGCCACCGTCGCACCTCTTCGGTTACGGAGCCTATGCCGCGACTCGAGGCGACCCAGCGCACGACCCAGCGGCGCCAGCCTGGCGCGACGGTCAATGCGGCCGAAAGTGGGCCGGCAGTAATGACGGTGGCAGGCGGACGGGAGCAGCAGTCACGTCGTCAGCCAGGCTCACGTCCCATCCAGGGACAGCAAGAGAGACTCCTCCCACGGCGTGAAGACGGTGCGCCCGTGATCCGTTCCTCGAACGGCTCGCACACGCGCAACGGCCGCCCCGCCAACCACTCGCCCCGTCGCATTAACTCCGCAGCAGGACAGGCGGCGTTTCTGGCAGGAGAAGCGGACGACGCTTCGCCTTCGCCGTAATAACCGCGCCAAAAAAGGTACGCCACGTCGTTCGATTTCGTATCCTTTTCCCTTTTTCCTCTTTCTCTATCTCTTGCAACAGGGACCGGGAAAGGGGGATACCCCGAAAAGG
The DNA here is from genome assembly GCF_902167145.1 of Zea mays. Taxonomy (NCBI): domain Eukaryota; kingdom Viridiplantae; phylum Streptophyta; class Magnoliopsida; order Poales; family Poaceae; genus Zea; species Zea mays. Next base: position 166,070,987 of record NC_050102.1, read on the forward strand.
ATCCTTCCCTGTGAAGGAACAGGGCTCCGAGCCCCCCCCTACTGATCAGAGGTTCGAAGGCTGGCCCTCCGAAGGGTTCAACAGTCGCCTCAGATCGCGTGGGCCCGACACCCACTACTGGTCAGGGGTTCGAAGGCCGGCCCCCCGAAGGGCTCCATGGCCGCCTCAGGCTACTCGGGCTCCGCGCCCATTACTGATCAGAGGTTCGAAGGCTGGCCCCCGAAGGGTTCACAGTCGCCTCAGACGCCGAGCGAGGGATGACCAGGGGTACGTTCGATACATAACCGAGGCTCGGGCTGCGCTCCCGAGGTACCCTAGGACATTTCCGAGACCAGCGGGAGCGATCTTGTAACGGAATCCCATCGGAGGGAGGCATCGAGCCCTCGGACCCCGTCGCCAGGGGACCGGGTCTGGCAGATCACCCGCAGGTACTTTTGGGCGTGCCTCTGGGCCCCTAGCCGACCCCCAACGAACGGGGCACGGACGTCCACTCGGATTACCCGCTTGCAGCTCACCGGAGACACCATGTTCGGTGCCCATCGAGGGTAACATGGCGCACTCCCCCCCTCCTCCTTGCGGAAAGGCGACGTAGGGGCGTATGCAAAAAGTCGAGTCTGTCCCTGATCGTCCTCTCGCCCTGTGCGGAGGCTCGGGGGCTGCTCTCGCAAACCTGGCTCCGGCCGAACCGTTGACAGCGTCAACATACCAGCCCGAGAACTTGGGCCCCGACCGTACACCCGGGCTACGGCCAGTTCGCATGAGGGAACGACCAGACTAGCCGAAGCGTTACGCAAGGCATTAAGACCTCGAAGGAGTGAAACCACTCCTCCGAGGCCTCGGGGGCTACACCCGGCGGGTGCGCTCGCGCGCACCCACCGGAATAAAATGCAACCGAGGAAGGCTGGTCCCCTTGCAAAAAAGTGCGACGAAAGCCTCCAAGCGAGTGCTAACACTCCCTTTGAGGCTCGAGGGCTACTGTCGGGGACCATAATTAGGGGTACCCTCAAGACGCCTAATTCTCAGCTGGTAACCCCCATCAGCATAAAGCTGCAGAGGCCTGATGGGTGCGATTAAGTCAGGGATCAGTCCATACGAGTGACTCGATCACGCTTCACCCGAGCCTAGCCTCGGACTCGGGCAGCCGACCTCGAGGGACTTCCGTCTCGCCCGAGGCCCCCCTTTTTAACGGCGGACACATCTCCGGCTCGCCCGAGGCTTTGGCTTCGCTAAGAAGCAACCCTGACTAAATCGCCGCACCGACTGACCGAGTTGCAGGGGCATTTAACGCAAAGGTGGCCTGACACCTCTATCCTGACGCGCGCCCCCCAGAGCCGAAGTGACCGCCGTCACTCCGCTGCTCCACTGACCGGTCTGACAGAAGGACAACGCCGCCTGCGCCACTCCGACTGCAGTGCCACTCGACAGAGTGAGTCTGACAGGCAGTCAGGCCTCGCCAGGGGCGCCATGGGGAACTCCGCTCCGCCCGACCCCAGGGCTCGGACTCGGGCTAAGACCCGGAAGACGGCGAACTCCACTCCGCCCGACCCCAGGGCTCGGACTCGGGCTAAGACCCGGAAGATGGCGAACTCCGCTCCGCCCGACCCCAGGGCTCGGACTCGGGCTAAGACCCGGAAGACGGCGAACTCCGCTCCGCCCGACCCCAGGGCTCGGACTCGGGCTAAGACCCGGAAGACGGCGAACTCCGCTCCGCCCGACCCCAGGGCTCGGACTCGGGCTAAGACCCGGAAGACGGCGAACTCCGCTCCGCCCGACCCCAGGGCTCGGACTCGGGCTAAGACCCGGAAGACGGCGAACTCCACTCCGCCCGACCCCATGGCTCGGACTCGGGCTAAGACCCGGAAGACGGCGAACACCGCTCCGCCCGACCCCAGGGCTCGGACTCGGGCTCGGCCCCGGAAGACGACGAACTCCGCCTCGCCCGACCCCAGGGCTCGGACTCCGCCCTGGCCTCTGCCGAACGACTTCCGCCTCGCCCGACCCAGGGGCTCGGGCTCGGCCTCGGCAACGGAAGACAGATTCGACCCCGGCTTCGGAGGAGCCCCCACGTCGCCCGGCCTCGGGCGCGGGCCCGCCACGTCAACAAGGAGCGCCATCATCACTCTACCCCGAGCCGACTCGAGCCGCAGAGAACAAGACCGGTGTCCCATCTGACCAGCTCCGCCAGATAGGCAATGATGGCGCCTCCCAAGCTCTATGACGGCGGCGGCTCTCAGCTCTCTTACGGAAGCAGGTGGACGTCAGCAAGGACTCGACCGCTCCGACAGCTGTCCTTCCGCCAAGCTCCGTCGCTCCTCCGACAGCCACGACATCACACCAGCAGGGTGCCAAGATCTCTCCGGCTGCCACATTGGTGCTAGCTCTCCCTCCGCTAGACACGTAGCACTCTGCTACACCCCCCATTGTACACCTGGATCCTCTCCTTACGATTATAAAAGGAAGGACCAGGGCCTTCTTAGAGAAGGTTGGCCGCGCGGGACCGAGGACGGGACAGGCGCTCTCTTGGGGCCGCTCGCTTCCCTCACCCGCGTGGACGCTTGTAACCCCCCTACTGCAAGCGCACCCGACCTGGGCGCGGGACGAACACGAAGGCTGCGAGACTTCCACCTCTCTCACGCCCGTCTCCAGCCACCTCGCCTCTCCCCCCTTCGCGCTCGCCCACGCGCTCGACCCATCTGGGCTGGGGCACGCAGCACACTCACTCGTCGGCTTAGGGACCCCCCGGTCTCGAAACGCCGACACATACCATGCTCTTGGGGCTTGCTTGAGCCCATAAAGCGCCTTAGAGAGTTTATACACATGGTTAGGGTACTCACTATCTTCAAAGCCGGGAGGTTGCTCAACATAGACCTCTTCCTTGATTGGTCCATTGAGGAAGGCACTCTTCACGTCCATTTGATAAAGCTTGAAGACATGGTAAGTAGCATAGGCCAATAATATACGAATTGACTCAAGCCTACCTACGGGTGCATAGGTTTCACCGAAATCCAAACCTTCGACTTGGGAGTATCCTTTGGCCACAAGTCAAGCTTTGTTCCTTGTCACCACACCATGCTCGTCTTGCTTGTTGCGGAAGACCCATTTGGTTCCTACAACATTTTGAGTAGGACGTGGAGCTAAATGCCATACCTCATTCCTAGTGAAGTTGTTGAGCTCCTCTTGCATCGCCACCACCCAATCCGAATCTTGGAGTGCTTCCTCTACCCTGTGTGGCTCAATAGAGGAAACAAAAGAGTAATGCTCACAAAAATGTGCAACACGAGATCTAGTAGTTACCCCCTTATGAATGTCGCCGAGGATGGTGTCGACGGGGTTATCTCGTTGGATTGCTTGGTGGAATCTTGGGTGTGGCGGTCTTGGTTCTTCATCCTCCTTATCTTGCTCATTTGCATCTCCCCCTTGATCATTGTCGTCATCTTGAGGTGACTCATTTGCTTGATCTTCTCCTTCATCAACTTGAGCTTCATCCTCATTTTGAGTTGGTGGAGATGCTTGCGTGGAGGAGGATGGTTGATCTTGTGCATTTGGAGGCTCTTCGGATTCCTTAGGACACACATCCCCAATGGACATGTTCCTTAGCGCGATGCACGGAGCCTCTTCATCACCTATCTCATCAAGATCAACTTGCTCTACTTGAGAGCCATTAGTCTCATCAAACACAACGTCACAAGAAACTTCAACTTGTCCAGTGGACTTGTTAAAGACTCTATATGCCCTTGTGTTTGAATCATATCCTAGTAAAAAGCCTTCTACAGTCTTAGGAGCAAATTTGGATTTTCTACCTCTTTTAACAAGTATAAAGCATTTGCTACCAAAGACTCTAAAATATGAAATATTGGGCTTTTTACCGGTTAGGAGTTCGTATGATGTCTTCTTGAGGATTCGGTGTAGATATAACCGGTTGATGGCGTAGCAGGCGGTGTTGACCGCCTCGGCCCAAAACCGATCTGATGTCTTGTACTCATCAAGCATGGTTCTAGCCATGTCCAATAGAGTTTGATTCTTTCTCTCCACTACACCATTTTGTTGTGGCGTGTAGGGAGAAGAGAACTCATGCTTGATGCCCTCCTCCTCAAGGAAGCCTTCAATTTGAGAGTTATTGAACTCCGTCCCGTTGTCGCTTCTAATTTTCTTGATCCTTAAGCCGAACTCGTTTTGAGCCCGTCTCAAGAATCCCTTTAAGGTCTCTTGGGTGTGAGATTTTTCCTGCAAAAAGAACACCCAAGTGAAGCGAGAATAATCATCCACAATAACTAGATAGTACTTACTCCCGCCGATGCTTATGTAAGCTATCGGGCTGAATAGATCCATGTGTAGGAGCTCTAGTGGCCTGTCGGTCGTCATGATGTTCTTGTGTGGATGATGAGCACCAACTTGCTTTCCTGCTTGACATGCGCTACAAATCCTATCTTTCTCAAAATGAACATTTGTTAATCCTAAAATGTGCTCTCCCTTTAGAAGCTTATGAAGATTCTTCATCCCAACATGTGCTAGTCAGCGGTGCCAGAGCCAGCCCATGTTAGTCTTAGCAATTAAGCAAGTGTCGAGTTCAGCTCTATCAAAATCTACCAAGTATAGCTGACCCTCTAACACTCCCTTAAATGCTATTGAATCATCACTCCTTCTAAAGACAGTGACACCTACATCAGTAAATAGACAGTTGTAGCCCATTTTGCATAATTGAGAAACGGAAAGCAAATTGTAATCTAATGAATCTACAAGAAAAACATTGGAAATAGAATGGTTAGGTGATATAGCAATTTTACCCAATCCTTTGACCAAACCTTGATTTCCATCCCTGAATGTGATAGCTCGTTGGGGATCTTGGTTTTTCTCATAGGAGGAGAACATCTTCTTCTCCCCTGTCATGTGGTTTGTGCACCTGCTGTCGATGATCCAACTTGAGCCCCCGGATGCATAAACCTACAAAACATGTTTAGTTCTTGACTTTAGGTACCCAAATGGTTTTGGGTCCTTTGGCATTAGATACAAGAACTTTGGGTACCCAAACACAAGTCTTTGACCCCTTGTGCTTGCCCCCAACATACTTGGCAACTACCTTGCCGGATTTGTTAGTTAAAACATATGATGCATCAAAAGTTTTAAATGAAATGTCATGATCATTTGATGCATTAGGAGTTTTCTTCTTAGGCAACTTAGCACGGGTTGGTTGCCTAGAACTAGATGTCTCACCCTTATACATAAATGCATGGTTAGGGCCAGAGTGAGACTTCCTAGAGTGAATTCTCCTAATTTTGCTCTCAGGATAACCGGCAGCGTACAAAATGTAACCCTCGTTATCTTGAGGCATGGTAGCCTTGCCCTTAACAAAATTAGACAATTTCTTAGGAGGGGCATTAAGTTTGACATTGTCCCCCTTTTGGAAGCCAATGCCATCCTTAATGCCAGGACGTCTCCCACTATAAAGCATACTACGAGAAAATTTAAATTTTTTATTATCAAGTTCATGCTCGGCAATTTTAGCATCTAATTTTGCTATATGATCATTTTGTTGTTTAATTAAAGCCATGTGATCATGAATAGCATTAATATCAACATCTCTACATCTAGTACAAATAGAAGTGTGCTCAACGATAGATGTAGAGGACTTGCAAGATTTTAATTCTACAACCTTAGCATGCAATATATCATTTTTGCTTCTAAGATCGGAAATGGTAGCATTGCAAACATCAAAATCTCTAGCCTTAGCAACCAATTTTTCATTTTCATGTCTAAGGCTAGCAAGAGAAATGTTCAATTCTTCAATCTTAGCAAGCAAATCATCATTATTATTTCTAAGATTGGGAATTGAAACATTACAAGTAATAGAATCAACCTTAGCTAACAAATTAGAATTCTCATTTCTAAGGTTGTCTATAGTCTCATGGCAAGTGCTTAGCTCACTAGATAATTTTTCACATTTTTCAACTTCTAGAGCATAAGCATTCTTAACTTTAACATGCTTTTTGTTTTCCTTGATTAAGAAGTCCTCTTGGGAGTCCAAGAGATCATCCTTCTCATGGATGGCACTAATTAGTTCATTTAATTTCTCTTTTTGTTGCATGTTTAAGTTGGCAAAAAGTGTACGTAAATTATCTTCCTCATCACTAGCATTATCATCGCTAGAGGATTCATATCTAGTGGAGGATTTAGATTTAACCTTTTTCTTTTTGTCGTCCTTTGCCATGAGGCACTTGTGGCCGACGTTGGGGAAGAGAAGTCCCTTGGTGACGACGATGTTGGCGGCGTCCTCGTCGGAGGAGGAGTCGCTAGAGCTTTCGTCGGAGTCCCACTCGCGACAAACATGGGCATCGCCGCCCTTCTTCTTGTAGTACCTCTTCTTCTCCTTTCTTCTCCCCTTCTTGTCATCGCCCCTGTCACTGTCACTAGAAATAGAACATTTTGCAATAAAATGACCGGGCTTACCACACTTGTAGCAAACCTTCTTGGAGCGGGGCTTGTAATCTTTCCCCCTCCTTTGCTTGAGGATTTGGCGAAAGCTTTTGATGACGAGCGCCATTTCCTCGTTGTCGAGCTTGGAGGCGTCGATGGGTGTTCTACTCGGTGTAGACTCCTCCTTCTTCTCTTCCATCGCTTTGAATGCGACTGGTTGAGCTTCGGACGTAGAAGGACCGTCAAGCTCGTTGATCTTCCGTGAGCCCTTGATCATAAATTCAAAGCTCACAAAATTCCCGATTACTTCCTCGGGAGTCATTAGTGTGTATCTAGGATTGCCACGAATTAATTGTACTTGAGTAGGGTTAAGGAAAATAAGAGATCTTAAAATAACCTTAACCACCTCGTGGTCATCCCACTTTTTGCCCCGAGGATGCGCACTTGATTCACCAAGGTTTTGAGCCGGTTGTACATATCTTGTGGCTCCTCCCCTTGGCGAAGACGGAAGCGACCGAGCTCCCCCTCGATCGTTTCCCGTTTGGTGATCTTGGTGAGTTCATCACCCTCGTGCGCGGTCTTGAGCACGTCCCAAACTTCCTTGGCGCTCTTCAATCCTTGCACCTTGTTGTACTCCTCCCTACTTAGAGAGGCCAGGAGTATGGTTGTGGCTTGGGAGTTGAAGTTCTCGATTTGGGCCACCTCGTCCTCATCATAATCCTCATCCCCTACGGATGGTACCTGTGCTCCAAACTCAACAACATTCCATATAATTTTGTGGAGTGAGGTTAGATGAAATTTCATTAAATCACTCCACCTAGCATAATCTTCACCGTCAAAGGTTGGCGGTTTGCCTAATGGAACGGAAAGTAATGGAGTATGTCTAGAGGTGCGAGGGTAGTGTAAGGGAATCTTACTAAACTTCTTGCGCTCATGGCGCTTAGAAGTTACGGAGGGCGCGTCGGAGCCGGAGGTAGAAGGTGATGAAGTGTCGGTCTCGTAGTAGACCACCTTCCTCATCTTCTTTATCTTGTCGCCACTCCGATGCAACTTGTGGGAAGAAGCTTTCTTCTCCTTCCCCTTTCCCTTTTTGCGGGACTCTTCCGATGAAGCCTTCCCGTGGCTTGTAGTGGGCTTTTCGCTGGTTTCCATCTCCTTCTTGGCGTGTTCTCCCGACATCACTTCGAGCGGTTAGGCTCTAATGAAGCACTAGGCTCTGATACCAATTGAAAGTCGCCTAGAGGGGGGGAATAGGGCGAAACTGAAATTTACAAAGCTAATCACAACTACAAGCCGGGTTAGCGTTAGAAATATAATCGAGTCCGCGAGAGAGGGTGGAAAAACAAATCGCAAGCAAATAAGAAGTGTGACACACGGATTTGTTTTACCGAGGTTCGGTTCTCACAAACCTACTCCCAGTTGAGGAGGCCACAAAGGCCGGGTCTTTTTCAACCCCTTCCCTCTCTCAAACAATCCCTCGGACTGAGTGAGCTTTCTCTTCTCAAATCAACGTGGAACAAAACTTCCCCGCAAGGACCACCACACAATTGGTGTCTCTTGCCTCGGTTACAAGTGAGTATTGATCTCAAGAAAGAATGAGAAAGAAAGCAAGCGATCCAAGCGCAAGAGCTCAAAGAAACACAACAAATCACTCTCACTAGTCACTAATGCTTTTGTGGAATTGGGAGAGGATTTGATCACTTGGGTGTGTCTTGTATTGAATGCCTAGCTCTTGTAAGTGGTTGGAAGGTTGAAAACTTGGATATCTTGAATGTGGGGTGGTTGGGGGTATTTATAACCCCAACCACCAAACTAGCCGTTTGGTGGAGGCTGCTGTCGCATGGCGCACCGGACAGTCCGGTGCGCCACCGGACAGTGTCCGGTGCGCCAGCCACGTCACCAGGCTGTTGGGTTTTGACCGTTGGAGCTCTGACTGCTGGGCCCGCCTGGATGTCTGGTGGCACACCGGACATGCACTGTAGAGTGTCCGGTGCGCCACTTCGCGCGTGCCTGACTTCTGCGCGCTCTGGCGCGCATTTAATGCTTCTGCAGGTGACCGTTGGCGCCGAATAGCCGTTGCTCTGCTGGCTCACCGAACAGTCCGGTGAATTATAGCGGAGCAAATTCCCGAAGCTGGCGAGTTACAGAGTCGCTCTTCCCTGGGGCACCGGACACTGTCCGGTGTACACCAGACAGTCCGGTGAATTATAGTGGAGCGCCTCTGGATTTTCCCGAAGGTGAAGAGTTCAGCGTGAAGTCCCCTGGTGCACCGGACACTGTCCGGTGGTGCACCGGACACTGTCCGATGGCACACTGGACAGTCCGGTGCGCCAGACCATGGCTGCCTCCGGTTATCCCTTGCTCTCTTTGTTGAACCCAATTCTTGGTCATTTTATTGGCTAAGTGTGAACCTTTGACACCTGTATAACTTATACACTAGAGCAAACTAGTTAGTCCAATTATTTGTGTTGAGCAATTCAACCACCAAAATCAATTAGGAACTAGGTGTAAGCCTAATTCTCTTTCACCTTTAATCTTATTTTTTAATATTATGCTTACTAAAACCATTGTAGAAAATACCCATTAGAAGTAGTAGCAGGAGCAATTGTATTTTTGCAATATTTGATCTAGCGTCCAGGGCAGAGCGAAGGGTGGTAGGATCTCACCATCACGCCATCATCGTGTTATGACATCAGGCAGTGTGTTCCATTTTCCATTTTCTTTGTTCTCTCCCTTTGACTTCAATCGTAGATTGGATTAGAAAAGGATGGAAAGGAAACGTCATGGTGTAGGTGTACGTGTTGCCGTATTGTACATCTAGACTTTCTAGCTTTGCCGCATGGCTGGTGAGTTGCATCTACATGTCATTTGTCATGTGGGTCTCGTTGCCTGTATCCCGTAACAGTGTACATGTAATCCAGTATGTTTCTTTTTTCATACACACACAAACATGCCAGTCACACAGGGGGCATATCTGGCATACCCAATGGTTGTGCCACTGATAGTGTGTTACGATAGATAGTTATGATTTTGTAAGTTCATGATCCTTCTGTAATGCTTGACACCAAAAAGGAGTTTGCAAGTAAAGGATCAAGTTCTCAATATAATCTATACAGCTCTTGATCCAAAGGTTTTTGAATCAATCAAAGATTTGGAATTTGAACATGAAGTTTTGGAAGGGACTAGAAAATTTATGTTAGGATAAACCAACCATGAAAGAAGTGAAGCTATACATATCTTCAAAGATAAATATGCATAGTTCAAGATGCAAAAGTTGAAAGTGTATCGAAAATGTTCCATAGGCTCAACATCATTGTAAATGAGCTAAAAACTTAGGACATAAAGTCAATAAACTTAGGACACAAAGCCAACCTGCTACAACAAGCAAGTCAAATCCACCAATAAATAATCTTTCAAAAAAAAACAAAATCTTTCCTAATACACCAATCCAAATCACTACTCGTTGATCTGAGTGTATACAGAAATAAATACATCCAGTTATCATAACTAATTATATTGGAAGACCAATATATCAATAAATTTGATATAATATAAATATCTTGTACGTAATACTTTTTTATCACGTGTACATGCACTTCCACTAGTTATATCCATCCAAACTAGCCCAAGTGTATTAAAGCTCATGTACAAGGCCTTGGGTGGGCCCAGAATCACTTTGGCCCATGGTAGAGATCTGAAGAGGGCCGTGTGGAAGTTATAGATCTTCTTTGGACTATCTTGTTGTGCCGTCTGTGGGCCTCGGACGGGACAGGCGGTGTGTCGCAGCGGGCCGCGCCAAAGCAAAATGTGGCGGACTGTGTGCACGAACAAGGCTTTGGACACTATGGTATGGCCATGGCCTGCCGAACCGCCGTGTGGCTCCCTCCCGAATCACTGCAGCTTTTTAGTTATCCGTCCGGCGAAGTTGGGAAATCGAAGCGGAGGCCGGACATGCGAGAGAAGTACGCTACGCAAGGCGACACGGAAACTGCGACACCCGCCACCGCCAGCCGCCACCACGTGAACTGTTAAGATTCATATCGCGACTTCATTCATTTGAAACGTAAATTCGCTCCTTCCAATTGGCTACATCGCACATTCAGTTTCGTATACTACAGCCCTTTTTGACCAGGCTCTGAGGCTCGTACCAGTATTATGGGGTTTTTTGGTTTCTAGTGACTAATTAGTCACTACATTTTATTTTATTTTAGGTTTTAAATTGTTAAATACAGAAACTAAAACAGAGAGATTAAAAATCTTTACTACTATTAAGATGGTAAGGGGTAGGCTGTCATTCCTGGTCCTGCCATTCATTCTCATTCCCATCTTCTCTTTCGTCATTCCCATATCTCTTAGTTCGTCGCTCCTCCCTCACAGGACACTCGCGCAACCTCTACTCCCATCCCCGTCGTGGTTCTCCTCTCAACACGTTAGCAACCGCTCTCTGACTCCCTCCCTCCGCCGCCGCACGTATCGTCCCCCTCGCCCTGGGCCTCCCTGAAGACATTGAAGACCTTCACGCGGTCCTGCTTCCTAGCGCCTTAGCCCGTGCTCGGCTCCCGCCATCGCCGCCTCTCCTTTCCCCTCTCCTAGGGTTCCATAGCAATGCACAACACTTGTCTCACGCGAAGAATCCGCATTTGCCCTCCCCCGCACCACACCCCCGCCGGAGAGAGAGATGACGGCGTCCGCGAGGCCCGGGGAGAGGGCAACCAACTTCGCCGTCGCGTGCAGCCTCTTCAGTCGCTTCGTCCGCCAGAACGGCGCCGCGCCCGCCCAGCTAGGCCTCGGGATCAAAGGTGAGCTGCGGAATCAGGCGGCGGCGCCGGCTAGGCCTGCCCTGTTGTCTGTTGAGATCGGGATCCTTCTGGGTGCGCGGGGGTGGGGGTCGGTCCAGTTTCGATTCCTGTGGGGGACGTGTTCGTTCTGGTGCGAGATCTGGGCGGGCCCTTTGTTATATCCGGTTTGGAAACAACGTTTTCGGCCTCCGAATTCGCACTCCCTTATCCGTCTCTCTCTCTCTCTCTCTTCCTTCTCAGGCGAGGTCGAGCAGCAAAGGACGCCGGCGACAATTAACTTGCTCCCCGGAGTGGACGGCGAGGAGACCGAGAGGAGGAAGGAGACCATGGAGCTTTTCCCGCAGAGCGCCGGGTTCGGTGTCAAGGATCCCGCTGCTGCCCCTAGGTGCGTACTGCTGCTTCACATCATGTAAATCCCATTTCGGTTTTGGTTTGTGCAACACTTCCTATGCCACTGTCTCCCACTTTGGCCCTGGTTCCCCAAGCAAGCAAGATGCCATGGCGACCGCCAAGCCACTACACCAAAATCATACACTTCCTACGATTTTTTAACTTCCTACAGCTTTTATAACAAACCGTAGGAAATAAATAACTTCCGAGAGGCAACTGGTAGCTCTAGGAAATAAACATAACTTCCTACGGTATTTTATAAAAGCTGTAGGAAGTTAGCTTTCACATGCTGACTCATGTGTTCGGTCAAGCGAGCCGCTAACTTCCTACGGCAGCCTCTAGGAAGTTAGCATGGGCAGCTAACTTCCTACAGCCTCCTCTAGGAAGTTAGCTTTTAGTTGCTGATCCGCGGGTGAAGTCAAACGAAACACTAACTTCCTACGGCTGCCTCTAGGAAGTAAGCATGGGCAGCTAACTTCCTACGGCCTCCTCTAGGAAGTTGGATTTCAGCTTTTGACCAGTCAAACAAAAAGCTAACTTACTACGGCTGCCTCTAGAAAGTTAGTATGGGCAGCTAACTTCCTACGGCCTCCTCTAGGAAGTTAGATTTCAGCTTTTGACCAGTCAAACGAAAAGCTAACTTCCTATGGCTGGCTCTAGGAAGTTACTTAACTTCCTAGAGTACAGGTACAAACTCTAGGAAATTATGTAACTTCCTACGGCTTTACTCTAGGAAGTTATATTTTTTATCTTAAACCTCTACTCAATCTTATCCTCTTCTCATCCCTTTCTCAATCCCGTGTCTCTTCCACCAAATCAAAGTCGCCGCTGGATGCCTGCTCCCACCCGCGCAAGCCATGCCCGCCGACGCACCAGCCTCGGCCCCGCCCGCCGTGGCCACCCCTGCCCCCGGTCGCCGCTCCCGCCGGTGTGGCCACAGATGGGGCCAGAGAGCCTGCAGTGTGGCAAGCTGAGCACATGGAGCTCGGGGCACGATGCAGCCACGATGCTGCACCAGCGCCAGCGCGGCCCGACGCCGTCGTCGCTGGACAGGACCACGAGGTACAGCTCCCTTAGGTTTCTTAGGTTCGCGACCAAGGTCTCGAAGATTTGGACCGTGAGTCGCGCGTCTGAGTTTGAGTCTCTGTGCAGCAGGAAACCGTCGTCGAGTAGATCGTAGAACTCGTAGCTGGTAGAGAGGTCGAGGGAGACCAGGCTCGTCAGGCCGCCGATGCAGCTGGCGCTTTGGACCGTTTGGTGTGTAGATTTATCTGACATGTCACAGCAGGCGCTTGATTCATTGAAGCAACTATGCAATGTTGAAGTTGTACCTTATACACTAACCCTAGGTTATTCATATTGGAGTGCAGGTCTGTTTAAGATCTTTTCTTTATAATCTGATTTCCATTATGTTTAGTATCGTTCGACTTTGTGGTACATATGTTCCATATTCTTTGTTCTATAATTTTTCCATGAAGTTTTAAGTCTTCTTTACTAAAAAGGGTGCCATAATTCACCCATTACTACTTATTAATTGTCATCAACATTTGCCTTTTCCTTTATTGATGAGTTTTGAGCTGACAAAACCAGTTCAACCATTTTTAAATTTTTTAATACTATGGGTTTGATCAATGTTTTTTTATTTCTGATAGATCACATTTTGAACCGAATCCTGCCTGCTGGAGTGGAGGTACCCTCTTCGTTTAAGACAATTGTCAAGTATACTAAACTTCTTTTCACGAAACACAGCTCGCCTATGCACGACAACCATACACCAAGACATTGTATACATTTATGTTGTCTTAGGCTGTGCAGTGCATAAGGTCTAATGCAAGCTAAGCCTAATGCAGTGCACTCCTTTATTGTCATGAAACTTCTTTGAGTGTGCCAGATTCCTAATTAAACGAAAATTTTCTACCTGTCTCCAATAGGTGATGAACCTGATTGCCAAGATGCTAATAAAACAAAAAGAGAGTGGGAGGATTAGGGCCACTGCCATCCAAGCCATGGGAACACTTTGATCATGTACTGATGAATCTACCTGCTTCCGCTTTGCAGTTCCTCGGTAATTTTTTATCCTCATGCTTTTGTGTTATAATTTAATTATAGCATCACATTGTAGCCATTGGCTTTTTTATAGCATGATATGTAAATTCTTGTTTGGGCAGAAATGCAGATAGAGCAGCCTGACAGGTTTATTTTCTATTAGAATTGTAGCCTATAGTCGAGAAGCACTGAGATGTATAGTACAAAGATATTCATTCTGTGCCACATTAGTGCATGATTTGTGCTTATAATAATTTTGTCCGCCACATTGAGTGTGCCTATAGTCGAGAAGCACTGAGATGCTAGTTGGAGCTAGCGTCCTTGTTCAAACAAAGCATCATAGAACTGTTTGGATCTACATATTGAATTGATGGCTAGGTGCATGCATATGTACTTGAACAGCAGGGCTTTTCTAAACCTATGATCAGCAGAATCTAGCATCTGTTTTTCTCAAACTGTTATGCTTTTAAATCGTGGGTACTTGTTAGTATCCATGCACAACACACAGTGTGGTCGTGTGGTGAACAAATCTCTTTTCAGATTTGCGCTCAGCTCATCATGTGTGGTGTACCAAATTAAGCTTACGTTTCTTTTCTGTATTCTTTCTTTTTTTATAAGGGTGCTCCTGTTAAATAGGTTGAAACAGAAGCGACATTATTGGTTATTAGCAAATCCTGGAGAATGCATGCAAGTTCTTCTTTATTTGTATCACTATCTCTTAGCACAGTTCTCTAACTTTCGATGCACGTACAAGTCTATTTTTTATAAAAAACTGTCTATATATGGGGGCACACAGAATTCTGTGGACATCTGCATCAATCATCACATGTTGTTATGCCTGATGTCCTGTGGATTGGTGTTCGATCTCGTGAATTCGAGCTGTCCTCCATTCCTCCTGCATGTAGATATACTAGACATTTGGAACTGTTTTTTGGCAGCTACATATATACCAATTGACAGACATTTGGAATTGTTTTTTGTGTGTTCAGGTTACTGAATTGGAACGAAAAAAAATCCATAAAGTGCTGAAGACTAAGTGGATCGAGCGCGCGCACGAGGGTTGTCGTAAAATGTCCACCGTTATTAAGAGGGCTAATGAATTCCCAATCGATTGTAGCTACATGCATGAAGGAGTGCACACAGTGTCCTATGTCCACAAGATCACCAGCTATTTCATGCAAGCATCCGCACAAGTGTCCTACTATATGTTATTGTGTTCTGATACTTGAGACTTTTATTATGACTATGTATGAGATATTATCTCTTATTAGTACCGAATTAGATGTGTCTTATTATGACTATGGATGAGACTTTTGTGATGTAATTGATGAGACTATGGATTTAAATATTGTTATGTGATTGTGTGTGAGATGTTTTATGTGAAAATATGTTGTGTTATATATTTGTTATGATGTGGAATGTGGTGTAAAATAAAAATAAACAACATTTATAATGTTGGTCAAATTAACTTCCTAGAGGCTTATTGGGCCGTAGGAAGTTAGCCAGCTAACTTCCTAGGTGCTACAGTCAGTCGTAGGAAGTTAGCCAGCTAACTTCCTAGGGCTACAGTCAGCCGTAGGAAGTTGGTCATAGGAAGTTAGTCAGCTGACGGCGCTGACGACGTGAAGCTATTAACTTCCGAGAACCTACTAACTTCCGAGAGGCTTCTTTGGCTGTAGGAAGTTAGCTAACTTCCTAGAGGGCTCTAGGAAGTTAAGCTAACTTCCGACAAAAAATTTTCAAGAGCCAAACTTCCGACGGGATGGCTTAACTTCCGAGAGTTTAGCTAACTTCCTAGAGTTTAGGGCTAACTTCCTAGGGTTTAGGCTCTAGGAAGTTCACTATTTTGGTGTAGTGAGCTGAGGGAGCAGCTCAACGCCCTCCTCTCCTCCATGATCACCTCGGTGAGTCTAGCCTCTTTTCTATGTCCCGTGTTGATTGGTCGAATTGGGATGACGATTTTAGTGAAACTGTTTTTTTAATTTTGGTGTATGTGTATATGTCGTGGTTGTCGTGTAGGGTCTGGTGTATGAATAGACAATAGTTCCAGCAGTTGAAGATGCTGTAGGAAGACAGGGGCATGCCGGGCTTTATCGCCAATGTCGTCACCCTCTTTTGTGACTAGATCATTTCCAACCTCACCTCCCTGTTGTACACCGTCTTCATCCCTGACTAGCATTTCTGTTATTGCTGTTGCAGGCAATTCCTACCTTGTACCCTATATAGACAGACAAGATCAATTTGACTTGATCTTGCCCCCCTCTGGGATTTGCCTTGCTTGCAGGGAGCATCTTATCATGGACTTTGATAAGGTGGACCCTTACGTGCATCAACTCAAAGGGAGTAGCGCCAGGTGATCACCCCACGTCTGAAATTAACCAAAGTATTTGTGCACTTTCCTTTTTTTGTGATGCGGATTTCATCCCTCAGCTCGGTGCTAGCCGTTGGTGTGCGTCTGTATGTTCCTAGATGTAGACCAGTAGACTTGCACATTTGACGACTCTGTGTACATGTATTATGCCTTGTGCCTAGATGAGTAGAAGTGATGTTTATGCATAGCATTTGTACTATTGATGTTGTCATAGGCTAATGGCTAGGAGGATCATACAACTGTTCAACATTTCTCACTAGATTTCTGAATGTTCTTGGCACTTTCCATGTCACTATTCTCATTGTGGTTTTGTAATCTCATGATGAACACGTCTAAGACTCGAGCTGCTGTCGTCGTAGGTCGTGTTCTCAGATAACTAGACTGCTTTTACTCCGGAAGATCAACCATGCAGGGCTGCTGCATATGGGCTGAACTTATTAGTAACAGAGGTGATTCAAAGGTGTTTGAATGCACTAGAGCTAATAGTTAGTGGCTAAAATTAGTTGAGACATCCAAACACCCTAGCTAATAGTTCAGCTATTAACTATTTTTGGTAAATTAGTTAATAGTTAGTTAGTTATTTGTTAGCTAGCTAAATCCACTAACAATTTTTAGCTAACTAACTATTAGTTATAGTGCATTCAAACACCCCCTCAATCTTGCCCTGTTGTTCACATGCCTTCTCATTCGTTTTTTTGGTGACTTGTCCTATTCTAAAGCATTATCTAATCCTTGCTTAGCCATCTGATATTTTCTCTGATGGAAATAAATCACTACATTTATGGCTTATGTATTACTAATAAATGAAGCATAGGATAGCATCTCTAGAATTGTCCACCGGTACAACGGTGCAAATGTTGATATTCTCGTGACCAATCTATACTACTCTATTAAGTATGTAGTGTCAGCGTCCACACATGCAATGCCCCCGCCTGCCCCCGCCCGCGTCGTGCCCCCGCCTTGCTTTTGTCACCTTCTCCGCCCCCACGTCGCTGCTCTGCCTCCGCCTGGCCTCTCCCAGGTCAGTCCTCCTCCTGAAGCCTGCGCCGCCTGCGCCGAAGTTCTTTGATCTAGACGGCGGGGGTGTTTGGGTCCGCCTCACCAATGTCCGCGCAGTTGTCACCTCTTCTCCACCTCCGAACGAAGTGAAGAAACATGGCCAACATAATGGCTCCAATAGCAAAAAACATGTGCATCCTCTTGGTAATACTGGTGCATCCTCAACCCCATCGATTCATCCTCAGCCGAGACCACATTTTTGTAGCTTTCTTGTTTTATCATCCTCATTTTTATGAGGGGTTGTATTTTTACTGGAGAAATTGATTGGATGTACTTATGGGTTGTGCGTTGAGGAAGTATTATTGTTAAGAAAAGGCTGATGAAGTTACCCATTTTCAGAAGCAAGCGTTGAGTTGAAGGAGAAGGAAAGCGCAAAGTCTATACCAGACCTGCAACAACAGGAAACACAACCAAAGTCTTGAGTTCATTATTGAGCTAATTCTTAAGTACAACTCTAGGTATATAGCTAACTTAGTTTTTAGATCAAAGAAGTCTAACTTAATTTTAGCTTCTCACATTATTGAGTTCATTCAGGTAGAGAGGAAGTGGGAGATGGATGAAGCAATAATCCGAAGTGGGCTTTCTGAACTGAAGAACCCAAAGGATCCCCTCTAAAATTGAATAACCCAAAGGACCCCCTTCTAAATTATGGACAACAACATACTGCAATTAATAGTGAGAGTTGTTATGCTTCGCCTGTCCTTTTATCTGGCTAGATACTAACTACTGCTATTTTTAATATTTCAGTGAGATGCAATGTACCAAAAGCCAAGAGTACGCAGCAGAGCATGGCTAACCCATTCTAAAAATATACTCCTTCCTAAAACAAAAGGTTTCAACTGTTGCCCGTAGAAGCTTAGGATAATCCTATCTTCTACCTTTTCTATCTTTTCCTCTTGGTTAGACACCTAATACATAATAAAAATCATGTGATTAATGATGGTTATGCCGCTAAATATAGGCACTATAGGTATATTATTATCCCACAACAAATGATCCTGACAAAGATCCATCCTAATTCAGACATCTCAACTAGATGCAAACTTTTTTGGGGAAACCGAACAATTGGTTTTATTCCTCTGAGCTCCTTTGAACATATTGCAATGTATCTCCTTTGAACAGTTGTTCCTTTTTATTCCTTTGAGGAGCTAAGTACCCTTTTATTCCTTTGTTTATGTTTATGCTGTAAGTATATTTGAAATATGATTTGTGCTGGAGATATTTATTAACTTATCTATTGTTTTATCTTTCAGGCCCAACGATTGTGGTTCAGCTCTGTTTATCAACTCCCTTTCGAGAAGAGATGGCCACCGGCAGCAACAACTCATCGACATCAGTGGCCATGGGACATGAGGTACAGGTACCTGCTCTGCTCTACTTACTCCCCTACCAAGCCATGGTGTTCCACTAAATTCATTACGAACTTGCTTACTGAAGCGGATTGATCGAGATAGTCATTTGTTCTTTGTTGCGAATAATCGTATTATTTACGTCTGATCCATTCTTCTGGTCCACCACGCGTCTTCAATTTTCTCTAAGCTTCCTTTTGTTCACATGGCTTTCTTGGCTGATCCACCATGCTTGCAAATTCAAGAACCACAAAAATATTGATCTTCTTTCACAGGGTGCAATGTGGATCTGAAAGGGAATTAGGCTTACACCTAGTCCCTAATTAATTTTGGTGGTTGAATTGCCCAACACAAACAATCGGACTAACTAGTTTGCTCTAGTGTATAAGTTATACAGGTGCTAAAGGTTCACACTTAGCCAATAAAAAGACCAAAAGTTGGGTTCAACAAAAGAGCAAAGGGCCAACCGAAGGCACCTCTGGTCTGGCACACCGGACTGTCCGGTGTGCCACCGGACAGTGTCCGGTGCACCACCGGACATGTCCGGTGCACCAGAGGACTCCAACTCAAACTCGCCACCTTCGGGAATTTCCGGAGGCACTCGCGCTATAATTCACCGGACTGTCCGGTGTACACCGGACAGTGTCCGGTGCGCCAAGGAGGAGCGACCTCAGGAACTCGCCAGCTTCGGGAATCTCCAACGGCTAGTCCGCTATAATTCACCGGACATGTCCGGTGTGCACCGGACTGTCCGGTGCAACTCCGGAGCAACGGCTATTCGGCGCCAACGGCTACCTGCGACGCATTTAATGCGCGCTCTGCGCGCGCAGAAGGCAGGCGTGCCCATACTGGCACACCGGACAGTAAACAGTACGTGTCCGGTGTGCACCGGACATCCAGGCGGGCCCACAAGTCAGAAGCTTCAACGGTCAGAATCCAACGGCAGTGATGACGTGGCGGGGGCACCGGACATGTCTGGTGTGCACCGGACTGTCCGGTGCGCCATCGAACAGACAGCCTCTCAACGACCACTTTTGGTGGTTGGGGCTATAAATACCCCAACCACCCCACCATTCATTGCATCCAAGTTTTCCACTTCTCAACTACTACAAGAGCTCTAGCATTCAATCCTAGACACACCAAAGAGATCAAATCCTCTCCAAATTCCACACAATGCCATAGTGACTAGAGAGAGTGATTTGCTTGTGTTCTTTCGAGCTCTTGCGCTTGGATTGCTTTCTTCTTTCTTGATTCTTTCATTGCGATCAAACTCACTCGTAATTGAGGCAAGAGACACCAAACTTGTGGTGGTCCTTGTGGGAACTTTGTGTTCCAAGTGATTGAGAAGAGAAAGCTCACTCGGTCTGTGGGATCGTTTGAGAGAGGGAAGGGTTGAAAGAGACCCGGCCTTTGTGGCCTCCTCAACGGGGAGTAGGTTTGCAAGAACCGAACCTCGGTAAAACAAATCCGCGTGTCACACTCTCCATTTGCTTGCGATTTGTTTTTGCACCCTCTCTCGCGGACTCGTTTCTTTATTACTAACGCTAACCCAGCTTGTAGTTGTGTTTATATTTGTAAATTTCAGTTTCGCCCTATTCACCCCCCTCTAGGCGACTATCAATTGGTATCGGAGCACGGTGCTTCATTAGAGCCTAACCGCTCGAAGTGATGTCGGGAGATCACGCCAAGAAGGAGATGGAGACCGGCGAAAAGCCCACTACAAGCCATGGGAGCTCTTCATCGGAAGAGTCCCGCACCAAGAGGAGGGAGAATAAGAAGAGCTCCTCCAACAAAGGGAAGGAGAAGAAATCTTCTTCTCACCACAAAGAGAAGAAGGAAAAATCTTCTTCCCACAAGCCGCATCGGAGTGGGGACAAGCAAAAGAGGATGAGGAAAGTGGTCTACTACGAGACCGACACTTCATCAACATCGACCCCCGGCTCCGATGCGCCCTCCGTAACTTCTAAACGCCAAGAGCGTAAGAAGTTTAGTAAGATTCCCCTACACTATCCTCGCATTTCTAAACATGCACCTCTACTTTCCGTCCCATTAGGCAAACCACCAACTTTTGATGGTGAAGATTATGCTAGGTGGAGTGATTTAATGCGATTTCATCTAACCTCACTCCACAAAAGTATATGGGATGTTGTTGAGTTTGGTGCACAGGTACCATCCGTAGGGGATAGAGACTATGATGAGGATGAGGTAGCCCAAATCGAGCACTTCAACTCTCAAGCAACAACAATACTCCTCGCCTCTCTAAGTAGAGAGGAGTATAACAAAGTGCAAGGGTTGAAGAGCGCCAAGGAGGTTTGGGATGTGCTCAAAACCGCGCACGAGGGAGATGAGCTTACAAAGATCACCAAGCGGGAAACGATCGAGGGGGAGCTCGGTCGGTTCCGGCTTCGCAAAGGGGAGGAGCCACAAAACATGTACAACCGGCTCAAGACCTTGGTGAACCAAGTGCGCAACCTCGGGAGCAAGAAGTGGGACGACCACGAAGTGGTTAAGGTTATTCTAAGATCTCTCATTTTCCTTAACCCCACTCAAGTTCAATTAATTCGTGGTAATCCTAGATATACTAAAATGACCCCCGAGGAAGTTATCGGGAATTTTGTAAGTTTTGAGTGCATGATCGAAGGCTCAAGGAAGATCAACGAGCTTGATGATCCCACCACATCCGAAGCTCAACCCATCGCATTCAAGGCAACGGAGGAAAAGAAGGAGGAGTCTACACCAAGTAGACAACCAATCGACGCCTCCAAGCTCGACAATGAGGAAATGGCGCTCGTCATCAAGAGCTTCTGCCAAATCCTCAAGCAACGGAAGGGGAAGGATTACAAGTCCCGTTCCAAGAAGGTTTGCTACAAATGTGGTAAGCCCGGTCATTTTATTGCTAAATGTCCCATATCTAGTGACAGTGACCGAGGCGACGACAAGAAGGGGAGAAGAAAGGAGAAGAAGAGGTACTACAAGAAGAAGGGCGGCGATGCCCATGTTTGTCGGGAGTGGGACTCCGACGAAAGCTCTAGCGACTCCTCCGACGACGAGGACGCCGCCAACATCGCCGTCACCAAGGGACTCCTCTTCCCCAACGTCGGCCACAAGTGCCTCATGGCAAAGGACGGCAAAAAGAAGGTTAAATCTAAATCCTCCACTAGATATGAATCCTCTAGTGATGATAATGCTAGTGATGAGGAAGATAACTTGCGTACTCTTTTTGCCAACCTCAACATGCAACAAAAAGAAAAATTTAATGAATTGATTAGTGTCATCCATGAAAAGGATGATCTCTTGGACACCCAAGAGGACTTCCTAATCAAGGAAAATAAAAAGCATGTTAAGGTTAAAAATGCTTATGCTCTAGAAATTGAGAAATGTCAAAAATTATCTAGTGAGCTAAGCACTTGCCATGAAACAATAGACAACCTTAGAAATGAAAATGCTAATTTGTTAGCTAAGGTTGATTCTCATGTTTGCAATGTTTCAATTCCCAACCCTAGAGATAATAATAATGATTTGCTTGCTAGGATTGAAGAATTGAACATTTCTCTTGCTAGTCTTAGATTAGAAAATGAAAATTTGATTGCTAAGGCTAAAGATTTTGATGTTTGCAAAGTTACAATTTCCGATCTTAGAGATAAAAATGATATTCTACATGCTAAGATTGTTGAACTTAATTCTTGCAAACCATCTACATCTACCATTGAGCATGTCACTATTTGTACTAGATGTAGAGATATTGATGTTTATGCTATTCATGATCACTTGGCTTTAATTAAACAACAAAATGGTCATATAGCAAAATTAGATGCTAAAATTGCCGAGCATAACTTAGAAAATGAAAATTTTAAATTTGCTCGTAGCATGCTTTATAATGGGAGACGCCCTGGCATCAAGGATGGCATTGGCTTCCAAAGGGGAGACAATGTTAAACTTAGTGCCCCTCCTAAAAGATTGTCAAATTTTGTAAAGGGCAAGGCTCCCATGCCTCAGGATAACAAGGGTTACATTTTATACCCTGCCGGTTATCCTGAGAGCAAAATTAGGAAAATTCATTCTAGGAAGTCTCACTCTGGCCCCAATCATGCTTTTATGTATAAGGGTGAGACATCTAGTTCTAGGCAACCAACTCGTGCTAAGTTGCCTAAGAAAACTCCTATTGCATCAAATGAACATAGTCTATCATTTAAAACTTTTGATGCTTCTTATGTTTTGACTAACAAATCTGGCAAGGTAGTTGTCAAATATGTTGGGGGCAAGCACAAGGGGTCAAAGACTTGTGTTTGGGTACCCAAAGTTCTTGTGTCTAATGCCAAGGGACCCAAAACCATTTGGGTACCTAAAGTCAAGAACTAAATTTGTTTTGTAGGTTTATGCATCCGGGGGCTCAAGTTGGATACTCGACAGCGGGTGCACAAACCATATGACAGGGGAGAAAAGGATGTTCTCCTCCTATGAGAAAAACAAAGATCCCCAAAGAGCGATCACATTCGGGGATGGAAATCAAGGTTTGGTCAAAGGTCTTGGTAAAATTGCTATATCTCCTGACCATTCTATTTCCAATGTTTTTCTTGTAGATTCATTAGATTACAATTTGCTTTCCGTATCTCAATTATGTCAAATGGGCTACAACTGTCTATTCACTGATATAGGTGTCACTGTCTTTAGAAGAAGTGATGATTCAATAGCATTTAAGGGAGTGTTAGAGGGTCAGCTATACTTGGTAGATTTTGATAGAGCTGAACTCGACACTTGCTTAATTGCTAAGACTAACATGGGTTGGCTCTGGCATCGCCGACTAGCCCATGTTGGGATGAAGAATCTTCATAAGCTTCTAAAGGGAGAACACATTTTAGGATTAACAAATGTTCATTTTGAGAAAGACAGGATTTGTAGCGCATGCCAGGCAGGAAAGCAAGTTGGAGCCCATCATCCGCATAAGAACATAATGACGACCGACAGGCCACTGGAGCTCCTACACATGGACCTATTCGGCCCGATCGCTTACATAAGCATCGGCGGGAGTAAGTACTGTCTAGTTATTGTGGATGATTATTCTCGCTTCACTTGGGTATTCTTTTTGCAAGAAAAATCTCAAACCCAAGAGACCTTAAAGGGATTCTTGAGACGGGCTCAAAATGAGTTCGGCTTAAGGATCAAGAAAATAAGAAGCGACAACGGGACGGAGTTCAAGAATTCTCAAATTGACGGCTTTCTTGAGGAGGAGGGCATCAAGCATGAGTTCTCTTCTCCCTACACGCCACAACAAAATGGTGTGGTGGAGAGGAAGAATCGAACTCTATTGGACATGGCAAGAACCATGCTTGATGAATATAAGACTTCAGATCGGTTTTGGGCGGAGGCGGTCAACACCGCTTGCTACGCCATCAACCGGTTGTATCTACACCGAATCCTCAAGAAGACATCATATGAACTCCTAACCGGTAAAAAGCCCAACATTTCATATTTTAGAGTTTTTGGTAGCAAATGCTTTATTCTTGTTAAAAGAGGTAGAAAATCTAAATTTGCTCCTAAAACTGTAGAAGGCTTTTTACTTGGTTATGACTCAAACACAAGGGCATATAGGGTCTTTAACAAGTCCACTGGACTAGTTGAAGTCTCATGTGACGTTGTGTTTGATGAAACTAACGGCTCTCAAGTAGAGCAAGTTGATCTTGATGAGATAGGTGAAGAAGAGGCTCCATGCATCGCACTAAGGAACATGTCCATTGGGGATGTGTGTCCTAAGGAATCCGAAGAGCCTCCAAATGCACAAGATCAACCATCCTCCTCCATGCAAGCATCTCCACCAACTCAAAATGAGGAAGAAGCTCAAGTTGATGAAGAAGAAGATCAATCAAATGAGCCACCTCAAGATGACGGCATAGATCAAGGGGGAGATGCAAATGATCAAGACAAGGAGGATGAAGAGCAAAGGCCGCCACACCCAAGAGTCCACCAAGCAATTCAACGAGATCACCCCGTCGACACCATCCTCGGCGACATTCATAAGGGGGTAACTACTAGATCTCGTGTTGCACATTTTTGTGAGCATTACTCGTTTGTTTCCTCCATTGAGCCACACAAGGTAGAGGAAGCACTTCAAGATTCGGATTGGGTGGTGGCGATGCAAGAGGAGCTCAACAACTTCACTAGGAATGAGGTATGGCATTTAGTTCCACGTCCTAATCAAAATGTTGTAGGAACCAAATGGGTCTTCCGCAACAAGCAAGATGAGCATGGTGTGGTGACAAGGAACAAAGCTCGACTTGTGGCCAAAGGATACTCTCAAGTCGAAGGTTTGGATTTCGGTGAAACCTATGCACCCGTAGCTAGGCTTGAGTCAATTCGTATATTATTAGCCTATGCTACTTACCATGGCTTTAAGCTTTATCAAATGGACGTGAAAAGTGCCTTCCTCAATGGACCAATCAAGGAAGAGGTCTATGTTGAGCAACCTCCCGGCTTTGAAGACAGTGAATATCCTAACCATGTCTATAAGCTCTCTAAGGCGCTTTATGGGCTCAAGCAAGCCCCAAGAGCATGGTATGAATGCCTTAGAGATTTCCTTATTGTTAATGGCTTCAAAGTCGGAAAGGCCGATCCTACACTCTTTACCAAAACACTTGAGAATGATTTGTTTGTATGCCAAATCTATGTTGATGATATTATATTTGGGTCTACTAACGAATCTACATGTGAAGAGTTTAGTAGGATCATGACACAAAAGTTCGAGATGTCTATGATGGGGGAGTTGAAGTATTTTCTAGGATTCCAAGTTAAACAACTCCAAGAAGGCACCTTCCTAAGCCAAACCAAGTACACTCAAGATATACTAAGCAAGTTTGGAATGAAGGATGCCAAGCCCGTCAAGACACCCATGGGAACTAATGGACATCTCGACCTCGACACGGGAGGTAAGTCCGTGGATCAAAAGGTATACCGGTCGATGATAGGTTCCTTACTCTATTTATGTGCATCTCGACCGGACATTATGCTTTCCATTTGCATGTGTGCAAGATTCCAATCCGACCCTAAGGAATCCCACCTTACGGCCGTAAAACGAATCTTGAGATATTTGGCTTATACTCCTAAGTTTGGGCTTTGGTACCCTCGGGGATCCACATTTGATTTGATTGGTTATTCGGATGCCGATTGGGCAGGGTGCAAAATCAATAGGAAGAGCACATCGGGGACTTGCCAGTTCTTGGGAAGATCCTTGGTGTCTTGGGCTTCAAAGAAGCAAAATTCGGTCGCTCTTTCCACCGCCGAAGCCGAGTATATTGCCGCAGGCCATTGTTGCGCGCAATTGCTTTGGATGAGGCAAACCCTGCGGGACTACGGTTACAAACTAACCAAAGTCCCTTTGCTATGTGATAATGAGAGTGCAATCAAAATGGCCGACAATCCCGTCGAGCATAGCCGCACTAAACACATAGCCATTCGGTATCATTTTCTTAGGGATCACCAACAAAAGGGGGATATCGAGATTTCATACATCAACACTAAAGATCAATTAGCCGATATCTTTACCAAGCCTCTTGATGAACAAACTTTTACCAAACTTAGGCATGAGCTCAATATTCTTGATTCACGCAACTTCTTTTGCTAGATTGCACACATAGCTCATTTATATACCTTTGATCATATCTCTTTTATATGCTATGACTAATGTATTTTCAAGTATATCTCAAACCAAGTCATAGGTATATTGAAAGGGAATTGGAGTCTTCGGCGAAGACAAAGGCTTCCACTCCGTAACTCATGCCTCGTCGTCACTCCAAGCCACTCTCCATCCTTGGGGGAGAGAGCAAAAGGGACTTCGTCTTTGGTATAATCTTAACTCATTTGTCTATGGCCAAAGGGGAAGAAATTACTTCGAGGGCTCTAATGATTCCGTTTTTGGCGATTCATGCCAAAGGGGGAGAAAGTAAGAGCCCAAAGCAAAAGGACCGCACCACCACCAATTTCAAAAACTTTGTGTTTCCAAGAATTTTATCAATTGGTTTTCCTATTGTGTTAAAAAGGGGGAGAAAGTAGTATTTCAAAAATGATATATCAAAACCCTCTTGAACACTAAGAGGAGGATCTCACTTAGGGGGAGTTTTGTTCAGTTAAAGGAAAAGCATTTGAAACAGGGGGAGAAAATGTCAAATCTTGAAAATGCTTTGCAAACTCTTATTCATTTACCTTTGACTATTTGCAAAAGAACTTTGAAAAGGATTCACAAAAGAATTTGCAAAAACAAAACATGTGGTGCAAGCGTGGTCCAAAATGCTTAAAAACAAAGAAACAATCCATGCATATCTTGTAAGTATTTATATTGGCTCAATTCCAAGCAACCTTTGCACTTACATTATGCAAACTAGTTCAATTATATACTTCCATATTTGCTTTGGTTTGTGTTGGCATCAATCACCAAAAAGGGGGAGATTGAAAGGGAATTAGGCTTACACCTAGTCCCTAATTAATTTTGGTGGTTGAATTGCCCAACACAAACAATCGGACTAACTAGTTTGCTCTAGTGTATAAGTTATACAGGTGCTAAAGGTTCACACTTAGCCAATAAAAAGACCAAAAGTTGGGTTCAACAAAAGAGCAAAGGGCCAACCGAAGGCACCTCTGGTCTGGCACACCGGACTGTCCGGTGTGCCACCGGACAGTGTCTGGTGCACCACCAGACATGTCCGGTGCACCAGAGGACTCCAACTCAAACTCGCCACCTTCGGGAATTTCCGGAGGCACTCGCGCTATAATTCACCGGACTGTCCGGTGTACACCGGACAGTGTCCGGTGCGCCAAGGAGGAGCGACCTCAGGAACTCGCCAGCTTCGGGAATCTCCAACGGCTAGTCCGCTATAATTCACCGGACATGTCCGGTGTGCACCGGACTGTCCGGTGCAACTCCGGAGCAACGGCTATTCGGCGCCAACGGCTACCTGCGACGCATTTAATGCGCGCTCTGCGCGCGCAGAAGGCAGGCGCGCCCATACTGGCACACCGGACAGTAAACAGTACGTGTCCGGTGTGCACCGGACATCCAGGCGGGCCCACAAGTCAGAAGCTTCAACGGTCAGAATCCAACGGCAGTGATAACGTGGCGGGGGCACCGGACATGTCCGGTGCGCCATCGAACAGACAGCCTCTCAACGGCCACTTTTGGTGGTTGGGGCTATAAATACCCCAACCACCCCACCATTCATTGCATCCAAGTTTTCCACTTCTCAACTACTACAAGAGCTCTAGCATTCAATCCTAGACACACCAAAGAGATCAAATCCTCTCCAAATTCCACACAACGCCATAGTGACTAGAGAGAGTGATTTGCTTGTGTTCTTTCGAGCTCTTGCGCTTGGATTGCTTTCTTCTTTCTTGATTCTTTCATTGCGATCAAACTCACTTGTAATTGAGGCAAGAGACACCAAACTTGTGGTGGTCCTTGTGGGAACTTTGTGTTCCAAGTGATTGAGAAGAGAAAGCTCACTCGGTCCGTGGGATCGTTTGAGAGAGGGAAGGGTTGAAAGAGACCCGGCCTTTGTGGCCTCCTCAACGGGGAGTAGGTTTGCAAGAACCGAACCTCGGTAAAACAAATCCGCGTGTCACACTCTCCATTTGCTTGCGATTTGTTTTTGCACCCTCTCTCGCGGACTCGTTTCTTTATTACTAACGCTAACCCGGCTTGTAGTTGTGTTTATATTTGTAAATTTCAGTTTCGCCCTATTCACCCCCCTCTAGGCGACTATCAGGATCATCTAAGGCGGGCATATAAACATATCAAACAATGATAACTGTGCTATCCAATTCAGTAATTCACAGTAAAAAACAAGGTCTGGAACAGTATTTTGCTGTCCTAAGGTGCTTCATTTTTCTATAGCTACACTTCGTTTACATTATGTAACATGTTGCGCATTTTCTTCCTTAATGAAGTTGTGTTACATGAACTTCGATTTATGCCATTTGAGCTTTCTTGTCTGAATTTTATAACAGTATTGTATCGAGAAGCCAGTATGTGCATATTTGTTCTTGACTTGTGAGGATGTCGTTCTGATGCGTGTAACAATCAGTGCCATTACCGAATCATACACAATACTCTGAACCTTGTCAGTAATATTGAATGTTTTTTCTTTGGTTTACTAGCATAATACTGCAAGCCTACCCTAACTTGCTTGGGACTAAAAGGCTTTGTTGTTGTTGTTTACTAGAATAATACCGTTAATCACAAATGATTTCCATGCAAGATTCTCCCTTTTGTTTATTTAATTGAAATTTTCTTGGGGTTGTTTTACAGGTTCGCATGGCTGTATTTAGTCCGCATCATGTTGATGGCCTTGGTTTGACGGTGAATCCCCTATTGTACATGATGAAGTGCTACCTGGTAAAAGTATGAAACATCTCTTTCGGTGTGTTGGATATGGGCTCACCATATGGTTAGCTAATAGGATGTATATTCCTTTTTGGTATAAGTGAGAGAATGTGTGTGTCGCTGTTTTGCTGCAGGGTGTACCGGAGCAGAAGTTGAGGGCACATCTGGGTTCGTTAGGTGTTTAAGGAAGCCTTGCCCTCCAACCTATGTACAATTTATCCGGTAGAAATCGTTGCAATTATGTAGATGGTTTGAACATCCTTGCTAATTGGGGCTCATCTCTGTGTAGAACAGAATTGCTGATTTTCTGAATCCTAACCTATGTAATTGCAATTCCAGGTGGGCAGAAGAGTAGGGTTGCATTCGCGAAAATAACCTTCAAGAAGCCACACATCATTCTCCTCGACGAGCCTTCTAACCCTTCTAACCGTCCTTTGAGCACTCTGCGTACCAATTGTTGTTGTTTTCTGACATGGAGGATGATGAACTGAACTTAAAAGCTTCTCTGTGTTTCAAGATCTGGACACGGTTGAGGCGCTCATCCAGGGCTACTCATTTTCCAGGAGTGCTGATGGTATGACGAAACGTCACTGCGTAAATTTGCATATGCTCCCAACCACGTTCCCGATGACTAAGGAGGGTGGTGTAGGTATGCTCAAGTAACAAAAAACATGTATTATCAACCATAGCCTATATCTATATGCTTGCTATTATGTTGTATTACAGTACCAATTTTGGGAGTTTATTTTCTTTGAACAAAAACATAAAGTACCTAAATTGTTATAGCACATACCTAATACCATCCCCTACTACCTCGCTCTCGCTGCTATTTTGTTGTTTGCGTAGGTAGATAAATAATGTAAAATCTGTGTAACTTGAGGTTTGAACCATGGCTGTTGTTTCCACGTCTATATCTACCTAACTAACAGAACACATATTTTCATGTCCTATACTCCATCTCAAAATAAAATTTGTTTTATCTTTTTAGTTGATTCGTAAAATAATTAATGTATTTGTTTTATATATGTGTCTAGATTCATCATCGTCCATTTCTTTTATTCCTTTCATATTTTCTAGCAGTATAGACTGCATGATATCTCTTGCCAGTTACTTGAGGAAGACACTTTGTTTATGTGCAAAATTACCTACATATTTTATTTGCAAAAATAGTTAGGTGGTGGTGCTTACTTTTTTGTTTGCAATTGAGGAGTATCCTTAGGTTTTGTTAATTCTGGTTATTGCTCTAACATTTTGCATGATAAGCAGCTAGGTTCTGGTGTCGATCTGGTGGGCATTTTGCATGATATACGAGTTGAATATCTCTAAAATAGGTATGTGTACATTTAATTTGATTGATAAGTTTGTTTATAAATACGTTCAGTTAGCTTTCCCTATAGAGAAAAGCACCAATCACACTCATTATTTTGTTAATAAACAATACAAGAAAAAATATATTTCACTATAGTGACATAGATTATGCTCAAGCGTTGTCGAGAGTGGGCCCATTTTGTTCATGTTTACCTTGATAAGGAGTTGTCACAACCTTAAAAACCTAAAAGTAAAGGTAATGGATGTTGCCTTTGGGATATTTCTACTTAAACTGTTTAAAGGTCATATTGTTGTTTACAACCTTTTAAATTTGTGAAGTTGGAGTGATGTTGATGAGACATTTGAGGTAGATTGGGGGGTTCTTAAATGCTCAATGGACTGATGGCATGTGTGCGAATCTTCAAATTGTGCAGACGATTGGTATTGCTTGGCTTCCAAATGAATTTTCATTTATGAAGCTTATCCTCTCTAAAGCAAGGCTTCTTCGCACGTTGTATGTTGATAGAAACCCAGATGATTTTGATAATTAGGCTTCTACAATACATAATTTTCTCCCTTTTCCCTTTATTGGTAATTGAACCTTACAATTACATAGAATGGATGGATGATAAAAAGAGTGTGCATTGTTGTTGAACTGAAATTAGTAGCTTTTCCATTTTTATGATGGCATATGCAGAAGTGTACTAAAGTCCAATGATTTTTTGTTGCATATATATTCATATATGTTCTTATTCATGCTTTAGATGGCTCATCCCATGGTAGTGTGCTTCCATGCTGCTGTATTTTCATGTATAATATCTTGTCATGATTAGTTTTGTCAAATAGTCCTCAAATGTGTACCTTGAAGATATTTGTCTGCTCATTGTTTCAGGTCATATATGACGTTTTTAAGTGATGTATGCACAAACTCAGTTATGTTCTCTAATTCACTCATCCTGTGAAACTGTGCTTTTATAACTGCATAAATCCTATCCTCATATATGTAGTGATCTGCCCTATGGTGGCCCTGTGAATGTTGTGACAATGTTGTTGAGTATGTTGGCCCTATGACTCCTTTGACCATGTTGTTGAGCTTGATGGGCCCTGTGAGTCCTATGAATCTTATAGACGATGACCAGGTTTTTTGTAAACTCACTCATTTAGTGTAGTTTGCACTGTGATGCATAGATCTAAGGGCCTTGCTTTGCATAGCCATTGAGTTTGTGATTTTATAACTGCACAAATCCTATCCTCATATATGCAGTCTACCCTATGATGGCCCTGTGATGCTTGGAGATGATGAACCTGTTCTATTAACTCACTTATTTTGTGCGGTCTGTCCTGTGATGCATGGAGCTGAGGCCCTACTTTTTTTTACAGGCATTAAGTTTGTGCAGTAACACCTGTAATGCTTATACATGCTAGCACTATTTGGTTCACTCACTAATTTTGTGCAGACTTCCCTGTGATGCATACAACTGAGGGTTCTGCTTTCGTACGGGCACTGAGTTTGTGCAGTAAGACTTGTTGTGCTTATAAATGTTGGCCTTCTCCAATTTAGACAAATGAGTTGTATGTTAGCGTCCTTGTGATGCTTATAGATGATGCACCTATTTTGTTCAGGCTGATTTGGTAAGTATGTCATGTGATGCATTTGGGGAGTTCCTTTACCTGACACAAAGATGTATGCTGAGGGCTCTTTTCTTATGAACTTAGTGAGGTTGTGTGTTTTTATTATTCTTCTGTCAAAGAATGTACTGAGTGTGTTTCTATTTATTAACAGATGAAGACAAAAGCTCCCAGTTTGGACAAGCTCTTATGTTGTGAATCACTCGTGGGAGTTATGCGCAGAGAATGACATAGGTAGTGCTACTGCACAATGTAATTGTTATTGCTTTGAAATGATGTAACTGTTATAGGGAACTGATGCTCTCAACACCTTGTCTGCTTAGGGATGTTGTAAAGTTTACCGATTTTTATGCTTCAGATTGTTAATAATATCTCGGTGCTGATCCAAATATGCAATTCCTAGAGTTGGAAAAGTATGTAACACTTTTTGTAAAGAGCGTTACATAGAACAGATTCAGAAGCTATCTGAAAAGGTGTGTATTATGCGCTTTTGGTTGCTGATTCAATTTATGGACTCTTCACATTAGAGCGAGAGTGCATCACAGCTTTCATGTGAACTTGGCTACCATTGCCTGCTTATTCAGATATTAGTCCTTAAGTAGATATTATTCAGATAAAAAGAAGGCATTGCAGGGCCGGGACTGATAAAACAAGGAAAAAAACAAAAAGATACATCAATATCAAATCCTACAACAGAACTTCTATGAAACACTCCTTAGGAATAGGAAGAGAAATCTAAGGTTTGTACTCCTAAAAATTTAGGGCTATTTGATAGTCGCCTAGAGGGGGGGTGAATAGGGCGAAACTGAAATTTACAAATATAAACACAACTACAAGCCGGGTTAGCGTTTAGAAAGATAAACGAGTCCGCGAGAGAGGGCGCAAAACAAATCGCAAGCAAATGAAGAGTGTGACACGCGGATTTGTTTTACCGAGGTTCGGTTCTTGCAAACCTACTCCCCGTTGAGGAGGCCACAAAGGCCGGGTCTCTTTCAACCCTTCCCTCTCTCAAACGATCCCTCGGATCGAGTGAGCTTCTCTTCTCAAATCAAAGCCGGGAACAAAACTTCCCCGCAAGGGCCACCACACAATTGGTGCCTCTTGCCTTGATTACAATGGAACTTTGATCACAAGAACAAGTGAGAAAGAAAAGAAGCAATCCAAGCGCAAGAGCTCAAAAGAACACGGCAAATCTCTCTCACTAATCACTAAAGCCTTTTGTGGAATTGGAGAGGATTTGATCTCTTTTGGTATGTCTAGAATTGAATGCTAGAGCTCTTGTAGTGGTTGAGAAGTGGAAAACTTGGATGCAATGAATGGTGGGGTGGTTGGGGTATTTATAGCCCCAACCACCAAAAGTGGCCGTTGGGAGGCTGTCTGTTCGATGGCGCACCGGACAGTCCGGTGCACACCGGACATGTCCGGTGCCCCCGCCACATCATCAATGCCGTTGGATTCTGACCGTTGGAGTTCTGACTTGTGGGCCCGCCTTGATGTCCGGTGGCGCACCGGACATGCACTGTTCACTGTCCGGTGCGCCAGTATGGGCACCCCTGACTTCTGCGCGCAGAGCGCGCATTAAATGCTCTGCAGGTAGCCGTTGGCGCGAGTTAGCCGTTGCTCCGGAGTTGCACCGGACAGTCCGGTGCACACCGGACAGTCCGGTGAATTTTAGCGGACTAGCCGTTGGAGTTTCCCGAAGCTGGCGAGTTCATGAGGCCGACCTCCCTTGGAGCACCGGACACTGTCCGGTGTACACCGGACAGTCCGGTGAATTATAGCGGAGTCGCCTCTGGAAATTCCCAAAGGTAGCAAGTTCGCGTTGGAGTCCTCTGGTACACCGGACATGTCCGGTGGTGCACCGGACACTGTCCGGTGGCACACCGGACAGTCCGGTGCGCCAGACCAGAGGTGCCTTCGGTTGGCCCTTTGTTCCTTTGTTGAATCCAAAACTTGATCTTTTTATTGGCTGAGTGTGAACCTTTGACACCTGTATAATCTATACACTTGGGCAAACTAGTTAGTCCAATTATTTGTGTTGGGCAATTCAACCACCAAAATTATTTAGGAACTAGGTGTAAGCCTAATTCCCTTTCAATCTCCCCCTTTTTGGTGATTGATGCCAACACAAACCAAAGAAAATATAGAAGTGCATAATTGAACTAGTTTGCATAATGTAAGTGTAAAGGTTGCTTGAAATTGAGCCAATTATAACTACTTACAGGATATGCATGGATTGTTTCTTTCTTATTTAACATTTTGGACCACGCTTGCACCACATGTTTTGTTTTTGCAAACTATTTTGTAAATACTTTTCAAAGTTCTTTTGCAAATAGTCAAAGGTAAATGAATAAGATTTTGCAAAGCATTTTCAAGATTTGAAATTTTCTCCCCCTGTTTCAAATGCTTTTCCTTTGACTTAAACAAAAAATCCCCCTAAATAGGATCCTCCTCTTAGTGTTCAAGAGGGTTTTGATATATCATTTTTGAAATACTACTTTCTCCCCCTTTTGAACATAAAGGGAAAACCAATTGATAATATTCAATATTAAGTTTTTGAAATTGGTGGTGGTGCGGTCCTTTTGCTTTGGGCTCTTACTTTCTCCCCCTTTGGCATGAATCGCCAAAAACGGAATCATTAGAGCCCTCTAAGTGCTATCTTCCCCTTTGGGCATAAATAAATGAGTTAAGATTATACCAAAGACAAAGTCCGGTCCTTTTGCCTTGGGCTCTTACTTTCTCCCCCAAAGACAAAGACCTTTTCCTTTGATGCTCATGCTCTTCTCCCCCAAGAATGGAGAGTTGCTTGGAGTGACGGCGAAGTATGAGTTACGTAGTGGAAGCCTGTGTCTTCGCCGAAGACTCCAATTCCCTTTCAATATACCTATGACTTGGTTTTGAAATAGACTTGAAGACACATTAGTCATAGCATATAAAAGAGATATGATCAAAGGTATATAAATGAGCTATGTGTGCAATCTAGCAAAAGAAATTGCGCGAATCAAGAATATTGAGCTCATGCCTAAGTTTGGTAAAAGTTTGTTCGTCAAGAGGCTTGGTAAAGATATCAGCTAATTGATCTTTAGTGTTAATATAAGAAATCTCGATATCTCCCTTTTGTTGGTGATCCCTAATAAAGTGATACCGAATGGCTATGTGCTTAGTGCGGCTATGCTCGACGGGATTGTCGGCCATTTTGATTGCACTCTCATTATCACATAGCAAAGGGACTTTGGTTAATTTGTAACCGTAGTCCCGCAGGGTTTGCCTCATCCAAAGCAATTGCGCGCAACAGTGGCCTGCGGCAATATACTCGGCTTCGGCGGTGGAAAGAGCGACCGAATTTTGCTTCTTTGAAGCCCAAGACACCAAGGATCTTCCCAAGAACTGGCAAGTCCCCGATGTGCTCTTCCTATTGATTTTGCACCCCGCCCAATCGGCATCTGAATAACCAATCAAATCAAATGTGGATCCCCGAGGGTACCAAAGCCCAAACTTAGGAGTATAAGCCAAATATCTCAAGATTCGTTTTACGGCCGTAAGGTGGGATTCCTTAGGGTCGGATTGGAATCTTGCACACATGCAAACGGAAAGCATAATGTCCGGTCGAGATGCACATAAATAGAGTAATGAACCTATCATCGACCGGTATACCTTTTGATCCATGGACTTACCTTCCGTGTCGAGGTCGAGATGCCCATTTGTTCCCATGGGTGTCTTGATGGGCTTGGCATCCTTCATCCCAAACTTGTTTAGAATGTCTTGAGTGTACTTCGTTTGGCTAATGAAGGTGCCCTCTTGGAGTTGTTTGACTTGGAATCCTAGAAAATACTTCAACTCCCCCATCATAGACATCTCGAACTTCTGTGTCATGATCCTACTAAACTCTTCACATGTAGACTCGTTAGTAGACCCAAATATAATATCATCAACATAAATTTGGCATACAAACAAGTCATTTTCAAGAGTTTTAGTAAAGAGTGTAGGATCGGCTTTTCCGACTTTGAATCCATTTGCAATAAGAAAATCTCTAAGGCATTCATACCATGCTCTTGGGGCTTGCTTGAGCCCATAAAGCGCCTTAGAGAGCTTATAGACATGGTTAGGATACTCACTGTTTTCAAAGCCGGGAGGTTGCTCAACATAGACCTCTTCCTTGATTGGTCCATTGAGGAAGGCACTTTTCACGTCCATTTGATAAAGCTTAAAGCCATGGTAAGTAGCATAGGCTAATAATATGCGAATTGACTCAAGCCTAGCTACGGGTGCATAGGTTTCACCGAAATCCAAACCTTCGACTTGGGAGTATCCCTTGGCCACAAGTCGAGCTTTGTTCCTTGTCACCACACCATGCTCATCTTGCTTGTTGCGGAAGACCCATTTGGTTCCTACAACATTTTGATTAGGACGTGGAACTAAATGCCATACCTCATTCCTAGTGAAGTTGTTGAGCTCCTCTTGCATCGCCACCACCCAATCCGAATCTTGAAGTGCTTCCTCTACCTTGTGTGGCTCAATAGAGGAAACAAACGAGTAATGCTCACAAAAATGTGCAACACGAGATCTAGTAGTTACCCCCTTATGAATGTCGCCGAGGATGGTATCGACGGGGTGATCTCGTTGGATTGCTTGGTGGACTCTTGGGTGTGGCGGCCTTTGCTCTTCATCCTCCTTGTCTTGATCATTTGCATCTCCCCCTTGATCTATGCCGTCATCTTGAGGTGCTCATTTGATTGATCTTCTTCTTCATCAACTTGAGCCTCTTCCTCATTTTGAGTTGGTGGAGATGCTTGCATGGAGGAGGACGGTTGATCTTGTGCTTTTGGAGGCTCTTCGGATTCCTTAGGACACACATCCCCAATGGACATGTTCCTTAGCACGATGTACGGAGCCTCTTCAATACCTATCTCATCAAGATCAACTTGCTCTACTTGAGAGCCGTTAGTCTCATCAAACACAACGTCACATGAGACTTCAACTAGTCCAGTGGACTTGTTAAAGACCCTATATGCCCTTGTGTTTGAGTCATAACCAAGTAAAAAACCTTCTACAGTTTTAGGAGCAAATTTAGATTTTCTACCTCTTTTGACAAGAATAAAGCATTTGCTACCAAAAACTCTAAAATATGAAATGTTGGGCTTTTTACCGGTTAGGAGTTCATATGATGTCTTCTTGAGGATTCGGTGTAGATACAACCGGTTGATGGCGTAGCAGGCGGTGTTGACCGCCTCGGCCCAAAACCGATCCGAAGTCTTGTACTCATCAAGCATGGTCCTTGCCATGTCCAATAGAGTTCGATTCTTCCTCTCCACTACACCATTTTGTTGTGGCGTGTAGGGAGAAGAGAACTCATGCTTGATGCCTTCCTCCTCAAGAAAGCCTTCGATTTGAGAGTTCTTGAACTCCGTCCCGTTGTCGCTTCTAATTTTCTTGATCCTTAAGCCGAACTCGTTTTGAGCTCGTCTCAAGAATCCCTTTAAGGTTTCTTGGGTTTGAGATTTTTCCTGTAAAAAGAACACCCAAGTGAAGCGAGAATAATCATCCACTATTACAAGACAATACTTACTCCCGCCGATGCTTATGTAAGCAATCGGGCCGAATAGATCCATGTGGAGTAGCTCAAGCGGCCTGTCGGTTGTCATGATGTTCTTGTGTGGATGATGGGCTCCAACTTGCTTTCCTGCTTGGCATGCGCTACAAACCCTGTCTTTCTCAAAATGAACATTTGTTAGTCCTAAAATGTGTTCTCCCTTTAGAAGCTTGTGAAGATTCTTCATCCCAACATGTGCTAGTCGGCGATGCCAGAGCCAGCCCATGTTAGTCTTAGCAATTAAGCATGTGTCGAGTTCAGCTCTATCAAAATCTACTAAGTATAGCTGACCCTCTAACACACCCTTAAATGCTATTGAATCATCACTTCTTCTAAAGACAGTGACACCTACATCAGTAAAGAGACAGTTGTAGCCCATTTTGCATAATTGAGATACAGAAAGCAAATTGTAATCTAAAGAATCTACAAGAAAAACATTGGAAATAGAATGGTCAGGGGATATAGCTATTTTACCAAGACCTTTGACCAAACCTTGATTTCCATCCCCGAATGTGATAGCTCGTTGGGGATCTTGATTTTTCTCGTAGGAGGAGAACATCTTCTTCTCCCCTGTCATGTGGTTTGTGCACCCGCTGTCGAGTATCCAACTTGAGCCCCCGGATGCATAAACCTACAAAACAAGTTTAGTTCTTGATTTTAGGTACCCAAATGGTTTTGGGTCCTTTGGCATTAGACACAAGAACTTTGGGTACCCAAACACAAGTCTTTGACCCCTTGTGCTTGCCCCCAACATATTTGGCAACTACTTTGCCGGATTTGTTAGTTAAAACATATGATGCATCAAGAGTTTTAAATGAAATGTCATGATCATTTGATGCACTAGGAGTTCTCTTTCTAGGCAACTTAGCACGGGTTGGTTGCCTAGAGCTAGATGTCTCACCCTTATACATAAAAGCATGATTTGGGCCAGAGTGAGACTTCCTAGAATGAATTTTCCTAATTTTGTCCTCGGGATAACCGGCAGGGTATAAAATATAACCCTCGTTATCCTGAGGCATGGGAGCCTTGCCCTTAACAAAGTTGGACAATTTTTTAGGAGGGGCACTAATTTTGACATTGTCTCCCCTTTGGAAGCCAATGCCATCCTTAATGCCTGGGCGTCTCCCATTATAAAACATGCTACGAGCAAATTTAAATTTCTCATTTTCTAAGTTGTGCTCGGCAATTTTAGCATCTAGTTTTGCTATATGATCATTTTGTTGTTTAATTAAAGCCATATGATCATGAATAGCATTAACATCAACATCTCTACATCTAGTACAAATAGTGACATGCTCAATGGTAGATGTAGACGGTTTGCAAGAATTAAGTTCAACAATCTTAGCATGAAGAATATCATTCTTATCTCTAAGATCGGAAATAGTGGCATTGCAAACATCAAAATCTTTAGCCTTAGCAAGCAATTTTTCATTCTCAATTCTAAGGCTAGCAAGAGTAATGTTCAATTCTTCAATCCTAGCAAGCAAATCCTCATTATTATCTCTAGGGTTGGGAATTGAAACATTGCAAACATGAGAATCAACCTTAGCTAATAAATTAGCATTTTCAGTTCTAAGGTTGTCTATTGATTCATGGCAAGTGCTTAGCTCACTAGATAATTTTTGACATTTCTCAATTTCTAGAGCATAAGCATTTTTAACCTTAACATGCTTCTTATTTTCTTTAATAAGGAAGTCCTCTTGGGTATCCAAGAGATCATCCTTTTCATGGATGGCACTAATCAATTCATTAAGTTTTTCCTTTTGTTGCATGTTGAGGTTGGCAAAAAGGGTACACAAATTATCCTCCTCATCACTAGCATTATCATCACTAGAGGATTCATATTTAGTGGAGGATTTAGATTTAACCTTCTTTTTGCCGTCCTTGGCCATGAGACACTTGTGGCCGACGTTGGGGAAGAGGAGTCCCTTGGTGACGGCGATGTTGGCGGCGTCCTCGTCGTCGGAGGAGACGCTAGAACTTTCGTCGGAGTCCCACTCCCGACAAACATGGGCATCGCCGCCCTTCTTCTTGTAGTACCTTTTCTTCTCCTTTCTTCTCCCCTTCTTGTCGTCGCCTCGGTCACTGTCACTCGATATGGGACATTTAGCAATAAAATGATCGGGCTTACCACATTTGTAGCAAACCTTCTTGGAGCGGGACTTGTAGTCTTTCCCTCTCCTTTGCTTGAGGATTTGGCGGAAGCTCTTGATGACGAGCGTCATTTCCTCATTGTCGAGCTTGGAGGCGTCGATTGGTTGCCGACTCGGTGTGGACTACTCCTTCTTTTCTTCCGTCGCCTTGAATGCGACGGGTTGAGTTCGGATGTGGTGGGTTCGTCAAGCTCGTTGATCTTCCTCGAGCCTTCGATCATGCACTCAAAACTTACAAAATGCCCGATAACTTCCTCGGGGGTCATTTTAGTATATCTAGGATTACCACGAATTAATTGAACTTGAGTAGGGTTAAGGAAAATAAGTGATCTTAGAATAACCTTAACCACCTCGTGATCATCCCACTTTATGCTCCCGAGGTTGCGCACTTGATTCACCAAGGTCTTGAGCCGGTTGTACATGTGTTGTGGCTCTTCCCCTTTGCGAAGCCGGAACCGACCGAGCTCCCCCTCGATCGTTTCCCGCTTGGTGATCTTTGTAAGCTCATCTCCCTCGTGCGCGGTTTTGAGCACATCCCAAACCTCCTTGGCGCTCTTCAACCCTTGAACTTTGTTATACTCCTCTCTACTTAAAGAGGCGAGGAGTATTGTTGTCGCTTGAGAATTGAAGTGCTCGATTTGGGCCACCTCATCCTCATCATAGTCCTTATCCCCTACCTGTGCACCAAACTCAACAACATCCCATATACTTTTGTGGAGTGAGGTTAGATGAAATCGCATTAAATCACTCCACCTAGCATAATCTTCACCATCAAAAGTTGGTGGTTTGCCTAATGGGACGGAAAGTAAAGGTGCATGTTTAGAAATGCGAGGGTAGTGTAGGGGGATCTTACTAAACTTCTTACGCTCTTGGCGTTTAGAAGTTACGGAGGGCGCGTCGGAGCCGGAGGTCGACGTTGATGAAGTGTCGGTCTCGTAGTAGACCACTTTCCTCATCCTCTTTTGTTTGTCCCCACTCCGATGCGGCTTGTGGGAAGAAGATTTTTCCTTCTTCTCTTGGTGGTGAGAAGAAGATTTCTTCTCCTTCCCTTTGTTGGAGGAGCTCTTCTTCTTCTCCCTCCGTTTGGTGCGGGACTCTTCCGATGAAGTGCTCCCGTTGCTTGTAGTGGGCTTCTCGCCGGTCTCCATCTCCTTCTTGGTGTGATCTCCCGACATCACTTCGAGCGGTTAGGCTCTAATGAAGCACCGGGCTCTGATACCAATTGATAGTCGCCTAGAGGGGGGGTGAATAGGGCGAAACTGAAATTTACAAATATAAACACAACTACAAGCCGGGTTAGCGTTTAGAAAGATAAACGAGTCCGCGAGAGAGGGCACAAAACAAATCGCAAGCAAATGAAGAGTGTGACACGCGGATTTGTTTTACCGAGGTTCGGTTCTTGCAAACCTACTCCCCGTTGAGGAGGCCACAAAGGCCGGGTCTCTTTCAACCCTTCCCTCTCTCAAACGATCCCTCGGATCGAGTGAGCTTCTCTTCTCAAATCAAAGCCGGGAACAAAACTTCCCCGCAAGGGCCACCACACAATTGGTGCCTCTTGCCTTGATTACAATGGAACTTTGATCACAAGAACAAGTGAGAAAGAAAAGAAGCAATCCAAGCGCAAGAGCTCAAAAGAACACGGCAAATCTCTCTCACTAATCACTAAAGCCTTTTGTGGAATTGGAGAGGATTTGATCTCTTTTGGTGTGTCTAGAATTGAATGCTAGAGCTCTTGTAGTGGTTGAGAAGTGGAAAACTTGGATGCAATGAATGGTGGGGTGGTTGGGGTATTTATAGCCCCAACCACCAAAAGTGGCCGTTGGGAGGCTGTCTGTTCGATGGCGCACCGGACAGTCCGGTGCACACCGGACATGTCCGGTGCCCCCGCCACGTCATCAATGCCGTTGGATTCTGACCGTTGGAGTTCTGACTTGTGGGCCCGCCTTGATGTCTGGTGGCGCACCGGACATGCACTGTTCACTGTCCGGTGCGCCAGTATGGGCACCCCTGACTTCTGCGCGCGTAGAGCGCGCATTAAATGCTCTGCAGGTAGCCGTTGGCGCAAGTTAGCCGTTGCTCCGGAGTTGCACCGGACAGTCCGGTGCACACCGGACAGTCCGGTGAATTTTAGCGGACTAGCCGTTGGAGTTTCCCGAAGCTGGCGAGTTCCTGAGGCCGACCTCCCTTGGAGCACCGGACACTGTCCGGTGTACACCGGACAGTCCGGTGAATTATAGCGGAGTCGCCTCTGGAAATTCCCGAAGGTAGCAAGTTCGCGTTGGAGTCCTCTGGTACACCGGACATGTCCGGTGGTGCACCGGACACTGTCCGGTGCGCCAGACCAGAGGTGCCTTCGGTTGGCACTTTGTTCCTTTGTTGAATCCAAAACTTGATCTTTTTATTGGCTGAGTGTGAATCTTTGACACCTGTATAATCTATACACTTGGGCAAACTAGTTAGTCCAATTATTTGTGTTGGGCAATTCAACCACCAAAATTATTTAGGAACTAGGTGTAAGCCTAATTCCCTTTCACTATTGACCAGCCTTTGGTTCATGCCTTCTGAACAAGCATTTTCTCTTGTTTGTTTGTAGATATATGAGCTCATTACATGACCACTTTTCTAGGATGACACAACACGAGTGTCTTCGTTGGACACATCTTTTTAGCAGCTTTTGTTGCTCGATCTCCAAGAAACATAGGTACTATCTATTTTTTTACTTGACGCTCGATAGTTCAAGTGTATACTAACAAATGTTAAATAAAAAATGGAGGGGTGCTTTTCATGGAACCTCAAACCACGGAGAGCTAGATGTTATATTATTTTTTCTATATATCAAATAACCTACTACTATCGTGCTACTTGATTAATTCATCATCTTTGGCCAATTATTTATGAGTTGTCACATGTGTGTTGTTGATGATCATGTTTCTGGAAACGTCTACTTATCTCACTTTTTCCTTAAGTGCTTTGGACAAATGTATGTTGGATTATGTATAGAAGATCCTCCACAACAATAATTATGTATTGTTTGTGTTGAATATCACCCCTTCTTTTCTGATTTATAAATGTTGTGTTTACTATTGCTATCCCTGCCATTCTGATGTTCCAATGTTCTAAAAAAAGGTTGACTTTTCACTTGCACTAAATGTTCTTTTTGAATTTGGATCTTTTCTAGCAAGATTCTTTTATCATATTGATTTCGTAGCAACGAATGTGCACCTTACTATATCTTTTAAGGTATATAAACATCTACTTTTAGTGATGCTAACAAAAGTATAGAATAACAATTAGTTTTTTGCATATCAATGTATTTTAAATTTTATCATATTGATTCTGTAGCACACACGTGCATATACCTGCCTCTCCCTCCCGCCGCCGCAGCGCGAAGCTCTGTCGGACACCGACCCTAACGTTTCTCTACCGCCCGTTGCATCATCCCTCCACTGGCTCCCACGTACACCTTCTCGACCGCGCGCCGCCACTCCACTACCATATCCCTGAGATTGCCCCCTCCCCGAGACTGCCCCCCTCCACCTCGCGTGCCTCGCATACGGGCGACCTCGCATCGCGGGCTCGGTGCTCGACCGTGGCCCGAGTTTCGCTTCGACATTATCCCGAACAGCTTGAGAATGTCATCATCCATCTCATCAGAGTATAATACACATTTATTCATAAGTTATCGTGGTATTATATGATTCCGTTGCAACGCACGGGCACTGACCTAATTAGTCTATAAAAACCAAACACCATCCTAGTAATGTAGACGCAATATAACAAAGAGAGCCCGTCTTGTCTCTCTCTCCAAAATGCACTACAAAGATGGAGAAGCTCAGTTGATGCCTTTCCACTCCCACTGCA
Organism: Zea mays; assembly: GCF_902167145.1. Classification (NCBI taxonomy): domain Eukaryota; kingdom Viridiplantae; phylum Streptophyta; class Magnoliopsida; order Poales; family Poaceae; genus Zea; species Zea mays. Next base: position 166,114,319 of record NC_050102.1, read on the forward strand.
CTTTCTAACCGCATCATTGTTTCAAGGCACTAACCATCAACCATTGTATTCGGAAACAGTTCTGTCTTTCAGCAATCAGAAGTTCATCCAAATGGTGCATTAGCACTTCTTCATCCACAAAAACAGAAGTGGTCAATCGCACACGATTAGAAACCACCGAGATTAGAAATGTCAAAAGCCACATCAACATTCCCCTTGCAGAGGCCAGCCATCTGCAGCACCACGATCGCCTTCACAGCCATGCATGCCGTCATGTCTGCCAAATCCTCGCTATGCAAAATAAGCTACAGTACCTCCTGCTAACGACTAGCACTACAAGATACGTGTATCGACAAGGTTCCACCACCGACCCTACGCCCTGCAGCGGTCCAGACCTCTTTGCGTTGGTTCACAAGAACGCATCATCCCACCGGCCGATCGTCAGGCCGAGCGCGAGGCTGAGGAGGAGGGCGCCGCGCGGCGTCGCGTTGGCAGCCGCGGACCCCGTGGTGCTGCCGGCGCGCTCGAACTGCAGCGAGTCCACGGCCAGCGGCATGTTCTCCTGGTCGGGGCTGCACCGCGGCGCCGCGCCGGCGGCCTCCGTCGGGCGCGCGGTGTAGAGCATGGCGCGCAGCACGGCGGAGACGGTGGGGATGTACGCCGTCTTGTTCTTGGCCAGCAGCCACGTGAGGCCCATAAGCTGGCAGTCCCGCCCCAGCATCCGCCGCGCGCGGTCGCCGCCGGCACCGGAGACCTCGCGGCTCACGTTCCCCTTCAGCTGCACAGTGCACGGGAGGGAGGGAGGGCAACCGAAGCTGCAGGTTAGCACCGTGACCATGACCGTGACCTCGTACCTGAAGAAACGCGAATGCAGTTAATGTGGTTCATGCAGGGGACGTTCTTGCGACGCAGGTTTTGTTGCCAAGTTGGTGGGCTCTGCTCCAGCACTCGACCTCTCACACTCTCAGTAAATGCTCCCCATGCACAACAAGCTGTTCTTACCGCGCACGTATGTTCTCTCGGCCGGTTTGGAAGTTTTTGCAACGCAAGCAAATAAACAAATGTCGAAAGGTTTGAGGCTCTCGATAATGTACGGTTGTTAATGATAACATGGTGATTGTTCGTCATAATCATGTCCTCTAGAGACTAATACGACGCCAATCTGGATGCCGGACAGGCAAGTTGGGGACAGGTGTGCTCAATAAATCCACAGCGTTCGATCCAGCAAGTGGTGGTTAACCAGCTAAAGCATTCATAATTGAAAAAAGACACTGCACATCGTGGCCGTCCTCAGCCTAGGATGGTTTCTCCCACAGGCCACAAATGCGTGTGTGTGTGTGTGTGTTCAAGGAAAATGGTCCTGACCTATGATTAGCTGGCGGGCTAACTCATTGCACCTACTGCCATGGGGATTGCCCTTTCCCACGGTGGCTTTTTAGAGAGAAAGGCAATCAAGTGGCAAATGATTAGTTGTGATCAGCTCAAGAACAACCAGATCAATTCGAAACTTGAAACAATGATGCGGTTAGAAAGTGCAGTGGAAGTAGAACCCTAGGAAAGGGGATATCCTGGTCCTGGATACTATCAAAATGATCACTTTTTGCTACGACTAAAAGAAGGAAAGAGATAGAAAAGGCATCGCTTGTAGCGCCGCTGCTCCGCAAGAGTGGAATAAATTGACAAAATTGTTCACAGGCGCGTGATTTTCTCTATAGGCAGGAGTAGAAATCAACCAATGATTTTAATTCAAGAAAGCAAGATATGCATGGCGCAATAACATTTCAAAGATTATAGGGGAGGGAATGCGAAAACAAACGAGAACAGAAAAAGGTGAGGCAAAGCAATGTGCATTATTTTAGGAGAGAAAGCTAGCCAAAAAGGTTTTACCTTTTGCAGGGACTGCACGCATCGAGAGCAGCCGGCGTAGGAGGCGTTGCGGCAGCTCTTCTCCAGGCCCTTCACGGCGGCGGTGGGCGTGGCGTTCTTGGCCGCGGCGCCAGCGCCAGCACCGACGGCGAACGCGGCGGGGCAGCGGAGCGAGCCGATCTGGTGGAGCCGGATGCCGCAGAAGCAGAGCACAGTGTCGCAAGTTGCGTTGGGCCGGGGCAGCGCCACCCCGCGCTTCTCCAAAGCGGCGCCCAGCGCGTCCACGCACCTCTGGTTGTCGTACGGCACCATGGGCCCGTCGTCGCCGGGCCCCAGCCCCTCCTCCCCGGCGACCGCCGAGGGCGCGGGTGCCGGGGGCACGGACAGCGCGGTGCGCGCGTGCGCCGCGAAGAGCCAGGCCGCGAGGACAGGACAGCAGCGGCCGCGGTCGAGCGAGCCCGGCCCCCCGCTGGCGCCGCACGCCGCTGCCACGCCACCGAAGAGCTCGGCGGAGAGGTCGAGGTGACACGGCGGCGAGGAGGCGTTCGACGGGGACGAGGAGTTGGACGGGGACTGCGCCTGGGAGAGCGGGAACGACGGCACGTCGGAGCCGCGGGCCGACGCGGCGGCTACTGCGAGCAACAGCGCGACGGTGAGGTGCGCCGACATTGGCGCCGGCGACGTGATCCAGATGGTGGCGGCAGGAGTGAGCGACACTGCGAGAGCCAAGAAGTGGGGGGTGTCCGGGTGTGTCAGTGTGTGTGGCCTTTCTCTAGGGACCGGGCGTAGCCGAACCGAGACCGCGAGGTCGGTACTCGGGACTCGGGAGCGGGGAGCGGATGTCTGTTCGAGTTCTCCTCTCTCGGTTGAGGACTTTGTGGGGTTTAAAGTAGCGGCGTGAGGCTGGTTCCAGTTAGAGATGTCTAAACGTGCCGCCTTACCCAACCCGGTCAGGACCCGTTGAAGTACGGTTCGTTTAAGCATGACACTGTTAGGTTCGATTAATTATCTGAGTCAGCCTGTTCGACCGGCTTAACTCACCGAACGAGCCTGGTATGGGATGGGCCTAACCGGTAGGGCTGGGCAAAAAACTCGTAACCCGAAACCCGAACCCGGAATACCTGAACCCGAACCCGAAATACCCGAAACCCGAATTTTGTTAGGGAATTTCGGGTAGCAACTTGCAAAACCCAAATTTATTTTGGATAATTCGGGTATCACAATCGGGTACCCGAAATACCTGAATTACCCAAACTTTCATGTGTCATGTACTTATGTCATGCTTAATTATTAATTTGTACATCTATAACTATGTGTAAGTGTGCATAACTTGTGATTGTAGATTGCTTGTGTTTTATATGCCATGTATATCATTATTCAAACTATATTTTTATACTAATTTAATAGGGTGTATGTGTTTTTATGAAGCCGACATAATAGTTCGGGAATACCCGAACCCGAAATTTCGGGTACCCGAATTTTCGGGTATTACAAAACCCGTTGTAATTTCGGGTATCGATTCTCAAAACCCGAAATTTTAAAAACCCGAATTACCCGACCTGAAATTTTCGGGTAACCCGAACGCCCACCCCTACTAACCGGGCCGGATCGACCTGTTAAGCCTGACTTGAAAATGTTCAGTGTGCCTGTCCGACTCGCCAACGCATGAATCAAAATTAAAATTAGATCACCATAAAAATTAAACATATTTATAAATCTCTACTACTTATTAAGTAAGTAATAGTAGTCTGCCTTTGACCGTTCTGCCTCTGACCGGTTCTGCCATATACTGTTCTGCCATATACGTGCGAAACACAGGTCTTCGGCAAAAATATTATTATGCCTGCGCAGGAGTAGAACTTCAGCAATTCAGCCACCAACTGAGTTCGTATTGCTAAGTCCGCGCCAACGCTTATAAGCCGCGCCATGTCTCCTTTAGTAGCCAGTATGGTACTAAATTGTTGCAAGACAGCAGGAGAGCGGTTCTTCCTCGGCCCATCAATGGAACCGCGCGGCCCATTTGCTGAGTGTCGCGCGGACGGCCCATTTGCTGCGAGGGGGTGCTGCGAGTGGGGTGGGCACCTCGGCCCCAGGCGCGTCCTGGTCGCCGTCGCCCGTCGCCCTGCGACGCGACCCTCAGGCGGGACCGCGGGAGAGCGGTCTTCTTCCTCAGCGCAACCGCTCGGTCAGCCACTCAGCCCCACTCTCGCATCCTCCCTCCCCACGACCTCCACTTCCTTGGCGTTGGATGATGTCGCTATATGGTGCCGCGTCCGAGTCCGTTCCTGTCTCTTTCACCCCAAATCCGCACGCAGTCCGCCACGGCAACAGCGCGCTTCCTGTCCTGCATCGGGAGCCGGAGGACCTCGCCTACTCCCTCCCTCCATCGGCGCCCGGAACAGCGCTGCCGCCACGCCGGTGCTGCCCAACGTGTACAGCGCGCTGCTCTGCTTTGACCGCCTCTCCGAGCTCTCCTCTGCCATTGACGAGGTACCCAATGTCCACCCCACTGCCGCCTGACCTAACTGCTAAATTCTCATTGCTTACAGCTCAGCAATCCAATTCGCTATGTCTTGATTTGTAGTTTTTCCTTTTCTTTCTTTTCTGTCACTTTCACCCATTTAATTCTGTATTAGATAACCATGTGGCCATCTGCCAGTATGCTTTTGCGTTAAGATTAAACAACATTGTGGACATGAGTAGAGACTGCTATTTTTAGTATACGTGAGGAAAACCCCTTGGGGCCCAAGTGAAGTGGTATATCAATTCACAATGAGTTTTGCCAACAGTAAGATAGCTGAGGTTATTTGCTGAGCTTATATGCTGAGCAGAAGTGGGGTGCAATGTATTTGTTTTTCTTTGCATGAACTGAATTAATGTTTTTTTACTGTCTTGCATTGCATTGGGCCGGGGGGGGGGGTAAGAGTGGTTCTGTTTCAAGGAATTACATGAGCTAGGGAATTCATATTCGAGGGCTAATGACAGTACACCATTGGTCGGCAAAGCAGCGTCTGTTAGGGGGCAAACGGTGTGCCCAGAGAAAAGATTTCCCATTTGTTAGATTAACTTAGTTCCAAATGTTGAAGTTTATAATTGCATTGTCCATTTCTTCCTTTTCATTGCATTTAATCTATGTTCTCAGTGATAATCTTGATATCACCGTTCTGCAACCCTTCCTTTTTTGTAGTTCTCAAGTGGGTATCAACAAGACTGCGCGCGTGCCGGAGAACGAGGACGACTGAAATCACATAGAGGTAATACTCTTTGTAGTTCTATGTTTATGTTGACAACTAATTAGATAGCAGGAAACCCACTTGAGAACGATGTGAATTTTGTCATTGGAAGGGGTTATCTGTGGATGTATTATATCATTGAGTGTGCTGCTGATCTACAAGTGTTTGTTTTAATTTTCCTTTTCTTTTTAATGCAGGAAACTCGAATACAATAGTGGCTCTTGCTGGGAACAAGGCTGATGTGTTAGATACGAGGCAGGTGTCAGCAGATGTATGTTAATGTGCTTCTCAAGTTCTATTTTTAACACATTCATGAGCTACCACATTTGTTTATGTAGCTGCTGCCATCTTCATTCTTTAGTGAAATCACATATAACTAATTAGATAGCGTTGTAGTACCGGAGAGCCCATGATAGCTATGTGTCGAATGTTATGCAGCAATATGTTTTGTAGCAATATGTTTCTGTCATGTGATTTAGGATTACAGTCATAGACTCATAGTTAACATCTTTGTCCTGTTGTTCAGTTTAAACATATCCTATACGATCTCGAAGATGATGAGTAGTTTGGCTTGCTGTTGACACCAATTCAGAGTACCATATAGTGTTTGGCTTGCTGTTGACACCAATTCGGAGTACCCAATAGCATTTGACTTGCTGATCACATCAATCAAAATATATTGTTTGGGTTCCTGTTCGCATTAGTTCAGACTGTTTAAAAGCTCAAGGGACAGACGACACAGTTTTTGTTGTTCTGCTTTTTGTTCATTGCACTGACCTAACGATATGCTGAATTTTGCTTCCCATCAATCCCACTAATAGCTAGGCTGTTGTTCTCCTTGCTGTTTATTGCATTGTGCTCCCATCAATCCCATTAGTTGGATTAGCATAAGCTGCTTTGATTTTCAGCAGTCCAAACTCATACATATGTATGCTCCCATCAATCCCATCAATTGGATTAGCATAAGCTGCTTTGATTTTCAAGAGTGCAAGAACACATAAGAAGAACCTTTGTTTTATCTTATGTAATGCTTTTTATCGTAGTGCTTCTGTATCTCAAGGTTATCCTTCGTAGTTAGTATGACCAGAGGGTCCTGTCCATTATGTTTTTCCTGCTAGCAAGTATCTTGAGGACATCATAGCTGACTATTAATCGTTATCCTTTGTATTTCCTACCTTCTAATCGTTGCTACCTGTTGCATGGTTGCTAACTATTAATGTTTGCTCTATTACTTTGAACAGAAGTTTGAACTTGATTTGTGTTGCTGAGTGGTGCTTGCTGGACATTGCTGGATTTTTAGGTAACCACTGAAAATTCAACACCTTCTTTACCTGAAACTATAATGTTCACCATCTTATGGTTATGACACTTAGGCAACATATATTGTTCTAGCACTAATATGCTACAATCAGTGATAATTAAATTCTGCAATATATAACACTTTGTATTTGTTAGCTGCTAACTATTGAGTCCTCTAAATTGTAATAAGTAGTAGAGATTTGACATAATCTTAGTGGTTGTTCATTATTTTTATCACTAATCAGTAAATGGTTGATAATTAGGGTCATTAAATAAAATACTAGACTTGTGTGTATTTGGGGTATTCTTTGGGCTATATAAAGTTTATAGCATGCTTCCGGTATATAGAGGTTGATGCTAATTCTTAGATAAACCAATTATAGCATGCTTCCGGTATATAGAGGTTGATGCTAATTCTTAGATAAAAAAATTATAGTTGGGAGGCTTAGCTGGTAGCATGCTTTTTGTATGTTGCACTTGCACCCGCCCACAATTCTTTCTCTCCCCTCTTCTTTTTGAACGATACATCAACAACTTCCTCTTAAAACATCACTATCAAACATTGTAATGTGCAAATCATTGCGTGTTACATGACATCTTAAATATTAAGTATCCGGCGATAGGCCCAACAATGATGCACAGGAGCATTACAACACAAAGATGTTCAACTTATTGTTCCGTCACTGTCCATCTTCTATTTGACAACAAGTTCTGGAGTATGAGAGGGCTTGTTTATTTATTAGTCAGCTGAGGATTTGATCTAGGCATTTTGCAGGCAGAAAAAATAGGCCAAATAAACAATATGATGTGAATTCAAATAACGTGTCCTTGTAAAGTTCTGATGAATATTGATGAAAATGTCTGTGAATTGTTGAACAATTGCAACTTGAACAATTGACCTGTAATTATGAGACAATAAGATCAGCACCTGTATCAGTATAATCACTGGAAGCTGTAATACTGAAACATGAATGAATGTATGAATACTGAAATGCTGAACCTAATCCAAACGAAATACTAAGAGATTGAAAACTGCAGCCTGCAGTGTGTTGCAGAAACTGACATAATTCATTATGGGTGCATTATATAATTTCTGGTGTTGTATGTTGCATGGGAGGACTTTTTGTACAATACACTTGTACCTGTCCCCAATTGACAGAGTGACTTTGTTTGTTGCTAAATTCTGATATCTCTAAATTCAGTCCTATTAATACAGCGATATATTGTACATATTATTTTAGCATTTTAATAGACAAGAGATTATATGTCATATAGTCGTTTTAATGTTTTTTGTATCTTTGCAATAATGTCATGATAGATCCTATAAGAACAATGGCATTAGGTAGACGTACTCAAAATAGGACGGTGGCAGGCCTGTCTCCCTTTCCTCCGTAAGTTTATATAAGGTTATTTACTTTTTACATCTATTTGTATGAAGAACTTAAACTAAAGTTCGTGTTTTATGTAGTTTCGTGCTATTTGACGATATTCAAGATGTCAATAACTTACCACAAGTCAAAAGTGTCTTTGCGAGAGTAGTTGTTAAGTTCCCTAGGCGTCGTAATAGTCAACACTACATCCTACAGGACATCACTGTGAGTCACTTCAACAAGCATTGAAATAGAGCCAATATATTCATGTTATTATAATTAAATTCTTTGACTCATACAACATGTATTCCCAAATATCTAGGGATCCAAAATCGAAGCAATTTCTAACGGCAATAATGTCCAACGGTTCGATGCCTTACTCACACAAGGATGCACATATACATTGTATAGAGTGGCATTTTGTCTAAACCGGGAGGAACTTCAATTTCGCAATATTGGTCATGGGCTAGAGTTGGGATTGATAACACATACTATTGTGGATCCATTCACGAAGCCAATCCAATTTCCTCCATTTCCAAAGTATCTTATGCCATTTCATGAGGTTTACCAACAACCGCATAAGACATTCGTAGGTAATAACCCTTCTTTCCATATAGTTTATATATATATATATCACTAACGCCTGAAGTCTAAATGATTCAAAGGTAACTAATCATATGTGAATTGTTCAGATGTTATTGGCATAGTTCTTCATTTGGAACCATTAAAGCATATCGGTGGAAGACCGTATAGAGAAGCTGTACTAATGGATTCTAGGTGGCACTAATTTTCATATATACATTATTTTTTAACAGCATTATGCATTTGTTAGGTCTTATTCAGACGATTAAGGTTTTTAATAGGTGGGATCTAATCATCGTGGGGGTATGGACTGACCTCTTGCAAAGAAATGCTCTACGATGGTCGTTAGCTAGAGTTGACAAGAACATAATTATTGGAACTTTGCTGCGTTGTAACCATAATCACAGTAATTTCTTCTGTGCCTAACATCTTTCAATATATACTTAATTCTTACTCTTATTAATAATTATATACTATTATTTTATAACAATAGGGTGCTTGGAAACCTCGGACCACAGCACTATTCATTTCAACCCGGATCATCACACTAAATACCGCTTGAAGAGTGAGTGGTTCTTATAATATATTTATAGATTATAGATATAGATACAATTAGAATGACAATAATTTAAAATAATCATGTCCTTACAAATCATGTTCTAAATTGCAGCAATTCGTCGTTCGTTGATTGACAATCCAAGGAGTCGTTTCATCGACAAATTTCTAGAGAACAGACGAGCACATTTGGCGACTGTAACATCGGATTGAGACATGTGTTCTAGCTTGTTATAGTAGAATACTTTGTTAGTCATGTATCAGATGAAACTTATTAATAATGATTTGTGTTCTGTTTTTATTGGTCGTGTATTCGATCTTAATGTTAACCGCTTTGTATAGAACTATGTGACCTCTCTATTATCTAATAAATAAGTTCATCATCATTAGTTTGTTTGTCAGTGTTCTTATTTGTCTGGTTTCTTGTTCTGTCTGCTTGTATATGTGTCTTTCCGTGGTTGTGTGCACACTCTGTTTGTCTAATTTACATGCAGTGGCAACTTTGTTGTAGTGTTGCGGTTCTAAAGTACTACTGTATTTCAGTTCGAAGACCTGGGAAAACATTTTGGTTCACCTGAATAAAGTGGAGACAAAAAATCAAGAAATGGCCCTCCCGATGCTGCTTTATTTAGTGCGTGAAATTTGAAAGACATTTTATACTAAGACTTTAATCAAACTGCTATACTACAGATTCAGATAAGTGAGCTCTCAAAACCCAAACCTGAGGTGATATCAATTTCTAGATTTGAGCACGAGTCACTCTATAAGAGCATGTCTGAAATCCTACTTTCCTTTCCTTTTTGTAAGCATAGAGAACCTAAAAGTGCACACAAGGGAATATCTAGGAAATAACACATGCTCATTTTGTTCCCTCGGCATTCCCTCAGCCTTGACTTTCTGGTCTGTTTCCCCACTCCTCTGGTTCTCCAGCATATAGAAAGAACATTGCCATCAAAATATCAAATAAATCTTTGGTGCTGATGTAGGCATGTCACTGAACAATGTTACTGTATGTAATGTTTGATGCAAATGAAAATAAATGCAGCAAGAGAATCAGAACAGCAATCCCTGCCTACTATTAACTATAATATCAACTACAGTAGAAGAGAGTATGGTGAAAACTGAAAAGTTATATATCTGTATGATATTTATCTTTTGCTATGTAGAGAAAAAAGACTATCTTATTGAGAAGGATGTTTAGCATAGCATTCAACAAAGCTACCTAAGATAGGTTATTTACTTCATTATTCAAATGTTGTACTGAAAATGCGTGCTATTAACGAATTTAGGAAACCAGAGTGCCAACTTTACCTCTTCTACAGTCCAGTTGCCCTTGGATGAGCGGCGTGTTGGACCAGTTGTCCTCCTGAAGCCAGAGATAAACAAACATGTATAAGAATTAAGAAGGAATACGCATAATGTAAAACCTGATGAGTGGTTCCAATAAGCGGATAGAAATTCACCCATTGGGCAATCTCCCCCTTTTTGAGGTTCCTTGCTGACTCCTCCATCAGGAGGAACAGAAGGAGCTGAAGACTCTGTGCCCTTCAAAGTCTTTCGCTCTTCAGTTGTCATATTAAGTGAAAATAGAAAACTGAATCCCCACTTAAAGCAAGGTAAGGGCCCAAATATCCATCCCAATGTTAAAACCCTCTAAGGTCTTCTAGCAGATTTAATAGCTCTTGATATGCTATAACCAAGTTCGAAGAAGGCTAAATATTTAGATAGCTTTAACTGGCATTATCAATCGGAAGGAGCAAAGAAGTCCCTAAAGTTTGGGTCACTATGTAGCTACCAACATATGTATTGGAACAATCCATCATAGGCCTTCTTCTTAAATGCAATGCCGCGGGGGCGGTCTTACCCCCGCAGGTCTAGTTTCCTCAACACAGCCACCATACTGGATCTCATGGGAAACTATTTCTAGACCAGTATACTTGAATGCTTCATTATTCGAATCAAGAAATCTACTCTATCAAAGGTAGTTTTCTTGATGCTTAATTTGATCACATGAAAAGTGGATACTCTGTAGAGTAAATCCTGCTTTACCTGATACCAATAGTCCCATTGTAATCATCTTCCATGCTCTGTACCATGTATTTATGGAAGTCATATGAATGTGGTAGCTTGTGATACTAACAAGAAAATCACATGAACAAAGTGGCATATTAGAATCATCTTGGCAGGGGGAGGAGGTGGGGCGAGGATGCTAAAACATTAGAAAAAAAATTAGAGTACTCACTGTGACAAAGCCCAACCTCAGTGCCAAATAGTCTGACCTTATTATGGAGCCCTTGAATTGACGCAAAAAGCAAAGCTGCAATGCAATTAAAGAAACTTTAAATCCAAGTGATTATGGATGTATACTACTTATTTGAGGCTTCAGATACATGAATCTTTTGACTTTATGGTTGGTGACACTCTTAGATGTTCTTTCATCAGTAAACTTGAGGTTGAATTCGAAATGTCTGGATGAGCTAGAAAAATAAGGCATTTTTATGTCTTTACATGGTGATACACTAATCAGATAACAAAGGATGATATAGTTAGTATCTGTTCCACAGAAAGATCAAGAAACAGAAAAGGAATTTTACCATCCAAATAAGTATTTTATTTTTGCTCCATGGATGAGAAGCATTGTTAAAAACAAAGGTTGACTGCCTTCTCATCACCTTGGTTCTCCTAGCTGAGAGAGACAAAAATCAGTGTGGTAGTACACATCAACAGGGTTGCATAAAAGCAAGCAAAAGAAAGGAGTGTCAAAATCCAAAGAAAATATAAAAGCAATTGAAGGTGATAAATGGACAGTCTTCACTCACCCCTACTCTGATCCAAGCATATCCCTTCACAACGAGTGTACCTTGATCCGTGTGGTGGGGGCTCCTGGCCGACCACGATGATGGCGTAGCTGCAGCTCCCACCGATTCCGCAGCAGCTTTATCTGTGAGATCGACAACTTACTGGCTCTGTTGAATGGCTCTTGCTCTTGTTATTACCACTGCTGTCACTGCTCCCTTGGGACTGAGATGTATTTGTCTCAGGTGTTGACGTTGCAAGGCCAGTTGGAAAAACTCCTAGCAAATCCATACTTGAAATGGATATCTGGGTCCTCGCTGTTGTATGTAAAGAAAAGTCAGGTGTGTTGCATTTTGAGATAGACATGCAAAATTTGAGAAAGGCATTCCACTGTCAGCAAGAGAAATCACTTGGAGCTCAGATAGGATCCCAAGAAAAAGTAAAGGCCCTCATAAGATTTGAATTGCTCAAATAATTTGATGCAAGCATCAACCCCTAGCTGCTCAGAGTGTTCTTTCGCGGCCTGCATATGTCCCCCAAGCTTTCACAATAATTTAGAACCAAGAAGGAAGAAAATAAACTTCAATGGGTTGGTACAGAGGGGTAGGGGGCATAAGAAACTGAACAGGAATACCTGCACAACAATCTGAAGATTTCCCTTCAGATTAACCAGTAGAAGGTCTTTCATGCATTCCAAAGCCCACTCTCGACAATGTGCCAAAGAACTCAACAAGTGTCTGTTAATGGGCAAAACATAAAAAAAGATATCTGAAAATAACTGAAGTCGACAAACCTATGGTTCAATGACATGGGTATTTACAATGGCACGCTTGATATCAGGCAACTCTGAGTAATGTTGCATTACAAAATGTAAGGTTAGTTAAACAGGAATACGAAGCGGAGATATCAGCTGCACCAATGCGAAGGTACTGACCTGGAGGGCTCGCAAGTACAACCCAGCCTTTTTTAATAAGACATTTGGGAAGTGGGGTAATAGCAGCATAAAAAGTCCTGTCTTCTGTGAGAATGACAGGCAAAACCTGGACTACTTAACGCCGACTGTCCCACACAACAGGTCAGTTCCACATTGGAAAGAAAGTGCTCAATGTCAAATCCTCATATGCATTTTGTTTTATACCAGCAGAATAACAGAAATAGCAGATCCCCTAGGTGGCTAGGTACGGTTACCGCTTACCTGACAGATGCTGCATTTCATGTCATCAACGGTTGATTTGTTGACTTCTAACTATATCACGTGAATCCAAACCAGAATTAAGTCCATCAATCAGGCCTTGGACATAGTCATAGAAGTATTCAGGGTCATCACAAACAGAGAGTGCATGAACCTATCCAGTAAGAGGATATTACTCGGAAAGTTCAGTGTCAGATAATATAACAGAAAAGGGTAGATCATACTTTTGTTTTGAAGCTGCTCAATCTGGATCCTAAAGCAAGGCCAGCAATGGTTCCACCACTGCATGAAGTTAAATATTGTCCGACTATAGAGCGATGTCTTGCAACTTTCAGAATCTAGGCATGACACAACAAGAACTGTACACACAAAATTACCCATAAGAAGTATACCTGCCACATGCAACAACAATATCATCAAACTGAACATCAGCAGATTGCAGAAGAGCTGTGTAAGAAGTTGATTCAGCGAGTACGATGTGAATTTTTTTGGAAGGGGTTATCTGTGGATGTATTATGTCATTGAGTGTGCTGCTGATCTACAATTTTGTGAACTGCTCCTCCGAAAGAGCTGTGCTCACAGAGCCTATTCTCTCCTCCAGTGCCAATAATTCCTGTTCAGAAGATACAAGCACCTCTTCCGTGAGGATAAATATGAACGAAGAGTATTTCGTAAAGGATCATAGTTACTGCTCGAATCACAGTAAGGGCTTCAAACACAGAATAAGGAAGAATCCTCCAGAAAGAAAAGCATCCTCTAATAAAACCCCTCCACCATTCAGGCAGGACGAGACACGATAACAGATAGTACCTCATAGGACATATCATCAATATCCATCCGCATGTCTCTATGCCGGTCATAGGAGGCAAAGGCGCCAAAAACTAGATTAGCCTCCAGCATTAGCAATTGCTGCAAAAAAAGTTTATTCAAGGTTTCAGGCAAAAGAAAGATGATAACGGGCTTGTGGAGCAAAGGGTAAAAAAGAACTAACATCGTAGGTTAGCTCTGCTTGCTGTTCAATCCTCTCCAATGCAACCAAAACCTACAGAAATAAACCTATTTCATTCCAAAATGTTACACTTAAACATTTGTCGAGGACTTTCTTCAAAAAGGGAGCTTGGTCTTCCCCTTTCAGCTCGAGTACTCGAGCGACGACGATGAGTAGACGAGAAAATGTTATTATCAAATTCCACAAAGAATGGCCTTATTGAACTCTCAGTGGAGACTTCTTCCAATGAAAGATGTTCCTGAGCTGGCTGTACATCCTTTGTGGATGACTCATGCAGAGAAAGCACGCCATCTGCTCTTCCATCTGGAACCAAGTTGTAGAAATAAAATTTGAAGCTCAAATGAGTTACAACAACTGAAAACAGAGTCAATAACACCAAATAACGAACCTGCTTTGAGTATATCAGTATCTTGTCAAACTCCCTCCTTTCAGCAAATGGAGCAACAACTTTAGGGGTGCCCTAGCCTTTATGTATATTTGCAGTGCAAGATCATTGTCCACAGTCTACATAAAAGTGCACACACTTAGCAAACAATCAATACATAAGTGAATGTAAATTGGCAAAGTATAGTAAGATCCATGCATCAACAAATACGGTATGACATGCCTCACGTTAGCTGGGACGTGTGGAACTATTGTGTGTACTGCTTGTCACCTTCAAAGCATTAATTCTGCAAAGTTAACTATGAAATCGTAACCACAAGGGATAAAATTCAGAAGTTATAAAAATGAGGTGTTATACAAAAGACAACTATTGACAATGACAACTACTCAACTGGTAGGTTAAACTTGACTTTTTACAATAGTAGTATAAACGAGTTATGTACCAAGGAATATAACTTCAACAAATTGATATTACGTGAGCTACATATATTTTATTCTGTTTTCTCACAGCCCTAACTGTCCCTAGAATGTTTTACTTTACCTAGACCATGGGCACATTTATGAACACAATATCAAGAAAAACATATCCATGTTGTCTGATTACCATGGGCACATATATATGTGTTAAGATACCCTTCCTTAAAAGTTTCAACTTGGTGTCTCTATTGATTCATACAACATGTTCGCGGTACCTGAAAGAAGGTAAGCAGACAAATGTAACCTCTCTTAATTCAGGCATGATAGGGAGGTCTACTATTCAAACACAATACAACTGCATGCAAAGGTCTACTACTACACATTGTTCAAGGGTAGCAGGTGGGCTTGGGAGAGATATAGTAGATGTGTTTCCTGTTCAGAATTGCAATAATCTAAGTATGAATATGACTAATATTTTTCTACACAGGTCTGTTGGTAGACTAAAAGACGTAGATGGATCCGTTCAACAATAACGATGTTCGACCTCCATTAAGAGAATTGTCTAGCAACACCCTTGAAGGTATATCTACTAATAAAATGCAATATTTGATCTCTCACCAAGGTTTTAAAAAGGAAAATAACGATGTTCATATTTTGTAGATGAATGTCCAGAGGTACCTGTCAGCGACGGAAGCATAATTGATTTAACTAAATCGTGTGATAACACTCAAGGTGAATATGTTTGTTTACCATGTATTGACAATGGAGATTATTGATGGGTAATATATGATGGTTCAGGAGGTCGAACTGATGCGAGACAATGTAAGAGAGAAAGAGAAAGAGCACGATATGCGGCGATGAGTGTTGAAAAAAAAACGAATTGAAGAACCGTCGTCAGTCACGCAAAAAAGAGAACGTTGTTCACCATGAGTATTCAAAAGGTAAATTAAGGCTGCTTGTGCGTCACTCATCTTTAAAATAATGCTTTTCTTATGTGTTATCGGGTTACTTTGTGTAGATGATTGTCCAGATGTGGCTATAGGCGACGGAAGCATCATTGATTGTACTATACCGTGTGGTATCACTCTAGGTAATTACATTTCTTTGTTATGTTAATTTACCAACAACGATTAATAATGGAAAAGGATATAACTGGTTAGGTGGATGTGATGATGCGAGACAACGTAAGAGGGAAAGAGAAAGAGCACGATACGCCACGATGAGTGATGAAAAGAAAAATGAATTGAAGAGGCGTCGTCAGTCAAGCAAAAATGAAAATGTTGTGCACCATGAGCGTTCAAAAGGTATGTTAACTATGCTCGTGTGTCACTCATCTTTAAAGTAATGCTTTTCTTATGTGCTCTTGGGTTAGTTTGTAGATTGCAGCATACCTGCACACAAAGAGAATAATAATCATCAAAGCATTGACACTCTAGGTTATTATGTTGCTGTGTTATGTTATTGAAAGACGAAAATTAT
The DNA here is from genome assembly GCF_902167145.1 of Zea mays. Lineage (NCBI taxonomy): Eukaryota > Viridiplantae > Streptophyta > Magnoliopsida > Poales > Poaceae > Zea > Zea mays. The sequence continues at coordinate 166,130,480 of NC_050102.1, forward strand.
AACAAATGTGCCCCAATAGTGAGTTGAGCTCTCATCATTCAACCTATAATATATACACCTAAGAGCTTTGTTACTTTCAACTTTAAGGCGCATCAGCTCAGACGGGTCATCAACATGATTCCAATCCAAGTTCAGAAGTTTTAGATGCAAGGGAACATAAGAGAATTCGAGAACAGATTCGATTTGCAACTCTAACAAGGGAACAAAGGGCATTGCGTAATACTACACCATGTCAAAAGAGTGCAAGGGAAAACTATAGTAGAAGACAACAAGCAATGCTAGCTCAAGACTCGATCGCAATTGAGAATCCGAAGTTTACGCCGGAGCTTGTGTGGAGTTCAGCAGATTCTCAACCTCCTACTGTGTCTCTATCTAGCTCCAAGGACATGGTTATCTCTGAGTTGAGTGCAACACCTTTTGTTTATGCTTCATTGCAGACTAAGGATGTTGACATGGACAAAATGACACAGTCTCCTAGAAGACAGCGGCATGAGCATCATGTGTCGTCTGGTGAAAGACAGAGCCTGATATCTCGTCAAAACCAGAAATTTCAATCTGCCATTAGAAGAAACTTTGCTACTGCAACTAGGGATCACGGAATGGAAGGCGGTGAGCACAATGAAATTGATCACGCGATTGCTTCAGAGATCGAAAACAACAGTAATTACTAATTTGTCCTTAATTGATATGATACTTAACTTATAGTGGCCAATTGATTTAACACGACTTTCCGTCAATAGAAAGTACAAGCCCATGTCCAGTCACTGCTCCACATAGTGACATAATGACTGAAGGAGCAGACGTTGGGATGCAACGACAGATAACCCCGAATGTCACCACCAATGGTAATTACAAGCTCCTTCCACAATTAGTTCCCTAATTATTCTTAGTGGTTAAAACCATGTGAATCAATAGATGCCGATGAAGGTGTGCTCTTTGTAGAGAATCATGACGAGGATGTACTTTTTGAAGATGATGACGAAGAAGATGGATACCTATTCGCTGGGCAAGGTACTTACATAATGTTTGTAATAGTATATATATATATATAGGATATAGGATTTGAAAGTTTCTAAAGTTATTCGTCTTACCCGTTGTTCCTCGAAAACAAATTTAGATGGTGAATCTATTGAGGATATCGAGATTGATGAAACCCAAGATGCCTTTACTGTCAACCCTGACGTACCTGACTTGTACGACAAGGTGTATAGTAACATACCTGAAGAAACACATTTGCTGAGCACTGTTGCTGACTGCGGTTACTGCAAAGCGAAGAAGTTTCAGTATGAACCACCTGGATTTTGTTGTCGTAATGGACAGATTGATCTAGCCCCGTTCGAGACACCACCCCAACTTAGGAGGCTATGGGAGTGTTCAGATGCTGATGCGAGGCACTTCCGTGATAACATTCGATTTTTTAACGGCCATTTCTCATTCACTTCTCTGTATTGTTGCCTTGATAGTATGACTACAAACATGGATTGTGGTATCTACACGTTCCGTGCACATGGCATGATGTACCACAACGTAAGGTCGTTCGGTAGGGAAGTTGGGGCGGAACATAAACACCTTGAACTCTACTTCTACGATGATGATCCCAGCCTCGAGCATAGATATCGTAAATGTCGTCAAGAGCAATTTGAGAAAGACAAGGCAGTTATTAAACAGTTGGTTGAAATACTTAAGGGAAACCCATACTCTGAGCACCTTAGGAGTATGGGGAACGTTGATAACATTGAAGACTACCATATCGCCTTGAACCTTGACCAAACGCTGAACCAGAAGTTATATAATGTACCCATCACTTCGGAGGTCGCTGCAGTTTGGATTGAGGGGAGTGAACGTCGAGGTCAATTCAGTAATAGTGTTATGCTGCATGGGAAGGATAGGTCAAGCCACGGCATCCGTTCATATCATGGATGCTATGATGCACTATCATATCCATTGTTCTTCCCTAAAGGTGAACTTGGATGGCATGCCAATATTCCTAAGTCCAATGTTTCCATGGATGAAGTAGACGCGTACCGCGATCAACATAGGAGAAGTGATGCAAACAATGATGATATAGGTTAGTTATTTCTTTGTGATTCTTATATAATCCTTTGTTAAATATGTTTTTAGCAACACTAATTAATAAACCTTGCGGTTGCAGAACGACCTAGCCATCTATGCGTGTCTGTACGTGACTATTACTGCTACAGATTCCAAATTCGTCCAAGTATATTCAATCCAATACTTCATGGGAAGCGGCTTTTCCAACAGTTTGCGGTTGACACCTACATCAAGATTGAGAGCTCTCGTTTGGATTTCATACGTAAAAACCAAGACAGATTAAGGGCAGATCTATACAAGGGTTTGGTAGATAGCTTGCATGAAGGCGAGAACAGAGCAGACAAAATTGGAAAGCGAACTGTGCTGTCTACATCATTTATCGGTGGTCCTCGTGACATGAGACGTCGGTATATGGATGCTATGGCCCTTGTGCGGAAGTTTGGGAAGCCAGACATATTCCTCACTATGACGTGCAACCCCAATTGGGATGAAATAACCAGAGAGCTTCTCCCTATGCAGTCACCACAGGATCGTCCGGACCTTGTTGTTCGCATATTCCGTGCAAAACTAGAGGAATTGAAGAAGAGATTGACTAAGCATCATATTCTTGGAAAAATCCGAGCTTATGTCTATGTCGTGGAGTTCCAGAAGCGAGGTTTGCCTCATGTCCATTTCCTACTCATCATGCAGAGAAAGTACAAGCTAACTTGTCCTGATCAGTATGATCACCTTATCTCCGCTGAGATCCCTGACAAGAAGAAGTACCCTGAACTATACAAGATGGTTATCAAGCATATGATGCATGGACCGTGCGGGTTGCTAAATCCTAAATGCCCATGCACTAAGGGTCGTGCTTCATGCAAAAACCATTATCCTAGAGCTTTTAGCAATGCAACGTCTCAAGGAAAGGATTCATATCCTATTTATAGGCGTCGTGATGATGGGCGTAAGGAAACGGTTCGAGGTTGTGAATTGGACAACAGATGGGTCGTCCCTTACAACCCTTACCTCCTCCGGCTCTTCAACTGTCACATCAATGTTGAGGCATGCGGGAGCATCAAGGCTGTCAAATACTTGTTCAAATACATATACAAAGGCCACGATCGTGCGTCTGTGGCTGTGACAGACGCAAACAAGGCTGATGGTGACGTTGATGAGATCAAGCAGTATAGAGATGCTAGGTGGGTGACCCCTCCAGAAGCCCTTTGGAGGATATTCAGCTTTGATCTAAGTCAAAACTCTCCTCCAGTGATGCAACTGCAGCTCCATCTTGAAAACATGCATATGGTGTCATTTCACGAGCGTGCTAAAGTAAATCATGTTGTCCAACGTCCAGGTGCCGATAGGTCAATGCTTACGGCATATTTTGAGGCAAATAGGCTACACGAGGAGGCTCGGGGCATCCTTTACCGTGATTTTCCTGAGTGGTACACTTTGCAGCAAGGCAAAGTGTGGCAAAGGAGGAAACGAAACACGGGTGGACAGGTTGGTAGAATAGTCTCTGCTCATCCAGCTGAGGGGGAGCGCTTTTATCTTCGACTTCTCTTAAACCATGTGACGGGTGCTACCTCCTATGCGGATCTAAGGACAGTAGATGGTGACACACTACCATCTTTTCGTGAGGCAGCACAAAGGAGGGGACTGCTTGAAGCAGACGACACAATAGATGAGTGTCTCAACGAAGCCGCTATTTACCAAATGCCGTCAGCACTACGAAGGTTGTTTGCAACAATACTGGTATACTGCGAGCCGAACGATGTGGCAGAATTATGGCAGAGACACCTTGACTCAATGTCAGAGGACTATCACCGTAGTACTCAAAGCAAAACCCATGTGCAACAGATGGTCTTGATTGACATTAGAAACATTTTGCAGTCAATGGGTAAAGACATAAAGACATTCCCTCTCCCTGCTATCATTGACAAATATGACGATTCACATGGTACTGATAGAGAGATTTACGAGGAGGAAAGTATCGAGCCGACAGCAGAAGACGTTGCTATGAAAGAAACCCTAAATGAGGAGCAGAGGTTTGCCTATGATAAGATCCTATCTGTCGTTGACACCAATAACGGTGGAGTGTTCTTTGTGGATGGGCCTGGTGGGACTGGAAAGACCTATCTGTATAAGGCATTGCTTGCGGCACTACGCAGTCAGGACAAGATTGCAGTTGCAACAGCTACATCTGGTGTTGCGGCTTCCATATTGCCTGGGGGAGGACTGCCCATTCACGCTTCAAGATACCACTTACTATTGATGATGGTGCTGTATGTAGCTTCACGAAACAAAGCGGGACAGCAAAGTTGCTACAAAAAGCATCGCTCATTATCTGGGACGAGGCATCAATGACTAAGAGACAAGCAATTGAGGCGCTAGACAATAGCATGCGTGATATAATGGGACGGCCTGGGCTGCCCTTTGGTGGGAGGACTGTTGTGTTCGGGGGTGATTTCAGACAAGTACTCCCTGTTGTACGCAAGGGGTCAAGGGCTCAGATAGTTGCTGCCTCTCTACGGAGTTCTTACCTCTGGGAATCCATGTGCCACCTAAAGCTTGTTCAAAACATGAGGGCACAGAGCGACCCATGGTTTGCAGAATATTTGTTGCGCGTCGGTGGTGGAACTGAGGAAGCGAACAACGATGGTGATGTTCGTCTTCCAGATGAGGTATGTGTGCCATATACTGGTAATGACCGCGACCTTGATAGACTGATAGATGACATTTACCCCAATCTAAATGCAAACATGTCTAACACAAGCTACATCACTTCAAGAGCAATATTGTCTACACGGAATGACTGGGTGGATATGATAAATATGAGGATGATCGATCGTTTCCAAGGGGAGCAGATGATGTACCATAGTTTTGACACCGCGGTGGATGATCCTAATAACTATTACCCATCGGAGTTTCTAAACACGCTGACTCCTAATGGACTACCCCCGCACGTTCTGAAGCTCAAAGTTGGATGCCCAATCATGTTGCTTAGGAATATAGACCCTGCTAATGGACTTTGCAATGGCACGAGGTTGGTGGTTCGTGGTTTCCAAAAAAACAGTATTGATGCTGAAATTGTCCTTGGCCAACATGCTGGAATGCGAATTTTCTTGCCTCGTATACCCCTGTGCCCCTCTGATGATGAGATGTTCCCTTTCCAGTTTAAAAGGAAGCAGTTTCCGATAAGACTAAGTTTTGCCATGACAGTTAACAAGGCCCAGGGCCAGACGATTCCTAATGTTGGTGTGTACTTGCCGGAACCAGTGTTCTCTCATGGTCAACTTTATGTTGCTCTATCAAGGGCCACCGCTCGATCAAAAGTGAAGATACTTGCCATTCCAGTCCACGATGAGAAGAAGAAGAAGGGGGTTGAAAGGAACTCAGCGATAAATGGCGCAACATACACAAAGAATATCGTTTATAAGGAGGTCCTTACGCCGTAACTGACATTGATGAATGAATGGCAATTAACAACTTGTAATGCACTTAATTATTTTGGTTTTTAGGTGAAGATGTATTTTTGCCTTTTATTTCTCTATTTTGGCTCCTTTTTAGCTTCCTATTGTTTAGTGGTCATTTGGTTGATACAACAAAGAAAGCAGATGAGCATTGAATAGATGTTATTGAATACACACATTTGAATTTGAAAATGCACATTTGAATTTGAAATGATCTGACAAGCAAGTTGTGATTTCCATCTATCTTAATGATCACCTAAATAACATATTATAAAACTCAGACTGAATTACATCTTCCTTTTCTCCCCAGTTTCCAGGTGTAACCTTGAGCTATTGTTACGGTCGGGAACATTTATAGGCGCTCGTAACAGGGGTTAATTAGGCAAAAGGAGGGGTATTTGGGATTCATCAGGAAGGTCTGGTTCAGCAATAAACAAGCAATTACAGCCAATCCCATTTTCACCTCCTTTCTAATCATGCTGCTGCTAGCAGGATCAAAACTTTTTTCTGTAAGCATATGTGTAGCCTTTGAGGATCTGCTGTTGAGCATAGCCTCATATGTCATGAACATTAAGAACTCAAGAAACATGCATCTTCCTATGTCCTCGTTGTTAGCCTGGGGGTCATCCTCCATTTCCCTTCGTGCCCAGTCAATTATATTTCTTGTAGCACCATCAAAAACAAAAGAATCTTCTCTGAGCTTCTCAGCCCACATGAGGGCTCTATTTTTCATAGTTCCAAAAAAATACCACGGTATTTACGAATACTGTAGTTTTTCAGTCAAAAGGTGTTTGATAGCTCATCTAAAAACTTTGTAACTTAAACCATAATATTGCTAATACTGTAATATTTTTAGAGTATATAAAACCTGGGTCTGCATCCAAGTTTTACATTGTGCGCGCGAAGTCGCTGGCCCTGCCCAGCTACGGTGCTGCTGCCTGCTGATGTGTGTGCCAGGCCAAATCCACCACCGCTGCTTCACCACGCCCGTAGCATGACCCACTTTCTTTCCAAATCAGATCTGCATCTTCTACCAGAATGTCACAAAATATTGACGGCCCGTTACCAGTCGCATGTCTGTCTTACATGAATGACACCCGATCCGTAGACAACGTACAACACACCTACGAACAAGATCTACTATCCTTGCCGAATCAGATTTGCATCAAGAAGCGTATCCAGTGTCCATGATCTGCGTAGCGTCACGAAATGTAATAAGACCATAACAAAACCATTGTCCACATTCCAAGGACATTCGCTTCTGGATAATGCAATCTATACACGTTAGTTGGGGGTGGGGTTTATAAGACAACATATCTTGTGCATCAACCTGTGCACCCAGACATTTAGAGACATTCAATTCGCATCCAACACATAAGCGTAGTAGTTTTTTCTTGCAAAACAAAACACCCACATAATAATCCAATGTATATATTTTACAGAAAACCACCACCTCAGCTGATGTCCATTGGATGTGAATCGAAATAACTTCCCACGTTCCCAAGAATCAAATGTCGATCCAAAAGAGGCTGCTTTAGAACCTTAACAGATTATCATAACAAGAGTAACTTAAGAGTTAAGCTAGCTTTGCAGAAATGTGTCTATTAGTTTACAACAATAATAAGTTCACTCGATGAAGTAACTAACTAGAATGTTAAGGTGATTGGTGAGGTTTGATACATGTCAGCTATCTTCAGGTATGTCAGGCATACGACATATTCATTTTACCTGCTGCAGTTCATACAACAGCACAACTATTCTGAGCCCCTGCCATGTGCCTGGAGAAGGCTTTTCCCAAACAGAGCAAAGATATCACATTTAGATGTGGAACTATAGATGATATTGTTTGACACTGTTTGTAGAGTGGAGTTTGAGATAGGGGATGGGATAGGAGATCAGTTGGTAATAGCCTTAGGAGTGGTTCTAGGCTTTACCATACAAGCATTTACTCTTTACTGTCTGACAGAAAAGAAACAACCTCATCAGATTGCGGCTGCTCAGAAGTAAAACACATGAGGATATGCAGTGAAGCATAAAAAATATATAATGGTTCCTTCTGTTTCGTATTGTCCAAAAACAGATGCATAGTTTTGCATCTAACAGCATGGTTTGCACACTAGGTAAAACTCATGCACTAGAAAACTTCATTTGTAGAGCATATTCATCATGTAGAAAAATCAAACGCACGAAAAGTGGGATCACACCCACCATCGTATCATCCACAACTCCACATGAATTGCCAAGTACTCCTTCCATTTCAAATTATGACACGTTTTTGGGTTTTCTAGATACATCGCCTTAACTATATATATCCAGACATAGTGTACACCTAAGTACATAGGTTCCTGTTTGGAACCCCTAGAGATATTAGTTAGCTAGCTAACAAATTGTTAGCTGGGTTGAGTCAGCTAATGAACTAATTGTTAGCTGTGAGTTAGCTAACAAATAATTGGGATATTAGTTGTGGGTGTTTGAAACCTATACAACTAATTTTAGCAGTATTAGCTCTAGAGGTTCCAAACAGGGTCATAGCAAACACTATGCATCTAGAAAAGCAAAATGTCTTAGAGTTTGGAATAGAGGGAGAGTAATTGTTAGCGATTGTCTCCAGCAATCCAAATTGCATTAGCTATCATGCAAAAACATTAGCAGCAAGACAAAATTGTAAAGGCCAATTATACCTCAGTAATCTATAACGATTGGTGTCGCCATGGAGGCTTCATCTATAGAAACTTCAGCAATTGCATCTGAATGGGTGTTATTTAGCACCGGCATCTCCTTCTCTCTCCAAATTGCATGAACTTCATCAGTTCGGAATCTTTGTGTAAATGTCGACTCCTCAAGGGGAGTGGTCATGCCATGTGCATATGCCAGTAAACCAGTATATGCAATCATTGCCCCATTGTCTATACAATAGCAGTCATCAGTTGCAAACAGCCTACCCCCTCTTTCTGAGCACATAATCTTCATCATCTCCTGTAAACGTTCGTTGCAACCGACGCCACCAACAATAAGAACGTCCTTTGAATCACAGTGTGCCATGGCACTTTCAGTAATTTCGACAAGCATGGCAAAGATAGTTTCCTGAGAAATTAGGACTTTCATCAGTGTCACTGTCAAGAAAGCATAACCAATTATTATCCACAAGGGGGAAAAGTTTAAGAGCATGCAAGTACCTGCAATGAGTAGCATAGGTCCGCAGGTGTGCACTCATTATTTTTAAGCTTTTCAATCGCCGCAGCTTCAATAAAGCTCAATATGCCACTAAATGACACATCCATACTCTTCACAACATAAGGGACATCAATGAATTGTTCTCCCTTCTTTGCAAGCTGGACAAGGAAAATAAATATGGAAAATTAAGAAACCAAACTCAAGGATGAGAAAAGAATGCGCCATATTGTACAAAAACATAAATCTGTTCAAGCTTCAAAGTGAAAATGTCTTCAAAAACAAAACAAAAATGAAAGAAAAATGCTAATGGTGACAGCTAATACAATGATGAAGGTAGAATGGTAGATAACAATACCATGTGGAACTACTTCAGAAGTAGTCTCTTGAAAGATTCACACAGACATAATCTATAGTGTCAACAATGTTAATAATAGTATCGAAGTTCAATCTTAACATAGGCCAATCAAATGGGGACTTCCTGGGATTATCCTATAAGCTCAAGCCCTATGTATCCAGGGATAAAATGTGAAGGCTTCCAGGGCTCAAAAGCTTATTGTCCATCCATCTACACGACCACTCAAATAATTTAGCACATACAGCCAACCAAACACCATTCAACACATGCAGCCCTACTTCAGACAGTCAGCTAAATTTAGTCTCAATTTATTCGAATAAAGGTTTGAGAAAAAGGAACATATATAGAATGAAGCTAATTATGACCCCATACTGGTCAAAGTGCTTAAACGACCAAACAACCCATTGGATACATTTGACCTGGCCGTGATACAATAAATGTTCATCAGCTGTATGTAAAAAGATAAGTTCTGTTGGCTGATTGTATGAGTTGGCAAAATAAGAGTAAGATAGTGTTTGGCTACCTACATGTGTTAGTTTAAAAGAAAACAAGGAAACATAAGTGATTGCATAGACTGAATAAATCTATGGTGAACTTCATTATGCAAGCAATGCCACTCTGCCTCATATTCTGCTCTAACTTAAAGGCTTCAGTCATATTGCCTGCCTTACAAACAGTAGATATGATGGAGTTGTAAGTAATATTGTTTGGTACAATTCCTCTGCTCGTCATCTCAGCAAATGCCTGATAAGCCTCATTCACGTAATCTAATCGGCTTAGGCCATTAATATATGCTGAGAAGGCAATAAAATCAGTCTGCAAACCAATTTTGCCCATATCATCCTAGCATTTCAGTGCGCCAACTGCATTACCGTCTCTGAAGTATGCATCCAAGCTGATAGTAAATGATGTACTTAGACAATATCCTTTGCTAACCATGTGCTCTAAAAGAAGCTGTGCCTCATCAAGTTTTACTTGATTGCAGAGTCCCATTATCAAGTAATTAAAAGTAGACGAGGATGGTGCCAGTCCTAACTTGTTCATAATTCTATACAGTTCAGAAGCTTCTTCGTGGAGTCCCTCCTTACTATAAGCAGCGATCAATGCATTAAATCCAGTAACACGCAATGGAACACCCTGCTCAATAGCACCAAGCAGAAGCTCCCAGGCATCATCCAATCGATGATCCCAACAAAGCCTACAGACCAACATATCCAACCCATCAGCCGACATATGTGAACTAAACATGTCATGGTCATGGACTAACTGGGCAGCATACCCGAACTTGTGAGCTCTAGCAACAATAATGTTGAAGGTGCAGGAGTCTGGCACTAATCCCCTCGCTTGCATCTCGCTATAGGCTGCACTGGCCTGATCCATCTGTCCACTCTTTGCATATCCATCAATCCAAACATTGAACGTGATTGTATTTACTTGGATCCCCACCTGGGCCATTTGATCGAACAGCCTCCTTGCTTCTGGCATCCTCCCCTCATAGCATTTTTATAAGGAGCAATGTTGTATATTTGCAATAATGCCATGATATACATCCTATAAGATCAATGGCATCGGGTATACTTAATCAAACTAGGATGGTGGCAGGCCTGTGTCCCTTTCCTCCGTAAGTTTATACAAGTTCACTTGTCACATCTATATGAATGAAGAACTTAAGCTAAAGTTCGTTTTTTATTTAGTTTCGTGCTATTTGACGATGTACTTTATATACTTAAAATACTTTTGTCAATAAAATTATGTTTGACACTTTTAATCTGATGGGTAGTTGGTACAGACCAAATCACAATGGATATAGTGGTGGAGAAAGGAAATGTCGATGTTGGCAATACTGCTGAACCATCGTATGAGGTTGTGGCTAGAAGTGGTTGTTCAGCACAATTGTCAACTAATGACACCGATGAACATGAATTGGGTAAGTGCTATTATCAATTACAAAAAACTAAGGTCTGCATAATAAATATTTGTTTGACACTTAATTCTTCTCTTGTGCGCCATATATATAGAGAGCGAGGATAGTAAGGTCAGTGTTGGTAATGCTGCAAAACAATCACACGATGTTGTGGGAGTAGGCATTGACTGTATTTTCAATCATGTAAAAGTGTCAACTGAAGCCGATCTTGGGCCACAACCGGGTAGGCTCTCTTATCTACACTCCTAAATGTAAATATTGTCTTATGAGTACTCCTAACAATGCTTTTGTCAAGATACTTATGTTTCATTCACTCCTCATACAGATGTGATACACCTGACATCTTTGGATGTTCCAAATGAATCAAGTCAAATAAGTTCTGATGCGGATATGGTAAAGCAGAACCAACAAGATGCTTTGGACACACTTATTAGAATATCACAACATAAGAAACCAAAGAAATTGAATGTAGCTCGAGTTGTCTCTGAAGGTAATTTTTTTGTTCTTGCCTTATTGCATCTTATTGGTTTTCGCATATATCATTTGCTTATTAAGTATAATATTTTTCATTGTATAGATTATAAGTGCACCCCAGAAGATGTTCAGCTTATTGAATACATTAAAACATTACCGGGGAAACAAGTTGTGTTGAACATCGACAGCGCATGGTTAAATAGAAATGATATGGAATGTCTTTTTCATGGTGACATGCAATTGTCTGACAACGTAAGTACATTTGTATGTTCATATTATATACAGTAATAAAGTATATATATTTATAATTATCATATTATACAGTATGGTATACATATTTAAAGCTAGCATGTATATTTGATCTGTTAATTGTATTCTTTTGGTGTACAGGCCCTCAATGCATATATACACTGTATTAAGGGTGAAGAGCATTTACTTCATAGAGAAGGTGGAAAGGTCTTCTTGGAGAACACATTCATTTCCAGTCTGCTTAAGCGTGATGGCGACCCTAAGGTGCTCTTAAATTGTAAGGAAGACACAATTGAACAAAGGGTGGACAACTATTTACAGTCTGACATGGTTGACCTAAAACTCATCTCATTTTTAATATATGTAATATGTAATATATTGGTGCACAATACTTACAAATTAATGTTAATGTATGTTCTATGAAGGTGTTCCTTCCAATGAATATAGAAGATTTTCACTGGTACCTGGCAGTTCTGAATGCAAAAAAAAGTGAGGTACATGTACTCGATTCTATGGGACAACAAATAACGGATCGCCGAGACCTTTATACTACAGTGAGTAATCATTTCTTTTATATTATGATTATTTCATCATTACATTATTTGTTATCTATAAATCTTGATATGTTTTATATATACACATAGTTAAAAGGTCTAGAAAGACAGATTAAACTTGCAGCAAAACATAAAGAGCTTTACCAAGGCAAGTGGTCGAACCTTGATGTTGCATCATGGCCAGTTATAGAGAAGATCACAACACAAATGCAAACCGATGGGTAAAATTCATGTGACCACAACTCTACAAAATTGGTTTTATTTATTTTCATATATACATAGAAACTCACCTGATCTGTTAAATTTCATATTAGGGTATCTTGCGGGCTATGGATGATAAACTATATGGAATACTGGACAGGATCCTCCCTATCTGATAACGTAACTCAGGTAGAGGACGTATATTTATTTATAGGAACAATGTTTTTTTTTGTTTTAATTTATATTTATATACTTGCAGGATGATATAACAATGTTTATGTTTAAGCTACCTGCAATATTATGGGACTCGAGATTAAACACAAAGAAAGGACATCAAAATCTTGACCACAATGTGGATGAAGATGGAGAGAGTTCAAGTGATGTTCAAATAATCGATACTCCATGTGAGTTATCTAAATCGTCAAATACATCACATCAGATTGAACCATATATATCTCCATATGTTCTGCCTGCTAAAGTAACATCAACAAACGCGCAAGAACTGATGTTTGTATTATGCACATATATCATGGGGATAGACAACGACAAATATTTAAAGTAAGTTAATTCTCATTTCATATAGTATATGCATGGTAAATATTCAACACATATGTACTTGATTTAACTATAAAAACAATTGTTCATTTAATAGGAAACATTGGATTCAGAGCACTAAACCTTATCCAATTTCTTTAAGTCTTCAAAAACTTAAAGATATATTGGATGTAAATAAGCCGATGGATACAGATTGTTTTAACATGGCTGTTCGGATGATCGCATGCAATGATTCCTTGTTCTTGTTGGAAGACAAATACCACTACATGGATCTACAGTTCTGTGTAAGTTCAAGTAATTAGTCTTTATTCATATAAGTGTGTTCATTATATAATTATTTTACTAACAAAAAGTAGTCCATAACTAAATTTGGTCGAGACCCTCGCCTTCGTGCAAAGCCAGATATCAACATGTTGGCAAAATTATTAGAATGTTGGCCTGACATGGAGTACGATGTTTCAGATTGCAAACAAGTAAGCTATACTCTTCATCATTTTTGTAATCTTGTTTTTTCTCTTACTTGAACTATTTTTTTAATTTGCAGATTCTATTGCCCTTTTCTTTCTTGGGTCACTTCACCTTATATGTACTTAACATGGACACTAGAAGCATCTATATAATGGACTCCATGCCTATACCATCATGGTTTAAGGGTGATCATCCTAGCATGCATTATATTCATAATATACATTATATTGCCAATAATATGAATGCTGCCATGGAATTGGCCAATCCTACATGGAAAGACGATATTTATATGTGGCGTCGTATAGTACCAACATGGGTTCCAAGAACATTAAACTGGTATTTTTTTTAACCCGAACAACTTATTAATTTTGTCTACATATATGTAACAACGTATTATTTTAATTTGTAGGGATTTATCTGGCTTTCTTGTTATCAACTTTATGCACGATTGGAATGGTATAAGGTTACCCTGCATTTGCACTGTGAGTACCCAATTTGTTCTAATACTTTGTCAATATTGTTCTTCTATAATTGATTATTAATCGTGTTCTATGATATGTAATAATGAATGTGCAGAATGGGAATGACCTGAGGACCAAATTCTTAGTAGAATTATTGAAGTACAAGGACAATGAATCCAAAGACAACATTCCAGAAGAAATACAAGAAATTATTAGGCACATCAGATAGATATGATTTTATTTGTAATGATACTCAACTTATTATCCTAATTAATTTTATTGCCTTTTAGGTTCGTAGTATCGTTAGGAACATTTGCCAACATATATTTTAGTTATATGTTGCACATATGAAGGCAGTTCAGTTTTCTGTACTTTCAAAGATGCATTGGTGTTTTAGAAGCTTCAGCTTATCCTACTGTAATACTGTGCTTAAAAGACTCCTATGGGTTTCCATCTTTTTATTGGAAACGAAGTACCATACTATTGTACTGTACAGTGACTTACAGGTATGGAGGGTTAGGGCTCATCGCACCTTCTAGCTTCGTGAGTCAAATGATTTTATAATTATTTCCTTTCTATGCTTATGTTCTTATATTTTGTGTTAAGCTGAACGGTGCTTGGTTGTAGTGAGCACAAAGGGATCTTTCTAGCTTACTCGAGGTAGCAGGCAACTGGCGACTGGTGAAACCACAGACTGGTGCCACCAAAGTGGAAGAAATACACTCAAAGAACCATCCTGTCAGTCTCCTTGTCATAGAGCATTCACCTTTTCTTGCAGGTAACTTGGGCTCGACTTACTGACACGAGCAATAGTCTGATAACGCTACAAGACACCGATGTGCAATGGTCGCCGCCCTCTTTGGGATTATGCAGAGGTCAGAGAAACAAATAGCTATATTTTTCAAAGAAAAGAAAAAAATAAGAACAGGTATCCTACTGTCTCCATTCACTTATTATGATTTATGATGTTAGGAACAACTAGATAGTGTTGCCGGCAAAGCACCAATACTATCACCAAATATTATTGCCCAACTTACTATAAGCAACACATAATCTTATTCTTGTAATTTCCTAAATCCTAACGAATAGGAAAAGAGGGCCACCCAACTTACAAAGTCTTTTTTGTTTGCATAGGATTATCTGTAATTCTGAATGAAAATTTGTGTGGCACCGTTGAACAGCTAAAGCTAAGTAGGGAGTGCCTTGCCTTCTCGCTCTCTGTTACAAGCCTACAAGACTGATCAATTATACCATCCAGGTGGCAATTGGAACGGTGTCCATCTGCTACCAATCCAATTTTTCTGCTAAATTGTTTTCCTATCATGGAATAGTTTGATGTTGTGCTAAAATAATTTATGTACACCTTTCTTCCTTCATGGCCTTGATGTTCTTACCTTCAAGAGCATATTGTCTGCTTATACGTGATAATATGGTTGCTATTTGTTCATCATTCATGAATAGAATGTTCACATGAGCTTACCAGTACAATTAATCTAACCAAAGGGTTATATCTTTCTTGCTTTTGGATCTGGACTTACTAAATCTTAATTATTAATTGATATGGCTCGTGTACCCTCTCTTGTAGTTGTGGAGTCCAAGGACAGAAGGATCTCAGTTGCTTTAGCATTTGCTGGTCATCAAGAAGGTGATGTTGTTGTCTCCTCACTCACTAAACTCTCTACTTGTCTCGTCACCATTTCACTGCATGGCATGGCATTCAACTTTCAAATAATACAATTTATGCATTCAAGTATATGGAACAATCTGAAATCACCAAATGTAATCCACCAGAGGTGGTTAGAAAATGCCAAAAAGGACCAAACAGGAATATGAAAGGCTTCAAAATGTAGTCCCCTTTACTGTGACTACATTCTTATTTTTAAGATTTGAAGGATATTCACTTCATATGCCCTTTACACAAAAGGAACCATTTAGGTCCAAGCTATCAACAATAAGGACCTTAGGCAGTGTAACCCTGATTCTAATGTTAATACTTTGAGAATTAAACTGGTTTACAATATCATCGTATTCCTGTTTGGTACACTTGGTAATTTCAGATTGTTCTCCCAAAGCTGCTTGTAGCCTCCAAACCTGAAAGTGGGAAAGGGGAAGTTAATGTTTGCGATGATGTGAACCAAACATGAATATGAAAGGCTCCAAAATATAGTCCCCTTTGCCATGATTGCATTCTGATTCAAAATGTTTGGTGGTTTCAGTACATTCTAGATGTTTCCCACTTGATAATCTTTGTTTTCTAACAGAACAATGTTCTGTACCAATGCATGTGCCTCTAAGGCCTTGGCAGCAACAAGGCTATGGAAATTCTGATGTAGGTAAGTCATTTTCTGTTCTTTATCATTGCCGAATTCATGATCTATCATCTACAGTCAATGAAGTACTGATATTCACAATTTAAATTCCTTCAGTAACAATAGGTTTCAAAACAGTAAGTGAAAGAATTTGATGTAATGAAACAATAGACTGATGTAGAATATGCTGAAAGGGTTGTATGTTTTAAACTTGATATTTATCTTGTTCCTGTTTTGAACGCTTAGTTAGCTTGGTTGATCTGATCCAGATTCTAAACCATAAGGACTGCTTTTGCATTTTTGGATAAATGAAAAGATAATCTAAATGAAGTTTTTCAAGTTTTCTTATTGTCAAACTAACCACACTTGGCGTGCGATGCTGCGTTAATAAAATTATTTTTGAACCATCTCATACTAATTTCACAGCTCTTTTCCACCCTGCATCTGCCCTCATTTGGATGATTACAAGTTTGTTATGAGATCATGCCTGGTAACCAGAGTTTTTACATGTATGCATTAAGAACTCTGCTATGGATGTACATTTGCTTCAAATGTGGTAGTCTTATCTGAGTTTTGGACCTTGAGTCTTTCATTTTAAAGTTCATATCCTTTCATTAACAATTTCCAGAAAATTAAGTCAATAAGTCCTTGTTATCTCTTTTTTCCTGACCTTGTCATATGAAATCCTCCTGCTTGTTAGGTATGACGGTGATTCAACTATTGGCCATAGATTATACACAGAAGACGTAACAGTTAATTTTAAGCATAATTGGATGGGAAAGGGTGGCCGTTTGACAAAACCAGTTACCAATATTTACTGGGAAACAGTTGCAACTAATCTTGACGAGTTTCTTGAAATATCAGTAAGGGCTTCTGCTTATATATATTTGATGCTCGCTTATATTTTTACTGTATTTGACATAAGATGTTGACAGGAGAAGTTATCCAGAAAGGGTCGTGCTGAATCTATTAACAGTGGATGCCACGCCGCGAGTGACTGTGAGTGGAGCTCCTGCGGACGCCGATCCGCCATCACCGTGGCAAAGAAGGAGCCTGCTCGGCCCTCCGGTGCGCCTGCTCCGCTCGACGCAGGCGACGGTGACCGGTGGATGCCACGCCGCGAGTGACGGTGGGTGCCGCCCCACTCTGCGCTCCCGCGGTTCGAACCCCAGCCACAGGTCACGCTCCTCCCCCTCCCAGTTAGCGTAAGCGGGCGACGGACGACAGTAAACTATTATTAACTGAGATCATTGTCCTAATAAATGTTAGTATTTGTGCAAGTTGAGTGTGCTGCATTGAAATCATCAACTTGTTCTTATGACCGCTATGGACGTCGTAATAATCAGAAATAAAAAAGGTTCTTTTTATATGTTGCCATAGTTTTATTTATTTGTTGAATTCCTGCATCACTTAAAAGTCTGTTTTACAGTTAGTTTGTATTGGCAATTCCTTATAATTTTTCCATTTCTGCCTCTTGTATTTTTAGACTCTAGGCCGTGGAGAGAAATTGAGTGAACTCCAAGACAAGACTTCTGAGCTATATATTCAGGTACATGATCCCTTATGAACGTACAGAGTTATGTGCTTCTTTTCCTTCTATAATGGAATGTGTAATTCAGGCCCAGCAGTTCAAGAAACAGGGAGTGAAGATTCGCAGGAAGACATGGTTACAGAACATGAAAATTAAGTTGGTGATTCTTGGAATCCTTTTGCTCCTTGTAATCATAGTATGGGTATCTGTTTGTCAGGGCTTTGACTGCACCAAGCATGAAACATAATAGAAATGGTACAACACCGCTCCCTCCATTTTAAATTATAACATGTTTTGGCTTTTTTTTAGATCTATAGTTATGTCTAGACACATAGTTAAAGCTATAAATTCAAAAATGCTAAAACATTTTATAATTTAGGACAGAGGATAGTACTAGCTTGGAGCTGTGATTGTTGTGTCCCAAACAGCCATTGGTTCACGAGATTGTTCCTCTAACGAACAAAAGTATTGTATGAAATTTGGGCACGTTGATTGTTGTGTGCTGTTTTATGGCCTCACCCTTTAACTGAACACAAGTAGTGCCTGACTTTTACTTCACTGTAATATAGTTTAAAAGCATATCTCTTTTTTGTTCATGGTTGGAATTTACTACCTTTCCAGGATTCCTTTGCCACAATGGGTTCTTGAGGAGATGGATAAGGTTCCGGACCTGTCATATACCAATAGATACTAGAAGAGAAACAGAGAATACATATCACTGGGATGTGATATTCTTCCTGTTCTGAAAGGAAGATCACCTATGCAAGCTTACTCCGACTTCATGAGAAGCTTCCGCAATACTTTCGAAGATTACCTTGGGGCCATAGTAACAGTTTGTATTCTCCCTGTTTTTAAAACACATAAGATTAATTCTGAACAAGATTTGATGGTTGCTGGTGGCTGATCCACCAATTAAGCAGGCTTCTTTCAAGAGACTGATGTTGAAGCAGCAAGGAATGCGAACTACGTGGGAGTACCCCTTTGCGGTCGCAGGTGTAAACATAAAGATATTTTCCACTCTATTGTGGTTAGCTTTCACTCTTTTGATTTTATAACTATGTGTTGTTACTTGGCTGCCTTTTTTAATTGATATGCGGGATTTAACAATGATACCGATGGCGTATTGACATTGAAATCTGATCTCTTTCAGGGAGCTGTTGGGCTTTCTCAACAATAGCAGCTGTGGAAGGCATCAACCAGATTGTTACAGGCGACTTGATCTCCTTGTCTGAGCAAGAGCTTGTCGACTGTGACACTTCATAGAATCAGGGGTGCAATGGAGGTCTGATGGACTATGCGTTTGAGTTCATCATCAACAATGGCGGAATCGACACCGAGAAGGATTACCCTTACAAGGGCACGGACGGACGGTGTGATGTCAACAGGGTATTTTTTCGCTTCCATAGTTTTTCCTTGATTTTCCAAAGACCAGCAGCGTCATTTTTACTTACTGCTGATCTTGTGTGTGTGTTGGGTCCATCCATTGCAGAAAAACGCGAAGGTTGTCACTATTGACAGCTACGAAGATGTACCAGCGAACGATGAGAAGAGTCTGCAGAAGGCAGTTGCAAACCAGCCTGTCAGTGTCGCAATTGAGGCTGCTGGCACAACATTTCAGCTCTACAGCTCGGTAATTCGCGCTCACCTTGCTGCTGGGTTCATCTGTGGACCGTTTGGTTAAATTCCGAGATGAATGATTCAATCATCACTCCATGAATCATCTGCCTTTGTACTGGTGACTAATTATCATTTCCTGGCCTCAGGGTATCTTCACTGGAAGCTGTGGAACAGCGCTGGACCATGGTGTCATATTACTCCTATACTATGCAGATTATTAGCACCAGCGGCAATGCGTGGAACCATCATCTCTGCATTGCTAGCATGTACTCCATAATAAACCTCTATCTGTACAGACTCCAAGCACAATTCAGCACTTAATTAGCGTAGTGGCTGTTTAATTTTAACCCACTCATTCAGGTAGCCAATAGTCAGAACAAAGCAACTACAGCTTACACCAACTTGATTCCCTTTTTCCCTGATGATGAACAAGGTTGTCCTTGTCGACACATTTCTCTCTCTTTTTTATGGAGCTGTTAACAAGCGCATCTCCCTCATTGTCTGTAACTCCTGCTTCAGATCGTTCTACATATTTCCATGAACTAGCGTCACTACACTACTGCCATCTGCTCCTTGCCTGTGCCCCTGCAGATGAGGTTCAGCTTCAGTGTGGCCTACTGCTGCACTGCATTACTCGTAATGTTAATCAGAGACAAAGCAACATTTGACTCTTGAGACCAGACAAAATAAAGGCAGGAGGAAAAGATGAGGAGGCCGATCTGTTAGTTAATTATAAAGCCATCAATCAGATCTCTTCGCCTCCCAGATGATAAACTCGAAGACGAGGAGGAAATGAGTAAATGAGTTGGGGTTCGAGAAAAAGGAGGGGCATAGTTCACCGTCGAAGGTTATTGTGTGTTTGGTTTTACTGTTTACACAATGGGCCAGAGACAGGCCATATAGTTTTTGTAGCTATTGCATCAAAACTTACTATCCCCCCTAAGTACTGAACTATAGTGGGCCATGCACATAAAAATAAAGGGTTTGCGATTCCCTGATTTTTCACTCCATTATATCGTTGATGTGGTGAATGAGTGGCAATCCTCAAGCACCAGAATGGGGTGGTAAAATCTCGAACCTGCCTTATTTTAGAGTTGTTTGGGATTCAATAGCATCAACCTCGATTTTTTTGTTACTTCAGAGTCCATATTCTGTGGCATGCTTTGCTCATTTCAGTTTTTTATTTAGCAAGCCTTAATACACTGTTTGTAGCTACTAAACTCACTTTGTGATCCTTTTCCTTACTTTTTTTGCGAACAGGAGCTACATCTTTCCTTTACACTGAGTACAAGTATGTTGGATTATTCATGGGCATCTTTGCAATCCTTATATTCCTCTTCCTTGGGTCCGTCAAGGGATTCAGCACAAAGAGTCAACCTTGCCACTATAGCAAGGACAAGACTTGCAAGCCTGCCCTTGCTAATGCCATCTTCAGTACTATAGCTTTTGTGCTTGGTGCGGTCACCTCACTGTTTTCTGGTTTTCTTGGAATCAAGATAGCAACTTATGCTAATGCCCGGACAACTTTAGAGGCCAGAAAGGGCGTTGGGAAGGCATTTATTACTGCCTTCCGATCTGGTGCAGTTATGGGCTTCCTGCTTGCTGCCAGCGGTCTTTTGGTTCTTTATATTGCTATTACTTTGATTGGAATTTATTATGGTGATGTCTGGGAAGGTCTTTTTGAGGCTATTACTGGTTATGGCCTTGGTGGTTCTTCTATGGCTCTTTTTGGCCATGTTGGTGGTGGTATTTATACCAAGGCTGTTGATGTTGGTGCCGACCTTGTGGGGAAGGTAGAAAGAAACATTCCTGAGGACGATAACAATAAATCCAGCTGTAAGAATTCATTAACTTGAATTGTGAAACCTTCAAGTTCTTCAATCTTGCTACGCTGCAATTGCATAGTGTTCATACTTGCTTTCGGTCATAGCTTATAGCTAGCATTTTGCTTGGACTGGTGTCTACACTGTGGTGTAAGAATGGTATATTGATGTACTTTCAGGTCATTGCTGACAATGTTGGTGATAATGTTGGAAATATTGCTGGAATGGGATCAGATCTCTTTGGCTCATATGCTGAATCGTCATGTGCTGCTCTTGTTGTGGCCTCGATCTCGTCTTTTGGAATCAACCATCAATTTACTCCAATGGTGTATCCCCTTCTTGTCAGCTCTGTTGGTATTATAGCATGTCTCATAACAACGCTGTTTGCAACTGATTTCTTCGAGATAAAGGTTGTGAATGAAATAGAGCCTGCTCTCAAGAAACAACTTATAATATCCACTGTTGTGATGACCATTAGCATTGCGCTCATCAGTTGGCTTGGTCTTCCAGACACCTTCACCATTTATAACTTTGGAGCCCGGAAGACAGTGCAAAGCTGGTACATGCAAACAAAATATGATTGGACATTGAAGTTTTTAGCATAAAGTTAACATTACAATCTTTGTTTGCGTTAAATTTATCAGGCAACTGTTCTTATGTGTTGCAGTTAGTATTTATGCTGGGCTAATTGTTGGTTTTGTTATAAAGTAACTTATATTTCAATCTCATACTAATTTAAATTTATCAGGCAATTGTTCTTGTGTGTGGCGGTTGGCCTCTGGGCTGGCTTAGTCATTGGTTTTATTACTGAGTACTACACAAGCAATGCCTACAGGTATCTAGAATCTTTTCTTGCCAGTGAGTATGATGGTAGCATTCCTTTGAATGCTTGCAATGTATGACGTATTTGTTGTTTTGTGTTCCAGCCCTGTACAAGATGTTGCTGATTCCTGCAGAACTGGAGCTGCCACTAATGTCATTTTTGGGCTTGCTCTGGGTTACAAATGAGACATTATCCCAATTTTTGCTATTGCGTTTAGTATCTTCCTTAGCTTCAGCCTTGCTGCCATGTATGGTGCTGATGTGGCTGCTCTTGGAATGCTGAGTACCATTGCCACATGCCTTGCTATTGATGCCTATGGCCCTATCAGTGATAATGCTGGAGGCATAGCTGAAATGGCTGGGATGAGCCATAGGATTCGTGAGAGAACTGATGCTCTAGATGCTGCAGGAAACACCACTGCTGCAATTGGAAAGGTAGACTACATGCTTATCTTATCAGAGTTTCATGTGATTGCACACCGAACTAAAGATTTTTCAGTTTCATGTGATTGCAAATGCCAGCTAGAGTCCATATATAGTTGAAATCTTGCATGTGCTTTCATTTAAGAGCTTGGACGCCCCTAGAAACTTTAGTATTTTCTATTTACATAATTTTGTACAACCTTCAACGCAATTGATTTTGCTAGAAAAATTCTCTCATGGTTTTGCATTTGCAGGGTTTTGCTATTGGCTCTGCAGCCTTGGTATCCCTTGCACTCTTCGGTGCCTTTGTAAGCCGGGTTGCTATCTCCACTGTTGATGTTCTGACTCCTAAAGTATTCATTGGGCTTATTGTTGGTGCTATGCTCCCATACTGGTTCTCGGCAATGACCATGAAAAGTGTAGGCAGTGCTGCACTCAAGATGGTGGAGGAAGTCCGCCGGCAGTTCAACACCATCCCTGGGCTCATGGAGGGCACCACAAAGCCTGACTACGCAACTTGTGTCAAGATCTCAACGGATGCATCCATCAAGGAGATGATCTCCCAGGTGCTCTTGTTATGCTGACACCACTGATCGTTGGGATTTTGTTTGGGGTTGAGACCCTCTCTGGGGTCCTTGCTGGCGCCCTTGTCTCTGGTGTTCAGGTTGGTGGGAGTTCCTCTCAAATTTCGGTATGATATAGTCGCATCTAAATTTTTCCTTATTATGTTTCACCATTTTCAGATTGCCATTTCTGCATCCAACACTGGTGGTGCCTGGGATAACGCCAAGAAGTACATTGAGGTAAATTTACACGCAGACTTTACTGGGCCTTCGTTTCCCTGCATGAACCTGCATTATACCTTCTCTAAAAAGCTGTTTTTAAAAGAAAAATGCCTTTTTATTTATAACTTTTTGGTCTTTGGTTTTGCTCAAGCTGGAGCTTCAGAGCATGCCAGGACCTTTGGCCCAAAAGGTTCTGACCCTCACAAGGCGGCTGTCATTGGTTACACCATTGGAGATCCTCTCAAGGACACGTCTGGCCCCTCCCTCAACATTCTCATCAAGCTTATGGCGGTTGAATCCCTTGTCTTCACCCCCTTCTTCGCCGCCCATGGTGGCATTACATGTGTGTTATGTAATGGCATCTGTATAGAGAGACAGTACACTGAGGGCTGAACCACTGACGACGAACCTCTGTGCAAACTTTGTTAAGGACTTTGCAAGTAACAACTCCTTGTGTTTCGAAGTAAATACTGTTTTTATTATAAACAAATAATATTTGGTCACAATAATATTGTTTTATTTGGTTCAGTGGAAGGCTTGCAAAGTCACCAGAATATTTTGAAGATTTATTCTGTGGTCTAGCTTGTTTCCAGGAATACAGATTAAGAACCAGTGGTAGGACCCTGTGACAGTTGAGTCTTCTTTCTGTTATCCACATAAGTGAAAAAAATTTGTAGGTGCCATTGAATAGTTAGGACTATTTTCAGCTATATAAAATCAAAGAAAATTGCAAGTGAATTCACATATATGTAATAAAGCTTCTTAGTAATTATCTGCAGGCACTGTTTGAAATAGAACGTGCCAAGTGCTCCCAATGCAAGCTCGATTGTTGCAAGCCTTGTCAAACACATTAAACTCTTACCCTTGAAAAAGCGAGAAGAATACATCAGAAAGGTTGCTCCAAACATTGCAAGTACAAAGAAATTGTGCGTGTTGCACATTGATATCATGATTTTCCATGTTTTTTTGCAAATCTAGGGCTAACAGACGGCTCATCTTAACAATATAACACACATTTGTACATAAGTTATCACAGTATTATATGTTTCCGTTGCAACGCACGGGCACTCACCTAGTAATAATTGAAGGATATAACTAAATCAAATAACATATATTACAAATAATACACATTTCACAAATAAACGATAGACTTTAAATAAAAATTAGAGCTATTTTTGCAATGTTTGTTTTATTAAACGGGTCGAGTCCTAGCCCTTTTAGAAACGAGCCGTGATCGGGCTAGCCTGGCCGGCCTAAAACTTGAAACGAGCCCGACACGTTGCTCGTGTCGGGCTAGGCCAGGGCCCGCATAGAACCAGGCTGTGCTGGATTTGGATCGAGGCCAAACAGCGTGCTTTGTGTCGGGCTTGCAGGCCTCATACTTATTGGCCATCTATAGTTCTAGTGCACAATTCTTGTCTCACTTCTCGCATGTCAGCTTTCGACTCTACTTTCACCTATGCTACTTCAAAATATAGACTACACAGGCTACAACTTTAGCCTATAGCCACATCAACCTTTTTTATTTTAGAATTAACTATTTATACTAATTTATTTTGCCACCTAAAAAGTACACAACATAATTTTTTATTGAATTAAAAATTATGTATTACATAATACTAAAAATAAAATTACTTATAATTAGGGAAAAAATCACGAGATGAAATAGTGTGTGAAATAAGCTCCAACTAAGTGAGAGCATTTATAAATGGACTTAGAGAACAAAATTTGTGATTTTCTGTAATTTTTTGAATTTTTTGGACTCCAAGTCTCCAAACAATCACCAACGGTTAGTACGCGTGGCACTAACATGGACCAATCAGAGACCACCAACTCACTCTCGCCTAGGGATGGCAACGGGGAATTCCTCGCCGGGGAATAGCTCCCCATCCCCGTCCCCGCGACGAAAAAACTTCCCCGCGGGGATCCCCATGAACGCTTGCGGGGAGCATTTCTTCCCCATCCCCGTTCCCCGCGGGGATAAATCCCCAACGGGGATCCCCATCCCCGTTTAAATTACAATTAAGACATACATACTTTGCTATTAATGTTAAATACTGCCGCTTATACACATTGTCAGATATAAGAAATCATTATGCATACATCAAAATGAACACATTTGTACAATTAGTGGTCTCTTGATAAGGTAATTAATTATTTTTGTCGTTAACTAGTACAAAAAACATAGTCACATGCAAGTTTAACGGGTCCCCGCGGGGAACGGGGATGAGGAATGCTTCCCCGTCCCCATCCCCGTTTACCCGTTGGGGGTTAAATTTTTCCCGTTTATATCCCCGCGGGGGAAGTTTCTTCCCCATCCCCATCCCCTAATGGAGGAATTCCCCGCGGGGAATCGGGATCGGGTCCTCATTGCCATCTCTACTCTCGCCCCACCTCTCTCGCCCGCCAGCACACTCCAACGCACTGCCCACTATCGCCCGCCTCTCGCCCCTCTATCGCCCCAATTCACTCTCCAGTGCATGCTAGAGTGAGGCTATAGACCCGCTGTCGTCGGACATCGTGGCCATTGCCCACCACTGTCTCACCCCTTCTCTCGCCCCTTTCCTGCCCACTAACACTTCCTCTCGCCCTCGCTCTAGCTAGCCCCCATTGGCACTAGCCTGGTGCGACTACCTTCTAGGTATGTAGATATCAAGTTATGGTGGTGCATATAAAGTAAAAACTTATTCTTTATAACTAGTTTCGCCCCTGAGCAGGGTTGACGATGGTAGTCAACGCACCGAGGAGACTTGAGGTGTGCTTGTGACTGCAGTCTCTCTTAAACTCTGGGTACAGGAGGTTTGGGGCGTGCCATCTTGCTTGATATGAATTAGGAGGGGTGTTGATGTATGTTGGTTTTATCGCTTTGGAGATGCACAACAATCATTAAACATTAAATTCTGGCAAAATGTGTGGATCAGCCTATACAGATTGTGATGATCGGCTCCTTGAGCCAAATACCATTTTTTTCTTTTGTTCGATTATCATCATAATAATAAATATAATCATGCATTGAAAACGACGACGAATATAATAAATCTACCTAAAACATGCTTGGGTCAATTACTTACTCAAGAGCGATGCAGGGTACATGCATGAAGGAGAGAATAGCAAGCTAGAGGAGCACCGTCATTATCCCACGTCATCAACCAAATCCAGGGCTAGATAGACATTGAATCATCTATAGAACATCCTAGATCCAATTCGCCACATGTACCATGTCGATAAACCTAGGAACATCCGCCACTAATACTGTTGATCACACACATGGCATAGACTAGGACCTCTAAAAAAGTCTAACCAATATAAACAATGAGACTAAGCATGTAAGGCAGAGTGTTAGATGTGTATTAGACCTTCGCGTTGCCGCGTGCACATATGCAGCTAGCATGTCGTGGAATGTAGCAATCGATCAAGGAATACATATGTGTCGGTGTAAAATTAATCTACTGACATGAAGCATAAGACATAAGATAGATTGAAAATATACACGATAACTAGAAGATATTGCCAATAATAACGCTTGGTACAAGATCTACCAGAGTAAAGAGATGACACCATGACGCCCTGACACGATCAAAGACCGCATAAGGGTAGCATGGTGCTTACCTTGAGGATGTGGTGATACATCGATAGGATGAGAAGCACCCATTATATATGAACGAATGGCTTGTTTATTCATGATGTTATCAGTTATACCTTGCGGGTTGAAGCGATAAGCACTTTCTAATGCATCTAATCTATTATTTAAAATCTATTTCTATTTACAAAAATCTATTTCTATTTACTTATTTGTTTCCTTATAGCCGAATACTTCCTTTGTGGAGCCTTCGGCAAGAACAACCGTACGATTCTAGTTGGGGTTTGGCCAAAAAGGTATCCTAGCCTCGACTAGAATTAGGTGCCAACACATGCCCCTAGTTTCGCCAAAGAGGACCCTAGGAGATCAGGAGGGCCTGAAGGTTAAGGCCCCCACGAGGCTAGTCATTTGGCATGGAGGGCGCTAGAGGCCGAGAGAGCCCTAGAGGCCCAAAGGGCTCTAAGAGGTTTATCGTCTTGCATGGAGAACACCAGAGTCTAAGAGAACCTTGGAGGTCTAGAGGGCCCTGGGACCTTGTCCTCCAGTGTGGAAGGCTCTTGCCTTAGCTGGAGCTGAGCAAGACCCCCTAGGACGTGAGGCCTTGGGGACACAAGATCGTCATCGGGCTCTCACTGAGTTTTCTTCGAAAGACGTATTGTGAGTATTTGACCCCAAACGATGACAAATATACATCACATATACATCATGCAAATATGTCCTAAGTTATTCTCATCACATCTTTTATTTAGAAAAGCATGCCACGTAAAAACCATATGGTATATTCCAAAGTCCTAATCCTATTTAGTTCATGCACTCTACTTCTCGTGCATGCTCAGGGGCAAAGCTACACTCTAACTAGCGGGTGCAAACGCACCCCGCAAAGAATATATAATCCATAGGATTCAACAAAATTTCACTATATATGCACCCCTAAAATTAACTATTATACATTTACAAGGAAAATACACCGCCCTTATATTTTGTTCTAGCTTCGCCACTATGCATGCTAGATGGCACCAGCAAAGCCCTCTACTAAATACGAATGTATGATATACTCTCTACCAAACCATCATACACTCTTCTCTAGATGTAAAGGACCACCACTGTTATTGTAAACCTCCTATTGGGTGGGCTCTTCCTCCCTCCATGTAGCGAGGGCCCCCAAAATTATCAAGTTGATTTAGTAGATCATTTCAAAATTGCTTCATCTAAAGTTTTTTTTAAAAAAAGAGTTGATTACGTCATTAACTAAGGTAGTGTTACATCCGGACGGAGAAAATCTTAAATTCCTAGAATCCACCGTGTCCAGGAGTTCGCTCGTTCGTATATGTCACCAGCTGCACGGCAGAATAATGAGTAGCCAGATTGGCCCGTGACTCCCTGTGGCGAGTCTCATCAGATTGGCGATCCTGATTGGCCGCTAGTGGTACTACCGTCTCCATGGAGATGGAGGTGTTCTTTCTGTGGCATGATGATCCGATGCTGCAAAAAGTTGGGTCAAATCAGGATGCAAAAGCAAGGAAACAGTACTTTTATTGCATGCCCCCATCTCATGAGAGAGAGAGAGGGGGGGGTAGCACAATGATCAGCCATTGAGCCTGCACGAAGGCTCGAGGTTCTTCAGTTCTTGCTGCTCGTGTGGTTTTACCTGGACTCGCAAGGACCACTTTACCTTTACACACACACGAACTGTCCAAACCGCAGGCGCCTTTTCTCATCTTTTTCTTGGGAACAAGAAAAGCCATTTGCACCGGATACATTTGAACACGTCCAGCCAGCCAGCCACAGCCAGGTCGTTGCTTGGACTTGTTTGACGATACGGAGTAGCAATAGCAGGCGCATGTGGGCAGCAGTAGCACCAACCGTTTTTGAGACCTGAGCTGGTCCCTTTCTGCTTTGCAGCTTCTCTCCCAGACCCTTTTGTTGAGCACACTAGCTAAGCTCGGCATGTACATGGGAGTAAAAAATGATAGTAATAGTATTACAAGTTAGAGCCAGTATAGCAATAAGAGGCTGTTAGTAAGGTGTATGCTCGCATGTGAAAGAGAAAAAGAAGAGAAAGAGGTACTTGTTCGACTGCACTTGAGCCGCAGTTGTTCGGACTGCTGCACTATAATCTATAGAGACAAAATATTATATAAGTAGCCTGATTAAAGCCGGGTCTACTATAATATAAACTGGCTGTAATTATCCATATAAAAAACCTAATCCTTACCTGTGGACACTGCGATATTTTATTCTATCATGTCCTTCCTATCCATCGTGTACGCAGGCCAGGCTGCAACTGCGATGCAAGCCTAGCCGCAGTCCATGGATTGAAGGAGGGGCATGGCATGGCATGGCATGTGTGTCTGTTTGTCAGGTAGCTGCGGTCTCCTCTGTCTAGTCCTTTTGCACAGGGGAAGCAAACACTTGTCTCTAGCGCCCCACGGGAATAACTAAGCAATGGGTTGGTCATGTGGTGACAAGAATGACGGCCGAGATGCCCGGCCGGGCTCCTCGAAATTTGACGACAAGGTAAGATATATATTTTTTGGTGTCAGCAGTCAGCAAGTGTGGCACATCCGGGGCCATGTTCGTTTAGGCTGTTCCCGGCCGGGAACAGCGACCAAACCTCGTGGATCCCTTCCCATGGAAATAAACCCGGCCCACAGAAAAACAAGCGTTCGGTTAAGTCCGATGTGGGCTGTATCCAGATCGTTCCTCGTCGTTCCAGCCCGGGAAACACGCCCGGTCGACCGGGGGTGGAAAATATCCCAGCCTGGACTGCACGCGAACGCGAAGGGCACGCGACTTCTCGTCGGTGTCGATCTGCTCCGGCGACCGCTTGTCATCGGTATGTTTCTTCCTCCCTGGGCTTTCCCTTCCCACCATCTCAGCGGACGGCTTGAAGTTTCCTCTAAGTG
This sequence comes from Zea mays, assembly GCF_902167145.1. Lineage (NCBI taxonomy): Eukaryota > Viridiplantae > Streptophyta > Magnoliopsida > Poales > Poaceae > Zea > Zea mays. The sequence goes on from NC_050102.1 coordinate 166,160,198, forward strand.
GTGGGCGCTCGCTACCCGCAGCTCCCATGGTCTGCTTGAAGTTTCCTCGCCCTAAACCCTAACCCTAAATGTGGCTCCCATGTCTGCTTGATCTCCTTTTAGCTGCTGTAGTGATGGCGCCATGGCCATGGTCTGCTTAGTTTCCTCGCCCTATCCAACACGAAAGCTGCCGCCGAAGCACGGTCGGTCACGTCGTTCCTGCTGACATGGTCTTCTTGAGTTTGGGGACAAAGAAACAAGAAGAATTAGACTAGAAGGTTCAGACTTTAGCCTCTCCTACACCGGTGGTCATGGAAACAGATGGTTTGACTACCTGACAGTTAGCTGCCCTAGCGTTCTGAAAGAACTGTTCTCCAAATTTGTTCCCAGTTGAACTGAAAAGAGGCGGCTTGTAACAGCAAATCTTCCCAAAGTACTAACTATATTTAGTTTTAATATAGTCAAGCCAAGAGGATGCATGATACCCCAGCCGTTGTATCCTTAATATATGTAGGGCTATTTTGACGGCTAGCTGCGAAGAAGCTTGTATCAGTGAGTTTAGTTGTGTGCACTGAACTGAAACTGCTAATAGATTGCTTGCTGCATGTCCCATAAAGTTCTAGCGAGCATTGCATGGATATAGAATAATCTGTGGGGCTAGAATGTGTGTGTGTTTTGGCCTTTGAGGGGCGAGCAAGTAGGATTGGGCACTTTTTTTTTGTTTTTAATATTCAGTTTTGGTTTCCAATATTTGTCTGTATCGGTACTCAGTTGCAGTTTCAGTTTTAGATGGAAACCGAACCAAACACTGGTTCAAACCCAAACACGAAGCATTAGATAAGAATGCGGCAATTAGCAACTGAAAAGGACATATAATCAGTTGATTTGTCGTGCTTTGCCAGTGTAAAAACTGTTTGGTGTTTAGTTCAGAGTACATATTTTTTACTTGTAATTGTCTAGACGTATTTCTAACAAAAACCTATTATATTTCTAGATTATCCCTACATCGGTTTGACTTGGAGAAGACGAGCTTCCACCATCTTGGGACCCTATACCCTCTCCTTTAGGTACTTGTTAAATCCTAAATGTTCTTATTACATCATTTTCTGCTTCTGTTGGTGTTTATTTCTTTTTCGTTAGCAATGGATGTGGCACTAAGCCTCTTAGAAAGAGGATGATGATGAGGATGATGATGAATTCCATGACCTGCTCTTAATTGGTGTGTCCAGTTGCTACTTGGGTTCTTAAATGACCTGCTCTTGTCATTAGCTGTAAACTGTGATTGGTCAAAACTACTAGTTATATGCACAGAATACTCCGGAGAGCATATATATTTGTTACTCATTGATCATCTGCTCGTCTTGCTTTGAAGAAGAGCATATATATTGTTGCTACAGTAGGTTCTAGCTTTGACTTGTAGGTGTCAACTGTGAACTGTCATTAGGAAGTATGCCTCAACTCTAGTGCTTATATTTGAAACAGAAAATATAAAGTATTATATTTGTAGATGTATTTTTTTAACAAAAACCTATTATATTTCTAGATTATTCCTGCACCGGTTCGAGTTGGAGAAGACGAACTTCCACCGTCTTGGGATCCAATATCCTCTCCTTTAGGCACATGTTATATCCTAAATGTTTTTATTACATCCTTTTTCGCTTAAGTTGGTGTTTATTTTCTAAATGAATTTCTTTTTAGTTAGCAATGGATGTGGCATTAAGTGATTACCTTAGGAAGAGGAGAGATGAGGATGATGATGATATGATGATGTTTTTTTACTTATGCTACATATGTTAAATATGAGGAACCTGTTGCAAATTCGTTCCTTGTAACTTGCTTTGGCTCTTATTTTTTAGTTTGATCATGACCATGCCAATGAAAAAAATCACTTCCATTAAAACATGCTTTTTGTTCTTTAAGTGTGCAAAGTTACTCCATTTATGCCTTGTCTTCGTGGTCTAACTTGCTCTTATATTTGGTGTTTATGACAGAGAGCTGCACCTGAAGAAACCAATGAACATTAGGTATTACAAATAAGGGCTGTATTGTATTAATGTGGTTCTTGTAAACTAATTTTTCCTTTGAATTTTGTAATTGAATCATCCACAGGTGTGCGACTTGCTTTTGTTTATGTGGATCTATTAATTATGTTCAAACAGTTGCTTCATAATTGGCATTGGCATTGGCTGCTCAATTGTGTGCCCCTCGAACCTCCCCTGCACCATCTAGAGATATTTTGTGATGCCATTCTAGTATTGCTTTTAGCATTTTTATCCATAGGCTTAACCGAACAGGATTTTGGCACAGGGATTATTCCCTGACAGAGATTGTACCCCCAACGGGATTAAGTGACAGCATGAGGATCACTCATGCCCTGGGTGGAAAATTTTATCTTGGGGATTATATCCCAGGGAACCGAACATAACCCCAAGGGGATGTCATGCGTATGGCATTCGGGTTCGGAGATGCTTGTGTATATATACTCTGATGTACGCAGACAAGTCTACTATGAGCATCTCCAAAAGCTCACTAAAAAATGACTCCTGAAAATCAGTTTTAAGAAACATCTAAAAAATTAGTGGGTGTAGATTTTAATTTTTTCTCTAACAGATTCCTTAAAGCGGCAAATTATTTCTGGGGAGCTCAAAAAAAAACTCCTCATTTGTAGCTACAAATGAGGGAGTTTTATGACTATAAAAAAGTTGAGAGCACTTTAGATTAACTGTTAGAGATAAGTTTTTGTGTTTTTTCCAAGGAACTTTAATTTAGAGAAACTTCTGGAGAGCTCTTAGAGATGCTCTAACAATTAGCAGCACCTGTTTAGATCTTAGCAACTACGGGCTGTTAGCGGCGAACTAGTTGAGGCCCTGTGCAGATAGATGTACGCAGACAAGTCGACGACCGAGGCGAGCTAGTTGAGGCCCTGTTGGCAGCTGGTCCAGTTTTCCTGGCCGACGCAACCGGGCCTCCACCAACGTACGTGCATGTGCATCTCCCGCCTCCCGGCTTTTTTATCGGTCGGCTTTAGTCCACCGGAAAACCTCCATGGTCGACATGAAACCCGAAACGTGGCAATGTAGTTCAACTCGGCCTCAATGACTATTCTGTTTCGACAAAAAAATAAAGTTTGTGGATAACAACAAATTTTAAAGTACCCCATGGCTGAATTCGCCTGGGTTGTGGGCAAAATTTTCATACTTGAGGTTGTCAAAACAAAAACAAAAAAGAAGAAGAAAGTTTCTGCTACTTCTACTTTCAGAAAAGAAGACGGGACATAGTGCATAATACTACATTTTGCTCAACTAATGTCAGGTTGCTTCAATGTTAGATTTGATGTTTTGCCTTCCGTTCCATAGGGCATCATCTTCCGCCGCTGCTGCTAGCCTGTTATTATATACATAAGAACAATTTGTTGAAGAAAGAGGCAGCAGGTACAAATGGGTATCTGTAAAGACGGTACAGAAAGCATATGATACACTGATACAGGCTATCTTAGAATTTTGCTATGTTGAGACAGATCCAAATTACATATGGCGACGAGACCAGCTTCACGCAACCAAACTTGACGAGCAACAAAACTAACAAGAAGGCATCCTCTTATGGAATCATTTGCCATCTCTCACAAACAGAATAATCCAACTTTTGAAGTAATTTTTGTTTCAGACGAACTTCAAAATGTCGAATCGTGTGAAGAGAAGTTTTATGCATATGGATCATAACTACAAAAAATGGTAGTCAGATATGGTATCGTCATTCCATACAGCAACATATTTTTCTAGAGGCTTGATGCCACAAATTTAGAGTGTGTTTGGTTTGAGGAATGAAATGATTCATCTTCTTCTCACTCCTCACTTTTTATTTGGTTTGTGGAATAGAATGGGTTGATCCATCACCACCTCATTCCTCATAATGTAATAATTAGTATATACATGAGGGGTGAGTTGATTCCACCAAAATTGATGGAATGAACTTATGATGCATCACCTCATGAAGCATAGAGTGGCTCCACAAACCAAACACAACATTATTCCTTGGGTACAATAATTGTCGTATATATAAATTTCTTGGCAGGAAAATTTCTAACAAAAAAGGCACATTTTCAAGAATCAACGTTACCTGACATCGTTTGTTTATGAGAAAAGCTCGATCGGTTGCTTTACTGAAGGACTGGAGAGGCGGCCAGAGGGAGATGAATGAGAGCCAATCAGATTTTGCTTCCAAACACTGAAAATGAACACTTCACTTCATTTGAGATTAATCAAGCGCTCAAACCAAGAACACATAAGCGAACGAGTGATCTCATGATTACAAAATGTTCCTAATACTCACATGAGAGTTGAGACCAGCAAAACAAATGGATCGCAAATCGGGCACCGAAAAATCCGAAACGGTCCACAACAGTATCGCGAACAAGTGTTGTTTTCAGCAGTACGAAATTCTGTTCTTGGATCCAAAACTGAACCAAACGAACTCCGATCGATGTGAAATTTTACACACCTAAGCAAATATGTTTCCAAGGAAATTTTGAGCTCAATCAGACCTGTGAATCAACCGCAGATTTAAAAATACAGCCAGAAATTGGGGTTTTGTTGGGGTTTTCTAAAACGAGTTCAAACTGATTTTTTTTCTCAAATCGCGATCAAAATCTGCAACAACTAGGTGTATGCAGTGGTCCAGGAGTGCAACTCACCACCAATCAATCCATAAACCAAATCATCTCAAAAGAATCAAATGTTTTCCACCGAAAACACAAGGGGGAGAAGGGAAGAACACGTGACCAAACAACTCCAAATTTCAGCAATTATGTAAAACTGAGATGGAGATATAAACAAACGTTGTGGACCATACCAGTGATCCTTCCTCAGATTAAACTTTCAGATCACAAGATCACAGTCGACAGTACAAAATCGCTGCGGATCCCTCGACTCAACAGATGTCTACCTAGAGAGAAAACTAGAAGCTCTAAATGAGTAGTCTCAAACAAATGGCAGTCAAGAGATCCTGAACTAATCAGTCCTCGCCTCTATTTATAGAGGGATATTCTCACTTCCTAAACTACTCTTAGTATCAAACAAAACCACTCCTAGGTTTTCGATCCGACGACCACGTCCTTCACACGGAGTTGCTTCGCCTTGACTCACTCTCCGCGATCACGCCACGTGCCGCCACCGGTTCCCTCTGGAACCGTCGTCATTGAGTTTTGAGGCCCAGACTCAGCAAACCCGCCATCTATACAGCTGGGTGGTTTTGAGGCCCAAACCACCAAACCTGTCGTGAGCACCGCACCTCGTGCATGTCCTTCACGACCAGACGTGTGTCCCGCTAGTCCTCGACCATGATGGCAACACGGTCCATTCCACCACGTACTTGTGCGAGTGCGTGTCCTAGATGTAAGCCACCACGGCTGGTCACTAGGCTGCTCTGGTCCATCAGTCAAGACCCAACTCTCGTCCTTCATCGCTCCCGATCCATTAGCACATGCCCGCATGACCTTCACCTCAGCCGCCGACCACCGTCCCTGTGCTCCACACCTTTACACCACAAGCCGACCGACATGGTTGCACAAGCATAATCTCATAGTCTGGTCAGTCCACTGACTACCCTAGAGTGCTACCCGTTGACAATCACTCATCATCAACCCGAACCACAAGGGAAAAGGCAATCTTTTGTTCGCATTTACTTTCTTCTCTAGTAATAAAGTTTTCAACGCTTGCATGATATCAAAGGCTGGGTCAAGCTTGCGTTGCCACCCCTATAAAAACATTAGCATGTAAGAATGTTGCTATGCATCTGATTAAATTGAGGAAAAATTAATCAAGGGCATATGCTATCCAATTAGTAGCGAGGTACCATACAAAACTCTAGCCAAGAGCATACAAAAACATCTATATGTAACCATTTGTGTGTATCAATCTAAAAGTAAAATGAGTAAGTTAATCATGGGCAAGGGGCTAACAAATTAGTGTGCACGGAGTAGCATACAAAACCAAGGTATTGGTAACTTATACTATGGGCTTGTTTGGTTGCCTGCATTAGCCTGTATCCAGGCTTTGCGATGCATTGCCCATGTTTAGTGCTCACAAAAGCTCTTATGTAGGCTTGCACATTGCTCAAAACAGCCCCAATGCAACATTAGTTGTACTAGGCAATGCAGATTTGCACAAGTTGATGGCTAATCTCCAACCCCCTAACTCTATTAGAAACATGAGACCTCTACTAGAGCGTAGAGGTGACTACATGTAACACAATGTAATAAGCAAACAATTTTTTTTACCAACCATGGTTTTCTCATGAAGGACAACCAAACACCAAGACATCATACATTTATGCTGACTTGGGTGATACTGCATAGGGTTTATTAATGAAGGCTAAGGCTAATGCAATTATCTTGGTTAATCCCTTCCCCATATCCACTCATGTGGAAGCCTCCAACATTGGGTCTGCCCTAAGGCTAATGCAAACAAGCAATCACACCCTACATCCTCTAGACAAGCCTACATTCAAGCTACAACACACATCAAAATGTATAGCAAAAATGCTCCCTCATATAACATCATATGAGGTTTGGTGTGATGAGGTTAAATATACATAGGTTTCCCTGTTGTTTTTGTTATTTGAAAATTAAGTTCAATACAACATATAATAAAAGTAAATGCTATCTAGAAAATTCATGTCCATCAATGCAGACACTAAACTGTTCATTTTGTCAATTCTATATTATTGTACATTTGTTCACAAACTGGAACCTGAATCTGCATATCCTAGAAGTATATGACCTTTTTAGTAGATATTGTTGAATTCCTTCTGATCCCAGTGCCACAGCATAATAGTTAACATTAAATGTTTAGCATGTCAATTCTTTCACCAAATATGTTTACCTTAAGGACCAAAATGGTAACCATTACAATACAGATGTTGCCATAAATGTTGACTTTGTGGCGGCGAACTGTGTCGAGCAATTGATGGATGCATTAAATAGGATGAAAAACATCCCATTCGGGTGTTCCCCAAAAATGTAAACGCCTTGTCTAGTTCCTATCAAAAATGGAATTAAAATTGTCATTCATGAAAAAAATGCACTAAGATTAGTACTACACATCAATAGTACAACATGACCGTAGAAATAGTCAGCAAATAAAGTGCACTGGCTAAATGCTAGATTAAAACAGACAACCAACAAACCGAAGAGGAACATTAAGATGTGCAGTATATGATGCACCATACAAAGCTAGTCGCTAGCTAGCGCTAGAGACCCATGTACCAGCATACTCAAAGAAACAGTCACTCTAGTGATCACTTACATTATTGTAACCAAAACCACAAATTCAAATTTTAAAACTGCTAAAATTGTCTACACTAACATGGTATAATTAAAATTATTATGAACTGCTTTGCGTCTAACAGAATAATGTCTGCATATGTATAGCCAGATGCATCAAGAGCGCCACCACCTTTCAAGATAAATATGAGTCAAATGGCACAACAATAAATAAAGTACATGCGCAGCATATGCAAAAAATGAAGTTAGTTGCATTCAAACATCAACAACAACATCACATATGTAAAAAGATACTGGGTATAATTGAGTCCTAAATGTTTATGATATATTCCCTGAAGCATAGTCTCATATTTTACCTTAGATTTTGACAGTTGTGATTCTTTGATAACTGAAGGGTGCACTTAGCAACAATACGACCATTTCTAGTAGCCACCGCCTTGAAGAATGTTGCATGCTATCTCGGTTAGATCGTGTGAGCTCAATAGTCATGCCAATATCAAGAAACATGATATGGGGCTTAGCTCTGAAAAATCGTCGCCTTGCAAACTTGCTCTCATTTAAACGAACAAGAATGTTCCTAGGGGGGCATATCTGCATGGATAAAATTGTCCTCCTACAGAATCAGGGAGAATGCCTTATGAATACATTGTTGCACAATACCAAGCTTACATGACCAGACACAAACACTACCACTAGGAAAAAGAAGGAATCATAGAATTATAAATATGCACACATACTAGAAGCATCTTCAGGAAAGCATATGTCCCAATGTGTGCAAGAAAATGATCCTTTGACCGGTTGTAAGAAGACCGGCGAGTAGCTACGGTGACACTCTAAAAATCTGATTACCCGCCCAACTGAGCTGGCATCGCTGATGTAGATGCAAGTTCTAGAGGCTTGCTCTCCCAACACTCCATGCATGCAGATAATTGGTATAGAAAGACTTGGGTACAATTCAATGGAAAAGAGAGATGATTTGTGTGTTCGTGTTAGAGGCTCTTATGAAAGAAAGGAAGGTAACATCAAGAGTTTTGAGAAGATGGAGTAATCATCATACCATCTACCTAGAACAAGTGCTCCATGATGTAAAACATTGGATTTTTTTAATCAAGTACATCTCATAATTGTTTACCAGTTGTGCATGTTACGAAAGAATCTATGTATTTGTCAGGAGGAACACTAACCATGGCACCTTGAAATAAGTTCTTTGCAACATCAATCATTTTCTCCTCATTAGGAGTAAATTATTTGGGTTTCTCTTGCGTGACCTGATAGCAGTTCATATCTATCAACCATACAATCATCTTACCACATCATCTCATATAGAATGTCCTGGCCCATCAAAACTATTTGACTTCAACATAGTAACAAAACCACTAACAAAAAATGTCTAATATCAGTTTTTGGATGGTAGGAATTTAGCCATTTAAGTATAATTTAATCTAGAAATACCATAATATATTTATGACCATATGTATGCACACATGTGAAATGTTACTACTAATAACAATATCAAACACATACATAAAAATCACACTAATTATTATATAAAAAACTATATGGAACTTAACAATTAAGAGAAAGAATTATATCCTGCGAAGGAACCCATGCTCAAGTTACTGTGGCTCCATTTACACGAGTTGACATCATGTGTTACTCGAAGTGGAGGACTATAGTTGTTGTAGGCAGTTCGTAGTGTCGTCCCTCAAGCGTTCAACATGTGAAAGAGAAAGAACATGATCATTCGATCAACAAGCAGTCACGACGATGCCCCCTAAAAACTTGATCACACACATATTCAAGTAGGTATCGCAGATGCAGATGGTGGTTCTGGAGACATACTCTCTCAACCCCTCGTGGACGTAGAGGATCAGAAAGGAAGGTTACATACAACTCGGTGAAGAAGAAAAATGGTTTCGTGTGTGCTCGCATATGAGAGGCTCCTACAGTGGAAAGGGAGGTTATAGGGCTTTGGAAAGATGTAGTAATGGCACGTCTCGCCATAGCTCGGCGACGTCAGGGCACATGCTTGTGGTACACTTTTAATCTCTCTCAACTTCTAATAGATGCACACATAGTCTATGTATTTAAGTTATGTCAACAAACGGTCAAAATCCTATATAGAATTAAAACTATAATGCATCATAACATTTAATATAGGGCTATGATTTATTTAATTTAATTTAATTTAGTAAAAATATGTACCAAACTCGTATTAAATCTAACCGTCAAACTTAAATTTAATCACATCAGAAAAACAATAACGCTTATGATACCAAACAAAAATTACCATATTAAGTCTAAAATATTTTTTATCATATACTTATTCACAGTCGTAAGTATTAGTACTATTTTCTATTAATTCAGATGAATTTGAAAAGGATACATCTGTCTTAAATCTATAATTGCAATTTTTAAACGGATGGAATAATTGGGACACCCCGCAGGACAAGCACTAGCAGACATAAACATAATACACTGACCACGGTTGAGATGAAAAGGTATTTAAAATTGACCCGAGTAGACTTTCTCTACATACTTTAAGATAAAGATGAGATGCAATAGTGTGAAAGCTCTAAGCTTGAAGTCCAAACTATACTATCGAGTTGCGAGTGTGAAATTCGCACGCAAACTTCTGGATTTTGGATAAAAAGTTGACTTCCTTTTTTGGTTGAAAATTTTAGTGCCTACCCGGCTTCTTACAGCCACAAAACCATAGAGCCGCACGTGTGAATCTGCACCTTTTTTTTTTGTACTCCACGTGTTTCGAAATGTTTGAGTAACCGTGTTGTTCGATTGGAGGGCTCCAGTGCGTGGCTCTTGCTTAAACTAGCTTTGGACGACGATGGTCTGCTTAACAGAGAGTTTTTTTTCAGTTATCTACACCATAATCACTACCGGAATCAGCTCCTTTGCCGTGTGTCTTAGACACTCGGCAACGGCTATTTTACACTCGGCAAAGGCTTTGCCGAGTGTAACACTCGGCAAAGAACGCTCGGCGAACTGTACATCGGCAGCGGTCTCTTTGCCGAGTACTTTATGTCGGGCACTCGGCAAAGAATTTGCCGAGTGCCATTTGACACTCGGCAAAGAAAGTCACCGTCACGGCGCCAAGTGACGGTGACGGATCCTTTGCCGAGTGTCTTTTTGGCACTCGGCAAAGAGGCCAATTTTGCCGAGTGCCTGCTATCGGGGCCCTCGGTAAAGACTAGTCCAGTGGACCCCACCTCCAGTCCCTGTGTCGAGAGCTCTCGCAGGCACTCGGTAAAGGAGGACTCTTTGCCGAGTGTCTAGTGGACCGGCACTCGGCAAAGAGTCCTCCAGTGGGTCCCTTTGCCAGTCCCTTTGCCGAGTGCCTTGGCAACAGCACTCAGCAAAGATGGCTTTGCCGGTTCCCAGGTTTCCTTCCTTGCCGAGTGCCATGGTCAGCACTCGGCAAAGATGGCTTTACCAGTTCCCAGGTTTTCTTCTTTGCCGAGTGCCATGGTCATAGCACTCGGCAAAGCAACCCTTTGTCGAGTGTTACACTCGGCAAAGTGACCAGGATGTCCCTTTTTTATTTGTTTTTGCTGTTCCATCCGAACAAACAAAAGATATATATCATTCACATCACATTATATATCAATCGCATCACAGAATGAACACATTTATCATCAACACCATATATATCACAAAGTCTCACTAATATAAGTCTCACAAATATAAGTCAGGATCATCACAAAACAGATATAAGTCTAGATCATCACTAACATCACCAAGTATCTCACAAGACCAAGTCTAGCCAAACATCACCAACACTCACAAGACCAAGTCTGGATCATCAACGAGGTGGGCATCTGGACTGGTTCGGCGAAGGGCTAGACGAAGCATGAGGGTTGTTCGACGCCGCCGATTGACCCTGCACAGAGAAGAGATTGTATGTGTGAGAACATATGAATATATATCATGCGGTACTAAAATTTTGATACTCACAGGAGTAGTGAACTCAGCAGGGTCAGTTGCAGGGAACAACAGAGGTGGTGGAGCATGACCCTGTGCGGCGCCAAGGCTCTGCATGTACGCGAACATCTCTGCCATTCTCTTCTCCAACTCCTCACGTTGCCTCCTCTCATCATCTAGCTGAGTCTGTAATATTTCGCCCTAATGTTACGATAATGCAAAGAGAAGATATATAATAATCAATGAACGATGAATAGATAAGGAATAACCTGGAGTTGCTGGATACGATGCTGTGAGCTGTCCTGCCGAGGTCGTATGGCTGGGCTCGCGCTCGTGCTCCTTGCTCGCACCTGAGAGAGTGGGAGTGGAGGACGAGTCGATTGCCCCTCGGCAATCCAGTACCTCCCATGCCTCTTGCCTCCTCCGACCCTCATGAGGACATCTCCGTCGATGTCCTCGGTCCTCGGATCATAATCTAGCCCATGGACCTCCTTGACCATGGCGGTGTACTCACTGAGTCGGCTGTGGATGGCGGGGTTGGTGTACGCCTCGGGCCCGTCATCCGGGTTGTAGGTGACGTCGGATGTCGCCTTCCCCTTGTGGGCCATAGCATATGCCGAGAACGTGGAGCAAGGCGCGCCACCATGTGCCGCCGACTGCGAGAAAACCAACGAGATGGTTAGAAATCATGTCTAATCGAAAGTTATATACCTAAATAAAAAAGAGCGCGTACCCATGCTTCCGCGTATTTGCCCAGGCTGCGGCTGCCTTGATGGTGGGAGGGACCTTGCATCAGCAAACGTCGTTCCCGGCTAGCGTTGTGCGCCTCATCCCACTCAGCCGAGCACCACCTCTGCACCATCTGCTCCCAGCACTCAGGATGCGCGGCGCACCAATGAGGAATCATCTAAAAAAATATAAGTACACTGTATATCAGAAGATAAAAATAAGCATATTTAGTACCAATAATAAAGTTTTGTATTTACCTGCAAGTACTGGTCCGGAGTCAACGACATGGTTCGGGCGTCCTTCTTGTTCACCTTCTCCCTAAGGACGGAGCCGTGGTAAGTGATGATGGCCTGGATGTGCGCCTCGTAGTGCATGTCCACGACGAGCTTCTTACAGCACGTCGTAGACACCACATCCGCCCTGGCCTCGTATCCAGCATCGCACCTGAAGAAATCCTACATACAAAGACGATGTATCCATACATTATTTCAAGAATATGCAACAAATGCGACTTATTAAACAATATAGTGCGAGGAAGACTTACCCACAGCTCTTGCTTCACCTGCTCCGCCTTGTTGTTGAATTGTCTGCCATCCCGATCTACTGCATCGGGGGCGACGGCGTAGTGGTCGAAGGTGTATGCTGGGCTCGTCACTCCGGCGTACTCGACAAGTCCAGGGAAGTGTTCCCGGCATAGAAGGCCGAGGATGCCATTGGGGTTGCGGCCGTGACCCCCTGCAGTCTCCAAAACCATCCAAGACCTGTCCAAGTGATTAAGATGAAGTATTAGTTTCTATTATTAATTTGAACATATAATATGAAAAAGCAGCAACAACATCTAAAGTTTCCTACCTCTCTCCATCGGGTCGTATCAGCGGACGTCTGTCACGAAGTATGGGTCGCTTAGGGAGACTCGCGGGACCTCGCAGGTAGATACTCCTCGAACCTGAGGAGCCAGAACCTGAGACGTCCTGCTGAGCGGCGTCGTCGTCGTCGTCCTGCTGCGCCGCATCGTCGTCGTCCTGCTGTGCCGCATCGACAGCGGCTTGCTGCTCCACCTGCTGTTGTACGGCGTCGTCCTGCTGCGCCTCCTCCTCCGTCCTACGGGTGCTCCTCCTCCCCCTCCCCCTCCCCCTCCTCGTCCTCGTCCCACCGCCCACCATCTTTGTCCAACAACCTGCAATTAAGAGTAAACAATTAAGCACAGATAAAAAATATGTATTTAGAAACATATGCAAAATAAATGAAATATAGCATTACATCGATTAAAAATAATCTTCATATGTGTCTGGGTTAGCCGGATCATAAGTGTCATCATCACTATCAACCATTTCATAGTCAACACCATCTTTCCTAAATAGGACACAGCCCTTCGGACAAGCATGTATCTGCTCACACGTCATCTTGAGTGCACGAAGGAGTTTATGTGCCTCGTACATGCTCTTTGGCAGAACGTGATCCTCCGGAAGCAGGCTGCCAATAACTGTCAACAAACCATCGAAGGCGTCTCGACTCATGCTATACTGCGACTTGAACGCCATTATACGCCCAATGGCATCCAGTTGAGAAACCTTTGTCTTGCCGTGAAGGGGTTTCTGTGCCGCGTCAAACATGTCGTAGAATGCCTTTGCGGTCGCCTCTGGCTCATCCTCAGTACGTCCTTCGGTGAACTGTGCCTCGTGATAGTCGTTCAACATGTCCGCTACCCCGGCATCAACATCGTAATCCTCGACGCGTTGTCTCACCACCTCCTCTCTCGTGCGATGCGCTTCACCATGGAAGATCCACCGAGTATAGTCCGGCGTAAATCCATTCTTCCAAATATGTTCTACCATGGCCTTCTTTGGTTTTCTTTTCCGGTTGTCACATTTGTTGCACGAACAAGGGACTAGGCTAGCTCCTTTAGCAGCTTCGCCATATGCCCGTTCCACGAAAGCATCGGTCTTCCTAATCCATTCAGGGGTGACATCATTACGTCGAACGCGGCCCGTGTACATCCACTCACGGTCCTCCATCCTCTAACATATATAACCGAGTATAGTTTAATATAGACATGTAATGCATGTACACTACGTTCCTACCTTCTAATAGGTGATGATAGGTCCTAATCCCACCCGCGGTTGCGTAGATGGAGTTAGTTTCCATGCTCTACTCCGATCCGAGATAGAATTTCGGCAGCACCTCCCCGTTGTTCTCCGGATACACGTCCTGGCAGGGAGAGTGTACTGTCCGGAGAACAACAGGGAGGTGACGCCGAAACTCTATCTCGGACCGGAGTAGAGCATGAAACTAACACCATCTACGCAACCGCGGGCTGTCCAAAAAACGTGGACAATTCGAAACTGATACATTTGTAGATATGCAAAGATCTGCATATCTACACCGTATCTCTTTCGAACGGGAGACGCCTAACTGGGTTACGTGATCTACGACCATGATGCGGAAATAGAGGTTATACCTAGGGTGTTGGTGGAGTCAGGCTAGTGGGGCTGTGGGGGGTCGGTGCAGTGGCGACGTGACGCGGTGCAGGCAGACCCGCAGCGGCTAGGAAGACAAGTATCTTCTCTGTAAAAAAGAAACACAAGTCTATTAATACAAAAAAAATATTGCCAAACTTCGTTCATATGAATTCACATCAACGACCGCCATCCTTAGGACCACGCATGCCATCGGCAAACCTACCACTACTTGTGCCTATCTACCGCTATCGGTTAGTTCTGTCACCAGAGTGGTCTGTGTACATCCACTCACGGTCCTCCATCATCTAACATATATCGACAAAAAAATCGGCAGCACCTCTCCTGCACGGGGAGGTTTCCAAAACCTGCAAATAAAAGTAGCAGCACGATGACTGATATTCACAGGTATATCAACGACACTATGACATATATGCAATGCATTGGACATCATATATACAAGTAGTCGAACCACATCTATCACAAGGTTTATGATTTTAGACTCAAATTAGTATCATAAATATTGTTATTTTCCTATAGATATAGTCGAATAACATAATGCATATGCAATATTTCGAACATCATATATATACAATTAATTGTAGAGTAGTAGTACAAGCTTTGATCAAGAAAAAAAATTATACCTATTCGAGGCCGGGGCCGGCGACGATGGTGGACGCGCGGGTGGCTGGACGGTGGTTGCGCGTGGACGGCCGGGCGCAGGGAGTAGCGTAGGCGACCGGGCGGCGGCGGGCCGAGCTCGTGGGAGCCGCCGGACGACGATGGAGGGGCGGCAGCCGAGCGGCGGCGGGCGCAGGGAGATGGCCGGGCGGCAGCGGGCGCAGGGAGGCGGCCGAGTGGCGGCGGACGCAGGGTGGTGGCCGACGGCCGGCCGAGCGCGTGGGGGCGGCCGCGGATGGCTTTGGTGGCGCTCGGGCGAGGACGGGCGGCGACGGGCGTCGGTGTCACGGTGGGAAAGTGAAAGGAGCAGGAAGGAGAAGAAGAGCCCGCAGGTCTGTATAATTAACGTCTTTGCCGAGTGCCCGCGATCTGGTACTCGGCAAAGATTTTTTTAAAATTAAAAAATATACTTTGCCGAGTGCCTTTGATCTGGCACTCGGCAAAGGCTTCTTTGCCGAGTGCCTGTCTGTTGGCACTCGGCAAAGACTAGACTTAGGGTTTTTAAAAAAAATTTGCCAAGAGCCGCACGACAAGCACTCGGCAAAGCTTTTTTTGCCGAGTGTCCAAGCTGGGACACTCGGCAAAATATATTTAAATTTTTTTATTTTGTTTATGAAACTTTTTGTGGTATGTTCCTACACTATGTAGACCTACATGTACCATTTTAGAACAATTATAACGGTGTTTTCAATAGCTAGTAGATTTAGTTCGTTTATTTGAATTTCTTCGGAAAATTTAGATTTGAACTGCAAGTCACTCGAAACTTGGAAAACCGTGCATGCAAAAATGATATCCATGCTACTTAACACAAGTTACGACCGATTTCAGGAGCGGGCCGGAAACTTCGAGCACCATGCTCACTCAACATGGCCGTGAACTTGCCATCCAGCTGTTTAAAATTTTTATAAAACACAAACAAAGTCAGAAAATCATGAAACTTGTCCACGTGTTATGATATCATATGTACAGGCTGCGATAAAAATTTTAGAATGTTTGGAGAAAGGAGTGCGGCACTATGTGTAGAAACCTAAGAGAACTACACATGAAATCATAGAGTTTGAATGTGGATCTCTTAGGTTTGTACACATAGTGTCTCACAACTTTCTCCAAACATTCTAAAACTTTTATCGCAGCCTGTACATATGATATCATGACACGTGGACAAGTTTCAGGATTTTCTGACTTTGTTTGTGTTTTATACAATTTTTAAACATGTGGATGACAAGTTCACGGTCATGTTTAGTGAGCATGTTGCTCGAAGTTTCCGGTCCACTCCTGGAATCGGTCGTAACTTATGCTAAGTAACATGAATATCATTTTTGTATGCACGGTTTTCCAAATTTCAAGTGACCTGCAGTTCAAATCTAAATTTTCCGAAGAAATTCAAATAAACGAACTAAATCTACTAACGATTGAAAACTCTGTTAAATTTGTCCACAAATGATACATGTAGGTCTACATAGTGTAGGAACATACCACAAAAATTTTGGGAGACAAAATCAAAAAAATTAAAATAAACTTTGTCGAGTGCCTACTATGTGGCACTCGGCACAGAACCTCTTTGCCGAGTGCCAGCCGTTGGCTCTCGGCAAAGACTGACGGCCGTCAGCTTTGGGACGGCCGCTGACGGCCGTTTGCCGAGAGCCCCCTTTGCCGAGTGTTTGACACTCGGTAAAGTTGCCTTTGCCGAGTGTCGTCCTGTACCGAGTGTTCAGCACTCGGTAAAGGTCGCTAGTGCCTAACTTTACCGAGTGCGGCACTCGGCAAAGAATACAACACTTGGCAAAGCCTGCGATTCCGGTAGTGAATAAAAGAGGTAATAATAAAATCAACAGGAACATTTGCTGACTAATCTTCTTCGTTCCTCAATCATGTGTCCAGTAGTTAGTGCTATGATTGCATTACTATTATTTTTAGTAATGGAAAATGAACACCATAACCAACCTCTGTATACGTACCCAGATAAAGCCGGTAGTCGTACTACTCATGCATTCTTTCAATAGTATGTTATTGTTATTTAGTCAATTAGTCTCTACACACTCCACTACTGTGTGTCAATCCCTTTCTCTTTTTTTAGAGCGCCAAGAAAAGGCGGATCAAACTCAAAAGGCATGACGGAGAGGAAACCTGTTCGCACCAAGTGCTACAAAACCACACCATTCGTTAAAGGGAGAGGCAAGCCTTTTCTAAGATTCCCACTCAGGAACTGACCAAGTATATATAGTAACCAGAGTGCAGGTCTCTTGGTGTAGTAGAAAACTGGAGTAGCTTGTCGCTCCAAGAAGACCAATGAGACCACGTGGCAAAAACTGTAGCGCAGCAGCCTACGCAGTCAAAAACGAACACTGTCTGCATACGTACACGAGCTAGCTAGCACTAGTACCGTCATGCTTACAGTAGCGTGAGGCATTTGTCGGTACGTAGGTTGCATGGGTATAAATGCGATATTGCCGTGTTCTTGCATGCATGCCTTATGTCTACGGCCGCCGGCCAACCGGCCGGCCGTCCTATCCTAAATCATGGACGGAGTATCTCTCTTCGACCACCGTACGTACGCTATCAAGACGGATCGCCTGAGCGAGTACGTGTCGCATACATGTACGTACCTCTCCTTGGTTTCCATACCAAAAAGAGGATATGTCGCATACTTTCACACACATGCATGCATGATTGGATGAACGCCGCACACGGTCCTGATCGCCGCCGTCGCCATCAGCCGGCGGGGAAGGTGAAGAAGAGCACGCAGCAGTAGTGATTCCGTATAGCACCACTACCACCTGGACCTGGACACGATTCCAAACACCTGTAACTGGGGTAGCTTAATTAGCACGCGGTACATTTTACCTTTTGCCTAGCGGAATAACGCCCACAGATCAAACTGCGCCGCGGGCGGCGAAGAAAACCGAGCAATCGATGAGATGATGATGTGAGGAGGCGTCCCGGCGCCCGTACGTCGTCCATCCGTGTCGACCCGCGGGGGTGAAGTCAACCGGGTTTATGATTGGGGCCAGGGCGAAGCGACAGCGACGGCCGCGGCCGCGCGAGGAGGTGGCAGCCCACGCGTCCCCGCCGAGACGCGCCGGGCGGCGGCCGCGACCGCGAGCCCGCGACGACGCGACGAAATCGGCCAACCAAAGCCACCGAGAACACGGAGCCGCGCGGGCGCGCGGGGATGTATGGACTATGGAGCGTGTCGCGATCGCGATCGCGACGCTCGCGCGGGCCCCTACGAACGTACAGTACAGACGGCGGCGGCCCCTGTGTGCATCGATGCGCGCGCACGGACATTGCCGGCTACGAAACCGCCGCGTCCATAGCTAGTTTTTGGTTCGACAGGTACAGACTGTAGTAAGAGTAAGTACTATATCATAGAGGAACGCTGATTTGTTCTCGCGCGACCGTGCACCGTGTGGCTCGCTGCAGGGTGCACCGTGTGGCTCTCCCTGCTGGCTGCTGCGCCATCCTTTCCTAATTTCTACACGTGAGTGACGGCCGGCCGGTCCCCGTCGAGCGGTCAACAACTATATATACTCCATGTGTATAAACTACGTACGCACATGTACGCCTTTTGTTCTAACTTCAATGTTCCAGCAACGGCTAGTAATGCCATCCACATGTTAGGCCCCCTTTGCAACAAATGAAAAGTAGAGGAATTTTGGAGAATGCGAATCATATATGTAGGGAATTTTCTTATATATGTAGTCCTTTAGAGCAAAGGATTGAGTTCCTACAAATCCTATTTCTAACAAGAGGTCCAACCACTTGGAAACTTTCATTTTTGTCTATCTCTCCCCTCTAATTATTGTGTTCTTCCTATGCTGCATCCAAATACATTATTTAAGTTTTCCTATATTTTTAATCCCTGTAGGATTATAATTGTCATGCAACTCTATTACTACGTTTTTTTTCTATTCACGTGTTTTACCAACTTGTGTTTCAAAGAGGGACTTAATCTACACTCTCTTGCGATCGCACAGCTCGCGCGTAATACTCTCAAGATACACACTACTGGACACAGCCGAATTCTGTTAGTGGTAAGGATCACTAGTACAGAGAAGTTCTATAGTGGCGGTTGTAAACCTATTTATAGTGACGTTTTTCGTAACCGCCAGTGCTAGGGGCCAGTAGAAATCATCATTTTTACAGGCGGTTAACTGAGGACCGCCAGTGAAAATCGATTTTCACTGGCGGTCGGCGTAATAAAACCGCCAGTGAAAATCGATTTTCACTGGCGGTCGACGTAATAAAACCGCCAGTGCAAATCGTTTCCAGGAAACATAAAAACATATTTTAAAAATAGTTAAAAAAATTTATTTTTATTAGGCTCACCCCACCCGCGGCATTTTTCGCGCAAAATTCGCGCGCTACGCGGTTGTTAGTATTCGAACCGTCGACCTCACCCTCGCGCGTACCCTCCCCTACCACTCCGTCTATGACATGTCTTGTGTTTAGTTTGTAGTTGTTTTCTTCACATATTACAACCATTTGAGTGTAAATTGCTTATTTGAGACCCTAAACGAATTCAAATAAAAAAGTTGTCAACTACAAAGATAAATAACTTTTGAAGTTCTACAACTTTTATTTTGACACTTTTTTCATCCGAGGTAGTTTGCAAAATTTGAATTTTAAATTTGACATACTTAGATTCAATTTTTGAGAACCGAAATGAGTTCAAACAAAAAAGTTGTCAACTACAAAGTTTCATAACTTCTAGAGATCTACAACTTTTATTTTGGTGGTTTTGTCATACGAGGCCGTTTGAAAAACTCGAAAAATTAAGGATAAAAATGATTTCTAGTGGCGGTTCCTTAAGAAAACCGCCACTAGAAATCGTATTTCTAGTGGCGGTTCCTTAAGAAAACCGCCACTACAAATCATGGATTTCTACTGGCGGTTTTCTTAAGGAACCGCCAGTAGAAATACGATTTCTAGTGGCGGTTTTCTTAAGGAACCGCCACTAGAAATAACACAGTCGGTGGATAACCGAAACCGCCAGTAAAAATATATCGTCCCCGCAGGCTTTGAGCCTTTTTGTACTAGTGGATAGTTTTTTTTCCTTTTCTCCTTTCACATTTTCTACTTCATGCAAGAAAGAAGCTAGTTAGCTGTCTCACCGTTACATCAGTTACACTTCTATTGCACTTTCTCTTCCTACACCAGCAGCTTGACCGAGTAGCAAGGGCTAATTTTCTAGTGACCAACCGTGGAGACAAGACACGCTAGGAAGGTCTTATTTTTCTCTCCTCTTCCTTCTCCTTCCTTCTCCTTTACCCTCAACCTATATCTCTAATTGAGTTTCATGGATGTAGAGGAGCCGAAGCCTCCCCTTTGGACCCATCACTGGCTTGACGTGCATATTATAACATATGAAACACGTGGCAGTTAGAAGTCTGATCATCACGAGACCAATCATCAAATAAGAGTAACATTCTAATAGGCTAATAGCATGTGCCAAAAAAAATTGAGTTCGACATCGACGAGGTTATGGAGGCTGCATTCTCCATGTATATTTGATCAAAATTCAAAATAGGTTTGCGTTTACTTTTTGTATTTTCGGGCGGAGCGAATGTGAGGGAGATACAAGCATAAATTATCATTTAAATATAGTAGAGATGTACATGTCTTTTTTTTGAGTTCGAGATCGACGAGGTCATGGCGGCTGCATTCTTCGTGTATATTTGATCAAAATTCAAAATAAACAACACTTATTCGCTGATAGTAAGCTTGTTTATACGTGCACGATTACGTGCATGCATGCAAACGTAGACCTGCTCCTGTGTAGATACAGTCCATGAGACTATGAAGGATGTATCGATGGAAGGTCAGTTGCTGTGGCATCGTACCGTGCGCGCGTCAGCAGATTGGCCATAGTACGTACTGTGTATGAACAAAGGCACATGCAACCTTGTAAGTCGTGTCAAACTGTCAATGCATGGGCCGTCATCCGTTACGTCTGGTCGCCATGTATAGACTAGTGGATTGTTTGGGACAACTCCAACTACAAGAAAATTGGTAGAGTTGATGGTGCTGATAATTCGGTGTTCTAGAAAATCGTGTAGAGCTGTAAGAATTTAGAATACATTTAGATACATCATTTTATTTATTATTTAGATTAAAAGTATTTTTAAAACTATTTAAGTTGATCTTATAAACTACAGCTCCACACTAGAGTTGGAATCCGGAGCCATCTCAAACACCCCCTAAAGCTATCGTGTTATGGTCGTATAAAGTACTATTTTACACTGTAGACTACGTTAGAGATAGTCTAAGCAATGCAAGTAATAAAAATTTGTAGCATTTTGCTCAAAAAAAAATCAGCATTCTTAAGAGGGAGTTTAATAATAGAGCCAATTGTTGGCTGCAAAGATCATGTAGACTACCATTTAACCTATTCACATGGTGGTTAACTCTTTAATATTAATGAAGGACCTCACTTGTCTTTCTTACAGGACACCAAGCCCATTTCTCCTCTCTATTCTCTCCTCCACATCTCTAATAGACGTGTTATCTATCTTAAAAAGTAATTAATAGCCATCAACAGAGATTTATTTGACTTTTAAAAACCCAACAGCAGTCCAACAACAACTACGAACCAGTAGTAATATATGATACTCCCTTCGTTTCTTTTTATTTGTCGCTGGATAGTGCAATTTTACACTATCCAGCGACAAATAAAAAGAAACGGAGGGAGTATATCTCACCAACAAATTGATCAAGCAATTGTTTGCCGCTCATCAGAGGGAGCAGGCAGGGCCAGCAGCAATCATTAAGCTGCGTTGCACACCATATCAGCGTCGTTAGAGAGTGGTCTGTTTTTTTTTCTCAACCATTTTCAGATTGTCTATATATATACATCATCGTCCATCAGCTGTGACCATGACAGTTACTGGCGTTATCCTAATTATTATTATATATTGTCGCCATACAGTCCCCAATCACATAGCGGCATCCATGGATGAATAATGAAGGCACCACCATAGCATTCTAAGAAAAGCAACCCTGATTTTCTTCGCTGGAGACAAACCGTGAAGAGAGCGAGAGTGACAGCAGCCGTCTTAAGCAATCATGGCACGACACCTTCGCCGTGGTTCGCCACACTACTGACACGCACCACACACGTCCAGCTAGATTGAAAAGAAGAAAATAATTACAGTAGTGTGACGAACCGATCGAAAGAGACTCATGGGAAGCTTCTAACAGTAATTAATCTATCACTGATCCGACCATGAACGAACGAACAAGTGGATAATTACAGGAGGTGCAGCAATGATCCTGTACAAAAATGCGTCGTCGTCGTCCGTCCTGAGATGGATTTTCGTTTGCCCCTTGCGGTACACGTGATGAAGTGTAGGACCTAGCACACAGTTTCGACGGATCGGGTCCGTGCTCCCGTGATTTTTGTTCCTAGCTCGTTGTTACATGTAGTCGGTCACATCAAGGAGCTCAGATAGCTGCATGTTGAACAGCGCGGCGGCGTCGGCATCGCTCGCGCCGCCGTACGTCGTGGTGGCGGTGGTGGAGTGATTCAAGCGCGGCACCGGGCTGGACGACGGTGTGGACACGCCGGAGCCGACGTTGTTGTTGTTGGTGCTGCTTGTGATCATGCTGCTCCACTGCTGCAGGTTCGACGCGTCGTCGGCCTGCACCATCTGCATCAGCGCTGGGATGTCGAGGGTGTCGACGGCGTAGCCGCCCGTAGGCGGCTGCGGCTGCATGCTGTGGCAAGCCGCGGCCATGTCGTCCTGGCCCTGGGGCTGGTGTTGCTGCTCCTGCGCGGCCGCGACCTGCTGGTGCTGCTGCACCGTCGGGCTCGTGTGGACCAGGTCCGGCATTTGGCACGCGGCTCCAGCCGCCTGCCGCTGCTGCACGAACTGTTCGGCCTGCGGCGCCACCTGCAGCTGCGCCTGCGCCACGGCGGCGGCCGCCTGCTGCGCCATCTGCGCCTGCAGAATCCACGGCAGAAGCTGCCGCGGTTGCTGGTCGCCGATCGCGGGCGCCGCCGGCGGGCCAGAGAGCAGGGCGGAGGCGAGGCGGAGGAGGTCCGGGTAGTTGGCGAGCGGCTCCAAGGCTCGGAGCGTGTCGAGGTCGGCCTGCGTGGGGTAGTACGCGGCGGCGGCGGCGGGCTTGAAGAGCGCGGAGAGGTCGAGGAGGTCGAGGCGCGGCGCGTGGGTGACGGGGTCGATGCCCATGCGGAGCAGGCGCTTGCGGATGTGCGTGTTCCAGTAGTTCTTGATCTCGTTGTCCGTCCGCCCGGGCAGCCGCGCCGCGATCGCTGACCACCTAATTAACCACCAGTAGCCAATCACGCCATCAGAAACCGTACTGCGCCTAGCTACTACTCCAGTCCAGTAGAGCAAAAACAGCGAAGCTACACAAAGCCAAGCCAAGCGAAGCCAGAATAGCTAGGATGCTACTACTTACTTGTTGCCGAGGATGCTGTGGAGCTGGATGATTGTCTCCTCCTCGTCGAAGGAGAAGCGGCCGCGCTTGATGTCCGGCCTCAGATAGTTAGTCCACCGTAGCCGGCAGCTCTTCCCGCACCGTGCGAGCCCTGTGTGTCACGAGAAGGATCGATGTGTCACGAGATGCATGAATATGTCTACACTATATGCGTAGGATTCATGGGACGAGAGTTCCGTCGGGGTCAGGGCGGCGCTCACCGGCATTCTTGGGGAGGGTGCGCCAGTTGCCCTGGCCGTGCTTCTTGATGTAGGCGACGAGCTTCTCGTCCTCCTCGGGCATCCACGGCCCTTTCTTCAGCCCGCTCTTCTCGCAGCACGGCGCGCGCCCCATCGGTAATGAATGACTTGGATTAACCGGTGGCTAGCTCAGGCGCGCAGAGAACTGCTAGCTCCCTCCAAGAACTACAAACGAACCGGCAGGTAGAAGGATAGCTGCAGGCAGGCTTGGGACGACGGCGACGCAGCCCGTGTGGAAGATGATGAAGAAGAAGGGCGGGCGAGCAAGCGAGCAAGAGATTGAAAAGGTCTGGTTTGTCACGCTGCTGCAGGACAGCAGGCTCCAGCTACAGGGGTGTGAAACTGAGCTCGAGCAAAGAAGGAAGGAACAAGAACAAGACAGGAAGCAGATCGAGTAGGGGTGGGGGCGGGGTGGAAGGCTTATAAAGGGCGCGAGGGCGACGGGGGGCCGTGTGGTGTGGGAAGTCAACAGGATTCGGTGCCGTCCTTTGTGTGCCGCGCCCGCGACGTGGCTGCCAGGCGCTCCTCGGGCCACGGGGCTCGGAGGAACAGTGGCGCTCCGCTCCTGTCTCGTGCATCCTTTGTTCGCCCGGCATCCGGCGAAAAAGTTGCCGGAGGCCCCACCCCCGGCTCAAAAGTAACCCACGGAGGCAAGGAAGCTAGCTCTGCCGGCCTGGTGTGCCACCCGAGCGATCTGCGCAAGCGTCAGCAGCCATTAGTAACAGGTGTTCGACGAAATGACAAAATGGAGAGCTGTTATCTTTCATTAATCACTGTGTACACGTATATAAACATCTGTACGGACGCGAAACTGTCCCTTTGGAAAAATACATCCTTCCACTAGCTAACTGCTTAATCTTGATTAATGGATGAGATTAATCCATATCACCGATCCACAACACTCCTCCTTGATCCCGTCCATGTTTTGGCATGATCATCGTTGAAGTATTAGAATCATATCCAATAAATCCATCATGTAAACATCTTTTAAAAACCCAGTGAAAAAAAATAGAAAAATAGATGATATCACATGTGTCTATGCTGATATTGCCTCATTAAAAACTTTACATGAGAAACCTTATAAGAAAAACTCATATAAAGAAAAGAGTGCAATATAATGTTAGAACATGTCATATATCATAGATACATACCCCCTAATTCCTACAAATCTCTAAGTCGTCTCATTCCAACTCTCTCAACACATTTTGAGAATATTCCATAGAATAGAGATTTGGTGAATAAATCAACAAGATTATCACAAGACTTAGTTTGTAGGATATTTATCTCCCCATTATTTTGCAACTTATAAGGATAAAATAACTTTGGGGGCAATATGCTTTGTAATGTTGCTCTTAATATAAACCGTCTCCATCTGAACAACACATGCAACATTATATTCATAGATCATGTTGGAGATTCAATGGAACCAATACCACATGACTGTAGTATATGATTTATCATTCTGCAAAGTCATACACATTCACGTGAAAATTCATATAATGCAATTATTTCAGAATGAGTTGTGGATGTAGCTACCAAAGTTTGTTTGGAAGATTTATAGGAGATAGCTTTTCCACCTTGTAAAAACACAAGCCTGTCTAAGATCTGGCATTATGGGGATCAGATATATGCCTGAAGAAAGGTTGGAATGAACCTTAGACCATCTCCAACCATTCCTCCCATATTTACCTCTATATGTACTTTCTATTATATTTTACTGCATCTCTCTAAAAAAACCCCACATACAGAACGTCTCCAACCATTCTCTCAATCTAGTTCCCCTATACACTATAACTCGGTTATTTAACACTTTTATCGGTTTTTGAAAGTTTAAGAAAATCATAGACTATTTGCACTACCATAATACACATTATTACTAGTTTACAAAACTTAAAAAATGTTAATATCTCAAAAATGAAGTAATTAAAAAATAGGGAAAGGTTAGAGCTCACCTCATACATGAAATGTTAATATCTCAAAAATGATGGAACGTGTCGTGGTTTCGAAAACCGAGGGGGACAATAGATATGTGTTTGGTAGGGGATGCTAGCACGGACTCACTTCGAATAGTGAATCACTGGACTCAAACGGTGAACTTGGGACACGGGGTTATACTGGTTCAAGCCGAAGCCCTAGTCCATTGTAGTGTTGATCGTAGTATTGCGATGGAAAGCGTTATAGCTTGTGTGCTTGTGTGTAAGAGATAGGAGAGCCTGTTCTTTTATAACTCAAGGGTAGGACCTTACAGAGATGATTTGTTCTATACCGGTATGTGGGCAATCTGTCCCTCTGGTTTGACATAGTGCTCCCGATGCAGTCTGTAGGGTCGTGCGTAGCCGTACTCCTAGTATAAACCTGTATAAACTGATGTGTTCCGTCGTGCTTGGCAAGAACATCGGGCTGCGATCGACATCGCTGTCCTTTCAAAAGCATTGTGTGGTATACCCCATCGTGCGTCGTCGGTAGCAAACACCGACAGCGACAAAAAATCCATCGGATTGAGAATAAAACCTTCATCCATACTCGCGGGTTTAAACTCCCGTCTCAACTCGTACCCTATCAAATTTTTACTCGCGAACACGCGGATAAAAGGTCTGTTTAGACAGGCGCCGTAGGCGCCGCAGCGGTGCCACACCTACGGTGGCTGATTTGGGCGCCACACCCGCGACAGCCGGAGTGTGGCGCCCGAGCCAGCCCACCAAACAGGCTCAAAATGTGGCTGTTGTCATCTCTAACGGCGGCAGTTTGTCCTGCCGGGTTCAGGCCTCCCTCCGTTTAATTCCTGCAGCGAGCCAGCGTGGAGTTGGCCGAACTCTTGTCGATGCGCATATGCGATCGGCTCGCGCCTGATGCCGCGCCGTGCAAAACCGACGTAGCCGCCTTGGACCGTCGAAAGATCCCCGCCACCTGCGCATCACGCCGATCCGGAGGACGTGGCCGTGTACACAGCAAAACTTTTGAGCATGCAGCCATCAATCAAACGGCCGGACGGATCGAGATCCATGGCGCCGTGCGACTCTGGACAAAATCAGTGTGTGTACGTGGGTGTGTACAGGTGTGCCACCTGCTGATGTGGTGCGCGCGTACGGAGACGATGGATGGTTGAACACAGCGCTGGAGGCAGTAGAGTGCGACTAGCGTGCGGTGCGGTTGCCAGTTGGGCGGGCCGCGGGCGTGTCTCTCCGTGTGCAGCAGGGGCCAGGTTTCTTCCAAAGATAGTACTCCCGTCCTAGTGTATTTGTTAGCTAAAGCGGGAATCAAATGTCAAAAAGTTTGCCAGGAGTGTAAGCAGGGGGCAAAGGGGAGAGGGAAAGCGACCGGACAAGGAAAATGCGACCAGTGAGCTAGCTATCTTTATTCGATTTAATTATTAACTTGGTCCAAGATTATTTAACATGTATCAAATAAACCTCAATACCCAGAAATAAATAAAGATTATATAACTGGGGCTGCGCCGCTGCGCTGAAGAAGGGTGATACAATCGATTGGGACTTGGACTCTTGCCGCCTATGTTTGCCACCTGGGCCGATCAGATTTCTGTCGTGGGAGTGAAAGACGGATAGACGATATACATCGAGGGAGGAAAGAAGTACAGTGGGATCTAGTTTGCCATCTACTATGAAAATAGTAATGACACAGTATGGCACAAAGTCCCAAATTCCCAATCATCACAATTCTAACATACCCAAAGGATTTATTAGTCATGTTTGGAACACGTACGGTGTTTATTCTGAGTCACACGAGACAACTATTTACCGCGGAACTTCTACGGAGTTACTATGTCACGAATCGCCAAACACTCTTGATGCGGTAAACTAACGATGTTCCGTAGAGACGTGTCGTGTCTCTCCCTAGCCTACGGTGTCTACGTCGATTGACTTTGAGACGAAGATCACATCACAATAATTGCTTGACACAAGACACACCTCCACTTGTACAAGCCAGTACATGCGGTGCATTACAATATTCGATTAAGGTTTGACCATTCAATACACACGTCCCTGACCAAATTAAGCTAGAGATCCAGAGGACACACGTGCACTTTACTTGTAAAAACTACCATTGCATAATGAATGGCATTCTTAATGGCTACTACCCTATCCGAATAGTGAGACTACAACTCATATTAATTTCAAATAAATATGACTATTTATTTACGATATCTGTCTTCCTTATTTTATCTCTATCTAGTTTTTAAATGAGTATTTGATTCAAATAAAAAGGTTATCGATTACATATTTGTAACTTTGGTTTCGATGGTTTCTCCTTCCGAGATCATTTGAAAAAAAATAATTTCAAATATGAGAAATTCAAATGTAATTTTTGGAGCCTAAATAATTTTAAATGGAAAAATACAAAATTGTAGATCTTTTCAAATACTGCAACTTACATCCAAACAATATCTCAACCTAAGACCATTTAAAAATATAAAATAATTTAAATTATTTATAAAAACACTACGTTAAAAAAATGTCACTACAAATGTATCTTTGATTTGCTAGCAGTTTTCTTACGAAAATCGCTAATACAAATCATGTATTTACGCTGATTGTGTCATAGGAGTGTGACACCAAGGTGCCAAGGGTACAACAAGAGAAAAACAGAGACATATAGGGGGAGGAGGTCTAGGGCCACTAGAATATGTTAGGATTTATGGGCTTGGCCCAGTTAAGAAATTCAAATAAATCCCAGAAAAATCTCAAAAGCCCATATAAGTGTATGGCTAGGGGATAGGTAGAACCAATAGCACCATATTGCTAGCTCTAGTGGAGTAGAGCTAGCTTAAATATGGAAGCCACACTCACTCACTAAGTCATGGATGAGAGGAGAGAGTGTGGAGAGCCACACGCGCGCGCTCGCTCGCCTGGCCTGGCCGAGGTGGGGCGAAGGGTGCGGGCACACGACATGCGCGTGAATGGTCCGCCGAAATCCGGCCCCTCGCCTTGCGGGGGCGCGGCTACCTTTTGACGTTTGATTTTTTGGTTTCTTGGCTGTTCCGTTTATCCTAACTGATCGCTATAAAATCTCAACTGATCGCGAAATTTTCGTGGGCGGATAAGATCGGAGGTCGCGGACTCGGCCCTATAAAAGGAGCACGACAGCCAGCATCCAAATCATCCCAGTTTAGCTTTCGCCTCTCTTCACAGCTGAGCCGCCTTCCAGTTCTCTTCATCCCGACCGCAGACGTGCATCTGCGATCAGGAGAGCAGGTCTCCGGAACCCTTCGCCTTCTAGATCCTGCACTAGGAGAGGGCGAATAAGGTTTTTGGGAAGCGTCTTCACGCGACTGCTCGTGATATTCTGACCTCGTCGACCCTGCTGATTTCGCTACTTCGACGTCGTCGACCCTGCTGATTCCGGCGCGCGCCATCTATCAGTATGTCTAATCAGTTCACATCATCTGATTTGACTTTTTACTTCAGTGCTTCTGATTTTGTCATGATTTATATTCAGGATTTAATCTGGAATTTGTCTAATTATTCAACAATCCAAAAACCTTATTGTAGATAATTTCCTAGTTTTTCTATGGCTGCTTTTGCCGACGCGCTGAAGCCAGAAAAGTTCAATGGTATGCACTTTAGGAGATGGCAAGTCAAGGCCACGCTCTGCCTGACTGCTATGAACGTCTTCCATGTTAGTAAAGGCAAACCTGAGGGTCCACTGACTCCTGAACAGGAGAAAGAGTACGACCATGCCAATACTATCTTTACGGGAGCAGTTCTTAGCGCCCTTGTTAACCGTCTGGTTGATGCGAATATTCAGCATACAGACGGGAAAGAGTTATGGGATGCACTTACTACCAAGTATGGTGCATCGGATGCTGGCAGTGACCTGTATATCATGGAGAGCTTTCATGATTATAAGATGGTTGATAATCGCTCTATTGTAGAGCAAGCTCATGAAATACAGTGTATAGCCAAGGAGCTCGACCACCTTAAGATAGTCCTTCCTGACAGATTTGTGGCTGGATGCATTATTGCAAAGTTGCCTTCTACATGGAGGAACTTCGCCACATCTCTGAAACATAAGAGACAGGAGATATCAGTTGAAAATCTGATAGCGTCTCTGGATGTTGAGGAGAAAGCTCAGGCTAAGGACACAGGATCTAAAGGAGGCGAGGGCCACTCTAGCGCCAACATGGTTCAGAAGAACCACAACAAGGGCAAAGGAAAGCCAAAATCTAACAAGCCCAACAAAACTACCAACTTCAAGAAGAAGAAGAACAAGACTGAACTGACATGTTTCGCATGTGGCGAGACGGGTCATTTTGCCAAGGATTGTCCTTATCGAGTAGATCGCTGTGGCAAAAAGGGCAATGTCAACACAGTGATCGCTAGCAATGAGGAAGACAAAGGGTATGGTAATTTACCTTTCATCTTCTCAGTATTTCAATCACCTAGTTGGTGGCTTGATACTGGTGCTAATGTTCATGTGTGTTCTGACATTAACTTGTTCTCTTCTTATCAGGGTGCCCGGGATTCTTCCGTCCTAATGGGGAATGGGTCACATGCTTTTGTTCATGGCACTGGCACGGTGGATCTGAAGTTTACTTCGGGAAAGATCGTGCAGCTGAAGAACGTGCATCATGTCCCTTCTATACACAAGAATCTCGTTAGCGAAATCCTTCTGTATGGAGATGGGTTCAAGGTAGTTTTGGAGTCCAATAAATTAGTTGTGTCTAAGTATGGACAATTTATTGGTAAAGGCTATGACTGCGGAGGCTTGTTCCGCTTTTCTCTGTTAGATTTCAATAATAAGTCTGTGAACCATATTTGCGCTAATGTTGATGATCTTACGAGTATTTGGCATTCTCGTTTGTGTCATATTAATTTTGGCTCTATGTCTCGGCTTGCAACCATGAGTTTAATTCCGAATATCACCATAGCCAAAGGTTCTAAGTGCCATAGTTGTGTGCAGTCGAAGCAACCTCGAAAGCCTCACAAGGCCGCTGAGGAGAGACACCTGGCACCTCTAGAACTCATACATTCTGATCTTTGTGAGATGAATGGTGTGTTGACAAAGGGTGGTAAGAGATACTTCATGACATTGATTGATGATGCGTCTAAATTTTGCTATGTATACTTGCTAAAAACTAAAGATGAGGCTTTAGACTACTTTAAAATCTATAAGACTGAAGTTGAAAACCAACTAGAGAGAAAGATCAAACGTCTTAGATCAGATCGTGGTGGTGAGTTCTTTCCCAAAGTCTTTGATGATTTCTGTGCAGAACATGACATTATTCATGAGAGGACTCCTCCCTATTCACCCGAGTCAAACGGGATTGCTGAAAGGAAAAACCGTACGTTGACTGACCTGGTGAATGCCATGTTAGACACTTGTGGTTTATCTAAGGCATGGTGGGGGGAGGCAGTCCTGACTTCATGTCATGTTCTGAATAGAATTCCTGTGGGCAAAGAAGAGAAAACCCCTTATGAGAAGTGGGTTGGGAGAAAACCATCACTTTTATACTTGCGCACTTGGGGGTGCATGGCAAAAGTCAATGTACCAATTAATAAAAAGCGCAAGCTTGATCCAAGGACAGTGGATTGTGTCTTTCTTAGATATGCTTCGTGTAGCATAGCATATAGATTTTTAGTAGTTAAATCTGAAGTTCCTGATGTGTATGTTGATACTATTATGGAATCACGTGATGCTACTTTCTTTGAACATATATTTCCAATGAAAGACATTCATAGCAATTCTAGATACTCTTCTGAGATAACTCCTGAACATAGTACACCTATTGAGAGTTTTGAACAACCACATGAAATTGTCCTAGAGGAGGATGACAATGATGCTCCTAAAAGGAGCAAGAGACAAAGAGTTGAAAAATCCTTTGGTGATGATTTCATTGTGTACCTTGTGGACGATACTCCTACTACCATTGCAGAAGCATTTGCATCTCCAGATGCAGATGATTGGAAAGAAGCAGTTCATAATGAGATGGACTCCATTCTTTCAAATGTTACGTGGGAAGTCACTGATCGACCCTATGGATGCAAACCTGTGGGTTGTAAGTGGGTGTTTAAGAAGAAGCTCAAGCCTGATGGTACAATTGAGAAGTACAAGGCTAGGCTTGTGGCTAAAGGCTATACTCAGAAAGAAGGAGAAGACTTCTTTGATACTTACTCACCTGTTGCTAGAATGACCACTATTCGAGTACTACTTTCTTTGGCTGCCTCGTATGGTCTCCTTGTTCATCAGATGGATGTAAAGATAGCTTTTCTTAATGGAGAGCTGGACGAGGAAATCTATATGGAACAGCCTGATGGATTTGTAGTAAAGGGTCAAGAAAGCAAGGTGTGCAAGTTATTGAAATCTCTGTATGGTCTGAAGCAAGCACCAAAGCAGTGGCATGAGAAGTTTGACACGACTCTAACGTCTGCAGGCTTTGCCATTAATGAGGCAGACAGGTGTGTATATTATCGCTGTGGTAGGGGCAAAGGAGTTATATTGTGCTTGTATGTTGATGATATATTGATATTTGGCACAAACATTGATGTGATCAACGAAGTCAAGTCTTTTCTATCAAAGAGTTTTGATATGAAAGATCTGGGAGAAGCTGATGTGATTCTAAACATCAAGTTGATTAAGGCAGATGGTGGGATTACTCTCTCGCAATCTCACTATGTTGAAAAGGTTTTGAAGCGATTTGGCTTCTCTGAGTGCAAACCTTCTCCAACACCTTATGATCCCAGTGTGACACTGCGAAAGAACAAGAGAATTGGTTTAGACCAATTGAGATACTCTCAGATTGTCGGTTCACTCATGTATCTTGCTGGTGCAACAAGGCCCGATATCTCATTTGTTGTGAGCAAATTGAGTAGGTTCATGTCAAACCCCGGGACTGATCATTGGCATGCACTTGAGCGGGTTATGCGCTACCTGCAAGGTACAATGAGTTATGGAATTCACTATTCTGGTCAGCATGCAGTACTTGAAGGATATAGTGATTCGAACTGGATATCTGATGCAGACGAGCTTTATGCCACCAGTGGTTATGTATTTACTATTGTTGGAGGTGCGGTATCATGGAGGTCATGCAAGCAGACCATTTTGACGACGTCAACCATGGAAGCCGAGCTAGCTGCACTTGACACAGCAATCGTTGAGGCAGAATGGTTGCGTGAACTCTTGATGGACTTGCCAGTGGTTGAGAAACCAATACCAGCTATCCTTATGAACTATGACAATCAGACAGTGATTGCTAAAGTGACGAGTTCTAAGGATAATGGAAAGTCATCAAGACATGTCAAAAGACGATTGAAGTTTGTCAGAAAGTTGAGAAACTCCGGAGTTATAAGTGTGACTTATATTTCAACAGATAAAAATCTGGCAGATCCTTTTACCAAGGGACTACAACGTAATGTGATAGAAATCGCATCGAGAGAGATGGGTATGAGACCCGAATAAAGTTGCCATGGTGGAAACCCAGTCTATGTGATCGGAGATCCCGTGAATTAGGTCCTGGGAAGAACAAGCCATTGGTGAACTGAGGAGAGTAACTTTTGACCCTCTCTAAGAAAAGATGCAATACTCTCAAATGCTGTAAGGCAGGTTGGCTTTATGCCTTAATGTGTTCTGTTGGCTTGTATTAGCAAAGATGTTGTCCTGCAGAACATTCTTGAAAGAACACACCTATATGAGTTAGACTGTTTAACGTCGTAGTTTATGAGATTTGGGTGATCTCTAGTAAACTCATGAAGAGACCTTGGAGTACGACGTATATGCTCCACCCGAGAAGGGGACTACTGGTAGCCAAGTACTGGTCATGACTTCATGTGAAACCCATTCACGCAAAACTTGCAATTCAAGGCATAGTCCATTGTCCAAGTTGTGAGTTGGTGTAGCTTGGTGTTCTAGGCGGAAGTTCAACTTAACAGTCTCTGCTGATGTCGGCGTTTCGAGACCGGGGGGTCCCTGAGCCGACGAGTGAAGTGTCGCCGCGTGCCCCAGCCCAGATGGGTCGACGCGGGGCCGAGCGCGAAGGGGGGGAAGCGAGGAGGCAGGAGATGGTCGTAAGAGAGGTGGAAGTCCCGCAACCTTTGTGTTCGTCCCGCGCCCAGGTCGGGTGCGCTTGCAGTAGGGGGTTACAAGCGTCCACACGGGGGAAGGAGCGAGCGGCCTCACGCGAGCGCCCGTCCCGTCCTCGTCCCCGCGCGGCCGACCTTATCTAAGAGGGCCCTGGTCCTTCCTTTTATAGGCATAAGGAGAGGATCCAGGTGTACAATGGGGGGTGTAGCAGAGTGCTACGTGTCTAGCGGAGGAGAGCTAGCGCCCTAAGTACATGCCATCGTGGCGGCCGGAGAGATTTTGGCGCCCGGTGTGTGATGTCGTGGTCGTCGGAGGAGCGCTGGAGCCTGGAGGAGGGACAGCTGTCGGGGCCGTCGAGTCCTTGCTGACGTCCTCTTGCTTCCGTAAGGGGGCCGAGAGCCGCCATCGTCAGGGAGCGTGCGGGACGCCATCATCGCCTATCTGGCGGAGCGAGCCAGATGGGACGCCGGTCTTGTTCTCCGTAGCCTGAGTCAGCTTGGAGTAGGGTAATGATGGCGCCTCCTGTTGACGTGGCCGGTCCGCGCCCTAGGTTGGGCGATGTGGGGGCTCCTCCGAGGTCGAGGTTGAGGTCGTCTTCCGTGGCCGAGGCCGAGTCCGAGTCCGAGCCCCTGGGTCGGGCGAGGCGGAGTTTGTCGTCTTCTGGAGCTTAGCCCGAGTGCGAGCCCTGGGTCGGGCGGAGCGGAGTTCGCCGTCTTCTGGGGCTTAGCCCGAGTTCGAGCCCTGGGTCGGTCGGAGCGGAGTTTCCCACGGTGTGCGGCCGGGCCTGACTGCCTGTCAGCCTCACTCTGTCAAGTGGCACCGCAGTCGGAGCAGCGCAGGCGGCGCTGTCTTTCTATCAGACTGGTCAGTGGAGCGGTAAAGTGACGGCGGTCACTTCGGCTCTGTCAGCTGAGGGGTGCGCGTCAGGATAAAGGTGTCAGGCTACCTTTGCATTAAATGCTCCTGCGATTTGGTCGGGGTTGCTTCTCGGCGAAGACAGGGCCTCGGGCGAGCCAGGAATGTGTTCGCCGCTGGAGGGGGGCCTCGGGCGAGGCGGAGATCCTCCGGGGTCGGCTGCCCTTGTCCGAGGCTAGGCTCGGGCGAGGCGTGATCGAGTCCCTTGAATGGACTGATCCCTGACTTGATTGTACCCATCAGGCCTTTGCGGCTTTATGCTGATGGGGGTTACCAGCTAAGAATTAGGAGCCTTGAGGGTACCCCTAATTATGGTCCCCGACAGTAGCCCCCGAGCCTCGAAGGGAGTGTTAGCACTCGCTTGGAGGCTTTCGTCGCACTTTTTTTGCAAGGGGACCAGCCTTTCTCTGTTGCATTTTTGTTCCGGTGGGTGCGCGCGAGCGCACCCGCCGGGTGTAGCCCCCGAGGCCTCGGAGGAGTGGTTTGACTCCTCCGAGGTCTTAACGCCTCGTGCAATGCTTCAGCTGGTCTGGTCGTTCCCTCATGCGAGTTGGCCGTAGCCCGGGTGTACGGTCGGGTCCCAGGTTTTCGGGCTGGTATGTTGACGCTGTCAACGGTTTGGCCGGGGCCGGGTTTGCGAGAGCAGCCCCCGAGCCTCTGCACAGGGCGAGAGGGCGATCAGGGACAGACTCGACTTTTTTATATACGCCCCTGCGTCGCCTTTCCGCAAGGAGGAGGGGGGGAGAGCGCCATGTTGCCCTCGGTGGGCGCCGAACATGGTGTCTCCGGTGAGCTGCAAGAGGGTGATCCGAGCGGACGCCCGTGCCCCATTCGTTAGGGGTCGGCTAGGGGCCCAGAGGCGTGCCCAAAAGTACCTGCGGGTGATCTGCCGGACCCGGTCCCCTGGCGACGGGGTCCGAGGGCTTGATGCCTCCCTCTGATGGGACTCCGTTACAAGATCGTTCCCGCTGGTCTCGGAAATGTCCTAGGGTACCTCGGGAGCACAGCCCGAGCCTTGGTTATGTATCGAACGTACCCATGGTCATCCCTCGCTCTGTGTCTGAGGCGGCTGTGAACCCTTCGGGGGCCAGCCTTCGAACCCCTGATCAGTAGTGGGCGCGGAGCCCGAGTAGCCTGAGGCGGTCGTTGAACCCTTCCGAGGGGCCGGCCTTTGAACCTCTGACCAGTAGTGGGTGTGGGGCCCACGTGCTTTGAGGCGGCTGTTGAACCCTTCCGAGGGGCCAACCTTCGAACCTCTGATCAGTAGGGAGGCTCGGAGCCTGGTTCCTTCACAGGGAAGGATCCCTTTCGGGGTATCCCCTTTCCCGGTCCCTGTTGCAAGAGAGAGAAAGAGGAAAAAAGGAAAAGGATACGAAATCGAACGACGTGGCGTACCTTTTTTGACGCGGTTATTGTGGCGAAGGCGAAGCGTTGCTCGTTTCTCCTGCCAGAGGCGCCGCCTGTCCCGCCGCGGAGTTAATGCGACGGGGCGAGTGGTTCGCAGGGCAGCCGTTGCGCGTGCGCGAGCCGTTCGAGGAACGGAACACGGGCGCGTTGTCTTCACGCCGTGAGAGAGGGTTCTCTCGCTGCTCCCAGATGGGACGTAAGCTTGGCTGATGACGTGACCGCTGCTCCTGCCCGCCTGCCACCGCCATCACTGCCGGCCCAATTTTGACCGCATTTGACCGTCGCGCTTGGCTGGCATTGCAGGGTTGCCTCGAGTCACGGTATTGACTCCGCAGTCGAGGAGGCGTGGTAGTGGCGTGAGTGGCGATGCAGTTACTCACACGTAGCGACCGGCGCACCAGTTGCATGACGCGTGGGCCTGGTCCTCCAAGCTGGGCGCGTTGGGAGTCGGAGAGGTGCGCCCACTTGGCGCGGTTGCATGCCGCCTGCATGGCTGCCCGCCCTTTCGCCCGCTAGTCTGGGCAAAAGTGGTGGAGTGCTTGTAACCGTTGGGCGGTTGCACGCACCGCGCACGGCGGTTTGGCCTCTTCTGCTCTGGGCTGGCTTGCATGACGTGTGGGACCCGGCCCCCGCGTCGTAGGGGAGGACCTTGGAGCGTGTTGGAGAAGACTCAGCCCACGACGGTTGGGGACGCAAGTAGGGAGAGTCCCCTTTAAAAGGAGGGTGACCCTCCTGGAAGGCGACTGTGTCTTCGCGCTCCCTTATGCGTCGTGTCTTTCCACCTTCCAAGCCCCCGGATGGGGGATATTCGCCGTCTTTCCGCTTCGTCGTTGGAGGAACGCAACTCTGCGGGAGTTGGTACCTTTCAGCCGTTGTTCGGCTTCAAGGATTTTCATCATGCAGCCCGGCTGCACCCCTACGCCGGCGGTCACCTAAGACGGTGACCTCCAGTTCGATGGAGGGGGAAAGCGAGCCGGGCTGCGGCCTCTGCCCCTCCCTCAGCCTCAGGGATTTTCATCACCAGGGCTGGGGAGGGGAGTGTGCCGAGTTGGGGTCGGCCCCCCGTGTGTGCAGTGGCCCGCTCCTTCCCTCAGTGATCGGGGGAAGGGCGGGAGTCGTCCGTGGCGCTGGCAGCTGCACCGTGCCCGGCTCTCTGAGCCGAGCGGCTTCGGAGCCGCTCCCGGTGTCGCCTCCCGCCACGGCAGCTGGAAGAGGTTCCGCCGCCGACGAGCTTGCCGGCGCCACCTGCGGACCGACCTCCAACTCTACGGCCTTCTGCCCATCCTTGCCTCACGAGTTTGGGCACGGGCGGGGGCCTCCTGGCAGCAGCATCCGCCCTGATGTCATCGCTGCCACTGTTCGGCCCCCCGGAGCAGAAGTCTTCATCGTCGCCGCTGCTGGGGCGGGCGACGGCGAGCCGTTCGTCGGTCTCCTGTTGCTCCGCAGGCCCCTCCCCCATCGAGTGGGGTTGTTCGTACCTGCGGAGGTGGAACCGGAGTTCCATTTGTAATGGCACCTTGAGTGCCGGTGTTTTTGTTCATTGTGGCTATCAAGGCCTGAACACGTATGTAAATCCGGCACGGAGCCATGTTTTTTCCCATTTTCGAGCACTAAGACTCGCCTGTTGGTTGTCTGAACCGCTTCACCAAGCGCGAGTTGCCCCGTGTAAAGGTGACGAGTGAGGTATCCGTATCCCGGAGGCGTAGGAGTCCCTCGGCTCGGTCAGCCTTGTTGTTCGGGGCTTCCTTTGCTTCGATGAGCCGAGGCCAGGGGTAGCGGTGCCAGCGCGAACAGAGGCAGAGTCGGCTCGAAAAGAAGACCAGGTCGGCCGGAGCCTGGCCGGGTCGTCCGCTAGTGGGACCGACGCCGGAATCGACCTGCCGAGGCCTCGTGCCGGGCTGATGTCCTCGGGGGACAGCTAGCCGAGGCCCCGGGGTGACCGGCCGAGCCGCCTGCTCGGGACGGATTCTTGGAGAAGACCCTAGCGGCGATGGCCCGGGCTTGGTGATGATGTTGTCCTTCAGAGCGGGGACCCTTGGACCGTGTCGCCGTCCGAGGCTAGGTCGGACCTCGCCAAAGGTGTTGTTGATGCCGAGGGTGCTGCCGCTCCCTTTAGCCGTTGAGATCCGAGCCTGCAGGATCGGATTGTCTTGTAGCGCGTGTTTTCTGCGGCCGCCGAGGCCGAAACACACCCTCTCCGTATTGTAAAGCCGCGTCTCCTTTCCTCTTGTTTCGAGTATCTGGACTTTTTTGTCGGTAACAGAACTGTTTGTGCGAGCGAGAGTTGCTTCTCACGGAAGGTGATGAGTGAGGTATCCGTATCCCGGAGGCGTAGGAGTTCCTCGGCTCGGTCGGCCTTGCCGCTTACGCGCACTCTTACCCGTCCATGGGGTTCTGTCACCGACGCGGTCGAGAAGGCTCGAAGAATCGCTCCGGCGGAAGAGCTTCCGAACATGAAGACTTGTTCGGTCCGCGGAATCACTTATCCGAACGTGAGTTACTTATGGCAGAAGGTGATGAGTGAGGTATCCGTATCCCGGAGGCGTAGGAGTCCCTCGGCTCGGTCATCCTTGGCTGCTTACGTGTACTCCGTCGTTTTCAGGATCCACTTTCAAAGTAGTCGAAAAGCACGAAAGACATTCCGGCAGAAAAGATCTTTTTTCGAGGAAAATTTCGACGCAGAGGGGGTTCCCCCCTTTTAGCCCTTGAGGGAGGGTCGGGCTTTGCCGAGGCAAGGCTGACCCTTCCTTGATGACTAAACTTTGCGTGGGAGCGAGGTATATGAACAACTTGAAAACATCTTAAGGGTAGAAGCGACGTAGCTGTTGGATGTTCCAAGCGTTGTTGTAGACCTCGCCTTGACTGTTGGCCAGCTTGTATGTTCCGGGCTTTAGAACTTTGGCGATGACGAACGGCCCCTCACAGGGGGGCTTGAGCTTGTGTCGACCTCGGCGTCTTGTCGCAACCGAAGCACCAGGTCGCCCACCTGGAGGTCTCGGGACCGGACCCCTCGGGCGTGGTAGCGTCACACGGACTGCTGGTACCGCGCCGAGTGTAGTAAGGCCTTGCCCCGAGCCTCTTCCAGCTGGTCCAACGAGTCTTCTCGACTAGCTTGGTTGCTTTGGCTGTCATAGACCCTCGTCCTTGGGGAACCGTATTCCAGGTCTATGGGCAAGACGGCCTCGGCCCCATAGACTAGAAAGAACGACGTGAAGCCCGTGGCTCGGCTTGGTGTCGTTCTCAGGCTCCAGACCACCGAGGGGAGTTCCTTCATCCATCGCTTGCCGAACTTGTTGAGGTCGAGGCTTGAGCCCTTGTAGAATCATGCCGTTGGCACGCTCTACTTGCCCATTCGTCATGGGATGAGCCACGGCGGCCCAGTCTACCCGGATGTGGTGATCCTCGCAGAAGTCCAGGAACTTTCTGCCGGTGAACTGGGTGTCGTTGTCGGTGATGATGGAGTTCGGGATCCCAAAACGATGGATGATGTTGGTGAAGAACGCCACCGCCTGCTCGGACCTGATGCTGTTTAGGGTTCGGACCTCGATCCACTTGGAAAATTTGTCGATGTCGACCAACAGGTGCGTGTAGCCCCCGGGTGCCTTCTGCAAGGGGTCGACGAGGTCCAGACCCCACACAGCAAAAGGCCATGTGATGGGTATCGTCTGTAGAGCCTGAGCGGGCAGGTGGGTCTGCCTTGCGTAGAACTGACACCCTTCGCAGGCGCGGACGATTCTAGTGGCGTCGGCCACCGCCGTTGGCCAGTAGAAACCTTATCGGAAAGCATTTCCGACAAGGGCTCGAGGCGCTGCGTGGTGGTCGCAAGCCCCCGAGTGTATTTCTCGGAGGAGTTCCTGACCTTCGGTGGTGGAGATGCATCGCTGGAGGATGCCTGAAGGGCTGCGGTGGTAGAGCTCCTTCCCTTCTCCCAGCAAGACGAACGACTTGGCGCGCCGCGCCAACCGCCGAGCTTCGGCTCGGTCAAGGGGTAGCTCTCCTTGGTGGAGATATTGCAGGTATGGGGTATGCCAGTTTAGAACAGGCGTGACCCCGCTTCGCTCCCCCTCGACGTGCAGTGTTTCGCCCTCGGGGGCCGAGGGTACCTCGGGCGGAGCTGAGGGTGCCTCAGACTGAGCCGAGGGTGCCTCGGAAGGTGCTGAGGGTACCTCGGGCTGGGCCGAGGGTGCCTCGGGCTCGGGCGCGTCGTCGATCTTGACGGAGGGTTGATGCAGATCTCGGGAGAAGATGTCCAGGGGAACCGTCGTTCACCCCGAGACTATTTTAGCCAGCTCGTCCGCAGTCTCGTTGTAGCGCCGAGCGATGTGGTTGAGCTCAAGCCCGTAGAACTTGTCTTCCAGGCGCCGAACTTCATCGCAGTAGGCCTCCATCTTCGGGTCGCGGCAGTGGGAGTTCTTCATGACTTGGTCGATGACGAGCTGCGAGTCACCGCGAGCGTCGAGGCGTCAGACCCCTAGCTCGACGGCGATCCGCAATCCGTTGACCAGAGCCTCGTACTCAGCTACATTGTTGGACACCGGGAAGTGGAGGCGTAGCACGTAGCGTAGGTGCTTCCCGAGGGGCGAGATGAAGAGTAGGCATGCGCTGGCTTCTGTCTTCATCAGCGACCCATCGAAGAACATGGTCCAGAGCTCCGGTTGGATCGGGGTCGTTGGTAGCTGGGTGTCGACCCATTCAGCCACGAAGTCCGCCAAGACCTGGGATTTGATGGCCTTCCGAGGGGCGAACGAGATTGTTTCGCCCATGATTTCCACCGCCCACTTTGCAATCCTACCCGAAGCCTCTCGGCAATGGATGATCTCCCCCAGGGGGAAGGATGACACCACAGTTACCGGATGAGACTCGAAGTAGTGTCACAACTTCCGCCGTGTCAGGATCACCGCGTACAGCAGCTTCTGGACTTGTGGGTAGCGAATTTTGGTTTCAGACAGTACCTTGCTAACGAAGTAGACTGGCCTCTGAACGGGCAATGCATGCCCCTCTTCTTGCCTTTCGACCACAATCGCGGCGCTAACCACCTGAGTGGTCGCGGCGACGTAGACCAAGAGGGCTTCTCCGGCAGCGGGGGACACCAAGATAGGCGCCTTCGTGAGGAGCGCCTTCAGGTTCCCGAGGGCTTCCTCGGCCTCAGGGGTCCAAGTGAAGCGCTCGGCCTTCCTTAAGAGGCGGTACAGGGGTAGGCCTCTTTCGCCGAGGCGTGAGATGAAGCGGCTCAGAGCCGCGAGACATCCCATGACCCTCTGTACGCCTTTCAAGTCCTGGATGGGCCCCATGCTGGTGATGGCTGCGATCTTTTCCGGGTTGGCTTCGATGCCCCGCTCGGAGACGATGAACCCCAAGAGCATGCCTCGGGGCACCCCGAAGACACACTTTTCGGGATTGAGCTTGACACCTTTCGCCTTGAGACATCGGAATGTCACTTCAAGGTCAGAAAGGAGGTCGGAGGCTTTCCTCGTCTTGACTACGATGTCATCGACGTAGGCCTCAACCGTGCGTCCAATGTGCTCGCCGAACACATGGTTCATGCACCGCTGGTACGTCGCGCCCGCGTTCCTCAAGCCGAACGGCATGGTGACATAGCAGTACATGCCGAAGGGTGTGATGAAAGAAGTCGCGAGCTGGTCGGACTCTTTCATCCTGATTTGGTGATACCCTGAGTAAGCATCGAGGAAAGACAGGGTTTCGCACCCAGCAGTGGAATCCACGATCTGATCGATGCGAGGCAGAGGGTAGGGAACCTTCGGACATGCTTTGTTCAGACCAGTGTAGTCTACACACATCTGCCATTTCCCTCCTTTCTTTCTCACAAGCATAGGGTTGGCAAGCCATTCGGGATGGAATACCTCTTTGATGAACCCTGCCGCCAATAGCTTATGGATCTCCTCGCCTATGGCTCTGCGCTTCTCCTCGTCGAATCGGCGCAGAGGCTGCTTGACCGGTCGGGCTCCGGCCCGGATGTCCAGCGAGTGCTCGGCGACATCCCTCGGTATGCCGGGCATGTCCGAGGGACTCCACGCGAAGACGTCGGCGTTCGCGCGGAGAAAGTCGGCGAGCACTGCTTCCTATTTGGGATCGAGCCCGGAGCCGACCCGGACTTGCTTGGAGGCGTCGCTGCTGGGGTCGAGGGGGACAGACTTAACCGTCTCCGCTGGCTCGAAGTTGCCGGCATGACGCTTCACGTCTGGCACCTCCTTAGAGAGGCTCTCCAGGTCGGCGATGTGGGCCTCAGACTCGGCGAGGGCCTCGGCGTACTCCACGCACTCCACGTCGCATTCGAACGCATGTTTGTACGTGGGGCCGACGGTGATGACCCCGTTGGGGCCCGGTATCTTGAGCTTGAGGTAGGTGTAGTTGGGGACGGCCATGAACTTCGCGTAGCAAGGCCTCCCCAATACCGCGTGGTAGGTTCCTCGGAACCCGACCACCTCGAACGTCAGGGTCTCCCTTCAGAAGTTGGAGGGTGTTCCGAAGCAGACGGGAAGATCGAGTTGTCCGAGGGGCTGGACGCGCTTCCCAGGGATGATCCCATGGAAAGGCGCAGCGCCCGCCCGGACCGAGGACAGATCAATACGCAGAAGCCCGAGGGTCTCGGCGTAGATGATGTTGAGGCTGCTGCCTCCGTCCATGAGGACCTTGGTGAGCCTGACGTCGCCGATGACGGGGTCGACGACGAGCGGGTACCTCCCCGGGCTCGGCACATGGTCGGGGTGGTCGGCTTGGTCGAAGGTGATGGCCTTGTCGGACCAGTCTAGGTAGACTGGCGCCGCCACCTTCACCGAACAGACCTCCCGGCGCTCTTGCTTGCGGTGCCGAGCCGAGGCGTTCGCCGCTTGCCCGCCGTAGATCATGAAGCAGTCGCGGACCTCGGGGAACTCTCCTGCCTGGTGATCTTCCTTCTTGTCATCGTCGCGGGCCCTGCCACCCTCCGCGGGTGGCCCGGCCCTGTGGAAGTGGCACCGAAGCATGACGCACTCCTCAAGGGTATGCTTGACGGGCCCCTGGTGATAGGGGCATGGCTCCTTGAGCATCTTGTCGAAGAGGTTGGGACCTCCGAGGGGTTTCCGAGGGTTCTTGTACTCGGCGGCGGCGACATGGTCCGCATCGGCGGCGTCGCGTTTCGCTTGCGACTTCTTCTTGCCCTTCTTCCTGGCGCCGCGCTGAGCTGACGCCTCAGGGGCATCTTTCGATGGGCGGCCCTGGGGCTGCTTGTCCTTCCGGAAGATAGCCTCGACCGCCTCCTGACCGGAGGCGAACTTGGTGGCGATGTCCATCAGCTCGCTCGCCCTGGTGGGGGTCTTGCGACCCAGCTTGCTAACCAGGTCGCGGCAGGTGGTGCCGGCGAGGAATGCGCCGATGACATCCGAGTCGGTGATGTTGGGCAGCTCGGTGCGCTGCTTCGAGAATCACTGGATGTAGTCTCAGAGACTCTCTCGGCTGCTGTCGGCAGCTTCGGAGGTCCCAGGAATTCCCAGGGCGCACGTACGTGCCCTGGAAATTGCCGGCGAAAGCTTGGACTAGGTCGTCCCAGTCGGAGATCTGCCCCGGAGGTAGGTGCTCCAACCAGGCGCGAGCGGTGTCGGAGAGGAACAGGGGGAGGTTGCGGATGACGAGGTTGTCATCGTTCGTTCCGCCCAGTTGGCAGGCCAGACGGTAGTCTGCGAGCCACAGTTCCGGTCTCGTCTCCCCCGAGTACTTTGTGATAGTAGTCGGGGGTCGGAACCGGGTCGGGAACGACGCCCGTCGTATGGCCCGGCTGAAGGCCTGCGGACCGGGTGGTTCGGGCGAGGGACTCCGATCCTCCCCGCTGTCGTAGCGTCCCCCATGCCTGGGGTGGTAGCCTCGGCGCACCCTCTCGTCGATGTGGGCCCGACGATCGCGGTGATGGTGCTCGTTGCCGAGGCGACCCGGGGCCGCAGGCGCTGTGTTGCGCGTGCGCCCGGTGCAGACCGAGGCTTCCCGCATGAATCGGGAAGTCGCGGCATGACGCTCCGAGGGGTACCCCTGCCTTCGGGAGGCGGAGCTCTCGGCCCGCCGGACCGCGGCGCCTTCCAGGAGGTCCTTGAGCTCTCCCTGGATTCACCGCCCCTCGGTGGTTGATGGCTCCGGCATCGTGCGTAGGAGCATTGCTGCTGCAGCCAGGTTCTGGCCGACCCCACTGGATGCGGGTGGCGGCCTGACCCTGACATCGTCGGCGATGCGGCGCTGGAAGCCCTGGGGTAGATGACGCATTTCTCCGGCCGGAGGTTGGCCCGCCCATGCCTGCCCGACGTCCCGTCGGATTGGCTCAAGCGCTCCTGCTCCCTCGTCGAGCCTGGCCTGCACCCCGCGGACTTGCTCGAGTCGTGGATCGTGA
Source organism: Zea mays (assembly GCF_902167145.1). Classification (NCBI taxonomy): domain Eukaryota; kingdom Viridiplantae; phylum Streptophyta; class Magnoliopsida; order Poales; family Poaceae; genus Zea; species Zea mays. Next base: position 166,204,688 of record NC_050102.1, read on the forward strand.
CCCCCCGCCGGAACGGAGACCACGGCTAGCTCCCGCGAGATGTCAACGCGAGGCATCGACCTAGGGAGATCACTGTCCTCCGGCATGCCGAGATGGTTGCCTTCGGAGGGACCCCCTAGATTGACGTGGAAACATTCGCGGCTCGGGCCGTAGTCCTCGTCGCCGAGGCTACGGCTACCGTCGGAACAGTCGGAAAGGCAGTAGTCGCATGCGGTCATGAGGTCCCGCATGGCATCGGGGTTGCCAAGTCCGGAGAAATCCCAATGGAAACTGGGCTCGTCGTCTTCCTCGGACCCAGAGGGCCCGTAGGTCAAGACGTCCGTCAGCCGGTCCCAAGGTGACCGCATACGAAACCCCAGAGAGTTCGGATTCGCCTCTTCGAGGGCGTCCGCCAAAGCGGAGCCGCTAGGCGGGTCGAGGCTAAATCTGAAAGGCGTGGGATGGGAATCGGTCGGTACCTCTTGGTCGACGGGCGGTGATGAGGTCACGTCGGGGGCTGACTGCACCGTCGTCTCAGGTTCGAGGGCGACATCCAGCAAGCCTTTCGCGAGCGTGCTGGTGTCGTCCGTTTGCTCAGAGTTGACGTGTCGCGGGGAGACAGCGCCCGTCTTCGTCTCAAGCGCGAGGCCGGTGCCCGGCGCGCCCCCCGTTGGAGTGCTGGCGTTGTCGACTCGCTCGACGGCCGACGAGGCGCCGCCTCCTGCTTGGCCTTGGTTGCCCCGCCTCCTCCTCCTCCGTCGACGGGGAAGAGGATGGGGTGAGCCCGAAGGTTGTTCTTCCACCACGCGGGGAAGACGTCGTCGATCCCGCCGCCGGCGGGCGGACTGTCGGCCGCCATTGTCGCTGTCGCCCGGCGGTGGAAAGAGCATCATGTCGTAGCTGCCGTCGAGGGACATGAACTCAAGGCTCCCGAAACGGAGCACCGTCCCCAGCCGGAGAGGTTGCTGGAGACTACCCATCTGAAGCTTGACGGGAAGCTGTTCGTCAACACGCAGCAGGCCCCTACCTGGCGTGCCAACTGTCGGCGTTTCGAGACCGGGGGGTCCCTGAGCCGATGAGTGAAGTGTCGCCGCGTGCCCCAGCCCAGATGGGTCGACGCGGGGCCGAGCGCGAAGGGGGGAAAGCGAGGAGGCAGGAGATGGGTCGTGAGAGAGGTGGAAGTCTCGCGGCCTTCGTGTTCGTCCCGCGCCCAGGTCGGGTGCGCTTGCAGTAGGGGGTTACAAGCGTCCACACGGGGGAAGGAGCGAGCGGCCTCACGCGAGCGCCCGTCCCGTCCTCGTCCCCGCGCGGCCGACCTTCTCTAAGAGGGCCCCGGTCCTTCCTTTTATAGGCATAAGGAGAGGATCCAGGTGTACAATGGGGGGTGTAGCAGAGTGCTACGTGTCTAGCGGAGGAGAGCTAGCGCCCTAAGTACATGTCATCGTGGCGGCCGGAGAGATTTTGGCGCCCAGTGTGTGATGTCGTGGTCGTCGGAGGAGCGCTGGAGCCTGGAGGAGGGACAGCTGTCGGGGCCGTCGAGTCCTTGCTGACGTCCTCTTGCTTCCGTAAGGGGGCCGAGAGCCGCCATCGTCAGGGAGCGTGCGGGACGCCATCATCGCCTATCTGGCGGAGCGAGCCAGATGGGACGCCGGTCTTGTTCTCCGTAGCCTGAGTCAGCTTGGAGTAGGGTAATGATGGCGCCTCCTGTTGACGTGGCCGGTCCGCGCCCTAGGTTGGGCGATGTGGGGGCTCCTCCGAGGTCGAGGTCGTCTTCCGTGGCCGAGGCCGAGTCCGAGCCCCTAGGTCTGGCGAGGCGGAGTTCGTCGTCTTCTGGGGCTTAGCCCGAGTCCGAGCCCTGGGTCGGGCAGAGCGGAGTTCGCCGTCTTCCGGGGCTTAGCCCGAGTCCGAGCCCTGGGTCGGGCGGAGCGGAGTTTCCCACGGTGTGCGGCCGGGCCCGACTGCCTGTCAGCCTCACTCTGTCAAGTGGCACCGCAGTCGGAGCGGCGCAGGCGGCGCTGTCTTTCTATCAGACTGGTCAGTAGAGCGGCGAAGTGACGGCGGTCACTTCGGCTCTGTCAGCTGAGGGGCGCGCGTTAGGATAAAGGTGTCAGGCTACCTTTGCATTAAATGCTCCTGCGATTTGGTCGGGGTTGCTTCTCGGCGAAGACAGGGCCTCGGGCGAGCCGGGAACGTGTTCGCCGCTGGAGGGGGGCCTCGGGCGAGGCGGAGATCCTCCGGGGTCGGCTGCCCTTATCCGAGGCTAGGCTCGGGCGAGGCGTGATCGAGTCCCTTGAATGGACTGATCCCTGACTTGATTGTACCCATCAGGCCTTTGCGGCTTTATGCTGATGGGGGTTACCAGCTGAGAATTAGGAGCCTTGAGGGTACCCCTAATTATGGTCCCCGACAGCTGAAAAACTAGTATATTAAATAGTAGTGAACAGTGGTGAAAACTGCAGATGGGCATTTGAGATCTGGTGGGGGATTGTTAGGATTTATGGGCTTGGCCCAGTTGAGAAATTCAAATAAATCCCAGAAAAATCTCAAAAGCCCATATAAGTGTATGGCTAGGGGATAGGTGGAACCAATAGCACCATATTGCTAGCTCTAGTGGAGTAGAGCTAGCTTAAATATGAAAGTCACACTCACTCACCAAGTCATGGATGAGAGGAGAGTGTGTGGAGAGCCACACGCGCGCGCTCGCTCGGCTGGCCTGGCCTGGCCTGGCCGGGGCGAACGGCGCGGGCGCACGACATGCGCGTGAATGGTCTGCCGAAATCTGGCCCCTCGCCTTGCGGGGGCGCGACTACCTTTTGCCGTTTGATTTTTTGGTTTCTTTGTTGTTACGTTTATCCTAACCGATCACTATAAAATCTCAACTGATCGCGAGATTTTCGTGGGCGGATAAGATCGGAGGTCGCGGACTCGGCCCTATAAAAGGAGCCCGGCAGCCAGCATCCAAATCATCCCAGTTTAGCTTTTGCCTCTCTTCACAGCTGAGCCGCCTTCCAGTTCTCTTCATCCCGACCGCAGACGTGCATCTGCGATCAGGAGAGCAGGTCTCCAGAACCCTTCGCCTTCTAGATCCTGCACTGGGAGAGGGCGAATAAGGTTTTTGGGAAGCGTCTTCACGCGACTGCTCGTGATATTCTGACCTCATCGACCCTGCTGATTTCGCTACTTCGACGTCGTCGACCCTGCTGATTCCGGCGCGCGCCATCTATCAGTATGTCTAATCAGTTCGCATCATCTGATTTGACTTTTTACTTCAGTACTTCTGATTTTGTCATGATTTATATTCGGAATTTAATCTGAAATTTGTCTAATTATTCAATAGAATAGAGCCTCAATATGACAGAATGCGCACGCATGATGTAGAGGTCCAGATCACTTGAACACAATATTCTATGTACTCTATACGGCGAGTGGTTAGATGTAAGTATAGGTAGTGCTTAAACTCTCACATGGTGACTGAGCTAGTGAGTGAGAACAACTCTAGTTGTTCCTTGTGACGTCTACCAAGAGAGAGCATTCGATCATGGAGAAGCGAACCCCTTTTTATGTTGTTCAACATCTCCCTTTTACACCACAAAGGAGAGAGAGAGAGAGTTATATCCCTATATGGATAACGGGCCCTGCCCAACATAAGTCTAACTACTCTTATCATATGGTAGTTCTTTAACCATACATGAAGCATACCTTTGGTGTGCCATAGCGAACCATACATGATGCATACCTTCAGTGTGCCATAGCGATGAGTGTGACATGTCACAATGGCATATATGAGTGCCCATACTATCAGGTACGACATAGTTGGTAGGTGCGAGGTTTGGCCCTCTGGGCACAGTGCTCGAGTGTGAAGCTGGCACTGAGCTAGGTCATTAGTGGGTTCATCTTCTGATGATGGAGTTGTAAAGTGTGTTTTGTCAGCATATGACGATATGCCTTTTATGGATGTTGTGAGCCGGTATTATTTAAAAACTCTAGTAAAATTTTGATATTCATTGACATTTTTAAGCAAAGCGGCAACCTAAATACATGATTTTTATCGACAGTTTCCTTAAAAATTGTTATGCTCTATTTGGATGTCGATATTGGAGTGCATGAAATTGATTTGAGTTCAATTACAAATCAGCCATGGTATTGAAATGAGATATAATTTCAATTCTATTGTTTGGATTGTCACCGAATTGGAGTTTAGAATTCTGTGGTCCAATTCCTCCCAATACAAAGGAGTGATGCTCTATAATGGGAGAGTGAGTTTTTAGTTATAGTCCAAATTTAGGGAATTGGGTCTCTAATTTGAATCTCAATTCCATATGTAACCAAACAATAGAATTGTAGAAAGCTGATACCAATTTCTAATTATGTGCTCCAATATCTACGTCCAAACGAGGTACTAGGTAGTAAAGATGTATTTATATTGACAGTTCGTAACTACTATGACCCACAGTTCTATTTATAATTTTATACTGACGCCTAAACATTATAAACCGCTATATTTATAAAAATGGATTCCGCACTAATGTTTAAGTAGTAAATTTAGAAAATCCTTTGAAAATTTTCAAATGGAAAAAACACGTGTCATGCATCTCGGTCAGATCCTAAAACGTCTACGTCAGATATGTCCCCACTCCCCACGCAACTTTTTTTTTGCGTGTGGTGGTGTGCGTGTGTATGATCTTAGTTTAAGGGCTATTTTGACGACCCGTTTTTACAAGGATTCTTATTTTACTTTGAAAAAGTAAACTAATTTCTCTTATAAAATAAAAAACTTTTTAAAAAATAGGGTTGTCAAACTAGCTCTAAATTAAAAGAAAAAGAAAAAAAAGAAATGAAAGTGAGCCCTAGCATCTATTAGTAGATGTACGTACCCTAGTTCGTGGTCAGTATTCCTGAAACAAACGAATAATCAAAGCGAAAATGCTGCAAAGAGTGTAGCTTAAGAAACGCGATGATGTATCGAGGCGAGAAGGTCTCATCCACTCCATCAAACGTGTGTGCGACTGAGTTCCTAGGCTTTTCCATCGGTTTTCAGGAGCAGTTTGCTGTCAATCAAATAAAGTGAAATAAATAAATAGATTCACAAGAAGTGAAGCTTGCTCTTTATTCAGAGCCTTATCGCTCACCGAGTTAAAAAAAAATAGTTTTACAAGTGAAGGGAAGCCCTACCATGCAAATGGGATCTAATCTACAAATGACGTCGTCGAATGCTGCTTGTAATGGCAATTTTGGGTTGATTATTGACTCGGTCGTCAACCAGACACCTGAACGCCATTCCCTAATCAAGCTAGCAACTAACTAAGCACCGGTCATTAGTTTAAGCAAGTGGTTGCTAAGTCCAAACCAACTAACTGGGCAACCACAAAGTTGCTGCACTAACGGTACGGATTCAGACTCAATATTTCCCGTAACGAAGTTCATTTACCAAACATATATTTCTGATGCAAATATTACTTCATGCATGAAATTAATTAAACACCCTTTGTCAAATTCAGGCCGGCGTGTCTCGATCTCTGGCTCGATCGAATCAAATTCAGGCGGCCGCACGGAAACTTACCTTTGAATTTGACAAAAAAAAACACGTTTTGTCATCATGTGCACGTAACATAACTTGATCGTGCAAACTTGAGTGACGACGATACGAGTGTTGCATATAAGTGCAACCATGCATGCATATGTATGCATCGCTCTCGCGCGCGGCCGGCCGGCCGGCAAACAAACGTACCTGAGCTGCTTATTAATTTCCACAAGGCTGAAGAACCGTACCCTTAATTGCCGCATATGCGGTCAATCGTACGTGACGAACCCGGAGGAAAATCAGGGGACGGGGTTCGAGTTCGATTGGCCGACGCAAAGATGACAGTGCCTCGTGCCGCCCTGCGCACACGGGCCGGGCGAATCGCCAGCGCACACACCGAGTGCGTGTGCGTGCGGACGCATCCAACCCGCATGCAGCCATCCGCTGGCGCATGCTATTCGACTGCCGTTAATAATTCAGTCCGTACACGGGACGCAGTTCGCTAAGCTTAGGCTACTCACAATGAGGATTTCATATCTCTGTTTTCAAAAATGTCACATCAGATTTATGGATAAATGGAATACCCTCTCTCAATAGAGAGTTTCATCTCACTATTTCATATATCAACATACTTCTTAAATGCTGCATATAAATAACCAATAGGATTTACTCAATTATATGAAGATGAAACAAAACACTCTCAATGGAGGTTTCACACAGTTTCTAAGATCTTGGAAACGAGTTAACATGGTTTCATCCCCATGAAACTCCATGAAACTCTTCCTTCTTAAATGATGTGACATGTCATCAAAATAGCTGATGTGGCAGGCTAATTAATACATGAAACACTCCATGAAACCTCCATTGTGAATAGCCTTAGAGACAACTTATATCCATTTGGACGATCCAGACACTCAAACACAAACACAAACACGAGTAGAGATGTCCAAACGGGCCGTCCGGCCCGTTTTTGGCCTGGCCCGCCAGACACGATTAGAAAACCGGGCCGGGCCAGCTAAGCACGCGGGCTCAATTTTCTGTCCGAGCCCGGCACGCAACGGGCCTAAACGGGCCGGGTCGTCCCGTTTAGCACGAAAAAAGCGGGCCGAAAAGCGGGCTATGCGGGCCAAAAAGCACGTTTTAGTGTAAAAAACCGGACTTAACGGACTTAGAGCTAAACGGGCCGTGCCGGGCTAGCCCACCGTGCCTAATTTCCTGTCCGAGTCTGGCCCGTTTATTCGTGCCGGGCTCGGACCGGGCCCAAACAGCGGGCTTCGTGCCGGGCTCGCGGGCCTCGTGCTTATTGTACATCTATAAACACGAGTGATCTCCTCGATCTCCTGTAAATCCATTTGAACTTCCAGCGAGCGCTATAGTCCTACGTCATCAAATTCAATACAAACAAACAAGCAGACATGTATGCATACGTATGTATATACTAGTAGTATACTGTACTTCCTCCGTCGTGGTCCCTAAAATAAGTTCCCAAGAAGGCAATCATTTTAAATTTTTAATCAAATATATATAAGATTACATTAATATCATCAACACTATATAATTGGCAGCATTAGATACATCAATCGTCGGATCTGGCTATTTATTTTATTTATTTAAAGATATATATATTGCAAATATTTCTATAAAATTGACTGAATATAGCTAGGAAATTTTAACCGGAACACAACGGGTACACACGTGAAGCAGTTATTTAAGTACCCTAGCTAGCTAGCGACGTACCCGGTATGGCGGTATCGTAGGTACATTATATATGATTCAGTACGTTTCATCACGCGCCCCGGCCGCAAGACAAAACCGGCCGGTCTAGATTTGGATGTAACTTTGAAATAGTGACCCCCGTACGTGTCTCTCGCCTCGGGGACAGTATATCTTTCCATGGACTATATATATATCCAGATTATTAATAGTAGTCGATGACGACCCTGATCTTCTGGTAACTCCCTCCCAGCCCAGCAGCCAGCTAGCTAGCTATACCAGCCTACCAATGCAAATGCAAAGATCTGCGTACGCGAGCAGCGAGACGACAGTACGGGAGTTGTTACGAATCACGCGACATGCATACACACACACACGCACTCTGGCCAGCGCTAGCTTACGCGTGTCCTCGCGCTCCCAATAATCTACTGATGATACCCCAGCAGCCAGCATATATATGCGCATTATAGTATTAATTAGGCTGGGGCGATCGAGACGACGAGATCTGCAGTGAGGTCACCCGTGGTCGTCGCGCCTGCTCCATCCGAACGTTGACGACGTTAACGCTGGCTTCCTTCTTTTGGCCCTGCTGCATTAGTTAAACGTACGGGATGGATTATATATATATATACCTGTTTACTTTATTATACGTTGAGAGTACGACCCGGAATGGTTTTTGAAAACTCGGGCGTATAGGTATATGTGTGAGGAGTCAAAGTGCTGCTGTGTCGTCCCGTCCGTCCCCTCCAGCAAATCGGCATGCATGTTTTTTTTTTAAGGATCAGGAGGGGGAAAACCCCTACTGCGCATTTTATTAGAAAGCGAAAAGTAAAGGTTAGGCCCTGGTCCTTTTACAATCAATAAAAGAAGAGAAAAAGAAAGAAAAAGGAAGAGCTATTTCTATATTTGCCACAAATTTAGCCAGTTCGGGATTGAGGTGTCGAATTCTCCCCGTGCTCTGTGAATGATTAGTCGCAATTCTCTACTAAATTCCTGAGTACAGCGGAGCACGGAGGGATCTCTGTTTGAAAACAACCACTCGTTTCGGCTTTTCCAGATGCTCCAAGTCATAAGAATAGTGATCTCCATAGAGAAGGGAACGTTGAGCTGGTGTTTGAGGTTCACAGATGCCTCTTCAGGGTTGGAAATTCTGGGTGGGGTAATGCCAATTGAGTTCCAGCAGGCTTTCGCGAAGTTGCATCTGAGGAAAAGATGATAAAGGGTCTCCTCTCTTTGCCAAAGGCAGTTTTCGCAAGAGTAGGAATCTAGCTCCATGTTTCTCCTTCTCAACATATTTCTGGTGTTTAGCCTGTTCTTAAGCCACAGCCAATAGAAGACTCTATGCTTAGGCTGACACTTACTTTTCCAAACTAGTTTGTAGATAGGATGAGTTTGCATCTGGCCCATGAAAGATCTGTAAGCTTTTTGGGACGAGAATTTGTCCGATCCCCAAATGTACTTCCAGCGGTCATGAACATCATTAAGAACAATTTGCTCCCAAGACCCCTTAAGTACCAGAAATTGATCAAACGCTTGATCAGAGACAGGTAAATGAAAAAGATCATGAAACTGCTCTTGATCCTTGACCTCTTTGATAGTCATTTTTGAGTTCTTGGCAAAGGAGAAGAGCTCTGGGAAAATATGCCTCGGGATGCCCTGACTCCACTGATCATCCCAGAATGAAATTGATCTGCCATTGCCAATGACGGGGGTAGCCAGTCCTTTGAAGTTTGGCAGAAGCTTTACAATGCTCTTCCACCAGAAGGATCCAACGCTTCTATTACCAGGGAGACCTCGAGTAAGATAGTAATTGTTCCAGATCAGACGAACCCAAGGTAAGTCGCTGTGGTTGAAAAATTTATGCAAAAATTTAATTAGAAGAGCCTCGTTCTGCGTTTCTAAGCGAAGAACACCCAGGCCACCATTCACTTTCCTTTGAGTGACCGAATTCCAAGCGATCAAAGGTGGCCTCTTGGAGTTGATGTCATTTCCTCTCCACAAGCAGTGCTTTCTGAAAATATCAATTTCCTTAATGATGGTTTTAGGAATCTTGAGCGTGCTCATGAAGAACATTGGTAAGGCTGAGAAGACCGAGTTTACCAATTCCAGGCGCCCAGCCTGGGACAAAAAATTTGAAGAGCAAGACAGCCTCCTCTGAATCCTTTGAATAAGAGGTAAGTAGTGTTCCTTTCTAGGTCTCACCAGGCCCAAAGGCAAGCCAAGATAGGTGAATGGCATCTCGCCAATCTGACAATTGAAGGTACGAGATAAGATCACCATTTTATCCGGAGACACGTTAATAGGGAACATATTTGACTTGTTGTAGTTAACCTTCAGACCAGTAGAAGAGGCAAAAGAGTTGAGGATTGCCTTTAGGAAAAAAAGTTGCTTAGGGCATGCTTCCAAAATCAGAAGAGTGTCGTCTGCATATTGAATAATCGGGAAATCCTGTTCACCAATGTCAGGCAATGGTAGCTTGAGAAGATTCTGCATCCTAGCTTTATTGATGATGCTCTGAAGAAGGTCAGCTGCCAGGACAAACAACAGGGGTGAAAGAGGGTCGCCCTGCCTCACCCCTCTCCTGCAATGAAAAGGCTTACCAGGAACTCCGTTAAGTAACACTGAGGAAGTGCCAGAGTGAAGAATGCTCCGGATCCAGTTGATCCACTTAGGGCTGAAACCTTTGTGGATTAGAACCTGGATAATCAACTCATGCTCAATCATGTCAAAGGCTTTCTCGAAATCAAGCTTGAGTACAATGATCTCTTTTTTTGAGGAGTGACAAAGGTGAATATATTCCAAGGCCCATGCCAAGCAATCTTGAATGGACCTCCCCTTGATGAAACCATACTGATTCTTGTGAACTAACCGGGGCATGAACGGTTGCAGACGATTTGCCAATAGCTTCGTTAAGATTTTCATACTATTGTTTAGAAGAGAAATTGGCCTGTAATCCCCCACCTTCATAGGACTCTCAATCTTTGGAATCAAGACAATGAATGATCCGTTGATACTTCTGAGGCAAGCCTGGTCATGAAAGAAATCGGCATGCATGTTGGATAGTATAGAGTATAGACTATAGAGTAATGGAAAGTGTAAAATCGACAATGGATGAAGCTAGATAGCTAGCACGCACACCCAGGCCTATCTGACTTTGCTTGCTGTAATTGGATGTGGATGGTGCTCCTTTTGTGGGTAACACCTGTGACTGTGATCCATATATGACAACACATGACACATACATATATGGTATGGATCAGGACGGACTGCGCCAGCAAAGGATCTATCTAGTCGTAGCCATACGTATATGCTGTCTCTAGTGAATACTTAATTGACCCTCTTTATATATGCATGTACGTATAAGATATGACGTATATATAATAGTCTGTCCGGGCTGGTCCAATGACCTGCACCACCTCTCTATCGGAACTTGCTAGAACCACAATCTGCTGACTAAGCATATATATGTACGCGCGACCACGGCCTAAATATGTAATACACTATCCTTTCTGGCGATATCTAATCCGCATTATTTTACGCGAGTTTCCGTGTTTGTTGCAAATAAACTGCAGCCGCACGCGACGTTCATATATATATTTGTTCTCACCTTTTTCCTTTTCTTTTTCTTTAATTTCCCCCCTCCACCGGACCCGTCTTCATTCGTATGATCGATCATGTGGCTAGAAGGCCTAGCTAGCTAGAACGCTGGATGTGATGGAGGTATACGTGTAATACGCGCCCATGAGGCCATGAGGTGTCCCGTTAGCAGCAGCAACAACCTTTGAAACCGCACACGGTTCACCTGTTCTCCCTCTGCTAGCTAGAGCTTTGCGTTCGTTCGTCCATTATTATTCGTCGTCCCATCGTCCTTGCTTGCGTCACACGAGCCCCAAAAAATAAACAACGCCCAGATATGAAGCCACACCTGTGGCTGTGAGTGACCTGCTGGGTCGGGAGGTGCATGATTCCCTCCAGCCTCCAGGCATGCATGCCCCGTCGCGCCTCGCGCGCCCGCCGTAATGGAATGCAATTAGGGATGTTCCTAAAACATCCGGCTCTTATCACAAATCTAATATTTTAGCATAGATATACATAGAATTTAAAGCTAATTTTTGGCAGTGTTATTAAGAATATTATGAAGTATTTAAATAAATTTTTGTATTATTTTTTATGTACATTATTTTCTCCCTACAACAAAAAAGGTGAAAAAACATCCGAATCCGTATTCGCATAGACATCCGAATTTTATATCAATTATTTAAAAAGATATAAAACGAATTTAATGTTTATTTTTTTGTGAAGATTAAGAACCTCAATGCTAAAAACAAGAATATAAATTTATATATTAAATTCTATATGTTATTTGTTCACAATTGAAGAAAGAAGATCAAAAATTTGACATCCGAATAAATATTCGGATCCATCCCTAAATGCAATCGATCGAGTGCATGGCCCATGCACACGCCAGCCCAGGGCGCGCGCGTACTTGCTCCCGCCCATTTGTTTAAGTTCGTGGCTCCAAACGGCAACAGAGGGACGTACTCCATTATTCGATCAAAATTAAAATGGGTGCGGTGGTATGGTATCTTATGCGCCATTATTGACACATCTCTGGATCAGGAATAGTTGGTGGTGGCGATGGCAGCGTTCGCGACCGGCCGGACAGCACACTTGTTGCTTATTTGCATGGTCCTCGATCGCCTTCTGACTGTGTCTGTCCCATGCTCCTGCTCGATCGGTCCGGCGGCGCCCTCGGACGTGCGACGGAGCAGAAGCTTCACGACCCACACGAGAAGCACGGCGGCATGCATGCAGAAGTGGCCGGACGAGGGGCCAGGAAGACAAATAATATGGAGTGATATGACTGAATTCTATATTCAGCCGTGTTCCACGTACGACATATGGTTTTTCAGATGTTCATACGTATGTACTCCGATCCAGTTGGTTAGCCAAGATCACACTCCGGTGACCCCGGCCCATGCATGTTTTGCGGGTCAGTTTTTGAGTTCCTCGATCGATCTGAAGATCATACATAAGAACTCACTTCAATTTGAATTACCACCGCATGCAGTGTAGGATCGTTAGGACTAGTTTACAAACTTAAATTCCCTCCAAGATTTCCGGAGATGTTGAGGAAAATTAAGCTAATTTCCCCCCCTAAAGCCTCGGGAATGAATACAGTGCGAGCTTTATTTATCTCTCTCTGCAGTCGTCCGCACTGCCAATTCGTATCCCGGTTGTCTGGAACACTGTACGACGATGTATCCGGTCCGCAGTCCGCGAGCTGTTGGTCCACTCGTACATGTGATCTCCGTTCGTCGGTCGGCAGGCACGATCATCTGCCGGAATGGTTGACTACTACCCGGCCGGAGCAAACATGGCCCATATGCATGTCTGAGACAACAAGCGACAGGTACCCGGCAGCGCGAGGCGCATCAGGGGAGTTTTCACCCTGCGTGCCTACAGTACAGTTACGTACAAGAATTATCCTGAACGATTCTTGGAAACGCGCAATGCAAGCGCGACTTTCCCCTCCACGAGGTAGAGCGTCCGAAAGCTCAGTGGCCCGCCCTTCTTCTTCCTACGCAGGGGAGGCCCGGGCAAAAGTCAGCACGGGTTGCAACAAGAAGCCAACCGCAAGCCATCTACTGAAACCTTCGTTTGTAGGACCCTGACTGACGTGCCGTCGTTGGAGAAAAGCGGTGCTGATTTGGCCAGTGACTTGTCTTCTACAGCGACTCTCGTGTTGGGCTAATCATGCCTTAGAAGCTGCCGATCGCGTCCTTGGTTAGGACATGCATCAGGGTGGAAGAGGATGCAGTCCTTTCCGCGTCTTTTTCATCAGTCTGAATTGGTGACCAAACATCACGCTTTTGTTTTTTTTTTTCTTTTTTGCAGGATTCAGGTGTGCGTGCGTGGGCGTCGTACGACCATGAGAGTAGAGCATCAGGGCTGCGCAACAAATTCACACATTGGGAAGCCAAAAAAAAAAAGGTTCTGGAGTTTTGTGAAAAAAATTTGGAAAACGACCTTCCCTTGCATGTATTGCTTCTGAATGAAGTTGCTTAAGCAATAGTTCATCACGGTACAACAAGGAAACAGTGTGTTTTCATTCGTATAATAACTCCTGTGGCAATGGAAGCCATCTGAACAAGTGAACATGCTTGTGGTTTCTATACTGAATGTGCAGATCGAATACAATTTCACCGAAGATCAAATACAATTTCACTGAAGATCGAATAGATAAGGTAAAATGATTCAAATTCAAAAAGACAAGGTGTGTTGGCCTGTGAAGCTATGCAGCTACTTGTAACTTGCTGAGATCATTTCGACAAGCTTGTCATGCAGCGCACCATTTGTCACCAGAACACCGCCCCGAGGGTAGATGATTCTGCGCGATGTTAGGTCAGCTGCAAGATCCAACGGTTCTCCACTCCAGTCACTGGTCTGTCGGTTTCAGAGAGTTAGAAGATCACCGTGCTATAGTGCTAAGAGAGATGAACTGATGGAACAGAGTTGGAGTTTGTCTGTTTTAGCAAGCAAGGTAAATACCTGACCACCGGCCTCCTGCACGCAGATCACCCCAACAGCGTGATCCCAAGACTACGTAAACAATATGAAAAGAAAGGGTGATCAGTGCACTGGTTAACTAAGTCAACAAAGTTGTTTAACCTGTCATGCAGGACAGCATAAAATTGTGAGCAACATGGCACCTTGATCTGAGTTGTCGGCCGTGCTTGAAGGACAAAAACCGAGGCTCTCCCGGAAGCAATTGTGAGATACTTGCACAAGCTATAGAATAGCAACAAGAGCACATCATCATGAACTCATGTGCGGAAGACCAATCGGTAATCACTAATGGCTGTAATATACTCCCTCCGTTCTTTTTTATTTGTCGCGTTTTAGTTCAAAGATGAACTATTGGACGACAAATATTCGAGATAGTACTCATTATCAACCTCAGCCAGATATTTTTTTGTAGGAAATCCACAAACAGTATGATAGCAAGACAGCACAAGAATATAGAAAGACATTTAACGTTTCAGATAATGCTGAAAAAGTCTTACAGCAAACAAACTAGTATCCAGAGCTAACTTGTGGATGGGGAGAATATATCAATCGTTGCTTTAAATGCCTTTTGCTAACCGTGAATGCCATATGTTGGAGAAAATCAATCATTGTTAGCATCATATATCAACTGACTAGTGGCGTGAATTAATGTGCAAGTATCAAACCATTAATGGAGATTGGAGAGTGCAACAAACCTGCCACAAAAAACGGACAGGAGAAGGATTTCATTCTCATTTCTAGGATCAGTTGCATCTGTTGTTGAATCGTAGGTAGCAGATAACGGTATCATATCCCATGTTTGGCTATCTGGAATGCAATAGTGTGCCATGTGTGCGATCGAACAAGTGTCCACAAAACATCTTTTCCAAATATCCTGAGCTGTATTCAACTGACCAATATCAGCAGACAGACGCCTAGACCATGTGCCACAGCCAATATGGGAGACCATAAGAATACCACGACCATTACATGCAGCAACGCTATCATCTTTCTTGTTGACTATGTCATCGTTGGTCCAATTTGGACATCCCATCACTCCAACTGTTACCTTTCCATTCACCACAAGTGCCAGACCCACCTTAAAAATGGACAAAAAATGTAGGCTAGAACTTATAAGAAAAGGATCATGAAAATAGGCAACTGAGGTCAATAATATGTAATTTGCTGATCATGGATTAACCAGTCCATGCTGAATGACAACCATATAGGGGCAAACAAGCTTGGCATTCAGATGCATGAATTTTGCTACCAAAGAACAAAGTGCTGCAGAAGGTGCATCATAAAGGTTCATGAACTAAGGACAAAAGGTGCCTCATAAGGCTGTCCGCGGCAGATCGTGTAAAATAGGGGATTTACACTGTAGATTATACTGTTTGTAGAGTGAAGTTTGAGATAGTGATGAGACAAGGGATGAGATAAGGTAGCTGCTGGAGACAACCTAAAAACAATAGAGTGAAATACTGAAATGCATCATGGGTCCTTAAACTATTCCTGCATTCTCATCTAGGTTCATGAACTCTCAATGTGACCATCTGGGTTCTTTAACTTTTCAAATGGTTCATTCCAGGTGTGAATTCAAGTCCATAATTGGACCTAAGGGTGAACTTAAAATGAACCACTTAAAAAGTTGAAGGACCCACATGATCACTCAAAGAGTTCATCGACCCAGATGAGAATGCGGGGAAAGTTTAAGGACCTACGATACATTTCACTCTAAAAAAATGTATTAACATTCTTAATATTACTTAATCGTTGATGATGTGGTATCGTTAGGCTGTCTCCAGCAGCTATCCTATAGCTCATCCCATATTTCAAACTTCACTCTGCAAACAATGTAATCTACCGTGCAAATCTCCTATTTTACACGATTTGTTGCGGACAACTTTATGAATGTTCTGCAGCAATGAGAGTCTTTCTGGAAATCCTCAAATCACATACATTGGAATTTCACAATTTTGAGATAAATTAATAGTAGAGAACAATATAAAAAATGGAATGTCTGGCATAAATGTGGCACTAAGAAGTACAAGATAAAACAAGGTTGATGATATCAATATAAAAAATCCCCAAGATAGTGGACATGTCTGGCATAAATGTGGCACTAAAAAGTACAAGACACACCATGCTTGTGGAATGACTTTTTTAAAGTGTCAAAACACGCAGCAAATAAATATTTGTGCAATTAAAGAACATCTTGTAAAAATTCCTGAATAAAGCATATCGGTCCTTGATCAACAGTAATATAGTATGTAAGGACAATATCAGAATAGATAATCATACCACATACAGAGCATCATTCCCTCTCAAGAAACCTTTGGTGCCATCAATTGGATCAAGCACCTTCAAACCAAAGCATAAAGTTTATGATATGACTTGGCAGATACCCAATGTATGAAATTATGAATCAACTTCACAGATCTCGATTTATGATAACCAAAACACAGCAACTTACTTCTTACCCAATAAGTAGCAGGGTTTGAATCAAATGAGACAGCGTCCTTGCCTCCTCTATCAATTGCTCTCAAGACATCATCTTGAGTTAAATGTGAACCGTTATTACTCACTTTGTCTACAACTGCGCTAAAAATCGACTCAACAAGTATATCACTGCTATTATCATCAGCTTTGGATGATCTTAGAGAAGCTGAATCCTCTTCGGCCACCAGAGGTATCGATGGGAACAATCTCTGGAGCTCTTTCAATAGCAACATGGCAAAATATGGCATTAGACAAAGTCACAAATCTGAACTTTGAAATTTTGCTATGGATTACCCAAACTAATAAGGGCCTGCACTCCGAAATCTGCAACTGTAACAGGACTTTGGTCATTCTTCTCAAGAATACTGCTGCGACGTGAAAACAGTGATCTCTTCACCTGTTGAGACACACAATCGAACAGGCGAAATGGAGCTCAGGCATTTTATTGTGAGATGTCAAACAATGAAATCTGTCCCACCATATCCAGATGGAATTTAAAGGTTACATACTGACACAACACAGATCTGCTGCTCAGCATAAAAAACAATTCCTCCTGCGTATTCAAGAAAAAAGAATAAAAAACTAATCCCATCGAACTTTGAACCCTAATTTGCCCGTCACACATCAATTTTATTTTGAAGTGAACTACGGAGGGAAGAATATCCTGGCCTGGAATTTTTATCATCACACGTCAGTAATATCTTGAATCCATGCTAGATCAATTCAAGTCCATTTTCTGGTCATTTTGAATGTTAAATGAAAAATGACAGATGAACATTTTTTTACAAATGCATTCCACACCATGTGATTTATACCTCTGTAATTATTTTTTATAAGTGATAACTATTTTGTACACTTGTCCGTACTGGTTTGGGTTTCCTTTACCATGCATTTATTTCTGCTAAGGTTATTTACCAATCTAGTCCAAGAGAAAAAAAATGGAGTTGATCCGGGTTGTATGTGCTGGGAGGGATTTCCAACCCCCCACCATCCTTCTCCTCTATGTACTTTCCCTTCTTAATGAAATGTCATGCAACAGACTTGCGTTATTCAATAAAAAAGGGAGAAAAATGGAATGTCTCTAGTTATGTAAAGGTCAATTGCTTTTCAACATCTCTAGTAAGTCCATGAACTACTAAGTGCAGAATCATTTTAATTTATTTTGTTTCACACTGATTACATAACAGCTCATGTTGATTAAGGTACAATGCAAGCTACTTATATGGCAAACACAAACTGAAATTGTATCTTAGACAATAGTAAGTAGTCCCTCCGTTCCAAATTACAAGACGTTTTGGCTTTTCTAGATTAATAATTTTTGTTATACACTTAGATATACAACATGTCTAGATACATAATAAAATCAATGTATCTAGAAAAGCCAAAACTTGTTATAATTTGGAATGAAGGAATGGTTTTGCTGAAGCTTGCAGGTGTGGAAAATCAATGCTACCAGGATCACAATCATTGGTAGGATTGTTTTAGTTTAAATAGACCCGACCATATGTGATTGGTCTTAATTATATAATTATGGGAGTGAAAAACTTTGCACAGTCACATTTCCCTGAAGAGTGAATCTTTTGCAACAAATCAGTTTAGGGCTGAAAACACTGCTTAGAATTGATAACCTGGTGCTCCAGAAATTACTACACCGTTTTCCCCTAAAGATCTATCCTTATGCAAACTAGTTGGTCGTTTATATAATTTTCTGTCCCAGCCACAAATTCTACGCGTGAGACATCACTGCCAACACCAAGTGATCCCACCAAACCGGAATTAATCCTCCGTAAGTATCTTTAAAATGCTCAAATCTCACCAGACAATTAAATCAGTAGGAGGGAAGATGAGGTCGACTCACGTCAACGCAGAGGCAGCAGGCGCGCTCGACGACGGCCACTGCCGCGGAGAGCTCGCGGTGGTGAGCGGCTCCCTCCGGCCGGAAGGGGAGTCCGTAAGCCCCCGCCGCAACTGACACCGCCGCATCCCCAGCCGCCCTATCCACGAACAAGCACTAGTGCCTAGTGAGAAAAGAGGCGGCGGCGGCGGGAATAAAAGAACTCGCGCACACGCTGTTGGGTAGGGTTAGGGTGCCCGGAGGGTCGTGACTGTGAGTTGGTTCACCTGACAGATAGGCAGATACGACGGGGAGACGACGGGAAGAACAGCCGACCTCGGCCGCCGACGAGGAGGCGGTGCGACGGGAGCGAGAGGTGGAGAAGCGGCATGGGGGTGTGTGGCGGGACCGACGGCAACGACTGCTATGCAGTGCTTATTTGAAAGCGTGCAAACAAAAGATCTGGTTCATTAGATTACGATCTAACCATAGATACAACTATGATTTGTTAGGAGTTTTTTATAAAGATTACGTAACCGAGAGTCTGAGATGCGCAGCGGAAATACGTATGTACTATTTCGGGCGGCAGTATATTCGTCCTTTTTTTTGTTTTTTAGCCTTTTCTATAGTCTAGTTTCACAACTCTATTTTTAGTCATTCTTATTTTTCTAAAAAAATAAACTATTTTTTCTTGAAAATATGAAATAGCTAAAATAGCCTTAAATAAAAATCAGGTTCAGATCTGTAATCTGTTATTATCGTGTTTGACCCTGGTGGCCATAAAATACGTTACTAAGGTTATACGGCTTGATGTAATAGGTCATACGTCTGAGATACCACGTCGCAAATAATAGACATTATTATACTATGACATGGTGCTAAGATCGATGTCGATCTACCATCATTGTTCTTAGCGTGTGCACATAGAAGCTGGTGGCCATAAAACCGATGGACAAACTAGCAATTAATTAAAATTGATGGACAAACTAACAATTAATTAAACACATAAAATATGTGTCGTGACATAATATTTTTAGAGTATGCACGATATTATTGTGAAGGTAAAACAATTAGAACAGAGTAAATCGGATGATTAACATAAAAGTAAATTAGTCAGTTGGTCGTGGGTTGCAACGGGTCACAACAATACCCACGTAAATTATCCACCAAAAAAATCTCAAGATTTTTTATTGATTGTCTTCGCTCTCTGCATAATATTTTTTGATTTGACTAATTGATGTTGTTGTTTACTGTTAGGGCGAAGGCGAAGACACTACCCCTCGCTCGAAGCCTTCGCCAGTCTCGCTACATCAACCCCTCGCTCGAAGCCTTCGCCGGTCTCGTTGCCTCAACGGAGGCAAAACGACTGGCACCTCCCACCCTTCGTCGAACACGAAGGCCCACGTGGAATTCGGCCCATTGTAACAGGCCCCGCGCGGCCGGTTGTATTACGGGCCCGATTTGTAAACGCTTTTATGTAATGACGGTCTGTAACCCCGCTTTATGAGAATATTCCGGGGATGACCTAGGCGCTTGAGAGCACATGTGTCCTTAAACCGAGACGCTGGGCGCTCAGGCGCCTATAAATACCCCCGTACAGTGCCCTTGAGGGGCTAGATTAACAAAGCAATTGTTGCCTCCAATCAAACCGTGTTCCCGCCTCACTCAACCCCCTGTTGGAAACAACCTGTCCGAGAACGCGAGTTCCAACATTGGTGCCCACCGTTCGTGCTACGAAAAATCACCCGCGATGGCACCCAAAAGAGCTAACTCGAAGGCAGCCCCATCCGTCGACGAAGCAGCGAAGGCAGCCCTGCTAGCTAAGAAAAAGGGCAAGGCCCTCGCCGACAACACCCACCAAGGAGCTGGTGAAGATGAAGCACACAGCAAGAGACAGCGCAATGACCAACACACTCCAGAAGGCACCCTTCGCACCTGCAGCTCCGAAGGGCAGCCACAAGTGCCACCCCCAGGCTTCGCACCACCAGCGGGCGAGGACGCAGCAGAGGACGGCGAAGTCCTCAGCGTCTCCGCAGAAGAGCAGCTACAGCTACGAGCCCTGCGCCTCAGAAACCGCAATCTTCAGAAGCAGAAGGAAATCCTCGAGGCCAAACGGCAACGCGTCACTGTGCAGGCCAAGTTGCGCCAAATGATACAAGATGAAGAGCAGAGGGCCCAGGAGCTTGAGCAAGAGATTGCGCTCCTGCAGCGCGAAGGCCAACACGATCTGCAGCAGCACAGCCCGCCCCTCCAGCAGCGCGCGCCGGTCGAAGACCTATTCGTCCCTCACCACGGGCCCTTCATCCCGCACGCCGCAGCTTTCCAAGGCATCAATTACCTTGACGAGCGAAGCCCCCTGGCGCCGCAGCTGCAAGTGTCACCATTGCCCGCCAATTTCAGGGCAGGGACCTACCCCAAGTACAACGGTAGCACTGACCCGGCACAGTATATCATGAGCTATCAAGTCGCTGTTGCATCAGCCGGAGGGGACGACGCTACGATGGCCAAGTCATTCATCATCGCCCTCGAAGACCAGGCTCTCACTTGGTACACCAGATTGCCCCCGCTGTCCATCGACTCCTGGAGAAGTCTCCGGGACAAATTTCTGCTCAACTTCCAAGGGTACCGTCCAGACACCGACGCGTTGGCCGAACTGTCACTCTGCAAGCAGCTGGAAAAGAGAGACTCTGCGGGAGTACTACCGCAAGTTCCTGACCCTCAAGTCACAACTGCCTTCGGTCGATGACCAAATAGCCATTCATTATGCCATCAGTGGCCTTTGGGCTGGCGTCCTTTACAGCCACTGCATCAGAGATCCACCCAAGAACCTCTAAGAGCTGTATCAGCTATTTGAGAAGTACGCCAGATCCGAAGAGCTCCACCAGCGCAAGGTCGAGTCCCAGAGGAAACCCAAAGACCCTCCGCAGTCCAGCCGCACGTGGACAAGGCCTTCGCAGACGGAACCCGGTCGGGACGGCCACAGCCAGCAGCAGGTACACAACATTGCCAACCAGCACCCCGCTGGTGAGGCCCCTCGCCGCCAAGATTATCCCCCACAGGGCCGCGGCGGAGGGACCCGCGGCCGAGGCCGAGGACGGGCGCAGCAACCGCGCAAATTTTACTGCTTGTTCCACGGCGAAGACTGCGCGCACCCAACAAGGGATTGCCCGGAGACGAAGGCCACCAGAGACAGGATGTCTCGGCGCAACCAGCCGACAACCCAAGAGTTGTCGCGCACACATATCAACAACTCCCACCACCATACAACCATGGCCCCGCTCAGCACCCACACAACCACGCATACCAACATCAGGAGGTACAAATCGTGCCTCCTCCACCCCCACCTCCGCACCCGCATCAGCCAAACATCCATCACCCCCATGCACCAAAACAAGAAGACTTCGCTGATCAGCCGTATCGCAGAGTCATTCACATGATCACTGGGGGATCCAGCGCCGACTTCGACACAAAGCGGCAGAAGAGGGACCACTACCGCAGCGTCAACCACGTCGCCGTCACCGGCCCAGTCGTGCAGATGAAGTGGTCCCATGTGTCGTTGACCTTCGACGTCAGAGACGTCGACCTGCGCAGCGCACCCCACATCGACGCCATGGTAATCAACTGCAGCGTGGCAGGCTGGGACCTGCACAAAGTCTTAGTGGACAACGGCAGCCAGGCGGATATTATTTTCCTCCACGCCTTCGACCGCATGGGCATCAGCCACAGCTTGCTCAAGCCTTCGGACAACCCACTATATGGCTTCGGCGGCAAGGGCACCTTTCCTGTCGGCAAAATAGAACTACCTCTCTCCTTCGGTGTAGCACCCAATGCCTGAAGTGAGCAAATTACTTTCGACATTGTCGACATGGTGTACCCGTACAACGCCATCATGGGTCGTGGCTCCATCAACAAGTTTGAAGCAGCCATTCACGGACTCTATCTGTGCATGAAGATCCTGGGTCCACAAGGCACAATCACAGTTTACGGCAACCAGCAGGTCGCGCGCAACATAGAAAGAGACTTCGTTCCAGGGCAAAGGAACGTGCACTGCCTCACGGCGCAGCGCGAAGCCCCCGAGTCTAACAGCCCGATTGCCAAAGAACATGAAAAGGCATAGCTGTAGAGCAACGATGGGACCAAGACTGTCCCCCTTGACCGGTCAACGCCCAAGCAAACGGTCATCATAAGCGAAGACCTCACCTCGCACGACGAGGAGAGACTCCTCTCCTGTTTGTCCAAAAATAAGGACGTCTTCGCCTGGTCCGCCCTCGACCTGGTTGGAGTCAGTCGCTCTATCATCGAGCACAGCTTGGGAATTGACCCTTCGGTGAGACCGAAGAAGCAATGGCTGCGCAAGATGTCTGATGAGAAGACAGAAGCCGCCAAGGCCGAGTGTCACACCCGGTTTTAGAAGGCAAACCGAATGCGAACCATGTATGTGCCAGGATCAGCAATTCACGTACACAGCAGTTACATAACATGGACATCATCACATAGTGCTCAAATAGTATTAAAAAGGGAAATAATAGTCGATTACATCATATGTGCGAGACATCCACATAGTCTTTACAATAATCAAAGTGCGGAAAAGAAACGTAGATAAACGCGGCCTTCACAGGCAGCCGACTGGGGGTTGCCGCTAACCCACACCTAGAACTCATCGTAGTCCTGGAACTCCTGGAAGTCTCCTTCCACGGCTTCATCTTCTCCTGAGCAGTGGTTGCAATACGGACAACCTGGGGGGGTTTGGTGTGTAGAGCAAGGGTGAGTACACATCAACATACTCAGCAAGCGTCCTGTTTGGCTGTAGTGGACTAGCTTTATGTGGGGGTAAGTCAAGCAGTTGCTTTTAGTTGGTCAGATTATTATTACTAGTAGAGAAAGCCAAGTTTTAGGTTTAACCCACGTTATTAACCCAAACGTACTCCTTTCCAAACGGAAAGAGTACCACTTACCATTACCAGAGTCAAAACCAAGAACCATCAATCTCATTGCCACCTGCAATCCGAACATCTCTGATCAAGTACCACTAATCACTGGAGCTCCCTTGGCTGCTCATAACCGCGAGCACGGCTGATATATCAGTTTCATAACACTCTGCAGAGGTTGCGCACTTTACCCACAAGCCATGATTCCCTCTCTAGCCCGGGCTTGCAAGACCCTTATTCACTCCCGAGGTGAATGACCAGGGATTCACTACGAAGCCTTTACAAAGATTCCCCAGGGCTGTAGCCGCCCGTTAGGTTTCCTAAATGTACCGCACTCCTCCCCAAGGGACAAATCAACCTTGGCAGAGCGAGCCGCATACACCGAGCCCCATTGACGGCACGACGGCTAAGCGAACTACACCCCGGTTCCTCTAATTATTCAGCTAAGGGCGTCCCACTCCACCCTCATGGTTGCACTGTTTTCCCGAGCGGTCATCCAACGAACAGGTCCTTACGGAGAGGCACTCGAGAAACCGCTCGAGTCCCCTTAAAGGCCACAAGTATAACATCATAATAAGAAGGGGGAAAACAGCGTATCATAGATAATTCTCATCATGTTCATTGATTAATGTTGAGCAATAGCATAAAGCTAACCAATAATAATCCAACCCAAATAGGTAAACAAGGACATGGATAACAAGGTTAGTCAATCCTTAGGCATAAATGTGTAATGCGGGAGGTGAATTAAAGAATGAATAGGACAGAGATAGGTCAAGGGACACTTGCCTCCACCACCCGACTGCTGCTCAGGGGCTTCTCCTGCGAGTTCCTCGGGCTCTTCGACCGGATCGTTCTCTATGCGGTTGCAAACATACATACATCCATCCATTGAAATTAGGAAACCAACAGTACACCATACAAGAGAACAAGTAGATTAAACATGCATAGAATATGACATGCGATACTGCATTTACCTTGGTTAGAAAGAAATGGGGAAAGGTCTCGCAGGGGTTAAAGCTTATGCTCGAGGCGCACTACGGGTAGACGAATAACTAAACGTTACGTGCTCTAGTTCTACTTAGCTCCAATAATAAGGATTAGCTACATGCACTAATGGAAACGTGACCACTTTTAGTAGATTAACGTTAAATGAGATAGACAATTAGCTATACAAATTAACTAACGTAACCAATTTCTAAATTGAGACTCCTATCTTATTAACATGAACAATATGATTAGCACGCATAAAATATAAAAGGGGGGGGGGGGGGGTAGACGGGCACGTCTGGGGGTAGACGAAGGCACGACGGGCCGTGCCAAGGCACTGCGCACTACGCGAGCACGCGCGCAAGGCCGCACGCACACGCCACGAACTAGCCGTGCGCACGTCGGGGCCGCGCGCTAGCCGAGCTCAAGGCCGCGCGCCATAGGCACGCTGGGCCGAGCTCGAGGCCATGCCGGGGCCGTCACGACGCGAGCAAGGCACGCCGGGGCGGGCGGGCGGGCGAGCACGGCGCACGGGCGGGGCGAAGCACGGGCGGCAGGGGCCAGGGCGGCACGGCCGGGCGCGGGGGCCGGGCACGGGGTGGCGCGGCCGGGACGGGGGCCGGTGAAAGGGAATTAGGCTTACACCTATTTCCTAAACTAATTTTGGTGGTTGAATTGCCCAACACAAATAATTGGACTAACTAGTTTGCCCAAGCCTATAAGATCTACAGGTACCAAAGGTTCACAATAAGCCAATAAAAAGATCAAGAGAAAGGGTTCAAACAAAGGAGCAAAGGGACAACCGAAGGCACCCTGGTCGGGCGCATCGGACTGTCCGGTGTGCCACCGGATAGTGTCCGGTGCATCACCGGACAATGTCCGGTGTACCAGGGAACTCCAAGCTAAACTTCGCACCTTCGGGAATTCTCAGAGTCGTCGCGCTATAATTCACCGGACTGTCCGGTGTACACCGGACAGTGTCCGGTGCTCCAAGGATGAAGAGACTCTGAACTCGTCGGCTTCGGGAATTCACAACGGCTAGTCCGCTATAATTCACCGGACATGTCCGGTGTACACCGGACTGTCCGGTGTGACAACGAAGCAACGACTACTTCAGGCGCCAACGGATACCTGCAGCGCATTAAATGCGTGCCAGCGCGCGCAGAAGTCAGACACGCCCATGCTGGCGCACCGGACACTCTACAGTGCATGTCCGGTGCGCCACCGGACATCCAGGCGGACCCAACAGTCAGAGCTCCAACGGTCAGAACCCTAACGGCCTGGTGACGTGGCTGCCACACCGGACATGTCCGGTGTGCACCGGACTGTCCGGTGCACCATACAACAGACAGCCTCCACCAAACGGCTAGTTTGGTGGTTGGGGCTATAAATACCCCCAACCACCCCACATTCAAGTCATCCAAGTTTTCCACCTCTAAACCACTTACAAGAGCTAGGCATTCAATTCTAGACACACTCAAGTGATCAAATCCTCTCCAATTCCACACAAATCTTTAGTGACTAGAGAGAGAGATTTGCCGTGTTCTTTTGAGCTCTTGCGCTTGGATTGCTTCTTTCTTTCTCATTTGTTCTTGTGATCAAAACTCAATTGTAACCGAGGCAAGAGACACCAATTGTAAGGTGGTCCTTGTGGGGAAGTTTTGTTCCCGGTTTGATTTGAGAAGAGAAGCTCACTCGGTCCGAGGGACCGTTTGAGAGAGGGTAAGGGTTGAAAGAGACCCGGCCTTTGTGGCCTCCTCAACGGGGAGTAGGTTTGCAAGAACCGAACCTCGGTAAAACAAATCCGCGTGTCACACTCTTCATTCGCTTGCGATTTGTTTTGCGCCCTCTCTCTCGGACTCATTATTATTTCTAACGCTAACCCGGCTTGTAGTTGTGATTAATTTTGTAAATTTCAGTTTCGCCCTATTCACCCCCCCTCTAGGCGACTTTCAATTGGTATCACAGCCCGGTGCTTCATTAGAGCCTAACCACTCGAAGTGATGTCGGGAGATCACACCAAGAGGGAGATGGAGACCGGCGACAAGCCCACTACGAGCCACGGGAGCACTTCATCGGAAGAGTCCCGTACCAAGAGGAAGGAGAAGAAGAAGGACTCCTCCAACAAAGGGAAGGGGAAGGAGAAGAAATCTTCTTCCCACAAGTCGCATCGGAGAGGTGACAAGCACAAGAGGATGAGAAAAGTGGTCTACTACGAGACCGACTCTTCATCACCATCGACCTCCGACTCCGATGCGCCGTCCGTAACTTCTAAGCGCCAAGAGCGCAAGAAGTATAGTAAGATCCCCCTACGCTACCCCCACATTTCAAAGCGTACTCCTTTACTCTCCGTTCCATTAGGCAAACCACCGATTTTTGACGGTGAAGAGTATAATATGTGGAGTGACAAAATGAGGCACCATCTGACCTCACTCCACACAAGCATATGGAATGTTGTTGAGTTTGGTGTACAAGTACCATCCGTAGGGGATGAAGACTACGACTCGGACAAGGTGGCCCAAATCCACCACTTTAACTCCCAAGCAACCACTATACTCCTCGCCTCTCTAAGTCGAGAGGAGTATAACAAGGTGCAAGGGTTAAAAAGTGCGAAGGAAATTTGGGACGTACTAAAGACCGCGCACGAAGGAGATGAGGTGACAAAAATCACCAAGCGGGAGACGATCGAGGGGGAGCTCGGTCGCTTCATGCTTCACCAAGGGGAGGATCCACAAGCAATGTACAACCGCTTGAAGACCTTGGTGAACCAAGTGCGCAACCTCGGCAGCGAAAAATGGGATGACCATGAGATGGTCAAGGTTATTCTTAGATCCCTCGTATTTCTTAACCCTACACAAGTTCAATTAATTCGAGGTGATCCTAGATATAAGCTAATGTCTCCCGAGGAAGTTATAGGAAAATTTGTGAGCTTTGAGCTAATGATTAAAGGCTCAAAGAAAATCATCGAGCAAGGCACCTCCTCCACGCCCGAGGCACAACCGGTCGCATTCAAGGCGACGGAAGAAAAGAAGGAGGAGGCTACTCCAAGTCGAACACCCATCGACGCCTCCAAGCTCGACAACGAGGAGATGGTGCTCATCATCAAGAGCTTCCGTCAAATCCTCAAGCAAAGGAGGGGGAAAGACTACAAGCCCCGCTCCAAGAAAGTATGCTACAAATGTGGTAAGCCCGGTCATTTTATTGCTAAATGTCCATTATCTAGTGATAGTGACAGGGGCGATGACAAGAAGGGGAGAAGAAAGGAGAAGAAGAGACACTACAAGAAGAAGGGCGGCGATGCCCACGTGTGCCGCGAGTGGGACTCCGACGAGAGCTCCACTGACTCCTCCTCCGACGAGGACGCCGCCAACATCGCCGTTACCAAGGGTCTTCTCTTCCCCAACGTCGGCCACAAATGCCTCATGGCCAAGGACGGCAAAAAGAAGAAGGTCAAATCCAAATCCTCCACTAAATATAAATCCTCTAGTGATGATAATGCTAGTGATGAGGAAGATAATTTGCGTACCCTTTTTGCCGACCTCAACATGCAACAAAAGGAAAAACTGAATGAGCTAATTAGTGCCATCCATGAGAAGGATGATCTCTTGGACTCCCAAGAGGACTTCCTAATCAAGGAAAATAAAAAGCATGTTAAGGTTAAAAATGCTTATGCTCTAGAAATAGAAAAATGTGAGAAATTATCTAGTGAGCTAAGCACTTGCCATGAGACTATTGACAACCTTAGAAATGAAAATGCTAGATTAACTACTAAGGTTGATTCTCATGTTTGTGATGTTTCAATTCCCAATCTTAGAAATGATGATGTTGATTTGCATGCTAAGATTAAGGAATTGAATGATTCTCTTGCTAGCCTTAGGATTGAAAATGAAAAATTAATTGCTAAGGCTAAAGATTTTGATGTTTGCAATGTTACTATTTCTAACCTTAGAAGTGAGAATGACATACTACATGCTAAGGTTGTAGAATTAAAATCTTGCAAACCCTCTACATCTACCATTGAGCATGTTTCCATTTGCACTAGATGTAGAGATATTGATATTAATGCTATTCATGATCACATGGTCTTAATTAAACAACAAAATGATCATATAGCAAAATTAGATGCTAAAATTGCCGAGCATAACTTAGAAAATGAAAAGTTTAAATTTGCTAGAAGTATGCTCTATAATGGGAGACGCCCTGGCATCAAGGATGGCATTGGCTTCCAAAGGGGAGATAATGTTAAGCTTAGTGCCCCTCCTAAAAGATTGTCTAATTTTGTTAAGGGCAAGGCTCCCATGCCTCAGGATAACGAGGGTTACATTTTGTACCCTGCCGGTTATCTCGAGAGCAAAATTAGGAGAATTCATTCTAGGAAGTTTCACTCTGGCCCTAATTATGCTTTTATGTATAAGGGTGAGACATCTAGTTCTAGGCAACCAACCCGTGCTAAGTTGCCTAAGAAGAAAACTCCTAATGCATCAAATGATCATGACATTTCATTCAAAACTTTTGATGCATCATATGTTTTAACTAGCAAATCCGGCAAGGTAGTTGCCAAGTTTGTTGGGGGCAAACACAAGGGCTCCAAGACTTGTGTTTGGGTACCCAAAGTTCTTGTTTCTAATGCCAAAGGACCCAAAACCGTTTGGGTACCTAAAGTCAAGAACTAAACTTGTTTTGTAGGTTTATGCATCCGGGGGCTCAAGCTGGATCATCGATAGCGGGTGCACAAACCACATGACGGGGGAGAAGAAGATGTTCTCCTCCTACGAGAAAAACCAAGATCCCCAACGAGCTATCACATTCGGGGATGGAAACCAAGGTTTGGTCAAAGGTTTGGGTAAAATAGCTATATCTGAAAGGGAAATGTGCCCTTGGGCCATTTCTAAGTATTTTGGTGATTGAGTGTCAACATAAGTGCTTAAATGTGAATCAATGCCCATGGATGAACAAAGTGCAAATCAAGAGCAAAGGTATGTTTCTAAGCCTTAGTACATTGGTTTTGTGTACTAATATATTTGTCTAAGTGTTAGAAACAGAAAGAAGAAGAAAAGAGAAGAGTTGGCTGTGTACAGCCATGAGGCTGTTTCGGTCTGGGGCACCGGACTGTCCGGTGGTGCACCGGACAGTGTCCGGTGCGCCAGGCTGCCTCGGCCGAAGAGGCCGCTCTCGGGAATTTACTGACGGCGTACGACTAAAATTCACCGGACTGTCCGGTGTGCACCGGACTGTCCGGTGAGCCAACGGTCGGCCGGGCCAACGGTCGGCCGCGCGATCTGCGCGGGACACGTGGCCGAGCCAACGGTCGGAAGGGGGCACCGGACTGTCCGGTGTGCACCGGACATGTCCGGTGCGCCAACGGCTCCCGCATCTGCAACGGTCGACTGCGCTGTTTAAGGAAGGAAATCGGGCACCGGACAGTGTCCGGTGTGCACCGGACTGTCCGGTGCGCCCGACGACAGAAGGCAAAGATGGCCTTCCAGATTTGTTCTCAACGGCTCCTAGCTGCCTTGGGGCTATAAAAGGGGCCCCTAGGCGCATGGAGGGAGACACCAAGCACACCAAGCATTCCTACAACATTCCTAAGCACCAAGACATTGATCTCGCGCATTCGTTTCATTGTGATAGCATATAGAGCTCTTGTGGAGTTGTGAACTCTTTGAGTTGTGTTGCGAGCTCTTGTTGCGACTTGTGTGCGTGTTGTTGCTCTGATCTTTTGAAGTCTTGTGTGCGTTGCTCATTCTCCCTTGCTCTGTGTTTCTTTGTGAACTTCAATTGTAAGGGCGAGAGGCTCCAAGTTGTGGAGATTCCTCGCAAACGGGATTGAGAAAAAGCAAGCAAAACACCGTGGTATTCAAGTGGGTCTTTGGACCGCTTGAGAGGGGTTGATTGCGACCCTCGTCCGTTGGGACGCCACAACGTGGAGTAGGCAAGCGTTGGTCTTGGCCGAACCACGGGATAAACCACTGTGTCATCTCTGTGATTGATCTCTTGTGGTATTGTGTTTTGTTGAGACTCCTTTCTAGCCACTTGGCAATCATTGTGCTAACACTTAACAAGTTTTTGTGGCTATAAGTTTAAGTTTTTCACAGGATCACCTATTCACCCCCCCTCTAGGTGCTCTCAATTGGTATCGGAGCCGTTCTCTTCAAGAAAGGGACTAACCGCCCGAAGAGATGGATCCTAAGGGGAAGGGAATCGTGATCAACGACAAGAAAAAGGAGTCCTTCGTCAACGAGCCAAAAGATGACAAATCCAACGACTCTGGCTCGGGCCACAGACGTAAAGATGGGAAGAAGAAGAAGACAAAACGTATCAAGGAGATCATCTACTACGACAGCGACGAGTCTACTTCTTCCCACAAAGACGACGACTACGACAAACAAAAGACGGTTAACTCAAACTTCTCTTTTGATTATTCGCGCATTCCGCACAGCTCAAATGCTCATTTGCTACCCATTCCACTTGGCAAGCCTCCTCACTTTGATGGAGAGGACTACGGATTTTGGAGTCACAAAATGCGTACACACCTATTTTCTCTCCATCCAAGCATTTGGGAGATTGTGGAAAGTGGAATGAAATTTGATAGCTCGGATAGTCCTTCATTTATTAATGAACAGATCCATAAAAATGCACAAGCTACTACTTTGTTGCTAGCCTCTTTGTGCAGGGACGAGTATCACAAGGTGAGCGGCTTGGACAATGCCAAGCAGATTTGGGACACCCTCAAGATCTCTCATGAGGGGAATGATGTCACCTTACTCACCAAGATGGAGTTGGTGGAGGGCGAGCTCGGACGATTCGCGATGATAAGGGGCGAGGAGCCGACGCAAACATACAACCGGCTCAAGATCCTTATCAACAAAATAAGGAGCTACGGAAGCACGCGATGGACGGATCACGACGTCGTCCGCCTAATGCTAAGGTCATTTACCGTTCTTGATCCTCATCTCGTGAACAATATTCGTGAGAATCCCAGGTACATGAAGATGACGCCCGAGGAGGTACTCGGAAAATTCGTAAGCGGGCGGATGATGATCAAGGAGGCAAGATACGTGGACGACGCCTTGAATGGACCAATCAACGAGCCTCAACCCCTTGCTCTCAAGGCAACAAGAAGCAAGGAGGCGCTACCTAGCAGGGTGGCACAAATTGAGGCAGCCGGACTTAATGATGAAGAGATGGCCCTCATCATCAAAAGATTCAAGACGGCGCTTAAAGGTCGCAAGGGACAACCAAGCAAGACCAAAGCCAAGGGGAAGCGTTCGTGCTTCAAATGCGGTAAGCTTGGTCATTTTATTGCTAACTGTCCCGACAATGATAGTGATCAGGACCAAGGGAACAAGAGGGAGAAGAAGAAGAATTATAAGAAGGCAAAGGGCGAGGCTCATCTTGGCAAGGAGTGGGATTCGGACTGCTCCTCGTCTGACTCCGACAATGAGGGACTCGCCGCCACTGCATTCAACAAGTCATCCCTCTTCCCCAACGAGCGTCACACTTGCCTCATGGCAAGAGAGAAGAAGGTAATCACTCGTAATGATGTCACTTATGATTCTTCTAGTGACGATGAGTCTAGTGATGATGAAATAGATTACTCTAGTTTGTTCAAGGGATTAGATAGAAATAAAATTGATAAAATCAATGAATTGATTGATGCCTTGAATGAAAAGGATAGGCTTTTAGAAAAGCAAGAGGATTTGTTGTATGATGAACATGATAAGTTTGTAGAGGCACAAAAATCCTATGCTTTAGAAGTTAAAAGAAATGAAGTGCTTTCTAGTGAATTATCTTCTTGTCATGAAAACATTGCTACTTTAAAGAGTGTTAATGATGACTTAAAAACTAAACTAGAAGTAGCTAGTAAATCAACATCCTGTGTAGAAATTGTTGAAACGTGCACTAGGTGTAAAGATCTTAATGTTGATGCTTGTAGTAAACATCTAGTCTCAATTTCTAAATTGAATGATGAAGTGGCTAGTCTTAATGCTCAACTTAAGGCTAGCAAAAGCGAATTTGATAAGCTAAAATTTGCAAGGGATGCCTACACGATTGGTAGACACCCCTCAATTAAGGATGGACTTGGCTTCAAAAGGGAAGCCAAGAACTTAACAAGCCATAAGGCTCCCATTCCCGCTAAGGAGAAAGGGAAGGCCCCTATGGCTACTAGTGCTAAAAAGAACCATGTCTTTTTGTATCATGATAGGAAAAATTCTAGAAATGCGTTTAGAAGTTATGATGCCTTTGATTCACATGCTTATGATTCTTATGCTATGACTGCTTCTAGTTCTCATGTTGTGCATGATAGAAAGGTTGGTAGAAGAAATGTTATTCACAATATGCCTAGGAGAAATGTTGTTAATGCTCATAGGAAAGTTCATGGACCTTCTACAATTTATCATGCCCTAAATGCTTCCTTTGCTATTTGTAGAAAGGATAGGAAAATAGTTGCTAGGAAGTTAGGGGCAAAATGCAAGGGAGACAAAACTTGCATTTGGGTCCCTAAGGAAATTTGCACTAACCTTGTAGGACCCAACAAGAGTTGGGTACCTAAGTCCCAAGCCTAAATTTGCCTTGCAGGTTTATGCATCCGGGGGTTCAAGCTGGATTATCGACAGCGGATGCACAAACCATATGACGGGGGAGAAGAAGATGTTCACTTCCTACGTCAAGAATAAGGATTCCCAAGATTCAATTATATTCGGTGATGGGAATCAAGGCAAGGTAAAAGGGTTAGGTAAAATTGCAATTTCCTATGAGCATTCCATCTCTAATGTATTTTTAGTGGAGAGTCTTGGATATAATTTGCTATCTGTTAGTCAATTATGTCATATGGGATATAACTGTCTATTTACAAATGTAGATGTGTCTGTCTTTAGAAGAAGTGATGGTTCACTAGCTTTTAAGGGTGTATTAGACGGCAAACTTTATTTAGTTGATTTTGCAAAAGAAGAGGCCGGTCTAGATGCATGCTTAATTGCTAAGACTAGCATGGGCTGGCTGTGGCATCGCCGCTTAGCACATGTGGGGATGAAGAACCTTCACAAGCTTCTAAAGGGAGAACACGTGATAGGTTTGACTAACGTAAAATTCGAAAAAGATAGACCTTGTGCAGCTTGTCAGGCAGGTAAACAGGTGGGAGGAGCGCATCACAGCAAGAATGTGATGACCACATCAAGATCCCTCGAGCTGCTACATATGGACCTCTTCGGACCCGTCGCCTATCTAAGCATAGGAGGAAGTAAGTATGGTTTAGTTATTGTTGATGACTTTTCCCACTTCACTTGGGTGTTCTTTTTGCAGGATAAGTCTGAAACCCAAGGAACCCTCAAGCGCTTCCTCAGGAGAGCTCAAAATGAGTTTGAGCTCAAGGTGAAGAAGATAAGGAGCGACAACGGGTCCAAGTTCAAGAACCTTCAAGTGGAGGAGTTCCTTGAGGAGGAAGGGATCAAGCACGAGTTCTCCGCTCCCTACACACCCCAGCAAAATGGTGTGGTAGAGAGGAGGAACAGGACGCTAATCGATATGGCAAGGACGATGCTTGGAGAGTTCAAGACCCCCGAGTGTTTCTGGTCGGAAGCCGTGAACACGGCTTGCCACGCCATCAACAGGGTCTACCTTCATCGCCTCCTCAAGAAGACTTCGTATGAGCTACTAACCGGTAACAAACCCAATGTATCTTACTTTCGTGTATTTGGGAGCAAGTGCTACATTCTAGTGAAGAAGGGTAGAAATTCTAAGTTTGCTCCCAAAGCTGTAGAAGGGTTTTTGTTAGGTTATGACTCAAATACAAAGGCGTATAGAGTCTTCAACAAATCATCGGGTTTGGTTGAAGTCTCTAGCGACGTTGTATTTGATGAGACTAATGGCTCTCCAAGAGAGCAAGTTGTTGATTGTGATGATGTAGATGAAGAAGATGTTCCGACGGCCGCTTTACGAACCATGGCGATTGGAGAAGTGCGGCCACAGGAACAAGATGAATGAGATCAACCTTCTTCCTCAACTATGGTGCATTCCCCAACCAAAGATGACGAACAGGTACCTCAAGTGGAGGCGCTTGATCAAGGGGGAGCACAAGATGATCAAGTGATGGAGGAAGAAGCGCAACCGGCACCTCCAACCCAAGTTCGAGCGATGATTCAAAGGGATCATCCCGTCGACCAAATTCTGGGTGATATTAGCAAGGGAGTAACTACTCGATCTCGATTAGTTAATTTTTGTGAGCATTACTCCTTTGTCTCTTCTATTGAGCCTTTCAGGGTAGAGGAGGCCTTGCTAGATCCGGATTGGGTATTGGCCATGCAGGAGGAACTCAACAACTTCAAGCGCAATGAAGTTTGGACACTGGTGCCTCGTCCCAAGCAAAATGTTGTGGGAACCAAGTGGGTGTTCCGCAACAAACAGGACGAGCACGGGGTGGTAACAAGGAACAAGGCTCGACTTGTGGCAAAAGGTTATGCCCAAGTCGCAGGTTTGGACTTTGAGGAGACGTTTGCTCTTGTGGCTAGGCTAGAATCAATTCGTATCTTGCTAGCATATGCCGCTCACCATTCTTTCAGGTTGTACCAAATGGATGTGAAGAGCGCTTTCCTCAATGGGCCGATCAAGGAGGAGGTGTACGTGGAGCAACCCCCTGGCTTCGAGGATGAACGGTACCCCGACCACGTGTGTAAGCTCTCTAAGGCGCTCTATGGACTTAAGCAAGCCCCAAGAGCATGGTATGAATGCCTTAGAGACTTTTTAATTGCTAATGCTTTCAAGGTTGGGAAAGTCGATCCAACTCTTTTTACAAAGACATGTGATGGTGACTTGTTTGTGTGCCAAATTTATGTCGATGACATAATATTTGGTTCTACTAACCAAAAGTCTTGTGAAGAGTTTAGCAGGGTGATGACGCAGAAATTCGAGATGTCGATGATGGGCGAGTTGAACTACTTCCTTGGGTTCCAAGTGAAGCAACTCAAGGACGGCACCTTCATCTCCCAAACAAAGTACACGCAAGATCTGCTAAAGCGGTTTGGGATGAAGGACGCCAAGCCCGCAAAGACTCCGATGGGGACCGACGGACACACCGACCTCAACAAAGGAGGTAAGTCCGTTGATCAAAAAGCATACCGGTCAATGATAGGTTCTTTGCTTTACTTATGTGCTAGTAGACCGGATATTATGCTTAGCGTATGCATGTGTGCTAGATTTCAATCCGATCCTAAGGAGTGTCACTTAGTGGCAGTGAAGCGAATTCTTAGATATTTGGTTGCTAC
Source organism: Zea mays (assembly GCF_902167145.1). NCBI lineage: Eukaryota > Viridiplantae > Streptophyta > Magnoliopsida > Poales > Poaceae > Zea > Zea mays. The sequence continues at coordinate 166,239,959 of NC_050102.1, forward strand.
GCCTTGCTTCGGGCTCTGGTATCCAAAGGGGTCTACCTTTGACTTAGTTGGATACTCAGACTCCGACTATGCTGGATGTAAGGTTGATAGGAAGAGTACATCGGGGACGTGCCAATTCTTAGGAAGGTCCCTGGTGTCATGGAACTCTAAGAAACAAACCTCTGTTGCCCTATCCACCGCTGAGGCCGAGTACGTTGCCGCAGGTCAGTGTTGCACGCAACTGCTTTGGATGAGGCAAACCCTCCGGGACTTTGGCTACAATCTGAGCAAAGTCCCACTCCTATGTGATAATGAGAGTGCTATCCGCATGGCGGAGAATCCTGTTGAGCACAGCCGCACAAAGCACATAGACATCCGGCATCACTTTTTGAGAGACCACCAGCAAAAGGGAGATATCGAAGTGTTTCATGTTAGCACCGAGAACCAGCTAGCCGATATCTTCACTAAGCCTCTAGATGAGAAGACCTTTTGCAGGTTGCGTAGCGAGCTAAATGTCTTAGATTCGCGGAACCTGGATTGAATTGTAGCATACATGTATTTATGCTTTTGATCATGTTCCTTTTTGCATTTTGTTGCTTATTATGGTGCTCAAGTTGTAAAAACACTCCCTGGACCTCACAAGTCCGTTGCAAAGTGATGCACATGTTTAGGGGGAGATGTGTTACAACTTGACCCTTTGAGACTAACCATGTGCTTGAGTTGATGATTTAGTCTCGAAGGAGGATTGAAAGGGAAAAGGTGGACTTGGACCATGAAAGACTTCCACTGCACTCCGATGGGAGGGTAACTTATTCCAAGTTCATCTTATGAAATCTTATTGCCATTTGCTCTTAATTGCACACTTTGGTGAGGCAATGGGGTTAAAGGGCCAAGATTGATCCCGTTTTGGTGCTTGATGCCAAAGGGGGAGAAAATAAAGGCCAAAGCGATAAATGGATCAGCTACCACTTGAGAGATTTTGAAAATAGTAGAATAGAGTTTTTGTTTTGTCAAACGCTTTTATTGTCTCTTATTGTCTCTCTTGTCAAAAGTTGGCTTCTTGTGGGGAGAAGTGTTGATCATGGGAAATAGGGGGAGTTTTTGAAATCTTTGATCAATCTCTTTTGGAATGACTCTCTTTATGCTTCAACATGTGTGTTTGACATAGAAATAGAGATTTGAGTTTGATTTGCAAAAACAAACCAAGTGGTGGCAAAGGATGATCCATATATGCCAAAATTGAATCAAAATCAATTTGAGTTTTATTTGAAGTGATTTTGCACTTGTTCTAGTTGCTTTATGTTGTGTTGGCATAAATCACCAAAAAGGGGGAGATTGAAAGGGAAATGTGCCCTTGGGCCATTTCTAAGTATTTTGGTGATTGAGTGTCAACACAAGTGCTTAAATGTGAATCAATGCCCATGGATGAACAAAGTGCAAATCAAGAGCAAAGGTATGTTTCTAAGCCTTAGTACATTGGTTTTGTGTACTAATATATTTGTCTAAGTGTTAGAAACAGAAAGAAGAAGAAAAGAGAAGAGTTGGCTGTGTACAGCCATGAGGCTGTTTCGGTCTGGGGCACCGGACAGTGTCCGGTGCGCCAGGCTGCCTCGGCCGAAGAGGCCGCTCTCGGGAATTTGCTGACGGCGTACGGCTAAAATTCACCGGACTGTCCGGTGTGCACCGGACTGTCCGGTGAGCCAACGGTCGGCCGGGCCAACGGTCGGCCGCGCGATCTGCGCGGGACACGTGGCCGAGCCAACGGTCGGAAGGGGGCACCGGACTGTCCGGTGTGCACCGGACATGTCCGGTGCGCCAACGGCTCCCGCATCTGCAACGGTCGACTGCGCTATTTAAGGAAGGAAATCGGGCACCGGACAGTGTCCGGTGTGCACCGGACTGTCCGGTGCGCCCGACGACAGAAGGCAAAGATGGCCTTCCAGATTTGTTCTCAACGGCTCCTAGCTGCCTTGGGGCTATAAAAGGGGCCCCTAGGCGCATGGAGGGAGACACCAAGCACACCAAGCATTCCTACAACATTCCTAAGCACCAAGACATTGATCTCGCGCATTCGTTTCATTGTGATAGCATATAGAGCTCTTGTGGAGTTGTGAACTCTTTGAGTTGTGTTGCGAGCTCTTGTTGCGACTTGTGTGCGTGTTGTTGCTCTGATCTTTTGAAGTCTTGTGTGCGTTGCTCATTCCCCCTTGCTCTGTGTTTCTTTGTGAACTTCAATTGTAAGGGCGAGAGGCTCCAAGTTGTGGAGATTCCTCGCAAACGGGATTGAGAAAAAGCAAGCAAAACACCGTGGTATTCAAGTGGGTCTTTGGACCGCTTGAGAGGGGTTGATTGCGACCCTCGTCCGTTGGGACGCCACAACGTGGAGTAGGCAAGCGTTGGTCTTGGCCGAACCACGGGATAAACCACTGTGTCATCTCTGTGATTGATCTCTTGTGGTATTGTGTTTTGTTGAGACTCCTTTCTAGCCACTTGGCAATCATTGTGCTAACACTTAACAAGTTTTTGTGGCTATAAGTTTAAGTTTTTCACAGGATCACCTATTCACCCCCCTCTAGGTGCTCTCAATATCTCCTGACCATTCCATTTCCAATGTTTTTCTTGTTGATTCTTTAGATTACAATTTGCTTTCCGTTTCGCAATTATGTCAAATGGGCTGCAACTGTCTATTTACTGATGTAGGTGTCACTGTCTTTAGAAGAAGTGATGATTCAATAGCATTTAAGGGAGTGTTAGAGGGTCAGCTATACTTGGTAGATTTTGATAGAGCTGAACTCGACACTTGCTTAATTGCTAAGACTAACATGGGTTGGCTCTGGCACCGCCGACTAGCTCATGTTGGAATGAAGAATCTTCATAAGCTTCTAAAGGGAGAGCACATTTTAGGACTAACAAATGTTCATTTTGAGAAAGACAGGATTTGTAGCGCATGCCAAGCCGGGAAGCAAGTTGGCACTCATCATCCACACAAGAACATCATGACAAGTGACAGGCCACTGGAGCTCCTACACATGGATTTATTCGCCCTGATCGCTTACATAAGCATCGGCGGGAGTAAGTACTGTCTAGTTATTGTGGATGATTATTCTCGCTTCACTTGGGTGTTCTTTTTGCAGGAAAAATCCCATACCCAAGAAACCTTAAAGGGATTCTTGAGATGGGCTCAAAACGAGTTCGGCTTAAGGATCAAGAAAATTAGAAGCGACAACGGGACAGAGTTCAAGAACTCACAAATAGAAGGCTTCCTTGAGGAGGAGGGCATCAAGCATGAGTTCTCCTCTCCCTACACACCACAACAAAATGGTGTAGTAGAGAGGAAGAATCGAACTCTATTGGACATGGCAAGAACCATGCTTGATGAGTACAAGACACCGGATCGGTTTTGGGCCGAAGCGGTCAACACCGCTTGCTACGCCATCAACCGGTTATATCTACACCGAATCCTCAAGAAGACATCCTATGAACTCCTAACCGGTAAAAAGCCAAATATTTCATATTTTAGAGTTTTTGGTAGCAAATGCTTTATTCTTGTTAAGAGAGGTAGAAAATCTAAATTTGCCCCTAAAACTGTAGAAGGCTTTTTACTAGGATATGACTCAAACACAAGGGCATATAGAGTCTTTAACAAGTCCTCAGGACTTGTTGAAGTTTCTTGTGACGTTGTGTTTGATGAACCTAACGGCTCTCAAGTAGAGCAAGTTGATCTTGATGAGATAGGTGAAGAACAGGCTCCGTGCATCGCGCTAAGGAACATGTCCATTGGGGATGTGTGCCCTAAGGAATCCGAAGAGCCTCCACATGCACAAGATCAACCATCCTCCTCCACACAAGCATCTCCACCAACCCAAAATGAGAACGAGGCTCAAGTTGATGAAGTAGAAGATCAAAGAGATGAGCCACCTCAAGATGACGGCAATGATCAAGGGGGAGATGCAAACGATCAAGACAAGGAGGATGAAGAACCAAGGCTGCCACACCCAAGAGTCCACCAAGCAATCCAACGAGATCACCCCGTCGACACCATCCTCGGCGACATTAATAAGGGGGTAACCACTCGATCTCGCGTTGCACATTTTTGTGAGCATTACTCTTTTGTTTCCTCTATTGAGCCACACAGGGTAGAGGAAGCACTTCAAGATTCGGATTGGGTGATGGCGATGCAAGAGGAGCTCAACAACTTCACTAGGAATGAGGTATGGCATTTAGTTCCACGTCCTAATCAAAATGTTGTAGGAACCAAGTGGGTCTTCCGCAACAAGCAAGACGAGCATGGTGTGGTGACAAGGAACAAAGCTCGACTTGTGGCCAAGGGATACTCCCAAGTCGAAGGTTTGGATTTCGGTGAAACCTATGCACCCGTAGCTAGGCTTGAGTCAATTCGTATATTATTAGCCTATGCTACTTACCATGGCTTCAAGCTTTATCAAATGGACGTGAAGAGTGCCTTCCTCAATGGACCAATCAAGGAAGAGGTCTATGTTGAGCAACCTCCCGGCTTTGAAGATAGTGAGTACTGAGAGCACCTAGAGGGGGGGGGGTGAATAGGTGATCCTGTAAAACTTAAACTTATAGCCACAAAAACTTGTTAAGTGTTAGCACAATAATTGCCAAGTGGCTAGTGAGGAGGTCTTGCACAAAGAATTTCAACACAGAGAAGACACAGTGATTTTTCCCGTGGTTCGGCCAAGTACAACACTTGCCTACTCCACGTTGTGGCGTCCCAACGGACGAGAGTTGCACTCAACTCCTCTCAAGTGATCCAATGATCAACTTGAATACCACAGTGTTATGCTTTTCTTTTCTTATCCCGTTCGCGAGGAATCTCCACAACTTGGAGCCTCTCGCCCTTACACTTTTGATGTTCACAAAGAATCACGGAGTAAGGAAGGGAAGCAACACACACAAATCCACAGCAAAATGCGCACACACACGACCAAGAATCGAGCTCAAAGACTATCTCAAAGTTCTCACTAGAACGGAGCTCGAATCACTTAGAATGACAAACAAATACGCAAAGACTGAGTGTGGATGATCAAGAATGCTCTAAGGTTGCTTGGTGTCTCCCTCCATGCGCCTAGGGGTCCCTTTTATAGCCCCAAGGCAGCTAGGAGCCGTTGAGAACAAATCTGGAAGGCCATCTTTGCCTTCTGTCGTCGGGCGCACCGGACAGTCCGGTGCACACCGGACACTGTCCGGTGCCCGATTTCCTTCCTTAAACAGCGCAGTCGACCGTTGCAGATGCGGGAGCCGTTGGCGCACCGGACATGCCCGGTGCACACCGGACAGTCCGGTGCCCCCTTCCGACCGTTGGCTCGGCCACGTGTCCCGCGCAGATCGCGCGGCCGACCGTTGGCCCGGCCGACCGTTGGCTCACCGGACAGTCCGGTGCACACCGGACAGTCCGGTGAATTATAGCCGTACGTCGCCGGTGAATTCCCGAGAGCGGCTACTTCGCTCGAGGCAGCCTGGCGCACCGGACACTGTCCGGTGCACCACCGGACAGTCCGGTGCCCCAGACCGAAACAGCCTCTTGGCTGTACACATCCAACTCTTCTCTTTTCTTCTTCTTTCTGTTTCTGATACTAAGACAAGCATATTAGTACACAAAACCAATGTACTAAGACTTAGAAACATACCTTTGCTCTTGATTTGCACTTTGTTCACCCATGGGCATAGATTCACATTTAAACACTTGTGTTGGCATTCAATCACTAAAATACTTAGAAATGGCCCAAAGGCACATTTCCCTTTCAATCTCCCCCTTTTTGGTGATTTATGCCAACACAACATAAAGCAACTAGAACAAGTGCAATATTACTTCAAAAATAAAAACTTAAGTTTATTTTGATTCAATTTGGCATATATGGATCATCCTTTGCCACCACTTGGTTTGTTTTTGCAAATCAAACTCAAATCTCTATCTCTAAGTCAAACACCCATGTTGAAGCATAAAGAGAGTCATTCCAAAAGAGATTGATCAAAGATTTCAAAAACTCCCCCTATTTCCCATAATCAACACTTCTCCCCACAAGAGGCCAACTTTTGTCAAAAGAGACAATGCGAGAGTTTTGACAAACCAAAAGCTCTATCCTACTGTTTTCAAAGTTTCTCAAGTGGTAGCTGATCCATTTATTGCTTTGGCCTTTATTTTCTCCCCCTTTGGCATCAAGCACCAAAACGGGATCAATCTTGGCCCCATTAACCCCATTGCCTCACCAAAATCTTCAATTAAGAGCAAACAGGCAATAAGAGTCTAAAGATGAATTACCCTCTCAACGGAGTGCAGTGGAAGTCTTTCATGGTCCAAGTCCACCTTTTCCCTTTCAATCCTCCTTCGAGACTAAATCATCAAACTCAAGCACATGGTTAGTCTCAAAGGGTCACGTTGTAACACATCTCCCCCTAAACATGTGCATCACTTTGCAACGGACTTGTGAGGTCCAGGGAGTGTTTGTACAACTTGAGCACCACAATAAGCAACAAAATGCAGAATGAACATGATCAAAGGCATAAACACATGTATGCTACAATTCAATCCAAGTTCCGCGAATCTAAGACATTTAGCTCACTACGCAACCTGCAAAAGGTCTTCTCATCAAGAGGCTTGGTAAAGATATCGGCTAGCTGGTTCTCGGTGCTAACATGAAACACTTCGATATCTCCCTTTTGCTGGTGGTCTCTCAAAAAGTGATGCCGGATGTCAATGTGCTTTGTGCGGCTGTGTTCAACAGGATTTTCCGCCATGCGGATAGCACTCTCATTGTCACATAGGAGTGGGACTTTGCTCAGATTGTAGCCAAAGTCCCGGAGGGTTTGCCTCATCCAAAGTAGTTGCGCGCAACACTGTCCTGCGGCAACATACTCGGCCTCAGCGGTGGATAGGGCAACGGAAGTTTGTTTCTTAGAGTTCCACGACACCAGGGACCTTCCTAAGAATTGGCACGTCCCTGATGTACTCTTCCTATCGACCTTACATCCAGCATAGTCGGAATCTAAGTATCCAACTAAGTCAAAGGTAGACCCCTTTGGATACCAGAGCCCGAAGCAAGGCGTAGCAACCAAATATCTAAGAATTCGCTTCACCGCCACTAAGTGACACTCCTTAGGATTGGATTGAAATCTAGCACACATGCATACGCTAAGCATAATATCCGGTCTACTAGCACATAAGTAAAGCAGAGAACCTATCATTGACCGGTATGCTTTTTGATCAACGGACTTACCTCCTTTGTTGAGGTCGGTGTGTCCGTCGGTCCCCATCGGAGTCTTTGCGGGCTTGGCGTCCTTCATCCCAAACCGCTTCAGCAAGTCTTGCGTGTACTTTGTTTGAGAGATGAAGGTGTCGTCCTTGAGTTGCTTCACTTGAAACCCAAGGAAGTAGTTCAACTCGCCCATCATCGACATCTCGAATTTCTGTGTCATCACCCTGCTAAACTCTTCACAAGACTTTTGGTTAGTAGAACCAAATATTATGTCATCGACATAAATTTGGCACACAAACAAATCACCATCACATGTCTTTGTAAAAAGAGTTGGATCGGCTTTCCCAACCTTGAAAGCATTAACAATTAGAAAGTCTCTAAGGCATTCATACCATGCTCTTGGGGCTTGCTTAAGTCCATAGAGCGCCTTAGAGAGCTTACACACGTGGTCGGGGTACCGTTCATCCTCGAAGCCAGGGGGTTGCTCCACGTACACCTCCTCCTTGATTGGCCCGTTGAGGAAAGCGCTCTTCACATCCATTTGGTACAACCTGAAAGAATGGTGAGCGGCATATGCTAGCAAGATACGAATTGATTCTAGCCTAGCCACAGGAGCAAACGTCTCCTCAAAGTCCAAACCTGCGACTTGGGCATAACCTTTTGCCACAAGTCGAGCCTTGTTCCTTGTCACCACCCCGTGCTCATCCTGTTTGTTGCGGAACACCCACTTGGTTCCCACAACATTTTGCTTGGGACGAGGCACCAGTGTCCAAACTTCATTGCGCTTGAAGTTGTTGAGTTCCTCCTGCATGGCCAATACCCAATCCGGATCTAGCAAGGCCTCCTCTACCCTGAAAGGCTCAATAGAAGAGACAAAGGAGTAATGCTCACAAAAATTAACTAATCGAGATCGAGTAGTTACTCCCTTGCTAATATCACCCAGAATTTGGTCGACGGGATGATCCCTTTGAATCATCGCTCGAACTTGGATCGGAGGTGCCAGTTGCGCTTCTTCCTCCATCACTTGATCATCTTGTGCTCCCCCTTGATCAAACGCCTCCACTTGAGGTACCTGTTCGTCATCATCGGTTGGGGGATGCACCATAGTTGAGGAAGAAGGTTGATCTCGTTCATCTTGTTCCTGTGGCCGCACTTCTCCAATCGCCATGGTTCGTAAAGCGGCCGTCGGAACATCTTCTTCATCTACATCATCACAATCAACAACTTGCTCTCTTGGAGAGCCATTAGTCTCATCAAATACAACGTCGCTAGAGACTTCAACCAAACCCGATGATTTGTTGAAGACTCTATACGCCTTTGTATTTGAGTCATAACCTAACAAAAACCCTTCTACAGCTTTGGGAGCAAACTTAGAATTTCTACCCTTCTTCACTAGAATGTAGCACTTGCTCCCAAATACACGAAAGTAAGATACATTGGGTTTGTTACCGGTTAGTAGCTCATACGAAGTCTTCTTGAGGAGGCGATGAAGGTAGACCCTGTTGATGGCGTGGCAAGCCGTGTTCACGGCTTCCGACCAGAAACACTCGGGGGTCTTGAATTCTCCAAGCATCGTCCTTGCCATATCGATTAGCGTCCTGTTCTTCCTCTCTACCACACCATTTTGCTGGGGTGTGTAGGGAGCGGAGAACTCGTGCTTGATCCCTTCCTCCTCAAGGAACTCCTCCACTTGAAGGTTCTTGAACTCGGACCCATTGTCGCTCCTTATCTTCTTCACCTTGAGCTCAAACTCATTTTGAGCTCTCCTGAGGAAGCACTTGAGGGTCCCTTGGGTTTCAGACTTATCCTGCAAAAAGAACACCCAAGTGAAGCGGGAAAAGTCATCAACGATAACTAGACCATACTTACTTCCTCCTATGCTCAGATAGGCAACGGGTCCGAAGAGGTCCATATGCAGCAGCTCCAGGGGTCTTGAAGTGGTCATCACATTCTTGTTGTGATGCGCTCCTCCCACTTGTTTACCTGCTTGACAAGCTGCACAAGGTCTATCTTTTTCGAATTGCACGTTAGTTAAACCTATCACATGTTCTCCCTTTAGAAGCTTGTGAAGGTTCTTCATCCCCACATGTGCTAAGCGGCGATGCCACAGCCAGCCCATGCTAGTCTTAGCTATTAAGCATGCATCTAGACCGGCCTCTTCTTTTGCAAAATCAACTAAATAAAGTTTGCCGTCTAATACACCCTTAAAAGCTAGTGAACCATCACTTCTTCTAAAGACAGACACATCTACATTTGTAAATAGACAGTTATATCCCATATGACATAATTGACTAACAGATAGCAAATTATATCCAAGACTCTCCACTAAAAATACATTAGAGATAGAATGCTCATTAGAAATTGCAATTTTACCTAACCCTTTTACCTTGCCTTGATTCCCATCACCGAATATAATTGAATCTTGGGAATCCTTATTCTTGACGTAGGAGGTGAACATCTTCTTCTCCCCCGTCATATGGTTTGTGCATCCGCTGTCGATAATCCAGCTTGAACCCCCGGATGCATAAACCTGCAAGGCAAATTTAGGCTTGGGACTTAGGTACCCAACTCTTGTTGGGTCCTACAAGGTTAGTCACAATTGTCTTAGGGACCCAAATGCAAGTTTTATCACCCTTGTATTTTGCCCCTAATTTCCTAGCTATCACCTTTCTATCCTTTCTACAAATTGCAAAGGAAGCATTCAGAGCATGATATATTGTAGAAGGTTCATTTAATTTCCTAGGAACATTAACAACATTTCTTCTAGGCATATTATGAACAGCATTTCTCCTACCAACATTTCTATCATGCACATAAGAAGAGCTAGAAGCAAACATGGCATGAGAATCAAAGGCATTATATGCATTACAACTCCTATAAGCATTTCTAGGTTGTCTTCTATCATAGTACATAAAGGCATGGTTCTTTTGCACACTACTAGCCATAGGGGCCTTCCCTTTCTCCTTGGCGGAGATGGGAGCCTTATGGCTTGTCAAGTTCTTGGCTTCCCTTTTGTAGCCAAGTCCATCCTTAATTGAGGGATGTCTACCAATCGTATAGGCATCCCTTGCAAATTTTAATTTATCAAATTCGCTTTTGCTAGTCTTAAGTTGGGCATTAAGACTAGCCACTTCATCATTCAATTTAGAAATTGAAATTAGGTGTTCACTACAAGCATCAACATTAAAATCTTTACACCTAGTGCAAACCATAACATGTTCTTCACAAGAGTTAGATTTACTAGCCACTTCTAGTTTAGCATTTAAATCATTATTAACACCTTTTAAAGTAGCAATGGTTTCATGACAAGAAGATAATTCACTAGAAAGTACTTCATTTCTTTTAATTTCTAGAGCAAGAGAATTTTGTGCACTAACAAATTTATCATGCTCCTCATATAAAAGATCCTCTTGTTTTTCTAGTAATCTATTCTTATCATTCAAAGCATCAATCAACTCATTAATTTTATCTATCTTAGATCTATCTAAGCCCTTGAACAAGCATGAATAATCTATGTCATCATCATCACTAGACTCATTATCACTAGAAGAAGCATAAGTGGAGTCTTGAGTACTCACCTTCTTCTCCCTTGCCATAAGGCATGTGTGATGCTCGTTGGGGAAGAGGGATGACTTGTTGAAGGCAGTGGCGGCGAGTCCTTCATTGTCGGAGTCGGAGGAGGAGCAATCCGAATCCCACTCCTTGCCTAGATGTGCTTCGCCCTTTGCCTTCTTGTATGCCTTCTTCTTCTCCCTCTTGCTCCCTTGTTCCTGGTCACTTTCATTATCGGGACAGTTAGCAATAAAATGACCAAGCTTACCGCATTTGAAGCATGAGCGCTTCTCCTTTGTCTTGGTCTTGCTTGGCTGTCCCTTGCGACCTTTAAGCACTGTCTTGAAGCGCTTAATGATGAGGGCCATCTCCTCATTATTTAGCCCGGCCGCCTCAACTTGCGCCACCTTGCTTGGTAGCGCCTCCTTGCTCCTTGTTGCCTTGAGAGCAATGGGTTGAGGCTCATGGATTGGACCATTCAATGCGTCGTCCACATACCTTGCCTCCTTGATCATCATTCGCCCGCTTACAAATTTTCCAAGAACTTCTTCGGGCGACATCTTGGTGTACCTAGGATTTTCACGAATATTGTTCACCAAATGAGGATCAAGAACGGTAAAGGACCTTAGCATTAGGCGGACGACGTCGTGGTCCGTCCATCGCGTGCTTCCGTAGCTCCTTATTTTGTTGATAAGGGTCTTCAGCCTGTTGTAAGTTTGGGTTGGCTCTTCTCCCCTTATCATTGCGAATCGTCCAAGCTCGCCCTCCACCAACTCCATTTTAGTGAGCATGGTGATGTCGTTCCCCTCGTGAGAGATTTTGAGGGTGTCCCATATCTGCTTGGCGTTGTCCAAGCCACTCACCTTATTGTACTCTTCCCTGCACAAAGATGCTAATAGAACAGTAGTAGCTTGTGCATTTCTATGGATTTGTTCATTTATAAGCATAGGGCTATCCGAGCTATCAAATTTCATTCCATTCTCTACAATCTCCCATATGCTTGGATGGAGAGAGAATAAGTGACTACGCATTTTGTGACTCCAAAATCCGTAGTCTTCCCCATCGAAGTGTGGAGGTTTGCCAAGAGGAATGGAAAGCAAATGCGAATTCGAACTATGTGGAATACGAGAATAATCAAATGAAAAGTTCGAATTGACCGTCTTCCTGTAGTCGTTGTCGTCGTCCTTTTGGGAAGAGGTAGACTCATCGCTATCGTCGTAGTAGACGATCTCCTTGATGCGCCTTGTCTTCTTCTTCTTTCCGTCTTTGCGCTTGTGGCCCGAGCCCGAGTCATTGGACTTGTCATCCCTTGGCTCGTTGACGAAGGACTCCTTCTCCTTGTCGTTGATCACGATTCCCTTCCCCTTAGGATCCATCTCTTCGGGCGATTAGTCCTTTCTTGAAGAGAACAGCTCCGATACCAATTGAGAGCACCTAGAGGGGGGGTGAATAGGTGATCCTGTAAAACTTAAACTTATAGCCACAAAAACTTGTTAAGTGTTAGCACAATAATTGCCAAGTGGCTAGTGAGGAGGTCTTGCACAAAGAATTTCAACACAGAGAAGACACAGTGATTTTTCCCGTGGTTCGGCCAAGTACAACACTTGCCTACTCCACGTTGTGGCGTCCCAACGGACGAGAGTTGCACTCAACTCCTCTCAAGTGATCCAATGATCAACTTGAATACCACAGTGTTATGCTTTTCTTTTCTTATCCCGTTCGCGAGGAATCTCCACAACTTGGAGCCTCTCGCCCTTACACTTTTGATGTTCACAAAGAATCACGGAGTAAGGAAGGGAAGCAACACACACAAATCCACAGCAAAATGCGCACACACACGGCCAAGAATCGAGCTCAAAGACTATCTCAAAGTTCTCACTAGAACGGAGCTCGAATCACTTAGAATGACAAACAAATGCGCAAAGACTGAGTGTGGATGATCAAGAATGCTCTAAGGTTGCTTGGTGTCTCCCTCCATGCGCCTAGGGGTCCCTTTTATAGCCCCAAGGCAGCTAGGAGCCGTTGAGAACAAATCTGGAAGGCCATCTTTGCCTTCTGTCGTCGGGCGCACCGGACAGTCCGGTGCACACCGGACACTGTCCGGTGCCCGATTTCCTTCCTTAAACAGCGCAGTCGACCGTTGCAGATGCGGGAGCCGTTGGCGCACCGGACATGCCCGGTGCACACCGGACAGTCCGGTGCCCCCTTCCGACCGTTGGCTCGGCCACGTGTCCCGCGCAGATCGCGCGGCCGACCGTTGGCCCGGCCGACCGTTGGCTCACCGGACAGTCCGGTGCACACCGGACAGTCCGGTGAATTATAGCCGTACGTCGCCGGTGAATTCCCGAGAGCGGCTACTTCGCTCGAGGCAGCCTGGCGCACCGGACACTGTCCGGTGCACCACCGGACAGTCCGGTGCCCCAGACCGAAACAGCCTCTTGGCTGTACACAGCCAACTCTTCTCTTTTCTTCTTCTTTCTATTTCTGATACTAAGACAAGCATATTAGTACACAAAACCAATGTACTAAGACTTAGAAACATACCTTTGCTCTTGATTTGCACTTTGTTCACCCATGGGCATAGATTCACATTTAAACACTTGTGTTGGCATTCAATCACTAAAATACTTAGAAATGGCCCAAAGGCACATTTCCCTTTCAAGTACCCTAACCATGTCTATAGGCTCTCTAAGGCGCTTTATGGGCTCAAGCAAGCCCCAAGAGCATGGTATGAATGCCTAAGGGATTTCCTTATTGCTAATGGCTTCAAAGTTGGCAAGGCTGATCCTACTTTATTCACTAAAACTCTTGACAATGATTTGTTTGTATGCCAAATTTATGTTGATGATATTATATTTGGGTCTACTAACGAATCTACATGTGAAGAATTTAGTAGGATCATGACACAAAAATTCGAGATGTCAATGATGGGGGAGTTGAAGTATTTCTTAGGATTTCAAGTAAGGCAACTCCAAGAGGGCACCTTCATTAGCCAAACAAAGTATACTCAAGACATTCTAACCAAGTTCGGAATGAAGGATGCCAACCCATCAAGACACCCATGGGAACCAATGGGCATCTCGACCTCGACACGGGAGGTAAATCCGTCGATCAAAAGGTATACCGGTCAATGATAGGTTCATTGATTTATTTATGTGCCTCTCGACCGGACATTATGCTTTCCGTATGCATGTGTGCAAGATTCCAAGCCGACCCTAAGGAATCTCACCTTACGGCCGTAAAACAAATCTTAAGATATTTGGCTTATACTCCTAAGTTTGGGCTTTGGTACCCTCGGGGATCCACATTTGATTTGATTGGTTATTCTGATGCCGATTGGGCGGGGTGTAAGATTAATAGAAAGAGCACATCGGGGACTTGCCAGTTCTTGGGAAGATCCTTGGTGTCTTGGGCTTCAAAGAAGCAAAATTCGGTCGCTCTTTCTACCGCCGAAGCCGAGTATATTGCCGCAGGCCATTGTTGCGCGCAATTGCTTTGGATGAGGCAAACCCTGCGGGACTATGGTTACAAATTAACCAAAGTTCCTCTTCTATGTGATAATGAGAGTGCAATCCGCATGGCGGATAATCCCGTTGAGCATAGCCGCACTAAACACATAGCCATTCGGTATCATTTTCTTAGGGATCACCAACAAAAGGGGGATATCGAGATTGCATATATTAATACTAAAGATCAATTAGCCGATATTTTTACCAAGCCGCTAGATGAACAAACTTTTACCAAACTTAGGCATGAGCTCAATATTCTTGATTCTAGGAATTTCTTTTGCTAATTTGCACACATAGCTTATAAGTATACCTTTGATCATGTCTCTTTTATATATGCTATTACTAATGTGTTTTCAAGTATATTTCAAACCAAGTCATAGGTATATTGAAAGAGAATTGGAGTCTTCGGCGAAGAAAAAGGCTTCCACTTCACTCTACTACTCATCCTTTGCCGTCGCTCCGCATCACTCTCTGTCTTTGGTATAATCTTCACTCATATGTTTTATTTGCCAAAGGGGAGATAGTAGTTAGACAAGGGATTATATCTCACTCAAAGTATCCGTTTTTGGCAATTCATGCCAAAGGGGGAGAAAGTATGAGCCCAAAGCAAAAGGACCGCACCACCACCCTAATTTTAAAATTAATGATTTCTCAAATTGAAAATTTCAAATTAGTATCTTATTGTGTTCTAAAAGGGGAGAAAGTAGTATTTTCAAAAATGATATCTTAAAACCCTCTTGAACACTAAGAGGAGAATTTATTGAGGGGGAGTTTTGTTTAGTCAAAGGAAAAGCATTTGAAACAAGGGGAGAAAATTTCAAACTTGAAAATGCTTCGCAAAATCTTACTCATTTACCTTTGACTATTTTGCTAAAGGACTTTGAAAAGGATTTACAAAAAGAATTTGCAAAAACAAAACATGTGGTGCAAGCATGGTCCAAAATGTTAAAAATAAAGAAACAATCCATGCATATCTAGTAAGTAATATTTTTTGGCTCAAATTCTAAGTAACCTTTGTACTTACATTTTGCAAACTAGTTCAATTCTGCACTTCTATATTTGCTTTGGTTTGTGTTGGCATCAATCACCAAAAAGGGGGAGATTGAAAGGGAATTAGGCTTACACCTATTTCCTAAACTAATTTTGGTGGTTGAATTGCCCAACACAAATAATTGGACTAACTAGTTTGCCCAAGCCTATAAGATCTACCAAAGGTTCACAATAAGCCAATAAAAAGATCAAGAGAAAGGTTCAAACAAAGGAGCAAAGGGACAACCGAAGGCACCCTGGTTGGGCGCACTGGACTGTCCGGTGTGCCACCGGACAGTGTCCGGTGCATCACCGGACAGTGTCCGGTGTACCAGGGAACTCCAAGCTGAACTTCGCACCTTCGGGAATTCTCAGAGTCGTCGCGCTATAATTCACCGGACTGTCCGGTGTACACCAGACAGTGTCCGGTGCTCCAAGGATGAAGAGACTCTGAACTCGTCGGCTTCGAGAATTCACAACGGCTAGTCCACTATAATTCACCGGACATGTCCGGTGTACACCGGACTGTCCGGTGTGACAACGAAGCAACGACTACTTCAGGTGCCAACGGCTACCTGCAGCGCATTAAATGCGTGCCAGCGCGCGCAGAAGTCAGACACGCCCATGCTGGCGCACCGGACACTCTACAGTGCATGTCCGGTGCGCCATCGGACATCCAGGCGGACCCAGCAGTCAGAGCTCCAACGGTCGGAACCCTAACGGCCTCGTGACGTGGCTGTCGCACCGGACATGTCCGGTGTGCACCGGACTGTCTGGTGCACCATACGATAGACAGCCTCCACCAAACGACTAGTTTGGTGGTTGGGGCTATAAATACCCCCAACCACCCCACATTCAAGTCATCCAAGTTTTCCACCTCTTAACCACTTACAAGAGCTAGGCATTCAATTCTAGACACACTCAAGTGATCAAATCCTCTCCAATTCCACACAAATCTTTAGTGACTAGAGAGAGAGATTTGCCGTGTTCTTTTGAGCTCTTGCGCTTGGATTGCTTCTTTCTTTCTCATTTGTTCTTGTGATCAAAACTCAATTGTAACCGAGGCAAGAGACACCAATTGTGTGGTGGTCCTTGCGGGGAAGTTTTGTTCCCGGTTTGATTTGAGAAGAGAAGCTCACTCGGTCCGAGGGACCGTTTGAGAGAGGGTAAGGGTTGAAAGAGACCCGGCCTTTGTGGCCTCCTCAACGGGGAGTAGGTTTGCAAGAACCGAACCTCGGTAAAACAAATCCACGTGTCACACTCTTCATTCGCTTGCGATTTGTTTTGCGCCCTCTCTCTCGAACTCATTATTATTTCTAACGCTAACCCGGCTTGTAGTTGTGATTAATTTTGTAAATTTCAGTTTCGCCCTATTCACCCCCCCTCTAGGTGACTTTCAGCCGGGCGGCGCGGGACGGCACGGCTGGGGCCGAGGCGGGGCCGGGCACGGGGGCGGCTCGCCAGGGGGCGGCGCGAGGGCGGGGCGGGCTCGCCGGGGCGGCCGAGCGCGGGGCGAGGGCAGGCTCGCCGGGGGCGGGGCCGAGCGCGGCTCGCCGGGGGCGACCGGGCGCGGGGAGGGGCGGGGCTCGGCTGGGCGGCGCGAGGGCGGCCAGGCGGGCGCGGGGGCGGGGCAGCTCGCCGGGGGGACGAGCAAGGGTGGGGTGGGGGCGGCTCGCCGGGACGGGGGCCGGGCATGGGGCGGCGCGGGTCGCCGGGGCGGCCGGGCGGGGCCGGGCGGCGCGGGCGCAGGTCGCCGGGGCGGCCGGGCGGGGAAGGGGGAGGATAGGGGAGGGGGGCCTTACCGCGACAGGGGAGGGCGGCGCGGCGGCGGCGCTGGGGGAGGGAGGCGGCGGCGGCGCTACGGGAGGGGGCGCGGTTAGGGCAGGGGAGGGGATGACGGGCGGGGCCCGCAAGGGAGGGGAGAGAGAGAATTTGGGGGGGGGAAGGGGCGGCTAGGCCGCTTGGGCCCAAAGGGGGAGGGAGGGGGGCGCGGCTGGGCCGGCTGGGGTGGCCCACGGCGGGGGAGGGGGGCGCGGCTGGGCCGGCTGGGGCGGCCCACGGCGGGGGAGGGGGGACGCGGCTGGGCCGGGCGGCTGGGCCGGGCGCGCAGGGGAGGGGACGGCTGGGCCAAAAATGGGGAAGGAGGGGGCAAGGGAGAAGAAAAAGGTTTTTCCTTTTTCTAAAAATCTACTTTCTCTAGATGAATGCATTTACATTTTAAACAATCAAAAAGTATGCATGGTTCGGCATGGTGCATCAAACAAAATAAAGTATTTTAGGGTTTTGCTTTACATGGGATCTGAGGCCGAATCCCGCTATAACTTTGGAAAAGATCAAGGTTTAGCGAGGAGAAAAGGGAAAAGGAAAGGGTAGCGCCCGAATTTGGTGGGGGAAAAGGAGGAAAAAAATTCTACCCCCAAATTCAGGGCGTTACAAACCTATCCCTCTTAAAAGAATCTCGCCCTCGAGATTCAGGGTTGGCTGGCAAAGAGCTCTGGGTATTTGGCCATCAGATCATCTTCACGCTCCTAGGTTGCTTCTTCCTCCGAGTGGTGATTCCATCTGACTTTGCACATTCTGATGGTCTTCCTTCGGGTGACTCTGTCTACAATCTCAAGGATTTGCGCTGGTTTCTCTGTGTAGGTCAAGTCCTCCTGGACTTCAAGACCTTCAACTGGCAACTGCTCTTTTGGCACTCGCAAGCACTTCTTCAACTGAGACACATGAAAGACATCATGCACTGCGGACAAGCCTTCTGGCAAACTGAGCTGATAGGCCACTTCTCCACGCTTTGCGAGAATCTGGTACGGACCGATGTAGCGGGGTGCTAGCTTGCCTTTGACTCCGAACCTTCTGACTCCTCTGATCGGTGACACTTTCAGATAGACGAAGTCTCCGACTTCGAAACTCAGCTCTCTTCTTCTTGTGTCTGCATAGCTTCGCTGCCTTGATTGCGCTATCTTCAGGTTCTCTCGAACCATCTTGATGTTCTCTTCGGCTTCAAGCAAAACGTCTGGCCCGAACACTTGCTTTTCTCCAGGCTGATCCCATTGCAACGGAGTTCTACAACTCCTTCCATAGAGCGCTTGAAATGGTGACATCTTCAAGCTGGCCTGGTAACTATTGTTATAGGAGAACTCTGCATAAGGCATTTTCTTGTCCCATCCGGACTGATCTTGCAACGCACAGGCTCTCAATATGTCTTTGAGGATTTGATTGGTTCTTTCAGTCTGACCATCTGTCTGCGGATGATAAGCTGAACTGAAATTCAGATGTGTGCCCAAGGCTTCATGCAACTGCTGCCAGAAATGAGAGGTGAACTGCGTTCCTCTGTCTGACACTATCTTCTTTGGCACACCATGAAGATAAACGATCCGAGACATGTACAATTCCGCCAATACTGCACTGTTGTAGTTGGTCTTAACAGGTATGAAGTGGGCTAACTTGGTTAAGCGGTCCACCACTACCCAAATGGAATCGTAGCCGGCTCGAGTATGAGGCAATCCGACTATGAAATCCATGCCGATTTCATCCCATTTCCATTGAGGGATTTGCAACGGTTGCAACAATCTAGCTGGTCTCTGGTGCTCTGCCTTGATCCGCCGACAACTATCACACATAGCCACATACTCTGCGATTTCCCTCTTCATTCCGTACCACCAGAATTTCTTCTTTAGATCCTGATACATCTTCTCACTACCAGGGTGAATCGAATAGGCTGTCTCATGAGCTTCCTTGAGGATCAATTCTCGAATAGACTGGACATTGGGAACACACAAGCAGTCCTTGAACCATATCACACCTTCTGCATCTTCCCTAAAATCTTTGCCTCTGCCATCTAGAATCAGTCGCCAGATCTCACTGATCTTCTCATCATTTTTCTGCGCTTCTTTGATTTCCCGCTCTAGGGTAGGTTCCAACTCAATTGTGACTCCTCGTGAATTATTCAGGAATCCTAGACTTAACCTGTCAAACTCTTTGGCCAACTCATAAGGCATCGGACGAGCGACCATCAGATTGACTTGACTCTTCCTGCTCAAAGCATCTGCCACTACGTTCGCTTTGCCTGGATGGTAATGGATCTCCATCTCATAGTCTTTGATCAGCTCTAACCATCTTCGCTGCCTCATATTCAGCTCTGACTGAGTGAATATGTACTTCAGACTCTTGTGGTCTGTGTAAACATCACATTTCTGTCCATACAGATAGTGCCTCCATGTCTTCAATGTGTGAACCACTGCTGCCAACTCTAGATCATGGATCGGGTAATTCTTCTCATGAACCTTCAGCTGTCGGGACGAGTAAGCCACAACTCTTCCCTCTTGCATCAACACACATCCCAAACATGTGTAACAAGCATCACAATACACCGAGAAGGGCTTGTGCACATCAGGCAAGACTAAGACAGGCGCTGTAGTCAACTTCTCTTTCAGCGCTTCGAAGGCCTCTTGACATTTCTGGGTCCACTTGAACTCAACTTTGTTGCCTAGCAACGCTGTCATTGGTTTCGCAATCCTCAAAAACCCTTCAATGAATCGTCGAAAATATCCAGCCATTCCAATGAAGCTCTTGATTCCTCGAGCATCTGTTGGCGCTTTCCAGTTCAGAATGTCTGCCACTTTCTTCGGATCCACAGCCAATCCTTCTTTGTTGATTATGTGACCCAAGAACAGAACTTCACTGATCTAGAACTCACACTTGCTCAACTTTGCATACAACTGGTGCTCTCGCAATCTCTGCAATACCATCCTCAAATGATCTGCATGCTCCTCTTCGCTTTGAGAATAAATCAGAATATCATCAATAAATACCACCACAAACTTATCGAGGTAATCCATGAATACACTGTTCATCAAGTTCATAAAAAAGGCTGGTGCATTTGTTAGACCGAAAGACATCACAGTGAACTCATACAGCCCATACTTGGTAATGAATGCCGTCTTCGGAATGTCTGAAGGTCGAATCCTGAGCTGATGACAACCCGACCTCAGATCAATCTTGGAGAACACACTGGCTCCTCTCAACTGGTCGAATAGATCTTCAATTCTGGGCAAAGGGTACTTGTTCTTGATTGTGACCTCATTCAAAGCTCGATAATCAATACACATCCTTTTGGTGCCATCTTTCTTCTCCACGAATAGGACAGGGGCGGCCCAAGGCGAGGTGCTTGGCCGGATGTAACCTTTCTCTGACAGCTCATCAATCTGCTTCTTAAGTTCAACTAACTCTGGTCCGGATATTCTGTAAGCTCTCTTGAAGATGGGGGCGGTTCCAGGAAGAAGTTCTATGGCAAATTCAACTTTTCGCTCTGGTGGCATACCCGGTAAGTCCTTTGGAAACACATCTGGGAACTCGGACACAACCCTGATACTCTCAATTGGGTCTGCTTCCCTGCTATCGACAGCCATCTGATAACAACTTCCTTTCTTCGGCTCAGACGGGACTAACTGCGTCACCACTTCCTCTCCAAGTGGGGACATCAACTTGATTGTCCTCTTATCACAACTGATAACTGCCTGATACTTATCTAGCCAATTCATCCCTAGGATGACATCTATTCCCTGAGTACCCATTACTATAAGGTTAGCGGGAAACACTATCCCCCTTATTTCCACACTTACATTCAAACAAATGCTATCGGCTCGAATTTTACCACCGGCTGAGTCAATTTGAATGGGGGTTGACATGGTAGTAATTGGAAGATTATGTGCTTCTACCCATGATGCAGTAATGAAAGAATGTGTTGCTCCAGTATCAAATAACACTTCTGCAATATGGGAGTCGACTGGGAACATACCTACTATCATGCCGGGGGTCTCCTGAACTGCTTCAGCCTCCAAGTGGTTCAGTCTCCCATGATTATAACGCGACTGAGAGCGGTTGCCTGCTCCTGGCTGAGGCACATTCTGCTTTGCCGGGGCATTGGGGCCTGACTACTGCTAGGCTGCTGTCGGGGACCATAATTAGGGGTACCCTCAAGACGCCTAATTCTCAGCTGGTAACCCCCATCAGCATAAAGCTGCAGAGGCCTGATGGGTGCGATTAAGTCAGGGATCAGTCCATACGAGCGACTCGATCACGCCTCGCCCGAGCCTAGCCTCGGGCAAGGGCAGCTGACCCCGAGGGGTTTCCGTCTCGCCCGAGGCCCCCCTTTTAACGGCGAACACACCTCCGGCTCGCCCGAGGCCTTGCCTTCGCTAAGAAGCAACCCTGACTTAATCGCCGCGCCGACCGACCGAGTCGCAGGAGCATTTAACGCAAAGGTGGCCTGACACCTTTATCCTGACACGCGCCCTCCGGCAGAGCCGAAGTGACCGCCGTCACTTCGCCGCTCCACTGACTGGTCTGACAGAAGGACAGCGCCGCCTGCGCCACTCCGACTGCAGCGCCACTTGACAGAGTGATGCTGACAGGGAGCCAGGCCCTGCCAAAGGCACCATAGGAAGCTCCGCCCGACCCAGGGCTCGGACTCGGGCTCCGCCCCGGAAGACGGCGAACTCCGCTCCGCCCGACCCAGGGCTCGGACTCGGGCTCAGCCCCGGAAGACGGCGAACTCCGCTCCGCCCGACCCAGGGCTCGGACTCGGGCTAGGACCCGGAAGACGACGAACTCCGCTCCGCCCGACCCCGGGCTCGGACTCGGGCTCAGCCCCGGAAGACGGCGAACTCCGCTCCGCCCGACCCAGGGCTCGGACTCGGGCTAAGACCTAGAAGACGACGAACTCCGCTTCGCCTGACCCCGGGCTCAGACACCGCCCTGGCCTCTGCCGACGACCTCCGCCTCGCCCGACCCAGGGGCTCGGACTCGGCCTCGGCCATGGAAGACAGACTCGACCTCGGCTTCGGAGGAGCCTCCACGTCGCCCGACCTAGGGCACAGGCCCGCCACGTCAACAGGAAGCACCATCATCACCCTAACCCGAGCCGACTCGGGCCGCAGAGAACAAGACCGGTGTCCAATCTGGCTAGCTCCGCCAGATAGGCAATGATGGCGCCCCGCAAGCCCTGTGACGACGGTGGCTCTCAGCTCCCTTACGGAAGCAGGGGGACGTCAGCAAGGACCCAACCGCTCCGACAGCTGTCCCTCCGCCAGGCTCCGTTGCTCCTCCGACAGCCACGACACCACACCAGCTGGGCGCCAAGATCTCTCCGGCTGCCACATTGGCATGTACTTAGGGCGCTAGCTCTCCCTCGCTAGACACGTAGCACTCTGCTACACCCTATTGTACACCTGGATCCTCTCCTTGCGCCTATAAAAGGAAGGACCAGGGCCTTCTTAGAGAAGGTTGGCCGCGCGGGGATGAGGACGGGGACATGCGCTCTCTTGGGCCCGCTCGCTTCCCTCACCCGCGTGGACGCTTGTAACCCCCTACTGCAAGCGCACCCGACCTGGGCGCGGGACGAACACGGAGGCCGCGGGATTTCCACCTCTCTCACGCCCGTCTCCGGCCACCTCGCTTCCCCCCTTCGCGCTCGCCCACGCGCTCGACCCATCTGGGCTGGGGCACGCGGCACACTCACTCGTCGGCTTAGGGACCCCTCGGTCTTAAAACGCCGACAGTTGGCGCGCCAGGTAGGGGCCTGCTGCGTGTTGACGAGCAGTTTCCCGTCAAGCTCCAGATGGGCAGTCTCCAACAACCTCTCCAAACCGGGACGGTGCTCCATTTCGGGAGTCTTGAGTTCATGTCCCTCGACGACAGCTACGACATGATACTCCTTCCACCGCCGCGCGACAACGATAATGGCGGCCGACAACCCGCCAGCCGGCGGCGGAATCGACGACATCTTCCCCGCGTGGTGGAAGAACAACATTCGAGCTCGCCCCGTCCTCTCCCCCGCCATCGGAGGAGGAGGCGGGGCAACCAAGGCCGAGCGGGAGGCCGCGCTTCGTCGGCTGTCGAGCGAATCGACGTCCCCAGCGCACCAACGGGGGGCGCGTCGGGCGTCGACCTCGCGTTTGAGACGAAGGCGAGCGCCGTCCCCCCGCGACACGGCAATCCCGAGCAAGTGGACGACGCCAGCGAGCTCGCGGAGGGCCTGCAGGACGTCGCCCTCGTACCTAAGACGACGGCGCGATCAGCCCCCGACGTGACTATGTCGCTCCTCGTCGACCAAAAGGTACTGACTGATTCCCATCCTACGTCATTTCGACTCGGCCTCAACCCGCCTAGCGACCTCGCTTTGGCGGGCGCTCTCGTTGAGGCGAGTGCAACCCCTCTGGGGTTTCGTATGCGGTCGCCTTGGGACCGATTGACGGATGTCTCGACCTACGGGCCCTCTGGGTCCGAGGAAGATGACGATCTCAGCATCTGCTGGGATTTCTCTGGATTTGGCAACCCCAGTGCCATGCGGGACTTTATGACCGCATGTGACTACTGCCTCTCCGACTGTTCCGACGGTAGCCGCAGCCTTGACGACAAGGACTGCGGCCCAAGCCGCGAATGTTTCCACGTCGAGCTAGGGGATCCCTCCGAAGGCAACCATCTCGGCATGCCGGAGGACGGTGATCTCCCTAGGCCGGTGCCTCGCGCCGACATCTCGCGGGAGCTAGCTGTGGTCCCCGTTCCGGCGGGGGGTCACGACCCACAGCTCGAGCAAGTCCGCGGGGCGCAGGCCAGGCTCGACGAGGGAGCAGGAACGCTTGAGCCGATCCGCCGGGACGTCGGGCAGGTATGGGCGGGCCAACCCCCGGCCGGAGAAATACGTCACCTGCCCCAGGGTTTCCAGCACCGCGTCGCCAACGACGTCAGGGTCAGGCCGCCACCCGCATCCAGCGGGGTCGGTCAGAACCTGGCAGCCGCAGCGATGCTCCTCCGCGCGATGCCGGAGCCATCAACCACCGAGGGTCGGCGAATCCAGGGAGAGCTCAAGAATCTTCTGGAAGGCGCTGCGGCCCGGCGGGCCGAGAGCTCTGCCTCCCGAAGGCAGGGATACCCCTCGGAACCTCATGCCGCGACTTCCCGATTCATACGGGAAGCCTCGGTCTACACCGGGCGCACGCGCAACACCGCGCCTGCGGCCCCGGGCCACCTCGGCAACGAGCACCATCGTCGCGACCGTCAGGCTCACCTCGACGAAAGGGTGCGCCGAGGCTACCACCCCAGGCGTGGGGGACGCTACGACAGTGGGGAGGATCGGAGTCCCTCGCCCGAACCACCCGGTCCGCAGGCCTTCAGTCGGGCCATCCGACGGGCGTCGTTCCCGGCCTGGTTCCGACCCCCGACTACTATCACAAAGTACTCGGGGGAAACGAGACCAGAACTGTGGCTCGCAGACTACCGCCTGGCCTGCCAACTGGGTGGAACGGACGACGACAACCTCATCATCCGCGACCTCCCCCTGTTCCTCTCCGACACTGCTCGCGCCTGGTTGGAGCACCTGCCTCCGGGGCAGATCTCCAACTGGGATGATTTGGTCCAAGCCTTCGCCGGCAATTTCCAGGGCACGTACGTGCGCCCCGGGAATTCCTGGGACCTTCGAAGCTGCCGGCAACAACCAGGAGAGTCTCTTCGGGACTACATCCGGCGATTCTCGAAGCAGCGCACCGAGCTGCCCAACATCACCGACTCAGATGTCATCGGCGCGTTCCTTGCCGGCACCACCTGCCGCGACCTGGTGAGCAAGTTGGGTCGCAAGACCCCCACCAGGACAAGCGAGCTGATGGACATCGCCACCAAGTTCGCCTCTGGCCAGGAGGCGGTCGAGGCCATCTTCCGAAGGGACAAGCAGCCCCAGGGCCGCCCGTCGGAAGAGGCTCCCGAGGCGTCTACTCCGCGCGGCGCCAAGAAGAAGGGCAAGAAGAAGTCGCAAGCGAAACGCGATGCCGCCGATGCGGACCTTGTCGCCGCCGCCGAGTACAAGAACCCTCGGAAGCCCCCCGGAGGTGCCAACCTCTTCGACAAGATGCTCAAGGAGCCGTGCCCCTATCATCAGGGGCCCGTCAAGCACACCCTCGAGGAGTGCGTCATGCTTCGGCGCCACTTCCACAAGGCCGGGCCACCCGCAGAGGGTGGCAGGGCCCGCGACGACGACAAAAAGGAAGATCACCAAGCAGGAGAGTTCCCCGAGGTCCGCGACTGCTTCATGATCTATGGAGGGCATACGGTGAATGCCTCGGCTCGGCATCGCAAGCAA
Organism: Zea mays; assembly: GCF_902167145.1. Classification (NCBI taxonomy): domain Eukaryota; kingdom Viridiplantae; phylum Streptophyta; class Magnoliopsida; order Poales; family Poaceae; genus Zea; species Zea mays. The sequence continues at coordinate 166,265,380 of NC_050102.1, forward strand.
GAGCGCCGGGAGGTCTGCTCGGTGAAGGTGGCGGCGCCAGTCTACCTAGACTGGTCCGACAAGCCCATCACCTTCGACCAAGCTGACCACCCCGACCACGTGCCGAGCCCGGGGAAATACCCGCTCGTCGTCGACCCCATCATCGGCGACGTCAGGCTCACCAAGGTCCTGATGGATGGGGGCAGCTGCCTCAACATCATCTACGCCGAGACCCTCAGGCTCCTGCGCATCGATCTGTCCTCCGTCCGAGCAGGCGCTGCGCCCTTCCACGGGATCGTTCCTGGGAAGCGCGTCCAGCCCCTCGGACGGCTCGACCTTCCCGTCTGCTTCGGAACGCCCTCCAACTTCCGAAGGGAGACTCTGACTTTCGAGGTGGTCGGGTTCCGAGGAACCTACCACGCGGTATTGGGGAGGCCATGCTACGCGAAGTTCATGGCCGTCCCCAACTACACCTACCTGAAGCTCAAGATGCCGGGCCCCAACGGGGTCATCACCGTCGGCCCCACGTACAAACACGCGTTCAAATGCGACGTGGAGTGCGTGGAGTACGCCGAGGCCCTCGCCGAGTCCGAGGCCCTCATCGCCGACCTGGAGAACCTCTCCAAAGAGGTGCCAGACGTGAAGCGACATGCCGGCAACTTCGAGCCAGTGGAGACGGCTAAGACCGTCCCCCTCGACCCCAGTGGCGACGCCTCTAAGCAGATCCGGATCAGTTCCGAGCTTGATCCCAAGTAAGAAGCAGTGCTCGGCAACTTTCTTCGCGCGAACGCCGACGTTTTCGCGAGGAGTCCCTCGGGCACGCCCGGCGTACCAAGGGATGTCGCCGAGCACTCGCCGGATATTCGGGCAGGAGCCCGACCCGTCAAATGGCCTCTGCACGGATGATACCCGAGGGCTGCGCACACCCCCGGGAAAGGCCGTTTGTCATCGTCGACGTTCTGGAGCCCGGAACGCACAAGCTGGCCGGCGGTCAAGGCGGGGTCTACAGCAACGCTTGGAACGTCCGACAGCTACGTCGCTTCTACCCTTAAGACGTTTTCAAGCTGTTCGTACACCTCGCTCCCGCACAAGTCTCAGTCATCAAGGAAGGGCCAGCCTCGCCTCGGCAGAGCCCGACCCTCCCTCGGGGGCTAAAAAGGGGGGAACCTCCCTGCGTCAAGACTGGGTGTACCTCTCCGCATCCGAAATTTTCGATCAAAAAAGGCTTTTTGCGTTCTCCCGGCTATATCAGAAGCAGGGCCCCAAGGAGCAAACGTGGGTGCATGTAAGTGGCAAGGCCGACTGGGCCGAGGGATTCCTATGCCTCCGGGTTAAGGACACCCTCACTCGTCACCCGCCACGAAAAATGACCCCTGCTCGGGAAGCCACCCTGTTATTGACGAACAAAGTCGGACACGCAAAATAAAAGGAAGAGTGCGACTTCATGCAATAGAAGCAAAGTGTTCAGGCCTCGGCGGCCACAGGAGGACGCGCGCACATCCAACAGAAACTGGTCGAACAAGAGTTAGGCGTCGCCTTGGGAAGGAGTCGCGCCTTCAGCTCCGTCTCCACCTTCGGTGAGATCCATCTCGGCTTCCGGCGACGGCGTAGGGGGGAGGATTTCTGCCTCAAAGGTGGTCGCCAGCACTGCGCTCGGACCCGCGGCGACCGCGTCGAGCCGCTGGATTTCCGCCAGGGCAGCTTCGTCTTCGTCAGGAAGACAATACCCCTCGCTAACCCGCTCCAGGTCCACAACGTAGTGGGAAGCGAGCACGGCGAAGGCCCGCCTGACGCCGTGGTGTAGCGCCTCGCGGAGCCTGCCGCGCGCGTGATCACCCAAGGCTTGAAGGCGGCTTTGAGGGGAGCTTCCTGAGGGGACGTCGCCGGAGCCAAGGACCCGATAAACGTCCGAGATGGCTTCGTACATGGCCGTGAAGTCGGCTTCCCTCTGCTCGGCCGCCCCGGCAAGCGCCTTGGCGGACTCCTCGAGGGCGGACTCGAGCTCTGCGAGCAACCAGAAGAAAAACCTCAAACACAAGCAGAGGAAACAAACAAGAGCAAGAACCAAGGATGGTCAAGGCTTACCCCCGGCCCGGGCGCGCTGCTCCGAGGTCGCGGCCTGGGCCGCGGCTAAGTCGGCCGCAAGGGCGTCAGCCCGGCTTTCGGCCTCGGCAGCCCGGCCCCGAGATCGGTCCCGCTCCTCGACGACCTGGACGAGCTCCGACCGCTGCCGTTGCACCTCTGCGCGCGCCGCGGCCGCCTCCGTGCGCGCCGCTGCCGCCTCGGCTCTCAGGTCAGCGCAGAGCAACTGGAGGTCCGCTACCTCGGCACCCTGTTGGGAAAGGCGCGCAGTGGCCCTAGCAAGCGAGGTCCTCAGGGACCGCAGCGAGCCCCAGACATCGACTTCGCGACGGATGAACGACGACTTGGCGGCGCTCCAACCCGACAGATCCTGAGGGAAGAAAGCGGGGCGTCACGAAGAACGCCTCGGTCACAGAAGAAAAACGAAGGTATGCCCGAAACCGTTACCTGGAGGAGTTTGGGGACGTCCCCGCAGAAAACCTCCAGCAACGACCGGAGCGACCCCACCGTTGCTTCGGCACGCTCGCGGAGCTCGTCCCAGGACTGGTCCTCCCGTTCATCATCGAGAACGAAGACGGGGTCCGAGGCCTCACGGGTCCGGAACCGGAGCAACTGGCGCCGGACCTCGGGGCTCCGCCGCACAGCGACGAGGCCGTCGCCCGGCAGGACGAGTCGTGCCTCCCCGCCCACCTCTTCCGAGGCACCGGGCGCCGACATAACAACCGACTCGGCGTCGGCAGCAATCGGACGCTCCTCAACCGGGACGGCAGCGACTTCGGTAGCGATAGGCGCCGGCATGGCCGGCACCACCGGTGGGCTCAGGGCCACGTCGGCGTCAGCCGCCTCTCCTATCGCAATGGCCGCCTCGGCAGAGGAGCCGGCCTCGGGAACCTGCTCCACGGCGACCGGCGCCGTCTGAGCCCCCTGAGGTGGAACGCCGTGCGAGAGGGTCGGTTGAACGGCAAGCCCCGAAGCAGTGCTGCCGCACAAGCCGACGTCGTCTTAAGTGCCTTCCGGGGTGCCAGGTCGGTCAGCCCATGGCTTCGCTTGCTGAGGAGAAAAAAAAATTACGGCCGGAGCCTATGAATGGAAAGCAAGGACGAAGACATTCCGAGATACTTACCCGCTCCGGGCCATGACCCACCGTGCCTGTGGGGAAGTCTCTTGGATCCCGGCCCCCGGAACCGCCGCCGAGGCCCGCTTCGCTGGCAACTTCGGCGCCGCCCTCGCTTTAGGCACCCGGGAGGCAGACGCCCTGGCCTGGTCCTCCGGGGTCACCTTGGCTCCTCCAGCCGAGGTGTCAGGAGCCCTCTCGGGTTGCCCTTGCCCCTCAGGACGGGACCCTGACGCCCCGACTCCGGGGACTGACGACGTCGGCCCGCTCGGGGGCTGGCTCGACGGCTCCTGACCAGACCCCAAGCCGGGGCTGAGGCCAAGGCGGGCGGCTACGTCGTCCTCCTCGTCATCGTCTTCATCATCATCGTCGTCGGGTGTCTCTGGCGACGACTCCCTTGGGAGTCCTTCCCTCTCCTGCTGGCGATGGCGCTTCTCCAAAGCGTCCCGAGCCCGCCTCCGCTCGCGGGCCCGGGCCTTCTCCGTGTCCTTCTTCTTCTTCTTCTCCTCCGCGACGACCCGCTGCGCTGCTCGGTCCGCCGCGTCCTCCGGGACCCATGGCAGGGAGGGCTTGTGCCACCCCACCTCCTAAAGAAGGGGGGGAAAGAAACCCGATCGTAAGAACCCGGAGCAACCCGATGTATGAAGAAGGAAGGAGCGAACACTCGCCAGAGTTACGCACCCCTGGTCGGGGCGCATCCGAAGCTGGGAGAAGGCGTGGGAGTCCGGCTTCCCCATCGCGGCCGACACCCGCCATTGGAGGGCGTCGAAGGGAAGAGGATCAGGGGACATTCGTGACCCCTCCTAGTCAGCCTCCGGGGTCATCTCCCAAAGCGGCAGCCGCCGCTCCGCCAAGGGAAGCACCCTCCGACGGTGGATGGCGGCAACCACTCCCGCAGCAGTAAGTCCCCCCTCCCGCAACGCCTTCAGGGCCTGGAGAAGGGGTTCGAGGTTCTTCTGTCTCTCGTGCGGGGTCCCATGACGCCAGGCGTCGGTGGCGGCGGTGACTACCCGCTGGGATAACGGCGGGAGCAACTCACCGTCATTCCGGAGGTAGAACCACCGGCGCTGCCACCCCTTGTTCGAGGACGCGAGGATGGCAGGGATGTACTGCGACGCCCGCGACTGCCTCAGCAAGAGTGTGCAGCCGCCGGCCCGCACCACTGCACGAACCTTCCTCTCCCCCGTCGGCAAGGCAAAAAGCTCGGCGAAGAAGAGATGGGTCCACAAATCCCAATGGGGGGCGATCCCCAAATACCCTTCGCACACCGCTACGAAGATAGCGACCTGCGAGATGGAGTTGGGGGTGAGGTTATGCAACTCCACCCCATAGTGGAACAGGATTGCCCGCATAAAACGGCCCGTCGGCACACCGAATCCCCGATCGTGGAAGGAAACGAAGCTCACGACGTACCCCGGCGGTGGGGATGGAGCGACTCCGCCCATGGGAGGAATCCATTCTGGCCGCTGCTCATCGGTGAGAGGGCGAAGCAAACCCTCGCCGACCAGCTCCTCCAGATCGCTCGCCGTCACCGTGGAAAAGGGCCACGGGTCGCGCGGGGAGATTATGGTCACCCGATCAGCCATCACCAAAATGGAAGGGACGGCGGCGCGAAGGGCAGGAAGGGCGGTTCTCTCTTCTCTGGCTAGATCTCTCGGGTTGCGAAAACCTAAGGGGCAGGCAGGAAGCGGAGCAAAGAACCGTCACCGGGCCCTCTCCGAGGGATATAAAGATCAAGGCGAGGACGGTTCCAACGTTCCGCCCGGACCGGACGCGGGATTCAAAAACGCGAGGCGAAACGGCCGCTCCCCAAATGGCTCGCGCACGCGCAACGGCAGCCCCACCAACTACTCGCCCCGTCGCATTAACTCCGCGACTGGACAGGCGGCGCTTCTGGCAGGAGCAACGGGCGACGCTTCGCCTTCGCCGAAACAACCGCACCAAAAAAGGTACGCCGCGTCGTTCGGTTTCGTATCCTTTTTCCTTTTTTCCTCTTTCTCTATCTCTTGCAACAGGGACCGGGAAAGGGGGATACCCCGAAAGGGATCCTTCCCCGTGAAGGAACCAGGCTCCGAGCCCCCCTACTGATCAGAGGTTCGAAGGCTGGCCCTCCGAGGGGTTCAACAGTCGCCTCAGATCGCGTGGGCCCTACACCCACTACTGGTCAGAGGTTCGAAGGTCGGCCCCCCGAAGGGCTCCACGGCCGCCTCAGGCTACTCGGGCTCCGCGCCCATTACTGATCAGGGGTTCGAAGGCTGGCCCCCGAAGGGTTCACAGTCGCCTCAGACGCCGAGCGAGGGATGACCAGGGGTACGTTCGATACATAACCAAGGCTCGGGCTGCGCTCCCGAGGTACCCTAGGACATTTCCGAGACCAGCGGGAGCGATCTTGTAACGGAATCCCATCGGAGGGAGGCATCGAGCCCTCGGACCCCGTCGCCAGGGGACCGGGTCCGGCAGATCACCCGCAGGTACTTTTGGGCGTGCCTCTGGGCCCCTAGCCGACCCCCAACGAACGGGGCACGGACGTCCACTCGGATTACCCGCTTGCAGCTCACCGGAGACACCATGTTCGGTGCCCATCGAGGGTAACATGGCGCTCTCCCCCCCTCCTCCTTGAGGAAAGGCGACGTAGGGGCGTATGTAAAAAAGCCGAGTCTGTCCCTGATCGCCCTCTCGCCCTGTGCAGAGGCTCGGGGGCTGCTCTCGCAAACCCGGCTCCGGCCAAACCGTTGACAGCGTCAACATACCAGCCCGAGAACTTGGGCCCCGACCGTGCACCCGGGCTACGGCCAGTTCGCATGAGGGAACCACCAGACCAGCCAAAGCATTACGCAAGGCATTAAGACCTCGAAGGAGTGAAACCACTCCTCCGAGGCCTCGGGGGCTACACCCGGCGGGTGCGCTCGCGCGCACCCACCGGAACAAAATGCAACCGAGAAAGGCTGGTCCCCTTGCAAAAAAGTGCGACGAAAGCCTCCAAGCGAGTGCTAACACTCCCTTCGAGGCTCGGGGGCTACTGTCGGGGACCATAATTAGGGGTACCCTCAAGACGCCTAATTCTCAGCTGGTAACCCCCATCAGCATAAAGCTGCAGAGGCCTGATGGGTGCGATTAAGTCAGGGATCAGTCCATACGAGCGACTCGATCACGCCTCGCCCGAGCCTAGCCTCGGGCAAGGGCAGCCGACCCCGAGGGGTTTCCGTCTCGCCCGAGGCCCCCCTTTTAACGGCGAACACATCTCTGGCTCGCCCGAGGCCTTGCCTTCGCTAAGAAGCAACCCTGACTTAATCGCCGCGCCGACCGACCGAGTCGCAGGAGCATTTAACGCAAAGGTGGCCTGACACCTTTATCCTGACACGCGCCCTCCGGCAGAGCCGAAGTGACCGTCGTCACTTCGCCGCTCCACTGACTGGTCTGACAGAAGGACAGCGCCGCCTGCGCCACTCCGACTGCAGCGCCACTTGACAGAGTGATGCTGACAGGGAGCCAGGCCCTGCCAAAGGCACCATAGGAAGCTCCGCCTGACCCAGGGCTCGGACTCGGGCTCAGCCCCGGAAGACGGCGAACTCCGCTCCGCCCGACCCAGGGCTCGGACTCGGGCTCAGCCCCGGAAGACGGCGAACTCCGCTCCGCCCGACCCAGGGCTCGGACTCGGGCTAAGCCCCAGAAGACGGCGAACTCCGCTCCGCCCGACCCAAGGCTCGGACTCGGGCTCAGCCCCGGAAGACGGCGAACTCCGCTCCGCCCGACCCAGGGCTCGGACTCGGGCTAGGACCCAGAAGACGACGAACTCCGCTCCGCCCGACCCAGGGCTCGAACTCGGGCTCAGCCCCGGAAGACGGCGAACACCGCTCCGCCCGACCCAGGGCTCGGACTCGGGCTAAGACCCGGAAGACGACGAACTCCGCTTCGCCTGACCCCGGGCTCGGACACCGCCCTGGCCTCTGCCGACGACCTCCGCCTCGCCCGACCCAGGGGCTCGGACTCGGCCTCGGCCATGGAAGACAGACTCGACCTCGGCTTTGGAGGAGCCTCCACGTCGCCCGACCTAGGGCACAGGCTCGCCACGTCAACAGGAAGCGCCATCATCACCCTACCCCGAGCCGACTCAGGCCGCAGAGAACAATACCAGTGTCCCATCTGGCTAGCTCCGCCAGATAGGCAATGATGGCGCCCCGCAAGCCCTGTGACGACGGCGGCTCTCAGCTCCCTTACGGAAGCAGGGGGACGTCAGCAAGGACCCAACCGCTCCGACAGCTGTCCCTCCGCTAGGCTCCGTTGCTCCTCCGACAGCCACGACACCACACCAGCTGGGCGCCAAGATCTCTCCGGCTGCCACATTGGCATGTACTTAGGGCGCTAGCTCTCCCCCCGCTAGACACGTAGCACTCTGCTACACCCCATTGTACACATGGATCCTCTCCTTGCGCCTATAAAAGGAAGGACCAGGGCCTTCTTAGAGAAGGTTGGCCGCGCGGGGACGAGGACGGGGACAGGCGCTCTCTTGGGGCCGCTCGCTTCCCTCACCCGCGTGGACGCTTGTAACCCCCTACTGCAAGCGCACCCGACCTGGGCGCGGGACGAACACGGAGGCTGCGGGATTTCCACCTCTCTCACGCCCGTCTCCGGCCACCTCGCTTCCCCCCTTCGCGCTCGCCCACTCGCTCGACCCATCTGGGCTAGGGCACGCGGCACACTCACTCGTCGGCTTAGGGACCCCCCGGTCTTGAAACGCCGACAACTGCCTTCTTCGGACATTGCATCACCCAATGGCCTTGCTCTCCACAGTGGAAACATGCTCTGTTTCCAACCTGAGCTGGTGCTGCCTGACTGTTCTGCTGGCTTGCTGGGGCAGGAAGACGAGGTGCCTGCTGATTCTGCCTCTGAAACTGACCTCCTCCTGACTGATTGTTCTGGCGGTTTTGATACTGGTGCTGAGGATACTACCTTTGGAACTGCTGATGCTGCTGAGGTGGACGTTGGTTCTACCTGAACTGCTGAGGTTGATTGCTTGAGAAATGAGGACGACTGCTGCTTCCAGGCTGGGGTCCACTGATCTTGCGCTTGCGATTCTCCATCTCTTTACGCTTCCTCTCTATCATGATTGCTCTGTCAATCAGGTGTTGGAATGTCAGGAAAGTATGATTCATCAGCTGATACTGCAGAGGGTCAACCAAGCCTCTCAGGAAACGATATTGTCTCTTGGCGTCGGTGTTGACATCTTCAGGAGCATAGCGAGACAACTGCAGAAACCTGTCCCGGTACTCACTGACTGACGATGACCCTTGCTTAAGAGCCAGGAACTCCTCCTTCTTCACTGTCATCAGACCTGCAGGAACATGGTACTGACGAAAGCTACCTCTGAACTCTTCCCAGGTGATGGTGTCGGGGTGGGCATGGGTGGCGAGATAAGACTCCCACCATGACTGAGCTGCTCCTCTCAACAGACGGGGACCACACAGGACTTTCTCCCTATCATCACACTGAGCGGTATGCAACTCCCGCTCCACAGTGTGCAGCCAGTCTTCAGCATCCATGGGGTCAAAAGAGTGAGCAAACGTTGGGGGATGACCTCTCATGAATTCAGCATGTTTGTCCCTGGGCATCTGAGGCTGAGGTGGGGCCTGCTGCTGCTGCTGAATGGCGGCCAGAGTCTGACCAATGGCTTGAATTGCCTGAGTCTGCATCAGAAACATCTGCTCGATGGACATCGGGGGCGGGGGCGGTAGGTGCTATTGCTGGGGTACCTCATCCTCCTGAGCTGGCCGCTTCTGCTGAGCACGCCTTCCTCCTCTGCGCCTGTTTTCTGACATCTGCAGAACGCAACCACACATCAGAACTGATCTTGCAAACCTTGCAGCATAAGAAAAGAGTATAGGATTCTCCACAACGCTGAACAGATGAGCATCTTCACTGATCTCCAACACAGACCAACACAGCTTCTCAGATAAAGAGGAAAGTGGAATAAAAGGCTTCCCAACTAAATAGCTAACTCCATTAACATATAGCAGATAAACCAAAATGCAGGGGATACCCACATCCTGGTGACAGTCATTACAAAGATCCAAATCAAACGTAGTTCATCATGACAAACATAAATGCACAGGATATAGCAAACTACCCTGTCTAACTAAAACTAACTAAGAGCGAGACTGACGCTAAGACTATAGCTTCTATGTATATATCTTCGTATTAATTACAAGATCCGACTCTAACGACCTATGGTTCTAAATTTATCTTGGTCTTGCAGTCGGGGTTGCCATAAGACTGGTGTCCACGCCGAGGTGAGCGGTACGGGTGCTGAGTCCCGACGGGAGCGGGGGAACCATCGTCCAGGTGACGACGCTCCACGCGCTCAGCCCGCAGCAGGGCGATCTCAGCACGAGCCCTACTCAGCTCGTCTAATGCATGGTCCAGCTCCGTGTTTAGCACGGCGGCTAGGTTGACTGTGCTGCTCAACCTAGGATTGTCCTCACCAACAGGTGAGACAATCACACCTCCTGTGCTGCCAGATGGACGGCGGGGGTAGTACTTTAGGTTGAGACCATCAGCTACCCCACCGAGAACCGAGCAGTAGTGCGAAAGCGCACGCCGTGCAGCATCTTGCATGGCCGCCTCAGCTGAGTCCCGCTCAGAGATGGAATAGTGCTCCGAGCAGATCTCAGCACCCCAGAGACTGTTCTCCGGGCGGCACACCAAGCAGGTCGCCTCCCAGCGGTCTGGGTAGACCCCACGACTATGCTGGTAGACCACACAGCGATACTCGATGGACCAAGTATGCCGGTCAAGTGCCCGACGTAGCAGGGTGTCGAGCGCATCGTGGAAGTGACACCCGCGAGCAGTGTCGCGGGTGACGGGTCAAGCAACCCATCCTTCCGGCTTGTGGTCAGCAGAAAAGTCGATGTCGTGGCTCGAGCTGTCGTCGCCACCTCCGTCGTCTGGGTCTTCCCCAGCAGCTACTCCAGAGGCTAGGGCACCCAGTGGTGGTGCAGGGGGCGCCTCCAGGGGAAGCACAGGGGAGCAGCTCCTCACAGACTCTATCTCCTGCTGGAGCGAGAAAGAGGAGCCCTGCTGCTCCTGTCGTCGACGCTCCTGCTCCTCATGCAGGCGGTGGTGCAGCCTCTCCAAGTGGTTGGACTGTCCGGCCACGGGACGGCGAAGCGGACGCTCAGCAAGGCGGGAGGGTAAGAAGGGGATGACAGACTTCCGTGCAGTGTGTCTAAGACGAGCCATCTACAAAAGACACCGCAAGCAAAAGAGTGAGAACAGAATTAATATGACCAGCAAGTAATGAATCATAAGTAAATGAAGGATTAGAATAAAACACAAATTTCGACAAAGTATAATATATAGTAGAACATAATTTGGTCAATATGACCAACTTTTGAAGGGATACCAAAGTCAAGGCAAGGACAGAGGTCTATAGTCCTTAGAACGACCATTCTACTCTAGGTTAGCGGGCCTACAGTCAGCACGGCTTTGATACCAGCTATGTCACACCCGGTTTTAGAAGGCAAACCGAATGCGAACCATGTACATGCCAGGATCAGCAATTCACGTACACAACAGTTACATAACATGGACATCATCACACAGTGCTCAAATAGTATTAAAAAGGGAAATAATAGTCGATTACATCATATGTCCGAGACATCCACATAGTCTTTACAATAATCAAAGTGCGGAAAAGAAACGTAGATAAACGCGGCCTTCACAGGCAGCCGACTGGGGGTTGCCGCTAACCCACACCTAGAACTCATCGTAGTCCTGGAACTCCTGGAAGTCTCCTTCCACGGCTTCATCTTCTCCTGAGCAGTGGTTGCAATGCGGACAACCTAGGGGGGTTTGGTGTGTAGAGCAAGGGTGAGTACACATCAACATACTCGGCAAGCGTCCTGTTTGGCTGTAGTGGACTAGCTTTATATGGGGGTAAGTCAAGCAGTTGCTTTTAGTTGGTCAGATTATTATTACTAGTAGAGAAAGCCAAGTTTTAGGTTTAACCCACATTACTAACCCAAACGTACTCCTTTCCAAATGGAAAGAGTACCACTTACCATTACCAGAGTCAAAACCAAGAACCATCAATCTCATTGCCACCTGCAATCCGAACATCTCTGATCAAGTACCACTAATCACTGGAGCTCCCTTGGCTGCTCATAACCATGAGCACGGCTGATATATCAGTTTCATAACACTCTGCAGAGGTTGCGCACTTTACCCACAAGCCGTGATTCCCTCTCTAGCCCGGGCTTGCAAGACCCTTATTCACTCCCGAGGTGAATGGCTAGGGATTCACTACGAAGCCTTTACAAAGATTCCCCGGGGCTGTAGCCGTCCGTTAGGTTTCCTAAATATACCGCACTCCTCCCCAAGGGACAAATCAACCTTGGCAGAGCGAGCCGCATACACCGAGCCCCATTGACGGCACGACGGCTAAGCGAACTACACCCCAGTTCCTCTAATTATTCAGCTAAGGGCATCCCACTCCACCCTCATGGTTGCACTCTTTTCCCGGGCGGTCATCCAACGAACAGGTCCTTACGGAGAGGCACTCGAGAAACCGCTCGAGTCCCCTTAAAGGCCACAAGTATAACATCATAATAAGAAGGGGGAAAACAGCGTATCATAGATAATTCTCATCATGTTCATTGATTAATGTTGAGCAATAGCATAAAGCTAACCAATAATAATCCAACCTAAATAGGTAAACAAGGACATGGATAACAAGGTTAGTCAATCCTTAGGCATAAATGTGTAATGCGGGAGGTGAATTAAAGAATGAATAGGACAGAGATAGGTCAAGGGACACTTGCCTCCACCACCCGACTGCTGCTCAGGGGCTTCTCCTGCGAGTTCCTCGGGCTCTTCGACCGGATCGTTCTCTATGCGGTTGCAAACATACATACATCCATCCATTGAAATTAGGAAACCAACAGTACACCATACAAGAGAACAAGTAGATTAAACATGCATAGAATATGACATGCGATACTGCATTTACCTTGGTTAGAAAGAAATGGGGAAAGGTCTCGCAGGGGTTAAAGCTTATGCTCGAGGCGCACTACGGGTAGACGAATAACTAAACGTTACGTGCTCTAGTTCTACTTAGCTCCAATAATAAGGATTAGCTACATGCACTAATGGAAACGTGACCACTTTTAGTAGATTAACGTTAAATGAGATAGACAATTAGCTATACAAATTAACTAACGTAACCGATTTCTAAATTGAGACTCCTATCTTATTAACATGAACAATATGATTAGCACGCATAAAATATAAAAAGGGGGGTAGACGGGCACGTCTGGGGGTAGACGAAGGCACGACGGGCCGTGCCAAGGCACTGCGCACTACGCGAGCACGCGCGCAAGGCCACACGCACACGCCACGAACTAGCCGTGCGCACGTCGGGGCCGCGCGCTAGCCGAGCTCAAGGCCGCGCGCCATAGGCACGCTGGGCCGAGCTCGAGGCCGCGCCGGGGCCGTCACGACGCGAGCAAGGCACGCCGGGGCGGGCGGGCGAGCTCGGCGCACGGCCGGGGCGGGGACACGGCCGGGGCGGCGCAGCCGGGGCCGGGGCGAGGGCGGCCGGGGCCGGGGCGGCACGGCCGGGCGCGGGGGCCGGGCACGGGGCGACGCGGTCGGGACGGGGGCCGGGCGGCGCGGGACGGCGCGGCCGGGGCCGAGGCAGGGCCGGGCACGGGGGCGGCGCGAGGGCGGGGCGGGCTCGCTGGGGCGGCCGAGCGCGGGGCGGGGGCGGGCTCGCCGGGGGCGGGGCCGAGGCGGCTCGCCGGGCGAGGCCGAGCACGGCTGGCCGGGGGCGGGGAGGGGCGAGGCTTGGTCGGGCGGCGCGAGGGCGGCCGGGCGGGCGCGGAGGCGGGGCGGCTCGCCGGGGGGACGAGCGAGGGTGGGGTGGGGGCGGCTCGCCGGGACGGGGGGCGGGCACGGGGCGGCGCGGGTCGCTGGGGTGGCCGGGCAGGGAAGGGGAAGGGGAACGGGGAGGAGAGGGGAGGGGGGCCTTACCGCGGCAGGGGAGGGCGGCGCGGCGGCGGCGCTGGGGGAGGGAGGCGGCGGCGGCGGCGCTAGGGGAGGGGGCGCGGTTAGGGCAGGGGAGGGGATGACAGGCGGGGCCCGCAGGGGAGGGGAGAGAGAATTTGGGGGGGGGGAAGGGGTGGCTGGGCCGCTTGGGCCCAAAGGGGGAGGGAGGGGGCGCGACTGGGCCGGCTGGGGCGGCCCACGGCGGGGGAGGGGGGACGTAGCTGGGCCGGGCGCGCGGGGGAGGGGACGACTGGGCCAAAAATGGGGAAGGAGGGGGAAGGGAGAAGAAAAAGGTTTTTCCTTTTTCTAAAAATCTACTTTCTCTAGATGAATGCATTTACATTTTAAACAATCAAAAAGTATGCATGGTTCGGCATGGTGCATCACACAAAATAAAGTATTTTAGGGTTTTGCTTTACATGGGATCTCAGGCCGAATCCCGCTATAACTTTGGAAAAGATCAAGGTTTAGCGAGGAGAAAAGGGAAAAGGAAAGGGTAACGCCCGAATTTGGTGGGGGAAAAGGAGGAAAAAAATCTACCCCCAAATTCAGGGCGTTACACCGAGGTACACCGCCTGCTTGAGGCCAAGTTCATCGAGCCAGTCGCCTACCCTACGTGGCTCGCCAACGTAGTCATGGTGCAAAAGAAGAACGACAAATGGCGGATGTGTATCGATTTCACCAGCCTCAACAAAGCCTGCCCCAAGGATAATTTCCCGCTGCCTCGGATCGACAAGATCGTCGATAACGCGGCAGGCTGCGAAGTCATGTCACTCCTCGACTGCTTCTCCGGTTACCACCAAATTTATATGAAGGAGGAAGACAAGGCCAGCACCAGCTTCATAACACCATTCGACACGTACTGCTTCATTAGAATGCCGGAGGGTCTCAAGAACGTTGGGTCCACATTCTCTCGTCTCACCAGAACGGTGCTCGAGAGCCAGGTCGGCAGAAACATATTTACGTATGTGGACGACATCGTCGTTGCCAGCAAAAGCAAAGAAGACCATCTGGCTGACCTCGCAGAAACATTCGCGAACATGCGAGACGCACGACTTCGCCTAAACCCCGAAAAGTGTGTCTTCGGCGTTCGCCAGGGAAAGATACTGGGGTACCTGGTGTCACACCGCGGAATCGAAGCCAACCCGACCAATAATACAGCCCATCATCAACATGATGCCCCCATAGTCAGCCAGAGATGTCCAACGACTGACCGGCAGATTGGCCGCCCTCAACAGATTCATCTCCAAATCCGCAGAGCGAAGCCTACCTTTCCTCAAAACACTACGCGGCGCAAAAGACTTCGCATGGGGACCAGAGCAAGCGGCGGCCTTCGCTTCACTAAAGCAGCATCTGTCAGAACTGGCAATTCTTTCAAGCCCCAACCCCTCGCTGCCCCTGTTGCTCTACGTCGCGGCTTCACCACACGCGGTCAGCGCAGCGCTGGTTCAGGAGCAGGACAGAGAAGGCACGACCAGGCAATGTCCAGTTTACTACGTCTCCGAAGTACTCACAGCATCCAAATGCAATATGATAGAACTGGAAAAAATTGCTTACACAGTAGTCATGGCTTCGCGCAAATTGCGCCATTATTTTGAAGCATTCAAGGTGAGGGTCACCTCGGACAGGGGACTCGGCGAATTATTCAGAAATCCGGAGGCGTCAGTCCGGATCGCCAAATGGGCAGCCGAGCTCTCCGGTTACCATATCACCTTCGAGCCCCGGACAGCCATCAAGTCACAAGTCCTGGCAGACTTCATCGTCGACTGGACCGGGCCAATAACGCAGCCGGACACATTTGCGGAAACGGTGTGGACCATCCATTGCGACGGTGCATGGTGCCATGTGGGGGCAGGCGTCGCTGCAGTCATCACCTCACCCGTAGGGATCAAGCACAAATATGCCGCACGCCTCAGCTTTGCTTTGGAGTCTGACAGGTGCACCAACAATATAGCAGAGTACGAAGCTGTCATCCTCGGCCTTCGCAAGCTAAGGGCACTTGGCGTCACTACCTGCATAGTCAGAACAGACTCCAAGATAGTTGCCGGCCAAATCGAGAAAGATTACGCAGCGAAGGACCCCACACTCATGCAGTACCTCCATGCAAAAGTCGCCTACGGGTGTAGCCGGACCAGCACAGTAAGGCACCCACGCGTGCAGCCGGACTAGCACAGCAAGCGTGCAAAACCGAAAGCATTACCCAAAAGGTTCCCCGCGCACAAGTCGTCTACGGGCACGACCGGGTCAACGAAGACACGCAGCCTCATACAAATCACGGGTACATACATACAGCGAGGGCATCACACGTTACATTGGCTCAACCTTAGGGATAATGCCCATCTCCCTATAGTTGAATAGCATTATCCTCAGCTCCTCACCCTCAAAAAGATTCCGCAACTCCCCCTCACCTACACTCGTCCCAGCCGGCGAGGACAACAATTCTCGTTTGCCAGCCCCGTCCACACGAAGACGACTTCCCTCCACTTCACTAACCCTTCGCTTCGCGACCGCCCTTCGCCGCCTATGCCCACCACCCGCACTAGGAATAACTTCAGCACCTACCACGCGCGGAGAAGCCTCCTCCGCAGCCACATCCAGCGCCGCAAAATAATCCAAGTCTTTATCCGAAGACTCCTCTGTCCACACAACCGAACCCCAGAATCACCAGACCCAAAAAACTTAGACACAGAATCATCTGAAACATCTTCACCAACCACGGTCGAAGCCGCCACAAAATTACCACTATCAGTAGCGGTTGCGTGCGCAGGCCCAAAACCTTGATCCTGCGCAGCAACCGAGGTTCAGTAAAGACGCAGACAAAACTTACACACTCCCCCGCACCTATTTAGCTACTTAGCCACCTGCGAGGGCTCGGCCGTGGCCGTGGGGTCTTCGGCTGGTGGCTCGTCCGCCACCTCCAGGGCACCTTCGATTGTCGGCGCAGGGGCTGACAGAGGGTCTTCGTCGCCGGTCATGCCAGGAACGGCCTCAGTCGAGGGGCCTTCATCGGCGTCCAAGGGCAGCACCGGTTTGGCCTCCACAACCTCGGGCGGCGCGCCGACCAGACTTCCGAAGTCCTCAACGTCCTCGGCACGCTCCATCTGCAGCAACAACACATTCACTCAGCAAAAACTACACATACCCACACACAACCAACCACACAAAAATAATAACCTTTACCTGCTCCCTCGCCCGGTCGGATCGCTCCCTGACAGCCTCCCGACCGTGTGCCCCCCACATCCTATCAAAAAGGGCCCCCGCTGACTGCTTCACAATGGGGTCTTCGGCCTTGAAGATCTCACGCTCAAAGCTCTCGTCTGCCTGGTCGAAAACCTCATAGTGTCTACAGCCCTCGCGGGACAACGCATTTATGGCCCCCTCGCAGGTGACGAGGGAGGCAAAGGACATAAAACCTTCCACGATGGTTGGGAGTACCAGCAACTCCTCCTGCAATCATTCGAGGAAGCGAAGGCCCGCCTCCCGGTCGGGCACTTCGAAGTCAGCAGTACGCACGCCCAGCTCGTGATACGAACTCACGAACTATGTGAGCGTCCGCTCAACCTCAGAGCGCGTGGAGGCCTCGGCCTTATCCACGCGGCCGCGCAGGGCGTTGTACCTCGCCTCCCACTCCCCGGCGCGCTGGCTGGCGAGACTTCTCTCCGCCCGCGCCACCTTGGCCTCAGCCTGCGCAGCCTGCACCTCAGCGATGGCCTGATTCGCCTCCCTCCTCTCTTCTGCCAGCTAGCGCCGAAGGTCTGTCTTCTCGGCCTCCAAGGTAGCCACCTTCTTCGCCAGCCGACAGCTTTTGCTCTCTGTGGCCGACTTCTCCCGGACGGCATCCGCGTGCTGTGCCCGAAGTCTCTCAACTTCGGCAGCCACGTCCGAAGTCAGGACGCCAGACGCAACGCGGTCGGTGAAGTCAGCCGCCTGACAAAAACACATGAGACCCAAATCTTCATGGAAACAACAAACACCGAAGTCCAACTCAACTTACTTGACTTAGCTGCTGCGATAGCCGCTGCGATGCCTCCCTCAGTCGCTGGGACATGGTGCCTGCCACGTCCTTAGCGGCAGCGGCTGTCAGAATCTCGCCGCTCGCGCAGAAGGTGGCCCACGGGTCCTGCGCGGTCCCCCTAGCCCTTACCTCCGCCGATGGCAAAGCGGTTGCCACCGAAGGCGGGACAACAACCATCTGTCCCTCGCCGGATCCTGTAACGCAACATATCACCGGTCAGAAGGCCCCCCCTCCAAAAAAAACTTACCGACAAAATAGTCCTCCACGCTGATGGTCGTGCCGAAGTCGGTAACACACTTCCCCGGCGAGGGCAGCTCCCGTCCCTTCGCAGCTTCGACCGAGGGAGACTTGGTCACGCCAGCGGTAGCTGTCTTCGCGCCCGCCGACGGCTTGCTGGACCCAAGCGCGGCCGGCTTCGCAGCCGGCACCGGCTGGCTGCTGCCTCTGGCAGCAGCCTTCGCGCTCCCCCGCGCTCTCTTCACCTCACGCCTCAGATCCGCCATCTTGATGACCGCCCGGCACTTCTGCGCAGCGTCCTGACGGTCCTTGGTCATCACTGCCGACACAACAGCAGCAATATTCCGTCCGTAAGGGAAAATCTTCAAGCCACGAGCTATATGAGACATAGACATGTCTTCGCCTTCCGCCCAGGGGATTGGAACATTCTTTGGCCATCGACCCTCGGTAACCTCCAGCATTCGTGCCGAAGACTCCCGGAGCTCGGGCAAAGACATCCTTCCCCCAAGGGCCGTGCATGTCCCCATCAATTCCACAGCAAAATTATCAGACACCCCCATTCCTCCCACTATAGTACCTAATTTCCTCTTCTTAGCGGCCGGGGCAGCCTCCTGCGAGGGCCCTTCCTCGGTCCCACCCATCGGTTTCTTCCCGCGGCAGTCGACAGCGTCCACACCGGGATAATCACCGTACGACAAGCGGTTCAGCTCAAAAACCCGGTTCAATCTGTCGTTGGACCCACGGATATCCCAGCTCCGCAGGCCCTTGGTCCTCGGCACATAACGCCCCACGATCCTTGCCGCCCCGTCTTCCGTTTCACGCACGAATGCGGCGGGATCTCGGCCACGCAAATCCAGCGTGAAGGCAGGACTTCGCACCAGCTGCCCGCCACGGGAGGGCATCTCGCGAGGGCATACTCTGCCCAGCGCCCAGCCATGCGCCAAGGGCCACACCCCATACCCGACAAATTCCTCAACCAAATCGCGCCCGCTACTCATGCGGGCAGCGCAACGAAGGGCCCCTTCGTCTTCGTCATCCTCCGCTACCTCAAATTGCAGGTATGCTACATAGTGATGGGAGCACATGATGACCACGGGGAGCCCTGGGTGGTCTTTGACTGCGCCTTCTAAAACGTAAAACCAGAAATCCCACCAGTTACCCCACTTATTGCGGGCGCAGGGAACCAACTCCACAACCTCCATCGAAGTCTTCCCGGACTTCGGCGTGAATGTGCACGATCCAAACTGTGCAATCTCATCTCCAATTTTCCTCTTTTGCCAGTGCAGACAGTAATGTTTTGCGAAGACTTCCATCGAGGGCTGTCCACCATACGAAGTCGTCGCCCAGACGTACTTCGCCAGAGCCACCACGACATTCGGCGTCAGCTGGTGGACTTGGACCTCGAACTTCCGCAGGACCTCCGACACGAATCGATGTGCGGGCAGGCGAAGGCCAGCAGTGAAAAAAGGCTTAAAAACGACCAACTCGCCTTCTGGCTCGGGGATCTCCTCCGCCCCCGGGACACGCCCCACTCCGCCGCCAAAATATCCAAGCTGCTGCATGTCCTGAACACGGACCGAGGAAATCTGCGACACACCAAACTCCACTGTATCACCAGGATGCAACTCCTCTGCCGCCACATTGCTCAAAGTATCTTTAGACGATGCGCCGGCCGGCGGTGTATCGACAGCAGATGAAGAAGAGGACGACATAGCTACATACCGGCGGCAGCGGCGGGCGGTCTGCTTCACGCGGGCTAGTTCTCCGACGAGCAGGAGCAAGGAGGGCAAGCGAGCAAACGAACGGTTTCAAAAAGGAGGCTAGGGTTTCGCGGCACGCAGAAAGAGTACCTGAACCGCGCCGTCCCGCCCCCCTTTTTATATACACAGGACACGACGCTTCGGGAAACCCGCAGTCCAACAGTACCGCGTCCATCAACGGTCACATCAAAAACCCCACACGGAACCACTTCGAGCGAGGGCAGTGTCTCCACCATCTAGCAACGTCTTCAGCACCAGATGACTCAGTCGAACTGGTCCCTCGGAGGGCAAATGTTGGGGCGAAGGCGCAGACACTACCCCTCGCTCGAAGCCTTCGCCAGTCTCGCTACATCAACCCCTCGCTCGAAGCCTTCGCCAGTCTCGCGACATCAACCCCTCGCTCGAAGCCTTCGCCAGTCTCGCTGCCTCAACGGAGGCAAAACGACTGGCAGCTCCCACCCTTCGTCGAACACAAAGGCCCATGTGGAATTCGGCCCATTGTAACAGGCCCCGCGCGGCCGGTTGTATTACGGGCCCGATTTGTAAACGCTTTTATGTAATGACGGTCTGTAACCCCGCTTTATGGGAATATTGCGGGGATGACCTAGGCGCTTGAGAGCACATGCGTCCTTAAACCGAGACGCTGGGCGCTCAGGCGCCTATAAATACCCCCGTACAGTGCCCTTGAGGGGCTAGATTAACAGAGCAATTGTTGCCTCCAATCAAACCGTGTTCCCGCCTCACTCAACCCCCTGTTGGAAACAACCTGTCCGGGAACGCGAGTTCCAACATTTACTCCATCCAATATGTTTTGGTACAACACGGCCAATGAAGAGAGCGATTAGAAGAGAGTTCATAACGACTGAATGAACGAACAGAGATTATAGAATGACATAATTCCACCATACAAAGACCAAATAAGAGGAAGCTTGTGAGTTAAGTTTCTAAAATAAGTCACATGAACTCAAACTTATAAAAAATAATGATCAAACTATGGAGTGGTTGCTAAACTGGACGCGCTCCATACAAATTATTGTGCTTCGTAGCAATTACTAACGTTTTAAACCAACAAATAACCTTTCATTTTACTGTTAGTATGACAAATCATTGTTGCTCCTCCAATTCAGCAACATCAAACACCATGGAGTCCATTGCGCCAATGTGGTCTCAGAAACGACCTAATGCTTGCAAGAACCAAGAACGTCGTGTCGTGCTTGGGATGTAGCCTCGGCCCGTAGCGCTGGCCCGGCCCGACATGATTATATTTTTTATTTTACAAAAAACATATATACATATATACAATTTATAATTAATATTAAAAATATTTGAGCACGATATTCTACTGGTTAGATAGCTTCACCTAGTGTCTCCCACCATTCTTCCATCAGGGCATGGGTTCAAACCTCACCTTTTGCATCCTTTTTTAACGTTTTACACTGATTTAATCAAATGGGCCGACCACCATTCTTTCATCAGGGCATGAGTTCAAACTCCACCTTCTGCATCATTTTTTAATAATTTACGCTGATTTAATCAAATGGGCAGATGGGCTAACGACCCAGCACAGTCAGCAGGCCACATGACGTGCCTGGGCCAGAGCTATGGCCCGCGGGCGTCTGGTCCGTGCCGAGTCACCGTTTGGCCATCTATAGATGTGCAACAGGTTAATTTGAAATAGATGTGAGGGGTTATTTGAAAAAAAAATGACGCATTTTTCACTGATTTAATCAAATGGGCCGACAGACTAATGGGCTGGCCCGGCACAGTCATCAGGCCGGCAATGATGTGCCTGGGCCAGAGTTGTGGCCTGCGGGCGTCTGGCCCGTGCCGGACCGCCGTTTGGCCATCTATAGGCGTGCAACGGGTTAATTTGAAATAGCTGTGAGGGGTTATTTGTAAAAAAATTGACGCGGGACGCCCGTTGAAACTAGTACTTTAAGTATAGTAAAGATGTATGTATATATAAATATATTAATCGCAGATTAACGATGACAGACTATGCGCATGGAGTAAACGGAGAGTATACCGGGCATGGAGTAAACGAAGAGTATACCGGAGTAGACGAAGCTCACCTCGCGACAACGACGGACGACGAGACGAGCTCGTGGCTAGGCACAAGGACGGCGAGGCTACTGCTGCGCCAAAGCCACGCAAAGGCCGAGCCGAGGCTACCGCGGGCAAGTCACAGACGCGAACAGCCGCGTCGAGAGCACAGGGCTGCACCGTGGGCGGCCAGGCTCCATCAGAGGGAGCGCAGGGTGCAGAGCAGGCTGGACATGGTCGCTCGACTGCCGGGAACGGAAGGGGAGGGAGTAAAAAAGGTAGACGGCGAGGAGTTCTCACCTTGAAACAAGGCTTGGACGGCGGTGCTTCGGCGCGACGGGGCGAGCTCGGTGCGGCGATGACCCGGCGTGGCGGCGTTCAGCGTGGGCTCCTCTGGCACGGTGAGGTGCGATGGGCGAGCGTGCTGGGCAGCCATGGGGACGCAGGCACGGTTGCTGTGGGTGGTCTTGCGAGGTGAGAGGGAGGGAGGAGAATGGGGTCGCGCAGACACATGGACGAAGGCGTGAGCAGTTTATCCGTTGCGCGCGTGGACGAATCGGGAGCATGTGGTTGGGAAATGGACAAAGTCATCAGTAGCCATTAGGCAGCCTGCCCACGCACATGCACATGCCCAGGTGGGAACGTGGGAGTGGGCTGGCGTGGCACTTGGTGGCTGTGTCCATGCGGTGTGGGGCAGGCGGCCACGTCCATGCAGACGTGCTGGAGAGAAGCGCGCGCGCTTGGGTCAGCTCACGGGCATGCGCTGCGAAGGGAGGCGAACACGGGTCCTGCATGCGCGCTAGGCCGTGGGCGCAGAGCATGGAGCACGGCTACTGGGCCGGGACGGCTCGCACGCACAGCTAGGGTCGAGCTGGGTCGCGGGATGGTGGGAGGCACGGACTGCCGGTGCGCATGCGCTGGCCGTGCGCAGGGGAAAGAGGCCAGGGGAGCGCGGGCTGGGGCGTTTGGGCGCGAAGCTGGGCCAAGCGGTCGAGATGGGCCAGGGCGAGGACAGCGTGGGGAGGGAGTGGCTAGACGCGGCTGGGCCGACATGGACCGAGAGGAAAGGGAAAGACTGGCCTTTTCCCATATCTTTCCTATTTCCTATCTCTATTTTCTCTTCTTCCTACTACTTCAAATCGAATTCCTTATTAAGCGCATGATTCACAAATTCACTCATCAAACAAAGTGGAAAAATGCTCCGGCATGATGCGACAATCAAAGCACCACTAGGATTTTATGTTACTAGGCTTACACATAGATATAACCAAAATAATTCTTCACTCTTTAGAAAAAGAAAAGAAAAGCGAGAAAAAGAGAAGGTAACAATTGAATTTGATGGATATTAGAAAAAAAAATATACCCCAAATTCAGGGTGTTACAAATCTAACCCCCTTAACAGAATCTCGCCCTCGAGATTCAATGATAGGCTAGCAAGAAAATGAGATTGGTTCATTGGTTTTCACGACTTTCTTGAGTTGACTTTGACTCTGCAAGCTTAACATGTGGACCGGTTGCTTTGACCTTCAGATGTTCACAACCCCCTGATGCAATTCTTGAAGTTCTCTTGGACTTGTGTGTTAGGACCCACACACGCTTTCGCTGCGCCACTTTGATCTTGTTGGTTGATGTTGATCGCATTGTCTTCATTGGGGTTAGCAGCTAACCCCCTTAACAGGAGCATTGATACGCACTTGGTGAAGATGCCGTCGATTCTAATCTTGATTGATTGAGGAGCTAGAGGTTGCCAACTGCATAGGGGCAAGAGGAAAGAATATAGGTAGAAACGGTAAGCATAGGAGGGTGGTGACGACGCCTTCTCCAAGGAGGTACATGGCATCCATGGCCGTCATCGTCGACGACAGCCACATGAAGTCATGCACAACTTTCGCTGCGACCTCCCCACAGCTACATCATCAGGCCACCACAACAACCGCCCGCAGCGGCGCCTCGCACGCGGCAACAGCAACGACCACGAACGCTGTCATGAGCGTTGTGTCGCAGGGGTGTAGCCAGCGCAGCAGGCACCACTGGCACCGCTCGCACTGACCACCGCACCATGCAGGCCAGGGGAAGGCACCGCTGGCGGATCTAGCCCCAACCCGGGACAGCGGCGACAAGGTCAAGGCCCACCGTGCCACTAGGTCGACGAGGAGGCCACAGTGAGACGCAGGAGGCCCAGATCCGTAGACCTGTGACGCGTGCGCGAGCCACAGCCAACCGCGCCGCAACGCCCACTGAGGGGAGGAGGAGGGTGGATACGACGCCGCCCCTCGCGCGGCCATGGTGCACGTCGCTCGATCCGGCGGAGAGGCCTCACCGCGTCCATCATGGTGCGCGCGTGGGCCTCCCGGCGACACTCTTCGAAGGCGGCAAGGCGGGGAGTGTGGTGGGAGGTGTAGGTGGCGTCGCTAGGTTTGCATCGCCCTCGAGTCGCCTGCGCGAGGGGCGACGCGGGGGACTCTCCGACGTTTCACAACTTTGATTATGTTTCTACTTAGAAACACTGCTCTAAGTCATATGGACGCATGAGAGTGATAAACCTTAGAAATGCTTCGTGATAATCAATATTAGGTATACTAGATAAAAATAGATAGGTGCTCATGTCTTGATATATAAGGGCGATCGGTTGTCCTAAGTCGAACATCTTGAGTTCCACTAAATTTATAGAAGAAGAAGTAGTAGTAGTATATATAGTTACAATATCAGATAGATTCCTCCGTTAGATATATTATGGAATGTATTTTTTTATTTACCTTTTTATGTGTTAGATGTTAATATTTTCCTCTGCAATTTTGGCTAAACCTAATGATTGTTTGACTTAAGAGTTCTCCATCTCTACTCTTATAATCTATACTATACTTAAAGCACTAGTTTCAATGGTCGTCCCGCGTCATCTTTTTGCAAATAACCCCTCACAACTATTTTAAATTAACCTGCTGCACGCTTATAGATAGCCAAACGGCGGCCCGGTATGGGCTAGACGCCCATGGGCCACAGCTCTGGCCCAGGCACGTCATGTCGACCGTGCCGGGCCGGCACGTTAGCCTGTCGGGCCATTTGATTAAATCAGCGTAAAATGTTGAAAAACGATGCAGGAGGTGGGGTTCGAACCTATGCTCTGATGGAAGAAGGACAAGAGATACTGAGTGAAGCTGTCTAACAAGTAGAACATCATGTCCAGGTGTTTTTAATATTAAATATAAATTATATATATGTATATGTGTTTTTTATAAAATAAAAAAATATAATAGTGTCGGGCCAGCACTACGGGCCGAGGCTACAGCCCAACCATGGCACGACGTTCTTGGCTCTTGCAAGCATTAAGTCGTTTCTGAGACCACATTAGCACAATAGACTCCATGGTGTTTGAAGTTGCTGAATTGGGTGGAGCAACAATGATTTGTCACACTAACAATAAAATGAAAGGTTATTTGTTGATTTTAAACGTTAGTAATTGCTACGAAGTAGCATATTTATATAGAGTGCATCCAGTTTTTATTGATGTCTGACTTTAACAACTCCATATTTTGATCTATCTTTTTTATAAGTTTGAGTTCATGTGACTTATTTTAGAAACTTGAGCTCACAAACTTTCTCTTATCTGGTCTCTGTATAGTGGAATTATGTCATTTTATAATTTTTGTTCGTTTAGTCAGTCGTTGTGAACTCTCTTCTAATCGCTCACTTCATTGGCCGTATTGTACCAAGACATATTGGATGGAGTAAACAATAACATCAGTTAGGCAAATCAAAAAATATTATATAGAGAGCGGACACAATCAATAAAAAATATTGAGATTTTTTGGTGGATAGTTTACGTGGGTATTGTTGTAAGCCGTCGCAACGCACGGGCAACCGACTAGTGTCCTATAATGCATGAGTTCTTGGTTCTTGTGTCGTCCCTTCTCTTCTCGTTTTCAATAAAGATAAGTTAAAATTATGCATAAATAGGGTCTGAACTTTGATCGTTGTCTCCACATTCATACCTACCTAGTCAAAAATACATATTTTTATGTTTTTATATTTCATATTAAGCATAATATATGCTTTTTTATGAAAAAATAGAAAAAATAGACTATATCATGCCACACCAAAGGCCTAGATCCGGCACGGTGATTGAGTCGGGTGGCACGAGCTCGGTGGACAACGGATCAGGCTAAACCGTGCTGGCCATATGCTGTCTAAGAGATCCAGCCCATTTGAACATGTATATATGTACACACGTGATACATCCGCGTAGGCAGCCAGCGACGCAATCAAGATGATGGTCCGTGCAGACGGGGCTATAAGTTGTCAGCGCAGTAGACCTGTCAGGTCGTTGATTGAGATACATAGGTTTTCAATTTGGTACATTTAGGATTGGTTAGGTTCGGTTCAAGATTGTAGTTATTTGATTGGGTAGGGAATAAATGTCGATGCAGGCACTCGTCGTGGCGCTACATTCTGTCGTCCTCCACGCTTATGAGGGAAGTCACGAGGACACGTGCAGGATCCACTGTCACCATTCTCGCAAGCCGCTTAGGACTTTCAGATGCTCATTATAAAAGTTTAAAATATGTTTGATCCTATTTAAATAAGTTCTACCTTCGTGAACCATCTAATTAGTGTTTCAATATATGTAACTTGGACTCACGTCATGTTCATATGCTCATATGAGTTAGAACGCACTTCAGCGATAGTATGAAATCCCACTTGAACAGATATTAAGTCCCGTTGCAATGTTTTTCAGGGAAACTACAGGGGAGAGGATATATACGAAGACCAGCAACAGCAATAACGCAGGGCCCGTGAGTTACAATTTTGCAGCTACACAGGCCAACGGCACAAACCGAAACCAAGAGGGCTCAGGGGCAAAGTCTTTGTTCGAGATGATAAAATCATCGCACTCTCACTTTGCAACACTACGAGAAGGAGGATGCTCTGCACGAAAAATTTCTCCGTTTCATGCGCGTCCCTTTGGCATTCGAACACATTTGCAGATTTGCTAGGTAGGACCTAGGAGTATTTGATAAATGATTGACTAAAAACTCCCATCGTCACTACGTGCATTCATTTAGGCCACACACGCACGCACGATCTAACAAAAACTAACCATAGTGCATCATGTATCCTCGGTCATCTCAATCTGCAAGGTAGATATGTATATGTGTACACAAGTGAATGCATTGATTCATCACTGGTTGGATCATATATTACAAACCACCAAGTCCCAGCGGTAGCTCTCCTAATTAACGAGATCTCCATTAACAAAGGATCGATCTTGTCATCCTCTCTCTCCCACTCATCACAAAACGAGACCACGCACGACGGGTTGATCCATCCCCAGGCTCATAGAGATCGTAGTTAATTAATCCAAGAACACGTTCCGGTCGATGGACGGGGCGGAGCAATGGCGGGCTTAAGAGGACCCTCCGAACGTGTCGAAGATGGTAGTGTGGAGCGGGTCGCTCAGGTGGGTGGCCCAGTTGTTGAGCGGCCCCTTGCCGGTGGCGGCGGCCTGCACGGCGAAGCCGAGGAAGGCGACCATGGCGAGGCGCGCGTGCTTGATCTCCGCCAGCTGCAGCCGCTCCTTCTTCTCAGGGTCGGCCGCCAGGCCGAGCGGGTCGAAGTAGGAGCCGCCGGGGTACAGCCTCTTCTCCGGGTCGAGCTCGGCGTTGCGCTGGAACTCGATGTAGCCGATCACGAGCACCTCGATCCAGATGAGCGTCGAGATGGAGAACGGCAGCGGCTGGCCCAGGTAGGAGGACCCGTCCACCAGCTCCACCTGCACGTACGTGTACGCCGGCCGTCACATTAATTCGCAGGTTGGTTAGATCGTCTGAGAGCAGATCGAGAACGAACTCCATGGATTCATGCATGCATAGCTTAATAGCTAGCTATTCACGTACCTTGCCGGCGTCCTGCCAGGTGACGCCGGTGAGCCACTCGACGGAGAGGGCGCCGAGGGTGGCGAGCATGGCCCAGCGGCCGTGGATGAGCTCGCACTCGCGGAACCGCTGGAGGCCGAACACCTCGCTGTAGGGCTGCAACGGGGTGGACTTGACTTCGGAGGACTCGAACCGGGTGCCGATGATGCCGCCGGCCTCATTCTTGGCCAGGTTCTGGTCCAGCGAGTCCAACTCGAACTGCAGGTACTCCACGGGCTTCCCGAGACCGAACGGGTCGAACCCGTAGTCGCCGACCAGCGAGCCGTCCAGGTAGTCGGGCGCCACGGCGCCGGGGAACCACAGCGGCCGGTCAGAGGAGGTCGATGTCTTCGCCACCTTCTTCGGAGCAGGCTTCGCCTTGCCGCCCAACCCGAACCCGAACCGGGCCACGATGCGCCCGTTCTGTGGCGCCGGGTCCGCCAGGCGGGTGCCCAGGAATGTGCTCGCCGCGGCGGCCACCGATGAAGCCATGGCTGCTCCTCCACGTACTCTCCTTGGTGTGCTGAGGTTGGTGTGTGGCGCTGGGCTCGTCACGGGCTACAAATAGGAAAAGTGCTTATAGGAAATCCCGGTGCTATCTCTGGGTGGCAGATCGGACGGCCGTAGACCGGACGTGATCTATTTGACGGTCACGATGGGCTCTGCCTTATCCGGGTCTTATCTGTATGGTCCAATGGATGGGCTGCATTTGGAGTGCCTCTGATTTGTGGTCTTCGGATTGCCTGTGGCTGGAAAAATATTGTCCAAAATAATCTTCTTGGAGATCGATCATGTGGTTTTGGTCCCAAAACGGGTGCGAGGCTCTGTTTCTGTCATGTTCCAGATTATAACTGAATCCTCAGGTTAGACCGTTAGAGGCAACCAAAAGAACCTTTACCGATGTTGCTTCACTGTTGCTTTTCAAGGAAAATGAGCAAAACGTGTTCCACTAAATTTTAGGCGTAGATTGTTCCAATATGAGCTGAATTGATGTTAAATTCGTGTTATTCTATTCATATTCATGCTAGCAAAGGGAAAAAGGCTACAGTTCCTGTCTTCCGGGGTCCGGACTCACGAAGGTGAATGCAGCGCAAAACGGTATAAACTGCTCGTTACGAATTAAAGCCGGCTGTTAAGACTTTTCAACCTCAGATATTTTTCAGTGCTGAGCCCGGTACATACAAACTCACATAAAGAACTTCACCAATTGTTTTCATGGTTGCCACACTATATTATATATAAGTGAACACGGCCTCCCAAATTACCTGAATTTAAATACAAAAGAGAAAACTATATTTCTCTGCTTGAGTAACATTGACCCCTACACACAGAAAATGTATACATTTGATTTCAAGACATATGAGAAAATACAAATATCTGTCCAGTAGTAAGAATAATCTGGATCCTTTTGTACGGCAGAATGCTACATCACAAGACGAGCAGCCAAAGACGTCTGTGATGAAAGGGGAACATTTGGTGGTTTCTCAACACGGTCCAGATGTTACTGTTAATTCTGTTATCCTGGGAAACTCTCCTCTGCAAAGGGCTGATTCTAATGCCTTGTGGAATAAAGGTTTCCATCAAATTTTGTGACAGCTTCGTTCGGCTTCGGGGCTTCCGATCTTTCTTCTCTCTTCTTCTTTTCCCTGCAAGTACGACGGTTACATTGGACAAGTTTTACTCAACTTTTTGACAGCACTTAGTAAAAAAAAGGAGTGATTTAATTTAATTGGACAAAAGGGTACTCTCTCTGTTCTAAATTATGAGTCGTTCACCTACAGAAAACAGTTCGGCTTATAATTTAGAAAGGAGGGAGTAAATTTTACTGATGAAGTCATGCATTTGAAGCATTTAATTCAAAATATAAACCTTTCAAATTGGTTAGCAGAGAATCATTTACTGAACGCATTCAGACTTAAATGGCAGTAAAGGTGACAAAAAATAATGTGTTCCTGGCATATGTGTGCATTACCTATCCACGTATTCCTTGAGAAGTTCCTTGGCTTGAACCAACTTTGAGAGTATGTTGCGGTAAACATCAAGGTCCCTATCCACACTTCTTTTACTGACGTTTAGTGCAGCGCAAAGCTATGGATCAAGAAATAAAATCAGTGACTATTACCAATATTAGAGCAAGTCTAGAAGACTATATAATTCCTAATTATTAGGACAAGAAATTTTGATAGAAAAATACCCTCCAACAGCTTGTTTAATTAGTTATCCAAATGTGGTCATCCTCTATTCCGAATTTCTCGCTAGCTAAAGATAGAGAGTGAGAATAGCTCTCTAGAGTACGCACAGGATAGCGAAAGGACTTCTATCCGAGTTGGTTAGGTGGTCTGAGCAGCACTCCTGAGGTCTTGGGTTCGACTCCCCGTGGGAGCGAATTTCAGGCTATGGTCAAAAAAAAAAAAATCCCCTCATCTTCAAATGATGATTTAGAGAGTGAATTTTAGACTCTTGAAGATGGTCCTAGCATTGTAACAGTTAAATAGCATTTAAGTCTGATGTCAATACCAAGCACTACCTACACTTCTCAAATGTTTTGCCAAAATATTTGTTATACTTCGCCAAAAATGACTTTATCCAAATGTGCTGAAATGTTGCGCACATTTTTTTTGGGGTATTATACCCTAGTTCGAAGTTTTCAATTTAATAGTGCAGAAAGAGTTATCAACCTAAATATTAATTCATTTAGCTAGTAAAGCTGTTCCTTCCATTGGTTATCTAAAAAAAATATAAACCAAGATAAGCATATGTTGAATGACAGCTTATATCTGAATGGAAATCTATCATATTCCCAAGCGCCAGCCAAAAACATTATGAGCAAAAAAAAATGAGTTACAAGTCTACCGTGCTGTACTGGGTAGAAGGGCAGACCAGACCATGTCTAGGTCAAATGAGATTTCAAGATTGAAACCCAACTTCCATGAGTCTGCCAACACATATATCTGAATAAGTCCTTGAGAAAGCTACCAAGCAGACTTATTTGAACCCAAAATTTTATTTTCTACTTTGTTAGAAACACCAAAAAATTCTGTTCAACTTCATACTGACAATCACATGCTATAGTGCTATACTGGTTAATATATTTACAATCTCCATCCCGGGAGAAAAACATTGAACAGGCCAGTGTAAATGAATTCAAATTATAGTTTGATATATGCTTTTCTACCTAAAACAGTTGTGGATACTGAATATTACATTCAGTTTCAGCAACTGGTGTGGTTTAGACTTTTGGGGGGGGGGGGGGGGGTGTAAAAGTTTTCAGAAATAAAATTGTAGGCGAAATAGGAAGCATAATTCAGAACACATACAACAAACAAGAAATGCAAAAACAAAAAAAACTTGACCACAGGACAAGAAAGGCAGAAACAAATTAATGAGGGAAGGAACAACCTTGTCTAGTATTGTTGGCTCCGTTGCATTTGAGAGCTCAAGCAAACGGAACAAGCCAACTGCAAAGAATCGGCTGTAGCTGAAGTTTCCCTTACCCTTGGCCCTTTCTGATATATCTTTCAGAATAGCCTCGATTTCTCCATCTCTGGAAGAAAAATCAACTAAGGAACTACCGTTCTGGGAACGTGCCCACTCTTCCATCTTTAGTGCATCAGCTCTGTATAGTGAAACAAAAGACACTTAACAGGACAGTTTAAAATAGAAAACGTTACTTTCTGGCAAAAGAAACTTTATAATGCCAAGTTGCCAACTAGTGACACAAAATACATAACGTTTAATTAATGCCAAAAAGCATAGCATCTAGTGAATCCCAAAAAATGTAGCATTAACTAGCGTGAGTCAGAAATATAATGGATGTAAAGCAAATAATTCAGTACTATTTTTTTTCTCTAAGCACCTGTATTGATCAGGATCTTCATTTAATGCTGTTATATATGCCTTGAAGATGGAATCCCTGTCCTCATTGCTGGGGTACCCTTCCATGAGCTGATCATAGACAGTGACGAAGCCAAGAGCAAACACAGCATCATACTGATAGGTTTTTTTGTATCTCATCAGGTGTTGCTGCACCAAAAGTTCTTGTAAGACTGCACTGTAAATGCTTGGGATTGGGCGTTTGTATGACTTAAGGAAGTTCAGTTTTGTTTCTGCGACAGTGGGTGGGACATCTGTACAAGATTATGAACGTATTAGAAAGGAGCACCAATAACTTTCTGTATCTGTACTATGCTAGTTACGCAAACAGGATGTTATACATTGAATCCAGGCATCCAGAGGATTCTAATCAAAACACACAGGACAATATTTTCCATAACCTGGCAGCAAATACTTAACAAATGGCTTACAGTTCGTTTGAGGGTAGACATCAAAAAGTATCAGAACAAAGGGAGAAGCCAAAAGCAACATGAGAACTTCTGAAATGAGGTGGTTGTGCGTAAAATATTGAAGTTTTGCAGAAAGAACAATTTGGCAGTGTTTTTTTTTTCATCTGCACCAAAACTTGTAATGGCAGTACCTGTTATTGTACACCAGTTTGCCTCCTAAGCATCAAAACAAATTATGTTCCATAAAAAATTATATGCGAAGATGGTGATCCCAGAAACCTATTCAAGAAAGGGACTAATGATTCTGAATCAGATTTCACCAAAAAAATGTATGGATACTAGCTCATCTCCGATAGTTATTTCATAGATCCTTTTTAACTCTAGTGTACCCAAACTTGCTTGGGACTAAAAGGCTTCGTTGTTGTCGTTGTTCTACACAGGATGACAAATGCCTATAAAGTAACAGCTCATAATTGTATTCTACATAATTAGACCTCTTGATGTGGAATTCATACATCAAAGTTCAGTGAACTGCATAACTGCACTTTCTGAGCAGTAGCAGGTAAAGTGGACTAAGATTTTTATCAAGTCTAGTCTAAAAAACATTTCAGCCTTTCAAGAGTTCACCTCTAAAACTCATTATGTCCAGTCTCGCACAGCCAAGGAGGGAAGAGCTGAATCAATCAACGGATGCATGAATCGGATTGACAGGATGTCATGCAGCGAACAAACCCATTACCAACCGAATTGATAGGAAAAAAAAAGTTACCTTGATTTGAATGCTCACGCTAAAGAAAGGTCCGCTGGAACAAAACTAACAATTTAACATTTCTTACCAACAAAAGAGGTCACCGCAAAGACTACTACGGAGGATTTCGAGGTGATGGGATTCGGCGGCATAAGGAATCACAGTTGGCGAAGCCGGCATCGCACATTGCTTGGCGAATTTAGGATGAGGAGGAGGAGGTCTTTTGCGGTGAACCGCACAGGTTTGGCATGGTGACTCCGATTCACTTAGTTTGAGATAGTGCTGACTGCTGAAGGTACACGCTCGACAGAAAGAGCTCACCACCCGTCGTGGCGACACATCGCACCACCGAGCGCGAGCCCCGGCGAGACCTCGCGCTGAGCACGACGGCGCCGGAGACGGCCGCCGCCGTCGACGAAGGCCTCCACTCGGCGGCTCCGCGCAGCGCCGCGAAGGGAAGTGACGATATGGCCGCCATGAGGTACTACTCTGGAACTACAGGCGGTTGTTTCGCCGGACTCGGCGGCGGGTGGTCAGCGCCGCCGACGAGGGCAAAGTGGTAAATGCAGAGGGGCGAGTGAGAGGAAAGGCTATTGTTCCTTGTTCGTCTGGGTAGCGGAGGGATGGGATCTTTCTTATCCAGTAGGCCTACGAAGGTTTCTTGGCCAATACCACGTTGCCACGTGGCATGGAGTTCTTTTGATTGGAGATTTAATTTTGTTTTGACATTTTTGTTAGGTCTTTTTTTTGTAATTTTTATGGAGTCAGGAAGTGGGATTTGCTTGCGGTTTTGCAACTAGGATCTGGAATCTAGCGGATTGATGGCTTGTTTTAGACTTTACCAGTTAAATGTCCATTGAAATGTTCGGTGTATGTTACTTTCTTAAAGGTGTGTACGCAACAAAGACATGTGATTGGTATTCTTTTTTCTGAATAGTTTGTTTGTTTGTGCAAGTAGATTATGTCTGTTACGTGCATTTTAAAATGGTAGTGAATTTGGATAATTATGAAGGGGGGTTTAGGGCATGAATCATGGAGCGACATGGACATGGAAATGTATCTTTTATAGCTATGAATTATAGAGCGATAAAGAATGTGTGAATATGTGCTTTCTAGCTAAAAATCCGTGTTGCAAATATGCTAAACCTCTTTGTATTTCTAATGCACTCGTTCTATTTAAACTATTTTAAGTTATAAGATATTTTAAATTTTCTAAATACATACTTGAAATGGATGCAGCAATATCTGAAGTATTCATAGAAAACGGTTCCTTTTTTCATAAGTATCACAAATGTGAGCGAAAACTCTAATCCTTGACTTATATCTCACTAAAAGTGATCTGAAATGTTTGTGTGAAATGAATTCCTATTTACGCACAACACGTATAAATATAAATATTTGGCATAGCGTGTGGTGTCTCTATTTTAGTTTTGTTACATCGTGAGCCAAAATATCTTCGAGTTTTATGAACCAAAATCACCTCTACTACATGAACAATACAATATCTTAAGTAACAAGATAGGAAGAGTGGACTTTATTTTGATCATGTGCTGTAACAAATTAAGTAGTCATCTAGCGTTAAAAAATTCGATGTGAAACTCATAACAGCCCACTATAACGAAAAGTACCAAACACGAAGCTAAAATGTACAAACCTTCAAGTTATTGTAGGCGAGGCTGTCCGCAAGCTAATCCTTCGTCATAGCGGATATGCCAAGCTCAAGTTTCGGAAACCCCATGTTGTTCATCATCTCGCGGCAAACAGCAGTAAAGGAAGTCGTCTTCGTCATTCCCTCCGTATACCAAGGACCCTCGGGGGTATTTCAAGTCCTTGGCATAGGGTTACACTTCAGCAATTTGTTCTAATGATAACTGATTTCCCGAAGTGTGCCGAACAATGTATTCCAAATCACCAAAGGGAGGTGCTTCGGGAGCAGGAGATGTAGATTTTTCAGGAAGACTCCCTTCCGTCAATCTTACTGGAGCAGCCTTCGAAGGCCCGGCTTCGGCGAGAGCAGTAGCCGCGTTTGCAATAATCCCTTCTCTTGTATCTTCAGATTTTTCGCCAGATGCTTCGGCAAAAGCGGGGGTTGACGCTTTCATGGATTCTAAAACAACATCTAAAATGCTAGTCATTCTTCTCTTCCTTGGAGTCGTTGTTATAGTAGTCGATGGCTTCGACAGCCCTGTTACAGACTTACAACTGGAGGGCTCAGCACCTTTGGTTGTTCTGTAGTTTTTTTATTCCGGCTCTTTCACCGGATCTGCACTAGCTTCAACTGATATGGCAGGAACTGTTTCCGTGGCTGAGGGGGCAGCCTCGACACTTTCAATAAGCTTCGACACCTCGGTCGTCCCAATAGGATTCGGCCTACGTACGTGTCAAGACCTTGGCCCTCTTCGGCTTCGACGCACTAAAAGAGGTTGAAGTAGCAACTTTCCTTTTTCCTCCTTGCCTTCAGGCAGGAAAAATAGTAATCATGATAAACAAACCGAATTACATCAAAAACTCTGTTCAATTTTTTTCCTTCGAGCGCTGAAGGCAATAGTCATGGCTTCGTCCTCTGCCTTCGAGTAGGCTCCCATCAGCTCATCGCTGGTCGCCTCTATAACATCTAGTCAATCATCATTTGGCTTGTCAAATTGGCTTCTGTACCGGAAGGTGTACTTAAGATAAACCAAACCACCTTGGTTGGAGCCAACAACAGTTTTCTTCGACATTTCTCATTCATTCACAAGAGGTTATACTTTGAAAGCAATGTGTTCTTGAGAGCACCTAGAGGGGGGGTGAATAGGTGATCCTGTAAAAACTTGAAACTTAATCCACAAAACTTGATTAAGAGTTAGCACAATAAAGCCAAGTGGCTAGAGAAGAGTTCTTGCACAACACGATAACCACAAGAATATCAACACAGAGATGGCACAGTGGTTTATCCCGTGGTTCGGCCAAGTCCAACACTTGCCTACTCCACGTTGTGGCGTCCCAACGGACGAGGGTTGCACTCAACCCCTTTCAAGCGGTCCAAAGACCCACTTGAATACCACAGTGTTTTGCTTTCACTTTACTATATCCCGCTTGCGAGGAATCTCCACAACTTGGAGCCTCTCGCCCTTACAAAGATGTTCACAAAGAAGCACGGAAGTAAGGATGGGATGAGCAACACACATAAGACACAAAATCAGAGCAACACACGCACACAAGTCACAACACGAGCTCTCAACACAACTCAAAGAGTTCTCTACTCAAATGGAGCTCTAGTTGCTATCACAAAGAATCGTGAAAGGGAATTAGGCTTACACCTATTTCCTAAATGATTTTGTTGGTTAAATTGCCGAACACAAATAAATTAGACTAACTAGTTTGCTTCAGTGTATAAGTTATACAGGTGCCAAAGGTTCACACTTAGCCAATAAAAAGACCAAAAGTTGGGTTCAACAAAGAGAGCAAGGGATAACCGAAGGCACCTCTGGTCTGGTGCACCGGACTATCCGGTGTGCCACCGGACAGTGTCCGGTGCACCACCGGACAGTGTCCGGTGCACCAGGGGACTCCAAGTCAAACTCGTCACCTTCGGAAAAATCCAGAGGCGCTCCGCTATAATTCACCGGACTGTCCGGTGTACACCGGACTGTGTTCGGTGCTCCAAGGAAGAGCGGCTCTGGAACTCGC
This sequence comes from Zea mays, assembly GCF_902167145.1. Taxonomy (NCBI): domain Eukaryota; kingdom Viridiplantae; phylum Streptophyta; class Magnoliopsida; order Poales; family Poaceae; genus Zea; species Zea mays. Next base: position 166,301,260 of record NC_050102.1, read on the forward strand.
CAGCCTCAGGAATTTGCTCCGCTATAATTCACCGGACATGTCTGGTGTACACCGGACTGTCCGGTGAGCCAGCGGAGCAACAGCTAATTCGCGCCAACGGTCACCTGCAGTCGCGCTGAAGTCAGGCACGCGGGAGACGGTGCACCGGACAATCTACAGTTCTTGTCTGGTGTACACCGGACAGCGAGGCGGGCCCAGAAGTCAGAAGCTCCAACGATCGAATCCCAACGGCCTAGTGACGTGGTTGGCGCACCGGACATGTCCGGTGCACCATACGACAGTCAGCCACCACCAAACGGCTAGTTTGGTGGTTGGGGCTATAAATACCCCCAACCACCCCACATTCAAGTCATCCAAGTTTTCCTACTTCAACCACTTACAAGAGCTCTAGCATTCAATTCTAGACACACCCAAGTGATCAAATCCTCTCCAAATTCCACACAACGCCTTAGTGATTAGTGAGAGAGATTTGCTTGTGTTCTTTCGAGCTCTTGCGCTTGGATTGCTTTCTTCTTTCTTTGATTCTTTATTGCGATCAAACTCACTTGTAATTGAGGCAAGAGACACCAATCTTGTGGTGGTCCTTGTGGGAACTTTGTGTTCCAAGTGATTGACAAGAAAAGCTCACTCGGTCCGAGGGACCGTTTGAGAGAGGGAAAAGGTTGAAAGAGACCCGGTCTTTGTGACCACCTCAACGGGGAGTAGGTTTGCGAGAACCGAACCTCGGTAAAACAAATCCACGTGTCACACTCCTTATTTGCTTGCGATTTGTTTTTGCACCCTCTCTCGCGGACTCAATTATATTTCTAACGCTAACCCTGCTTGTAGTTGTGATTATTTTTGAGAATTTCAGTTTCGCCCTATTCACCCCCCCCTCTAGGCGACTTTCAATTGGTATCGGAGCCTAGTGCTTCATTAGAGCCTAACCGCTCGAAGTGATGTCGGGAGGTCACGCCAAGAAGGAGATGGAGACCGGCGAAAAGCCCACTACAAGCAACGAGAAAGCTCTATCGGGAGAGTCCCGCAACAAAGAGAAGAAGAAGAAGAAGGAGAAGAAGACTTCTTCTGACAAGTCGCATCGGAGTGGCGACAAAATAAAGAAGATGAGGAAGGTGGTCTATTACGAGACCGACACTTCATCACCTTCTACCTCTGGCTTCGACGCGCCCTCCATAACTTCTAAGCGCCATGAGCGCAAGAAGTTTAGTAAGATCCCCTTACATTATCCTCGTACCTCTAGACACACTCCAAACTTGTGTTTGGGTACCCAAAGTTCTTGTGTCTAATGCCAAAGGACCCAAAACCATTTGGGTACCTAAAGTCAAGAACTAAAAATATTTTGTAGGTTTATGCATCCGGGGGCTCAAGCTGGGTAATCGACAGCGGGTGCACAAACCACATGACAGGGGAGAAGAAGATGTTCTCCTCCTACGAGAAAAACCAAGATCCCCATCGAGCTATCGCATTCGGGGATGGAAACCAAGGTTTGGTCAAAGGATTGGATAAAATTGCTATATCACCTGACCATTCCATTTCCAATGTTTTTCTTGTAGATTCATTAGATTACAATTTGCTTTCTGTATCTCAATTATGCAAAATGGGCTACAACTGTTTATTCACTAATGTAGGTGTCACTGTCTTTAGAAGAAGTGATGATTCAATAGCATTTAAGGGAGTGTTAGAGGGTCAGCTATACTTAGTGAATTTTGATAGAGCTGAACTCGACACTTGCTTAATTGCTAAGACTAACATGGGCTGGCTCTGGCATCGCCGACTAGCACATGTTGGGATGAAGAATCTTCATAAGCTTCTAAAGGGAGAGCACATTATAGGATTAACCAATGTTCATTTTGAGAAAGACAGGGTTTGTAGCGCATGCCAAGCAGGAAAGCAAGTTGGTGTCCATCATCCACACAAGAACATCATGACGTCTGACAGGCCACTGAAGCTCCTACACATGGATCTATTCGGACCAATTGCTTACATAAGCATCGGCGGGAGTAAGTACTGTCTAGTAATTGTGGATGATTTCTCGCTTCACTTGGGTGTTCTTTTTGCAGGAAAAATCTCATACCCAAGAGACCTTAAAGGGATTCTTGAGACCGGCTCGAAATGAGTTCGCCTTAAGGATCAAGAAAATTAGAAGCGACAACGGGACAGAGTTCAAGAACTCTCAAATTGAAGGCTTCCTTGAGGAGGAGGGCATCAAGCATGAGTTCTCTTCTCCCTACACCCCACAACAAAATGGTGTAGTGGAGAGGAAGAATCGAACTCTATTGGACATGGCAAGAACCATGCTTGATGAGTACAAGACTTCGGATCGGTTTTGGGCCGAGGCGGTCAACACCGCCTGCTACGCCATCAACCGGTTATATCTACACCGAATCCTCAAGAAGACATCTTATGAACTCCTAACCGGTAAAAAGCCCAATATTTCATATTTTAGAGTCTTTGGTAGCAAATGCTTTATTCTTGTTAAAAGAGGTAGAAAATCTAAATTTGCTCCTAAGACAGTAGAAGGCTTTTTACTAGGATATGATTCAAACACAAGGGCATATAGAGTCTTTAACAAGTCCTCCGGACAAGTTGAAGTTTCTTGTGACGTTGTGTTTGATGAGACTAACGGCTCTCAAGTAGAGCAAGTTGATCTTGATGAGATAGGTATTGAAGAGGCTCCGCGCATCGCGCTAAGGAACATGTCCATTGGGGATGTGTGTCCTAAGGAATCCGAAGAGCCTCCAAATGCACAAGATCAACCATCCTCCTTCATGCAAGCATCCCCACCAACTCAAAATGAGGATGAGGCTCAAGTTGATGAAGGAGAAGATCAATCAAATGAGCCACCTCAAAATGACGGCAATGATCAAGGGGGAGATGCAAATGATCAAGAAAAGGAGGATGAAGAACAAAGGCCGCCACACCCAAGAGTCCACCAAGCAATCCAACGAGATCACCCCGTCGACACCATCCTCGGCGACATTCATAAGGGGGTAACCACTAGATCTCGTGTTGCACATTTTTGTGAGCATTACTCTTTTGTTTCCTCTATTGAGCCACACAGGGTAGAGGAAGCACTACAAGATTCAGATTGGGTGGTGGCGATGCAAGAGGAGCTCAACAACTTCACTAGGAACGAGGTATGGCATTTAGTTCCACGTCCTAATCAAAATGTTGTAGGAACCAAATGGGTCTTCCGCAACAAGCAAGACGAGCATGGTGTGGTGACAAGGAACAAAGCCCGACTTGTGGCCAAAGGATACTCCCAAGTCGAAGGTTTGGATTTCGGTGAAACCTATGCTCCCGTAGCTAGGCTTGAGTCAATTCATATTTTATTGGCCTATGCTACTTACCATGGCTTTAAGCTATATCAAATGGATGTGAAAAGTGCCTTCCTCAATGGACCAATCAAGGAAGAGATCTATGTTGAGCAACCTCCCGGCTTTGAAGATAGTGAGTACCCTAACCATGTGTATAAACTCTCTAAGGCGCTTTATGGGCTTAAGCAAGCCCCACGAGCATGGTATGAATGCCTTAGGGATTTCCTTATAGATAATGGCTTCAAAGTCGGAAAGGCCGATCCTACTTTATTTACTAAAACTCTTGACAATGATTTGTTTGTATGCCAAATTTATGTTGATGATATTATATTTGGGTCTACTAACGAGTCTACATGTGAAGAATTTAGTAGGATCATGACACAAAAATTCGAGATGTCTATGATGGGGGAGTTGAAGTATTTCTTAGGATTTCAAGTGAAGCAACTCCAAGAGGGCACCTTCCTAAGCCAAACGAAGTATACTCAAGATATTCTAAGCAAGTTTGGGATGAAGGATGCCAAACCCATCAAGACACCCATGGGAACCAATGGGCATCTCGACCTCGACGAGGGAGGTAAATCCGTCGATCAAAAGGTATACCGGTCGATGATAGGCTCTTTGCTATATTTATGTGCATCTCGACCGGATATTATGCTTTCCGTATGCATGTGTGCAAGATTCCAAGCCGACCCTAAGGAAGCTCACCTTACGGTCGTAAAACGAATCTTGAGATATTTGGCTTATACTCCTAAGTTTGGCCTTTGGTATCCTAGGGGATCCACATTTGATTTAATTGGTTATTCGGATGCCGATTGGGCGGGGTGTAAAATCAATAGAAAGAGCACATCGGGGACTTGCCAGTTCTTGGGAAGATCCTTGGTGTCTTGGGCTTCAAAGAAGCAAAATTCCGTAGCTCTTTCTACCGTCGAAGCCGAGTACATTGCCGCAGGCCATTGTTGCACACAACTACTTTGGATGAGGCAAACTCTTAGGGACTATGGTAACAAATTAACCAAAGTTCCTCTTCTATATGATAATGAGAGTGCAATCCGCATGGCGGATAATCCCGTTGAGCATAGCCGCACTAAACACATAGCCATTCGGTATCACTTTTTAAGGGATCACTAACAAAAGGGAGATATCGAGATTTCTTACATTAATACTAAAGATCAATTAGCCGATATCTTTACCAAGCCACTTGATGAACAAACCTTTAACAAACTTAGGCATGAGCTAAATATTCTTGATTCTAGGAACTTCTTTTGTTGATTTGCACACATAGCTCTTTTATATACCTTTGATCATATCTCTTTCATATGCTATGACTAATGTGTTTTCAAGTCTATTTCAAACCAAGTCATAGGTGTATTGAAAGGAAATTAGAGTCTTCGACGAAGACAAAGGCTTCCACTCCGTAACTCATCCTTCGCCGTCACTCCGCGCAACTCTGCATCTTTAGGAGAGAGTGCATCATTCCGTCTTTGGTATAATCTTCACTCATTTATTTATGACCAAAGGGGGAGAGAGTATTTCTAAAGGGCTCTAATGACTCCATTTTTGGCGATTCATGCCAAAGGGGGAGAGAGTAATAGCCCAAAGCAAAAGGACCGCACCACCACCTAATTTTAAAAAGAGTTTTTCAATTGGTATGATTCTAAATTGATAGATTTCAAATTGGTATCTTATTGTGTTCAAAAGGGGGAGAAAAGTAGTATTTCAAAATTGATATATCAAAACCCTCTTGAACACTAAGAGGAGAATTTCATTTAGGGGGAGTTTTTGTTTAGTCAAAGGAAAAGCATTTAAAACAAGGGGAGAAAACTTCAAATCTTGAAAATGCTTTGCAAAATCTTACTCATTCACCTTTGACTATTTGCAAAAGAACTTTGAAAAGGATTTACAAAAGAAATTGCAAAAACAAAACATGTGGTGCAAGCGTGGTCCAAAATGTTTAAAATTGAAGAAACAATCCATGCATATTTTATAAGTATTTATATTGGCTTAATTCCAAGCAACCTTTGCACTTACATTATGCAAGCTAGTTCAATTATGCACTTCTATACTTGCTTTGGTTTGTGTTGGCATCAATCACCAAAAAGGGGGAGATTGAAAGGGAATTAGGCTTACACCTATTTCCTAAATGATTTTGGTGGTTGAATTGCCCAACACAAATAAATTAGACTAACTAGTTTGCTTCAGCGTATAAGTTATACAGGTGCCAAAGGTTCACACTTAGCCAATAAAAAGACCAAAAGTTGGGTTCAACAAAGAGAGCAAGGGATAACCGAAGGCACCTCTGGTCTGGCGCACCGGACTGTCCGGTGTGCCACCGGACAGTGTCCGGTGCACCAGGGGACTCCAAGTCAAACTCGTCACCTTCAGGAAAATCCAGAGGCGCTCCGCTATAATTCACCGGACTGTCCGATGTACACCGGACTGTCCGATGTACACCGGACAGTGTCCGGTGCTCCAAGGAAGAGCGGCTCTGGAACTCGCCAGCCTCGGGAATTTGCTCCGCTATAATTCACCGGACATGTCCGGTGTACACCGGACTGTCCGGTGAGCCAGCGGAGCAATGACTACTTCGCGCCAACGGTCACCTGCAGGCGCATTTAATGCGCGTCAAAAGCGCACAGAAGTCAGGCACGTGGGAGATGGTGCACCGGACAATCTACAGTTCTTGTCCGGTGTACACCGGACATCCAGGCGGGCCCAGAAGTCAGAAGCTCCAACGGTCGAATCCCAACGGCCTGGTGACGTGGCTGGCGCACCGGACATGTCCGGTGTGCACCGGACTATCCGGTGCACCATACGACAGTCAGCCACCACCGAACGGCTAGTTTGGTGGTTGGGGCTATAAATACCCCCAACCACCCCACATTCAAGTCATCCAAGTTTTCCTACTTCAACCACTTACAAGAGCTCTAGCATTCAATTCTAGACACACCCAAGTGATCAAATCCTCTCCAAATTCCACACAACGCCTTAGTGATTAGTGAGAGAGATTTGCTTGTGTTCTTTCGAGCTCTTGCGCTTGGATTGCTTTCTTCTTTCTTTGATTCTTTATTGCGATCAAACTCACTTGTAATTGAGGCAAGAGACACCAATCTTGTGGTGGTCCTTGTGGGAACTTTGTGTTCCAAGTGATTGACAAGAAAAGCTCACTCGGTCCGAGGGACCGTTTGAGAGAGGGAAAGGGTTGAAAGAGACCCGGTCTTTGTGACCACCTCAACGGGGAGTAGGTTTGCGAGAACCGAACCTCGGTAAAACAAATCCACGTGTCACACTCCTTATTTGCTTGTGATTTGTTTTTGCACCCTCTCTCTCGCGGACTCAATTATATTTCTAACGCTAACCCGGCTTGTAGTTGTGATCATTTTTGAGAATTTCAGTTTCGCCCTATTCACCCCCCCTCTAGGCGACTTTCAAATCGAATGCGCGGAATTGAAGTCTTGGTGCTTAGGAATGCTTAGAGAATGCTTGGTGTTCTCCTCCATGCGCCTAGGGGTCCCTTTTATAGCCCCAAGGCAGCTAGGAGCCATTGAGAGCATTCCAGGAAGGCAATTTTTGCCTTCTGTCGCCTGGCGCACCGGACAGTCTGGTGTGGATTTCTTTCCTTCTTTGGCGAAGCCGACCGTTGGAAATTCAGAGCCGTTGGCGCACCGGACAGTCCGGTGCCCCCTTCTGATCGTTGGCTCTGCCACGCTGAAAGCATCTAGGCCCCTGGTTGGTTTTAGTGATTAATGACAACGTAATATTATATGTGACTAACGTGTGTTTTGCAGAGACAAATGGTAAGTTAGGTCGCATGACAGGTAAAAGTACTACAACGTGAAAACAATCCAGGAGATAAGAACTCGAAGCGATGGCTAAAACGACGGAACAAAAGGTGATGGTCTACGGAGTCCGAGTGTCAAGGAGATGTGGACACTCGCGATTTAGTTAGGTCTTTTATTCTCTTTTAGCCGTACTATAAAGAGGGGTTGTCTATGAGTAGTTTGACCAAGAGAGTTCTAGTGTAGTGTTCGTGCACAATCACACTCATATACAGTGCTAGGTGTCACTCCAGAACTCACACACAAGTTAGAGCGAAAACCGATTTGAAAATCAGCTAAAAAACAAGACTTAGTGTTTCTTGCTTAGGGGCACCGGACTGTCCGGTGTGCACCGGACTGTCCGGTGCACCCTCTGCCAGGTGGGGCCAGGCTGGTCCACGGCAGAGTCTTTCCCTTCGCAGAAACCCGAGAGCGCAGCTTTCAGAGTTGAATTTTAGTGGCACACCGGACACCGCACCGGACTGTCCGGTGTGCACCGGACAGTGGACTGTTCACTATCCGGTGCGCCATGAGTCCAACGGCTCTCTGTCAGAACTAGCCGTTGGAAACGACCGTTGGCGCACCGGTGGCGCACCGTTGGCGCACCGGTGGCGCACCGGACTGTCCGGTGCGCCATCGCGCAGTAAATTGCCTGTAACGGCTAGTTGGTGGGTGAGGGCTATTTATACCCCCTCCACCCACCATATTCAATGTCTTGCACTCCACATTTATTCCAGCACATTGCTAGAGCATTGCAAGCACCAAAAGCCTAGTGAGGAGATTAGAGAATCATAATCCGCGCTTGTTCCTCATTAGTGCTAGTGAGAGCCACCTAGAGCACACACCACTTGCATTAGGCTTCTCTTGGTCAAGCGAAAGTCTACGGCTTGTTACTCTTGGTGATCGGCATCACCTAGACGGCTTGGTGGCGTTGGGAGCTCAGTGATCACCGTGAAGATCTTGTTGGTGACGCGACTCAAGTTTGTAAGCGGTCTCGAGGGATCCACCGCGCCGGAGTGGCAAAGGATCATCTCGTAGTGAGCACTTGGTTCTTGCGAGGACCAAGGGGGAGCGATACCCTTGCGCGGGTGCTCCAACGAGGACTAGTGGAGAGTGCCGACTCTTTGATACTTCGGAAAAAATTGGAGGAGTCTTCTAAACTTTGCTTTACATTCCGCACTTAATTCAAGCACTTTACATTGTGTATTTGTTTAGCAAGTATTTGAAGTATTATCTTAGCTTTGTTGCATTTCTAGTATTATATTCTTAGTGCTAGTTGTTGGGGTGAAGTTGGGCTCTTGTTTAGCTCTTGCTTAGGTTTTAATTAGTGTTGATTTTTAGAAAAGCCCAATTCACCCCCCCTCTTGGGCATCGTGATCCTTTCAATTGGTATCAAAGCCTTGTTGCTCATAGATTAGCTTAACCGCTAGAGTTACGATGTCCGGTGGGGATGGACCTCCTCCCGTTTTTGATGGTGACGATTTTCCTTATTGGAAAATTCGTATGGAAGCATACTTAGAGGCTATAGACATTGGTGTCTATAAAGCCGCCACACAAGGGTTCCCCGAACCTAGAGATCCCACAAATCTTGTAGGTGATGAGTTCAATTATGAGAAATGGAATGCTAAGGCCAAAAACACCCTTTTTAGAGGCCTTTGCAAAGATGTGTTCAATAGAGTAAGGAATCATAAAAATGCTCATGATTTGTGGATGGACATTTGTGCTCTACATGAAGGAACTAGAAGTGAACGTGAGGAAAGATATCACATAGCCATGCGAAAGTTAAATTCCTTTGAAATGCTTACTAATGAAAATGCAAATGCTATGTACTCACGACTTAATATTCTTGTAGAGGAAGTCAATGGATTGGGGCTTACTCAAATCTCACAACCGGATGTTGTGAGGAAGATTCTCAGTGTCCTCCCAATAGACAAATATGGACACATTGTCACTGTGCTACATCAAATGGATCTTTCAGTTACCACACCTACACAAATTTTGGGAAAGATCAATGCCCATGAAATGTACATGCACATCAACGACAAAGAAGAATCATCTTCCAAAAGAAAGGATTTGGCTCTCAAAGCAAATCATGAAAGAAAAGGAAAAGCAAAAATACAAGTTGAGGAAGAATCCTCAAGTGATGATGACCTTGATGCAAACATTGCCTTGATGGTAAGGAAGACCACCAAGATGTTGAAGAAGCTAAATAGAGAAGGCATCAAATTTGATTCAAGAAAGAAGAAGTTCTTTTCCAACAAAATAAAGCCCATTTCTGAGATGGACTGCTACAACTGTGGTGAGCTTGGTCATCTTGCTCATCAATGTAACAAGCCCAAGAAGAATAAGTTCAAGGGCAAGAAAGAAGATGACAGTGATGATGAAAAGAAGGAAAAGAAATTCTTCAAGAGGAAGGATGGGAAGCAAAAGAGGTTCCACAAGAAGAAGAATGGAAAGGTATATATTGTTGGCGACTGGCTCACCGATATCGAATCATCAAGTGGGTCTTCTTCAAGTGAAGAAGAGAATGATGAAAAAGTTGCGGCCATCGCCGGGGACTTCTCTTCACCACCACCATCGCCATCATCCACTTCTCACCTATGCCTCATGGCTAGGGGTGAACGAAAGGTACAAAATGATATTAATATTGATGATGATAGTGATAGTGATAGTGATGAAGAATTTGCTTCACCTTCATATGATGAGTTAGCTGACTTACTTAAAGAATATACTCAAATCATTAGAAAGTCAAAAGCTAAATGTGATAGGTTGAAAAATGAAAATGAATCTTTAAATGCCAAGTATGACATAGTTATAAAGGCTAGTGATGAAATAAAAGAAGAAAATAAAACTATGTCATCAACTGTAAATGAGCTCACAAACTCCCTAAAAGATGCTAAGGAAAAATATGACAAATTAAATGAAGCTAATAGGGAGTTGCAAAATAGACTAGTAAAGATCAAGGAAGACTATACTCAAATTAAATTTGATCATGACAATCTTCTTGTTGAAAATGAACTTTTATCTTGCAAAACACATGAGGCTATTAACCCTGTTGTTAAGCTTGATGTAGCAACCTCATGTGATGATTTGATTCAAGAAGAGCAAACTAGTCTACATGCTGAATTGACTGAAAAAGTTGAAGTCCTGACTTTAGACAACCAAAAATTGAAGAATTACTTGACTGATGCAACTACTAGAGGAAAAGTTGCTATTGAGAACAATGATTCCAACAATGAGTTGGCAGTGGATAATCAAAGGCTTAAGAATGAGGTCAAGAAACTAAAAAGTGAAAATGAACATCTTGCAACAAGTGTGCAAAAGTTCAACAAGGGTCAATACCTCCAAAATGAGCTGCTTATGAACACTGTTATGAAAAATAACAAGAGTGGTATTGGATACAATGCTTTTGTGCAAAAGAAAGCTATCACTCAATACAAGCCAAAGCAGACTCACAAGCCTATCAAATGCTTTGAGTGTGGAAATGAAGGTCATTTTGCCCACAACTGCAAAGCTAAACCACCAACTCCCTTGCCTAAGCACTCAAGACCATTTGCTTTCAATGCTCACTATGTTCTAAGAAAGGTTGCAAATGGAAAGATTAAGGTTACATTCCTAGGTCCACCAAATAAGAGTAGACCTAGACAAATCTGGGTGGCAAAGTCCTTAATTGAGAGAGTCACTGGTCCTATGCAATATAGGGCCCTCAAAACTCAAGCTTGAATTGTCTGTGAATGTAGGTGAACTACAAGACCGGTGGGAGCCATTGGGTTATTGACAGTGGATGCACACAACATATGACAGGCAACCCACGGATGTTCACCTCACTAGATGAGAATGTTGATGGTCAAGATAAAATCACATTTGGAGACAATTCAAAAGGAAAAGTGCAAGGACTTGGCAAGGTGGCAATCTCAAATGATTTATCAATATCAAATGTTCTCTTAGTTGCACCTTTGAGCTTCAATTTATTATCAGTGGGACAACTCTGTGATCTTGGACTTCAATGCTTATTTACTCCATCAGAGGTTATTGTAACAAAAATGGATGATGAATTAATGGTATTCAAGGGATTTAGATACAACAACCTCTACTTAGTGGATTTCACTTCAGAAGATGCAGACTTAAGAACTTGCCTCTTCACCAAAGCTTCTCTTGGATGGCTTTGGCATAGGAGGCTTGCACATGTTGGGATGAGCACACTCAAGAAGGTATTAAAGAAAGATATGGTTAGAGGATTAAAGGATGTGGTGTTTGAAAAAGACAAGCCATACAGTGCATGTCAAGCTGGAAAGCAAGTTGCTAATACACATCCTACTAAAGCTTTCATGTCAACATCAAGGCCACTGGAACTACTTCATATGGATTTATTTGGACCTACAAATTATGTCAGTGCCGGTGGCAACCTCTACTGTCTAGTGATTGTTGATGACTTCTCAAGATACACTTGGGTGTTCTTTCTCCATGGCAAATCTGAAGTTGCATCAATATTCAAGAAATTTGCCAAGAAAGCACAAAATGAATTTAATTGCAAGATTAATAAGATTAGAAGTGACAATGGCAAAGAATTTGACAACACCAACATTCATGAGTACTGTGATGAAATTGGGATCAAGCATGAAGTATCTGCCACATATACACCTCAACAAAATGGAGTTGTTGAAAGGAAAAATAGGACCTTGATCACCCTTGCAAGAACAATGATTGATGAGTATAACACACCGGAGAGGTTTTGGGCCGAAGCTGTCAACACTGCTTGTTATGCATCAAACAGGCTATTTCCTCACCGGCTACTTGCGAAGACTCCTTATGAACTGCTAAATGGGAAAAAGCCAGACGTCTCTTTCTTCCGGGTATTTGGATGCAAATGCTACATTTACAAGAAACGCCATCACCTAGGGAAGTTTCAAAGACGTTGTGATATTGGTTTTCTTTTGGGTTATTCATTAAAGTCCAAAGCATATCGAGTATTCAACCATGCCACTGGCGTGGTAGAAGAAACATATGATGTGGAATTTGATGAGACTAATGGCTCCCAAGGAGCACTTGAAAATCTTGATGATGTAGGTGATGAGCCACTTAGGGAAGCAATGAAGAACATGCCTATTGGAGCTATCAAACCAAAAGAAGATGAAGAAGAGGTGCAAATCATTGACAGGCCTTCTTCATCAAATGTACCACAAGATGATGAAAAAGATGAGAGGCATGCAAATGAAGATACATTTGTCTCTCATGAACAAGCAAGGGTACAAGCCGAAGATGTTGATGCTCCAGGATCCTCTTCCCAAGTGGTTGACAGGAGAAACTCATCACTACTTCAAGCTCATCCTCAAAACCAAATCATCGGGAGTCCTTCACAAGGGGTTATTACTCGATCACATAGACATGCTAATTTTATTGAACATCACTCTTTTGTTTCTTGTGTTGAGCCTACTTGTATAGATGAGGCGCTACAGGATCCGGACTGGGTGAATGCCATGCATGAAGAACTTAACAACTTCACCCGTAACGAAGTTTGGACCCTGGAGAAGCCCCCACAAGATGCAAGAATCATTGGAACAAAGTGGGTGTTCAGAAACAAACAAGATGATCAAGGTGTGATTGTAAGAAACAAGGCAAGACTTGTCGCAAAGGGATTCTCTCAAGTTGAAGGCTTAGATTTTGGAGAGACCTTTGCACCGGTTGCTCGACTGGAAGCCATCCGTATCCTACTTGCATATGCATCATGCTATGATATAAAACTTTATCAAATGGATGTAAAAAGTGCATTTTTAAATGGCTTCATAAATGAACTTGTATATGTTGAGCAACCGCCTGGATTTGAAGACCCTAGATATCCTAACCATGCTTACAGGTTGTCCAAGGCGCTTTATGGGCTAAAGCAAGCTCCAAGGGCTTGGTATGAGCGTCTTCGCGACTTCCTCATCGAAAAGGGCTTCAAGATCGGGACCGTCGACACAACTCTCTTCACAAAGAAACATAACGGTGATATTTTCATTTGTCAAGTATATGTTGATGATATAATCTTTGGCTTGACAAATGACTATCATTGCAAGGAATTTGGTGAGTTGATGTCGAAGGAGTTCGAGATGTCAATGATTGGTGAGCTAACATACTTCCTCGGCTTTCAAGTCAAGCAAATGAAAGATGGTAACTTTTTCTCACAAGAGAAGTATACCAAAGACTTGTTGAAAAGATTCAACATGGAGAAGTGCAAACCAATCAAGACCCCCATGCCTACAAATGGACATCTCGACTTAGATGAGGGAGGTAACCCGGTTAATCAAACTCTCTACCGTTCTATGATTGGTTGTTTATTGTACCTTACCGCATCTAGACCCGATATTATGTTCAGTGTCTGCATGTGTGCTAGATTTCAATCTAATCCTAAGAAAGCTCATCTTCGCGCTGTTAAGAGAATTCTTAGGTATCTCAGGCACACCACAAGCGTTGGTCTGTGGTATCCCAAAGGAGCTACTTTTGATTTAATTGGCTATTCCGATTCGGATTATGCCGGTTGCAAAATTGATAGGAAAAGTACTTCTGGGGGATGCCATCTGCTTCGTAGATCACTAGTTTCATGGACATCCAAAAAGCAAAATAGTGTTGCCTTGTCAACTGCCGAAGCGGAATACATTGCTGCAGGTGCTTGTTGCACACAGATTTTATATATGAAACAAACTCTTCTAGACTATGGCGTAGTTCTAGAAAAGGTACCTTTGTTGTGTGATAATGAGAGTGCTGTTAAAATTGCTAATAATCCTGTACAACACTCTCGCACCAAGCACATTGATATCCGTCATCACTTCCTTAGAGATCATGTTGCTAAAGGAGATATCATTTTAGAAGGAGTGAGGTCGGAAGATCAATTAGCGGATATTTTCACTAAGCCACTTGATAAGACCCGCTTTTGCATGTTGAGAAATGAACTAAATATTCTTGATCTCAGAAATTTTATGTAAAATGTCAAATGGTGTTGTCACTTGCATTGCATATTTAAATTCCCTGTATTGCATCTAGGACTTGTCTAACCTAGTTGAGATAACCGCCAACAAAGCGAGTGAAAAAGCTTAACTCGGGTCAAACCTGACAAGTCTTAGTTTTAAGCTTTTAGCACTTAAATTCTTACTTTTTATGCAATTATTGGTTCTTGAAATATGCATGAGGTACTGCACTTAGGGGGAGTATTCAAAACTCAAATCTCTCATAAAAACCCCCTAGTGCAAACCCAAATGCAAATTTCACCATTTGCCTATTTTCTCTAAAAATTATCTAGCCTATGGCAAAATATTTTGAAAAGTATATGAGGGTGCCAATACCTGTCCCAACAAGTGTTATTTTGTGTGATTATAAGTTGGGATTTGGTTTGGTTGGGAGTTAGATAGAAAAATTCAAAATTTTCCAAACTCTCCTCTGTCTGGGCTCACCGGACAGTCCGGTGTGCACCGGACACTGCACTGTGCAATGTCCGGTGCACCGGCAGCCGCGCGCTAAAATTCAATTTTCCTGTGCGCTGTCCGGTGGTTCACCGGACAGCTACTGTGCGCTGTCCAGTGTGCACCGGACAGGCACTGTAGACTGTCCGGTGCGCCCATATCGCGTTTTTAAAAAAAGGTCTCCAGCCCGACCGAGCCAGAGGCTCAGTCTTTCTCCCTGCTGCGCTCGTTTCCTCTCTGTCTCTGGCGTCTCCTCCCCGTCGCCGGCGATCTCCCCCACCGGCGACCACCCTGCTCCGGCAATCGTGTGCCTGGGCTCGCCTCTTTCCCCTCGATGAGCAGTCCTTCCCCCTCTCCTTCCCTCTCTCATCCCTGCTCTCGGTTTTGAAAGGCAGTGTGGCACTCAATTCACCCCCCACTGTCCATCTCTCAATTTCTTGTCAAATCTTGCGAATCCAGTTGGTGGAATGTGTTCAATTGTCCCTAGTGTGTATCCCTGCAGGTTCTTGGCTCCTTCGGGAGGGTTTTCATACCTCAAATGGCCATTTCCCTAAAACCCTAATTCCTCGCCCTCCACGTGTTCGGTGAAATGCCCAAACCAGTCAAAAATGCTCCAATTGAACCCAAATTTTTCAGGCACCTTCACAACACTTCCAGTAACCTACTTGCCAAATTTCACGCCAATCCGAGATCCCAGGCTTAAATTTCACCAAATTTCCCGTTTTGAGCGATCGTTTCCGAGCCGAGTGCCCAAATTCCTTTTTCTTCGCCTAAATTCAAACCAAGCACACACTTCACTCATTTTCACCTATATAAACCTATTCGTGAAGTATCGGCTCAATTCCATATCGTTTCGTGCCTCAATTCGAATTCCAAACATCCTATGACATCATTTATCCGTCAAACGTCGTTTTCACGTCATTTGACTTCTTGATCGTCTCGTCTCGAGCCATATCTCTCTGTGTATGTATTTATTCACATTTCATATGCTTATGACTATGTGACTAATACGTGCTCACCTCTTCTGTCATTTCAGTGACCTTGTTTGACCGTGTGCCATCTCCCGTCCTGCCTGGATCGTCACCTCTCGTGTGAGCTTTCCAGGTAGTCATCTCATTCTTTGCTCAATCTATCGGTGATTTTTGCTCTGTGCTTAGTCTCTCTATCTCATTTGCAGACATCAGATCAGGATGCCGCGCACGAAGAATGCGTCGGCGCCAGGGGGTGGCGATGATGAGGAGCCTCGTCGCCCCTTCAGGCAGGTCAAGGGCAAGACTGTTTACCTGGAGCAGCAAGGAGGCCGCAAGAAGCGGCGTACGGACAGAGAAGCCCGTGCAGCGGCAGCAGCTGCAGTAGCCGCTGCGCAGGCCGCACTTGGAGATCAGCCGCAGACTCCATCTGATCAGATTGCATTCCGTGCTCGTCGTCTCACCTCCCGGCCTCGCTCCTCCTCTCACACCTCCGCTTCCACTCCGCCACCCACTCTGCCTGCTCCCGTCACTCCTATTGCTCCATCCACCTCCACAGCCATACCCACTACCTCCACTACGCCAGCTTCCACTGCTTCCCCTGCTCCCGCTCCCGCTTCAGCTCCTCCTGTCCCTCCACCTCGCTTCCGGGAGCGTGATGAGACTGAGGTCCGTCCTCTGGTTTCGGATCCTCGTCTGTTTGATCTTCAGCGTGCTACTGCGGCACGGGTACGTCGGTTCAGGTACGTACCCGTGGAGTCTTGGCTACCAGCTCAGAGAGACCCAGCAGCAGGTGATCTTTTCAGCACACGGATTCAGGAGTCATTCTTCAGAGCTCAGATGTCTGCTCAGATAGCTCTGCGAGTGCACCGCCTTTTGGATCTTCCAGCTTTTCTACTTGCAGCCGGTGCTGACTCTGAGGCGCATCTCACCTATCTGCCTGGCCTTCAGACCCTTCTGACTATCAGCGGCAGATATGTTGAGAAGTGGGTCCGAGTCTTCTACGCCTCTGTTTGGATTGACCCGGATCATCACTGGATGAGGTTCCGCTTTGAGCGAGAGGATGTCACGATCACTGCCAGTCAGATCCGTCAGCTTTTTGGATTCCCAGAGTCGACGACTCGCCTTCACAGCCTCTGCTACGGCTCTTCTGACCCTCCTCGTCGCCCTCACGGCGGTGTGGCTCCGGGGACAGCTCACGTCGCGGCTCTATTCCGCCCGCCTTTCACAGATGGGTCGCGACGTTCACCAGCAGACTTTACTACAGCAGCAAAGTACTTATATGAGCTCATCAGACGGACTCTTCTGCCGAGGATGGGATACAGGGAGGCTACCACTCATATTCAGCTTTGGCTCCTTGGTGCCTTGGTCTCCCACTCTGAGTTTGACGTTGTGGACTTCCTGATTTGTGAGATCGAGGACACCGTTCTGGATGGGATTCGTGCTCGTCGGCAGTTGCCTTATGCTCACTACTTATGCCACATCTTTGTGCAGCTGATTCAGCCCCCTCGCTTTCAGAGCACCCTTGAGGCCTCACGCCTTGTATTTGGATCTTACCGTCCTGCTCCTGAGATTCCTGTGCCAGCTTCTGCTTCTGTGTTTGACTCTCAGGCCGAGGATGCAGCTCTTCGACAGTTTGACACTCAGGGTACAACAGCTGATGATGATGATGATGATGATGATGATGATTTTGGGGTTCCTCCTCCGCCTCCGCCTCCTATGCCTCCACGCTCACATGATCATGAGGCTGGGAGTTCTCGTGCTGCCCCTGCTCCTCCTCCGGCTATGGACCCTGCTCTTGCGACGATTCTGGCCAACCTGGCAGCCGAGCAGGCCCGGTTATCCGAGACGATGCTCTCGATGTTTCAGAGCATGCAGGACAGGCAGGATGCACTTCAGCAGCAGTTACTTCAGGATCGGGCTGAGAGTAGGGCATTCATGGCCCTTATGCTTCAGCATTCTGGTATCTCAGCACCTCCGGTTCAGTCTGCTCCACCTCCTCCGCTTCACGCTCCAGTGGTGCCATCGATTTTGTCAGGACCCCCTGTTGGTACCTCTCCGCTCCGGCCGGTCACTTTGGCGTTCACCTCTCCAGTTCTCAACTCTGTCTGTCCGCAGCCGCCAGTGCCACCAGCATCTGCTGTTACCACTACCGCTGTGGCAGTATCTGTGACCGCTTCTGTTCCGGTAGCTCCCGCAGCGCGGCCTTAGTCCGAGTTAGCACCAGCTCCAGCTTCTACCGCAGATCCTAGATCCGAGACTGACTCTGATCCTCCGCCGGCGTTCGCTCTGCTACCTCGACCACGACCGGATGCGCCCCCACCGCCTCCTCCTGCTTCAGGTGTTTAGGTTCAGGTCCCTTTTGGTGTTTGACGCCAAAGGGGGAGAGATATGAGTTGTGAGAGCTAGGGGGAGTTAGAGAGTTAGTAGAGAGTCAGAGTCATTTTGATGTAATATATATATGTGCTTGCTACTCTCTGTACTAGCTTGATGTTTTTGGCTCATAAACTCGTCATATACTCTCGTTGCGTATGATTGACTGTGTGTATTATGTTTTCACCTTATATTTTATCACCAGTCTTCTAGCTCTTGTTTCATTAATTTAACTTCACTTTTATATGAACAAGAATCTGATGATGTGTATGCGCTCACTATTATTATTATGGTACACATTCTTTCTGTCAAAGAATACTGAGTATAAGTAACCATTCTTTCTATTGACAGAATCTTCAAAACAAACTACTCTCACAAAACTTGTAGGGTTGTCATCAATCACCAAAAAGGGGGAGATTGAAAGCATCTAGGCCCCTGGTTGGTTTTAGTGATTAATGACAACGTAATATTATATGTGACTAACGTGTGTTTTGCAGAGACAAATGGTAAGTTAGGTCGCATGATAGGTAAAAGTACTACAACGTGAAAACAATCCAGGAGATAAGAACTCAAAGCGACGGCTAAAACGACGGAACAAAAGGTGAAGGTCTACGGAGTCCGAGTGTCAAGGAGATGTGGACACTCGCGATTTAGTTAGGTCTTTTATTCTCTTTTAGCCGTACTATAAAGAGGGGTTGTCTATGAGTAGTTTGACCAAGAGAGTTCTAGTGTAGTGTTCGTGCACAATCACACTCATATATAGTGCTAGGTGTCACTCCAGAACTCACACACAAGTTAGAGCGAAAACCGATTTGAAAATCAGCTGAAAAACAAGACTTAGTGTTTCTGGCTTAGGGGCACCGGACTGTCCGGTGTGCACCGGACTGTCCGGTGCACCCTCTGCCAGGTGGGGCCAGGCTGGTCCACGGCAGAGTCTTTCCCTTCGCAGAAACCCGAGAGCGCAGCTTTCAGAGTTGAATTTTAGTGGCACACCGGACACCGCACCGGACTGTCCGGTGTGCACCGGACAGTGGACTGTTCACTGTCCGGTGCGCCATGAGTCCAACGGCTCTCTGTCAGAACTAGCCGTTGGAAACGACCGTTGGCGCACCGGTGGCGCACCGTTGGCGCACCGGACTGTCCGGTGCGCCATCGCGCAGTAAATTGCCTGTAACGGCTAGTTGGTGGGTGAGGGCTATTTATACCCCCTCCACCCACCATATTCAATGTCTTGCACTCCACATTTATTCCAGCACATTGCTAGAGCATTGCAAGCACCAAAAGCCTAGTGAGGAGATTAGAGAATCATAATCCACGCTTGTTCCTCATTAGCGCTAGTGAGAGCCACCTAGAGCACACACCACTTGCATTAGGCTTCTCTTGGTCAAGCGAAAGTCTACAGCTTGTTACTCTTGGTGATCGGCATCACCTAGACGGCTTGGTGGCGTTGGGAGCTCGGTGATCACCGTGAAGATCTTGTTGGTGACGCGACTCAAGTTTTTAAGCGGTCTCGAGGGATCCACCGCGCCGGAGTGGCAAAGAATCATCTCGTAGTGAGCACTTGGTTCTTGCGAGGACCAAGGGGGAGCGATACCCTTGCGCGGGTGCTCCAACGAGGACTAGTGGAGAGTGCCGACTCTTCGATACCTCGGAAAAATTGGAGGAGTCTTCTAAACTTTGCTTTACATTCCGCACTTAATTCAAGCACTTTACATTGTGTATTTGTTTAGCAAGTATTTGAAGTATTATCTTAGCTTTGTTGCATTTCTAGTATTATATTCTTAGTGCTAGTTGTTGGGGTGAAGTTGGGCTCTTGTTTAGCTCTTGCTTAGGTTTTAATTAGTGTTGATTTTTAGAAAAGCCCAATTCACCCCCCCTCTTGGGCATCGTGATCCTTTCACACGCGTCGCGCGCGGATTACGCGGCCGACCGTTGGCCCAACCGACTGTTGGCTCACCGGACAGTCCGGTGATTTATAGCCGTACGCCACCGACGAAACCTGAGAGCAGCCAGTTGACAGACGCCAGCCTGGCGCACCGGGCACTGTCCGGTGCACCACCGGACAGTCCGGTGCACCCAGACTGAGCAGACTCTTGGCTGCTTCGAGCCAAGCTTTTCCAATTGTATTTTCTCTGATTCTAGCACTTAGACAAACATGTTAGTACACAAAAACCAATGTACTAAGTCTAGAATCATACCTTTGTATTGATTTGCACCTTATCCACCATTTGGCATAGTTTATCATTTAAGCACTTGTGTTGGACACTAAATCACCAAAATACTTAGAAATGGCCCAAGGGCATATTTCCCTTTCAATCTCCCCCTTTTTGGTGATTTATGCCAACACAACATAAAGCAACTAAAAGAAGTGCAACATCAATTCAAATGAGAACACAAATTTGTTTTGAATCAAATTTGGCATATTTGGATCATTCTTTGCCACCACTTGGTTTGTTTTTGAAAATCAAACTCAATTTCCTATCTCTAAGTCAAATTCACTTGTTGAGGCCTAGAGAAAGATATTCCAAGAGAAATTGACCACTAATTCAAAAACTCCCCCTATTTCCCATAATCAGATATTCTCCCCACAAGAGACTAACTTTTGACAAAAAGACAATAAGAGATTTCTGACAAACCAAAAGCTCTATTATACTATTTTCAAAATTCTCAAGTGGTAGCTGATCCATTTATTGCTTTGGCCTTATTTTCTCCCCCTTTGGCATCAAGCACCAAAACAGGATCAATCTTGGCCCTTGAACCCCATTGCCTCACCAAAATTTTCAATTAAGAGTAAAAAGGCAATAAGAGCATGAAGATGAACTTGGAATGAGTTACCCTTTCAACGGAGTGCAGTGGAAGTCTTGCATGGTCCAAGTCCACCTTTCCCCTTTCAAACTTCCTTTGAGACTAAATTAAGAAAAACTCAAGCACATGGTTAGTCTCAAAGGGTCAAGTTGTAACACAACTCCCCCTAAAAATGTGCATCACTTGCAGATGGACTTATGAGGTCCGGGGAGTGCTTGTACAACTTGAGCACCATACATAAACAACAAAATGCATAAGGAACATGATCAAAGGCATAAAACACATGTATGCTATAAATCAATCCAAGTTCCGCGAATCTAAGACATTTAGCTCACTACGCAGCCTGCAAAAGGTCGACTCATCTAGAGGCTTGGTAAAGATATCGGCTAGTTGGTTCTCGGTGCTAACATAAAACACTTCGATATCTCCCTTTTGCTGGTGGTCTCTCAAAAAGTGATGCCGGATGTCTGTGAATCATCTAGGCCCCTTTGGTGATGTTTTGGTAATTAATGACAACTGCTTGTGGACTAACGATTCTTGGAGAAATAAGAATGCAGGGTTGGACCACATAGAACAGGAAATATTGGAGAATCATAAGCATTGGTTGTGGATCAAATGAAGGCAAAGGTATAATATAGGTTTCGTTTTTGCCGGTCTTGAGGAGTTTAGAGAAGATACCTGACCGGATTAGTAGGCTAGATAGCCGTACTATTAAGAGGGGTCAATGACTTTGATCTGTGTAAAACTTAGTGCCTCATAGAGCATCAAGTAGTTGCATTTGCATGAGGACTAACAGCTCTTCAAATTTCTTGAGTTAAAAATTCTTTCAAAAGCGAGTTTGAAAAATGCAAAGTCTTGGATGCGCGGACCGTCCGGGCCTTGAGGGCGGACCGTCCGCGATCCACCAGAGGGCTCCAAAGTCTGACCACTTCGGGAGCCATCTTGTTCCTTTGCACTGCGGACCGTCCAGGCCTTAGGGCCGGACCGTCCGCAGTCATGACCAGAGAAGGCTGGTTTCGGGCCAGTCCCTGAATTATAGCGCGGACCATCCGGCTGTGTTGGGCGGACAGTCCGCAAGTGTCAAACATGTTTTGGACAGGGACTGTGTGATTTTGTAGATTTGTACTACGGACTGTCCGGGGGACTAGTCCAGATAGTACCGTCTCAGGTTTCGGACCGTCCGGCCTTATAGGCGGACGGTCCGCCCGTGTTAACTGTTCTTGGTCAGAGGTCCGGGTGCCTCAAGTTGCTAGGTCGCGGACGGTCCGGCCTTGAACGGCGGACTGTCCGGAGCCACCTTTTCTGACAGCTCTAACAGTTTTTAAACGGGAATTATAGCCGTTATATGTACGACGGACCGTCCGGCCCTAGGGCACGGTCCGTCCGCGTATGCGCAGAACTGGTGTTTTTTGCACATAACGGTTGGAATTTGATGGGGGGCTATAAATAGAATGGTAGCTCGTGTGAGAGAGCTCTCTTGGCTATTCCTTGCACACATTGAGCTCATTTGTGATCCTCCAACTCACTCTCTCACACTCTTTGCTTGAGATTGCATTCTAGTGAGAGATTAAGGGTTCCTAGTGCATTTGCATCATTCGGTGATTCTTGAGGAGCAAGCATCATTGGCTTGTTACTCTTGGAGGTTGCCGCCTCCTAGACGGCTCGGGTGATTGTCTCCGTCGAGCTCTCCAAGAAGATTGTGGAGAAGTCGCGGTGTTGATTGTGTGGGGTTCGCGCCTACCTCGCCGGAGCGGCAAAGGTGACATTAGTGGAATCGAGGTATTGAGTGATTTCTTGTCCACTTGGCTCAAAGATCAAGCCGTGTCTTGATAGAGGAGCAAGTGAGAGCTTGAAGTCCACCTCAACGTGTATTAGGGGTGATCGGCAAATCACCGATACCACGGGATAAAATTCGGTGTCTTTACTTTCTTGCATTACTTATTGCCTTACAAGTGATTAGTGTTTTGCATATTGTTCCTCAAGTATTCAATCACCGTAGTTGATTCTCATACATTGTTTACTTGTTGTCACTAGAGAATTTATTCCTCTTGTTATATTGATTAAATTTACCTAGTGTTTTTTATTTTAGTCAAAACCGTCTATTCACCCCCCTTAGCCGGTGTCCTAGATCCTACAAGTGGCATCGGAGCCGAGGACTCCATTGTGTGTGGATCTAATCATCCCGGAGTGGGACAAAATGGCTAGTAACAACAATGTGCACATTGGGAAGCCACCGCATTTTGATGGGAATAATTATGACTATTGGAAAATAAGAATGTCAATGCATCTTAGAGCAATGGGTGGAAAAATTTGGCCAATTGTCAGGGATGGATTTGTTGTGTTGAAAGAAGATGAACCATCCGTTAGTGATAATGAGAATATCCTCACAAATGATCAAGCCATGAATGTCTTTTATGATGCTCTTGATATAAATGAGTTCAATCGTATCAAGAATCTCACAACCGCTCATGAGATTTGGATTAAGCTAATGGAAATTCATGAAGGAACTACAATTGTGAAGAGTGCCAAGCTATATGTGTGCAAAGGGAAGTTTGAGCAATTTATTATGAAAGAAGATGAGAGTGTATCCGATATGTTCAATCGGTTAAATGAGATAGTGAATGAACTCAAGGGACTTGGTTTTAATGTACCGGATGTGGATTTCACTCACAAGTTCCTTAGATCAATTCTGGAGAAATATGAGACCATTGTGACAATGTTAGTAAGGAGTGATCTATCTACAACTTCTCCAACCAAAGTTTTGGGAGAAATTCTCACTCAAGATATATTTAAGAAGTCACAAGCCGATGCTTTAAGTTTGGCAAAGAAGGTGAAAAATGAATCAATTGCTCTCAAAGCTAAGGCCTCAAAGGCAATTGAAAAAGAAGATAGTAATGATGAAGAAAATGAAAGTGGGAGTGATGGTGACATGGCTCTATTTGTAAGGAAATTCAATAAATTCATGAAGATGAAGAGAGGTCAACCTAGAAGAGGTCAAACATCAAGAAGAAATGCGTTCAATGATAGAAAGTGTTTTGAGTGTGGGGAACCCGGTCACATTGCCATGAATTGCCCAAGCAAGAAGAAGAAGGGCAAAGAAGACAGTGACAAAAAAGAAAAAGAAATATTACAACAAGAAGAAAGATGGCAAAGCCTACTTAGTTGAATGGGACTCGGATGATAGCTCAGATGATGATGATGATGACACCTCATCCAAGCTTAATGCCGGAATTGCCATTAAGGAAGCTCCCTCACTCTTCTCATCCCCCCATTGTCTCATGGCAAAGGGTGATGCTAAGGTAAAAATCATCACCGATTTAAATGATATAAATGATGATGATGATATCGATGATGTTGATGATGATAGCTATTCATATGATGATCTTGTTAGAATGTTAGGTGAGGCCGATGACTACATGCACAAAGAAAAAGAAAAATTTAAGACCTTGAAGGAATTGTATAAAAACCTCCAAGTGTCTTTTGAGGAGCTCAAGACCTCTCACAATGACCTAAAAGAAAATTGTGAGAAGCTTGCGGATGCTCAAAAATCGCCCATTGTGCATGAAGTTGTGGTGGTCACTAAGGATGTTGGAGTCACTTGTGACTTACTTGATAGTCTTACAAGTGAACCACTACCTACTAACTCTATTTGTGATAAATGCAAAATTTCTCTCAATGATAATATTGCTCTTGATGAATCAAAAATTATTGTTGAAAATGAAGTGTTAGTAGAGAGAGTAAATACTCTAACTCATGACCTAGAAAAGGCAGGTGGTAAGGCTAAATTGGATTTCATATTGGGAAGTCAACGGTGCTCACTTAACCGTGAAGGTCTTGGATATGTTCCCAAGAAAGGAAAGAATGCTTTTATAAAGCAAAAGACATTGTTTGTAAAAGAATGTGACAAAGTGTGTCACAAGTGTCACAAGAAGGGACATGTTAGGAAAAATGGTCCTAAGCTCAAAAATGTATCCTCCACTTGTTTGGAGCATTGTTATATTCTTTCTCATAATTCAAAAGGTGTTCATGCTAAATTTGTTGGTACTTCAATTGTTGGAAACAAAAATAAAGCTATTTGGGTGCCAAAGACCTTGGTCACTAACATCTAAGGACCCAAGCAAGTTTGGGTACCTAAAAGAGATTGATCTCCTTTTGTAGGTGAACTACAAGGCGGGAGGGAATCATTGGGTGTTAGATAGTGGATGCACTCAACACATGACCGGAGATATGAAAATGTTCACCCAAATGAGTGAGGAAGATTGCTCAAATTATGATAGTATCACATTTGGAGATAATCGCAAAGGAAAGGTTAAAGATTTGGGTAAAATTGCTATTTCAAATGATCATTGCATATCAAATGTGCTCTTGGTTGAGTCTTTGAATTTTAATTTACTTTCCGTAGCTCAATTATGTGATTTATGATTTTGTTGCAATTTCACGGTTGAAGATGTTATTATCTCTAGTGTTGATGGTAGCAATCTTAAGTTTAAAGGTTTTATACATGAAAATCTTTATCTTGTTGATTTCTCATCTAATGAGGCAAAGCTCACAACTTGCCTATTCTCAAAAGCTTCACTAGGTTGGTTATGGCATAGAAGACTTGGTCATGTTGGAATGAAGCAACTCAATCGGTTAACCAAGCATGACTTAGTTCGTGGCTTAAAAGATGTGAAGTTTGAGAAGAACAAATTGTGTAGCTCTTGTCAAGCCGGGAAGCAAGTGGCAAACACTCATCCAAATAAAAGTCAAATGTCCACTCATCGACCTTTGGAATTACTTCACATGGATTTATTTGGGCCCACATCTTTTGTGAGTATTGGTGGTAATTCTTATTGTCTTGTGATTGTGGATGATTATTCAAGATTTACTTGGGTTTATTTTCTTCGAGACAAATCTAATGTGTTTGAAACATTCAAGTCATTCGTTATATTGGCTTAAAATCAATTTGATTTCGACATCAAAAAGGTTAGAAGTGATAATGGGTCGGAATTCAAAAATGCAAGAATTGATGAATATTGTGATGACAAGGGTATTAAACATGAATTCTCTTCCAAATATACCCCGGAACAAAATGGTATTGTTGAAAGAAAGAATAGAACTCTCATTGATATGGCTAGGTCTATGTTAGCGGAATATAATATATCGGATTCTTATTGGGCTGAGGCAATAAATACCGCTTGTCATTCATCAAATAGACTATATTGTCACAAGCTTTTGAAGAAAACTCCATATGAATTGCTCATTGGTAGAAAGCCAAATATCTCATATTTTAGGGTATTCGGTTGCAAATGTTATATTTTAAGAAAGGGAAGCCGGCTTTCTAAATTTGAGAAGAAATGTGATGAGGGTTTTCTTCTTGGATATTCATCAAATAGTAAAGCTTATAGAGTCTTCAACAAAACTCATGGTATTATTGAAGAAGCATATGATGTTGAATTCGATGAAACAAATGGGTCTTAAGATGAGAGTGATAATCTTGATGATGTTGGTGGAACTCAATTGATAAATGCAATGAAAACAATGGCCATTGGTGAAATAAAGCCAAAGGAAGATGATTATGAAAATAGTGTGGTTGTCATTCCTTCATCTTCAACTCTAAATGAGGAAGATCACCAAAGCCAACAACATGATGAAACTATGGATACTCATGATCAAGGTACTTCAAGACATTCGGTTCCTCCTAATGCTTCAACTAGCAATTATCAAACGGTATCAAGAATTCATCATTCCATTGTGAAGGATCACCCGGTTGATCAAATTGTGGGTGATATTAGTAAGGGTGTTCAAACTCGCTCTCGCATAGCTTCATTTTGTGAACATTTCTCTTTCGTATCTTGTATGGAACCTAACCGTGTAGATGAAGCTCTACTTGATGTTGATTGGGTGAATGCAATGCATGAAGAATTAAATAACTTCGCTCGAAATGAAGTTTGGGAGCTTGTTGAGAGACCAAAGAACCACAATGTTATTGGTACAAAATGGGTGTTTCGCAACAAGCACAATGAAGATGGTGTGGTAGTAAGAAACAAGGCAAGATTAGTTGCGCAAGGATATACTCAAATTGAGGGATTGGATTTTGGGGAGACATTTGCTCCCGTGGCAAGATTAGAAGCAATCCGGATTCTTCTTGCTTATGCTTGTGCACATAATATCAAGCTCTACCAAATGGATGTAAAGAGTGCTTTTCTAAATGGTAAGATTAGTGAACTAGTGTATGTTGAACAACCTCCCGGTTTTGAGGACCCCAAAAGACCTAACCATGTGTTCAAGCTTTCTAAAGCTCTCTATGGGCTTAAGCAAGCTCCACGCGCTTGGTATGAAAGGCTTAGAGATTTCTTGCTTTCCAAAGACTTCAAAATTGGGAAGGTTGACACTACTCTATTCACTAAAAGAATTGGCAAGGACTTATTTGTTTGTCAAATCTATGTTGATGATATTATTTTTGGATCTACTAATGAATTATTTTGTGAGGAATTCAGAAAAATGATGTCAAAAGAATTTGAAATGTCTATGATAGGAGAATTGAGCTTCTTCCTTGGCCTTCAAATCAAGCAATTGAAAGATGGAATTTTTATAAGTCAATCAAAATATTTGAAGGACATGCTCAAGAAGTTTGGTTTAGAAAATGCAAAGCCTATCAAGACTCCAATGGCAACAAATGGTCATCTAGACTTAGATGAAGGAGGTACTATGGTTGATCAAAAACTTTATCGTTCAATAATTGGTAGTTTGCTTTATATTACCGCATCTAGGCCCGATGTTATGTTTAGTGTATGCATGTGTGCTCGATTTCAAGCTTCACCTAGAGAGATTCACTTGAAGGCCGCTAAAAGAATTCTAAGATATTTGAAGTATACTCCCAATATTGGTCTATGGTATCCCAAAGGTGCTCAATTTGAATTAATTGGATATTCGGATTCGGACTATGCGGGGTGCAAAGTTGATAGAAAAAGCACCTCATGTTGTTGTCAATTTCTTGGTAGATCTCTTGTTTCATGGTCTTCTAAAAAACAAAATTCGGTTGCTCTCTCTATCGCCGAAGCGGAATATATATCGACCGGAAATTGTTGTGCTCAACTATTATGGATGAAACAAACTTTATTGGATTATAGGATTATTTTCAAGAATGTGCCTCTCATGTGTGATAATGAGAGTGCGGTAAAATTGGCTACCAATCCGGTCCAACACTCAAGAACTAAGCATATTGATATACGGCATTACTTCTTAAGGGATCATGTTGGAAAGGGAGATATCTCTATTTATTCCATTGGCACGGATGATCAATTAGCAGACATTTTTACAAAGCCTTTGGATGAAACAAGATTTTGTTCTCTAAGAAGTGAAATGAATGTGATCGATCTCTCAAATGTGGCTTGAAGTTGATCACGCATGTGTAGTGTTGCATTTCGGTTCTAAATATGCTCTCTATGCTATGTATTTGGTATTTTTGATGCATTTTTCATTTTAGATTGATCTAGGTAGTTTAATATAAAAAATTTGCATTACTCAATTACATAATATGTATATGCATGCATACTAACCCTTGGATTGGTCGAAATGTCCATATATGAGCACCAATTCGGATTTGAAATTCAAAATTAGAAAGTGGACAGACATTGAAAAACTGAGTATCAGGCCGCGGACCGTCCACCCATGGACCGCGGACCGTCCACAGCATCAGGAACTGGACAGTCCGATCAGCAATGCAGACCGTCTTCATCACGGTATTTCATAATCTTATGGGTTTCATCAAATCTCTTCAATTTTGAGATTATTTGGATTTCCTCTCTGATCTAGATTTAAGCAGTAGTTTTACAAATCTGATTGGTGGGATTGTTAGTACTACTCACTATGAATACTGTGCAAAATTTTGAACTCGTTTGGATGGATATTCTCAGCAAAATCATCAATTCAACGGTTGTGGCGGCTAGGGTTCTAGAGAATCGCCCCTGGTCGGTCGTGGACCGCCCGCCTGGTGGGCGCGGACAGTCCGGCCCCCTAGCGCGGACCGTCCGGCCCCTGACAGAGCACTGCAGTTCTATTCTTTTTATTGTGATGATTGGTATCAACTATTCATCTATGGATGTCTGTCACATTATTGCAGTGGTTTGGGTGGTCTCCGCAAGAAACTTGCAGGTCGCTTTAAATCAAAGTGCCCTCGTGGAGATGATGCTGACTATACACCAACCACTGATTTAGAGGCCCAATCCTCAGCTGGGGGCACTGAATCTATGGATACTGAAGACTTTCCTCATGTCCATCCCGATTATCCCATTGACACCACAGGATGGACATATCCAAAGCGGAGGTTTTCTATGGCTGAGTACTGCTCAAGGCGGACTGTGAACCAATACACTCTACCGTCTGACACCAATGTTCAATTTTTCCACACTCAGCTGCAGTTTGATGTTTTTTGGGGCACCTTGGTGGATACAAATTTTCATAAACATCAAGTGATTGATTGGTCTTTCATGCTAGGACAATCAGTCATGGAGGGTCTGATCCCTAAGTTTGAGACGTGTGGACTGTATCAGTTTATGGGGCAACGAACAGACTTCAGTGAAATGGCTGTCAAGCAATTCCTGGCCACCTTAGAGATTGATATAGAAGAAGAATCCATCACTTGGATGACTGGATTCAAGCGATATTCTGCACCTTTTGCTGACTTTGCCACTGCCAACAGTCTGGATTATGGCACCATTTCAGCTAGACTGTATCTCTACACTGAGGATAATTTTGAGGACTTTGTGCAATTCTATGAGCCAGCAAGGCTGGGAATACCCAGGAGGTTTGGAGAGACAGCAGGACTCAGGCATCATCCTGCTGTGATCAACAAGATTGCCAGAGTCACTATTCTTCCCAAGAGTGGGGATAAGAACAAAATACGGGACAAATTTTGGAACATTATCCACCACATCATGAACGGTGAGGTAATGAATGATGTTCTTTTCATGATAAGACAACTCAATGATTTGAAAATGGACAAGAACCAAAATTTAGCATATGCTCCTTATATTATGGCTCTCATCAAAGCCAAGACAAGATTTGAGGGGCCTTGCGAGATTGTTCACACACCGTTCAGACCTTTTAAGAATGAGATAGGGTTTCTCACCAGGCCACTCACTCCCTTCCTAGATAATGAGGAAGACCCTGGCTATGATGCAGGAGCAGCTCCTGATGTTGAGGCCGAGCAGATGCCTCCTCCTCCACCTCCTCCTCAGCCTCAGCAGTATTGGCAGCCTGGTCCAGGCTACTTTGATCCATATTTTCACAATATGCAGCAGGGGCTTGAGACCCATATTGATACTCGCTTTGAGGGCATGATGACACATATGGATCACCGCCTAGATGACATGCAGTCTCGCTTTGACAGTAACTGGGATGCGCTCAACTCTGAGTTTTCTGAGTTTCGTGATCACATTCACACTAATGTCACTGATCCTATCATGACCAGGCTGAATAATATGCAGCAGAGTTTTCAAGATAACATGGGCGCTCTCTCCAGCCAATTTGACAATCTTTCTACCAATGACAGCATGCATGATATCAGTCAGAGGCAGCAACAACTCCAGCAAGATTTTGGCCAGTTCTCCTCTCTTTTTGACACATTCAGCACTCACTACTACAACATGCATCCTCCGCCCAGTGATCAGTGAGGCCTCTCCTTTGTGGCAATTGATGCCAAAGGGGGAGAGAAGTGATGAGAAGAGAAGAAGAGAAGTTGTCAGGTGTCACATTCAGGGGGAGTTGTTGGTCTATGTGGTCATTGAGACCGTGCATATGCATATTTACCTTTTTATGTCGCATGCATTAGTTTATGTCTTATGCATTTGGAACTGGCTTGAACTGTTAACTCTATGTCTTATGTCTGTGGACAATTATCTGTAATATTCTGTGGGTTGAACTATGTTTAGTTCAAATTACTCTGTGTGTGGTTAATCGAGGAGTGATTATAATTGCTGCGCTTACTCTACATATCATCTCTGGTATGCCTCGATAACCATGATTGTAGGAAAGTCTCCATCAAAACTCCGATATATTATGTGTGTTATATCTTCAGCTTCAAATAATCCTGCACACACTTAGGGGGAGCCTTTCTTACATACTGAGTTTTTATTGGGATTTATCTATCTCTCGGACAGAACTTCAAATCAAGATAAGTCCTATGAAACTCATCTCCAAAATCTATCTTATACCTAAGGTATGAGGGAGATTTGGAAAACTAAACTTCTCTTTAATATATTATGTAGTGTTGTCATCAATTACCAAAAAGGGGGAGATTGTGAATCATCTAGGCCCCTTTGGTGATGTTTTGGTAATTAATGACAACTGCTTGTGGACTAACGATTCTTGGAGAAATAAGAATGCAGGGTTGGACCACATAGAACAGGAAATATTGGAGAATCATAAGCATTGGTTGTGGATCAAATGAAGGCAAAGGTATAATATAGGTTTCGTTTTTGCCGGTCTTGAGGAGTTTAGAGAAGATACCTGACCGGATTAGTAGGCTAGATAGCCGTACTATTAAGAGGGGTCAATGACTTTGATCTGTGTAAAACTTAGTGCCTCATAGAGCATCAAGTAGTTGCATTTGCATGAGGACTAACAGCTCTTCAAATTTCTTGAGTTAAAAATTCTTTCAAAAGCGAGTTTGAAAAATGCAAAGTCTTGGATGCGCGGACCGTCCGGGCCTTGAGGGCGGACCGTCCGCGATCCACCAGAGGGCTCTGAAGTCTGACCACTTCGGGAGCCATCTTGTTCCTTTGCACTGCGGACCTTCCGGGCCTTAGGGCTGGACCGTCCGCAGTCATGACCAGAGAAGGCTGGTTTCGGGCCAGTCCCTGAATTATAGCGCGGACCTTCCAACTGTGTTGGGCGGACAGTCCGTAAGTGTCAAACATGTTTTGGACAGGGACTGTGTGATTTTGTAGATTTGTACTACGGACTGTCCGGGGGACTAGTCCGGACAGTACTGTCTCAGGTTTTGGACCGTCCGACCTTATAGGCGGACGGTCCGCCCGTGTTAACTGTTCTTGGTCAGAGGTCCGGGTGCCTCAAGTTGCCAGATCGCGGACGGTCCGGCCTTAAACGGCGGACTGTCTGGAGCCACCTTTTCTGACAGCTCTGACAGTTTTCAAACGGGAATTATAGCCGTTATATGTACGGCGGACCGTCCGGCCCTAGGGCGCGGACCGTCCGCGTATGCGCAGAACTGGTGCTTTTTGCAAATAACGGTTGGAATTTGATGGGGGCTATAAATAGAAGGGTAGCTCGTGTGAGAGAGCTCTCTTGGCTATTCCTTGCACACATTGAGCTCATTTGTGATCCTCCAACTCACTCTCTCACACTCTTTGCTTGAGATTGCATTCTAGTGAGAGATTGAGGGTTCCTAGTGCATTTGCATCATTCGGTGATTCTTGAGGCACTAGGTGGTACACCGAGCAAGCGTCATTGGCTTGTTACTCTTGGAGGTTGCCGCCTCCTAGACGGCTCGGGTGATTGTCTCCGTCGAGCTCTCCAAGAAGATTGTGGAGAAGCCGTGGTGTTGATTGTGTGGGGTTCGCGCCTACCTCGCCGGAGCGGCAAAGGTGACATTAGTGGAATCGAGGTATTGAGTGATTTCTTGTCCACTTGGCTCAAAGATCAAGCCGTGTCTTGATAGAGGAGCAAGTGAGAGCTTGAAGTCCACCTCAACGTGGATTAGGGGTGATCGGCAAATCACCGATACCACGGGATAAAATTCGGTGTCTTTACTTTCTTGCATTACTTATTGCCTTGCAAGTGATTAGTGTTTTGCATATTGTTCCTCAAGTATTCAATCACTGTAGTTGATTCTCATACATTGTTTACTTGTTGTCACTAGAGAATTTATTCCTCTTGTTATATTGATTAAATTTACCTAGTGTTTTTTATTTTAGTCAAAACCGTCTATTCACCCCCCCTCTAGCCGGTGTCCTAGATCCTACAATGTCTATGTGCTTTGTGCGGCCGTGTTCAACAGGATTATCCGCCATGCGGATAGCACTCTCATTATCACATAGGAGTGGGACTTTGCTCAGATTGTAGCCAAAGTCTCTGAGGGTTTGCCTCATCCAAAGTAGTTGCGCGCAACATTGTCCTGCGGCAACGTACTCGGC
The DNA here is from genome assembly GCF_902167145.1 of Zea mays. Taxonomy (NCBI): domain Eukaryota; kingdom Viridiplantae; phylum Streptophyta; class Magnoliopsida; order Poales; family Poaceae; genus Zea; species Zea mays. The sequence continues at coordinate 166,334,111 of NC_050102.1, forward strand.
CTCAGCGGTGGATAGGGCAACGGAAGTTTGTTTCTTAGAACTTCATGACACCAGGGACCTTCCTAAGAATTGGCACGTCCCTGATGTACTCTTCCTATCGACCTTACATCCAGCATAATCGGAGTCTGAATATCCAATTAAGTCAAAGGTAGACCCCTTTGGATACCAAATCCTGAAGCAAGGCGTAGCAACTAAATATCTAAGAATTCGCTTCACGGCCACTAAGTGACACTCCCTTGGATCGGATTGAAATCTAGCACACATGCATACACTAAGCATAATATCCGGTCTACTAGCACATAAATAAAGCAAAGAACCTATCATGGACCGGTATGCTTTTTGATCAACGGATTTACCTCCTTTGTTGAGGTCGACGTGTCCGTTAGTTCCCATTGGAGTCTTTGCGGGCTTGGCATCCTTCATCCCAAACCGCTTTAGCAAGTCTTGCGTGTACTTCGTTTGGGAGATGAAGGTGCCGTCCTTGAGTTGCTTCACTTGGAACCCAAGGAAGTAGTTCAACTCGCCCATCATCGACATCTCGAATTTTTGAGTCATCACCCTGCTAAACTCTTCACACGACTTTTGGTTAGTAGAACCAAATATTATGTCATCGACATAAATTTGGCACACAAATAGATCACCATCACAAGTCTTAGTGAATAAAGTCGGATCGGCCTTCCCAACCTTGAAAGCATTAGCAATTAAAAAGTCTCTAAGGCATTCATACCATGCTCTTGGGGCTTGCTTAAGTCCATAGAGCGCCTTAGAGAGCTTACATACGTGGTCAGGGTACCGTTCATCCTCGAAGCCAGGGGGTTGCTCTACGTACACCTCCTCCTTGATTGGCCCGTTGTGGAAGGCGCTCTTCACATCCATTTGGAACAACCTGAAAGAATGGTGAGCGGCATATGCTAGCAAAATACGAATGGACTCTAGCCTAGCCACAGGAGCAAAAGTCTCCTCAAAGTCCAAACCTGCGACTTGGGCATAACCTTTTGCCACAAGTCGAGCCTTGTTCCTCGTCACCACCCCGTGCTCATCCTGTTTGTTGCGGAACACCCACTTGGTTCCCACAACATTTTGCTTGGGACGAGTCACCAACGTCCAAACTTCATTTCTTTTGAAGTTATTGAGCTCTTCCTGCATGGCCAACACCCAGTCCGGATCTAGCAAGGCCTCTTCTACCCTGAAAGGCTCAATAGAAGAGACAAAGGAGTAATGCTCACAAAAATTAACTAATCTAGAACGAGTAGTTACTCCCTTGCTAATGTCACCCAAAATTTGGTCGACGGGATGATTCCTTTGAATCATCGCTCGAACTTGAGTTGGAGGGGCCTGGGGTGCTTCTTCCTCTTCCACTTGGACATCCTGTGCTCCCCCTTGATCACATGCCTCCTCTTGATGAACATGTTCATCGTCTTGAGTTGGGGGATGCACCATTGTTGAGGAAGAAGGTTGATCTTGCTCCTTTTGTTCCTGCGGTCGTACATCACCAATCGCCATGGTACGTATTGCGGCCATCAGAACATCTTCTTCATCTACATCATCAAGATCAACAACTTGCTCTCTTGGAGAGCCATTAGTCTCATCAAATACAACGTCGCTAGAGACTTCAACAAACCCGATGATTTGTTGAAGACCCTATATGCCTTTGTATTTGAATCATAACCTAATAAAAACCCTTCTACAGCTTTGGGAGCAAACTTAGAATTTCTACCTTTCTTCACTAGAATGTAGCATTTACTCCCAAATACACGAAAGTAAGATACATTGGGTTTGTTACCGATTAGAAGCTCATATGAAGTCTTCTTGAGGAGGCGATGAAGGTAGACCCGGTTGATGGCGTGGCAAGCCGTGTTCACGGCTTCCGACCAAAACCGCTCGGGGGTCTTGAACTCTCCAAGCATCGTCCTTGCCATGTCAATGAGTGTCCTATTCTTCCTCTCTACCACACTGTTTTGTTGTGGTGTGTAGGGAGCGGAGAACTTGTGCTTGATCCCTTCCTCCTCAAGGCACTCCTCCACTTGAAGGTTCTTGAACTCGGACCCATTGTCGCTCCTTATCTTCTTCACTTTGAGCTCAAACTCGTTTTGGGCTCTCCTTAGGAAGCGCTTGAGGGTCCCTTGGGTTTTAGATTTATCCTGCAAAAAGAATACCCAAGTGAAGCGGGAAAAATCATCAACTATAACAAGACCATACTTACTTCCTCCTATGCTTAGATAGGCGACGGGTCCAAAGAGGTCCATATGAAGTAACTCCAGGGGTCTTGATGTTGTCATCACATTTTTGGCATGATGAGAGCTTCCCACCTGTTTACCTGCTTGACAAGCTGCACAAGGTCTATCTTTTTCGAAAGTTACATTATTTATACCTATCACGTTTTCTCCCTTTAGAAGCTTGTGAAGGTTCTTCATCCCCACATGTGCTAAACGGCGATGCCACAGCCAGCCCATGCTAGTCTTAGCAATTAAGCATGCATCTAGACCAGCCTCCTCTTTTGCAAAATCAACTAAATAAAGTTTGTCGTCTAGTACACCCTTAAAAGCTAATGAACCATCACTTCTTCTAAAGACAGACACATCTAAATTTGTGAATAAACAGTTATATCCCATATTACAAAGTTGACTCACAGACAACAAGTTATATCCAAGCGACTCAACTAAGAACACATTAGAAATAGAGTGCTCGGATGAGATAGCAATTTTTCCTAACCCTTTCACCTTGCCTTGGTTCCCATCACCGAATATGATTGAATCTTGGGGATCCTTGTTCTTGACGTAGGAAGAGAACATCCTCTTTTCCCCCGTCATGTGGTTTGTGCATCCGCTGTCGATAATCCAGTTTGAGCCCCTGGATGCATAAACCTGCAAGGAAAATTTAGGCTTGGGTCTTAGGTACCCAACTCATGTTGGGTCCTACAAGGTTAGTTACAATAGTCTTAGGGACCCAAATGCAAGTCTTGTCTCCCTTACATTTGGCCCCTAATTTCCTAGCAATTACCTTCTTATCCTTTCTACAAATAGCAAAGGAAGCATTGCAAGCATAATAAATTGTAGAAGGTTCATTCATTACTTTCCTAGAAACATGAACAACATTTCTTCTAGGCATATAATGAATAACATTTTTCCTAGTCAAATTTCTATCATGCATAATAGAAGAACTAGAAGCAATCATGGCATGAGAATCAAAAGCATCATAACTTCTATAAACATTCCTAGAATGTCTCCTATCATGATACATGAAAGCATGGTTCTTTTGAGCACTACTAGCCATAGGGGCCTTCCCTTTCTCCTTGGCGAAGATGGAAGCCTTATGGATTGTTAAGTTCTTGACTTCCCTCTTGAAGCCAAGACCATCCTTAATTGAGGGGTGTTTACCAATCGTGTAGTCATCCCTTGCAAATTTTAGTTTGTCAAATTCACTCTTGCTAGTCTTAAGTTGGGCATTAAGACTAGCCACTTCATCATTCAAATTAGAAATTGAAACTAGATGTTCACTACAAGCATCAACATTAAAATCTTTACACCTATTGCAAATTGCAACATGTTCTACACAAGATGTTGATTTAGTAGCTATTTCTAACTTAGCATTCAAATCATCATTTATGCTCTTTAAGCTAGAAATAGAGTCATGGCATGTAGACAATTCACAAGAAAGCATTTCATTCCTCTTAATTTCTAAAGCAAGGGATTTTTGTGCTTCTACAAACTTATCATGTTCTTCATACAAAAGATCCTCTTGCTTTTCTAATAACCTATTCTTATCATTCAATGCATCGATTAATTCATTAATCTTATCAACCTTAGTTCTATCTAGGCCCTTGAATAAACATGAATAGTCTATTTCATCATCGCTAGATTCTTCATCACTTGAAGAAGCGTAAGTACTAGTATTATGAGTGCTTACCTTCTTTTCCCTTGCCATGAGGCAGGTGTGATGCTCGTTGGGGAAGAGGGCCGACTTGTTGAAGGCGGTGGCGGCGAGTCCTTCGTTGTCGGAGTCGGACGACGAACAATCCGAGTCCCACTCCTTTCCAAGGTGTGCCTCGCCCTTAGCCTTCTTGTAAGCCTTCTTCTTTTCCCTCTTCTTCTCTTGTTCCTGGTCACTATCATTATCGGGACAATTAGCGATAAAATGACCAATCTTACCACATTTGAAGCATGAGCGTTTCCCCTTCGTCTTGGTCTTGTTGGGATGCTCCTTGCGACCCCTTAGCGCCGTCTTGAATCGCTTAATGATGAGGGCCATCTCTTCCTCATTGAGTTCTGCCGCCTCAACTTGTGCCACCTTGCTAAGTAGCACTTCCTTGCTCCTCGTTGCTTTGAGAGCAACGGTTTGAGGCTCGTGGATTGGGCCGTTCAACGCATCGTCAACGTATCTTGCCTCCTTGATCATCATCCGCCCGCTTACAAACTTTCCAAGTATCTCCTCGGGCGTCATCTTGGTGTACCTAGGATTCTCACGAATATTGTTCACAAGATGAGGATCAAGTACAGTAAAAGACCTTAGCATTAGGCGGACGACGTCATGGTCCGTCCATCGCGTGCTTCCATAGCTCCTTATTTTGTTGACGAGGGTCTTGAGCCAGTTGTACGTTTGGGTTGGCTCCTCGCCCCTGATCATTGCGAATCTCCTAAGTTCGCCCTCCACCAACTCCATTTTGGTGAGCATGGTTACGTCGTTCCCCTCATGTGAGATTTTGAGGGTGTCCCAAATCTGCTTGGCGTTATCCAAGCCACTCACTTTATGGTATTCATCCCTGCACAATGAAGCTAGAAGAACAGTAGTAGCTTGTGCATTTTTGTGAATTTGCTCATTAATGAACATGGGACTATCCGTACTATCAAAGTGCATTCCATTTTCTACTATCTCCCATATACTTGGATGGAGAGAGAACAAGTGGCTACGCATTTTGTGACTCCAAAATCCGTAGTCCTCTCCATCAAAGTGGGGGGGGGGGGTTTACCGAGGGGAATGGAAAGCAAATGAGCATTGGAACTTTGCGGAATACGAGAATAATCAAAGGAAAAGTTTGAATTAACCGTCTTCTTTTTCTTGTAGTCGTTGTCGTCGTCCTTTTGGGAAGAGGAAGATTCGTCGCTGTCGTAGTAGACTATCTCCTTGATGCGCCTTGTTTTCTTCTTCCTCCTGTCTTTTCTTTTGTGGCCTGAGCCTGAGTCAGTAGGCTTGTCATCCTTTGGATCATTGATGAAGGACTCCTTCTCCTTGCCCTTTGGATCCATCTCTTCGGGCGATTAGTCCCTTTCTTGAAGAGAACGGCTCCGATACCAATTGAGAGCACCTAGAGGGGGGTGAATAGGTGATCCTGTAAAAACTTGAAACTTAATCCACAAAACTTGATTAAGAGTTAGCACAATAAAGCTAAGTGGCTAGAGAAGAGTTCTTGCACAACACGATAACCACAAGAATATCAACACAGAGATGGCACAGTGGTTTATCCCGTGGTTCGGCCAAGTCCAGCACTTGCCTACTCCACGTTGTGGCGTCCCAACGGACGAGGGTTGCACTCAACCCCTTTCAAGCGGTCCAAAGACCCACTTGAATACCACGGTGTTTTGCTTTCACTTTACTATATCCCGCTTGCGAGGAATCTCCACAACTTGGAGCCTCTCGCCCTTACAAAGATGTTCACAAAGAAGCACAGAAGTAAGGATGGGATGAGCAACGCACACAAGACACAAAATCAGAGCAACACACGCACACAAGTCACAACACGAGCTCTCAACACAACTCAAAGAGTTCTCTACTCAAATGGAGCTCTAGTTGCTATCACAAAGAATCGAATGCGCGGAATTAAAGTCTTGGTGCTTAGGAATGCTTAGAGAATGCTTGGTGTTCTCCTCCATGCGCCTAGGGGTCCCTTTTATAGCCCCAAGGCAGCTAGGAGCCGTTGAGAGCATTCCAGGAAGGCAATTTTTGCCTTCTGTCGCCTGGCGCACCGGACAGTCCGGTGCGGATTTCTTTCCTTCTTTGGCGAAGCCGACCGTTGGAAATTCAGAGCCGTTGGCGCACCGGACACTGTCCGGTGCACACCGGACAGTCCGGTGCCCCCTTCTGACCGTTGGCTCTGCCACGCGTCGCGCGCGGATTACGCGGCCGACCGTTGGCCCAACCGACTGTTGGCTCACCGGACAGTCCGGTGCACCACCGGACAGTCCGGTGATTTATAGCCGTACGCCGCCGACGAAACCCGAGAGCAGCCAGTTGACAGACGCCAGTCTGGCGCACCGGACACTGTCCGGTGCACCCAGACTGAGCAGACTCTTGGCTGCTTCGAGCCAAGCTTTTCCAATTGTATTTTCTCTGATTCTAGCACTTAGACAAACATGTTAGTACACAAAAACCAATGTACTAAGTCTAGAATCATACCTTTGTATTGATTTGCACCTTATCCACCATTTGGCATAGTTTATCATTTAAGCACTTGTGTTGGACACTAAATCACCAAAATACTTAGAAATGGCCCAAGGGCACATTTCCCTTTCAGTTCTTGAATCAAATCTCTGGTACAGATGTAGGTATATACAGTGTTGAAAGCCATTTCGGTTCTCAAAAATTACATCTTTGTCGAATTAAAAATGCAAATTTTGTAAACGACCTCAGATGAGAAAAGTATAGAGAAACTATGGTTATGCTTGAAGTATATAAAAATTACTAACGGATGATATTAGTCCAGAAAGTTATGTTGATTATCAAACACTAAAATTTTACTTTAAATAGTTTTTGTTACCATCTCCCTTTTTTATGATTGATGACAACACGATCAAAACAATCAAATAATAAATACTAAAAATAAAATTAAATCTATTTGCGAGGATGCAATGATTATAGAATGCTAAAAGATACCAATAATGTCAAAAGGATGCCCGTTGGAGAGAGAAGTTACCCTCGCTCAGTTTTAAATTTGTAAGTGGATAACCATCAAGTCCTAGCACAGTATTATAGTGTTTATCTTAATACAGTGTTAGAAACAAAAACACAAGAGCACATGCAGAAAGAAGGGCTTCGATTTTCGGCGGTTTCTTCACTTCTTGCATCTTGCATATTCGTAACGGATAATGTTTCAGATCACTAGATCAGTCTCAAGAGAACCTATACATGTCAGTAGATGGCGCTCCCTTTGTAGTTTGTGGCGTTCCATCTGCATATCTCTACTACTTATTAAGTTAGCAATAGTAGCCTGCCTTTTTGTGTTCTGCCGCGTAGTCTCTGACGGGTAGGGCCCGCTTGCTCCTGCGTGCATGCTCCAAAAAATAGAATTACTACACATGTCACGCACACAGGACGATACATGCACCATGTGATAACAATTGTACTGCTACATGCACAGAAACACATATAAGCAGGTTTCAACACCAATTGGTGGGCAATGTGGTACTAAATTTATCTTGCAAAAATATTAAGACAGCCATATACGCCGTGTGAGGCCCATCTGCCGATTTGTGTTTGCGAGGCCCATCTATCGATTTGTGTTCTGCGAGGCCCATCTCCGTGAAACCCTGTCCCCGCCCGCGGCCTCCAGCCCTGCGCGGCTGCGCCCCCGCCCGCATGCTCGCCTTGCGCCGCCGCCCTCTTGTTCGCCTTCGTTGCGGTCGCGGCCTCCAGTGTCCAGCGCCACCGCCGCTCCACCACCGCCGCTCCATCTTCTATCCCGCCGGCAACCTCCAGCCCTGCGCCATCCCCATTTGTGCGGCCTCTACCGTCCCCACCCCCGCACAGTTCGTGCAACCGTCTCCCCCTCTTCAGTCCCCACGTCGTCCACTACTGCATGCTTCCTCCCCACGACCTCCACTTCCTCAGACACCTTATAGAGCTCGATGAAGATAAACCGGGAGCATGTGTGGACTCTATCTCGTCCGAGCACGCGTTTTCACCAGAGTCGGGTTCCTGTACCACGCCACCGCGCCGGGCCTCTACAGTGTCCGAGCGCGCCTGCAGTGGACCGAGGGTGCGCTCAGCAGAGGCGAGGAGGGGCTTGCTCGGCCGACAACCGGGACTGCGCAGGCTATAAGGGGAGTAGTGAAGATCGACGGCGAGTTGCTCCACGACTGGTCTCTCCCGCTTGAGGAGTAAGGTAGTTTTTTTATTTAGAATCAAGACTGGTAGAGCGATTCTCTAGGCTGTTGCTTGCTTATTTTTCCATGCTTATTACTTTGTTTAGTATCCTCGTACTATATTTCCTTAGTCCTGTGCCCCTGTTTCTGAGTGGTGATATATAATGTTTGACCCTTTCATAAATTGTGTTTCATGTTTTAGTTTAGGTTACTAGATGTAGGAAAGGGGATATCTTGATTTTTAAGTCATTTTTACTAATTCGACTCACTCCTAGAGTTAGTTGGCTCGGTCAAGTCTTACCTTTTCAAACTGTGGAAGTGATCACTGCTCTTGATAGCTTGACCTGTCAAACTGTCTACTGGTATAAATCAACAATCTGAGTTAATGTTTCATGAGCTCACAATTGCAAAATCATGCGTGGATGTTGGAGGATTAGTCAGTAGTTCATCAGCAAGTAATTTAATTCATAACGTTTATTTAGTACAGGACAGGTGGGGTGTTGTTACTAGCATGGGAAGGGAACCTTTTTATATAATCTAGCCTGCAACGAACAAGAATCGCTCTAGCTTAGATCCCCAATTATTTTGGAACACGATTAAATAGGGTTTTCTCCATGTCCTTTGCGGATGATACTATCTCCTATCATGTTCCTTGAATCCCCTAAATTTTTATGAGCTACATTTTTATGTTGTTGGAATATGTCGTTTCAGCAATGTACAGATTTTAAGGCTTCCAAGCCTCAATCTTACAGTTACCCCCTCAATGTAACTGAGCATTTGTTCATTTTCTTGGCAAATTTAGTGCTTCCGTGATCAGGATTTACTTGTATGACACTACTTCATGCAAGCAAGCTTAGCCTTATGTAAAGTGACCATTCAATTTTAGGAAATAATGCAGTAGTATGGTAACTATGGTTGGTGGTATTTGAGACATTGGGGTATGACAAGACTTGCCATCTTCTTATCCTTTTTTGCATGGCCGGTAACACATGGGTGAAGCAGTTTAACTTATCCTTTTAAAGCTATGTACAGATTTAAGGTCTCCCTAATTCCAAGCTTACAGTACGCCTTCAATGTAACAACATATATTTCATTTGCTTGGTAACTTGGCTGCTTACCGCGGTCAGGGTTACTTGTACTATTGCACTACTCCATGTCAGCAGACTTTTTTTTTGGTAAAGCTGACCATTCAAAACTAGGCACCAATGCAATATATCATGATTGAACAATTTAAGCTATCCAGTTTTATTTGCTTTCAACGCCATACTTAAACTACGTGCTTTCCTGGAAATCTGGTGTATGGCCTTTGGATCCAGCAACCAATTGTCCTAAAATCTAATGCATGGTCTTTGGAGTATCATTTTCGTTGTTTCTTAGTGGTAACTTGGCTGCTTACCGCGGTCAGGGTTACTTGTACTGTTGCACTACTCCATATCAGCAGACTTTGTTTGGTAAGAAGCTGACCATTCAAAACTAGGCACCAATGCAATATATCATGATTGAACAATTTAAGTTATCCAGTTTTATTTGCTTTCAACGCCATACTTAAACTACGTGCTTTCCTGGTCAGTTTGTGTTTATTTCAAATATTTGTTTATTACTGAGCTAGCAAATAGCAATGATTAGTTTCTCAAAACATGTAGTGTGTTGTGTTGCTGCATCAGAATTGAGAATGATCTTTGAATATGTTCATATAGTTGTCACCTACTTACCATTGTGTTTTCTTAGAGTTAATCTTTGCTTCTCTACTTACCATTTTGTTTTTCTCAGAGTTAATCCCAAGCAGTGCAGACTCTCAAGCATCAGTGTTGCCTTTTTCTTCTTGTGCCCACAAGTATGGAGCATCTGTCTTTTACAACCTCGTGTTGCTTCCAGTATACTGTCTTTCCATGAATTATGTCTACCTTTGAATTTTGGAAATTATAGAGTAATATACTTTATTGCTGATCCCAGACATCTAGGTGGTCCATTTATGGATATGTAGTTCTTTGCTTGGCACACAATCTTCCTTGTACTGTTTACTAAATTTAGGTGGACAAACAAAATGCTTCTGTAGTTTTCTTTGTCCATTAGCAAAATAACAAGTATTATCAGCTTTGATGAATGTTAAATATTGATGAGAAAAACTATGAAACATCTTATTATGTAACCTAATCTAAGATTATTATGGGAGCGAGTGGGATTGTCATTGATTCAGTAACCTTAATATGATGTTCTCTTCGACTTGCCTTTCTGCTCACCTGGTCAGTTTGTGTTTATTTCAAATATTTTGTTCATTACCGAGCTAGCAAATAGCAATGATTGGTTTCTCAAAACATGTAGTGTGTTGTGTCGCTGCATCCGAATTGAGAAGGATCTTTGAATATGTTCCTATAGTTGTTACCTACTTACCATTGTGTTTTCTCATCAACATTTAACATTGTATAGCAGTTCTGTCATCATTGTATAGCAGTTCTGTCATCTTAGTTTGGCGTTGCTATGAAAATTCTGATAGAGAATACCAGTTTCTTTTCTCAAAATGTGAATACTTATGTTTTCTATAATAATCATGGGTCGTTGTGACTATCTAGGGAAATTCGGAATTGTGTTCGCCTCAATTTCTGTACCCATCTTTGCAGCTCTGTATTGTCCAACAAAACTTTGGTTAGTGCTTTCATGCTTTCATTTTGTGTTCTTAATACTATTTCTTTTATTATATTGAATATTTGAATGACCTGTTCTACTATTACAGTTTGAACATGTTTTGTTATGTCATGTCTATTACCAAATTGTAAAAGCAAATGAATTGTATTGAGAACAAATTTAAATTAAAATTCCAACTAATATATATGGACATGACAAATTTGTGTGTATTAGGGGTATTTATTGGGGTATGAAGTTTATATACAAGCATGCTTCCGGTATATAGAGGTTGATGCTAAATGATAGTTGAAAGGATTAGCTGGTAGTATGCTTTCTGTACGGTGCACTTGCACCTGCGCAACTTCATTCTTCTTCGCTTCTCTTAATTCTTCTTTCTATGTCTACAGTTCAATACAAAGCGAAACACCCTTAAGTGAGACTAGGTGTGTGCTCGTGCGTTGCCACGAGAGTTAAAGATTAGTATAAAATATAGATACGGAACGATAAACATCACTATGATATTCAAAATTCATATGATAAAATATCACGTAACACTAATATCATGAACTGATGTCGAATAAACATTATGAGAAGTCGAACAACCATGCTAAAATATTTATTCACAAGTACGACCAAGTACAGTTCAAGGAACAAATAACAATCTTTTCTCATGAAATGAAATAAAAAAGGGCAACACATACAGACACCTGACCGGACTTCAGAAGCTAGCTCCAGCTTAAACCAGCTATAGAACTCCCCACCTTTCATCATGCTGATCATCAGGCTTTATCTGAGATGTCATACAGACACATACAGATTTTTCTCTGGTTTCTATTGATGCAGAACCTTCTCATCTGCATGTCATCTGGCTTGACATGTTGCATAGGCTTCTCCAATCCATAAGAATGAAGTATAAACGCTATTGTTTGGTGCACTGCCAACCTTTGCTTTGCTGGAATTAAGTCCTATGAAAGCTACATCTACTTTTATCTGAGATGGCCTTGTTCTGGAAATAACGAACACGTCAGCATGACGTTCAGTAAATGATACTGTGGAATATAAATTGAAAAATCTTCAGTTGCTTTCCAGCCATACAAAAAGAAAAGTAGAAAACTGATTGTAGAAAGTGAAGGTATTGATATTTATTTTTTTCTAATCTATATTATTATCATATTAACCAATACATTGTTTCGTTTTTCTTATCCAAATCTAGGTAGCACTGATCCATTCCATAGAAAATGGTGCATTACTTTGTGAGGAAAAACATTGAACTAATTTAAGGCAATGCTTGGTGACAAAATGCACCATATAAAAGTTTGATGGTACTGATAGTCAGAAAAGACCATAAATTGCAAGCAAAGTATCTTTTGATTTATTATTAGCACCGATGTTCCATTAAATTGCAATAAACTTTATAAAAATATATGGTGAGCGCCACGTGTACTCTATTTCTTGCACCATGCCGCAGAGGCCACCAGCAACATGCTCGCCCTGTGCTGTAGAGGCTGTATCGACGCTCGCCGATACGCTGCTTATCGTATCAGCGCGCGCGACATGGAGGGTCGTGTAGTAGTCAGGCAGATCATCAGCTTTATTTGTTCCATATCAATTCTATCATATTAGGTCGTCTGGCCCTGCAAATGCAAAAGACAGGTTTGAACCACCCAAAAGGCATGTAAGGACTCAGAAGCAGGGGTACAACCATACAATATTTCTGCCTTGCTCTTTATTTCTTTGTTGTTACTTGGATAGTCCAATGTATGCAGAGCAGTAAGACCCAACTATGCAACCGTAAATAAAAGCTTCTTACCGTGAGAGAACCTTCAGAATATAATGCTTCATTGAAATCTGCCGCAAACGTCTGTCAGCTTAATTCTTTAATTCCGCATCGTGAAAGGTAACCTCTGGCTTCATTGAAATCTGCCACAAAAGGGAAACCAGCAAACGGGAATTACATTGCAGAATTCAATTGCCACAAAAGAAATCTGGCGTTTTCTTAGAGTACCAGGAAGACGATTGTAATCCGGTTCTATTCCATTCCCATTGATATCCTTGTGGTTTGGTGTCATGTATTTGCCAACTGTGACGACAATACCAGAACCATCATGAAGTTCAAATACAGATTGGATTAAACCCTGCATCACCCTAGACATGAGTTACCAGACACAAAAAGGGCATAATATAATCCTGTTGATCATAGGGAAAGAAAACGTCACAATATCCTCTTTTGGGTGGTTCATGTCGGTGTTTTGGGTCCGACCGCACACCCGGGGTTGCCCCTCAAGGTGTTTTTAGGAGTAGGATGGTGTCAACGACTGTAGCAAAATGGTTCGTGCCGGTCGCACGAGGGACAGTGGACAAGATTTGCAGGTTCGGGCCGCTTAGAAGTGCGTAACACCCTACGTCCTGGTGAGTATATGAGCGTGGTTACAAGAGGGTTCTCCGGATAGAGGACGCAGAGAGTTTATGTGGGTGGCTAAGTAGAACAGGGTCGATCGTTCTGAAGGGGTGCCCCCTAGGCCTTATATACTCGACCGTGGGGCAGTACACGTGAGTATGATAACAACAAGTAGCTAAAAGATAGTGAACCTCTTGAGTTTATCCCTACGTAACCCTTGCCGACTTATCCTCGCATGACTCTGTTGCATGGGGGCTTCAGCGCGGGAAAGTCGGGTCTCTGTTGCGATTCATTCGTTCGACGTTGTGGGCCGTCTGGGTTTGCACTAATCAGTCTCACGTCTTCTTTTCTTTGTTGGTTGTCTTTCCCTAGGCCCACGAAAGAATGACCTTACGAATTATTGGGCCCTTGGGCCTTTCGTGAGGCCTTTTACTTCTTTAGTGGACCCAGGGGATATCTATCCCCCACAGTTCAAACCTTGCCAAAAGTCCTTTCGCCAACAAGAACAGCTTTGCAATTGTCATGAAGTGCTGAAGCAACCTAAAAAATTATTGGTGCGTGAGCTTTGACTACATGCCATTTCATTACTGTCGGTGGACGAAAATGTGTACTTACTATTTCACTGGCGCTTGCTGTCCTATTATTCACCAGCAACTGTCACAAGATGTAGATAAACATATGAGACATATTATGTTACATTTTATGATTTAACTTTAAATATTGTTATATGAAAAATCTTCAATTTGATGCTAGGTTTCTTAAAGAACAAAGACGTAGATAGAGTCTACACTTTCTACAAAATAGTTTCTTGTAATTTCATTATGATGTAAAAGAAATCTATTTGTTTGACAGAGGGATTTTGTCATTTAATCCTTTTAATGATGTTTTCTTTGCAATAATGCCATGATTGGTCCTACAAGATCAATGGCGGGATCAGGTAGAATAAACCAAAATAGGACAGTTCCAGACATTCGTCCCTTTCCTTCGTAAGTATATAGTTCACTTGTCACATTTATATATGAATGAAAAACTTAAGCTACAGTTTGTGTTTTATATAGTTTCGTGTTATTTGATGATATTCAAGATTTCAATAACTTACCACACGTAAAGAGTATCTTTGCGAGGGTAGTTGTTAAGTTTCCTAGGCGTCATGATAGTCAACACTTCATCCTACAGGATATCACAGTGAGTTACTTCAAGCTTTAAAATAGAGTCAATATAGTCATGTTGTTATAATAAAATTCTTTGACTCATACGACCTGTATTCCCATATATCTAGGGATCCAAAATGGAAGCAATTTCAAGTCGCAATAATGTTCCACGTTTTGATGCCTTACACAAGGATGCACATATACATTGTATAGAGTGGGATTCTGTCTAAATAGGGAGGGGATTCAATTTCGGAATATTGGACATGGGCTAGAGATTGGACTGATAACACATACTATTGTGGAGCCATTCATTAAGCCAATCCAATTTCCTCCATTTCCAAAGTATCTTATGCCATTCCATAAGGTGTATCAACAACCGCATAAGTCGTTTGTAGGTAATGATCATTCCTTCCATATGGTTTATATATATATATAGTACTAATGGCTGATGTATAAGTTATTCAAAGATAACTAATCACATGTGAATTGCTCAGACATTATTGGCATAGTTCTTCATTTAGAGCCATTAAAGCATATCGGTGGAAGGCCGTATAGAGAGGCTGTACTAATGGATTCCAGGTGACACTAATTTATAGCTACATTATTTTTTGAAAGTATTAAGTAATTGTTAGGTCTTATTCAGACAACATTAATGTTTTTATAGGTGGGATCTAATCGTCGTGGGGGTATGGACTGACCTCTTGCAAAGAAATGCTCTACGATGGTCGTTAGCTAGAGTTGACAATAACATCATTATTGGAACTATGTTGCGTCGTAACAATAAACACAGTAATTTCTCTTGTACCTAAATTCTTTCAACTTGAACTCAATTCTTATGCTTATTTATTATCCTAACAATAGGATGCTTGGAAACCTCGGATTACAGCACCGTTCATTTCAACCCAGATCATCACACTACATACCACTTGAAGAGTGAGTGGTTCTTATACTAGATTTATAAACTATAGCTAAAATTAAAATGATAATAATTTAAAATAATCATCTTCTTACAAATTATGTTCTAAATTGCAGCTATTCGACGTTCGTTGATTCAAAATCCAAGGCGTCGTATCGTCGACAAATTTCTTGAGAACAGCCGGGCACATCTCACAACTGTGATATCTGATTGAGACGTATTCTAGCTTGTTATAGTAGATACTTTGTTAGTTATGATTTAGATGAAACTTAGTAGTAATGATTTGTTCTCTATTTTGTATTAGTCGTGTGTTCGGTCTCAATGGTGATCACTTTGTATAAAACTATGTGACCTTTCTATGAGCTAATAAATAAGTTCACCATCTTTATTCTTCATTCATCTTTCTTCATCATTGTTAGCATGGTTCTTGATCTATACAAACCTATGTCATTTGCATTTAGTCCACTGTAATCCTTGGCCTGGTAATCACAAAACTATTAAAAACAATATCCGCTTACGAAAGATATGTGGAAAATGCGGTAGGAACGACATAATGATGATAGCATTTTTGCAAATTGAAAGAACAAAAAAATTGCTCACCGAAGAGGATCACTTCATTCTTCATCTCAAAACACTCCAGACGATGCAGCAGTTTTGGAACAAAAACTTGAACCTTGCAACAAAGTAACACTTGAGACGGGTGTTTCCTTCTTTAACTGAAGGCACTCAGATCATACGGCACTCTTGGAAAAAAATGAAACCTTTCAAAAACTAAACCAGCAAATATCACCTCTTCCCTTTTTTTTACGAAACTCGCCAGCGCCTCTTCGAGGGGGAGGCAGAAGCAAGATAACACTTAAACGACAGTAAACAATACACAAACCAGTTAAAAATATGAAAAATCACCCATTACAAGAGCTGTAGGCTGTAGCATGGTTATTAACACACAACTGACCTCATATGAACATATCATGAGACAACATTAGTACAATTAACCGTGAAAAATGCATAATATTAATGTTACATCGTCAAATAAATAGAGATAATAACATATGCATTCTGGCTTTTACATGTTGAATTTATGGACATCTACTACATATGAGATTGCTCAACCTATCCGAGCATTTAAATGGAAAACAACTTCCTGCAATCATTAATTAAGAGATTCGAGTATACACCACACTCCACTGCACTAATATTCTTAGCAGCATCAATTGAACATAATCACAAAAGGACTGGCAAGAAGATGTAGAGTAAGATAACATTCTTGGTAGGCATAGAACATAATCTTACTGGAAAAATATATTGTTTTATTGTTTTCCTCTTCGTTTTATTTTTCTTTCTTCTTGCTCTGTTGTTCAGTCAGTCTGTCATCCCCATAAACCAGTTCTAGATAGTAGTACGAAAGGCATTTTCCTCTTCACACTCTTGGTTGCTGCCTTGGCCCCTCCTCAACCCTGTTTTACTTGACTTCAGCTTTGACAATATATTAGTCAGTACTCCATAATCCATATCCAAATTCCACACACGAGACATATATCATAAGCACAAGGGGAGAAAGAAATTTCAGATAACATATAATTTCAAATGACAGATAATGCCATGTTCATGAATCTTGATAACAGCAACAACATGACACGACATTAAAGTATCATCTGCAGCACATGACAAGAATTGCATGATCCACGCTTCCACATGTCAAACCAGAGTATAGTGGTGTCAAAAGGGCCGAAAACAAGAAAAGGAGGATATGAGAACAAATAATGAGCATAGAAGAACAATATTGTTATTGAGTGTTGTTTGCGCAGGTCCTCAATTTATTGAACCATATCATTGCCTCAGTACTTGTAGATTGACATGTCTAACTGTTGACAAGAACTAAGCTTAAGAGAGAGAACAAATGACCAAATTGTCTTTGCACGAGCAAATAATTATACTATAATAAATCAGAAGTACTTTAATTTTGTATATACGATAAGCTTTAGATAGGGACTTCTTCTTCTGTGGCGGAGGGTCTCCAGGAATTCACCAGCAAGGGAGATCACAAACCAACACTTGGCCACATGAATGAATGCCCTCAAGGCAGACAACTTGTGTGATGTAGAGGCCAAGCAAAGCTGATAAGAGCATAACGCTATGTATTCTAGCTACAGCTAGGAAGCAAGAGCATAACGCTATGCATTCTAGCTACATCTAGGAAGCAAGGCTCTGACCTATTAGAATTAGAAAAATCAGGTACTACACCACAGGGACAGAGGAAAATAAAAAAGGGTTATTATGCACATGATTACACCTGCAAACCTCATATCAATCTGTCATTGTTCCCTCAGCACCGGAGATCATGAAGTGTGACCATCATATCCATGAAGCATGAACTATAGAAATAGGGGATGTCTACTTTGTAACCTGAAAATAAAACACAAATAAGCACTAAAGAATTATGGAATTCTGTAAAATAATGTAAATTCCAGTTACAAAAAACCACTGAGCATGCAGTTTTGGTAAATCAAAATTGATTCTAGATGTTACTAAAATAGGGAATCCGCTGAGCATGCAAGTTTGGTAAATTAAATTGACTCCCCTGCAATGCTAACCCATCAGTGTCTCAATTAGAAAATTTGAGTAATTAAATTCAGAGCATCTCTGAAAATTCAAGTACCTAAATTGTGCACTAAAACTTATACATCATGCTAAGTAAGCAATGTAATTTCAAGATACGAATATTGTCAGCTTTACCAAGATCAATGTCATTTGAAGTACCCAAAATATATTTGGGAAAAACACGCCCGTACCACTTGTTTGTGTGGATTTCATACCCTAAATTTTATGATGTTTTCTTTTGTTCTACGACTAATGGTATGTCTTCATTTTTTTCTTAGCTAATTAGGATCCATTGTAGCAGCATGCTTTTAGGCTTTAATCTTACAGATTGAAGGTAAACTGAAACATATTCCTAGAAAAGTGAGTATTCCTTAGAATTTGTTTTAGTATCCACTGTAGCAACTAGCAACATGCTATTAGGCATTTAGGCTGTAATCTAATTAAATTCAGTTTCAAAAAGGATCAATCACATGGATGCTGTCCTAGAAGCAAAAAAAAGAACCCACAGTAAACAGAAGTTACCAAACAGTAAATTCTTTTGTTCTACGACTAATGGACTGCCTTCATGTGTTTTCTTACCTGTTTAGGATCCATTGTAGCAGCATGCTTTTAGACAAAAGAATCTATAGATTGAAGTTAAACCGAAACATATTCCTAGAAAAGTGGGTATTCCTTAGATGAATAGGAACTGAAACATAAACTTTCACGTCGATTGAATTCTCGACAGAAGTACCTGGAGTTGGTTAGATAGTCATTCGATAAGTACTAAGGGAACAAGCAATTCTTCTGTGAGATCCCATTGGATGAGACGAACCATATACCTCCATTTGAAGTGCACCAAGTGTTCTTCAATGTCTCCAGCAGCTGGAGATGCTTCACTTTTCATTTTTATCTGATTGGTTCCAGCAGTAGGTCCTGGTGATGACTGCTCTCTAAAAGATGGATGCACGAATGCACCCTCTTTAGAACAAAATTCGTCCAACATATGTTGTAAATATTCAACAACATCCTTTGTCCACTGAGAGCGTTGGTTATCAGAACATAAAAAATATTCAGTTTTTTATGTTCTAGAATTCACAAATGACAGTGTGACGGAACCTCCCAAGTAATTAGGCCCACCTACAGTTGTCCTTGTCTCACAGACATCAGACAACCCTGTAGGTGCCCCTGAACTACTTGACAAGTTCGGTATCTTTCCTTACCTTACCAGGAACGTCTCACCCGTCTTGTAGACATTACAGAACATCGGAGATGAAGAAATGCGGAAGCGAATTACATAATCTTACATTTATTTCAAAAGCAAGCTTAAGTTACGTTATTACAGACCAGACTAAACGTGAGTGCAGAGTAGTAGTATTATACAAACCAGGGAGGCACAAACTCCTCCCGAGAAGCTAAAAGCAAAAGATCTTAAGTGGAGGATCGAGTCCTCCCGCACTTCAGTCTTGATTTTCTTCTTTTGGAACCACCTTGGCACAGAAGCAGCAAAAGTCTGCTACTTCCTCACCTAAAAACAACGAAGGGATAAACCCTGAGTATGGAATTACTCAACAAGTCTTACCCGACTAAAGAAAAGACTCTCAAGGGTATGCTGGTTATGTGGGAGTCAAGGTAAGGCTTTTCAATATTCAAAGACTCTGTTTTGCAGAAATGCTTACTAAAGTGGATCCTTAAAAATCCAGTTTTAATTTGTCAAGTTAAGTAAAATTACCTGCACTAGAGTTCTTTCTACCCTAGTTCAATCACTGGTCCTGCACTAGCCAATTTCTTAACAAGAGCCCATCGTCTTTAGTGGAATGCTACGTGTAGGGTAGTGACCAAGTCTTCATGACCGCGAAGGTACGGCGATCCGAATCGATTATACTCAGCTGAGGATCTCCAATCACACGACATATGTAGCACTTAACCCTTGCATATGTCAACCCGCCACCGGGGTTCTTAAGACCGGATCAGGTTCACGCAGACCGAGAGCACAGATACACCACCGTCCAGCCTCTTGCCACGGAGGGTACACGCTACTCTCGCCACCGCTCCACGCCCATCTCGTGTTGTCTTATTCCGGCCTTAGTCTGCCCGAGGCAAGGCTTACCCATGACGAGGCATGTGACCAGCTAAAGGGTCCTCGATCAACAAGCCTACATCGAGAAGGTCCTTAATCGACTCAGACGGAGACACTACACCGAGACTCTCTTCTCGTGCAAGTCACCCGCCCGGTCTCAACTTAATCATTTAACCCAAAACTTGGTACCTGGCAGAGGTACATCTTTTCTGATGTTGAACCTATCAAGGCCTTTGATAGATCCATCATCAAGTTTTATTTTCGAAAAACATCCCACCCACTTTTGCCACATCATATTTTGTAAAAACAAAACCTTTTGTTTTTCTAAAGCAAAGCTAAGCATCAAAAAGCTTTTGTAAAACAGGTGATCAAGGAAGGTAATCAAATTCAAGGAAGGTAATGCAGGAATGGTTTTATCAAGCAACTCCTATCACCTAATGCAGCAATCAAGTGAGAAAGATTTTGAAATAGCAAGGGAGGTGGCAAATGCACCGGGGCTTGCCTTCATTTACAGGTGATTCGGGTTCGGATCCACAGATGTCGAAGTAGAAACTATTCCCGGCCTGGGATTCCGAAGGTGGTTGTACTTGCTCTTCAGTGACTTCTATCTCTTCTTCACGTTCTAATCATAGCCATTCACAAGTATAAGAATGGATGCCATGGGATGCTCATGAGGATGCAAAGATATCATAAATTTATTATTTATGTCTTGAATACAACTTGCCTTCACGGAGTTCCGGGAACTTAGGGTTTCCGGAGTTGGTAAAGGAGTTCATAGGGCAGGGGGGTGTTTTGGGGTTTGGTGATCAAACAAGGTCCAAATCAATTCAAACTTTACCCAAGGCTTCTGAATATTGTATAACACTCATATAAAAATTTTGGGCATTTTAGGACCTATCAATTATTTTCTAAAAATCTATAACCAAGACTTTTAACTACTTTAAATACCCTAAAATTTCTTACTTCCACTAAAAATCACAAACTTATTTTTATTAAATACTAGGGAAAATAACAAACCTAGGAAAATTAGTTTCACCATTTTAGCATTTTTCTACATTTTTCTACATATTTTTGAATCTCTGCTGAAAAAGAAAAAGGAAAAGAATTAATAGAACCGGGCCGGATTCAGCCCAGCGGCCCAGGTCCAGAGAGGAAAGCGTCCGCGCGCGGCCGCGCCCTGGCGACTTTGTAAAAAGGGCCCCGAGTTTTTGTCAAACAGCAAACGAAGTCATTCACTGTTTCTATGTATCATTGACAGTTTACACGGGGGTCCTCCACGTTCTATTTCTTCGCAGACCAAGGTCCACGACGGCGTCGAGCGCGGAGAAGCTCCGGCGAGGTTCTATACCGGCCGATTGGGGCAACAGCTAGGTTCTCCGAGCAACATAAATGAAATTGGGGCTACCTTAATCATTTCCCCTAACCTAATTGCATCCAAGACCAACTAAGGAGCTTTGGCCACGGTGACCGAGAGCATGGCGGCTAGATCGTCGTGTTCCCGGCGACTGGTGGTCTCCTAGTTTAAATTGAAGGCTCGGCAAGCATCACAGAGTAACCAGGATGCTTAAACAAGGGAGAGAGAGAGATGAACTAACCTGGAAAGGGCTGGCCGCGGTGATGGGTGGTTTACGGTGGCGGAGAGGGATTTGGGGCAAAACCAAAATTCAGGCTCTCGGAGGCACGATTGCTAGCGATTGTTGGTGGCCGAGGGGGTGATGGCGTTACGCAGCTAGGAGAGGGCTCAATTTATAGGCGGAGTGAACGGTGGCCATAAATTTTGGACGAGCAACGCGGCGGCCGGAGGTGAGGAAGAAGCCTGGCGCGGTGAATACGTGGCTACTGCGGTGGCAAGCTTCCCGGCGACGACGGGACGGCCCAAGAAAGTCACGGTGACACGGTAGAACGCTAGGCCACGCGGCGTACGGCCGGGAGGCGGCGGTCACCGGCGAGGTAATCCACTCGGCCGCAAAGAGGGAGAGAGAGCCACGGAAGTCACCGGAGTGATCGCCAGCGCACGGGCGGTGAAGATCTTTTAACGCCGCGAAGTTATCCACATCCCCGAGCACGAATCGTGACGCCGGCGACGTGAATCACGGCGGAAAGCCACCGGCGGTGAAGACAGCCGTGCTGGCGACCTTATCTGATTCAGTTACTGTACCATGGGAAACACTTATTCAGAGCGACTGACAGAGCACTTTGGAGCTCCAATTTCTCTTAATTCCATGTGGCAACAGGTCCAAGTTTCTGCATCAAAGTTATAGTGCTACATACCAGCTACAACTCGACTATAAGGTTTAAACTTATTTGAGCACTGGATCTTAGTCTAGATGTCCCTTAATGTTGGATCAAGGTCACTGTCCAACTGAAGTTCAGTCTCTACCTGCCTGACAGTCCAACTTCAGGAGTGATTATCTTCAGTTTTTCCTTAACAACAATGCTCACACCTTTAAGCAAAGTTGTTCTCCTACAGTTGAGCTTCAATTTTGATGTGGTCACCTAGGGCAAAAACTCTATGCTTTGAAAGTCACAAGGGCTCAAAGTTGTGCTCACAACACTGATTTCAGACTTAGGCTATATAGAGGTCAAGTGGCACTTTTTGCAAATAAACCCAAAACTTAGGGTTTTGCTTTCAAGTCCACATATTTGTGAACCAAAGGACTTAAGATACTTATTTGGCTTGTTTTTTTGCACTTTAGTCCAAAAGTGGACCAATTTTGCATATAAGCCCCTAGGGTTTGATTTTAGGGTTTTCCAGGGTTTTAATTAGGGTTTCTGGTATCCCAGGGGTACAAAAGTGATTCAAGTTTATTCTTAGGGTCATTTTATGACTTTTACCCCTAAGCTTTTAGGTTTTCTTAACTTGGGTTAGGTTTTACCCCTTTAACCACTATTTAGGGTTAAGTTCCTTAACCAAGGTTCTATTTGCAAAACACTTAAAACAATACAACTTGTTTGAAATTTTTGCCTAGTGAATGCACTCTAGGTGTGTCAAACATATGCAATGCAAATGCTTATGATGTCATGCTCAAGTTTTAGTTATAGTAACACCAGGGGTGTTACATCCTTCCCCCCATAAAAGAATCTCGTCCCGAGATTAAAATCCTAGGGTAAGTAATGGTAAAGGAAACGCATCACATTTTTATTTCCTTAATTTTGGTACAAGGCAGGGGTGATGTGGGGGTTACTTCTTTATTACAACAATTATACAGACTTTATAATTTACATGAGGCTAAAAAGCCTGGGAAATTCTTATCTAAGAAGTCTTGGGTCTCCCATGTAGCCTCATCTTCCGAATGCTGGTTCCACTGTATCTTGTAGAACTTGAGAGTCTTTCTTCGGGTGACCCTGTCCTTTTGATCCAGAACTTGAATAGGATGTTCCGAGTATGTTAAATCTGGTTCCAGGACAACATCAGTCACTTCAACGGTTCGATCAGGAACCCGAAGACACTTCTTCAGTTGTGATACGTGGAACACATTATGCACAGCAGACAAGGTTTCGGGGAGTTGGAGTCTATACGCCACTGGCCCATATCTTTCCAGAATAAGAAAAGGACCAATATATCGTGGTGCAAGTTTTCCTTTAACTCCAAAACGCGATACGCCCTTCATTGGCGATACCTTCAGGTAGACATAGTCCCCTTCAAGAAAATATAAGGGCATTCGCCGTTTGTCTGCATAACTCTTTTGCCGTGCTTGAGCTTTCTTCATATTATGGATAATTCTCTGAACCTTTTCTTCAACCTCTTTCACCATATCAGGTCTAAAGAAGTATCTTTCTCCAGGTTCAGACCAATTTAGCGGAGTCCGACACCGTCGTCCATATAAAGCTTCAAAGGGTGCCATCTTGATACTTTCTTGGTAGCTATTATTATATGAAAACTCCGCTAAAGGTAGACATTCATCCCATTTTAGTGAGAAATCCAGGACACATGCCCACAGCATATCTTCAAGTATTTGGTTCACTCTCTCAGTTTGTCCACTGGTTTGAGGATGATAGGCCGAACTGTGGAGCAGTTTAGTACCCAGGAATTTATGAAGTTCTTCCCAGAATTTAGATACAAATTGTGGTCCAGGATCCGACACTATAGTCTTTGGGATACCATGCAAACTGAGAATACGGGCGATGTACAACTCCGCATAGATATTGACGTGATATTTTACCTTGACCGGGAGAAAGTGGGCGATCTTTGTAAGTCGATCGATGATAACCCAGATGGAGTCAAAGCCTTTTGCGGTTCTGGGCAATCCCACAATGAAGTCCATACTGATGTCTTCCCATTTCCATGTTGGGATTGGCAAAGATTGTAATGGACCAGCAGTTTTCATGTGTATGGCCTTGACACGTCTGCAGGTGTCACACTTGGCCACATAGCGTGCAATTTCAATCTTCATTTTTGTCCACCAGTAATGTTGCTTTAAATCTTGGTACATCTTAGTGCTTCCGGGATGAATAGAATAGCGACTAAGATGTGCTTCATCCAGAATTTGCTGGCAGAGCTCTTCGTTCTTTGGCACAACTATGCGGTTTTTAAACCATATCACACCTTGATCGTCTTCTTTGAAACACTTGGCTGTTCCAGCCCTTATCTTTTCTCGTATGTGCTTCATACCCAGATTATACTTTTGAGCATCAATTATTCTTTGCAAAATGATTGACTCAAGCCTTAACTGATTTAGAGTCCCTTGTTGAATGATCCCCAGGTTTAGCTTTTCCATTTCTTGACACAAAGTGTTCTCGAAGGTCTTCGCCATAAGACAGTGGCAGGAAGTCTTACGACTCAATGCATCTGCCACCACATTGGCCTTGCCTGGGTGATAATGGATCTCCAGTTCATAGTCTTTAATGAGCTCAAGCCATCGTCTTTGCCTCATATTTAACTCTGACTGGGTGAAGATGTACTTCAAACTTTTATGATCTGTATATATGTGACAGATATTTCCCAGCAGATAGTGACGCCAAATCTTTAGGGCATGAACCACAGCAGCTAGCTCCAGATCATGAGTTGGATAGTGCTCCTCATGCCGGCGCAACTGCCTTGAAGCATACGCAATCACTCGGCCCTCTTGCATCAGTACACAGCCGAGCCCACTGCCAGATGCATCACAATATACGTCAAAAGGTTTAGTGATGTCCGGTTGAGCCAATACCGGAGCAGTGGTCAATAGTGTCTTCAGTTGCTCAAAGGCTTCATTGCACTTAGAAGACCAATTGAACTTAATGTCATTCTTCAATAAACTTGTGATTGGCTTCACAAGCTTAGAAAAATCTGGTATGAATCTGCGATAATACCCAGCTAGTCCAAGAAAACTCCGGACTTGGTGAACAGTTGTTGGGGGTTTCCACTCCAGAATATCTTTGACCTTGCTAGGATCTACCGCAATTCCTTTAGCTGATAACACGTGTCCCAAAAATTGAATTTCTTCCAGCCAGAACGCGCACTTGCTGAACTTGGCATATAGTTGGTGTTCCCTGAGGCGCGTCAATACAATCCGTAGATGCTGAGCATGGTCCTCTTCATTCTTAGAATATATCAAAATATCATCGATGAAGACTACCACGAATTTGTCCAACTCGAGCATGAACACCGAGTTCATCAGATAAGTGAAATGGGCAGGAGCATTTGTGAGCCCGAAAGACATTACCAAGTATTCAAACAATCCATACCGCGTAGTAAACGCGATCTTCGGTATATCCTTGGGCCGAATACGGATTTGATGATAGCCCGACCTGAGATCAATTTTGGAAAATACCCTCGCCCCAGTCAGTTGATCAAATAAGATGTCGATCCTGGGAAGGGGGTACTTATTCTTGATGGTGACCTCATTTAGGGGTCGATAATCCACGCACATTCTCAAGGTTTGATCCTTCTTCTTAACAAAAATGGCGGGACAACCCCACGGGGACGAGCTTGGCCGGATGAATCCTTTATTCAGTAGATCTTGCAATTGAATTTTCAATTCCGCCAACTCATTAGGGGGCATGCGGTACGATCTTCGGGAGATGGGAGCCGTACCGGGCTTTAGCTCAATTACGAATTCTACATCTCTTTCAGGGGGCAGTCCAGGCAAATCTTTCGGAAATACATCTGGAAACTCACATACTACCGGAATGTTCTTGATCTCCGGTACAATGGCTTCATAGACTCTACCAGAAGCTTTGGCTGGATTGGTTGCGGGGAGAGTCAAAAGAATCTCTTCTTGGTTATAGCTCAACCTGACGGTTCTGAGTTCAGTGTTGAGGATTGCCTTGTGTTGGGTTAACCAATTCATTCCCAAAATTACATCTATATCCTGGCCCTTCAGAACAATCATATTAGCAGGAAAGTTCCGTCCGGCCATTGTTACTGGCACACCATAGGCCACTTCTCTAGTATAAATATGTCCCCCAGGTGAATGTATTTTAAATCCCTCCTTTGATTCATGGTATGCAATATGATGTTGTTCCACAAACTTCTTGCTAATAAATGTATGTGAAGCACCAGAATCAAAAAGAATAATTGCTGGGTGACTGGCCACGGGAAACGTACCCATCATCACCGGCTCTCCTTCCGGTGTAGTAGCCACTTGAGTGTAATATACACGCCCCGTTTTCTTCGTATTCTTCCCCATAGCATTTCCTTTAGGCTGAGTTGATTTCCCAGATCCTTGCGGAGCATTAGATTGATTTTGCCTAGGATATGGGCAGTCTTTGATGAAGTGTCCCGACTTGCCGCAATTAAAGCACCCAGTTGAAGAACTAGGCAAGGCAGGGAATCGAGTGCCTGGGGCACCCGGCTGTTTTGGGGTAGTGGGAGCATTGTTGGGGCGGATAATAATAGGCTGCTTGAAGGGAAATGAAGGTGGACGAGAAAAAGTGCGATTTTGGTTTGAGGGTCGAATCACAAACTGTTGCTTCTTCGCCTGGCCCTGATTAGGCCTCTCACCACCGAATCCCTTATTCTTTCCAGAATTTGTGTATTTGGCTTCAACAGATAAGGCTGTACTGACAGCCTTTCCATACGTGAGGTCTATGCATGTGGCCATTTTCCTTTGTAGCCGATCATTCAGTCCCCGCATAAAACAGTTCTTCTTCTTTAAATCCGTATTCACCTGGTCGATAGCATACTGCGACAGGTGATTGAATTTGTTGAGATATTGAGTAATGGTATCTCCGCCTTGTTGTAACTTCATAAACTCCTCTTGTTTCATATGCAGCACTCCTTCGGGGATGTAGTGTTCACGGAAAGCTGCTTTAAACTCATTCCAGGTGACTTGATGGTTGTCAGGTTGAATAGCCATAAAATTTCCCCACCAGGTACTGGCGGGACCACGGAGTTGTTGTGCGGCAAACAACGGCTTCTGCGTCTCTGAGCAACGAAGAAGACCAAACTTTTGCTCGATAACCCGAATCCACTCGTCAGCTTCTAGGGGATCTTCTGCCTTGACGAATAGGGGTGGACGAGTTTCCGAGAAATCCAGATAGGTGGTCTCACGGGGACCCTGCGGATAACCTCTTGCTGCTTGCTGCTGGAACTGCTGCTGACCCGCCATTTCCCTAAGGAAGCGGGTATTATCGGCGGTGGCATTCACCAAGGCGGCGATCGCCTCAGCTAACGTGGGAGGAACTGGAGGTGGGTTTGGGGTAACATCCCGTCCCCCAGAAGTTCCTGCTGCGTCCTGTCCTCGAGTCCTGGTCGGCATCTGTGGCAAAAACATTTGAAGTTAACATAATGTGCCAGAGAAAACCTTCCATTTTACATTACTATAAAAAGTAATGATACAGACTCGATATTACATAACAGGATACAATACCCATTATACAAAGGTTCAACCTATTAACAGGATACAATACCCATTATACAACAGTACACCCTACAATACCCTACTACTCTACTTTTACTTCTATTACACCCTTATTCCTGCTTGCCATTACTCTTGGCGGCTTCATCGTCAGGTGTGGGAGTCCAGACATCAACCAACCTCAAAGAAGGAGGGGGCTCAAAAAGGTCTAACTCCCCACCCAGCGCACGTCCCGCAACGTGAGATGGTCCAGCTTCCGCCTCAGCAGGTGGCGCAGGCTCACTTGGGTGTAGTTGTGAGTATAGTATATGGACTTCCTCGTGCAATGTATTGCAGTAAACCTGCAGGTTATCAACAGTCGAGCTAAGTTCTTTAACACGGGCCTGAGCCCTTGCTTCCTTAGCACACATTAGCAAACGAGACTGCACGGCCCAGTCAAGTGCTAAGTCTCGATCAGCGAGTTGATCCTGCAAGTGTCGGATGTCCCTTCTCAGTTCGTTGATTCTATCTCCGTCAGCGACCCAAGCATCAGTCCTATGTTGCAGTGCTGCCTGAAGTCGACTTACACGAGCTTCAAGGTCTCCGATGGGGTCGTTACTTCCACTGCTGCTGCTTTCATGTCGGGGAGCCAATTGATGCCGAGGCACCCCAATTGGTCCCGTAGACTTGCGTGCCGTTAGCCTGGTACGTGGCGGCATCTTTCTAAGGGGGAAAATGTTATTAGTAAGATTCTTAGCATGATGCATGTATAATTACAGAATCAACCTTAGTCGATTCAACCTTCTATATGTTGCACTCTTCCTATCTGGTCTTTAAGATAGACTTCTTCAGAATACTTAGGTAAGAAGAGAAAAGAATTTTAGGTAAGACTTTCGAAACTCCTTTTGAAGATGCCTCATAATATCTGCCAAGAAGGGCTACGCTCCGATACCAGCTGTGACGGAACCTCCCAAGTAATTAGGCCCACCTACAGTTGTCCTTGTCTCACAGACATCAGACAACCCTGTAGGTGCCCCTGAACTACTTGACAAGTTCGGTATCTTTCCTTACCTTACCAGGAACGTCTCACCCGTCTTGTAGACATTACAGAACATCGGAGATGAAGAAATGCGGAAGCGAATTACATAATCTTACATTTATTTCAAAAGCAAGCTTAAGTTACGTTATTACAGACCAGACTAAACGTGAGTGCAGAGTAGTAGTATTATACAAACCAGGGAGGCACAAACTCCTCCCGAGAAGCTAAAAGCAAAAGATCTTAAGTGGAGGATCGAGTCCTCCCGCACTTCAGTCTTGATTTTCTTCTTTTGGAACCACCTTGGCACAGAAGCAGCAAAAGTCTGCTACTTCCTCACCTAAAAACAACGAAGGGATAAACCCTGAGTATGGAATTACTCAGCAAGTCTTACCCGACTAAAGAAAAGACTCTCAAGGGTATGCTGGTTATGTGGGAGTCAAGGTAAGGCTTTTCAATATTCAAAGACTCTGTTTTGCAGAAATGCTTACTAAAGTGGATCCTTAAAAATCCAGTTTTAATTTGTCAAGTTAAGTAAAATTACCTGCACTAGAGTTCTTTCTACCCTAGTTCAATCACTGGTCCTGCACTAGCCAATTTCTTAACAAGAGCCCATCGTCTTTAGTGGAATGCTACGTGTAGGGTAGTGACCAAGTCTTCATGACCGCGAAGGTACGGCGATCCGAATCGATTATACTCAGCTGAGGATCTCCAATCACACGACATATGTAGCACTTAACCCTTGCATATGTCAACCCGCCACCGGGGTTCTTAAGACCGGATCAGGTTCACGCAGACCGAGAGCACAGATACACCACCGTCCAGCCTCTTGCCACGGAGGGTACACGCTACTCTCGCCACCGCTCCACGCCCATCTCGTGTTGTCTTATTCCGGCCTTAGTCTGCCCGAGGCAAGGCTTACCCATGACGAGGCATGTGACCAGCTAAAGGGTCCTCGATCAACAAGCCTACATCGAGAAGGTCCTTAATCGACTCAGACGGAGACACTACACCGAGACTCTCTTCTCGTGCAAGTCACCCACCCGGTCTCAACTTAATCATTTAACCCAAAACTTGGTACCTGGCAGAGGTACATCTTTTCCGATGTTGAACCTATCAAGGCCTTTGATAGATCCATCATCAAGTTTTATTTTCGAAAAACATCCCACCCACTTTTGCCACATCATATTTTGTAAAAACAAAACCTTTTGTTTTTCTAAAGCAAAGCTAAGCATCAAAAAGCTTTTGTAAAACAGGTGATCAAGGAAGGTAATCAAATTCAAGGAAGGTAATGCAGGAATGGTTTTATCAAGCAACTCCTATCACCTAATGCAGCAATCAAGTGAGAAAGATTTTGAAATAGCAAGGGAGGTGGCAAATGCACCGGGGCTTGCCTTCGTTTACAGGTGATTCGGGTTCGGATCCACAGATGTCGAAGTAGAAACTATTCCCGGCCTGGGATTCCGAAGGTGGTTGTACTTGCTCTTCAGTGACTTCTATCTCTTCTTCACGTTCTAATCATAGCCATTCACAAGTATAAGAATGGATGCCATGGGATGCTCATGAGGATGCAAAGATATCATAAATTTATTATTTATGTCTTGAATACAACTTGCCTTCACGGAGTTCCGGGAACTTAGGGTTTCCGGAGTCGGTAAAGGAGTTCATAGGGCAGGGGGGTGTTTTGGGGTTTGGTGATCAAACAAGGTCCAAATCAATTCAAACTTTACCCAAGGCTTCTAAATATTGTATAACACTCATATAAAAATTTTGGGCATTTTAGGACCTATCAATTATTTTCTAAAAATCTATAACCAAGACTTTTAACTACTTTAAATACCCTAAAATTTCTTACTTCCACTAAAAATCACAAACTTATTTTTATTAAATACTAGGGAAAATAACAAACCTAGGAAAATTAGTTTCACCATTTTAGCATTTTTCTACATTTTTCTACATATTTTTGAATCTCTGCTGAAAAGAAAAAGGAAAAGAATTAATAGAACCGGGCCGGATTCAGCCCAGCGGCCCAGGTCCAGAGAGGAAAGCGTCCGCGCGCGGCCGCGCCCTGGCGACTTTGTAAAAAGGGCCCCGAGTTTTTGTCAAACAGCAAACGAAGTCATTCACTGTTTCTACGTATCACTGACAGTTTACACGGGGGTCCTCCACGTTCTATTTCTTCGCAGACCAAGGTCCACGACGGCGTCGAGCGCGGAGAAGCTCCGGCGAGGTTCTATACCGGCCGATTGGGGCAACAGCTAGGTTCTCCGAGCAACATAAATGAAATTGGGGCTACCTTAATCATTTCCCCTAACCTAATTGCATCCAAGACCAACTAAGGAGCTTTGGCCACGGTGACCGAGAGCATGGCGGCTAGATCGTCGTGTTCCCGGCGACTGGTGGTCTCCTAGTTTAAATTGAAGGCTCGGCAAGCATCACAGAGTAACCAGGATGCTTAAACAAGGGAGAGAGAGATGAACTAACCTGGAAAGGGCTGGCCGCGGTGATGGGTGGTTTACGGTGGCGGAGAGGGATTTGGGGCAAAACCAAAATTCAGGCTCTCGGAGGCACGATTGCTAGCGATTGTTGGTGGCCGAGGGGGTGATGGCGTTACGCAGCTAGGGGAGGGCTCAATTTATAGGCGGAGTGAACGGTGGCCGTAAATTTTGGACGAGCAACGCGGCGGCCGGAGGTGAGGAAGAAGCCTGGCGCGGTGAATACGTGGCTACTGCGGTGGCAAGCTTCCCGGCGACGACGGGACGGCCCAAGAAAGTCACGGTGACACGGTAGAACGCTAGGCCACGCGGCGTACGGCCGGGAGGCGGCGGTCACCGGCGAGGTAATCCACTCGGCCGCAAAGAGGGAGAGAGAGCCACGGAAGTCACCGGAGTGATCGCCAGCGCACGGGCGGTGAAGATCTTTTAACGCCGCGAAGTTATCCACATCCCCGAGCACGAATCGTGACGCCGGCGACGTGAATCACGGCGGAAAGCCACCGGCGGTGAAGACAGCCGTGCTGGCGACCTTATCTGATTCAGTTACTGTACCATGGGAAACACTTATTTAGAGCGACTGACAGAGCACTTTGGAGCTCCAATTTCTCTTAATTCCATGTGGCAACAGGTCCAAGTTTCTGCATCAAAGTTATAGTGCTACATACCAGCTACAACTCGACTATAAGGTTTAAACTTATTTGAGCACTGGATCTTAGTCTAGATGTCCCTTAATGTTGGATCAAGGTCACTGTCCAACTGAAGTTCAGTCTCTACCTGCCTGACAGTCCAACTTCAGGAGTGATTATCTTCAGTTTTTCCTTAACAACAATGCTCACACCTTTAAGCAAAGTTGTTCTCCTACAGTTGAGCTTCAATTTTGATGTGGTCACCTAGGGCAAAAACTCTATGCTTTGAAAGTCACAAGGGCTCAAAGTTGTGCTCACAACACTGATTTCAGACTTAGGCTATATAGAGGTCAAGTGGCACTTTTTGCAAATAAACCCAAAACTTAGGGTTTTGCTTTCAAGTCCACATATTTGTGAACCAAAGGACTTAAGATACTTATTTGGCTTGTTTTTTTGCACTTTAGTCCAAAAGTGGACCAATTTTGCATATAAGCCCCTAGGGTTTGATTTTATGGTTTTCCAGGGTTTTAATTAGGGTTTCTGGTATCCCAGGGGTACAAAAGTGATTCAAGTTTATTCTTAGGGTCATTTTATGACTTTTACCCCTAAGCTTTTAGGTTTTCTTAACTTGGGTTAAGTTTTACCCCTTTAACCACTATTTAGGGTTAAGTTCCTTAACCAAGGTTCTATTTGCAAAACACTTAAAACAATACAACTTGTTTGAAATTTTTGCCTAGTGAATGCACTCTAGGTGTGTCAAACATATGCAATGCAAATGCTTATGATGTCATGCTCAAGTTTTAGTTATAGTAACACCAGGGGTGTTACAGACAGCCCACATTATCTGCTTTTTAAATTTCAGGTAACCTGAATTTGATCAAACCAGATGGATGGGATACACATGTAACTGATTAAATTATAAAAGCTCCTTAAATATCCCATATTTATTGTCTTAAGGGAAAGAGACCTAATTGAAATCAACTTACTGGAGATTACGCCTACGGATGGTAGACTCTTCATCATCGCCTAGAAGAAGTGTCCTCTAGAGAAAAGTCAATTAGAAACCGATAGCCAAGTTATAATGGCACCTGCGATGCTCTAAAAACGTGGTAGGGTGCCTACATGTCATTTTCTTGCTAATTTTGCCAGGGAAATTGCAAAAAACTAAAGCAGCATTAGTTTCAATGGTGCTTTTGAACTTAAATGAGTACATAAAAAACCTCTGAGAAGACATACTGCATATAAAGAATATGTCCTTAAAATTTAACATGAATTCTTAATCTTTCACATTGCATTGGTGATTGGTGACACTCTAGGGGCCTGTTTGGTTGCTACCTTGCCAGGCAGCTCGCCGGCCAGGCAATTATCCTAGCCCCATGCGACCAAAATCGGACGCCTGGGATGGATTCCTGGGCCAGGCAGCTCCGTCCAGGAGCCATCCAAATAAGCCCTAGAAGCATGTACCACTCAGACAACTCATCATTTGGATTAATATCATCAAAGTCCAGGCATAATCACGTACCTCCTCTTCAGCAGCTTGTCTAATGTTGTCTTTTGCTTATAAGTTAGCATTCCTCAGGCTAATACGAAGCCTGCTAAAATGTTCAAGGTTTATATAAAAAAGAAGGCTAAAAAGGATAACAAAAGTAAACAAACTCCAAGTCTCCAAGAATATCTTACTTCTTGTATTGTTCATCCCATGACTTCAAGGTTGCTTGACCAGACTGCACCTCATCAAAAGTGGGAAGCTGTTGTGCTAGAAGATCAAGCTGGAACTGCAGTGACTTCAGCAACTGCAGAGCATCCTGTGCAGAACCATTCAACCTTGGAAGATTTTCAACAGCTTGTGTGACTCCATCCATCCTAATATCTTAATGAATCAAGATCAGCAGATTTAACATGCTGGCATGTGAAGAAAGGACAACTGAAAACTTGTAACATAAACAGAATTTAGTCTTGATACATGAATAAGTGCACTCTTGAAAACTTAAGTTCCTTCTGGAGGAACAAAAAATCCTCATGGAGGAGGATTTCCTTAGCAGTACATAAACGAATATCCATGGCATGTGGAGTACATTTCGGGTTGATGTAAAACATCTATATTCCTTACAATGAAAGAAGTAATTATAACGCAACTACACAACATGTACCACCATCCTAAGCATTCCCTTGTCGGAGACATCCTAAAAGATTACATTCTCTATATTTTTTTCCTCTTCAACAACATTCTCTAAATCATGTCTTTTATACACAAATACCTATATTAGAGACATTTTTAATTTGTCCTATAAATTTAGTAGACCGTTTAAAGGACGCTGCCGGAGGGAGTAGAGGATGACCTCATCCTCTAAATTTAGGGTATAGGACCCTTTAGAGGTCCGTGTTGGAGTTAGTCTTATATGTTGACTTTGATTCTCATTGATTGTCTACCATTTAACTGAACGTACCAATTTGCTCGTTAGTACTTTCCCTATCTCTAAGAATCAATGTTATCTGAT
Source organism: Zea mays (assembly GCF_902167145.1). Lineage (NCBI taxonomy): Eukaryota > Viridiplantae > Streptophyta > Magnoliopsida > Poales > Poaceae > Zea > Zea mays. The sequence continues at coordinate 166,368,348 of NC_050102.1, forward strand.
TAGATTAGAAATTGAGTGTATCTTATCCTTTGGTGAAGTATGATAAGGTGATTCATCCTCTCATATAGGTTTTGTGGCTGCCTGAAATACGTAGATGGATCCGCTCCAAACTAATGATGTTCGTTCTTCATTAAAAGAACTGTCCAACATCACTGTTGAAGGTATGTCTACTAATAATATAAGATGCCTTATTTGACATTTCAATAAGGTTTTAAAAAATAAAACCTATAATGGTTTAGTAGGATGTGCGGATGCAAGGCAATGTAAACGGGAAAAGGAAAGAGCACGATACGCGGCGATGAGTGATGAAACAAAAAAATGAATTGAAGAAACGTCGTGCGTCACGCAACAAAGAAAATGTTGTACACCATGAGTATTCAAAAGTGTTAGATCCAAAGGAACGTAAGAGAATCCAAGAAAGAGCTCGATGTGCAACTCAAACTAAGGAACAAAGGACGTTGCGTAATATGAAACCATGTCAAAAGAGAGCAAGGGAAAACTATAGAATAAGACAACAAGTTATGCTAAGTCAGGACTCAATCGCCATTGAGAACCCTACTTTTACCCCGGAGCTTGTGTGGAGTTCAACAGATGCTCAAGCACCTACTGGGTCTCTATTTAGCTCCGAGCTCATGGCTATTCCTGAATTGATCCCAACTCCATTTGTTCCTACTCCATCGGTGACTGAGGATGTTGAGACAAAGATACTGACAAAGTCTCCTAGACGACAAAGACATCCGTGTACAGTCCCTGCCACAAATAGTGACAAAATGACCGAAGGAGTAGACGTTGGGAAGCAGCACTTGACATCTTCGACTATTACCACCAATGGTAATTACAAGCTCATTCCATCATTAGTTCCCTAATTATTCTTAGTGGTTAATATGATTAAGGTGTGCTCTTTACAGAGGATGCTGATGAGACTGTACTTTTTAAAGAAGATGATGATGACGAAGAAGGATACCTATTCGCTGGGCAAGGTACTTACGTAATGTTTTTATATAGGATATATGATTTAAAAGTTTCTAAAGTTGTATGTCTTATCCCTTGTTCTTTCAAAACAAATTTAGATGGTGAATCTGGTGAGGATATTGAGATTGATGAAACCCAAGATGCCTTTATTGTCAACCCTGACGTACCTGACTTGTACGACAAGGTGTATAGTAACATACCTGAAGAAACACATTTGCTGAGCACTGTTGCTGACTGCGATTACTGCAAAGCGAAGAAGTTTCAGTATGAACCACCTGGATTTTGTTGTCGTAATGGACAGATTAATTTAGCCGCATTCGAGACACCGCTCCAGCTTAGGAGGTTGTGGGAGTCTGCAGATGCTGATGCGAGGCACTTTCGTGATAACATTCGATTTTTTAACGGCCATTTCTCGTTCACTTCTCTATATTGTTGCCTTGACAGAATGACTACAAACATGGATTGTGGTATCTATACGTTTCGTGCACATGGCATGATGTACCACAACGTAAGGTCGTTCGGTAGGGAAGTTGGGGCAGAACATAAACACCTTGAACTCTACTTCTACTATGATGATCCCAGCCTCGAGCATAGATATCGTAAATGTCGTCAACAACAATTTGAGAAAGACAAGGCAGTTATTAAACAATTGGTTGAAATACTTAAGGGAAATCCATACTCTGAGCACCTTAGGAGTATGGGGCACGTTGATAACATTGAAGACTACCACATCGCCTTGAACCTTGACCAAACGCTGAACCAAAAGTTATATAATTCACCCATTACTTCGGAGGTAGCTGCAATTTGGATTGAGGGGAGTGAACGTCGAGGTCAATTCAGTAATAGTGTTATGCTACATGGGAAGGATAGGTCAAGCCACGGCATCCGTTCATATCATGGATGCTATGATGCACTATCATATCCATTGTTCTTCCCTAAAGGTGAACTTGGATGGCATGCCAATATTCCTAAGTCCAATGTTTCCATGGACGAAGTAGACGCGTATCGCGATCAACATAGGAGAAGTGATGCAAACAATGATGATACAGGTTAGTTCTTTCTTTGTGATTCTTATATAATCCTTTGTTAAATATGTTTTTAGCAACACTAATTAATAAACCTTGCTGTTGCAGAACGACCTAGCCATCTATGCGTGTCTGTACGTGACTATTACTGCTACAGATTCCAAATTCGTCCAAGTATATTCAATCCAATACTTCATGGGAAGCGGCTTTTCCAACAGTTCGCGGTTGACACCTACATCAAGATTGAGAGCTCTCGTTTGGATTTCATACGTAAAAATCAAGACAGATTAAGGGCGGATCTATACAAGGGTTTGGTAGATAGCTTGCATGAAGGCGAGAACAGAGCAGACAAAATTGGAAAGCAAACTGTGTTGTCTACATCATTTATCGGTGGTCCTCGTGACATGAGACGTCGGTATATGGATGCTATGGCCCTTGTGCGGAAGTTTGGGAAGCCAGACATATTCCTCACTATGACGTGCAACCCCAATTGGGATGAAATAACCAGAGAGCTTCTCCCTATGCAGTCACCACAGGATCGTCCGGACCTTGTTGTTCGCATATTCCGTGCAAAACTAGAGGAACTGAAGAAGAGACTGACTAAGCATCATATTCTTGGAAAAATCCGAGCTTATGTCTATGTCGTGGAGTTCCAGAAGCGAGGTTTGCCTCATGTCCATTTCCTACTCATCATGCAGAGAAAGTACAAGCTAACTTGTCCCGATCAGTATGATCACCTTATCTCCGCTGAGATCCCTGACAAGAAGAAGTACCCTGAACTATACAAGATGGTTATCAAGCATATGATGCATGGACCGTGCGGGTTGCTAAATCCTAAATGCCCATCCACTAAGGGCCGTGCTTCATGCAAAAACCATTATCCTAGAGCTTTTAGCAATGCAACGTCTCAAGGAAAGGATTCATATCCTATTTATAGGCGTCATGATGATGGGCGTAAGGAAACGGTTCGAGGTTGTGAATTGGACAACAGATGGGTCGTCCCTTATAACCCTTACCTCCTCCGGCTCTTCAACTGTCACATCAATGTTGAGGCGTGCGGGAGCATCAAGGCTGTCAAATACTTGTTCAAATACATATACAAAGGCCACGATCGTGCGTCTGTGGCTGTGACAGATGCAAACAAGGCTGATGGTGACGTTGATGAGATCAAGCAGTATAGAGATGCTAGGTGGGTGACCCCTCCAGAAGCCCTTTGGAGGATATTCAGCTTTGATCTAAGTCAAAACTCTCCACCAGTGATGCAACTGCAGCTCCATCTTGAAAACATGCATATGGTGTCATTTCACGAGCGTGCTAAAGTAAATCATGTTGTCCAACGTCCAGGTGCTGATAGGTCAATGCTTACGGCATATTTTGAGGCAAATAGGCTACACGAAGAGGCTCGGGGCATCCTTTACCGTGATTTTCCTGAGTGGTACACTTTGCAGCAGGGCAAGGTGTGGCAAAGGAGGAAACGAAACACGGGTGGACAGGTTGGTAGAATAGTCTCTGCTCATCCAGCTGAGGGGGAGCGCTTTTATCTTCGACTTCTCTTAAACCATGTGACGGGTGCTACCTCCTATGTGGATATAAGGACAGTAGATGGTGACACACTACCAACTTTTCGTGAGGCAGCACAAATGAGGGGACTGCTTGAAGCAGACGACACAATAGATGAGTGTCTCAACGAAGCCGCTATTTACCAAATGCCGTCAGCACTACGAAGGTTGTTTGCAACAATACTGGTATACTGCGAGCCGAACGATGTGGCAGAATTATGGCAGAGACACCTTGACTCAATGTCAGAGGACTATCACCGTAGTACTCAAAGCACAACCCATGTGCAGCAGATGGTCTTGATTGACATTAGAAACATTTTGCAGTCAATGGGTAAAGACATAAAGACATTCCCTCTCCCTGCTATCATTGATAGATATGACGATTCACATGGTACTGATAGAGAGATTTATGAGGAGGAAAGTATAGTGCCGACGACAGAAGACGTTGCTCTGAAAGAAACCCTAAATGAGGAGCAGAGGTCTGCCTATGATAAGATCCTATCTGTCGTTGACACCAATAACGGTGGAGTGTTCTTTGTGGATGGGCCTGGTGGGACTGGAAAGACCTATCTGTATAAGGCACTGCTTGCGGCACTACGCAGTCAGGACAAGATTGCAGTTGCAACAGCTACATCTGGTGTTGCGGCTTCCATATTGCCTGGGGGGAGGACTGCCCATTCACGCTTCAAGATACCACTTACTATTGATGATGGTGTTGTATGTAGCTTCACGAAACAAAGCGGGACAGCAAAGTTGCTACAAAAAGCATCGCTCATTATCTGGGACGAGGCATCGATGACTAAGAGACAAGCAATTGAGGCGCTAGACAATAGCATGCGTGATATAATGGGACGGCCTGAGCTGCCCTTTGGTGGGAAGACTGTTGTGTTCGGGGGTGATTTCAGACAAGTACTTCCTGTTGTACGCAAGGGGTCAAGGGCTCAGATAGTTGCTGCCTCTCTACGGAGTTCTTACCTCTGGGAATCCATGTGCCATCTAAAGCTTGTTCAAAACATGAGGGCACAGAGCGACCCATGGTTTGCAGAATATTTGTTGCGCGTTGGTGGTGGAACTGAGGAAGCGAACAACGATGGTGATGTTCGTCTTCCAGATGAGGTATGTGTGTCATATACTGGTAATGACCGCGACCTTGATAGACTGTGTTGGAACTTGCTCTCAGCAGCAAAGAAGCCAACAAGAGTGAACAGTGGTGACAACAGGGTTGCGTGCTCGGGGGCAATAGCTCTGTTGATCTAGCCTCTCACGGGCACTGTGCGGGGGTATTTATAGGTATCTGAGTGCCCGGCGCCTTGTGTTAAGGACGCATGTGCCCTCAGACACCTAGTTTATCCCCAGAATATTCCCATAAAGCAGGGTTACAAGCTGTAATTACAAGCATGTCTTTACAGATTAGGCCCGTAACACAAAGGCGGCCACGTAGGGCCCGTTACAATGGGCCAGATCACACGTGGGCCTCGGAGCTGAACGAGGCCGCGTTGCGGGATAACTTCGTCGCCGGTCTTCGTCTGGTGCCGAATCGAGCGAAGGGTATCCCTGCCTGTTCTGTCTCTGTCTGACCAGCGGTTATCAGCGAAGGCCTCGAGCGAAGGGTGGCGTCTTTGCCTTCGCCCCAACATTTGCCCTCCGAGGGACCAGTTCGACAAAGTCACCTGGTGCCGAAGACGTCGCTAGATGGCGGAGACGCTGCCCTCGCTCGAAGTGGTTCCGCGGGGGTTTTTGATGGGACCGTTGATGGACGGCGTACTGTTGGATTGCGGGTTTCCCGAAGCGTCGCGCCCTGTCGGATTGCGGGTTTCCCGAAGAGCCGCGCCCTGCCTATAAAAGGGGGCGGGGGTTGGCGCTGTTTGAACTTTGCCTTCCGCGCTCCGTGAAAACCCTAGCCGCCCGCCGTCTCGCTGCTCCTCTTCTTCCGCTGTCCTCTTGCTCGCCGGAGTTCTGGCTCGAGTGAAGCAGACCGCCCGCCGCCGCCGACGGTACGTAGCAATGCCGTCTTCCTCTTCTTCCGCTGCTACTACGCCGCTGGCCGCCGCCTCGTCTGAGGAGACGTTGAGTAGCTTGATGGTGGAGGAGTTGCGCGCCGGCGACTCTGTTGATTTTGGTGTGTCACGGATGACGTCAGCTCGCGTTGAAGATATGCAGCGATTGGGCTACTTTGGCGGCGGAGTTGCTCGTGCTCCGGGGACGGAGGAAGTCCCCGAGCCGGAGGGTGAATTGGTCGTTTTCGAGGCGTTCTTCGCCGCCGGTCTCCGCTTGCCTGCGCACCGGTTTGTTGGCGAAGTCCTGCGTAGATTCAACGTTCAAATACATCAGTTGACACCAAATGCTGTGGTGGCACTGGCGAAGTATGTCTGGGCGACGACTTCGTACGGCGGACAGCCGTCGGTTGAAGTTTTTGCGAAGTATTATTGTTTGCATTGGCAGAAGAGGATGATTGGGGACGAAGTCGCCCAGTTCGGGTCATGCACATTTACGCCGAAGACCGGCAAGACCACAATGCAAGTAGTGGAGTTGGTTCCGTGCGCCCGCAACAAGTGGGGCAATTGGAATGAATTTTGGTTTTACGTTGCTGAGGCTACTGTCGAAGGCCATGAAGGACTCCCTGTGTCTGAGATGTGCTCTCATTATTACTCTGCGTATCCGCCCTTTGAAGTGGCGGAGGAAGATGCAGACGAAGGGGCCCTTCGGTGCGCCGCCGGTCAGAGCAGTGGGTGTGATTTAGTTGAAGAGTTCGTGGCGTACGGGGTGTGGCCCTTGGCGTACGGCTGGGCGCTGGGCGAAGTGTGCCCTCGCCAGATGCCTTTTCACGGAGGAAGGGTGGTGCGAAGCCCTGCCTTCGCACTTAATCTGCGAAACCGCGACCCGGCCGCGTTTGTGCGCGATGCGGAGGACGGGGCGGTGCGGCTCGTGGGGCGTTACGTGCCGAGGATGGAAGGCCAGCGCAGCTTTGATATCCGCGGGTCAAATGATCGTTTGAACAGGGTCTTCGAATTAAATCAATTGCCATACGACGGCTATCCTGGTCAAGACGAAGCGGACCGCCGTGGAAAGAAACCGGCGGTGGAGACTGGAGGCAACCCTACGCTGGCGGCCGCCCCTTCCTCAAAAAAAGAGAAAATTAGGTACTGCGATGGGAGGACTTGGGGTGTCTGATAGTTTTGCTAGAGAGTTAATGAGGACGTGCGCCGCCCCGGGGGAAAGGATGTCTTCGCCCGAGCTCCGGGAGTCTTCGGCTCGGATGCTGAGGGTTACCGGGGGTTGCTGGCCTAGGAATGTTCCTATCCCCTGCGCGGCTGGCGAGGACTGTTTTACATCTCGTATGGTTCGTCGGTGGAGAGTTTTTCCTTACGGGTGGAATATCGGTGCTGTTGTGTGGGCAGTGATGGACAAGGATCGCCAAGGTGCGGCGCAAAAACGCCAGGCGACTGTCAGGCTGCATGAAGCGAGGCCGAAGAGGCAGCGGGGGGCTGCGAAGGCTGCGGCCTCCGGCGGAGGCAAGCCGCCGCTGGCGGCGAAGGCGGGCGCCTCTGCACCTAGCAAGGCGCCGGAGGCAACGGCGGGCGCTGGAGGCTCCAAGTCAACGAAGGTGGTGCCGCCGGCCAGCGGAGTGGCGGAGGCCTCGAAGGCGGCCCGAGCGTTGCCGTTGTCGGGCAAGCGCGTTGCCGACTTCGGCACCGATATCACTGTAGACGACTATCTTGGTGGTAAGTCGTTGGCCTATTATTATTTTTATATTATTTTTTTTTAAATTCGAAGATGTGTTGCAGGGTCGGACGAGGGGCAGCTTGCTATGGTTGCGCCTGGCGCGGAGACCGCGACGGCGGCCATAGTGCCGAGGGCGAGGGGCGAGGCCCTTGGCGCCGGAGGCGAGGTGTCGGCCCTCGCGGTGGTTAGGGACGAGGCGAGCGCAGTGACCCGCCGGCTGAAGGGAGTGACGGAGGCGCTGAGTCAGGCGACGGAGGCGCTGAGTCAGGTCCGCTGAGTTATACTCTCTCCCCCACCTCTTTCTTTTGGGGCAACGGCCTTACGTACTGCGTCGCGGCTCTGCAGGTGGCTGACTTCGCCAGCCGTACTGCGTCGGGGGCCCTCACGGCAGCTGTGTCTGCCGAAGTCGAGAGACTTCGGACACAACATGCTGACGCTGTCCGTGAGAAGTCGGCCTCCGACAGCAAGTGCCGTAAGCTGACGGACAGGGTGGCTGCCCTGGAGAGGGAGAAGGCTGACCTCCGGCGCCAGCTAGCGGCGGAGAGGAGGGAAGCCAACGAGGTCGTCGCCAAGGGGCAGGCTACGCAGGCGGAGGCCAAGCTGGCGCGGGCGGAGGGCAATCTTGCCAAGGAGCTCGCCGAACATCTGCAAGAGCGGCTCACCGCCCTGGAGAGCCGCGCGAAGGAGGCCGAGGCCACGATGCATGCGGAGGCCGAACGGACGCGCACGCAGCTTATGGATACATATCGTGAGCTGGGTGCGCGGACCGGTGACTTCGAGGTGCCGGACCGAGAGCCCGGGCTTCGCTGTCTGCACTGGGTGCGGGAGGAGCTGCTGGAACTTCCAGCCGTCGCGGGGGGGTTGATGCCGTACGCCTCCCTGGTCACCTGCGAGGGGGCGATGAACGCGCTCTCCCGCGAAGGGTGCCGGCACTTCGAGGCCTTCGACCAGATGGATGAAGAATTTGAGCGAGATATCTATAAGGTCGAAGACCCCGTAGTGAAGGAATCCGCCGGGGCCCTTTATGACCGGATGTGGGGTCTATACGGTCGTGAGGTGGTCAGGGAGCGGGCCGAGACTGCGAGGGCTCAGGTAACGTTGTTGTTTGTTTGGCGTTTGCTGTATGCAGGTTGTGCGTGTGTTTGCTGAATCTGTGTGTCTTGTCCTAGGCGGAGCGCGGCGAGCGGGTGGACGACTTCGGGGCTCTGAACAGCGCGCTGCCAGACCCGGAGCCGACCCTCGCGGAGGCTGTGACTGGGGTCGCCCTGGAGCCAACCCCGGAGACCACAGCGATCGCGACGGCTGCCCCCACATCCGCTGTGGCCGGCGAAGACCTGCCCCCGAAGGTGGCCGAAGGCGCCCCTGATGCCCCCGCAGCTGCTGTGCCGAGTGCTGAAGATCCCGCGGTGGTGGCGGCGGAAACAACGGCGGAGGCAGCGGCGGAGCCAACGGCGGAGCCAACGGCGGAGGCTCCCGCAGCGGTGGCGGCGGAAACAACGGCGGAGGCAGCGGCGGAGCCAACGGCGGAGGCTCCCGCAGCGTCAGGGCCTTCGCAGGTGGCGTAGTAGGTGTTTAGGGTTGGGGAATTTTTGGATGCTGTGCTGAATTTTGGTTGCTGCGCAGGTTCAAGATTTTGGGCCTGTGCACGCAACCGCTACTACTGAGTTTTTGGCGGCTTCGACCGCGGAAGGTAGGAATGAATATGGTGGGTCTGTATCTGAGTTTTTTGATTTTACTGACTCTGGGAGCTCGGTTGAGTGGACTGAGGAGTCGTCGGAGGAGGACTTGGATTATTTTGCGGCCCTGGACGTGGCTGCGGCGGAGGCTTCGCCACACGCCGCGGATGCGCCAGACGTGCCAGGTCCTAGCACCGGGCGCCGACGGCGAAGGGCGGTTGCAAAGCGTAGGGTTTGTGCGGAGGAAGGGGCTCGGCTTCGCATGAGTGGGGCTGGTCGGCAGGAGCTGTTGTCTTTGCCGGCCGCCGTGGGTACAGGGGAAGGGGAACTGCGAAGTCTTTTTGCGGGTGAGGAGCTTAGGATAATGTTATTTAATTATAGGGAGATGGGAATTATTCCTAAGGTTGAGCCGATGTAGAGTGTGGCGCCCTCGCTTATATATGTGTAAAGGCTTGTAAGATGAAGTTGTGTGCCCTCGCGTGCCTGTGCCTGCAAGGGCGTTGTGTACTTTGTATGGTTTGGTCGTGCTATGCTGGTGTGATTATAGTCGGTCTTAGCGCAGACGGTTTGATGCTGTCGTTTCTGCTTTTGTTGTACTGGTTCGGCTGCGCCCTTAGGCGGCTTCTGCGCGGAGTCTTTGCGATAGACTTCGGGTTTTCTCGCACTTGTTGTGCTTAGTCCGGCTGCACCCTTAGGCGACTTCTGCGCGGATAGTCTTCGCGATAGACATCGGATTTTTTTCGCACTTGTTGTGCTTAGTCCGGCTGCACCCTTAGGCGACTTCTGCGCGGATAGTCTTCGCGATAGACATTGGATTTTTTTCGCACTTGTTGTGCTTAGTCCGGCTGCACCCTTAGGCGACTTCTGCGCGGATAGTCTTCGCGATAGACATCAGATTTTTTTCGCACTTGTTGTGCTTAGTCCGGCTGCACCCTTAGGCGACTTCTGCGCGGATAGTCTTCGCGATAGACATCAGATTTTTTTTTCGCACTTGTTGTGCTTAGTCCGGCTGCACCCTTAGGCGACTTCTGCGCGGATAGTCTTCGCGATAGACATCAGATTTTTTTCGCACTTGTTGTGCTTAGTCCGGCTGCACCCTTAGGCGACTTCTGCGCGGATAGTCTTCGCGATAGACATCAGATTTTTTTCGCACTTGTTGTGCTTAGTCCGGCTGCACCCTTAGGCGACTTCTGCGCGGATAGTCTTCGCGATAGACATCAGATTTTTTTCGCACTTGTTGTGCTTAGTCCGGCTGCACCCTTAGGCGACTTCTGCGCGGATAGTCTTCGCGATAGACATCAGATTTTTTTCGCACTTGTTGTGCTTAGTCCGGCTGCACCCTTAGGCGACTTCTGCGCGGATAGTCTTCGTGATAGACATCAGATTTTTTTCGCACTTGTTGTGCTTAGTCCGGCTGCACCCTTAGGCGACTTCTGCGCGGATTTGTCGCACGCGAGGGTGGCTAGCGCTTAGCCTCGCGGTGACCTCGGATTGGTCGAATATCGAAGGACGTCGTCGCGGTCTGTTTTCGACGCATGTTTTTGCGGGGGATTTTTCGCACATATATTACATGGCTCCGCCTCGTTAAAAACCTCACCCCCCGGGAGGAAAAGAGTGCGGGCCGGTACAAGATTGTTTTTTGGCGAATTACAAGGGCGAAATCAGCCCCGATTAGTCAGACAAAAAATTTGCGGAGGTTGTCGATGTTCCAGGAGTGCTCGAGGTCCTCGCCGTTTGGCGTTGTGAGCCTGTAGGCGCTGGGGGATGCTTTTGTCTTGACTATGAAGGGGCCCTCCCACTTGGGCTCCAGCTTTCCCCTGGACTCCGTCCGAGCTGTTCGGACGAGTACGAGGTCCCCTTCGCTGAACTCTCTCGGGATGACTGCGTGGTCGCGCCATGCTTTGGTCTGGGCTTGGTATTTGTTTAGGGCCTGTAGGGCGAAGACCCGGTCTCCGTCAATAAGATCTTTTGAAGTTGGCTCGTCCACGTCGGGGACGGCTGACGGAACTGTACGCGGGGACCCATGCTTTATTTCTTGCTGGGAATACTGTCTTCGGTGGGCTCTTGGTGGGTGGATTGGGTGAGGGCGAGGGCCTTGCCCTTCCTTGCGGCAAGCAGTGCTGCCTTTGCAGCCTCGTCAGCCTTCGGGTTAGCTCTCTTGGGTGCCATCGCGGGTGGTTTGGTCGTAGCACGAACGGTGGGCGCCAAATGTTGGAACTTGCTCTCAGCAGCAAAGAAGCCAACAAGAGTGAACAGTGGTGACAACAGGGTTGCGTGCTCGGGGGCAATAGCTCTGTTGATCTAGCCTCTCACGGGCACTGTGCGGGGGTATTTATAGGTATCTGAGTGCCCGGCGCCTTGTGTTAAGGACGCATGTGCCCTCAGACACCTAGTTTATCCCCAGAATATTCCCATAAAGCAGGGTTACAAGCATGTCTTTACAGATTAGGCCCGTAACACAAAGGCGGCCACGCAGGGCCCGTTACAATGGGCCAGATCACACGTGGGCCTCGGAGCTGAACGAGGCCGCGCTGCGGGATAACTTCGTCGCCGGTCTTCGTCTGGTGCCGAATCGAGCGAAGGGTATCCCTGCCTGTTCTGTCTCTGTCTGACCAGCGGTTATCAGCGAAGGCCTCGAGCGAAGGGTGGCGTCTTTGCCTTTGCCCCAACAGACTGATAGATGACATTTACCCCAATCTAAATGAAAACATGTCTAACACAAGCTACATCACTTCAAGAGCAATATTGTCTACACGGAATGACTGGGTGGATATGATAAATATGAGGATGATCGATCGTTTCCAAGGGGAGCAGATGATGTACCATAGTTTTGACACCGCGGTGGATGATCCTAATAACTATTACCCATCGGAGTTTCTAAACACGCTGACTCCTAATGGATTACCCCCGCACGTTCTGAAGCTCAAAGTTGGATGCCCAATCATGTTGCTTAGGAATATAGACCCTGCTAATGGACTTTGCAATGGCACGAGGTTGGTGGTTCGTGGTTTCCAAAAAAACAGTATTGATGTTGAAATTGTCCTTGGCCAACATGCTGGAATGCGAATTTTCTTGCCTCGTATACCCCTGTGCCCCTCTGATGATGAGATGTTCCCTTTCCAGTTTAAAAGGAAGCAGTTTCCGATAAGACTAAGTTTTGCCATGACAGTTAACAAGGCCCAGGGCCAGACGATTCCTAATGTTGGTGTGTACTTGCCGGAACCAGTGTTCTCTCATGGCCAGCTTTATGTTGCTCTATCAAGGGCCACCGCTCGATCGAAAGTTAAGATACTTGCCATTCCAGTCCATGATGAGAAGAAGAATAAGGGGGTTGAAAGGAACTCAGCGATAAATGGCGCAACATACACAAAGAATATCGTTTATAAGGAGGTCCTTACACCGTAGCTGACATTGATGAATGCATGGCAATTAACAACTTGTAATGCACTTAATTATTTTGGTTTTTAGGTGAAGATGTATTTTTGCCTTTTATTTCTCTATTTTGGCTCCTTTTTAGCTTCCTATTGTTTAGTGGTCATGTGGTTGATACAAAAAAGAAAGCAGATGAGCATTGAATAGATGTTATCGGTCTCTTTTCATTATGTTTCATGTATTGTTTAGTAAATAGTCTTGGCCTTTGTACCCAAACATATTATTTAGATTGTTTTCCCTCTTGTTATTTTGTTTGTTTCAATGCAGTAATATTGATGAGCAACATCCTTTTTTGGATCTACCATTTAGCACAAGCAAACAAGATACTTGTTTGCTACTATCTCTTTTTTCTAAACTTCAAGTTACATGTTTGCTGCTATCTTTTTTTTCTAAACTCCAAGTTACATGTTTGCTGCTAAATTCTTAGACCTCTAAATTGATAGTGACTTTGTTTGTTGCTAAATTCTGGTACCTCTAAATTCAGTCATATTAATACAACGATTACACTATGACATGTTCAGATGCTTCTTTAGTTCATTCCAATTCAAGGTTATTAAAAATGATTCTGTCATAATATAAAAAGTTCCCCCAGATACCTTGTAATTGTCTAGGGCAAACCTGCTATCAGCAGGTATGTTCCCTTTGGTATATTTTCCAGTTAGTACTCCTGAAGCTAGAGGACTCCATGTAGTCAATCCAATGCCATAGGTGCTGTAAAGTGGCAAGAATTCAGACTGAACCTGCAGAAAAGCAGTGTGCTATTAGTTCTTGTAATAAAAACTACATGCACAGGGTGATCTGTTTAGAGTTTTTCTTTGAAATCATTCATGGGCAAATAGTGTTCATTATTGAACCATGGAATATCAAACAGAATACATCCACTCAAAGGACTACCAAAGACAAAAAAAACGCGGATGATTCCAGTCATGCAAAATGGCAGTGACATGCTAGAATGCTTCATCCTGGCATGCTGGTATTGATCTGCTGAACTGTGTGATTAGGTATGCAACAAACTGTATCCGAATCACCAAATACTGAAATGAAATAACATTTTTATAATGTTTAACGGCAGGCCTGTTACTATTTCGAGCTCTCGTTCTTTGAAAAAAATATGCTTGTTGGGAGATTACTTTCCCTCTTGTTATTTTGTTTGTTTCAATGCAATAATATTGATGAGCAACATCTTTTTTGGATCTACCATTTAGCGCAAGCAAACAAGATACTTGTTTGCTGCTATCTCTTTTTTCTAAACTCCAAGTTACATGTTTGCTGCTATCTTTTTTTTTTCTAAACTCTAAGTTACATGTTTGCTGCTAAATTCTGAGACCTTTAAATTGATAGAGTGACTTTGTTTGTTGCTAAATTTTGATACCTCTAAATTCAGTCATAATAATACAACAATATATTGTTCATAATATTTTAGCATTTTTATAAGGAGCAATGTTGTATCTTTGCAATAATGCCATGATATACATCCTATAAGATCAATGACATCGGGTATACTTAATCAAAATAGGATGGTGGCAGGCCTGTGTCCCTTTCCTCCGTAAGTTTATACAAGTTCACTTGTCACATCTATATGAATGAAGAACTTAAGCTAAAGTTCGTGTTTTATTTAGTTTCGTGCTATTTGACGATGTACTTTATATACTTAAAATACTTTTGTCAATAAAATTATGTTTGACACTTTCAATCTGATGGGTACAGACCAAATCACAATGGATATAGTGGTGGAGGAAGGAAATGTCGATGTTGGCAATACTGCTGAACCATCGTATGAGGTTGTGGCTAGAAGTGGTTGTTCAGCACAATTGTCAACTAAGGACACTGATGAACATGAACTGGGTAAGTGCTATTATCAATTACAAAAAAACTAAGGTCTGCATAATAAATATTTGTTTGACCCTTAATTCTTCTCTTGTGCGTCATAGCTATAGAGAGCGAGGATAGTAAGGTCAGTGTTGGTAATGCTGCAAAACCATCACACGATGTTGTGGGAGTAGGCATTGACTGTATTTTCAATCATTCTAAAGTGTCAACTGAAGCCGATCTTGGACCACAACCGGGTAGGCTCTCTTATCTACACTCCTAAATGTAAATATTGTCTTATGACTACTCCTAAAAATGCTTTTGTCAAGAGACTTATGTTTCATTCACTTCTCATACAGATGTGATACACTTGACATCTTTGGATGTTCCAAATGAATCAAGTCAAATAAGTTCTGATGTGGATATGGTAGAGCAGAACAAACAAGATGCTTTGGACACACTTATTAGAATATCACAACATAAAAAACCAAAGAAATTGAATGTAGCTCGAGTTGTCTCTGAAGGTTATTTTTTGTTCTTGCCTTATTGCATCTTATTGGTTTTCGCATATATCATTTGCTTATTAAGTATAATATTTTTCATTGTATAGATTATAAGTGCACTCCAGAAGATGTTCAGCTTATTGAATACATTAAAACATTACCGGGGAAACAAGTTGTGGTGGACATCGACAGCGCATGGTTAAATAGAAATGATATGGAATGTCTTTTTCATGGTGACATCCAATTGTCTGGCGAAGTAAGTACATATGTATGTCCATATTATATACAGTAATAAAGTATATATATTTATAATTATCATATTATACAGTATGGTATACATATTTAAAGCTAGCATGTATATTTGATCTGCTAATTGTATTCTTTTGGTGTACAGGCCCTCAGTGCATATATACACTGTATTAGAGATGAAGAGCATTTACTTCATAGAGAAGGTGGAAAGGTCTTCTTGGAGAACACATTCATTTCCAGTCTGCTTAAGCGTGATGGCGACCCTAAGATGCTCTTAAATTGTAAGGAAGACACAATTGAACAAAGGGTGGACAACTATTTACAGTCTGACATGGTTGACCTAAAACTCATCTCATTTTTAATATATGTAATATGTAATATATTGGTGCACAATACTTACAAATTAATGTTAATGTATGTTCTATGAAGGTGTTCATTCCAATGAATATAGAAAATTTTCACTGGTACCTGGCAGTTCTGAATGCAAAAAAAGTGAGGTACATGTACTCGATTCTATGGGACAACAAATAACGGATCGCCGAGACCTTTATACTACAGTGAGTAATCATTTCTTTTATATTATGATTATTTCATCATTACATTATTTGTTATCTATAAATCTTGATATGTTTTATATATACACATAGTTAAAAGGTCTAGAAAGACAGATTAAACTTGCAGCAGAACATAAAGAGCTTTACCAAGGCAAGTGGTCGAACCTTGATGTTGCATCATGGCCAGTTATAGAGAAGATCACAACACAAATGCAAACCGATGGGTAAAATTCATGTGACCACAACTCTACAAAATTGGTTGTATTTATTTTCATATATACATAGAAACTCACCTGATCTGTTAAATTTCATATTAGGGTATCTTGCGGGCTATGGATGATAAACTATATGGAATACTGGACAGGATCCTCCCTATCTGATAACGTAACTCAGGTAGAGGACGTATATTTATTTATAGGAACAATGTTTCTTTTGTTCTAATTTATATACTTGCATGATGATATAACAATGTTTAGGTTTAAGCTACCTGCAATATTATGGGACTCGAGATTAAACACAAAGAAAGGACATCAAAATCTTGACCACAATGTGGATGAAGATAGAGAGAGTTCAAGTGATGTTCAAATAATCGATACTCCATGTGAGTTATCTAAATCGTCAAATACATCACATCAGATTGAACCATATATATCTCCATATGTTCTGCCTGCTAAAGTAACATCAACAAACACGCAAGAACTGATGTTTGTATTATGCACATATATCATGGGGATAGACAACGCCAAATATTTAAAGTAAGTTAATTCTCATTTAATATAGTATATGCATGGTAAATATTCAACACATATGTTCTTGCTTTAACTATAAAAACAATTGTTCATTTAATAGGAAACATTGGATTCAGAGCACTAAACCTTATCCAATTTCTTTAAGTCTTCAAAAACTTAAAGATATATTGGATGTAAATAAGCCGATGGATACAGATTGTTTTAACATGGCTGTTCGGATGATCGCATGCAATGATGCCTTGTTCTTGTTGGAAGACAAATACCACTACATGGATCTACAGTTCTGTGTAAGTTCAAGTAATTAGTCTTTATTCATATAAGCGTGTTCATTATATAATTATTTTACTAACAAAAAGTAGTCCATAACTAAATTTGTTCGAGACCCTCGCCTTCGTGCAAAGCCAGATATCAACATGTTGGCAAAATTATTAGAATGTTGGTCTGACATGGAGTACGATGTTTCAGATTGCAAACAAGTAAGCTATACTCTTCATCATTTTTGTAATCTTGTTTTTTCTCTTACTTGAACTATTTTTTTAACTTGCAGATTCTATTGCCCTTTTCTTTCATGGGTCACTTCACCTTATATGTACTTAACATGGACACGAGAAGCATCTATATAATGGACTCCATGCCTATACCATCATGGTTTAAGGGTGATCATCCTAGCATGCATTATATACATAATATACATTATATTGCCAATAATATGAATGCTGCCATGGAATTGGCCAATCCTACATGGAAAGACGATATTTATATGTGGCGTCGTATAGTACCAACATGGGTTCCAAGAACATTAAACTGGTAATTTTTTTAACCCGAACAACTTATTAATTTTGTCTACATATATGTAACAACGTATTATTTTAATTTGTAGGGATTTATCTGGCTTTCTTGTTATCAACTTTATGCACGATTGGAATGGTATAAGGTTACCCTGCATTTGCACTGTGAGTACCCTATTTGTTCTAATACTTTGTCAATATTGTTCTTCTATAATTGATTATTAATCATGTTCTATGATATGTAATAATGAATGTGCAGAATGGGAATGACCTGAGGACCAAATTCTTAGTAGAATTATTGAAGTACAAGGACAATGAATCCAAAGACAACATTCCAGAAGAAATACAAGAAATTATTAGGCACATCAGATAGATATGATTTTATTTGTAATGATACTCAACTTATTATCCTAATTAATTTTATTGCCTTTTAGGTTCGTAGTAACGTTAGGAACATTTGCCAACATATATTTTAGTTATATGTTGCAAATATGAAGGCAGTTCAGATTTCTGTACTTTCAACGATGCATTGGTCTTTGGATGGCTCATTCAACTTGAGATGGTGATATTTGTATTGTTTAACCAATGACCTTATTTTTTGTACTAGGAATGGAACATAAAGAAATTTAAGAGTTGTCATTTTTTTCAGTTTTTCTTGCATATCTTGCATTACATATTTCTTTGTTTGTTTGATAAAATTGGTCATTCTTGGGGTTGGGGGGTTATTATCAGCCAGCACTCAGTATACAGGGTATACCTCCAGCCCACCACTGAGCACTCATGCAGTAACGGACCGTTTGGTTCAGAGCTTCCTAGGCAGCTTCATTGCCAGGCAAGGATGTCATCCCCAGGTGCCCAAAATTGGATGCCTGGAGACGCCCACAGTGCCTGTCAAAGCTGCCTGGGAGCAAAGAAAACAGGTCCTAAATGTTGTGACTTTGTGAGAAAAATATCATATATAATATTTTCTTTTGTGTTTCGAGTCTTGTATAACCTTAGACTGTTGTATTTCTTATGTTGCTGAATACAGGTTAATCAAGGTTGTTTCGAGATGCCTGCCAACACTGATTGTTCTGAAGATTTATTCCAAAGCCATGAAGGTATAATGATGTGGCCATTTTAGCATATGATTTTGCAGGATGCACAAATTTTCTTCCCTATAACCGTTGATTTATTGCTAATGTTGTCGCTTTGTGAGATCAGCAGAAATGCTTGAGAACACAGAATTTTGGTCAAAGTCAAACTACTCCCATGTGGAGCATTTGGAGTGCCATATGGAAGTTAACATGGAGCTGAATGAAGGAGAACAAATGATTGATCACGCAGAAGCTAGCCGATATGAATTGTTTAGCAACGATGAGATATACAAAGGCGGTTGTAGATGAAACTGAATTGTTGTTAACTTTTTCATTGCTCACTGAATATCAAATGTATATCTTGTAATTTACAAAAAAATGGTTATGGCTTTTGCAGATCTGCAGAACCAATCAAGAACTTCTAACTTGGACAATGAACATTTTCCAAGGGATGCATCAAACCACGCTAATGTTGAAGCAACTGGACCTCCATATGATCTCTCAAATGGTATGTACCTTCAGGGAAAAAACTATATACTCTGGTTGGAGACACAAATGAACACTCGTATGCTGTTTTCCTCTTCAGGTGTATCCTGGTGCATGTTTCTCAGGTGGTATATCCACAGAGCACTCAGATTGGAGTGAAATTAAATGGGGGAGTACAGATGAGATGCTTGGTAATGCTGGTCAGGATGATGACCATTTCACTCCGATGGGCATGTTTTGTCTTACCAATAACACATATATTCTTGATATTTCTTGCATTGAGTCCAACATGGGTGAGAGAACGGAAAGCATTCGCAATGGCAACAGTAGTTGCCTTACTATGCAGGAAGAACATTTACAGGCAGAATGTGGAGGATATCCTCATCCAGATTATATATCTGTTGATATGGTTGATGAAAGATCACTGCATGATTTGCCACATGGGTTATCACAAAACAATGAGCAGTATGAGATGGAGCAGCTCCCACAGAATATATGTGAAAGTGGTTCTATGCAGATGGTCTCTCCGGACCAATATTGTTCCTCTCCGGACCAATATTGTGATGATACATCTTTATCAGATTTTTACATGGATGTATCCTCCCCAGAGTCAATATCCTGTGAGAAGAACCAGCCTGAAGATATTTTTTTAAGAGCGAGTCTAGCACTGACTCTTCTCCAGTACCCTCTAGCAGAAATTCCACCACAGAGGATGCTGATAAATACTTAGGTCAACCATCAAAATAGTTGCTGGACTCCAAAATTGTTCCTTTCAGCAACCAACACACGTTTAAGAACATGGAATATCAAAAACCTCTGGTATTGGATAAACAATATGCATATAGAAGCAACAACTCTTCTATTCACAATTCATCAAAAGGTTGCTTCAGTAGAGATGGGGACATGACTTCTGATTTATGTGTGCTAGAGGGTAATAGGAATCCTGCTCCTGCTCACCTATGGCCTTATCAGGGGAAGTTCCATCATAATTTTAGCAACCTGTGTATGTGTCGGCGTTTCGAGACAGGGGGGTCCCTAAGCCGACGAGTGAGTGTGCTGCGTGCCCCAGCCCAGATGGGTCGAGCGCGTGGGCGAGCGCGAAGGGGGGAGAGGCGAGGTGGCCGGAGTCGAGCGTGAGAGAGGTGGAAGTCCCGCGGCCTTCGTGTTCGTCCCGCGCCCAGGTCGGGTGCGCTTGCAGTAGGGGGGTTACAAGCGTCCACGCGGGTGAGGGAAGCGAGCGGCCCCAAGAGAGCGCCTGTCCCGTCCTCGGTCCCGCGCGGCCAACCTTCCCTAAGAAGGCCCTGGTCCTCCCTTTTATAGTCGTAAGGAGAGGATCCAGGTGTACAACGGGGGGTGTAGCAGAGTGCTACGTGTCTAGCGGAGAGAGAGCTAGCGCCCTAGGTACATGCCAATGTGGCAGCCGGAGAGGTCTTGGCACCTTGCTGGCGTGATGTCGTGGCTGTCGGAGGTGCGACGGAGCCTGGCGGAGGGACAGCTGTTGGAGCGGTCGAGTCCTTGCTGACGTCGCCCTGCTTTCGTAAGAGAGCTGGGGGCCGCCGTCGTCACAGAGCTTGTGGAGCGCCATCATTGCCCATCCGGCGGAGCTGGTCGGATGGGACGCCGGTCTTGTTCTCCGTGACCCGAGTCGATTCGGGGTAGGACGATGATGGCGCTTCCTGTTGACGTGGCGGGTCTGTGCCCTAGGCAGGGTGACGTGGGGGCTCCTCCGAAGCCGAGGTTGAGTCTGTCTTCTGTTGCCGAGGCCGAGTCCGAGCCATGGGGTCGGGCGAGGCGGAGGTCGTCCGGCCGAGGCCAGGGCGGAGTCCGAGCCCTGGGGTCGGGCGAGGCGGAGTTTCGTCGTCTTGCGGGTCTTAGCCCGAGTCCGAGCCCTGGGGTCGGGCGGAGCGGAGTTCGCCGTCTTCCGGGTCTTTAGCCCGAGTCCGAGCCCTGGGGTCGGGCGGAGCGGAGTTCGCCGTCTTCCGGGTCTTAGCCCGAGTCCGAGCCCTGGGGTCGGGCGGAGCGGAGTTCGCCGTCTTCCGGGTCTTAGCCCGAGTCCGAGCCCTGGGGTCGGGCGGAGCGGAGTTCGCCGTCTTCCGGGTCTTAGCCCGAGTCCGAGCCCTGGGGTCGGGCGGAGCGGAGTTCGCCGTGGCGCCTTTGGCAAGGCCTGACTGCCTGTCAGATTCACTCTGTCGAGTGGCACCGCAGTCGGAGTGGCGCAGGCGGCGCTGTCCTTCTGTCAGACTGGTCAGTGGAGCGGTGGAGTGACGGCGGTCACTTCGGCTCTGCCGGGGGGGCGCGTGTCAGGATAAAGGTGTCAGGCCACCTTTGCGTTAAATGCTCCTGCAACTTGGTCAGTCGGTGTGGCGATTTAGTCAGGGTTGCTTCTGAGCGAAGCCAAGGCCTCGGGCGAGCCGGTGATGTGTCCGCCGTAAAAAGGGGGGCCTCGGGCGAGACGGAAGTCTCTCGAGGTCGGCTGCCCTTGGCCGAGGCTAGGCTCGGGTGAAGCGTGATCGAGTCACTCGTGTGGACTGATCCCTGACTTAATCGTACCCATCAGGCCTTTGCAGCTTTATGCTGATGGGGGTTACCAGCTGAGAATTAGGCGTCTTGAGGGTACCCCTAATTATGGTCCCCGACAGTAGCCCCCGAGCCTCGAAGGGAGTGATAGCACTCGCTTGGAGGCTTTCGTCGCACTTTTTTGCAAGGGGACCAGCCTTTCTCGGTTGCATTTTGTTCCGGTGGGTGCGCGCGAGCGCACCCGCCGGGTGTAGCCCCCGAGGCCTCGGAGGAGTGGTTACACTCCTTCGAGGTCTTAATGCCTCGCGTAATGCTTCGGCTGGTCTGGTCGTTCCCTCATGCGAACTGGTCGTAGCCCGGGTGCACGGTCGGGGCCCAAGCTCTCGGGCTGGTATGTTGACGCTGTCAACGGTTTGGCCGGAGCCGGTTTTTGCGAGAGCAGCCCCCGAGCCTCTGCACAGGGCGAGAGGACGATCAAGGACAGACTCGACTTTTTACATACGCCCCTACGTCGCCTTTCCGCAAGGAGGAGGGGGGGAGTGCGCCATGTTACCCTCGATGGGCACCGAACATGGTGTCTCCGGTGAGCTGCAAGCGGGTAATCCGAGTGGACGTCCGTGCCCCGTTCGTTGGGGGTCGGCTAGGGGCCCAGAGGCACGCCCAAAAGTACCTGCGGGTGATTTGCCGGACCCGGTCCCCTGGCGACGGGGTCCGAGGGCTCGATGCCTCCCTCCGATGGGATTCCGTTACAAGATCGTTCCCGCTGGTCTCGGAAATGTCCTAGGGTACCTCGGGAGCGCAGCCCGAGCCTCGGTTATGTATCGAACGTACCCCTGGTCATCCCTCGCTCGGTGTCTGAGGCGACTGTGAACCCTTCGGGGGCCAGCCTTCGAACCCCTGATCAGTAATGGGCGCGGAGCCCGAGTAGCCTGAGGCGGCCATGGAACCCTTCGGGGGGCTGGCCTTCGAACCCCTGACCAGTAGTGGGTGTCGGGCCCACGCGATCTGAGGCGACTGTTGAACCCTTCTGAGGGCCAGTCTTCGAACCCCTGATCAGTAGGGGGGCTCGGAGCCCGGTTCCTTCGCGGAGAAGGATCCTTTCCGGGGTATCCCCCTTTCCCGGTCCCTGTTGCAAGAGATAGAGAAAGAGGAAAAAGGAAAAGGATACGAAATCGAACGACGTGGCGTACCTCTTTTTGACGCGGTTATTACGGCGAAGGCGAAGCGTCGCGCGCTTCTCCCGCCAGAGGCGCCGCGTGTCCCGCCGCGGAGTTAATGCGACAGGGCGAGTGGTTGGCGGGGTGGCCGTTACGCGTGCGCGAGCCGTTTGAGGAACGGCTGTACCGCTTCGCGCTTTTTGAATCCCGCGTCCGGTCCAGGCGGTGTGCTGGAAACGGTTTCGCCCTGGCCTTCATATACTTGAGAGGGGGTCCGGTGACGGTTCTTCGCTCTGCTCCCTTCTTTTCCCTTTAGGTTTTCGCAACCCGGGAAACTGTAGTTGGAGAAGAGAGAAACCGCTCTCCCTGCCCCCCGCGCCGCCATCTTCTCCATTTTGGTGATGGCGGATCGAGTGACCATAATCCCCCCGCGCGATCCGTGGCCCTTCTCCACGGTGACGGCGAGTGATCTGGAGGAGCTGGTCGGCGAAGGTTTGCTCCGCCCCCTCACCGACAAGCAGCGGCCAGAGTGGATTCCTCCCGTGGGCGGAGCCGCTACGTCCCCACCGCCGGGGTATGTCGTGAGCTTCGTCTCCTTCCATGAGCGGGGATTTGGTGTGCCGACGGGCCGCTTTATGCGGGCCATCCTATTCCACTACGGGGTGGAGTTGCACAACCTCTCCCCCAACTCCATCTCGCAGGCCGCTATCTTCGTAGCGGTATGCGAAGGATACTTGGGGATCGCTCCTCATTGGGATTTGTGGACTCATCTCTTCCTCGCCGAGCCTTTCGCCTTGTCGACGGGGGAGAGGAGGATCCGTGCAGCGGTGCGGGCCGGCGGCTGCATTCTCTTGTTGAGGCAGTCGCGGGCGCTGCAGTACATTCCTGCCATTCTTGCGTCTTCGAACAAGGGGTGGCAGCGCCGGTGGTTCTACCTCCGGAATGACGGAGAGTTGCTCCCACCGTTTTCCCAGCGAGTAGTTACGGCTGCCACCGACGCCTGGCGCCACGGGACCCCGCACGAGAGGCAGAAGAATCTCGAACCCCTTCTCCAGGCCCTGAAGGAGTTGCGGGAGGGGGGACTTACCGCTGCGGGAGTGATCGCCGCTATCCACCGTCGGAGGGTGCTTCCATTGGCGGAGCGGCGGCTGCCGCTCTGGGAGATGACCCCGGAGTCTGACTGGGAGGGCTCACGAATGTCCCCTGATCCTCTCCCCTTCAACGCCCTCCAATGGCGGGTGTCGGCTGCGATGGGGAAGCCGGACCCCCACGCATACTCCCAGCTTCGGATGCGCCCCGACCAGGGGTGTGTGACTTTGGTGAGTGTTCGCTCCTTCCTTCTTCGTATATCGGGTCGCTCCGGGTCCTTATGATCGGGTTCCTTTCTCCCCTCCTTTTAGGATGTGGGGTGGCACAAACCCTCCCAGCCACGGGTCCCGGAGGACGCGGTGGACCGTGCAGCGCGGCGGGTCGCCGCGGAGGAGAAGAAGAAAAAGAAGGACGCGGAGAAGGCCCGGGCCCGCGAGCGGAGGCGGGCTCGGGACGCCTTGGAGAAGCGTCGTCGCCAGCAGGAGAGGGACGGACTCCCGAGGGAGCCGTCGCCGGAGACGCCCGACGACGATGATGACGATGATGATGATGAAGAGGATGACATGGTCGTCCGTCTCGGCCTCAGCCCCAGCTTGGGGTGTGGCCAGGAGCCGCCGAGCCAGCCCCCGAGCGGGCCGACTCCGTCAGCCCCCGAAGTCGGGGCGTCGGGCTCCCGACCCGAGGCACGGGGGCGAACCGAGAGGTCACCTGACCCCTCAACCGGAGGAGCTGAGGCAGCTCCGGTGGTCCAGGCCAAGGCGTCTGTTCCCCAGGGGCCACCGCTCGTGTCGGTGGCGCATGGGGGTGACCCTCAAGTCGTCGCGGCCGTGCCCGGGGAATCCGCTTCCCGGGCACCCCAAGCAAGGGTGGTGCCGAAGGTGCCGGCGAAGCGGACCTCGGCGGCTGTTTCGGGAGCCGGGATCCAAGAAGGCTCCCCCCAGGCGCTGTGGATCATGGCCCGAAGTGGGTGAGTATCTCGGAATGTCTTCGTCTTGGCTTCCCATTCATATGTCTCGATCGTGATCTTTCTTTCCTCCTCTCTTTTTTTATATCCAGCAAGCGAAGTCATGGCCAGACCGACCTGGCACCCCGGAAGGCCCTCAAGACGGCGCCGAACTGTGTGGCCAGCGCCATTCCACCGACCCTTTCGCGGGGTACTTCACCACCGGGGGCTCGGGCGTCGCCAATCTCTGAGGAGCGGGCTCCCGAGGCCGGCTCTTCAACCGAGGCGGCTATCGTGGTTGAGGAGGCGGCTGACGCCCACGCGGCCCTGAGTTCGCCTGTCGTGCCGGTCATGCCGGCGCCTGCCACCGCCGAGGTTGCCGCCGTCCCTGTCGAAGGGCGTCCAGTTGCCGCCAGCGTCGGGATGGCTGATGCGTCGGCGCCCAAGACTCCAGAAGAGGTGGGCGTGGACGCGCAATCCGTCCAGCCGGGCGGCAGCCTCATCACTGTGCGGCGGAGCCCCGAGGCCCGGCGCCCGTTGCTCCGATTCTGGACCCGCGAGGCCTCGGACCCCGTCTTCGTTCTCGATGATGAGCAGGAGGACCAGTCCTGGGGTGAGCTCCGCGAGTGCGCAGAGGCAACGGTGGGGTCGCTCCGGTCGTCGCTGGAGGTTTTCTGCAGAGACGTCCCCAAAATCCTCTAGGTAGCGGTTTCGGG
This sequence comes from Zea mays, assembly GCF_902167145.1. Lineage (NCBI taxonomy): Eukaryota > Viridiplantae > Streptophyta > Magnoliopsida > Poales > Poaceae > Zea > Zea mays. The sequence continues at coordinate 166,393,371 of NC_050102.1, forward strand.
CATACCTTTTTTCCTTCTGTGGGCGAGACACTCGTCGTGATGCCCTATTTCCTTTCCCCAGGATCTGTCGGACCGGAGCGCCGCCAAGTCGTCGCTCATCCGCCGCGAGGTTGATGTCTGGGGCTCGCTGCGATCCCTGAGGTCCTCGCTCGCCGGGGCTACCGCGCGCCTTTCTCAGCAGGATGCCAAGGTGGCGGACCTCCAGCTGCTCTGCGCCGACCTGAGAGCCGAGGCGGTTGCAGTGCGTGCGGAGACGCAACGGCAGCGATCGGAGCTCGCCCAGGTCGTCGAGGAACGGGACCGATCTCAGGGCCGGGCTGCCGAGGCCGAAAGCCGTGCCGAGACCCTTGTGGCTGACTTAGCCGCGGCCCAGGTCGCGGCCTCGGAGCATCGTGCCCGAGCCGGAGGTACGTCTTGGTCCTCCCTAGTTCTCTTTCTTGTCCGTTTCCTTTGCTTGTGCTTGAGGTATTTCTCCTGGTTGCTTGCAGAGCTTGAGTCCGCCCTTGACGAGTCCGCCAAGGCGCTTGCTGAGGCACTTGCTGGAGCTGCCGAGCAGAGGGATGCGGACCTTGCGGCCATGTCCGAGGCCGTCTCGGACTTTTATCGTGTCCTCGGCTCCGGCGACGTCCCTTCAGGAAGCTCCCCTCAGAGCCGCCTTCGAGCCTTGGGTGATCACGCGCGCGGCAGAGTCCGCGAAGCGCTACACCACGGTGTCAGGCGGGCCTTCGCCGTGCTTGCTTCCCACTACGTTGTGGACCTGGAGCGGGTTAGTGAGGGGTACTGTCTTCCTGACGAAGACGATGCTGCCCTAGCGGAGGTCCAACGGCTCGACGCGGTCGCCGCGGGTCCGAGCGCGGTGCTGGCGACCACCTGTGAGGCGGAGATCCTTCCCCCTGCGACGTTACCGGAGGCCGAGATGGACCCCACCGACGGCGGGGATGGAGCTGAGGGCGCGGCTCCTTCCCAAGGCGGCGCCTAATTCTTGTTTGAACAGTTTCTTGTTGGATGTGCGTCTCACCGCGGCTGCTGAGGCCTGAACACTTTGTCTTTCTTGCATGGAGTCGTACTCTCCTTTCTTTCCATCTGCATGTTCGTCCTGGCTTGTCAATAATAGGGTGGCTTCTCGAGTCGGGCCATTCTTCGTGGCAGGTGATGAGTGAGGTATCCCTAACCCGGAGGCACAGGAGCTCCTCGGCTCAGTCGGCCTTGCCATTTACATGTACCCGCGTTCGCTCCTCGAGACCCTGCTTCTGACATAGCCGGGAGAACGTAGCCAGGAGGACGCAAGAGGCCCCTTTTTTGATTGAAAATTTTTGACACGGAGAAGTATGCCCGATCTTGACGCAGAGGGGTTCCCCCTTTTTAGCCCCCGAGGGAGGGTCGGGCTCTGCCAAGGCGAGGCCGACCCTTCCTTGATGACCGAGGCGCAGAGGCTGTCTGACGGATCGGGCTCCGGCCCGGATATCCAGCGAGTGTTTGGCGACATCCCTCGGTATGTCGGGCATGTCCGAGGGACTCCGCGCAAGGACGTCGGCGTTTGCGCGGAGAAAGTCGACGAGCACTGCTTCCTATTTGGGGTCGAGCCCGGAACCGATCCGGATCTGCTTGGCGGTGTCGCCACTGGGGTCAAGAGGGACGGCCTTAACCGTCTCTGCTGGCTCGAAGTTGCCGGCATGGCGCTTCACGTCTGGCACCTCCTTGGAGAGGTTCTCCAGGTCGGCGATGAGGGCCTCGGACTCGGCGAGGGCCTCGGCGTACTCCACGCACTCCACGTCGCATTCGAACGCGTGTTTGTACGTGGGGCCGACGGTGATGACCCCGTTGGGGCCCGGCATCTTGAGCTTCAGGTAGGTGTAGTTGGGGACGGCCATGAACTTCGCGTAGCATGGCCTCCCTAGTACGGCGTGGTAGGTTCCTCGGAACCCGACCACCTCGAACGTCAGGGTCTCCCTTCGGAAGTTGGAGGGCGTCCCGAAGCAGACGGGGAGGTCGAGTCGCCCGAGGGGCTGGACTCGCTTCCCAGGGATGATCCCGTGGAAGGGCGTAGCGCCTGCTCGGAAGGAGGACAGATCGACGCGCAGGAGCTTGAGGGTCTCGGCGTAGATGATGTTGAGGCAGCTGCCCCCATCCATCAGGACCTTGGTGAGCCTGACATTGCCGAGAACGGGGTCGACGACGAGCGGGTATTTCCCCGGGCTCGGCACATGGTCGGGGTGGTCGGCCTGGTCGAAGGTGATGGGCTTGTCGGACCAGTCTAGGTAGACTGGCGCCGCCACCTTCACCGAGCAGACCTCCCGGCGCTCTTGCTTGCGATGCCGAGCCGAGGCGTTCGCCGCATGCCCTCCATAGATCATGAAGCAGTCACAGACCTCGGGGAACTCTCCAGCTTGGTGATCTTCGTTCTTGTCGTCGTCGCGGGCCCTGCCACCCTCGGCGGGTGACCCGGCCCTATGGAAGTGACGCCGAAGCATAACGCACTCCTCGAGGGTGTGCTTGACGGGCCCCTGATGGTAGGGGCACGGCTCCTTGAGCATCTTGTCGAAGAGGTTTGCACCTCCGGGGGGCTTCCGAGGGTTCTTGTACTCGGCGGCGGCGACAAGGTCCGCGTCAGCGGCGTCGCGTTTCGATTGCGACTTCTTCTTGCCTTTCTTCTTGGCGCCGCGCGGAGCAGACGCCTCGGGAGCCTCTTCCGATGGGCGGCCCTGGGGCTGCTTGTCCTTTCGGAAGATAGCCTCGACCGCCTCCTGGCCAGAGGCGAACTTGGTGGCGATGTCCATCAGCTCGCTCGCCCTGGTGGGGGTCTTGCGACCCAGCTTGCTCACCAGGTCGCGGCAAGTGGTGCCGGCGAGGAACGCGCCGATGACATTCGAGTCGGTGATGTTGGGCAGCTCGGTGCGCTGCTTCGAGAATCGTCGGATGTAGTCCCGGAGCGACTCCCCCGGCTGTTGCCGGCAGCTTCGAAGGTCCCAGGAATTCCCGGGGCGCACGTATGTGCCCTGGAAATTGCCAGCGAAGGCTTGGACCAAGTCGTCCTAGTTGGAGATCTGCCCCGGAGGCAGGTGCTCCAACCAGGCACGAGCAGTGTCGGAGAGGAACAGGGGGAGGTTACGGATGATGAGGTTGTCGTGGTCCGTCCCACCCAGTTGGCAGGCAAGGCGGTAGTCCGCGAGCCACAGTTCCGGTCTCGTTTCCCCCGAGTACTTCGTGATAGTAGTCGGGGGTCGGAACCGGGTCGGGAATGGCGCCCGTCGGATGGCCCGACTGAAGGCCTGCGGACCGGGTGGTTCGGGCGAGGGACTCCGATCCTCCCCGCTGTCGTAGCGCCCCCCACGCCTGGGGTGGTAGCCTCGGCGCACCCTTTCGTCGAGGTGGGCACGACGGTCGCGTCGATGGTGCTCGTTGCCGAGGTGGCCCGGGGCCGCAGGCGCGGTGTTGCGCGTGCGCCCGGTGTAGACCGAGGCTTCCCGCATGAATCGGGAAGTTGCGGCGTGAGGTTCCGAGGGATATCCCTGCCTTCGGGAGGCAGTGCTCTCGGCCCGTCGGGCCGCAGCGCCTTCCAGGAGATTCTTGAGCTCTCCCTGGATTCGCCGACCCTCGGTGGTTGATGACTCCGGCATCGCGCGGAGGAGCATCGCTGCGGCTGCCAGGTTCTGACCAACCCCGCTGGATGCGGGCGGCGGCCTGACCCTGACATCGTTGGCGACGCGGTGCTGGAGACCTTGGGGCAGGTGACGTATTTCTCCGGGCAGGGGTTGGCCCGCCCATACCTGCCCGACGTCCCGACGGATCGGCTCAAGCGCTCCTGTTCCCTCGTTGAGCCCGGCCTGCGCCTCGCGGACTTGCTCGAGTTGCGGGTCGTAACCCCCCGCCGGAGCGGGGACCACAGCTAGCTTCCGTGGGATGTCGGCGCGAGGCACCGGCCTAGGAAGATCACTGTCCTCCGGCATGCCGAGATGGTTGCCTTTGGAGGGATCCCCTAGCTCGATGTGGAAACATTCGCGGCTTGGGCCGCAGCTCTCGTCGCCAAGGCTGCGGCTTCCGTCGGAACAGTCGGATAGACAGTAGTCACATGCGGTCATGAAGTCCCGCATGGCACTGGGGTTGCCAAGTCCGGAGAAATCCCAACAAACGCTGGGATCGTCATCTTCCTCGGACCCAGAGGGCCCGTAGGTCGAGACGTCCGCCAGCCGGTCCCAAGGCGACCGCATACGAAACCCCAGTGGGGTTGCACTCGCCTCAATGAGAGCGCCCGCCAAAGCGAGGTCGTTTGGCGGGTTGAGGCCGAGTCGAAATGACGTAAGATGGGAGTTAGTCGGTACCTTTTGGTCGACAAGGAGCGACGTAGTCACATCGGGGACTGGTTGCACCGTCGTCTCAGGTACGAGGGCGACGTCCTGCAGGCTTTCCGCGAGCGCGCCGGCGTCGTCTTCTTGCTCGGGGTCAGCGTGTCGCGGGGGACGGCGCTTGCCTTCGTCTTGAACGCGAGGTCGACGTCCGGCGTGCCTTCCGTCGGGGCGTCGGGGGCGTCGATTCGCTCGACGACCAACGAAGCGCGGCCTCCCGCTCTTCCTTGATGGCCCCGCCTCCTCCTCCGTTGGCGGGGGAGAGAACGGAGCGAGCTCGAATGTTGCTCTTCCACCACGCGGGGAAGATGTCGTCGATTCCGCCGCCGGCGGGCGGGTTGTCGGCCGCCATTGTCGTCGTCGCGCGGCGGTGGAAGAAGTATCATGCCGTAGCTGCCGTCGAAGGACATGAACTCAAGAGTCCCGAAACGAAGCACCGCCCCGGGCCGGAGAGGTTGCTGGAGACTGCCCATCTGGAGCTTGACAGGGAGTTGTTCGTCAGCACGCAGCGTGCCCCTACCTGGCGCGCCAACTGTCGGCGTTTCGAGACAGGGGGGTCCCTAAGCCGACGAGTGAGTGTGCTGCGTGCCCCAGCCCAGATGGGTCGAGCGCGTGGGCGAGCGCGAAGGGGGGAGAGGCGAGGTGGCCGGAGTCGAGTGTGAGAGAGGTGGAAGTCCCGCGGCCTTCGTGTTCGTCCCGCGCCCAGGTCGGGTGCGCTTGCAGTAGGGGGGTTACAAGCGTCCACGCGGGTGAGGGAAGCGAGCGGCCCCAAGAGAGCGTCTGTCCCGTCCTCGGTCCCGCGCGGCCAACCTTCCCTAAGAAGGCCCTGGTCCTCCCTTTTATAGTCGTAAGGAGAGGATCCAGGTGTACAACGGGGGGTGTAGCAGAGTGCTACGTGTCTAGCGGAGAGAGAGCTAGCGCCCTAGGTACATGCCAATGTGGCAGCCGGAGAGGTCTTGGCACCTTGCTGGCGTGATGTCGTGGCTGTCGGAGGTGCGACGGAGCCTGGCGGAGGGACAGCTGTTGGAGCGGTCGAGTCCTTGCTGACGTCGCCCTGCTTTCGTAAGAGAGCTGGGGGCCGCCGTCGTCACAGAGCTTGTGGAGCGCCATCATTGCCCATCCGGCGGAGCTGGCCGGATGGGACGCCGGTCTTGTTCTCCGTGACCCGAGTCGATTCGGGGTAGGACGATGATGGCGCTTCCTGTAGACGTGGCGGGTCTGTGCCCTAGGCAGGGTGACGTGGGGGCTCCTCCGAAGCCGAGGTTGAGTCTGTCTTCTGTTGCCGAGGCCGAGTCCGAGCCATGGGGTCGGGCGAGGCGGAGGTCGTCCGGCCGAGGCCAGGGCGGAGTCCGAGCCCTGGGGTCGGGCGAGGCGGAGTTTCGTCGTCTTGCGGGTCTTAGCCCGAGTCCGAGCCCTGGGGTCGGGCGGAGCGGAGTTCGCGTCTTCCGGGTCTTTAGCCCGAGTCCGAGCCCTGGGGTCGGGCGGAGCGGAGTTCGCCGTCTTCCGGGTCTTAGCCCGAGTCCGAGCCCTGGGGTCGGGCGGAGCGGAGTTCGCCGTCTTCCGGGTCTTAGCCCGAGTCCGAGCCCTGGGGTCGGGCGGAGCGGAGTTCGTCGTCTTCCGGGTCTTAGCCCGAGTCCGAGCCCTGGGGTCGGGCGGAGCGGAGTTCGCCGTCTTCCGGGTCTTAGCCCGAGTCCGAGCCCTGGGGTCGGGCGGAGCGGAGTTCGCCGTCTTCCGGGTCTTAGCCTGTGTCCGAGCCCTGGGGTCGGGCGGAGCGGAGTTCGCCGTGGCGCCTTTGGCAAGGCCTGACTGCCTGTCAGACTCACTCTGTCGAGTGGCACCGCAGTCGGAGTGGCGCAGGCGGCGCTGTCCTTCTGTCAGACTGGTCAGTGGAGCGGTGGAGTGACAGCGGTCACTTCGGCTCTGCCGAGGGGGCGCGTGTCAGGATAAAGGTGTCAGGCCACCTTTGCGTTAAATGCTCCTGCAACTTGGTCAGTCGGTGTGGCGATTTAGTCAGGGTTGCTTCTGAGCGAAGCCAAGGCCTCGGGCGAGCCGGTGATGTGTCCGCCGTAAAAAGGGGGGCCTCGGGCGAGACGGAAGTCTCTCGAGGTCGGCTGCCCTTGGCCGAGGCTAGGCTCGGGTGAAGCGTGATCGAGTCACTCGTGTGGACTGATCCCTGGCTTAATCGTACCCATCAGGCCTTTGCAGCTTTATGCTGATGGGGGTTACCAGCTGAGAATTAGGCGTCTTGAGGGTACCCCTAATTATGGTCCCCGACAGTATGGTAATTCCATCATTCCTGCATTTGGTGGTACGAGATACAAACCACACGATGAAAGAACCACTCTGCGCCTTGCATTGCAGGTCATATAGTTCTCTAGGCTGTTGCTTGCTTATTTTTCCATGCTTATTACTTTGTTTAGCATCGTCGTACTATATTTCCTTAGTCCTGTGCCCCTGTTTCTGAGTGGTGATATATAATGTTTGACCCTTTCATAAATTGTGTTTCATGTTTTAGTTTAGGTTACTAGATGTAGGAAAGGGGATATCTTGATTTTTAAGTCATTTTTACTAATTCGACTCACTCCTAGAGTTAGTTGGCTCGGTCAAGTCTTACCTTTTCAAACTGTGGAAGTGATCACTGCTCTTGATAGCTTGACCTGTCAAACTGTCTACTGGTATAAATCAACAATCTGAGTTAATGTTTCATGAGCTCACAATTGCAAAAAGACTCTTTTTAACACCGATCAAAACCGTATTTCATTACCAAAGTAACGAAATTACAGAGTTCAACAAGTGCTATCTTTCTTTTTTCTTCTTCAGCACATTTGACATATTTGGTGATTGGCAGGATATTCACAGCCAAATTCTGAGGCTAATCCACCTGATGGGGTTTTAGCGGTTCCTTTATTGAGGCATCAGGTTACCTTGCAACTCATGTTGTGTTATTTTATGATGAAAAATAGTATTACCACTCCTTTGTTAACGGTTAATACTTCGGACAGAAAATTTCCTTGTCATGGATGGTGAAAAAGGTCGTTATCGTCATCTCTGTGTGCCTCTACTTGCTTTGGTGCACAATTATTGGAGTCTAATTCAAACTGCACATGCGAAATTCTATCGATGCACTACTTTTTAGTGATGAATTAAAAAAAAGGTAAACTTGAGCAATGAATCTCTGTTGTGGGTTTTTTTCCTTGGTCACCTTGGGAAGTTGAGTTCAGACGAACATTGTTCTTGTTCCTACGAGAACACGATTGCTTACTTGCAAAATCATGCGTGGATGTTGGAGGATTAGTCAGTAGTTCATCAGCAAGTAATTTAATTCGTAACGTTTATTTAGTACAGGACAGGTGGGGTGTTGTTACTAGCATGGGAAGGGAACCTTTTTATATAATCTAGCCTGCAACGAACAAGAATCGCTCTAGCTTAGATCCCCAATTATTTTGGAACACGATTAAATAGGGTTTTCTCCATGTCCTTTGCGGATGATACTATCTCCTATCATAGTTTAAGACTGTATGCTCTGGCTTGTCAACAAAAATAAGGCTACATTTGAGGTTCACTTAGTCTGCAAACTAGCGCGTGATCCCTCATGGCCGAAAGCCTGAAAGTGTGACAAAGACAATACCTGCTTCAAAACATTTTCGGTTCATGTCAGGGGTTCACATGGTTTCTACTTCGGGGGCGTCTATGGATCACACAAGCCATGTGAAAACTGTAGTGACTAGATGTTCGCCTTGTTGGGAATTTTGTGTTCATGTGTTCCGTATTATTTTATGCAGGCACTGGAATTAACAAGCTGGATTACCTTGCAACGATGGATTTGGACCCCGACTCTCCTACATACTCCCAGGTGATCCACAGGCTCCCAGTCACCCACATCGGCGATGAGCTGCATCACTCTGGCTGGAACTCGTGCAGCTCCTGCCATGGTGATCCATCAGCAAAGCGTCACTTCCTGATCCTTCCTTCATTGTTGTGAGTATAGAATAAGTGGACATGGTCTGAATCAATTGAATGAATCGGCTGCTGACCTCAGGACTGAGAATATGTGGTGTGGCTTCAATGGTTATTTGCAGGTCAGGACGTTAGTATGTTGTTGACACAGCGACAGACCCGAGAGGGCACCATCCTTGCATAACGTGTTTGAGTCTAAGGACATTGCTGAGAAGACTGGGATTGGCTTTCCTCACACGTCTCATTGCCTTGCATCTGGTGACATTATGATTTCTTGCCTTGGGGACAAGGAGGGGAATACAACTGGCAATGGCTAATATTATTCACTGAACAACCTTCGGTCAACAGGAGTGCTTGCTCGTGTGTCCTAAGGCCTAGATATCATTCTCCATGTTCGAGGAGGCCAGAATTCATCTCTTTGTGGAATCCTGCTTTCCTCTGCATGCACATTATTGTTTCACAGGACAATGCTACAGTTACACTCTTGTCTAATTTGCACGTATCATTTTTTGCAGCTTGGTGCTGGGACCTCACTGCCAGGATTAGTAGCTGCAAAGGTTGGGGCAGATGTAACACTAACAGACATTGCGCAGAATGCAGAAGTGAGTTCCAATCCATCTTTGGAATCCTTATCGTCTTTGGAATCCTTATCGTTTGATCCTTGTCAGAGTTTTTCAGTTTGGTTGATTTCCTTCTTGTTTTTACTGACTGTAGGTACTGAACAACATCAGAAGCATATGTGCTCTCAATGACGCCAATTGTACTGTATGGTTTTGATTTCACGTACAGAGCTGACTGCCTGCTTCTTCCCTGGGATTGTGTTCATCATCCTCACTGTGCTTAACTCCATTCTGTGGGGCAAGAAGAGCACTGGAGCTCTACCCATCTCACTGTTCTTCACCCTCCTGGCCCTGTGGTTCTGCATCTCTGTGCCACTCACACTTATTGGAGGCTTGCTAGGCACACGTGCTGCAAGCATCGACTACCCTGTCCGAACCAACCAGATCCCACGAGAGATTCCTGAGCGCAAGTTCCCCTCATGGTTGCTTGTGCTCGGTGCGGGAACATTGCCATTTGGTACTCTCTTCATTGAGCTCTTCTTCATCCTTTCCAGCATTTGGTTGGGAAGGTTCTACTACGTCTTTGGCTTCCTGTTCATTGTCCTCTTCCTGCTGGTCATAGTCTGTGGTGAGGTTTCTCTGGTCCTGACCTACATGCACCTTTGCGTGGAGGACTGGAAATGGTGGTGGAAGGCCTTCTTTGCTTCTTGCTCTGTCGCATTCTATGTGTTCCTCTACTCTATTAACTACCTGGTGTTCGATCTCAGGAGCCTGAGCGGACCAGTTTCTGCCACACTCTACCTTGGCTATTCCCTGATCATGGCCCTTGCAATCTTGCTCTCCACTGGCGCCATTGGTTTCCTGCTCTCCTTCTACTTCGTGCACTACCTCTTCTCGTTTGTGAAGATTGATTAGAGGTGTGCCCCGCTGCCTCTTTCTGCAATAGAGTCATCTGATCATGGTAATAGTTACCCTCCTAGAAATACTACACAATAAATCAAATGGAAAAAATGGATACATGGCAACGCCCATGGCTTTTGGTCATGATTAATTCAATCATTTAGCTCAGCACAGTCACTCAAGTTGAAACTTAATTCTTAGGAATGATTGTAAGTTCTTCAGCTATGTTTATTGCACTTTGTAATACCATTCAGTTTTGCTTGCTCTGGGCATTTGTGAGCAGCCTTTGGTTTTGGAACACTTGAGATCTATTCAATATGAAAATGAAGCTATTCATTTACAGTTCGTTACTATTCTGGGAAGGTTATATTGTAACATGGTTGCCACATTAGCTGCGATGCTCGTTGTTCGTTAATAGTAACACCAATACGGCTGATTCTTTTACGAAGTGAAATCTTGCTGACTATTTAGTCAATTGATATACATGCTACTGAAATAGTCCGAGCACGCCTGCAGTGGACCGAAAGCCATCCGTTTGGACTGTCATCGTAAGGGTGTTCTTTTAATTAAAAGAAACTCATGGGGAGCATCGTCGTTCGAATAGCCTATGCATGCAAGAAAAAACAGAAAATGTTAGCAGATATGTACTCTTTTGTGACATCTGTAAAGAACATGTTGGTTTCCTGAAAAAAGGTGCAGAATGTCCTTTTCTTGATGTATTCGAAAAAATGAGCTAAATGCATAACTTTACACAACTTAACTTCTTTAAATTTCTTTGTTGAGATCCCCGTTTACCCTTCTTTTGCGAGATTTTTTTTATTTTGATGCTGAAACCTTACAGGTTAAGTAAATGATCCAGGTTTTTGAACTTCTTGCCATTTTTGTGTTGTTACTGGCTTACTGCACAGCATTCGTTTCCTGCTCAGCAATGAAGAGGGGGAATAAATTGTCAAGTAAACTGGTACCAGAAGTTGAGAACCACAAAAGGCGACAGAAACGCAACGGATAAAAATATGTTTTCTAAATAGCAATAACCAAATGCGCCTGTAGCTCATAAATTGCAGAAGGTCGTAGGTCGTAGGTTCGACCCCTACCTGGCGCGATATTCTTTTTTCCCGTTTTTTTTTTTTTGTTTTTATTTCTTTGGTGCTAAATTATGTATAAACTAGGTAGGTGCCTGTGCGATGCCACGGAACATAAATTGTGAACCTCTAATGGACTTTATTTGAGACAAGTGATGCCCAAGAAAATGGGGGTAAAATGACACAGCTATCACTTGCATTACTTGCCCTATGCGCAGAAGAATCTGACATAGCTATCACCCATGAAGATTTCCAGTTAACTTGTGGAACTGAACTTCATTTGAGACAAGACAATAATACCAGTGTTGAGCTTGCCACTCGGCCATGGCACATACGAGAACACGGGATGATCAAGTAAGAGCTGAACAGAATGCACTAATACAAAAGGCTGGCTTGCGTTCGCTTCCTTGCTCCACAGGAAGCATAACCGATATACAAATCGAGAAGTTCGCAATTTATGTTCCGTGGCATCGCACGGGCACTTACTGCATGTCACGCACACAGGACGATACATGCACCATGTGATAACAATTGTACTGCTACATGCACAGAAACACATATAAGCAGGTTTCAACACCAATTGGTGGGCAATGTGGTACTAAATTTATCTTGCAAAAATATTAAGACAGCCATATACGCCGTGTGAGGCCCATCTGCCGATTTGTGTTTGCGAGGCCCATCTATCGATTTGTGTTCTGCGAGGCCCATCTCCGTGAAACCCTGTCCCCGCCCGCGGCCTCCAGCCCTGCGCGGCTGCGCCCCCGCCCGCATGCTCGCCTTGCGCCGCCGCCCCCGCATGCTCGCCTTGCGCCGCCGCCCTCTTGTTCGCCTTCGTTGCGGTCGCGGCCTCCAGTGTCCAGCGCCACCGCCGCTCCACCACCGCCGCTCCATCTTCTATCCCGCCGGCAACCTCCAGCCCTGCGCCATCCCCATTTGTGCGGCCTCTACCGTCCCCACCCCCGCACAGTTCGTGCAACCGTCTCCCCCTCTTCAGTCCCCACGTCGTCCACTACTGCATGCTTCCTCCCCACGACCTCCACTTCCTCAGACACCTTATAGAGCTCGATGAAGATAAACCGGGAGCATGTGTGGACTCTATCTCGTCCGAGCACGCGTTTTCACCAGAGTCGGGTTCCTGTACCACGCCGCCGCGCCGGGCCTCTACAGTGTCCGAGCGCGCCTGCAGTGGACCGAGGGTGCGCTCAGCAGAGGCGAGGAGGGGCTTGCTCGGCCGACAACCGGGACTGCGCAGGCTACAAGGGGAGTAGTGAAGATCGACGGCGAGTTGCTCCACGACTGGTCTCTCCCGCTTGAGGAGTAAGGTAGTTTTTTTATTTAGAATCAAGACTAGTAGAGCGATTCTCTAGGCTGTTGCTTGCTTATTTTTCCATGCTTATTACTTTGTTTAGCATCCTCGTACTATATTTCCTTAGTCCTGTGCCCCTGTTTCTGAGTGGTGATATATAATGTTTGACTCTTTCATAAATTGTGTTTCATGCTTTAGTTTAGGTTACTAGATGTAGGAAAGGGGATATCTTGATTTTTAAGTCATTTTTACTAATTCGACTCACTCCTAGAGTTAGTTGGCTCGGTCAAGTCTTACCTTTTCAAACTGTGGAAGTGATCACTGCTCTTGATAGCTTGACCTGTCAAACTGTCTACTGGTATAAATCAACAATCTGAGTTAATGTTTCATGAGCTCACAATTGCAAAATCATGCGTGGATGTTGGAGGATTAGTCAGTAGTTCATCAGCAAGTAATTTAATTCGTAACGTTTATTTAGTACAGGACAGGTGGGGTGTTGTTACTAGCATGGGAAGGGAACCTTTTTATATAATCTAGCCTGCAACGAACAAGAATCGCTCTAGCTTAGATCCCCAATTATTTTGGAACACGATTAAATAGGGTTTTCTCCATGTCCTTTGCGGATGATACTATCTCCTATCATGTTCCTTGAATCCCCTAAATTTTTATGAGCTACATTTTTATGTTGTTGGAATATGTCGTTTCAGCAATGTACAGATTTTAAGGCTTCCAAGCCTCAATCTTACAGTTACCCCCTCAATGTAACTGAGCATTTGTTCATTTTCTTGGCAAATTTAGTGCTTCCGTGATCAGGATTTACTTGTATGACACTACTTCATGCAAGCAAGCTTAGCCTTATGTAAAGTGACCATTCAATTTTAGGAAATAATGCAGTAGTATGGTAACTATGGTTGGTGGTATTTGAGACATTGGGGTATGACAAGACTTGCCATCTTCTTATCCTTTTTTGCATGGCCGGTAACACATGGGTGAAGCAGTTTAACTTATCCTTTTAAAGCTATGTACAGATTTAAGGTCTCCCTAATTCCAAGCTTACAGTACGCCTTCAATGTAACAACATATATTTCATTTGCTTGGTAACTTGGCTGCTTACCGCGGTCAGGGTTACTTGTACTATTGCACTACTCCATGTCAGCAGACTTTTTTTTGGTAAAGCTGACCATTCAAAACTAGGCACCAATGCAATATATCATGATTGAACAATTTAAGCTATCCAGTTTTATTTGCTTTCAACGCCATACTTAAACTACGTGCTTTCCTGGAAATCTGGTGTATGGCCTTTGGATCCAGCAACCAATTGTCCTAAAATCTAATGCATGGTCTTTGGAGTATCATTTTCGTTGTTTCTTAGTGGTAACTTGGCTGCTTACCGCGGTCAGGGTTACTTGTACTGTTGCACTACTCCATATCAGCAGACTTTGTTTGGTAAGAAGCTGACCATTCAAAACTAGGCACCAATGCAATATATCATGATTGAACAATTTAAGTTATCCGGTTTTATTTGCTTTCAACGCCATACTTAAACTACGTGCTTTCCTGGTCAGTTTGTGTTTATTTCAAATATTTGTTTATTACTGAGCTAGCAAATAGCAATGATTAGTTTCTCAAAACATGTAGTGTGTTGTGTTGCTGCATCAGAATTGAGAATGATCTTTGAATATGTTCATATAGTTGTCACCTACTTACCATTGTGTTTTCTTAGAGTTAATATTTGCTTCTCTACTTACCATTTTGTTTTTCTCAGAGTTAATCCCAAGCAGTGCAGACTCTCAAGCATCAGTGTTGCCTTTTTCTTCTTGTGCCCACAAGTATGGAGCATCTGTCTTTTACAACCTCGTGTTGCTTCCAGTATACTGTCTTTCCATGAATTATGTCTACCTTTGAATTTTGGAAATTATAGAGTAATATACTTTATTGCTGATCCCAGACATCTAGGTGGTCCATTTATGGATATGTAGTTCTTTGCTTGGCACACAATCTTCCTTGTACTGTTTACTAAATTTAGGTGGACAAACAAAATGCTTCTGTAGTTTTCTTTGTCCATTAGCAAAATAACAAGTATTATCAGCTTTGATGAATGTTAAATATTGATGAGAAAAACTATGAAACATCTTATTATGTAACCTAATCTAAGATTATTATGGGAGCGAGTGGGATTGTCATTGATTCAGTAACCTTAATATGATGTTCTCTTCGACTTGCCTTTCTGCTCACCTGGTCAGTTTGTGTTTATTTCAAATATTTTGTTCATTACCGAGCTAGCAAATAGCAATGATTGGTTTCTCAAAACATGTAGTGTGTTGTGTCGCTGCATCCGAATTGAGAAGGATCTTTGAATATGTTCCTATAGTTGTTACGTACTTACCATTGTGTTTTCTCATCAACATTTAACATTGTATAGCAGTTTTGTCATCATTGTATAGCAGTTCTGTCATCTTAGTTTGGCGTTGCTATGAAAATTCTGATAGAGAATACCAGTTTCTTTTCTCAGAATGTGAATACTTATGTTTTCTATAATAATCATGGGTCGTTGTGACTATCCAGGGAAATTCGGAATTGTGTTCGCCTCAATTTCTGTACCCATCTTTGCAGCTCTGTATTGTCCAACAAAACTTTGGTTAGTGCTTTCATGCTTTCATTTTGTGTTCTTAATACTATTTCTTTTATTATATTGAATATTTGAATGACTTGTTCTACTATTACAGTTTGAACATGTTTTGTTATGTCATGTCTATTACCAAATTGTAAAAGCAAATGAATTGTATTGAGAACAAATTTAAATTAAAATTCCAACTAATATATATGGACATGACAAATTTGTGTGTATTAGGGGTATTTATTGGGGTATGAAGTTTATATACAAGCATGCTTCCGGTATATAGAGGTTGATGCTAAATGATAGTTGAAAGGATTAGCTGGTAGTATGCTTTCTGTACGGTGCACTTGCACCTGTGCAACTTCATTCTTCTTCGCTTCTCTTAATTCTTCTTTCTATGTCTACAGTTCAATACAAAGCGAAACACCCTTAAGTGAGACTAGGTGTGTGCTCGTGCGTTGCCACGAGAGTTAAAGATTAGTATAAAATATAGATATGGAACGATAAACATCACTATGATATTCAAAATTCATATGATAAAATATCACGTAACACTAATATCATGAACTGATGTCGAATAAACATTATGAGAAGTCGAACAACCATGCTAAAATATTTATTCACAAGTACGACCAAGTACAGTTCAAGGAACAAATAACAATCTTTTCTCATGAAATGAAATAAAAAGGGGCAACACATACAGACACCTGACCGGACTTCAGAAGCTAGCTCCAGCTTAAACCAGCTATAGAACTCCCCACCTTTCATCATGCTGATCATCAGGCTTTATCTGAGATGTCATACAGACACATACAGATTTTTCTCTGGTTTCTATTGATGCAGAACCTTCTCATCTGCATGTCATCTGGCTTGACATGTTGCATAGGCTTCTCCAATCCATAAGAATGAAGTATAAACGCTATTGTTTGGTGCACTGCCAACCTTTGCTTTGCTGGAATTAAGTCCTATGAAAGCTACATCTACTTTTATCTGAGATGGCCTTGTTCTGGAAATAACGAACACGTCAGCATGACGTTCAGTAAATGATACTGTGGAATATAAATTGAAAAATCTTCAGTTGCTTTCCAGCCATATAAAAAGAAAAATAGAAAACTGATTGTAGAAAGTGAAGGTATTGATATTTATTTTTATCTAATCTATATTATTATCATATTAAACAATACATTGTTTCGTTTTTCTTATCCAAATCTAGGTAGCACTGATCCATTCCATAGAAAATGGTGCATTACTTTGTACAGGTGAAACTAGAAGAACGTATGAAGCTAGACTTGTTGCAATTTATAGACATGTAAGAGAGGATGGAGTTGAGGGACAACCTATTT
Organism: Zea mays; assembly: GCF_902167145.1. Classification (NCBI taxonomy): domain Eukaryota; kingdom Viridiplantae; phylum Streptophyta; class Magnoliopsida; order Poales; family Poaceae; genus Zea; species Zea mays. The sequence continues at coordinate 166,409,479 of NC_050102.1, forward strand.
CTGTTTCAACAGAACAATTTGCAGTAAGTCAAATCACCTCTTGTACTATAATCTTGCAACTGTTTCTTTCTCTCTCTTTTCTAAGAATAACTATTGCATTAGCATATTTTACTAACTTGTATAAATTGTTATTTTCAAGAGATTTTATGTACCGTTTCTTTACAAACAATGCTAATGCCACATCCACAATCTTGCAGAACTTTGAATGGCAACCAGTTATCTGGATCTTTGCCTGATGAGATTGGTTACCAGATGAACTTTAACAGATTAGAAATAAAATATAACAACATATCAGGCCCATACCTAACACTTTTGCCAACTTAACAAGAATTAAACATAAAGGCTAACACCTACGGATTTTTGACTAAGAACTGGTCTCCACCATAGATCCAAGAATGTGATATATGGCAAGAAAACATATGTGTAATGAGGTGTATGAGCCTCTGGTTGAAGATAAATGGCCACACAACCCCCATTTTTGTCGAAAATAGCCATGAACTATATGCGCACTGATAGGAATACAAGATAGTGAAACAGATTTCAGATACAAAAATAAACGACAATGTTTCCTTCTAAGAAAAATAGTGAGCAAATGTGGAACATGCATATTTTCTAATTAGAAGGCTAACACCTACGGATTTTTGACCAAGAACTGGTCTCCACCATAGATCCAAGAATGTGATATATGGCAAGAAAACATATGTGTAGTGAGGTGTATGAGCCTCTGGTTGAAGATAAATGGCCACACAACCCCCATTTTTGTCGAAAATAGCCATGAACTATATGCGCACTGATAGGAATACAAGATAGTGAAACAGATTTCAGATACAAAAATAAACGACAATGTTTCCTTCTAAGAAAAATAGTGAGCAAATGTGGTTGAAGACATCATTTAAGTCGGTATGTTAAACTATATGCGCACTGATAGGAATACAAGATAGTGAAACAGATTTCAGATACAAAAATAAACGACAATGTTTCCTTCTAAGAAAAATAGTGAGCAAATGTGGAACATGCATAATTTCTAATTAGTAGGCTCCGTGTCTTGATGAATGATATATGGCGCTAATCAACAAAAGCAAGACATGGTGTTCAATGAGACTTCTTCAGAACATTCACCTTAATATACTTCTTGCGTTATCCTATGCAGCACAGTGTTGGAAGTAGAGATGGCAATTTGTCCAAAGCAGAAATCTCCATAAACCCTAGAACAAGCAAACACATTGAAGTGCACAGAGAGAGTAGAAGGCAAAGTGCGCACCTGCACTCCAAAAACCAGGGCACCAGCAAAAACGCCAGAGAGAGTCTCGATGCCAAAGAGGTTCCATCAATGAGGGAGTCAGCATGACCAGAGCACCCCAAGGAATCATCTCCTTGATGGAAGAAGCATCAGTGCAAATCTTCACATAGGTTGCATAGTCAGGCTTGCTTGTTCACTCCATCAACCCAAGAATGGTGTTGAACTGCCTGCGAACCTCCTCCACCATCTTTAGGGCGACACTTCCAACACTCTTCATGGTCATGACAGAGAACCAGTACAAAAACATGTCTCCAACAATCAAACCAATGAAAACCTTCAGGAGAGAACATCGACAACCTTCACTCCAGCTCTGCTAACGAAGGCACCAAACAGCACCAGGGACACAAGAGCACCTGAACCAATGGCAAATCCCTGCAAAAGGAAACAGATGAATTAAGTTACCAGAGGCGTACAATAGTTCTTTTGTTGCAGATTATCTACTATTCCCTCAATTCCAAATTATAAGATGTTTTGGCTCTTCAAGATAGGTAGCTTTTGCCATGCATTTGAATATATATTATGTCTAGGTACATAACAAAAACAACGCATATACCAAAACGTCTAATAGTAGTTTGGAATAGAGGGAGTACTACATAGAGATAAAGATGAATTAGGTTACCAGACGAGTACAATGGTTCTTTTGTTGTATATTATCCGCTACTACTACTTCATTAGTTCATTCTCATATGTTAAAATATTAAGAAATACATACCCTACCAATAGTGCCAATGATGGCAGTGACAAATGAACACATTGAGCCAACAAATGGATAAAAAGCATGTCTACCTTTCTAATAGCAACAGTTGTGTTGTCAGCAGCACCAAGAGCATAAGTTCTCTCAGATTTTGTGGCTCATTCCTGCCATCTCAACAATACCACCAGCATTGTCACTGATTGGACCATCTCAGCAATATCATAGTGATGTTTGACCTTGACAGTGAATCAGTTAATTCTAGCAGAGCTGCTTTATGGAGCCTCTGATGCTAATGATATGGCAAGTCATTGGAAATTTGGATTGGATAAAAAATAATCTATTTAGATTAAACAAATTCAAGCCCAAGAAATATATGCACATCCTGAATTACAACCTCACCTTAAGCATATCTTGTACATGCCGACCATCCTGCATTGCATATATCACGGCAAATCGATTGGAATGAAATAAAAAATCAATGGAAGCATGCAGGGAGAGGGCTCGGACTGGATCACCTTGTACATGTTGATCTTGGTGATCTGGTAGGAGACATCGCGCCAGGTGGTCTTGGCGACATTGTCGCTACTTCCTCTCCTCCCTTCTTTAGAGCAGCAGCACACCACCTCACTCGATGTTCTTGATGGAGCACGTGAGCGACACCCGCCCTGTGGACCCACCTATGTCGCGCATGTCGAAGGTGACGGCGATGTAACCCCGCAGCGCAATGCCCTCCGCCATCCCCCTCAATATTAGTACTAAAATATTTGACAACTAATATCCTGATGTGAATTGAGTAGCGGATTTCTCACTCTAAAATGAAGATACAATACTAAAAGCATTTAATAAATAATATTGGGAAAACATATGTTTTTGAAAGGCTGCAAGTTAATGTAAAAGGATAATTTATGATTGTAAGATGTCCAAAAACCGAGAAAGGAAACATTGCATTTAATCTGGACTTACAAGTACCCAAATTTAGGTATGACACTCAAATCTGGAACAACCCAAACTATAGTTTCTTAGACTCCTGGTAACATGTAAAAGGATGGTTTACTCAACACGTCTTGATTTGAGTTTAAACATGATGTTGATTGTGTGGTGCTTGTCCTTGAATGAATATAATGAAGTAATTGTTGTTTCAGTTATCAGTGAAAATGATCTCCACAGAATGAAAGAAGACTACCTATAAAATTTTAAATGTAATGTTTTTCGATATTTTTTTAAATATAAATATTTCCAGATAAATGGACCAGTTGCATCCAACTATTTGGCAGCTATAGGCTGCAATAGAAGAGGAGTCAGTGTAAAAACGAGCTTTTTGTTGCACACGGAGCAAATTCGTTCTTATCTATGTGATGCCCTGAACTTTGATATACTACCTATCTCAACTAAAAGCATAAGCCATTTGGCAAATACAAACACTTTTATTCAAAATATTCTTCTTTTAACCTTAGGTTTGTACTCACCAATGCCTACACTTTTAATCAAGGTTATTAAAACGACGAAACGTTGAAACGCTCATGGGTAAGTTTTAACTTTTAAACGGTTTAAACAAAGTTTAAATGTAGTTTTAAACAACATAGGGAAATTTCAATATATCATAATTTCAGGCAATTATATCAAGTCAAATACCAAACAGTGGGACAGTCAGTCTCTGTACTCTGTAGTCCTGCCGCAGTGGGACAGCAGAGGCGGGGCTGGAGGGGCTGGCAGCCGGACAGGCGGCGCAGGAGGGAGGACGGCCTGGAGCGCGGCGGCCTGGAGCGGTGGCACGCAGAGGCTCTGAGGCGGGGCTGGAGGACGGCCTTGAGAGCAGCGGCCTGGAGCGGCCTGGAGAGCAGCGGCCTGGAGGGAGGACGGCCTGGAGAGCAGCTGACTGGAGCGGCGGCGGCCTGGAGCAGCGGCACGCAGAGGCGGGCCTGGCGGCGCCGGACGGGCGGCGCAGGAGGGTTGGAGCAGCGGCGGCCTGGAGGCTGGAGCGCGCCCTGGAGTGCGACGGCTGGTGAGAACGCGAGTTACTAATTGGGCTGGTGAAAGTGCGGCTTGTAGCGGCGGTCTGGGTGGGCTGGGCGGGAGTTTCTAATTGGGCTGGGCCAATTACTAGCAGCAGACGCATTAAACGCGGCGTTTCACTCTATACCGCGTTTAAACGTCAAAACGCGACGTTTAAACGACGTTAAACAACGTTTTACGACGAATCGTAAAACGTTTTGTCGTTTCACTTCCTGTCAGCGTTTTATAGTTTAAACGACGTTTAAACGTCGTTTTAACGTCGTTTTAATAAGCATGCTTTTAATGATTGTTCTCAATAACAGAAGTTGTAATAGCTGTTAAATTCTTTTGCCCTCATCTACCTCAAATTCTGAAAAGAGAGAACATGAGCGAAAAGGTTGTTACACTCACAGCTTTAGAAGTGTTTGTATGTTGTTGTATTCAGCAGGATGGAGCTTCCACTGAAGTTGTTATTATCAGCCTGACTATAAGTACACAGATACATAGATATGAGAAATATTTGTCATAGATAACAAAAAAGTCTAATCTATACAGAATAAACAAAAAAAATCAAAGACAAAGGCCTGGATCATTATCTCCTTAGCATGCCATTAGATTTACATAAGCAAGTGAAGTGTACTCATGAAATTGGTGTATATTACTTAAATTTCTTAAACATCTAGAGCCAGAGGAACCTCAAGATATCATGAACAAGTACAAATCCTTAACATTGTGCTGCAGAAAAATGTACTTACAGTCAAGATAGCAAGAAGACTACGTGTATCTACTAATTCTGGTGGAAGAGGCCCAGATCAATTATTGTTATCAACAAGGCTGCAAGTTCACAGCACAAGACATGTCAACTTACAAGTCATCTGCAACTTGCAAAATAGAAAATATTAGAAAAAGTTGAGGTCTACTTACAAATGAAGGAGTTAAGGCAAGTTGGACAACTCAGATGGGATTTGTAATGAGTTATTATTCATGTGACTAAAAGGTAAAATTGGAACCAGAATTATTTACTAATTTTACAAATCAGAAGCATCAGGGATGGGCAGAAAATAAAGATACTCGACACTAACAGATGTTTAATTCTTGTTAAGTTGGCAAAAGTGTTAGGTATGGGCCTGATATGTTGTTATATTTTATTTCTAATCTGTTAAAGTTCATCTGGTAACCAATCTCATCAGGCAAAGATCCAGATAACTGGTTGCCATTCAAAGTTCTGCAAGATTGTGGATGTGGCATTAGCATTGTTTGTAAAGAAACGGTACATAAAATCTCTTGAAAATAACAATTTATACAAGTTAGTAAAATATGCTAATGCAATAGTTATTCTTAGAAAAGAGAGAGAAAGAAACAATTGCAAGATTATAGTACAAGAGGTGATTTGACTTACTGCAAATTGTTCTGTTGAAACAGAAATAGGTTGTCCCTCAACTCCATCCTCTCTTACATGTCTATAAATTGCAACAAGTCTAGCTTCATACGTTCTTCTAGTTTCACCTGTACAAAAAGTTGGTTCGGTTAAAAGATGACATTAAATTCAATTATTCAATGCATAGAAGGGCACAAAAATTGGGTAAACATTCATATAGGTTGCTTGTTCACTGGGGTGCGAGCTTAATCAGCCACCATGGATGGTAAGGGCAAGCCTTCTCTCTTTGTGTTCCCACTTTGTTACTTATATATAGGGATGAAAATGGGATGGTTCCTAATACATGTCTACACCGAAAAGACTACATGGTTAATCCATAAATGAATCCAGAGTTCCAAACATTTAATATATGTACCATATTGGAATCCAAATAGTCAAAGTTGGATTTCTTGTTACAACGTGCAACTACTAATCATGCATTTTACCACCAAGTAATATAGAAATACTCAACAATTCACAAATAAATAGGTTCATACAACTTGCCAGTTAGCGATTACACATTGGATTTGACTATGTAGATCGGGGTAGTGCAGGATAAATTAGGATACTATCAATCTAAGATCAAAGGGGTTTCCATTACACTTCATATTGAACTCGACGTGGACATTTGTTTAGCACATGGAAGCAATAATCGAGAGTTTTACCGGTGAGGTCGAAGGTGCTCCCGCTGGATCGACATGCTGGAGAGTGGAGAACGAGCTCGCTGCCATCAATGCTGCAACGTTTGGGGCGACAACTATGGAGGGAGGAGCGAGAGCTAGGGTTGCTCGGGGGGCAGCTGCAGCTGTGGCCCACACGCGACACGGTGCGGGAGGCGCGAGCGGTGGGTAGCCGGCTGCGTCTGTGGCGCGGCGGCGACGGCGGGGGCAGGAGGCAGAGCGACGACGACTGCGAACGCGGAGGGGGGAGGGAGAGCTAGGGTTGCTTGGGGGTTGTGGGGCAGGGGGTGATTCACACGGGCGACGGACGTCGAAAACGTACGCATGACGAACGGTGCAGATTAACGGGCGTGGACGACGTAGATTAACGGGAGGCAGAACCAGAGGAGGCAGGCTACCCCCTTACAGCCTTAATATAGTAGTATAGATTAAGAGTACATATTGCATCTACACAAGAATCAAATGTACCTGGAGTAATGGTCGCACACTTAATAGCCACATTGTACCTGCAAAACATTGGGTTACATCTGAGTAATATAGAACAACAATGTTACAGGTACAGGTAGAATAACATGGCATGACCTTGATTTCGACAAAATTCATAAGAATCTTGTGATACAAGCACACCCTTTGCATCAAACTCAAAATACTTAAACAAACTCTTACTTGAGAGTAGCCTCTGCAGCCTCCACTGTGACCTTGTCATCAGTTGCTTCACCGTGCAGTATCCCCAAATCATAGTACTTGATGTCCAGGTCCAGAAATGGGAAGATAAGCTGAAAAAATATGTTGTCATCATCTAGCCTAAATGCCTAATGAAATCAGGCAAAAAATAGGAGCAAGTAAAGCAGTTTAATCTGACGACTCGGAACACATGAGGTATTCATTACCTTGTCCTTGATAGACTGCCAGAATACCCTGGTCATCTCATCGCCTATAATAGGACAATGGCACAAGGTATCAGCTACAGTGTGTTTAAGAAAATTAGTTTAGGTTTGTACATTTCAGGTTGGAAAATAAAAAATACAAACTTATCACTACAATGGAATATTCTTGTTTTTTATTTAAAGATGGGAGAGTGCTATCTTGTTTGTTTATTTTTTCTAATTGCAACATGAAGAAGTCAGAACATGGGTCAATATTCAATACAAGCAGAGAAAATGATGACTGACCACAAAGCATGACTATTTATTGCATCCAAAAACCACAAAAGTTGCAGCTTAAGTATATATAACTAAGTGAGATGAAATATTATACATCCACCAAAACTATTCCACTACCGGTGCACCACCAGGCACTCAGGCAGAGGCGAAGCTACATACAATATAATTTAGGGGTGCACTGCACCACTTAAAAATAAAAAACAGTGAATTTAACTGTAATTTCACCATGTATGCAGTCCTTATAGTACAAGTACATGAACCAACAAGGCAAACATACACTCCTCCAATTTACTGTAGCTTCCCCACTGCCACCAGGGAAGTACTGGTGACCGGTGACATCTAAACCACCTCCTTTTTCTCCATTTTACGCAAACTTCGCCTAATTTTGTTTTTTTTTCAATTTTAGACAGGCTTCGTCTAAATTTCTACACATTCATCCGTAGTTAGATCATCCGTGCACCCGCTTGTATACCTGAATTTAATCTCAAACAACAGGGAGGCGAACGGCAAGAAGTCGCCTCCCGCGCTTCCGCGGACATGCGCCGCGGCGACTCGACTACAGATTACACAAAGGTTCCTCGCCAAAAACCTCAGTTAGCGTCTTCGTGAACCCAACCACCAAAACTTGACCAGACAAATCAGAGGGAGCACAAGGATAGCAGCGCAACAAGATTCAACCGTACAGATCTCGGCGCACCCCAAAACCCGGCTTTAAATTTAAAAATTCAGCAGTGCGACGCGAAGGTGCGATTGATTTATGATCGGCAAGCGATGGGATCTCACCGTCCATCTCGATGATTGGGTTGGAGACCTTGATCTTCTCGAACGCCATGGCGGCAGTTGCGGAGTCGCAGCTTTGCCTCGGGGATCGGGAAGGAGCAGGCACCGGCTGCGACGGCGCTTGTGGTGGAAGGTGGAAGAGAGACGACAGGCAGGGGAAGAAAGGAGTGTGGGTTGCTCGAGGAGGCAGCTGTAGCTGTGGCCCACACGCGACGCGGTGGGGGAGGCGCGAGTGGTGGGTGGCCGGCTGCGTCTGCGGCGACGGCGGGGGCGGAAGGCAGAGCGACGATGGCTGTAGGACGCGGAGGGGGAGGGAGAGCTAGGGTTGCTTGGGGGTTGTGGGGCAGGGAGTGATTCACGGGGGCGACGGTCGAAAACGTACGCATGACGGACGGTGCAGATTAACGCGCGTGGACGGCGTAGATTAACGGGAGGCAGAACCAGAGGAGGCAGGCTACCCTTAGAGCCTTAATATAGTAGTATAGCTACATGTCAGTAGATGGCGCTTCCTTTGTAGTTTGTGGCGTTCCATCTGCATATATATTTTTATCCGAAGAACCAAAGAACCGCCTTCCTCTCAAGATCTAGAGTCCCATATAGGAATGTAAAAAATGTTATAGGAAATCCACAGGATTCACATTGTTCCCACAGACACTTGCTGCGTGGCCGCCTGCGCTGCGTTGCAGACTTGCAGTTGCAGACGGACTCGAAACTGCGACCAGGATGAACCGACAGAGACGTTCACTAATTTCAGAAACTGATGAAGTGCAGAACAGCAATGAGTAAAGATGATGCAAGCAAAGCAAGTGACAATTTCAGACAAGATATGAACTGAATGTCGTAGATAAGACAAACCAGTGCATATCCTCCAAATCAGATGGCCTCATCAGGAACCATACCATGGATTCGGTGCCTGCACGAGCTCCCTGTTTGACGGAACCAGTGGTCCGCTCGGCCACCTGTTTTCCGAGCTGCCTGCGAAACCGTTGGCCACTGAGACAAGTTGACATGAACGCACGGCACCTCAACACACGTATATAATCAAGCTTCTGCTCGGCTCACTCTACATGCGCACTGACGTTCTTGAGAGTCCAGGCAGAGTCGTAGTTTCTTCGGAACGCAGGGAAAAAAAAGAGGATGAGGTTTGCGGTGGCGAACAAGGCGTACATTGCGGTGACGCTGGGCGCCGCCATCGAGCTCAAGGAGCAGGTGGCCAAGCCTTGCTCCTCGGCCGCGAAGCGGGGCGCGTTGCGGTTGTCGGCGGCCGGCAAGATCGGCGGCGGCGGCGGCGCCGAGGAGTCGCTAAGGATGATCATGTTCCTCAGCTGCTGGGGACCGAGCTAAGCTCTGAAGCCGCGGCAGAGGTGGCTAGTGCCGCAGGGCAGGTCTACAACTGACTGTGCCTTGGAGGTTGCTAAGTGGCCGACAACACCTGCTACTGTTCTCGGCTTCTCACTGAGCTCCGAGACTCCTCTACGGAACCTCGTGTTCATGGATTGGATGGATGCTCGTCTGAAGCTACAAAAGCTAAAATCTGACATGTAAATTTGTTCGAAAGATAAACAAACGGCTACGTACGTATGTGCGCTTCTTTCAGTTGCTGTTTGGCTGTCCTGGCTGATCCTCATATTGAGCCTTGACAGCACGGTAGACTACGAGACAAGCTCGTCTAGGATTGAATTGAATCGCTTGTTCATCTCTGGTTTCTCGCTGGGCACGGTGGTACAGTACGAGTAGCTAGCAAAGGATCAAAGCAGGAAGCAACCCCGTACGGTATATGAACAGAATTGCAGAAACTTATGCGTATGACCTAGTCAAGTCTCAACATGAGGATCAGAGGATGTATCGAAAACAACAAAAGAACGAGAAAGAGAATCAAGTTAACAGTCACAAATCCCAAGATAATATACTAGTATTATCATGTCATCACTCGAGTACGACCAATTATCGGTGTCAACCATCACCATAATTTAGTCTGAACACTGCAAAAAAGAGAGAAAAGGAGAGGTGGAGAAGTGGACAAGAGTACATGCATCCGCATCCAAAGCGACAAAGCAGGAGGTGCCCCACTGCCACTCGATGGAAAACGATGAGTCACCATGGCCCCTCTCGGGATAAGCCTCGACACCTGTGGTGGTCTCACTCAAGCTGGTACGAACAGATAAGGAATCATCTCGTGCTTTCCATCCGGTTTCTCTCCCTTGTTCTCTCACACGAACCCACGACATTGCAGAGCTCTACTACTTGTTTGTTGAGGGCAAGATTCATCGTTAGCAACAATAGAATTCAGCAGAATAACCTTAGTAGTTAGTCCTTGAACTCTCGCCAGTCGCAACATGTTCCAATGTTTCATGTATCCCTGAAGCTGTCCATAGAAACCATCCAAGTTTCTTCATCTATAGGCTAAGTTTGCCCCTAGGCCACGTCTAGCCGTGGGAGATCTAGGATGAATCAAGCATGTGATAAATTTTTCCCGTTGCATCTTGCTATTACACGGGCTAGTAATTTTGAAAGTCGTCGGTGTTATGAATTCTTAGGTATAAATCTGCACCAAAACTAATTAAAAATTTCTATCTTCGTTCTTTCACGTGGTCACATAAAATAGGACTCGATAGACATTGTCTTGTCTTTAAAATGGTGTGTTTTATAGCTGAGTTTGTTAGGTGGTCTGAGTAGCACTCCTCAGGTCCTGGGTTCGACTCCCCGTGAGAGCGAATTTCAGGCTGTGGTTAAAAAAATCCCCTCATCTATCTCACGCCAAAGCACAGGTCTAAGGCTCAGCCCCGGTCGTGATCGTTCTCGCATGGGCTTCGATGCCGTTGTGTATGGGTGGGGCAGGGGTTCGGGAGTTTTCTCGACCTGTGTGAGAAGGTCTTCTTCTTAATACAATGCCCGGGGGCTATCTTACCCCCGCAGGTCGAGTTTTTTTTAAAATGGTGTGTTTTACTAGCTTTATTCATCTATAATGAACTTTAGTTACCAATTACTACCTCCGTCTCAAAATATAATTCGTTTTAGACTAATCATATATTCATTAAGTAACATATGAATATAATTTCCATGTATGTTTATATTCATTATCATTTGAATGAATGTGTGAAAGCATCTAGACCCCTGGTTGGTTTTAGTGATTAATGACAACGTAATATTATATGTGACTAATGTATGTTCTGCAGAGACAAATGGTAAGTTAGGTCGCATGACAGGTATAAGTACTACAACGGTGAAAACAATCCCGGAGATAAGAACTCGAAGCGACGGCTAAAACGACGAAACAAAAGGCAAAGGTCTACGGAGTCCGAGTGTCAAGGAGATGTGGACACTCGCGATTTAGTTAGGTCTTTTATCCTCTTTTAGCCGTACTATAAAGAGGGGTTGTCGATGAGTAGTTTGACCAAGAGAGTTCTAGTGTAGTGTTGGTACACAATCACACTCACATACAGTGCTAGGTGTCACTCTAGAACTCACTCACAAGTTAGAATGAAAACCGATTTGAAAATCGGCTGAAAAACAAGAGTTAGTGTTTCTGGCCCTGGGGCACCGGACTGTCCGGTGTGCACCGGATTGTCCGGTCCACCCTCTGCCAGGTGGGGCCAGGCTGGTCCGGGGCAGAGGCATTCCTTCCGCAGAAACCCGAGAGCGCAGGTTTCAGAGTTGAATTTTAGTGGCGCACCGGACATCGCACCGGACTGTCCGGTGTGCACCGGACAGTGACTGTTCACTGTCCGGTGTGCCATGAGTCCAACGGCTAGCTGTCAGAACTAGCCGTTGGAAACGACCGTTGGCGCACCGGTGGCGCACCGTTGGCACACCGGTGGCGCACCGGACTGTCTGGTGCGCCATTGCGCAGTGAGATGCCTGTAACGGCTAGTTGGTGGGTGGGGGCTATTTATACCCCTTCCACCCACCATATTCAATGTCTTGCACTCCACATTTATTCCAGCACATTGCTAGAGCATTGCAAGCACCAAAAGCCTAGTGAGGAGATTAGAGAATCTTAATCTGCGTTTGTTCCTCATTAGCGCTAGCGAGAGCCACCTCTAGAGCACACACCACTTGCATTAGGCTTCTCTTGGTCAAGCGAAAGTCTACGACTTGTTACTCTTGGTGATCGGCATCACCTAGACGGCTTGGTGGCGTTTGGAGCTCGATGATCACCGTGAAGATCTTGTTGGTGACCCGACTCAAGTTTGTAAGCGGTCTCGAGGGATCCACCGCGCCGGAGTGGCAAAGGATCATCTCGTAGTGAGCACTTGGTTCTTGCGAGGACCAAGGGGGAGCGATACCCTTGCGCGGGTGCTCCAACGAGGACTAGTGGAGAGTGCCGACTCTTCGATACCTCGGGAAAAATTGGAGGAGTCTTCTAAACCTTGCTTTACATTCCGCACTTAATTCAAGCACTTTACATTGTGTATTTGTTTAGCAAGTATTTGAAGTATTGTCTTAGCATTGTTGCATTTCTAGTATTATATTCTTAGTGCTAGTAGTTGGGGTGAAGTTGGGCTCTTGCTTAGCTCTTGCTTAGGTTTTAATTAGTGTTGATTATTAGAAAAGCCCAATTCACCCCCTCTTGGGCATCGTGATCCTTTCAATTGGTATCAAAGCCTTGTTGCTCGTAGATTAGCTTAACCGCTAGAGTTACGATGTCCGGCGGGGATGAACCTCCTCCCGTTTTTGATGGTGACGATTTTCCTTATTGGAAAATTCGTATGGAAGCATACTTAGAGGCTATAGACATTGGTGTCTATAAAGCCGCCACACAAGGATTCCCCGAACCTAGAGATCCCACAAATCTTGTAGGTGATGAGTTCAATTATGAGAAATGGAATGCTAAGGCCAAAAACACCCTTTTTAGAGGCCTTTGCAAAGATGTGTTCAATAGAGTAAGAAATCATAAAAATGCTCATGATTTGTGGATGGACATTTGTGCTCTACACGAAGGAACTAGAAGTGAACGTGAGGAAAGATATCACATAGCCATGAGAAAGTTAAATTCTTTTGAAATGCTTACTAATGAAAATGCAAATGCTATGTACTCACGTCTCAATATTCTTGTAGAGGAAGTTAATGGATTGGGGCTTACTCAAATCTCACAACCGGATGTTGTGAGGAAGATTCTCAGTGTCCTCCCAATAGACAAATATGGACACATTGTCACTGTGCTACATCAAATGTATCTTTTAGTTACCACACCTACACAAATTTTGGGAAAGATCAATGCCCATGAAATGTACATGCACATCAATGACAAAGAAGAATCATCTTCCAAAAGAAAGGATTTGGCTCTCAAAGCAAATCATGAAAGAAAAGGAAAAACAAAAATACAAGTTGAGGAAGAATCCTCAAGTGATGATGACCTTGATGCAAACATTGCCTTGATGGTAAGGAAGACCACCAAGATGTTGAAGAAGCTAAATAGAGAAGGCATCAAATTTGATTCAAGAAAGAAGAAATTCTTTTCCAACAAAAGAAAGCCCATTTCTGAGATGGACTGCTACAACTGTGGTGAGCTTGGTCATCTTGCTCATCAATGCAACAAGCCCAAGAAGAATAAGTTCAAGGGCAAGAAAGAAGATGACAGCGATGATGAAAAGAAGAAAAAGAAATTCTTCAAGAGGAAGGATGGGAAGCAAAAGAGGTTCCACAAGAAGAAGAATGGAAAGGCATATATTGTTGGTGACTGGCTCACCGACATTGAATCATCAAGTGGGTCTTCTTCAAGTGAAGAAGAGAATGATGAAAAAGTTGTCGCCATTGCCGGGGACTTCTCTTCACCACCACCATCGCCATCATCGACTTCTCACCTATGCCTCATGGCTAGGGGTGAACGGAAGGTACAAAATGATATTAATATTGCTGATGATAGTGATAGTGATAGTGATGAGGAATTTGCTTCACCTTCATATGATGAGTTAGCTGACTTGCTTAAAGAATATACTCAAATCATTAGAAAGTCAAAAGCTAAATGTGATAGGTTGAAAAATGAAAATGAATCTTTAAATGCCAAATATGACATAGTTATAAAGGCTAGTGATGAAATAAAAGAAGAGAATAAAACTATGTCATCAACTATAAATGAGCTCACAAACTCCCTAAAAGATGCTAAGGAAAAATATGACAAATTAAATGAAGCTAATAGGGAGTTGCAAAATAGACTAGTAAAGATCAAGGAAGACTATACTCAAATTAAATTTGATCATGACAATCTTCTTGTTGAAAATGAACTTTTATCTTGCAAAACACATGAGGCTATTAACCCTGTTGTTAAGTTTGATGTAGCAACCTCATGTGATGATTTGAGTCAAGAAGAGCAAACTAGTCTACATGCTGAATTGACTGAAAAAGTTGAAGTCCTGACTTTAGACAACCAAAAATTGAAGAATTACTTGACTGATGCAACTACTAGAGGAAATGTTGCTATTGAGAACAATGATTTCAACAATGAGTTGGCAGTGGATAATCAAAGGCTTAAAAATGAGGTCAAGAAACTAAAAAGTGAAAATGAACATCTTGCAACAAGTGTGCAATAGTTCAACAAGGGTCAATACCTCCAAAATGAGCTGCTTATGAACATTGTTATGAAAAACAACAAGAGTGGTATTGGATACAATGCTTTTGTGCAAAAGAAAACTACCACTCAATACAAGCCAAAGCAGACTCACAAGCCTATCAAATGCTTTGAGTGTGGAAATGAAGGTCATTTTGCCCACAACTGCAAATCCAAACCACCAACTCCCTTGCCTAAGCACTCAAGACCATTTGCTTTCAATGCTCATTATGTTCTAAGAAAGGTTGCAAATGGAAAGGTTAAAGTTACATTCTTAGGTCCACCAAACAAGAGTAGACCTAGACAAATCTGGGTGGCAAAGTCCTTAATTGAGAGAGTCACTGGTCCTATGCAATATAGGGCCCTCAAAACTCAAGCTTGAATTGTCTGTGGATGTAGGTGAACTACAAGACCGGTGGGAGTCATTGGGTTATTGACAGTGGATGCACACAACATATGACAGGCAACCCACGGATGTTCACCTCACTGGATGAAAATGTTGATGGTCAAGATAAAATCACATTTGGAGACAATTCAAAAGGAAAAGTGCAAGGACTTGGCAAGGTGGCAATCTCAAATGATCTATCAATATCAAATGTTCTCTTAGTTGCACCTTTGAGCTTCAATTTATTATCAGTGGGTCAACTTTGTGATCTTGGACTTCAATGCTTATTCACTCCAACAGAGGTTATTGTAACAAAGATGGATGATGAATCAATGGTATTCAAGGGATTTAGATACAACAACCTCTACTTAGTGGATTTCACTTCAGAAGATGCAGACTTAAGAACTTGCCTCTTCACCAAAGCTTCTCTTGGATGGCTTTGGCATAGGAGGCTTGCACATGTTGGGATGAGCACACTCAAGAAGGTATTAAAGAAAGATATGGTTAGAGGATTAAAGGATGTGGTGTTTGAAAAAGACAAGCCATGCAGTGCATGTCAAGCTGGGAAGCAAGTTGCTAATACACATCCTACTAAAGCTTTCATGTCAACATCAAGGCCACTGGAACTACTTCATATGGATTTATTTGGACCTACAAATTATGTAAGTGCCGGTGGCAACCTCTACTGTCTAGTGATTGTTGATGGCTTCTCAAGATACACTTGGGTGTTCTTTCTCCATGACAAATCTGAAGTTGCATCTATATTTAAGAAGTTTGCCAAGAAAGCACAAAATGAATTTGATTGCAAGATCAAGAAGATTAGAAGTGACAATGGCAAAGAATTTGACAACACCAACATTCATGAGTACTGTGATGAAATTGGGATCAAGCATGAAGTATCTGCAACATACACACCTCAACAAAATGGAGTTGTTGAAAGGAAGAACAGGACCTTGATCACACTTTCAAGAACAATGATTGATGAGTATAACACACCGGAGAGGTTTTGGGTCGAAGCTGTCAACACTGCTTGTTATGCATCAAATAGGCTATTTCCCCACCGGCTACTTGCGAAGACTCCTTATGAACTGCTAAATGGGAAAAAGCCAGACGTCTCTTTCTTCCGGGTGTTTGGGTGCAAATGCTACATCTACAAGAAACGCCATCACCTAGGGAAGTTTCAAAGACGTTGTGATATTGGTTTTCTTTTGGGTTATTCATTAAAGTCCAAAGCATATCGAGTATTCAACCATGCCACTGGCGTGGTAGAAGAAACATATGATGTGGAATTTGATGAGACTAATGGCTCCCAAGGAGCACTTGAAAATCTTGATGATGTAGGTAATGAGCCACTTAGGGAAGCAATGAAGAACATGCCTATTGGAGCTATCAAACCAAAAGAAGATGAAGAAGAGGTGCAAATCATTGACAGGCCTTCTTCATCAAATGTACGACAAGATGATGAAAAAGATGAGAGGCATGCAAATGAAGATACATTTGTCTCTCATGAACAAGCAAGGGTACAAGCCGAAGATGTTGATGCTCCAGGATCTTCTTCCCAAGTGGTTGACAGGAGAAACTCATCACTACTTCAAGCTCATCCTCAAAACCAAATCATCGGGAGTCCTTCACAAGGGGTTATTACTCGATCACATAAACATGCTTCTTTTATTGAACATCACTCTTTTGTTTCTTGTGTTGAGCCTACTTGTATAGATGAGGCGCTACAGGATCCGTACTGGGTGAATGCCATGCATGAAGAACTTAACAACTTCACCCGTAATGAAGTTTGGACCCTGGAGAAGCCCTCACAAGATGCAAGAATCATTGGAACCAAGTGGGTGTTCAGAAACAAACAAGATGATCAAGGTGTGATTGTAAGAAACAAGGCAAGACTTGTTGCAAAGGGATTCTCTCAAGTTGAAGGCTTAGATTTTGGAGAGACCTTTGCACCGGTTGCTCGACTGGAAGCCATCCGTATCCTACTTGCATATGCATCATGCTATGATATAAAACTTTATCAAATGGATGTAAAAAGTGCATTTTTAAATGGCTTCATAAATGAACTTGTATATGTTGAGCAACCGCCTGGATTTGAAGACCCTAGATATCCTAACCATGCTTACAGGTTGTCCAAGGCGCTTTATGGGCTAAAGCAAGCTCCAAGGGCTTGGTATGAGCGTCTTCGCGACTTCCTAATCGAAAAGGGCTTCAAGATCGGGACCGTCGACACAACTCTTTTCACAAAGAAACATAACGGTGGTATTTTCATTTGTCAAGTATATGTTGATGATATAATCTTTGGCTCGACAAATGACTATCATTGCAAGGAATTTGGTGAGTTGATGTCGAAGGAGTTCGAGATGTCAATGATTGGTGAGCTAACGTACTTCCTCGGCTTTCAAGTCAAGCAAATGAAAGATGGTAACTTTCTCTCACAAGAGAAGTATACCAAAGACTTGTTGAAAAGGTTCAACATGGAGAAGTGCAAACCAATCAAGACCCCCATGCCTACAAATGGACATCTCGACTTAGATGAGGGAGGTAACCCGGTTAATCAAACTCTCTACCGTTCTATGATTGGTAGTTTATTGTACCTTACCGCATCTAGGCCCGATATTATGTTTAGTGTCTGCATGTGTGCTAGATTTCAATCTAATCCTAAGAAAGCTCATCTTCGCGCTGTTAAGAGAATTCTTAGGTATCTCAGGCACACCACAAGTGTTGGTCTATGGTATCCCAAAGGAGCTACTTTTGATTTAATTGGCTATTCCGATTCGGATTATGCCGGTTGCAAAATTGATAGGAAAAGTACTTCTGGGGGATGCCATCTGCTTGGTAGATCACTAGTTTCATGGACATCCAAAAAGCAAAATAGTGTTGTCTTGTCAACTGCCGAAGCGGAATACATTGCCGCAGGTGCTTGTTGCACACAAATTTTATATATGAAACAAACTCTTCTAGACTATGGCGTAGTTCTAGAAAAGGTACCTTTGTTGTGTGATAATGAGAGTGTTGTTAAAATTGCTAATAACCCTGTACAACACTCTCGCACCAAGCACATTGATATCTGTCATCACTTCCTTAGAGATCATGTTGCTAAAGGAGATATCATTTTAGAAGGAGTGAGGTCGGAAGATCAATTAGCGGATATTTTCACTAAGCCTCTTGATAAGACCCGCTTTTGCATGTTGAGAAATGAACTGAATATTCTTGATCTCAGAAATTTTATGTAAAATGTCAAATGGTGTTGTCAAGCTTGCATTGCATGTTTAAATTCCTTGTATTGCATCTAGGGCTGATTTAACCTAGTTGAGATAACCGCCAACAAAGCGAGTGAAAAAGCTTAACTCGGATCAAACTTGACAAGTCTTAGTTTTAAGCTTTTAGCACTTAAATTCTTACTTGTTATGCAATTGTTGGTTCTTGAAATATGCATGAGGTACTGCACTAAGGGGGAGTATTCAACACTCAAATCACTCATGAAAACCCCTAGTGCAAGCCAAAATGCAAATTTCACCATTTGCCTATTTTCGCCAAAATGCAAATTTCACCATTTGCCTATTTTCTCTAAAAATTATCTAGCCTATGGCAAAATATTTTGAAGAGTATATGAGGGTGCCAATACCTGTCCCAACAAGTGTTATTTTGTGTGATTATAAGTTGAGATTTGGTTTGATTGGAAATTAGATATAAAAATTCAAAATTTTCCAATCTTCCCTCTGTCTGGGCTCACCGGACAGTCCGGTGTGCACCGGACACTGCACTGTGCAATGTCCGGTGCACCGGCAGCCGCGCGCTAAAAAATCTTTTTCCTGTGCGCTGTCCGGTGGTTCACCGGACAGCTACTGTGCGCTGTCCGGTGTGCACCGGAGAGGCACTGTACACTGTCCGGTGCGCCCATATCGCGTTTTAAAAAAAGGCCTCCAACCCGAGACCGAGCCAGAGGCTCCATTCCTCTCCCCCGCCAGTGCTTCTCTCTGTCTCTCTGGCGTCTCCATCTCCTCCGCCGGCGACCTCCCCCCCCCCCCACCGGCGACTCTCCGGCGACCTCGTGCCCCTCTCTTTTCCTCTCCGGTGAGCAGCACTTCGCCCCTCTCCTTCCCTCTATCTCTTTCTCTCCTGCTCTCAGTCTGTGAGGCAGTAAAGCACTAATTCTCCACCCTTTGTCCATTTTTCAAATTCCTGTCAAATCCAGTGAATCCAAAAGGTGGAATGTGTTCAATTGTCCTCATTGAGTATCCCTGCAGGTTACTAGCTCCCTTTGGGAGGGTTTCACAACCTAATTTGCCTCAATCTCCCAAAACTTAATTCACCGCACGCCAAGTGTTCGGTGAAATGCCCAAACCAGCCAAAAATGCTCCAATTGAACCCAAATTTTTCAGGCACCTTCACAACACTTCCAGTAACATTCTTGCCAAATTTCACGCCAATCTGAGATTCCAGGCTTAAATTTCACCACATTCCCCGTTTCGAGCGATCGTTTCCGAGCCGAGTGTCCAAATCTCTTTTTCTTCGCCTACATTCAAACCAAGCACACACTTCACTCATATACAGCTATACAAACCTATTCGTTAAGTATCGGCTCAATTCCATGTCGTTTCGTGCCTCAATTCAAATTCCAAACCTCCTATGACACTATTTATCGTTCAAACGTCGTTTTCACGCCGTTTGACCTATCGATCGTCTCGTCTCGTCTCGTGTTTTCTGTGCCATATTTCTCTGTGTATGTATTTATTCACATTTCATATACTTATGACTATGTGACTAATACGTGCTCACCTCTTCTGTCATTTCAGTGACCTTGATTGCCTATGTGCCGTCTCCTGTCCTGCCTGGATCGTCACCTCTCGTGTGAACTTTCCAGACATCACTTCAGGATGCCGCACACGAAGAATGTGTCGGCGCCAGGGGGAGGCGATGATGAGGATCCTCGTCGCCCCTTCAGGCAGGTCAAGGGCAAGACAGTTTACTTGGAGCAGCAGGAAGGCCGCAAGAAGCGGCGTACGGACAGGGCAGCCCGTGCAGCGGCAGCAGCTGCAGCAACCGCTGCGCAGGCCGAGCTTGGAGATCAGTCGGAGACTCCATCAGATCAGATTGCATACTGTGTTCGTCGTCTCGCCTCCCGGCCTCGCTCCTCCACTCACCCCACTGCTTCCACTCCGCCACCCACTCTGCCTGCTCCCGTCACCCCTGTTGCACCATCCACCACCACAGCCATACCCGCTACCTCCACTACGCCAGCTTCCACTGCTCCTCCTCCTCCCGCTCCCGCTTCAGCTCCTCCTGTCCCTCCACCTCGTTTCCGGGAGCGCGATGAGACTCAGGTACAACCTCTTGCTGCGGATCCTAGACTGTTTGACCTTCAGCGTGCTACAGCGGCACGGGTATGTAGGTTCAGATACGTACCCGTGGAGTCTTGGTTACTAGCTCAGAGGGACCCTGCAGCAGTTGACCTGTTCAGCACTCGTATTCAGGAGTCGTTTTTCAGAGCCTAGATGTCTGCTCAGATAGCTCTGCGAGTGCACCGGCTCTTGGACCTTCCAGCTTTTCTACTCGCCGCCGGTGCTGACTCTGAGGCGCACCTCACATATCTGCCTGGCCTTCTGACCCTCTTGACTACCAGCGGCAGGTATGTTGAGGAGTGGGTACGAGTCTTCTACGCCTCTGTTTGGATTGACCCGGATCATCACTGGATGAGGTTTCGTTTTGAGCGCGAGGATGTCACCATTACTGCCACTCAGATCCGCCAGCTCTTTGGATTTCCCGAGTCGACGACTCGTCTTCACAGCCTCTGCTATGGCACTTCTGACCCTCCTCGTCGCCCTCACAGCGGTGTGGCTCCGGGTACAGCTCACGTCGCGGCTCTGTTCCGCCCGCCCTTCTCTGATGGGTCGTGACGTTCACCGGCAGATTTTACTACAGCAGCCAAGTATTTATATGAGCTTATCAGACGGACTCTTCTGCCGAGGATGGGATACAGGGAGGCTACCACACATATACAGCTCTGGCTCCTTGGTGCCCTGGTCTCTCACTCTGAGTTTGACGTTGTGGACTTCCTGATTTGTGAGATCGAGGACACCGTTTTGGATGGGATTCGTGCTCGTCGACAGTTGTCTTATGCTCACTACTTGTGTCACATCTTTGCGCAGCTGATTCAGCCTCCTCGGTTTCAGGGCACACTTGAGGCCTCACGCCTCGTTTTTGGATTCTACCGTCCTGCGCCTGAGATTCCTGTGTCAGCTTCTGCTCCTGTTTTTGACTCTCAGGCCGAGGATGCAGCTCTTCGTCAGTTCGACACTCAGGGTACAGCAGCTGATGATGATGATGATGATGATGATTTTGGGGTTCCTCCTCCGCCTCCGCCTCCTATGCCTCCACGCTCACATGATCATGAGGCTGGGAGTTCTAGTGCTGCCCCTGCTACTCCTCAGGCTATGGACCCTGCTCTTGCTTCGATTCTCCAGACTCTCACTCAGCAGCAGGCTCACCTGGCAGCCGAGTAGGCTCGGTTATCCGAGAGGATGCTCTCGATGTTTCAGAACATGCAGGACAGGCAGGATGCGCTTCAGCAGCAGCTACTTCAGGATCGGGCTGAGAGTAGGGCATTCATGGCTCTTATGCTACAACAGTCTGGTGTCTCAGTACCTCCGGTTCTGTCTGCTCCACCTCCTCCGCTTCACGCTCCAGTTGTGCCATCGATTTTGTCAGGACCCCCTGTTGGTACCTCTCCGCTCCGGCCGGTCACTTTGGCGTTCACCTCTCCGGTTCTCAGCTCTGTCTGCCCGCAGCCGCCAGTGCCACCAGCATCTGCTGTTACCACTACTGTTGTGGCAGTATCTGTGACCACTTCTGTTCCGGTAGCTCCTGCAGCGCGGCCTCAGTCCGAGTCAGTACCAGCTCCAGCTTCTACCGCAGATCCTGGATCCGAGACTGACTCTGACCCTCCGCCGACGTTCGCTCTGTTGCCTCGACCGCGACCGGATGCGCCCCCGCCGCCTCCTCCTGTTGCTTCAGATGTTTAGGTTCGGGTACCCTTTTGGTGTTTGACGCCAAAGGGGGAGAGATATGAGTTGTGAGAGCTAGGGGGAGTTAGAGAGTTAGTAGAGAGTCATTTTGATGTTATATATGTGCTTGCTACTCTCAGTACTAGCTTGATGTTTCTGACTCACAAACTCGATATATACTCTCGTTGCTTATGATTGACTGTGTGTATTATGTTTTCACCTTATATTTTATCACCAGTCTTCTAGTTCTTGTTCCATTGATTTAACTTCACTTTTATATGAACAAGAATCTTATGATGTGTATGCGCTCACTCTTATTATTATGGTACACGTTCTTTCTGTCAAAAGATTACTGAGTATAACTAACCATCCTTTCTATTGACAGAAACTTCAAAACAAACTACTCTCTCAAAACTTGTAGGGTTGTCATCAATCACCAAAGAGGGGGAGATTGAAAGCATCTAGGCCCCTGGTTGGTTTTAGTGATTAATGACAACGTAATATTATATGTGACTAACGTATGTTCTGTAGAGACAAATGGTAAGTTAGGTCGCATGACAGGTATAAGTACTACAACGGTGAAAACAATCCCGGAGATAAGAACTCGAAGCGACGGCTAAAACGACGAAACAAAAGGCAAAGGTCTACGGAGTCCGAGTGTCAAGGAGATGTGGACACTCGCGATTTAGTTAGGTCTTTTATTCTCTTTTAGCCGTACTATAAAGAGGGGTTGTCGATGAGTAGTTTGACCAAGAGAGTTCTAGTGTAGTGTTGGTACACAATCACACTCACATACAGTGCTAGGTGTCACTCTAGAACTCACTCACAAGTTAGAATGAAAACCGATTTGAAAATCAGCTGAAAAACAAGAGTTAGTGTTTCTGGCCCTGGGGCACCAGACTGTCCGGTGTGCACCGGACTGTCCGGTGCACCCTCTGCCAGGTGGGGCCAGGCTGGTCCGGGGCAGAGGCATTCCTTCCACAGAAACCCGAGAGCGCAGGTTTCAGAGTTGAATTTTAGTGGCGCACCGGACTGTCCGGTGTGCACCGGACAGTGACTGTTCACTGTCCGGTGTGCCATGAGTCCAACGGCTAGCTGTCAGAACTAGCCGTTGGAAACGACCGTTGGCGCACCGGTGGCGCACCGTTGGCGCACCGATGGCGCACCGGACTGTCCGGTGCGCCATTGCGCAGTGAGATGCCTGTAAGGGCTAGTTGGTGGGTGAGGGCTATTTATACCCCTTCCACCCACCATATTCAATGTCTTGCACTCCACATTTATTCCAGCACATTGCTAGAGCATTACAAGCACCAAAAGCCTAGTGAGGAGATTAGAGAATCTTAATCCGCGTTTGTTCCTCATTAGCGCTAGCGAGAGCCACCTAGAGCACACACCACTTGCATTAGGCTTCTCTTGGTCAAGCGAAAGTCTACGGCTTGTTACTCTTGGTGATCGGCATCACCTAGACGGCTTGGTGGCGTTTGGAGCTCGGTGATCACCGTGAAGATCTTGTTGGTGACCCGACTCAAGTTTGTAAGCGGTCTCGAGGGATCCACCGCGCCGGAGTGGCAAAGGATCATCTCGTAGTGAGCACTTGGTTCTTGCGAGGACCAAGGGGGAGCGATACCCTTGCGTGGGTGCTCCAACGAGGACTAGTGGAGAGTGCCGACTCTTCGATACCTCGGGAAAAAATTGGAGGAGTCTTCTAAACCTTGCTTTACATTCCGCACTTAATTCAAGCACTTTACATTATGTATTTGTTTAGCAAGTATTTGAAGTATTGTCTTAGCATTGTTGCATTTTTAGTATTATATTCTTAGTGCTAGTAGTTGGGGTGAAGTTGGGCTCTTGCTTAGCTCTTGCTTAGCTCTTGCTTAGGTTTTAATTAGTGTTGATTATTAGAAAAGCCCAATTCACCCCCCCTCTTGGGCATCGTGATCCTTTCAATGTGGATGGAAAAAAGTGGACTAGAAAGAACTATTTTGAGACGGAGGGGGTACTTTACATAACTTTTCATCTATGTTTATGGTTTTCTTCTTGCAGCATGCCTCAATGTATGATTGATATGTATTCGGATCGAAACTTAGCTATGTGTTTCACATGAAAATCAACATTGGTAATTGTTGCATAGCCATTGGTTGTGTGGAGCTTAGCGACTACTTTCTTGGTTGTAACTTGTGGAACTAAGGTGGCTGCTCTCATGTAAATCAACATTGGTGATTGTTGCATAGTCATTGGTTGTGTGGAGCTTAGCGACTACTTTCTTGGTTGTAACTTGTGGAACTAAGGTGGTTGCTCTCATGTAAATCAACATTGGTGATTGTTGCATAGTCATTGGTTGTGTGGAGCTTAGCGACTACTTTCGTGGTTGTAATTGTGGAGATGAGTCCGGATGCTCTCATGTCCATATGTATGATTATACATGATTTTAGCGATTTAGATGGCAACACAAAACTCTATGACTAACATGTGTGCTAAGATGACGTTAGGCATGTGCAGATAGGTTCTAAGGATGTAAAGTTCAAGATTGTTCAACAAGTTCAAGAAAAATAGAACATGCACCATATCACTTTATCAAAAGGCAACATATTATGCAATGGCATGCGTATACTTGGAAAAAGATGACACAATGCAAAGAAGGCACACATACAACCAGCCGACTGTTGCCACCATATTATAGCATGGAAGCACCTCGATAGATCATCCAACGACCTAATACTCCATTGAATGATACAATGGGAAACTTAAGATAAGTTGATAAATCATCCAATGATCGGGGCCTAATGTCAACGACCAAAGATTCAATATTAAACAAAGGAATATACCCCATCGGATGATACAATGTGGCATCCAAAGAACCATCAGATCATCTAGTTTGTTGAAAAAAGCTCTAATGGCTGATTCAGAAGGAATGGGCTATATATATGGGTTCCCACTCACTTTTCTAAAGTTGTTGGAGTACCCCAAAGCTTCAAGAAGGTAGGGTAAGTAAATATACGTTGGATCTGACATGTTAAGTGCACTTTGATCACATCTGAAGCGTTTGATGGAACTTAATGTTTATCTTGAGAGCGAGAAAATAGACTTAGTAGTTGAGAGTGGGAGTGTTGGGCTAATTGACCTTATAGTCTTGATGAGCTAGAGCATTTGAATCTTAGTGACCTTGTAATATTGACCCTATGAGTTTGGTGTGGATGGGCCATGGGCGATACAATGACCCGTGGTGTGTAGTGGGAAGGGGATGACGAGACCATTTTTATTGGCAGAGAAGTTCCCGTAGTAGACAACACCTAGGAGAGTCGATAGACAAATGGCGAGTCATATTGGTTTACGACACTTGACACTTGTTTATGGCTTGCCCAACACCATGACCAGTATAAGGCTTGGTGGTTGAGATCATATCCGTTATGAAGGTCCAATATAAACTAGATGGTATATATCTGCAATCGATAGATATGTTGTACATCCTCGTCCCCAAGAGTTTATTCTCTCTTAACTTGCTATTTACCTTATGCATTTAAGCTGCCACATTGTGCTTGTCTTGTGCAGCCTTTACCTTTACTAGATTAGCATAATGTAGTTGATAGGCCTAACTAAGATTAAAAAGAAACATACTAGAAAAACCTAAGATGCACATCATGGCACAATAGTTTCCAGATTTTCTAGTGTAAAATAAGTAGAGCGCAGGCATTATTTTTTCTTAAATATTGATATTTTTATAAATTACGTTGGTGTATCTTAAATGTTGATATTCTTTCTTATAAATCAGATCAAACTTAAAATAGTTTGAATTGGCAAAAAAACTAAAATATCTCTTATTGTGGAACAGTGGGTAGTAATTATTGTATCTATGCTCAATTAATGTCCAAGGAAATTTCAAACAGGACCTTTAGATGCTGAGTTATTGTCTAATGGAAAGCATGCCAAGGTTTTTGCATCAACGATCACAAGGCTAACGAAGACGATTCTAGAGAAAAGGTGAAGAAGAGGAAGTCTACAAAAAACGTGGAGCCCGTGATGCGGTAAGAGTTGATGCGCCTCTCATGAGACTATGAGAGGCAGGATAGGAGATAAACTCGGAGAGATGACGGAGCAAAAGCGGACTATGTTCTTATCCTCTGCCCCGCAAAGCGATCGAGCCAAACAAAAAAAAAAGGACACATCACCCCAGCGCAGGCCCAAGGCCAGCCAAGAGGAGCAGCAGTCAGTGGATACCAAAACCACCCATCCCAAAACCATCAGCCGCAATTACCAAAACCACCCTCTCACCCGCTACATATACCACACCTTCTCCCACTCTATCACACCTCCCAGCTCCAGCAGCGTAGCTCAGAGAAGGGACGAGGAAGTAAAATAGGCAGAGCAGCAGAGGTCGAGTTTTGTGACCGGATGGCGCACATGAGCCGGGTGTGGGCGGCGGCCACGGTGGCCGCCGTGCGTGCGCAGCGCGAGAGGGCGCCTTCCGCCGCGGCGGGGGCGCGGGACCGGCTGGCCGGGCTGGCCCCGCAGGCGGCCGCGCTGGCCGGGGCGCGGGCGGCCTGCGCCGACGGGCGCAGGCAGGCCGGCGCCGACGAGTCGCTCCGCAAGGCCATGTACCTCAGCTGCTGGGGACCCAGCTGAGCTGTACGGCGTTGGTGAGTGACCGACCGACCGTCGGCGGGTGACTGGACTGTATGTAATTCGTACGTACATTAGTTCTAGGCTCTTTGTGTAGATATTCGATGGAATGGAACTACGAACTACCGCTCACTGCTAATAATCATTGGGTTCAAAAAATAATAATAACAAGCGGTTCCATCGTTTGGAACTTAGAATGGTACCATCGGTCACACTCAATGTTTTACTTTCTCAGCTCGTTCCGAAATCACTGAAATTCGATGTATTTTTTTTTCTCCGTTTTCGGTACTAATAACCGAGCGAAGAGCGTGTTCTACTACATCTCCATCTCGGTTGTGTTGATCATGCTGGCTCTCGATTACAGCATGCATCACAAGAGCCAAGATCTTGTAATCGAGCTTTGGGAACTTTGTTGCTGGGGTACATCCATGAGGAACGGGCGTGTTTGTTGCAGGTGCGGTCTGCTACTTTGGTTTCCAATTCTTATACACGGCCCGGCACCTGGGCGGCTGCTAGAACCGGGCGGTTCGGCGATTCTCCGAGCTTAAAGCTCTGAACAGCAAAGCAGGTTCTATTCTGCGGCACGCCGGGTCGCGGATACGGTCGCCCGCCGGACACGGAGCACGCGCGATTACCACGGGATTCACGAGCACACCTGCAGAGTATCAGATGAACACCAGCGTCGGTGTCTCGGCGCTGATACCGGTCTCTCTGGAACCGGTCGATCGCTCGTCTCGTCTCGTCTCGTCTCCCCGCGCAGGCACACTCGCAGCTCGCCGGATGTGTGCGCTTCGTTTGCCTGCTGATGGCCTCGTCGCCGTTTTGTTGGCGGGCGAATGGCGTCGGCGCGTCGCCAGAGCGCGAGCACGCCACGAGACGACAGCGGCTCCGAGCTTGACGGGGTCTGGTCCCGACTTTCACGTGGCTTCACGTGACGCTGGGCCACCGGCCACCGCGGTCGGATGGGACGGGTGGCGCGACCGAGGCCTGCGCTGCGCGAGAGGGCGACAACGGGACTGAGATGGCAACGGATTAGATACTCGATTTGAAGCCGGCAATTCCTCCGAGAATGAGTATAGAATTCTTCCATTATAGAATAAGACCAACTCCAGCAGCACTGGCTATCCCACTCCGTATCCCTATTATACACGCTCTCAGTCACTATTTCGGTCTCCAGCAGCCTCCGCATCCGTCTCCGCAAAACACACGTCGTGTACCTGCACTCCCCTTTTCCACGGTTTCTCTCTTCTCTCCCCACAAGACTGCATGCGCTCGCGGCTGCTCGCGGGGCCCAGCTGTCATAGACTGCATGCGGAGTGCAAATACGGAGTCTGCTGGAAACGGGGACGGATACGGAGAGGAGAGAGAAACTGTTGGCCGTGCTAAATACGGATACGGAGAGGGAGTCTGCTGGAGTTGGTCTAAGTATAGAGAAGTTTATACTCCCATCCCATAGAATATAAATGGAAAAAAAATTCCTTACCAATAAAGAGGCAGGGATGAAAAAACATTCTTCATCCGTGTTTACCGAGGAACCCGTTAAACTTACACATAACAACATTTTTATGTAATAATTAATGATAACAATAAATAATTACCTTATTAAAATATTACTCATTATATAAATTTATTTATTTAATGTATATATAATATTTTTTTAAATCTGACAGTATATAATTGACAATGTTTTACATTAATAATATATTAAGTATTTTTAATTATAGTTTAAATGGGATGAGGATCTACGACTAGCCCGAGCCGCTGGATGCTCGAGAAAAAGAAAAGGCCCTAGCTATTGTTTCATTGAAATTCAAATACATCCCAATATATAATTAAGCAAACCAAACTACATAATTCATAAAAATAATTTACAAATTACGCTGTCCACCGGAGGCAGGTGGCACCGGCAAGGTTGTACGTATATCTATTCACCAAGAAATTTATATTTGGTGTTTCTCGATTTGAGCATGGCATTGAACAACGATGATTAGTTTGGCAAAATGACATTGTTCGATCCCATTATTCCCATGATAAATACACAAGTCATACGAGGTAACTGCCTCGGGCATAACAGTCAAGGATCCATCCAATGTAGGGTGACAATGGATATCCGAAATCCGATACATGACGGGTAAAAACCTTATTAGGGTAAAAGTATGGTGATTTTTTTGTATCCATAGGTATTTTATTTGATCATTTATTATACCATCGGGTATGGTGGATATGAGTATGTTCTCTCTTGCCCTATACCCGATAGAAAACCCACTAACATATGACACGTGGGTTCCGATTAAAAAACATATTCTCTCTCATGCATGGGCTTTTATGGTGTTGCCATTTAATACTAAATGTTTTTTTACTAGAGATGGCAACGGAAACATGTCGGGTATTGCCTTTCCATACCCACACTCAGGAAATAAAATCTACCCGACACAAAACCCGTACCCACTCACGGATAGAAAAGTTTACCTACACCCATACCCGAGTGAGTATTTTTAGCCGATGAGTAACCCATACTTCTTGTTCTGCTCGCTCTGGTGTTATAAAATTAACAGGGTCTAAGATTAATTTGATAATGTAGCATAAAACATAAAGCCCAGATCTATTGACAAATAGTATCCAAGATATTAGAACAGAACAAATCTGCTAACTCAACAAGATTAACACATAAAAGAAGAATCGACAATGGATCTAACCATAAGACTATTATCACAATAAACTGAAAATGTAGGTTTACTTACAGTGATTTTCACGAGTGATGGTGATTCACCGGCACTTTCCAGAAACCCGATTCGCCGGCACCTGTGCAGGTCACCAAAATGCCGACGTTGGTTCGTAGACAACGCTCTCCTAGATCTATTGCACGGTAGACGAAGGGACGATATGACAGAGAAGTGGTGGCGCAGAGAGAAGAGAATGAGAAGACGTATCAGTTGTTGTGTCGTATGCCCTCCGGTTGAAGAACCTCCCCCTTTTATAGAGGGTCACAATAACTTGACGGGTTCGATCTGCTAAATTTTAGAAACCGTCCCCTGGAGATCTCACACGTAACTTGCGTGCCCATTACTCCCGGTTGACGTGACAGTCTAGGTATGGTGTTTGATAACCAAATAAACAAAAGACAAAAATTAAACTGTCGTTTAGAACATGTTATTATGTGATCGCTCATAGGTCACAAGTCACGCGATAAATAATACAAAAAAATGAAACACGAGTGTGCGCTTGTAGCAGTCTTTATAACCTTTTTATTTGTCTCATGTGAAAAACAAAGAACACTTCCACATATAAGTTGGTTTCTCCTAACTAGATGAGCAATATATAATTAAAGCACCATGTAATTTCTACACACCACCTTGACTTACTTATTGAGTTGGTCAACACACTAGTGGACCTAATTCCAACATCTAGAGCTTCTATCCACTGACATGGGGGATTGCGCCTTGAAGTCTGTTCAATAATCACAATCTCTTGTTCGTTGTCTTCTTCAACGGCCATCATCTGCAAATATGCAACTAGCGGGGTCGGGGTCAGTAATCCTCCAAAATTTAACATATCTAATACTCTCTCCGTTTTGTTTTACAAATCATTTCCAACAACTTGGTGTAGATTAAGGAACCTATGAATTAACAATTTTACCCTCCCACAAGCCACGCCTTAGGCCTTGGCATTTCGCCCAACCTTAGCTGGTAAACACCTGCTGCAAGGGGC
Source organism: Zea mays (assembly GCF_902167145.1). NCBI lineage: Eukaryota > Viridiplantae > Streptophyta > Magnoliopsida > Poales > Poaceae > Zea > Zea mays. Next base: position 166,439,769 of record NC_050102.1, read on the forward strand.
AAAAATTGTGGTTTACTTTTTACTTCAACTAGGGCGACAACTATTATGACTTGTTTTGTTTTGCACTAGCGGCGACAACTAAAACGAAACAGAGGGAGTATTTGTCGGGGACCATAATTAGGGGTACCCTCAAGACTCCTAATTCTCAGCTGGTAACCCCCATCAGCACAAAGCTGCAAAGGCCTGATGGGTGCGACTAAGTCAGGGATCTGTCCATTCGAGGGACTCGATCACGCCTCGCCCGAGCCCAGCCTCGGGCAAGGGCAGCCGACCCCGGAGGATCTACGTCTCGCCCGAGGCCCCCCTCCAGCGACGAACATACTTCCGGCTCGCCCGAGGCCCAGTCTTCGCCAAGAAGCAACCCTGGCCAAATCGTCACGCCAACCGACCAAATCGCAGGGGCATTTAATGCAAAGGTGGCCTGACACCTTTATCCTGACGCGCGCCCTTCAGTCGACAGAGCCGAAGTGACCGCAGTCACTTCGCCGCTCCACTGACCGGCCTGACAGAAGGACAGCGCCGCCTGCGCCGCTCCGACTGTTGTGCCACTCGACAGAGTGAGGCTGACAGGCAGCCAGGCCCGGCCTCAGGCACCATAGGAAACTCCGCTTCGCCCGACACAGGGACTCGGACTCGGGCTCAGCCCCGGAAGACGGCGAACTCCGCTCCGCCCGACCCAGGGCTCGGACTCGGGCTCAGCCCCGGAAGACGGCGAACTCCGCTCCGCCCGACTCAGGGCTCGGACTCGGGCACAGCCCCGGAAGACGGCGAACTCCGCTCCGCCCGACCCAGGGCTCGGACTCGGGCTCAGCCCCAGAAGACGACGAACTCCGTTTCGCCCGACCCCAGGGCTCGGACTCAGCCCTGGCCTCAGCCGACGGTCTCCGCCTCGCCCGACCCAGGGGCTCGAACTCGACCTCGGCCTCGGAAGACAGACTCGACCTCGACCTTGGAGGAGCCTCCACATCTCCCAACCTAGGGCACGGACCGACCACGTCAACAGGAGGCGCCATCATTACCCTACCCCAAGCTGACTCAGGCTACGGGAAACAAGACCGGCGTCCCATCTGGCTCGCTCCGCCAGACAAGCAATGATGGCGCCCCGCACGCTCTATGACGACGGCGGCTCTCAGCCCCCTTACGGAAGCAAGAGGACGTCAGCAAGGACTCGACAGCTCCGACAGCTGTCCTTCCGCCAGGCTCCAGCGCTCCTCCGACGGCCACGACACCACATGAACCAGGTGCCAAAACCTCTCTGACTGCCACGATGGCATGTACTTAGGGCGCTAGCTCTCCTCCGCTAGACACGTTAGCACTCTGCTACACCCCCCATTGTACATCTGGATCCTCTCCTTACGCCTATAAAAGGAAGGACCAGGGCCCTCTTACAGGGGGTTGGCCGCGCGGGAAAGAGAACGGGACAGGCGCTCGCGTGAGGCCGCTCGCTCCCTCCCGCGTGGACGCTTGTAACCCCCTACTGCAAGCGCACCCGACCTGGGCGCGGGACAAACACGAAGGCCGCGGGATTTCCACCTCTCTCTCTTCGGCTGCCTTTTCCCCCCTTCGCGCTTCGTCTCGCGCCGACCCATCTGGGCTGGGGCACGCGGCGACAGTTTACTCGTCGGTCTAGGGACCCCCCGGTCTCGAAACGCCGACAGTTGGCGCGCCAGGTAGGGGCCTGCTGCGTGTTGACGAACAGCTTCCCGTCAAGCTCCAGATGGGCAGTCTTCAGCAACCTTTCCAGCCCGGGACGGTACTCCGTTTCGGGAGTCTTGAGTTCATGTCCTTCGATGGCAGTTACGACATGGTACTCCTTCCCCCGCCGTGCGACAACGACAATGGCGGCCGACAGCTCGCCCGCCGGCGGCGGAATCGACGACGTCTTCCCCACACGGTGGAAGAACAACATTCGAGCTCACCCCGCCCTCTCCCCCGCCGACGGAGGAGGAGGCGGGGCAACCAAGGCCAAGCAGGAGGCAGCGCCTCGTCGGCTGTCGAGCGAGTCGACGACGCCGGCGCCCCAACGGGGGGCACGTCGGGCCTCGACCTCGCGTCTGAGACGAAGACGAGCGCCGTCTCCCCGCAACACGCCAATCCCAAGCAAACGGACGAAGCCAGCACGCTCACGAAGGACTTGCTGGGCGTCACCCTCGTACCTGAGACGACGGTGCGGTCCGTCCCTGACGTGACTTCGTCACCGCCCGTCGACCAAGAGGTACCCACCGATTCCCATCTCACACCTGTTGGATTCAGCCTCGACCAGCCAAGCGACTTCGCTTTGGTGGGCGCTCTCGTAGAGGCGAGTCCAAACCCTCTGGGTATCGTATGCGGTCGCCCTGGGACCGGCTGACGGACACCTCGACCTACGGGCCCTCGGGGTCCGAGGAAGACGACATGCCCGACTTCTGTTGGGATTTCTCCGGACTTCGTAACCCCAGTGCCATGCGGGACTTCATGACCGCATGCGACTACTGCCTTTCTGACTGTTCTGACGGTAGCCGCAGCCTCGGCGACGAGGACTGCGGCCCAAGTCGTGAATGTTTCCACGTCGATCTAGGGGGTCCCTCCGAAGGCAACCATCTTGGTATGCCGGAGAACGGTGATCTCCCTAGGCATGTGCCTCGCGTTGACATCCTACGGGAGCTAGTTGTGGTCCCCGTTCAGGCGGGGGGTCATGACCCACAGCTCGAACAAATCCGCGAGGTGCAGGCCAGGCTCGACGAGGGAGCAGGAACACTTGAGCCGATCCGCCGGGACGTCGGGCAGGAATGGGCGGGCCAGCCTCCGGCCGGGGAAGTGCGTCATCTACCCTAGGGCTTCCAGCACCGCATCGCCGACGATGTCAGGGTGAGGCTGCCACCCGCTTCCAGTGGAGTCGGCCAGAACCTGGCTGCAGCAGCAATGCTTCTCCGCTCGATGCCGGAGCCATCAACCACCGAGGGGCGGCGAATCCAAGGAGAGCTCAAGAATCTCCTGGAGGGCGCCGCGGTCCGACGGGCCGAAAGCTCCGCCTCCCGAAGGCAGGGGTACCCCTCGGAACATCGCGCTGCGACTTCCCGATTCATGCGGGAAGCCTCGGTCCACACCGGGCGCACGCGCAACACAGCGCCTGCGGCCCCGGGTCGCCTCGGCAACGAGCACCATCACCGCGACCGTCGGGCCCACCTCGACGAGAGGGTGCGCCGAGGCTACCACCCCAGGCGTGGGGGACGCTACGATAGCGGGGAGGATCGGAGTCCCTCGCCCGAACCACCCGGTCCGCAGGCTTTCAGTCGCGCCATGCGACGGGCGCCGTTCCCAACCCGGTTCCGACCCCCGACTACTATCACAAAGTACTCGGGGGAGACGAGACCGGAACTGTAGCTCGCGGACTACCGGCTGGCCTGCCAACTGGGTGGAACGGACGATGACAACCTCATCATCCACAACCTCCCCCTGTTCCTCTCCGACACCGCTCGCGCCTGGTTGGAGCACCTGCCTTCGGGGCAGATCTCCAACTGGGACGACCTGGTCCAAGCCTTCGCCGGCAATTTCCAGGGCACGTACGTGCGCCCTGGGAACTCCTGGGACCTCCGAAGCTACCGACAGCAGCCGGGAGAGTCTCTCCGGGACTACATCCGGCGATTCTCGAAGCAGCGCACCGAGCTGCCCAACATCACCGATTCGGATGTCATCGGCGCGTTCCTCGCCGGCACCACTTGCCACGACCTGGTCAGCAAGCTGGGTCGAAAGACCCCCACCAGGGCGAGCGAGCTGATGGACATCGCCACCAAGTTCGCCTCTGGCCAGGAGGCGGTTGAGGCTATCTTCCGGAAGGACAAGCAGCCCCAGGGCCGCCCACCGGAAGATGCCCTCGAGGCATCAACTCAGCGCGGCGCCAAGAAGAAGGGCAAGAAGAAGTCGCAAGCGAAACGCGACGCCGCCGACGCTGTCGGTGTTTTGGGTCCGACCGCACACCCGGGGTTGCCCCTCAAGGTGTTTTTAGGAGTAGGACGGTGTCGCCGACTATAGCAAAATGGTTCGTGCCAGGTGCACGAGGGACGGTGGACAAGGTTTACAGGTTCGGGCCGCTTAGAGATGCGTAACACCCTACGTCCTGGTGAGTATGCTTGGTGATTGAGGTTACAAGGTAGCTCTCTGAATTGAGAATGCAGAGAGTTGAGGTGGGTGGCTGAATAATAGGGTCGATCGTTCTGAAGGGGTGTCCCCTAGGCCTTATATACTCGACCGTGGGGCAATACACGTGGATATGATAACAATGTGTAACTAAATGATAGTGAACTGTTTGAGTTTATCTCCCTATAGTTCTGCCGACCTATCCTCGCATGGCTCCGCTGCATGGGGGCTCCAGCGCGGGAAAGTCGGATCTCTGTTGTGGTCGCTTGCTCAACATTGTGGGCCGTCCGGGCTCGCACCAATCCAGCCTCATGTCGACCTGCTTTCCTGATTGTCCCTCCCTAGGCCCACGAAAGAATGACCTTACGATTTATTGGGCCCTTGGGCCTTTCGTGAGGTCTTTTACTCTTCCAGTGGACCCGGGGGATATCTGACCCCCACAAGCCCCCGATCTTTGGGTTGATTTTGAGGTAATCAGCCCAAAGATCCTAGGTCTAGCTTGCAGGTAATTTGGGAAAAAACGATTTCTTACTGTCTCCTCCTGCTTTGATCACTCGCAAACTAAAGCTTTGTTTCGTGCTTGTGCCTTAGAGGTCGGCATTTCATATTGTAGAACCCTGAACTTCATTGGGTGCACCGGAGGTGCACCCAATGGGTGTAGCCCCCGAGCTTCGAGTAGATTTTAGAAAATAATCTACTCGAAGGTCTTCATCAGAAATTATTTTCATCTTTACTCTTGCGCTTTGGTTGAGGGCTAGCCTTGTCTTTAATCTTGTCTTATGCCTTAGAGGTCGGCACCATCTTGGCTTGAAATGGTGATTCATGGGGTGCACCGAAGGTGCACCCAATGGGTGTAGCCCCCGAGCTTTGAGTGGATTTTTGAAAATAATCCTCTCGAAGGTCTTCATTTTGTGTCCTTTTGCTGAAAATAACCCTTCATTTTTTCTGAATGCCTTAGAGGTCAGCATTATGTCATCCATATCATGCTTTAGAGGTCAGCATGTATTTTGTCTTTTTCAGCCGAGTTCGTGATCTGCCCATATCTCGCTAGGTGGTACAATTTATTCGCTCTGCGACTGATTGGACATTTGATGGACGCTCTCTGTCTAGTCTTCACGTCGCTTCTGTCGGTCATATTTTGTACTTCATCGGCTATATTTGGCTTTCCTCTGATCCTTACTGATATCTCATTTTTGTCTTGAGGTATTCATTGCATGCCCTGCACGGATGTGACAGTTTTGAAAAATATACTGATAATTCCTGGGCGTCCCCCCAATGGGTGTGGGCAAGGGACGGCTTGGTACGCTGAGTGTTTTAGCCGGCTGCTTCTGAGTAGTAATGTGATGTGACGGTGGGTGTAATCATATCATTCGCGTTGTTGACTGGAGTCCCAATGGGTGTTGTGTTGCGTGAAACGGCGTCAGCCGCCTGACATGTCTTCAGACGGGTTGAAGTGCTTATTAAATGCTTTGCGACTGTTCAGTGACCGTGGTTGGAGGTGAGCGGTTGCCTTCTTCTTCTATAAATAGTGATGTTGCCTCTCTGGCTTTTTCACATCTCTTGTTGTTCTCTGTTGCCTACTTTTCTTCTCTCCCTTTCGCTTCCACCATGGGCAAGAACAACAAGCGCAAGCGTGAGCCGACTCCTCCATCGGAGGATTTTGGTGACTCGGAGTACTCAGAGGAGGAGTTCTCCTCTGAGTCCGAGGGGTCCCCGGCTCCCATTCCTCTGCGTGAGTCGTCTGATGATTCAGACGACTCCTAGGGGCTTGCGGCGAAGGTCTGGACTTACATCCGGGCCGTCGAGCGCTCCGGGCTCGAGGGCTCGGATGAGTTGGAGTACTCCTCGGACGAGGAGGACTCGTCCGAGGAGGACGGCGGCGGCGATGGCGAGGACGACAATGACGATGACGACGACGACGAAGGCGGTGGCGGCGGCGGCAGGGGCGGCAGCAGCGGCAGCAAGGATGGTGATGGCGGCAGCAGCAGAAGCGGCGGCGGCAGCAGCAGGGGCAGCAACAGGGGCGACAGTGGCAGAGGCAGCAACAGGGCCAGTGGCTAGATGCCACTGGTCCTTAGATGTTAGTATATTATAGTTAGAATAATGTAGTAGTATTTAGTAGTGTATAGTAGTATAGTGTAATGTAGTAGTAGTAGTAGGGAACTATCAACTCATAATGAGTTGATTTGTAAGTATGATATCTTCCCTTTAATGAAGAAATTATGTTGCCTTCTTTGTGCCAATTATCCTGCTTATTTGTGAAGTTGATTTCCTTGGAATTTGTAAGTAAATAACTCTGGCATCATTTCGACGTTTTTAGAGTAGCTGCCGAGTAACTTGTAGACGACGTCAGAGTTTTAGAGGTAACTGCCGAGCGACTGAAGACAACGTCAGCGTTTTAGAGGTAACGCCGAATGACTTGAAGACAACGTCAGTGTTTTAGAGGTAACGCCGAGTGACTGAACACGCTGTCGGAGTTTTAGAGTCAACTGCCGAGCGACTTGAGGGCGATGTCAGCATTTTAGAGGTAATGCCGAGCGACTTAACACTATGTCGGTGTTTTAGAGTCAACTGTCGAACGACTTGAGGGCGACGTCAGCGTTTTAGAGGTAATGCCGAGCGACTTGAAGACGACGTCAGCGTTTTAGAGGTGACGCCGAGTGACTGAATACGATGTCGGAGTTTTAGAGTCAACTGCCGAGCGACTTGAGGGCGACGTCAGCGTTTTAGAGGTAACGCCGAGCGATAGCGGGCTGTGTGGGCCACTTTGAGGATAATAGCCGAGTGATGATGTGGCGCACCGGTGTTTTGGAAATAACTGCCGGGTGATGACGTGGCACGCTGGTGTTTTGGAAATAACCGCCGGGTGCTGACTGGGCGCTTTTTGAAACAGTACATGGCTCGAGAATATCCCATAAGTGTTGCGCTTTTAGCCACCTCTGCTTTCCGTGCCCTAGTTCTTGCTTTCTTGCTTCCGAATCCTCTCTACAATTCGCCTCCCACTCTGCTCGCCGGTAGAATCGAGATGGCGCCCAAGAGGAAGGCCTCGAGTTCGTCTGCCGCGGTGATTCCTCCAATCAATCCCAACAGCCAGTTGCCTTTCGCAGGTAACCACATGTCTGTCATCTCCGAGCCCGAACTTCTCCACCTCGTGTCCATCGGGGTCCTTCCCCCGAGGGAGCTCTGTTCTTGGCGGATTTGCCATGGGGTCACTGTCCCGACAGAGGATACCCATGAGTCCGTGATTTACGCTCCTTTCCTTCTCCGCGGCCTCGGTCTTCCCATTTCTCCCTTTTTCCGCGGCCTCCTTGATTTCTACCATCTTAACTTGACCCATCTGAATCCCAATTCTATCCTACAAATTTCCATTTTCGTTCATTTATGCGAACTTTTCTTGGCGTGCTGCCACATTTTGGGTTGTGGAAGTACTTGTATCACTGTCGCCCTAGGATGGCCGGAGGACAACATCAGTTGGTTGGGGGTGCTAGCTTGGAGATGCGCCGCGGGAGGAAGACTGAGTATCTTGAAATCCCTCTCAAAGACAACATCAAGGGATGGCGCTTGGAGTAATTCATTGTTGAGAATTATGGAAACTCTCTCCCCCCTCGGTCGGGAAGACAGCCGAACGTTCGCACCCCCGAGTTGGACCAAGTCCCCCACGGATCAGGAGGTAGCTGAAGCAGGTGCTTTGCTAGCTGAAGTTGGATTGCTGAAGGAGAGGGGTCTAACTGCTGAAGCTGTGGTTGCTGATTTTGTCTTCAAGAATATTCAGCCGTTGAAAGACACGGCATACCCGGCTTATCTGTATCGAGGCCTAGCCGACTCAACTCGGGTTACCAACAGAAGAATTCCTTCTGTAGACTTGGTGAACCGACTTGAGATGATCCTTAGTGGCAAGGTGTCAAATGTTGGTGCCCCAGTGGCATACTCAGCCTAGAACTTGCCTCCTCCCAAAGCCTTCACTCTTTTTGTGTCGAATCCACCTGTCACTGATGGCAGTTTGGGCCTTAGAGTGCGACCCTCTACTGAAGAAGTTAGCGCCTTGGTTGCCTCGTTCGGGGAGATTCCTGATGATGAACGGCAGGTCCATTTTGAGGTGCCTCTGAATCCTAGTGATGCAGAGATAAGTGCTATGCTTGATTTGCTGGCTGAGGACTCTTCTGATGTTGCTCCTGCTGGGACATTGGTGGTGGCGCCTCTCCCAGAGGCTGGTACGACCTTGGATATTCAGAAGCCTGTTAGTACTCGCCCGAGGCGCCCTTGCCGAGCCAATCAACCTGATCCTTCTGCTGATGAGCAGAAAAAGAAAAAGAGACGCCTCCGGCGAGTATCCAGTTTGGATCGGGACGTTGGTACTTCGGTTCCTGCTGCTAAAGAAGTGCCTGTGACTGAATTTATTGACGCTGACCCCAATGGGTGTGCCCAATCTGCTGCTGATCCCAATGGGGGTGCTGCCTGTGTTGCTAATGAAGACGACGGGGAGGAAGAGGATGAAGTTCCTTTGACTCGGAAAAACAGTCGGCAGTTCATCGCTAGTGGTGAAAGTAGTGGAGTTCCTTCTCCTGCTTTGTCTGCTCTCATTGGTCTGCAAGAATTGTCCCTGGCGAATTTTGATCAGACTCTTGAGGATATGGTTCCAGAGGATTTGTTATCAGAGCCAGCAGATGATGGTGTGATGGAGGTTTGTGCTGATGTGCTTGATGCTGGGTTGAGGTCATCCCGTGCCTCGTCGACCTTAGAGCGCGATCTCGAGGGTCAGGAGACTGACTTGGATCGTCCTGGTCCCATGGAAGTAACTGAGGGCCCATCAGCCTTAGAGGTGGCTACCGCAGAGAACTTGGATCCCAAGGATGGTGTTGACACTTACCAAGCCCCCGAGGATGTTGCCGGGGATGACTTGGTTCGGGTGGGAAGTGCAAGCCACTGCCTAGCCCCCGAGGGTGCTGCCGGGGATGATCCGGCTCAAGTGGGCAGTGCAAACTATGACCTAGCCCCCGAGGGTGTCCGAGCGGGGTCTCCCTCTTGTACTTCCATGGATGTTCATGCGGGATCGCCTCCGCACTCCGGCTGCATGGTGGTAGCCCAAGCTTTGGACCAGGGAGTCGCTTTAGAGGGCAGCGTCCCCACTGACCAAGTTTTGGGCTCTGTTGATGGTACTGAGTTGGCTCCTGCTGGTTCGTTGCAAGCTACTTCGGGTGGCGGCCTTACGCCCGGTCATCAATTGATCTCTCATGATTTGGGGGTCCCTTCGTTCTTTTCCAACCTCCAGGTATTGCGATATACTTTAGCTTGATTTTTACACCGCATGAACTGCTGTCATTACACTCATCTGTTCTCCTTATCAGGCTTTGGTGGACGGGATGGCTAGCCAGCTGAGGTTACAGGGTACTTCTGTTCCAGAAGTAGCTTCGTCTCTTGCACGTTGGAATCCATTGTTACTTCAACATCGTGTCTCTGACTTGGAGGCGACCAATGCTAGTTAGTGCTTTTTTGCTTCTCTTTGTCTTCACTAGTAAACTGCTTTACATTCTGACCCCTTTTGTTTGATTGTCTCCTGCTAGGTATGACTCAGCAGATTTCCACTCTTGAAGAAAAGCATTCTCGAGATCAGGCTGAATTGGTCCAGCGGTGCTCTGACTTTGAAGAAAAGTATTCTCAAAGTCAGACTGAACTAGCTCAGGTCTCTGCTGCCTTGGATGACGCCAATGCACTGAGCTCTTCCCTTCACGCTCAGCTTAATTCTGAAAAGGTGACTTATGAAACTGTGCCTTGTCTTGTTGTGCTCCTATTGCTTGCTTGATGTTTGAGGGAGTTGACTTTTGTTTGCAGGAAGAAAAACGTATCCTTGCTGCTTCTCGCGACAGTCTTGACAGATTGTATCGCGATTCTAGCAACTCGTTGACCATCCTGGAGAGGAGTCATCGCTTCACCATGGAAGAGTTAGACAACCAACGCTGTAAGCTGCAGGAATCCACGGATGAGGTGACCCGGCTCAAGCAATTGATATCAGCGAAGGATGCTGCTATCAAAGAACTCTGTGCTTCCAAGAAATCCATCGCCCAGGAGTTAGAAGCTGCTCGGTTGGCTGTCAAGGTTGCTGAAGAAACTTCCGTTACTCTCAGAGCCCAGCGCGACAGAGCCACGGATAAGGCCATTCGGGTGAGGCGAATCTTGATGAGGAGACCCGGCGTGGTTGTTCCCGAAGATATAAGGGCTGACGTGAATGCTGCTCCTGATTCCTCGAGTCGCCCTTCCTCGTCGATTGCTCCTGAGAAAGATATTACAAAATAGGGAAACATTTTGCGTGCTTTGAGCGCGCGGTTAACATGGTCAGACATTTGTTAGAGGACGTCATTTCAGTACTTAAGTGACATTGTTATTCTCCTATTGTTTCAGAATTCATCAGTTCGTAAATTTGCAGTAGAAAAATGATGTGCGATGGTTTTGAAACTTGTTTGCGGGATATAGAAGTCATCCCTATATGAGTAATCGTAAGTGCGTTAGATCGCCTTGAGTTGCTACTGACTTAAGTCGATTGCTTTTGTTCATAGGGCTTAGTGGTTACCCTGAGTTTTATAAGCGCGAGCATGTTGCACCGGCTTGAGTCGTTGCCGACTTAAGCCGATTGCTCCGTTAGCAGGGCATAGTGGTCACCCCGAGTTAAGTAAGCACGAGCATGTTGCACCGGTTTAAGTCATTGCTGACTTAAGCCGATTGCTCCGTTAGGAGGGCATAGTGGTCACCCCGAGTTAAGTAAGCACGAGCATGTTGCACCGGTTTAAGTCGTTGCCGACTTAAGCCGATTGCTCCGTTAGCAGGGCATAGTGGTCACCCCGAGTTAAGTAAGCGCGAGCATGTTGCACCGGTTTAAGTCGTTGCCGACTTAAGCCGATTGCTCCGTTAGCAAGGCATAGTGGTCACCCCGAGTTAAGTAAGCGCGAGCATGTTGCACCGGTTTAAGTCGTTGCCGACTTAAGCCGATTGCTCCGTTCATCAGGGCATAGTGGTCACCCCAAGTTAAGTAAGCGCGAGCATGTTGCACCGGTTTAAGTCGTTGCCGACTTAAGCCGATTGCTCCGTTAGCAGGGCATAGTGGTCACCCCGAGTTAAGTAAGAATGCAAGTTAATCATGAACAAACTGAGTATCTTTGAAGCCTCTTTTTTTATTGATGACATACTTCCATTTTACAGAGTACATCGTCGTCCCGATAGCTTTTGAAATACAGCTAGGGATAAAACTTCCTGAGGTGTTCTATATTCCAAGAGTTCCCGACTTCTGTGCCGTCCATCTGAGTGAGACGATATGATCCTGGCCGAGTGACTTCTGCTATTATGAAGGGTCCTTCCCATAAGGGTGATAACTTGTGCCGTCCCTCCCCCGTTAGAATTCGGCGGAGGACGAGATCTCCTACTGAGAAGGATCGCTGCCGCACGGCCTTGTCGTGATAGCGCCTTAGAGTCTACTGGTATCGTGCTGATTGGATTACTGCATTCAGCCGTTCTTCCTCGAGTACATCAATGTCCTCTATCCTGGTGGCTTCGACTTCTGCTATGCTTTCGAAGATCAACCTTGGCGCTCCAAACTTGAGGTCGGCTGGTAATACTGCCTCTGACCCATAGACCATGAAGAAAGGAGTGTTTCCATGCAGAGCTCGGCTAGGCTGGGTTCTTAGGCTCCAGACGACATAGGGCAATTCCCTTATTCATTTTCCTGCGAACTTTTCATTCTTATCGAAGACCTTTTTCCTGAGTGCCTCTAGTATCATCCCGTTGGCTCGCTCAACCTGCCCGTTGGCTCTTGGATGTGCTACAGAAGCATACTTGATCTAAATGCTTTTTTGCTCGCAGAAGTCGAAGAACTCTGAACTTGTGAAGTTGGATCCTAGGTCAGTTATGATGCTATTTGGTATCCCGAATCTGAATATTATGTCTTGTATGAATTCCACGGCCTTAGCTGAGGTCAAAGAGGCAATGGGTTTGAATTCTATCCATTTAGTGAATTTGTCGATTGCTACCAGTATATGAGTGTATCCTCCTTGCGCCTTCTTGAAAGGTCCAATCATATCCAGTCCCCAGCACGCAAAGGGCCAAGTCACTGGTATGGTCTGCAGTTGATGTGCTGGTAAATGTTGTTGTTTTGACAAGTACTGGCAAGCTTCGCACCTCTGAACTAATTCGGCTGCATCACTCTTCGCTGTTGGCCAATAGAATCCTGACCTGAAGACCTTCCCGACTAGTGTCTTGGATGCTGCGTGTATTCCACACTGCCTAGCATGGACCTCATCCAGAAGTTGCTTCCCAGTAGATGAGAGGATGCATTTCATGAGGACGCCTGATGCACCCCTTCTATATAATGTTTCCCCAATGAGTGTGTAGTGAGCTGACTGTCTGGCAATACGCTCGGCCGCATTTTTGTCGTCCGGTTCCTCTTCATTCTTTATATACCTGATGATTGGCCTTCTCCAGTCATCAGAGTCTGACTCCAGTTGATTCACGATATTACACTCTTCTGCTTGATCCACTGAGATGCTCGACTGTAGTATTTCTTGTACGAAGACTCCAGGTGGAACCTGAGTTCGACTGGATCCTAGCTTGGACAATACATCGGATGTCGTGTTCCGATCTCTTTCTACATGATGAAATTCCAGACCCTCAAATTTGTCTTCCAGCTTTCGGACGGCAGTGCAGTACTTTCCCATTGAATCGCTCGAACAATCCCACTCTTTGATTATCTGGCTAATGACTACCAGAGAGTCTCTGTACACCATTAGTCTCTTGATGCCCAATGATATGGCGATGTTTAATCCATGGATCAGAGCTTCATACTCGGCTGCATTGTTGGAGGCCGGAAACAGCAACTGGAGGGCATATTTGAGGTGCTCGCCTCCAGGCGTCGTGAAGAGAATTCCTGCTCTGGCTCCCTGCAGCTTCAGCGAGCCATCAAAATACATTCGCCATACTTCTGCAGTCTCTGGGTTATCTGGTACTTGTTGTTCAGTCCACTCTGATACGAAGTCAACCAATGCTTGAGTTTTAATGGCAGTGCGAGGTCGAAATTCGATGTCATGAGATCCCAGTTCGCAGGCCCACTTGGCTATTCGGCCAATGGCTTCCTTGTTGTGAAGAATATCCCCTATTGGAAAACCAGTAACTACTATGACTTTGTGGTCGTCAAAGTAGCGACGTAGCTTGCGGGCAGTTAGAAGTACTGCATACAATAGCTTCTGAACTTGAGGATACTTTTTCTTCGAGGGACCCAGAACTTCACTGATGAAGTAAACAGGATGTTGCACTGGGTAGGCATGTCCTTCTTCTGCTCGCTCGACTACCAACACGGTGCTTACCACGTGAGTCGTGCAAGAGATATACAGTAGCAGATCTTCAGCTGGTTGAGTTGACGTGGCTCGTCGTGGCGGCTTCAGCACTGGTGGCGTCGTCAAGAATTTCTTCAGTGCATCTAGAGCTTCCTGTGCTTCTGAAGTCCACTGAAACTTATCCACTTTCTTGAGTAGCTTGTAAAACGGTAAACCTTTTTCTCCCAGCCTGGATATAAATCTGCTCAGAGCTGCCATACATCCAGTAAGTCGCTGAACCTTCTTTTGTGATCGAGGTGCTTCCATCTTCATGATAGCTTCAATCTTATCCGGATTAGCCTCAATTCCCCGGTGGCTGACAATAAACCCGAGTAACTTTCCTGCTGGTACCCCAAAAACACATTTTTCGGGATTAAGCTTCCATCGATACCGCCTCAGACTGTTGAAAACCAGCTGTAAGTCTTTGATGAAGTTTTCCGAGTTCTCCATTTTGATTACCACATCATCTACGTAGGCCTCCACACGCTTGCCCTAGTGATCGGCTAAGCATGTTTGAATAGCTCTCTGATAAGTTGCTCCAGCGTTTTTGAGACCGAACGACATGGAGGTATAACAGAAAGCACCAAATAGAGTGATGAACGCTGTTTTTTCCTCGTCTTCCTTTGCCAAGCTAATCTGGTGGTATCTGGAATAGCAATCCAGGAAAGACAGCACAGAACATCCAGCGGTGGAGTCCACCACCTGGTCTATCCTCGGGAGCCCGAAGGGATCCTTTGGACAATGTTTGTTGAGATCAGTATAGTCGACGCACATGCGCCAATCCACTTTATTCTTTTTGAGTACAAGAACAGGGTTGGCTAACCACTCGGGGTGTAACACCTCTCCAATGAATCCAGCCGCGACCAAGCGAGCTAGCTCGGCGCGAATGGCCTCTCTCTTGTCGGGCGTGAAACGTCGTAGTTTTTGCCGGATCGGCCTTGCCTGGGGATAGACCTTCAGTTTGTGCTCGGCCAGTTCTCTTGGGACTCCCGGCATATCCGCAGGTTGCCACGCGAATACGTCTCGGTTATCTTGCAGAAACTGGACGAGCGCGATTTCCTATTTGTCGTCCAGGCTGGAGCTGATGATGGCAGTCTTGCGTTCATCAGCGAACCCCAGGTTGATCCTTTTAGTTTCTTCAGTCGGCCGCATAGAGGTCGCGGCCTGAGCTTCGTTTGCCGGTACTGCAAGGTCCTCCTCAGGCTTAGAGTTCGCCTGTGTTGAAGAAATCGTCGACGGCTTGGTGGTGAGGGCCGCTTGGATGGCCACTCGGAAACACTCTGCGGCGCCTTGGAAGTCGGCGCGCACAGTTATGATTCCTTGTGGTCCTGGCATCTTCAATATCATGTACGTGTAATGAGGAATGGCCATGAACTTGGCCAATCCCGGCCTCCCGATGATGGCGTTGTACCCGCAGTCAAAGTTCGCCACTTCGAACCTCAGGAACTCGGTCCTGTAGTTCTCCGGAGTTCCGAAGGTGACGGGCATGTAAATATGGCCCAGCGGGTATTCCCCTTCAGTCGGCACGATGCCGAAGAAGCGAGTGTCCGACTTGTGGAGCTCTTTGAGGTGAACTCCCAAGCCTTGGAGTGTCCGGGGGAAGGTGACGTTGATGCTGCTCCCCCCGTCCACTAGCACCTTCTTCACCCTGCACTCTCGGATCACCGGATCGATGAGGAGCGGGTATTTGCCTGGGTGGTCGAAGTTGAGCCATTGATCCGCCCGAGTGAAAGTGATCGGATGCTTCGACCACCGGTATGGGAGGACCAGTGGTCGCCACCAGTATCTGGCGATCGTTGAGCTTTTGTTGTCTTTTGTTCTCCTGCGACCTGTGTCCGCCGAAGATGACGTTGACCTCCCTGTCAACGCGTGGGAAAGCTCCTCCTCCTCCCTCCTCCTGCTGATGGGGTTGTCGCGGTTCTTCTGGTCCTCCCCTCGGCGGAGGAGGAGGTAGAGGTTGGAAGGGTCGGCCATGCTCGACGGAGTGCTTGAAGTCCCGGCAGTTCCGAAGAGTGTGGCGCATGTCCTTGTGGTACAGGCACGGGGCGTCGAGGATGTCATCCAGCGTGCGCTCGCCTCCGCGAGGTCCTCCTCGGGCGCGAGAGGCTGGTGGCCCGGCGGCGTGTACTTCTTCGCGGGGCCTCTTCTCCGAGCGTTTGTCGGGTTGCTGGTTCGCGTCGCGTCGTGGTGCCGCCGGTGCGGGTTTCGCTCCTCCGATGAGGTCCTGGGTCCGCTCGTCGGCGGTGATGTAGAGGTCGGCTTCCCGGAACAGCTCTTCGGAGGTAGTCGGCGCCTTCTACAATATGGCTCGGACGAAGGCCGAGTCATTGGATCCTCTGTAGAAGTCCTCGATCACGGCCGCCTCCGTGACCTCAGGGATACGATTTCTCATGGTCTGGAATCTTTTGAGGTATGACCGGAGAGTTTCGTCTCCCCGGCGCTTGATGGATTTGAGGTCCCACGGTTGCGCCGGTTTGTTGGAGAGGGACTGGAAATTGGCGGTGAAGCGTCGACTGAAGTCGCCCCAGTCGTCGATGCAGTGTCGGGGTAGATGTCGCAGCCATTGCAGCGCGTCTTGCCCGAGGACAATGGGTAGGTACGCGGTCATCACGTCTTCGGACGCCCCGGCAGCTCGAGCAGCGGTGGTGTAGACGGCTAGCCAGCCCCCTGGATCCTGCTTAGGTTCATATTTATCGACATTGGATACCTTGAAGTTAGGAGGCCATTGGATGGCCCTAAGGCATGGAGTAAGAGCAGACACTCCACACGTGTCCTCCTGTTGTCGGGGATGATGTCTGTCCCGGGGAGGGGAGTAATTGTTGTGGTTCCTCGACCGTCCCCGGGTAGTACCGCCAGTTGAGGCCGTTGTCGACTCAGTTCTGGTGGCCTGGCTCCGAGCTGGGATGCCATGATCCCTGTCGTACTCCTCCCGGCGGCGAATCTCGTTCTTGTGCCGTCGTTCACGCGAAGCATTGATGGAGCTTCACGCGTCCCGACGGCTGTTGATAGCGTGTCGTAGATCGTTCGGCGGGTGAGCGAGCGGTAGAAGATGGTTGGCTGCCTGAGTGAACAGTCATCGATAGCCCTCGGCGTCGGGAGTCCGAGGGAGTCCATCAGCTATCCGAGCTAGTACTCCCCCAACTTCGCTCGGCGTGTTCATGGCTCGGGCGAAGTCGGGATTCAGGTTGCGCCCGAAGAGTGGATTCTCCCGGCGTTGCCTTGCGTCTTGCTCAGCTTGTTCTTGAGCTCGGCGGCGATCTCGTCGTCGGGAGTTCCTTCGTTCCCTGAAGACGCGTTCCTCCGGGGTTTCTCCTATCTCCGAGACCTCGTCCCGCGAGACAGGTTGTTCCGGATTCTGTTCTCCGGCCTCGTGATGTCACCGAACGTTCCGGCGCCGGTTTCTCCGTCGGTGGGATTCTCGTTGAGGTGGTTCTTCTCCGGGTGCGGGCGGCTCGTCGTCGGAGACGGGAGGCGACTCCGCTCTCCCGATGAAGAGGACGTCAGGATAGAATGGTGCTGCTGTCGTGGCGACCTTCTTTCCGTTCTCCTTTGAGGGCGGAGGAACGGAAAGAACAACTTGCTTCCCCTTGGTCTCCTTCTTCCTCGCGATCTGTGTCCGTTCTTTTGTCGGGGAAGTAGACAGTGGAGTTCTCCGGGTCAGCGGGCTCTCGGCCCCTGACTTTCTGAAGGCGATCTTTTTCCGGAGAGCTGGAGGTTGCGCTTCTCCGACATTTTCGGAGTTTGTTGGAGGAGACTTCTTTTTTGGCGGATCTGCAATGCGGTGTAAGGTTCCCTCTTCATCTGCTACGGATGAGATTGTTCCAAAGCAGAATACGGATCCGGGACGGAGGGTGATCTTGCTGTGGAAGGTGACGGCCATTGAGCTAGCTTGGATCGTCGACACACCCCCTACCTGGCGCGCCAGCTGTCGGTGTTTTGGGTCCGACCGCACACCCGGGGTTGCCCCTCAAGGTGTTTTTAAAAGTAGGACGGTGTCGCCGACTGTAGCAAAATGGTTCGTGCCAGGTGCACGAGGGACGGTGGACAAGGTTTACAGGTTCAGGCCGCTTAGAGATGCGTAACACCCTACGTCCTAGTGAGTATGCTTGGTGATTGAGGTTACAAGGTAGCTCTCTGAATTGAGAATGCAGAGAGTTGAGGTGGGTGGCTGAATAATAGGGCCGATCGTTCTGAAGGGGTGCCCCCTAGGCCTTATATACTCGACCGTGGGGCAATACACGTGGACATGATAACAATGTGTAACTCAAAGATAGTGAACTGTTTGAGTTTATCTCCCTATAGTTCTGCCGACCTATCCTCGCATGGCTCCGCTGCATGGGGGCTCCAGCGTGGGAAAGTTGGATCTCTGTTGTGGTCGCTTGCTCAACGTTGTCGGTCGTCCGGGCTCGCACCAATCCGGCCTCATGTCGACCTGCTTTGCTGATTGTCCCTCCCCAGGCCCGCGAAAGAATGACCTTACGATTTATTGGGCCCTTGGGCCTTTCGTGAGGTCTTTTACTCTTCCAGTGGACCCGGGGGATATCTGTCCCCCACAGACGCGGACCTTGTCGCCGCCGCCGAGTACAAGAACCCTCGGAAACCCCCTGGAGGTGCCAACCTCTTCGACAAGATGCTCAAGGAGCCGTGCCCCTATCATCAAGGGCCCATCAAGCACACCCTTGAGGAGTGCGCCATGCTTCGGCGCCACTTCCACAGGGTCGGGCCACCCGCGGAGGGTGGCAGGGCTCGCGACGACGACAAGAAGGAAGATCACCAGGAAGGAAAGTTCCGCGAGCTCCGCGACTGCTTCATGATCTACGGTGGGCAAGCGGCGAACGCCTCGGCTCGGCACCGCAAGCAAGAGCGTCGGGAGGTTTGTTCGGTAAAGGTGGCGGCGCCAGTCTACCTAGACTGGTCCGACAAGCCCATCACGTTCGACCAAGCCGACCACCCCGACCACGTGCCGAGCTCGGGGAAATACCCGCTCGTTGTCGACCCCATCATCGGCGACGTCAGGCTCACCAAGGTCCTCATGGGCGGAGGCGGCAGCCTCAACATCATCTACGCCGAGACCCTCGGGCTCCTGCATGTTGATCTATCCTCGGTCCGGGCAGCCGCTGCGCCTTTCCACGGGATCATCCCCGGGAATCGCGTCCAGCCCCTCGGACAACTCGACCTTCCCGTCTGCTTCGGAACACCCTCCAACTTCCGAAGGGAGACCCTCACGTTCGAGGTGGTCGGGTTCTGAGGAACCTACCACGCAGTATTGGGGAGGCCATGCTACGCGAAGTTCATGGCCGTCCCCAACTACACCTACCTCAAGCTCAAGATGTCGGGACCCAACGGGGTCATCACCGTCGGCCCCACGTACCGACACGCGTTCGAATGTGACGTGGAGTGCGTGGAGTACGCCGAGGGCCTCACCGAATCCGAGGCCCTCATCGCCGACATGGAGAGCCTCTCTAAGGAGGTGCCAGACGTGAAGCGCCACGCCGGCAACTTCGAGCCAGCGGAGACGGTTAAGTCCGTCCCCCTCGACCCCAGTAGCGACGCCTCCAAGCTGATCCGGATCGGCTCCAAGCTCGATCCCAAATAGGAAGCAGTGCTCGTCGACTTTCTCCACGCAAACGCCGACGTTTTCGCGTGGAGTCCCTCGGACATGCCAGGCATACCGAGGGATGTCGCCGAGCACTCGCTGGATATCCGAGCTGGAGCCCGACCCGTGAAGCAGCCTCTGCGCCGATTCGACGAAGAAAAACGCAGAGCCATAGGCGAGGAGATCCACAAGCTAATGGCGGCAGGGTTCATCAAAGAGGTATTCCATCCCGAATGGCTTGTCAACCCTGTGCTTGTGAGAAAGAAAGGAGGGAAATGGCGGATGTGTGTAGACTACACTAGTCTAAACAAAGCATGTCCGAAGGTTCCCTACCCTCTGCCTCGCATCGATCAAATCGTGGATTCCACTGCTGGGTGCGAAACCCTATCTTTCCTCGATGCCTACTCAGGGTATCACCAAATCAGGATGAAAGAGTCCAACCAGCTCGCGACTTCTTTCATCACACCCTTCGACATGTACTGCTATGTCACCATGTCGTTCGGCTTGAGGAATGCGGGTGCGACTTACCAGCGATGCATGAACCATGTGTTCGGCGAACACATTGGCCGGACGGTCGAGGCCTACGTCGATGACATCGTAGTCAAGACGAGGAAAGCCTCCGACCTCCTTTCTGACCTTGAAGTGACATTCCGATGTCTCAAGGTGAAAGGCGTGAAGCTCAATCCCAAAAAGTGTGTCTTCGGGGTACCCCGAGGCATGCTCTTGGGGTTCATCGTCTCCGAGCGGGGCATCGAAGCCAACCCGGAGAAGATCGCGGCCATCACCAACATGGGGCCCATCAAAGACTTGAAAGGCGTACAGAGAGTCACGGGATGTCTTGCGGCTCTGAGCCGCTTCATCTCGCGCCTCGGCGAAAGAGGTCTGCCTCTGTACCGCCTCTTAAGGAAGGCCGAGTGCTTCACTAGGACCCCTGAGGCCGAGGAAGCCCTCGGGAACCTGAAGGCGCTCCTCACGAACGCGCCCATCTTGGTGCCCCCCGCTGCCGGAGAAGCCCTCTTGATCTACGTCGCCGCGACCACTCAGGTGGTTAGCGCCGCGATTGTGGTTGAGAGACGAGAAGAGGGGCATGCATTGCCCGTCCAGAGGGCAGTCTACTTCATCAGCGAGGTACTGTCCGAGACCAAGATCTGCTACCCACAAGTTCAGAAGCTGTTATACACAGTGATCCTGATGCGGCGGAAGTTGTGACACTACTTCGAGTCTCATCCGGTAACTGTGGTGTCATCCTTCCCCCTGGGGGAGATCATCCAGTGCCGAGAGGCCTCGGGTAGAATCGCAAAGTGGGCGGTGGAAATCATGGGCGAAACAATCTCGTTCGCCCCTTGGAAGGCCATCAAGTCCCAGGTCTTGGCGGACTTCGTGGCTGAATGGATCGACACCCAGCTCCCAACAGTTCCGATCCAGCCAGAACTCTCGACCATGTTCTTCGATGGGTCGCTGATGAAGACAGGAGCTGGCGCAGGCCTACTCTTCATCTCGCCCCTCGGGAAGCACCTACGCTACGTGCTACCCCTCCATTTTTCGGCGTCCAACAATGTGGCTGAGTACGAGGCTCTGGTCAACGGGTTGCGGATCGCCATCGAGCTAGGGGTCCGACGCTCGCGGTGACTCGCAGCTCATCATCGACCAAGTCATGAAGAACTCCCACTGCCGCGACCCGAAGATGGAGGCCTACTGCGATGAGGTTCGGCGCCTGGAAGACAAGTTCTACGGGCTCGAGCTCAACCACATCGCCCGGCGCTACAACGAGACTGCGGACGAGCTGGCTAAAATAGCCTCGGGGTGAACAACGGTTCCCCCGGACGTCTTCTCCCGAGACCTGCATCAACCCTCTGTCAAGATCGACGACACGCCCGAGCCCGAGGCACCCTCGGCCCAGCCTGAGGTACCCTCGGCTCAGTCCGAGGCACCCTCGGCTCGGCCCGAGGCACCCTCGACCCCCGAGGGTGAGGCACTGCGCGTCGAGGAGGAGCGAAGCGGGGTCACACCTAATCGAAACTGGCAGACCCCGTACCTGCAATATCTCCACCGAGGAGAGCTACCCCTCGACCGAGCCGAAGCTCGGCGGTTGGCGCGACGCGCCAAGTCGTTCATCTTGCTGGGAGATGGGAAGGAGCTCTACCACCGCAGCCCCTCAGGCATCCTCCAGCGATGCATCCCCATCACCGAAGGTCAGGAGCTCCTACAAGAGATACACTCGGGGGCTTGCGGCCATCACGCAGCACCTCGAGCCCTTGTTGGAAACGCCTTCCGACAAGGTTTCTACTGGCCGACGGCGGTGGCCGACGCCACTAGAATTGTCCACACCTGCGAAGGGTGTCAGTTCTACGCGAGGCAGACCCACCTGCCCGCTCAGGCTCTGTAGACGATACCCATCACCTGGCCTTTTGCTTTGTGGGGTCTGGACCTCGTCGTCCCCTTGCAGAAGGCACCCGGGGGCTACACGCACCTGTTGGTCACCATCGACAAATTCTCCAAGTGGATCGAGGTCCGACCCCTAAACAGCATCAGGTCCGAACAGGCGGTGGCGTTCGTCACCAACATCATCCATCGTTTTGGGGTCCGGAACTCCATCATCACCGACAACGGCACCCAGTTCACCGGCAGAAAGTTCCTGGACTTCTGCGAGGATCACCACGCCCGGGTGGACTGGGCCGCCGTGGCTCACCCCATGACGAATGGGCAAGTAGAGCGTGCCAACGGCATGATTCTACAAGGACTCAAGCCTCGGATCTACAACGGCCTCAACAAGTTTGGCAAGCGATGGATGAAGGAACTCCCCTTGGTGGTCTGGAGTCTGAGGACAACGCCGAGCCGAGCCACGGGCTTCACGCCGTTCTTTCTAGTCTATGGGGCCGAGGCCATCTTGCCCACAGACTTAGAATACGGTTCCCCGAGGACGAGGGCCTACACCGACCAAAGCAACCAAGCTAGTCGAGAAGACTCGCTGGACCAGCTGGAAGAGGCTCGGGACATGGCCTTACTACACTTGGCGCGGTACCAGCACTCCCTGCGACGCTACCAGGCCTGAGGGGTCCGGCCCCGAGACCTCCAGGTGGGCGACCTGGTGCTTCGGCTGCGACAGGATGCCCGAGGGCGGCACAAGCTCACGCCTCCCTAGGAAGGGTCGTTCGTCATCGCCAAAGTTCTGAAGCCCGGAACGTACAAGCTAGCCAACAGTCAAGGCGAGGTCTACAACAACGCTTGGAACATCCAACAGCTACGTCGCTTCTACCCTTAAGATGCTTTCAAGTGGTTCGTATACCTCGTTCCCACGCAAAGTTTAGTCATCAAGGAAGGGTCAGCCTTGCCTCGGCAAAGCCCGACCCTCCCTCGGGGGCTAAAAGGGGGGAACCCCCTCTGCGTCGAAATTTTTCCTCGAAAAAAGATCTTTTCTGCCAGAATGTCTTTCATGCTTTTCGACTACTTCGAAAGTGGATCCTGAAAACGGCGGAGTACACGTAAGCAGCCAAGGCTGACCGAGCCGAGGGACTCCTACGCCTCCGGGATACGGATACCTCACTCATCACCTTCTGCGATAAGTAACTCGCATTCGGATAAGTGATTCCGGGGACCGAACAAGTCTTCACGCTCGAAAGCTCCTCTGCCGAAGCGATTCTTCGGGCCTTCTCGACTGCGTCGGTGACAGAACCCCATGGACGGGCAAGAGCGCGCGTGTCGGTGTTTCGAGACCGGGGGGTCCCTGGGCCGACGAGTGAAATGTCGCCGCGTGCCCCAGCTCAGATGGGTCGGCGCGAGACGGAGCGCGAAGGGGGGAAAAAGGCAGCCGGAGCGAGAGAGAGAGAGAGGTGGAAATCCCGCGGCCTTCGTGTTTGTCCCGCGCCCAGGTCGGGTGCGCTTGCAGTAGGGGGTTACAAGCGTCCACGCGGGAGGGGAGCGAGCGGCCTCACGCGAGCGCCTGTCCTGTCCTCTTCCCTGCGCGGCCAACCCTCTCTAAGAGGGCCCTGGTCCTCCCTTTTATAGGCGCAAGGAAAGGATCCAGGTGTACAGTGGGGGTGTAGCAGAGTGCTAACGTGTCTAGCGGAGGACAGCTAGTGCCCTAAGTACACGCCATCGTGGCAGCCGGAGAGGTTTTGGCACCCGGTTCGTGTGGTATTGTGGCCGTCGGAGGAGCGCTGGAGCCTGGCGGAAGGACAGCAGTCGGGGCTGTCGAGTCCTTGCTAACGTCCTCTTGCTTCCGTAAGGGGGCTGAGAGCCGCCGTCGTCATAGAGCGTGCGGAGTGCCATCATTACTTGTCTGGCGGAGCGAGCCAGATAGGACGCCGGTCTTGTTCCCCGTAGCCTGAGTCAGCTTGGGGTAGGGTAATGATGGCACCTCCTGTTGACGTGGTCGGTCCGTGCCCTAGGTTGGGCGATGTGGAGGCTCCTCCGAGGTTGAGGTCGAGTTTGTCTTCCGAGGCCGAGGTTGAGTCCGAGCCCCTGGGTCGGGCGAGGCGGAGACCGTCGGCGGAGGCCAGGGCTGAGTCCGAGCCCTGGGGTCGGGCGAAGCGGAGTTCGTCGTCTTCAGGGGCTGAGCCCGAGTCCGAGCCTTGGGGTCGGGCGGAGTGGAGTTCGTCGTCTTCCGGGGCTGAGCCCGAGTCCGAGCCCTGGGTCGGGCGGAGCGGAGTTCGCCGTCTTCCGGGGTTGAGCCCGAGTTCGAGCCCTTGGTCGGGCGGAGCGGAGTTCGTCGTCTTCCGGGGCCGAGCCCGAGTCCGAGCCCTTGGTCGTCGGAGCGGAGTTCGCCGTCTTCCGGGGCTGAGCCCGAGTCCGAGCCCTGGGTCGGGTGGAGCGGAGTTCGCCGTCTTCCGGGGCTGAGCCTGAGTCCGAGCCCTAGTTCGGGCGGACCGGAGTTTCCTATGGTGCCTGAGGCCGGGCCTGGCTCCCTGTCAGCCTCACTCTGTCGAGTGGCACAACAGTCGGAGCGGCGCAGGCGGCGCTGTCCTTCTGTCAGGCCGGTCAGTGGAGCGGCGAAGTGACTGCGGTCACTTCGGCTCTGTCGACTGGAGGACGTGCGTTAGGATAAAGGTGTCAGGCCACCTTTGCATTAAATGCCCCTGCGATTTGGTCGGTTGGCGTGGCGATTTGGCTAGGGTTGCTTCTTGGCGAAGACTGGGCCTCGGGCGAGCCGGAAGTATGTTCATCGCTGGAGGGGGGCCTCGGGCGAGACATAGATCCTCCGGGGTCGGCTGCTCTTGCCCGAGGCTGAGCTCGGGCGAGGCGTGATCGAGTCCCTCGAATGGACCGATCCCTGACTTAGTCGCACCCATCAGGCCTTTGCAGCTTTGTGCTGATGGGGGTTACCAGCTGAGAATTAGGAGTCTTGACGGTACCCCTAATTATGGTCCCCGATAGTAGCCCCCGAGCCTCGAAGGGAGTGTTAACACTCGCTTGGAGGCTTTTGTCGCACTTTTTTGCAAGGGGACCAGCCTTTCTCGGTTGCGTTTTGTTCTGGTGGGTGCGCGCGAGCGCACCCGCCGGGTGTAGCCCCCGAGGCCTCGGAGGAGTGGTTTGACTCCTCCGAGGTCTTAATGCCTCGCGCAATGCTTCGACTGGTCTGGTCATTCCCTCATGCGAGCTGGCCGTAGCCCGGGTGCACGGTCGAGTCCCAAGTCCTCGGGCTGGTATGTTGACGCTGTCAATGGTTTGGCTGGAGCCGGGTTTGCGAGAGCAGCCCCCGAGCCTCTGCATAGGGCGAGAGGACGGTCAAGGGCAGACTCGACTTTTTTACATACGCCCCTGCGTCGCCTTTCCGCAAGGAGGAGGGGGGAAAGCGCCATGTTGCCCTCGGAGGGCGCCGAACATGGTGTCTCCGGTGAGCTGCTGGCGGGTAATCCGAGTGGACGCCCGTGCCCCATTTGTTAGGGGTCGGCTAGAGGCTCGGAGGCACACTCAAAAGTACCTGTGGGTGATCTGCCGGACCCGGTCCCCTGTCGACGGGGTCCGAGGGCTCGATGCCTCCCTCTGATGGGATTCCGTTATAAGATCATTCCCGTTGGTCTCAGAAATGTCCTAGGGTACCTCGGGAGCGTAGCCCGAGCCTCGGTTATGTATCGAACGTACCCAGGGTCATCCCTCGCTCTATGTCTGAGGCGGCTGTGAACCCTTCGAGGGCCAGCCTACGAACCCCTGATCAGTAGTGGGCGCGGAGCCCGAGTAGCCTGCGGCGGCCGTTGAACCCTTCCGAGGGGCCGGCCTTCGAACCTCTGACCAGTAGTGGGTGTGGAGCCCACGCGCTCTGAGGCGGCTGTTAAACCCCTCCGAGGGGCCAGCCTTTGAACCTCTGATCAGTAGGGAGGCTCGGAGCCTGTTTCCTTCACAGAGAAGGATCCTTTTCGGGGTATCCCCCTTTCCCGGTCCCTGTTGTAAGAGAGAAAAAGAGGAAAAGGAAAAGGATACAAAATCGAATGACGTGGCGTACCTTTTTTGACGCGGTCATCATGGCGAAGGCGAAGCGTCGCTCGCTTCTCCTGCCAAAGGCGCCGCCTGTCCCGCCGCAGAGTTAATGCGACGGGGCGAGCGGTTCGCTGGGCGGCCGTTGCGCATGCGCGAGCCGTTCGAGGAACGGAACACGGGCGCGCCGTCTTCACGCCGTGAGAGAGGGTTCTCTCACTGCCCCAGGATGGGACGTAAGCTTGGCTGACGACGTGACCGCTGCTCCCGCCCGCCTGCCACCGCCATTACTGCCAGCCCATTTTTGGCCGTATTGACCGTCGCGCCTGGCTGGCACTGCTGGGTCGTACGCAGGGTTGCCTCGAGTCACGGTACTGGTTCCGCAGTCGAGGAGGCGTGGCAGTGGTGCGAGTGGCGGTGCAGTTGCTTGCACGTAGCGACCGGCGCGCCGGTTGCATGACGCGTGGGCGTGGGCCCCCATGCTGGGTGCGTTGGAAGTCGGAGGGGCGCGCCCACTTGGCGCGGTTGCATGCCGCCTGTATGGCTGCCCGCCCTTTCGCCCACTTGTCTGGGCGAAAGCGGAGGAATGCTCGTAACCGCTGGGCGGTTGCATGCACCGCGCGCGGCGGTTTGGCTTCTTCTGCTCTGGGCCAGCTTGCATGACGCGTGGGACCCAGCCCCCGCGTTGTAGGGGGAGGACCATGGAGCGTGTTGGAGAAGCCTCAGCCCACGGCGGCTGGGGACGCAAGTAGGGAGAGTCGCCTTTAAAAGGAGGGTGACCCCCTTGAAAGGCGACCATGTCTTCGTGCTCCCTTATGCATCGTGTATTTCCACCTTCCAAGCCCCCGGATGGGGGACACCCGCAATCCTTCCGCCTTGTCGTTGGAGGAACGCAACTCCGTGGGAGTTGGTACCTTTCAGCCATCGTTCGGCTTCAAGGATTTTCATCATGCAGCCCGGCTGCACCCTTCCGCCAGCGGTCACCCAAGACGGTGACCTCCAGTTCGATGGCGGGGGAAAGCAAGCCGGGCTGCGGTCTTGGTCCCGCCCTCAGCTTCAAGGATGTTCATCATCCTCACTGGGGTGGGGGCCAGGCTGAGCCGGAGCTCTACCTCCCACGCGGGTTCGTGGGTCAGCCTCTCCTTCAGCATTCAAGGGAGAGGGCGCTCACTGGCCCTGCGAGCGGGGCGGACTTCGATAACGCGGGGCTGGCCGACGGCGGGCGTCATCAGCTTCAGCGCGTTGGGCTCGTTGGCTTGGCTCCCGGTGCCCCCTCTTGCCGCGAGGGCGGTTGTCGCGCCGTGCGCACGGGAGGACCGCCCAAGACGTCGCGCGCTGCTAGGGCGGCGTTCGTGTTCTGGGGCGGTCCTGCCTTTGCACCGGTATGGCGCCTCCGTGCGGAGGTCGGTGCTCCACTTGTCCGGGAGGATCTGAGTGGGGACCTGCCGGAGGGCTGACGGCTCCTGTCGTTGGTGCCGAGGTGGGGGCGGCTCGAGAAGTTCCTGTCGCCGACGGGATCACCGCCACCATCCGCGCTTCGGGCCTCCGGCTCTTTGTACTTGTCCTCGCCCCTCGAGCATCGGCGTGGGCGAGGGAAAGGTTGCAACAGCGTCCGCCCTGAGGCCATCGCTGCTGCAGTTCGGCCACCCGGAGCGGGGGTCGTTGTCGCTGCTGCCGGAACGGGCGACGGTGAGCCACCCGTCGGTCTTCTGTTGCTCCGCAGGCCCCCCAATCGTGTGGGGTTGTTTGTACCTACGGAGGTGGAACCGGAGTTCCGTTTGTAATGGCACCTTGAATGCCGGTCTTTTGTTCATTGTGGCTATCGGGGCCTGAACGTGTATGTATTTTTGGCGCGGAGCCGTGTTTTTTCCTCATTTTCGAGCACTAAGACTCGCCTGTTGGTTGTCTGAACCGCTTCACCAAGCGTGAGTCGCCCCGTGCAAAGGTGACGAGTGAGGTATCCGTATCCCGGAGGCGTAGGAGTCCCTCGGCTTGGTCGGCCTTGCTGTCCGAGGCTTCTCTTGCTTAGTTAAAGGAACCCCTCGGCCGCTCTTCGACGAGCCGAAGTCAGGGGTAGCGGTGTCAGCACGGACAGAGGCAGAGTTGGATCGAAAAGAAGACTTGGTCGGTCGGAGCCTGGCCGGGTCATCCGTTAGCGGGACCGACGCCGGAGTTGATCTGCCGAGGCCTCGGGCCGGGCTGATGTCTTCGGGGGACAGCTGGCCGAGGCCTCAGGGTGACCAGCCGAGTCGCCTGCTCGAGCCGGATTCTTGGAGGAGACCCTGGCGTCGATGGCCCGGGCGTGATGATGACGTCGTCCTTCAGAGTGGAGATCCTCGGACCGCGTCGCCGTCCGAGGCTAGGTCGGACCTCGCCGAAGGTGTAGTCGACGCCGAGGGTGCTGCTGCTCCCTTCAACTATCGAGATCCGAGCCTGCAGGATCGGATTATCTTGTAGTGTGTGTTTTCTGCGGCCGCCGAGGCCCAAACACGCCATCGCCGTGTTGTAAAGCTGCGTTTCTTTTCCTCTTATTTCGAGTATCTGGACTTTTTCGTCGGTAACAGATTTGTCTGTGCGAGCGAGAGTTGCTTTTCACGAAAGGTGATGAGTGAGGTATCTGTATCCCGGAGGCGTTGGAATCCCTCGGCTCGGTCGGCCTTGCCGCTTACGCGCACTCTTGCCCGTCCATAGGGTTCTGTCACCGACGCAGTCGAGAAGGCCCGAAGAATCGCTTCGGCAGAGGAGCTTTCGAGCGCAAAGACTTGTTCGGTCCGCGGAATCACTTATCCGAACGCGAGTTACTTATTGCAGAAGGTGATGAGTGAGGTATCCGTATCCCGGAGGAGTAGGAGTCCCTCAGCTCGGTCAGCCTTGGCTGCTTACGTGTACTCCGTCGTTTTCAGGATCCACTTTCGAAGTAGTCGAAAAGCACGAAAGACATTCTGGCAGAAAGGATCTTTTTTCGAGGAAAATTTCGACGCAGAGGGGGTTCCCCCCTTTTAGCCCCCGTGGGAGGGTCGGGCTTTGCCGAGGCAAGGCTGACCCTTCCTTGATGACTAAACTTTGCGTGGGAGCGAGGTATATGAACAACTTGAAAGCATCTTAAGGGTAGAAGCGACGTAGCTGTTGGATGTTCCAAGCGTTTCTGTAGACCTCGCCTTGACTGTTGGCCAGCTTGTACGTTTCGGGCTTCAGAACTTTAGCGATGACGAACGGCCCTTCCCAGGGAGGCGTCAGCTTGTGCCGCCCTCGGGCGTCCTATCGCAGCCGAAGCACCAGGTCGCCCACCTGGAGGTCTCGGGACCGGACCCCTCGAACTTGTTGAGGTCGTTGTAGATCCGAGGCTTGAGTCCTTGTAGAATCATGCCGTTGGCACGCTCTACTTGCCCATTCGTCATGGGATGAGCCACGGCGGCCCAGTCCACCCGGATGTGGTGATCTTCGCAGAAGTCTAGGAACTTTCTGCCGGTGAACTGGGTGTCGTTGTCGGTGATGATGGAGTTCGGGACCCCAAAACGATGGATGATGTTAGTGAAGAACACCACCGCCTGTTCGGACCTCATGCTGTTTAGGGGTCGGACCCCGATCCACTTGGAGAATTTGTCGATGGCGACCAACAGGTGCGTGTAGCCCCCGGGTGCCTTCTGCAAGGAGCCGACGAGGTCCAGGCCCCACACAACAAAAGGCCAGGTGATGGGTATCGTCTGCAGAGCCTGAGCGGGCAGGTGGGTCTGCCTCGCGTAGAACTGACACCCTTCGCAGGTGCGGACAATTCTAGTGGCGTCGGCCACCGCCGTCGGCCAGTAGAAACCTTGTCGGAAGGCGTTTCCAACAAGGACTCGAGGTGCTGCGTGATGGCCGCAAGCCCCCGAGTGTATCTCTCGTAGGAGCTCCTGACCTTCGACGATGGGGATGCATCGCTGAAGGATGCCTGAGGGGCTGCGGTGGTAGAGCTCTTTCCCATCCCCCAGCAAGACGAACGACTTGGCGCGTCGCGCCAACCGCCGAGCTTCGGCTCGGTCGAGGGGTAGCTCTCCTCGGTGGAGATATCGCAGGTACGGGGTCTGCCAGTTTTGGTTAGGCGTGACCCCGCTTCGCTCCTCCTCGACGCGCAGTGCCTCACCCTCGGGGGCCGAGGGTACCTCGGGCTGAATCGAGGGTTCCTCGGGCCGAGCTGAGGGTGCCTCGGGCCGAGCCAAGGGTGCCTCGGACTGAGCCGAGGGTACCTCGGGCTGGGCCGAGGGTGCCTCGGGCTCGGGCGTGTCGTCGATCTTGACGGAGGGTTGATGCAGGTCTCGGGAGAAGACGTCCGGGGGAACCGTTGTTCGCCCCGAGGCTATTTTAGCCAGCTCGTCCGCAGTCTCGTTGTAGCGCCGGGCGATGTGGTTGAGCTCGAGCCCGTAGAACTTGTCTTCAAGGCGCTGAACCTCATCGCAGTAGGCCTCCATCTTCGGGTCGCGGCAGTGGGAGTTCTTCATGACTTGGTCGATGACGAGTTGTGAGTCACCGCGAGCGTCGAGGCGTCGGACCCCTAGCTTGATGGCGATGCGCAACCCGTTGGCCAGAGCCTCGTACTCAGCCACATTGTTGGACGCCGGGAAGTGGAGGCGTAGCACGTAGCGTAGATGCTTTCCGAGGGGCGAGATGAAGAGCAGGCTTGCGCCTGCTCCTGTCTTCATCAGCGACCCGTCGAAGAACATGGTCCAGAGTTTCGGTTGGATCGGAACTGTTGGGAGCTGGGTGTCGACCCACTCAGCCACGAAGTCCGCCAAGACCTGGGACTTGATGGCCTTCCGAGGGGCGAACGAGATCGTTTCACCCATAATTTCCACCGCCCACTTTGCGATTCTACCCGAGGCCTCTCGGCACTGGATGATCTCCCCCAGGGGGAAGGATGATACCACAGTTACCGGATGAGACTCGAAGTAGTGTCGCAACTTCCACCGCGTCAGGATCACCGCGTACAGCAGCTTCTGAATTTGTGGGTAGCGGATCTTGGTCTCGGACAGTACCTCGCTGATGAAGTAGACTGGCCTCTGGATAGGCAATGCATGCCCCTCTTCTCGTCTCTCAACCACAATCGCGACGCTAACCACCTGAGTGGTCGCGGCGACGTAGATCAAGAGGGCTTCTCCGGCAGCGAGAGGCACCAAGTTGGGCGCGTTGGTGAGGAGCGCCTTCAGGTTCCCGAGGGCTTCCTCGGCCTCAGGGGTCCAAGTGAAGCACTCGGCCTTCCTTAAGAGGCGGTACAGAGGCAGGCCTCTTTCGCCGAGGCGTGAGATGAAGCGGCTCAGAGCCGTAAGACATCCCATGACTCTCTGTACGCCTTTCAAGTCCTTGATGGGCCCCATGCTGGTGATGGTCGCGATCTCCTCCGGGTTGGCCTCGATGCCCCGCTCGGAGACAATGAACCCCAAGAGCATGCCTCGGGGAACCCCAAAGACACACTTCTCGGGATTAAGCTTCACGCCTTTCGCCTTGAGACATCGGAATGTCACTTCAAGGTCAGAAAGGAGGTCGGAGGCTTTCCTCGTCTTGACTACGATGTCATCGACCTAGGCCTCGACCGTCTGACCAATGTGTTCGCCGAACACATGGTTCATGCACCGCTGGTACGTCGCACCCGCATTCCTCAAGCCGAATGGCATGGTGACATAGCAGTACATGCCGAAGGGTGTGATGAAAGAAGTCGCGAGCTGGTCGGACTCTTTCATCCTGATTTGGTGATACCCTGAGTAGGCATCGAGGAAAGATAGGGTTTCGCACCCAGCAGTGGAATCCACGATTTGATCGATGCGAGGCAGAGGGTAGGGAACCTTCGGACATGCTTTGTTTAGACCAGTGTAGTCTACACACATCCGCCATTTCCCTCCTTTCTTTCTCACAAGCACAGGGTTGGCAAGCCATTCGGGATGGAATACCTCTTTGATGAACCCTACCGCCATTAGCTTGTGGATCTCCTCGCCTATGGCTCTGCGCTTTTCTTCGTCGAATCGGCGCAGAGGCTGCTTGACGGGTCGGGCTCCAGCTCGGATATCCAGCGAGTGCTCGGCGACATCCCTCGGTATGCCAGGCATGTCCGAGGGACTCCACGCGAAAACGTCGGCGTTTGCGCGGAGAAAGTCGACGAGCACTGCTTCCTATTTGGGATCGAGCTCGGAGCCGATCCGGATCTGCTTGGAAGCGTCGCTGCTGGGGTCGAGGGGGACGGACTTAACCGTCTCCGCTGGCTCGAAGTTGCCAGCGTGGCGCTTCACGTCTGGCACCTCCTTAGAGAGGCTCTCCAGGTCGGCGATGAGGGCCTTAGACTCGGCGAGGGCCTCAGCGTACTCCACGCACTCGACGTCGCATTCGAACGCGTGTCGGTACGTGGGGCCGACGGTGATGACCCCGTTGGGGCCCGGCATCTTGAGCTTGAGGTAGGTGTAGTTGGGGACGGCCATGAACTTCGCGTAGCATGGCCTCCTCAATACTGCGTGGTAGGTTCCTCGGAACCCGACCACCTCGAACGTGAGGGTCTCCCTTCGGAAGATGGAGGGTGTTCTGAAGCAGACAGGAAAGTCGAGTTGTCCGAGGGGCTGGACGCGCTTCCCGGGGATGATCCCGTGGAAAGGCGCAGCGCCTGCCCGGACCGAGGACAGATCAACACGCAGGAGCCCGAGGGTCTCGGCATAGATGATGTTGAGGCCGCTGCCTCCGTCCATGAGGACCTTGGTGAGCCTGACGTCGCCGATGATGGGGTCGACAACGAGCGGGTATTTCCCCGGGCTCGGCACGTGGTCGGGGTGGTCGGCTTGGTCGAAGGTGATGGGCTTGTCGGACCAGTCTAGGTAGACTAGTGCCGCCACCTTTACCGAACAGACCTCCCGACGCTCTTGCTTGCAGTGTCGAGCCGAGGCGTTCGCCGCTTGCCCACCGTAGATCATGAAGCAGTCGCGGACCTCGGGGAACTCTCCTGCCTGGTGATCTTCCTTCTTGTCGTCGTCGCGAGCCCTGCCACCCTCCGCGGGTGGCCCGACCCTGTGGAAGTGGCGCCGAAGCATAGCGCACTCCTCAAGGGTGTGCTTGACGGGCCCCTGATGATAGGGGCACGGCTCCTTGAGCATCTTGTCGAAGAGGTTGGCACCTCCGGGGGGTTTCCGAGGGTTCTTGTGCTCGGCGGCGGCGGCGCATTTCGCTTGCGACTTCTTGCCTTTCTTCTTCGCGCCGCGCTGAGTTGACGCCTCGGGGGCATCTTCCGGTGGGCGGCCCTGGGGCTGCTTGTCCTTCCGGAAGATAGCCTCAACCGCCTCCTGGCCAGAGGCGAACTTGGTGGCGATGTCCATCAGCTCGCTCGCCCTGGTGGGGGTCTTTCGACCCAGCCTGCTGACCAGGTCGCGGCAAGTGGTGCCGGCGAGGAACGCGCCGATGACATCTGAATCGGTGATGTTGGGCAGCTCGGTGCGCTGCTTTGAGAATCACCGGATGTAGTCCTGGAGAGACTCTCCCGGCTGCTGTCGGCAGCTTCGGAGGTCCCAGGAGTTCCCAGGGCGCACGTACGTGCCCTGGAAATTGCCGGCGAAGGCTTGGACCAGGTCGTCCCAGTTGGAGATCTGCCCCGGAGGCAGGTGCTCCAACCAGGCGCGAGCGGTGTCGGAGAGGAACAGGGGGAGGTTGCGGATGATGAGGTTGTCATCGTCCGTTCCACCCAGTTGGCAGGCCAGCCGGTAGTCTGCGAGCCACAGTTCCGGTCTCGTCTCCCCCGAGTACTTTGTGATAGTAGTCGGGGTTCGGAACCGGGTCGGGAACGGCGCCCATCGTATGGCGCGGCTGAAGGCCTGCGAACCGGGTGGTTCGGGCGAGGGACTCCGATCCTCCCCGCTGTCGTAGCGTCTCCCACGCCTGGGGTGGTAGCCTCAGCGCACCCTTTCGTCGAGGTGGGCCCGACGGTTGCGGTGATGGTGCTCGTTGCCAAGGCGACCCGGGGCCGCAGGCGCTGTGTCGCGCGTGCGCCCGGTGTGGACCGAGGCTTCCCGCATGAATCGGGAAGTCGCGGCGCGATGTTCCGAGGGGTACCCCTGCCTTCGGGAGGCGGAGCTCTCGGCCCGTCGGACCGCGGCGCCCTCCAGGAGATTCTTGAGCTCTCCCTGGATTCGCCGCCCCTCGGTGGTTGATGGCTCCGGCATAGCGCGAAGAAGCATTGCCGCTGCACCAGGTTCTGGCCGACTCCACTAGAAGCGGGTGGCGGCCTCACCCTGACATCGTCGGCGATGCGGTGCTGGATACCCTGGGGTAGATGGCGCACTTCTCCGGCCGGAGGTTGGCCCGCCCATTCCTGCCCAATGTCCCGGCGGATCGGCTCAAGTGTTCCTGCTCCCTCGTTGATTTGCTCGAGCTGTGGGTCATGACCCCCCGCCTGAACGGGGACCACATCTAGCTCCCGTAGGATGTCAACGCGAGGCACAGGCCTAGGGAGATCACCGTTCTCCGGCATACCAAGATGGTTGCCTTCGGAGGGACCCCCTAGATCGACGTGGAAACATTCACGACTTGGGCCGCAGTCCTCGTCGCCGAGGCTGCGGCTACCGTCGGAACAGTCGGAAAGGCAGTAGTCGCATGCGGTCATGAAGTCCCGCATGGCACTGGGGTTACCAAGTCCGGAGAAATCCCAACAGAAGTCGGACACGTCATCTTCCTCGGATCCCGAGGGCCCATAGGTCGAGACGTCCGTCAGCCGGTCCCAGGGTGACCGCATACGAAACCCCAGAGGGTTTGGACTCGCCTCTACGAGAGCGTCCGCCAAAGCGAAGTTGCTTGGCGGGTCGAGGCTGAATCCAAAGGGCGTGAGATGGGAATTGGTGGGTACCTCTTGGTCGACGGGCGGTGACGAAGTCACGTCAGGGACTGACTGCACCGTCGTCTCAGGTACGAGGGTGACGCCCAGCAAGCCTTTCGCGAGCGTGCTGGCGTCGTCCGTTTGCTTGGAATTGGCGTGTTGCGGGGAGACGGTGCTCGTCTTCGTCTCAAACGCGAGGTCGATGCCTGACGTTGAAAGGGAAATGTGCCCTTGGGCCATTTCTAAGTGTTTTAGTGATTTAGTGTCCAACACAAGTGCCTAAGTGTAAAAAGGTGGACAAAGTACAAATCAAGGATAAAGGTATGTTTCTCAGACTTAGTACATTGTTTTATGGACTAATGTATTGTGTCTAAGTGCTGGAAACAGGAAAAATCCAATTGGAAATGTCTTGGCTCGAGCAGCCAAGAATCTGCTGAGTCTGGGAGCACCGGACTGTCCGGTGGTGCACCGGACAGTGTCCGGTGCGCCAGGCTGGCTCGAGCGAACTGGCCGCTCTCGGGAATTCACCGGCGACGTACGGCTAAAATTCACCGGACTGTCCGGTGTGCACCGGACTGTCCGGTGAGCCAACGGTCGGCCGGGCCAACGGTCGGCCGCGCAATCTGCGCGGGACACGTGGCTGAGCCAACGGCTAGAAGATGGCACCGGACATGTCCGGTGCGCCAACGGCTCCAAGTTTGCCAACGGTCGGCTTCGCTGTTTAAGGAAGGAAATCGGGCACCGGACAGTGTCCGGTGTGCACCGGACTGTCCGGTGCCCCCGACGACAGAAGGCAAGAATGGCTTTCCAGATTTGTGCTCAACGGCTCCTAGCTGCCTTGGGGCTATAAAAGGGACCCCTAGGTGCATGGAGGAGAATAACCAAGCATCCTTTGAGCATCATTGATCACTCACACTTCATTCTTGCGCACTTGTTCGACATTCTAGTGATTTGAGCTCTGTTCTAGTGTGCTAGTCTCTTGAGCTCAAGTCTGGGTTTTGCGTGTGCGTATTCGCTGTGATCTTTGTGTCGTGTGTGAGTTGCAAATCCCTCCCTTGCTCTGTGATTCTTCGTGAACATCTTGTGTAAGGGTGAGAGGCTCCAAGCTGTGGAGATTCCTCGCAAACGGGATTAAGAGAAGCAAAGCAACACCGTGGTATTCAAGTTGGTCTTTGGACCGCTTGAGAGGGGTTGATTGCAACCCTCGTCCGTTGGGACGCCACAACGTGGAGTAGGCAAGCGTTGGTCTTGGCCGAACCACGGGATAACCACTGTGCCATCTCTGTGATTGATATCTCTTGGTTATTGTGTTGTGTTGAGATCCTTCTCTAGCCACTTGGCAAATTACTGTGCTAACAAGTAACCAAGTTTTGTGGCTTAAGTTTTTGAAGTGTTACAGGAGCACCTATTCACCCCCCTCTAGGTGCTCTCAATTGGTATCAGAGTCGTTCTCTTCAAGAAAGGGACTAACCGCCCGAAGAGATGGATCCTAAAGGCAAGGGGATGGTGATCAACGACAAGGAGAAGGAGTCCTTCGTCAACGAGCCCAATGATGACAGGCCCACCGACTCAGGCTCGGGCCACAAAAGAAAAGACGGGAGGAAGAAGAAGACAAGGCGCATCAAGGAAATTGTCTACTACGACAGCGACGAATCTTCCTCCTCCCAAAAGGACGACGACGACTACGATAGACGAAAGACGATTAACTCAAACTTTTCTTTCGATTATCCGCGCATCCCGCATAGTTCAAATGCTCAATTGCTCCCCATTCCACTTGGCAAGCCCCCTCACTTTGATGGAGAGGACTACGGATTTTGGAGCCACAAAATGCGTACTCACCTGTTTTCTCTCCATCCAAGCATTTGGGAGATTGTAGAAAGTGGAATGAAATTTGATAGCTCGGATAGCCCTGTGTTTATTAATGAACAGATTCATAAAAAAGCACAAGCTACTATTGTGTTGCTAGCCTCTTTGTGCAGGGACGAGTATCACAAGGTGAGCGGCTTGGACAATGCCAAGCAGATCTGGGACACCCTCAAGATCTCTCATGAGGGAAACGACGTCACCTTGCTCACCAAAATGGAGTTGGTGGAGGGCGAGCTTGGACGGTTCACGATGATAAGGGGCGAGGAGCCGACACAAACATACAACCGGCTCAAGACCCTTATCAACAAAATAAGGAGCTACGGGAGCACGCGATGGACGGACCACGACGTCGTCCGCCTAATGCTAAGGTCATTTACCGTTCTTGATCCTCATTTGGTGAACAATATTCGTGAAAATCCCAGGTACACCAAGATGTCGCCCGAAGAAGTTCTTGGGAAATTCGTTAGCGGGCGAATGATGATCAAGGAGGCGAGGTACGTGGACGACGCCTTGAATGGTCCGATCAACGAGCCGCAACCCCTTGCTCTCAAGGCAACACGAAGCAAGGAGGCGCTACCTAGCAAGGTGGCACAGATTGAGGCGGCCGGACTTAATGATGAAGAGATGGCTCTCATCATCAAAAGATTCAAGACAGTGCTTAAAGGTCGCAAGGGACAGCCAAGCAAGACCAAAGCCAAGGGGAAGCGCTCATGCTTCAAATGCGGTAAGCTTGGTCATTTTATTGCTAACTGTCCCGACAATGATAGTGATCAGGATCAAGGGAACAAGAGGGAGAAAAAGAAGAACTATAAGAAGGCAAAGGGCGAGGCTCATCTTGGCAAGGAGTGGGATTCGGACTGCTTTTCGTCCGACTCCGACAATGAAGGACTCGCCGCCACCGCCTTCAACAAGTCATCCCTCTTCCCCAACGAGCGTCACACTTGCCTCATGGCAAGGGAGAAGAAAGTAAGCACTCATAATACTAGTACTTATGCTTCTTCAAGTGAGGATGAGTCTAGTGATGATGATGAGATAGATTACTCATGCTTATTCAAGGGATTAGATAGAACCAAGGTAGACAAAATTAATGAATTGATTGATGCCTTGAATGATAGGAATATACTTTTAGAAAAGCAAGAGGATTTGCTGTATGAAGAACATGATAAATTTGTAGAAGCTCAGAAATCTCTTGCTCTAGAAATTAAGAGGAATGAAATGCTCTCTAGTGAATTATCTTCTTGTCATGAAACTATAGCTAAGTTAAAAAGTTTTAATGATGATTTAAATGCTAAACTAGAAGTAGCTAGTAAATCTAATTCTTGTGTAGAAATTGTTGAAACTTGTAATAGGTGTAAAGATTTTGACATTGATGCTTGTAGTGATCATTTAGTTTCAATTTCCAAATTAAATGAAGAATTAGCTAGTCTTAATGCTCAACTTAAGACTAGCAAGAATGAATTTGACAAGCTAAAATTTGCAAGGGATGCCTACACGATTGGTAGACACCCCTCAATTAAGGATGGACTTGGCTACAAGAGAGAAGCCAAGAACTTGACAAGCCATAAGGCTCCCATCTCCGCCAAGGAGAAAGGGAAGGCCCCTATGGCTAGTAGTGTGCAAAAGAACCATGCCTTTATGTATCATGATAGGAGACAATCTAGAAATGCTTATAGGAGTTGTAATGCATATAATGTCTTTGATTCTCATGCCATGTTTGCTTCTAGTTCTTCTTATGTGCATGATAGAAATGTTGGTAGGAGAAATGTTGTTCATAATATGGCTAGGAGAAATGTTGTTAATGTTCCTAGGAAAATAAATGAACCTTCTACAATATATCATGCTTTAAATGCTTCTTTTGCTATTTGTAGAAAGGATAGGAAGATAGTTGCTAAGAAATTAGGGGCAAGATGCAAGGGAGACAAAACTTGCATTTGGGTCCCTAAGGATATTTGTGCTAACCTTGCAGGACCCAACATGAGTTGGGTACCTAAGACCCAAGCCTAAATTTGCCTTGCAGGTTTATGCATCCGGGGGTTCAAGCTGGATTATTGACAGCGGATGCACAAACCATATGACGGGAGAGAAGAAGATGTTCGCCTCCTACGTCAAGAATAAAGATTCCCAAGATTCAATAATATTCGGTGATGGGAATCAAGGCAAGGTAAAAGGGTTAGGTAAAATTGCAATCTCAAATGAGCACTCTATCTCTAATGTGTTTTTAGTAGAGTCTCTTGGATATAATTTGCTATCTGTTAGTCAATTATGCAATATGGGATATAACTGTCTATTTACAAATGTAGATGTGTCTGTCTTTAGAAGATGTGATGGTTCACTAGCTTTTAAGGGTGTACTAGACGGCAAGCTTTACTTAGTTGATTTTGCAAAAGAAGAGGCCGGTCTAGATGCATGCTTAATGGCTAAGACTTGCATGGGCTGGTTGTGGCATCGCCGCTTAGCACATGTGGGGATGAAGAACCTCCACAAGCTTCTAAAGGGAGAACACGTGATAGGTCTAACCAATGTTCATTTCGAAAAAGATAGACCTTGTGCAGCTTGTCAAGCAGGTAAACAAGTGGGAGGAGCACATCACAGCAAGAATGTGATGACCACGTCAAGACCTCTGGAGCTGCTGCATATGGACCTCTTCGGACCCGTCGCCTATCTGAGCATAGGAGGAAGTAAGTATGGTATAGTTATTGTTGATGACTTTTCCCGCTTCACTTGGGTGTTCTTTTTGCAGGATAAGTCTGAAACCCAAGGGACCCTCAAGCGCTTCCTAAGGAGAGCTCAAAATGAGTTTGAGCTCAAGGTAAAGAAGATAAGGAGCGACAACGGGTCTGAATTCAAGAACCTTCAAGTGGAGGAGTTCCTTGAGGAGGAAGGGATCAAGCACGAGTTCTCCGCTCCCTACACACCTCAGCAAAATGGTGTGGTAGAGAGGAAGAACAGGACGCTCATAGATATGGCGAGGACTATGCTTGGAGAGTTCAAGACCCTCGAGTGCTTTTGGTCGGAAGCCGTGAACACGGCTTGCCACGCCATCAACAGGGTCTACCTTCACCGCCTCCTCAAGAAGACGCCGTATGAGCTGCTAACCGGTAACAAACCTAATGTATCGTATTTTCGTGTGTTTGGGAGTAAATGCTACATTCTTGTGAAGAAGGGTAGAAATTCTAAGTTTGCTCCCAAAGCCGTAGAAGGTTTTTTATTAGGTTATGATTCAAATACAAAGGCGTATAGGGTCTTCAACAAATCATCGGGTTTGGTTGAAGTCTCTAGCGACGTTGTATTTGATGAGACTAATGGCTCTCCAAGAGAGCAAGTTGTTGATCTTGATGATGAAGAAGACGTTCCAATGGCCGCGATACGCACCATGACGATTGGAGATGTACGGCCTCGGGAACAATTGGAGCAAGATCAATCGTCTTCCTCAACTATGGTGCATCCCCCAACCCATGATGACGAACAGGTACCTCAAGTGGAGGCGCATGATCAAGGGGGAGCGCAGGATGTTCAAATTGAAGAGGAAGAAGCACCTCAGGCACCTCCAACCCAAGTTCGAGCGACGATTCAAAGGGATCATCATGTCGACCAGATATTGGGTGATATTAGCAAGGGAGTAACTACTCGTTCAAGATTAGTTAATTTTTGTGAGCATTACTCTTTTGTCTCTTCTATTGAGCCTTTCAGGGTAGAAGAGGCCTTGCTAGATCCGGACTGGGTGTTGGCCATGCAGGAGGAACTCAACAACTTCAAGCGCAATGAAGTTTGGACGCTGGTGCCTCGTCCCAAGCAAAATGGTGTTCCGCAACAAACAGGACGAGCACGGGGTGGTGACGAGGAACAAGGCTCGACTTGTGGCAAAAGGTTATGCCCAAGTCGCAGTTTTGGACTTTGAGGAGACTTTTGCTCCTGTGGCTAGGCTAGAATCAATTCGTATCTTGCTAGCATATGCCGCTCACCATTCTTTCAGGTTGTACCAAATGGATGTGAAAAGCGCGTTCCTCAACGGGCCGATCAAGGAGGAGGTGTACGTAGAGCAACCCCCTGGCTTCGAGGATGAACGGTACCCCGACCATGTGTGTAAGCTCTCTAAGGCGCTCTATGGACTTAAGCAAGCCCCAAGAGCATGGTATGAATGCCTTAGAGACTTTTTAATTGCTAATGCTTTCAAGGTTGGGAAAGCCGATCCAACTCTTTTTACTAAGACTTGCAATGGTGATCTTTTTGTGTGCCAAATTTATGTCGATGACATAATATTTGGTTCTACTAATCAAAAGTCTTGTGAAGAGTTTAGCAGGGTGATGACGCAGAAATTCGAAATGTCGATGATGGGCGAGTTGAACTACTTCCTTGGGTTCCAAGTGAAGCAACTCAAGGACGGCACCTTCATCTCCCAAACGAAGTACACACAAGACTTGCTAAAGCGGTTTGGGATGAAGGATGCCAAGCCCGCAAAGACGCCGATGGGAACTGACGGACACACCGACCTCAACAAAGGTGGTAAGTCCGTTGATCAAAAAGCATACCGGTCTATGATAGGTTCTTTGCTTTATTTATGTGCTAGTAGACCGGATATCATGCTTAGCGTATGCATGTGTGCTAGATTTCAATCCGATCCTAAGGAGTGTCACTTAGTGGCTGTGAAGCGAATTCTTAGATATTTAGTCGCTACGCCTTGCTTCGGGGTCTGGTATCCAAAGGGGTCTAACTTTGACTTGATTGGGTACTCAGATTCCGACTATGCTGGATGTAAGGTCGATAGGAAGAGTACATCGGGGACGTGCCAATTCTTAGGAGGTCCCTGGTGTCATGGAACTCTAAGAAACAAACCTCCGTTGCCCTATCCACCGCTGAGGCCGAGTACGTTGCTGCAGGACAATGTTGTGCGCAACTACTTTGGATGAGGCAAACCCTCAGGGACTTTGGCTACAATCTGAGCAAAGTCCCACTCCTATGTGACAATGAGAGTGCTATCCGAATAGCGGAAAATCCTGTTGAGCACAGCCGCATAAAGCACATTGACATCCGGCATCACTTTCTGAGAGACCACCAGCAAAAGGGGGATAGCGAAGTGTTCATGTTAGCACCGAGAACCAGCTAGCCGATATCTTTACCAAGCCTCTAGATGAGAAGACCTTTTGCAGGTTGCGTAGTGAGCTCAATATCTTAGATTCGCGGAACTTGGATTGAAATGTAGCATACATGTGTTTATGCCTTTGATCATGTTCATTCTGCATTTTGTTGCTTATTGTGGTGCTCAAGTTGTACAAACACTCCCTGGACCTCACAAGTCTTGTTTGCAAGTGAAGCACATATTTAGGGGGAGCTGTGCTACAACTTGACCCTTTGAGACTAACCATGTACTTGAGTTTGGTTGTTTTAGTCTCCAAGGAGAATTGAAAGGGAAAGGTGGACTTGGACCATGCAAGACTTCCACTGCACTCCGATGAAAAGAGTAACTTTTCCAAGTTCATCTTTATACTCTTATTGCCTATTTGCTCTTGGTTGAAGATTTTGGTGAGGCAATGGGGTTAAAGGGCCAAGATTGATCCCGTTTTGGTGCTTGATGCCAAAGGGGGAGAAAATAAAGGCCAAAGCGATAAATGGATCAGCTACCACTTGAGAGATTTTGAAAATAGTAGAGATTTTGAAAATAGTAGAATAAAGCTTTTGGTTTGTCAAAACTCTTTTGTTGTCTCTCTTGTCAAAAGTTGGCTTCTTGTGGGGAGAAGTATTGATTATGGGAAAAGGGGGAGTTTTTGAAATCTTGAATCAATTTCTCTTGGAATGACTCTCTTTATGTCTTAACATGTGTGTTTAACTTAGAGATAGAAATTTGAGTTTGATTTGCAAAAACAAACCAAGTGGTGGCATAGAGTGATCCATATATGTCAAATTTGAATCAAAATAAATTGAGTTCTTATTTGAAGTGATTTTGTACTTGTTCTACTTGCTTTATGTTGTGTTGGCATAAATCACCAAAAAGGGGGAGATTGAAAGGGAAATGTGCCCTTGGGCCATTTCTAAGTGTTTTAGTGATTTAGTGTCCAACACAAGTGCCTAAGTGTAAAAAGGTGGACAAAGTACAAATCAAGGATAAAGGTATGTTTCTCAGACTTAGTACATTGTTTTATGGACTAATGTATTGTGTCTAAGTGCTGGAAACAGGAAAAATCCAATTGGAAATGTCTTGGCTCGAGCAGCCAAGAATCTGCTGAGTTTGGGAGCACCGGACTGTCCGGTGGTGCACCGGACAGTGTCCGGTGCGCCAGGCTGGCTCGAGCGAACTAGCCGCTCTCGGGAATTCACCGGCGACGTACGGCTAAAATTCACCGGACTGTCCGGTGTGCACCGGACTGTCCGGTGAGCCAACGGTCGGCCGGGCCAACGGTCGGCCGCGCAACCTGCGCGGGACATGTGGCTGAGCCAACGGCTAGAAGATGGCACCGGACTGTCCGGTGTGCACCGGACATGTCCGGTGCGCCAACGGCTCCAAGTTTGCCAACGGTCGGCTTCGCTGTTTAAGGAAGAAAATCGGGCACCGGACTGTCCGGTGCCCCCGACGACAGAAGGCAAGAATGGCTTTCCAGATTTGTGCTCAACGGCTCCTAGCTGCCTTGGGGCTATAAAAGGGACCCCTAGGCGCATGGAGGAGAATAACCAAGCATCCTTTGAGCATCATTGATCACTCACACTTCATTCTTGCGCACTTGTTCGACATTCTAGTGATTTGAGCTCCGTTCTAGTGTGCTAGTCTCTTGAGCTCAAGTCTGGGTTTTGCGTGTGCGTATTCACTGTGATCTTTGTGTCGTGTGTGAGTTGCAAATCCCTCCCTTGCTCTGTGATTCTTCGTGAACATCTTGTGTAAGGGCGAGAGGCTCCAAGCTGTGGAGATTCCTCGCAAACGGGATTAAGAGAAGCAAAGCAACACCGTGGTATTCAAGTTGGTCTTTGGACCGCTTGAGAGGGGTTGATTGCAACCCTCGTCCGTTGGGACGCCACAACATGGAGTAGGCAAGCGTTGGTCTTGGCCGAACCACGGGATAACCACTGTGCCATCTCTGTGATTGATATCTCTTGGTTATTGTGTTGTGTTGAGATCCTTCTCTAGCCACTTGGCAAATTACTGTGCTAACAAGTAACCAAGTTTTGTGACTTAAGTTTTTGAAGTGTTACAGGAGCACCTATTCACCCCCCCCCCCCTCTAGGTGCTCTCAGACGTGCCCCCCGTTGGGGTGCCGGCACCGTCGACTCGCTCGACAGCCGACGAGGTGTCGCCTCCTGCTTGGCCTTGGTTGCCCCGCCTCCTCCTCCGTCGGCGGGGGAGAGGGCGGGGTGAGCTCGAATGTTGTTCTTCCACCACGCGGGGAAGACGTCGTTGATTCCGCCGCCGGCGGGCGGGCTGTCGGGCGCCATTGTCGTTGTCGCACGGCG
Source organism: Zea mays (assembly GCF_902167145.1). Lineage (NCBI taxonomy): Eukaryota > Viridiplantae > Streptophyta > Magnoliopsida > Poales > Poaceae > Zea > Zea mays. The sequence goes on from NC_050102.1 coordinate 166,483,363, forward strand.
GGGGAAGGAGTATCATGTCGTAGCTGCCGTCGAGGGACATGAACTCAAGACTCCCGAAACAGAGCATCGTCCCGAGCTGGAAAGGTTGCTGGAGACTGCCCATCTGGAGCTTGACGGGAAGCTATTCGTAAACACGCAGCAGGCCCCTACCTGGCGCGCCAACTGTCGGTGTTTCGAGACCGGGGGGGTCCCTAGGCCGACGAGTGAAATGTCGCTGCGTGCCCCAGCCCAGATGGGTCGGCGCGAGACGGAGCGCGAAGGGGGGAAAAAGGCAGCCGGAGCGAGAGAGAGGTGGAAATCCCGCGGCCTTCGTGTTTGTCCCGCGCCCAGGTCAGGTGCGCTTGCAGTAGGGGGTTACAAGCGTCCACGCGGGAGGGGAGCGAGCGGCCTCACGCGAGCGCCTGTCCCGTCCTCTTCCCTGCGCGGCCAACCCTCTCTAAGAGGGCCCTGGTAGCAGAGTGCTAACGTGTCTAGCGGAGGAGAGCTAGCGCCCTAAGTACACGCCATCGTGGCAGCCGGAGAGGTTTTGGCACCCGGTTCGTGTGGTGTCGTGGCCGTCGGAGGAGCGCTGGAGCCTGGCGGAAGGACAGCTGTCGGGGCTGTCGAGTCCTTGCTGACGTCCTCTTGCTTCCGTAAGGGGGCTGAGAGCCGCCGTCGTCATAGAGCGTGCGGGGCGCCATCATTACTTGTCTGGCGGAGCGAGCCAAATAGGACGCCGGTCTTGTTCCCCGCAGCCTGAGTCAGCTTGGGGTAGGGTAATGATGGCGCCTCCTGTTGACGTGGTCGGTCCGTGCCCTAGGTTGGGCGATGTGGAGGCTCCTCCGAGGTCGAGGTCGAGTCCGAGCCCCTGGGTCGGGCGAGGTGGAGACCGTCGGCGGAGGCCAGGGCTGAGTCCGAGCCCTGGGGTCGGGCGAAGCGGAGTTCGTCGTCTTCAGGGGCTGAGCCCGAGTCCGAGCTCTGGGGTCGGGCGGAGCGGAGTTCGTCGTCTTCTGGGGCTGAGCCCGAGTCCGAGCCCTGGGTCGGGCGGAGCGGAGTTCGCCGTCTTCCGGGGCCAAGCCCGAGTCCGAGCCCTTGGTCGGGCGGAGCGGAGTTCGCCGTCTTCCGGGGCCGAGCCCGAGTCCGAGCCCTTGGTCGGGCAGAGCGGAGTTCGCCGTCTTCCGGGGCTGAGCCCGAGTCCGAGCCCTGGGTCGGGCGGAGCGGAGTTCGCCGTCTTCCGGGGCTGAGCCCGAGTCCGAGCCCTGGGTCGGGCGAAGCGGAGTTCGCCGTCTTCCGGGGTTGAGCCTGAGTCCGAGCCCTGGGTCGGGCGGAGCGGAGTTTCCTATGGTGCCTGAGGCCGGGCCTGGCTGCCTGTCAGCCTCACTCTGTTGAGTGGCACAACAGTCGGAGCGGCGCAGGCGGCGCTGTCCTTCTGTCAGGCCGGTCAGTGGAGCGGCGAAGTGACTGCGGTCACTTCGGCTCTGTCGACTGGAGGACGTGCGTCAGGATAAAGGTGTCAGGCCACCTTTGCATTAAATGCCCCTGCAATTTGGTCGGTTGGCGTGGCGATTTGGCTAGGGTTGCTTCTTGGCGAAGACTGGGCCTCGGGCGAGCCGGAAGTATGTTCGTCGCTGGAGGGGGGCCTCGGGCGAGTCGTAGATCCTCCGGGGTCGGCTGCTCTTGCCCGAGGCTGGGCTCGGGCGAGGCGTGATCGAGTCCCTCGAATGGACCGATCCCTGACTTAGTCGCACCCATCAGGCCTTTGCAGCTTTGTGCTGATGGGGGTTACCAGCTGAGAATTAGGAGTCTTGAGGGTACCCCTAATTATGGTCCCCGACAGTAGCCCCCGAGCCTCGAAGGGAGTGTTAACACTCGCTTGGAGGTCATCGCTGCTGCTGTTCGGCCCCCCGGAGCAGAAGTCGTCGTCGTCGCCGCTGCTGGAGCGGGCGACGGCGAGCCGTTCGTCGGTCTTCTGTTGCTCCGCAGGCCCCCCAACCGTGTGGGGTTGTTCGTACCTGCGACAAAAGCCTCCAAGCGAGTGTTAACACTCCCTTCGAGGCTCGGGGGCTACTGTCGGGGACCATAATTAGGGGTACCCTCAAGACTCCTAATTCTCAGGTGGTAACCCCCATCAGCACAAAGCTGCAAAGGCCTGATGGGTGCGACTAAGTCAGGGATCTGTCCATTCGAGGGACTCGATCACGCCTCGCCCGAGCCCAGCCTCGGGCAAGGGCAGCCGACCCCGGAGGATCTACGTCTCGCCCGAGGCCCCCCTCCAGCGACGAACATACTTCCGGCTCGCCCGAGGCCCAGTCTTCGCCAAGAAGCAACCCTGGCCAAATCGCCACGCCAACCGACCAAATCGCAGGGGCATTTAATGCAAAGGTGGCCTGACACCTTTATCCTGACGTGCGCCCTTCAGTCGACAGAGCCGAAGTGACCGCAATCACTTCGACGCTCCACTGACCGGCCTGACAGAAGGACAGTGCCGCCTGCGCCGCTCCAACTGTTGTGCCACTCGACAGAGTGAGGCTGACAGGCAGCCAGGCCCGGCCTCAGGCACCATAGGAAACTCCGCTTCGCCCGACCCAGGGCTCGGACTCGGGCTCAGCCCCGGAAGACGGCGAACTCCGCTCCGCCCGACCCAGGGCTCGGACTCGGGCTCAGCCCCGGAAGACGACGAACTCCGTTTCACCCGACCCCAGGGCTCGGACTCAGCCCTGGCCTCAGCCGACGGTCTCCGCCTCGCCCGACCCAGGGGCTCGGACTCGACCTCGGCCTCGGAAGACAGACTCGACCTCGACCTCGGAGGAGCCTCCACATCGCCCAACCTAGGGCACGGACCGACCACGTCAACAGGAGGCGCCATCATTACCCTACCCCAAGCTGACTCAGGCTACGGGAAACAAGACCGGCGTCCCATCTGGCTCGCTCCGCCAGACAAGCAATGATGGCGCCCCGCACGCTCTATGACGACGGCGGCTCTCAGCCCCCTTACGGAAGCAAGAGGACGTCGGCAAGGACTCGACAGCTCCGACAGCTGTCCTTCCGCCAGGCTCCAGCGCACCTCCGACGGCTACGACACCACACGAACCGGGTGCCAAAACCTCTCCGGCTGCCATGATGGCATGTACTTAGGGCGCTAGCTCTCCTCCGCTAGACACGTTAGCACTCTGCTACACCCCGCATTGTACACCTGGATCCTCTCCTTACGTCTATAAAAGGAAGGACCAGGGCCCTCTTACAGGGGGTTGGCCGCGCGGGGAAGAGAACGGGACAGGCGCTCGCGTGAGGCCGCTCGCTCCCTCCCGCGTGGACGCTTGTAACCCCCTACTGCAAGCGCACCCGACCTGGGCGCGGGACAAACACGAAGGCCGTGGGATTTCCACCTCTCTCTCTCCGGCTGCCTTTTCCCCCCTTCGCGCTCCGTCTCGCGCCGACCCATCTGGGCTGGGGCACGCGGCGACAGTTTACTCGTCGGTCCAGGGACCCCCCGGTCTCGAAACGCCGACAGTATTGTATTAATACAAAAGACCATATGTCACTGTAGTTGGAATTAGTCTTTTCTGAACGTCTCTAAATTATGTTGAAATCACCCCCTGTTAAAGCAGGAAGGTTTTCTTTGAAATGTACCAATTGATGACCTTATGCAATGAATTTAAGGTGGGGATCCTCTCCCCTCCGTTGACAGTAAAAAAAGCAAGTGTACCGATTCAGTTAAAAAACTTGTTTTATGCTGTGGTTGTGCCACGCCATAAACCAACACTAACAGCCACTTAAAACCATGCATCCATCTTGTTTCTAAGTTTAAACTTAACAAAGTATTGTTCTTTCTCTATTTTCCTATATGAGAAGTACGTCAATTGCCCCCTAACAAAATACCAATAGATCTGTCCTGAAGAGGTTTACAATGCCCCACATAATCTTTCAAGTTGTTTGCTTCAAATTAAAGCCAGTTCTCCGGCCGTAATTCATAAAGACAAAAGTATGTAGAAACAATAGAAGCGTTTCGAATTAAAATTAAGCGAACAACTTGTTTACTTCTGCAAAGGTCTTATAACTTGTAAGAAACTTGTGGAACATTCCCTTTCTCTGATTCTGGCAAGACAATAAAAATCAGGTCTTTCTCTAGCCCCGTTTGAATCTTTGAAATTAAATTTTATTCTAATAATCATAATTTAGACCTAGATCAATTAAACTAATATAGTTCTATGCGGAATATATGTATATACTACCGTTGACCATATAAGAGAGATATTTATGTGCTATATTTTAACTATAGAGGAGCGAGTCGATGAGCTTGTTACAAATTGCAGATTAGAAATATAGCCTACATAAAATCAATTTCCATCCCTCCACCCTATAAATTTAAGATAATCTTATATTTGAACTTTAAAAAGTGATGGCATGTCAAATTCCAACCCAAATAGGCTACTATATTAAGTAAATTTCAATTCCTCCAAACCAATTTCAGCAAGAAACCTATGTTTCTTACTATCCCCAAAAAATCGTTTTATTGATTAACTAATTCCATCTTTGAATTTCCTGCCTTTTTGGACCAATTTTCTTCGAGGCAGATGTGTCTTTTCTAGGTAAGGTATGTAGATCACAGTCCAGAGAGACCATTTACCTCCCCCTCACTCAAACACTCGGCCACTTTACCACACAATAAGTTTAGTGTGCAAAACAGAAGATCCATTGCCATAATGCAGAACAAGAACATACGTGGAGATAAAGAATACTCAGGTTTTCCATCTAAATACCATCCAGTGATGTACTACATACAGTGATACAAAGAATGTGACGCCCGCCGCAGGGAGGCAGCCAACGCGGAACGCGCGCGCGCCCCACCGCGTCACGAGCTCAGACGTTGTCAGGCAGGTCGAAGTGCTGGACGCCGAGCACCTGCAGCGCGGCGTTCTGGACGAAGAGCACGAGGCCGCACTTGGTGGCGCGAAAGCCGTCCCAGAGCGGGAACTGGACGGTGCCCGACACGGTCTTCTTCGGCGAGGCGCCCTCCCGCACGGCGGCCACCTTCTCGAGACGGCGCACCACGTGGTCGTTGAGCAGCGACTTGCCCTTGTTCTCGCCGCGCCCGCAGTCGGTCACCAGCCCGCTCTCGTACAGCGCCACCAGCACGCTCGCGCCGCCTGGGCCCTCCACGCGGCTGCGCAGGGTGCCCGTGAACGACGCCTGCAGTGTTGCGGGGCTCGGCCGCTGGAACGTGACCTGCGCGCGCGCATCCGATCCGGTCAGGTCGTGGCTTCACGCAATCACGCTCATCAGTCTACAGTGACAGTGACACCCCAGGCCCCCAGCGTCTACGGGCGATCCGGTTACGGCAGATCTGAATCGCTGTTGGTTGCCGATCCAGCGTAAGCATAGTAGTGGCGATCATGAGACGCTCTACAGCAACAGCATTTGGAATATCCAGGGTTTTTTTTTTGTCTTGGTTCTTAAATTTGCAGAGCAGTTAGCTAAACAGTTTGTGCAAGAAGTATGCAATTTTACGCAGCATACGTACGTACGTACCTTGATGGCGGGCGCGGGGTAGCGCGGGGCGTCGCGGACGGCCAGCGCGAGCGCGTCCTGGTCGGTGCCGACGCAGTGCGCGCGGCCCTGCAGGACGACCTGCGGCGTGAAGAGCGTGTCGAGGCGGAGCGCCTCCACGTAGGCCTTCTGGCGCACGGTCCAGGCGCTGGACGCGAAGGGGTCCTTCCACCCGCGGTAGTCCCAGTAGTCGACGTGGAACGCCAGCACCACGACGGCGCCGTCCCCGGACCCGGAGTCCTGCGCCAGCCGCGCCGCCACGGCGTCCGCCTCGGGCGACGCCCCGCACCCCTGCGACCCGAACAGCTCCACCAGCACCGGGCCAGCGGGGGGCGCCTCCAGCTGGCCCTCGCCAGTCGCGTCGTCCGGCGCCGCCGCGACGCCGCGCCCGAAGCACGCCAGCAGCCGCGGCGCCATTCGGTCGAGCCGAGCGAGCTGTCGTGATCAGCTAGCGAGCGAGCTGCCGTGCGCGCGTCGACCGCAGCTGCGTAGGAACGTCGTCGCGGCGAAGGGAGCGGATCAAGTGAGGTCGCTCGCGCGCTGGCCCTTGGCGCGCAAGATAAGTAGGAGGTGTCTGGGTGTGATGTGATTGGTGGGGGCAGCTGTTGGGTGGGTGGAGTGGAGAGGAGAGGTGGTGGAACGTAACATGGCGGAGGCGACGGCAACAGGGTACCAGCCTGTCGCCACGCACCCGCTCTTGGATCGTCGCCGGCTAGCTGCCATGTGTGTGTTACGCGCCCACGCCTAACCTCCAGGCAGCCCTCTTTGTTTTTTTTTCATCTATCTTTTCCTGCTGCTGACTTTTGCTACATTTAGTTTCCACTGGTTCAGTGCGATCTGAGATGCAATATACTCCATGACTGCTACTAGTATACATTTTGTGGTCGTGTTCTTTACCAAATGTAAAGAGGAGGAGCACGCCTTTTGCTTTCACGATGCATGATGATGCTTTGCTTTATAGATGGCCAACCGGGCCGCACGGCACGGCACTGGCACTAGCACGGCTAGGCACGGCACGAAAGGACACGGCACGGTTAGGCACGGTAGAAGATCCGTGCCGTGCCTATTAGTGCCAGCGTGCTGGGCCCTCGGCCCAGGCACGGCACTACCAGTGCTTAACCGTGTCGTGCCGTGCCAACAGGCACGCCAGCACGCCAGTGCTAGTGCCAGCACGGGCACTACGAGTAGAAAAACCAGCAGCAGCATTCAAACAGCATAACTGAGTAACAGATTTCATAGTTAATAACAGATTCAAACAGTATTCAAACAGCATTCACAAAGAGAGTAAGAGACTAATCAAACAACAATTTTATGAGCTGTAGTGCAATGGTTGCCTCGTTAAAAACCTGTCTAGGTAAAACTCACCCTTGTGAGAAACCCTAGACAGGAAAAAAGAGTACAGCCCAGCTCATTAAAATGTTTTTCAAATGTTTACAGTCCAGTCCAGTGTCCAGGTGCATAATATTACAGTCCCATTACAGAAATGGTCAGAAAGAGAGTAAGACTAATCAAGATAAAGATCTTCAAATGTTTCTTCAAGCTCTTTGTCATCCACCATGTGTTGCATCCTTGCTTGAGCATCCTCCCAATCTTTAATGCATGTCAACATCTCAACCACATCAGACTTCAATCTCCTCCTCCGCTCGTCGATGATCCTGCCAGTTAAACTAAAAGTGGATTCTGAAGAGATGGTAGACACAGGAACAGTTAAAATATCTTTAGCCATAATTGACAGTACTGGATAAGTGAGTTTGTGCTGATGCCACCAGTGCAAGATATTGAAATCATCAGTTAATTGGTTGACAGTGTCACAATCTAAGTAAGAAATGAGTTCAGAAGCAGTAGAAGCTGAAGAGCTTGCAGCATGCAGTAGAGCAGTTGCAGAGGTATCTCTAGCAATGTTTAGAGTAGAAGCAAAAGAATGCATACCAACAGAAGTACCCACATCATCAGCATCATCATAAATTTCATCCCAAGCAGACCGTTTCTTACCAGACAAGTTAGGAGGGACAACCCTGTTCAATCTAACAGATCCATATTTCTCTTCATATTTATTATAAACATCAGTAAGCTTAGCTCTAGTGGTAACCTGATAAACAGCATAATCTGTACTTGTCAGGTTCATTAATCTTCTAAGCACTCTACTAAAACCTTTCATTTTAGCTCTAGGGTCCAAGATGAATGCAAAAGAGTAAAGTAAAGGGATGTTCCTCCAATATTTATTATATTTATCTATCATAGGTTGAATGACACCTCTGATGTGAGTGTCATTAGCATAGTTCTTTAGATGTATAGCAATCTTAACAAGAAAATGAAGCATAAGTGGAGATGTGGGATAATAAACACCAGACAATGCAACTGTAGAATCATAAAATAGCTCAAGAAATTTAAGTACTTTCTCTCCAACAACCCAATGTTCATCAGTTAAAATAAATTGATCACCTTCAGCCCTAGGATAGTTTGCATGCATGAAAGTAGTGAAAGGTATCTTATGAGGAAACAAATGCTTAAGCATGAGATATGTAGAGTTCCACCTAACCTCCATGTCCAACTGGAATTTTCTAGGCCTAATATTAGTAGCAATGCAATAACTTTTATATGCAGCAATTCTCTGATTAGAGGAGTTTAAAAAAGATATTGCAGTTCTAAATGTTTCAATCAAATTCTTAAGAGCATCTAGGGCCTCTTTAACTATCAAATTGATTATATGACATGCACAACGCTGATGCAAGAACATTTCAGATTCTACCCCATTATCAATACCAAGATATGGTGACATTATAGGTCTAAGCAACCTCATGGCAGCAGCATTAGATGATGCATTGTCTAGGGTAAAAGCAAACACCTTATTAGTCAAGCCATAATCAGCAAGCACACCAGCAACACGATCAGCAATGTTTTGTCCATTGTGTGACACATCAATAAGAACTAAAGCAAGCACCCTTTTCTCTAGTTGCCAATCAGGGTTTATGTAATGGGCAACAACACTAAGGTAGTCCTCTTTGGCATTACCAGACCAAATGTCAGAGGTCAAACACACACAATTAACATCAGAAGAAGAAAGTGTCTCAACAAGCTTAGCCTTTTTGTCAGTGAAGTATTTAACCATGTCTCTGGTGGTGGTTTGCCTAGAGACAGGCACAAATTTAGGATTATGTGCAGTTCTAATGTAGTGTTCAAATGCAGCATTTTCACCCAAACTAATAGGAATTTCTAGCCTAGCAAGCAATCGAACCAATTCATTACGTGCAACCATAGGACAGTACTCCCAATTACGCATACTACCATCAGGATTAAAAGATATCTGAGACTGAGACATGCGGGTTTTTTCACGCCTCCTGGGACATCTATCTCTATGTCGGGTCAGGTGGCCAGTGCCACCACTAGAGAGAGCAGAATATTGCTTAGAGCAATGTATGCACTTAGCTGCAAACCTTATCTTCTTACCATTCACGGTTTTGAAAATTTTCTCGAAATCTAACCACACTGCAGAAGTAGAAGGACGACAATGCTTGGAACTGTGTTCGTCCCCTTCACCTTCTTGATCCTGACCACCGACTTGTTGTTCATCACCGACATGGACGGGATGCTCACTGCTAAGGCCAAAGAGCGCTGCAGCATCCTCCCGGAGGTCATCCTCATCGTCGTCTCCGGCCAACCCACACAACCGTCGCTCCTCGTTGCAGTCGATCTCAACAGTTTCATCGTCGGAGACGGCCATCGACCCACCTCGGGCTCGGAGTCCCGGTTCCTCAACGGAGTAAGCCGGAGCACCAGAGCTAGGAGAGAGGAGGGGATGACCGGTCCGGCCAACCGGTTCCTCCACGGATTTGAATCCGGAGCACCAGAGCTAGGAGAGACCGGAGCTAGGAGAGACCGGAGCACCAGAAGAAGATAGGTGAGGGAGACCAGAGCTAGGAGAGAGTAGAGGCCGAGAAGAAGATAGGTGAGGGAGACCGGAGCTAGGAGAGAAGAGAGTACAAGTGCCAGTGCCAGTGCCGGACAGTGCCGGAGGGGGAGAAGAAGATAGGTGAGGGAGACCAGAGCTAGGAGAGAGGAGAGGCCGAGAGGGAGACCGGAGCTAGGAGAGAAGAGAGTACAAGTGCCAGTGCCAGTGCCGGACAGTGCCGGAGGGGGAGAAGAAGATAGGTGAGGGAGACAAGAGCTAGGAGAGAGGAGAGGCCGAGAGGGAGACCGGAGCTAGGAGAGAGGAGAGTACCAGTGCCAGTGCCAGTGCCGCCGTACCGGACCCCGGAGTCCCGGTTCCTCAACGGAGCAAGCCGGAGCACCGGGATCTCCGCAGAAGCGCAGATCACACCGGAGGCCGGAGGGGGAGAAGAAGACAGGAGAGAGGAGAGAGATGAGGGAGAACGGAGCACCGGGATCTCCGCAGAAGCGCAGATCGCACCGGTTCACAAACCCTAATAAGCCGGAGCACCGAGATCTCCGCAGATCACACCGGAGGGGGAGAAGAAGACAAGAGATCCGAGCGGGGGTTATGGATCTGAGTTACCCGGTTCACAAATGCGCAGATCCGAGCGGGGGAGAGCCGGAGAGGATCTCCATTCTCCGACGAGCGACGATCGATCCGAGTCCGAGCGGAGGCGCCGAGGCGGAGAGCCGGAGACCGCAGACCGGAGGCGGAGATGGAGACCGGAGCGCTTAGCGGAGGCGGAGGCCGGAGGGAACGAGGGAGAGGGGAGCTCGCCGGACGCCGCCGAATCGCCCGCGGGCCGCGGCTGAGCGAGAGCGAGTTAGGGTTTGAGCGAGAGCGAGAGCGAGTGAGCGAGTGAGCGACTGAGCGGCCGCGGCTGGGGAGTGGGGACTGGGAAGTGGGGGCCGGGGGCGGGTTACACGGCTGGCCGGCTGCTGGGTGGGCCGTGCCGGCGCCGTGCCAGCCCAATTTACCGTGCCGTGCCTGGGCCGACCCTACGGGCCCAAGTGGTGGCCCAGTCACGGCACTAAGAACGGGCCGTGCCCGGCACTGGCACTAAAAGGTCCGTGCCGTGCCGTGCCAGTGCCGTGCTTTTTAGTGCCGTGCCAGTGCCGGCCCGTCGTGTTAGTGCCATTTGGCCAACTATACTTTGCTTGCTCCGGTGTGTTTCTGGGCGCGACGACCACCGTGTCGGCGGGTGGTTGGATCCGCAGCCGAAGGGGGTGTTTCACGCACAAAACAGCCAGGCCACGGTTCACTGATCCTGAGCGACCGTTACGGTCTGCGGCTCTGCGCTACGCCGAAGGGGGTGTGCTATGCATTTGCTGCCGGCTTTTTAAAAGTTTTACACGTTCACTGATCCTGAGCGACCGTTACGGTGCAGTCCGGCCGTGGAATTTTAGGTCGATCGACGACATACAGCGGCCGGGCTTCCACACGACGAAAGACGGCCGGCCTGCCAGGGGAGAGAGAGAGAGACAGCGATCGCATTCAATCAATTCGTGTGCGGTGGTGGCGAGTGCGGCAGTGCACCTGATGATGATGGTGCATGGACGTCCTACCTGACCGTCACCGTCGGCGGGTCGGTCCACCGCTGAGACCACTCTCTGTCGGCGCACCTGTAAATTCATGGATGCCATCGCCGCACGGCCGCACTTTGGACTGCTACCGAGGCCTGAATTGCTGATGGGCCACTTGCCCTGTTTAGATCGAGTCCACTCCAACAATCCAGCCTTTCTGTTCTTTCTATGGCATTAATATAGGCCAGGCCTTTGTCTTTCTCGTCCAGGGAAAAAAAAGAATCAGGCTCGTTGGGCTCCAAGAACAAGGCTCCAAAAGGAGCAAGGCTCAATAGTCAGCAAACAAACAAGAAAGTAGATTAAGCCCAAAAATACTTGGCAGAATTTGTTCACCAAAAAAAAAAAACGGGAACAGAACAAAGAGATCCGGCATGTTAGTCGACGAGGCCCATCAAGCGCAACTGAATCGGTCTGGGCCTCAACTCGCCTGTTGTTATCTAAAAACAAATAGAATGGAGTTTCACCTTTTTTTTGTTCCATTTTATTTCTTCTCCTTTTCTTCTTCTTGTATAGATCTAAACAAGGTTTTCTCATGTCCAGAAGTTTGTCCAGAATAAATTATATACAATAGTTGTGTTGGACAACAGAAACAAACCTTATAGGTAGAACTTGTTACTTGTCAAGATTGTTTCTAACAGGATAAATAAACATTATGTTATATTCTTCTTCCACTATGGCACGAGTCCAGTGGTAAGGTTTTAGTTCTTTCCGCTATGTCATTTATCTTATCTTCTATCACACCATCTATTTCAAACTTAAACCGTACAAAGAGAGTGCAAATCCCCTATTTTTTACACACAACTGGCCTATTACCCGTCATTATCGATTATATATGCTGTCCTGTGTATGGTGCAGGGGGGCAGGGAAGCGCGACCAGCTCAGGGCAGAGCACGCCGACGTACGGCGACGAGTGAGTCGGATCTGGGAACGAAAGGCTGCAGCTGTGGTCAAAGCGTGTGCGGATAAAGTAGCGCCACGCTGACGAAGCAAACTCGGAGTCGGCGGCGGCGACCTTGACTGTTAGTCTGTGGATACTGTAGCATTAGGAGGCACGAAGCAGCAGCCCATGGCTCATGCCAACGGATGAGATCACCGACGAATGGCATGCACGCGAAACGCGCGGCCCGTGGCCTCCCCAAAATCGGATCCTGTCACGTGCGTGCTTGTCCTCGATCGGGGGTTAAAAGGAAGCGCGTGGTATTTAAAACGAAGGCGTGGGAGCGTTATCCACAAATTTATCCGGGTCACGTTGCGTAATCCTGGACGCCGAGCCAGCGACCACCTTTTTAGTTTAGGTTAGGCAGGCCGGCGGGGGTAGTACTAGTAGCAGATCCGCATGCCGTGGAAAGTTGTCGCGCCACGCACGCCAGCAAACCGTGCTAATCTTAATCTAATCCCTCCCTCCCACTCCTTTCCCGTTGCGACTTGTGAGCCGGTACGTAATATGCATCTGCTACTACTACTCGTATCGTACGTCGCAGTCGCTGGAAATGAAACCGTCCGGCGTCATCCACGTGACCCCCGCAGGGTTAGCTAGCTAGCTCTAGGTGGGTCTGGTCTGGTTGGTGCGGACCTCTTCTGTTTACGTCCGGCCACCTGCGTCGTCCTACTGTAGTTGCCCTGGGCTTCTTCTTCTCCTATATAGATCCTCATCCATATCTTCCTTTTTCCCTTTTTCCCCGCGATTCCGAACACGGGAGACCTGCGGAGGAGCTCGATCGGGCCATCGGGGCCCGGATCAGACCGAATCGTGTGTTAAGGATAAGACGGCATTGCAATGACATGGATCGGGCTGGTGGTCGTAGTAGCCACCAACCATGCATGCATGATCCTTTTGGCCGAAAGGGAGGCATCTCCTTCACAGGATTGAGTACGTCCTGCTAAAGAGGACATGCATGTTTCGTATTTGCGTGGCGGGAATGGCCCGTCGATCTGGTGGCTTCGATTCCTTCCAATATTTTTTTGAGAGATTTATATTTTTCCAAAAAAAAATAGTTTATTTTCCCTTAAAAAATAGAAATCCATCGAAAAATTATAGTTTTCAAACTAGCCATTACTTTTTTTTTCTCACAATTACGACAGGATCTTATGGTTCCCGATTCCCATGTACTGTTACCGGTACCCTTGGTTGTGTATAACAAGGATATATGTTTTTTTAGGCCAAGTATTTCGGAAGAAATTTTATACCGTTATTTTTTATATTGTCATCATGTCATATAAAGTGAAATCTGGATAAACAACTATTTTAGTAATAAAATTATTATATATATTTAATTTGACGACTCATAGAAACGTGCCAAGGGAGTATTATCTCCGCGAAGACCATATCTTTTTTCTCTACTCTGAAACCTATTGTGACGTCAGCAAAACTTCTTATGTTAAATACAGATGAAGCTCTCCTTGAAACTGGTCTGCAACACATTTTTTTTTTTTTGGTTCAGGGCGCTAATTAAAGACGCTGCAAAGAAAATGGGCCATGGATGCATGCATGGAGCCTATAACAAGCATGTTCGGTGTCCGCTGACTACTACAGATGATAGATCGATTTTTATATTATGAGTTTTTAATCGTACGCCGTGGCAACTTTGGTAGACTCTATGAAGTACTGTCAGTAGTCATCGGATCATTAGTAAAGCTTTAGCCGGGGCACGTTTTGTCCACTCCATCGACGTGGGAGTCGCTGCCGATCGATGATGACGCACATGCGTATATTGCGGCATATGCCTGGGCGCTGCCGCGCTGGGTTGCACTAGCTCCATCCTCCGCAGCCCCCGGTTGACTTGTAACCGCTTTGGCAGCGCCTTTATTCTATCCGTAGGTTGAACTAACCAAACGCGGTGAGAAGAGGAAACCAAGCGCTTCGTCCCGTCCCGCAGCTACAGCGGACGTTTCCGTTCGATCCATCTCGTTTCCGTTTCATTACACGTCCGCCGAAAGGGGCTATCCACAAAATTATCCGGATCACATTTGCGGCGTACTAATCCGCGGCTTCCTGCCAACAACCGCCTTTTTTTTCCCCCGCTCCCTTTTGAGCTTTGACGTGTACACAGGCGTGCGTGGGCTGCGTTGGAAAAAAGAATTGCCACGCACATTGCGAACGCGTGGGCGCAATTAATAATCCGTGCTAATCTAATCTAGCCCGGATCCCCCCGATCGACGGACGACCGCGTAGTACCACGCTACGCTTTCTCGTTCACGAACCCGTGAGCGCGAGGGAGAGATGATCTGTTATGGATAAGACAATCTTTATCACGGCGTCAGGTCGCCGCCCTCTCACCCCCCCAAAAAAACGAGTTGGCGAAAAGGGAGGGGGGGAGCTTCACACGAGTCTCGATCTCTCTCCTCGCGTCGGCCTTCGCGGATCGCCGCCGGGTCGGTGGGGTGGGGCTTTGGTTTGCTACTCGCCCATGCCCACGCACAAGCTTCTCGCTCCACGCTCCTGATTCTATGGACGCGCTACTACTCCTGCCGCTGCCCTGCTGCGGATAAAACGGACCTGTACGTGCCCATGTGTGTGTGTGGGTGTGATGGTGTTCCACAGAAAATGATGGTAAAATGCTGGAGTGCTGTTTAGCATGTTTAACAAAGTCCATGACGTTGCATCGCCATATGTCGACCGGAAGCCATCACCACACGATCTGCTTGCTCCAAGATCACGCGCGCTGCGTTTTTGCATTTCCTCTTGGATGATGATGATCTTCGGAGTACGTAAGTACTCAACGTGTTGCAGTCTTCTAGAAGACGGCTAGCTAGCTAGTTACAGGCTACAGCTAGTAGTTGGCGGATCAAGACTGTCAGCAAAAGCAGAGTAGTACTAGAGGCGTGCATGCAGGATCGGTAGTTGGAGAAATGGATAACGCGCACACGTAGGAGGACGTACTACTCGCCTGAGCCTCACACATGCATCAGCTGTTGGTTTGGCCGGCCGGCCGCGTGTCGGCGTGCCGTAGGAGCGCGGCACCCTGGAGGCCCGGCCGGCGCGGCGGTTTCGCGGTGCGCGGCCCCGTCGGTGCCACTGCCGATGACGGCAACGTTATCCCCCGTTGACCCGTTGCCAGTTCTTAGGCGCACGGTGTCGTCGTCGCCCTCTCTCTCTCTCTGCTGGTACTGTACAGACTACGGGACCATGTTTACCAGATAACAAAAAAAGGGACCTTTGGCAGGGCCCAACCTTCCACGGACGTGAAACAAAAATAAAAAAAGGCAACAAAAACAATAAAACGAACAAAGCGCGGCTCGTCGCGTTTCATCTCGTGCAGATCGATGGCACAAGCACTGTGCCAAGTAGAAAAAAGGGACGCCGGCCTCCCACCTCTAGGTGATCGACTATCGTTAAAACGCCTCCGCCCTCCAAAGGATCCAAAATTTTTAATTCTAACCTTAGTTAGGTTTCCTCATGATTTTAAACGGATTTTTACAAAAAAAGTATTCATATTTAAGATACAAAACAAATAAGTATTCCAAAATAAAAAAAGGAAGGAATTATTTTTAATCGGTGGCAATGGTGTGTAGTTACCCCTTAACTTCACGAGGTTACTCATGAAGTTAACCCTAACTTCACCAGTGTGGTCAAGCAAAGCTCATGTAGATGTGGTATTTGGCCTAATATTTTCGAACTTGAGTAGATTTTTCAAAGCAAAACAATTTCAAACACCCCCATATATTATTAAGTGGTACTTCTAATTAAGTTCATGAAAACCCCAGAAAATCATGCCAATTAAAGACCCCTTAAACATTTAAGTCTTACTTGTTTTTTAAACTATCTTGACCTCTAGTTTGACTTTGGTACTTAATCACCACATAAGATTATCGTGACTAATGTGTGTCGTTTTGCAGAAACGAAGTAAGTTACGACATAATGAATAGACACGAATAGGCTTTATGTGGTATTCATGCCCTTATTGATGGATACCAATAGTCTGTTTTCAAATGACGGTGGAAAAGATTAAGATTCAACTTGTTCTAATTGTCAATAGAGTTGTTTGGCACTTAAAGTAGTGGCTTGGTCTTTTTTTTCTTTGGTCCTACTATAAAGGGAGCATGAAATAGGTGCTTGACATAGACAAGTCTAGTTAGATGTAGTAACGCACACATGTGAATACTAGCGATAAGGTAAACCCATAACAAAAGGATCACGATGCCTACGAGAGAACATGAATTGAGCTTCTCTAAAGTTTCATGGAAAAATGAAGTCCTAAGTGCAAGACCAAATGTCGGGCACCAAGGAATGTGCTACCCAAAGAAAGCCCAAAAAACTCCTCAGGAACGACCCACCAACCAAGTCCCCGCCGAGCACCCCGCGAGGCGAAACGGACAACCAAGTCGTACATTTTGATTATTGTGTGAAATACTCTCTCTGTTGTTTTATGTTGTATTAAATTTGTGTTTAACCAATTATTTATATCTTTGAACATTAGTTTTAAAAAGCTAACAATATAAGATTTATTTTTTAGATTCATTATGAGAAATATTTGAATAATATATTGCTTATACGTTCAGAAACTAAACAAGTTTTATAAAATTATTTTTTTAGTGTTAAGACTTAAGAATATTTTATTTTTATTAAACCTAATACAACATGTAAAAACAGAAAGAGTTTGGTTGCCTTTTTATGCAAATGGCTTCTGGGTAAGTCAGTACCAGTGGTCAGCATTCACCCACGCAAGGAAAATCAAATCTATAGCTTTTGCAGTTGCAACTTGCAATTGATATTCATATTTGGTTTGATCTGGTGCAAACATAATTATACTTCACATTCAGTATCCCGCACAGAATAAAAAAAAATAGAAGACAGGAGACGAAGACTAGTTGACTACTCATCATCATCATCCAGTCATCCTACCTAACGAGACGATTATAATACATCGATGATGATTCAAAATTGCCGGTAAGCCCCCAAAATAATACTGTATGGAGATTATTGCCCAACAACATGGTTATATACTTGAATTCGTATTAAAAAACTTTAATGTGATGCTTAATTTGTATTTGTTCATGTCATATTTTAAAAGAAATTATTGATCAAAGTTTCACTCTAAAGACTTTGTCGAAAAAAATATATGTCTTATTTTATGGTACAGAGGGAGTATAACATAATGACGTCACTGATGGTATTGTATCATTAGTTTTTTAAAAATCGTAGAATTTTAAAAATCTAATCCATATTTTTTGATTCTGGAAAATTTTTAAACCCCAAATAGGTCGAACCAATTTTTAGTGGCATTAAAGGGATCAGTATAAATTATTTAGTGGCATTGGAGAGATTGACTTTAAATTGAACTAACGGCGTTAGCTCCAAACTAACGGTAATGGCATTAAAGGGATTAAAATTTAAATTTGATAGCATTGAAGAGAAGCTATAAATTTCGATGACATTGAAGGTATTGGTATAAGTTTTGATGGCATTGAAGGAATTTTCTCATCTATCATTGTCAACCAAAGTTCATCTTGCCTATTATTATCTTTGATCATCATTTTTCAAAGTTTTTTTTTGAAAAAAGTTAAACAACATATACTTTTTAGATTCACTATAAAAAGTATTCGTATAATATATTGTTCATATGTTATGAAACTAAATAAGATTTTTTAAACCAATAGTCAAAGCTAAGAAAATTTGGTTTAGATTAAATCTAAAACAACACGTAAAAATAGAAAGAGTAAATGCAAAAAATTAATTTTTTGTCCTTTTTTATGCAATGGCTTTAATTGCCGTGGATCTGAAAGTCAATACCAGCGGTCAGCATTCACCCATGCAAGGAAAATCCAGAGCTTTTGCAGTGCAACTTGCAATTGATATTCATATTTGGTTTGATCTGTTGCAAACATAATTATACTCCACATTCAGTATCCCGCACAGAATAAAAAAAAAGACAGGGGACGAAGACTAGTTGACTATTTGTCATCATCCAGTCATCCTACCTAATGAGACGATTATAATACACATTGATGATGAGTTTCAAATTTCCCGGTAAAGCCCCAAGAATAATACTGTATGGGTAGATTATTGCCCAACAACATGAGCAGCGAGGGACGGCCATGGCTACTGCATGCCGCCGAGCTTGGCGTTGGCGGAGGGCATCTCGAGGTCGGCGCCGACGTGCACGTCCTCGTCGCGGATGAAGCGGCCCCAGTACCAGTGCGCCTTCCACACGAGCACCATCTCCTCGATGGGCACGTTCTTGGTCTCCGGCAGGAAGAGCGCGACAAAGATGGTCATGACGACGACCCAGGCGCCGAAGAAGAAGAAGAGGATGAACTTGAAGCGGCAGAGCATGGGGAGGAAGGCCTGCGCGATGATGAAGGTGCAGAACATGTTGACGGACACGTTGATGCTCTGCCCCGCCGAGCGGATCTCCAGCGGGAAGATCTCGCTGGGCACCAGCCAGCCGAGGGGGCCCCAGGACCAGGCGAAGCCGGCCACGTAGGCGCAGATGAAGAGCACGACGATGGCGGCGTACCCCTTGGGGATCTCCGCGACGCCGGAGAAGCCGAACTTGGCGCCGATGAGGCTGCCCACGACGATCTGGCACGCGAGCATCTGGGTGCCGCCCTGCAGGAACAGCTTGCGGCGGCCGAGGCGGTCGACGGTGACGATGGACACGAAGGTGGCGAAGACGTTGACGAGGCCCGTGATGACGGCGGACATGAGGGAGGCGTCGTCCGCGAAGCCCAGCGTCTTGAAGAGGACCGGGGCGTAGAACATGATGACGTTGATGCCCGTGAGCTGCTGGAACATGGGGATGGCGATGGCCATGACGAGCTGCGGGCGGTAGCGCGGCAGCAGGATGTTGCGCCAGGGGTGCGCCACCAGCTTGGACTCGTCGCTGGCGGCCACCAGGTCGCTGTACTCCTCCTCCACGTCGTCGGTGCCCCGGACGCGCTTGAGCATCCGCTTGGCGGCGTCGGTGTAGCCGCGGTCGATGAGGGAGTTGGGTGTGTCGGGCAGGAAGAGCGCGCCCACGGCGATGATGGCCGCCGGCACGGCCGCGAGCGCGAGGCTGACGCGCCAGCCCCAGCCGCCCCTGATCTTGGCGGTGCCGTAGTTGATGAGGTTGGCGCAGAGGATGCCGATGGTGACCATGAGCTGGAAGCCGATGTTGAGCATCCCGCGGAGGCGCGCCGGCGCCATCTCCGAGAGGTAGACGGGCACGGACTGGTTGGCGAAGCCGACGCCGACGCCGAGGAGGACGCGGCCGAGGATGAGCATGCCCACGTCCTTGGCGGCGCCGTTGAGCGCGGCGCCGACCAGGAACGTGACGCCGCCGCCGAACATGGACCACTTGCGGCCGGCCACGCGGGTGACGGTGGCGGCGAAGAAGGAGGCCACGAGCGCCGCCAGGTAGAGCGAGGAGGTGAACATGGTGAGCAGCTGGCTGTCGAACTTGCAGTACTGGTTGCTCTGGTTCCGCTCCGCCTCCTGCTCCTTGCGGTACACCGACGGGAAGAACTTCATCAGGAACGGGTTCATCGACGTCACGCCACCTGCTCGACCACACAGCATTGCACAAACACGTCAGCAACAGCAACCTATTTTCTTCTTTGTTACTTGATTGAAGAGTTATTTTTTTTCTTTTGGAATGGTCTTGGATATATATATATTTTTTCTTTATCGTTAACGTAAACAACCACTAATAGTGTCAAAAACTGTAAGATGACGAGGTGATGCATGGAAAGATTCTTCTTCCCGGGCTTGCAAGAATCTGGCAAGAGGAAAATAAGAAAACGAGGGGGAATATCGCAGTTCTGTATGCATGCGCAAAAAGACGCTCTTGAACCATGCGCGCCCAGTCTCCCGACCGGACGGTAGGTGAACCGCGCCCGAGAAAATACCCTGCCTGATTCGCAAAACGCGAGAACAGAGCAGCGTGGCTGCGTGGGTCTGTGCGAGAGATGCGGTGCAGACGAGGACTGCCATTTTTCTTCTCTCTTTCCAACCACAGCAGCCATGGGTAAAAAACAAAAACCGAAAACATCGCGATCAGATAGATAGAGGGGCGGGGACAGTGCTTGGCGCCGTACCAGAGATGCCGATGTCGTATCCAAAGATGAGGCCGCCGGTGGCGGCGACGATGCAGGCGAAGAGCACGAACATGGTGAGCTTGCCGGGGTAGTCCTTGCCCCCACCGGAGCTCACCACCACGCCGCCGGCCATCGCGAGCCAACTAATAAGCTCAAGCAGGAAGGAAGACGCAACGCAACACAAGGCTCTGCCTCTGCTTCGCAAGAAGCTGCTGCTATGCTACTCGCAGAGAGTCCTAGGCTGAACTGCTAAAGTGAGCTGGACAACACGGAGGTCGGGGAGCGTTCACGAGCGAGTGCGAGCTCAAAGAGGCACAGAGGCGAACGGATGAATGGACGAGTGCTGAAACCGGGGAGGAGCGGGCGGGCATTTATAGGGGGGGAGAGAGGGGCCTCCGTGTGAAAGGGCCACGGACAGCGGGGGGTGGACGGCGATATGTTTTCTTTTCTGCGGAGCCAGAGGAGGCCTTCCGTTCCGTTCCGTTCCGTTGGCGCTAGTTTTTCCCGTTCATTAATTGTGGCCCTGTGGATATATCTTTATCCAGCTACAGCTGCTCTATACTACTACTGACCGACCCCGTTTTCCTTCCTGGAAAGACCCGGCGGCCATTAATGTGGACACGGCGCCGCGCTGCTTTTCCATCGTCGTCCGATCGATGGCGAGCCGGCCATCGCCGCCGTCCAAACGTACACGCGCGTGTTGGGCCGCTGGCGTTGTTATCCGTTTCGTTCGTTCGTCTCCCTCTCCCCGCCGTTCATGCGCTGATGACTCGGCGACAGATCACACGCCATGCGTATAGTAGGATTTACCGGAGAGCCTCCTGACTGTTGCTTGATCGCGTTTTAATTTAAGATTTTAGGCATCCGTGTGGCACACTACCAGCCGATATGACAGGTGGCGGTGCCGCTGCTCAAGAGCTGACCAAACTGGAATAGCCTGGTCGGTTGCATGTTAGCTAGGTTGCGCAGGACGAGTAGTAGGTAGGACTGTCCTCTTTTAGGGGGGGTTGTCGTTGCCAGTCTGTATACGGGTACATCAGGCTTTGGGTTCTACAGATTAATAAGCAGCGCTTTTGTAGGGGTGGTAATGGACTGTATTTAAATATTTCTTCACAGTTTGTTAGATCTCTAAATTAATTTTAGTAGCTACCACCTCTAGCCTAGTCCTGTAGACTGCGCTGCCGTGTCGTCGTCGTCGTCGGGTCTCCTGATACATACTTGGCACTGGCAGCTGCATCAAGATCCTTTTTACCATAAAAAATAGGGTTCGTTGCATCTACTAGTAGTAGCGTGATGTTTCAATGCGTATGCATGCATGCATATCGGGCCAACTTTTTGGATTTTAGACTTTCTTAAGTTTTTTTACAACTATGACCTTTACAGTTTCATTTCAAAAAATGGACTTACTCTCGGCGCTATTATCATTAGCGCCGAGGTAACGCACAACGACGCCAGTAGCATTAACGCCAACTTTTCCTACGTGGCAGTGGACCCCCTTGACGACGAGGTCCGGCGCTATCCAGGGGATCGGCGCCAAGATTTAGGCCCTGTTTGGGAGAGCTTCACTTCAAGAATTTCAATTTCGTTCGAACTTCTTCAACCCAAACAGGTCTAGCTCCATGAGCTTTAGTTTTTAAAAAATCGAAACTAGAGGCCCGTTTCATGAAATTCATGAAGCTTCTTAGAGGGTGCTTCAAAAACACTGTTTTTATATCTCCTCGTGAAGTTGTACGGAAATTACCCACCATGCCACTGGTTACACAACATACAACTTTCGTTCTCTCTGGCGACAACCCACTAATCATCAAGGGTAATCAAGGAAACCCACACAAATCAATTGTACTATAGAAGTTGGAGTCCATATACAAACCAAACGCTCCTGGAACTCACCTTAACAATTTGCTAGAACTGTTTTATAGTGAAACTGAAAAACCAAAGCTGAAGTTTTTGAAGCAAAGCTCTATCAAACAGACCCTTATGGCGCCGACCCCCTGGGACTTACCACATCGTCTGCCACGTAGGAAAAGTTGGCGCCAGTTATGTCGGCGCAAATATGCGTTACCTCGGCGCCAATGATGATGACGCCGAAGATATGATCTATTTTTTGAAATGAAACCATAAATGATATAATTGTGCAAAAAAACCTAAAAGGGCTAAAATGTAAAAAAAAAATTGCCTGAACGCAGGCCTCCTGTGCTTGTGCTACACTGCTACTCCACAGTAAAAGCACACACGCACACGGCAAATGGCATGCTACTTCTACCCAGCGATGAAAGAAGAAGCCTGGTCCTCCAAATCTCTTTTGTATCATTGTATGTATGTACGGACGGGCGCACAGCTGCCGCCAGTATAGCTTGCTGGTCAAAGCACACAAGTCGGCGACAATGGCTTCATCCTTGTTGCTTCTGCCACTGGTCCCGGCCTGCCCTGCCCTGCCCCCATCTATATCTAGTCTAGGCGATCATACCCCGTGTTCTAACAGGCTCGTAGCTGGCCGGGATGGAGATGGAGATCAGGGCATGGGATTGGTGGAGGCAAGGATCGAGCGAGATACGCGAACGAGAGAGAGGCCTTGCATTGGCCGATGGTCCATGCCTCCATGGAGATGCTAGCTAGGGCCCAGTGGAGTAGAGGAGGAGCACACGACGATGGATGAGGTCGACACGACGACGAGACGAAGAGAGCGATTGTGGGTCCACACAGTGCTGAGGTCAAGCCCAAGACGTGTGTACTGCTTGCTGCGTCGTCATGTGCGGTGCTTCCGATTCCCACAGCCCGCGGGTCAACCACTGCTGCTATCCTAGCACAGCAACAGCAGCACTCGACGACTCGCTGTTGCCGGGATATGACCCACACCCGCTGAGATCTGGGGAGGGGAGCTGTAGGGGTATGTTTGCGACACGTATCTGACCGGCTCGACTCGCTCGTGTGGTCTAGGCTGAAGCTAGCCGGTCCCAATTGCTGCAACATATTTTGTTTGTGCACTTGTACCAAGTAAGCCTGGTCCATGTGAGCTGGTGTTTGCCACACGTAGACAGTCAGGCTAAGAGTCACTTTTGTTTCTTGGGAGCAACCATGAGCAGCTGATTTGCGCCACGAGGAGCCGAGTTCTAAAAAAACGGAGCTTGCCTTCGTTTCTTGGGAGTCAGGCTGAAGAGCCACTTTTGCACGCGCAGAACCGAGCTCCAAAGCAAGTCAGGGCACACAAACACAGGAGTTGCATCCCGCGAGCATAGCCAGGCCCTCGAGCCAAGGTCGCAAACGTGCCCGTAGTAGCCCATACATAGCCCGCACGCGGGTCCCCAAACAAACAAGTCGGCTGCCAAAAGGAATATTTTTTTTTCTTTCTGTCGCTGGTCCGTGTGGGGCCATTGACCCTATATTTTTTTCTTTCTGTAAACGAGTGGGCCCCACTGGTAGCCTCGTTTGAAAATTCTTGCGGACCAGACCCGCGGTCCACCAATGGACATCCAGGTCCAAGTACGATCGTACTTTGCTAGGAAGAGAGGGCAGCAACTTGCATCATGCCACTGATGACGCGATGCATCCTTTATTTCCGCCATATAGGACTCCAACGACAACAGAATTTGAATCATCTTCCTCCTCCTGCTTAGTGCTTACGGTGCACTGATCTAAAGCCCTAAACCAGCAGCGCAGTCTGCTAATATATACTGCTAACGTATGCCATGCCATGCGTGGATTCCTACTTACCCTAGCTACCCCTATATATACTTATTATAGCTCTAAATTTAGATATATTATAAATCTAGAGCTTAGAAGTGAGTTAAAATGCTCCGAAGATTCTAAAACCCTACGAGTGCATGAGCTACTGACGAGCAAGCAGTGCATGAAATGATACATACTTACATACATATAGTAAGTCCGGCTCCGTACGTGTTGCACTTGTACTCTAAAGGTCTATTTGGTTGGTTTCTCTAGGCAATCTGGCTGTGTGAGCCAGGACTGTTGAAGCCTGGCTCTACCGATGCGACCAATTTACTCGTATCTGGTGAGCCTGGCTCAGGGTGCTTTGAGGACCGGGCAAGTCTGGATCCAAATACGCATGCAGTTAACCAAACACAAAGCTCGCACGCGTATAGCCTGGGTCACAACAACCAAAAAACAGCTACCCGCATTCTACGATGCAAGCACACGCAGATACATACAACCAAACGCACCTAAAAGATCAAACAGGCGCCAAGCTAGCTATTAGGTGGCAAAAAATGGGAGCGTTGTTGCGATGTGGAAAAGCTCGTGGACCGGCGTTTCCCGCGACATTATTTCTTCGTTCTAATTAAGCGTGCAGGAGAACGTCGTCGACATCGTACGTGTACTGCATGCTCCATCAAGCTATAGTGGCAAAAGAGAGAATATTTGTGAGCCTGCAACTGGAGGTTTATTTTATTCTTCAGACTAGGACAGTACTGCTGGCTGCCGCTGCCCTTGCGTTAATTTGTACGGCTGCTCTACGTACGTATCCCAGGCCACACGCATGGAGATGGAGACGAAGAGATGTGTTACAGTTTACTCCTCCGTAAATATCCCTATCTGTCAGCAGTCATCCTCCTACCTGCACGGCTCAGGATGCGTTTTTCTTCTTTGGGATGGATCATTTTCAAGGTCAACGACACACCGGGGCACACTACCGCGGTCGATCGTCGCTAATATAATGTCTCACAGTTACCTCAACAGTAGTTATCACTGTCGATCACTTTCCACTTGTTGCACACACAGTCGTCGAGTTCACCGAGACACCCTTTTATCGTAACTCAAAACAACAATACGCCATTCGTTCCTGGTGCGCCAAAGTTTTATACTAACCGTCTCAAAATCATTCTTTCACTAATGTTTTCAAGAATTTGCTAGTGTCAAACACAGGTGAAAATCATGCACGAACTTCACGGCTACGTTCATTCATCTATACTAGGGATGGCAACGGGGAATTCCCCGCCGGGAATAGCTCCCCATCCCCGTCCCCGCGACGAAAAAACTTCCCCACGGGGATCCCCACGAACGCTTGCGGGGAACATTTCTTCCTCATCCCCGTTCCCCGCGGGGATAAATCCCCAACGGGGATCCCCATCCCCGTTTAAATTACATTTAAGACATACATAATTTGCTATTAATGTTAAATATTGTCACTTATACACATTGTCAGATATAAGAAATCATTATGCATACATCAAAATGAACACATTTGTATAATTAGTGGTCCCTTGATAAGGTAATTATTTATTTTTGTCGTTAAGTAGTACACAAAAACATAGTCACGTGCAAGTTTAACGGGTCCCCGCGGGGAACGAGGATGTGGAATGCTTCCCCGTCCCCATCTCCGTTTACCCGTCGGGGGATAAATTTTCCCCGTTTATATCCCCGTGGGGGAAGTTTCTTCCCCATCCCCATCCCCTAATGGAGGAATTCCCCGCGGGGAATCGGGGATCGGGTCCCCATTGCCATCTCTAATCTATACTTCTCTCATTTGTATTATAAGGGTGAAGCCAAAAAAATGTGGTTTTGTCCAGCTTTGGTTCACATATATTTTACAAAGAGATCATCCCACAATCGGTTGATTTTTTTTCTCATTCAAGTTGAGATTGGCTATATTCCTGTCCTTTTGCCAAATGGTTTTTTACGTCTTTGGCTCCTTAAAAAAACAGCACCATGAGACCATTTGAAGTAGGAGACCTTAAACATGGCATCATGCCTTTGGAGGCAATCATGTCCTTAGTAGGGGCCAAATTTATTCATTTGACTTCTAGGTGTCTCCATATTTGGCCGTTTAGGAGCTCCTTTGTCCCCACAAGATGCCCCAAGCTACCGGGCCTTGGGGCCCATCCATTTGATTCATCCAAGGACAGGGACCTTAGAGGTCTAGGGGATGGTAGAGGGCCCCAAGCGACCAAGATAATATATGTGTTGTTATGTTAGTTGTGTCGTGTTTTAGGCCATTCTTGTGGATGGACGAGATGACCAAAAGAACTCAAGTGTGGAAGCATCTAGGAACCTAGAACACCATAGGGCTAAAACAATACCTTTTGGGAGCATGGCCTAAAGAAATTTATTCATTCAAGAGGGCATGAGATCAAGGCCCTCAAGAATGTTGCAACCCTGTCACTTCTGAAGATAAGGTAGATCCCTAGGGAATGGGGCCTGAGAGCATAGGTACGATAGTAGTCGAACCCACCGATGATCGCTATCACCGGAATTCTTGAAGATGTCTTGGCAACATTTGTGGGTATATCATTCTTCATATGCTGACACACGTCTTCACCTGAATCTTTGTCGCCAAAGAAATCATCAATGACACACGACATAATATTAGGATTAGTCTGGAACAATGGTGTTGTGTCTCATGTACCATATTTGTTCCCTTCATATCCATATTTGATCCCTTTGCATGCACATTACGTCCCTCATCATGCATATACCCAAATCAACGATTCTTTCATAAAACCTCAATAAACCAAATGAGAAATATTTGTTTTACATCATTGAATATAACATCATTTTTGTAGTCGATGCACGAAAAATATATGTGCTTCGTCTCCTCTCTACATGCATGCCTCCAAGCAACATCAATAAGCCTATGAACCTACAACCACTATGATGGATCTAATATTGATAAGTTATATATCCATAGTGACATTTTCATCTTGAGCTCTATAAAAACTGTAATAATAATATACAATTAAATATATATGTTTAAAGTTATTATACATATTTGAATAAGCATAAAAACAATACCTTACTTAGAAAGTGCAATTCTGGACACTTTAGCTATAATTTGATATAATAAATGTGCATTTTCACCGCTTACTTATTTTCATAATTTTATGGTATATTATAAATATTTTAAAATAGTTGTATGAATAACCTAACAATCTATTTTATTGGATAGATGTATAACTAAATTCTAGATAGCAATGTTCCGTATTATTTGATAATATATTGGTGAGATATGTATATGATGAGAAGAAACATAATAAGCTAACTAATATAAATTTTTTAGGACAAACATGAAACCCTACATCTAAAAATACTACCATTATTTCTTCCCTCATTCACAACCATAAAAAATTAAGTCTAATTTTGACTCAAATAAAGAAGGATTCGTGTAAAAGGAGATATGAGCGTTATTCCTAATCCAATTTTTTAGACACCATTAAAACTATAGAGTAAAAACTTCGTCGTCATTCTCTCACCCTCAAACACAATCCAACTTTTGGTCTAGTTTTGACTCTAATTGAGAAGCATTGATGCAAAAAGAGCTATGGAAGACATTGGGCCTATTTGTTTTATTTTTTTTTCTGACGAGTTTTTCTGAGAATCTAGTTGTAGGGAGAATCTAGAAAGTGATCAATAGGGTTTAGTATCTACAAAGTTATAGATTCGTACTATTGAGACGACTCGGTCCATTCTGTGTTCATATTGATAATGGACGGTTCGACCAAAACAATTCTTACAAAAGCAAGCTCAAAAGCTAGGCATTTGGCAGTCCGCAACAACTTATGACAACTAGAAGCTGAAACAAACACCACCATTGACTAATTAACCTTCTTGAGCGACCTCCTTCAAAAAGAAACCAATAGCAAAACATTTCCCTTGTATTTTGTAAATTTTGGACCTTCAAGTTAGTCACCAATGGAAGATGGCTCGACTGAAAAAAGTTCTGATCAAGTAAGGAAGAAACGATATTTAAAGGAACCGCCAGTGTAAAATATATAATAGTTTAAGTCAACCATTAGTGTAGATAGTGTATGTACGATAAGGTTTTCTCTTGTTATTGTTCTTTTTTTTTGTAAAAACGCAACACTAAGTAGGTTTAATCTCTTAGTGAAACCGTCAATATAAATAATTTTATACATACGGTTCTTGGTCCGGCTCTGCATATCTTATATCTCTACTAACTATTAAGAGGTTAGTGTAGACTGCCCCCGCTTGGAGCAGCCCGCGCGAACCGCCCGCCCCCGCCGCGAACCGCCCGCCCACAACCCGGCCTCCCTCCCCGTTCGCAAAACACCAGCCGCATCCTGCGCAGCTCAACGCCGCCATCCTCCTCAGCCGCGCGAGGATTTCGCCCCGCTCGCCACGCCTTCACAATCGCCCAACGCCAACCACCTCCCCTTTCCTCGCAAGCCCTTCTCCCAAATCCGCCGCCACCCTCATCCCCAGTCGGCCGCCCCTTGCCCGTGCACCCTGCCCCTGCTCGCACCGACACCGCCGTCCTTTTTCCGGCGGTCACCACCAAGCACCAGCATACAACGGATGAGAACATCTGTGAGGAGGCGACGTGGCAACCAGCCCCGAAGCAGGGCCTCTCGGCGTGGTACGAGCCCTTCCCGCCGGCACCAAACGTCGACCCCAACGAGCGCTACTCCCTGGACGAGATCGTGTACCACTCCAGCTTGGGAGGCCTCCTCGACGTGCGGCCCGACACGGTGGTGCTGGCTCGCTTCTCAGGCGCCTATTGGCGCGACCTCTTCGATTCCTTCCCCGAGTGCTCGTGACACCACCACCTCCTGGACCACATGGCCCTAGGATACTTCCCCTATGCCGAGCTCGCGGCCGCGCCCACCAAGTGTTCGATGCTGGTCCTCAACTGTGGCGCCTACTCTGTTCCCAACCCTTCTCAAGCCTCGCCAGTTGGATTCATCCAATCCACCCCGTCTTCTCCGGCTCCGGTCCCTAGCGCCGTCGCAAGCTCACTCCTCCCTGCAGCGGCGCCGACTCGAGGAGATGGGGTGGTGCTGCAGCTGGCGCAGGAGATTCAGGACACGCTTGCACGTGGCCACGGTGGAGTGAGTGATCTGCTACGAAATGGTGCGGCGGTCGGTGCCCATCTGGTCGTACGGCAACTCGATCCGCTGCTCACCATCACCGAAATCATCGCCACCGGCGCGTCACCGAACTCATCACCACCGGCGCCGGATACAACTTCGACACCTCCATCCACGGAGGCAGCAGATCTGCGCTGTCCTACCTCACCCCCATCTGCGAGGCCGCCAGCGGGACCCTCGCTCCCGACGACCGACTGCTGGAGCCAACTCAAGCAGTCGATCCGCAAGTAGCGCACGACTATGGAGGCAACCGCGACGGTGCAGAGGCTGGCCGACCTAGAGGTGCAGCGGCGCCGTATCACCGAGGTGCGTGCCACGGATCTGCACGAATCCAACCTCGTCTGCTCGGAGCAGCTCGTCGTCGACACTGCGGCGTTCGCGTGCACAACCAACGACGTTGTTCAGATCACCGACATCTCCCTCGAGCTCGCCGTACCGCTTCACCTCACCAAGGAGCTCGTCCAGCGTGGCCCCGCCTCGGTCACGGCTGCGCCCACATCTTCCTCCGTTTCCGTTCGCGAGATGAACCGCTTCCGCTTGGACACCAACGACACAAAGCTGCTGCAGCACGTGCAATACTATGCGGAGCCCATCTTCCCCAAGATCGACTCGGATGGAGAGGCGCGCGTACAGGACCAAGTCACGCACGACACCAGGGGCAACCCATGGGAGTTCTGCCACATCTACCGCGTCCAGCACGACCAACACAAACTCCTCCCCATCGGGTGGAGCAGGAACTACATGGCAGGAGCTCTGGATGAGCAGATCGACGCGTCGGTGAGGCAGCACTACCTGTAGAACCTGCAAGCCAGCTGGAGTTTATTGCTATTATAACACTCGTTTTAGTAGGCTTCTTTATTATGGTATTCTCAATTCTATCTTGTCCATAATAGTATTTAAAAGTGTTACTATCCCTTTAAATAGTATTCTGCTCGTTTTCTAATTATTTTAATTTTCTTCCGTTGTTCTATCTCTTGACATGACAATATTATCCCTGGCGCCTTCATCCGTAATATAAGATGGCAGGAGAAATCTAATCAGCCCCTATTTGTCTGAACTGATTTCGTGTAAAGGCTGAAGGCGACCTGGAAGTTGATGCCTGAACTCAAGACAACAACAATATGCAGCCATAGCTATTCGGCTGCTATGCATGCACCCGCTGCTGCAAACATAGGACAACAACAACAATAGCTAGAAAGCAATATGCAACACCGTTGCTTCAAATAAGAGCAACCAATCAGGCATGGCTGTTTGTTTTTGCAGAGTCCATCTGTTTGTTTTTACAACCAAACAAGCAACGAGTTAAGTGCTGCAACATATAAAAGTAAGTTAAGAAACTACATATATTAGTGGACTGCTGAAACAGTAAAACGACATGTACTGATTGTTTGTCTTTGCAACCAGCTAAGTGAAAAAATTCATGGACAGTTCCTTCATCCATTCAACTTTGAATAATAAGTATGACATAATCATAAATAAGGCAAAATAATGCATCTATCAAGCTTTCCCATATCCGACATAATTCTTGTAATGGATCACGATCTAAATGTTTCTTTACAATTTGTTAGTGTCCTAAATTAATTTTAGTTCAAAAATAAATAGAAACATAGTCTAATCTTAACTCGGTTGGCTCTTTAAATTTTATAGTATAAGATTTAGAGCTTATTGTTACTCCTAAATAAACTGTATAATAATGCACATATAATCATGGATGAGTATTCAGGTCATAAAAAGCCCTTCTAAATTTCATTCATAGAACGCCATGAAAAAGAAAATGAAGTTTACTCGAGTGTTCAGTAGACTGCATGCCGCTCAATCATGAAGGTCAAAGTCATGTCTCGCATTCAATGAATAAAATATTAATATGCTAAAGTACTTCCTCCATAATCAGTATTCAGTGTACTGAACTACAAATGCCAACGCCACGAGTCTGATCGGCTTCATCGCGGAGGGAGACAATAATTTGCTGTGGTGGAACCGTTGGATGACTCGAACCTGTTGTGGCGGTGGGGATGGAGGTGATCCTACTGCGACGGGGAGGGAGGTGATCCACGGCGGCGACGACGTGAAGATGACATGAGTTGTAGGGAAATGAAGTCGATCAGATTTCTCTCGCGATCAAACGGATGGAGACGCCAGAGACAATATTGTCATGTCAAGAGATAAAGCAACGGAAGAAAAAGTAAATTAATTAAAAAACGAGCAGAATACTCTATAAGAGGATGAAAACACTTTTAAATACTATTAGAGAGGAGATGGATTTAAGAATACTATAACAGAGAAGACTACTGAAACGAGTGTTATAATAGTAATAAACTCAGCCAGCTGGAGGTTCGTGTTCAATTCGTTCAGACTTCAGAGTGTTGGAGGAGAGGTACCTGAAGCAGCCTCTCGGGGAGATAAGGTAGTTCATTATGCCACCACATGGCAATTTAAGCCATCTTAGAGAAAGCCCCTCTTCATTCTTTGATGGCTCATAAAATTATAAGTAAAACATTTGGTCTCATCATTCAGCAGTTGCCAGTAATTGATACTTTGTCGAATACACAATTTTTTTATTTTTTCCTTTTATTACAAGGATCAAGGCCTGAAATCTTGAGATTTTCTCCATTCCAACAAAAAGGTTATATTCTTTATGCATGCAAATAGGCAGTAGCGATCAAGGGAACAACGATTTAGAATACATGTTCCCTGAAATCTCCAAGTGGAAAGCCATTGCCTGCCTTGCAATTTTCACTGCTTGGATCTCAGTTTTGTCTTATGATTGTGGAAAGGATGCCTACACTGCGCTCGCCATGTTTAATGTCATCACCAACCACTCTGGTACGCTGCGCATAGGATTGTTAGGAGCTGCATTCCCTATGTCGACGATATGTTTCCGTTGCAACGCACGGGCGCCTACCTAGTTACTGATGACGTCTGTCCTTATGAACCAGATGGAAAAAAAAAACTGGCATCAGAAAAAAGAATGTTTTTGTACTTAGCGCGCGGTTCACACGTTTCAGACAGCATGGTTCAACGTTTCAGCGAGCATATTCGAGCCTAGGTGTGCGCATTTCTTTCACTGACGTCGCTACAGGCAAAGGCACACAACAATACAGTATACAAGTGTGAAGCAGATTCCATCTTGCATCACATCAACCAAGCACTGAGCGGCCCCGCCAGTGACGCGTACCTACCTCGCGAGGTTCAGAAGTGATCCAAGAAAGCGACAATGCAATATACTGAGCTGCTCCCCCATTGTTTAACCGATGGAAACGACATGTGTAACACGGGTGTCCGCAATTCAAGTTTGGTCACGTTGCCATTACCCCCCAACATTCCAACAATATTATATTACTTACTGTTAAACGGGCTGTTAATCTGCCATGTACGTACAGTATCGACGTATCGTTGTGCGTAGTAGTACCAATCAAACGCGTTTCATCGGCTCCCCTCTAGCTTTCACAGGGGAAAAGGTCATTGCTAGCTTCTATCATTTTCGGTTAGAGGATGCGAAGACCTTGATTTTGTCACCAAATTAAATCAACAATCTTTCTTTCTTTCTTATTGAAACACAATACAGTGTTGTCGTTAGGATTTTATGTGTTTTTGTGTTTAATTTAATCCAAAAAAATCTACGGGGAAAATATTGTTATATACAGTACTCCTACTCTCAATTGCAGCAAGCACATATTCAACGATTAAGACCATGTCTCATATAACATGATTTGTAGTCGTGTGAGTTGACACCACGTGTTGCTTCAAGTCATAAGACACAATCGATGGAGGTAGATATTCGTTATACCGTCTCTCGAACGTCCATCAGGATTGAAATTCTCAACGAGGAGTCGCGGAGACGCGTCCAAAGAACCTAATCGCCCACACACTTGAGCAGGTGTCTTTAGCGGTCGTTGGTTTTGGAGGACTGCTCTCTTAGCTTTCTGTGTACGCAACTCAGCTGAAAAGCTGAGAGCTAGATTGTTTCTATTGTGTTTTGTCTTGTGCTACGAGAGCTAGATATAATAGCAGGAGCTATAAAAAGATTGAAAGATAGAGTAAGCAGCGTAACGTATACCTAGTATTTTGTCACAACTGAAGAACCAAGACCCTCGAAGAGACATGAGGCACCCAAGCATCCCGAGAACCATATAGCCCCGCGAAAGTCATATACGACCCCGGACAATCCAAAGACTAATGGATTCTACAACGTCCCGAGAACTATAAGGTACCAAACATCCTAAAGAGTCATGGAGGCCCCTAAGGACTGATTTGGTAGACAGGGATCACAAAGGGATCCATGGGAGAGGAATCCCCTTGCTAGGATTCCTCCCCATGAATCCTCTCATGATCAATATCCACAAAATCAGCTCTAAAGGGTCATATAGGGCCCGAACGGTTTAAATTAAATTTGTGTATAGAATAGTTAAAGAAAATATGAAGCATGTTCATATTAAGTCCAACGGCCACTATCACATGTATATAGGTATATCTATGGGATCGTCTTGCCTCTTTAAGCATCTCTATAACAAACTATATGTCGAGCTGAGAGCACATCATTTAAATAATACAAGCGCAGACCCTAATTTCGTTACCAAAGCAACGAGATTAGAGAAGCATCGCACTCGCTCGCTGTAAGTGGAGCACAAACTTGCATTGCGGGCTGTCGTCCTTAAATTGTGGTGAACGGATCATGTCCTTAAATTTGCAAACGCTAGCTAGCTAGTGCCGTCCGAGTCATGTGTGTGCAAATTCTCCTCCACATTCGTTCTTCATTCTCCCGCCGACAGTGACACTCAGTACGTGCAGCTGTAATAATAAGCCAATGAAAGTGAAATCCAATAAGAATTTTGAACCACACACGAGTCCCAATGGCGCCGCGTCCTGCTTCGTGCTGCAGTGGCTCGTCAGCTATCACGGCACGTATCGCCACTTGCAGCGCTGTTGCCCACACGTTGCGATCGCGCCACGAACTCGGGAAGCAGCCAACGCGTCCACCGAGACTTGGGCGAGCGCGAGCGGCACTAGATTTTGTAGTATGCACATTTCGTTTGTAATTATATGCAGTATGGACATAAAATATGCAGTATGGACATTTCGTTTGTAATTATAGTTCTAAAGATTCAAAACGTTAGCATACACGCTGTTGTAAGCGCTTTTGTTTGAAGTTGCATGCAAGCCATGCATGATTTTCTTCTGTCTATTTTAATTAGGTCTACACACACACACACACAAAAAAAAAAAAGCGATCAAAGGAGGGCGTGGATGGGTGATCTAAGATTAACTCGCCTCCATCAATAGCAGGTGTCCTACCCTGGTCACACAACAAGACCCCTCCATGGGCTTGTGTTGCGCCTGTCGGTGGTTTACATGGGCCAGGCCTGAAGCCCAAGGTAACATGCGCACAAGAAGTCCACAAACAAAGGAAACCGGAAACGTGGGCTGAGTCCAACGATGAGAATAAAAAAAAGATGCGTTTGCCGGGAGTCGAACCCGGGTCTATTGCTTGGAAGGCAATTATCCTAACCGTTGGACTACAAACGCTTTGTTGTGCAAATTTCAAAGAATCACAAATATTGACATACTGATACAAATTTAGTTATTTTTAGTTTTCCTTGGCTCCAAGTGTAAATCTGAACCGATTGAAAGCAGGATAGTTGGACCCTACGCTATTCGTAAGCAAAACTTTTGGCTCTTTGTTGGCAGGGTTCACTTTTTCTATAGGCGATGGAACCCATCAAAAAAGGGTACTCCATTACCATCAGATTAACATAATCTCCGGATGATGCAGTAGCCAACCTAAACCCAACAATTCTCGGATAACACCCCTCACGGTCTTCCAGAAAACCGGAACATGCATTGACATTCCAAGGAAACATAAAACCTTTTGCTTTGCTGCAGAACGGCGCCCACCCCACTTCTTGAACAGCCTTGGACTTGCAGACACCTCGCACATGAGAATTCACAGGAACCAATGCTACTGAACAGGGCAGCTGACGCTACGACCAATCCTAAGGTTGGCCGGCCGGTGGTTGGCTTCGAACATATATCAAGAGCAGAATGAGCTGCTTGTTGGACACCTGCTTTCGTGGGCTCACTGCTCAGTGAATGGCTGCTGACTGACTGTCGACCGGGGAACGAAGTACTGAGAACATCCCCATCGAAAAGAAAATGGTCCTGTCTGAAGCAATGGTGCCGTGTATCTGATCTTGGGGATGTTATGTAATCTAGCTAGTAGCTACTGCTAAAATAGATGAAACTTAGGTGGGTATCTTTTACATTGGGGATGTTATGCATTAAGTCTGAAGCAATGGTTGCACTAATGGCCCCTTAATACAGAATCATATGTACTCCATTAACCATGGCGGCTACATGTTTTATGAACACACACTAGGTAGAGATCCTCTAGAGAGCGTATTTCGTAAGCATTTGCTGTTATTACATGCTTAAATTTAATTGTTTGATACTAGACATACTTCTTTACAATGTAATACTTAATATCAATATATTTGGCAGCAACACTTAACTTGATGTTAAATGAATAAAATATCGTCGCTTCATTATCGCAGTATAACTTCTGTGATTTGTTATGTTTTCTGCCACTTTTAAACTTGGCACAATTTTTTTTAATCTATATAGCCTGCCTCATTGTCTTGTACCATGCAACAAACTCAATATATATTATGGATAATATAGTAATAGTTTGTTTTGAGTTTTTCCACGATATTGGTAGGTCCTCCTGTGAGTATATATGAATTTGTAACCTCTTATAAAATTTCTATCTTCTTTGTAAATCGTATAATTTAAATGAGTATCCTATAATCTCAAGGCTACTTATCTTTATATACATTAAGATGAGATCTTTTATACCTTGCAAATATTTAAATACTTTTCTTAGAGTTGATTTGGTGACAAGTAGATCACGAGAGGATTGAGAGAAAAATGATCTAATTTTCTCTATAATTCCCTTCAATCCTCCATGGTCCCCCGTGGTCAGCCCTTATAGTTTTTCAGTGTTCTATATCCGTATTCTTCTGAAATTTAACAAATATCTCTGTTATGAATGCTAAGATTGAGCGACTACATCTACATGTTTGAGCATGTCGCCCACCGCCTTGAAAACTCGTACTAACATATATATCCTCACGACTGGTGCCAATAGCCGCCGGCCGGTAGGATGTTCTCCAACTGCCATCGCGGCTAAGGTGTGCTCTCAAACCATGGTGCTGACTGCTGGATGGAACATCTTGTCTGAAACTTGAAGCAAACGAATGCTAACAAGAGTTGACCTTACTGTTCAGCCTGTTCGGCGAGAGCAAGAAACGTAGCGATCATGATCCTCAGGCCTCAGGCTGTCGGCAGCGAGGTTTCAGCGTCATCGATGGAAGCACGACGGGAAGGGGGCGGTTCCTGGAACAGGTTTACAGCGCCGGCAAGCGGCAACAAACTTAACTGATCCAGTTTTCAGGTTCTGTCATGTTCCCCTGAAACACATGAAGGAACGCTGTTCAGGGACCGTGGTTCTGCATCAACCATAAATATTAAGATTTAAGAACACCCGAAAGCTGCACCACGCGCAGTTACACAGGAGGAACGGATGGAGTGCGTCGGAGAAGACGGACCATAGATCCAGTCACCTCTGGATGCAATAAGCATATCCAAATGGATGGAGGCCCACTGGCCCAGAGCCGGTTTCCATCACTCATGAGTAATGATCCACGCGGCCCTCCATTTGTGTAAGAGATGAATGCGCTCTGGGGCGAGCAGGAGAGGAAATCATCGCATGCGCACTGGGTAAATAATTTTTAAAGCGTGTGGTTTCTGATGCCGCCACTGCATGTTTGGATGGATCCGTTGTTGAAAAAAGACTTGCGCTTTTTAATTGACAGAGACGAGTGATTTACACATGCGGGTAGGAGACAAATCACTGGGTGGTTCATGCTTTTGATTCCTTCACAGTAACAAAAGATGCAAGGAACAATAGTTATGTGTTAGCCAGAGATCGACATGGTGCTAGTAAGTGGCAGCTAGTGCATGCTTGTCTCCAAGGATTACATTACAGGCTCCAAATGCCATGGAAAATGCTCCTCAGCCTGCTCCCGCCAAGCCTCTTCACGATCCGTTTGGCGTCCGGGACATCGGTCTCCGCAAGCTTCTCCAGATTCCTGTCAAAAGAACGCACGAACATATAACAAAAAAACTGAGAATTGCAGCGAGAAAGCACACGATGATTGGCTACTGATAGGTAGGTGTGTGTTGTTTGTGCCTGACGTGCTCCGAGGTCAGGATCTTCCTCCGGCCGGAGCTGCTGTCCGCGAGACGCGTCACCGTGGACAGCAGGAACCGCTTCGCCGGCGTGAGCTTCTCCTCGTCGCCGGAGCCCAGCAGCTGCAGCACCCGCGCCACGTCGTCGCGGTCCTCCTGGACGAACCGCTTCCGGTTGCGGTGCACGGACACCAAGGCGCAGAGCGACTCGGCCGCCATCTCCCGCGCCTCGGGGGACTTGGACGACGCGCCGAGGACGCTCACCAGCTCCAGCATGAATCCGGCGTCGCCCATCGCCTTCCTGATCTCCTCCGACACCGGGCACAGACGGTGCGCCGCCTTCAGGGCGCAGTGCTGCAGCGTGGTGTCTCCGGTGCGGAGGAGGGAGAGGACGCTGTCGAGGAACCCGGCGGCGAGGAGACGGTCGGTGGATGTGGGCGGCGAGAGGCAGAGCCCGTCGATGGCACGGAGGGCCACCTCCCGCACCTTCGAGGAGGAGGAGGCGTCGAGCGCGCGAACGAGGACCTCGATGGCACCTTCCTGGACCACGGCCTCCCTGGCTGAGCTGTCCCCAGAGCCGATGGCGACGACGAGCTCCATTGCCTGGATTCGCGCCGCGTCGTCCGTGGCCCTCTGCGAGAGAGACACGAGCACCGGGACGGCCCCAGCGTCGGCCACCATGTACTTCCTGATCTCGTCGACGCCCGCGAGGCTCCGCAGCACCCGGCACGCCGCGCACACGAGCTCGCCGCCGCTCGCTCCGTGGTCCGTGCACAGGTCGAGCAGCGCCGTGACGCCGCCGTGAGCGGCGACGGCCCACGCGTTGTCCGAGTTCTCCGTGAGTTTGCAGAGCACCCGCGCCGCCCTCTCCTTGGCCGCCTCGCTGCTGGCGCTGGCGGCGGCGTCGAGGACGCGGACCACAGGCGCGATGACGCCGCCGACGACCAGGTCTCCCCTGTGCGCGTCGGACCCGGCGATCACCGAGACCGCCTCCAGGACGTCCTCCCGGACGCGGGCGTCGGGGCACTCGAGCAGCGCGACGAGCACGCCGACGCCGTCCGCGACGTCGGACGCCACGACGCGGACGCACTTCTCGTCGTCGCGCAGCACCTCGCTGAGCGCGGTCGCGGCCTCCCTCCGCATCTCGGCGCCGCCGGCCCTGAGCCGGGCGAAGAGGTCGCGCACGTAGAACCGCACGTCGTCGCGGGTGGCCCCGGCGCCGGGGCGCGGCACCACCAGCGCCCGCGCCCGCGTCAGCGCGCCCGACGCGTGCACCTCGTCCAGCCGCGCCACGTGCGCGTCGAGGGCTGCGGCCAGGACGTCGAGGTCGCTGCGCAGCCGCAGCTTGCCGCCGCCGTACTGCCGCCCCTGGCTACGCGGCACCAGCTCTCGCGCCTCCCGAGCGGTCGCCGCGACGTCCCGCAGGAGGTTCACGAACGCGTCGCGCCTGTCCTCGCCGCTCTCGTCCCCCGCGGGGACGGTGGTGTCGGCGAGGCAGGCGTGGAGCCGGTCCCTGGTGAGCTGCCACTTGAGCGGGAACAGCGTCGCGGACAAGGAAGCGGAGACCAACGAACTGAGGGCGTCCAGCGCCTCCGCCAGGCATCGCTGCTCATCCAGCTCCGCTTGTCGGCTCACCTCCGCCGGCGCGGCCGCCGATTCTTCCTCCCCTGCTTCTCCCATCATCCGTGCCCAGTGCCCTCACAGCCTCAGCTGCATCGGGTAGCTCTTCTCCGAACAAGGCTCACACGCACCGCGATTCTTGCCACGCTCGCGTCGATCCGGTTGAGCAAGGAAGCGAGGAAGAGAACAGAGGTGGTAGCCGCGGTGCGTGGAGTGTGATGACTGTAACTGCACGGTGGTGCTGAACTGGAAGGCGACCGACCGCTTTGGCGTCTTCAAGTTAGTTAGAGCATCTCCAAGAGAATTACAAAAAAACAACCCCGAAAAGGTAGTTTTAGGTGCAGCGTAAATAGTTTTGGGTGCTTTTTTTCCTCCTATCTCCAACAGGTGACGTAAAATAGGATGAAAAATATGAAATAGGTCGGTGAACGTGGAGCCTAGTTTCACTGAACTTAATTTTTGTGCAGCTACTTGTACATCATTTCGGCTAGCCTCAGTTTTGCTTTGAGGGTGCCGTCAGACTTGAGTAAATAGCTATCAGTTCCCTTGCCTTCAGTAACGCTTAGATTCAGTCCTCAGTAAATAGTTGTTTTACTCTTTGGTTGCAAATTTAAAACTTATGATGGGAGCGGCCGATGGCGGAAACTGCTGATGGCAGTGGCCGACGGCGGACAGCTGGTGATGGAGGCGGGCAGGTGGAATGAGTTGGGTTGGACGGGACAAAAAATGGTGCGACGGGCCGATGTGCTACAGATGGCCTGACGACGAATATTTTGGGGCAACCAAAATGTTCCCTGTTTGTAGCTATATATGAGGGAGATTTGAGGGCTATCAAAAAGATGGGAGAGGTTTAAGGGATCTGTTGGAGGCTTCATTTTTCATTTTTTCCTCAAATTTTTGTTTAAGGATGATTTTAAGG
Source organism: Zea mays (assembly GCF_902167145.1). NCBI lineage: Eukaryota > Viridiplantae > Streptophyta > Magnoliopsida > Poales > Poaceae > Zea > Zea mays. The sequence goes on from NC_050102.1 coordinate 166,523,041, forward strand.
AACCTTTTGGAGATGCTTTTAATGGAGATGGAGGCGGGTTGGAGTGTTGGACCAGCAGCGAGCGGCGGACCCACCGGCCGGGGCGCAGGCGCAGCACGAGCGCGCGACTGTTGATGCATGCGCGGGGCTCTCGGGAGAAGGCGATGACGAGGCCCCTTTGGCCTGGGGATCGGTGAGCTTTGCCTTTGTTTGGGGCGGAGCGGCGTGCGCAGGACGAGGGGAATGGAATAGCGGCGCAACGACACAAGTGACCAGACTACGGTGACTACCTCAGCTCAGCGCCTACGATAGTTAGGATCGCGTGACATACTCACATAGTCACATGGCTATGCTAGGCGCATATAAAGGAGAAACATGGGGCAACCCTCTCCTGGCTTTATACTGTCAAACTGTCAACTATTTAGCAGCAGATAATTAAAACTAATGGATATGGAAAAAAATCGATCCACATTTTAGGGGGTGTTTGGGAGTGAAGTTTTTTCACGGTTTTGGAAGAATACTGCAGTATTATATACAGAATGGTGTTTGACAAGCTGGCTAAAATCTCTGTTTTCAAAACTGAAGTATTGCAAATACTATAGTTGTTTAAGGCATTCTAAACTTAGCTCTGGACCTCAGTTTTCAAAACTGCGGTATTGTAAACTGCGGTATTGTCATGACTAAAGTATACTGTAGTATTTTAAAAACTGTGGTTTTCAAAAACTTTGTTCCCAAACAGGGCCTTACTGGTTTAAAAAACATACACTAGTCTTCCATACATGGCAGTTACCAAGCTACCGATCGTGCATGAAACACCTCGCCGTCGTGGCCAACCATTCTATCATAGTAGCTCGCATCTAGAGTTTTCAAAATAAATTCTTCATTATCTACTATATTTTTGAAAATCTATTTAGTTTTTTTATTAGAGTGAGAAAGACTAAATTCTTTAAATACTTTTTCAAAAACTTCTACTCAAGATGGCTCATCTAATGTTGATCTCAACGATCTTATCAATGAATTACAAGTGTTGCAAGTAACTTTATCAGATGGTTTTGCGTCCTTCAGTTGATTTATAATTGCAGACCGTTATCCAAGTGTCTCTGTTGTGTACAATATCGGATTTTATTGGCCATTCCTATGATCTCAAAAGTGAATCTGTTGAAAAATTATCTAAGGTTAACCATCACATAGAAAATGTTAAACGGGTTGGGCTACATGTTCTATTGAGAAGGATATATTGGCAAATATTGATCTAAATATTTGTCCTTGATGATTTTGCTTTTAAAAAAAATGCTTGGATCAGTTATTTATTTTAAGAGACGTTGTGCAGTGTTGAATGAGGTGTAAAATTGTTACTAGTTCGAGGTATTCACACTAAATATATCATTTTAGTGCTCTTATATATATATATATATATATATATATATATATATATATATATATATATATATATATATATATATATATATATATATATATATATATAACTGAGACATTGTTTTAGCGATATAAAAGTAAGGGAATATGTTAATGGGCCCAAATATCTACTACCAACTAGGCAACTAGGCATGAGGCATCTAGCAGCGCAACCCGTAGCCGAGAGAATCATGCAGCACCTGGCAGTCCGCAGTCTCTGGCGCTGAAGCATCCACTCGATGGCGCGACTGGACTGCGCATGCGCATGCACGGGCGCATTCCTGTGCGCCATGCATGCACTCTGTCATGTATACTGTATTACTCTACTAGAACGAGCCACGAATCTTTTCATGGCCTAGGAAAGAATCCATTTCAGGTAGCCAGGCTCTTGTCCGCCCACTATGCACTGGCGCTTCTTCCTCCATGCGATGCGATGCGAGCCCTTCCTTGATTTGGCTGCACCTGCACCAGCGCACCTCGATCCCCCCTGGGGCAATGGCTGTGATGTGCTGTGCCTCACGGGAGAGGCTCGCTTTTGTGGACTAGCTAGTGTGGATGTGAAGGAACAAAGGGCGAAAGGAGCACGGGAAAAGATGCATTTATTTATTTATATAAAAAAGATCTGCATGACAAGGTTCTCACATGAGTCGTGTTGCCCTCATGGCAAGAAAAGGGCATTCTGGAGATCCACAGAATACCTGGCCGTCGTGTTAACTGGTCATGTGGGAGCGATCGAGCGGCAAAACCGGCACCGGCAGCTCAGTAGCTACCGGTTTGTTACCGTGTGATCTGTGATGCCCGTGTGGTAAAGAGAGAGTACAGAATGGAAACATGTGGTTCGCATAAGCATTCCTCCGTCAGGGTCAGGCAACACGGATGAGAACAGTTTAGCATGAATTTCACATGTGTCCTTATTAGCTAACACGGCCGGGTACGTACGTCCGTCGGGTGGTTGTCTCGTAGCCGGGTGCCCATCAGTGTATGGGAGCTAGCTGGGGCTGAGCGCATGTGCCCCCGGAAACTGTACATGGATTGCTGCGCCGCTCGATCTACCGATAAACATCGCTGATGAATTCAATGCATGTTCGCAAGATGCAGCTGCAGTGGTCTGGGACGGTACATGGCTGCATCGTCTACTGTTTGGCTTCAGCACTCTGCAGGACATGAGATCATCTCCTCTCCACGTAGAAGAAGAAAAATGAAGGCTTAACTCAATGGAGGAGTACGTACCACATACCTATGGAAAAGGGCCGGATCTACAAATGGCCAAACGGGCTGCCCGGCCTATTTTTAGGCCTGGCCCGCCAGACACGATTAGAAAACCGGGTCAGCCATCTAAACCCGCGAGCTTGTTTTTCTATTCGAGCTCGGCCCGCAACGAGGCTAAACGGGTCAGACCGACCCATTTTGCACGGATAAAGCGGGCCGAAAATGGGCTAAGCGGGCCGGTAAGCACGTTTTAGTGAAAAAGGCGGGCTTAACGAGTGTAGAGGTAATCGGGTCGTACCGGGCTAGCCCACCGTGCCTAGATTTCTGTTCGAGCCAGGCCCGCATAGAACTGGGCCATGTCGGGCTCGGATCGGACCCAAACAACGGGTTTCGTGCCGGGCTCACGGGCCTCGTGTTTATTGGACATCTATAACCGGATCTCTGACCTGGACCCATGATTATTACTCTTGAGGATGTCGTGGTGGCTCCCAAAGTGCTCCCAAAATTTTGGTGCCATGGAAAGCGGTTGTGTGTGACAAAGACAAAGACAAAGACAAAGCACGTGTGCTATAGCCCATAGGATGATATAACAGCAAACCGAAAGCTTTTCTGTTTTCCAATGGACAGGAAAGGCCAGCTACTCCACTTTCTTGAGAAGGAAAAAAGCTTGTAAGCCGACACCTATCTTTCCCTGCAATGTTTATAAATTGACTCGAATCATCATCGCTGCAGACTATTTGGCCGCTAATTGTCAAACCTAGCTAGGGCACGCTGATTCTCTAGCTAGGTCTAGAGCGCTTTGAGAGTGGCTCAAGGATTTTTGTCATGTCCCCTGCAAGAAATGTTTCTCTGGATGCAGAGAGTGCAGCTAATACTGAAACATGCATGATTGGAAGGGACAAAATCGAACTTTGGCAGTCAGTGGCGTATATACTCCAGTATATAGTTCATCGTTATTAGACAATGCCATATGAAATGTAGGTATCTTATGGAGGACGTCTGGTCCTTATTAATTCGGTCCTTTCGAGCCTTCCTTTGTATATGTTGTCTTTCTTTGAAATACCTAGGGAGGTTTTAAAAAAGGTGGATTATCTAAGGTCTAGATTCTTTTGGCAGTCTGATCAACAAAAGAAAAAATTCAGATTAGCTAAGTGGAGTATTCTTTGCCAGCCCAAGGATATTGGTGGTTTGGGGATTAAGAATATTGACATTCAGAATAAATGCTTGCTAAGCAAATGGCTGTTTAAGCTGTTAAATGAGGAGGGTATGTGGCAACAGATTTTAAGAAGGAAATACTTAGGTAACAAGACGAGGCAGGTAATTAGGAAACCAGGAGATTCGCACTTTTGGTCAGGCTTAATGAAAGTTAAAAACCCTTTTCTAGCGAATGGAACGTTTAAAGTCAATAACGGACAAGCAACTAGATTTTGGGAAGATAAGTGGCTGGGGAATTTTACACTCCAGCACAAATACCCGAGTCTATATAATATTGTTCGACATAAAAATGTGAAAGTAGCTACGGTGCTTGAGACTGTCCCGCTAAATGTATCCTTTCGCAGGGGATTGCATGGAGATAACTTGGGACGGTGGTATTCGCTAGTTAACAGGGTAGTGGGCCTTTCATTAAACCAATCAAAAGACACTTTCAGTTGGAGCCTTCACCAAAACGGGAAGTTCTCCTCTCACTCGATGTATGCAACCTTGATTGAGAGGGGAATACACCGTCAAGAGTCTCTCATCTGGAAACTTAAAGTACCACTAAAAATTAAGATATTCTGCTGGTTCCTAACACGGGGGGTGATCTTGACAAAAGACAACCTAATCAAAAGAAACTGGGTAGGATCAAAAAAGTGTATGTTTTGTTCTCATGACGAGACCATCCAACATCTTTTCTTCGATTGTCACTATGCTAGATTTCTTTGGCGAACGATTTTCTTTACCTTTGGTATTAGAGAACCAACTAGCATACAGGATATGGGATCCTCCTGGTTGCAGGAGTTCGATAAAGAAACAAAGGCAAAGATTTATGTTGGTGCCATAGCAATCTGCTGGGCGTTGTGGCTAAGTCGAAATGATGTGGTTTTTGATAAGAAGCCTATTATAACTTACTTGCAGGTACTCTTTCGAGGGACTTATTGGTGTCGGTTCTGGGGGCTTCTCCAAAGGCGTGAAGAGGACATCGTAAGGATCAAAGTTGCCTGCAGGACCCTGGAAGTCTCAATGATGCAAATCTTCGCCAAGCACGGTTGGAGCTTTAGAAATAGAATAACTAGTGGCTAGTTATTCCAATCCCAACTGCGCTTGGGTCTTTTTGCCGCTTGTGGCTTCTTTTATTTTCTGGCAGTACTACTGTTTTTTGGACGGCCGTCATCTTTGATGTAGGCCGGGAACCTTTTTCCCATTATCTAAAAAAAGGTAATTTAGATGGATCATGGATGGTATGGTAATGGCATGTAATCCAAAGTAAAACAAAGATATACCAAACCTCTGGACCTTTGCCTTTTCTTTTCCATCCAAGATCATGTGGTGGTGTAGTTGCTTTTCGAGGAGAAAGGACAATGGATAAAGCAGAGTTGCTTGGGACAGTAGCGTACTGAACAGTTGAAGTTTGTTGGCGAAGCATTACTGGAGAACTGGTGGAGAGCGCGCGTTTGCTACCAAGTATATTGAGGCAATACTGTAGAAATAGAACACTCCAAGATCTGGGTTTAAGAAAATCTAGGCTGAACCACTCTAGGAACATTACAGATTACAGCATTTGTGGGATCCAAGATGTAGTGCTGTTGAATTTAAGCAGGTACTTGCTGGTCATTTGCCGGTTCCTTCTGTACACGCGTTTCATAGAGATTGGTGAGGGGCTTGAGGGCCGACAACGATTTGGGTCATACACCAACAAAGGCTACCACACGTGTGATTGCAAACAACCTTACTCCCTCTGGTTCCAAAATTCTTGCGTTTAAGGCATTCGAGTTGTGGATGGTAAGTTGGTAACTCTCGACGTGTTAGCTCTTGCTTGAAACTGTAGACAGGTTCAGCCCGCTTCCCAGACTATTGGAACTCGATGTCAAACAAGTGATTTTACGGTGTGATTGGTGAGCAAAACAAGCTATTGGGATTGCGAAACAACTCCTTAAATTTAGACCAAATAGATATATTTATGAAGTTGGTATATTTAGTGACATCATTTAAATAACAGTTGAAGCATGATTTTTAGTTACTAACACCCTAAATTAAAGTTATATTTGAATGCACTTGTTAGAAGCCAAAAATACCTAGCGGACGGTCCGGCCATGAGGCCGGACGGTCCGCGGTCCGGACTGTCCGTGGTGGTGGCGCGGATGGTCCGCGCGTGCGCAGAGTCAGTTAGAGTTCCTAGTTTCTCGCGGGATTTGTTACCTAAAACCGCGGGATTAACTTGGAAATCAGTTGGAAGCGGATCCAGACCTCCCCTTTATATAGATGAAGGGCTACGGCCGATTGAACCCCCAACAATCGATGAAATCCAGTTTATTACTCGTTTTTACCTTATGCATTAGGAGTAGTTCTAGTTTAGCCCTAGTTTAGTATTCCAATCCCCAAATTCTCCGCTTCTCTTCGACTCTACGTCGATTAGAGGAGTTTAGGTCGGTCTATCCGAGCCTAGACACCACCTAGGATCTCTCCCCGACGGGGTCCCTCCCGGGAGCGAGATCTAGGCGCCGCTGGCGATCTTTCGCCGCCCCTGCGCACGCGCAGACCGTCTGGCTTCAGGGCGCGGACCGTCCGACCGTCAGGCAGGGAACGCCAGCCCTGCGCCAGACCGCGGACCGTCCGCGCCTGTGCAGAGAGCACCGCCGCCGGTTCTTGTTGAGTGTTTGGCGCCCGAAAAAGGTGTCAACATTACTAGATTTGATAGTTAGGTGCTAAAATTAGCCAGACATCCAAACAACTTAATTGATTGTTCAACTATTGACTACTTTTATCAAATCAGTTAATAGTTAGCTAACTATTCGTTAGATGAAATGAAACACTCTAACTCTCAGTGCTAGTTTCAGCCAATTACGTAGATTTGGAAATAGTGCACACACGGTTTCATCCCAAAAAAAAGCTCATCTCCTCTCTCTCTCTCTGCCACATCATCGTTATTGCCTATATGTGGGGGATCGGCACGATGGACGAGGTAGTCAGTGTGGCATTGGCACGTACAAGGAACCATATCGAGTTCAGGACAAAAAGCTAAAGGACGATAGTCAGTTGATAGAGATCAAAATAGCCTTTCCACCTATACACGCTCGGCCCAGTTCCGTATCTTTTCGTCCGAGTAAGGCACATGGGCCAAAACCTAGGCTGGGGGACACAGGGGCCCATGAACAACACACTGCTGTTTCCCTTAACTAACTGGAAGTCACTGACCTAGTGACCTGACCTGGTCCGCGGGCCCAGACCACCTAACGTCCTATCCTAGCTAATCTAGCTTCCGCAACGACACGATCCGATCTCACTTTCCTCTACCCCTTTTCAGCTTCCCCATACATCATTGCGAGTTTGCGACGTCGTAATCCGTTGAGCTGTCAAAAACTGAAAAAACCCAAATGCTCCGTCGTGCAAGTACGTTGCTGGAGAGAGCACAGTTAGGTGAGCCATCCCACTTGTTCGGTTGCTTTAAGATTAATAGGATAGACGTGTTACGAATCGAATGGTTGCTTTTAAGATTAATGGGATGAAGATGTCTCATGAATCTAACGGGGCTTAGAGCATCTCCATTTACTTCTTAAAAAAATGCTCCCTAAACTCCGGTTTAGCAAATTTCTAAATATATCTTAGGAACAAAAATAACCTTACTCTCTAATAGTTCAGAACTTTTAGGTTGTTAAATATTTTAAAATTATGCTAACTCGATGCTAAATTCATTATTTATATAACTTAAATTATTTAAAGTACATCACTTGTACACGCGTGAGAACTCGATGTCAAACAAGTGATTTTACGGTCTGATTAGTGAGCAAAACAAGCTATTGAGATTGCCAAACAACTCTCCAAGTCTGGGAACCAAATAGATATATTTATGAAGTTGCTATGTTTAGTGATCTTATTTAAGTAACATTTGAAGCATCATTTTTAGTTACTAACACCCTAAACTAAGGCTGTGTTTGAATACAATAGATCTAATAGTTAGATATTAAAATTAGCAGCATACATCCAAACATCTTAACTGATCGAACATCTTAACTGATTGTTAAACTATTGACTATTTTTAACAAATCAATTAATAGTTAGCCAACTATTCTAATTTTATTAGTAATTTTTGTAGCTACCTGACTATTAGCTCTAATGTATTCAAACATAGACTAAATTTAAGGAGATAGTTGGGCAACTACTGAAGATGCTCTTACTGCTAGGAATATTTTTCCCTAAACGCGAAACTATTTAACTAGATATTGATGCTAGTCCTATGCTGCCAGAATATAGGAGGAGTGTATCTGATCTCTGAACGAGCTGCCGTCTAATCATGTTTATGAAGTGGAACAGTCCGTTCACGTGGCATATGACAGCGACCGTACCTGATCTTCTGCCGGCCCGGACTGCAGTTGCTGCAAAGGATCTGATACCAGAGCACGCAGCCTGACAACTGACAAAGCGGCTGGAGACCGCTAGACACCAAACGTGATCTGCCGCTAGTACAGTAGAGCGTTGTGCAAGGCAGTAACCAAGCGTTAATCCAGCAGGCGGTGAAGAAGAAGGAAGGGCAAAGTACGCAACAGCGACTAGGGCTCCGGTGTGTGCGTACTGTACTGGAGCAGGACCACACCAGCACTGGCGTTGTTCTTGTGCTGCGAACTGATTCGGCGAACCAGCTTTAACCACACCCACGACCCAGCCAAGCAACCAACCACCTTGCGGGCTCCTACCACTGACGCGATCTTGGGATCCAGATCCAAGCGGCATCGCCAAGGCACACAGAAGCTCGGCGATTCCAGCACAGTCCTAGCCACTAATGGCGTCGATGAATGAATGCGTCGAGCAGGAACAGGACGCACCAGCGTGAGGCATTGCGGCACAGCGGTCGCCACCGATGATGAAGATATGCAGATGCCCTACCATATACTCTGCAACGCGTACTGAGACCAGGGCGATCATTCTCCCAACCACAGACGGTTATGATGCTCCAACTCCAACCACAGGAGGCAGGACCGCAGGAGATTAGAAAACACCACCGAATCCACTGGTAAAGATTTCCGAGTTATCATGGCCGTCCTCGTCTCAAAACGACCAAATCAAGCTGTTTCATCAGTATATAAAGAGGAACAAAAGAAAGCAAGCAGAGCAGAGCTTGTCGCTCCCTATCTCATCACCGTAAAATCCTATATGTACATGGCGGCAAGCCATCTAGATAAAAAAGCAACAGAAGAAAGAACTCCAATCACCCCGCACGCCTAATCACTCACTAAGAAGAGAAATCTTGTCGACAGCCTCAGCTCCAAGTACCAGGGATCTTAATCCGCGGGAGACGGGAACGGAAGGGAGGGAGGGGGGAAAAAACTGAAGACGATGATACGCGGTCCATCCAATCGGTAACCGCGCTCACCGGCACCTGGAGATGTCGATCTCGATGAGGCTGTCCTCCTCCAGCTCGATCTCGATCATGCCGTCGTCCGCGTCGCCGCCGCCCCGGACGTAGCCGTCGTCGCTGCCCGAGTCGGGGTCGGAGTCCGAGTCCGAGTCCCACGGCAGTCCCATCTCCTCCGGCAGCCCCCACTCGGCCTCGAACTCCTCGTGGATCACCTCCAGCGCGCGCCCTTTGGCCGCCCACGACGCGAACTCCAGGAGCTCCGGGAACACGGCCCCACGCTCCGGCTCTGGCGGCGGCGGAGGAGGGGGAGGCGGCGGGCACGCGGCCTCTGGAGCCTGCTCCTGCTCCTGCTGCTTCTTCTCCTCCGTCGGCGGCGGGGAGGAAGGAGGAGGGGCGGCGAGAGCGGGAGGCGGCGGCGGCGGCGTGGAGCCGAGGTGGAGGAGGGAGAGGAGCAGGAGCAGGGAGGAGAGCGAGGCCGGGGAGAGCACGAGCAGCAGCACCGGCCGGGGGAGGTAGAGCACGGCGAGGAGCGACGCCGCAGCCGCCGCCGCGAGGAGCGGGTGCTGGTGATGGGGCTGCTGCCGCTGGCCGGCGCCGGCGACGGCAGCGGTCAGCTCTTGCGCGGCCGGCTCCGGCAGGGTGGGAGCGGGAGTGGCCATTTATGGAGGGAGGAGGGTGTGCGGCGGTTAAAGCGCGGCACCCGGCACGCGCGGCGTGTTTTTTTTATATACGAGGGGGAAGCGGACAAGCAGAGGAGATTCGCCGCGAACAAAAGCTCCGGCGGGTTTGGCAGCAGCCAGCGGAGAGAGAAGGTGTTTTGGTGGGCTGGTGGCGTCGATGAACACGAACGGGCGCTACGGGACAGTGGGCTGCTAGTCTGCTACGCAATGGCGTGCGAGTACGACAGGGCGCTTTTTTTCAATATGGTATTTTTATATGTTATTCATTTTTCTTATATAAAAAAAATCTGCGATGTACTCATGGAGTCTCCGGCGGTCCGGCCTTTAGAACCAAGAAGACCCGTGCCGGTCAAAGCGGCGTGGTGTACCGCCGTGATCCCCTCTCGTCAGCAGCGAAGCGAAGTGAAGCGATGATGGGCATTGATGACCGGCCCCCGCAGCAAACGGCGCACCGGCAGCGGCATGTGGCTTCGATCAGACGACGGCTGGACGCCTGCACCTGCACGCGCACGCGCACGAAGGAAGCGACGGGTCGTAACGAACCGGGGCGTGGGGCGTGGCGCGGGCGAGCAAAAGCGGCTGCTGCCGGAGCGGCGCCGAGACCCGAGAAAGCTGGCGAGCAAAAGGCGCATCCCCCCCCTCCCCCCCCCCCCCCCCCCCCCTCCGTTTGCATCATTCACCGGTCGTAGCGCATGCGGGCGCGTGGTAGCCCGGATGGTCGCGAATTCGCGGTCGGTCCGTTGGCAGAACGCATCGTCGTCACGTATCGCGACGCAGGCAGGCTGCATGCAGCGGCGGGCGGTGGCGCCCTGCGCCCAGCAGCAGCAGCAGTAGGATCGCTTGCACTCGAAGGGAAGGCTTTACCTGCCGGGCCGGGACGGCCTAGAAGGCTAGAACCGAGGCATGTGAGTGAGGGGAGGGGTAAACACTTGGTAGCCTCTTCTGTTCTCGAATCTCAACCGAGCGGGGATGGTTTCGAGAGTTCTGCGGTTGCTCGCAGTCGCAGTCGCAGACTCGCAGCAGCCCTCTCTCTCTCTCTCTCTCGTGCGCAAGGAAACAAGCTAGCTTCCACTGTTGACGTGGCCGGTGATTGGGGATCCGGATTTACACACGGTCAAATGAAAACCGCACCATGCGTTAGGTGAGCATCATTTAACCGTGAAACGTGTGGTCGTTTGTTTCACCCGCATGCATTCTGCATTATTACACAACATAAAAAAAGAAGATCAGCAAAAATGCGCAGCGCAGCGCAGCGCTACCAAGGACTCCAGGAGACGCGAGCCCTCCATGGAAAAGGGGATCCGGGACCGAGCGCGGGCGTTGGACTTGGACTGGACCGAACCGACGCCTGGCTGCCGCCTCGCCTCGCTGTTTGTTGCCTTACCTTTTGGCGTGCCAGCATCGTGGCCGGTGGGCCGGTCCCCGCCGGCGGGACAATAATTCAGCAGTTCGATCCGGCGACCGGCAGACTCCGACCCCGCCGCCAGGCGCCCCCGCACGACACCGGAGCCGGCGCGCGGCGGCCTGTGGTGCACTGGTGCTGGGGTGCTGCTGCTATACGGCTGTCAGGGGACAGGAAGGGGACGCTGGCAACAGCTGCGCCAGACGGTGCGGTGCGGGCCTTGCCGTCTCCGTCCGCTGCCACTGCCAGGCCTACTAACCGCGTGGGACGGACGGACGGGCCGACGTGACAGGGCTCTTCCGAGGAAGCTGCCCTGGTCCTGCAACTCTGCAGTGCTGTAGCACGGGGCGGTGGTGGCACACCGGCACTGGCAGTAAAGGCGCCGTGCGTGCCTCCATCCACACCTGGGTCCGGACCGCTCGACTGATCAAATGATTGCACGAAACAGGCGCTGATCGAGTACGGCCTTTGCTAGCTAGTGAGATCCCGGGTTCAAGGAACCATCAGCGTGGACTGTGCTGCTGTGCCTGTTCAAGACGGTGGCACTGGCACCGCCACTCCAACCCAAGCCTCCACCCCGTTTCCGAGATGCAGCAGGCCGTTGATTAGGAGATCATAGTGAATAGCGTACCCTCAGCGTCAGTTCACTTGGTACGCTGCCATCAGCGTCAGTTCTACAAAATTCGCGCATCAAAAACTGATTTGAAGTGTCATCGTTAATTCTGTCCATGCAGATAGTACTGTGTGTTTTGAGTCGTTAACAGCAGAACATGGCCGTGCGCTAGCGACAGGAAAGGCAAAGGTTGTACATTGTGTTCTATACTCGCCGGATTTTGGCCCAGAAATAGTGTTGCTGGGCGCCTGGGCCAAATTGCGATAACAAAAAAAAATCTATTAAGATCCATATGTCGACTGCATGTGTGCTATCCCTTGATAGTGTATGATGTGGATCCCTTTTGAAGTCAACGTACTTTTGGTGACTCCGATGAGCAAGACAACTATTAAGATCCAATCTATAAGTAAATATATCAGATAATGATAAATCTAAATATGAAGAGGATCACACTTTTTAAAGGACATCAACCTTCGAACAACTTTCCGATTAGCTTCAATAGAAGTTTTAAGCCAAGCTTGGCTTTTTTAAGAGAGTTGTACTGAAGATCAACTAAACAAAGTGGTTTAATAACGTGAGCCTAACTTTAATGATGTTGTTGCTTCTACATCCACAACACTAGATATAAATGTTGATGAAGAGGTAATTGATCCTTATCATATATACGCTAATTGTTCTAAGGTGTTGCAAGATTACAGAGTTGCTATTGATAATAATATTATAATTCTCTCAAATATGATTATGTCATGCTTTTACAAATTAGAAAGTAAAACAATAGGCTACGTTGATCTACCGGTTGAAAAATCTGCTCTTAACCAACCTTGATATGCATGGTGTGCCTTATGATTATTACAAAAAATTGTGCAGTAGTTAACAAATCCAGATCGATCTCTTCAGCATATCAAATCACTAAGACCAGCTTAGGTTGATCTAGAACATCTAAGGCAATGGCCAATTTTGCTCCTAACCTGGGTCAAAATTCATCGATGTGGCTAAGAGTTTTACCTTCTTGTCCACAATACAAAGTCCATATAAACTTTTTGCAGCATGCGTACGCATAAGAGAATTGACATCTCTTTGACGATAAATAAAATACAAGATATAAGTACGCATAAGATTAGAGAAGACATCGCGTGTGTTCTTCAATCACAACATTGAAGAACTACGTACGACCATATATCTATAATTACTTAAGACTAGTAATCACGCATCCGAGTATACTATTCCCACTATCTAGGAGCCTCTCTATGACGTGGGCTACAAAAGGCACTAAACTTGTAACCTGAAACTACTAGATACAAGCACGAATAGATCACAAACTGAAAACATGTGGATGTCGTATATTTACATCTAGACCTCGGGGAGCATGCTCTCGTACGACGCCGACAGGTTGACGGCGATTCTCTCTAGGTTCTGGCCCCGCAAGCGTGACTTTGCAGCCCGGTGTTGCTTGGGCGCGCAAGGGCAAGTGTCGTCGCCACCGCCGGCTTCCTCGTCTCTAAAAACGGGCTTCGCCGACGGCGTCGAAAACTTGAAATGCAGCTCCCTAGCATAAATTGTCTGCAAAGATGGAATCGAAATAAGCATTTGTTGGACTTTGACTGGAGCCAGGGGGTGGTTTGGGTCAGCAGAGGTCAGAGGACAAAAGGAGTGATAGGATCAAAATGCTTACTGCTTCCTTGACTTGTTTTGACACTAGGAGAAGGTGCCTCAGATCACTGTAGTTCACCTTACACAAGATTTTTATCTGCAAGATTTTCGACCAAAATGAGATAAGCAACATACATAGGAGAACTATTCTGAACTGAATCGTAATCTGGCGCAGTTACAAAAGTGTCGGCTACATTTTTTTTCCTTGGAATGGATCGTTCCACCTTCGACGCGCGCAAAAGATAGATGGGACTGGACCTAAGAAACAGATCCAAGAGCATTTACCAGTACATCCAGCGGCAGCGACTCAAGGAGGTTGACGGCGTCGTCCATGTGGAAGTGGAAGCGGACGCTTCGCTGCTTGCGCAGGGTGCGTGATGGCGAGTGCGGGGTCCGGGAGCCCGGAGTCGGCGAGACGGCGACTCTCTTCCTCCCGATGATCCTTGTGCTGCTCCTGCAGTTTGAGAAGCTCAAGCTGGTGGCAACTGGCAAGAGACCCCCTTCTTCGCGTTGCCCTGTCCAATTGCCATTTTGCCTTCTGCTTATTATAATTATAAACCCTACTTCTCTGTGTATCTGGCGATTCAAAAAAGATCACCTTAACTAATCGGAGATCTTGCAATGAAGCCTATCTGCATGGGATTGGAGATAGTAATCCACTTCCTGAAAACCAAAAAAAAAAAACTAGATTCACAAATTTCCGGGAAAAAAAAACCGAACCAGAGAGCGAAAAGATAGGGAAGGCGAACAGTGGCAGCCGCCGAAGCGACACAAGCCGACGCAGGAACGGCAATTGGGAAACAGTACTTTAGAAGCAAGATCATGAATCGATCAGCTCTAATCCAATCGCTACCACTGTCTCAGCACAACTAATCAGAGTATCAAACTACCTAAAAAGAACAGGAGACGTCAGCCCCCCCGCCCCCACGGTCACGGCTCTGCGTTCGGCTTCTAAGGGGCGGTGGTCCGGCTCCCGCCTCCGGCCTCGCCGGCTCGCCCCCTTAGGCCCCCTGGCTCCGGTGCCTGAACGGGCTGCCTGTGAAACGGCCACCAGCTTCTCAGGCCGGCGCCAGGCCATCCCCCTGCCAAGTGCCCAGGCCGTGCTGGACGTGTTTGAAGAAAAGAACGCCAAATCGAAAAAAAGGTTTCGGGACCAGGAGGAAAATTCACCTGTTCTTCCGCTGTCAAACCCAAGCTCCTCATGCGCCTCTCGACAGGTGATCAGACAGAACACCTGGGATGTTTGCTGGAGCCTGGAGGACCAAACCTATTCTAGGTAAAATTGGAAAGACCTGACCTCCCCTTCTCCGTTTTTATAGCAACGCTCCTGTTGGCTCCTCTGCAGGGAACCTCCGAACCTATCTAGAACTACAAGGGTCCTCAGCGCAGGGGCCTTTCCAGAAAACTACCCGAACCGCCCCGCACGTCGACGTCTGCGGGGTGGAGAGTGCAGGTCATGGTGTGGCGGCGCTGGCTTTACGGGAATTTTGTTTTCGAATCGGCGTACGGGTTGGCGCGCAACTCGTGCGGGGGCGACGAACGTGTGGGATCGAACGGCGCGAGATGCTGGCGTACCGGGTACGTGGTGCGGTCGTGAGGGTCTGAGGACCAGCCGTTGAACGGGTGGTGGAGGCCGGTCTGACTCGCGGCGTCGCCCACCAGCCGGGAGGGGTTGGTGACGTGGTGGCTGACCGATGACCATGCAGAGAAGTCGGTGGAGGCCGGTCTGACTCGCGGCGTCGCCCACCAGCCGGTTTCGCCATTTTTTAAACTTTTCCGAGGGACATGACATGGGACAACTGGCCTTGAGCTGCGATGCACTGTTATTTCGGAATCGATTGTTTACTCAATTTTTACTCTGCGGCAGTAAAACGACGAGCGAAACGCGGATGCACGGTTGCAGACTTGCAGTCGGCGCTGGACCTGGATTTGGACGCAGCTGCGCGTATGCATGGTCTACGGACGAAGAAGTTTACTGAATGCGTCGTTTCCTTTTATCCATCTGTTTGACTTTATTAACGAAAGCTTGATGCATTGATGTCGATTACTTCTGACAAAATCCAGTTATATATCAATTATCTTCGGAAAGGAATACTTGGAGTGTTCAAGCGTTCGCATTTTTTTTATTTATTATGAGACCTTTTTTTGTGCGTGTGTGGTCCCCCCCCCCCCCCCCCCCCCACCCCCCCCCCTATTCGTGCACCTTTTCAGCCCAGCCTAGCCGCGTCCATGTTTCAGCGTAGGCCCATGATAGGCATCGGCGTCCATAGGCCGCGCCGGTGCGGTCCGTGGTGGAGACGGTGAGACAAAACTCTCTGAATTTGTAACCGTCTGATGATGATCCGATCATCTCAAGTTCTGAACCAGAACGACCTCAGCTTGTTCTCATAAAAGAGAACACTTTTTTAGACTCCCTTTGCTTTCCCTGACTCAATTTGTAACATGTTTTAACGCTAGTTAGAAGTATTAATTATAATCTAATTGCAAAAACCAATTACACTAGGACTAAACGATAATACGGATGTATTAAATCTAATTAGCACATAATTTTTTTTGCGATGCTACCGTAAACATTTGTTGATCGTATATGTATAAATTATACATTTATATTTAATACATTTCTCTTGTTATTATTCTTCAGCTATATAATTATTTTTTTTATAATTAGATTATATTTAATACTCGTAATAGACATTTAAGTGTAGGATGTTTTAGTCCCCGCAAGCAAACACGTCTTAGTTGTCCAATAATGGGAAGAGGCAGGATCTGGACGTAACTGCGCAAATCGTGTGCATGCATGTATCATCACCGTCGTACGTGGACATGTTCAAGTCCACTGCATCTGCACGTGCCTGTGGCACACGACGCCAGCTGCCGCCACGTCATTGCAATAGTGGCGCCAGCGTACGTGGTCGAGCAAGCAGACAAAAGAAGCTCAAGCGGACCGTGGCTGGCTGATCAGAAACAGACGATTCTCCGGTTTCCTCATCCTCCAGCTCCAGGATAGGCCGCCGGTGTGGCTGGTTTTGGTCAGGAAGGGAAGGTTCATGAGGCCGGTAGGCGGTAGGTACTTCCCGAATGGGTGCGGGTGCGGCCGAAACCGACGGCGCACAAGACAGCGGCACAAGCACATCGCCAATTCGCCATGGTGCCCGGAATCCCCGAAAGACAGAGAGCAGGCTGCAGCTGCTGGTGAGAGAACGCCCGACGTGCGCTGAGCCAGCTTAGGCGGCGCCGCAATCTTTGTGATCAATCTGTACTCCATCGCACTACAAATCACTAAAAATATGCGTAAATTAATATTCAATAATAATTAATACTAATGTTCCACTTTAATGTTACGATGTATTTATACTTTAGTACCATATCGAAAGTTTAAGAGACAAATCAATCAACTTAAATAGATAGATCATTAATGCATCTTCTGAGAAGTTCATAAAAAAAAAATAAAGAACTGACACACGCGCGCGCCGTCGACTGGGGCTAGAGATGGCAATGTGTAAAAACCCGCTGGGTATTACTTGCCCAAATCCATACCCGCGAAAAAAAACACACCCGCTAAAAAACTCATACCCATAACGGGTATAAAATTTTGCCCAAACCCATACCCATGCGGGTTTCGGGTACCCAATGGGTTTTCCATACCCACTAACATCAACATAAAAAATAATTCATCATGTAAATGACAATCAATACATTAATAAACTAGGATAAAAGGAACAAGTGATAACTAATTTTAGTTTAAAATTAGTTACATGAAGTTTATTTCAATTATAACATATTCAATTAATAATATTACGAGACATATTTAAATATAAGAAATGTTGATTTTAAGGTGGGTTTTAAAAACCCATGGGTTTGCGGGTGTGGATAGTGGAAGAACAAACCCATACCCACGTACCCGTTGGGTTTCCATTTGAACCCATTAACAAACCAATGGGTAGAGAAATTGACCCAAACCCATACCCTAATAAAGCAAAACCCACCGGATTTTGGGTAGCGGGTACCCGTTGCCATCTCTAACTGGGTCGTGGATCGTGGCTCATGGTAGAGGTGGATGTGGAGGTGGACGCTCACGCGTACAGTCTCTCATACGCATTCCCGTCCAACCTTCTGCATTCACAAAGAGAGTGAGAGAGCAGGCCTCCGAAATCACAAAGAGAGTGGGAGAGCAGGCCTCCGAAATCACCGCGTACATCTGCTTACATCGTTTTTACTGTTGTTTACGGCTTATGTGAGTAGCGATACACAAATGCATATACATGTTGTCACATACAACACACTGGTTTCCTGTATTAAATTAAAACTGATAATGACTAATTCTCTAACACTATACACGTAGGTAATTTTTGTTATCAACCTCTCATTTACGACTAACGTATTAGAGTGTATATATATGAATGAGACTCCAAATATCGTGCTTCGCAATTTTGTCATCCGCATTTTCTCCGAAAAAACGGGACCCACAAAAATGCCGTTTACAGTATTTTCTTCCTTTTTTTCTATTTTCTTTGCATGTATTTGATGCCTGAGTACAGGTAATTGTCCCTCAACTACGTACCAAACGACCACGAGCACCAGAGCCCTAGCCATGAACGCGCACCCGAGTTCGGGCCATAAACACGCGCCCTGAATGCATCGGCGAGTGTGGCTCTCTAGTCTAACCACATGACCGCCTGCCCCATCTGGCCATCTGCAACCTTGACCCTAATAACAAGGATACCAGTAGCAATGAAGAGACTCCCAGTTTCCCGCCGATTCCAGTGGCAAGAAGCACCTCCAGCGAAAATGCGGTGTGGCCGCATGGGTCGATACGAGTGGCCGTGGTGACCACCGAGAAAGAGGAAGAAGCGCGTGGTAGGAGGCGCTGGAGCTGCAGCTGTCCGCGCGCAAGCCATGCGGTCGCGGTCCGGGCTCAAGCCGGTCCCGACTTAGCTTGCTCGGTCGCGCTGGGCGAAGGGGGCTACGGGAAATCAGCCGAGGCGGCTGAAGCCCGGAGACTGTCTGCAGCAATGTACCACCTAAAAACAGTATTTTATATCATATAATGTACTGTTCCTAAAGTATAGTTTAAATATAAACTGCGGCTCTAGAGTCTGCACCTCATGGCTGTTTGATGATGCGTCAAATCTACAAGGGCAGTTACGTCTAGTCAGACACTAAATACAGCAAACAAAAAGAAGAAAACACAATAAATGTCACGGTAATCAAATAGGAGATGTTTTTTCGGAGATAAAAGTCTCGATTTTTTCGGGAATCATTTCAGATGACAAAATATGCAATTGTCTCATTTACAAATGCTAGTACGATGCATTGTAGCTTACGAACCTTCTACATAATTGAACTACGAGTGCAGTTGTTGTGGGCTGAGCTGGTAGCGCAGACGAATGCCGGCTGGTCTCGTGAATCGTGAGGTATGGATAAGAGTGGTAATAAATAACGATTCAAATATTTCTTCACAAAATGGTAGGACATTAAATAAATTTTAGTTTAAAATAAATATAAATAAAAGTCCGATATTAATCGGATCTGATCATTAAGTGTTTGGATGGATGGACGAGGAAGGATGATGATGGATGGGGTGAGATCATTCTAAGTTGACCTACGTTTGGTTTGGAGGTCCAGAGTCAGGATCAAGGAATATTCTTCAAAAATAGTAGATGATGTCATCCCTCAAAAAATAAGGGTCGGGGTCAACCTAGGGAACAGCGGCAGCCGCTAGGGCAGGAGGATTGGGAATCGATGTTGAGGCTTCCACGAACGTTAAACCCCTTGCGATACGCGTGGTCCATGTGCGTGCACAGATAGTCAGTCCTCACTGGCAGCCACGGGATTCTACCAAACCGTTTTGTCACCGGCCGATTCTCGCCACCGGTGTGCAATTAGTTAGAATAATATATCACGCAGCGGAGCATCCGAACCCGTGTGACTGATTACCCTTTGTTGGTCGATCAAATTCATTGGCGCTTCTGCACAAGCTGTAGTACGTACTAGCTTTCGGCTTCCGCAGTCGTCAAAACCAGAACCCAACCCACAGGCCACAGCCACGTACGGGGCAACAATAATGTACCTGCATAAGTCCAGAATACAGCTACTCCGAGATCCAGGGTACCAATTATGCAGCGCCCTTGTTGTCCTGTCGCGCGCACGGAACGCGACCGGTGTAGTAGTCTCTCGCGTAGTATTACGGATGTGGACGGTACCGTCCCTTTCCATCTCAGGCCTTGTTCGATGGAATATAATCCCATCATGGATTTAATCTAGGTATGGATTGGGTGAATCCATATCTCACACCCAATCCCATGGTGTGATTAAATCCATCAACAAATCCATGTGACTTTCAAAGCTAGTTATTCTTTTAATCCATGGATTCTAATGTAAACTTGTGCAATATCTCATGGATTTGTTCCATACGTAATGGGCTATGGATAGAATCCATGTCTTCCATAGTTTAAAAAATTCCCAAACCTTTGGGTTATATTCCATGATGGGTTTAACCGAATAAAAAAAATTAAGTAGTCATGGATTATTTTGGGGCATGGATTGAGGCATGGATTTAATTCCAATCCATGCTAGCGGGATTGGTGTAAACGAACAAAGCCTCACGTGGCGCACTGTTGGCGATCAGATTGGAGGTACTTGGTGGACAGGCGAGCAGAAGTGCGTCTCGAGCACTGGATGGAAAAAAAAAACCACAGAGCATCACACGCCGCCGCTGCTCATATACACACCATCTTTGTTGGTTTTTCAACAAAGAAACACGTTGAAGCAAAGCTTGGCACTTGATTTTTTTTCTTTCTTAAGTCCGTTGGTTTTGGATTAGTTACTCTTAAGTCCCGTTTGTTTCATTTCATTTTGAGGAATTGGAATCTTACTAATAGAATAGGTTATTTTTCTAGAATGTGACATTCCACCACTTTCCAAAATTATCATATAAGCCTATCTCAAATTTATGAGGTGAGAGATGGAAATTGATTCTATAGATTTACATGATATGTTTCTGATGTATAATTTATAGCATACTCTTTTACTTGCTTTGCTATAACATAAATACAGTATATAACTATCTCTCTCAAATAATTTAGAATAATATATAAATATATTATATATATAAATATATAAACTTAATTAGTTTTGTTTAAATTATAATTATTAAAATAAAATTTAATTCCAACGAAACAAACATGTTCGATTTGTCTTGTTTCTAGCTTGCTAGGCGTCACTCGACAGCTCCGCCTGTGGGAGAACCTCCACCTCCCCATCCGCGACTTCTGCCACCAGCGCCCGGCACATCAAGGCCCGTGCTCCAGGAACGATACCAACCGGAGCCTAGGCGATCGTGTGACGTAGAACGAAGCCAGCGATTGTTGACCGAGCTGGCAAGGGCCGGGATGCCTTGTTCTTGTGCCTGGAGCCCTGGACAGTGGATAGGGACATCGTTAGAAGAACCGGCATGGTACGGTGTGCATGCGCATGCATCAAGAGGTTGATGGTGACGATGCGATTCCATCAACCGGTCAAGCTAACAAATAGCACGATCATCCTAGTCCTAGACGTACTGTTACACAGTCTATGCTTGCAATTTTAGTGGGTGCCTAATGTGACCTCTGTTTGTTCGTTTACCACGGCTGTTCTTTCTGTATCCCAGGCTTCACCGCTCCAAGTTGCAAGAACGTACAGATAGAAAAACATATAGTGTTAGGACGGTGGATGAAAAAAAAGGAGACAAAAACTTTAACGTCGAAAAAAGTCTCCCAATGTGCAAGAGAGAAAAAAACACGGAAAAAGCAGATCTGTTATGTGGTGTAGTACATGGTACAAGGGAGCCTATTTATACAGACAAAGAAGATAAAAATAGATTTATATCATCTTATCCAACAAATCTCTCCTTGATGCTAAATCTTTAAAATTGTTTCCCCAAACACCACTAGGGTGCTAAATCTATTATGTGGTGTTAATCTTGCCTTCAGCAACAATATCACGAATGAAGTGGTACTTGATATCAATATGCTTGGTCTTCAATTCATACATGTCATTCTTGGCCAGACAAATAGCACTTTGACTATCACAACAAACCTTAATGATATTGTGAGCAACACCTAGTTCAGAAGGAGGACCTCACATCCAAATAGCTTCTTTAACCCCTTTAGTAGCTGAATTGGGAGACCGATTAATCAAATAACACGCGGTAGATGCAGCTTCTGCCCACAAACCATGCTTATCCCATAAACCAACATTAGAAAACATGCAACGAACACGCTCAACTACCGCCCACAAACCATTCTTATCACATAAACCAACGTTAAAAAGCATGCAACGAACACGCTCCAGAATAGTACGATTCATCCTTTCAGCAACTCCATTCTGCTTAGGAGTACCTAGAACTGTCTTGTGTCTAGCAAGACCATGATCAGCACACAGAAAATTAAACTCACTATTGCAAAATTCCAATCAATTGTCGGTTCTCAATTTCTTGATTTTTCTACCAGTCTGGTTTTCTACCAAAGATTTCCATTGCTTGAATGCAGTAAGAGCATCATTTTTATGCTTCGGAAAATAAATCCAGACTTTGCGAGAGAAATCATCAATAAAAGCGATCATATAATCACAACCTCCAATAGAAGAGTGAGGAGCCCGACCCTAAACATCAGAATGAATATAATCAAGAATACCTTTAGTGCAATGAGTGAATAAAGAGAAACGACTATCTTTTGTTTGCCAAATATATAATGTTCACAAAATTTTAATTTGCCACTATCATTTAAATAAACTCTCTTGTGCAAGAGATGCATAACTTTTTCACTCATATGCCCAACCGCATATGCCAAAGCTTGGTATTTAAAGTGCTGGATGCAATAGAAATAGTTGTGGTACCTGTAAATGTGCAACCTTGCAAATAATAGAGATTATAAGTGTAGTCTTTAACATAACACGGTTGCCTTGAAAAACCTTAAGAACACCATTATCAGCAGAAAATTTGAATCCCATTGCTTCTAAGGTGCCCACAGGAATAATATTTATTTTCATCTTAGGAACATAGCGAACATTAGTAAAGGTCTTGAATATGCCATCATGAACTTGCATATGAATAGAACCAATTCTAGAAATATTCATCACCAATAATAACATCACTATTATGAACATGAGAATAATTAGAAAACTGAAAGGGAAATGTGCCCTTGGGCCATTTCTAAATATTTTGGTGATTTAGTGTCCAACACAAGTGCCTAAGTGTAAAATGGTGGACAAAGTACAAATCAAGGATAAAGGTATGTTTCTCAGACTTAGTACATTGTTTTTTGGACTAATGTATTGTGTCTAAGTGCTGGAAACAGGAAAAATCCAATTGGAAATGTCTTGGATCGAGCAGCCAAGAATCTGCTCAGTCTGGGAGCACCGGACTATCCGGTGGTGCACCGGACAGTGTCCGGTGCGCCAGGCTGGCTCGAGCAAAGTGGCCGCTCTCGGGAATTCGCCGACGACGTACGGCTAAAATTCACCGGACTGTCCGGTGTGCACCGGACTGTCCGGTGAGCCAACGGTCGGTCGGGTCAACGGTCGGCCGCGCGATCTGCGCGGGACACGTGGCCGAGCCAACGACTAGAAGAGGGCACCGGACTGTCCGGTGTGCACCGGACATGTCCGGTGCGCCAACGGCTCTCTGGCTGCCAACGGTCGGCTGCGCCGTTTAAGGAAAGAAATCGGGCACCGGACAGTGTCCGGTGTGCACCGGACTGTCCGGTGCGCCAGACGACAGAAGGCAAGAATGGCCTTCCAGATTTGCTCTCAACGGCTCCTAGCTGCCTTGGGGCTATAAAAGGGACCCCTAGGCGCATGGAGGAGAAAACCAAGCATCCTTTGAGCATTATTGATCACTCACACTTCATTCTTGCGCACTTGTTCGACATTATAGTGATTTGAGCTCCGTTCTAGTGTGCTAGTCTCTTGAGCTCAAGTCTGGGTTTTGTGTGTGCGTATTCGCTGTGATCTTTGTGTCGTGTGTGAATTGCTAATCCTTCCCTTGCTCCGTGATTCTTTGTGAACATCTTTTGTAAGGGCGAGAGGCTCCAAGCTGTGGAGATTCCTCGCAAGCAGGATTAAGAAAAGCAAAGCAACACCGTGGTATTCAAGTTGGTCTTTGGACCGCTTGAGAGGGGTTGATTACAACCCTCGTCCGTTGGGACGCCACAACGTGGAGTAGGCAAGCGTTGGTCTTGGCCGAACCACGGGGTAACCACTGTGCCATCTCTATGATTGATATCTCTTGGTTATTGTGTTGTGTTGAGATCCTTCTCTAGCCACTTGGCAAATTACTGTGCTAACAATTAACCAAGTTTTGTGGCTTAAGTTTTTGAAGTTCTACAGGATCACCTATTCACCCCCCTCTAGGTGCTCTCAATTGGTATCGGAGCCGTTCTCTTCAAGAAAGGGACTAACCGCCCGAAGAGATGGATCCTAAAGGCAAGGGGATGGTGATCAACGACAAGGAGAAGGAGTCCTTTGTCAACGAGCCCAATGATGACAGGCCCACCGACTCAGGCTCGGGCCACAAAAGAAAAGACGGAAGGAAGAAGAAGACAAGGCGCATCAAAGAAATTGTCTACTACGACAGCGACGAATCTTCCTCCTCCCAAAAGGACGACGACGACTACGATAGACGAAAGACGGTTAACTCAAACTTTTCTTTCGATTATTCGCGCATCCCGCATAGCTCAAATGCTTAATTGCTCCCCATTCCACTTGGCAAGCCCCCTCACTTTGATGGAGAGGACTACGGATTTTGGAGCCACAAAATGCGTACTCACCTGTTTTCTCTCCATCCAAGCATTTGGGAGATTGTGGAAAGTGGAATGAAATTTGATAGCTCGGATAGCCCTGTGTTTATTAATGAACAGATTCATAAAAATGCACAAGCTACTACTGTGTTGCTAGCCTCTTTGTGCAGGGACGAGTATCACAAGGTGAGCGGCTTGGACAATGCCAAGCAGATCTGGGACACCCTCAAGATCTCTCATGAGGGGAACGACGTCACCTTGCTCACCAAAATGGAGTTGGTGGAGGGCGAGCTTGGACGGTTCGCGATGATAAGGGGCGAGGAGCCAACCCAAACATACAACCGGCTCAAGACCCTTATCAACAAAATAAGGAGCTACAGGAGCACGCGATGGACGGACCACGACGTCGTCTGCCTAATGCTAAGGTCATTTACCGTTCTTGATCCTCATTTGGTGAACAATATACGTGAAAATCCCAGGTACACCAAGATGTCGCCCGAAGAAGTTCTTGGGAAGTTCGTAAGCGGGCGAATGATGATCAAGGAGGCAAGATACGTGGACGACGCGTTGAACGGTCCTATTCATGAGCCTCAACCCATTGCTCTCAAGGCAACAAGGAGCAAGGAGGCGCTACCAAGCAAGGTGGCGCAGGTTGAGGCGGCCAGGCTCAATGATGAGGAGATGGCCCTCATCATTAAGCGCTTCAAGATGGCGCTTAAAGGTCGCAAGGGGCAGCCAAGCAAGACCAAAGCCAAGGGGAAGCGCTCATGCTTCAAATGCGGTAAGCTTGGTCATTTTATTGCTAACTGTCCCGACAATGATAGTGATCAGGACCAAGGGAACAAGAGGGAGAAAAAGAAGCATTACAAGAAGGCCAAGGGCGAGGCACATATCGGTAAGGAGTGGGATTCGGATTGTTCCTCCTCCGACTCTGACAATGAAGGACTCGCCGCCACCGCCTTCAACAAGTCATTCCTCTTCCCCAACGAGCGTCACACTTGCCTCATGGCAAGAGAAAAGAAAGTAAGCACTCATACTAGTACTTATGATTCTTCAAGTGAGGATGAGTCTAGTGATGATGATGAGATAGATTACTCATGCTTATTCAAGGGATTAGATAGAACCAAGGTAGACAAAATTAATGAATTAATTGATGCCTTGAATGACAAGAATATGCTTTTAGAAAAACAAGAGGATTTGTTGTACGAAGAACATGATAAAGTTGTAGAAGCACAGAAATCTCTTGCTCTAGAAATTAAGAGGAATGAAATGCTCTCTAGTGAATTATCTTCTTGTCATGAAACTATTGCTACGTTAAAAAGTTTTAATGATGATTTACATGCTAAACTAGAAGTAGCTAATAAATCTAATTCGTGTGTAGAAATTGTTGAAACTTGTAATAGGTGTAAAGATTTTGACATTGATGCTTGTAGTGATCATTTAGTTTCAATTTCCAAATTAAATGAGGAATTAGCTAGTCTTAATGCCCAACTTAAAACTAGCAAGAATGAATTTGACAAGCTAAAATTTGCAAGGGATGCCTACACGATTGGTAGACATCCCTCAATTAAGGATGGACTTGGCTACAAGAGGGAAGCCAAGAACTTGACAAGCCATAAGGCTCCCATCTCCGCCAAGGAGAAAGGGAAGGCCCCTATGGCTAGTAGTGTGCAAAAGAACCATGCCTTTATGTACTATGATAGGAGACAATCTAGAAATGGTTATAGGAGTTGTAATGCATATAATGCCTTTGATTCTCATGCCATGTTTGCTTCTAGTTCTTCTTATGTGCATGATAGAAATGTTGGTAGGAGAAATGTTGTTCATAATATGCCTAGGAGAAATGTTGTTAATGCTCCTAGGAAAGTTAATGAACCTTCTACAATATATCATGCTTTAAATGCTTCGTTTGCTATTTGTAGAAAGGATAGGAAGATAGTTGCTAGAAAATTAGGGGCAAGATGCAAGGGAGACAAAACTTGCATTTGGATCCCTAAGGATATTTGTGCTAACCTTGCAGGACCCAACATGAGTTGGGTACCTAAGACCCAAGCCTAAATTTGCCTTGCAGGTTTATGCATCCGGGGGTTCAAGCTGGATTATCGACAGCGGATGCACAAATCATATGACGGGGGAGAAGAAGATGTTCACCTCCTACGTCAGGAATAAAGATTCCCAAGATTCAATAATATTCGGTGATGGGAATCAAGGCAAGGTAAAAGGGTTAGGTAAAATTTCAATCTCAAATGAGCACTCTATCTCTAATGTGTTTTTAGTAGAGTCTCTTGGATATAATTTGCTATCTGTTAGTCAATTATGCAATATGGGATATAACTGTCTATTTACAAATGTAGATGTGTCTGTCTTTAGAAGATGTGACGGTTCACTAGCTTTTAAAGGTGTACTAGACGGCAAACTTTACTTAGTTGATTTTGCAAAAGAAGAGGCCGGTCTAGATGCATGCTTAATGGCTAAGACTTGCATGGGCTGGTTGTGGCATCGCCGCCTAGCACATGTGGGAATGAAGAACCTCCACAAACTTCTAAAGGGAGAACACGTGATAGGTCTAACCAATGTTCGTTTCGAAAAAGATAGACCTTGTGCAGCTTGTCAAGCAGGTAAACAAGTGGGAGGAGCACATCACAGCAAGAATGTGATGACCACGTCAAGACCTCTGGAGCTGCTGCATATGGACCTCTTCGGACCCGTCGTCTATCTGAGCATAGGAGGAAGTAAGTATGGTCTAGTTATTGTTGATGACTTTTCCCGCTTCACTTGGGTGTTCTTTTTGCAGGATAAGTCTGAAACACAAGGGACCCTCAAGCGCTTCCTAAGGAGAGCTCAAAATGAGTTTGAGCTCAAGGTGAAGAAGATAAGGAGCGACAA
The DNA here is from genome assembly GCF_902167145.1 of Zea mays. Classification (NCBI taxonomy): domain Eukaryota; kingdom Viridiplantae; phylum Streptophyta; class Magnoliopsida; order Poales; family Poaceae; genus Zea; species Zea mays. The sequence continues at coordinate 166,550,201 of NC_050102.1, forward strand.
CGGGTCCGAATCCAAGAACCTTCAAGTGGAGGAGTTCCTTGAGGAGGAAGGGATCAAGCACGAGTTCTCCGCTCCCTACACACCTCAGCAAAATGGTGTGGTAGAGAGGAAGAACAGGACGCTCATAGATATGGCGAGGACTATCCTTGGAGAGTTCAAGACCCCCGAGTGCTTCTGGTCGGAAGCCGTGAACACGGCTTGCCACGCCATCAACAGGGTCTACCTTCACCGCATCCTCAAGAAGACTTCATATGAGCTGCTGACTGGTAACTGAAAGGGAAATGTGCCCTTGGGCCATTTCTAAGTATTTTGGTGATTGAGTGCCAACACAGGTGCTTAAATGTGAATCTATACCCATGGATGGACAAAGTGCAAATCAAGAGTAAAGGTATGTTTCTAAGCCTTAGTACATTGTTTTGAAGACTAATGTATCGTGTCTAAGTGCTTGAAACAGGAGAAATCGAGTCAGAGAAAAGTTGGCTGTGTACAGCCAAAAGGCTGTTCGGTCTAGAGCACCGGACTGTCCGGTGGTGCACCGGACAGTGTCCGGTGGTGCACCGGACAGTGTCCGGTGCGCCAGGCTGCCTCGAGCGAAGTGGCCGCTCTCGGGAATTCACCGACGGCGTACGGCTAAAATTCACCGGACTGTCCGGTGTGCACCGGACTGTCCGGTGAGCCAACGGTCAGCCGGGCCAACGGTCGGCCGCGGAATCCGCGCGCGACACGTGGCCGAGCCAACGGTCGGAAGGGGGCACCGGACTGTCCGGTGTGCACCGGACATGTCCGGTGCGCCAACGGCTCCCAGATCTGCAACGGTCGACTGCGCTGTTTAAGGAAGGAAATCGGGCACCGGACAGTGTCCGGTGTGCACCGGACTGTCCGGTGCGCCCGACGACAGAAGGCAAGGATGGCCTTCCAGATTTGTTCTCAACGGCTCCTAGCTGCCTTGGGGCTATAAAAGGGACCCCTAGGCGCATGGAGAAGGATACCAAGCATTCCTACAACATTCCTAAGCACCAAGACATCGATTCCACGCATTTGGTTCATTGTGATAGCATCTAGAGCTCTTGTTGAGTTGTGGACTCATTGAGTTGTGTTGCGAGCTCTTGTTGCGACTTGTGTGTGTGCTGTTGCTCTGATTTTGAGTCTTGTGTGCGTTGCTAGTTTCTCCCTTACTCCGTATTTCTTTGTGAATCTTAAGTGTAAGGGCGAGAGGCTCCAAGTTATGGAGATTCCTCGCAAACGGGATATTGAAAGACAAAGCAAAACACCGTGGTATTCAAGTTGGTCTTTGGACCACTTGAGAGGGGTTGATTGCAACCCTCGTCCGTTGGGACGCCACAACGTGGAGTAGGCAAGCGTTGGTCTTGGCCGAACCACGGGATAAACCACTGTGTCATCTCTGTGTTTGATCTCTTGTGGTATTGTGTTTTGTTGAGACTCCTTTCTAGCCACTTGGCAATCATTGTGCTAACACTTAACAAGTTTTTGTGGCTATAAGTTTAAGTTTTTACAGGATCACCTATTCACCCCCCCTCTAGGTGCTCTCAATTGGTATCAGAGCCGTTCTCTTCAAGAAAGGGACTAACCGCCCGAAGAGATGGATCCTAAGGGGAAGGGAATCATGATCAACGATAAGGAGAAGGAGTCCTTCGTCAACGAGCCCAAAGATGACAAGCCTACCGACACCGGCTCGGGCCATAGACGGAAGGAAGGGAAGAAGAAGAAGACAAGGCGCATCAAGGAGATCGTCTACTACGACGACAGCGACGAATCTTCCTCTTCCCAAAAGGACAATGACGACAACGACTATGATAAACAAAAGACGGTTAACTCAAACTTTTCTTTTGATTATTCGCGCATTCCGCATAGCTCAAATGCTCATTTGCTCCCCATTCCACTTGGCAAGCCTCCTCACTTTGATGGAGAGGACTACGGATTTTGGAGTCACAAAATGCGTACTCACCTATTTTCTCTCCATCCAAGCATTTGGGAGATTGTGGAAAGTGGAATGAAATTTGATAGCTCAGATAGCCCTTCGTTTATTAATGAACAGATCCATAAAAATGCACAAGCTACTACTGTGTTGCTAGCCTCTTTGTGCAGGGACGAGTATCACAAGGTGAGCGGCTTGGACAATGCCAAGCAGATTTGGGACACCCTCAAGATCTCTCATGAGGGGAATGATGTCACCTTACTCACCAAGATGGAGTTGGTGGAGGGCGAGCTCGGACGATTCGCGATGATAAGGGGCGAGGAGCCGACACAAACATACAACCGGCTCAAGATCCTTATCAACAAAATAAGGAGCTACGGAAGCACGCGATGGACGGATCACGACGTCGTCCGCCTAATGCTAAGGTCATTTACCGTTCTTGATCCTCACTTGGTAAACAATATTCGTGAAAATCCTAGGTACATCAAGATGTCGCCCGAAGAAATTCTTGGAAAATTTGTAAGCGGGCGAATGATGATCAAAGAAGCAAGGTACGTGGACGACGCGTTGAATGGCCCAATCCATGAGCCTCAACCCATTGCTCTCAAGGCAACAAGGAGCAAGGAGGCGCTACCCAGCAAGGTGGCGCAAATTGAGGCGGCCGGTCTTAATGATGAAGAGATGGCCCTCATCATCAAAAGATTCAAGACGGCGCTAAAGGGTCGCAAGGGACAGCCAAGCAAGACTAAGACCAAGGGAAAGCGATCATGCTTCAAATGCGGTAAGCTTGGTCATTTTATTGCTAACTGTCCCGACAATGATAGTGACCAGGAACACGGGAGAAAGAGGGAAAAGAAGAAGCATTACAAGAAGGCCAAGGGCGAGGCACATATCGGAAAGGAGTGGGATTCGGATTGCTCCTCCTCCGACTCCGACAATGAAGGACTCGCCGCCACTGCCTTCAACAAGTCATCTCTCTTCCCCAACGAGCGTCACACATGCCTTATGGCAAGGGAGAAGAAGGTATGTAATCAAAACAATGTCACTTATGATTCTTCCAGTGATGATGAGTCTAGTGATGATGAAATAGATTACTCTAGTTTGTTCAAAGGATTGGATAGAACTAAAATAGATAAAATTAATGAATTGATTGATGCCTTGAATGAAAAAGATAGACTCTTAGAAAAACAAGAGGACCTTTTGTATGAAGAGCATGACAAATTTGTAGAGGCACAAAAATCTTATGCTTTAGAAGTTAAAAGAAATGAAGTGCTTTCTAGTGAACTATCTTCTTGTCATGAAACCATTGCTACTTTAAAGAATGTTAATGATGACTTAAATGCTAAACTAGAAGTAGCTAGTAAATCTAATTCTTGTGTAGAACATGTTGAGATTTGCACTAGGTGTAAAGATTTCGATGTTGATGCTTGTAGCGATCATTTAGTTTCAATTTCCAAATTAACTGAGGAATTGGCTAGTCTTAATGCCCAACTTAAGACTAGCAAGAATGAATTTGATAAACTAAAATTTGCAAGGGATGCCTACACGATCGGTAGACACCCCTCAATTAAGGATGGACTTGGCTTCAAGAGGGAAGCCAAGAACTTAACAAGCCATAAGGCTCCCATTCCCGCTAAAGAGAAAGGGAAGGCCCCTATGGCTACTAGTGCTAAAAAGAACCATGCCTTTTTGTATCATGATAGGAGACAAACTAGAAATGCCTATAGGAGTTATAATGCTTACGATGATTTTTCTCATGCTATGTTTGCTCCTAGTTCTTCATATGTGCATGATAGAAATGTTGGTAGAAGGAATGTTGTTCATAATATGCCTAGGAGAGATGTTGTTAATGTTTCTAGGAAAGTCAATGAACCTTCTACAATATATCATGCTTTGAATGCTTCCTTTGCAATTTGTAGAAAGGATAGAAAGGTGATTGCTAGGAAGTTAGGGGCAAAATGCAAGGGTGATAAAACTTGCATTTGGATCCCTAAGGAAATTGTGACTAACCTTGTAGGACCCAACAAGAGTTGGGTACCTAAGTCCCAAGCCTAAATTTGCCTTGCAGGTTTATGCATCCGGGGGTTCAAGCTGGATTATTGATAGCGGATGCACAAACCATATGACGGGGGAGAAGAAGATGTTCACCTCCTACGTCAAGAATAAGGATTCCCATGATTCAATTATATTCGGTGATGGGAATCAAGGCAAGGTAAAAGGGTTAGGTAAAATTGCAATTTCTAATGAGCACTCTATCTCTAATGTGTTTTTAGTAGAGTCTCTTGGATATAATTTGCTATCTGTTAGTCAATTATGCAACATGGGGTATAACTGTCTATTTACAAATGTAGATGTGTCTGTCTTTAGAAGAAGTGATGGTTCACTAGCTTTTAAGGGTGTATTAGACGGCAAACTTTATTTAGTTGATTTTGCAAAAGAAGAGGCCGGTCTAGATGCATGCTTAATGGCTAAGACTTGCATGGGCTGGCTGTGGCATCGCCGCTTAGCACATGTGGGGATGAAGAACCTCCACAAGCTTCTAAAGGGAGAACACGTGATAGGTCTAACCAATGTTCATTTCGAAAAAGATAGACCTTGTGCAGCTTGTCAAGCAGGGAAACAGGTGGGAGGCTCTCATCACACCAAAAATGTGATGACAACATCAAGACCCCTGGAGCTGCTACATATGGACCTCTTCGGACCCGTCGCCTATCTGAGCATAGGAGGAAGTAAGTATGGTTTAGTTATTGTTGATGACTTTTCCCGCTTCACTTGGGTATTCTTTTTGCAGGATAAGTCTGAAACCCAAGGGACCCTCAAGCGCTTCCTCAGGAGAGCTCAAAATGAGTTTGAGCTCAAGGTGAAGAAGATAAGAAGCGACAACGGGTCCGAGTTCAAGAACCTTCAAGTGGAGGAGTTCCTTGAGGAGGAAGGGATCAAGCACGAGTTCTCCGATCCCTACACACCACAGCAAAATGGTGTGGTAGAGAGGAAGAACAGGACGCTAATCGATATGGCGAGGACGATGCTTGGAGAATTCAAGACCCCCGAGTGTTTCTGGTCGGAAGCCGTGAACACGGCTTGCCACGCCATCAACAGGGTCTACCTTCATCGCCTCCTCAAGAAGACGTCCTATGAGCTTCTAACCGGTAACAAACCCAATGTATCTTACTTTCGTGTATTTGGGAGCAAATGCTACATTCTAGTGAAGAAGGGTAGAAATTCTAAGTTTGCTCCCAAAGCTGTAGAAGGGTTTTTGTTAGGTTATGACTCAAATACAAAGGCGTATAGAGTCTTCAACAAATCATCGGGTTTGGTTGAAGTCTCTAGCGACGTTGTATTTGATGAGACTAATGGCTCTCCAAGAGAGCAAGTTGTTGATTGTGATGATGTAGATGAAGAAGATGTTCCGACGGCAGCTATACGAACCATGGCGTTTGGAGAAGTGCGGCCACAGGAACAAGATCAACCTTCTTCCTCAACAACGGTGCACCCCCCAACTCAAGACGATGAACAGGTTCATCAAAAGGAGGCGTGTGATCAAGGGGGAGCACAAGATGATCACGTGATGGAGGAAGAAGCGCAACCGACACCTCCAACCCAAGTTCGAGCGATGATTCAAAGGGATCATCCTGTCGATCAAATTCTGGGTGATATTAGCAAGGGAGTAACTACTCGATCTCGATTAGTTAATTTTTGTGAGCATTACTCCTTTGTCTCTTCTATTGAGCCTTTCAGGGTAGAAGAGGCCTTGCTAGATCCGGACTGGGTGTTGGCCATGCAGGAGGAACTCAACAACTTCAAGCGCAATGAAGTTTGGACACTGGTGCCTCGTCCCAAGCAAAACATTGTGGGAACCAAGTGGGTGTTCCGCAACAAACAGGACGAGCACGGAGTGGTGACGAGGAACAAGGTTTGACTTGTGGCAAAAGGTTATGCCCAAGTCACAGGTTTGGACTTTGAGGAGACGTTTGCTCCTGTGGCTAGGCTAGAATCAATTCGTATCTTGCTAGCATATGCCGCTCACCATTCTTTCAGGTTGTACCAAATGGATGTGAAGAGCGCTTTCCTCAACGGGCCAATCAAGGAGGAGGTGTACGTGGAGCAACCCCCTGGTTTCGAGGATGAACGGTACCCCGACCATGTGTGTAAGCTCTCTAAGGCGCTCTATGGACTTAAGCAAGCCCCAAGAGCATGGTATGAATGCCTTAGAGACTTTCTAATTGTTAATGCTTTCAAGGTTGGGAAAGCCGATCCAACTCTTTTTACTAAGACATGTGATGGTGATTTGTTTGTGTGCCAAATTTATGTCGATGACATAATATTTGGTTCTACTAACCAAAAGTCTTGTGAAGAGTTTAGCAGGGTGATGACGCAGAAATTCGAGATGTCGATGATGGGCGAGTTGAACTACTTCCTTGGGTTCCAAGTGAAGCAACTCAAGGACGACACCTTCATCTCCCAAACGAAGTACACGCAAGATCTGCTAAAGCGGTTTGGGATGAAGGACGCCAAGCCCGCAAAGACTCCGATGGGGACCGACGGACACATCGACCTCAACAAAGGAGGTAAGTCCGTTGATCAAAAAGCATACCGGTCAATGATAGGGTCGTTACTTTATTTATGTGCTAGTAGACCGGATATTATGCTTAGCGTATGCATGTGTGCTAGATTTCAATCCGATCCTAAGGAGTGTCACTTAGTGGCGGTGAAGCGAATTCTAAGATATTTGGTTGCTACGCCTTGCTTCGGGCTCTGGTATCCAAAAGGGTCTACCTTTGACTTGGTTGGATACTCAGATTCCGACTATGCTGGATGTAAGGTCGATAGGAAGAGTACATCGGGGACGTGCCAATTCTTAGGAAGGTCCCTGGTGTCGTGGAACTCTAAGAAACAAACTTCCGTTGCCCTATCCACCGCTGAGGCCGAGTATGTTGCCGCAGGACAGTGTTGCGCGCAACTACTTTGGATGAGGCAAACCCTCCGGGACTTTGGCTACAATCTGAGCAAAGTCCCACTCCTATGTGACAATGAGAATGCTATCCGCATGGCGGAAAATCCTGTTGAGCACAGCCGCACAAAGCACATAGACATCCGGCATCACTTTTTGAGAGACCACCAGCAAAAGGGAGATATCGAAGTGTTTCATGTTAGCACCGAGAACCAGCTAGCCGATATCTTTACCAAGCCTCTAGATGAGAAGACCTTTTGCAGGTTGCGTAGTGAGCTAAATGTCTTAGATTCGCGGAACTTGGATTGATTTGTAGCATACATGTGTTTATGCCTTTGATCATATTCCTTATGCATTTTGTTGCTTAATAATGGTGCTCAAGTTGTACAAACACTCCCTGGACCTCACAAGTCCGTTGCAAAGTGATGCACATGTTTAGGGGGAGATGTGTTACAACTTGACCCTTTGAGACTAACCCTGTGCTTGAGTTTGATGCTTTAGTCTTAAAGAAGGATTGAAAGGGAAAAGGTGGACTTGGACCATGCAAGACTTCCACTGCACTCCGATGAAAAGAGTAACTTTTCCAAGTTCATCTTTATACTCTTATTGCCTATTTGCTCTTAGTTGAAGATTTTGGTGAGGCAATGGGGTTAAAGGGCCAAGATTGATCCCGTTTTGGTGCTTGATGCCAAAGGGGGAGAAAATAAAGGCCAAAGTGATAAATGGATCAGCTACCACTTGAGAGTTTTTGAAAACAGTAGAATAGAGCTTTTGGTTTGTCAAATCTCTTTTGTTGTCTCTTTTGTCAAAAGTTGGCCTCTTGTGGGGAGAAGTGTTGATTATGGGAAAAAGGGGGAGTTTTTTGAAATCTTTCTTTTGGAATGACTCTCTTTATGCTTCAACATGTGTGTTTGACTTAGAGATAGAGATTTGAGTTTGATTTGCAAAAACAAACCAAGTGGTGGCAAAGGATGATCCATATATGCCAAAATTGAATCAAAATAAATTTGAGTTTTATTTGAAGTGATATTGCACTTGTTCTAGTTGCTTTATGTTGTGTTGGCATAAATCACCAAAAAGGGGGAGATTGAAAGGGAAATGTGCCCTTGGGCCATTTCTAAGTATTTTGGTGATTGAGTGCCAACACAGGTGCTTAAATGTGAATCTATACCCATGGATGGACAAAGTGCAAATCAAGAGTAAAGGTATGTTTCTAAGCCTTAGTACATTGTTTTGAAGACTAATGTATCGTGTCTAAGTGCTTGAAACAGGAGAAATCGAGTCAGAGAAAAGTTGGCTGTGTACAGGCAAAAGGCTGTTCGGTCTGGAGCACCGGACTGTCCGGTGGTGCACCGGACAGTGTCCGGTGCGCCAGGCTGCCTCGAGCGAAGTGGCCGCTCTCGGGAATTCACCGACGGCGTACGACTAAAATTCACCGGACTGTCCGGTGTGCACCGGACTGTCCGGTGAGCCAACGGTCAGCCGGGCCAACGGTCGGCCGCGGAATCCGCGCGCGACACGTGGCCGAGCCAACGGTCGGAAGGGGGCACCGGACTGTCCGGTGTGCACCGGACATGTCCGGTGCGCCAACGGCTCCCAGATCTGCAACGGTCGACTGCGCTGTTTAAGGAAGGAAATCGGGCACCGGACAGTGTCCGGTGTGCACCGGACTGTCCGGTGCGCCCGACGACAGAAGGCAAGTATGGCCTTCCAGATTTGTTCTCAATGGCTCCTAGCTGCCTTGGGGCTATAAAAGGGACCCCTAGGCGCATGGAGAAGGATACCAAGCATTCCTACAACATTCCTAAGCACCAAGACATCGATTCCACGCATTTGGTTCATTGTGATAGCATCTAGAGCTCTTGTTGAGTTGTGGACTCATTGAGTTGTGTTGCGACTTGTGTGCGTGCTGTTGCTCTGATTTTGAGTCTTGTGTGCATTGCTAGTTTCTCCCTTACTCCGTATTTCTTTGTGAATCTTAAGGGCTTGTTCGTTTTGAAGTGGATTGAGGGGGATTGGAGGGGATTAAATCCCCTCCTATACAAATTTGTATAGGAGAGGATTTAATCCCCTCCAATCCCCCTCAATCCACTCCAAAACGAACAAGCCCTAAGTGTAAGGGCGAGAGGCTCCAAGTTGTGGAGATTCCTCGCAAACGGGATATTGAAAGACAAAGCAAAACACCGTGGTATTCAAGTTGGTCTTTGGACCACTTGAGAGGGGTTGATTGCAACCCTCGTCCGTTGGGACGCCACAACGTGGAGTAGGCAAGCGTTGGTCTTGGCCGAACCACGGGATAAACCACTGTGTCATCTCTGTGTTTGATCTCTTGTGGTATTGTGTTTTGTTGAGACTCCTTTCTAGCCACTTGGCAATCATTGTGCTAACACTTAACAAGTTTTTGTGGCTATAAGTTTAAGTTTTTACAGGATCACCTATTCACCCCCCCTCTAGGTGCTCTCAGTAACAAACCCAATGTATCGTACTTTCGTGTTTTTGGGAGTAAATGCTACGTTCTAGTGAAGAAGGGTAGGAATTCCAAATTTGCTCCCAAAGCCGTAGAAGGGTTTTTATTAGGTTATGATTCAAATACAAAGGCGTATAGGGTCTTCAACAAATCATCGGGTTTGGTTGAAGTCTCTAGCGACGTTGTATTTGATGAGACTAATGGCTCTCCAAGAGAGCAAGTTGTTGATCTTGATGATGTAGATGAAGAAGACGTTCCAACGACCGCGATACGCACCATGGCGATTGGAGATGTACGGCCTCAGGAACATTTGGAGCAAGATCAACCGTCTTCCTCAACTATGGTGCATCCCCCAACCCAGGATGACGAACAGGTACCTCAAGTGGAGGTGCATGATCAAGGGGGAGCACAGGATGTTCAAGAGGAAGAAGCACCTCAGGCACCTCCAACCCAAGTTCGAGCGACGATTCAAAGGGATCATCCCGTCGACCAGATATTGGGTGATATTAGCAAGGGAGTAACTACTCGTTCAAGATTAGTTAATTTTTGTGAGCATTACTCTTTTGTCTCTTCTATTGAGCCTTTCAGGGTAGAAGAGGCCTTGCTAGATCCGGACTGGGTGTTGGCCATGCAGGAGGAGCTCAACAACTTCAAGCGCAATGAAGTTTGGACACTGGTGCCTCGTCCCAAGCAAAATGTTGTGGGAACCAAGTGGGTGTTCCGCAACAAACAGGACGAGCACGGGGTGGTGACGAGGAACAAGGCTCGACTTGTGGCAAAAGGGTATGCCCAAGTCGCAGGTTTGGACTTTGAGGAGACTTTTGCTCCTGTGGCTAGGCTAGAATCAATTCGTATCTTGCTAGCATATGCCGCTCACCATTCTTTCAGATTGTACCAAATGGATGTGAAGAGCGCTTTCCTCAACGGGCCGATCAAGGAGGAGGTGTACGTGGAGCAACCCCCTGGCTTCGAGGATGAACGGTACCCCGACCACATGTGTAAGCTCTCTAAGGCGCTCTATGGACTTAAGCAAGCCCCAAGAGCATGGTATGAATGCCTTAGAGACTTTTTAATTGCTAATGCTTTCAAGGTTGGGAAAGCCGATCCAACTCTTTTTACTAAGACTTGCGATGGTGATCTTTTTGTGTGCCAAATTTATGTCGATGACATAATATTTGGTTCTACTAACCAAAAGTCTTGTGAAGAGTTTAGCAGGGTGATGACGCAGAAATTCGAGATGTCGATGATGGGCGAGTTGAACTACTTCCTTGGGTTCCAAGTGAAGCAACTCAAGGACGGCACCTTCATCTCCCAAACGAAGTACACGCAAGATTTGCTAAAGAGGTTTGGGATGAAGGAAGCCAAGCCCGCAAAAACGCCGATGGGAACCGACGGACACACCGACCTCAACAAAGGAGGTAAGTCCGTTGATCAAAAAGCATACCGGTCCATGATAGGTTCTTTGCTTTATTTATGTGCTAGTAGACCGGATATTATGCTTAGCGTATGCATGTGTGCTAGATTTCAATCCGATCCTAAGGAGTGTCACTTAGTGGCTGTGATGCGAATTCTTAGATATTTAGTCGCTACGCCTTGCTTCGGGATCTGGTATCCAAAGGGGTCTAACTTTGACTTGATTGGGTACTCGGATTCCGACTATGCTGGATGTAAGGTCGATAGGAAGAGTACATCGGGGACGTGCCAATTCTTAGGAAGGTCCCTGGTGTCATGGAACTCTAAGAAACAAACCTCCGTTGCCCTATCCACCGCTGAGGCCGAGTACGTTGCTGCAGGACAGTGTTGTGCGCAACTACTTTGGATGAGGCAAACCCTCAGGGACTTTGGCTACAATCTGAGCAAAGTCCCACTCCTATGTGACAATGAGAGTGCTATCCGAATAGCGGAAAATCCTGTTGAGCACAGCCGCACAAAGCACATTGACATCCGACATCACTTTTTGAGAGACCACCAGCAAAAGGGGGATATCGAAGTGTTTCATGTTAGCACCGAGAACCAGCTAGCCGATATCTTTACCAAACCTCTAGATGAGAAGACCTTTTGCAGGCTGCGTAGTGAGCTCAATATCTTAGATTCGCGGAACTTGGATTGAAATGTAGCATACATGTGTTTATGCCTTTGATCATGTTCATTCTGCATCTTGTTGCTTATTGTGGTGCTCAAGTTGTATAAACACTCCCTGGACCTCACAAGTCCTGTTTGCAAGTGATGCACATATTTAGGGGGAGCTGTGCTACAACTTGACCCTTTGAAACTAACCATGTACTTGAGTTTGGTTGTTTTAGTCTCCAAGGAGAATTGAAAGGGAAAAGGTGGACTTGGACCATGCAAGACTTCCACTGCACTCCGATGAAAAGAGTAACTTCTCCAAGTTCATCTTTATACTCTTATTGCCTTTGTGTTCTTATTTGAAGATTTTGGTGAGGCAATAGGGTTGAAGGGCCAAGATTGATCCCGTTTTGGTGCTTGATGCCAAAGGGGGAGAAAATAAAGGCCAAAGCAATAGATGGATCAGCTATCACTTGAGAAATTTTGAAAATAGTAGAATAGAGCTTTTTTGTTCGGTCAAAACTCTTTTACTGTCTATCCTGTCAAAAGTTGGCTTCTTGTGGGGAGAAATGCTGATTATGGGAAAAAGGGGAGTTTTTGAAATCTTGAATCAATTTCTCTTGGAACAACTCTCTTTATGTCTCAACATATGTGTTTGACTTAGAGATAGAAATTTGAGTTTGATTTGCAAAAACAAACCAAGTGGTGGCAAAGAGTGATCCATATATGTCAAATTTGAATCAAACCAATTTGAGTTCTTATTTGAATTGATTTTGTATTTGTTCTACTTGCTTCATATTATGTTGGCATAAATCACCAAAAAGGGGGAGATTGAAAGGGAAATGTGCCCTTAGGCCATTTCTAAATATTTTGGTGATTTAGTGTCCAACACAAGTGCCTAAGTGTAAAATGGTGGACAAAGTACAAATCAAGGATAAAGGTATGTTTCTCAGACTTAGTACATTGTTTTTTGGACTAATGTATTGTGTCTAAGTGCTGGAAACAGGAAAAATCCAATTGGAAATGTCTTGGATCGAGCAGACAAGAATCTGCTCAGTCTGGGAGCACCGGACTGTCCGGTGGTGCACCGGACAGTGTCCGGTGCGCCAGGCTGGCTCGAGCGAAGTGGCCGCTCTCGGGAATTCGCCGACGACGTACGGCTAAAATTCACCGGACTGTCCGGTGTGCACCGGACTGTCCGGTGAGCCAACGGTCGGTCGGGCCAACGGTCGGCCGCGCGATCTGCGCGGGACACGTGGCCGAGCCAACGGCTAGAAGAGGGCACCAGACTGTCCGGTGTGCACCGGACATGTCCGGTGCGCCAACGGCTCTCTGGCTGCCAACGGTCGGCTGCGCCGTTTAAGGAAAGAAATCGGGCACCGGACAGTGTCCGGTGTGCACCGGACTGTCCGGTGCGCCAGACGACAGAAGGCAAGAATGGCCTTCCAGATTTGCTCTCAACGGCTCCTAGCTGCCTTGGGGCTATAAAAGGGACCCCTAGGCGCATGGAGGAGAAAACCAAGCATCCTTTGAGCATTATTGATCACTCACACTTCATTCTTGCGCACTTGTTCGACATTCTAGTGATTTGAGCTCCGTTCTAGTGTGCTAGTCTCTTGAGCTCAAGTCTGGGTTTTGTGTGTGCGTATTCGCTGTGATCTTTGTGTCGTGTGTGAATTGCTAATCCTTCCCTTGCTCCGTGATTCTTTGTGAACATCTTTTGTAAGGGCGAGAGGCTCCAAGCTGTGGAGATTCCTCGCAAGCAGGATTAAGAAAAGCAAAGCAACACCGTGGTATTCAAGTTGGTCTTTGGACCGCTTGAGAGGGGTTGATTGCAACCCTCGTCCATTGGGACGCCACAACGTGGAGTAGGCAAGCGTTGGTCTTGGCCGAACCACGGGGTAACCACTGTGCCATCTCTGTGATTGATATCTCTTGGTTATTGTGTTGTGTTGAGATCCTTCTCTAGTCACTTGGCAAATTACCGTGCTAACAATTAACCAAATTTTGTGGCTTAAGTTTTTGAAGTTCTACAGGATCACCTATTCACCCCCCCTCTAGGTGCTCTCAAAAACCACTCTCGATGTGAGCAAATGTGAAAAGAGCAAGCTAAATCAATAACCCAACTCATACGCTTTTCATCATTAGAAGTGATCATAAGAACTTCTCCACCATCACTATTTTCAACAATACTAGCCTCAACAGATGATTTATCAGATTCCTTTTTTCTTTTCCCTTTCTTCCTCATTTTTCAAGTTAGGACACTAGGAGATCACATGATTATTAGCTTTGCAATAACGACAAAAGGTGTTGGATTTATGATCCCTTGACTTAGACCTTGATTTAGGTTTATTTGAACTGTTCACTTGTCGAGTTCTACCTCGAACAATAAAACCTTCACCCTCAGACTCAAAATGAGAATCAACATCAATATTTTCCTTAGACAATAAATTTGACTTAACATTCTCAAATGTCAATGAAGTATTCTTTCCATAAAGCATAATTTTTTAAAAAGCATAATTTTTTAAAATGCTTAAAAGTAGGGGCAACGAGACTACCAACAAAAGTGCCTTAGCTTAACCATCTATCTTCACATCCAGACTCTCAAGGTCGACACAAATAGAATTAAATTCATTGAGATGTGATTGAATAGATGTACCTTCCGCCATACAAATAGTATAAAGACGCCTTTTGAGACGAAGCTTATTAGCAAGTCTCTTGGTCATGTATATCTCCTTCAATTTCTTCCATAATTCTGCTGCTGCAGACTTTGCATTCACTACTTCGCACAAAACATCAAGAGATAAACTGAGCTGCATGGCCAACAAAGCTTTTTCGTCAAGATCCTCCCATTTATCATCATCCATATCAGCAGGTCGCGCTTGAAACGTCTTTCGCACACATAACTGAGTAAAAACAACATTCATCTGAATCTGCCAAATAGCAAAATTGATTTTGCCATCAAATTTCGGAATATTAAGTTTAGTCAACATTATAATCTGAAATAAAAATCCTAACAAAACATAAATTTGCATGCAATTTAGTGAATACACTTACGGGGCGTTTGGATCTCTTCATTTTAAAGGAATTGGAATTCATTCAATAAAGTAACTTATTTAGTTTGGAATTTGGCATTCCACCACTTTCCAAAGTTCAGATATAAGCCTATCTCAAATTCATAGGGTGGGGGATAGAAAATGATTTTATGCATAATTAGAATTTGTTTCTAATATGTAACTTACATGACACTCTTCGTTCTACTCCTCTATAGTAAAAATGTAGCAAATAAATATATAGGACATCTTGCTAATAATAATATATAAATATATTTTGTATAAAAGTGAATTAGCTTAATTGGTATATGACTAAATTATTATTATTAGAATGGAATTCAATTCCAGTGATCCAAACGGGACGTTAGCGAAAGAATAACAAATCAATTTCTTCTTTGCTCACGCAATCGTGCACAGTAACTTCATGTGATGATGATTTCTTGGCGTGAGAATTCCTGGCCGTGACCACACTGGCACTTCACCTCAAATCGCAGGGGTTATGATAGGACCTATCACGTCAGATTGCAGGGGCTCCAATAGCCCTTGGCGACTCGAGAGACCCGCAGACCAGCGTAGGTCGTGATGAAGCAGGACGCGGGACCCACTGGAGAGTGGAGACAGCCCTGTATGAGCGCGCCACGCAGGAGAATGGAGATGAAACGATGCGGAGATCGATCTGATCTGACAAGACGAATAACCGGCGGCGGCGACTTCCACACGCAACGAAGAATTGGCGGCGGCGGCTGCGAGGAATTGAAAATTGTGTCTAACCACAGCTCTCTATATAACAATTGTTATAATCATGGATGAAAAAAAATAAGACACAGAGTTTAATATGTAAAAAACTCTCCCAACGTGGAGAAAAAAAACCCACATTAAACTCTGTATCTTTTTTTCTCGTCTCGGATCCTAACATATAGAACCAGCAAAACAAGGCGAATTGGCAAACCCAACCCTGCTAGGTACCAAAACTACAGCTTAACGCCCCTGAACAAGCAAGCTGCGAATCTCCTGCTGCCCATATAAATACTGCTTCCGGCACCGTCTCTGACCTGCAGCTTACGAGCATCCAATAGCAGTAGCAGAGACAAAGCGCACACACACACACAATCGTGCCAATGGCCGACACGGCCGACGCCCCGCTCCTGACAAGCCACGGGCAGGCCAAGCAGCTGGCCAAGGCGCCGTCCATCGACGACACCATCGAGACGTACATCGGCGCGACCGGTTCCATGCAGCTGCTCAAGGCCGTCCTGCTGGCATTCGCGTGGGCCTTCGACGCGCAGCAGGTGTTCATCTCCGTGTTCACGGACGCGGAGCCGCAGTGGCACTGCACGGGCGCCTCGGCGTCCTGCAAGCCGGCCGCACCCCCGGCCTCGCCGTGCGCGCTCCCCTCCGGCGCGTGGGCGTGGGACCGGCCGGCCCACACGACGGTGGTCTCCGAGTGGGCGCTCAAGTGCGCCGGCCCGGCGCCGGCGCTCGTCTCGCTCCCGGCGTCGTCCTTCTTCGCCGGCTGCCTGGCGGGCGGGTTCCTGCTCACCACGCTCGCGGACTCGCTCCTCGGGCGCAGGAAGATGCTGCTCACGTCCCTGGTGTCCATGTCCGTCGCCGGCGTGCTCACCGCGTTCGCGCCCAACGTGTGGGCGTACGCCGCGCTGCGGTTCGTGTGCGGGTTCGGCCGGTCCATGGTGGGCACGTGCACGCTGGTCCTGTCCACGGAGCTCGTCGGGAAGAGGTGGCGCGAGACGGTGAGCATGGCCGGCTTCATCTTCTTCACCGTCGGCTTCCTGTCCCTCCCGGCGCTCGGCTACACGTTACGCGAGGCGTCGTGGCGGAGCATGTACCTCTGGACGTCCGTGCCTTCGCTCTGCTACTCCGTCCTGCTCTACTTCCTCGCCCAGGAGTCGCCGCGGTGGCTGCTGGTGCGCGGCAGGAAGCAGGACGCCATGGAGACGCTGCGGCAGATCGCCTCGCTCAATGGCAACAGCATCACGTCCAGCTTCTCCATGCTGCACGCGTGCAACATGCAGGAGGACGACGGGGCCGCCGGCGGAGCCGCCGGCGTGTTCTCCACGATGCGGGCGATGTGGGAGCGGCCGTGGGCGCTGCGGAGGCTGGCGGCGATCATGACCGCCAGCTTCGGCGTCGGCATGGTCTACTACGGCATGCCGCTCAACGTCGGCAGCCTGGGAACCAACCTGTACCTGAGCGTCACGTACAACGCTTTAGCCGAGCTGCCGTCGGCCATCCTGTCGTTGATCTTCATCGGCAGGGTCAACCGGCGGAGCTCTGTCGTCGCGCTTACTGTGGCGGCAGGTGCCTTCAGTCTCGCGTGCGTCGTCATCCCAGAGGGCTCGGCGGCGCGAATGGCGGCCGAGTTGCTCTCCTTCTTCTCGACCATCACGGCGTTCAACCTCATCCTGATCTACTCCATCGAGCTGTTCCCGACGTCCGTGCGCAACTCTGCGGTGGGGCTGGTGCGGCAGGCGCTGGTGCTGGGCGGCGTGGTGGCACCTGTGCTCGTCGCGCTCGGCCGCGAACGGAGCTTCTGGTCCTTCGGCGTGTTCGGGCTCTGCATCGGATGTTTGGGGCTCTTTGCCGCCTGCCTCCCCGAGACGAGGGGGCGGAGCATGTCGGACACCATGGAGGAGGAGGAGCACAAGGAGGCCGCCGCCGCGGCTTGCACCGGCGCAACCGACATTGCCACGAAGGATGATACCGACCTGCTCGTGTAGCGGTGAGATGCTGGTTCGGCGGCGCTGCTAGATATGCCTAGGCTAGGCGCTGTACAGGTACAGCTAGCAGGTCAATCACGAAGCTGTCAGCCTCCATCTATCCGGTCTTGTACCGCTGCCGCCAAGTTGATGCATATAATTCAGAACCAGCTGTGGAGTCCGACTGTCCGAGTGTCTGCATATAGTTCAAAGTCTAGGGCCACATTCACTGAAGCAGATCTCGATGCATATCGGCGAACATTAACTGCTGAAGTGCTGAAGCACATGTACATTGACGAAGCAATACGCCAATACGGAAGTGTCGTTGGCGGCAAAAAAACAAAAAAACAGACAGTACAAAACATGACTTAATTTTTACATACTCCCTCCGATTTTCTATTAGTTATCGTTTAGCACAACGATACGGTCTCCAAAATATAACTCAAAATATAACTTTGACCAATGTTTTTTTGTTAAAATACAAATGAACTCTTAATACATTTATACTTTTATAAAAGTACGTTTTATGACAAATTATTGCATATAAATATTAGGTTCCAAAACTAAATAACAAAATAGTTATTTGTAGTCAAAATTTTATAAGTTTGACTCGAACCTTATACAAAACGACAACTAATAGGACACCGGAGGGAGTAGTTTCTATACTTACCAAATAATATAAATATTACACGTAAAAAACATAATACCAACATATTTTTAAATAATCTTTATTTACTCTTATTATCTTCCCATTACATCTTTTTTATATCTAGATTCCCGTGCAGACATGATTTCTGTCTAATAAACTATTTTGTCAACTACAATGTCACACCACTATTTTGCTTAGTTGACGATCTAATTAACATGGATAGAAACCATCTAGTATTTAAATTGAAAGTGTCTCTAACCGTTCTCATGTAGTCAAGTATGATTGTAGCTAAACTTGATCTAAACCAACCCATATGCCACAACACATTGATGGTTTATTTCTCACATATGCCCTATAACTCGGCCATGGTAGCATAAACAGTGAGATGAGCTAGAGTCGGCGAAGCCAAAACAAGATGTTTTTGGTAGCTCATAGTTGATTTTGAGGAAGAGATAAAAAATAGAGTTGGTCATAATAAGTGAATAATATTGTCAGAGTAATTGTGGTGGTTAGGACTGGGCAAACAAAACTCGTAACCCAATAACCAAACTCGAAATACCCGAACGCAAATCAAAAATACCCGGAACCTGGTTTTTATTTGGGAATTTTGGATGACCACTTGTAAAATCCGAACTTATTTCTAGTTAATTGGGGTAACACCTTTCGGTACCTAAAATAGCCGAAACCCGAATTTTATTTGGTAATTTCGGGTAGTCGCATGTAAAACTCAACTTATTTCGGGTAATTCGGGTACCGCCCAATACCCAAAGTATAACTTTCACTTGTCATGTAATCATATCATTATTAATTATTAATTTTCAGTTATGTATGGTAAACATTAATATTTTCTAATAGATAAAAATGATAAAAAAAGGACCAAGAAGGTACGGCTGAAAACTAATGCACGTACGGCTCGTGCATGCTTCAGTTCGCCTTCCCTCACCATACGATTTGTAGCTCGTGGTAGCTCCTCCAATTAAACAGCAACGATCGAGTTGGAGGGGCGTCGTCGCTCATTCGCTCGACCATATCAACGCTCGAGCCAGCAAGGGGAACCACCGATCGAGATCCCTGGCTGGCTGGTAGATGAGTAAGTCAAGCAAGATCTCTCTTTATTGGCCTATTGGCCCAAACTCTACATGTTGCAGCATTTGTGTGCCGCCAGACCTGCATGAAATTTGCATATATATTTATGTGCATGTATATATTATTATTCACGCTATGATTTTATACTGATTTAGTATGGTGTATGTGTTTTTATAAAGTTGACATAATAATTCGGATAGTTCGGGGTACCTGAATCCTGAACCCGAATTTTCAAGTAATATAAAATCTGTTACAATTTCAGGTAACAATTTTTAAAACTCAAAATTTAAATTATCTGAATTATCTGTTCTGAAAATTTTAAGTAACCAAAGCATCCATCCCTAGTGGTAGTAGTAGTTGTAGCTATATATATTGTACACTGTCTTATCAGTGGTATTCTCGTCCGAAAAGAATACACCTCAGTCTATCAAAACTTTACATCGTGTTTGGTTAGAGGCATTGAACGGTCCGGAGTCATCCGAACCTACATCCGAGCCTAAAACAACGTTTGGTTACTGTCACGGGGGCATCTCGTCCGTCATCCACTCGTTCCGATCTAAAACTAAAACCTAGAAGCTACACATTCCTTGCAAAACAGGCAGACTAACTCATTCCTCCCATCCGAACATGCAACAAGTGAGTCCATGCTGGATCACCTGGTTCTAGACAGGTTTATTCCACAAACCAAACAGTGTGTTAGTCTTCCCTACACCTCTAGCTAGAGGCAGACAGTCCCATAGAGAGAGGTCAGACAGCCACCCTACCTTCCACATACATTACATTACTATTGAAGTGACATCCACTGTTCGTCCACCACTCTAATAATTAACAATCGACAATAATATATATCACTATCGATTGTTTAAAAACCCGGATAGATAATACATCCCTGCAAGTCTAGAACCATCAATGATATTTGGATCACCACGACCAGTTCACATTACTCCTAATTCTAGCCCCAAACTGCCCGTGATAATATCATTACTGTTTCTAGGCTTGATCCAACACACATAGACTACACGAAAAAACTTGATAACTTTCTTATTTGGGAGCAATTGCATGGCTGTCCCAGCTCACGACTCTAACTTTATTTTACTCATGTTTTATGAACTTTGAATCATTGCCCCTCTTTTTTAAAAAAAAGTCAGGTGGCCCTTATTTCGTTATAAGCACATAACAATGTTAACTCAAACCATAAAAATACATCCATACCATTATAATATTGTCCCTCTTATTATCGACTGTTTGGAAAATTGGCCACACTTTGATATAACAACTTAGTGTTTAGTATAAGTATGACATAAATCCAACCATTAATTTTAAAGTCAGTTATTTCAAATTCAAAATTTTCAAATGCTTCGAATTTAATAAAAATAAATTAATTTAACATTAATTTGTTTAATAAAAAACTAATTATAATTTTGACATGATGGATATGGTCCAACTACATAATATAATTTTAGCAACACCTTAATTACATAATATAGTTTTATAAAATAATTTCCAATTTAGGGCCTATTCGTTTTCTTGTCAGTCTATGCTGGAATTGAGTGGATTTAAATTCCAAATAAATCAGAATCTTTCATATTTTTTCAATTTCATTTAATCCACATGAAATATGAATAATTGAACAAGACATTAGTCGACACATGATGTAAGATATGTCCTCACTATTATTTAGGCATCTAATGCCTCCCGTTCCTCCCCTCGGTGGCTCGGTGATTCTTGGTGCCTCTAACTTTGTAGCCATCAGATCGTTTCTCGACTATCCAATTTTCCTTAACCATAATAAAAATCTTCTCGCTCATGGTACTCATGAAGCGGGTGATAGTTACTTGTTCTCTCTTTTTAAATTATAAAAATATTTTAAAATTTCTAGATACATCATTTTTATTATTTGATATATAAATGTATCGTATAATTTGACGAATAATAGGACTAGTATAGGTCACGTAGAGAGAAGAGCAATATGGCATAAAGATTTTCAATTTATTAAGTCTGCTTGATCTAACATTTGTAATAGTGCTCTACAGTTACCTAATGGTTAACTTAATTATCCTTGATACTTAAAAAACGATTTGATGGATCGCACAAAGTGTTTTACCTCGTTAAATAGCTCGTCGCAGTCGTTGTGTATTTTTTTGTGTCAACCTGTAAAGTATAGACTCTAAGGGCTTGTTTGGAACAAAGGGTATTGAAGAGGATTGAGGGGGCTATAATCCCTTGTTATTTAATTTTGAATAGCAAGGGATTATAGCCCCCTCAATCCCTCCAATACTCTTGTTTCCAAACATACCCTAATTTTAGCTCCAGCTTTCCAGTCTAATTGAAATTATTGAATCATTGGATGTATAGGACTTAAGGTGCCGTTTGGTTCACATGTTTGTTTAACTCCAGCCCTAATCAGATATCACACTATAAATTGATGTCGACATATTCAAACTTATTGTCGTGGGTACTCGAACACTACAACACCTACAGTCATTTTCGGCGGCCAGAAGCCGCCGAAAATAAGCCAGTTGCCGCCGAAAATAAGCTATTTTCGGCGGCAACTGGCTTATTTTCGGCGGCTTCTGGCCGCCAAAAAAACCTGGCCGAAAATAAGGCTTTATTTTCGGCGGCCAGGGCCTGGCCGCCGAAAATAGCTTATTTTCGGCGGCTGGCTCCCTGGCCGCCGAAAATAACATATTATTTTCGGCGGCCAGACAGTCAGCCGCCAGAAATAAAAAGTGCCGAAAATAAAATACCTATTTTCGGCGGCCAGAGGGGCCGCCGAAAATTACTAATTTCAGAGCAAAAAAAATTGAAAAAAATGCGAAAAATAACAGAATTTTATACAAAATTCATACAATAACAGAAATTCCATACAATAACAGAAAATTCATACTTGAGTTCACAACATAAAACTTGAGTCCATACAAATATAAAGTCCACAAATAGTCCATACAAACATAAAGTCCACAAATAGTTCATTACAACACAGTGCGGCACAAAGCTAACTTAATCACACATTGGGGTCGTTGGAGTTGTGTCCACTACCTCCAGAAGCCAATAACTGGTCGACGAAGTCGTGTAACGGGTTTGGATCCTAAAAAAAAGATGACATTAATAACAGCATTGGTTACATGTATAACGACTATTCAAACAAATTGTTTCTCAAACTAACCTCTCCTGCATAAGCTCCCTCCCCTGCATAAGCTCCTCCTGGTGCTGGTATGACCGGTGGTGGCGTGTTGTGGCCCATGACCCCGGATCCCTACAAAATCAAGTTTAGTAAAGATTTGACAATTAGGTTGATACAAACGACAAGTCTTAACTAAATTGAATAACCTGAGGTGGAGGTGGAGGTGGCGGAGCATGTAATCCCCACTGAGGCATCGGCGGCTGAAATTGAGGGAAAACAAATGGTTGCTGCTGTGCCTGCTGTGGAAACCAAGACTGTTGCAAATATAATATATTAGTTATAGAACCAATATCGAGCGTGTTGAGAATAAATAAGACACTCACGTTCATTGCTTGTTGCGCCTGTGCGTTGTAAGCAGCCATGTACTCTGATTGCTGTTGGAGAAATGCCATTTGTTGTTGCCGCATCTCTTCACGAAACTTTTCTTGCTGCTCCCTCATAGCTTCCTCCATGCTAGATACATAGCGGCGACTACGGCTGCTACTACCACAGCCCGCCTGCGACGAAGAGCCGCCACGAGAACGCAACTCCGTCGAATCGATAACACCGGTAAACATAGAATATCTTGAAGAACAAGAAAATTAGCTATTCGGTCGTAGTTCCAATATTATTGAAAACAATTCACAAGTTCATACCGTCCATGCGCCTTGCCTCCAAGTGAATGCACAACCTCAGCGTCGATGGTAGGCGCTCCTCGCCAATCGTAGTCTTCTCCATACTTCTTAACCATCTCCTGCCCGTATGTCTCCTGCAATACAATATGAAGGTTCAGCACACATGTAATTTATAGCTATATGGGAAGAAAACATTAATCAAAACAACAACTAACCATACGCTCAACGGCCGCTTGACTACACAGCTCATCGGAGATTTCACTGTTTTTCGCTCGATGCCCTCTCCTATAAACATCGATTGGGCTCGGGACAACTCCAGTTTGAGCCTCCTGCAAATATATGAGTTCAATCCTGTTTCATTTCTGAGTAAAACAGAATACTACATACTCACCATTCGCTTAGCCAACCGAATGTGTCCATCAGCCCCATAGGTATGGTTGACTACGACCTCATCATCGTCCTCGTCCTGCTGATGGCGCTGCCTATGTCGATTTCTGTTTGACTTCTCAATCCACTCGGGCGAAGCCCATATCTCACACAAAGCCTTGTAAGCCTGCGGGCGGTGTTCCATCCATGGAAGAGTTACCTGTATATAAAGCGTTAGCTCAAAATTACATTCACATCTGAATGAGCTGTTAAATTAGATTTTTACCTCCATGTACTGGTCTACAGTCAAGTAGACATCTGAATATTGTCGAAAGTTGTTGATAGAATGACCTCGGCGCTTCATGTACGCGTTCACAACCTGTAGACGAGCATTGGAAAATGCATCCCTGCACACCTTTTTCGCATTTTTCTCTAATACTCGGTCTGCATGCTCTTGAGCCTCAGGTTCCACACGATAGCGTCTCTGTCCAACATCGAAAATAAAATTAGTTCAAAAACAACTAATAAATGTTAGGTTGAAACAACTAATAAATGTTAGTTCGAAAAAATTACCCAAAAGTCGTGCTTGACGGCGCCTTGAGCTGTTCCATATGTAGCATGTGGAGCTAGTGCGAAGTGCGACCAGCTAGTGCAAGGAACCACCACACCTTTCGGGTCGGTGACAATTCCTGGGTTATGTAGACGACAGAGGTTACCTAAGACTTGATTAACCTGTCTATGGTGACCTCGACCGTCAAATGACGTGTCTTCCCATTGGCTGCATGACAAAAACCAAGAAAGTCATGTCATATATATAGTGTAAAATAAACAAATAAGTAAGAACAAAGTGGCCAAACGTGAGTACCTATCACCAACCGGAATGATCAGTACTCGAGCTTCAGATTGTGCAGGCGCTGACGGAGGTAGGACAAAGTGGCCCTTCCGAGTGCCCCTTCGTCGAACGACAGGAGCCTCGGTGGTATCGTCATCCGCCTCAGCATCTATGCCCTCATGGGCCTGCTCGTCCTCCTCGTCATCCTCCTCATGGGCCTGCTCGTCCTCGTCCTCCTCCTCATGGTGTTGCACCTCCTCCTCGTCGTCCTCCTCTTCCTATGCACATGAAATAGAGACACGTAAAAATTTACATAAACATTTACATAAGATCATTTATATAAGTGACTGACAAATAAGATCAATTACATAAACATTTACATCGGTACTCCGTTGTAGAGCGATAGGTGTATCACGTAGTTCTGGCCGAGCGTGTCTCAGCAACGCCTCCTGTCTGCTCTGGCTAGAAGAACTCCCTTGGAAAAGGGAACGTGCACCAGGGAGTATCCTGCTAGCCGCATTAAGAAACCCCCTAGCAGTGCGCTTTGGTTTATTCCTACCACTCATCCTGTTCAATAGAAAAACATTAAATGTATTAGCTCCATAAAATTAAGTGAACTAATAAAAAATCAAATAATACATCACATAATATGAAATTTTGCATTACACATCAAAATTCATCAGAATCACGATCAAGGAGTCTTCTTCGATCCAAAGCTCGCAATGTGGCTTTTTTGTTCCTTGGATTTCGTTTTCGTTTCGGTGCAACACACTCATCAGTAGTGACATCGTTACGGTCTCCGACTAGTGAGTTCAGTGCAACACCCTCATCGATAGTAAAAGTAGTTGGCAATTCTTCTTCTTGATAAACATCATCGGCCTGTTCGTCTTCGAATTGATAACCAGCAGTGCAAGGAGTATGTAAACGTTCCCTAGGGTTCACCTTATGAACTACCCACCATGCTTCAAACTTCGGATTTGGGTACGACATATAGTAGACCTGCTCGCACTGGTGTGCAAGGATAAAATTATCATGGCCTCGAAGTCGTTCCTTGTGCTTTACTTCAGTTATACCATATTGACTTTGTCTAATCCCATTAGTGCTGTCAAACCAATCACATAGAAAGAATACTAATTTCAAAGGTTTGTTCCCTGCAAAATTAAACTCTAGGATGTTTTGAATGATGCCATAATAATTAGTTTCTCTGCCGAGTGCATCGAGTGCCCTAGTCAGAACTCCAGTGTTACGTGTGGCTGCACGAGGACGAGACTTTTCAAATTGGTCTGAACGAAAACGAAAGCCATTCACATCGTATCGACCAAATGTTCTGCAAGTGACCGTCCCATAAGATAGCTGTCTCAAGTCCTCGTGTATGTTAGGAGTCTTTGTGCACTGCAAATAATATACAGTTAAAATGAGCACTTGGGTTGGTCGGTCACAAAGCATTGCTAGATCTCTTCGAGCTTTCAGATTGTCCTTTGTTTTGTCAAAATGCATGCAGGTGTGTATGAGGGCTTCAGCAACATTACTTTCTTGGTGCATGACATCAATGTTGTGCACAAGAATCAATGACGACATATAAGGGAGCTCCCAGAGACCACATATATGTGTCCAGTTGTGGTCCACTCCGAATCCTTCGTACTTGTCCCCCTTTTCATTTAGGACAAGGTTGTTCAGCTGAGCATATATTTCTGCCGCGTTAAGACGTTTAGGCGGACCTTTGGTGACCACAGTGTTCTTTATAAAGTTTTTCTTATCGCTCCTAAAGGGGTGTTTCCTGGGCAACCAGCGTCGATGACAATCGAAGTAAGTGATCTTTCCACCATGAGCAAGACGGAAGCAATCTGTATCTGAACCGCAATATGGACATGTCAATCTACCATGTGTACTCCAACCGGTAAAAATAGCATACGCCATGAAGTCATGCACCGACCACAAATACGCAACTCGAAGTTTGAATATCTGTTTTGTAAAAACATCGTATGCTTCAACACCTTTCCAAAGCTCCTTCAACTCTTCAATCAAGGGTTTTAACATGACATTGAGGTTCTTTCCAGGATAGTCTGGGCCAGGAATGATTAAGCAAAGAAATATAAATTCATATTTCATACAAAGAGAAGGTGGAAGGTTGTATGGAATAACAAAGACGGGCCAACATGAGTATGATGATGCCATTTGACCAAAAGGTGTGAAGCCATCGGTCGCGAGGCCGATTCGAACATTCCTCGGATCAGCTGCAAACTCGGGATCAAACGTGTCGAGAGCCTTCCATGCATCCCCATCTGAAGGGTGCACGATTAGGTCATCGTTATCACGGACACCTTCTTTGTGCCATCGCATGTGCATAGCGGTTTTTTTAGATAGAAACATCCGTTTCACTCGAGGAGTTAGTGGCAAGTAGCGGAGCTGCTTATGTGCAACATCTGTCATCACCTTCTCACCCTCATCATTAACAACTTCCACAAATCTAGATTGTCCACATTTCAGACATTTTTTCTCTTTCGCATGCTCCTTCATAAAAAGCATACAATTATTTTTGCACGCATCAATCTTCTCATAATCCATACCGAGACCTTTGATAATTGTCTTTGATTGGTACATGTCTTTAGGCAACTTATTGGGCTTTGGGAGCACATCTCCTAATAACTTTAAAATCTCATTGTAACAATTGTTCGAGAAAAAGTACTTGGACTTAATGGACATGAGCCGAGTCACAAAAGCGAGTATACTCACATCTGTGTGTTCATGCAACGGCTCTTCAGAGTCTTTTAGTAGTTTAAAAAATCTGGAAACCTCTGGTGTGGCAGGATCCTCGGAGCTTAGGTTGAATTCTGGACGTAGCAAATCTAGCATCTCATGCATCGCATCATCGCCAGCCCAATCATTGTTCTCCTCCTCTTCTACATTCCTGTTGGGTACTACCTCACCATGATGTTCCCACACCTCATATCCGGGCATAAATCCAAACTGACAAAGATCTAGGCTAACTCTTTCCTTATTAAGAAATATACTGTTTTCGTGACGCCTACAAGGGCATCTGATAGTGCCGGTTAAGGACAAGGCGAATACGTGGTCCACAAAATCTTTGGTCTTGGCTACCCACTCATCAGAATGACGTCCATTTCTACTCCAGCCATTGTACATCCATGCACGATCTTCAGCCATGCCTGAGACTGTTAAACCGAACCATATCGTGAAAACATTATTCAACTACGTTAATGGTTTCGGTCCTATATATATGTATAGGCAAGAATAGGTTCTAAACCCACAGCAAGCTAGCAGGACCAAAAAAAATTCGGCAGCATGACCTCGCTGCCACTAAACAATATAAGAATGAACCACATATACCACGTACATATGTTTTTCCTAAACGACATAAATCACATATAATACTAATCAACAAACACATATATAATTAATCAACAAACACATATATATAAACCACTAATACATTAATAAACCACATATTATACAATAAAATATGGCCAAAAATACACAATATAATTTTAAAAACGTACTAAACAATAGTATTAATCAAACGCACTAATCAACAAACACAATTACAACGATATACTAATTTCGGCGGCAATTAAATAAAAGGCCGTCGAAAATAAAAAATAAAATAGACAAAAAATACCTTAATGGACACGGCGGGGGTCCACGGCGCGGCGGGGGTCCACGGCGCGGCGGGGTCGGACCGCGGGCGGCTGGCGGGGGCGGACGACGGGGCCGGTCGGCGACCGTCCACGGCGCGGCGGGGGCGGCGGCCGACGAGGGCGAACCGCGCGCTCGGGCGGCCGGTGGGGGCCGACGGCGGGGGGCGCGGTCGGCCGGTGGGGGCCGACGGCGGGGGCGGTCGGCCGGCGGGGGCCGAGGGCCGGGGCGGCCGGCGAGGGGCGACGGTGGGGCGCGCGGCAGGGGCTAGCGGCGACGGCGGCGGAAGAACGGCCGAGCGCGCGCGGGATCGAGCGGGAGAGAGAAAGACAGAGAACAGAGAAGGAGACACACGGTTTTTAATGTTTAATTTTCGGCGGCCGAGACAGGTAGCCGCCGAAATTAGTACTATTTTCGGCGGCCGAGACAGATAGCCGCCGAAAATAGCACTAATTTCGGCGGCCATCGCTGACCGCCGAAAATTACACGTTATTTTCGGCGGCCAGGGTTCAACCGCCGAAAATAACCCTGGCCGCCGAAAATGATCTACAGTGTTGTTGTGGAACGTGAATCATTACTGTTGTTATTTACGTTACATTTATTGAAGCAAACAACACCTAAGGTGTCGTTTGGTTTACATATTGTTAACGTAATGGGTAATCAATAATGTTATATTATGTTTGTTTAAGTCCAATCGTAATCGTACCACACTAAAAATAGATGTTAACTTATTTAAACCTGTTACCATCATTATTCAAATGTAAATTATTATTATTTATGTTACATTTCGTTAATCAAACGGCACCTAAGAGGCTAAGAGCTAACAGAGGGAGAGTGAAAATTACTGGCTGGATGGGAATCAACTCTAGACAGCTCCTGCTCGATGGACGCCAGCTAGCTCAGCCGTTGTTGCGATCTTGTAGCTGAGGGCGAGCCGGCGAGGTACCTGAGGGGGGGGGGGGGGGGGGGGCAGGAACATGGTGCTCGAACATGATGCTTGTGTTGGGTTGTTGTGTTGTGTGGTGTACTGGTGTGGAGGCATTTTGTCAAAAGATCAGAATAGCATATGTGACTGCGAGGGCATGCATGCATGATGCTTGCAGTTGTGATATCGGGCCGGGGTATTCCTTCATCACATGTTATTTGCAATAACATGTATGTACTATTTAGAATGTATTTGGTTGTACGTATAAGAAGGGATGGAAGAGAACGGTTACAGTTTTTATAATGTTTGTATAATGATTAAGTAGGAGTGAGGTAAACACCGGAGTAATTTTTTGTGGCGACGTGATCCAAAAAATTAAGAGGATGGTGCCGCCCCCAACCTATCCTAATTTGACTTCAAACCAAAAACACACCCTTACATAGCGAAGTTTGAAATGAGAAGTGAGATAGGGAGTAGAACATAAAGGCTAGTAGAGATAGTCTTAGTCCGAGACTATCTACAACATCCTTTTTTTATCTCACCACCGATCTGACTCTCTATTTCTAACTCAGCTATATAAACAATGTAGTATACAGTGTATAGTGTTTTATACGTCTATATACACGTCTTTGCGGGAGATACCTAACATCACATGCGCCAAGGATAAGACGCATACATGCATCATAGCATCAAAGGCAACGAAAAATATCCTGGTGCGCAATTATGCTTGCATAATTAGGACATGTTTGGTTTCCTACCTAAGGCGCCACAATCTGCCTAACCTTAGGCGCTCGAATTGAAGAACTAAGGTTAGGCAGAAAAGTTTGGCACATTGTGGCGTCTTAGGCACCAAACCAAACAACCCCTTAATCTCTCGCTGACGTGTGAATGACTCGGGAAGTGACAAGATCTGCTAGCTAGCTACCCAGTCGATTCGGATCCATCCCGCTCCGCTTCGTCTACTCCGTGTGCAATGTGTGGACGCCGACGGGCCCTTCTTGCCTTGCGAGCCGCGCCACCGTCCGTCGCGCTCAGCTGTACTGCGACCTGTCCATGCCGAGTCAGCAGATTCACGCTCTCGTCATTCCGCGAAGCATCATCATCCACCAATTATTATGAAACTGAAAAAGGCGTGTGTGTTTCGTTGAGGCGTTCTGAATCTCAACTTTTGTTAAAAAACGACGTGTAATATTAAGAATACGAAGAAGTCCCTTCTTGTAAAATTGTAATGTTGGCCACCTTCTTTCAATGGATCACTGGCGAGCTCTGAAAGATTATATGTGTTGCGTTGATTTGATCGACTACTGCATTTTTTGGTATGTACTATGAAGTGTAGTATACAAGGAAAGGTGGTGTTTATACATTATACAGTACTACAATCTATGTAACTACATAATGTGGAGAGAGAAAGAACAACCTGACATTTTTGTCAGGAACACGGGCACTAAGCCACACGTAGTTTAGAGCTAGTTTAGAAATTTAAATCCGTTCCGAGATTCTCGGGATTGAGAATTAGCTCATTTTTCATTCAATCTCTGAGAATTCAGGACGAGGTTGAAATTTTCAAACTAACCCTTAAGAACTAGTTTGGAAACTTAAATCTTCTTCGGAATTTCCGGTAATTGAGGAGAAAATTGTTAAGTAACCCTAGTTAGGGTTATATGGGCAAATACCGACTTTGCCCCTGAGGGGTTTCCTGTCTCTATATAAGGAACATGTACACTCACTCATATGATAGAGATCAGAAAGAGGCCAGAGGCCCAACCCTATATCATGTGTCTAGTGTGTTTCCTCTGTCATGCTTATGGGAAGGGAGACAGGTCCTCTACAGATTCTTGCGTCTCTATTGCTGACGGGAGGGAAGGGAGCGGATTTGGTGATCCGTGGTAACGTAGTTCTCAACACGTTATCAGCACGCTCTACCTCGATGTTGCTGCGGAATCAGATCTGCATCAACTCTTCGTCAAGCCGGCAGGTCTCTTGGCCTAGCCGAACTGTCCTACGCGACAGCCTTCGATTCTCCCTCTATGCACGAGTGGTATGTTTATTGGTTGATCTATTGTTGTGTACGAATTGTGATTCATGCGCCACGAACTGCCATCGACGTAGTGGTGTTACGCCCGCACCAGAGCCACTCACGCTGTTCTGCGTGCCGGCAGCCCCACCCGTGCCCACGAGGCCACGACGGCCACCATGCCCGTCGAACTGAGAGTCATCGTCTGCGTGCCGTAGAAAATGGATCCCACCATTGTCCTTCATGGGTTTGTACACCCGGTCAAAGCGGTTGACTCAAGAAAAAAAAGGCATGAGCTTTATCTACCGCACACCACCCCCTCCTCCTGCATGGTTGCATGCAAGGGCGCCCTCGGCCAAATGCTCATATGGTTTAATTATATATTAAATATTTTAGCCTCAGTATTTAGGTGATTAGAGGTATCATATTATACTAGGTGAGTGCCCGTGCATTACAACGGAAACACATAGTAGTATAGATAACGTATGTACAAATGTGTGTTATATTGCCAAAAGGACGTGAGTTTGAAGTAAATTCTAAGCGAACAAATATGTGAGAAGAGCAAGTACAAAATGACGAGCAAAGCCAGACAAACTAAAACCTAGGGATGATGTTTCTCCGTGCCTCAACATGGTCTAAACCACCTTGTCAACTGATCAACTCAGTGACATGTATCGCCTCGCTATTTGTACAGCTCGATCAAATCAATGATCTGATCCACGCCACAGCCACACCACTGACTCTATGCATGTACTCTGCTAGTAGAGTACTAACAAAAGTAATAAGTAAGCTAAGGCCAGACACTAAACGAACAAAAACCATCCAGCAAGCAACCCCCCGAATAATCACACCAAGCTAAGAACACTTCATTTCGTTCATCTTTCTTTGCTCGTCGTCGTCTTGATCTTGTTGCTGAATCGGCTCTCCTGGTTCCAGCTCATGAGCATGCGGAAGACCCCCTGCCTTTCCTCGCAGGTGGATGTGGATCTCCTCCCGAAGCTGCTGCTACTGCTCTTCCGCTTCTTGCTACCGCGGTTGCTGCTCATGCTGCTCCAGCTCCCGAGCTTGGCCGCCTTCCGGTCACCGCTGCCCGCAGGGGCCACGGCGTCCCTGTCCAGCTCCGGCACCAGTGGTGGCGCCACGCACCGGATAATCAATATGTACAAACGGTAAGCGAAGGCTTAGAAAATTTAAAGCTAACTGTAAAGTAAGTCATCAATGATAGCCACCAGTCAAAGCCGAAAAAAAGAAATATTCAAGTCAGAAATATTGTTGATTCATGGCTAAATAATGAATTTCTAGATGTTCATTTATCAAACCCACACATATTTCATCCAAATTTGGCTACCCAATTTAGGAATTAAATCGTTTCCTTTCTGCATAGGAAACAACAATAGAAAACATCATCTCAAAGAGCTTGAGCTATGCTGCAAGCCTGCAACACTGAGAATTACTACCTCCGGTCACAAAAAACTTGTCACATATGAATTAGATGGTCTTCAATGCATATTTTTTACCACTAATATATTCTTAAAGTTCTTCAAATTTATGACGATTTGCAAATTTTCCAATATAAATACACAGTAGGCTGCATATCTTCAAACTAAATGATTTACGCCAAATATCATCCTAAATGACATGTTTTTGTGACTGGATGGAGAACAACAAATAATTATTGTGGATCCATTGTTCTATCGAGTTCTCTAAGTAGTTATTCATATACCATTTGCATAGTTTGGAATTTTGAATGGCCATATAACTGTTGGGGACAATGTGTTCAAACTAAGTAATGAATGGTACTGCAACTTGCATTTGTTCAAGGAGGATAAGATCAAATCAAGACATCATAACTGTGAAGCAATTTGCTTGTGTTACAAAATCCAGCCCCAGTAGAACATCTAAATAAGCCATAAGGGCAAAAAAAGCTCATCCACATGTAAAACAGCCCAACATATCTAATATACAATTGTTTTTTCTTCCATCCACACATAGATCCATAATAATCGGCCACTTAATGGCAAAACCTAATACATTAAAAACAATAATTAAACTATCAGGAAAACCTCTATATTCAATAATTTCCACACTTTTCTGCACATACATTCTATATAAGTATGAGCTGCTCCAGCTTCTTGGAGCATTTCTAGATGAAAAACAAAAACATAGAAAGTAAATAATGCTGCCTTACCTAAGAAATTCATGAGCATCTTCTTGTTTACCAGGACCAAAGCTACTGCCAATGTCATTCAAATGAGAGAGTATTCCTGTCGGTGACAAGGTTGCACCGTTTGCCCTCCACAATGAGTTTTTAAAATTCACACAGGAAGCACCATCCATTTTGAGAACCTACAGCGCAAGAGGTATTATACAAATACTCAAGCACATAGTGAAAATGTAACGTGACACACATAGTAGTGGAGAATTATAGTTTTTTGCGTGAAGCCCTTCCAAAAGATATGTTGTGAGTGGTCGAGTAAACATCAAACACTGAAAAACAGCATTTGCATAACAACTGCAAAAGAAAGCATGGATTAGACAAAATGAACAACAATATTTCACTAAACTTAAGTCTAGTTAAAACAACTCACTTAGCCTAAGCTCTTGTCCTAGAACTTTTGGACTCAAAGACAACAGATGCAACTGCGTGGTGAATGCTACTGTCTTCAAGCTACCTGGTACTGTTTGTCTGAGAACAATCCTCAACAACAGTGGCATCCTTAGCTCTTTGGTATTCCTTGGAATGATTGCAGAATTCTTTGTTTACAAAACTGCTATGACCATTAATGTTTAGTGAAGAAGAATGAGAGTTACATGGCAATGCCTCATTTAAGTCCTCGGTGGAAGAACCATCTTCAACAAAATTTGCATGTTTGATACTTGATCCCATCTTACTACTGTCAACAGACTGAACGTTTTGAGAAATTTCAACTGTGTTGTTGGACTTATGACCTCCAGGAATCTCTACACTGGAACATACTGCTTTAGAAGGCATATGTTTACTTTTACCATTTGAACTCTTCAAATCATGGTTTGCATCAGAAGTTTCAGATCCTACATCTGGTTTGTTCATTTCAGCAACCTGTTTAACACCAACTGATACATTCTCTTTGGCAGCTCTTCCCACTTCAGCCTTTTCTTCTTCATCATCATGCCTTGTATTAACACTTGGTGGATGGCATTCATCTTTGTGACCTTGTCTCCAGTGGGCTATCTGGCATTTGAAGGAACTGCAAAACATGTGTCATTCAAGTTAAGAAGCTAAGAAAGTCAACATCATTTGCTAACCCACGGATTTCCACACACAAAAATACAAAATACTGCAGCACCATAGAGCTCTGAGCCCCTCGCCCTCCTCCCCAGCATGTTCGCTGCGTGGATCTAAATAAAGGCATACTAAGTTTGCAATAATCAATGAACTCATATCAACAGACATACTCAGTATTGGTAAGCTAAGAAAATATAAATACATATTTTTAGCTCCTCTTTTGTCATAAAAAGGTGTGATATACAATTTAACAACTTATATTTCTCCAATATCTAGGAAAGCATTCTACTCTTTGAAATAATATCGATTTGCTGAAAAACTCAACAAATTTAGAAAGAGAGCACCAGAGAAAAATAGCAATCCTTTCTATCTAGAGATACAAACTATCATTTCTTCTAGAAACAACCATCATAAGGAATTATTATCAACTGAGAAACATTTTTCTTATAGCTAATAACTACAGTGCAAACAAAGAAATTAGTGGTAAAACCGGGTAGAATCGATCAACATAAATGAACAAAGTGCATATGTCAATTGGCCTACTTCTGTACAACAGTGGTGATGTTGAGTGCCCTCAGGGTGATCCTATCCAATAGCTCTGCCACTCACACCAGGACCCGTCAGTTTTTTAAGAGTGATCAGCTGCAATATTCCAACAGGATGAGAAGAAAAACACGAGGAACAAATAATTTTCTAGCAAGTGCATTCATTTAGAAATGGTCAATGATTAGGTATATAGTTGAAACATCTAGATTCCTGGTAACAAAGTAGCCGAGTAATGAAAGGAGCAAAAACATTTATAAGCATTGTGTACAGTTTGAAACACTTGTACAATACAGCTAACAAGGGAACCAAGTAATGAACATTTACTTTAAATAGATTGCTAGTAATTGAAGGCATGCTCAGTTGCTCACCACACCTCTGCTCCTTTTGTGGCGCCAAACAGCACAGGCATTGCAGCAAGCCAAGCCTGTTCATGGCACCAAAAAAATTTGGGGGCAAGTTAACACCTTTTTGTGCATTAATTTGCAAGAGAAGACACAAATTTATAGTACAAAAAATTCACACAGATGTAGATATAAATAAGAAAGCCTAAGAAACATAATGAGCATTTAACTGACATGATCACTACTCATCTTTTAATTCACGGTGATCCCTATTATTGGTGCAAGTGATCTTACCTTCCTGCCTAAGGCCTTGATGATCCTGCAAGTGATCTTACCTTCCTGCTCCTCTTTTCAGCCCTCATCCTTATCTGTACACCTCTGACCCTCCTCACTTTTCAGTCATTGCCTTTACCTTCTTAAAAAATTAAGCTTTTTATCTGCTTTGCCTTATATTGCATATGGCTGCCATTGGTGCTGAACTTGTTGCGCTACTGCTTGGCCCAGGGAGTTGCAACCTGCAGCAACTGCTCCTTATTACTTTGGTGAGTTGGAGGAGGCCCTTATCCATGGCACCCGTACTTCTGTCGATCACGGCATGATCGGAACTGATGTGGACACAGAGCTTAAGAGTATGATTGCCTTGTTTCTCTGCACCTCTCTCCTTTAATCCAAAACCTTAACCACCTGTGGAATCGGCTTCTTTCTTGCTTGCTATCTTTGTTGCCCTCTCTTCCCTACAACTACAACACCACAGTAGATAAGCACAGGGTAGCATGGCTTGGCTTTTGCCTGGCCAAGCATAGAATAAGATTCCTACACTGGTAATCAACTTACGTGTATATAAGATTAGAATAGATATATTTGCAAGCAGAGGCTCTACCAGTAGCAGCTTGAGTATGGATATAGCGCTGGAAAGCACGAGGACTTGATGGCTGATGGAATTATTGGCCCCACTACCCATTCTTGGTTGACATCAAAGACATATTATATGCAGGAATAATCTGCAAACTACGTAGTATTTGATATTAGGAACTGAATCATACCTCAAACTTGCTTGTTCAGTTCTCTGATGACAGCAAAAGAAATGGTATACTTAATTAGGCTTATGGTGTAAATTAAACCAGTACATTTGTTTTGCCTAATGACATCGTCATCTAGATAACTCCAACTACTTTGAAGCACATAACAATTAAAGCTTCGTGCATCAATTATCACCAAACCAATCTACTCCACCAAGACTATCTCCAACACCATCATCCTCATCACTAGAACTTCCCCCTTCCGAAGAAGACTCTAATAAGGTCTTGCTGAGCCACTCATAAGTTTTTCCATTCGAGTCAGAAGGACAACCGGGCGAAGGCTGCCGCTGGTCGCCACCGATTCCGCCATGTGAAACTTCACTGTTTTCTAAGACTGAGTGAGGATTCGCATGGTTTTGTGATGCTGGCACATCTGGATTTAAATCTAGTGCCTACGAAGGAACCTCAACCTGTACAGATCGTTGTGATGGGATTCGTAGTGCTAATGTGGGTAGTGGGGGTGGTGAATGTAGCAGAGAAGTTTATCCTGAGATGTTGTTGCCAGTGATGGCGGCCACCCCTGGCTCTGATAGCTGTACTGGTGGGCTTCATTAGTGAAAGCTCTCTTGTGAGTTTTGGTGTTTGGATGACAACTCAATTAAAGGACTAACAAGTGTACTAAGTGTTGAACAGGTGCCTAAGGTAAAGCTAACAGGGTTCAACACAAGAGAACAAATGTGATGGTCCAAGAACTGGATTATGGATACATAATGGACATCACAAGTAAGATGGACATTGCAAAAGTGATACTCGGGTGCGTAGCTCGGAGACAACTGATCAAGCCAAGGACGGAGGCAAGAAGAGCTTCGAGGTACCAAGTGCACGGGAGAAGGTCAAGGAGGCTGAGGAACCCAAAGCCAAGGGTGAAGAAGAAGGCTTGCAAAGTCAAGGGTGATCGAGTTGAGAACAGCTGCGGCACATCAAGGATCACTACATAAGGACGTTGTAAGGAAAATGGACCCCAGGCCTTTTGGCTAATTGAGTTTTGGTGTTTGATGAACAACACAATCAGTGAACTAATAAGTTTTCTAGTGTTTGTGTTTATAGTTCACAGGATGCGAAGAGAATTGGACCAAGACAATGAGGATGCAACACCTCAAAAGAAGACATAAAAAGGTGCATAGGAGTCCAATACTCAAGAACAAAGAAGCCCGAAGAAATCAGCGAAGAAATCCAAGACGAGGGTTGTCAGCCAGCGCCTGGTGGCGCACCGGACATCGGTGTCCGGTGTGCACCGGACTGTCCGGTGAGGCACCGGACAGTCTGCGTAGAGAGACCGCAGACAGGCGCTCTCTGGCTGTAGCACCGGACTGTCCGGTGTGCCAACGGGCAGACGACAACGGTCGGATCCAACGGTCGACTGCTACAGGCGCCAACGGTCGGCTGACGTGGCGTGCACCGGACATCTACTGTGTAGTGTCCGGTGGTGCACTGGACTGTCCGGTGCACCCGACGACAGAAAGCTGCTGCTTTCTGTCCAACGGCTAGTTGGGGGTGTGGAGGCTATAAATACCACCCCAACCGGCCATTCTCTAGTGTGAGAGCCCAAGCAACATACCAAGGCATATAGTGCACATTTTCAAGAGCTCAAACACCCAAGTGCTTAATAGAATCACTCGGTGATTAGCGTAGGTGCTTTGCGAAGTGCTTAGGTTAGTTAGACCGCTTTAGCGCTTGCTCTAGGTGACCCTAGTTAGTTGAGTGAGTTTTGTAAAACCACACAACCCCTCGACTCTTGCGTGAGCCGTTGTAATTGTACCGAGTGAGGCGAGAGTCTTGCGAGACCGTGACAACCGCGTTTGTGTCACGGCCGCCACCGTGTACCGGAGGGAACGAGGCCCGTGGCGTTTCGGCCGGAAGCTCGATAGTGGAGACGGCGGGGAGCGTCCGAGAGGAGCCGGAAGCGGAGCACCACTTGCGCGTGGAAAAGGCCCGCGGCTCTCTACGGAGTTACTCGACCGTGGTGCTTGGCCCTCGCGTGGGCTTCCCTTTGCGTAGGGGCACCAACGAGGATTAGTCGGGACCTTGCGTGGTTCCGGATACCTCGGTAAAAATACCGGTGTCATCCACGAGAGTTTGCTTCTCTACTTAGCTCTTTACATTCCGCATTTATATTAAGCATTTAAGTTTCAATCTTGTAGTCATACTTATTTAGTGTAGATTGAAACTTAGCCTTTGCGGTAGAGATAGCAACACTTAGACAAAACCTAGTTTGCACATTGTAGTTTTGATTATTTGCATAGGTTTTGCTCTAGGGATTTAATTGTGGCCCAGTTTAGTAAAAGTTTTAGAAGTCCTAATTCACCCCCCTCTTAGGCGTCACCCGTTTCCTACAAGTGGTATCAGAGCTCGGTTTGGCTCATTTGAAACGCTTTAGCTTCACCGCTAAAAGAGCCGACGCTTTTTAGAGGAAGGGATGGATACCCATAGGCCACCACACTTTGACGGCACTAACTTCCCATATTATAGTGCTAGAATGGCTTGTTACCTAGAGGCCGTTGATCTAGGTGTTTGGAGAGTCACTCGTGACGGGATGAAACCTCTCAAGAATCCCGAGAAACCCACCACGAGTGAGGAAAAAGAAATCCATTTAAATGCTAGAGCCAAAAATTGCTTGTATGAATCTCTTAGCATGGATATTTTCAATCAAGTATTTACCTTGAAAACTGCTAATGAGATTTGGCTAAAATTGCATGAGCTCCATGACGGCACATCAAATGTCCGTGAGCAAAAACATTGCCTAGTCTTAAATGAGTATAATTCTTTTGCCATGAAAGATGATGAGCTTGTTAGAGACATGTATTCTCGTTTGAATCTAATAATCAATGAGCTCAACTCTATTGGCATTAATAAGCTAGGTGATGCGGACATTGTGAGGAAGATTATCTCCCTGCTACCACAACAAAGATATGGGAGCATCATCACCATCCTTCACAACATGGAGGACTTGAGCAACATGACCCCGACCATTGTGATTGGGAAAATCGCGGCCTTTGAGATGTCGCGAAAAATGAGTCGGGGAGAGGAGCCAACTTCCTCAAAACCATATGCTTTTGCATGTGATGAAAGGAAGGGCAAAAAGAAGGCTCCCACTCCAAGTTCCTCAAGTGAAGAAGAGGAAGAAGAAGAAAGTGATGATGATGAAGATAATCAACCATGCACATCATCCTCCGAGGACGAAGAAACAATCCGACGCGTCGGAAAGGTAATGAGGATGATCCGCAAGATTAATCTAATGGGTGTGCCCCTGCAGGTCGAGGATCTTCTCTTTAACATTGACAGGAAAAAGCAAAGGAAGAGAGGATGCTTCGCATGAGGGGAGAAGGGCCACTTCAGGGACAACTGTCCAAATATGGCCAAACCCAAAAAGGAGAGGAGCAAAGGCAAGGCGCTCACAAGTGTTAGAACTTGGGATGACTCTTCAAGTGAAGATGAACCTCCAAGGACGCGCAGCCACTGGTCCTCGTCACGATCATCACGGTCATCACACAAATGCCTTATGGCAAGAGGTAACAAAAGCATTCCATCCTCTAGTGATGAAAGTAGTAGTGATGATGAAGGTGAGGGAAAGGCCTCTCTAGAAGAGCTTGCGGAAGCCGTAAATTTTTTTCAGGATGTTTGCACTAAGCAAAAAGCTCAACTTAAAACTTTGAAAAATAAGTTGGTTAGCTCTCAAAATGATTACAAAGGTTTGCTAGAAAAATTTGAAACTTTTGCAAACTTAAATAGTGAGCTATCAACTAAAATTGAGCTATTATAGTCTAGTGCTCCATCCACTGCTACCGATGATAGCCTTATTAAAAAGAATGAAAAACTTAAGGCTAAGTTAGCTAGCTCCCAAGAAGCTATTGAAAATTTGCTAGAGAAAATGGAAATTCTTAGCATACACAATAATGAGCTAACTACTAAGCTAGAAAACATTGGTAGCACCCCAGCAGCATCTTTAGTTGAAATACCTGAAATAATTAAGAAAGATGCTTCTACTTCCTGCTTTGATTTAATTGATGATTCTAACCCCTGCAACCAAGTTGTTGTTGAGAATATTGTTGTAGAGACATGTTCGGATGAGGTTGCAAAGGAAAATGAACAATTAAAGCAAGAAGTGGCTCGTCTTGGCAAGGCTTTGTATGACAAGAAAGGCAAAGCCAAACAAATCCGACCTCCACAGGATAACACCACTGCGGGAGTGAACAAGCCTGTAGAGGGAGAAACTGTGATTTGTAGGTTGTGCCACAAGGAAGGCCACAAGTCTTTCCAATGCAAGGCGATGACCGGGGATAAACAAAGACAAAAGCTCAAGCAAAAGTCATCAAGCAAAATCTCCAACACCTACATCAAAAGGTGGATAAAAAGACTGCTACACCATACTTAATCAAAAAGAAGAAGAATGGAAAGGTGATAGCAATCAAGGCCAACAAGCAAGCCAACAAAGAAAAAGGGGCCAAACGCATCTGGGTGCCAAAGGAGATAATTTCAACCATGAAAAGCACCAAGAAGGTTTGGATACCGAAAGGGAAGTGAGTGGACCAAAGGTCTGCGGGAAATTTGGAGACTTGGCAAAATTGGGATGTATATCATGGGATACATCATATTGGATCAAGTTTATTGCCAAGTGGGTTAGTGAAAATTTCGGACCCAAATTTCCCACCCATGACTAAGGTAACTAGTTTTATTGTATTCTTCGTTCTTAGATATGCGTATCTATTATCTAGTTTACCTTTCTTGCCTAGTATTACATTTGTTATGTACTTTTGTTTAAAATCATGCATACTAGGTAAATCATATGGTAGGATTGCTTGTTCTTAATTCATACACTTAAGCAAACCTACATGGCTTAAAATGTTTATTTAAGCATGGCACATAGCTTTTATATCACTCCATAGTAAATGATGCATCAATTGAAAATTTTGATTTCTCCAAAGTGTATCATTTAACTTATATGTGCCAAAGTTTGGATTATGGATAATTTGCCCCTCTTGATATCAAATCAAAGTGCATGTCTCCTACAAGTATTCAAAACTTGTATGCACACCTTTAGGGGGAGGTTACTCTATAATCTAACACTTTGAGACTAACACCTTTTCAAGTCTATTTCATGTGATAGTCTCATTGTAAGGAAAATGAAGTCCCCGGAGAAAGACAACAATCTTCCACTGCAAAATCTCCAAGAACTCTCATGTCTCTCAAGCTCGCCATTGATCTTCAATTGGTATCTTTTGAGACTACATTCAGTATCATTTACATGTCTTCTCCAATATTTGATTAGACTATATTTCATATCATATGCTTCCATGTTGCTAAAAATGCATAAGTAGTTAACTCATATTCTGTTACCTATGCATAAGGGAAGTTAGTCTTTTCAAATCATGTCTTGCACCTCTAATTTTCACATGCTTTTTCCTAAGTAGAGGATCTCTATCAAGGGGAGTATTTCTTCATCTCTAAAGGGGGAGAAAAACTCTTTCTAAAGGAGAATACTCATTTAGGGGGAGTAATCTTTTGAGGAACTCCTACAAGTGGTATCATTCATAGTTCAATTTAATATCCTTCTAGTGATATCATTTGATACAATTCTTGATGAGGGCAAGCTTTTATTTACTTCCTACATGCTTTTAATGTCTTCCTTTTCGGTGGTTGATGCCAAAGGGGGAGAAGTTTAGGGACCAAAGCAATGAAAACTATATCAAACACCAAACACCACCAATTTCAAATTTTATATCTACAAATGGCTTTTTAAGTGGTTTTGGTTATTTGGTCCAAAAATAGGAAGTAAGTGAATTATGGAGTTAGGGGGAGACTTAAGTCCATAATATCACATTGTGGGGACAATCATGCATCTTAGCAAGTAGATTGCATATTTTAATTCAAACACTTGTATTATTTGCTTGCTTTGGTTGTGTTGTCATCAATCACCAAAAAGGGGGAGATTGTAAGGAAAATGGACCCCAGGCCTTTTGGCTAATTGAGTTTTGGTGTTTGATGAACAACACAATCAGTGAACTAATAAGTTTTCTAGTGTTTGTGTTTATAGTTCACAGGATGCGAAGAGAATTGGACCAAGGCAATGAGGATGCAACACCTCAAAAGAAGACATAAAAAGGTGCATAGGAGTCCAATACTCAAGAACAAAGAAGCCCGAAGAAATCAGCGAGGAAATCCAAGACGAGGGCTGTCAGCCAGCGCCTGGTGGCGCACCGGACATCGGTGTCCGGTGTGCACCGGACTGTCCGGTGAGGCACCGGACAGTCTGCGCAGAGAGACCGCAGACAGGCGCTCTCTGGCTGTAGCACCGGACTGTCCGGTGTGCCAACGGGCAGACGGCAACGGTCGGATCCAACGGTCGACTGCTACAGGCGCCAACGGTCGGCTGACGTGGCGTGCACCGGACATCTACTGTGCAGTGTCCGGTGGTGCACCGGACTGTCCGGTGCACCCGACGACAAAAAGCTGCTGCTTTCTGTCCAACGGCTAGTTGGGGGTGTGAAGGCTATAAATACCACCCCAACCGGCCATTCTCTAGTGTGAGAGCCCAAGCAACATACCAAGGCATATAGTGCACATTTTCAAGAGCTCAAACACCCAAGTGCTTAATAGAATCACTCGGTGATTAGCGTAGGTGCTTTGCGAAGTGCTTAGGTTAGTTAGACCGCTTTAGCGCTTGCTCTAGGTGAACCCTAGTTAGTTGAGTGAGTTTTGTAAAACCACACAACCCCTCGGCTCTTGCGTGAGCCGTTGTAATTGTACCGAGTGAGGCGAGAGTCTTGCGAGACCGTGACAACCGCGTTTGTGTCACGGCCGCCACCGTGTACCGGAGGGAACGAGGCCCGCGGCGTTTCGGCCGGAAGCTCGATAGTGGAGACGGCGGGGAGCGTCCGAGAGGAGCCGGAAGCGGAGCACCACTTGCGCGTGGAAAAGGTTCGCGGCTCTCTACGGAGTTACTCGACCGTGGTGCTTGGCCCTCGCATGGGCTTCCCTTTGCGTAAGGGCACCAACGAGGATTAGTCGGGACCTTGCGTGGTTCCGGATACCTCGGTAAAAATACCGGCGTCATCCACGAGAGTTTGCTTCTCTACTTAGCTCTTTACATTCCGCATTTATATTAAGCATTTAAGTTTCAATCTTGTAGTCATACTTATTTAGTGTAGATTGAAACTTAGCCTTTGCGGTAGAGATAGCAACACTTAGACAAAACCTAGTTTGCACATTGTAGTTTTGATTATTTGCATAGGTTTTGCTCTAGGGATTTAATTGTGGCCCAGTTTAGTAAAAGTTTTAGAAGTCCTAATTCACCCCCCCCCCCTCTTAGGCGTCACCCGTTTCCTACAGACATGACTTACAACCAATGGGGTAACAGCTACAGTTATGTGGTGTAAGTCATAAGGCTCAAGATCAAGCTCTAAGAAGGAGATAAAGGTCACTAGAAGGAGAACAAGTGTCAAAACCAGAACTGGAAGCAGCCCAAAAGAGCTAAGTTCACCTTGATCTTTAGTTTGGGTTGTTTCTATGTTTGGAGATGTTCTATGTGACCTTTGCAGGATGTTGGAGCTAAGAAATGTCAATCTAGATCAAGTCAAGCTGACTTGATGATTTATGAGTCCAACATCAAAGCTCAAGCATGTCAAATGCTATAGATGTAATAATTAAGAGAAGATATGTTTCTAGACTTAGTACATTGGTTTTGTGTACTAATATACTTGTCTAAGTGTTAGAAACAGAAAGAAGAAGAAAAGGAAAGAGGTGCAAAAGGCTTGGCTGTGTACAGCCAAGACTCAGCTCAGTCTGGCACACCGGACTGTCCGGTGGTGCATCGGACAGTGTCCGGTGCGCTAGGCTGAACTCTGGTGAACAGGCCACTCTCGGGAGAAGCCGGCAGCGTACGGCTATAATTCACCGGACTGTCCGGTGGTGCACCGGAGTGTCCGGTGAGCCAACGGTCGGCCGCGCAATCCGCGCGTGACGCGTGGCCGAGCCAACGGTCAGATGGAGGCACCGGACTGTCCGGTGTGCACCGGACAGTGTCCGGTGCGCCAACGGCTCCAGGACTGTAATGGTCGACTGCTCCATTTCTAGAAGGAAATCGGGCACCGGACAGTGTCCGGTGGTGCACCGGACTGTCCG
Source organism: Zea mays (assembly GCF_902167145.1). Classification (NCBI taxonomy): domain Eukaryota; kingdom Viridiplantae; phylum Streptophyta; class Magnoliopsida; order Poales; family Poaceae; genus Zea; species Zea mays. The sequence continues at coordinate 166,594,062 of NC_050102.1, forward strand.
GTGCGCCACCCGACAGAAGGCAAGGATTGCCTTCCTGGATTGCTCTCAACGGCTCCTAAGCCCCTTGTGCCTATAAAAGGGACCCCTAGGCGCCTCAAGCAATGGACAAGCGCAGCCAACAAGTGTAGACATCACTCGGATCAATTCTCACTCTCCCTCTTGTGTGTATCTCTCTAGTTTGTGTAGAAGGCACAGCTATAAGCCGTTAGAGAGTGGAGAAGAGCTGCTAAGAGCTAGAGCAAGGTCTTGAGCGTATTGTTACTCTACCGAGGTGCTGTCAAGAAGTTTGTAAGCAGCCGCGGTTTTGTTGTAACCCAACTCAATAGTGAAAGGCTCTATCTGTCATACTGACAGATCTGAGCAAACGGAGGAAGGAATTGAAATAGACTCCAAGCCCAGGTGTGGCTAACTCCAACGAGGACTAGGCAAGCATTTCAGGCTTGGCCGAACCTCGGGATAAATCCTTGCGTCTGTGTGCTCTCTTCTGTATTGTATCCTGACTCTCTGTCTTACTCGCCTTTGTATCTGCACTTCAACACTTATCTGTGGTATAAGCTTTATTTGAAGTGCAGGACATTTTGAGACAGGATCTTCTATTCCGCTGCAACCTACTCGAAGGGTCTTCTCACTCCACTGCGTACTAAGTCTTCGAGTAGAGTAAGAATTTAAGTTTTAAAGTGATAAGTTTTATTCGCCTATTCACCCCCCCCTCTAGGCGACATCCAGATCATGTTCCCGAGTCAAAGGGAACTTTCAATTGGTATCAGAGCTAGGCCTCTCCAGTGTGGGCTTAGCCGTCCGGAGATGACGATGTCATCACAAGAGGTAACTGTAGAACTTCTTTTAAGCAATGGCTCTAATTACAAGTCTTGGTCTGTCTCTATTTATAATGCTTTCATGAGTGTTGATCCTGATTTGAGACAGGTCTTTAGTAGAAGTATTTTTCTCTCTAATATTAGTAAAAATCCTTCTAATGATGAACTAAGATGTCTATCTCTAAATCACCACGCTTGCAACATCTTAGTTGATTCTCTTTCTAGAGATGCCTATTTTGCCATCATGAGTAGTGATAATGATTTATTTGTTGATGCTCATGATTTATGGAATAGAATTAAAATAAAATATTTTGTGGCAAATTGTACTGCTCCTACTCCCTATATTGCTTGTGATGCTAACCTTTCAAAGGGAGAAGAACAAGAACGATGGGCACCAAACGATGAATCCACCTCGTCAACAGGTTCGTTCTCCACTAGTAATAAATGTTTTATTGCTAACAATGACGGTGGAGACGAAAGCCATGATGAGGAGGAATATGAGGATGATAGCGAGGATGAATCTTCATCACCACAAGGTGCATTTTCCTGTATTGCTTCCACTAACATTGATGACAGGGAAAATGAGACCGACGATGTGGAAGAAGAGGAGATTCGTCGTTTCTACATCCATCTCAACAAAGAGGACAAATCGCTCTTGGTTAAACTGTTGAGAAGGAACAAGGAACAAGGCGAGACACTTCTCAGGCTAGAGGAGTCCCTCATCGAAACTAACAACAGCCTGGAGAAGATGACCAAAGAACATGAGAAGCTAAAGTGCTCTCATGATGATTTGGTCCAACGGTATGAATCTGTTTTAATTGAGCAAAGAAATAGTCAGGACGCATTATCTAATGTTACTCAACTTAAAACAGAAAATTTCATGCTTAGGAGTCAAGTTGAAAAGATGAACTTAGAAAAACTTGCTCTAGGAGAAAAGTATGATATGCTGTCGTATTCTCATAATAAATTAGTTGATGACCATATCATGCTTAATGTTGCTCATGAGGTCGTAATTACGAACTTAAATTCATGTAAACCTCATTCTCGCACAAGTGCACATCTGGATAATATATCGTCATGTGCTAACCCCTGTCGCTCAAGAGAAAGCGAATGTTTGAATGAACAAAAAGTTGCAGGGTCACAAAAGAAATTATGTGGGAACAAGAAGCAAAGACAGCTAAGGAGAAGACGCATTGCTCGACTCTCTCAAGATATCCACGGGCGTGTGGTGAAGAAGCTTGAGAAAGGAAAAACTGCAGCAAGTGTTAAGCTCCATAAGAAGAATGTTCCTAAAGACGAAGAAATCAACATGAGCTTGGAAAAAGGTAAAGATTCAATTAATCATGTTGTTTGCACTAACCTTTTCTCTATGTCATCCAAGAACAAAAGGAGAAAAGGGAAAAGGAGGTGCTTTAAGTGCAACAAGTCAGGACACCTCATTGCGTCGTGTCCATACACCAACAAGGGTGAAGGGATAAGGAGATGCTTCGGATGCAATGACAAGAGTCACACGATCACTTCTTGTTCGCTAATGATGAACCAAGCATGTGCAGTCTCCAAGATGACTCTCACCAATAAAAATGACAAACTGCAAGCGTCATGTCAGGGTGAGCAACGCTTCTGCTACAAGTGTGGTGAGCAGGGTCATCTATCCAAGGTATGTAATAAAGGTGAGATTCCTAAGCAAGTAAATTTGTCTCAATCTCATTCGCTTAGGAGACCCAAATCATATACCTGTGCTAGATCTATAACGAGATCACCTAGAACTAGCACAAAGGCAATTTGGGTACCAAAGGCACATTTAGATGATCATTATGGACCCATCCCAAGATGGGTACCAAACTGTGCTAACTAGACCATGCAGGTGCCTTGAGATGAACTAGAGACCATGGGGGAGCTTAAGGTTGTTATCTCAAACTATATGCTTAAGCTTTTAATTGTTTTGGTGTTTATTCATTGACCCAAGGTTGAATTATTGTGAGACACTAATCCCATGTTCATCTCAAGAGAAAAGTTGAATAGGTCCTTAATCATTATTGGTGAATCAAGCAAAGGACCTCGATTGCGCATCTGTCTCTTCAAAGGACGGTACCTGTGTTTCTTAAGTGCATTATCAATATTGCTCTTAAAGTTAAGTGTCGTGCTTTCTGTCCTTGGAGTAGTTATGCTTTGAAGATTGCTTGTGTTGGATTCTTGTTAATAATTGATTAATAATTTCCAAGATCGTAATCATGCTTGCTTAATCATGATTGTGTGCTTTAGAGGTTATGTCTTTTGAATCATTTAATGGGTAGCTTTTCATTAGATATATTCACCACAATTAACTCTTTTTGTGTTCGTGAATAAACCTGCATCCCGTTGTGAGTTATGCTATATGGTTTTAATGATTAGCCTGTGTGCAAATATGACATATTGCTTAGTTTATATGATGACCCTATTTTGGCACTATGTGTTATGCCTCTACTGCATTCTCTCGAGCTATGAAGTGCATAAACAATAGGGAACTTTCAGTTGGTTTGTGGTAATAACTGGTGCTCTCATGGCCATACTGGTAAAAGGCAAAGGTATGGAAAATGGAACTGTGCAATTTTATTGAATATCTTGAAGTTCCATTGATTGTGATCATAGCTGTGTTCTTGCATTTCATTGGTAGTATCGCGACTTAGGAGACTTATGCCTTAAAATGTTGTTTCTTTTGGTGTATCTAAGGAACCTTCTTAATTATGATGTGCTTAGACTTTGCACTTTATATGCATGATCGTGTTGTTTTTCAATTGGTATATGTGATGCAATGATAGTTAAGTATGAAGCATGTCTAAGTTGCGTGTAAATGTTAGACTTCTTGTGAGTATTCAATTGGCTTAGGTGCTCCTGAGGCATGCATTGTTGTATTTAGTCAGCCTTTCATTTAGCCTTCAATTGGTATTAAGTGGATTTCAATTTGGTATTTAATTGATATCTCTTTGTGTGATGAAAGTGATAGAGTATGCCTTGACCAAGGTATGTTGTGATCCCCTCTAGTTCTGAGGAAGCTAGAATGTGCAAAGTGCAAGTCATTCAAATACTTGATGCGCAACTTGAGGGGGAGCACAAATAACTTGCGTCTTTTGAGACTAATTGTATCTTGAGCGATCTTGTGTAGTCTCAAGGTGGAAAAGAGAAGATGAGCAAGAAATGGAGCAATCAGGACTGGGGTACCTGTGTAAGTCAAGGAATTGGTATCTTAAGTAATGAGTAATTGCAAATTTTTAGATTGCTCATGCTCTATAAAATTTGGTGATTCTAGATCCTTAAATATCATGAGGTTATGATAATAAAATGATCTTGAAATTGGTATCTTTCAATTGGCCGTGCTTAAATTGACATCTTTTGATAAACATTAGAATAGAAGTTTCTTCTTGTGCCCAATACTATAACTTGTTCTAAGTTTGGTGTCTTAGCAACAAGAAAAGGTTAGGATAAAGAATCAGGCACAAATGTGGAGAAGCTCTCGAGAGATTAAATACTTTCAAGATGGGAAGTGCACTACAACATGGTAAAGGTACAAAAGGAAGTATTAATCCTTTTGCATATATGTATCTTACTTAAATGTTGGTAGTGCATATGTTCAATTAGTAAGGGGGAGTTTTGATAGTTGTTTTTCCTCCTTAACTCCCTGCTGTCCGTTGACATCATCCTATGTTCTTGCTTGAGTATGGTTTTTGGTGTTTGATGTCAAAGGGGGAGAATTTGTGTATTAAAGCTTATCTCAACCTGAGAGGAAAGCTTATCCTAAGGGGTGATGTGTCAGTTTGAGCATTGTTAGTGTGTTATTGATAAGTCTTATCATATGCTTCTTGCAGTATTATATGTGTTGCATCATATGGACTAGTATTTAGTATTTCCGCTGCTATGAATTAATTGGCATCTAGTGTAATAGATAGTCATGACTCATGAGATTAAAGGTGCTTTAAGATTGCTTTATGGTGCTTTAAGATTAAAGGTGCTTTAAGATTGCTTTAAATTGGTATATTAGTTTAAATTGGTATCTTAATGGTGAATAGTGGTAGGTTGATATTCCTGTGATATATCCACTAAATTGAATGGTGTTTAACTCTGATTATGTGCATTTGTGTGTTATAGCATCATGCTTTGATTCTTGGCACAATGCATCCCAAAAATGCTAAGGTGTAGAAATGTTTCGAATTGCCTAAGTATGTGCAAATTGGCGTCTGAGGCCAAAATTATGTTTTTGGAGTAAGCACATATTTAGGGGGAGCATTCTATTAACTTAGAATTCAAAATTTGTGCTTCAAATCTTATTCTTATGTAAGCTTTAATTGTGTTGCCATCAATCACCAAAAAGGGGGAGATTGAAAGCTCTCTTGTGAGTTTTGGTGTTTGGATGACAACTCAATTAAAGGACTAACAAGTGTACTAAGTGTTGAACAGGTGCCTAAGGTAAAGCTAACAGGGTTCAACACAAGAGAACAAATGTGATGGTCCAAGAACTGGATTATGGATACATAATGGACATCACAAGTAAGATGGACATTGCAAAAGTGATACTCGGGTGCGTAGCTCGGAGACAACTGATCAAGCCAAGGACGGAGGCAAGAAGAGCTTCGAGGTACCAAGTGCACGGGAGAAGGTCAAGGAGGCTGAGGAACCCAAAGCCAAGGGTGAAGAAGAAGGCTTGCAAAGTCAAGGGTGATCGAGTTGAGAACAGCTGCGGCACATCAAGGATCACTACATAAGGACGTGACTTACAACCAATGGGGTAATAGCTACAGTTATGTGGTGTAAGTCATAAGGCTCGAGATCAAGCTCTAAGAAGGAGATAAAGGTCACTAGAAGGAGAACAAGTGTCAAAACCAGAACTGGAAGCAGCCCAAAAGATCTAAGTTCACCTTGATCTTTAGTTTGGGTTGTTCCTATGTTTGGAGATGTTCTATGTGACCTTTGCAGGATGTTGGAGCTAAGAAATGTCAATCTAGATCAAGTCAAGCTGACTTGATGATTTATGAGTCCAACATCAAAGCTCAAGCATGTCAAATGCTATAGATGTAATAATTAAGAGAAGGTATGTTTCTAGACTTAGTACATTGGTTTTGTGTACTAATATACTTGTCTAAGTGTTAGAAACAGAAAGAAGAAGAAAAGGAAAGAGGTGCAAAAGGCTTGGCTGTGTACAGCCAAGACTCAGCTCAGTCTGGCACACCAGACTGTCCGGTGGTGCACCGGACAGTGTCTGGTGCGCCAGGCTTAACTCTGGTGAACAGGCCACTCTCGGGAGAAGCCGGCGGCGTATGGCTATAATTTATCGGACTGTCCGGTGGTGCACCGGAGTGTCCGGTGAGCCAACGGTCGGCCGCGCAATCCGCGCATGACGCGTGGCCGAGCCAACAGTCAGATGGAGGCACCAGACTGTCCGGTGTGCACCGGACAGTGTCTGGTGCGCCAACGGCTCTAGGACTGCAATGGTCGACTGCTCCATTTCTAGAAGGAAATCAGGCATCGGACAGTGTCCGGTGGTGCACCGGACTGTCCGATGCGCCACCCGACAGAAGGCAAGGATTGCCTTCCTGGATTGCTCTCAACGGCTCCTAAGCCCCTTGTGCCCATAAAAGGGACCCCTAGGCGCCTCAAGCAATGGACAAGCGCAGCCAACAAGTGTAGACATCACTCGGATCAATTCTCACTCTCCCTCTTGTGTGTATCTCTCTAGTTTGTGTAGAAGGCACAGCTATAAGCCGTTAGAGAGTGGAGAAGAGCTGCTAAGAGCTAGAGCAAGGTCTTGAGCGTATTGTTACTCTGCCGTGGTGCTGTCAATAAGTTTGTAAGCAGTCACGGTTTTGTTGTAACCCAACTCAATAGTGAAAGGCTCTATCTGTCATACTGATAGATCTGAGCAAACGGAGGAAGGAGTTGAAATAGACTCCAAGCCCAGGTGTGGCTAACTCCAACGAGGACTAGGCAAGCATTTCAGGCTTGGCCGAACCTCGGGATAAATCCTTGCGTCTGTGTGCTCTCTTCTGTATTGTATCCTGACTCTCTGTCTTACTCGCCTTTATATCTGCACTTCAACACTTATCTGTGGTATAAGCTTTATTTGAAGTGCAGGACATTTTGAGACAGGATCTTCTATTCCGCTGCAACCTACTCGAAGGGTCTTCTCACTCCACTGTGTACTAAGTCTTCGAGTAGAGTAAGAATTTAAGTTTTAAAGTGATAAGTTTTATTCGCCTATTCACCCCCCCTCTAGGCGACATCCAGATCCTGTTCTCGGGTCAAAGGGAACTTTCAATTAGGTAGACGAGGCACCATCGAAGAAGAGCGGTGCGACAACTGGGTGTGTCGGAGCAGCATCCTAGACATGGCTCGTAGAGACGATGGCTGCTGCACAAGTGGGCTCGTAAGAGAGAAGGGCTGTGGAAGAGTGCACGGTGCTCTCAAAATGGGCAGGATGGTGGTTGCGATTGCGACGAAACCCATGGCAGCTGTCGTGGTGGTCGCGGTCGACCCTGAGAATGCAAAGGCGGTTGCGGACCTCTCATCAAACCGCCGGCTTCAGCTGTCCGAGCAGGAGCAGGAGGAGGAAGTAGGGCTCGAATCTCCTGATCGACCCGCGAAAGCCCATGGAGCAGCTCATGGAGCTCGTTAGTGCAGAGATCGTCTACCTTGCTGCAGACAATAAGCTTGCCCATCCTCGACCCATCCCGGATCGCCTTGACGCGCGCCAGGGACTCCGCGGCCCGCTGCTCCTGTGCGGCCTTCTTTTCCTCTAGCTCCGTCAGCTCGCACTGCAGTCTGGCCATCACGCGCGCCGCACCGCCTGCCTCATCCTCCTCTAAGAGGAAAGAATCCACGATTGGCCCCCTCCCGCCCACTCCTGGATCCAGGCTCCTCGCTCTCGGTGCCGCCATGCCATCCCAGCCGCCCGACAGATGCTCCTCGACACCTTCTGCTGATGATGGAAGGAGATTCTATTGACGGTGTGCGGAGGAGGTGCGCGGTGTTGCCTGACCGCGGTGCCCCCTCCATGGCGCCGGCGTCGAGGGCTCGAGCCCGTCACCGGTCGCCTTGGCCGTGGCCCTCGTGGCGTTCCTCGCCAAGGCCGCCCGCCCGCCCTGGACTCCCACCTGCACCTCAGCCCGGACGCCCCACCTGCTCCCGTCGTCCCACGCTGGTCCGCGCGGAGGCACCTCGATGACGCGCATGTCCGTGCCGAGGTGGGCGAGCTCGTAAGTGAGCGTCGCGAGGAGGATGGGGTGAACGAGGGGGAGGGAGGCGCGGGGGCAGCAGTTGGGGGAGTATGCGCGCGGCGGCGGCTGGGATGGAGCGTGGATGGAGCGCTGGATTCGTTTCTCCGTAAAAATTGACCGCGGAGATCCCTCGAGAGGCGCCATGGATGGAAGGTTTCCTGGGAGTTGATTGCGGCGCAGAGGGAGCGCGCTGGCGATGGCAGGCGGGGGGAAGCGCGTGGAGAAAGCGCGACGGCGGGGGAAGCGCGTGGAGAAAGCGCAGCGTGCGGGATGCGGGCAGAACAGCTCGGCTGTGGACGCCTACTCTAAGAACATATAGAGTAGTAGAGATGATGACAAGCGAGGTTTGTTTTACAAATAGAATAAAGTAGGCTTTATATTCAAGTTTCTACTTTAATTAATTATTTCCCGTGGTAAATAATTAGTAGAAAATGTATGCTTGAATATGAAAAATGCCTTCTTGCACTTGGTCTGCTTATGCTTATGCATTAATTCCACCATTATTTGTCTGCTTTATTTCTCGTAGTAGATAATTAGCAGAAATTATTAAAATATGTGAAGACTATAGTGCGCATACTCAAATCGCTCTAAATATTTGTGTTGCGTTGAGCTTTCGGACTCACGTCGAGCGATTAAATTGTATAGTAGGTACTCGGTCGCGTCGATCAAGCTACGTTTTTAATCGGCTGAGTTATGACATTGGCTAAGTATTGGTTGCGCCCTGGCAACATGACATAGTATTTTGTGTCGTACGAACTTGGTTGTGTCATGTGATTGCTATGTCGCACTCTCATTTAATCGGACCGCTCCCGTTGAGTCGGACGCAATCGCCGAGTCACACATTTTTCGCAGCCCTGTAGGCACTATCCGTTTGTCGTGATCATCGAGCCACAATTGCGCCTATTGCACATGTTGTGTGGACTTATCCTGTACCCCGACTATCGAGCCACAATTGCGCCTGTTGCGCTTGTTACGAAGGCTTATTTGTTGTCGCAGCTCTGATGGCCGCACATGTGTTGACGCCATATACACTAGAGCTTGTACTCGCGTGAAATATGGTGGATTATTTGAGCCCCTGAAGTCACATTATACGCGACCTTCATAAACAATTTTGTTTGGCTCTATATTTTATTTGATTGTGTTATGTGGCGTTATATATTTATATATCGCCAAGTGGCCATAACAACTATATCAAGCTATATAGTGCTTGGAAATCTGGAAAATTAAATTAAAATATCTATAAAACACAGATAAGTTAATTCTCTGCTCTCTCCTCATGCATAAAGTTTTACTCGAAGTAACCCAAAGGTATATAATATAATGCATGAAAGCCTTTTCGGCATAGAAGACATCATAAATTGGGATTCTATTAGTAAGCAATATGACCTTACCAAATGAATAAAGGCTAGAAATTTCAGTCATATATTGCACAACCAATTGTTGACACATTGCTCTCATTGTCGCTGAACGACATGAAGCAAATTCTGAGATAAAAGGACATGTAACCCCTAGCAACCTGGAGTTGCAAGTATAGGTTATTCTGAGAATACATTCACTATGTTGGTGTGAAAAAATATTGTGTGTTTCCATCGAACCACTTTAATCGTCTTATATAGGATATCATGCTTATGTTGCATATATCTCTCAGAATTGTAAATATTCATAGTCGCTAAATTGACTCGAGATAGTCCTTTGACTAGTATGGTATACTTTTAAGCGAAATGGTAAAGGTCAGTCCTGAATGGACATATACTTGGGGTTTATGTAGCATAACTACATTGGATTCCACCTTTTGACATGCTTACTATAATCTATCTCTGATCCACCAGAAGTAAGAAGAGTAGAAAATAGCCATAAAATCCCACATCACTATAGAGCTTGAAGCAAAATTGGGCATTAATATGTCATTGGTCCTTAGCACCGGAAGATCCATAATTCTTGACCACTAAGCTATTGGTGATGGTAATTTGTGATAGAAATATGAAGATCTTATGGAGACCAGAGGTATTCTCCCTAGTCTTGATGACTCCTTCGTATGAGAGCAGTATTATCTGTTGTTGAAGACTAGTCCCAGGCGGATATTGGTATTTCTTTCGCTCTTGCCAAGCAGTTATCTCCATTTGCTTTGTCGAAAGCTTACGAATCAGATGATTTTTCCCAGATAAAAAGAATTTTTGGCCTTGTCTGTTCTATTCCAAAGCTTCTCTTTTTGCTGAACAATGAAGAGATCGAAATAATGCTATATAGAACAATTTGGTGTATAATATGAGGAGAAATGTTTGCCTTGCTGGCAACACCATAAATAATTAATTATTGTTATAAATTCTCTCTTAAAATTATTATACCTAAAAATGTTGCATAAATCAATACCCAATTTCAGAGCAGTATGAGTAATTGGGTAAACCATGGGCAATGATAAAACGAGCTGGACTATACATTTCTGCACATAAAAATCTCTGCTTGACAGCATTGGCCTGATGCCGTGCACTTTACTACCAATATAAACACACACATTTTCCTATGTGCCTCAAAGCACAATGCAACCAGTGAATATCTTTGTGAGCGTTAGACCCTGATGGTCATTTTACTTGTTGATCTGAAGTCAACTAATAGCTCCAAACGACAAATGGTATTAATGAGCCCTTGAAGGACCCTTATGGATAAAATAGTGTTGTGCATGTTAGTCTAAATCTTAATGATTGACTGTGTATTTGGTAATAATAACAATAATTTTGTAGAATTGTAACCATGAAGCAACTTGTTGTTGCGTGTCTCGCTGGATATTGAGACTAACCCTTCATGTTGAAGGACAAATATGTAGTATTCATGCCACTACATTAATCTAAGTCCAAAGCTCACTGCATAAAACCCCTATCTGTAATGTGCGTAAGATTTCCCAAATTAATTACCACAATAGCATACATGGGCCACAACTGGATAATTGTGGTTGGGGATTTTATCTGTATGCTTTTAGAACATCTCGGCATTAGGGGGAGATAAATGCCCATCTAGTATAATGCCTCAATATTCTATAAACGCACAAAAGCCAAACTGAACATGGTGTTCGGTGTGTACTCCTGTGTATATGGAGTTTGCCAGAAATCGTTGAGGAGTAACCATATTGGTCTAAATGCTTCTACCTGATGTAGATGTGGATATACCCGGGATTAATATCATATCCACATTTGACTTATTGGCATTTGATCTATTCTCGGGGACACCTGCGAATATGATCCATTGGCCTTAGTCAAAACATATGTTTTGATTACAGATTCACATGGTCTATCACAACTCTCCTCTAATTAATTCACCCTGATGGTGATTTGCCTCACGAAGAGGTTCATCTTGATGATGAAATTCCTAGCAATGCGTGCAATATCATTGTGCTGGGAATACGGAACAATGAATCTTTTGTTTTTGGGAAATGACGAAGATCATTATTAAATGTGGGAGACAAATGTGTCGACACCTATCTTGCCTCTCTAGATTGCAAATGGATCCAAAACAAAGTCCTAGGCATGATGCTTTAAGCTCTCTTATCGGGTCATTGATAAATGCAATCGAGGCTGAACCAATAATCGCAAAATGAAAGTCACGAGCTTGAACTTCGAACATTTATGGGCACTATTGAAATAATGTGGTGAATGCGATGGTTCAAGTGGTCTTGTGAGAGACCCATCCCACATTTGTGTTGAATAAACATTGTTCCGCTATGTAATATATCTGGCAAATGGCATGAATTAAAATATGCAGTTAAAAGGATTCTGAAGATCCGTCATGAGACCCTAGGAGGACACATATCTTTGAATTATAAATATGCAACATATAAATCTCATACCGAATAATGCATTCCTGATGAATGACCATTCTCTAGTGTAGAGAGAATATCTCCTAGTTGAGATTACAGTTCCCTGATGGAACCTTTCTAGAAGAAATAAAGTCTGAGTTGAACACCAAAATTTGTTAATCCCGTTAAAGGGATAAAGACCCATACAGATCCGAAAAGGAATCAATTGAGGTACCAAAGGACTTGAAGTTCACCGAATAAGCACATGTCCATTCCACAAGTTTTACTCATTGTATTTTCCACTAGATGTGGAATTGCGGTATCCTCTAAAGCCCTGATGGCAGAAACCTATAAGGTTTAGGTGTTATTGGCAAAATATCCCCATTGTGCTAGAATGACAGACTATAACGATGTATCTGGTCGATGAAAAATCACTGATGGATTACGATCTTTGATGGACTTTTGTCACACCATCATATATGTTGCAATGGATGAACGCCTGGAGCGATGTGTCATGTTTAGAATATGTACTATTGCAACTATATTATCCCCTAAAGTCCTATAGAAGGACATGTTACTTGCTTTGCACAACTATGTATAAATTGTGGTGTAAGATAGAAAATTATAGCACCCCAACCTCATCCATTCTCGTTATTCCAGATGAACAACGAGACATATATCTTGAAGAATATGCCTGAGTTATGAGGAATAACGACTTTGACAGATGTCATCGTCAGGGGGAGCGAATGCTTATATTGATCACAATCGTGAGACAATAAATGTCATATTCTAAGCCCTAAAGGCATCAGCTTGATGATCAATATGTGAACCTTTATGGAAGTTTCTATCAAATATAAAGATCCAGACGATCGAACACCATCAGTCAAAGTGGCTTGTTTATGTTGATACGTGCACTTACCTCGTATATCCTAGAAGTGAGTAGAGGTGAAGTTCCTGATATAATCCTTGCAACACTATGCAATCTGTTTGCAAATCTCTATGTGCGTATGCTTCCAGAAGAAGATGTTGTGCCATATTGATACGGTTTTGCAAGGATCAGGGGGAGCACATTTCTAAATTTAGCCCTTGTAGAAGATTCGATGGAATCCTGATCCAGAAGATCGAAATTTGTCCTGATGGTAGTTGTTGTACTCTTTTTCCTTGGTGAGTTTTTCTGAAGTTTCTCACATAAGGTTTTTAATGAGGCAACAAAGTGCAAATACAATTTGCGTTACCATGTACTCTTTCTCCATATTTTTCCCACTTGGTTTTTGGGAGTTTTAAAGAGGCATGTGTTGGTCGCGGTATTCATCCAATGGGGAGTGTTAAGTAACCCTAGTTAGGGTTATGTGGGCAAATACCGACTTTGCCCCTGAGGGGTCTCCTGTCTCTATATAAGGAACATGTACACCCACTCATATGATAGAGATCAGAAAGAGGCTAGAGGCCCAACCCTATATCCTGTGTCTAGTGTGTTTCCTCTGTCGTGCTTATGGGAAGGGAGACGGGTCCTCTATAGATTCTTGTGTCTCTACTGCTGACGGGAGGGAAGAGAGCAGATCTGGTGATCCGTGGTAACGTAGTACTCAACAAAAATGAGTTAATTTCCTACTTAATTCCCGAGAATCTCAGAGAAAAAATAAATTTTCAAACTAGCCATAAAAAATTTATTTCTCCACTCAAAACCTAAATCAGTTGCATTTCGCACCACTAGGTCCCTTTGAGACCTACAAAACCCTGAACGGAGAATTACCTAAGCCCGTTCGGTTAGGTTGAATTGAAGCTAAAAATTATCCCAGCTAACCAATTTTAGTATATGGACTAGTTTGGGAACCCTATTTTCCAAGAGATTTTCATTTTTCTAAGAGAAATTAGTTTATTTTCCCTTGGGAAAATAAGAATCCCTTGGGAAAATGGTGTTTCCAAACTACTCCTAAATAAAGTTGTTATTCTAGCTCGAAGGGTTATAATGAAACCATTCCAAAATAAACGAACGGGCCTATGAGGGCATGTACAACCTAAATTCTATGGTGTGGTTCTGTAAACAACAGATATACATCTAAAAAACTCTTCATACAACCCAATAGATCTAAGTAGGATTGGAAACGAGCTGAGCTCGACTCGACTCGGTACGGCTCGTTGACATACCGAGTTCGCCTAGTTCACTCAACGAGCTCAAAGAGGAGGCTCGGCTTGGCTCGAAGTTGGCTCGCGAGCCGGCTCAACTCGGCTCGCAAGTTGGACCATGATAAATAATATTACATTATATAGTGATTGATAGTATATAAATGTGAATAATATAAATCATCATTCAACATTATAAGTAAAATTATCCATTATCCATCATCATTGTATAGTTTGATTTAATTTGGCACAGCTCGCGAGCCGGAACGAGCTGCCTTGGCTTGGCTCAGTGGACCAGCGAGCTCGAAAACGAGGCTCGGCTCGCAAGCCAAGCCGCTTCGAGCTCGAGCTAGCTCGTGAGACTCGACCTTTTTTACAGCTCTAGATCTAAGTTATGTATCTTATTCATTAAAACTCCTCAAGGTACGGTTTATTTATGTGGATTGTATAGGTGAAACCGTATCTAGACTTAGAGAACCATACTAGAAACGTTCGTTCACCATGATATGCCTCTTGTGTTCTTTTTGCACCTACCGTCTAATATATATCAAGATACGAGTCATATGAGTTGTATATGCCTAATAAGTATGAATTCTGTCAGCTCTAATTTCTCTGACACGTGTACTGTTCACAAAGAATCTCTTCTCTACTCCATAGAGCCGCCAGAATGAATCAACGTCTAATTTCTCTAACACGTGTACTGTCTCAAAAAGAGATCTAAATATTGTACCAATTATATACTTTCTCCGTTATAAATTATAAGATGGTTTGTCCAACTAACATGTCTACTTATTCTGGGGTATCATGTATATGTCTTAATAATACACTCTCTCAGATACCGTCTTAGATTTCTGAATTTTGCCACATGGTGTCATAAAAATTCTGAATTCTCAAAATGAATTTTCTTTTTCTCATCCATCTAGGCCTCCAAACTGTTGAGAACAACGTTACCATGGATCATCAGATCCGCTCCCTTCCCTCCCGTCAGCAGTAGAGACGCGAGAAGATGTAGAGAACCCGTCTCCCTTCCCAGAAGCACGACAGAGAAACACACAAGACACAGGATATAGGGTTGGGCCTTTGGCCTCTTTCTCTTCACTGTATTATGAGGGGGTGTACAGGTTCCTTATATAGAGATGTGAGACCCCTCAGGGGTAAAGTAGGTATTTGCCCACATAACCCTAACTAGGGTTACTTAACACTCCCCCTTGGGCGAATACCGCGACAAACACATGCCTCGTTAAAACTCCAAAAAACCCAGTGGGAAAAATGTGGAGAAAGAGTGCATGGTGATACAAATTGCATCTGCACTTTGTTGCCTCGTTAAAAACCTCATGTGAGAAACTTCAAGAAAACTCACCAAGGGAAAAAGAGTACAACAACTGTCATCGAGACAGATTTCGATCCTTTGAGATCTAGATTCTATCGAATCTTCTACAAGGGCTAACTTTAGAAATGTGCTCCCCCTGATCCTTGCAAAACTGTATCAATAAGGCAAAACATCTTCTTCTAGAAGTATATGCACATAAAGATTTAGCAAACGGATTGCATATCCTTGCAAGGACTATTTCAGGAACTTTACCTCTACTCACTTCTAGGATATACGAGGTAAGTGCACATATCAATATAAATAAGCCATTTTGACTGATGGTGTTCGATCGACTAGATCTATATCTTTGATAGAAAGTTCAATAAAGGTTCACATATTGATCATCAAGCTCACGCCTTCAGGGCATAGAATATGACATTTATTGTCTCACGGTTGTGATCAATATAAGCATTCGCTCCCCCTGACGATGACATCTGTCAAAGTCGTTATCCCTCATAACTCAATCATATTCTTCAAGATATATGTCTCATTGTTCATCTGGAATAACGAGAATGGATGAGGTTGGGGTGCTATCATTTTCTATCTTACACCACAATTTATACATAGTTGTGCAAAGCAAATAACATGTCCTTCAATAGGATTTAGGGGATAATATAGTTGCAATAGTACATATTCTAAATATGACACATCGCTCGAGGCGTTCATCCATTGCAACATCTATGATGGTGTAACAAAAGTCCATCTAAGATCGTAATCCATCAGGGATTTTTCATCGATCAGATACATCGTTATAGTCTGTCATTCTGGCACAATGGGGATATTTTGCCAGTAACACCTAAACCTTATAGGTTTCTGCCATCAGGGCTCTAGAGGATACCGTAATTCCACATCTAGTGGAAATTACCATGAGTAAAACTCATGGAATGCACATGTGCTTATTCGGTGAACTTCAAATCCTTTGGTACATCATCTTATTCCTTTTCGGGTCTATATGGGTCTTTATCCCTTTATAGGGATTATCAAACTTTGGTGTTTAACACAGACTTTATTTCTTCTGGAAAGGTTCCATCAAGGAGTTATAATCTCATCTAGAAGATATTCTCTCTACATAGGAGAGTGTTCATTCGTCAGGAATGTATTATTCGGTACGAGATTTATATGTTGCATATTTATAATTCAAAGATATGGGTCCTCCTAGGATCTCATGACGGATCTTCAGAATCCTATTAACCGCATATTATAATTCATGCCATTTGCCAGATATATTACATAGCGGAACAATGTTTATTCAACACATATGTGGGATGGGTCTCTCACAAGACCACTTGAACCATCGCATTCACCACACATTATTTCAATAGTGCCCATAAATGTCCGAAATTCAATCTCGCGACTTTCATTTTTGCGATTATTGGTTCAGCCTCGATTGCATTTATCAGTGACCCGATAAGAGAGCTTAAAGCACTCATGCCTAGGACTTTGTTTTGGATCCCTTTGCAGTCTAGAGAGGCAAGATAAGTGTCGACATATTTGTCTCCCACATTTAATAATGATCTCCGTCATTTCCCAAAACGAAAGATTCATTGTTCCGTATTCCCAGCACAATGATATTGCGCGCATTGCTAGGAACTTCATCATCAAGATGAACCTCTTTGTGAGGCAAATCACCAGCAGGGTGAGTTTATCAGAGGAGAGTTATTACAGACTACGTGAATCTGCAATCAGAACATATGCTTTGACTAAGGCCAACGGATCATATTCGCAGGCGTCCCCGAGAATAGATCAAATGCCAATAAGTCAAATGTGGATATTATATTAATCCCGGGTACATCCACATCTACATCAGGTAGAAGCATTCAAACCAATATGGTTACTCCTCAACGATTTCTGGCAAACTCCATATACACAGGAGTACACACCGAACGACAGGTTCAGTTCGACTTTTGTGCGTTTAATAGAATATTGAGGCATTACACTATATGGGCATTCCTCCCCCTAATGTCGAGATGTTCTAAAAGCATACAGATAAAATCCCCAACCACAATCATCCAGTTGTGGCCAATGTATGCTATTGTGGTGATTAATTTGGGAAATCTTACGCACATTACATATAGGAGTTTTATGCAGTGAGCTTTGGACTTTGATTAATGTAGTGGCATGAATACTACATATTTGTCCTTCAATATGAAGGGTTAGTCTCAATATCCAGCGAGACACGCAACAACAAGTTGCTTCATGGTTACAATTCTACAAACTCATTTTTATTATTACCAAACACATAGTCAATCATTAAGATTTAGACTGATATGCACAACACTATGTTATCCATAAGGGTTGTTCAGGGGCTCATGCATACTATTCATCATTTGGAGCCTGTAGTTGACTTCCGATCAACAAGTAAAATGACCATCAGGGTCTATCGCTCACAAGGACATTCGATGGTTGCATTGTGCTTTTAAGCACATAGGACAATATGTGCGTAGATAAAGGTGGTAAAGTGCACGGCATCAGGCCAATGCTGCCAAGCAGAGATTTTTATATGCAGAGATGTATAGTTCAGCTCGTTTTTATCACTGCCCATGGTTTACCCAATTACTCATACTGCTCTGAAATTGGGTATCGATTTATGCAACATTTTTAGGTATAATAATTTTGAGAGAGGACTTACAACAATAGTTAATTATTTGTGGTGTTGCCAGCAGGGCAAACATTTCTCCTTATATTATATACCAAATTGTTCTATATAGCATAATTTCGATCTCTTCATTGTTCAGCAAAAAGAGAAGTTTAGAATAGAACAGACATGGCCAAGAATTCATTTTATCTGGGAAAAATCACCATATAACTAGCTTTTGATGAAGCAAATGATGATAACTGCTTGGCAAGAACGAAACAATACTGGTATCCACCTAGGATCCATCTTCAACAACAGATATTACTGCTCTTTTACGAAGGAGTCATCAAGACAAGGGAGAATACATATGGTCTCCATAAGATCTTCATATTTGTATCACAATTTACCATTACCAATAGCTTAGTGGTCAAGAATTATGGATCTTCCGGTGCCAAGAACCAATGACATATTAATGCCCAATTTCACTTCAAGCTCTGTGGTAATATGGGATTTCATGGCTATTTCCTACTCTTCTTACTCCTGGTAGATCAGAGATATATTACGATAAGCATTTCAAAGGGTGGAATTCAATGTAGTTCTGCTACATAAACTCCAGGTATATGTCCATTTAGGACTGACCTTTACCATTTAACTTAAAGCTATACCATTTATGCCAAGTCAATTTAGCGACTATAAGTATTTATAATTCTGAGATATGTATGCAACACAAGCTTAGAGGTCCTAGACAGGACGAGTAAAGTGGTTCGACGGGAACACACAATGGTTTTTTCACACCTGAAAGGGAAATGTGCCCTTGGGCCATTTCTAAGTATTTTGGTGATTGAATGTCAACACAAGTGCTTAAATGAGAATCTATGCCCATGAATGGACAAAGTGCAAATCAAGAGCAAAGGTATGTTTCTAAGTCTTAGTACATTGGTTTTGTGTACTAATATACTTGTCTAAGTATCAGAAACAGAAAGAAGAAGAAAAGAGAAGAGTTAGCTGTGTACAGCCAAGTGGCTGTTTCGGTCTGGGGCACCGGACTGTCCGGTGGTGCACCGGACAGTGTCCGGTGCGCCAGGCTGACTCGGCGCGAAGTGGCCGCTCTTGGGAATTCGCCGACGGCGTACGGCTAAAATTCACCGGACTGTCCGGTGTGCACCGGACTGTCCGGTCAGCCATCGGTCGGCCGGGCCAACGGTCGGCCGCGGAATCTGCGCGCGACACGTGGCCGGGCCAACGGTCGGGAGGGGGCACCGGACTGTCCGGTGTGCATCGGACATGTCCGGTGCGCCAACGGCTCCCAGATCTGCAACGGTCGGCCGCGCCATTTTAGGAAGGAAATCGGGCACCGGACAGTGTCCGGTGTGCACCGGACTGTCTGGTGCGCCCGATGACAGAAGGCAAGATCAGCCTTCCAGAATTGCTCTCAACGGCTCCTAGCTGCCTTGGGGCTATAAAAGGGACCCCTAGGCGCATGAAGGAGGACAACCAAGCAACCTTAGAGCATTCTTGATCATCCACACTCAGTCTTTGCGCATTCGTTTGTCATTCTCAGTGATTCGAGCCCCGTTCTAGTGAGAACTTTGAGATAGTCTTTTGAGCTCGATTCTTGGCCGTGTGTGTGCGCATTTTTGCTGTGGATTTGTGTGTGTTGCTTCCCTTCCTTACTCCGTGATTCTTTGTGAACATCAAAAGTGTAAGGGCGAGAGGCTCCAAGTTGTGGAGATTCCTCGCGAACGGGATAAGGAAAGAAAAGCATAACACTGTGGTATTCAAGTTGATCATTGGATCACTTGAGAGGAGTTGAGTGCAACTCTCGTCCGTTGGGACGCCACAACGTGGAGTAGGCAAGTTTTGTACTTGGCCGAACCACGGGATAAATCACTGTGTCTTCTCTGTGTTGAATTCTTTGTGATTATCGTATTGTGCAAGACCTTCTCTCTAGCCACTTGGCGATTATTGCGCTAACACTTAACAAGTTTTTGTGGCTATAAGTTTAAGTTTCACAGGATCACCTATTCACCCCCCCCCCCTCTAGGTGCTCTCAATTGGTATCGGAGCCGTTCTCTTCAAGAAAGGGACTAACCGCCCGGAGAGATGGATCCTAAGGGCAAGGGGATGGTGATCAACAACAAGGAGAAGGAGACCTTCGTCAACGAGCCCAATGATGACAGGCCCACCGACTCAGGCTCGGGCCACAAAAGAAAAGATGGGAGAAAGAAGAAGACAAGGCGCATCAAGGAAATTGTCTACTACGACAGCGATGAATCTTCCTCCTCCCAAAAGGACGACGACGACTACGATAGACGAAAGACGGTTAACTCAAACTTTTCTTTCGATTATTCGCGCATCCCGCATAGTTCAAATGCTCAATTGCTCCCCATTCCACTTGGCAAGCCCCCTCACTTTGATGGAGAGGATTACGGATTTTGGAGCCACAAAATGCGTACTCACCTGTTTTCTCTCCATCCAAGCATTTGGGAGATTGTGGAAAGTGGAATGAAATTTGATAGCTCGGATAGCCCTGTGTTTATTAAAGAACAGATTCATAAAAATGCACAAGCTACTACTGTGTTGCTAGCCTCTTTGTGCAGGGATGAGTATCACAAGGTGAGCGGCTTGGACAATGCCAAGCAGATCTGGGACACCCTCAAGATCTCTCATGAGGGAAACGACGTCACCTTGCTCACCAAAATGGAGTTGGTGGAGGGCGAGCTTGGACGGTTCGCAATGATAAGGGGCGAGGAGCCGACACAAACATACAACCGGCTCAAGACCCTTATCAACAAAATAAGGAGCTACGGGAGCACGCGATGGACGGACCACGACGTCGTCCGCCTAATGCTAAGGTCATTTACCGTTCTTGATCCTCATTTGGTGAACAATATACGTGAAAATCCCAGGTACACCAAGATGTCGCCCGAAGAAGTTCTTGGGAAATTCGTTAGCGGGCGAATGATGATCAAGGAGGCGAGGTACGTGGACGACGCCTTGAATGGTCCGATCAACGAGCCGCAACCCCTTGCTCTCAAGGCAACACGAAGCAAGGAGGCGCTACCTAGCAAGGTGGCACAGATTGAGGCGGCCGGACTTAATGATGAAGAGATGGCTCTCATCATTAAAAGATTCAAGACGGTGCTTAAAGGTCGCAAGGGACAGCCAAGCAAGACCAAAGCCAAGGGGAAGCGCTCATGCTTCAAATGCGGTAAGCTTGGTCATTTTATTGCTAACTGTCCCGACAATAATAGTGATCAGGATCAAGGGAACAAGAGGGAGAAAAAGAAGAACTATAAGAAGGCAAAGGGCGAGGCTCATCTTGGCAAGGAGTGGGATTCGGATTGCTCTTCGTCCGACTCCGACAATGAAGGACTCGCCGCCACCGCCTTCAACAAGTCATCCCTCTTCCCCAACGAGCGTCACACTTGCCTCATGGCAAGGGAGAAGAAAGTAAGCACTCATAATACTAGTACTTATGCTTCTTCAAGTGAGGATGAGTCTAGTGATGATGATGAGATAGATTACTCATGCTTATTCAAGGGATTAGATAGAACCAAGGTAGACAAAATTAATGAATTGATTGATGCCTTGAATGATAGGAATATACTTTTAGAAAAGCAAGAGGATTTGTTGTATGAAGAACATGATAAATTTGTAGAAGCTCAGAAATCTCTTGCTCTAGAAATTAAGAGGAATGAAATGCTCTCTAGTGAATTATCTTCTTGTCATGAAACTATTGCTAAGTTAAAAAGTGTTAATGATGATTTAAATGCTAAACTAGAAGTAGCTAGTAAATCTAATTCATGTGTAGAAATTGTTGAAACTTGTAATAGGTGTAAAAATTTTGACATTGATGCTTGTAGTGATCATTTAGTTTCAATTTCTAAATTAAATGAGGAATTAACTAGTCTTAATGCCCAACTTAAGACTAGCAAGAATGAATTTGACAAGCTAAAATTTGCAAGGGATGCCTACACGATTGGTAGACACCCCTCAATTAAGGATGGACTTGGCTACAAGAGGGAAGTCAAGGACTTGACAAGCCATAAGGCTCCTATCTCCGCCAAGGAGAAAGGGAAAGCCCCTATGGCTAGTAGTGTGCAAAAGAACCATGCCTTTATGTACTATGATAGAAGACAACCTAGAAATGCTTATAGGAGTTGTAATGTATATAATGCCTCTGATTCTCATGCAATGTTTGCTTCTAGTTCTTCTTATGTGCATGATAGAAATGTTGGTAGGAGAAATGTTATTCATAATATGCCTAGGAGAAATGTCGTTAATGTTCCTAGGAAAGTTAATGAACCTGCTACAATATATCATGCTTTAAATGCTTCTTTTGCTATTTGTAGAAAGGATAGGAAGATAGTTGCTAGAAAATTAGGGGCAAGATGCAAGGGAGACAAAACTTGCATTTGGGTCCCTAAGGATATTTGTGCTAACCTTGCAGGACCCAACATGAGTTGGGTACCTAAGACCCAAGCCTAAATTTGCCTTGCAGGTTTATGCATCCGGGGGTTCAAGCTGGATTATTGACAGCGGATGCACAAACCATATGACGGGGGAGAAGAAGATGTTCACCTCCTACGTCAAGAATAAAGATTCCCAAGATTCAATAATATTCGGTGATGGGAATCAAGGCAAGGTAAAAGGGTTAGGTAAAATTGCAATCTCAAATGAGCACTCTATCTCTAATGTGTTTTTAGTAGAGTCTCTTGGATATAATTTGCTATCTGTTAGTCAATTATGCAATATGGGATATAACTGTTTGTTTACAAATGTAGATGTGTCTGTCTTTAGAAGATGTGATGGTTCACTAGCTTTTAAGGGTATTCTAGACGGCAAGCTTTACTTAGTTGATTTTGCAAAAGAAGAGGCCGGTCTAGATGCATGCTTAATGGCTAAGACTTGCATGGGCTGGCTGTGGCATCGCCGCTTAGCACATGTGGGGATGAAGAACCTCCACAAGCTTCTAAAGGGAGAACACGTGATAGGTCTAACCAATGTTTATTTCGAAAAAGATAGACCCTGTGCAGCTTGTCAAGCAGGGAAACAGGTGGGAGGCTCTCATCACACCAAGAATGTGATGACAACATCAAGACCCCTGGAGTTGCTACATATGGACCTCTTTGGACCCGTCGCCTATCTGAGCATAGGAGGAAGTAAGTATGGTCTAGTTATTGTTGATGATTTTTCCCGCTTCACTTGGGTGTTCTTTTTGCAGGACAAGTCTGAAACCCAAGGGACCCTCAAACGCTTCCTCAGGAGAGCTCAAAATGAGTTTGAGCTCAAGGTGAAGAAGATAAGGAGCGACAACGGGTCCGAATTCAAGAATCTTCAAGTGGAGGAGTTTCTTGAGGAGGAGGGGATCAAGCACGAGTTCTCCGCTCCCTACACACCTCAGCAAAATGGTGTGGTAGAGAGGAAGAACAGGACACTCATAGATATGGCGAGGACTATGCTTGGAGAGTTCAAGACCCCCGAGTGCTTTTGGTCGGAAGCCGTGAACACGGCTTGCCACGCCATCAACAGGGTCTACCTACATCGCCTCCTCAAGAAGACTTCTTATGAGCTGCTGACTGGTAACAAACCTAATGTATCGTATTTTCGTGTTTTTGGGAGTAAATGCTACATTCTAGTGAAGAAGGGTAGGAATTCCAAATTTGCTCCCAAAGCCGTAGAAGGGTTTTTATTAGGTTATGATTCAAATACAAAGGCGTATAGGGTCTTCAACAAATCATCGGGTTTGGTTGAAGTCTCTAGCGACGTTGTATTTGATGAGACTAATGGCTCTCCAAGAGAGCAAGTTGTTGATCTTGATGATGTAGATGAAGAAGACGTTCCAACGGCCGCGATACGCACCATGGCGATTGGAGATGTACGGCCTCAAGAACATTTGGAGCAAGATCAACCGTCTTCCTCAACTATGGTGCATCCCCCAACCCAAGGTGACGAACAGGTACCTCAAGTGGAGGCGCATGATCGAGGGGGAGCACAGGATGTTCAAGTTGAAGAGGAAGAAGCACCTCAGGCACCTCTAACCCAAGTTTGAGCGACGATTCAAAGGGATCATCCCGTCGACCAGATATTGGGTGATATTAGCAAGGGAGTAACTACTCGCTCGAGATTAGTTAATTTTTGTGAGCATTACTCTTTTGTCTCTTCTATTGAGCCTTTCAGGGTAGAAGAGGCCTTGCTAGATCCGAACTGGGTGTTGGCCATGCAGGAGGAACTTAACAACTTCAAGCGCAATGAAGTTTGGACACTGGTGCCTCGTCCCAAGCAAAATGTTGTGGGAACCAAGTGGGTGTTCCGCAACAAACAGGACGAGCACGGGGTGGTGACGAGGAACAAGGCTCGACTTGTGGCAAAAGGTTATGCCCAAGTCGCAGGTTTGGACTTTGAGGAGACTTTTGCTCCTGTGGCTAGGCTAGAGTCAATTCGCATCTTGCTAGCATATGTCGCTCACCATTCTTTCAGGTTGTACCAAATGGATGTGAAGAGCGCTTTCCTCAACGGGCCGATCAAGGAGGAGGTGTACGTGGAGCAACCCCCTGGCTTCGAGGATGAACGGTACCCCGACCACGTGTGTAAGCTCTCTAAGGCGCTCTATGGACTTAAGCAAGCCCCAAGAGCATGGTATGAATGCCTTAGAGACTTTCTAATTGTTAATGCTTTCAAGGTTGGGAAAGCCGATCCAACTCTCTTTACTAAGACATGTGATGGTGATTTGTTTGTGTGCCAAATTTATGTCGATGACATAATATTTGGTTCTACTAACCAAAAGTCTTGTGAAGAGTTTAGCAGGGTAATGACGCAGAAATTCGAGATGTCGATGATGGGCGAGTTGAACTACTTCCTTGGGTTCCAAGTGAAGCAACTCAAAGATGGCACCTTCATCTCCCAAACGAAGTACACGCAAGATCTGCTAAAGCGGTTTGGGATGAAGGACGCCAAGCCCGCAAAAACTCCGATGGGGACCGACGGACACACCGACCTCAACAAAGGAGGTAAGTCCGTTGATCAAAAAGCATACCGGTCAATGATAGGGTCTTTACTTTATTTATGTGCTAGTAGACCGGACATTATGCTTAGCGTATGCATGTGTGCTAGATTTCAATCCGATCCTAAGGAGTGTCACTTAGTGGCGGTGAAGCGAATTCTTCGATATTTAGTCGCTACGCCTTGCTTCAGGATCTGGTATCCAAAGGGGTCTAACTTTGACTTGATTGGGTACTCAGATTCCGACTATGCTGGATGTAAGGTCGATAGGAAGAGTACATCGGGGACGTGCCAATTCTTAGGAAGGTCCCTGGTGTCATGGAACTCTAAGAAACAAACCTCCGTTGCCCTATCCACCGCTGAGGCCGAGTACGTTGCCGCAGGACAGTGTTGCGCGCAACTACTTTGGATGAGGCAAACCCTCAGGGACTTTGGCTACAATCTGAGCAAAGTCCCACTCCTATGTGATAATGAGAGTGCTATCCGAATAGCGGAAAATCCTGTTGAACACAGCCGCACAAAGCACATTGACATCCGACATCACTTTTTGAGAGACCACCAGCAAAAGGGGGATATCGAAGTGTTTCATGTTAGCACCGAGAACCAGCTAGCCGATATCTTTTCCAAGCCTCTAGATGAGAAGACCTTTTGCAGGCTGCGTAGTGAGCTCAATATCTTAGATTCGCGGAACTTGGATTGAATTGTAGCATACATGTATTTATGCTTTTGATCATGTTCCTTTTTTTGCATTTTGTTGTTTAGTATGGTGCTCAAGTTGTACAAACACTTCCTGGACCTCACAAGTCCTGTTTGCAAGTGATGCACATATTTAGGGGGAGCTGTGCTACAACTTGACCCTTTGAGACTAACCATGTTCTTGAGTTTGGTTGTTTTTAGTCTCCAAGGAGAATTGAAAGGGAAAAAGGTGGACTTGGACCATGCAAGACTTCCACTGCACTCCGATGAAAAGAGTAACTCTTCCAAGTTCATCTTTAAACTCTTATTGCCTACTTGCTCTTAGTTGAAGATTTTGGTGAGGCAATGGGGTTAAAGGGCCAAGATTGATCCCGTTTTGGTGCTTGATGCCAAAGGGGGAGAAAATAAAGGCCAAAGCGATAAATGGATCAGCTACCACTTGGAGATTTTGAAAATAGTAGAATAGAGCTTTTTGTTTTGTCAAAACTCGTGCATTGTCTCTTTTGTCTAAAGTTGGGGAGAAGTGTTGATTATGGGAAATAAGGGGAGTTTTTGAAATCTTTGATCAATCTCTTTTGGAATATCTCTATTTATGCTTCAACATGTGTGTTTGACTTAGAGATAGAGATTTGAGTTTGATTTGCAAAAACAAACCAAGTGGTGGCAAAGGATGATCCATATATGCCAAAAATGAATCAAAATAAATTTGAGCTTTATTTGAAGTGATATTGCACTTGTTCTAGTTGCTTTATGTTGTGTTGGCATAAATCACCAAAAAGGGGGAGATTGAAAGGGAAATGTGCCCTTGGGCCATTTCTAAGTATTTTGGTGATTGAATGTCAACACAAGTGCTTAAATGAGAATCTATGCCCATGAATGGACAAAGTGCAAATCAAGAGCAAAGGTATGTTTCTAAGTCTTAGTACATTGGTTTTGTGTACTAATATACTTGTCTAAGTATCAGAAACAGAAAGAAGAAGAAAAGAGAAGAGTTAGCTGTGTACAGCCAAGTGGTTGTTTCGGTCTGGGGCACCGGACTGTCCGGTGGTGCACCGGACAGTGTCCGGTGCGCCAGGCTGACTCGGCGCGAAGTGGCCGCTCTCGGGAATTCGCCGACGGCATACGGCTAAAATTCACCGGACTGTCCGGTGTGCACCGGACTGTCCGGTGAGCCATCGGTCGGCCGGGCCAACGGTCGGCCGCGGAATCTGCGCGCGACACGTGACCGGGCCAACGGTCGGGAGGGGGCACCGGACTGTCCGGTGTGCACCGGACATGTCCGGTGCGCCAACGGCTCCCAGATCTGCAACGGTCGGCCGCGCCATTTTAGGAAGGAAATCGGGCACCGGACAGTGTCCGGTGTGCACCGGACTGTCCGGTGCGCCCGATGACAGAAGGCAAGAT
This sequence comes from Zea mays, assembly GCF_902167145.1. Classification (NCBI taxonomy): domain Eukaryota; kingdom Viridiplantae; phylum Streptophyta; class Magnoliopsida; order Poales; family Poaceae; genus Zea; species Zea mays. Next base: position 166,621,081 of record NC_050102.1, read on the forward strand.
CAGCCTTCCAGAATTGCTCTCAACGGCTCCTAGCTGCCTTGGGGCTATAAAAGGGACCCCTAGGCGCATGAAGGAGGACAACCAAGCAACCTTAGAGCATTCTTGATCATCCACACTCAGTCTTTGCGCATTCGTTTGTCATTCTCAGTGATTCGAGCCCCGTTCTAGTGAGAACTTTGAGATAGTCTTTTGAGCTCGATTCTTGGCCGTGTGTGTGCGCATTTTTGCTGTGGATTTGTGTGTGTTGCTTCCCTTCCTTACTCCGTGATTCTTTGTGAACATCAAAAGTGTAAGGGCGAGAGGCTCCAAGTTGTGGAGATTCCTCGCGAACGGGATAAGAAAAGAAAAGCATAACACTGTGGTATTCAAGTTGATCATTGGATCACTTGAGAGGAGTTGAGTGCAACTCTCATCCGTTGGGACGCCACAACGTGGAGTAGGCAAGTTTTGTACTTGGCCGAACCACGGGATAAATCACTGTGTCTTCTCTGTGTTGAATTCTTTGTGATTATCGTATTGTGCAAGACCTTCTCTCTAGCCACTTGGCGATTATTGCGCTAACACTTAACAAGTTTTTGTGGCTATAAGTTTAAGTTTCACAGGATCACCTATTCACCCCCCTCTAGGTGCTCTCAACACCAACGTTGTGAAAAAATTCTCAGAATTACCTTTCGATGTACTCGCAACTTCGTGTTACTAAGGTACTAGCCATTTATCTCAAAGTTCGCTTCATGACGTTCAGCGACAAATAGCAATGTGCCAACATCTAGTTGAGCAATGTATGACTGAGATTTATAGTCTTAAATCATTTAGTAAGGCCTTTTGCTTACTAATAGAATCCCAATTTGTGATGTCTTCTATGCCAAAAAGGCTTTCATGCATTATATTATATAACTTTGGGTTACTTCGGGTAGAACTTTATGCACGAGGAAAGATGAGAGAATTATCTTATCTGTGTTTCATTTTTATTTCAATTTAATTTCCCAGATTTTCAAGCACTACAGAGCTTGATATATTTGTTATGGCCACTTGACGATATATATAAATATATGATGCCACACAACACAATCAAAAAAATATAGATCCAAACAAAATTATCTATGAAGGTTGCATATTGACTTCAGGGGTTGAACAACCCACCATAATCCACGCGAGTACAAGCTCTAGCTTCTAGTGTCAACGCGTGTGCGGCCATCAGGGCTACGACAGTATAGCAAGCCTTCGTAATAAGCGCAACAGGCACAATTATGGCTCGGTAATTGGGGTACACGATAAATCCATGCAACGTGCGCAACAGACGCAATTGTGGCTCGCGGCAGACAGACAGTGCCTACAGGGCATGCAAAAAATACGCGACTCAGCGATGGTGGTCCAACTTGACGTGAGCGGTCCAATTAAACAAGAGTGTCACATAGCAATCACATGACGCAACTAAGTTCGAACGGCACAAATATTGCGTCGTGTTGCCAGGGCGCAGTCAATATTAAGCTAATGTCATAACTCAGCCGATTAATAATTTAGTCCGATCGGCATGTCTAGGTACCCACCATACAATTTAATCGCTCGACGTGAGTCTAAAGGCTCCACGTATTACAAGTATTAAGAGCGATATAAAAAAGTGTAGCATGTCCTTCACATGTATTTTAATAATTTTCTGCTAATTATTTACTACGGGAAATAAAGGCACAAAAAATAAACTCCAAAATTAATGCATGAACTTGATAACATATCAAGTGTAAAAAGTATTTTCCTTTTTTTAAGCATGCATTTTATTAATTAATTAAGATAGAGATTACACTATAAAAGCACGCATACTACTTAAACTTATCCACTCAAATTCATTCATATAAAATATGGAGGAAAATGCATAAAAAGAGGGAAGTTCTTTTTTTCCTTCTTGCGTGCATTTGTAGCCGTACGTGGGAAGAGGCGCCAGTTCTCCTGGACACACATGGCTAGCTTCTGTTCTGTTTTATCGGCTACAGGTGCGGTCATGCAGAATGAACCCGTATGGGACGCATGCTGCATGCCGTGAGCGCGGGCCACCCAAGTATTATTAATATCTCTGCCTTCCATTTCTCCCGGAATGAAGGCGGTGACCTAGTCTTTTGACTGCGGCTTATGAGGCCAGACCACCGGTCACAGCATCGGCACATGCACGGTTTCAACGAGGGTCGGCGTGGGCAGCCTTGATGCAGCGCGCAGCATGTATCAATCCTCATAGGAAAAGGGCGCAAACGCTAGGATCCGTCTCGGCTGTATGGACGGTGGCTGAGCGACTTGTCCTGCACGCCCCGGCAACAAAAGAGAACGAAGGTCGACAGTTGCCGCGCTAGGCCTGGGCGCTGAGGAAGACGGTTGTGTACCTCTGCTACAGGCAAAGAAACAGAGCTTGCCGGCTGCCCTAAAGTGCGCCACGACTTTTAGGACACCACAACCTTACCCTCTAGTGCGCAGGTGGTGACCGCCAGTCCGCCATAGAACAATGCTCGTGTCGCGATGACTGTAGATCGGTCTATAAATTACATACCGCTCGATCGCGTAGAGGAAATCGAAGTCTGTCGCATAGGACAGTTCGGCTAGGCCGGAGACCTGCCGGCTTGACGGAGAGTTGATGCAGATCTGATCTCGCAGCAACGTTGTGGTAGAGCGTGCTGATAACGTGTTGAGAACAACGTTACCACGGATCACTAGATCTGCTCCCTTCCCTTCCGTCAGCAGTAGAGACGCGAGAAGATGTAGAGAACCCGTCTCCCTTCCTAGAAGCACGACAGAGAAACACACAAGACACAGGATATATAGGGTTGGGCCTTTGGCCTCTTTCTCTTCACTGTATTATGAGGGGGTGTACAGGTTCCTTATATAGAGATGTGAGACCCCTCAGGGATAAAGTAGGTATTTGCCCACATAACCCTAACTAGGGTTACTTAACACAAACTTGCATGGTGCCATACATACGTCTAAACAGGGCCCACTACAGGCGCTACTAGGACGGCCCCCAAGATCTGCGTTCAGCTGAACCTCCAGGCCCAGAGCAATTGAGCAGCCCGGCCCAAACCAGTGCCACGCAATGCTGTAGGACCCGGTAGTAACCGGTCGACGGTCGTCCGAGGTGGCAGCGCCGCAGCTCCAGAATCCAGTGCTGCGCCCCGATTGGGCGGAACCAAATCCAGAAATCTCCACCTCACATCCGCCCCCTCCAATCGCCGCTCGCTCCTTCCCCGGCAACAAAACACTTGTGCTACAAATACGTCCACGTAACGCCTTTCTCCAAGCCTGAGCACTCCATCCACTAGACACTACTTTACTCAAAGTCTAGAGCTAGCTTTTGCTTTGCTCACCAGATAAACCGCAGCAGATGGCGTCGACGATCATGGCCGCCACCTCCCGCATCGTCGCGGCCAAGACGCCGTTTCTTGGCCAGGGTCGCGCCGCCGCCAATGCCAGCCCCCTCCGCGACGTCGCCGCCGCCGCTGCTGGCGGCCGGATCACCATGGTACGTGGAGCATCCATCGTCTATCGGTCCATCCATGGCCCGTCGATGGTTTCAATCAATAATCAGGTAAAATCGACTAACGAGAGTGCTCGCTTCGCTTCCATTGCAGGGCAACGACCTGTGGTACGGCCCGGACCGCGTCAAGTACCTGGGCCCCTTCTCCGCCCAGACGCCCTCGTACCTGACCGGCGAGTTCCCCGGCGACTACGGCTGGGACACCGCCGGGCTGTCCGCGGACCCGGAGGCGTTCGCGCGGAACAGGGCGCTGGAGGTGATCCACGGGCGGTGGGCGATGCTGGGTGCGCTGGGCTGCATCACCCCGGAGGTGCTGGAGAAGTGGGTGCGCGTGGACTTCAAGGAGCCCGTGTGGTTCAAGGCCGGCGCGCAGATCTTCTCGGAGGGCGGGCTGGACTACCTGGGCAACCCCAACCTGGTGCACGCGCAGAGCATCCTGGCCGTGCTCGGCTTCCAGGTCATCCTCATGGGCCTCGTCGAGGGCTTCCGCATCAACGGCCTCGACGGCGTCGGCGAGGGCAACAACCTCTACCCCGGCGGCCAGTACTTCGACCCGCTGGGCCTCGCCGACGACCCCGTCACCTTCGCCGAGCTCAAGGTCAAGGAGATCAAGAACGGCCGCCTCGCCATGTTCTCCATGTTCGGCTTCTTCGTCCAGGCCATCGTCACCGGCAAGGGGCCCCTCGAGAACCTGCTCGACCACCTCGACGACCCCGTCGCCAACAACGCCTGGGTCTACGCCACCAAGTTCGCACCAGGGTCTTAAGCTAGCTACCGGGCCGCGGCGTGCCAGGACATTGTGTTGTACACTACTCGTTTCTGTCGTGATCTGTACCATGAACGAATGCAAATATTCTTGTGCTCTCCCAGAAGGAACGAACTGGACTAGTTTTGCTCTTCCATTCCATGTATACTCTGCTTCAGCATATATGTAGTTGTGTCTACTGGTTTTTGCAGTTGTTAACTGATTTGCGTCCATATATGAGGTTGTGTCTACTTTTTTTTTACAAACACAACCAGGCTGCTAATTACAGTAGGCATATTTCCAAACTCTGGATTCAAATGTCCGGAAGAAAGATGGCATCTGGTGGCAGATTGATATTAACAAACACTTCCTTGAATAGTTGGCCAATTTATACAATGACGGTATATCAGCTGTAGGAGGGTGTTCACCAACAGATGGATTCTACATTAAGGGAAGGGCACAATTCTTCTGGCAAGGGGACAAAGATAAATTTAAATATCATATGGTAAAATAGAGAAATCTGTGTTTGCCTAAAGAGTTTGGGGGATTAGAATCTGGTTGGTAGTAGCTTTCGACTGAACTCTGGTCGGTTTCAAGTTCGTTTCTCTTCTTTTGTGCGTTTGCTTTCAAGCTGGTATCCCCAGCAGGTGCTGGTGACGTTATGTGCTTTCTATAGAAACTGGATTCACATGTCAAAAAAATAAAACTGATGTGTAAGTGTAAAGGTCTCAAAAGATAGTGCAAAATATGGGGCGATGCAATCACAGTTTTCAGAGTAAAATGCCTTGCACATTTCAACAATGTTCTCACTGTACACATATTACAGTACTCTGCTTTCGCATCTCTTCGCTCATGGTGGATAATCTGCATTTAGTTACCCTTCCACGCCTCGGATTTATCACTCTACATACACGATGACATAAACACACTGTCAAGTGATGACTCAGAGCTGACTAATATACATGTACAGAACTCTGGCTTCACCTATTGTCTACTTTGATCTTTTCGACACTCGTGACATCAGATGAGTAACGGCACTGCCACCAACATGGGAGTTCATCATCTCACCAAGCTTTTGGGATCAGAGGCAGATTCTTCTCGCCTGCCCTGGCATTCCTGGCCACTTTCCTTGACCCAGTGTCGTTGCAAAATGTTGTGGAGATTCTCTTACACGTTTCACTTCGAGCTCTTCTTTCCCCACCATCTTTTCCGTGATTTCTCATCATGGGTGCCAACCTTACTAAGGTTTACCTTAGTCTCCTTCAACCGAGATTTGTAGTCTTTTTTCCATGTCGCAAAGCGGTCCTTGAGCTTCCGGAGTTCCTCATCTGGGTTCATATTTGAACCAATCTGACCGGACCTGACTGCAACTAGGAAGCCCGCATCGTCTTCGAACACCTGTCGTCTGTCTTCAAACTCCTTTGCTAGGTGGTTCACAGCATTCACTCGCCTATCCGAGTTTCCTGCTGAAACTTTAGCTTCAGGGTTGTGGTTGTCGTGTTTCGACTCGATCACTTCAGGTGTACGAGTCCCGGTGGATAATGTATCTTCAGAGTCATACTGCGCATGTGTAGGAGTACAATCAGTCCGAGCTGCTCTAGTGGCTGCATCATCAGCAGCTAGGCTCTTCTTAGCGACAACAAGGCTCAGCTGAAAATTCATGTTGCAAGAATATGTTGATCCATTCTTTAAACATACAAACAAACATAAAAAAAATCAACATAGATAATTACCTGCAGAGAAGAGAGCTGCCTCTTCCATGCCTCTTCCATACATTTCATTTTGGCTTCATATTCTGACCATTTCCTCTCATACTGTTCCAATTGCTGTTTGAGCATTACATTTTCCTCCTCCTTACCCCGCAATGCAGCCTCAGCTTTCGTGATACGACCCTGAAGCTCAGTGATGACTGGTTCGTGAGGATAATGCCCATTCATTTCCTGACATTGGATGGCAATGTTAGGAACTGCTACCTTTTACACCTATGTATTAAACAGTTGAGCAGATTCTATATCTTGTACATGGAGAACTTCTCAAGTTCTTTAGAATACGGTTGGATATTACAATAAAAGAAATATCAGCAAACTTAGTAAGTAACCATGCATATGCAAATTCTGTAAAAGGATTTCTATTAGAGTAGCAAATCTTTCAGATTATATGTACTTCTCATTCAGTCCTGAATGAAACCAATATGCAGCTAGCACATTAAAAGATTTGACAGATAAAAGCATAAATACCATTTGATATAAAACTCACATGGCATATTCTTGACTCTGAGTTATTCTTCCTTGTGTTCCCTTGAACTATGCTGTGACTGGCCTTTGACTCCTTTTCATTCTGCAGACACTTGTATTTCCTTCTGGCCAGGAACCCACGCGTCACTGCAGTAACATATGACAACACATCATCAGATCGATGCACTACTCTAGGGTAATGTCAGTATGCCCTCTTTTATCATCTAAATTACCGGACTGAAGAAGAATGACATGATTCAGTTGATCATTGAACATGTTAGCTGCAAGTCGACGCCTAGTGTGTTTCTGTATGAGAACAGCTGCCCTCCATCTCTTGACAAGATTATCAAAGTGTATTCTTGTTCTTTCACCACGTATAACTGCAGTTTCGAAAGTCAAGTAAGATAAAATAAACAGCATTTGTCAGATGATAACTAAAACGGGAAGACTATGGTACATGTCCATGGTATCAGAATTCAGGAATGTTTTGAACAAAAAGAAAATAAAGAGTATTACATGATTGCAAATTCATCGCCCCTTTCTTTAGTCGTTGATATCCCCGCCGAGAATGCAAACCCCGGAACTGTGTTTGAATATGGAGGGTTCCAAGAAGCATCTGTCTTTTAGCATTTTCCAGTGCAGCAACCTACAGAATAATCAAGATTAGAAACCACACTCACAGAAAAGAGCAGTTTTGATCGCAAACTAAACCAAACTATTTAAGGTTTTGTATGTTAGTGCAGCTGGTTGAGGGTCTACTCTAATATTCGAAACCTACAGAATAGTTGTAGTATCGTACCTGTCCTGTACGGAAAAATAATTTTGTGTAGCCAACTTGATACATTTCAGGGGGAATGTTGAACTTTTGCAAAACAGCAATTGAAACACTAAGTGGATCTTGAGATGCAATGGAACGCAAGAGAAGAAATCTGTATCTGCGTATTATTGGACAAATCGAAAGTCAAGTGGGACACAGTACCAAACAAAATAAACAACTCAGTTTTTAAGTAAGATTCCACGAAATGGCAACCTTTCAGCAAACTGTTGGTGGGTGATCCTAGTTGGATAGCATGTTCTTGATATCCGAACAACTTCAAACACACCACAGCATTTAAGCTGGTGCAAAACAAGATCATGCTCGAATAACCTGGGATGATGTTTGCTATTTGGTTGAATGCATTGGATAAAATGTGGGGTTGTACTCTCCAACTGCTGCATCAGCTTGAACAGTTGAGCCTGAATACACAACAGAGCATTGGGATGGCTAAATGTAATACAACTTTATATAAGAATGACAAGGGAAGGCATTAAAGTATTATGAACAAAGAACTGCCAAGAAACTGAATACTCCCTCTGTCCCAAATTAAAATTTGTTTTAGATATTTAATAGATTCATACAATACTTGATGTATGTGTTTTATATGTGTTTAGATTCATCATCATCCATTTAAATATAGACATAAAAACCAAGAACTAAAACAAATACTATTTTAGAATGGAGGGAGTACAACTTATACAACCCAAAGCATAGAGATCTAGAGAACCATTATTGACAATATTATCTATAAAGCTGAAAGAATGAAAGATTTGAATCAGTACCTTAAATTCCATGACAACACTTTGTTTATGTGTATCCTTTACTGAATGCCATGACAGACTTGATTTATTCTGAGAATCAGCAACCATGACAGAGGCAAAATGTTTTGAAAGTTCACATGTACATGATGAGAGTAGTTGGATTGACTCAGAGTGCAATGGGTCTCTGTTCTTCTCCAGGAACCCAGCTGTATCATATGTCACCTGGAATCAAAATCAACCACCGTTATCATGTTGCATACCAAAGAGCTTCAACAGCAAAGTAGTATAACAGACAGGCAAGCCTGCAGATCTGGAGGATGCTGGAGGTTAGAAATAGCTTAAAGATAAAACAAGACGAGGATTGACCAACCTCCCCTGCATAATGGCAAATCTTAAATGTGCCTTCTTTTTCACTTTTGAAGCAAGAGTTACCACTTAATTGCCGCTTAAGCTTGTTAGCAAAGGAAAAATCGGATGCCTTTGGGAAAGTAGACTCTTCATCCAATAATGACAATAGCCCTAGATGTTTCTGCAATGCAACAAAAGGTGACTACAGCAGTACATATACAGATCTTAGAAATCTAAATAGTACAGCTTATAATATTAATATGACATGATATCATGATAAATTGATAACGGCACATTTTCCTTCAGTGATTCCACTTAAACAACAGTCACTTTCTTTTTTAGTCATATATATAGAACAAAACATGGAGTAACTCCACTTAAGGATATTTCCACCTGTTCCAACTTTTGTTTCACATTTTGTATAGGTAGGTGCTTGTTTCCACTGTAATAGCTCAAAAAGTAAAGCATTCTAGTAACTTGGCATAACTGAAAGGGCAAAGCACAGAACATTTGCAGATCAAGATAACTATAAGGGTGAAAAACTGTATATACTACAATAAAAGGATTGGAACCAGAAAGCAAATGAGAATGGGGCCAAACAGACATAGAAGCCTAAAATGCAGGCATTGTTTCTTCAGCACATGCCAGGTAAGAAATTACAATACATATGCTTATCAATATCAGGCCTTAAAACTAATTAAACTCCATAGAAACAGTGAGTATATGATCCATATGACGGGGTTGCAGGAAAAAATGACGCATACCTTCTCAAAGAGAGATAAGCAATTAGTGTTATCCACAAATTCCATGGGGGTCCAATCAATTCCGTCTTCCAAGTATTCCTGGAAGTGGAACAAACCCAGCATAAGCATAGTGATATACTGACACAAAAGGTCCAAGGGAAATATTGCAGAAGAAACATGAAAACAAGGAAATCCACTCTACAATTTTATGAAAAGAAAGATAACGCTGGCTAATGGATCCAAAAGCAAACGAGCAGGTCATGTGCACAGTGGAACAGCACAAATAATCATAACCAGAGTTTAAACAGAAATGGAAGTATAGGGGCCTTGCCGACACATCAGAAACCAGTTGCTTCCTGTAGTTTTCTATGTTTTTGTGTTTTCTAGAGTAACTTTTTTCTGAATTCCCCTTCGATAATCACTAAGTGTTAACATTTTCACATAGGTTAACTGGTTTTCATAACAATAAGTTGAGCAACTGATCATAACTGACAACCACTTGGATTTGGAATCCTGGTGCCAGCTACAAGACATCCAAGTGGGTTCTGTCCCCAGAAGCACGGATCTAAGGTCCGACCAAGTTATGGTCGTTCTCACATGAGCTACGATGTCGCTGTGTGTGGGTGGGGCAGAGGTTCGGGGTTTGTCGACTTGCATGAGATCTTCTTAATGCAGTGCCTACAGCGTCGTTTTTTATTCTCCCAGAAGCACAAAATCACTCGAAAGGCAAACCAGAAAATAAATAATATTCAGATCAAATTGGACCATTCATATCCAACTCAGGTTAGACAAAGCAACTTCATCATGTGACCACATCCCCTAGTTATGACAAGTGCCATAGTTTGCAGGGTCGTTTACAACTAGTACACAACAACATAATCTGATACTGTTTTGCAGGAAGAAATCCTGCATAATACAATTCACATTTATTCATATCTTTGATGCTAACATAAATAGTGCAATAAACTGTTAGAATCTTACCTCCTGTTGTAGTTTGAGAAGATGTCTGTTGAAGTGCTGCTGCAGCCTCTCATTGGCATAATTTATACAAAATTGCTCAAAACCATTCTTCTGTAATGGTTTAACCAAATATTACAACTGAGGAAATGCCAAGTAAATCAGTACTAAACAAAATGCAAATATTCCATACATTGAAACACTCAAACCCATAAATATCCAAAATACTTATGGATCTCCATGTAAATTGCCTCCCTGTTCCAAGTGAGTGGTTAATTTGGTCAACAATCCAGTCAAATAAATTGGCATAGATTGACTTCGCTAGTGCATCTCTTGCGTCAATGGCCTACAGAAATTAGAAATCTTGAACAAAATTCTAAAAGATCAAATCAATAGATCCATGAATATAATTTTTTAGGATGCTACATACCTGAGTTAATGTTAGCTTTTTAACAATACTGTCATTTCCAGCTCGGATTTTACAAGTGGACAAAGCAATCACTAGTTGATTTGCAGTGCAGCCTAATAGCTTTGCAGCAGTAGACAATCCTGTGAATACATTACATTACACAATCAGATGTCTGCATTTTGGGGACATTTTATACTGGATAAGACAAAGGAATAAATGGAAATTATATACACCAAGGAATTAGACCTTCGTTTGAAACAACTTCCACATGGTTTTCATTATCAATCACACAGAATGATATGTTCCCCAGCCACAAGACAGCTGCAAGCATAGAAAATAATTTCATTTGGTCTTCCTTAGATATTTGAATTGTATCCAATGCATCCTGCACATGAAACAAAAGGAAAATAACGAATAAGATAAAATATTAGCACAGCTTTGGTTGGAGAAGTTATTTGAATTTCCAGTAACATTACCACTAGCACTGTGAATTTTTTTGAATCATCAACACCATCGATTTTCAAGCAATTACTCTGCTTCAAGTAATTGTAGTCATTGGCGCTTTTCAGAAACAATTTTTCTGCAGTAGCATGTGCATGTAACAGAATTAGAAAGTGAGAAAAAGAAATGGAACGTGGAGATAGTTTCACAGATCACACTAAAACATATAAGATGAAATACAGGCAGGATGTGGCACACGATTTTTTTACACCATTTGAAACACTGAAATTGTAATATAAGCATGTCAAACATGAAGGTGTGATTACTTTTGAGAAGGGGAGGAGCTCCAGAGCACAGTTGATAGAAAATGTGGTAAGATCTCTCTCCTTGTGCCCTTTGGACCACCCTCGACTACAGGGGAAGACAAAGCATATTAGACCTTGAAGAAACAATAAAATATGGATTTGTTAGGAATGCATGAATTCCCCTACCTTCTCAAGCAGGACTAGCCCATGCGATTCAGTAAGAGGTACATGCACAGCCAAGGAAATAAGTTACCAGTGAATTCAAAGATATCGTGACTAGCCATCCAAACTATAAATGGTAGATAAGGCTTACAGGTCTGGATTTTAGCACCACACATTTTACCAGATTCAGAGAAGTGTATTTCAATAAGCTTGCCCTATATCAAAATCATCACAGCAGCATAAGAATAGCTCCAGAAAGTTAGCAGAGGACAGTAGGGCAACGATACAGAAAGATAAACTCACAAATCGGCTTGAGTTATGGTTTCGTGATGTTTTTGCATTCCCCAATGCTTCCAGAATAACATTGGTCTGAAGAACCTCAGACTCCGTACCACTAGCACCCCCAAGATCAGACAAATATTGCATTGCAATTTTAGCTGTCTCGGTTTTTCCTGATCCACTTTCACCACTGAAATGTGACAAGGAGCACAGATAGCATATTTAATTTTGGAAACCCAGACCCTCGAGGCTTAAGAGAAAGAAGATAAGGCATACTAACCTTATTATTATAGATTGGTTTATGCCATCTGCAAAGTATCAGGAGTTGCATTAAAGGACAATTCTTACAAAATATTATATATCATAACCGTTCTCTTTAGCACCTACCTTGCAGCATCTCGTTAAATGCCAAATCAGCAACTGCATACACATGTGGGTCATCGTTGGCCTTTTGCTTGTATTGCATGATTGAAGACTTCCCATAGAGAGCAACTTCTTTTAATGGATTGACAGCAATCAGAACAGGTCCTGCCTTTGTCTACAAAGTAAAGTATATACAAGTGAGGATACCTAGAATAAGCCATGTATATACTCCCTCCGTCCCATAATATAAGGTGTAACCACTTTTTGTTCTTGTCACACAATATAAGGCGTGTTCTCTCTATGCATACGTACATCGATGCAGTGGTATAGAGAGAATTAAATACATTTCTTGGTCTTTGAACCGGAGGTGGTTACGCCTTATACACTGGGACGGAGGGAGTATATACTTATATAGCATGATGAAGCTATTGCATAGGGCTTACATAGATAAGATCACGAGAATATCGCAATTGCAGATTGTAAAGAACTGAAGGTTCATTCAAGTAACTCATCTGGATCAAATCATCCACTCCATCGAGGATATCAGGGTTAGCAGGCAAGAGTTGTTCTGGTGACACCATCAAAACCTAAGCAAATAAACATTGAGTAAAAATTGTACAAGAGTTTCCCCAAATTAATATATTGTGTGGCAATATAAGACACTCACTTTTCCATTAGCCAGGAGTATTTCAGCATCATCTCCAGACATTGATTGGATCTGTCCAAGTTCCCACTTTGCATTTGGTGAAGAACACCAAACTCTTAGCTTCTGAAAAATGTCCAAAATTTATTTTCTTGGATGGTTCTACCAATCACAATATAAACTCAGAAACATCAAACTCGAACAGTCGAACCATCAAGGGATAAGGGAATTAGTTGCTTTAAACCTGTACTAATGTAAGAAACAATACTTTCTGATTGACCAGTATCCATACATCCTAAGGTTAAAAACAACAGGTTCTTTCATCCAATATCCATACTTATTAGGTTTGAAGTAACATGACATGCCAAACTATTTGTGGATGTGATCACTAACTGTATCTTCTGGAAAATGTGAAACAACAGTAAATTCAGCATAACTACATGGAAGTTGTATTCACATATGCCATATAGAAACGATCTTTAAGAAAAAAGGGCTCCATAAATTCAGCACATAACTAACACATGTAAGCGACACATTGATCAACATTTCCTGTTTTGACTCGTGATTCGTGAATGAAATTTTGCCATCATGTTAGACAAAGTATTCAGGTTACTTCCATTTGTTCACATTGCAATAATAGAAATAATTCTTATAAATTCCACAATGAACAAACCTCTCACCTTCTGGAGAATATAGTCCAAGATATCTGTACATGCTACATTCCCATTCATCCTTATCGTTGCCGAGGAAATATGTGGAGGATTCTTACAAACTGATGTACCCTTCCTCTCCTCAAGAAATTTACCAACATACGGCGACTCCTCCAGCACTTCTGTGTTAGGGAACTTCCTCTTAGTCCCAAAGATGCAGCCTTTCACCAGCTTTTCCTCCTTGGCCTCCAGCCCAACAATCTCCATCTTAGCATCTGCCTTCTTGTCAACCACTGCAGCTTCTGTGGCAGCAACTGTTGCCATGCCGTTCTCGAGCATAAAGCCAGCAGGCAGTGATGACCGTCTGGTGGTGGGCAGCCGGCCACGGCACGTCGGCCGGGCTGGCAATGTTGGAGGTGCATCCTTGGGCTGCTCATCGCGCTTCTTTAATGTCTCAAGCAAGACCTCAAGGGAGCTCTTCTGTGTGGCTGCTGCCGGCGCCATCACGGAGGCTGCAGAGAGCATCACCACCGTGAAATCAAACGGCCACCAGCACAGACAGGTGATGTATACCAGGGCTCAAACACCAACTCGCCAAATCCAATGGCCGAACAGCACAGGGACCAGAAATTTCCCCATTTCGCATCAAAACAGGCGATATCTTCAGAGACAATAGCCTCTGACTCTCCAAGGGTTGAAAACTGGCAGACACCCAAACCCCCAAATTCCACACCAGGCTCAAAATTCAAAAAGAAATCTCTCAAAAAACCAGGCTCTGAAGCTCAACTAAGCGACAATCGCACGCCCAGGGGAAAAAATTCGGCGCTGCTCGCAGTACGGGCCGGGTAAAACCCCCACCCCTTGCGCGATTTTTGAAGGGGGGGTAGTCTGGCCAAGGTTGGAATCGGCCGGAGAAGAAAAGGCTGCGGCTGCGAAAGCTGCAATCTTTGGCGAAAGGAAAGGCGAAAGAACCCGAAACCAAAGCAACGCCTCTGCCGAATCAAAGCGCTGGCGTACTAGCAGCAGCAGCAGCACACGCAGGTGGCCATGAAACCATCATCAGAGAAAACGCATCGAGACGCGAGCACTGAAGGAACAGGATAATTCAACAGCACGGCCGCACCGCACACCCCTCTCTGCCGCGCCGCTGCAAGAACCAACAGCGAGCCTGCCCACTCCGAACCGCCGCTCCCCTCCCCTCCAAATCAAAAACGGAACCGATATTTTTTTCCGCTGGATGCTTTTTCTCTCCCCGCCCCCTTGATCCGTTACTAGGCAGTGGGAAAAAAATGTTTACGACAAAGCAAGCCAAATTTCGTATGTACCCTCGCGCGTCGCGCCCCCTCGCTAATAGCGCCGCGTGGCCGGTGGTGTTTTCCGCGGCGGATGGAGGGCTGGTTCATGGATGGGCGTCGCGGGCTGGGGAGACGCTGTGGGGGCCGTTGGATGCAAGCGGCTGCCGCTAGAAGATTTCAGTTTGGAGTGAGAAGTTACGCAACTACCCTCGGAGCTTAGTGCGCTGGCACGTCGTCATCTTGGTTCTTTGAAAACGATTATTTGGATGTTGTTAATCTTGTTTTGTTGTGAGAAGAAGAAAGTGGAGATGTAGATTATATATCCGGTAGGAGAAAATTCTCGTGGGAGAGAAGCTTCTATTAGGCAGGTCTCCGTTTTTTATGCCTGTGACTGCGTGGTATGGTCAACGGAGAGGCGAGAAAGATCCATTGGAGTATGAGGTCTATTTGGAATACATAAATTTTAGAAGAAAAATATATATAAGGTTTTTTTTAATCAGATTAATTTTACAGAAAACATATATAGATGAAAAAAAATCTCAAGTTCTAAGCAGGGCCTATCAATTTATTTTCTATAACTGAATTCTCCTGTTATGCAGATGTTTTTTCTTTTAAAAAGTAGTCCATACCATGTGATGTAACTGTTTGTTAATGTTTTTTGTGATCGCTGGTACTTTTGTTGCCAGTCATTTTTAGAGGGAGAGTTTGCAAAGCTCTATGGGTTAGGTTAGTTTACGCATGGATTTGCCTAAATTAAGAAAAGTTTCCACCATTCCTTCTCCTCGGGTGAAACCATGCGTCATGCGTGGAACTCACAAACCGAAGCTAGAGTTTGGATGGGGCAGCTGCTTCCTCCTGTTACGAATTCTATGTCTTCGGCCACTTTTTTCCGTTGTACTCCGTATATACCCAAACATATGGGTAGTGTTTGGTTCGTCCAAATGTTATTTAGTTACTGATACTTTTCATTGGTTAAACTCTTTCTAATAGTACTAGATACTACTATCCAATCCAGTTATAACTAGTAACCATTACCTTTGGTAAGAGATCACATTACCATTCTCTTAACAAAGTGTGAACCAAACAATACCATGGATTCTAAGATTTTCAGGCCAAAATAATCAATGAGTGGAGAGTCTTTATGGTACTCTTTAAAGCAGCCAGTTCACCTCCCAACTAAGGGCATATACAATAGATATTTTAAGTTGTGTCTTCGGATATGTTAAGGGGATAAGTGTAAAAAAACTTAAGACACATCTTTTAGCTATATGTTCGAGGTAAAAGACATAGTTGATTGGTGCATTGACTTTATTAAACACTTTGATTGGTGAAATAGATATAGTTGGACATATATTTTATGCGCATCCATTGTATCACATTATATACTAGTTGTGACTTATGTTTGGAAGTGCCGTGCAAGGGGTTAAGAGTGTACATCATCCTCTTATAAGTGCATGTACAACAAAACTCCTAGACCATAGATGTCGTTAATAGACATTACGTGTATAGAGTCGTGTAGAGACAACCTTTCCACAAAGAGCTTGTGCCTTGTTTTAGAGCAGTTCCTAAATCCTACAAATGATTCGCATTAAAACAATTAATTAGTCTAAATGCGGGAATTTTTTATATGCGTGGACGGTGGAGTAGAACACGTTTATAGTATCTAGTGCTAACTCCGTTCACAAATATATGATGTCGTTGACTTTTTTAAAAAAAAAACTCTGACCACTCGTCATATTCAAAATATTTATTTGAAAATATAAAATTTTAAGTCACACTCAAACAACCGTAGGTGAAAAAATAAATAATAACTAAATAAACGATAACTAAAAAATGAGTGGTCAAAGTTGTAAAAAAATAACGGTGTCATATATTTATGAACGGAGAGAATACTAAACAGTACATAAAGAAAGTATTTATCAAAGCATTAAAGAAAAAATCGATGCATATAATTATTGTGTTTTTTAGGATAAATATTAAATTAATTGGTATAAAATCGTACTCTTGCAAAGAAATTAATATTAGAAATATGTTTATAAAGTCATATTTGAAGATCGAGCGAGAAAGTGGCTCTCCTCGTCAAGGACTTGACTAGAAGAAAAAATAGGCATCAAAATAACACCGCCAACTCGCCAAGAGTGTGAACAAGCTTGATGAGGAGAAACTACGATGGAAATGGAATGAAAACAGAAATATGATGATGGAGATGATAGGAAAAATCTAGGAGATGTTATAATTAGAGCATCACTTACGCGCGGAGAAGATCTGAAGCTATCTACGAAGTTATTTGGGCTAGATCTTTGCATTGGGTGGGCATTTATTTGTGTAGAGCTTAAAAAATTAAAAAGAACAATGCACGTTTTTTTTGATATATTGGTAAAAGTATAGACGCGTCAATAGTGTTGGGTATATGGGCCGGGCTTTTTGGACCAGCACGAGCACGACACGAGAATAGAAGCTCAAAGCACGACCCGACACGAAATATTATGGACCGGGCTAGCACGGTCCGAAGGCGGGCCTGGACCGGACCTCATATTCCGGCCCGTCGAGCCCCTGACACGGCCTACACAGATGGCCCGGGCTTGGGCCGGCATGGCCCAATAAAGCCCAAGTTATTTATTTTTCTTTAATTTAGTAGGCTATTGACTTTATATTGTTGTGATATTTGGAGTTTATGTGGTCAAATGATGCTAGTATTGTTTAATATCTTAATTTAGTAAGTTATGACCTTTATGTGGTTGTAATATTTTGATTTTATGTGTTCAAATATATGGGCCGGGCTTGGCCCGATATGATCCAACGAAGCCACAACATGGTTTAAGACCGGGCTGGGCCACTGTTTTCACACCTCGGACTGGCATGACACGGCCCAAAAGATTTTTGAGCTTTCCTGGTCTGAACCAGTTTGGCACGAAGCACGATGGACTTGGGCCGAACCGGCCCGACCCGACCCAATTTCCAGCACTACGTGTCAACATGAGTTGATGTTCCTCTATTACACTTAAGTTTCCGTATTTTTATTATGTTGCCTTGATTCTGTACTTTATCAGTCTAACTTAGTTATAGGCTGGTGACTATGATTGAAACCTAAGTTGCACATAGCTTTTTTATTGTAGTAATAATAATATTAAATCAAAAGGCACAGTTGTATGTAAGATAATAGATAGATTGGATGCAGCACGTATGCCTGCGTAGTACCACCCTGGGTTTATGTATGGCGACCAGACGAGGGAAAAACGAGCGCCCGAAACAGGCTGCCGGACTCCGTAGTCCGTAGCATCTGGGAGAGACCGAAGCGGAGAACGTGGCGTCGCCCACAGGCCACAGGGGCAATCCCAGGGTACACCACTACACCGTGCACGAGGACTACGAGGGGCAGGTGGCAACTCTACGCATCGCCGTCTCGTAATGGACGCCGTATACGGGCCGGGGCCATATGTACGCACGCACGTACGTACGTACGTACGGTGGTGCATCTGGATCCAGATGCAGGGGGGTTGGCTGCAAGCGCGGCGAGACGCGCGTACTACGCGGCGAGCGTCGCGCTGCGCACCAGGCAAAGCAAGGCACGCGAGTGTGGTTTAGGTTAGTTAGGGCTTTGCCTCTGCGTCTCTGCAGCTTTGGTTTTGTTGACGATGAAAAACAAGACGATGGCTTCAAAGCACGCACTAACCACCCGCTCTTCAGGTAACAATCGGTCCCGAACCCACAGCCCCACCACCCCCACGCAGCTGAATAGTAGTAGCAGCAGCCTTGCGGAGCAGCGTGCGTGGTGGGTACTCAGCGGTCGCGGCGGCAGGTGGCCGGCGGCCAGCTTTCGATTGGCTTGCCTGCTCGACGACGGGGAAAGGGAAACACACGAGCGCGGATCTCCTGCTTGCTGTCCCCAGTGGCATGATGCGTGATCCGCGGTCTTGGGTTGCGGATCTCGAGGCAGGGGTCGGCCAGGTGGGGGCCCGTTGGAAAGCTGCAGCAGCGCGCTGCTGGGGGATCCATGCAGATCGCTGGCTTGGCGGCTTGGCCAATGGACGTCCAAGTCCAGGATTCCAGATGCTACTACAGGAGCACATAGGGAGTAGTACAGAGATGGTGAGATGACTGCCTGAGTGATGACAGGTGAGATCTTCTTCTTCTTCTTTTGTGTGCGTGAAGGATGACAGACAGGTGAGCCCTCAGTTGCCCCACCGTTGGATACTGGGTATAGGGTGGTCCAGCCGTCCATGGCAAGTCCGGCCTCAGGAAATCCACGCGAGCAAGCCAAGTCCAGTCACCCGCATTATGGCCAAACGGTTGGTGGCATCATCATCTCGCGGAACGTAGTGCTCCAACGACCAACGCCTTTTTGCAAGCTTCGCTGCTGCTACTGCTGCTGCTAGTAGTAGCAGATGAAGACCTTTATGTTGTTCTCGATTAGGGAATTAAATAATTAACCGGTTAACAGTATGCAGAGCATCTGAGCCGCCACTAAGCCTCTGCATCCCTGGGGATGTGATATGATTAGGTGTTGGCAAAGCTGGGTCAGGATCAGGATCACGAGGGCCGCAGCATCATCATCATTGCATGGCCTTGCTTGCAAGTGAGGGCGCACCGGAGACTACGGCGAGGGCACGGCAGCCGCACGCAGGAAGGGGGGCAGAGACAGCCAACCAACCAATGCACTCCATAATCCTTTCCTGCTCCGATCTTCCATTCCATTCAATATGGGGCACGTTGTTTTCGATCGGGACCACGCGTATCAGCCCCAGCCCCACTTGTACCGTTCCGCCATCGTCATAATAGAAAGACATACCTTCACTGTAGCAGTAAGCAGGCTACTAGTGTGTACCTACCTAGGAATCCTAGGCATTGGACGGATCTTTTGTTCTTACGGGCATATACAACTCTAGGATCCTGTATACGTTTTTCCTAAGAATCCTAGGTGTATATCTATTTTTTTCTCGCCCACGTCTCACTTACGTCTATGGCGCAGTATTTTGCTTCCGAGACCATCCGGTGAATAGTAGAAACTAGAAAATAATGATAAAAGTAATGTTTTAAACAGATTATATATATATATATATATATATATAAAATATATGTATGAAAGAATACTTGTCATTTTTTTTCCGAAGCCACTTGTCCGAGTCATAAGTAAAAACAAATCTCAATTTCAGGAGTGTGAGAGAAACGACAGATGTGACCTCCCTATCAGTACGCGCCCTGCCGCCGCGGTTTTTTTCTGCGTGGCCGCTTGGAGGACACGACGACCGCCCTGGGCCCGTGGGCCCCGGCTGCATGCTTCATGCTTGCTTCACTTCGCTTTGCCGTTTACACTCGTCGTGGCTGGCCGGACCGTGGCGACGGACGCCCCGGAAAGCGCACCACGTCGCGTCCTCAGTCCGTCCTCCCCTCTCGGCTCTCGCTCCGTCCGCAGCCTGCAGGTTTGGTAGAGCCGGGCCAATCGCGACGCGCCATTCCCAGTCCCTGCGAAAGAGCGACGCCGCGTGCGTGCTCTTGTTTGGTGGGAGTGGAGCTGGTACTGGGAGAGCAGCGGCGCACTCGCTGGGCGCCTGGGCCAGAGGAAGGAAAGTGAATGCAGGCGACCGGATTCGTCCGTCGTTCGTCCATGAGCGTTGGGCGGTGGCCTGGACGCGCCTCTGCTCTGAATGACTGCACTGGATCGCACCAAGCGGACGCACGGCGGCTACAGTGGCTACACGCACGACGCACCGGATGGGAGCTGCCGGCCAACGGAGCCATGCATGCCCGCCTGACGCCGCCATACGTACGTGCGGCTGTGCGTTGTTGCGGTTCCGCCGGGACAGGCGGTGGCGGTGGCGAGGGGTAACTGGGATGCATGGCCTGGGTTAATTTGCCAATCGCCAGATCCGTAGACCGTAGGACTTGGTCGTCGTCGATGGATACCTTTGTGGCTTTATCTGGTTGCTGTGCATTTCTTTTCTTCTTCTTCTTTTCTGGTGACGCTTTGACGACCGCTCTGCGCCGCGACGCCTGGAGCGATGGAGATCAGCAGGAGCGATTTTCAATTGCTGTGACGTCAATGACGCTGTGTTTGGAGATCGGACGTGGCGGCCGTGCACCCATGCACGCTGTAGAGTAGTAGTAGACGATAAAGTTCGGCCACCAACTGCCATTTTTTTTTATATGTTCCCAGTCAAATTTTCTAATGAGCCAATCAGCCAATGCGTGGCCAGTGGATGGTTCTTGACTCCATGTGCCTTAGCTTATTCGGCTCCACCAACTTGATAGTACGGTAATACTACCTGATAAAGTGATATAATAGTACTCCATCCATCCCAAAATCATGTTCGTTTTAGCTTTCAATCTTTGTCTATATTTAAACAGGTAAAAATGAACTTAGATATGTATATAAAATATATACATTAATTATTGTATGAACCTCTTATTATCTAAACCGAATTTTATTCTGGGATGGAGGGACTATATTGGTGGTTTCATCGTTTAAGAAGAATGCTAATTCAGCAGTCTGCTTTCTGTAGATGTGAGAACCTTTTATCGTTGCAATAAAACAAACAATCCCATGCACTGTACAATACCAATGGAGTACATTTGTTTTTTTAAGGGTGGAGTACTGGAGTACAAATTTGATTGGAAAGCAGGTATTTTCTCTGGGGAAAAAAGAACAGCGAACAAAGGAGGAGGACAGCAAATAAAATAAAATGGTTGGGGGTTCATAATTGCATTAGGCCCAGATATAGACTGTAACATGGGCCCAGCAAAATGCACCCGGATTCCTCACAACGCCCAGCCCAAATTGTCGTGTGTATAAGGCTTATTAATTTCGACACCATCGACATCCGAGAATGCGAGTGAGAGCATATGACAAGCAAGCAGGTCACACAATGCGAGGAAAATGAAAAGCAATTGCCAGGCCTGTATCGAAGAATGAAAAGTCCGAGGAGAGGATCCAGAAGGCAAAAAGGCTCTGAATTCAGTATGCCAAGTCTTTGTACGGATGAATCTTGAATGTTTAGCGCCAGTATATTTCTAGCCTGTAGAGCAACCGGATCTGTGCTCGTTGACAAAGAAATGAAAACAGGCTTTGCTTGCAAATCTCGCTGTCAGCTTCTTTTCAAGATCTCGGGAAAATTGCCTTCCGCACTACAAGTGTGGGAAACCTGTTGTGTATTGCATAGAAGATGGTTATATATATAGAGATATAGGGAATTCTAATCTTAATGGGTCGACAATCCAACAGTGATGTCAACCCACCTACACATTTCTAAATATTAGAGCGCAGCTCAAAGGAGTTCATCTAGCCTATCCTCGTTAGCAACCAAAACATAGGCCCTGCGATACAGAATCAACGACCATTGAGTCTTCGCTTCTGCAGGGAGTCATATGCTCGCTTCTAGAGATGTCCAACGCACGAGAAAAAAAAAAGGAGGCAGACATGTCAAACCCACAGGAGTCGCATGCACTCAGGAGCAGAGCGGCCGTCCAGTCTGCCGCGCATTCGGCTGGCACACTCTCTCTGTGAAATAAACGTCAGCCTATACGCGACATTTTAGCCCATAACCGATTGCTTCTCTGCTGTTGTCATCACGAAACTTCTCTTCAACTCGGTGTTCAATCTGTGTCCTTTTCAGTGGCTCATAAGAGTGATAGTGACGCAATGAACTGGAACAGACTAGGCTAGAGGATTCGTGGAGAAAAAGGTCTTCCAACGTTATGGTCGTGCGTTATCACACCCGCGATCATATCGCGTATGGATCGGCCGACGTATCCGAGACACACCGTTGTCTCCTTGATCCCTTTCCCTTGCGGTTTCGGAGGGCATGCGCACCCCATCGTCGTGTTCACCCGGCGCTGTGGCGTGGACGCCGCCGCGTCCCTAGTGATGAAAACGACTCTGTTCATCTATGGACGACTGCCAAAATCGGTTGGCTCCGTGTCGGTTTCTACTGTTTTTATAGTGATTTTGTCTCTATAAATTATAGCTGCAGTAGCTCAAACAACCGGTTGTAGTTCGAAGCGCCTAGTACTGATGGTTCATGTTATAAGTGTATTTCATTAATTAGTGTGCGTTTAGGTGGAGTGGATATGAAAGGTTAAAGCAACCATATGCATTTGACCTATCTTGGGCTTATAAAAATCAAATGTCTAGATATCCATGTTCCTTTGAAAATTGATCTTCATGGACGATCCATGTTATTCAGCTACACATGAAAATACTTTTAAAACATTTGAATCTTGCAAAAAAAATCATAAATCCAAATATTCAAGTCAATATACAATTACTTTATCACGTATATCATAAATAGAGAACTTGTATACGGCCTAGCTAAAATCATAAATCCGTATTATGAAAGTGCCTCTATATTGCTTCATAAGATAACTATAACTTGTAAACATCTAGTTTCCAAATATACAAGCAAAAATTGTAAATCCATACAAGATTTCTTATGAAGCAATGTACAAGCAGTTTCATAATTCCTAAATTTGTCTGAAGTCGATTTGTTTGAAGAGGCAAGCAACGCACAAGAAGTTTGGAGTCACACCTAGGGACTCTCATCCTCACACAATTTAATGGAGGCGGGGACGGAGCTAAAAAAATTAGATGAGACTAAATTCAATCGCTATATTAAAGAAGCCTCTTCTATAATGTAATATATACATTTTAAAATTTAAAGAAAGCTTCATAGCAGAACTTTATGGGCTCGTGAGCGATGAGAGGGACTAGAGTAGGGGTGAAAACGGGCGGATACGGACGGATATTAGCTCATCCTGTATCCTACCCTAATGTATTTAAAACGGATTCGGGATCGGATACTGATAGTTAGAAACGGGACGGATACGGATACAGGGACCGGATATTTATCCGGACGGATAAGTGACGGATACGGATATTATTTGATCGGATATCGGATACTTGTCGGATAATGCATTAATTGGTTATCAAAAAATATTCTTGTTCGACCACGAAATTGCAAGTAAATTAATACTAATAAGCATTTAATAGAAGATAATCTCAAGTTCCCACGTAAAAATGGTAAAGTGAAGTATTGATTATGTTGAAACTTGGATACTTAGAGTGATTTCACGTGTAACTCACGCAATAAGTGGAAATAAAATAGAAGAAACGTTGACATCCTGTGGATTTTATGGTCCCATTATTTGTTATGACTATATGTGGCCATATGTTGTACCTTCGTATAATTTCATAGATTTCTGAGGCTATTTATACATTATTAATTTCTTTCGACATAAAATCATCAAAGTATAATTAAAATTCATAAATACACTAGTTTTGATCCAAAATTGCAAAAAGCTTACCAAAACAAATAAACATTCTATTCAAATAAAACCTCAAGTCGCCACATGAAAATGATAAGTGAAATATTAATTATGTTGAAACTTCGATACATAAAATGATTTCACATGTAACTCACGCAATAAGTGGGAGTAGAATGGAAGAAACACCAACATCTTGTGGATTTTATAGTCCAAATGTTTTTGAGAACTATATGTGGATATATGTTGTGTCCCCGTAAAAATCCATGAATTTTTTAGGCTATTTGGTGTATTATTAATTTCTTGTTGTAGAAAATCATCAAAATACAATTAAATTCATAAAAATATTGTAGCGTCGACCGAAAATTGCAAATAAGTTACCAATATTAATAAATAGTTTATAAAAAGATAATCCTAAGTTCCCACATGGATATAATCTTAAGTCCCCACATGAAAATGATAAAGTCTATTATTTTGATATAAATTTAGACATTATTTTAATGATTTTGGCCTAAAGATATGTTTAAACAAAAATGTGATGTACTACAAAGTTATAGATCTCTTCGAGCTCTACAATTTTCATATAAACTTTATCTTCATCCGATTTCATATGTAAAAGTTATGATTTTATAACTATATTATTTTGCAGAAAAAGAAAAAACGGGTACCCGAATTCCGGGTACCCGTATCCGACCCGAATATCCGGGTATTTACCGGGTAGTACTCGCTCCGTATCCGACCCGAATCCGAAGCCATACTATCCGGGTATTACCCGTATCCGTCCCGAATCTAAAAAATACCCGTATCCGTATCCGAAAAATGGTCCCGAATCAGTATCCGTATCCGGTACCCGTTTCGGGTACCCTACCCGTTTTCACCCCTAGACTAGAGCACTACCCGTCCCACAGCTGCCTCTAACTCTGACTAGAGGCTTGAGAATCTATAGTGATATGAATTTCTACTCTCGTACTCACACAACAGGAATCAATATAGTCGCGTGGAAGACAAATGTGAAAAAAAGAAAGATAAAAAGATCACGATCTAAATATTTCTTTATAATTTGTTTGAACTATTAATTAATTTTTATTTAAAATGAGTAGAAATAAATCTTAATTCCAATTTGATTCGATCCATAAATTTAATAATAATTTAAATTTATAGCATATTACCACCGTAGACAGGAGATGATCAAGAAAGACAAGGTAAGACTGCGCGGAAGGGAGAGAAGAGAAGGTTGAAGTGGGAGTCCCACTAACTATATCTAAAAATATATTTTCATAGATGGTCATTGCTGTCTAAAATGTATCTTTTAATTAATCAGAACTCTTTTAAGTCATGTTTGAGAGAAAGGGATTGAAGGTAATTGATGGCTGATTTGGTGGCCAGGGAAATGGAGGGATCCAAATCCCCTACTTTGCTCTCAAACAAACCCTGAGTGCATGTCTTAAGACAAATTTAGCTAGACTCAACCGCCTTCGAAAAAGATAAAGGTGCAACTAAAAAATAATTTTAGTAGTCTTAGTCTTGTACTATTTATTCTAAATTCCACTCTCTCCGTTACAAAATATAATTCGTTTTAGATTAATCATATATTCATTAAGTACTATATGAATATAGTTTGCATGTTTATCTATATTTATTATTATTCAAATTAATATGGACGAAAAAGTGGGATATAAAGAACTATATTTTGGAAGGAGGAGTAATTTGTTTTGATTTTTTTCGTTACATGAAACTTACTATGGTATTATGTACATACATAGCAAATTCGATTTATAAAAAAACCAAAAACGGAGGAAGTACCTTTCGAGGGTCGCCATTCATTTGTATATTCCTTTGTATATAGCCAATATAGGGCCGGGTGGAGGTGTCTTGCCCGGAGTACAAGTTAATTGCAACTAAAATATTTAATCACATATGAAATCCTAGTACTTTGCATGCATCAATTTTTTTTGTCGTCATTCCTTACAAGTATAGTTATTAGGGCTGCACCTAGCATTGTAGGGGTGAGTCTCCCAACACCCAACAGTCTACCCCCAACAGAACTAGTGATTTGTTTTATTTGGTCATCGATTTTTTAAACCACCTGCAATCGACCTCCACTGTAAATACAACGACTTCGTGCGACTAACTGTCATGCCATGTGCCCGATTAATAAGCTGATTTCGCGTGAATAATAGACCCAACTATAATATTTAAGAACCCATAGCAGCTAATAGATTTAAACAGATCCTAAATTTAATTACCGAAATATTTTTTTGTCGAAAGGACTAGGAATTATAGAAGCCACCCGCCGCTTTACCTACCAAAATCGATCCAAAGAACTCCACGTAGCATCCTTCGTCCTCCTTCGCAGTCGCAGAGGCTTAGCGGTGATCTCTGATCCCAGAAAGTGCACAGTGCACTTGAGCTAAAGCGGCAGCTGCGAGCTAGTACTCAGCAAAACTCTGTGCAAGGCTCGGACAGGCCCATAAATTGTTCAAGATCACCTGGATTTCTTACCAAAACATCATCTAAAATTCCCACACTCTGAACCGTTCGTATAAATACAAAACACCATACACATATAACACATGTACACGTATACTCCACACGAAAGGCGCCAGCGAAAAAACTACAGTATATATTAACCGTCCCAACCACGCACCTTTTGTCCACCTCCCCTCCAGGCTCCAGAACTCCCGAACCTCTCTGCTATCTTCGCTTTTAACCCCATCGATGCTTCCCAGTAAGCTACACGCTCACCCGCCTCGTCCTTCCATGGCCGATCCCAACCTCCAGGCCGAGGTCCTGACCGCGTCAGTGCGGGTCAACGGCACCGAGGCGGAGGCAACGCTCAGGGGCGGCGAGCTGACGTGGCGCCCCGCCGACACCGGCGGCGGCGGAGAGGGGCAGGAGCGGGGGCTGGAGCTGGAGTCGGAGGTGCTCGGGTGCCGGGTGGACGGGAGGAAGCTCAAACTCGCGACCTTTACCGCGAGCGGCGGCGGTGATGGGAAAGGGGGAGGAGGGGATGGGAATCGGAGGAGAGAGGAGGTCGTGGTGGAGATGGAGACCGAGGATGCCGCGCTGCGCTGGGGGGACATCATCAGGGATTGCCTCGCTTCGCTCGGTAATCAGTATCAGCTGTTACTCTGCTAGTTGTAAACTTGTAATTCGATTATTTCGATCCTCCTCTATTTTTTTTTAAAAAAACTCTCCTACATCATGGGAATCGTGCATGGCTCGTGATTTGATCGATGTGATCACTCAGCGATTGTTCTTTAGTTCAATCCGTGGCTGGAGTTTTGGCATTGCCTGGTGGACGCCTGGTTCGTGATCGGGTAGGCGGCGGCCGCGGTAGTTGCGTGGCGCACTTGAGTAGTTGGTTGACTGGATTCATAGCTGGGAGAGCTAAAAAATTCTGCTCCTGATAGTAAGGGGGGAAATCAAAGCAAAACCAGAAGAGAATATCTAGGTTGATTCGATTCAACAATAATAGTTTGAAGCAATTGGTTCTAGATTGCAACGGTCATAGTCATAGGCGTGCACAGATCTTTCTTAATGCGTGAAATCGTGCGGTTGAATAGCTGTTCTTCTGGGCATACCCTGGGTCAAAGCGTCAACCGTCAAATGTACAAATGCTAGTAGTATGCTAGGTGCCAAGAGTCCTACAGAGTTTGAAATTCTCCATGGATTCTTTCTTCAGTATCTGGTCTACTCAAATTTCCACGGTTGGCTTCAGATGGGCATGTTGCTGATGGTGTGCATCCCACAAAGTTTGCATTCCAATTATTATAACCCTGAGCAAATCGGAATCGTGTACGTCTGTCTAAATGGTGCCTGTTCATTTGGTGCAACGCAGCAGTGATACTTTGCAGTAGTAGTAATGTTATGCATATTCTGTAGGAACAATTGGATCTATACCATTAAAAGATCCAAACTTTAGATATATACCATGGACCTCACATGTCATTGACTCATGTGGACCCACATGTAAGTGAGATAGTAATGGTATGGATCCAAAGTGGTGATCTTTTAATGGTATGGATCCAAATTTCCCTCTTCTATACAACTTCCTTTTAAAATCACCCTTGAGTGTTGCATTAGCTATCATACTTGTAGGATGCAAGTGTGTACTCAACGGTGTTTTGTGTGTCACCTATCTTGGTTCATTTCTCCCCTTAAATTAATTATGTGGCATGCCATTCTAGTTCATTTTATCAAGTTCTGGGTTGATCCAATGACTTAGAACATGGGATGCTTGCATCCCTAGCTATCAACGCAAAATATCGGAGCTGGCCTTTTTTGCTCAGTTATTCATCATCGATAGTGCTGATCTAGTGCTCATAATTCTGTTCCATTTCTAGTTGGTACTAGCTCATGCTTCTCTAACTCCTTCAGAAAAGCATAGTAGATTAACAACTGAATTTGGAACACCAGTTTTACCTACTCATGGCCCCTTAGGTATTCCTCCTGCAATATTGCCACAGGCCGGCCAAAGAAATTGTTCATTATAGTGAACCCTTATGGTGGAAAGAGAAGTGGAAGGAGTATTTTCCAGAATGAAGTCCTCCCCCTCATTGAAGCTTCTGGCGTGCTTTATACGATGCAAGGTCTGGTGGTCTGTGTTTATTCATCGTATTTTTGGAATTGGACTTGTAATTGTGGTGCCTATTACTCTCTATCTAATTTCAAATTGTGAAACATGTTTAGAAACCAAGCATCGGCTTCATGCTCAAGAGATCGCACGTTCACTTGATCTTAGGAAGTATGATGGCATCATTTGTGTCAGTGGAGATGGTGTGATGGTAGAGGTTAGCAAAGAACCACATTTTTCGTATGCGAATGGAATTCTCTGCAATTTGTTATGCTCTGAAAATTCGCACGGTTTCATATATTTGAGCACCGTTGATTCTATTTGCTTGCTTGCTTGCTATGTTTTGGTTCTTTCTCTTATTGTTATTTTATTTTGTTTTTAGGTTGTCAATGGTCTCCTGCAGAGGGAGGACTGGGAAACAGCAATAAAAGTGCCCCTTGGGATCGTTCCGGCAGGTACGTTATCACAGCAGCTCCCTTATCATATGGATGCAATGATGCACATTAGTGAGTAGTACTGTGTCTTAGGTTCATTTTCATATGCGATCATTACATAAGTCGTTTAACCAAGATTAGTTGTAGCTTGTAGCTTTTTCACTTTTTTGTTCAGATTATAGCATTTATGCACTTTATTGTCATTAGTGCTCTGGGCAGACTTTTCACATAATATAATGTGCAACAGGTACTGGAAATGGAATGGCACGATCTCTATTGCATGCTGCTGGTGAACCATTCTCTGTATCTAATGCTGTGTTTGCAATCATCAGAGGCCAGTATTTTCTCCTCGTTTTTTGCCACCTTTCATCCAGCAGCCACATCATCTCTCTTCATTATCTCACCCATTTATATGTTTGAACAATTGCTGATGCAGCTTATTTCTGTTTCACAGGTCATAAACGTGCACTTGATGTTACTTCTGTTGTGCAGGGAAACACAAGGTTCTTTAGTGTCCTGATGCTTACATGGGGTATGCAGCATATAATTTCTATGCTAACTATTTGAAAACAACAGCTGAGAACACAGACCACCTTCCTCAGAGATTGCTCCATCACTTTCTCTTTTGCCGCAGTAAAATTTAATTGACAACTGACAAGCCTGAAAATGATATATGAACTGCAGGTCTGGTGGCTGATGTTGATATTGAATCGGAGAAGTATAGGTGGATGGGAAGTGCTCGCCTTGAATTTTATGTATACTTTCTATCCTTAAAGCTTGTACCAACCTTTTTTTAAAAAAACTTATATCAACTACTTGATTTTATTTTTCATATCTATATGCTTCTCTGTCCTTTTTTTATATAATGGATCTGCCTGGCTGATCTTGCACCTGCTTGACAGCATTGAGACCGATGCATCTCTAGCTTTAGTACTTAGTTCCAAACCCTAACTGCAGGAAATGGCTTTTTGATTATTGTAAATGGTCCATGCATGCATTGTAGCGATAAAAGAAAATCTCATGGTTACCGTTTAACGTACCTGGAAAAAAAATGAATCTTCTGCAATATGCTGGTTGAGCCTCTAAGGGTCTATTTGGTTGGGCTGTATCTGTGGAAAAAGATGTGGGTTGTGAGCTGTGAAAAAAATTGTTGTGGGTTGTGAGCTGTTAAAAAGCAAAAAACCGTTTAGTGGAAACCACTAAAAGCCGTTAAAAGTTTTTTTATATATGTTTTCACAGTTCAACCCAAAAACTACTAAAAGCAGGTATAGGTCTGCTTTCAATTTTACACGGAGAGAAAATCAGCTTTTAGAAAAAGGTGGTTCCTGGATTCAGCCATTTTGTTTGGCTTTTGGCTTTTAGGGAGCAAAAGCCAAAGCCAAACCAAACACACCCTAATGCTCATAATAATAGATGCAGGGTATAGCGATATCATGTTGCATAAGCCGTTCTAGCGCCTTTATAGCTTTATTTTACTGTTTATAAGGTATTTTTGGATCTGTAGAAGCTCACACTGTGCTCTGCCATGTGCAATACAACTTCTTTCCAGCTCCTACTCCGCATGCTGAACCTGCGACGGTACAATGGGCGCATCCTTTTTGTTCCAGCACCAGGATATGAAGAAGTTGGTGATCCCGTGGAACAAACTACCGGTCATGAAACAAATGGGGTTAGCGGGGCAACTGACAAAAATGGTGAAACGTGCGGCTATGTCGGCCCGTCGATCAAAGAAGCCGATCTTAGATGGAGATCGCTGAACGGTCCGTTCGTTTCAGTCTGGCTCGGCAATGTTCCTTTCGCTAGCGAAGATGCCATGGCAGCACCAAAAGCAGAGGTCGGTCAGTCTCTCGCCGTTCCGTGCCCCGCGGTTCCACTGCGCTCCATATAGCTTTGACCCTTTCTTGTTTGTTGCCATGCAGTTTGCGGATGGCTACTTGGATGCTGCTATAATCAAGGACTGCCCGCGGTGGGATGTTCTGGGGCTCGTGCTCCAGATGAAGGACGGCGCCTACGTGAACTCGCCGTGCGTGGAGTATTTCAAGGTGCGTTGCTTCTTTAGTCCATGACCATGCGTTGTACTCGCCCTGTCCATGAATTCTGTCATCAAAGCATAACGAGGTGCGCTGGGCAACTCTGACGAACGGCAGGTGAAGGCGATCCGGATCGAGCCGGGCCTGCGCGTGGGCAGCAGCACCAAGGGCGGTATCATCGACTCGGACGGGGAGGTGCTCGCGAGGGGCGACGGGTCCCACTCCCGCGCCGGCGACGAGCCGGGGCACCTGATGGCGTACGGCCCGCCCATCCAGCTGACGGTGGACCAGGGGCTGGCCACCATCTTCTCCCCGAGATGACGATTCTTCTATCTGTTCTCCACCGCCTGCGAGGACTTTGCTTCGTTAGCCCTGCCATTTTCTCGAGTAGAACCATGTGACTCTATATGTAAATATTAGTCACACGGTCACACCCCACTCCAGTGGATGAGCGATGAGCCAAAACACAAGAGGGACAGATCCTTTATCTCCGTCAAGAGATTGTTTTCTTTTCACGGCCACAGCCCACATGGCCGCCGCTTTTAGTGTTAGCGTGAGAAAATGACAAGTGGGCTGTGGGCAGCTCCTATTCTTTTTTTCACCTTGTGTGTGTTGTTGATTGTCCCTTGACAAACAGTGGACTGTTTTCCTGCAAAATTGGTGTTTAATTAACCTGAAAAGCTTCCACTTGCATCTAAGTCTTGGCTTGGTAGTGCTCTGGTCTCTTGGTCCTCGTCGGAGCTCCTCCTTCTGTTCATCCTTGTCGGTTCTGTCGGAGCTCCTCCTTCTGTTCATCCTTGTCGGTTCGTCTCCGCATGAAGGTGTCCCTCCGTTCCTTTTTGTGGATCCTATAAAAGCTATCCTATAAAAGCTAGAGCCAAAGCTCCGCCAAGGGGTTCAAGTCTATATATAGAACAGATGTTTATATCGCTAAGTATATAAGTATCTCACAAACACTTTTTGTCTAAAATACCGTGTGTCCTTAAATATCAATATTATCTTAGGACTGTTCCTGAAAAGCCCTTAAAACTTGCTCGACGGAAATAACTATAAAGCGTGCTCACTAACTATCTTTATCTTTTTTAAAATAATTATAAAACATCTCTATATTTTTAGCCATTTCGAAAAATAGAAAACTAAAAGCTAAAAACGATCTAATGTGCTAAAAAGAAGATTGGACTACGCGAAAGCAGAGGAGCTTTGTCTAGATAATCAGTTTGAGGTTCCACCTTTTTGTTGGGGTTATGTTTCTTAAAAGTAGGAATAATGTTTAGGTGAGTTTGGTTTAGCTTTTTTTTGCACCTGTTCCTACTTTAAAAAGCACAAGCTGAATTAATTTTTCTGCAGCTATTTTGAAAAAATATTTTTTTCTATGGTACAAATATAAAAGCAGCTTGGGCATTGTGTTTGCTGATTATCCGAGCAAACCAAATATGGTTAAAAATAATTAAGTCGTTACAATGAATAAACTAAAATATTTTTAATAGAATATTAAAATTCAATTGTAAAATTGATTTATTTGTAAAAATATCAATAACACAAATGTAAAATCGATTATTTAGTTAGATATATTGATTAAGATATATAGCTAAACAAAATGCATATGAATAATATACAATATGTTTACTGTGGATAACTCATATCGGTTTAAATCAAACGACTTTTAACTTTTTTTTTTCTCACATCAATTTTCTTACAGCAGACATTACACATCAGCTTTCTCACAGTTTACATCTAAACCAAGCATACTTTAGAAGTTAAACTAAACACAATTTCAATTCCCGCTGAACACGACACACACACATATATATATATATATATATATATATATATATATATATATATATATATAAATCTAGCTATTACAAGAATTTGGATATCACGGATCTTGTATGTGGAGGAAGACAAAGGAGTCTACACGATCTTAATATTTAGGAAGCAACGGATTCTTCTTATCGGAACAATTTGGTGGATTATGTATTTATGTTGATTTGAATGATTTCTACAGAAACCTTTATTGTAGAAACATGCTTTAGGGGGTGTTTAAATGCACTAGAGCTAATAGTTAATTAGCTAAAAATATACTAGTAGAATTAGCTAGCTAACAAATAGTTAGCTAACTATTAGCTAATTTACTAAAAATAACTAATAGCTGAACTATTAGTTAGGATGTTTGATGTCTCTAACTAATTTTAGATACTAACTATTATCTCTAATGCATTCAACCACAACCGAAAAGTCCAGACAGAGATCGGTTCTGACAAGCAGAATCCCGCTAGCATCGTAGCAAAGTGCGCCATCCTTCATCACATGTTTTTTTGTTCTTCTGATATGAGAAAAAGGAAAGGAAGCGCCGTTTTTTCGAAAGAAAAGAAAACGATAAGGCACGGAGAACGAGTGACCGGCGCGTGAAGCAGCGGTGGTGGAGTGGGCCTAGGGCAGGGTAGCCGTCAAGGCAGGGCGTTCGTAGGCGCTACGAAAGCTCGAGGACTGTACTCGCTCGCAAACCCTAGCCGCCGGACCGGCCGGTGACCGTGCGGCGCTGAGGCGCGCGCTATATAAACAGAGCCATCCATTCCTCCCTTACCGTTCAGTCCCACCTCGACCGCCTCCTCTCCCCTCCCCCGGCTCTGTCTGTTGACTTACCCCGTCGAGGTAAGGCACTGGGTGCTTGAATTCACGGTTTTGATTCAGTTGTTACTATTCAGTTCTGTCTGAATTGTTTGATGCTCGATTCATTATTAGGCTTTCAAGTTCTGTAAATTGTTCCCTAGTTTTTGTCCTTCACGCATATATTACTAGGAGTGTTGCTCTTATGTCGCGCACCTAGCTAAGCTACCAATCGTTTTTCTTTCTTCCACTTTTATAATAAAGCAGATATACCAAATCAAATAGTTATACAGTATATATCATCGCATCGCCCACCTGATTAAATTCAAATTCAACTAAAATTGGTGCTCCCATCTTCTAACGGTGAAAACAGAGGGTCTCATCTCCTATCCTCTCGGGTGAGGCCGTGGGACCGGGCCTTGTGGTATACTGTAGTTGATATAATTCTGATATAGGTTCGAATCCTATTGGGTGCTTCAATTTAGTTTCGGCATCTCCTGTTTAATTCGCTCCACTGCCAGACTCACTCACATAGCCTGCTAGGCAATATCTGTCTGTGTATTCTTGGTTTAGATACATCATGTTTGCTTGCCTACTTATATTTATTAGCATGGCATCTTGTATAGCTTGGTTAATTAGTATATTATATTATTTGTTCCTGCTGCATCTATCTTTATGTATTCATTCGGCAGTTGTGTTGAATGCTCTGATTTGTCTTGCTCGGTTGCTTTTCATTGGTATGAATTACTAGTTACAGATGGGTGAACACTGACTGCACGGTCTCTGTTTTCTTGATGACTGACTATGTTGTCTTTGCTATTCTAAACAAAAGAACAATTAATCTACCAGTCTGCTTACGTACATATGTGTTTCTAATTTGATGTTAGTCAATGAATCGCCGCAACTGTTCTAAAAAAAATACCAACCTCTCAACTGCTAATTGTAGTATATCTTAACTTTTGCCTGACTGCGTGCTATATATATCCTTTTTTTTGTGAATACAGCTTTCTAGTCAGCTGCTCCCGTTGCCATGGGGAAGGAGAAGGTTCACATCAACATTGTGGTCATTGGCCATGTCGACTCCGGCAAGTCCACAACCACCGGCCACCTCATCTACAAGCTTGGAGGCATTGACAAGCGTGTCATCGAGAGGTTTGAGAAGGAGGCTGCCGAGATGAACAAGAGGTCCTTCAAGTACGCCTGGGTCCTTGACAAGCTCAAGGCCGAGCGCGAGAGGGGCATCACCATTGACATTGCCCTGTGGAAGTTTGAGACAACCAAGTACTACTGCACCGTGATTGATGCCCCTGGGCACCGTGACTTCATCAAGAACATGATCACCGGCACCTCCCAGGCTGATTGTGCGGTGCTCATCATTGACTCCACCACTGGTGGCTTCGAGGCTGGTATCTCCAAGGACGGCCAGACCCGTGAGCATGCGCTCCTTGCTTTCACTCTTGGTGTGAGGCAGATGATCTGCTGCTGCAACAAGGTACTTTTGAAAGTTCGATTGATGCTCTATGTTCCAGTACGCAATGAAAGCTAATGACTACTATCTGTTTGTCTGTACTGCATTATACTGCAATTTTATCTGTATATACTGCAAACTAAACGAACTATTGCTAAATCAGATGGATGCCACTACCCCCAAGTACTCCAAGGCTCGGTACGACGAGATCGTCAAGGAAGTGGGTTCCTACCTGAAGAAGGTGGGGTACAACCCGGACAAGATCCCCTTCGTGCCCATCTCTGGGTTCGAGGGTGACAACATGATCGAGAGGTCGACGAACCTGGACTGGTACAAGGGCCCCACCCTCCTTGAGGCGCTGGACCAGATCAACGAGCCCAAGCGGCCCTCGGACAAGCCCCTGCGGCTTCCTCTGCAGGACGTGTACAAGATCGGCGGCATCGGCACCGTCCCGGTGGGCCGCGTGGAAACTGGGCTCCTGAAGCCCGGCATGGTGGTCACCTTTGCGCCCACGGGCCTGACGACGGAGGTCAAGTCGGTGGAGATGCACCACGAGACGATGCAGGAGGCACTGCCCGGCGACAACGTCGGCTTCAACGTCAAGAACGTGGCGGTCAAGGACCTGAAGCGCGGCTACGTGGCCTCCAACTCCAAGGACGACCCCGCCAAGGAGGCTGCCAGCTTCACCGCGCAGGTGATCATCATGAACCACCCGGGGCAGATCGGCAACGGCTACGCCCCGGTGCTGGACTGCCACACGTCCCACATCGCCGTGAAGTTCTCGGAGCTGCTCACCAAGATTGACCGGCGGTCGGGCAAGGAGCTGGAGAGCGCCCCCAAGTTCCTCAAGAACGGTGACGCCGGCTTCGTCAAGATGATCCCCACGAAGCCCATGGTGGTGGAGACTTTCTCCGAGTATCCTCCACTGGGGCGCTTCGCGGTTCGCGACATGAGGCAGACGGTTGCGGTCGGCGTGATAAAGAGCGTGGAGAAGAAGGACCCAACGGGAGCCAAGGTGACCAAGGCGGCTGCCAAGAAGAAATGATGATGATTCTGCATGTAATCCATGGTTCCTGGTTTCTTTGCTGGTCGGAGTATTTTGTTGGGTGGTGCTAGTAGTAGTTAACAAAAGAATAATTTTCATGGGTTCATTGTGTAGGTTTGGACTGTTGTGTTCGTGATTGCGTACCACACTATATATATTGGGTTTTGCTTCTATAGTAATATTATCGATGACCATGATGCTATGAGGCTTGTCTACCCAGTCATGATTGCTTGCCTTTTGGCTAATAAACGGCCCAGCAGTCAAATTAAATTATAGAAGCATCTCCAACAATGACTTATGTCTTATCTCCCTCTAGAATGAGAGCATCTACAACAATAATTTATCTTCATGCCTCAAATTAAATTATAGAGCTCAAACTATAAAAAAATGCTCTAACGGTTCCCCATTTAAAAAAATGTTAAAAATATAGGTCAGGCTTACCCCTAATCTAGATCTAAATGAACGAACGTTTCACAAAATTTTCCGTTTTAAACGAACGAAGTAGATTAGCAGTGTCGGTACCCGTAACTGCGTACTCACTCCTATTGTGGCAAGGCAGAGATCAGCATGTTACTTCTGACCGCGTACTAAGGAACTAAGCAGTCGGACGGGTTCGGACCTATCTGACATGACTACTGGCCTTGGGACTCGCTCTTCGCTCGAGGACAAGTCTATTGTTGCCACATGTCCCAAGCGTGAAAATGCTCAGGAACTACTATCACAGGTCCGAAATCATGTAGGTGGGACCCCGAACCTCACATATGCTGTTCAGACCCTCATGGGTGGGTCCTAGACCTCCATGTTTACCATTTTTTGTTGATGTCATAAATTCTATGAAATATATTTATTTTTAATTTTTTGGGACACTTTTATAAAGCAAATTATTGGAGATGCTCCAAGACATGTACAACCCCATCTAATATGAATCTTCTAATGGGTCTCTAATGGTCTAATTGAAAAAAATATAAGAGAGCTCGTCTGTGCACGATTCTCCATACATAATATCTCTTAATTGCATTTATGATTTAGGGGCTTAGGATTGTATCATACAGTGTTTTAGCTGTCTCTTTTACTTGAAAAACTGAACCGGGATCTCATGGTTGAACATGCCCTATTTAATATGGGTTTTTTAGGGTTTCTAGGGTTAATTGAAAAAAAACAAGAGACGAGCTTTTGTGAAGAGTCTGTTTCTACATGGCTATTTCTTAGTTGTCTATTGTATTTGGAAAACTGTTGCCTCTAGATTGTACATGTCCTACATATAAATGACATGTATCTTATCTGAGTGCATCTTCAGTAGTTCCTCAAAAAACTCCCTAAATTTAATTTAGGGTGCTAGTAATCAAAACTCATCATGCTACAATAGTTTTTAAATGAGGTCCCTAAATATACCAACTTTAGAAATATCCCTATTTAGTCATTAAACTTGAAGAGTTGTTTAACACTTTCAATAGCCTGCTTTTCTCATCAAGCACACCGTGAAATAATTTGTTTGCCATCAAGTTCGTACGCATATATACAAGTGATGCACTTTAAATAATTTAAGCTATGATATATTGAATTTATCATCGAGTTAATATAATTTAAAAATATTTAACAACCTAAGAATTAGGAAATGTTACAAACTAAGGTTGTTTTTTCCCAATATATATCTAGCAACTTGCTAAGTTAGAGTTTAGAAAGCATTATTTTTAGAAAACTAATGGCGATGCTCTAATAGGGTAGGTGTAAATAACACCATAGGCGTATTTTGGTGAAAAAGGCCTCTAGCACAGTTTTGTAAGTTTAAGATGTTGTTTCACCTATACAACACATAAATGAGTCGTGTTTTAAGAGTTTCGAGTGAATAATACACAAAGTTTAGATAGGTGGTATATGCAAGTCTTTACAAATCCTGTATTTTATTGCCAGGGGCTTTGCGTTACCGATGACCTTGAATAAATGAATTCTCTCTTCTAAAAAAGGCAGCAGCAGCCTCACTACTGTTGGTTAGCTGCTATGTCATTTTTTCCTTTTTCCTTAATCAGTTCCTTTGTTTTCCATCCTTTAGCTGAATACCTTGCTGCAGCCAACTCATGTCATCAATAAACTGCGCCTAGCTTCAATTAAAGCAGGTTTAAGAGTAAAATAAAGTGTTTGGCTACAAGTTAACTTATAAGAGCTAAGTTAAATAATAGTTATATTTATAGATTTTTAAATATATGCACCTAGTTCAATATCACTATTATGTTTTGTCCCTCTCTGT
Source organism: Zea mays (assembly GCF_902167145.1). Lineage (NCBI taxonomy): Eukaryota > Viridiplantae > Streptophyta > Magnoliopsida > Poales > Poaceae > Zea > Zea mays. The sequence goes on from NC_050102.1 coordinate 166,659,407, forward strand.
TAGTAATAGATAATGTTTTGCTACTATATAGGTAGAAAAGTGTGTAATGATGCTGAACTAGGGACACAGGTTTAAAAGTCCCTTAAAAATAGAATTGCGCTTATGAGGATGTGATCAGTAGATCATGCATATGGCCATAAAAAACTATTTATTTACAGAGTGGAATTTAGAATAGAATATGTAACGAGAGATGATGTTGAAGATAGTCTGAGTGTGATGGATCGAAGATATAGACGCTCTCGATACTCTTCTCTCACAAAGATATCGCGTTATACAAAATTTCCAGAGTTTGAGCCTTGAAACTCACAGGTCTCTACCTCTCGGTTCTATTCTTCTCCTGACCGGACGCAGCCGGCTTCAACTTCTAAGTTCTAACCCAAGTCACCCTCTTTTAGTTCACCGATACATACTAAGGGTATGTTTGGATCCATGTAGCAAACAATTTTATTGGTTAATTTTAGCATATTGGTCTCTAAACAGGCTTACTAATAAATTGGCTAATTGTTAATCTAAGAGCTAGCAAAATCTTTACCAATTAGCCATTTGATCCTGCTAATAGGTGCTAATAAATCGTATAAAAAGAAAATTAACCTTGCTAATAGATGCTAATAAATTGTATAAAAAGAAAAGAACATCTATTAGCCAAGACTCTAAACATGCACTGACTAGTTGTTGCTAGCTAATTATTTGCGGGCTAATTGGCAAACAATTAGCTAGAGGACTGGGTCTGTTCGGTTGGGCTGTGGCTGTGAAAAAAGTTGTTGTGGACTGTGAGCTGTGAAAAAAATTGTTGTGGGCTGTGAACCGATAAAAAGATAAAAACCGTTTGATGGAAACCACTAAAAGTCACTAAAAAATCTTTCATATATATTTTCACAGTTCACTTGAAAGCCGCTAAAAGTAGGTACAAAGGCGGTTTCAATTTTGCACTACAAGAAAATCGATTTTTTAAAAAAACTGTTTTTCCAGATTCAGTCCTTTGATTTGGTTTTTGTCTTATGAGGGGCAAAAGTTAAAGCCAAAAGTCAAACCAAACACATCCTAAGTACCCGCTAGCCGAAGGAAAAAAAGATAAATGCCAGTCCTTTAGTGAGTCCATTCTGGCCCACAGACAAAAGAGTTGGGCTTTCCTTAACGCAAGTTTTTCTGGTCGTAGCTGCTTCTTCCGGCATTGTGACACACTGACACTGAGGCATGTCCGCCGTCTGCGTGTGAGAGGAGACTAGAAGAGACTTGGCGTCTTGGCCCGCTGGGAGGCGACTCCTTTTACCTTTGGCTGCAGGGGGGCACGTGAGGGGTCATTGCAAGACTGGATTTTTGCGGCGGCACCGTGCGTGCCGGTACGCAGCAGTGCAGCACATCGGCTGCCCAGTCAGTCCTAGAGATGTCCAAATGGGCCCGCCCGGCTCGGGCCCAGTGAAGCCGGCCCATCAGGCATGGTTAGAAAACCGGGCCGGACCGTCTAGGCACGCGAGCTCAATTTCCTGTTTGAGTCCGGCCCGTTTAGCACGAAAAATGGGTCGAAAAACGGGTTATACGGGCGGGTAAGCATGTTTTAGTGTAAAAAAAACGGGTTTAACGGACTTAGAGGTAAACGAGCCGTGCCGAGCTAGCCCACCGTGTGTAGTTTCTTGTCCGAGCCCGGCCCGTTTATTCGTGCCGGGCCGGCCCGGACCCGCATAGAACCGGGCCGTGCCGGGCTTGGACCAGGCCCAAACAACGGGCTTCGTGGCGGACTCACGGACCTCGTGCTTATTGGGCATCTATAGTCAGTCCTGATCTCCCCCTGCCTGTGTGCCTGCGGGCACGCCGGGCAGCGTGCTCTGCTGCCGCCTTGCCGGACGTGACTGCCTTTCGCTTCTCACACACGCGAGCTGATCCGGTGACCGGTTTGTGCTTCTGGTGCTGGGCCTCTGCCCTCTGGCCTCGTGACGCGAAGGATTCGGCTTGCCTTGGCATCAGGCGCCGGCGGGGCGGATGCGGTATGCACTATCACTATGCGGCCGGGGGGGCTGGTCCCGGCTCCCGGCCGACCCTCATCCTGGTCGTAAACAAGGCCCGCTTTGATTGACGTATACAACTCCGTAGTAGCTGGCCAGTGGCGGTGGCTTCCGCAACGTGCATGCGGGGGCGCCATTATTTGATTGCTATACTCTTTTTTTTTTTCAGGGAGAGGCTCGCCCGCCTGCAAGCGAATGATGAGCGCGGACCCCGTTACCTCACCTTATAAACAGTGTCGATAAGTTAACAAGCCAGCTCGTGATCTAAACAAGATACCATATTTTAGCAAAGTGAAACTATATGTATATCATTTACGTAATAATTGATGAATATGTTATATGTAAGTGTGGCGGTGTCTATGACCTATAAATTAAACTAATGATTGATGAACTATGTATATGTGTTAAACTGGTCTATGTGAATATAATTATGAGTTAAACTGATGAATATATGTATGAATTGTGAATCGATGAGTAACAAGTTGTGTTAATTTAATGTTACATTAATGTGGTCTATCAAACTATAAGTATAATTACTATTTTATTGTTAAATTAGTTTAAAATTAACTAAAAATTGATTATTATATTTTTTCTGTTCTAGCTCATGGGTTAAACGAGTCGAGCTAAACTGACTTTATAGCTTGTTATCTTAACGAGCTAAACCAAACTAACCCATTACTTTAACGAATCAACTCGAACTCAAACGAGCAATGTGGCTCGATATTTTGGGGACATGGTTCCGCCATCCGCTTCCGCTCCGCCCCCGGCGCTCGAGCAAGCGTTCCAGGAACAGATAGATACACATGTGTGGGCGGCAAGGAAAGATGTGAGCACTACCGGAATCCGAGGCTTTGCCGAGTGTTGTATTCTTTGCCGAGTGCCTTTTGTCGGGCACTCGGCAAAGAAGGCTTTGCCGAGTGCCGCACTCGGTAAAGTTAGGCACTCGGCAAAGAGCCCCTTTACCGAGTGCTGAACACTCGGCACAGGTAGGCACTCGGCAAAGACAAGTTTGTCTTTGCCGAGTGTCACACACTCGGCTAGGATGCTACTACTTACTTGTTGCCGAGGATGCTGTGGAGCTGGATGATTGTCTCCTCCTCCTCGAAGGAGAAGCGGCCGCGCTTGATGTCCGGCCTCAGATAGTTAGTCCACCGCAGCCGGCAGCTCTTACCGCACCGTGCGAGCCCTGTGTGTCACGACGAGAAGGATCGATGTGTCACGACTCACGAGATGCATGAATATAGAGAAGAGGGGAGAAAAGCTACTAATGCTATAATAGATTTTTTATTATGTTTTCCATGTACTCCTTCTTCGTTTTTATTTAACATCGGCAAATACAAAGCTAAGCTATATGCCGTCAAATATATAAAAGGAAGGTAGTACCATATATATAAAAGAACCTCGAACTAAAAACAGAGGCAGTTTTATTTAATTATAAAAACAGCTTTGTTTATAAATCTAAACCATATCAAACAAGACCAAGACTGTCAGTACTGGAACTTATAAACAAAGCTTTGTTTATATAGCTAACTAGGAACGTGCCCGTGCGATGCCACGGAACACAAATTGTGACCCTCCAATGGACTTAGGGCCTTAGCGATGGGCGGCGTGAGTACAATAGTGACGGCAAAATATGTGATTATTAAACATAGATACAGAACGATATAAATATGTCTACCCAAATAGATTGAAATAGAATCACACAATTAATTTCTAAAGAGTAAATATATAATGCTTAATCATAAGTAAATATGTTGACACCTTGTACACTAATCTAATCTTTTTTAACAATATTGTTAACTCTCTGTTGTATATTTGCCGGGATGGCATATCTGCACGAATTTTGTAACACCCGGCTTTAAGGAACAAAGCCAGGTGCATCTCATACATGCGCCAAGGAGACAACATATATAATAACAGAGTGTATAGAGATAAATGTCATAAAACATCAGAGAATTTATTACATAGCGGAAGACTTATTACAAAATAACATAATAAAGATAAAACGAACTAAGGATCGTCGGCGCCAATGTCGACTGGGATACGCCACCTAGATCAGATCGAACTCCTCAGTGTTAGGCGGCTCCTCCTGAACCACCTGATCATCTCCTGTGGGGGGGGGTGTGAGACAGCAAGGGTGAGCTCACACATGATCATCGCTCAACAAGTTGTGGGGAATAATGTGACATGAACTCACCAAAGGTGGGAGCTCATGTGAAGTGTAAGGCTGATCAATGATAGGGGTTAAAGTTGAGCATTGCTTTTAAGTAGTTGGTCAAAATTTTATTAGCAGTTACTAAGTGTAAGTAAATACCAAACCATAAGTAAAGTAATAGAACAAAATTAATAATAAACCCATGCAATGCAAATGACAAAATTGAATTTAAGTTCCATAATTTAAACATCAGAGAGTCCTGAGCTGCTCATGACCGTGAGCTCGGCTAGTATACCAGTTTTACACTCTGCAGAGGTTGTACCCTTTACCCACAAGTCATGTTACCCATCTGCCAAGGGGTCATGAATCCCATACACCTCTACCTAGGAAGCGCGGCAGGGCAACACTACGAGGCCTTTACAAAGTTCCACTAGCTTCCGAAAACCCGCTACAGTTTATAGGAAGATCCAGTACAGGGTTCCTGGCTGACCGCCATCGCAGCAAAATCAACCAGGGACCTCCCCGCACTGACCTCTCCCCTACTGCCCTTGCCCCTTTCGGGTAAGGTAGTCTTCCACTAGATTTCCTAATTAGTCAGCCAAGGGCGTCCCATTAAACCCTTGTGGTGGCACGTGGTTCTCAAGTTAAGCTCTATGTTCCAATTAACATTAATGATCTCAACATGAACATAAATAGAATAACAAAAATAACTGGAACATAGAGGTAATAAATGATTATCCCAAAACCATGTAAAGCAATAGCAAACTACCCAAGTGATTCAGGGGTGAACAAGGTAATGAGATAAACAATCTAGGGTAACCTATTGGGTCCCATCAAAATTAACCTATGCATGGATAAGTGATATTAAAGAACATTATTGGGTAAAAAGTGGTCAAGGGCACAACTTGCCTTCAATGAGCTCCTGCTCAGCTATCTCTACTTGCTGAACCTCAGAATCCACAGTGGCTTGCTCGTCTACTCGCATCAACATAATACATACATAGTATAGCATAAATTAACATCACATCAAACATGCAAATAAAATATACAGTAAAAATCTACACATTAAAATGAGATCATAGGAACTAGAATCATTAAATTTGGAGTTATAAATTTTAAGTTATGAATTTTTCAAGGTTTAATGTGCTTGAAATGGGATTAAATGATAAATTAATTTTCTTACTGTTTTCATGTCAAAACAGAAACTCTAGATGATGTAGAATAAAATTACAAAATTTTAGAAATTGGAATGGATCAATTTGGAGCTAAAATGAATTTTCTATGGAATAAACAAGTTTCTAGATTTGTTTTTGTATTAAAAACGATTTTCTAATATTATTTCTCTACTTTTAATCCACACTGGACTGGGCACACTATTTACCGAGAATTCAGGGACTAAGTCGCAAGATTCCTAAGACTCAGAGCACAGTGAACTAGGACAGCGGGTTGATTTTCTGTTTACCAGGGGGCTCTTTAACAAAAGTGCCCGCGAAGGGGTATTAGTGACCATGGGTCGCTGGATTAAATCTGGACGGCGCAGATGAATCTATCTTCATACCGAACCGGTATGCCTTCGTGATCCTTGGATCCAAAATCAACGGTGTCGCAGATATTCCACTAACACCCTATCGGCACCACTCGATTCCGATCCAAAGGCTAGGATTGATCACAGTGAAGCGGTATTCGCTGGTGGCTCACGGTCGTCCGATTCTGCCCCGACGTACCAGATCTTCTAGCGCTTGGTGATTACCCAGACTAATCTGGACCGTCCATCAAACAGTTGACGACGACAACTGTGTCTCCTACCTCCAGACCGCGGCCGGCGGGGGAAACGACCACCGCGGTGGAGTGCTACCCGAGCTAAGGCCGTCGTCGCACCAAACGCCCAACGACCAAATCGAAAAGTGCTAAACGCATAATAGAATACGACAAATACACAGGGGGCCCATACCAGTGATCACGACACGGTGACGGCAGCTGCGGCTTGTGGCGGATCCTGCGATCGAGCGGCGTTCCGATGAACGATTGCCGAGAAGCTGCCCGCCCCAGAGCCGCACAAGCGATGAACCGGCAATTCCCCAACCTGCGCACCATTCCGACTCCTTTGCCCAAGGTTTTACTGGCGGTAGCGGCGGAATTACGAAGGCGGCTTGTCCGGCGGAGATCTCTCGCTCTCGAATCCTAGTTCCCTTCGGTGAAAATCGAGGCAAGTAGCGGAGTAGGCGATAGGAGGGGTTCCTATATACCCCCCTGTGGGCGACGTGAAGCTTTAGGCTGGTCTGTTACATGCTCGGAGTTTGCGGAGGGGAGAGAGGGGCGTTCTGTTGAGCGCGCGCATCGTGCGGGGAAGGGAAGACGTTGGAGCTGACCCCATGGGCCCATGCGTCATTGGTTTAGCGAGTCCGTTGAGCTGGCGGCCCCACCTGGCGGTGTAGCGCAGCGCGAGCGTGGGATTGGGGAAAGTGGCCGAGGCATTGGCCCAAGTGGCAGCGAGAGCGAAGAGAGGCGCGTGCGCGTGCTCTGAAGACTGGGCAGTGGGCCCCACGCACCAGTGAGACCGGGCGCGGTGGCGTTAGGTACCTGGGCCGCGCGGGGGTGAACGAATAGTGGGCCGAAAACGAAGTTGGGGCCCAGTTAGGGTAGTTCTGTTTTATTCTTTTCTTTTCTATCTCTTTTTCTCCATTTTCAAAATCCAATTTGAATTCAAGTTTAAATTCAAACTTTGTGAATAACTTGTCCTCAATTTGAAATGTATAGTTTAATAATATAAGTGTGAAAGGTATTTATTCTGATTTTTATTTTATTTTATGTAGTATTTTTCTCAGTTCTTCCCTTCTCTTAATTCAAACCCTAATTCTCAATTTAGGATTCAAACTTTCTAGTAATTATTATCTTATTATTATTATCCTTGTTATTTTATTTAATGCACAAACATATAAAACTCCAACGAGATGCACTTTGTTTTATTTAGTATCATTTGTTCTGATTAATCACTCTTAATTATATGTGTGTTCTTTTTATGATGCAAATAAGGCACATAAAATGAGAAGATCTCTCTATATTCTTTATTTAGAATTTTGAGTATTACAAATCCTACCCCCCTTAAAAATAATCTCGTCCTCGAGATTTAAGAAGATCTAGGGAAAAGGTGGGAAAAATCTATACGAAGCTCTTCTTCTCTTTCCCAAGTTGCTTCATCTTCACCGTGGTGGCTCCATTGCACTTTGCACATCTTTATAACCTTATTTCTCGTAACTCGAGTCAAAGTATCCAAAATCTTGATGGGGTACTCAGCATAAGTCAGATCCTCTTGAACACTAAGGTCCTCCATTGGTAATTGTTCCTCAGGTACCCTGAGACATTTCTTCAGCTGAGATACATGAAAGACATCATGAACATCCGCAAGATGATCCGGTAACTCTAATTGATATGCAACCTCTCCCACTCGCTTTAGAATTAAGAAGGGTCCAATAAAGCGAGGGGACAACTTTCCTTTGACTTTGAATCCTCTCATACCCCGGAGCGGTGACACCTTCAAATAGACATAATCTCCCTCCTTAAACTCAAGCAGTCTTCTCCGGGTGTCAGCATAGCTTTTCTGCCTGGACTGTGCAGTTCTCAAATTCTCCCTTATTTGCTGGACTTGCTCTTCTGCTTCCTGTATAATCTCAGGTCCAAACAACTGCCTTTCACCAGTTTGATCCCAATACAGTGGAGTCCTGCACTTTCTGCCATATAAAGCCTCAAACGGTGACATCTTCAAACTGGCCTGGTAGCTATTATTATATGAGAACTCCGCATACGGTAGACTCTTATCCCAACTACCACCATGCTTAAGGGCACAAGCTCTTAACATATCTTCTAACACTTGGTTAGTTCTCTCTGTCTGCCCATCAGTCTGTGGATGGTAAGCCGAACTAAAATTCAATCTCGTATCCAATGATTCGTGCAACTTCTTCCAATACCGAGAGGTAAACTGTGATCCCCGGTCTGACACAATCTTCTTTGGCACACCATGCAGGCAAACAATCCGTGCCATGTACAATTCTGCCAACTTGGCTCCTGAATACGTGGTCTTCACTGGAATAAAGTGGGCTACTTTAGTTAGCCTGTCCACAATCACCCATATAGAATCATATCCAGCAGACGTGCGGGGTAACCTAGTAATAAAATCCATACCAATCTCTTCCCATTTCCACTCAGGTATCTTCAGTGGATGCAGCAGTCCGGCTGGCCTCTGGTGTTCAGCCTTAACTCTTTGGCACACATTGCACATAGCCACATGTGCAGCCACCTCTCTCTTCAGTCCATACCACCAATACTTTTGCTTCAAATCCTGATACATCTTGGTACTCATAGGATGAATAGAATAATCCGAGTCATGGGCCTCCTTTAAAATAGTCTCACGAAGGCTTTCAATATCAGGAACACATATCCGATCCTTGAGCCATATTGTGCCTTGCTCATCTTCCGTGAATTCCGAACCTCGACCTTCAGTAATCAGATCCTTGATCTCTTGTATGTTAGCATCACTAATTTGTCCTTTGCGGATTTCTTGCTCCAAAGTAGGTTCCACATCAATAGTAACTCCTTTAGTGCGAGCAACTATCCCCAGGTTAAGTCTCCTGAAATCCTCAACAATCTCATCGGGTAGCTGGGCAACAACAGCTGAATGAACATGCTCCTTTCGACTCAAGGCATCTGCAACCAAATTTGCCTTGCCCGGATGATAGTGAATTTCCAAATCATAATCCTTAATAAGCTCCAACCAACGGCGTTGCCTAAGGTTGAGATCCTTCTGAGTGAATATATACTTCAAACTCTTATGATCCGTATATACTTGGTACTTAGTTCCATAATGTTATGTCTCCAAATCTTAAGAGCATGCACAATGGCTGCCAGCTCTAAATCATGAGTGGGGTAGTTCAGTTCATGTTTCCGCAACTGACGAGATGCATAGGCGATCACATGTCCTTCTTGCATGAGCACACATCCAAGTCCTTGGCCACATGCATCACAATAAATGTCAAATCCTTTCTGTAAATCTGGCATAATCAACACTGGGGCGACATCAATCTTTTCTTTAATTGATCAAAACTATCTTGGCACTTCTCATCCCACTTAAACTCTCTTCCCTTCTCCAGAAGTGAGGTCATAGGCTTAGCAATCTTAGAAAATCCTTCAATAAATCTCTGATAGTATCCTGCGAGTCCCAAGAAACTCCGAATCTCAGTAACTGTTGTGGGCACTCTCCACTCCATAATCTCCTTCACTTTAGCAGGATCCACTGCTATTCCTCCATTAGAAATAATATGACCAAGGAATGGCACCTTGTCAATCCAAAACTCGCACTTGCTGAACTTAGCGTAGAGTTGATTATCTCGTAACTTTTGTAGCACCAACCTTAGATGTTGTTCATGATCACTTTCATTCTTAGAATAGATAAGAATATCGTCGATAAACACCACGACGAATCTGTCCAAATACTCCATAAACACTTTGTTCATCAAATTCATGAAATAAGCTGGTGCATTGGTCAATCCAAATGACATAACAGTAAACTCATATAATCCATATCGAGTCGAGAATGCTGTCTTAGGAATATCCGATGGTCTAATCCTCATCTGATGGTATCCCGATCGGAGATCGATCTTCGAGAATACCCTAGCTCCTCTCATCTGGTCAAACAAATCCTCAATACGGGGTAATGGATACTTGTTCTTCACCGTGACATCATTAAGTGATCTATAGTCCACGCACATTCGTTGCGATCCATCCTTCTTCTGCACAAATAACACCGGTGCTCCCCAAGGTGAGGAACTCGGACGAATGTACCTAGCCTCTTGTAACTCAGTTAACTGCTTCTTAAGTTCCTTCAGCACTTCTACGAACATCATGTATGGCCGTTTAGAAATAGGAGCAGTCCTAGATAATTCTTCTGGGAAGACATCCGGAAAATCTCTAACCACACGGATGTTGTCACCAACAAACTTCCCATCTACTAAGAATATCGCTAGTCTAGTAGCGGTAGTTACTGCAATTCCAACTTCAAATCTTTCTCCTTTGGAACTGGTGAGTTCTATGGTTCCTTTAGCACAGTGTATAAACTGCCCTTGCCTTTCTTAACCATACATACCAAGGATCACATCTATAGTGCTCTCTTCTAACACTATAGGGGTAGCCCATCTGGGTTAGAAACACAGGGTGAGAAAGAAAGGATTATAGACAAGGCAGTGATTACGAAGCATGTTACTTTGGGGGATTTATTAGCTAAGAGTGTCACCTACTAAAGCTAATTCATTATCTTATGGTGGTACATGCTAAGATGTCCGTCTATACTATTTCAATCAATCAAAGAAGCAAATCAGGCATTGATCATCAGAACAATCAACCAACATTTTTAATAGAGAAAATAATTTTATTTTTTTGTCTTAGGTCTCCTATCTCTTAAAAAGGTCATAAAGGTAGGATTCCAAAGTGTGAAATCCATCTTGTCTCAGAGTAGAAAAGGTAAGAATCATCAGAGTAAAACAGTAGAAGGTGAGACATGATCAAGATAAGTATAGACAGAATAAGAGTAAGGTAAGCATAGAATGATTCAGAGTAAGATAAGTAGGTAAGGGTTTGTCCATTTCTATCTAGGTTTCGTCCTACAGTCAACATTTCCTCTGATACCACTTCTGTAACACCCGGCTTTAAGGAACAAAGCCAGGTGCATCTCATACATGCGCTAAGGAGACAACATATATAATAACAGAGTGTATAGAGATAAATGTCATAAAACATCAGAGAATTTATTACATAGCGGAAGACTTATTACAAAATAACATAATAAAGATAAAACGAACTAAGGATCGTCGGCGCCAATGTCGACTGGGATACGCCACCTAGATCAGATCGAACTCCTCAGTGTTAGGCGGCTCCTCCTGAACCACCTGATCATCTCCTGTGGGGGGGGGGGGTGTGAGACAGCAAGGGTGAGCTCACACATGATCATCGCTCAACAAGTTGTGGGGAATAATGTGACATGAACTCACCAAAGGTGGGAGCTCATGTGAAGTGTAAGGCTGATCAATGATAGGGGTTAAAGCTGAGCATTGCTTTTAAGTAGTTGGTCAAAATTTTATTAGCAGTTACTAAGTGTAAGTAAATACTAAACCATAAGTAAAGTAATAGAACAAAATTAATAATAAACCCATGCAATGCAAATGACAAAATTGAATTTAAGTTCCATAATTTAAACATCAGAGAGTCCTGAGCTGCTCATGACCGTGAGCTCGGCTAGTATACCAGTTTTACACTCTGCAGAGGTTGTACCCTTTACCCACAAGTCATGTTACCCATCTGCCAAGGGGTCATGAATCCCATACACCTCTACCTAGGAAGCGCGGCAGGGCAACACTACGAGGCCTTTACAAAGTTCCACTAGCTTCCGAAAACCCGCTACAGTTTATAGGAAGATCCAGTACAGGGTTCCTGGCTGACCGCCATCGCAGCAAAATCAACCAGGGACCTCCCCGCACTGACCTCTCCCCTACTGCCCTTGCCCCTTTCGGGTAAGGTAGTCTTCCACTAGATTTCCTAATTAGTCAGCCAAGGGCGTCCCATTAAACCCTTGTGGTGGCACGTGGTTCTCAAGTTAAGCTCTATGTTCCAATTAACATTAATGATCTCAACATGAACATAAATAGAATAACAAAAATAACTGGAACATAGAGGTAATAAATGATTATCCCAAAACCATGTAAAGCAATAGCAAACTACCCAAGTGATTCAGGGGTGAACAAGGTAATGAGATAAACAATCTAGGGTAACCTATTGGGTCCCATCAAAATTAACCTATGCATGGATAAGTGATATTAAAGAACATTATTGGGTAAAAAGTGGTCAAGGGCACAACTTGCCTTCAATGAGCTCCTGCTCAGCTATCTCTACTTGCTGAACCTCAGAATCCACAGTGGCTTGCTCGTCTACTCGCATCAACATAATACATACATAGTATAGCATAAATTAACATCACATCAAACATGCAAATAAAATATACAGTAAAAATCTACACATTAAAATGAGATCATAGGAACTAGAATCATTAAATTTGGAGTTATAAATTTTAAGTTATGAATTTTTCAAGGTTTAATGTGCTTGAAATGGGATTAAATGATAAATTAATTTTCTTACTGTTTTCATGTCAAAACAGAAACTCTAGATGATGTAGAATAAAATTACAAAATTTTAGAAATTGGAATGGATCAATTTGGAGCTAAAATGAATTTTCTATGGAATAAACAAGTTTCTAGATTTGTTTTTGTATTAAAAACGATTTTCTAATATTATTTCTCTACTTTTAATCCACACTGGACTGGGCACACTATTTACCGAGAATTCAGGGACTAAGTCGCAAGATTCCTAAGACTCAGAGCACAGTGAACTAGGACAGCGGGTTGATTTTCTGTTTACCAGGGGGCTCTTTAACAAAAGTGCCCGCGAAGGGGTATTAGTGACCATGGGTCGCTGGATTAAATCTGGACGGCGCAGATGAATCTATCTTCATACCGAACCGGTATGCCTTCGTGATCCTTGGATCCAAAATCAACGGTGTCGCAGATATTCCACTAACACCCTATCGGCACCACTCGATTCCGATCCAAAGGCTAGGATTGATCACAGTGAAGCGGTATTCGCTGGTGGCTCACGGTCGTCCGATTCTGCCCCGACGTACCAGATCTTCTAGCGCTTGGTGATTACCCAGACTAATCTGGACCGTCCATCAAACAGTTGACGACGACAACTGTGTCTCCTACCTCCAGACCGCGGCCGGCGGGGGAAACGACCACCGCGGTGGAGTGCTACCCGAGCTAAGGCCGTCGTCGCACCAAACGCCCAACGACCAAATCGAAAAGTGCTAAACGCATAATAGAATACGACAAATACACAGGGGGCCCATACCAGTGATCACGACACGGTGACGGCAGCTGCGGCTTGTGGCGGATCCTGCGATCGAGCGGCGTTCCGATGAACGATTGCCGAGAAGCTGCCCGCCCCAGAGCCGCACAAGCGATGAACCGGCAATTCCCCAACCTGCGCACCATTCCGACTCCTTTGCCCAAGGTTTTACTGGCGGTAGCGGCGGAATTACGAAGGCGGCTTGTCCGGCGGAGATCTCTCGCTCTCGAATCCTAGTTCCCTTCGGCGAAAATCGAGGCAAGTAGCGGAGTAGGCGATAGGAGGGGTTCCTATATACCCCCCTGTGGGCGACGTGAAGCTTTAGGCTGGTCTGTTACATGCTCGGAGTTTGCGGAGGGGAGAGAGGGGCGTTCTGTTGAGCGCGCGCATCGTGCGGGGAAGGGAAGACGTTGGAGCTGACCCCATGGGCCCATGCGTCATTGGTTTAGCGAGTCCGTTGAGCTGGCGGCCCCACCTGGCGGTGTAGCGCAGCGCGAGCGTGGGATTGGGGAAAGTGGCCGAGGCATTGGCCCAAGTGGCAGCGAGAGCGAAGAGAGGCGCGTGCGCGTGCTCTGAAGACTGGGCAGTGGGCCCCACGCACCAGTGAGACCGGGCGCGGTGGCGTTAGGTACCTGGGCCGCGCGGGGGTGAACGAATAGTGGGCCGAAAACGAAGTTGGGGCCCAGTTAGGGTAGTTCTGTTTTATTCTTTTCTTTTCTATCTCTTTTTCTCCATTTTCAAAATCCAATTTGAATTCAAGTTTAAATTCAAACTTTGTGAATAACTTGTCCTCAATTTGAAATGTATAGTTTAATAATATAAGTGTGAAAGGTATTTATTCTGATTTTTATTTTATTTTATGTAGTATTTTTCTCAGTTCTTCCCTTCTCTTAATTCAAACCCTAATTCTCAATTTAGGATTCAAACTTTCTAGTAATTATTATCTTATTATTATTATCCTTGTTATTTTATTTAATGCACAAACATATAAAACTCCAACGAGATGCACTTTGTTTTATTTAGTATCATTTGTTCTGATTAATCACTCTTAATTATATGTGTGTTCTTTTTATGATGCAAATAAGGCACATAAAATGAGAAGATCTCTCTATATTCTTTATTTAGAATTTTGAGTATTACAAATTTTCCTCGTAACTTAACAGTTCGATAATAAAGTTCCTTCGAAGAATCTTTACATCCTACACATAAGACATATATTGTAGTACATCATGCCTTGAGCCTGGAACGTGTATATACCACAATATATGTCTTTGCTACGGTTTTTATATATCATATAAATAGGTATTAAGATATTTATTCAAATATAATTATTGTTTATTTCTAAACACTAAAGTATGTGTGGTCTGATGGTTAGCCCTAAATTTCCGGAGCTATGGGTGTGGGTTGAAGTGCTCGCTCTGCACTTTTTTGCGCGGAGTGGTAGCTACGTCGATGGGTCGTATGCTGAGCAGGCGCAATAGCTGACTGTGTGGACGCTGGGATCCACATGACAGTAGTTGAGAGGGGTGGGAGAACCAGTCGGAGAGCGTGGGGTGGACCTAGAGTGTCAACGTGTCCACAGGACACAATAACTGAGAGAGGGACGAGAGAACCAGTCAAGACGCGTGGGTGGGCCCTGAGTGTCAGCGTGGAGGGTGAAGTTATGGTAGCACCAAGTGTCCATATTAGGTTCTTAATAGAGTAGTATGGATTTGAGTGCTTACTTACTTTGCATTATTTTTGTACAGTGTGGTAGCGGATGTTGAAGCAAACAATTTCTTTGATAATACTCTAGGACAACAAAGCACCCTTATTCATGCAGCCCACGGCAAGCTTTTTTTGCAAGTAAAAAAAGGTCGCAAACAGAGGGACAAGAGAGAGGCTCTAGTCGGGTAGCCCACCGAAGCAAGCAAAAGCCACTAGTGGATGGATTGGGAAATGACATGTTATTTTCTTATCATCTCCATGAGCCATAAATCCCTAATCCAACATTTTTCAAATCTCAAAATTCTCTGCTATGCAGAGCTTCTTACAGTAGCTAGCACCTCTCTCGAACCCCTTATTATTACTGTTCCCCCCGAACCACCAAACTGAATTTCTTTGCTGCTCCTCAATCTCCACCGAACCAAAGAACCAATATATCACCGGATCCAAAATGAACAGACCTAACACTGATGCTAACGCTACTGCTGTCTTTCTAACTCTACTGCTAACACACTACCAAACAAAAGGTACTCGAAACTATTTTTTTAATTATTAGGAATGTAGCTGGAGGCTGGAGCGACGACCACACGAAGGCTGTCGCCGGAATCTTGGTGGTGGTTCCCTTCGTCCTCCAGTCGGCGGCGACCTCACTCAAGAACTGTGGCACAGTGCCTGCGAGGCAGCCCGACGCTTCTGGCTCGCAAGCATGGCGTTGCTCCGACTAATCAAGGCCCCTGCAGCGGATGATGGTAAACATTAGCAATTATTTCATTTCGGCACAGGGTACGCTTAGAACAGAACAAAGTCGCGGAGCACATACTCGTACTCCACAGCCGCCTCGGCCTCCTGGATCTAGATGAGGCGGGCGTTCCTTCTTAGAGTCGACAGTTCGACACGGGTGCCTCCGCCTCGACTGCCGCACGAGCACGCGCTACGGCGCCTTCTCAAGGTCGTCACAGGAGAGCGGGTGCGAGAGCGATGAGATGGTGGAGGATAAAGACGGCGACGACGGGGGATAGACTCTATGCATGCGACGAGGCGACGACCGGCTTGGTAATGGTAGGGGAAGGAGGGAGCCTGAGCAGGTAGGAGGGCTGCCGCGGTGGGACGGTAATCGCGCCGAGCGCCGTCTGTCTCTCGTGGGAAAGAAGCGGAGCATGGGGAGGACGGCGGGTATCGCGGCGGGGGCTGGGGCAACGCGAGGTGAGGGGGCGCCGGGGTTCGGGGCGGGCGGCTGCGCGGGGGCGGCTGCGGTAGCGGGATCGGACGGTGGGGATGGACGCAATCGGACGGTCGGGATAGAGGCGGGGGCACGGTTGTGCCTGGTCTACACTATCGTCTTAAGGATTAGTAGAGATATGTGGTATGCTATTTGTGATGTTTTTGTTTAGTTATTTTTTTATCATCAAACGGGTGCCTAATCCAGCAAGCGCGGATTTAAAAGTCCACGCGTTAGGCATTATGAGTGGGGACAATATTCAGTGCACGTAAAAAGTTTGTGCACGTGTAGAATCTTGACCTTACATCCTTGGTTGGTTCGTTTAATAGACCCCCCCGATATCGTGCACCGTTAGATCTGATTTGAGAAGGTAGTATTCTATATATTTACACATGTACATGTACATAAGATACCATCTTTATAAATACAGAATAACTTAATATAAACATAGACAGGTATTTATTCACCCGCACTACAACCACTCGTTGACATCTCTAGAGCCACGCGGAGCATGAGACGACTACGGATATGTTGTCTGCTTCAAAGGCCAGCCCAGCCCAACCAAATGCCCGAAATCTGACGCTGGGAGCACGCGCAGTACGAAACAAGGTTGCCTGAGTTTAAAAACTAAACAAATCCTACGTAGCTTAAACTAAACAAAAGATAAAACCAAGACAAAGCCTCCCGCATATCCCACAAATACAAAAAAAATCTTTTCCGAACCCGCAACCGCAAATGCCCACGAATGCGAAAAGGCTATTTCAAACACGCAACCGCAAGATGGTCACCATTGCATCAGACACGCCTTTGTGTACGGAGAATACATGCAGAACCAGAATTATTCTTGCGCCACGTTAAAACAGACGAGCGTTGTCTCAGGTCTCGGAATGCATCACTAAACATGTAGTAGCATATATACACACATCGCCGGCCGCATAAACACACAAATTACGCGTTTGCCTCTGGACGGGTAGCTGCCAGACCATATCCCTAGGCCGACTCTGCGAAGCCAACCCTCAGCTTGCCATAATCGAAGACGGTGTGGTAGACTCCCATGAAAACATCACCCAAGATCCTGGAATTGCAATTAGTCCAAACGTTATGCGCAAATATTTTAGATTCGTGCGAGCCAGGACCAGGAGCTTAGCGGTGCACGGTTTTACCAGAGAGGGCCACGGGGTGGTGGGATATCCATAGCTGTGAATCCGCTGATGCACTGGGCAGCCTGTCCTTCACCAACCTTCAGAATGTATTGCATAACCAAAAGAGAGAATCAAGTTCAGATACTGCAACAAGATGGCGTGTGGGGGTGTGGTTGGGCTAATAAGGATCAAGGGCCAAGAGTGTGATAGTGGAGAGGGGATCACACCTGCTCTGGTTTCAGCTTGAACTTCTTGCCTCCAATGGTGAACGCAATGTCAGGCATGGACGCAAGACTGCCACAGTCCACGGCTGATTCTCCCATCGGACTCGGAAGACGCTCGCAAAGCTATCATAGTGAAATAGTTAAGCAAAGCAGCATGCTAAATGGTACAGAAACGCCTCTGTGCTCTGGGTCAGTTAAGCTCGCCTGATTAATGTAGTTCAGGATGAGCTCCTGCGTCTTGTTCTGGGCAAGTTGGTTCTGCATCCATACCACAGCCATCTCACAGGCATTGCACATTGGATCACTCTTGAGACCACCATTTGATTTCCCAGCTTCATCATCCACTACGCTCCGAATTCCAGCACTGTGTTTGTATAGCATATAGCAAAGAAACAAATGAGGTACAGGGACACCATAATATAAGACAAGATTGCCCAGATGGTTATCGTTATCATGAGTTCATGGCAGGCTATGTCACACTACAGACATTGTTTACAATACTCACCTGACACCATGAGTGCCATCAAAAGTGCACAGACCAACCTGAGAACAGATCTTCGCTGGTTGTGTCTGCAAAATAACCCAATAGCAAGTTGAGTTACCGCAGAGCTTCAAGAGCAATTGATCAAACCAGCAATCAGAAAAACAAATCCATGGTTTGGAATATACAAACCTCAGCTAGCAAAAGATCTAGGATCTGCTGTCCATATTGAGAAACAACAGTCTTGCACTCCTGGCTGACTACACCAGCAGCACCAATCTTTTCATTGATTTCAGTAATTATGGCCTGCATTGAACATATTAACTTGTAAGCATCAGAGCAAAACAGGGTGCAACACAAAATGCAAAGCAATGCAAAGCAGGGAATGGTAATCAGACTCAGGTCACCACCTAGATATTTTTATGTGAGCACCACAGGATTGAACACAAAATACAGAAAAAGGAGAGTGATGATCATATATGTTCAGACCACCACACACCATCTAGGCAAATATCAAAAGTAGGGTAAAGTGTCCAGGAGGCAACCCAGTATATCTAACTGGGTCTAATTTCCAAACTGTCTATCAAGGTCTTAAGCACCTGACAATCGATTTGTCAACACAAGGGCATGATATGATGATACAGTAATAGAAGTAGCAAGGGGGCATTTTTAGGCAGACACGATAGCATCAACTACATTTTTCATTCAACGAAGATAAGGGTCATTCGGAAAAGGTTTTATAATATACGTAAAATATCACCAAAGACACAAAAAAACTAAGCACCTGCTTCAATCTCAAATGCCGATAAAAACAGAGCTCAAAACTTACTGTGGGGCCAGCAAGCAAGGAAGTTCCAGAATCTGCGACAGCTGCACAGCCGCCGGCACAAAACCCTGATAATGATAGATGCCACATTTAGTTATATTTCTCATTGACATGAGATTAGATAACAAAAGATATAAACATTGCAGTACCAGTGGACTTTCCATCAACCAGTACATCACCCATGTTGAACTGCATCAACAAATTGTACACTTTAAACCGATATATACATTCGAAAAACAAAGTTATTAGAGAATACAAGAAACAAAAACCAACCTGCCAGTATCCCTTCCGAGTGACTGGGACAAACGTGTGATCACCCTTGTAGTGGCTAGAATCCATTCCACCAAATACAATTTCACCACCTTCTCCTTCATCAGCATGTCGGTTAAACCAGAAAGAGAAAACAGGGTCGCTGATGAGACCTTGTTTCACCATGTTATACCTGCAATTTGTTTGTTATTAGGGACCAGATGTGCGAAGTAAATTACATATCCCGAAGTACAAACCAATATGTAACAAAGTTCTACAATACCATAATCATATATCTTACTATTCTTGCTAGAGACAACACAATTTACAATCTAACTACATAGCATGGGAACACATAAGATACCCCAGAAAACTCTCTTTACAGATGTAAGCAATTAAACATAAAAAAACTGGGAATAAGAACTCCTAATGCAGAAAGATGACCTTCCATTTTACACAATGATAGCCAGGAAATATGTAGCATGCTGCCATTGATGTAGATACCATGTGCTATGATATGAACAACTAAACCACTACAACCTTGAGTTTTAGTGTCCGAGAAAAAAATACCTAGGTTTCTGAAAGAATCTAAACAACAGCTAAAGATAGATGCAAAGAAATGATCATGGCTTTTACTGTAATTGAAAGAGAAGTGTGAGCAAGAGAAGCAAGCACATGGAAAGAAAAACAGTTAGAGCAGTATCCGATGACTCGCAAACGCAGTGCGACCAACCTGCTTGCGGTGGCACCCACAGTCCCGGCTTGCGGTGGCGTGCACAGTCCGCAAGCGACAAGCACCCCTCACCGACGCCGATGGAGGAAGGGAGGAGGGGAGGTTGTGGATGGCGAGGTCCTCCGGCTCCTGCTCACTCCGCTCGGCTGATGCCCGCTCACCTGCTCCTTCTCGGCTGATGCTCGACCGAGACAGGTCGCCGACGCCACGCTGATGGAGGAAGGGAGTAGGGGAGGTGGTGGACGGCGAGGTCCTCCGGCTCCTGATGAAGGAAGGAGGAAGGGGCGCTTGCGGTTGCGGATGTCTCTGGCGTCGGCAAAGTGCGGGAGGGGAACTCCAGCGCATTCAAGGTGGAGAAGTGGAGATCGTGGAGAGGGAAGCCGCGGGAGTGGAGCTGTGCGAGCGGTTGGGCGCGACGTCGCGGAAGGCGGAGTTTACCGAAGAATGAAGGGAGACAGCTGGCGTCCGTCGCTGGAGTATGGGCTGCTCCAAACATAGCTGGAGTATGGGCCGCACCAAACATTCAGCCCAGGACACCGGTACTGTTGTGTTGTTTTCTTTACAGATATGGTTAGTACCATACCGGCTAGTAAAGTAGGCATAGTGCGGCTTATAAGCGTTGGCCCTTGCCATATGAGCAAGAGATTGGTTGTTGCATTGTGTTGCGCGTGGTGGCTGAAATGGCTAGGGTTTGATCCTCGCGGCCCCGCTTATTTTTGCTGGGCGGGAATTCGCAGGCACGTTGGGCGAGAATTTTGGAAATTTTCGCAGGGCGCATTGGGCGGGAGTTCGGGTGGCAGAACCAAAAGTGGCAGGCTACTATTGCTAACTTAATAAGTAGTAGAGATACTGACCTCTTCATGCTTCTGAACACCCTACAAGACAATACATGAATACAAGGCAAATCACTCAGTATTTTCTACATATCTCAGCACAGAGTATGAAGCATGAAGAAGAAACAAGATGACCAACAATGTGTGCTAGTCATTTTTTTTCAAATATTCAGAAGAATTGTGTTAGTTATTACAGCATGATGTCTCCCTTCTCATGATATCAAATATAAAGTATCAAGAGATTCTCATCTCTAGAATAACCATGTTCTTAAAATTCGAACCGTGCATATACCCAATTTTGTGGAAGAACATATAGCCCATGGTGAAATTGTACTAATTATCGATGGTGTTAGTAATGTATTTCAATATTCAGAAGAAATGCAACAGAATATAGCAACATGACTTCTCTTTTGTCATGATATTAAGTACCAACTATCAAGCCAAGCCCTTCATATTTGAATTGTACTGCTCTCTGATTTTGAGGGAGAACATGTAGCCCATAGTGACACTATACTAATCATTGACTGAATTGGTCATTTCTTCCTAACATCCAGAAGCCTGCCTAAATTGTGTGCTATAAAGGAGTAATAACAAATTAACGATGCTGCAACTTAGAAAAACGAAGACAGAAGCATAGCGGTTTAAAGGCAGTACAAGGATCAGCTTAACTTGACCAGGGCCATAAATCCTCATGCCTACACCGATGAAACTGTGTTTGTTCACGTAAGATTGTAATAGTAGGCTATAAAGGAGTAATAACAAATTAAGGATGCTGCAACTTAGAAAAACGAACACACAACCATAACGATGGCATCTCAATACATATAACTAAAGGCAGTAGAAGGACCAGCTTAACTTGACCCTTGTTAATGCAATGGATACACTAATCACAAAGTTCTTACAATCTTACCTGAACAAACACAGTCTCATTGGTGTAGGCATGAGGATTGATGGCACTGGTCGTACACCCCCACCAACCAGGTTCAAGTTTTTTTATCTCGAACCTGGGTGCGTATTTCTTATTATCTACAATGCCGCCTAGTTCCTACTTGGCTGGTCAAGTTTTTCCTTAGGCAATTTCAGCAACAAATTAAGATTTCAAGTCAAAAATAGCTTTATCTAGAAAATGAATGCCCTTTAATAGTTACATACATAGTACATACCTGGTAGGACCAAGGGGCAAGTATTTAGCCCTTGGAACAAAACATAATAAGGAAACAAAATCAAGAAGCCTCTCATGGGTTTCATAAAGTTTCTTGAGTTCCTCATCACTCCATTCCTGTTTGTTGTTATCACGCTGGCGAATATCTCTGCAAAAATAAGAGAGAAAAAGAACAAAAAATGAGGCCACGTCAAGACATTTTATAGAGCAGCCATGAGGGATTTTAGTGTCAAATATACCTGACAGGGTCATCTTGGCCTCTATACATTTCATCTAGGACCCTAAGCATTGGGCTTGTTAAAGATCCAAGACCAGTACCACTGGCACCTTGATTTTCCCCATTACTTAGCTGCAATTCTGAAAAGTTTGACTGCACACCTCCAAGAGCCAAAGCATGAAGAAATTCATATATCGCAGTCTATAAGGTTCACCAGACCTTATTGCAATGGTAGTTAGGGCTTGTACAACAGCAATGCGGATCTACAAGTTTAACAGTACAATAGAGAGAGAGAAAAACAGAAAGGCATCAAATAAAATGACATACTATATCACTCCCGATCGTCAAGTTTTTCTAAACAATAAAGAAAATAAATTGTCCTTTGCAAACGGCCCTACCTCCCAGCTTCCACTAAATGCACACCTTTGAAGCCTTGTCAGAGCGCTAGCAAGTGTAGGATTACGGGAACTTGCAGCAGCAACCATTTTATCAGCATCTAGCATCATTAATGCAGTACCGGGTGGTGTTGCAGACTCCCAGGCATACTCAGATGCAGCATAATTAGCATTTTCTCCTAGAAACCAAACCTGATAGTTGATAGGCCAAACATTAGTCTGGTGTTTCAAAGTCAAAGCTCAGTGACCAAATTAATCAAGCAGAAATTTTGTTCTTACAGTAGCTTGAACTAATCTTTGGAGTGCCATTGCAGATTTTGGATCAGAGGCAGGTACCATATCAACAGAAGTGAGTCCAGACATTGAACCAGGCTGAGGTGGTGGCAGATCAAGAACTATAGTTACAGCTTCCAAGGCTGTATGTTTCCCATCTGGTCCTGCTCCTACGACGGGGCGAGGGGGAGTTTGGACCCGACGCACACCACAAACCATGCGCTGCCGGGCCATCGCCTCCACGACCGACCGCCTCGGCCGGATGCCCTGCTTCATTGACCAGCTAGTCGTTGGACGGATCTCCCGTGTCAAGGTCCCGCGCGGAGGATGGGGCTGCGCTAGCACTATCCATGGGAACGGTCATCATCCATCAACAGTACACAAGTTTCAGCACCTGCAGCCAAATTACGAGCCCATGATTCACCGGCGGAAAGCAAACATCGCGCCAGAAAAGTACCAATCCAATCTCGAAAGCGAGTATCCGAGTCCCGACCCAAGCAAACGAAACCCTAATCCCCCTCCTAAACGTGTAGAAGAATGAATCTACGCGCCCGACTACAATCCCCGTCGACCAGCAACAAATTCGCGTGACTGCGAAATCTCGGCTCAAAATCCAAGGTTCCGCACCGGGAAAACTTGCGATCGGGTCGACGAGGAGGAAGAATCCAAGGAAATCGCGAGTTCTGGGGAGGAATTCGTACCTGCGCGTTGCTTGCTATCGCGACGCGAGCGAGCGGGGAGGGTAATTTGGGGGCAGATGGCAGAGCGAGGGAAAGAGGAGGAGGAGGAGGAGGAGGCGATTTCCTTGTTTGTTTGTCGTCGTCGTCGTGTTGGGATTGGACTCCCTCGCCGTCGCTGGACGGCAGGCGCCGTAGCCTGGGGTGTAGAAGGCATGCGCCGTAGGATGGGCCGCGCCGTAGGATGGGCCGCATACACCGCTAGAACACAGGCACTGCTATGGTATTATTTGATTAGTGCCATACCGGCCACCCAGAGCGTCGAAACGTGACTTATAAGCGTTGGTGTGTGTTATTTGTTGCTCAGATGTGTTGGTGTGTGTTGTTTGTTGCTTACACTAACGTCGCTGGTTGCAAGAATTTTTTGACGCGGGACTGTACGACCGGAGGCAGAACGGTCAGAGACAGACTACTATTGCTTACTTAATAAGTAGTAGAGATTAGCTTTGATCCTAGCCTTTTTTGCTTGTCTATCTTGCAGAGAGGCTCGTGAAGAAAAAAAATAGAAACGGAGAGTTTGTGTTAGGTGAACCCCTAACCCGCTGTACAGGTTTGGAATTGAGTTCGTCGTGATCTTATCAACTACCGGGCGAGTGTGGGTTGAGAGAGACTTGACAGTGAGACTGATCGGGGCGCACATCTCTTGGCTGCCGCTATATATCTACGGGCTGTCTTATCAAAGTGATTAAGAGAAAGAACGGGAAGTAAACCAGAAATATTTTTTTTAAATATATATATATATATATATATTACTTAATTCGTTATGTTTTTATTTATTGCGGCTTAATTTAAAAATAAAGATCACAGATATTCGAGTCCACCATGCGGCCATGCTGCCCGTGGCCCACACGCAAGGAACCGGAGATAGCTATTGCTTTTTTGCATGTACCATTGTACCCACGGCCGGGCTGCATGCCTGCATGGAGCGCATGCTCGCATGGAATGATGGCGATAGGCCGTACGTGGTAGTGGTTCTACTGCTGTATCGACAATAGACTATTATTATTATTATGTATTACGATCGAGGGCTACCTACAGCACATGCATGACAGGTGGCACACGCATGCACATGCATGCATGTATGCCTCGTTTCAAGTGGGGGGCCTGCCTGAACAGACATGCATGCACCATGCATGAGGAAGAGCCTGCCGTCTGTCGTACGTGCGTGCCCCTGTCCTCTACCTGCGCCACTGATCCTCTGCTCTGATATGGATGCGATCCAGCTCCAGCCGGCCAACCCTTGCTTCTCCAGCTGGTCGATCCATCCATCAGTCATTCCGTTCCGGTCTCTTTTCTACGTACGATATTTTATAGGCTCAGCCTTGCAGAATGCATAGAGACGACCGTGGTAATACTAGTATTCATCGAATAATTGGACCAAATCATATACAGTACGATATATATATATATATATATATATATATATATATATATATATATATATATATATATATATATATATATATATATATATATATATATATATATATATATATATATACACTCACACACACACAATGTCAGCGGAAAACGAATAATCGCCCAAATCATATACAGTACTAGGCAGGATACCTCACCCATTGACTGGAGCCCAACCAGTACCACGCATGGATAAAAAATTTGGAGGTCTACACTGGAGGCTAGAGGGTGGGTACCATATGATTTTTGCAACATCTTGTTGTGGCCATTTCAAACTTGTATATTTATGACTGTACGCCCGACGCCGCTGAAGCAATTTTCTATTTTATGTAAAAATAATTGGCCCCCAGCCTCCAATAGGTCTCGTTCCCATGCATCCCAGCTTCCCAGCCATGGCGCAATAAAATTTTCCTTTTTCATAAACAATCAATCATACGGTTTAAATTTATTTCTCCAAACTAACCGCTGATACTCACTCTCAACAGATAATCACGCGTCCTGCCAGTGGTCCTACAGACTCTCTGCACTGCATGAGTAGCTTAACGGTGATAAATATACTAAAAAAGTACTTTCTCTGTTTTTTAAATTGTTACGGTTTAACAGTGATAAATATTCGAGAATGGGTATGGTAGGATGATAATCGGTAAGCAAAGGACTCAAAGACAACCCAAGCCAGTCATCACGGCAGTACGGCACAGGCATGGGCGGAGCACGGACTCCGGCCATCGAAATTCATGCATGCACCGATCCACGGCAGCGGCACGGCACCCGCCGTCCTCTCGTTTTATCGATCGATGTCGTTTTTCTTCTTCTTTTCGTCTCGTTTAACAGCTGTGTGTATGTATGTGCGTCAGCGTCACTTTACCTTTTATTCGTATGATTCCTTTTGGCATGTCTGATGGCGACAATGCAAGTAAACAGGCTACCATTTCTTTCGATAAAATATAATCGGACGCGCGCGAATCTGAGCGACCGGAGGTTGCTTGTGTCAGGTGGCACGCACGGCGTCTCCTGTAATTTAACCCAGCCTAAGTAGTATTAATTAGGGGGAGGGGTGTGTTTGGACCAAGAGGCTTAATAATTGGCTCCTGTTTTTGGATATCAATTAGAAACTCTAAGGGACCGTTTGGTTCGTGGCTAATTGTGTCACACTTTGCATAAGGTTAGTCGTTCGAATTGAAGAACTAACCTTAGATAGAAAGTTAGTCAAAATGTGGCAAGTTAGGCATCAAAACAAACATGCCCTAAATCTCTACTACCTATTAAGACGGTAAGGGGTAGGCTGCCCCATTCCGTGTTCTGCCATTCACATTTCGTCCTCACTGCAAAGCTCATTCTCATTCTCAGCTGCCTGTCTTTCTCATTCCCCGTCCCTGCAAAGCCCATTCACATTTCCATTTCCGGCTATCACGTGTCTTTCTCATTCTCCCTCCCACAAAGCCTATTTCCATTCTCACGTGCATCCCACGCCTAGCTAAAATTAAATTAAAAAAACAGGCTCCAAGGGGATTCGAACCCGCGACCTCTCAAATAAATGTGATTGTAGCTACCACTACACAACATGTGTGTTTATGTCTACATCTATTATAGTAAAAACATATAATACATCTCTCCCGAAGCCCACCTGCTACCTTTGCACAATGTGTAGTAGTAGATAAGTATCACTGAGATTATTAAATTATATTTTTGGATTGAGGGAGTAGTATTTAAAGAAGAGCCTTGCATGCAATTTCTTTTGTTTGAATAATGTTTTCAACTTAAATACTTTTTTTTGCATGTGTAACATTTATTCTCCGTAATATTTTTCCATGGATCTAACTTATAAATCATTTTCATAAACCAATGCCAAAGGTGAATCCATGTTTCTTACTTGGAAACCCCGAACAAACACCACTAGCACGAGGCGCTCGCGTTGGCGTTGCTCACCGACGACGAGAAGAAACTTGGCGACTGCCAGTTCGACCTCTGGAAGCAGTCCTACATGGCCCATGCGCCGCTGTGTACGGCAAGCTCCGGCGCAGCCGCCGCTTGGATGTGGTCCAGAGCGGCTGCACCGTGCTGTCTATCGTCAAACATGGGGACCTCATGGTCGTCGCCAATGTCGACGACTCTCGGGTTGTTCTGGGCATCACAACCTACGACGACACCATCACGCCGTCTAGCTCATCATCCACCTGAAGCCTAACCTGCCACGTAAGTCGCTACTGACCGGCCATGAATTTTTGTGCGCTGGAATGACGACCATTGTTTTTGTTGTGTGAGTGTCCTCGAACAAGATGTATGTAGAGGAGTAGCACATCCGGTGGTGCAACGACCAGGTGTACTACCTCGCTGATGAGCCCGGGGTGCACTTCATTTGGCAGCCCAGCCAAGAGTGATCGGTACTCACCATATCGCGCGCGTTCGACGACTATTATATCAAGGATTGTGGCGTCATCTCGATACCGGAGGTGAGCGGAGGTGGACCGACAACAATGACCACTCGCCATCGTCGGGGTACCTTTTGTGCCGGCCTGCCTTTAATTCTCTTCGCAAACACACACTTGCATTTTTTGTTTAAGCAAACGTGTATGGTGGTGCGTGCCTGATGACTAACATGTACGACGGAACTTCTACCGGCAGGTGTGGCACGTGCTCTCCAATAATGAGACCATGCAAATCATGACATATATCGAAGTCTGCATGATACAGATGATTGCAATGTAGTAGTGAAACAACTAAATTAAAATAACAAAATTTATGTATGGCTAGGATCACAAATGGATTATGAAATATTTTCTTATAACAATATAAGACACATTTTGTATATAAGTTATCATGGTATTATATGTTCCCGTTGCAACGTACGGGTACTGACATAGTATGGTTAGAATCAAGTAGTCCTTATTAGCCTAAGCTCATGCTGGTCGATTTTTACAAGACGATGAACTAATTTTTAGCCCCATAATCCAAACATGCCTATGCTCAATCGGTTAACAACTCTGTTATGGGCGCACTTTAATTTGCATGCATGCGGGTAATTAGTATTTTGACACAGCGTATTTGACGGCCGTTTGATAAATGAAACAAGATCTGCGGTGCATTGAAGCACTAGCTATCTTTTGTATCAAATGCTATCTTACAAAAAAAAAAAGATGTAAAAGGTAATAACTGCACCACTTCCGAAAACTGGATACATTGAAGCACTAGCTATCTCTTCTTTTTTTTTATCAAATTGTATCTTACAAAACACTAGCTAGGCAGAACATTGCATACATATCCCACAACAACGAAATCGAAACGACACGCCAAGCACCGGGACCCAGACAATCAACCACTACGGAAAAGGACCTGGCCGGATCTGGCGTTTTGTGTTATCGCCTGCTTGTACTGCAGGAGAGAGCATATGCACACGTACACGTACGTACGGGGCCGTTCCGCGTGCAGTGCAATCGCATGCTCGTCCCCACAAGTACGTGGAATTGGCACGGTGAGACGTAACTGCACACGTACAGGGTACGCCGTTTTGGATGATCGATCTGGACGCGCGCGCGCACCACCACCACCATTGATCCGTCTAATCGGTCGGTCGGCGATTCGGCATGCGGCGTGTGCGCGCTCTCGGACAGGTGGTGCACACAGGCTCCCTAGCCAACTTTGCTCCCTCGCTCCCTTTCGTGCGCGTGCGCGTACACCCGGCGCGTCGACGCTGTGCTGTGCTGTGCTGTGCGCCTTGCGGCGGACACGATCTTGGCGTACACGCAGTTTCGCTAGCCCCGCGCGCGGTCCCGCCACTAAGCACTAGTACTAGCTAGCTCCAGCGGATGCTGCAGGCGGAAGGAAATAAACAAGGGTTGCGTCGCGAACCACCACGGCACCATGCTTGGTTTGGTTCCCTTGGGAGTTGGGACGTGGTGGTACTGGTATGGGCGCCTACGCCGCGTGGACAGATGGCCTCGACGAGCTGGAGGTCTGCACGACAAGGGCCTGGGGGGCACGAAGGGGTGGCGGGTGGGTGCCAGTGCCACCGGGCGAGCGCACCGGCGCGCTTCAATGCCGTTGCCGTCCGTTCTGTCCGACTCGACGCCGCGACCTCGCGCTGATCCCAAGCTGTACGCGTACTGCGCCATTGTCTCGTATCGATTGCCGATTGGTCCGATCGTCCGAGCCTGATAATCTCCTCGCCCCGGCGGCCCGGCTCCCGGTCAGGGCGTAAAACAACTCCGTTATTGCGTTGTAATTAAGCTAGCGTGCGTACGTAACTACGTACGTCCTCGCTCTGCACCATGGTTGTGGTGTACTGCTACTGTTGATGTATCATATTATTCATTTGCCAGTGCTGCCTCCGATAGCCAGCATTCAGCAACTTTAAATTTTTATATATTTGTACTTTATAATATATATTATTATTATACAACAGAGATTGTCCTTTTCCCCTAGTTAGCCATGTTAGGAGAAGAGGCCGGGACGGGACCGGAGGGCTTGGGATTGAACGTACCTGCACGCCACGGGTGGATCGAGCGCGTTTTCCTCCTGCGTTCCCGTTTCATTCTGCAGGCGGGCGGGGATTGAATACTCAACATAGTTGTTGACGGTCTTATTGCTAGATGGCACTGTCAACAAATCCCCCCTTTTTATTTTCGTTATTTCGGCGGTTTTATTTTGTTGACTTATAACGAAGGTGATGAAGATATTTCTATGCATGCACGATTATCGCGGCACGTACGGCCGGGGAATATGCAACAAGCTGCTACGGCGACCCAGACACATCGCCTACGACTCTACGAGCTGTGGATGACACAAGATGATAAGTGGTTGGGTTTCTCAGTTGCTATCGGCGAACGACGCCGTTAAGTTCACGATTTATAGGTTAGTGATAATCCACCTAGAAGAAAACAGACAACCAAAGGTGCAGACTCAATTTAACGCAGAACAAAATTCTAGGCGAGAGGATACCGTAAGAGACATATCACTATACTAGACCACTAGATAAAAGTAGCTTCATGATAATAACGTGGAGGTCAAAATGACATAATACCGAAAAAACCTTTTTGACGGCACTAAGGGAGAGTCGGACAGGAGGAAAGGACGCGTACCAGCGAGGGGTGAGGGGGGGGGCTGGGTTGGAGCAGACGCATGGACATGTTGTTGTGGCGATTCGGCGACCCTGTCTCGCGAAATGGCGATGATGAGGCAGCAACATACGGTGGGGGTAACAAGGGCAGGCGACGACAAGTGACAACCATTGCCGCATGCAACAACGTGGTGGGACCCTAGTGAGATAGCGAGGGTAGGTGGCACCATGGTGCCAAGGTCGGATCCCACCGACAACTAGGGCTGGGCGTTCGGGTTTACCCAGTATTTCGAGTCAGGCTTTTCGAGTTTTTTTATATTTCGGGCTTCTAACATTGTCGAGTACCGTCATTAGGGGTACCCCTAATACTCCTAAACACGGCCAGAAAACATCTTCGGAACAAACCATAAACAACTGATAAAGCGTGGTTCAAGTCAGGGCCTCGTCAACCAAGGGACGCAACCTCATCCGAGCCCAGCCTCGGTCTCGGGCGGGAACAATAGTCCCGGGCGGATTCACGCCTCGCCCGAGGGCCTGCTCAGGCAGTGAGTGCACCCTCGGCTCGCCTGAAGCCCAGCTTGGGCGAACTTTGTCGTGCAGCGACCTTGGCCGGATCGCCCTACCAACCGATCGTATCGCATGCGCATTTAATGCGGAGATCGTCTGACACCTTATCCTGACACGCGTGCCTCAGTCGGCAAGGTCGAAGTGACCGCAGTCACTTCACCCTTTCACTGACCGATCTGACAGGAAAACAGCGCTATTCACCCCGCTCTGGCTACTGTGCCAACCATCAGGGCAAGACTAGCAACAGTAAGTCGTGACCTCTCCCGAGCTCAGCCTCGGGTACAACAGGGAGCTCTGCCTCGCCCGACCCCAGGCCTCGGCCTTGAGAGGAATCACAACCTCGCCCGACCTCAGCCTCGGCCTCAGGAGAAGTCTCTGCCTCGCCCGACCTGGGCCTCGGACCGACTACGCTACAGGGGATACATCATTACCCTACCCCTAGCTAGCTGCCTCAGGCTGTGAAGGAACTGCTGACCATTTTGAAGTTTTCACTTTATATAAAAAAAATTGTGGCCAGCCGGACTGGGCCACTTCAAGGCCCAATAGGCCGAGCAGCCCAGCCGGCTGGGAGGTTAGCTAGGGCACCACGGTGCCAAAGAAACGAACGAGACGGACAGAGGGAGATGAGAGACACAGGCTGAGCGGCGGCGGCGGTTGAAGGGAAGCCGAGCTTGACGCTGCCCATGCGTCCGAGATGCTCGCGCTACTCCATCCGAGATGCTCGCAAATCAGTTGGTCTTCTCTTCCCTTCTCGTCTCTTTAAAAGCATGGGTGCTAATCCCCTGGAGAGATACGACTACTATTCTCTGCTTGCTGTTTCAGTCACCTGATCCAATTAGTCTCTAGCGATTCTTGTTTTCATCTCGCTGGTGGAAAAGATAGAGGTGGTGCTGATCTTGTGCAGTGAGATTTATCCGTGCTCCTTGCTTCACTTGTGCACCTGTGTGGTGATCTATCTGTTCTGATTATTGTCCACCGTGGCCTGGTGCTTGGGCTCTCTCTGCGCGGTGTTCGCCTTCTCGGGCTGGTGCCGTGGACGTTTCCCTCGGCTCTGGCAGCGGCTCTAGTATCTCTGTCAACCTACCGCCGTGCAGGCCCGGACGTGGGCGGCGGAATTGGTTTTCTGGGACAGAACTTCGTGTTCGCTGAGCTGATCTTCCCACGCAGACAATCTACGTGCTGTGAGTTATTCGTTACCTCACTTTATTTACTGTTTAATTTTGTGCAATCTGCTAGTATTAAATACTTGGGTGTGATTGCACTGTTGTGGGCGGATTTAATTGCTCGATGATGATAGCGGTGTAGTGAGACAACGTGACAGTCTGGGTTTTAGTGTATTATCATTTTCAGCATTGATATTATTTGTGCCTAATTAAATCTCTTTTTGTTGAGGCTGTTTACCTGTGTTAAATTCTGTTATTTTATTTAGTACACAGCTCCTTTCTATCAGTATTTATATTTGATTATTAGGCTTATTACATCTGATCTAAAACCCTTATTTGGTAAGATATGACTGTCACGTTAGTCGAGGATCTCTGATCACCTATTAGCGTTGGAGGGCTGTTTATTACAACAACCCGCTATTTTGAGGGCAATACTTTAAGATAAACAATCATGTTTATTTGTTTAATCTGCCTTCTTCATCTGCAAGCCATGTTTAATTATGAAATGGATCTGAGTAGCTATTTTACATGCATGTTTACATGTTCTAGAATTGCTACTGTTCATTGCTGCAATAATTACATATGGCATTTGTCTGAGTTATATGCTTGTTTTATTCGGAATTAGAATATTTAATCTATTTAAATATGTAGAAAGCATGTCGCTTATTTCTCTAATTTTACAACTATCCAGAAAACCAATTCGTATAATGGCCTCCAGTTCTGATGTCATTAAGCCTGAAGCGTTCGACGGCGCAAGCTTTAAACGCTGGCAGATTAAGACTCGCATGTGGCTCACTGACCTAAAATTATTTTTGGGTAGTGACGTCGGCTGTTCCCCAGGCTGCATCAGATGATTCTGATGATGCAGCAAAAGCCGCCGCACTAGCGGAGAAGGCCAAGTGGGATGAAGCCAATGAGGTATGCTTGTATCGTCTGCTGAACGTCTTGTCGAACCGCTTATTTGACGTGTACTCTGGTTTTACCTCCGCTAAGGGTCTATGGACTGAACTTGAGAACGAGTTCTCTGAAGTTGACAATGACAATGAGTCATTCACAACGGAAAACTGCCTCAACTATAAAATGGCTGAGGGAAGGTCTGTTATGGAGCAGCTACAGGAGATTCAACTCCTTGTTAGGGACTTGGTCCAATATGGCTGCGTCCTACCAGACAGCTTTCAGGTGAATGCAATACTGGCAAAGCTCCCGCCTTCTTGGCGAGACTTTGTGACTTCACGCCGCCACATGAAGAAGGAAATGACTCTCACTGAGTTGTCAGCTGCGATAAATGTGGAAGAGCGTGCAAGGTCCAGTAACAAGCCATCCCAGCAACTCCAGGCTCACGTTGTTGAGAAGGGTGGAGATAGAAAATTCCAGAAGAAGAAGAAGAACTCTCCACAGAAGAATATGAACCAACCTAAGTCCAAAAAGATGAAGAAGAAAAAGGAGGACTTTATCTGCTACGTTTGTGGTGTCTCCGGGCATACAGCTCGGAGGTGCAAACTTAGGAAGGGAAAAGGTACTCCACCTCAGCGCAAAGAAGGGAACGTGGTGGTTAACTCCACCCCAGGGTATGCACCTCATGCCTTTATGGCAAGTCCATCGGATGACTGGTGGATGGATTCTGGTGCTACTGTTCATATTTGTGCTGATCGATCCATGTTCTCTTCATTCCAGGGATACAACAGCGCACCAGTCTTGATGGGAAATGGTGTTCCGACAGCAGTTCGAGGTACTGGACAGGTCTACCTGAAGTTAACTTCAGGAAAGACGCTCGTTCTGAAGGACGTACTCTATGTGCCATCGATGAGCCGGAACCTCATATCAGTGTCGCTGCTATGTCGACAGGGTCTCAAATTAGTGTTTGAGTCTAATAAAGTGGTCCTGTCTAAGTTTGGTACTTTTGTTGGAAAGTCATATGAGTCAGGCGGTTTGTTTCGTCTTTCTGTTTTGAATAATCATTCTTCTTACCATGTTAATGTGGTCTGTAATAACGATTCCATTAATAATATATGGCATTCCCGTTTGTGTCATGTGAATTTTGAGGCCATTAAGAGATTAAGTGACATGTCTTTAATTCCTGAATATAAACATGTTAAAGGTGTAAAATGTGGTATTTGTGTGCAAGCTAAGCAGCCTAGAAAACCGTTTCATACGGTTGAAGGCAGAAGTACCACTCCTTTAGAATTAATTCACTCAGATATCTGTGAGATGAATGGTATAATCACAAAAGGCGGTAAAAGATACTTTCTTACCTTGATAGATGATGCTACCAGGTTCTGTTATATTTACTTACTCATAACTAAAGATGAGGCACTAGAACACTTTAAGATCTATAAGACTGAAGTTGAAAACCAGTTAGACAAGAAAATTAAAAGGCTACGGTCTGATAGAGGAGGTGAATACCTTTCCAACCTTTTTGATGAGTACTGCAAAGAGTGTGGAATCATTCATGAAACCACTGCTCCATATTCACCTCAGTCAAATGGGGTAGCTGAAAGGAAGAACCGAACGGTGTGTGACTTAGCTAATGCTTTGTTGCAAAGTTCGGGGATGCCTGACATCTGGTGGGGCGAGGCAGTACTCACGGTGTGCTATGTCCTGAACAGGGTGCCGCCTCGCAACCGTGAGGCCACGCCCTATGAAGGATTTAAAGGAAGGAAGCCAGATCTTTCGCATCTTCGGACTTGGGGTTGCCTTGCAAAGGTGAACGTCCCGTTGCCGAAGAAGAGAAAGTTAGGCCCTAAGACCGTAGACTGTGTCTTCCTGGGTTATGCACATAACAGTGCAGCTTATAGATTTCTAGTGGTCCATTCCGAGACAAGTGAAATCGCTGTAAATGTAATAATGGAGTCTCGGGATGTGACTTTCTTTGAGAGCATCTTCCCTATGCGGGATAAGGAAGTAGTAGCCCCAGATGGTCCATCTCGGACATATTCTCTGCCCTCGAGTGTCCATGACCAGACTCCAGATTTGGAGTTAAGGAGGAGTAAGAGACAAAGGACTGAAAAGTCTCTGGGTGATGATTATATTATTTATCTAGTGGATGAAGAACCACGCTCCCTCACAGAGGCATATACATCTCCGGATGCAGAGTACTGGAGGGAAGCTATTCGTAGCGAGATGGATTCAATCATCTCGAACGGAACTTGGGAGATAACTGATCTCCCAGCTGGTTGCAAGCCTGTGGGCTGCAAATGGATCTTTAGGAGGAAGAGGAGACCCGATGGTACTATTGAAAAGTACAAGGCCCGTCTTGTGGCTAAGGGTTTTACTCAGAAGAAAGAGGAGGATTATTTTGATACTTATTCTCCGGTGGCTCGATTGCCCACAATCTGTGTGCTTCTGGCACTGGCTGCTGCTTATAAACTTCTTGTTCATCAAATGGACGTAAAGACAGCATTCCTAAATGGAGAGCTAGAAGAGGAAATTTATATGCAACAACCAGAAGGATTTGTGGTTAAAGGACAAGAGAGCAAAGTGTGTCGCTTGATTAAATCCTTATATGGTCTGAAGCAAGCTCCCAGACAATGGCATGAGAAGTTTAATAATACTCTGACCACTGCCGGGTTTTGTGTAAACGAAGCCGACAAGTGTGTGTATTATCGCTTCTCTGGGGGCAAAGGTGTCATCATGTGTTTATACGTTGATGACATATTGATATTTGGGACCGATTTGGAGGCTATCATGGAGACAAAATTATTCCTCTCCAAGAACTTTGATATGAAGGACTTGGGTGAAGCTGATGTTATACTGAACATCAAGCTGATAAAGGGTGAGGATGGGATTACTTTGTCACAATCCCATTATGTGGAAAAGGTTCTGACTCGATTTGGACATATGGACTGTAAACCAGTCACCACGCCCTATGATCCATCCTACACGCTCAGTAAATATGAAGGCGAGCCTGTGAACCAGCTACTATATTCGCAGATCATCGGATCTCTCATGTACCTGAGCAGTGCAACTAGACCAGATATCTCATATGCAGTATGCAGACTGGCTCGTTATTCGGCCAGTCCAGGAGATAGACACTGGGTAGCCTTGTACAGAGTGCTTCGGTATTTGAAGGGAGCGATGAATCTTGGTATTAAATATACCGGATTTCCGTCAGTACTTGAAGGATTCAGTGATGCAAACTGGATCTCTGACTCGGATCAAATGAAGTCTACAAGTGGCTATGTGTTCACTTTAGCTGGTGGGGCCGTGTCATGGAGATCGTCTAAACAATCAGTGTCGACACGTTCCACCAAGGAGGCTGAATTAGTTGCACTTGATTCAGCGGCATTGGAGGCTGAATGGTTGAGAGACCTGTTGTCAGACCTTCCAATGCTAGCAAAGCCGATACCGGCTGTCCTAGTATACTGTGACAACACTTCTGTGTTGCTGAAAGTGAACAGTAGAAAGGACAACCAAAAATCCTCGAGGCATATCAGAAGACGACTTGATTCATGTCGGCATGCTAGAGAGACGGGTGTAATAACCGTAGATTACATCAAGTCTGAAAGGAACCTTGCTGATCCTTTCACTAAAGGACTGGCTCAAAAGCCAATCCAAGCAGCGTGCATGGGAATGGGACTCGTACCCTGTTAGCGGTTTCAACTGCGGATAACTGTCCTGTGTGACCGGAGATCCCGAGATCCAGGCTCCAGGAAACGAAGCACTGTGGAACCAAGAGCACAAAAGATAAAGAGTCTCATGAGCTGCTGTGCTCTGACTGTATGGCAGGTTGAGCGATATGCTCTTAATGAAGTCAATGCTATAAGCAGGGAAATTGTCCTACAGAATTTCCTTAACGATTTCACCTATATGAGCTGACTGTGGGGTCGCAGTCCAGGAGAGAATGGGGTTTTCTCTCTAGTGAGCTCATGAATAGATATTAAAGGGCATGACCGTAACACCCTGCCCCGTAAGAGAAGTAGATAATCTGCCTAGTACTATGTGCCTTTTGTGCGAAGATTCTCACACTAGGGTTTGTGGATCAAGGCGTAGTCCTCCGCTTACTCGTGCAGGGTTGGAGTACACTGGAATAGGCTTTGGTTCAAACCTAACAAGTACCTCTGCCGAAAAGTAGTATATAAACAGTACGGGAGCTCAATGACATTGATCAGAAAATAAGAGTGAAAATGGTGGGGATTGCTGACCATTTTGAAGTTTTCACTTTATATAAAAAAAATTGTGGCCAGCCGGACTGGGCCACTTCAAGGCCCAATAGGCCGAGCAGCCCAGCCGGCTGGGAGGTTAGCTAGGGCACCACGGTGCCAAAGAAACGAACGAGACGGACAGAGGGAGATGAGAGACACAGGCTGAGCGGCGGCGGCGGTTGAAGGGAAGCCGAGCTTGACGCTGCCCATGCGTCCGAGATGCTCGCGCTACTCCATCCGAGATGCTCGCAAATCAGTTGGTCTTCTCTTCCCTTCTCGTCTCTTTAAAAGCATGGGTGCTAATCCCCTGGAGAGATACGGCTACTATTCTCTGCTTGCTGTTTCAGTCACCTGATCCAATTAGTCTCTAGCGATTCTTGTTTTCATCTCGCTGGTGGAAAAGATAGAGGTGGTGCTGATCTTGTGCAGTGAGATTTATCCGTGCTCCTTGCTTCACTTGTGCACCTGTGTGGTGCTCTATCTGTTCTGATTATTGTCCACCGTGGCCTGGTGCTTGGGCTCTCTCTGCGCGGTGTTCGCCTTCTCGGGCTGGTGCCGTGGACGTTTCCCTCGGCTCTGGCAGCGGCTCTAGTATCTCCGTCAACCTACCGCCGTGCAGGCCCGGACGTGGGCGGCGGAATTGGTTTTCTGGGACAGAACTTCGTGTTCGCTGAGCTGATCTTCCCACGCAGACAATCTACGTGATGTGAGTTATTCGTTACCTCACTTTATTTACTGTTTAATTTTGTGCAATCTGCTAGTATTAAATACTTGGGTGTGATTGCACTGTTGTGGGCGGATTTAATTGCTCGATGATGATAGCGGTGTAGTGAGACAACGTGACAGTCTGGGTTTTAGTGTATTATCATTTTCAGCATTGATATTATTTGTGCCTAATTAAATCTCTTTTTGTTGAGGCTGTTTACCTGTGTTAAATTCTGTTATTTTATTTAGTACACAGCTCCTTTCTATCAGTATTTATATTTGATTATTAGGCTTATTACATCTGATCTAAAACCCTTATTTGGTAAGATATGACTGTCACGTTAGTCGAGGATCTCTGATCACCTATTAGCGTTGGAGGGCTGTTTATTACAACAACCCGCTATTTTGAGAGCAATACTTTAAGATAAACAATCATGTTTATTTGTTTAATCTGTCTTCTTCATCTGCAAGCCATGTTTAATTATGAAATGGATCTGAGTAGCTATTTTACATGTTTACATGTTTAGAATTGCTACTGTTCATTGCTGCAATAATTACAAATGGCATTTGTCTGAGTTATATGCTTGTTTTATTCGGAATTAGAATATTTAATCTATTTAAATATGTAGAAAGCATGTCGCTTATTTCTCTAATTTTACAACAGGAACAAGACCGGTGTCCCATCTAAGGTTACTCCGGTAACAGGTAATGATGGTTCCCCGCGTGCGCCCATGACGTACAGTACTATTATAGAACAGAGATTGTCCTTTTCCCTTAGTTAGCCATGTTAGAAGAAGAGGCCGGGACGGGACCGGAGGGCTTGGGATTGAACGTACCTGCACGCCACGGGTGGATCGAGCGCGTTTTCCTCCTGCGTTCCCGTTTCATTCTGCAGGCGGGCGGGGATTGAATACTCAACATAGTTGTTGACGGTCTTATTGCTAGATGGCACTGTCAACAAATCCCCCCTTTTTATTTTCGTTATTTCGGCGGTTTTATTTTGTTGACTTATAACGAAGGTGATGAAGATATTTCTATGCATGCACGATTATCGCGGCACGTACGGCCGGGGAATATGCAACAAGCCGCTACGGCGACCCAGACAGATCGCCTACGACTCTACGAGCTGTGGATGACACAGGATGATAAGTGGTTGGGTTTCTCAGTTGCTATCGGCGAACGACGCCGTTACGTTCACGATTTATAGGTTAGTGATAATCCACCTAGGAGAAAACAGACAACCAAAGGTGCAGACTCAATTTAACGCGGAATAAAATTATAGGTGAGACGATAACGTAAGAGACATATAGATAAAAATAGCTTCATGATAATATAACGTGGAGGTCAAAATGACATAATACCGAAAAAACCTTTTTGGCGGCACTAAGGGAGAGTCGGATAGGAGGATACGACTCGTACCAGCGAGGGGTGGGAGGGTGCTGGGTTGGAGCGGACGCATGGGCGTGTCGTTGTGGCGATTCGGCGAGCCTGTCTCGCGAGATGGCGATGATGAGGCAGCAACATCCGGTGGGGTAACAAGGGCAGGCGACGACAAGTGACTACCATTGCCGCATGCAATGACGTGGTGGGACCCTAGTGAGATAGCGAGGGTAGGTGGCACCATGGTGGTGCCAAGGCCGGATCCCACCGACAACTTGTTTGCCTGTCGGTGCGGACTAGGAGGCAAAGTAGCGACGCTACGTGCAGGATCCTAATGACGCGACAAGCTAATGTGTGACAAGGATGCAAGGTGACAGTGGTAGTGCAGGATCCTGATGACGCGACAAGCTAGCGTGTGACAAGGAGGCAAGGTGGTACCGATAGGGGCAGGTTAGGTCACTCACTAACCGATCAATCAATAAATGAATGAGCAACCAAGCCATAAGTTGACTAGACGCTATGTGAGGGAATCAAACGACTAGGGTGGAGACTGGGGTGAGCAGTGGACCGCCAGAAAAGTTAGCTCAAAACTAAGTTTTCATTAGATCTGGCTATACTTACTATATAAAAGTTTTTTTTATTTTGATGTATATCTAAACCTAGGTATAATATGATATAAAAATTGAGTAGGCATGGCAATTTAACCCGCGGGTTCGGGTACCCGTCGGGTACCCGACCCGACGGGTGCGGGCGCGGGTGCGTTTTTTCACCCACGGGTGTGACCCGAACCCGACCCGCACCTTTTCGGGTTCGGGTTCGGGTTTCTCACTTCACCCACGGGTGACCCACGGGTACCCGAACATGAACTGGTCTGCTGGCCCAAGCCCACTACGGTCTACAGCAGTACACCACCGAGACGAGATCTAAACCTAATCCCTGATTCCCCTTCCCAGGTCCCAGCAGCGAAGCAGCCGCCAGCCGTAAATCCCAGCAGCCCAGCCGCCCACCGGCCACCGGCCAGTCTTGCCCGCAGGCTCGCAGGCGCCGCCCACCGACACCGTAAATCCCAGCAGCCCAGCCGCGCCCAGGTCCTACCGGCGGCCGACCACCGTAAATCCCAGCAGCAGAGCAGCCCAGCCGCGCCCGTGCTGCTTCTGCTGAGAGCTGACACCAGTGGACGCGCTCGGCTGCCCGCGCTGCTTCTGCTTCTGGAGTTGTCCCTAGTTTTTTGTTCATTTAATCATTTTTGACCTTCAAGCAGGTTATTAAAGTATGCAAGATTGTTATTTCCTATTGTCTGCCTGTGCCAAGTTCTTTGCATGCATTACATGTGCTGCTGGTGCCAGTATATTTTTAATTTTTTATGGGAGACAAGACGTCTTTGTTCAGGTTATGTGTACATATGTGCTTTCCAGGTGTTCTTTTTTTCTTTTGTGTGTGCGTTGACAATTGCATTACATGTGCTGCTGGTGCGCCTACTGCTACTTCTAATCCAAGCGTTCAGATTATGTGTATATACTTATGCTACTTCTAAGCAATTTGTCGTTGATTCCAGGTTCCTCAAAATCAAATACGCGTTTCGGTGTGTACAGGAACATGAACTGGGCTAACTTTTTCTGTGCTAGCGACATGGCAACTTATTTCATCCAACTGATCCAAGCGACCAAGCCATAGCCAATTAGCCAAGCACTCAACTGCTATGTTTGTGGACTACTACCTGTAACCTGTGTGACTGTCTTTGTGAAATGTGAACCATTTTATGTATTATATGTCTTCACTCTTCAACTGCTATGTTTATGGTCTTATGGACTACTGGGCTGCCTTAATCCTTATGCCCTTATGTATTTGTTAATTTGTGTGCACTTGTATTCTCGCGGGGTGCTTTATATATTTGTAATTTGTGGACTACTGTCAGTACTAGCCTGTGTATTGCTGTTTTTTTTTCTGACTTCCGATTATATTTTTGTTGTTGAACATGCTATATTGCTACGTAATGAAAAACCCGACGGGGACCCGAAACCCACCCGAAACCCAATGGGTGCGGGTGTGGGTGCGGGATTCCACCCGCGGGTGCGGTCGCGGGCGGGTTTGGTCACATTTCGTGGGTGCGGTCGCGGGCGGGTTTTTGCTCCACCCGACCCGAACCCGACCCGTTGCCATCCCTAAAATTGAGGTAGGGTCATGGCCCCCTTGCCCACCTCTTGTGTCCGTCTCTGCTTGTATCATATACCAGCGAGTATAAGATCACCGTAAATTTAGAGAATGCAATGAGGATATCACACTTACGCCATAAAGAACATAGAGGTTTACGAGCAAACTATCAAATAATAACTAGTCACACTTACATGACGAAAGGCAACTAATTTTCGAGCAAACTAGCAAAATAACCGTTGAAGCCCATCGTCCGAGAAGTACCCATGGAGACAAGGGCGACACCTGGTTGCTCTAAGTTGGCTAGAAAAACTAGAGTGTCATACTTCATCACTGGGTCAAGCGATAAACAGTAACATGAGGATTGGAGGCGTAAAAGATAGGTAGTAGCTAGATTGGTTTTTATTTGATTAAACGTTGGATACATTATTTGGTTGTAATCCTCTCATAAATACAAAGAGACGGGGTCTTATCTCGATAGAAAACAACTCCAAAACATGTTTTCTAGATTTTTCACATTTAAAACTATTTGCAAACAGATCGGTTCAGAATCTAGACAAACCACCCTAACGAGCCTTCAATCTTAGCCTAGCCGACTTTCATGAGTCGTCGCATTATGCTCGGGTCGACAGTAGATAACCTGGCCAAATTGACTTCACCTCAAACATGTCGACTCTAGACGCCCGACTTGGTCGAATTTAATAGATAGCCTAGTCAAGTCGACTTCACCCTATCATGGCTGGCTTCATACACCTAGCTTGGGTGGCGACCAAATTGACTATGGCTAGACACTTTTGTGGATCAACACATGCTTCATTGTTTTAGGCCAATAATACATGAACTTTAAAAATATAAGAGCACTAAATATTGGTGAAGTCCAACTCATAGCCTACCTAATATATAAGGATGATACAAGTATCGATCATTGTTTGAAAAGCACTATAGGCTTCTTTTCATTATTTTTCAAACACCTTCCATTAATTGCTCTTGGGGCACCTTGTTGTTTGATACTCGTAGTAGAGATTACAAGCGGACGAGAAAGAGAAGATTTCTTAAGTCTCTATGGGTCGCGTTGCTAAGGGTTCTATGTATCAGGTGCTCGCTGCCGGCTAAGTTGTTGAGTATCGTTTCTCTGTTTGTGTGGTCTTGTCCTCCCTTCGGTTCTCGGTCTCCCCCTTTTGTAGAATAAGGAGCGGTGGTTACAAGAGGATTATCAAGGAAGGAGATATCGTGTCATGGTAGAATGACGTGTTTCCACCTTTCGTAGAGACTTGTCTGTTAGTATTTGTCCTGGTCGTTTAAGCTCCCTGGTCAAGCTCTTTAAGTCATGTGTGGGCGGCAGGAGACTCAGGCGTCATCATTACTCCTCTACATCACGCTGACTCCTGTCCTTTGTAGCCTGAGCCTTGGCGTCCCTCATCGTGTTGCGGGTCTTGTAGATCGTCAAGGGACTCATGCCTAGGCTGGGTAGACCGTGAGTGAGCCATATGTCTACAGACTCGTTGGTCATGAGTGGGGGCTCTGGCCCGGGTTCACATGTCATGAGTGGAATGAGGACCGACTCCTCTGTCATGGCTCGGCGTTAGGTGTATTTATTATGGTCACACATTTATGATGGGGCAGTCCTGGGCGGGGTACGAAATCTACTCGAGTGGTTTCCTCTTGGTTCGCTCGACCCTCCCCATTCGGCTCCACCTCGCCCGACCACCATGCTCGTGCTCAAGGTTACTCGGGGGTGGGTTATTCCGGGGAAAACTCTCCCTCCGCCCTCCCTTTGTCTTATGGGCCCTAGGAGCCTAGGGATCTAACCCCCTGTACTTTGCTCCTATAGTTAGACTAGATTCAATTTGTATTCTTTTGGCCTATGCTACTCGCCACTCTTTTAAACTGTTTCAAATGAACATGAAGAGCACCTTCCTAAACAAACCGATCAAGGAGGAAGTCTATGTGGAACAACCTCCTGACTTCGAGAATGATAGGTATATCATGTGTATAAACTCTCTAGGCACTCTATGGGCTTAAGCAAGCACCAAAAGCATGGTATGAATGCCTAAGGGATTT
Source organism: Zea mays (assembly GCF_902167145.1). Classification (NCBI taxonomy): domain Eukaryota; kingdom Viridiplantae; phylum Streptophyta; class Magnoliopsida; order Poales; family Poaceae; genus Zea; species Zea mays. The sequence continues at coordinate 166,702,340 of NC_050102.1, forward strand.
TTTAATTGCAGATTCACAAAGACTATTGATGGAGATTTATTTCTGTGCCAAATAATTTTACCAAGTCCTTTGACCAAACCTTGATTTCCATCCCCGAATGTGATAGCTCTTTGGGGATCATGGTTTTTCTCATAGGAGGAGAACATCCTTTTCTCCCCTGTCGTGTGGTTTGTGCACCCGCTATCAATGATCCAACTTGAGCCCCCGGATGCATAAACCTACAAAATAAGTTTAGGCCTTGTTCTTAGGTACCCAAACAGTCTTGGGTCCTTTCACATTAGAAACAAGCACCTTGTTCTTTTTACAGGATAAGTCAGAAACCCAAGGGGCCCTAAAACGCTTCTTAAGGAGAGCTCAAAATGAGTTTGAGCTTAAGGTGAAGAAGATAAGAAGCGGCAATGGGTCCGAGTTCAAGAATCTACAAGTTGAAGAGTTTCTTGAGGAGGAAGGCATCAAGCACGAGTTCTCCGCTCCCTACACACCACAGCAAAATGGTGTGTGAAAGTCGCCTAGAGGGGGGGGGGGTGAATAGGCAAATCTGAAATTTATAAACTTTAAGCACAATCTACAAGCCGGGTTAGCGTTAGAAATAAAAGCGAGTCCGAAAGAGAGGGCGAAAACAAATCACAAGCAAATGAATAGTGTGACACGGTGATTTGTTTTACCGGGGTTCGGTTCTTGCAAACCTACTCCCCGTTGAGGTGGTCACAAAGACCGGGTCTCTTTCAACCCTTTCCCTCTCTCAAATGGTCACTTAGACCGAGTGAGCTTTTCTCCTCAATCAATTGGGTCACTTAGACCCCACAAGGACCACCACACAATTGGTGTCTCTTGCTTTGATTACAATGGTGTTGAGAACAAGAATGGGGAAGAAGAAAAGCGATCCAAGCGACAAGAACTCAAATGAACACAAATGTCTCTCTCTCACAAGCCACTAAATCTTTGGAATGTGTTTGGGACTTGGAGAGGATTTGATCTTTGCTTTTGTGTCTTGGAGTGAAGTCTAGAGCTCTTGTATTGAATATGTTGGCTGAAAACTTGGATGACTTGAAGTGTGGTGGTTGGGGGGTATTTATAGCCCCAACCACCAAAATGGCTGTTGGGAGGGGTTGTTGTCGATGGGCTCACCGGACAGTCTGGTGCGCCACCGGACACTGTCTGATGCGCCAGCCACATCACCCAACCGTTAGGGTTCGACCGTTGGAGCTCTGACAGGTGGGGCCACCGGACAGTCCGGTGGTGCACCGGACAGGTACTGTTCACTGTCTGGTGCGCCTTCTGGCGCCTGCTCTAACTCTGCGCGAACTGTCCACGCACTGTAGCGTTGTCAACCGACGTTGAACTCGACCGTTGCGCTGGCGACCGTTGGTCCGGTGCCACACCGGACAGTTCGGTGAGTTATAGCGGAGTGGCTCCCCAAAAACTCGAAGCTGAGCAGTTCAGAGTGGATCTCCCTTGTGCACCAGACACTGTCCGGTGGCACACCAGACAGTCCGGTGCATCAGACCAGGGCAGCCTTCGGTTGGTTTTGCTACTTTCTATTTGAACCCTTTCTTGGACTTTTTTATTGGTTTGTGTTAAACCTTTGGCACCTGTAGAACTTATAATCTAGAGCAAGTTAGTTAGTCCAATTATTTGTGTTGGGCAATTCAACCACCAAAATCTTTTAGGAAAATGTTTGACCCTATTTCCCTTTCAGTGTGGTAGAGAGGAAGAACATGACGCTAATCAACATGGCGAGAACGATGCTTGGAGAGTTCAAGACGCCCGAGCGATTTTGGTCGGAAGCTGTGGACACAGCCTGCACGCCATAAACCGGCTCTATCTACACCGTCTCCTCAAGAAGACCTCCTACAAACTCCTTACCGGTAACAAACCCAACGTCTCGTACTTTCGTGTATTTGGAAGCAAATGCTACATTCTGGTGAAGAAAGGTAGACATTCTAATTTTGCTCCCAAGGCTGTAGAAGGGTTTTTACTAGGATATGTCTCAAATACAAAAGGCGTATAGGGTCTTCAACAAATCATCGGGATTAGTTGAAGTCTCTAGCGACGTTGTATTTGATGAGACTAATGGCTCTCCAAGTGACCAAGTTGATCTTGATGACATAGATGAAATGAAGTTCCGACGGCAGCAATGCGCACGATGGCGATAGGTGATGTGCGACCACAGGAACTACAGGAACAAGATCAACCTTCTTCCTCGACACTGGTGCATTCCCCAACTCAAGATGATGGACAGGTACCTCAAGAAGAGGAGCGTGATCAAGGGGAAGCACAGAAAGAACAGGTTATGGAAGAGGAAGCACCACGGGTACCTCCAACTCAAGTCCGAGCGACGATCCAAAGACATCACCCCATCGATCAGATTTTGGGTGACATCAGCAAGGGAGTAACCACTCGCTCACGATTAGCTACTTTTTGTGAGCATTACTCGTTTGTCTCTTCTATTGAGCCTTTCAGGGTAGAAGAGGCCTTGCAGGATCCGGACTGGGTGTTGGCCATGCATGAAGAGCTCAACAACTTCAAAAGAAATGAAGTCTGGAGCCTAGTGCCACGTCTAAAGCAAAACGTTGTGGGAACCAAGTGGGTGTTCCGCAACAAGCAAGACGAGCACGGGGTGGTGACAAGAAACAAGGCTCGACTTGTGGCAAAAGGTTATGTCCAAGTCATAGGTTTGGATTTCGAGGAGACTTTTTGATAGGAACGGGGGTGCCCGATCTTCCGTCAGGTGAAGATAACTATCGATTTGGTGGAGATGTCACACGGACGATCCGGCTTCCAATCAACACGACTAGAACCCCGCAATCGCAGCACCACTTCTCCTCTGGTTATCAACCGTGCGCTGCGCGATTGAACTCACCACGAAGGCTAATCCTTGCCTGCGAATCGAATACACAAGCAAGAACAAGAAAGAACACAATCTAGAATATTGTGGATGAATGAATAAGCTCACAAGTTGGGGTCTCACAAACCGATCTACGGCGACTGTTCTCGACAGATCTAAACTTAAGCAAAACCCAACCCTAATGTGGCGGCGGCTGCTGAATAAATAGAGTATTAGGGCGTGCGTGACCCCTGGACGCGCCCCTAATGGGCTCCGACGCGATACACGGCCCAACGGCCCAACAGACGGTGTCGCAGCACCAAAACAGAATCTGAACGCTTACTTGTTTCGACGATTCCCGTTGACTCCGGCCGAATTTTAGGATTGAACCAGTTGGGTTGGTTAGATAATCTCCTTATCTTTCCAACCATATCAAGTCCGTTGCAATCGGAGTCCGGATGCATCTTGGGCGTCCATTTTAGTGCACACTGGTCCTGGAACCCGAGATGGAGTCGCAGCCGAGTCGGACTTGATCTCCTTCCTGTTGTGGGCGCCCTTGCTCCTCCTCCTCAACAACTAGACCTTTCCCAAGTCCTTGCTAGAGAATTAGCTGTCATGCACGCGATCGTATTATCGGTCCATTTATTGTATGTATAGAAGTGATGTCCTCATCATCCTCCCTAGAGATGTCAACGGGTACAAACCCGCCGGGTTTTGCTATCCCAAACCCGTACCCGTGAAAAATATTTACACCCATTAAAAAACCCGTACCCGTGACGGGTTTGAAATTTTGCCCAAACCCGTACCCATCGGGTTAGCGGGTACCCACGGGTTACCCGCGGGTTTTATCTCCAATATACTTATTCTTTCTATAATCAATAAGTATCGTAATGATTAATGAGATCATGGTCCAAAATTTATGTAATGAACAACGAGTTCATGATTTGGTATAAAAAATATTAGTAGAGAGAATTAAATACAAATAATAAGTTGTATAATCAAGTTACCTTGCACTAAGTTATACATCCACCACATATATAACGCTAGTAATAACTATAATAGCAAGCAAGCAACACTCTCACCAACTACTTATACATTCACTATTTGATAAAAAATAGGAAGTAAATAGGTAGATAACAAGTTTGTTGTTCGTTTATAAAATAAAATGACAATATACACTAGGTTTGGTCGGGTTTAAAAAACCCACGGGTTCACGGGTTTGGGTACTATAGGAACAAACCCGTACCCATGAACCCGTCGGGTATACATTTATGCCCATTAATAAACCCATGGGTATGAAAATTGACCCAAACCCGTACCCTAATGGGGTAAAAACCCATCGGGTTTCGGGTTTCGGGTACCCATTGCCATCTCTAATCCTCCCCCTCTTGAAGTGGAGTCGTCCTCGACTCAAGCTCATCTTCTTTTCTCAAATATGGCTTTAAATCTGAAATATTAAATGGTCCAACAGCACGGTTGGGCAAGCTTGCTCCAGGAATCAAATCAATCTGGTGCTCAATCCCACGAATGGGAGGAAGTCCTGGAGGTAACTTAGAGGGAAAAACATCTCGGAACTGCTGCAAAAGGTTAGTCACAGATGCAGGCAAAGTGCTAGCAATATCATCAATAGAAAAGAAAGCATCTTTGCAAACCAAGGCATAGCAACAAGAATCAATAGCATGAGGTTCAAGAAGATCAGAATTAGTAGCAAGCATGACAGGAGCTTTCAATATAATTTGTTGCTGATTTTTTGTCTCATTAGTTGGTTTCTTATGGGTACTTGTAGCTCTATCTTTATCAGCTTGTACAATTTCAGTAAGTGTCAAAGGTAGCAAAGTAATGTTTTTATCTTTATACCTAAAAGTGTATGTATTACTCCTACCATGGTGACATGCATCAGTATCATATTCCCAAGGTCTACCCAACAAAAGAGAACAAGCTTCCATAGGTACTACATCGCAATCCGCATAATCAGAATGCATACCAATGGAGAAATGCACTCGTACCATGTGTGTTACCTTAACCTTGCCTGAATCATTGATCCACTGAATGTGGTATGGATGTGGTCGTGGACGTGTGGTCAAGCCAAGCTTCTTGACCAAATCTGAACTCACCAAATTATTGCAGCTTCCACCATCAATAATAACACATGCACGTCGATTCTCGATGGAGAAGAAAGTCTGGAACAAATTATGGCGTTGTTGCTTCTCTGATGGTTCAGGCTGAGAACTAAGAACATGCTGCACCATGATGCTTCGAAGGTTCACCGTAGCATCAGCACCAAGTATGGCATTATCATTAGCAGCAACATCACTGGAGTCATCATCGTCACCCTCACCGTCGGAAGCACTAATGTAGCCATCATCCGTAGCAATGTATGTTCGCTGACTCGGGCAATCCTTCTTCACGTGACCAATCCCATGACAGCGGTGGCAAACAATACCCGAAGAACGACCACTGGAAGGTGCTACAGGTGCTGGTGAATTCTGTTTCTTGGCGGGTACCTGCAAAGGAAGGTTACCAACATGTGCAGCAGGTGTCGAGGGAGTATGACTCGAGGCAGGTGTGTGCGTCCGTGATGCAGAGGAGGCACCAAAAGTAGCCCTAGGTCGATGTTGGCGTCCCTGCAATTTCTTCTCTGCAAGCATAGCAAACTGGAACAACTTGTTGATAGTGTTAAATTCTTTGTAATCCACAATGTCCTAAATGTCACGCCGCAAACCTGAATAAAAACGGCAAAGAGCGTCCTCATGTCCCTCTACTATCCCACAACGTTGCAATCCCTTCTGAAGCTCAACATAATAATCTTGAACAGATTTATCCCCTTGCTCTAAACGCATCAATTTCTTACGCAATTCTCTATGATAAGATGGGGGAACAGATCTATCGCGCATAGCTACCTTAAGATCTTCCCAAGTCGTAGGTGCTCTACCATCACCAACTAGACCAGTCCTCCAGACAATAGCAAAATCTTTAAATTCACTAGTGGCTTGTCTAACTTGATGTCGTTCAGGTACAAGGTGGGCAGCAAATTTCTGTTCTATCGTCATCTCCCAATCAAGATATCCCTCAGCATCATAATGACCCGAAAAATATGGTATAGAAAATTTAATCTTAGCATAAGGGTCGTCAGGAGCACGATTGTTATTACCTTGCTGGCGGTGTGGCATACATTCTCTGTTTTGATGAAGACGACGACGGAGGCGCAAATCTCTGGTGGCCGCTTCGTCATAATTACCTTCTTCATCAATCACCGCATTATCGGGAAGACATGGACGAGGAGGTGGTGGCGGTGCTTGTTGTTGCGTCTCCAACACAGCAAGTCTGTCGACGATCTGGGACAATCGTCGATCCAGCCTCTCGTAAGTCCTGCCAAGGTCCATGTTAATAAAGGCATCATGCACTGACTTGTGGACCTTCTCCTCCATTTGCTCCTTCAGGAGCTTGTTGTTTGCCTCAAGATCTTGGCAGCTAACACATTCATCGAAGTCTGTAGGGATCCTTGCTTCTTCGTCGTCGTCTGCCATCGAAACACAAAAACAGGGAACAAACGGTGAAGGTTATCCCTAATAATCTCACTACACGCTCCTCTCGGGTGGAACACAGGAACACGCTCTAATGTATCTTACCAAGGTCTTACAAGTGTCTGACGAAATACAAGCAAAGAATGGTACAATCGGAGGCTGGTCCGTGATACTTACCAAGAGGTAGTGAAACCGCGATTGCAAGGTCAAATCTGTATTGGTCAGAAGATATAGTATGTGGAGCTGTAGGACAGGCACAATATGTATGTGAATGTGGAACAAAATCGAGTGCAGATTAGCGAAGTTCAATAAGTGTCCAAAGCACAAGTCACAATTGCTGGCTAAGATGTGTCCTATCGAAGCACAACAAGATAAAAGTAACAAAATAGCAGAATGGCAGTTCTGTAAATAGCGCAGATTTTTCAGCACTAGTAGAAATCAAAGGCGCGTTTCCAAAGGAGTACCAGCAAACGAGCTCGACATATTCTGAATTTTTTTATCACTGATCCAAAATCACAATTGATGGAAGCACACAAAATTTCACTTGAAACAGAGTTGTATTGAGGCCTAGAGAAATTCACAAAGGATCTCTAAAATTCCTGAAAACACTTAAACAATTTTTTAAATTATCTTCCCGAATTTTTTTGAATTTTTTGACCGAACCAAATAGGCCGTAGGCGAGTTTGGGTCACCCCAGAATGGAGTCAGGAATCTGCTGTAAAAATTTCAGCTCAAACGGAGCACCGAGCGAAAAGGTATGCCCGTTTTATGGAAGGTACCTCAAGTTATGGTTTTCCAGGACACAAATTGGTAGGAACCGTAGCGGCGGCTATAGAGCACAGGGGCACAAACCTCCCTGGTATAAGCAATAGGTAAGCGCCAGATGATGAAACAAGGAGGGGCTGCAATGCAATGCGGTTTGCAACCTAATCTAGGGCTAGCGTGGCGAGAATTCACACAAGGCGGCTAGCGAGGGCAAATCGAGTAATGTGGTGTCTCGACTTGTAATCTAGGTAAGGTGGATGGGATAGCGGCGGAAACAAATAACAGCGATGGAGCGATTGAACTACGATTACGACACGACCTAAACCAGCAACAAGACTCGACACGGACACAAATTCAACAAAGCAATCTGAAACGAAATTGCAAGGCTAAACAGGGTTATAGGACAGCGGAATATATTTTTTTGTATGGCAATTATCTGGAGTTATAGGATGAAAAACCTAAACTAAACTAGGGTAAGCCTGACGGTAATACCTGAGTCTTTGAATACCACTTGATAGGAACGGGGGTGCCCGATCTTCCGCCAGGTGAAGATAACTATCGATTTGGTGGAGATGTCACACAAACGATCCGGCTTCCAATCAACACGACAAGAACCCTGCAATCGCAGCACCACTTCTCCTCTGGTTATCAACCGTGCGCTGCGCGATTGACCTCGCCACGAAGGCTAATCCTTGCCTGCGAATTGAAGACACAAGCAAGAACAAGAAAGAACACAATCTAGAATATTGCGGATGAATGAATAAGCTCACAAGTTGGGGTCTCACAAACCGATCTACGACGACTGTTCTCGACAGATCTAAACTTAAGCAAAACCCAACTCTAATGTGGCGGCGGCTGCTGAATAAATAGAGTATTAGGGCGTGCGTGACCCCTGGACGCGCCCCTAATGGGCTCCGACGCGATACACAGCCCAACAGACGATGTCGTAGCACCAAAACAGAATTTGAACGCTGACTTGTTTCAACAATCCCTGTTGACTCTGGCCGAATTTTAGGGTGGAACCAGTTGGGTCGGTTAGATAATCTCCTTATCTTTCCAACCATATCAAGTCCGTTTCAATCGGAGTTCGGATGCATCTTGGGCGTCCATTTTAGTGCAGACTGGTCCTGGAACCCGAGATGGAGTCGCAGCCGAGTCGGTGTAATACCCAATTTGTAATAGATAATAAAAGAGGAGAAAAGTGTTTTCCTTTATTTATATGTGTGTATCGCATCCATTTGTCATCACATGTGAACACCACCTTTAAGAACAATTAATAAAAATATATATCACTAAACCATGACATCATGCTGGATTTTATTTTGTGTGCATTTTGCGACAACATAAAATAATTTGAAGAAGAAATATATTAAATTCCCAAAATAGAATTTAGAAAAAGAGAAGAAGGAAACAATATTATGGGAGTGAAATGAGTATAAAAAATATATAAAATATATTATCTCTGCAATAGGTTTTAAGGTGTACATTGGACTCAAATATGCAACTCCTAAAAAGATCCAAATTCAAATTTTGAATCCAAAATAAAGAAGACAAAAATAGAGAAAAATGGAATTGTAAAAGAAAATCAGTGTTGTGCGCAGTTGGGCCAACTTCACCCATTTCGGCCCACCAGAAGCAACCCGCACGCCAGCCCAGCTATCCCTTCCGCCACGAGACGCTGGCTGGTGGACCCCACCGGTCAGTTACTCACGCACACACATGACCACGAATGACTGACACTCTGGGCCTACATGTCGGGCGGTACTGTGTTTCTTCCTGAGGCGCTGGCGCAACCACCCTCCCCGCAGTCCGCGCGAGCACCTCCGCTCCTCTCGCCAGCTACGCCTGTACGACTCGTCCGCCCATATAATCCGCCTGCAGCCTCGCCACCTCAACCCCACGAAGTCAAAGCCGCCACGGGATCGGGTAGAAACCACTAGTGCGCTGTGAATTTGAGGGTCAGTGGAGAGGGGTCGCACCGTGAGCTTTCACCGTCGTGCGCCCGGATTGAGACTGGGACCCTCACCGCGCCGCGCTGTGGATACCGGCGGTTCTGCAAACGATGTCGGGTGTCCTCGGCGCTGTGGATTTCGCGGCTACATCAGACACCGCGACCTCCGCCGTACTCGCGTTCTTCCGTGGACCGGCTCGAGCATCCTCGCAACCACTAGTAAGGCGTCATGCCCTAGTCTGTTATCCCCTCGGCAATACGATACTAGTGGTGGCGGTGCGATTAGGGCACTGGGTCGTGGAGTCGTGTTCTCACAGGCGTACGCGGGTCTGCTGGGTGTGTCTATGACTCTATGGCACCGGCGGCTGGAGGAGGAAGACGGCACCTGGTGCCGTTGATCTGCGAGGTAACGGCCAGAGTAAAACACAGAACCGTGGCCGTTAGATTTCCAGTTGACGATCATGATTGAATCTAGCGCATCCTTTCGACCGGGCGATCGTAGCCGTGGATCCGAGAACGAACGTATGAGATCAGATTAAATATATCCCGTCGCGCTATTAGATAGGAGCCGTGGATCGATCATCCTACGACTATAATGTGGTACCCGGTTCGGTTGAATTGTAGATCTAATCCATACCGTAGGATGGCGATCTAGCGGTCATGACCCGAGAATACCCCTTTGGCCGGTACCAATTGCTAAAGAGTCCCTGAACATTTTAATAATAAACCCGCCGTCGTTGGCCACTGTGCGCTGAGTCTAGAAAATATTGCGTCGTAGCCCCTGATTTTCCTGGAAAATGAGGCCCAGTCCAGTGCAGCTTGAAATTGAATAAATAAATTGGAAAAAAAGATTTTTAATATGAAAATAATTACTAGAACTTGATAAATTCATAGAAAATCCATACTTGGTCCAAATTGATCCATTCCCGTTTCTAAAATTTTGTAATATTATTCTATATCACTTAGAGCCTCTGTTTTGTCATGAAAACAGTAAAAAAATTTATTCCTCGTTTAATTCCATTTCAAACGCATAAAACCTTTGAAAATTCATAACTTAAAATCTGTAACTCCAAAAATTATGATTCCTGTTCCTAGGATTTTATTTTAATGTGTAGAATATTACTGTGTGTTTTGTTTACATGTTTGGTGTGATGTTAATTTTTCTATATACTGTGCTTGTTTGTATTGTGGCGAGTAGAAGAGCACGTGACCGAGGATCCTGGTGAGCAGCAGGTTGAAGTAGCTGAGCAGGAGCTCATTGAAGGCAAGTTGTGCCCTTGACCACTTTTTACCCAATAATGTTCTTTAATATCATTTATCCATGCATAGGTTAATTTTGATGGGACCCAATAGGACACCCTAGATTGTTTATCTCATTACCTTGTTTACCCCTGAATCACTTGGGTAGTTCGCTATTGCTTTACATGGTTTTGGGATAATCATTTATTATATCTATGTTCCAATTATTCTTGTTATTCTATTTATCTTCATGTTAAGATCATTAATGTTAATTGGAACATAGAGCTTAACTTGAGAAACATGTGCCACCACAAGGGTTTAATGGGACGCCCTTGGCTGACTAATTAGGAAAGCTAGTGGAAGACTACCTTACCCGAAAGGGGCAAGGGCAGTAGGGGAGTGGTCAGTGTAGGGAGGTCTTTGGTTGATTTTGCTGCGATGGCGGTCAGGCAAGAACCCTGCATTGGAGCTTCCTATAAACTGTAGCGGGTTTTCGGAAGCTAGTGGAACTTTGTAAAGGCCTCGTAGTGTTGCCCTGCCGCGCTTCGCAGGTAGAGGTGTATGGGAGTCGCGACCCCTTGGCAGATGGGTAACATGACTTGTGGGTAAAGGGTACAACCTCTGCAGAGTGTAAAACTGGTATACTAGCCGAGCTCACGGTCATGAGCAGCTCAGAACTCTCTGATGATTAAATTATGGAACTTAAATTCAATTTTGTCATTTGCATATGCATGGGTTTATTATTAATTTGTTCTATTACTTTATTTAAGGTTTGGTATTTACTTACACTTAGTAATTGCTAATAAAATTTTGATCAACTACTTAAAAGCAATGCTCAGCTTTAACCATTCTCTTTGATAAGCCTTACACTCCATGAGCTCCCACCTTTGGTGAGTTCGTGTCACATTATTCCCCACGACTTGTTGAGCGATGAACGTATGTGAGCTCACCCTTGCTGTCTCACACCCCCCCCCTCACAGGAGAAGAGCAGGTGGTTCAGGAGGAGCCACAAGGCGAGGAGTATGATCTGATCTAGGTGGCGTTTCTCAGTTGACATTGGCGCCAACGATCCTTAGTTCGTTTTATGTTTATTCTTTTATTTTGTAATAAGCCTTCCGCTATGTAATAAATACTCTGATGTTTTATGACATTTATCTCTATACACTCTGTTATTATATATGTTGTCTTCTTGGCGCATGTATGAGATGCACCTGGCTTAGTCCCTTAAAGTCGGGTGTGACAGAAGTGGTATCAGAGGAAATATTGACTGTAGGACGAAACCTAGATAGAAATGGACAAACCCTTCCCTACTTACCTTACTCTGATTCAGTCTATACTCATCTCATCTTGATCTTGTCTCACCTTTTGCTATTCTACTCTGGTTATTCTTATCTTTTCTACTCTAAGACAAGATGGATTTCACACCTTGGAATCCTACATTTATGACCTTTTAAGGGATAGGAGACCTAAGACAAAAAAATTTAAAAAATTATTTTCTCTATTAAAAATGTTGGTTGATTGTTCTGATGATAAATGTTTGATTTGCTTCTTTGATTGATTGAAACATTATAGTTGGGCATCTTAGTATGTACCACCATAAGCTAATGTATTAGCTTTAGTGGATAACACACTAATCTACTTAGCTAATAAATCCCCAAAGTAACATGCTTCGTAATTACATGCCTTGTCTACAATCCTTTCTTTCGTACCCTGTGATTCTAACCTAGATGGGCTACCCCTATAGTGTTAGAAGAGAGCACTATAGACGTGATCCTTGGTATGTCATGGTTAAGAAAGGCAAAGGCAGTATATACACTGTGCTAAGGGAACCATAGAACTCACCAGTTCCAAAGGAGAAAGAATTGAAGTTGGAATTGCAGCAACTACCACCATCAGACTAGCGACATTCTTAGTAGATAAGAAGTTTGTTGGTGACAACATCCGTGTGGTTAAGAATTTTCCGGATGTCTTTCCAGAGGAGTTACCAGGGATGCCACCAGATACGGAAGTTGAGTTTGTTATTGATCTCTTACCTGGAACTGCCCCTACTTTCAAACAGCCATACAGGATGTCTGTAGAAGAGTTAAAGGGACTGAAGAAGCAGTTAACGGAACTACAAGAGGCTGGGTACATACGACTGAGTTCCTCACTTTGGGAAACATCGGTACTGTTTGTACAGAAGAAGGATGGATCACAAAGAATGTGTGTGGATTATAGGTCCCTTAGTGATGTTATCATGAAGAACAAGTATCTGTTACCCCGCATTGACGATTTATTTAATCGGATGAGAGGTGCAAGGGTATTCTCGAAGATTGATCTCCGATCGGGTTACCATCAAATGAAGATTAGGCCATCGGATATTCCTAAGACGATTTTCTCGACCCGATATGGTTTATATGAGTTCATCGTTATGTCATTTGGACTAACTAATGCACCAGCTATTTTATGGATCTGAAGAATAAGGTGTTCATAATATGGATAGATTCGTCGTAGTGTTCATCGACGATATTCTTATTTATTCCAAGAGTGATAGTGATCATGAGGAACATCTGTGATTGGTACTACGAAAGTTGCGAGATAATCAACTCTACGCCAAGTACAGTAAATGCGAGTTTTGGATTGGCGAGGTGCCATTTCTTGGACATATCATTTCTAATGGAGGAATATCAGTGGATCCTACTAAAGTCAAGGAGATAATGGCGTGGAGCATACCCACTACAGTTACTGAGGTCCGGAGTTTCTTGGGACTTGCAGGATATTATCGGAGATTTGTTAAAGGATTTTCTAAGGTTGCTAAGCCTATGACCTCACTTCTTGAGAAGGGAAGAGAGTTTAAGTGGGACGAGAAGTGCCAAGACAGCTTTGATCAATTAAAGAAGAGATTGATGTCACCACTAGTGTTGGTTATGCCAGATCTACAAAAGGGATTTGATATTTATTGTGATGCATGTGGCCAAGGCTTGGGATGTGTGCTCATGCAAGGACATGTGATCGCCTACGCGTCTCGTTAGTTGCGGAAACATGAATTGAACTACCCCACGCATGACTTAGAACTGGCAGCTGTTGTGCATGCGCTTAAGATTTGGAGACATTATTTATAATGGGAACCAAGTGTCAAGTATATATGGATCATAAGAGTTTGAAGTATATATTCACTCAGAAGGATCTCAACATTAGGCAACGCCGTTAGTTGGAACTTATTAAGAATTATGATTTGGAGATTCACTATCACCCGGGCAAGGCAAATTTGGTTGCAGATGCCTTGAGTCGAAAGGAGCATGTTCATTCAACTGTTGTTGCCCAGCTACCCGATGAGATTGTTGAGGATATCAGGAGACTTAACCTAGGGATAGTTGCTCACACTGAAGGAGTTACTATTGATGTGGAACCTACTTTGGAGCAAGAAACCCGCAAAGGACAAATTGGTGATGCTAAGATACAAGAGATTAAGGATCTGATTACTGAAGGTCGAGGTCCGGAATTCACAAAAGATGAGCAAGGCACTGTATGGTTCAAGGACAGGATGTGTGTTCCTGATATTAAAAGCCTTCGAGAGACTATTTTAAAGGAGGCCCATGACTCGGATTATTCTATTCATCCTGGTAGTATTAAGATGTATCAGGATTTGAAGCGGAAGTATTGGTGGTATGGATTGAAAAGAGATGTGGCTGCACATGTAGCTATGTGCGATGTATGCCAAAGAGTTAAGGCTGAACATCAGAGGCCAGCTGGACTATTGCATCTACTGAAGATACCCGAGTGGAAGTGGGAAGAGATTGATATGGATTTCATTACTGGATTGCCTCGCACCCAGAAGGAATATGATGCTATATGGGTGATTTTGGATAGATTGACTAAAGTGGCTCACTTTATTCCTGTCAAGACTACTTATAAAGGTTCTCAGCTAGCAGAGTTGTATATGGCTCGAATTGTGTGTTTACATGGAGTACCAAAGAAGATCGTGTCTGATCGAGGTTCGCAGTTTACCTCAAGATTTTGGAGAAGCTTTCATGAGAACATGAGTACGAAGTTGAATTTTAGTACGGCTTATCACCCTTAGACTGATGGACAGACTGAAAGGACTAATCAAGTATTGGAAGATATGTTGAGAGCATGTGCCCTTCAGCATGGAGGAAGTTGGGATAAGAGTCTACCTTATGCTGAGTTCTCATATAATAATAGTTATCAGGCCAGTCTGAAGATGTCACCTTTTGAAGCTTTATATGGGAGGAAGTGCAGGACTCCTCTATATTGGGATCAGACTGGAGAAAGACAGTTCTTTGGGCCTGAACTGATTCAAGAAGCAGAAGAACAAGTCCGTATAATTCGAGAGAATTTGAGAGTAGCTCAAACCAGGCAAAAGAGTTATGCTGATAATAGACGAAGACCACTGGAATTTGAAGAAGGAGATTATGTTTACCTCAAGGTATCACCACTTCGTGGAATGAGGAGATTCAAAGTTAAGGGCAAATTGTCACCTCGTTATATTGGACCATTCTTGATCTTTAGGCGAGTTGGGGAGATGGCATACCAACTCGAGTTACCTGATAGTCTATCGGATGTGCATAATGTGTTCCACGTATCTCAACTGAAGAAGTGTCTCCATGTCCCTGAGGAACAGTTACCAATGGAAGAGCTCGGTGTTCAGGGTGATTTGACTTACACGGAGTATCCGATCAAGATTCTTGACACTTTAACTAGAGTTACAAGGAATAAGGTGATAAAGATGTGCAAAGTGCAATGGAGTCACCATGGCGAAGATGAAGCTACTTGGGAGAGAGAAGAAGAGCTTCGCATAGATTTTCCCCATCTTTTCCCTAGACCTTCTTAAATCTCGAGGACGAGATTCTTGTTAAGGGGGGTAGAATTTGTAATACCCAATTTGTAATAGATAATAAAAGAGGAGAAAAGTGTTTTCCTTTATTTATATGTGTGTATTACATCCATTTGTCATCACATGTGAACACCACCTTTAAGAACAATTAATAAAAATATATATCACTAAACCATGGCATCATGCTGGATTTTATTTTGTGTGTATTTTGTGACAACATAAAATAATTTGAAGAAGAAATATATTAAATTCCCAAAATAGAATTTAGAAAAAGAGAAGAAGGAAACAATATTATGGGAGTGAAATGAGTACAAAAAATATATAAAATATATTATCTCTGCAATAGGTTTTAAGGTGTACATTGGACTCAAATATGCAACTCCTAAAAAGATCCAAATTCAAATTTTGAATCCAAAATAAAGAAGACAAAAATAGAGAAAAATGGAATTGTAAAAGAAAATCAGTGTTGTGCGCAGTTGGGCCAACTTCACCCATTTCGGCCCACCAGAAGCAACCCGCACGCCAGCCCAGCTATCCCTTCCGCCACGAGACGCTAGCTGGTGGACCCCACCGGTCAGTTACTCACGCATACACACGGCCACGAATGACTGACACTCTGGGCCTACATGTCGGGCGGTACTGTGTTTCTTCCTGAGGCGCTGGCGCAACCACCCTCCCCGCAGTCCGCGCGAGCACCTCCGCTCCTCTCGCCAGCTACGCCTGTACGACCCGTCCGCCCATATAATCCGCCTGCAGCCTCGCCACCTCAACCCCACGAAGTCAAAGCCGCCACGGGATCGGGTAGAAACCACTAGTGCGCTGTGAATTTGAGGGTCAGTGGAGAGGGGTCGCACCGTGAGCTTTCACCGCCGTGCGCCCGGATTGAGCCTGGGACCCTCGCCGCGCCGCGCTGTGGATACCGGCGGTTCTGCAAACGATGTCGGGTGTCCTCGGCGCCGTGGATTTCGCGGCTACATCAGACACCGCGACCTCCGCCGTACTCGCGTTCTTCCGTGGACCGGCTCGAGCATCCTCGCAACCACTGGTAAGGCGCCATGCCCTAGTCTGTTATCCCCTCGGCAATACGATACTAGTGGTGGCGGTGCGATTAGGGCGCTGGGTCATGGAGTCGTGTTCTCACCGGCGTACGCGGGTCTGCTGGGTGTGTCTATGACTCTATGGCACCGACGGCTGGAGGAGGAAGACGGCACCTGGTGCCGTTGATCTGCGAGGTAACGACCGGAGTAGAACACAGAACCGTGGCCGTTAGATTTCCAGTTGACGATCATGATTGAATCTAGCGCATCCTTTCGACCGGGCGATCGTAGCCGTGGATCCGAGAACGAACGTATGAGATCGGATTAAATATATCCCGTCGCGCTATTAGATAGGAGTCGTGGATCGATCATCCTACGGCTATAATGTGGTACCGGTTCGGTTGAATTGCAGATCTAATCCATACCGTAGGATGGCGATCTAGCGGTCATGACCCGAGAATACCCCTTTGGCCGGTACCAATTGCTAAAGAGTCCCTGAACATTTTAATAATAAACCCCCCGTCGTTGGCCACTGTGCGCTGAGTCTAGAAAATATTGCGCCGTAGCCCCTGATTTTCCTGGAAAATGAGGCCCAGTCCAGTGCAGTTTGAAATTGAATAAATAAATTGGAAAATAGATTTTTAATATGAAAATAATTACTAGAACTTGATAAATTCATAGAAAATCCATACTTGGTCCAAATTGATCCATTCCCGTTTCTAAAATTTTGTAATATTATTCTATATCACTTAGAGCCTCTGTTTTGTAATGAAAACAGTAAAAAAAATTATTCCTCGTTTAATTCCATTTCAAACACATAAAACCTTTGAAAATTCATAACTTAAAATCTGTAACTCCAAAAATTATGATTCCTGTTCCTAGGATTTTATTTTAATGTGTAGAATATTACTTTGTGTTTTGTTTACATGTTTGGTGTGATGTTAATTTTCCTATATACTGTGCTTGTTTGTATTATGGCGAGTAGAAGAGCACGTGACCGAGGATCCTGGTGAGCAGCAGGTTGAAGTAGCTGAGCAGGAGCTCATTGAAGGCAAGTTGTGCCCTTAACCACTTTTTACCCAATAATGTTCTTTAATATCATTTATCCATGCATAGGTTAATTTTGATGGGACCCAATAGGACACCCTAGATTGTTTATCTCATTACCTTGTTTACCCCTGAATCACTTGGGTAGTTCGCTATTGCTTTACATGGTTTTGGGATAATCATTTATTATATATATGTTCCAATTATTCTTGTTATTCTATTTATGTTCATGTTAAGATCATTAATGTTAATTGGAACATAGAGCTTAACTTGAGAAACATGTGCCACCACAAGGGTAACATGACTTGTGGGTAAAGGGTACAACCTCTGCAGAGTGTAAAACTGGTATACTAGCCGAGCTCACGGTCATGAGCAGCTCAGGACTCTCTGATGATTAAATTATGGAACTTAAATTCAATTTTGTCATTTGCATATGCATGGGTTTATTATTAATTTGTTCTATTACTTTATTTAAGGTTTGGTATTTACTTACACTTAGTAATTGCTAATAAAATTTTGATCAACTACTTAAAAGCAATGCTCAACTTTAACCATTCTCTTTGATAAGCCTTACACTCCATGAGCTCCCACCTTTGGTGAGTTTATGTCACATTATTCCCCACGACTTGTTGAGCGATGAACGTATGTGAGCTCACCCTTGCTGTCTCACACCCCCCCACAGGAGAAGAGCAGGTGGTTCAGGAGGAGCCACAAGGCGAGGAGTATGATCTGATCTAGGTGGCGTTTCTCAGTTGACATTGGCGCCAACGATCCTTAGTTCGTTTTATGTTTATTCTTTATTTTGTAATAAGTCTTCCGCTATGTAATAAATACTCTGATGTTTTATGACATTTATCTCTATACACTCTGTTATTATATATGTTGTCTTCTTGGCGCATGTATGAGATGCACCTGGCTTAGTCCCTTAAAGTCGGGTGTGACAGTCGGACTTGATCTCCTTCCTGTTGTGGGCGCCCTTGCTCCTCCTCCTCAACAACTAGACCTTTCCCAAGTCCTTGCTGGAGAATTAGCTATCGTGCACGCGATCGTGTTATCGGTCCATTTATTGTATGTATAGAAGTGATGTCCTCATCACTTTTGCTCCTGTGGCTAGGCTAGAGTCAATTCGAATTTTACTAGCCTATGCCGCTCACCACTCCTTTAGGCTGTTTCAAATAGACGTGAAGAGCGCTTTCCTCAATGGGCCAATCAAGGAGGAGGTATACGTGGAACAACCCCCTAGCTTTGAGGATGACAGGTATCCCGACCATGTCTATAAGCTCTCTAAGGCGCTCTATGGACTTAAGCAAGCCCCAAGAGCATGGTATGAATGCCTTAGAGATTTCTTAATTGCTAATGCTTTTAAGGTTGGGAAAGCTGATCCCACTCGCTTTACAAAGACTTGAGATGGTGACCTTTTTGTTTGCCCAATTTATGTCGATGACATAATATTTGGTACTACTAACTAAAAGTCTTGTGAGGAGTTTAGCAGGGTAATGATATAAAAGTTCGAGATGTCGATGATGTGCGAGTTGACCTACTTCCTTGGATTCCAAGTGAAGCAACTCAAGGACGTCACTTTCATCTCCCAAACGAAGTACACTCAAGATCTTCTCAAGAGGTTTGGGATGAAGGACGACAAGCCCGCGAAGACACATATGGGAACTCGCGGGCATCTTGACCTCAACAAAGGAGGTAAGTCCGTTGATCAAAAGGCATATCAGTCAATGATAGGTTCATTACTTTATCTTTGTGCTAGTAGACCGGATATTATGCTTAGTGTATGCATGTGTGCTAGATTTCAATCTGACCCCAAGGAATGTCACCTTGTGGTCGTTAAGCGAATTCTTAGGTATTTAGTCTCTACGCCTTGCTTCGGAATCTGGTACCCAAAGGGGTCTACCTTTGACTTAATTGGATACGCAGACTCCGATTATGTCGGGTGCAAGGTTGATAGAAAGAGCACATCAGGGACGTGCCAATTTTTAGGAAGGTCCCTGGTGTCCTGGAGTTCCAAGAAACAAACATCTGTTGCCCTATCCACCGCTGAGGCTGAGTACGTTGCCGCAAGACAGTGTTGCACACAACTACTTTGGATGAGGCAAACCCTCTAGGACTTTGGCTACAAGCTAAGCAAAGTCCCACTCCTATGTGACAATGAGAGTGCAATCCGCTTGGCGGATAACCCTGTTGAACACAGCCGCACTAAGCACATAGACATCCAACATCACTTCCTGAGAGACCACCAGCAAAAGGGAGATATCGATATTTATCATATTAGCACCGAGAACCAGCTAGCCGATATCTTCACCAAGCCGTTGGATGAGAAAACATTTTGCAGGTTGTGAAGTGAGCTAAATGTCTTAGATTCGCGTAACTTGGATTGATCTATAGCATACATGTAGTCTATGCCTTTGGTCATATTACTTTGCGCATTTACATCATTTGTTGTAAATTTATGGTGCTCAAAATGTACAAGTCATCCCCGGACCTCACAAGTCTGTATGCAAAATGATGCACATATTTAGGGGGAGATGTGCTACAACTTGACCCTTTTTGAGACTAACGTGTTGGTTGAGTACACTTGATGTAGTCTCAAAGGTACATTGAAAGGGAAAGTGAACTTGGACGACTAAAAGACTTCCATTGCACTCCGGTATTAGTGTATTTAATTCCAAGTTCATACTTGTGCACTCCTTGCCTTTTTGCTCCTTTTGACATTTTGGTGAGGCAATGGGGTTAGAGGGCCAAGAATGATCCCGTTTTGGTGCTTAATGCCAAAGGAGGAGAAATTAAGGCCAAAGCAAAATGGATCAGCCAACCATGTGTGAATTTGAAAATAGAGGAGTTAGAATTTGGTTTTGTCAAAATACTCTTATTACAGAATTTGGTCTCTTATGGGGGAGAATTTTGATTATGGAAAAAAGGGGGAGTTTTGGCACTTGATAAATTTTACTCTTGGAATATCTCTCTATTTGCCCAAACAAATGTGTTTGACTTAGAAATAGGAAAAAGAATTTGATTTTGCAAAAACAAACCAAGTGGTGGCAAAGAATGATCCAAATATGCCAAATCCTAAGTAAAGAGAAGTTGGTCTTTATTTGCATTGATGTTGCACTTCTCTTGTTGCTTTTCAATGTGTTGGCATAAATCACCAAAAAGGGGGAGATTCAAAGGGAAATGTTCCCTTGGGCCATTTCTATAAGTATTTTGGTGATTAGATGTCCAACACATATTGAGTGAGCTCTTATATGAAAAATGAGTGAGAAGTGTGAAACCAAGAACAAGGTATGTTTCTAGACTTAGTGAATTGTTTTTGTGCACTAACATGGTTATCTAAGTGCTAGAAACAGTGCCAAGAAAAGAAGATTCGAATTGGAGAAAAGTTGGCAAAGGTCAGCCAACACCAGCTCGGGCCTGGCACATCGGACTGTCCGGTGGTGCACCGGACAGTGTCCGGTGCCCCAGGCTGGCTCGACGTCAACTGGGCGCTCTCGAGAAAAGAGAAAGACGACGTGGCTATAATTCACCGGACTGTTTGGTGAGCCAACGGCGCAAGCGGCCAACGGTCGGCTGCGCGACCAACGCACGACACGTGGCCCGCGCCAACGGTCGGTTGGGCACACCGGACTATCCGGTGTGCACCGGACAATGTCCGGTGCGCCAACCTGTCCCGAGGCCCAATGGCCGGCTGCGCCCGATATGGAAAGAGATCGCGCACCGGACTGCTACAGTGGCTGTCCGGTGCACCACTCGATAGAAGGCAAGAATTGCCTTCCAAGTTGATGTCCAACGGCTCTTAGCTACCTTGGAGCTATAAAAGGGACCCTTAGGCGCATGGAGCAGAATACCAAGCATTCTCTAAGCATACTAAGACATCCAGACTCCGCCTCCACGCATTTTGATCGATTTTGTTAGTGATTTGAGCTCCGTTTGAGTTGTGAACTCACTGTGCTACGTTTCAAGCTCAAGTCTTGGCTTGTGTGCGTGTGTGCTGCAGATTTGAGTCTTGTGTGTGTTGCTCTCCCATCCTTACTCTTGTGCTTTCTTTTGTGATCAATATTGTAAGGGCGAGAGACTCCAACTTGTGGAGATTCCTCGCAAACGGGAAAAGTACTCAAAAGATAAAAGACCGTGGTATTCAAATTGATCATTGGATCACTTGAAAGGGGTTGAGTGCAACCCTTGTCCATTGGGACGCCACAACGTGGAAGTAGGCAAGTATTACTTGGCCGAACCACGGGATAAAAATCGCGTGTCTCTTGTGTTGCTTTTCTGTGATTGTTTTGTTCACAAGAACTCGCTTCATAGCTACTTGGTCACACTAACACTTTAATAATCAAGTTTGTGGCTATTTAGTGTTTGATTTTATAGGATCACCTATTCACCCCCTCTAGGTGCTCTCATATTGCAGTATAAGTCGTTTCATGGTGCTTAGTAACCGAATAAAACAAATACAAATTTTGTGTCATCTCCTGCTTGTTTCATTTTGGTGTGTTAAATGTTCATTGAGATCCTGTGAACATCGGGCGGGCTTGATGCTCTGTTGCTTGTTTCAGAGTTTGAAAGTCAGGGCTACAAGTTTCAAAGACAGTAGTAACTAAATAAAATAGATTCAGGAGCATATTTGCTGTCTGTAACGTTCTAGTATGTTGCATAGTGCTTTCAATCGGGGATGCAAAGGCAAACACGTGGGCACTGACTATGGGCCTGTTTGGTTCAGCTTTTTTCTGACCAGCTTTTCCGAGAATCTAGCTGTCGGGAGAATCTGGCTGTATAGAGAATCTGAGTATCATTAGAATTATGTGCGGAGGAAGATAAAGTTGTCTATGAGACTCAGGATCTATAAAGTGACGGATTACTACTATTGCGACGACTCAACCGATTATATGTTTATGTTGATTTTGAATGATTTTTACCCAAACGAATTTTATAGAAGCTGGCTGAAAAGCTGAGTGTTTGACAGTCCGTAGCAGCTTTTGGTGGCCAGAAGCTGCGAAAAGCCGAAACAAACAGGGACTATATAGAGTCGTAGGAGCGGATGCCGGGCAGATAACACACAGATGGTGCCAGATTTGTGAATTGGTCAAACGGGTTTGACGAAAAATATATGGAACTATTGGAGTACTATTTTTGTTGGACTAAATACTTTTAGACCTTGTTTGTTTCCCATCATTTTGAGAAATTGGAATCTAACTAATGTAGTAGACTATTTTTTTTAGAATATGACATTCCACAATTTTCCAAAGTTTATATATAAACCTATTTCAAATTCATGGGTGAGAGATGGAAATTGATTCTATAGATTTACATGATAATTTTCTAATGTAAACTAATAACACACTCTTACTTGCTTCTCTATAGCATAAGTGTAGTGTATAATTATCTCTCTCATATGATTTAGGATAATATATAAATATACTACATATACAAATATATTAACTTATTAGTCTTATCTAAATTACGATTATTAGAATGAAATTTAATTCCAACGAAACAAACGGGACCTTAAGAAGATTCCAATGTCTGTATTTTATGAGCTAAATCTTTGGTATTTGTTGTAGATGCTCTAAACAAACCTTAAAATCTGTCTAAACTAGCTTTAACAGATAATCCGGTCAGCCCGATTTCGTTCTAGGCTTCTAGCTGGACCCGCTTTACATACCGGCTCTAGGTTATGGGTGATGGCTAGGGCTGATATACAGTCGTGGCAGTGGCATGGCAAAACCTATGCGAGGCGGTGTACACGTAGCAGCAGCAGAAGAGCAGCACTATTGCTGCCGCTGCTTTTCTGCGCCCCTCTTTAAAAGCCTTCCTCTCACCTCCCTCCTGACTCCTGAGTCCCGTCTCGTCCTCTGCCCATCGTCGTCTTATTCCTATCGCCCCCACGAATCCCACGCCCCTCCCAAAACCCCCCTTGCCTCACAGCGCTGCCGCCGGCTTGGTGTGGCGTCCGACCATGTCGTCCCCGGGGCCACAGCAGGCGCCGCCGGCGCAGCCTCCCCCGCCGCAGGCCGCCGCGCCCCCCACCGCCGCTCCCGCAACGGTCTCCGCGACCTCCATCTCGGTGCAGCTGCCTCCTATCCAGCCGAAACCGCCGCCGCAGCCGGGTCCCACTTCCGGCCCGCAACCGCCGACGCCGGCGCAGCTCTTGAATCTGGGTCCGCAGCCGCCGCTGTACAGGGGCCCGATCTGCTGGAACTCCTATTGTAAGGACCCCGACCCCAACTCCTTCGGCCGCCGCGGGTGGAAGGTCCGCTCGGGCCCACCCTACTCCGTGTACGCCGACCTCTGCGGGAGATGCTAGTACGTGCCGTCCCCCTTAACCACCTTCCTCTCCCTCTCCCCACCCCTCTCCGCTCAATCGCGCCATCGGCGAGCCGTCGCGCATGCTCAAATCGTGCCGGGGAAGCTCGCGCCGTCGGGGGGCGGATTCGCCTATGGCGCCCACGGCCCACCGGATCTACGTGGAGTCGTGGAGTGATCGCCACGTCGTTGCGATTTCGCGGGATATGCGGGGGTTTTATGTAAAGTTGGTGTGATTGTTTGGGTGCTTTGACTTGCGTGCGACTCATTCGTGATGCATGCATGCATGTGGCTTACTGGTACACTCGCTCTGTGGCCAGTTCTCAGTTTGAACAGGGGATATACTGCGAAACGTTCCATTCCGAAGAGGGCGGCTGGAGGAACTGTGAATCCTGCGGGAGGGTACGTGCTCTTGCGTACTGATTATGCCAATCAGTGGCCATTCTGATTTTCTTCTTGCTGATTGATGGACGGTGCGTTTGTGTTCTTATTAAGCAGAGGGTACATTGTGGCTGCATCGTGTCCATCCACAAGTATCAGCTCCGTGACGCTGGTGGGGTTGACTGCGCCAAGTGTGCTCGGAGCACCCGTGCTGCCATGGTATGTCGTGAAATTTTTTCAGTTGTCAGAGGATTTACTATTATTGGGGACGATGGGGATGGGGGTGCAAGTGCATGCAACATGATCCACTTGTAGCCATGACTGTTTGCTGGTTTTTTATGTTTTTTAAGGGAGTGCATTTCAGTGTTCAGTATGTCACTTGCGTTTTAGACTTCAGTTATGCTATTTGTTTGGCAGCATTAGTTAGGTGGATACTATGTTGCCAATATCTCCTCTACATGATAGTGCCATTAATTAACTTAGTTATGTCAAGGATGTCACATATTTATCAAGACCATGTTATTGCTATTTACTGAAGCTGACAATTATTTACTTCGAAGATGCTGATAGTTCATATTGAAGAGATTTCCATTTATATTAACTGAATAATGGGAATTTAATAATCTGTTCTTTTCAAATTGAGTTCATGTTTTGATCCCTGATTGACACCATTGGCTCTTGTGCTTCGTAGGCCCCACCAAGTCCCGTATGGACAAATCCTATTCATAGTTCTCAAAATGTATCTGACAGAAAAGACATTACTGTAAAGAGCTGGAGACCTCCTGCTGGGCAAATTTCAAGTCAGTGGAGGCAGACTAATCTGTGGAGCGTGTCCAGTATACAGTCAGACTTGCAGCAGCGTCTAGCTTTTGAGTTTGATAGGCCTAGCGGCAGTGAAAAGCTACTTCCTGGGCGCACTTTTATTCATTCCCAGGAAAGGAAATTTGATGACATGCATGACAGACCAGCAACTCCTGCGGGCATGAACCACATTATGAGGGAGAGAGATCCCAATGGGCACGGTCAGACCACTAATATGGATCCAGCATACTCTTATACCCTCTATCACAGAGATGGATCGCATCCAAATAATCTTCATGATTCTAATCACCATTGTGGAGAAAATGACTCTTTGTCTTCTAGGAAAGTGGCAATGCCAGAAGCTTCTACAAGTGTGGATGCTGGTTTCAAGCTTGATTCACATCATACATCTAATTTAAAGGATGATCCACCATCCCTTTCAGTTGGTCTGGCTTCTAATTTTGCACCACAGAATGGACCGAAAGACCATATCAGAATTGCACCTACTCAGCAGCAATCACAAATGACTTCCTCCTCATTGCAGAAACAATTCTATTCTCATGCTGTAACTGGTTATAATGAATTTCAAGCACAGATGCGCAATGGAAGACCCAGAATGGATTCAAAGGCTAGATCACAATTACTTCCCCGCTATTGGCCTAGAATAACAGATCAAGAGCTACAACACTTATCTAGCGAGTATCCGACACATTCTACTTATGTTAATAAGTAATTTTCCTTGGCATTACTTTCTGTAGTCATAATTCCCAACTTCCATAGATATGTTATTCGTTTGAACTCTATTGAGTTTTACTTAACTTTCAAACAGTTCAAATTCTGTTATTACTCCTTTGTTTGAAAAGATGCTAAGTGCTAGTGATGCTGGGCGGATTGGTCGTTTAGTTTTGCCAAAGAAGTGTGCTGAGGTGAGTTATTAATTTGATCGCCAGTTTTTATTTTGTAAATTCCCTGTAATTATATTATCATATGGCGTATTGTTATTGAGCATGGAAACATTCTTCTCTTGCTACTAGTTCGTATATTGATGTGTTTTCTTTTCCCTTTTCCAAATTAGGTTTTATCTAGTGCGCCATGTCAAAGTTTATTTTTATGAACCTGTGATCTAAAACTGAACTATGTTATCCTGGGCTATGTCATAAATTGTTAGTGGTTCTTGAATTAAATTTGATCACATGTACGACTAAATCACATAGTATCTATAGATAGCAGTGCTTATTTAAGATATCTTTGGGAGTTCTTTTCATGGGGTACAATCATATGATACACTTGGTTAAAATATAAGATAGTTTTATATGTTTTTTTGTGTGACTTATCCCAAAAAAGTTCCCTAATGGGAAAATAACATTTTGGACAGACATACTTCCCTCCAATCTCCCAACCTGAAGGGCTCCCTTTAAAGGTTCAGGATGCCAGTGGTAAAGAATGGATATTCCAATTCCGTTTCTGGCCAAATAATAATAGCAGGATGTATGTATTGGAGGGTGTCACACCTTGCATTCAGTCAATGCAGTTACAAGCAGGCGACACAGGTACATATCTTTTCTTAGACAAATTGATACTGAAAGTTTGTAGTGTGTCTGTAGCAAAACAACACAAACAAAATATCTAACTTCCTGATATTACTTGGGGTTCAGCTCACCCAATTTGGAGGCACATGTCTAAGTTGTCCATGTACATGCGATGAGATCAGCATTTGTTTATGTATCCCATAACACTGCATTTCTTAAATATAAATACATGACCTGACTGATCTTTTGATGCGGTGTTAATTATGACTTTACGCATTTTCAAGTATGTTTTGCTTTCTCTTTCCTTACTTTTTTTGGTTATCCTTGTTGTTATCATGTTTTCTAGTTCTAACCCTACACTATTTTTTTTCTGTAGTAACCTTTAGTCGAATAGACCCAGAAGGGAAATTGATCATGGGCTTCAGGAAGGCAACTAACAATTCTTTCGAACAGGTATGCACATTGAAGTACTTCCTCTATTCCAAATTATAAGACGTTTTGGCTTTTCTACACAGCGTTGATTTTATTATGCATTTCCTATTATTAAATTTATTGTTTCTGTAATATTCTTGTGCAGTTCTTTTCATCTCAATGGTGGTTATACATGCCTGATTACTAAATTCATTGTTTCTGTAATATCTTGAGCAGTTTTTTCCCTTCAATTTCTAATACATGCTGCCTGTATTATGATGGCAGGTTTTTTTTTACTAAATAGACTGTTAAAGTTTTAATCTAAAAATAATCCTTGTCCATTGTCTTATTTAACAGGAGCAAGCTACAAAGCCTGCCAATGGCGCCCTAGCAACTTCAGAAGCAAATGGTAAAGTTTCTGCCCCAGATTCCAGTCCAAATGCTGCAGTTTCCCGTCAAAACAAGCTCAACACAGAGACCAAAAGTTCTAGTCCTGTGGAACAAGCCACTGCATTGAAAATGGACAAGGATGGATTAACACAGAAGGAAGGGCCTGGAACTGGTAGTTCTTCCCCAGGTTCTGTCAAGAGAAAAACAACTATTCTTGGTCAAAAGAATAAAAGATTACGGATGGATAATGAGGAATCAATGGAGTTGAAGATAACATGGGAGGAAGCTCAAGAATTGCTTCGCCCTCCTCCTAAGGCCCCATCCATTGTTATTGTTGATGGCCATGAGTTTGAGGAATATGAGGTATAACAATCCTTTCAACACTACTTACTGGAGAATTGCATTCTGAAATTGAAACTTATTTCTGAGAATTGTCTCCAGGACAACTTCTGCATGTTGGCTTCTTTGCTGTTTATTCTTACTGCTTAATACAGAAGAATGAATGACACATGTTTCTGTATTGAAATTCTGATTTTTTAGGAGCCACCGGTACTTGGAAGGAAGACTTATTTTGTAGCAGATAAATCAGGGTATTTTTTTAACTCAAGGTTCAAAGTGTGCCTTTTGTTGATGCTCATGCTAATACCAATTGTTTTCCTCACCATACGAATCAAGCTATCTTCTGTTTATTTGTGTGTTCACTTACTAGTGGTTCAAATTCAATGTGTAATAGCTGTTAGTGTAATTCTATGAGTTATGAAGTGAATCAGTGCCACTAATCTAAATTAACAACACTGTAACAGTTCGAACCATCAATGGGCCCAATGTGAAGATTGTTCCAAATGGAGGAAACTTCCAATAGATGCTCTGTTGCCCTCCAAATGGACCTGCTCTGACAACAAATGGGATCCAGAGAGGTGATCTTCTCTCATTGTTCTTTTAAGACAATTTGTGGTCATTTTATTTTTTGTGGCATATGAAACATGATGAACCATCTTTGCATTCATGGGTCCCACAAGGCAGCAAACTAAAGTATTCTTTTGTTCAAAGCATTTCATTCAAAGTGGGGTACTTGGAAATTAATCTTAACAAGCCAGTCTGTTTATTCTTATCTTTACATATATGTTATATTGGTTGTAATAATAATTTATTCCATGTACGTATAATCAAAACCTGGAGCAAATGTTGGACCAAGAATCACTTGATATTGTTTAGTGCTGAATTCGGAAGTTTGCTATATAAAATGTGGCATGACATAGAATTGATCATCATTGAACATGTTCTACAAAGTATATGATGCCTGCGGTCTCTTATGTACTACATAATCCAGTTGCACATGTACTAGATAGAATATCTGGGAACACCACACTACAGTTTTGACTGACTTGATGCAGCTATACTTGCATGTGCTGGTATATTTTTTCGTTACGAAGTTATAAAAATTAATTTCACCTATATGTTCAAGAACTGTCTCGTCCAGCAAATGTTTTCTCTAATCCATAGAATACAATTCATGAATTTGTACTTTGACTTCGACATGAATATTCAATTATAAGCTGCTGAATCGTGTAGGTTTTGTAGTATCACCTATCTACCTTGCAGTAGTAAGGTGTGATTTTTTTTCTTGTTTACTTTAACCATATTATAACACCTAGTCAGTATTCTTTTATGTGATTATTTATGCATAGCAACACATTATATCAATCAATTCTCCTCTGGAAGAGCTCCTGCAGGGTTGAGGCACCGAGCCCAATTTTCATCATCATCATCTAGTTGAACATTTCCAATTTTCATTGTATGTATTTTATATATGTTAAAACAAAGTATTATATAGGCAACATAGCTGAAAATTGGAAATGTTCTTTTAAAAAGTGTTTTTACTGTCATGAGAACATCATACGAACAGTGTACACAATTGTAACAAACATATGCCTAAATGAACAGTCAGCTTTATGTTGTGTCAAGACAGCTAAATATTAGTTATTTGTAACTGCTTGGTTTGCTCATCATTATATCTTAGTTATTCAGTTAAACACAACTATTTTTCTCTCTCTAGGTGTTCTTGCGAATCTGCACAGGAAATAAGTATAGAGGAGCTTGCAGAATTCATTCCTATAAAACCTGGTATGGTACACAATCTCTCTGCAGTTTTTATATATGCTTCTGTAGAATTTGTATTTTCATTAGTTGTTCTTTGCAAATAAAAATTCCAAAGATGGGTACACATGCCCTCTGTGGTTTTTATATATGCTTCTGTAGAATTTGCATTTTCATTAATCATTAGTGTTCTCTTCAAATAAAAATGACAGAGATGCATTTCATACAAACAGAATTGGATCGATGCACTATGAACTTTGTACTTTTCATAGAGCTGTTACACAAGAAAAGGTTTAGACCATGAAAGATGGTTGATCGCTACTGGTAACTAGGCATGCCACAGTTCTAGTGCATGCTCTAGCTAGGTACTTAACTGCATTAAAAGGAGATCGAAGCTCATCTAGTTTTTTTTCAGAAAAATGCATGGTGGAGCTTGCCCAACCTTTTACATAATGGGCTATATGTTTGTTTTCTTTGTTGGTAGCAGTATCAGGATTTCTTGCAATATACTTGCATGATGTTTAGAACAAGCTAGCTAGTTAAAAAATGAACGAATTAGCTTTTTCATAAAGGTCAACATATTTAGAAATGGTGGGAGTAGGAGTCATGCATTTTAAAGGTAGGCCCAATTTCATATATTATGTCTAGATACATAGTTTTAAATTATAAGTTGTTTTAGTCCTTTTAGTTCCAAATTGGAAGTCGTTTTTAGTCTTTTTAGGTACATGGTTTGCGCTATGCATCTTATACATCACTAAGTCTAGATACACGGTAAAAGCTATGAAAAGCCAAAAGCGGCTTACCATGTCCAACAATTTAACTATATGGTCACCCAAAACATTGTATTGCGTTGTTTGCTCCTTCGCGGAGTGGAGTTTGAATATGGGTATGATGATGAGTAAGCTGCTGGAGATAACCTTAAAATTTTGGATTTTAGGAATGTGTATATAGAAAAGCCTGAACGACTTATAATTTGAAAGATAGCATGTTTGAAGTTTCATTTACTTGCATGATGAGCTATAACTGTATTTAATGGTTTGTTGTAGCCAAAAAGCCCAAATTGAAGATAGAATCTGATGCTATCGATGCTTCAGATGGGCTGGACACGCTTGCAAACCTTGCGATTCTTGGTGAAGGTGAAGCTCTCCCTTCACAGCCAACAACAAAACATCC
Source organism: Zea mays (assembly GCF_902167145.1). NCBI lineage: Eukaryota > Viridiplantae > Streptophyta > Magnoliopsida > Poales > Poaceae > Zea > Zea mays. The sequence goes on from NC_050102.1 coordinate 166,732,652, forward strand.
CCGCCATCGTCCGGGCTGCTCATGCATCGTCTGCATCCAACCACCAAGCGGGAAGGGTCCAAAGCACAAGCAAACTTGCACCTGTAACGTTTGTATGACGGTTCGCCGCCGTTTCAGGACACTCATGCTTCGACGCGAGAAGAAGGCGACAAAGGATCTGTCTCGCAAGAAAGAGACGGGCCAATCCAGTGAGAAGGCCACACAACAAGCTGTGTCCGGACCTCCAGGAGCCAATGCCACTGCAACCAGATCTGCCCAGAAAGCAGATGGAAACACCGATGGACCTGAAGACATGGCCGTCGATCACAAGGTGACAACATCCTCTCCCGTCAAGAACCATATTGACCTGAACATCCAACCTGAACGGGACGATGAGCAGTCACCGAAATCTGGTGCGGCTGGTTTGTTGAGCCGAGACAATGCAACTTAGAGAGTGGATAGCGTGGATTGATTGATCATACCATACCAATGAGTGGACATAGATAACCGATCGAACATATCCTTCCGAATGTCTATACCCTTGTTTTTTTTTTAAGATAGATGTGGCGTGAGGCGTGGGGCCTTGTAGTGTAGCTGTTACCTTCCCATACCATAGAGCCGGTTTCCTTTTACCCTGAGACTCCAGTGGTAATGTTATCGTGTATACCATAGGGCAGGACACCCGTAGGTGTTGCGTGGGGACTTGCATAACCATGTATATTGCAAGACCAGCTCGTTTCGGCTGAATGTGAACCGTAAGTTGCTACTGTACCCCTGCACATATTTCCCCCGAGTTGGCAGGAATTGTTACATTACATTCGTAGGATGAATGAGCTTTGTCTTACGAGTTTGCTCCATTCTTTATTTAAAAATGATTTATGACATGTACCATTTAAGGCCAAACGAACACCGGTACGCGTGTTTTCGGTCAGCAGAGTAGAGTGGGATACAATACACCCACGGTTTGCGCAAACTTGAGAGGAATATGCTAACGAGACTGTTTAAACCAATACTACTTCAATCAAAAATATACTAAGTTAAAAATCGTTTTAGTTAATAGGTTTATAGAATACTTGACATATATATTTTATATATGTGTTCAAGTTTTTCATCTATTTAGTATTTAAATATAGACATAAAAACCTGTGTTCAAGTTTTTCATCTATTTAGTATTTAAATATAGACATAAAAACCAAGAACCAAAACGATTACTATTTTAAAACAGATAGTATAACCGATGGCATAATGATGCGGTAAGTTGGTGAGCCGATTACGTTGTGAGGTCAAGTCTGGCCACGCACGGCAGGTCAGGTCAGCTCAGATTAGGGATGGATATCGAGCAGCTCGGCTCGTTATAGCTCGTTATTGTAACGAGCTAGCTCGGCTCGGCTCGTTATACTAACGAGCTAAACAGCTGGCTCGACTCGGCTCGTTAGGAAGTTCGAGCCAGCTCGTTAGGCTCACGAGCCACAACTTAATATAAAGATCTATGTACATAAATATATGTATAACCGAAAAATCATATTTTAAGTGATTAACACTACAAACATGTAGTCATGCAATAATACAAATATCTAAGCACATGACACATCCACACATGTCCATATCACAGGTCATAACAACGAGAAAACAAGACTATGAGAGATGAGACAATACCAACAACTAGACAAACTTGTTTTGTGGCTTAGCTCGTTTGGCTCGCGAGCTAGCTCACGAGCTAACCCGAGCTGGCTCATTACAGAACCGAGCTAGAATGCTAGCTTGGCTCACTACAAAATTAAAACGAGCCGAGTCGAGCCGAGCTACTAACGAGCCGAGTCGAGCGAGTTATCGAGCCACGAGTATTTCGTCCAACCCTAACTCAGATGGCCTCATCCTGCATTGTAGGCGAGTGTGGGGTAAAGAGCAACTCTCACACAGAACGACTGAGAATGAGCAAAGAACCAACGAAGGCCCTGTTTTGCAGAGCCATTGCTCGTTGAAGGAACAGCAGAAATTAGCTTCCACTCAAGGCTGGTTTGGTAACTTTATTTTCCCAGATATTTTCATTTTAGTAGAAGTTAACTTCCACTTAAAAATAGGGTTGTCATATTATCCCTTATTGTCTGCTTTTAGTCTATTTTTATAAGTAGCTGAACTAATAATTTGCGATAGAAGTGTCGTATTTAGTACAATTTCTATTTAAATCTATGAAAAAACTGTGCCAAATAAGGCAGAAATAGGATGCGACGAGCAGCATGCTGAGAGTACCAAAAAGTTGGGGATAACCAGGGTGCTAGGAACCAGCACCAGTCACTGCTACCAGGGACCTAGAATAAATTGCAATTCTATTGTGGTCTTAGTGTTTTAAAATCTTAAAAATTAATTAAGCATAAATAAAAATTATCAATATCTATGATGTTAAATAAATGCTATCAGATCAGTTATAATGTAGTAGTAAATTAATCTAAAAGTATAAGGAAGGAATGCGGACCAACTTATCCTCTCTCTTGTGCAAAATCTATCATTATCACCTTGTTGCTTGACAAAACCATTTAGGGAGTAACTTTGACAACCATATCTTACAGAGACCAAGAACCAAAATCCAGAACGATCACGGAACAAAAAAGAGAAAGGCATATAACCCTTCCTGCGAGCCGCAGCGATTTGCACCAAGTCCTTCTCAGTAACGGATGCCCCTGCCAAGCATGTCGCTGTAGTGCTTGAGCGACTCCTGCCGCTGCAGCCGCATCTCCATGTTGAACTTGTGGATGAACGCCTCCACGCGGCGGTTAAGCTCGTCCTGCCCCAGCGACGGCTCCCGCCGCACCGGCGCAGGAGGCGCCTTGCTCCTTCCGGCGCCCCCACCGTCGTTGAAAGTCTCGGCCTTCCGCATCGCCCCCGCCGGCGCGACCGCCGCTGGATCGACCTCCCCGCTGCGGCCGCCGGCGGACGGACGGCGGCCCGGGCGGGCGTCCCAGGTGTCGGACTTCTTGAGGTGCCGAGCTAGCGGCGGGCCCCGGCCCTCCGTGATGGCCTTCCACGTGCTCTCCAGCGTCTCCTCCTTCCGCGGCCGCGCTACCCGCAGAGCCCTGCTACCTGCGATTGCCAGAATCCCGGTTGGTACCAAACAGAACTGCCAAAGCGACCTTTGAATCGTGCTGAGGATGGCAAAAGCGCGTGAGCAAGGTTGTTACCTTCTGGGCTTGCTTTGGCCGTCTTCCTGCTGAACCTCGCCGATACCAGCGGCTTGTCCCTGGAGTTGGTCAGGTCGGTGAACGGCAGCACCTTAGTCTCTACATCCGCGGCCACCTCCGGCTCCTCGCCCCTCCGACGCGGCGTCCAGGTCGACCTTGAAATCGAGTAGTCCTCGTCCACCTCGTCTGGCGGCACCGGCGCCACCTCTGTAGTGTGGACCTCCACCAGAGGCTCCCGCTCCTCGACAGCAGCGACGGCCGCGGCCTTCACTGCCACCAGGGGCATCGCCGCAGGCACCTGCAACGCAACCGCAGGCTGGATCCCGTCCTGCTCTATCTCCTCGCCCGCTCCTCCTACTCCGATGGCGCCGGCGCCGGCGTCGGCGGCGGGGGCATACGAAGGGGCCGACGGACGACCGCCGTCGCTCGGCTGGAAGCGTGACGACGCGGCGATGGAGATGATGATGGCGTTGATGACGAGGTACAGGTACGGCGGCGTGAGCCAGGTGGCGGCCACGGCGCGTGCGCGTGGCAGCTCTTCCGTCACGAACGCCGCCAGCGCGGGACCAAGGAACCGCACGCCCCCGGCCGCCAGCACCGCCGCGGCCGCCGCCTTCAGCGTCCGCGCGTACCCCATCGACCTGGTCTAGTCTTCTTCTTCCAGCTCCCCGAACCCAGCACGAGAAGTGCCGCGTCCTAGCTGTCGGTGTCCGTGTACGGCGGGCGTTCGCGGCAGCTAGGGAAACGGAAGGAAGCGAAGCGATGTGAGAGGTGGGCGCGGCGCGGCGCGGTGGGGCGAGGAGTTTATAACGAGGGGACCGGAGCCGATGGCGAGACGCGGGCCATCGGATGAGGCCCGCCCGGCCCGCGTGAACGGTGGTGGGAGGGAGATGCGGGCGGTGTAGTCCTTCCTGCCTGTGCCGATGAGAGCGGCCGAGGTTCAAACGGTCAAAGTGACCGTTGGGGAGCGGTGGGGGTAGAGAGCGGGCGGCGCATGGGCCCGCGACGCAGGCGGCCACGTTTCTGGTGGGCCTGCCGCGCAGCCACGTATACCGGCCCCTTTCACCGCGCAGCCTCACCTCATGTCATCATTAATCGGTGTCAGTGCTAAACGAGACGAAGCATGTTATTGTTACTGGAGTGGTCATCAATCAAACAAACAACTACTCTCGATGAGACGCATGTTATTGCTAAATGCTAAGGGAGTAGACATTTTTAGTTTCGCCTATGCATGCGCTCTTTTTTTTGCTACCGTACAGATACTCAGAAGGGGGTCGTGGACTGTGTCGAAACGTGGCGCTCACGTCACGTGTCCACCGTGGCGGTACGGCAACACGTGTGGCCGGTACGTACGCGGTGCACGATGACCTCATGCGCGGAGGTGGCGCGCGGCAAATACTACACAGGTGTGGCCCGGAGAGGTCGCCTGCCTGCCTACCTTGCCCACACAATGACACAACCGTGCCTCGCCGGATCCGTATCGCAGCATGCGGCGGCCGGAGCAGCGTGAGGGCTTGTTTGGTTAGGGAAATTAGAGAGGATTAAGAGCCTATTAGGTTTGAGACTAAATGAGCGAACTAAACACACCTTAAATCCTCTTCTATACAAACTAGGTGAGTGCCCGTGCGTTGCAACGGAAACATATAATACTGTGATAACTTATGTACAAATGTGTGTTATATTGTTAAGATGAGCCGTCTGTTAGCCCTAGATTTGCAAAAAAAAAAAACATGGAAAATCATGATATCAATGTGCAACACGCAGTTTCTTTGTACTTGCAATGTTTGGAGCAACCTTTCTGATGTATTCTTCTCGCTTTTTCAAGGGTAAGAGTTTAATGTGTTTGACAAGCTTGCAACAATTGAGCTTGCATTGGGAGCACTTGGCACGTTCTATTTCAAACAGTGCCTGCAGATAATTACTAAGAAGCTTTATTACATATATGTGAATTAACTTACAATTTTCTTTGATTTTATATAGCTGAAAATAGTCCTAACTATTCAATGACACCTACAAATTTTTTTTCACTTATGTGGATAACAGAAAGAAGACTCAACTGTCACAGGGTCCTACCACTGGTTCTTAATCTGTATTCCTGGAAACAAGCTAGACCACAGAATAAATCTTCAAAATATTCTGGTGCCTTTGCAAGCCTTCCACTGAACCAAGTAAAACAATATTATTGTGACCAAATTTTATTTGTTTATAATAAAAACAGGATTTACTTCGAAACACAAGGAGTTGTTACTTGCAAAGTCCTTGACAAAGTTTGCACAGAGGTTCGTCGTCAGTGGTCTAGCTCTGAGTGTATTGTTTCTCTATACAGATGCTATTACACAACACACATGTAATGCCACCATGGGCGGCGAAGTAGGGGGCGAAGACAAGGGATTCAACCGCCATAAGCTTGATGAGAATGTTGAGGGAGGGGCCAGACGTGTCCTTGAGAGGATCTCCAATGGTGTAACCAATGACAGCCGCCTTGTGAGGGTCAGAACCTTTTGGGCCAAGGGTCCTGGCATGCACTGAAGCTCCAGCCTGAGCAAAACCAAAGACCAAAAAGTTATAAATAAAAGGCATTTTTCTTTTAAAAACAGCTTTTTAGAGAAGGTATAATGCAGGTTCAGGCAGGGAAACGAAGGCCCAGTCTGCGTGTAAATTTACCTCAATGTACTTCTTGGCGTTATCCCAAGCACCACCAGTATTGGATGCAGAAATTGTAGAATAATTGAAGTGTTGTATTGCATAGAGAATGGGTACAATATATAGACTCAACCTAACCCTAATGGGCCCTAACCCTAATGGGCCGGCAACCCAACAGTGGTGCCGACCCACACACTCACACACACAGTCTAACATCCCCCCGCAGTCGCAACGGGGGCACCACACACGATGAGACTGGAGTAGAGGCCGAAGGTAGGAGCCGACGGGTTGAAATCCCCCCGCAGTTGCAGCGTCGTGATGGTGCGAATGTTGCGGCTGGAGTAGAGACCGTTGTGTGCTCCAAGAAGACGATAGCCCCTAGATGTCGAGGTAGCCGAAGTCGAGGTGGTCGCGGTCGGAAGACGCGCAGCAAAAGCCTGATCTTCGGGAGGGGTCGACGTTCGAGCGTCAACGATCGGCAGGGCGACACAGCAAAAGGGCATCGGCAGGCCGTCCTTCCTGCTTCTTCGATCGACCAGACGTCAAGGAGCCCCGCCAGGGAGGCCGACAGCAGCGCACGCGGCTGCGCTGGTCAAGGTGTCCGCGCCCGCGGGAGAAAAGAAGGGGAATGTCGGATCCGACCGGGAAGGCCACGGCAGCGACGGATCCAGACGGGGAGACGCGATCCAGCCAAAGGGACGGCAGATCGAGCCGAGAAGGACGCAGCAACGTGGATCCGGCCGGGAAGGCCGCGGCAGCGACGGATCCAACGAAGGCGAGGAAGGGGAGGGCGACGGGGCGGTTCCAGCCAGGCAGGGGCCTACGCCGGACCTGGCAAGGGATGATGACGGCGCCGGCGCCGGGAGAAGCTTGAAGTGGGAGGCGCTGCTGGGGCGTCAACGCGAGCAATTAGGAGGTGGCTAGCGTGATGACAAGGGGCTGCACGGGCAAAGACGCCGACACAGGGGAGAGGAACGCAGGGTGCGCAGGAAGGCCGGGGGCGCTGCGCATGGGAGGGCGTTGGCATGCTTGTGGAGGCAGGAAGAAGAGGGCCGACGCAAGGGAGGCTGCCGAGGTAGGGGAGAAGCCGGTGGGACAGCCACGGTCCATCCGCGCTGGCGAGGGAGAGGAGGCCGCCATGAGGTCGATGGCACAGATCTGGGCCGGCAGCAGGTTACTTTGCCGCGGATCTGGTCCGACGGCGGGGTGCCCTGGCGTGGTCGCCGGCGGTCTGTGGAGGTTGGCCGGCGGGGATGGACCGGCGGCAGCGCGCCTTGGCACGTCCGGTGGCGAAGGGGGCGCAGACCGGGAGAAGAACTGCAAGGGCGGCGCGGCTCGACCGCAGCCTTGTCTGGCCACTGGGCCGGCGGATCTGGTCCGCGGCATCGGGCGGGGCCGGCCTGGGGGAGCAGGGGCACAGGGGCCGGTGGGCGGCGGCGTGGCCTCGGAGGTGCGGGCACCGCCGGTCCGTTGCCTGCGCCCGCTGCCGGGGTACCGCGCCCGCGCGCCGCCGGAGGCTGCCGCGCACGCGGGGCAGCGCCGCATCACCGCGCGCGCCGTCGGGGCCGCTGCCCGGGCGCCTCCTGGGGCCGCGCCGAGGAGGAGGTGCGCGTGGCCTGGCGGAGCAGAGGGAGCCGGACGAGCTGGAGCGAGAGAGACAGGTGGGGAGAAGGCAGGGGCGGCGGCGGCTGTGCGTCCCTGGTGGAGAGGGAGGTCGAACCCGCCATGGCTGAGAGGGAGGTCGCGGGGGACAGCGACGTCTCGGAGTCGGAGCTGTCGCGCAGGAGCGGCGCGGCGGGGAGGTCCGATGCGCGGCCGCCGTTCCACTGGAGGAGCAGCTTCAGCGACCTGGCCGCCGAGGAGCTGGACGCCCGCGGACGCGGACGGGGATGGCTTGTGCGGCGGGGTGCAGCGCTTGGAGAGAGAGGGAAGGGAGCAGGCTTGGTGGCCGGGCAGAGGGCCAGCAGGGCGCAATCACTGGGGGAGGGAGGCTGCCCCCAGGAGAGAAGGTTGGGCCTCCCGGGGGCAGCGATGGCAGGCGGCGGCTGTGGGGTGGAGGGAGCCGCCGGCGGCTGCAGGCAAGGGAGGAACGAAACCCTAATCTGATACCATGTAGAATAATTGAAGTGCTGTATTGCATAGAGAATGGGTACAATATATAGACTCAACCTAACCCTAATGGGCCCTAACCCTAATGGGCCGGCAACCCAACAGTGGTGCCGACCCACACACTCACACACACAGTCTAACAGAAATGGCAATCTGAAAATGGTGAAACGTAATAAGGAAAAATTCAGATGCGACTATATCATACCAAAATTTGAGAGGAACTCCCACCAACCTGAACACCAGAGACAAGGGCGCCAGCAAGGACCCCAGAGAGGGTCTCAACCCCAAACAAAATCCCAACGATCAGTGGTGTCAGCATAACAAGAGCGCCTGGGGGATCATCTCCTTGATGGATGCATCCGTTGAGATCTTGACACAAGTTGCGTAGTCAGGCTTTGTGGTGCCCTCCATGAGCCCAGGGATGGTGTTGAACTGCCGGCGGACTTCCTCCACCATCTTGAGTGCAGCACTGCCTACACTTTTCATGGTCATTGCCGAGAACCAGTATGGGAGCATAGCATCAACAATAAGCCCAATGAATACTTTAGGAGTCAGAACATCAATATGGACTCTGAAGTAACAAAAAAATCGAGGTTGATGCTATTGAATCCCAAACAACTCTAAAATAAGGCAGGTTCGAGATTTTACCACCCCATTTTGGTGCTTGAGGATTGCCACTCATTCACCACATTAGCGATATAATGGAGTGAAAATCAGGGAATTGCAAATCCTCTATTTTTATGTGCATGACCCACTATAGTTTAGTACTTAGGGGGATAGTAAGTTTCGATGCAATAGCTACAGAAACTATATGGCCTGTCTCTGGCCCATTGTGTAAACAGTAAAACCAAACACACAATAACCTTCGACGGTGAACTATGCCCCTCCTTTTTCTCGAACCCCAACTCATTTACTCATTTCCTCCTCGTCTTCGAGTTTATCATCTGGGAGGCGAAGAGATTTGATTGATGGCTTTATAATTAACTAACAGATCGGCCTCCTCGTCTTTTCCTCCTGCCTTTATTTTGTCTGGTCTCAAGAGCCAAATGTTGCTTTGTCTCTGATTAACATTACAAGTAATGCAGTGCAGCAGTAGGCCACGCTGAAGCTGAACCTCATCTGTAGGGGCACAGGCAAGGAGCAGATGGCAGTAGTGTAGTGACGCTAGTTCATGGAAAAAAGGTAGAATGATTTGAAGCAGGAGTTACAGACAATGAGGGAGATGCGCTTGTTAACAACTCCATAAAAAAGAGAGAGAAATGTTTCGACAAGGACAACCTTGTTCGTCATCAGGGAAAAAGGGAATCAAGTTGGTGTAAGCTGTAGTTGCTTTGTTCTGATTATTGGCTACCTGAATGAGTGGGTTAAAATTAAACAGCCACTATGCTAATTAAGTGCTGAATCATGCTTGGAGACTGTACAGATAGAGGTTTCTTATGGAGTACATGCTAGCAATGCAGAGATGATGGTTCCACGCATTGCCGCTGGTGCTAATAATCTGCATAGTATAGGAGTAATACGACCTGTACATGCATGTCGCTAGACCAAATGTACCTGAAACTAAAACTCATAGGTGCGCACTGTGTGAGCTCCTCCCCCGCGTCGCTCCTGCAGGCGGCTCGGGGTGCGCTCGCCACGCCGCCGCCGGGCGTCCTCCCTCCTCCCCCTCTGCCTCGCCGTCGTCCGAGCTGGGGGCCAGAAGCCCGGCACCTGCAAGGAGGGTGGCAGCAGGACATCTCGGTCGGGAGGCAGCCATGCCATGCGCGAAGTGGCGGCGCTCTTCCCCGACGACCCCAGGGGCTCCTTCACGACCCTTGTGGCAGATCCGGTGCCTCCTCGGAAGGATATGAGGGATGTTGTGCGGTGCGTCGACACCGACTGCCATGGCACCGGCACCAGCAACTCCATCTGTGCGGCGGTGCGAGGAGGCGTTGGGGCCGGGGCTAGGGCCGGCGGGGTTCGACGGGTGCTCTAGGGTTGGGCTCTGGATGGGGGGTAGCTGAGGCGTGGGCAGTGGGGCGACGCGGTATAGGAGAGGGGGACGCGAGCGGGGGCCGACTGCGGCTCGTGCAGAGGAGGGGGGTAGGAGGCGGCAGGAGGAGTGTAGAGGCAGAGCTAGGGTGCTCGCACGGTTGGACGACTGGGTGGGGGCGGCACGATGCATGGGGGAGAGAGTGAGCGCATCGGACGGGAGAGAGACTCTAGGGTGTATTGGACGGTTGAGATCGTCGGAAGGCAGAACAAAGCAGAGGCAGACTACCCTTACCGTCTTAATAAGTAGTAATAGAAGCATGTGATCCAATTCAAAATCTAATAAGATTGAAAGAAAGTTTGTTGATCCAATAGCAGCCAAGTTTATTCCTGGATTCTACTGGAGGGAAGAGAACAACTACACAATCAAACGAGAAATAGAAAAGGCATTGAGACTGCAACCAAATAGCCGACTGAAAACCGAATAGCTTTCATTTGAAGGCTGGTTCTTCATACCATTAAGGAACAAGATGCAGCTATAATTTAGATGTTTAAAACTAAAAACTGTGAAGATCAATTGCCCTACAGAACACTCTGCAACTAACTAAAATTTTGTTTGGATGTCAGGCTTGACATAAAAACAATGCATGGATGCATTGTCGCTATCCTAAAACAAGTTTTGAAGGGATTGTTGTTTATATCTCTGCTTCCTTGATAGGATCAGCATGGCCGCTTCGGTCGTCAAGGATGTCCTGCAAGTGGCAGACGTCCACGGAGATCCGGAAGCAACAGTCTCGCCCGCGCTCCTGGACCCTGAGGAGCGAGTTCATGCACTTTTGTATGACTGTGAGCTGCTTGCACACGCGGTGGCCGCACACCAGCGCCTGCAGCCGCACAATGCCCCGCAGTGCCCTCAACGCTTTCCAAGCATTAACACATCCACTAACAAGAACGAGTGACAGGACAAAAAAGCAGAGGCTGCGGCGATAAGCCTACCAGGAATGCAAGGAGGTGAACTGGATGCGCACGACAGTCCACTCCTGCCTGATGACGCAGAAGTCCCTAGGCTGCGCGCGCACGACAACCGCGACGACAGAGGTGCTGAGCATGTCAGCAGTGGTGGTGTGTATAAGTTCCTTGGCTGCTTATATAGCGCCTTGTACTTGGTCTTCATATAAGACATTGTCTTCTCTTGATCTAAAAAATGTGCAGCTCTCCTGTGTGTTCTAGAAAAAATGGAGCTAAAGAACCCTTTGTAGTTTCTTAATAATAATAACCTTGGACAGATCCATAACGAGAACTGCTATATATTTTTGAGTATATAATGATACCAATATATGTGTGGTGTTTTCTATAAATTTTACTAAAAATCTAAAAGTTTAACCTAATACAACTGTAAGAACTGATTTATTTAGGAATGGAGGAGGATACCAAGTTAGCAACCTGGTTGTACTTATTATAAAATTAGATAGCATGGGGTCTAGCAGAGAGGTTAATGACAAAAAAAGTTTGAGAACTTGGTTAGCATACAGGGAAGTGAAGATGTGAGAATACCTTGTGGCGCTTTTTGCGAGCGAAGAGATAAGCAAAGGTATTTATCATACATTGACTTTGTAACCAAGTTTTGGTATGCAACCATATTTGCTTGGAATCTGTTTAGAAAGATAGAAATCCATCATTAGTGTGTTTGGAAAGGCAATTAACAAAGGAAACTCTGGACTATAAACAAAGCTCTCAAATGTTCTCCTCCCACAGGAAAATAGAAACTGACAAATGATACACCTGTGCACTGCATTTCTGCCTAAGCACTAAAAAATATTACACTTGTTTCGTAGGTATTGTCAAATATACTTATCCACAACGTAGAAATCTTTATCGGTTTTGACGAACGCTGCAACAAGCGCACGTGGGAGTACGACAAGCCACTCCTCCATGCAGAACACATGTACGAATGGCATGCAAGACATTGTTCAACAGATTCTCCCTTACGTATATGGTAGCTCTTGATTCGTTGTGCCCATCGAAAAGCTATAAATCAACAAAGCACAATGGCAACCGTAAGATGGGTATCAGAATAAAAAAGAATCAATTATCAACGATATACCATCATCAAGCTTCGGCCAAAACACAGCATGAGATGTAATCTAATATGTTTTTTCATAACACCATATAGTAAAGATGTGATGTGTTGGCCTACATCGGCGAGGAGCAGCTCAAAGTAAGGTCACTGCATTGTAATGAGATTATCCATATTGAACACTCAAGCATGTGCAAAATGAATTTTATGATATTCATTGTGAAAACTAAAAAGGAGAACAAATCGGTACTAAGGAATCATTATTTATGATCCACTTCGCAGTTCAATCAGTGCACATTTTCTGTCGATGGCTCAAGTAACTGACCAGTACCAACGAATCTGACAAAATTTAACATTTCAGAGTTGCATTTATTTGTTGTTATTATTTGGAGTGGAGTAATAACGTATCACACTTTAAATAATTTTAAGCACAGCAAAACAACACAAACAAATCATGAGACAAAAAGGTTGTTTCAACATTTCAGGGTGCTCATGTATCTAGAAGTATGATAAAATTGTAGACCTGTGACTTGGGGTCAGAACCACTACAGAACACATAGCTGCCAATGGAATATGCAAGATCCCAAGCTGCTTCAATATGTGAAACACATAGCTGTGAACTGGAGGTCGGGCCGCACCTAGTCCTGGTCGAGCAGGTCGCCGAGGCATTCGGTGCCGTGGGGGCGCGACGGTCGTGGCAGCAGAGGTTGAGGCGGAGGGATCGTCTTCGTCGGAGGGAACCGCTCACGCCACGAGGCGGAGGGATCGTCTTCGTCGGAGGGAACCGCTCACGCCACCCAACGTCAGCAGATCCTGATCCGTCGGAGACTCGGAGGGCGTCGGGAGGTAGGTTCAGGGGGGATCGATCGCGAGGACCTTGTCGTGGGACGACGCTTCCCAAGAGGCTCCTCCGCAGTGTTCTACCAAAGGAGACAGCAACCGCGAGCAGGAGCAGCACGAGTTCATCGAGAAGACCCTGGCATCCGCTGGCTTCTGCAACGAGAAGACCCAGGACATCTTTGCCCGGTGGCATTCGCTCGACCGGCCCTTGGACCCCGCCGTGGTCGACCAGCTGCTGGAACGCATGGGGAGGACGCCAAGTGCCGAGAGAGGCGCGAGATGCGGCGGGAGATGCAGTGAGAGAGAGGAGGGGAGCAGTGGCGTCGGTGGATCCGTAGAGGCCGAACTGCACAGCTTGAGCCCGTGGGAGTCGGATGATGCAGATTGACCGGAGGCAGTCCGTGGCAGTCTGACGCCGCGGTGTTGCTCCCCCGCTGCGAGGATGAGCTTCGCCACAGTCGACTCCACTTCTGTCCCTTCCCCGCGGTGCCGGGCATCTATCTCTCTGCGTTGGACTTTTCCTAAAGGGCCCCATCAACTTGTTGGACTTTTCTCAACGCTTTGGCCGGATGGCGCTATCCACACCCACACAGTAACATCAAACTTGCACAACAACAAAGAAATGCAAAGCTTGAAAAAAAAACAATATAGCAAGCATGAATAAAAAGAACATTTCCTCTATGATGAACAATGAAACAATCAATTACAGAAGGGAGAAGAAAAAGAATCAGCTCGTCATTCTTTCTTTAACCGAGAGGAGCAGAAACGAGAAAATGGACAGAAGAGACACCAGACTTCCAACTGTGAAGATTTTTACACTGGCGCCAACTGCATGCCATTGGTACACCAACGTACATGCCACCATTGCTACTTACCCCAAAAATGATTACCATGGCACCGGTGTGCTGTTGTGAAGCCATTGTGACTTTTTGGACGAAAGAATTCTATAGAAGCAGCAAGCGGAGCTTCTAACAGAGCCCTCCTTCATAAGGACTCCCGCCTTACCGAAAAAATGATTCGTAAAAAGATTCTCCTTCATGCTTAATCCTCGGTGTCACGAGAGCCAGACGGCTCGGGGAAGATCTCCTTGGATTGCCTCCTGCGGGAGGATGAATGGTCCCCGTTGCTCCCGCCAGACGATTTGATTGTCTCTGAGCGCTTCAGAATGTTGTCCTCCCTAGAAGGCCCTATATCAGACGAGTTATGCCGCCAACTCCCAAAGAGTGCAGCGTTCCATGAACCCCGTGACGATGTTGCTCTTAACCTGCCCGAGTCATTGCCATTGTCTTCTCTCACCACCTTCAAAGGGTTCTCTAGTGCTTTTAGGATGTACTTCATTGGCGGGCGTTTAGAGGACCGAGGATTCAAGCAGGACTTGGCAACAATCGCCATTGCCCAGACTTCCTCCAGATGGTCCTCGTCAATGATAAGCGTTGGATCAATGATCTTGCTCATAAGCTCCTTCTCGTAAATGTTAACGTATCGCAGGGTGGCATCAAGTCACTCGCTTGTGGAAGCATCATTTGATGCACTGATTCCAAGTCTCCCTGTCACCAGCTCCAGTAAAACTTTTCCAAAACAATAGACATCATATGGGCAAGTTGCAGATGGGGAACCTGTTTACAGAGAGAATTGGTCAATTAACTTGCATCAAATAAAAAGTAGAATTAGAGACGATGTTCAAAGCATTTATCACAGACAGTAGAACAGTTGAATCATCAGCTTTAGCAGGAAACTGACTGATGACCAATCTTCAATATTAGAAATGCTTGAAAGCAACGAAAGGTTGCATGAACAAACTCACCAGAAGAACCTTGATCTGCTGTCCTGCATTCCCACAAAAATAAAGCATCAGAAGATGGGAAGGGACTTTGGATATTAGAAAATGAAACTACACAAGGAAGTACTTCATCATGTAACTTATCAACTAAAACAAGGGTGCTACATGTCCATTCATGCTAAGATATGGCAAGTGAAATGAAACAGAAGGAAACAAAATGGTTTACGATTACCCAGGCTCTCATGGCTCTACAAGCTCTAGTTTTGTCGCACTTATTGATACCATTTAGATTTTTGCATAGCTACGTCACAGCAGGGTCATCAAGAAACTGACTGGAATAATGCTGACAAGACGCTATTTAAATCCACCAAATATTCATTTATTCATCCAAAAAGTAATCCATCTAAATTCTTGCTATAAAACAGGTAAATACTGATTTCATGGTGAACACTTGAACAAAACTACCGTTAAAACCACATGATACAATAGTGAATCTTTACTACTCTATATGTTGATACTGAGGGCGTCCACCAGCATCAGCACGGTTCCGCCCTCGCCCTCCCCTCAGCCAATCTCGCAGCGGCGCCCGCCCCCGACATCCTCGCCTCCACCTCGCTCTCCATGAATGGAAGGCGCCATTCAGGGATCCTTCTTGTCCGCATCCGCCATCCTCGGGCTCGCCCCGCTCAAACACGATGGGCCTCGCCCCTCGCCGCTGCGAGTTTGGCACTCGCCCCGACACCCTCGTCCCTCGCCGACAATCCAGGGCTGCTACACCGGCCTTCCCCACGCGTCATGGAACTCCCATCAGCATCGCTCGAAATCCCGCAATCCAAGCCACCCGAGCCATCTGCGATAATAAATCATCCAACATCCTCGCCCCAAATCGACGCCAACCTCCCCCATCGACGCAGATGATGGAGTTCCTTAAAGACCATGCCACCCCAATCCCCATCACCCCCAAGCCACACGGACGCCGCGCCCACCCCCACGCGCTCCCAGTCCCGCAGCCCCCGAAGCGAGTTCCCCGCGACCCCTGCATCTGCCCGCCGCGACAGGCGACGCGCAGACGCCGCGCTCGCCCAGCTCGCTCACACAGCGCCAGCCGCTGTCGCCCATCAAAGCCGCCCCCAACCGTGACGTGCGATCGGCGGCCAGAGCAGCCAAATCTACCGGCCCGATGACTGAATCGACCGGTGCAGCGACCAAATCTAAGGTCGGCGAGAAGGAGGCAGTCCCCTGGAGGCCGGATCGGCGTACTTGGAGGCGGCGGGCTGCTGCTGGGGTTTCGCTGGAGGCTGCCGGCGTGAAGCACCAGCCACCAGGGCTAGGCAGGTGGATAGTAGTGATGAACTAAAGGGTGCTGCACGCCAGCGGCCAACATGGGACACCGGGCAGGTGGGCAGAAGCAGCCAACGACAATAGCAGAGCACAGGTAAAACGATCCCCCCACTTTGGAAATTACAATTCCTATTTCGATCCTAAATTTATCATTTTCTTGGACTGTACAACATAAGGGGACAAGACATTAAAGCCAAATTTCTATCCTACTCTGATTTAATCACATGTTTTACAACCAATGTAAAGCCAACCTAAAGCAGTAGGCATAGAAGAACAACCAGCAGCCTGAAAGTCGGGACAAGGGCTAGCAATGCAAAATGAGTGATTGACTGATTGAAAAAATGCATATTACCTTACCCGTTCGTTTTCATCCCTATTTGCACATGCTGATATTTATAGCCAGAGAATTACTTTTTAAATGCCCATTGCATCATATAAGTACATGCCATTGTTTTCGTCATAGCATATGGTCGAAGCCGACAAGTCAACCTCAAGAACATTCACCAACCAATCAGTCATTTGATCCAAGGTACCAACCTCTAAACGAATCAGTTCATTATCGGCTAACTGGCTCCAAGAACTGGCCAAGCCAGCTCAAAGTCTAGGCAAGCCGATTTGCTCGCTCTCAGCATAGGAAAATCAATCAAATTGGTTTGCCTACCTTCTAAACTGGCCAAGTCAATTTTGCTGCCAGTATATGTTAGCTTCACTGGATTTCTTTTTTGCATTTTGGTTACTCAGCTTGTACAGTGTGTTCATATGTCCTATTTATACATCTTCAAAAATAGGCGATATTTTATGCACTTCTTTTTGCTACAATCAGCAAGTGCTAAATTTTACACTCTCATTAGACATTAGCTAGGAACTGAACTGCGACACCTAATAGTTAGTTGTCTCGGATAAATCATGTTTTTATCCTAACATATAATCAGGGCTAGGCTTGTTTTCAGTTTGACACTGATGTATGCACTTCTGGTGTGTTTCTACTTGCTCATGATACTTATAAAAAGAAATGGTTAAGTCGGGCCCGATTTAACACTATCTAATCTACAATTGTGAGCTTGTATGTTGATCCCTATATCATCCCTAGCTCATGCGTGTCTATTCCTCATTTACAAGTTTAGGGGTTTGTATTCACTTATGTCGAAGTCCTTTATTTCTGAGAACATTTGGTCCAGTGTTTGTTGCCTAATTATAAAACAACATGTTTGTTTTGCAAACCAAACATTGAGCCATTACTCACACATTGCTCTGACAGGCAGTCTTATTCATATTTTCAGTTAAATTTAGTTTCATACAAAATAGGTCATTGTACTTATTTATTTGGGGTTGACATTTGGAAACATTTTAATGCGTACTCAAATTAACTAAACCATTATTCATGCATCACTTCAGAGCAAAAGGCGTAGCAGATAGCATTATTCAGATTTTCAGTTAAATTTGGTTTCATACAAAACATGCCATCCTACTAAATCATTTGGGGTTGGCATTTGAAGACATTTTGGTGCGTACTCAAATTAATCTACAAGAACAACACTTCATACACGGTTATTTATGTTGTTCACCTTAATTTTATGTGTATAACTTCTTATTAGGAACCAGTCTGTACTCACCTTACCAAGAGTAATTACAATTCTATTGATTACTCCTACTGTTCAGTTTGGCAGCATCCTACAATTGCTGCTTTATTTAGGTATCTTAATATGATATTTTTCTATTATTTTTACTTGATCCCTGAATGGCGCCTTCTATTTAAATGTTCCAGTTTCTAATTGATATATGTGGAATATATTCTATTGCTATTAGCATGGGTTAAGACCAGTGTTGTGGTTGACACCGGATTTCCCTCTGAACACAGATGAACTCATCCCTCTGCTTGATGTCCTAGCAAACAAAGTGAAGGCTATCAGGAGGCTTACGAAACTCTTGACAACCAAACTTCCTACAGGCACAATTCCAGTCAAGGTAAACTATCTGGCACCTTGATTACATTACCCGTGCTTCCAGCAGATTACATCTTGCCATTTATTACATGCATGTTCTTGTAAGTACCTGCATCCAACCCTTCCATTCTTCAGTTTGATGCCTATTGAAGTACAATACAGATTTTCCTGTGAATGATGACTTGTCTTGATGGACCTTAAAGGAAGTCATAGTTGCTACAATGAAAAGAAGAAAGTAGAGGAAAAGGAACAGATCTCGATTGTAATTCTGCAGATGAAGCATACCAATAAAAAGGTTAGTGGATTAAAGTGTTACACTATATATAATGGCACATGAAGAATGCACTGGGATATTTTTCATTAATTTGAATACTTCAGAAAATTTGAAAGGTTCTAACAAATGACAATTTTACACTCACGCATATGACCAGACTCTGTAACAATATCTGCACAACAGTACCTTGGCAGACTCTCCAAGCAGGTTTGCACGATCACATATGTAAAAATAAAGTAGATACCCTCCAAATTTGGATCTGAAAATATAATTGCAACCCAGTTAGCAGAATAGTGCAACTAGGAAGCTTGAATGATTGGAGGAGAGCAACTGTAGCTTACATTGCCCTCAGTGTTAAACGATTCTCCAGAAGAAGCAACTGGTCCATGAATATAAGTCTGTTGAACCCAACATTTTCTTTTTGTCAGAGACACAATGCCTTCGGTTACTGATATTGAGAAATTGTAAATTTATAATTTATAGAGAACCTGAGTATTTGTGATGTGAGGGAAGTATAAGCTGGCTTTGCAGCCATTGCTTGGCCACCCTCCTCCAATAACATTGTCTGCTCTTCTGCTTTGACTGAACTGTCATCCATCACTGCTAGATTGACATTTGAATGTCTACTGACAAAGATGACTGTTGGTTGATTCCTCACTGTGTCTTGTTGTTGTAGTGTCGTTCAATCATTAAAGGCACCCATTAGTCGCCAAAGATGTTGTCCTGTTACAAATATTCTGATGTTCCTGAGAATTAGTAATCGAATTACCCATTAGTCGCCATTGTTTGAAATATATTCTCACAACTTCTCTTACTGCTTCATTGTATGAAATATTAAGAAACAAACTAAATGACAAATATTTAAATGGTCCAGTTTCTAATTGATATATGTGGAATATATTCTATTGCTGTTAGCATGGGTTAAGACCAGTGTTGTGGTTGACACCGGATTTCCCTCTGAACACAGATGAACTCATCCCTCTGCTTGATGTCCTAGCAAACAAAGTGAAGGCTATCAGGAGGCTTAGGGAACTCTTGACAACCAAACTTCCTACAGGCACATTTCCAGTCAAGGTAAATTATCTGGCACCTTGATTACATTACTCGTGCTTCCAGCAGATTACATCTTGCCATTTATTCCAATCACAATGCATGGTTTAATCCAATCATGAGAAGTGTCAATCTGTGAGGTTTTGCAAGGTATGTGCCTTACTATTTCCTTTTGTTTTCGGTTGTACTACAATAGAGAGCAACCGAAGCTTTGAGCATAAGGGTTTTCTATAAGTTTTATTTGTAAAATTTGAATTTGACCGATTTCTATCCTTTCAGGGAGATGAGCTCACCTTGGCAATGGTAGTTAATCTTATTAATGCAAACAAGGATGATTAATTTGATGTACTTTTCTATGCCTCGTGGTGCCCATTCTCACAAGAATGCATTTGAGGAATCTGCAATTAGGCCAAGGCGTCCCACATAGGTATGGATGTTGGTTGATTCCTCACTGTGTCTTGTTGTTGTCGTAGTGCCGTTCAATCATTAAAGGCACCCATTAGTCGCCAAAGATGTTGTCCCGTTACAAATATTCTGATGTTCCTGAGAATTAATAATCGAATTACAAATTATTGTTCTCAACCATACGCAAGAGTACATCAGCTAAGCATAGGACATCGAAGCACTAGATCATCGTCCCATTGAACTTCTCATGCATTGTGATTGGATTAAACCCTGGTTATTATAAATACCAAGATTAAGAGCACAGGTAAAAGAAATGTGTTGTTCTTTGAGGGAAGACTCAGCTACATAGAAGAATGTTCCTCTTGTTCAGTATTGTTTCTTCTGTCTCCTATAGGGTTGCCTATGATTTTGGCATTACCTGTTCAAAGATTTGTCCATTATTAGTTCGTTGTTTGGTCAGCTCATACTTTTGTGTGGACAATGGCGGTGCTTGCTTATTCAGTTTGGTACATGTATAATTCAATTTTTATCAGTGTGTATTTTATTGTTTGTGTTACGTAATTTGGTTTGTTTGTTGCAGTTACTTGATTTGATACACTCTGTTCGACATGGCCAGTCGATATGAGGTTCATGTGTGTGCATGTATGTATCCTCCTGGGTTACGATTTTGGCCTTGGCCTGTTGGGCAAGTAACTAAGATATTTATGGAGGGAGCTAATTATCTATATTTCTTTTCGGTATTTGAACTATATTTGCATCCTTAATTTGTAGTTCATGTTTTATATCGCCGTTTGCCCAGTTGTGTGCATTGATCACAGACTAAAATTACGGTGCATAGCAGTAACTTGTTATAGCATAGTAATTCGACAACCAGGAAACCATCTCTCTTGGAAAACATAGTTTACTATTTGCCATTTCTAGCCATCTCCCTTATAATGTGCATAACTACATGTCTATCCAGCTTTTTGTTAGCATGTACTCCCTCCATTCTTTTTTATTTGTCGCGGTTTAGTTCAAAAATAAACTAGCGGACAACAAATATTTAAGAACGGAGGTGGTAAGATTTTACATTTGTTGTATAATGACCTGTTGCCGTCAGAAGATGCTATTTTTTTCAAAAGTGTGTTCCAAGTAATCTAATTGCATGTTCTTGTAAGTTTAAGCTATGTTTTGGTTGCCCCTTTTAGTTGCAACTTCCGTGGCAACGCACGGGCACATACCTAGTATAATATATGTATGGATTTGCATGCTCCACAAAGGAAGCATTTAGCATGGAAAAGAGACCAAAGCCATGCAGAGATGGTATCTGAAACTTACGAAGAAAATCTTAACAGCTTTGTGATGACATTTTGGTGACCTTCCCCTTCTTGAGGACACACCTCGCTCAAGCTACCAAGGCGTACATCAAATTTATCATCAAGAAGGATGCTGCTGGCTTGCACATCCCTATAGTACAAAACTGACAAAATTAGTCAACGGCAAACCTTTGCATTGATCTAATTTACTGGTCTTGGAAGGAAGCATCTATGCAGTCAGAATCATTCATGTGGCCATATAAAACCGACAAAATGACAAAACAATCAGAATTGATTGTGATCTACTGCATGCCTCACATTAATAACAAAACATGAAAAAAGGTGAAATCAGGGTGACAAAGAACATCCTGTTATTTTGTATGGTAAAATTGGTGAGTATTTAAATGATATAGACCAGCAGAAACATCTCTGCAAATATATTAAAGCAAATAACAGCAGTGTCCACATTGAATTTCCAATACTCAGATAATGCACGGTATATGCCGCATCAAGCACAAAATATTAAGTTTCTGAGTCAGCAATTGCTAGCACACATTAGTGTATGTTCAATGTATTCCTAGCTGTCACCAAATCTATGGGGGAAAGCTTATTGCAGTAGCTGCTGAAACAAATATCTGACCGGATTGCATATTACAGTTGATGCTTTGAATATATAAAAAAACAAATAAAAAGAAGATCAGGAGCCAAACATAGCCACTTACAAGTGTTGATGGAAAACTAATAATATTACTTGTACAAGCGTTGAGGAGGCCACTTACAATCTGCAGCTTTACGGTCTTGCCCTCCACCTCGACCGTGCGGATTTTCTGCGTAAACATAGCAAGGAAACTGGGATGGTCAGTAGTAGATCGAAGAACACCAAGAACACGTGCAACATTCCAAGAGGCACCAACTCACAAAGTCGACCATCATCCAACCGATGGAACTGTATGAAGAGGTTCTTACCACCATGGACTTCTCTGTTGGCTGGAGATGGAGCAGGAGCAGGAGCGAGAGCGGTGGAGGCGCCGACGACGCCCGGGCGCAGGCGGCCAGCGCGCTGGCTGGAGATTAGCTAAGCTCCTCGCGGCCCGGGACCTCGTCGTTGTGGAGCAGGCGTTGGAGGCGGACTCGCTCCTTCCCGGTCGACGAGGTCCTCGCCGTCGCTGACTTCCTCCTCGCATCCCAGTCCATGGGCCCACATCCACCGCGGATCCGGTGGATCCCGCGGCGCCATGGATGACCCCCGCTGGTGACGCTGTGGCAGACCGAGAGGAAGCATGCCGAAGCTAGCCGATCCAGAGCTGGGCGTGGATGCTGGAGCTGGGCGTGGATGCTGGAGCCGGTCGAGCGTGTGCATCGACGGCGCGAACACAGGGGGGAGGGAGGAGCGTAGTGGGGGAGCAGAGCTGGAGAAGAAGGGCACCTCGTGTTGGCCATCGAGGTGTCCTCCCAGAGAGAGGGAGACGAGATGGGCGACGACGGCGTTCGGGTCAGCTCCGGAGAGGATGCAGGAGCGACGCAACGTGCCCCTTCGAGGTCATCGTGCGGCGCCGTGGTGAGGGCCGGGGTAGAGGAGCCCGCGAGGCTGGAGGAGACCTGCATAGGATGCCAGAGCCGTGCAGATGGCGGCGTGGGGGAGACGCGGCGGAGTCGGAGCTGGTGCTTGCGCGGGGCTAGGGCGTCGGCGGCGAGATCGGAGCGGGGCAGTTAGGTGAGAGAGGGGCGTGGGGAGGAGGGATGGATCGGAGGAGCCGGTGCTCGCGCGAGGCATGGGCGTGTTTCAGCGTTGGTTGCTGCAGGGTAGCATCGGACGGACGATGAAACAGAGTTATGGATGGACGGTTGAGATCATTGGAAGGCAGAACGAGAAAAGGCAGGCTACCTTTAGAGCCTTAATAAGTACTAGGTAGGGGCCCGTGCGTTGCAACGGAAACATATCGTCAATATAGGGAACGTAGCTCCTACCAATCCTATGCGCAGCGTACCGAGTGGTTGGTGATGGCATTAAACATGGCGAGCGCAGTGTAGGCATCCTTTCCGCAATCATAAGACAAAACTGAGATCCAAGCAGTGAAAATTGCAAGGCAGGCAATGGCTTTCCACTTGAAGATTTCAGGGAACATGTATTCTCAATCGTTGTCCCCTTGATCGCCACTGCCTATTTGCATGCATAAAGAATATAACCTTTTTGTTGGAATGGAGAAAATCTCAAGATTTCAGGCCTTGATCCTTGTAATAAAAGGAAAAAATAAAAAATTGTGTATTCGACAAAGCATCAATTACTGGCAACTGCTGAACGATGAGACCAAATGTTTTACTTATAATTTTATGAGCCATCAAAGAACGAAGAGGGGCTTTCTCTCAGGTAGCTTAAATTGCCATGTGGTGGCATAATGAACTACCTTATAATACCACATATCAATAATTGGAGCAGTAGCCATGGTAATCAACAATAGATATAATACCTCTGCTGCCTCACAATCATTTTCTCAAGTTCCTTCATAATGTTGTGACCATATATCTCTAGAACTCTACACAAAAGTGACTCGGCTTGTAAATAACAAACAGCTACATGCCTCTTTAGACACCAAACTGAACACAACAAAACAGAGAAGGAACCTTTCAGCTTACCCATGAAGACGACGAACATCAACAGAACCAAGATCAATCACAAATCTAGTCTTCTCCAGGACCTTGTGCTGGTAGGGGGGGTCTTCATCACCCGCTTCATCGGCTTCTCCATGTTAGCACCTAGAAGGGAATATCGGAGAGAAGAGATATGTTCAGGTAGAAGAAGGGTTGAAGAAGGAGATAACAGCGAGGAGGACGATCTGATTTGATACAGAGTGAGTAGTATATTGCCTATATGACGTGTTTTTTACAGATGCAGGGAAACACTATCGTTGTTCCTGATGACCAGCGGTGTGACACATGAAGATATGCTTAAAAGTTTGTAATTAAAACATGGCCGTATTTTTAGTGAATGCTGTAATGCCGTCCAGGTTTTCACCCACACCATGCCACTGATCAGGCCTGAATGCATACTGATTTGAGTACTGCTTGGAGGACTCATTGAATGGGTGCATGATTCATACCAAACGGTAAGTGCTGCTCACTGCGACCAAATAATAAGCTCCTATTAAATATGCTGGTACAAGAACAGGATGAGACCTCCATCCTGCACAAATCTGTCCACATTGGACCAAAACAGAAAAGGAAAAAGGACTCCAGTAGGTGCTGGTAGGTCCTGGTTCTTTTACTGTTTTACATAGGGAATGAGTGAGCTTGCACCAAAGTTTGCTTCGTGTAAAATTTTACCAAGCAACAAGGTTTTATCTTTTATTCGTTATATTTAGCTTCTATGTCACCGTGTAGGGCATCTCATCTGCTCATGTACAGAGGATATTCTAAAGCAAACAGAAAGAAAATAGAATTAAAAAATTGGAGTATCCAATTCATTATGAGGAATAAAGAATTTCAACAAATTATTGATGTATGATACATTGTAACAAGGGAATAACTACCTGGAGAAGATTAAGCAAACTGGCATGCTGATTCTCAATCTGAACAAGCTGCATCCTGATCTTCAACAGAGCTTCATCCCTGTGAGCTGACTGAAGTTCGTCAGGTGCATCCTCAGTCTCAGCTGTCTCTTCAAAGTCACCATCCACACTGTATGGAAAAACTCTGGATCCTGACTTGGGACCAGCCAGCTTCTTGTAACCCTTGTCACCAGTTTTCTGAAACAGCACCCTCCGAGCTTCAAGCCTCTCTCTAACGCTGCCCTCATTCAGGAGCTTCTCCTCGGTCACCATTTTGGCTGGCGTCGCATCTGAAGCGACGGTAACATCAACCCTGCCTTCAAATTTCTTGGCTTGGTCTGTGCTGCAGCGTGAAGGAGGCAAAATTTTCTTGCCTACGATGGAAGGAGTGCTGCCTTTTCTGTTGGTGACATTGTGTGATGCGTCCGGTGGGGCTGCCTGTTAGTCGGCCATGAGTTCCTCCTTGTAATTGAAGGGGTGGAGGTGGAGCCCAAGGAATCAGCGGTGTCTGTCCAATTATGCAATCAAACAATCTTAGAAAGAACATCCATGGTCTGATGAATAACTCTCATGCAGACAACTAAATCCAACAAATATAACACCATGCATATGTTAAAGAAAATGGTTATAAAAATGCAAATTGTTTTCTTCAGTGTGTTTTACCAAGTAAGGACTATTTCTGTATCTTTTATCAAGTAGTAGATATTTTAAGTGTACTTACGGTATGCAGTCCAAACCAATCATAGACCTTAAATAGAGACACATCACCTGTGAGAGAAGATGTAGACTGGGACAATGGTGGCACGTCTAAGGACTATTTCTGTCTCTTGTAACTGATTGAGGGTGTGTCCGTTTCTTTAGGATTGAGGTTAGGAATAGTTCCAGGTAATCAAAGTTCATAAAAATTAGGTAAGCATTCATGGTTGGATTGGTTCCAGGTGATGGTTCCGGAACAAACGAACGCACCCTGAGTCGGATCCGAGCCAAACAACTCAGTGGCTGCTAGGGCGAGACATGGATAAATTGAGAGGTGTGTCCGCTCAATGGCTCCATTAGCATCATCCTTATTCCCAACAAAACTACATCCATTTCCTTGTTCGCTACAACCTGATGTTATTGTGTCGTTGACAAGAAGAGAACATCTGAAAAGTCTGTCATTTGCCTTCAATACCTGCAAAACCAACAAGCAACATTGGGATATATGAAAAAAACTGGATTAAATGCACAATGTCGTCTTACTTCTTTGTTCCAGTTAGTGTATAAGGTGATGCAAAGAATCAAGATCATCTGCACTGCTACTCCGCACAAGATCCCAAACCAAGGACCAAGTTCAAATCAAACAAGAAATTTCTTTTAGAATAAACCTAATGAAGCAGGCAATATGTTTACCTTAAATAAGGCATCAAAGAGTTGAAGAACAATGAGCCTACCGTCAGATACAAGTTAAGTCAGATACAAGTTAATAGGTACCATACTTGTAACTGACTAAGTCAGATCCGAGCCAAACGACCTAGTAGCTGCTAAGTCGAGACAGGGGATAAATTGAGAGAGGTGTGTAGATGGCGACGCTATCGTCGTGGCTTCGCTTCACCTCCCTGTGGATTGCCTCCATCGGCCACCCTGTGGCATCGTCTCCTCAGCTCGCAGACATTGATAGGCCAAGTCGCAGCCACGTCGTCGGGCAGAAGCAGCCGACTCCCAGAACCGCGGGCGTGGGCGGCAGGGGCTGGGTGGTTTCATGATTGTGCGCAGGCAGGCGAGGCCGCGGCGGAGGCTTGCGCGCGGGCGAGGGCACAGGGTGTGGACGCCTTCCTTGATGTTGACACTCAAAACCTTTGAAGCGAGTCCTAGGTTAATCCAGGAGTGTGTGTGCTCCAGATCCTGCGCTCAGCATCAACACACAGGCTCGTCAGCAGTCGGGGCGGGGTTCCTCGTTGTCCAGAGACGCCAAGAGCTTCTCCATCGCCGGCTGATCTGCGCACCGGGTTGGGGAGCGTCTCCACCAGCGGTGGCCTTGTAGAACACGGATCTGGGCACCGTATGGAACGTATCCACCAGTCGCGGCCTCGTGGAATGCCGATCTAGGCACCAGGGGGCGGGGTGGGGGCGAGGAGGTGGAAGTCGAGGAGCGGGGCGAGCACTGCCGCGAGGGCGCCTGGGAGATGGCCGACCTGGTCGTTGCGGGCGTTAAAGACGGCGATGCGTTGTTGTCGTACCGGTTGAGCGGCTGGCGGACCAGGCCGGCGATCTCGCGGCCGGCGACCTTGCCGCGGTAGTAGCGCATACGTCGGAGATGATGAAGCCCAGGAGGTAGGGCTCGTCGTCGTAATCAGTGGCAGCGGTGGCGACGCCACGGGAGGAGGAGGCAGCCATGGCCCGGTGACAGTGGGGGCGCAGGGGGAGGAGGAGGAGAGGGTTTGGGATTGCGGGCTTGCACGGGGGCATGCGCGCGGGGAGGCAGGGATTTGGAGCACTGGAATCGCGTGGTAGGCGGGCAGGGTTGCGACGGCGGTGCGCGCGGGGTACGCGGTTGCCGGTGCTGACGGCGGATTGCTCGGGGCTTGCGGGTGGGGGGTGGGGTTGCCATGCGCAGAGGGAGGCGGGGGCAGTCTACAATCTCTACAACTATTAAGAGAGGAGTGTAGACCGCCCCCGCCCCTCCCCCAACACCTCCCGCTACCGCGCGCCCAACCCCAGCGAAACCCGGCGCAACCGAACGCCCGCACGCCCGCCGCCGCCGTGAAACCCTCCGGACCGCCCGCACGGACGTCGCGCAAGCCCCGCTGCCTGTCCCCGCGAAACCCGCCGCAACCGAACGCCCGCACGCCCGCCGCCGCCGCGAAATCCACCGCCGCGAAACCCTCCGGTTCTGAACCGCCCGCACAGACGTCGCGCAAGCCCCGCTACCCGCCTGCCCCCGGAAATTGAAAATCCAATATGTCGGCATCGCCTGCATCGGCGCCCGCGGAGAACGCGGGGGCGGGTCCGAGGGCGAGTGACGATGTCGCGTCGTCGCAGCCCCCGAAGCGAGCCAAGGTCCGGATCTCCCTCCATCCCCCATGCATGTAGCCCCTTCAGGTCTCTGGTTTTGATCTGGTTTTTGTTGTTATTGCGATCTCGCTGGTGGTAGGTTGGGTGCACGGAGGCAGACACCGCGAAGCCGTCGGTGGCGCCGGCAGAAGTCGGCACCGTTGCGGGCCCACTGCCCAACACGGCTGGTCTGCAGGCACTAACCGGCGCCATGGACAAGCTGGAGGCCCTCTTGAGGCCCAAGGAGGGTCAATCCAATCCGGGCTGGTTATTAATCTAAGTAGATTCGGGATTGGACAGGTAAGTTCCTCAGTCTTTTTGTCTGTTTCCATTTAATTGCAGAGTTCTAAGTTTTGTTCTATTTGCAGTCTAAACTAGCCTTTGGCGATCAATCTGTTCTTATCATTTTTGTTCTTGGAGGTGTTAATACTCTTGAGGTACGGTCCATTTCCTTTGGTTTCAATTCTTTATTCCTCTCATAGTTTGGTTGGTGTTGACATGAATATTTGATCTCTATGAAACTACTGTGAACCTGTTGTTAGCTTTTAATCCCAATGGAAATCCTTTATGTTTGTCGTTTGTATCCATTAGCACATAAAAATTCTGAACATAACACAATGACACAGTTTTGCTTTCCAGAGCTCAATCCTAATTCAATCCTTAAATTTTATAGTATAAAATCTATATCTCATTACCACCCCTAGGTAGATCCCGTTGTCATTAATCCTTAGTTAGTTGCCCAAACACAATTAAAATTAATCCTTAGTTAGCTGTCCAGAAGACGATCCAAACAGATCCAAGTATTTTAGTTATTTCAGTCAAAGGCACAAAAAAATTAAAAGCTTCTCAAACTAGAGTAGGGATTGATCGATCGTTATCAATGTCATGGGAGCAGATTGGGAATCAGAGCCTTTTCCGAGGGCATAACACATTATGCAAACATCACTTCTTCCTTATGATGTTCATATGAAAAGTATAATTAGGTGGCAACATGTTCAAAATATTCTTTGACATCGATCATTTCATGCCACACAATACAATCGAATTTTTAGGATAAGCAACAGTCCCCAGTTTGTCTAAAGAGACCCAACACCACCATACGACTGACACTGAATGGAAAATATACAGGGGAAAAACAAAATGTGTTCTGCCCTCGGAAAAGGCTCTGGTTCCCAATCCTTCTGCAAGACAAATTCATGTCTAAAACTTCAGAAATCATTGTTGCATGCCACCATCTCACCATAGCTGACTTGGTTGCAGAGGCAGTGTGTCGGTTTTCTCTCCAATCCTTCTGCAAGATTTATTAGTTCATTTCGACGCTAGCATATTTAGCCTTGTTCATCTAGGACTCCTGCAAATTAAGCTGGTCGCCCAAGACCAAAATTCATGGCTTCTTTTTTCCTTCTTGGCCGAAACTGAAACAATCAACACTCATCTGATCTCACAAAATTATACAGCTCAAAATTGTCTGTTCCCCAATTCCTTGACACCTAAACTATAGAGAATACACGAGCGTTTTGCTTTCTTCCCAGAGACAAGCGTTTTGCTTTCTGATCGAGACCACGTACATAGTCTAATGGTTTAGTGCTAGCACCTTAAAAGGCTTCCTGACATTTGGGCTAAGCAACTACAGCCTTGTTTAGATTTCCTTTTATAGTGAAAAAAACATTGAAATGCCATAAGATGAAGTAGTAGTGATTACACATATCCAAATCCAAGGCCCTCCTTACAGATGAACCCGGAAAAATGTATGCATCCTTGTTAATCCCCACAATTTTATTCTAAGGATTTAATTTTCACATGTGATCCTTTGAAAACATCTCAGGAAAATATTACCAAAATCTTACTTCCAGAAAGTAATAACATCAGAAACACCCAACTTCAGTCATTAGACGATACACCTCAATGGCACAATACTTAACAGAGATTTGACATTAACCCTCATTTAGTTGTAACATAAAGTACTGTTATAGACAGGGAAGTTAATATTGAAACAAATAGGTGCTGATCTATGTGAGTTACTTCACTGCATATCAACAAGATAACTCATGGATACAAAACTGAATGTCGCTTCCTGTTTCTAAGTCGCAGAGGGTTAAATCAGAAAAAACAAGGCTATATTTAACAGACAAGTCTGTACTAACTATTAAGGCTTCATTGTAGACCGCCCCCGCCCCCAGCCCCACCCGCCCGACCTCCGGGTTCCTAGCCGCCAAACCAGCCCACCTGCTCCTTATAGGTTCACCTCATCCAAATAGCTACTTGATTAGCTGCAAAATTTTGCAAAAGTCGACACCAAAAATCTCTCTCCAAACATTTAAGAAAAACATATAATTGAAATTTTGTCTTTCAATATTTGGCCAGCAAATATTCTTATTACTCTTGCGTGTTAGGTAAAAAAAGTGACCAGCATATTTCAAACCATGACACCACATACGTTTTAGTAACTTGGACAGCAGCTCCTTACAGGTTCACCTCATCCATACATACTTGCCAATTAGTGTTAGTTGCCCTGTGAGCTGATAACAGAACAACAATCGAAACCCCACATCTTGGTAACTTTTTGGTAATTGACTCAGCAATCAAATTGCAAGCCCATGTTATGGTACTCACAAAATGTATCAGGTCGTGCTATGTAGTTTGAACAGCTCTAAATACTTTACTGTTAATTCGTTATATAAGTTTAGAAACTGACGGAGGTGTAAGGAATAATAGCTGGTGAGTTACGAAGTTGCTGATTCTAACTTCTAAAAGCTGCCCTACAAGGATATAGTCATAACCACAATAGTCTTCATCACCAACTTTGTATTAACTAGAGTCGGTCTGCACAATGGTAATAAATTCTGGCTTCAGATATTAGGCTACCTGAGCGGTGTGCCCTTTTTTGGCCCTTAAACTTGCTACACCACTAAAACTCATATTGTTGACAAACAATAGTCCCTGGTTGTCATCCCCACGAGCTCCAATTATTCCAGTTGGTATTCCAAAACCAACTGAGAGCCCACAGATTGTGTTGGCAACACTTCCACCAGCTTTTGTAGTTATTGGAGAGAGATCATTGTGGGAAGGAAGGCAAGTGGGTATTATGATTCAACTCGACAATGGACACCTGTAAACAGAACCATCAGCAAAAAAATCTGAACATAACACAATGACACAGTTTTGCTTTCCAATGTCAATGATGCTACTATGCCAGGTTAGTTGCATTGAGTAGTGGATATGGTACATAATAACATGTCATTTTACTTTTAGATCCACATGTCAATTGTCAATTTTTTACAATAAGTTGGGTCCTCAATTAATTTTAGTTCAAAAATAAATCGACATAGAGCTCAATCCTAATTCAATCCTTAAATTTTACGGTATAAAATCTAGATCTCATTACCATATTAGTTTTACTAAACCAAGAGTTATGCAGAAAAGAACTCAGTTTAATGTTTTTTATGGCTAATAAAATTTGTGCTTAGCAGATTATGTGCAATACTGCAAAGTGCAAATACCTCTATTTAGTGTGCACGCTCTGCAGTTGTGTTATTATGATTTTTCCCCTGCATTTGTTCCCCTTTTATTCTGACATTTTGTTCTAGCGAGGTGCACTCCTTGAAGTCTTTGAATCCAAAGTTGTCCATGTCAATGGGAAATCTTTAGACAAGGCTGCCAAGATTACCTTGAATGGAGGAGATGAAATTATCTTCCGTTCACCAGTGAGGCATGCTTATGTATCCTTTTCTGTTGTCTATTTCTTTATCTATTAAATACTCCCTATGTTTTTGTTTTTTAAATGTATGACACCTGGACAGGTTAAATAGTTAACAAAGGAAATAATTGCCTGTCTTAAACATCATATTTTAAAACAAAGGGAGCATCTTACTTTTATGATTAAGGCTAACCGGCTAAACACAAATGAACCTTGATTTTTATTGGACTTGTTTGTAATAAATATAATATAATGATGGTCAAAGAAGTAACATTTGTCATTGGAAGTTTTTATTTCCTTAATGTAATGGTAGATATTTGAGCAACTTCATCAGGAGAAATCAAGCACTCCAGCATGATCTATGACAACAACTCAAAGATGGTCATGATTTGTAAGCAAGGGTAAACCCTTCGCTCCAGCCATGTTCTAACTC
The DNA here is from genome assembly GCF_902167145.1 of Zea mays. Classification (NCBI taxonomy): domain Eukaryota; kingdom Viridiplantae; phylum Streptophyta; class Magnoliopsida; order Poales; family Poaceae; genus Zea; species Zea mays. The sequence goes on from NC_050102.1 coordinate 166,764,240, forward strand.
CATAGCTCTGGACCAAGTTACTACTGAACGAATGCAATCAAATATCCATTGCTTGAGAGCTCGATGATGCACCCTTCTTCCTCCTCCTTTTCTTGTTCTTGGAGTCCTTCCCCTCCTTCACGGCATCGCCCTTTGCAGCTGCAGGTGGCTGTGTTGCTAGCAGGTGCTGATGGATCGCAGCAAATGGGTCAAGCTGGAACTGCATCTTTCCCAGCACAGCCTTGAGATGAGCAGCCTCCCGTAACCTGGACAAGAAAATTGGGTTTACAGTCCAAAACTACAGTTGAAAAACATGACGACCTGAATGAAGCAAGGGAGAAGGTGTGAAGAGAGGATTACACTAATGTCTGTCTTGACTTGCAGTTCAGCTTTGCTTCAGGTTTCTGCTTTGGTGCACCTGGTTCTGGGAGGGACTCGGACAGTGCTGAGAGGTCATATGCTTTCAGTTTCTTCTGACACCGACTCCGTGTATTTGTCTGCTGAACAAAAAAATTGAAATTGTAGAACACTAGCATCATAATAAAAAGTGAAAGGAAATGTAACTTATACAAATATGTTGATAAATGATAAGTGTGTGTTTATATATGAGTAAGGTGTCGCCTCAGCTTATATCTTTCCGCTTAAAAGGTAAAAAAGTGGTTATCGCCTTAATAGCTATAGTACAAATGCAAAAATCCCTACTAACTATTAAGAGAGGAGTGTAGACTGCCCCCGTCTCCCTACCCCGCCCGTCCGCGAACTTCAGGATTGTCGTGCCTCCGCCTCCTAGGATTATCGCGCCGCGCCTTCGCCATTTTCGTCGTCACGCCCTCGACACCACCTCCCAAGTATCCTTGTGCCCGCCCCTACCGCCATCGTGTGCCCTTGCCCCCGCATGTGTCTGCCGCCGTGCCCCGCCCCAGTCCTAGAGGCGAGCGCGAGAAAATCCCCATTCCCTAATCCCCATGCCACAGCCTCCCCTCCCTCCCCGTCTCCTCCAAATTCAATCGTCTCCTAGCGCCAATCTGCCCCGTCTCCAAATCCTAGGCAGGCAGCCAACCAGCCATGGAGTGCGAGCTGGAGGAGCTGCAGTTCCTGGGCGTCGTCGACATCTACCTCTTCTCCGCGGAGATCCTCCGAGGCCCGCACCGCCCGCTCTTCGCGCGCATCGCTGCCCCTCTCCGCGCTCTTCCTCCTGCACGTCGCCATCTCCCACGCACTCTTCACCCACATCGACTCCGACGACACGGCCCTGGACGCATCCTCCCCGGGCACCGACACGCAGCGCCGCCTGCTGTCTCGCCTCGCCTCCGACTGGCTCGCCCTGCTCCTCTTCAAGTCCGCCTACCTCCTCGCGCTCCTCCTGCTCTCGCTCCTCTCCGTCGTCGCCTCCGTCTACTCCGCCAAGCGCGACGCGCTCACCTTCCCGCGCGTGCTCTCTGTCGTGCCCCGTGTCTGGCGGAGGCTCGCCGCCACGTTCCTCGCCGCCTTCGCGCTCCTCTTCACCTACCACGCCTTCGTCGTGCTCGTCTTCGTCGGCCTCCTCGTCGCCGTGGACAATGGCTCCGGCCTCGCGGGCCTGCTCGCCTTCCTCGTCGCCGTCAAGCGCGGAACAGTGTGCTGATGGGGCACAAGGGTAATACATGCTCAGGTCTTAACATATTTGGCTTTCGAGCAAACTTTTTCCAGACTTCCAAGGAAATATAAGATCCGATTAGATGTGTCGATGCTCATCTCAGCATACTCCCGTTGCAACGCACGGGCACACACCTAGTAGACTCTTAATAGTTGTAGAGATTATAGATTTGAATTGGATCCCACTCAACACCGCTCCCGACGTCTCTCGTGCCACACGCCCATGCGCCAGTGCGCCGCCACGCAGTATTTTGTTTAGGTTAATTAATTGTATTAGCATTAGAAAACGAGAGCTTATTGTGACGGCGCCGCGGACGACGTACGGTACGGGCAACGGTACGGGCAGCGCACGGATGCACGCGTATGTGCTGGAAGCGCAGCGCGGATCGGAGGCAGAGGCGTATTTATATTTTTCGCCTACCTGGGCTATGTTTGTCAACGGTGGCGTATTTATATTTTCGCCGGCGAGTGCACGTGTCCATGCACGAACTACTGAGCATTCGCATCATTGGACTCGCGGCGCTTGCTTCCCTTCTGCGAACTCGTTCGTGTCTCCAAACCAACGCAGCAGCGCTACCTGCTACTGCTAGTGCGTCGACTTTTGGATCCAGACCGACCTACTGCTAAGCAACGCAAGCACGTATCGCGTGCCCAGCTGTCGTAGCCTGACCGGATGATTTGGTTAGATGGGTTCTATAAAGTTTAAATTGGTGGATTATACAATAATATAGATATAGATTTATGGTCGTCTCTATATAAAAGTTCTCCATGTTCATGACATGGAATATTTACGTATTTATTTTATGGTGCGCCACCTTGATTTTACTGCTAGCTTCGCCTCTGGTCATCAATTGGCGCGTGATTGCATTGCCATCCTATGTGCTAGTTGCTCGTCGACGAGGCCACCCGCCCCCGTAGCCGTAGTCCGTAGTCCGTATATATATGCGCGCAGCAGGGGCGGCCGGGCAGTGTGCAGTGGGCTCGCGGACGCGAGTGCCGTGCCAAAAATGGAAACTGCGGCGACCGCGAAAATAAAAAGGATATACGCGTCCCATCTGACCGACTGACCTAACTACTGTACCTACCAACTGTACCACAAGTCATGAGCAGCGTGTCATGCATGTGAGTGAACCGACCAGTACTTGCATTCGTGTCGTTTTCGAATATTCATTCGTGTGGTCGCCTTGCACTACTTGCATTGCATATCCATCGATCCTTTTGCTGAAGATGGATGCCGAGTGCGTGGCTGAGGTCGACGTCGTTGCGTCCATCCGATCGTTGCGTCCATCTGATCGATCACCGCCACGTGCGCCTCCCGGTAGGAAGGGGAAACTGCTGGAGGGATCCTTTTTCCCCACCGGTCCGCCCACAACCCCACATATACACACGCCTGTTTAAAGTAGCTCCTTGTGCTGACCTGGCTAGCTAGGTGGAGTGGAGGAGCACCACGACGATGCTTCATCATCACGTGACATGCCTCGCCAGTCATATCTGCTCCCGTGCAAAGGCAGTTTTTTTTTATTTATGTGTGTGCCGCGCCATCAGGTAGCTTGTACATTGTTCACTCTCGACGATTGATCACCGACTTGGTGAGCGTACAATTTTGTTTGACTCATCTTCAAGCTGGTCTCGTAGAGCTTGTTCATCGTTCTCTTCTTCGAACTCACTACTACTTGTTCTGTTGGCCCTTACATTTGAGGTGCACTTTTACCCTATCACGGTCAATAGATGTAAGTGCAATCAATCTCTAATTACGAGTTTTGATGATAATTAGATGTAAGTGCAATCAAACTTCCTAAAAAGATTAGGGCTTTTAAGTCAGAGATTTGAGCTCATAAGCCTGCTCTTCCTGCTCAAGATCATTGCTCCCCATATAAGTCGATGGTTAAATTTCTTACCCTTGGAAATAAAGAAGGCTGAGAAGAGAAGGAACAACAAGGACAGAAGAACAAGAAAAGAAAAGGTTCACAAAGAAGGATGGCAAAAAAGATAAATGACGATGATGAGACAAGTAGCAGTGAAGATGTTGATGATTATAAATCATATCAAACTTCCAAGAATAGCAAGAAAGTCACCATTCACAAGAACAAGAAGGCATACATGAGTTTATCCTTTAGTTATAATAATTCTACGACTGATATTTATTCTAGATCTCCAATAAATGTTTGAGTTGGAAAGTTACCTTAATTTGAAAAGATTAACTTTGCCAAATGGAAACATACGGTGAAGACATGTGTTGTAAGATTACATCCGAACTATAGATAATAATAAGGAATGGAGCGAAAGATCCAAGCAATTTGACTCTTATTGGGTACCGCCACATCCATCTCAACACTCAAGCTATTAGTGCCTTGTTGAATGCATTAAGTGGATATGAGTACAACAAGGTCATTGGATTAGAGGTGGCCAAGGAAATTTGGGCACTGCATATTAGGGAGTTGACAAGGTACATCATTAGAAGGTTGATCTATTAATGACCAAACCAAATAGATCTGTGAGTATGGATAATGAGAGATCATATGAGATATTTTAGGGCATGTTCGGTTACACCAATCCAGAAGGGGATTTAAACCCCTCTAATCCCCATCTGGATTGGTGTAATTAAATGATAATTTATAAAAAATAGATGACTTTGTTGGAAAGGAATAAATGATCATAAAATTGTCAAAAATATTAGAAGTTTATAGATATACTAGGTGAATGCCCGTGCGTTGCTACGGAGTAAATATCTTTCTCTTGCAGTTGTAGCATCGCAAAACAATCTCTATCTCTCTTTGCCTCTTGCTGTGACTGCTATTGCTACAATAGCAATAGCCGACAAAACAAAGTGGCCAACAACAAGAGAGAAAACGACAACTCTCCACAACTGTTAAGTACGTATTAGCCTGAAAGTTTTACAAAGAATCAATGTTGAGCTTATCCAAGGACTGAATGCCATCAAGCATGGGCCAATTTTACATCATATTCGTTCTGTACTGTATAACAAAGAAACGAGACAATCAAAACTATAAGATGGTCTATGGAATGTATTTTGCAATGAGCTTGTCAACATGAAGAACTAAATTATAAATGTATGGGGCATTGCAGCTCGAGGTTGAAGCATCCAGATATCAAAGTGGTGTATCAGGATAAGGAGGTTTGGGTCCTGCTGGCCACTTCAACTTTCTGTTGACAATGTCAAGTTGCAGACTTCCTCCAGATTCATCAAAAGCATACTGAAATGGTGAAACATTGTACCTAGAAATAATAATGTGATGTCAGCCTAGGTATGTGCCTGTGTGTTGCCACAAGAGTTAAAATTTAATATAAACATAGATATAGAACGATAAATATCACTATGATATGCAAAATCCGTGTGACAAATATCACCATAACAAGAAAGTTCTGAGAGCCAAAGAAATTCGAAATTGTGAAGCATGAATAAGATCTCAACCCAATAATGAATAAGATCTGGAAAGCTGGAAAACAGAATGGCAGGCACCTTGTCTAAGTACAGTTCAGTAGCCAAAGTTGAAATCATCATGGTCTGCATCTTGTCCTCTTTGGTGAGGTTATTGAGCCTTCTCAATAAGAAAGTTCTGAGAGCATCCTGTAAAGTAGACATGATCGATAAATAAATTTTATATACCATTGTGCTATTATTTGATAAAAAATATTAAGCATAGATAACAGCAACATGATTACAATATTTGTACACAACCATGACATGTTCACAGTAATATAAAATAGCAATGACGGAAAGCTCCAAACATCGTCATGATAAAACAAAATTCAAATAAATAGCAAGGACCGAACCTACTAACTGAAAGTACAACCTTAACTTCTATGGGTTTCTGAACTAAAAAAAACATAGACATAATAATTAAAATGAAAATTCTGAAGCATGAGCATGGGATTCAAACGATGAAAATTAAACCCGCGGGGCTGTTGCTATGGGTTTCCACTTACAATGATTTCAAAAAGCTCTCCGCCGGTAACATATTCCAGAACGATGAAAATTCTTGCTTTACTTCCCATCACCTGATGTAGAAAGCAAAATTTCATCCAAATAGTATTAGAGCATAGGCATGAGCAGAATATACATCATGAAGTGTGTGTAGTTTTTTGGATCTTACCTCAAACAGTCGAACAACATTAGGGTGCCTTACTAATTTCATGATACAAATTTCACGCTTAATCTGCATTGAATTTAGGATGATATCAGCACGAGATGTCAAGTACGCAGCACCAATCTGTTTAAAAGACGCATACAACAAAACACACTCCCGAGGAGTAAATTAAACGATACATGTATGCTTACATCATGGTTATGATTTAGAAGTAAAACAGAGGAATAGTGAAGCCAACTACAGTGTAACTGAGGAAAAGGTCGTCTAACAGAGCACTGATTAAAACATATACAGAAGTGTGCAAACTGAAGCCAACTGGAAACAGTCATCCACACTGAAGTGTTCAATTTGCACAAAGTTAAGACTGCAACTGGAAACAGCACAAGGCACCAGGAGAACGAACATACTGAGTTGGTAGTATGACTTGAAACAGATGCAAAGCAAGGATGTCTCATTATTTCTCCTACAACTAAAAAATTAATTGGGCATAAGCTTTACTGTTTCTAGGACAATGTAATTGGGCATAAGCTTTACCGGGTGGTGGTGGTGTTGTAGGGATGCCCGCCACGACGGCGATCGTAGCCCGCCTCCGCGTGCCGCTGCCAAAAGCCACCCACCACTCGAGCAGGCGCCACCCTGACTGCCGTCACCGCTGAAGAGACAAGCAAAATTGGTGTTGTGCATAATGACTATTTTAAAGATTGTAAACTGAATCTTGTAAACCGAAGATAGACATATTATGAACTAATAGATAAACATAGCTCATGCATAGTCATTCTATTTTTTATAACTTAATTACAGTAAAGGGAGAACTTAATTTATATTTGCAGATCTGGGAATGAGAACTGAATTTGCATTTGCAGATCGATAAAAGATTGCAGTAAAGGGTGTTTTATTAGTCCAAAACACTAATATGTACGAGGAGAATGCAAGGTATTTTAACTGTATTCATTGGAGGCAAGAATTTGTAATCATTTTGAGAGGATTTCTGTAGCATTATAAATAAATAAAAGAACACAATATGCATAGAACAGTCATGTATTTTTGAATTTTAAAAGATCACAATATGCAGAGAACAGATCAAGTATTTTTGAATTTTAAAAGATCACAGCATGAATACAATCATGATAGAATTTGTAATCATGATCTGGGAATGAGAACTGAATTTGCATTTGCAGATCGATAAAAGATTGCAGTAAAGGAAGCTTTATTAGTCCAAAACACTAATATGTACGAGGAGAATGCAAGGTATTTTAACTGTATTCATTGGAGGCAAGAATTTGTAATCATTTTGAGAGGATTTCTGTAGCATTATAAATAAATAAAAGAACACAATATGCATAGAACAATCATGTATTTTTGAATTTTAAAAGATCACAATATGCAGAGAACAGATCAAGTATTTTTGAATTTTAAAAGATCACAGCAAGAAATTAGATGTAGTTAACATTATAGAATTTGACTGTATTGTTCAGTTTCTTGTGCCTGTGCTATGGGTGGTAGAGCGTGGCTTCCTGTGTCTGCGTGGCATCATGTGTTTGTGTTGAGCTGTATGTGCTTGACTGTATTATTCAGTTTGTAGGGGCCAAAAAGGCTCCCTCCCTAGATTGGACCGCCTCCCAGAAACTGCTCGGCAGCTCTGTGAAAGGGAAATAGGCTCAAACCTTTTCCTAAATAATTTTGGTGGTTGAATTGCCCAACACAAATAATTGGACTAACTAGTTTGCTCTAGATTATATGCTCTACAGGTGCCAAAGGTTCATCTACAACTATACTAAATCGACTGTCCGGAATACCGTAGATTATTCCGGACAGGAGAAGCTTTTTGGAAAATCAGGCCAAGCGCGGACCGTCCGGGTCTTTGCGGCAGACCGTCCGCGACACCTAAATAAACCTCGGACAGAACCAATGCAAGAACATGTGTCTCTACTGCGGACCGTCCGATGGAAGAGCAAGCACCGTCCGAGACCACGCGCGGACCGTCCGGGCCCTTGCGGCGGACCGTCCGCGTCACCGCTTTGACTTCGACCAGGAACTATAAATCAGGGACAGTCCGAGTAAACCACGGACCGTCCAGCTACAACGCGCGGACCGTCCGGCTATAATTTGCGGACAGTCCGCAGGTGAAGACCTGGTTCAGCCCGAAGGTGACAAGTTGAGCAAAAGGAATTATATAGCTGGCGCGGACCGTCCGGACTAAGGGCGGACCGTCCGCGTGGTGTCACCGAGGCAGATAGCCGTTGATCTAACCGTTGATCTGTCAGAAGTATCCGTTGAAGATGTCAGAATCGACCGTTGGAGGGTCGCGGACCGTCCGGGCCCTAGCCGCGGACCGTCCGCCAGTGCAATTTCTGGCAGATGCGCCCCAACGGCTATATGGGTGGTTGAGGGCTATAAATACCACCCCAACCGGCCACTTCAAGGTGAGGGAGCCCAAGCAACATTCCAAGTCACATAGTTGACATACTCAAGCCCTCCCAACCACCTATATTCATTGATCCATCCTATACACAAGATTTAGTCCACTACAACCAACACAAGTGCCACAAAAGAGAGAGCAAGCAATTGAGAGCTACTCAATTGAGTTTAGCCCTAGCGCCTTGTGAGATTCATTGAGAGATAGTGTGTGCTACATCTTTGTGTTCATTTGCGCGTGGAGTTTTTGACTCCCATTCGAACTTCCTCCAAAGTGTTGGAGGCTTGTAAAAGCTAGCAAGAGACACCAAAGATTGTGGTGGTCCTTGTGGGATCGAGAGTGATCTTTGAGAAGAAGAAGAGCTCGCCGATCCTTGTGTGATCGGGAGAGAGGGAAAGGGTTGAAAAAGACCCGTCCTTAAGTGGACTCCTCAACGGGGACTAGGCCTTCGAGGGCCGAACCTCGGTAAAACAAATCACCCGTGTTCATTGTGCTTTTGCTCGTGATTTGTTTGCTTTCCCTTACTCTAAGTTCTCTTGCACTATTCTTTACTCATATCATTTGGTGTTGCTTCAAGTTAAACTCTCATTTAAGTGAAGCAACGCTCCGCAAGAAAGAACTTGAGTTAGTGCTCTTTTCATCTAAGCTTTCTTGCTTTATTATCATAGACTTATTAGTTGTATTGATTTATCACTTCCGCATTATTTGAAAGCTATACTCTTTACTAGCAAGAACTTAGTTTTTATACTCCGATAATTGTTCATCTTGTTCTAACCACTAATCAAGGGATCTAGTTGGGGGATAAAGTTTTAATTTTCAGGTTCCGCCTATTCACCCCCCCCCTCTAGGCGACTTTCAATTGGTATCAAAGGTAGGCACTTCATCTTGAGTCTAACAACTCGAAGTGATGGCTCGTAGAAGATCCCAAAAGAACAAGAAGACTCCTCCAACGAACGCAACTCAAAAGGAGGTAACTCTTGAGATATTACTTGATGATTGTTCTAATTATGATTCATGGTCTACTAGTGTGATAAATGCCTTTAGAACCATACATCCTCAATTAGAACAAATTATTGACAAGAGTATTTTTCCCTCTAGTTTTAATGGAAAAATTAATTCCGAGGAGGATCAAAGATGTTATCGCTTAAACTACCTAGCTTTTGACATCTTAAACAATTCTCTTAGCAAAGAAGATTATCGTGCCTTCATATCAAACTATGACGAATCCATTCCCGATGCGCATGATATTTGGACTAGAATTAAAATCAAGTTTGATGAGTCCAAACATAATAATTCATTTGATGCCTCTACTTCCTTTAGTTTTTGTGATACTAACCCTTGCAAGGAAGAAGGAGAAAATGAACGATGGAGACCAAACGATGAATCCACCTCTCCAAAAGGTTTGTCTTCCCATTTTGATTCCCACATGTGTTGTGTGGCTAATGAAAATGATAGCGGAAGCACCAATGAGGATGAGGAGGAAGAAAGAAGCTTTGTGCATCTCTACGCTCGCCTAAGCCAAGAAGATAAGGCGGTCATGCGCAAACTTCTAGAAAGAGCGAGAGAACAAAGCGAAGCTCGTCAAAGGCTAGAAGATATTCTCTCCATAAAGATGCAACACCTTGACGAGTTGACTAAAGAACATGAGGAGCTAAAGTGCTCTCATGTTGATTTGGTCCAAAGGTATGAAACTATTTCAATTGAGCAAGATAACGCTTTACATTGTATCGCTCAATTAGTAAATAGGAATACCTTGCTTAAGGACCAAATAGAAAAGCTAAAAATTGAAAATCTAGCTTTTCAAAATAAATATGATATGCTTCTATGTTCTCATGAAAATCTTATAGATGATCATATCATATTAAACATTGCTCATGAGGTTGTGATAGAAAATTTAAAATCCCAACAACCTCACTCATGCACATGTATTCAAATTGATACTATATTACCATGTGCTAATGCTTGTTGTTCGTCGACAAGCAAATCTTCTTTTGAGCTAGAATCTGCAGGAACAAATGATGATTCATATCAAAAACTCAAAGAAGAAAATGAGAGGCTAAAGAAGAGCTTGACACAACTTAAAGGGAAATGCATTACCCAACCTTCTCAAGATAACCGTGATCACATGGTGAAGAAGCTTGAGACGGAAACAACCGTGGCATGCACTACATCCCTTGAAGAAAATGTCAAGGATTTGAGGATTGCCAAAAGGAATAAACAAAAGAAAAAATTCAACACCTCCTCCAAAAGCCTCAACCACGCCTCCACAAAAGGTAACATCCAAGGTAATGATCAAGCCACACTTCACATTAAGAGGTGTAGTGAATGCTTTAAAGAGGGGCACTTGATTAGGTCATGTCCCTACATTAAAAATGGCTTGATTATTAACAAGGATGATAGACTTTGTTTTAAATGCTCCAAGAAGGGACACTTGCTTAGATCTTGTCCCCATTTAAAACAAAAAGGCATAGGGTTAGAAAAGAAGGTTTTTACTAACCATGTAGCAGGCAACAAACAAGGAAAGAAGAAATCTTCAAAATTTGGAAAACGCCTATGCTACACATGCCGAAAGAAGGGACATCAATGCAAAGATTGTCCCATTGGTAAAAATCTCACTCCTAACTTGTCATTTGATTCATATATAACTAGGCAACCCAAGATTGCAACTTGTGCTAGAGAGGTAACAAGTTTACCAAGCGCTAGCACAAAGGACACTTGGGTTCCTAGATCTTTGTTTACTAACTTTAACGGACCCATCAAGCGATGGGTACCAAAATGTGCTTGACAAGATTTGTAGGAGAAGGAGATGGTATGAACCTTTGGGGTGCTTGAGAGAGTTAATTCAATTCTTATCAACTCAAGCTATCAATCTTCAAATGATCTACATATTCAAGATTGACCCAAGGTTACTTCAGTTTATTGTATTCAAAACTCATATCATCTCGGCAAGATATTAATGTTGTAGGAAATAAAGAATCATCATGTGCGGAATATCAAAGCCTACAACATGGAGGAAAGTCAAGGGATGGTAACATTTATATTCTTAAGTGCAATTATCTTAATTTGTCATATATCTTGTGTAGTCACATAGAAATAGAAAGCACTTAAGGATGTTTTAAAAAATTATGTCATCATTCTTTGAAGAGAATTCCTCTCATATGGTAGATTGTGTATTCATCAAATTCTATATTATGACAATCTACATGTTTTTTAAATTGTTGGAAATACTTCATGGCATGTTTTACTTTAATTATCCTATTATTGCCATAATCTAGATATAAATAAAGATTCCATGTTCTTAAAAGAATAAGGTGTCATGTAAGGAATTCAAATCCTTAAGGACACTTATAAAAGGGAATCTTTCTTTATGTCTAAAATAGTGAGACTAATGTTTTTTTTTTTTCCAAGTAACCTAAGTAGTCTCACTTCTAAAGAATGTGTTTCTCTTTGGAGATGTGCTATCTAACATGATAAGAAAAATCAATCCAATGGTATATGACGTATTACCTATTGCTTAAATTGGATATGATTCTTCTATTTTTATCACTCTCCATGTTATGAACTAGATTTGTTCCTATAATCTTAAATTAACTATGCTTGTTTTTGCTAGTTAAAATTTGAGCATAATATCATCATGGAATAACCTAGTTCATATCATACAGCTTCCATGGTTTAGTAATTCACTTTTTATTCCTTATCAAAATGTTTACAAAGAGGGAAACTAGTGCTTGTGTTGCTATTAACATTTCTCTTGAGCCTACTTATGAAAATCTACAAGAGAGAAAGTGCAAGATTAAAGCCACAAGCCTCAAAAGGGTACTCTTCACCCAAAAGGAAGAAAAGTCAAAGCAAAGGTATGAGAACTCATCTCTTAAATTTAGTTCCCATCAATGATTGTTCACTCTAATTATATCTTTGTGAAGAAATAGATTCTTTGTTAAACTTAAATTGGCTAAGATATGCATTCAATCTCATTCTCATTAATGCACTTATCCATTAGAATCTATTTCATACCTTTGCTATAAATGTTCTCATATTGACTTGTTTTTAAAGTAACGATTAATAAACTCAATATGAAGAAGTAAATTCCTATGATTGATCAAATGGTTAAATAGTGCATATTCCTCTTTTCCTATGATATGCACTAATGCTAAGGATTTTACTTCATGTCTGTGTGACTTATGGATGATGAATTGTTCATATTTATTTTCTAAAAAGAAATCATCATTCATCATGTACTCCCTTACGCTATTGACATCTCTCTTGAGTATTTTCAATAAGTTTGGAAGGAAAAAGAGACAACTACAAAGGGAGGACACTCAGATGAAAAAGGAAGAACATCAAGAACAACAACACCTACTTGGACAATAAGGTCTTCACAACAATCAATGGTGTGGTTGTAAGCATTCTAGATCTTTTTCATTGTGAGAATACAAGGCTTAAGTTGTTTATTGCAAATTTTATAAGCCTTGATCAAGATGTATAATGGGTCTCCCTTTATGTCTTTAAAAGTGAATGCATCGAAATCAATTCTTTCAATTCCTTGATGCATATCTTTAGGGGGAGTCCATTCCTATATTTTGATTATGTTGAGACTATTGTTTTCATATAGTCTCTTACATGAGAATAATGTTTCTCATAAAGTATGCTACTTCACATCAATCCAACTTGTTAAAATAATATCGCTTTTATCAATGATTGTTGCTTTCATTGCTAAAGTAGCTTGCTTATTGGATTCTCCTATTTTTGAGCTTAGTTAAAAATCTAATGCCTATGTTATTCTTTTGATCGCATCTGTTGTTTGATCATTGAATAACTTCAATTATCACTTATGCTACTTAGTGCCTCATGCAATTTCAATTTGATTTCAATTTGTAATTTCAATCGACATCTATCTTGATATGCACTAAGTTAAAAGGATAATTCATGATACATTTATGCAACTTATGATCCATTTGATATATGCTAACAAGAACTTGAAAAGATTACTAGTTGTAGAACTCTCTCTTGTGCAAAATATTTCCATATATTGTCATTAAGAATTGGTCTTAAGCATCTAAGACTAAGGACAAGCACAATGAAGAGAGCGTCCCTATGTAAAGGTACATAAAGGTAAAACTATCTCCTTTCATTTAAACTTGTACCTAAATCTTCCTTTTCTATACATTCTTTGCATATCTTGTATAAAAGGAAGAGAAAGCATGTTCATGTATTATCCCTGCTTCATATCTAGTTTAACTTCTCAAAAATTCATTCATGCTTTAATGCATCCTTGTTGAAACTAGATGAAGTGATTTAACTGTCAAAGAGCTTAAAGCTTAACCTTGTAACGAGGATAAGCTGCCTTTATTCCAAAGGTGGATGGTCCTTAAGCCTCTTTGAAATCCTTAAGGGAAAATGCTTGAAATGTTTACAACATGTTTTCATAAGTGCATCAACTGACCTGAGCATCACACTTATAATATTACACAATGCACTTCACATTCCGTATAATATAGATATGTTCTCATTAACCTAATTATGTGCAATTGGCATTTAAGGCCAAAATATATGTTCCTCTCCATGCACATATTTAGGGGGAGCAATCTATATTGTATAGAATTGTTTAATCTTAATTGACATATCCTTTTTAATCATGTCTCTTTCCTTTGGTACATTTGCATATTTCTTATCTTCATTGTGTGCCAAGGCTAAGACTAATATGTTTTCATGAGCATCTCATGTATTAAGTCTTAGATTGAAAGGGAAATAGAGTATTCGGCAAAGACATCGCTTCCACTCAACTCCATTGGTATCATCCACTCTTTGCCGGTATCCCGCCGTCTCTCCGTATTTGGTATAATCTTCACTCATGTTTTATTTGCCATAGGAGAGAAAGTAGTTATTCGAGGGCTTATATTTCACTCAAAGTATCCGTTTTTGGTGATTCATGCCAAAGGGGGAGAAAGTTTTAGGCCCAAAGCAAAATGACCGCACCACCACCTCCTAATTTCAAATTGGTAAAACTAATGATTTTCAATTGGTAAATTTCAAATTGGTATCTTATTACGTTCAAAAGGGGGAGAAAGTAGTATTTTCAAAATTGATATCTTAAAACCCTCTTGAACACTAAGAGGAGGATTTCATTAAGGGGGAGTTTTGTTTAGTCAAAGGAAAAGCATTTGAAACAGGGGGAGAAAATTTCAAATCTTGAAAATGCTTCTCAAAATCTTATTTATTTATCCTTTGACTATTTTGCAAAACATTTTGAAAAGAATTTCCAAAAGAGTTTGCAAAAACAAAACAATTGGTGCAAGCATGGTCTAAAACATTAAATGTAAATTGGTCTAATTTCAAAGTAACCTTTGCACTTACCTTATGCAAACTAGTTCAATTCTGCACTTATTTATTTGCTTTGGTTTGTGTTGGCATCAATCACCAAAAAGGGGGAGATTGAAAGGGAAATAGGCTCAAACCTTTTCCTAAATAATTTTGGTGGTTGAATTGCCCAACACAAATAATTGGACTAACTAGTTTGCTCTAGATTATATGCTCTACAGGTGCCAAAGGTTCATCTACAACTATACTAAATCGACTGTCCGGAATACCGTAGATTATTCCGGACAGGAGAAGCTTTTTGGAAAATCAGGCCAAGCGCGGACCGTCCGGGTCTTTGCGGCAGACCGTCCGCGACACCTAAATAAACCTCGGACAGAACCAATGCAAGAACATGTGTCTCTACTGCGGACCGTCCGATGGAAGAGCAAGCACCGTCCGAGACCACGCGCGGACCGTCCGGGCCCTTGCGGCGGACCGTCCGCGTCACCGCTTTGACTTCGACCAGGAACTATAAATCAGGGACAGTCCGAGTAAACCACGGACCGTCCAGCTACAACGCGCGGACCGTCCGGCTATAATTTGCGGACAGTCCGCAGGTGAAGACCTGGTTCAGCCCGAAGGTGACAAGTTGAGCAAAAGGAATTATATAGCTGGCGCGGACCGTCCGGACTAAGGGCGGACCGTCCGCGTGGTGTCACCGAGGCAGATAGCCGTTGATCTAACCGTTGATCTGTCAGAAGTATCCGTTGAAGATGTCAGAATCGACCGTTGGAGGGTCGCGGACCGTCCGGGCCCTAGCCGCGGACCGTCCGCCAGTGCAATTTCTGGCAGATGCGCCCCAACGGCTATATGGGTGGTTGAGGGCTATAAATACCACCCCAACCGGCCACTTCAAGGTGAGGGAGCCCAAGCAACATTCCAAGTCACATAGTTGACATACTCAAGCCCTCCCAACCACCTATATTCATTGATCCATCCTATACACAAGATTTAGTCCACTACAACCAACACAAGTGCCACAAAAGAGAGAGCAAGCAATTGAGAGCTACTCAATTGAGTTTAGCCCTAGCGCCTTGTGAGATTCATTGAGAGATAGTGTGTGCTACATCTTTGTGTTCATTTGCGCGTGGAGTTTTTGACTCCCATTCGAACTTCCTCCAAAGTGTTGGAGGCTTGTAAAAGCTAGCAAGAGACACCAAAGATTGTGGTGGTCCTTGTGGGATCGAGAGTGATCTTTGAGAAGAAGAAGAGCTCGCCGATCCTTGTGTGATCGGGAGAGAGGGAAAGGGTTGAAAAAGACCCGTCCTTAAGTGGACTCCTCAACGGGGACTAGGCCTTCGAGGGCCGAACCTCGGTAAAACAAATCACCCGTGTTCATTGTGCTTTTGCTCGTGATTTGTTTGCTTTCCCTTACTCTAAGTTCTCTTGCACTATTCTTTACTCATATCATTTGGTGTTGCTTCAAGTTAAACTCTCATTTAAGTGAAGCAACGCTCCGCAAGAAAGAACTTGAGTTAGTGCTCTTTTCATCTAAGCTTTCTTGCTTTATTATCATAGACTTATTAGTTGTATTGATTTATCACTTCCGCATTATTTGAAAGCTATACTCTTTACTAGCAAGAACTTAGTTTTTATACTCCGATAATTGTTCATCTTGTTCTAACCACTAATCAAGGGATCTAGTTGGGGGATAAAGTTTTAATTTTCAGGTTCCGCCTATTCACCCCCCCCTCTAGGCGACTTTCACTCTGCCAACCTAAAAACAAAGCACAAAACAGAGAAAGGTTTTGCGAGTCAGTTCAGCACTTATTTTCTTCTGAATAGAGAACTATGGAGAATGACATCAGCTTACATTGTAACTAATTCAGGCTTTTGCAAATGCTCTTGTGCACATTCATCCAAGCCACCCAGGGCACTTGGACTGTGCTAATTCCATAATGGAGAAGGATAAGATCATTGAGATAACATGACTCTAGAACTTGGCCAAGTCATTATCTGGACAACATTCTGGTGAGTTTTTAGTGCGATGGATTGCTTAAATTACATGTAGGGAAACTGAGTTTGCTTTAAGTTCTCAACTAAAATAAGTGATTAAATGTGTCTGTTCCTTTGCGCAAAAAATAAAACTGTATTAAATAAAAACAGAATAGATAGCATTCAAAATAACTGAGGATCCGGGCAGTCTGTTCCTTTGCGCAAAAAAACATGGTTGTTTGTTCCTTGCCGTAAATTGCAGAACTGTATTAAATAACTGATTCAATAAATCACACTGAAGTAAAATCACTCAATGAACAGAAGAGGCATGTTCCATAACTGAATTCTTTAAGTGATTTTAGCATGTGTTCCATCGATCAAAAGTAGGAATTCTGAAACTTTGCATGAATTACACAAATGTACCGGCTATATATTTTGGATTGATGAACAGCAAGCACAGTGAATTAACATCGAAGAGGAATAAACCCTAAATCCTAAAATCACTCAATGAATTCTACATAAACCAATTTGCAAAATCAACTTGGATGGATGAAAAGCAAGCACAGTGAACTAACATCGAAGAGGAATAAACCCTAAATCCTAAAATCACCCAACTTAATAGATCTGAACAGACTGCCCGAATTCTCAATTGTTTTCAATTAACATCAAAGGAACAAACTGCCCGAATCCTCAGGTGCACAAGGAAAGAACTGAGCGAAGCACTTACCAAAAATCAATAATAATTTGTCTTAGTCTTGTTTCTATCCAAATAAACAATGGGTTCCTCTCAAAATCTTGTTTGTAATGTGCTGGTTCAATAAAATTTACTTCAAGTACACCTAAATTTTGACACTTGTCATCACAGGAAGAGATAACATGAATAACAATAGTTGCAATACTAAACATATGAAACTCACCAACCACACTTCTCCCTCTGCTAGATCCTTCTTGAAGGACCTTCCAGAAAGGCTGTAAAAAGGGAAATAGTAGAAACTCAGTTGCAACAAAAAAAGATATTATATTTGAATCTCTAGAACTGCATTCACAAAAAAGGACCCAAAAAGCATTTAAGATGATTGGCTCAGCTCAGAAACATATAATTAGAAAAATATCAGATTAATGAGCATTTAGATAATTCTCACTATGCAAGCAGGAGTTCGGTATCCTACAACTCTTACCTTCAGAGGTTAGTTAATAGATGTTTGGGTTGCCAATCTCCCAACTTATAGTGATGCCCTTTTATACACAGGCACACAGCTCAATCAGAACGTGTGCTGCTCTGCTCTGTTATGATACTACTATATCATGAGTAGTGGATGTCCAAGAAAAAAGTTATGAAAACCAAATTATGCTTCCTAACAAACTCTGGCCAGAAAGTATCCTTGTCGTGCCTCTTGCCCCTTGTATTTCAAGCATTCCGTTTCCTGAAACTCAGGCCTAACATAAGATTTTCATCTATAGGGCATGATCCATTCCATTCAAATAGTGTCCATGCTGAAGTTAAACACAGCCAAATCCTAAACTATTGGCCTCTCATCTTTAACCTTTTTCTTCGTGAGATGGTAATGACTATTATTCATACGGACAGTCACTTTGACAAAACTGCAAGTAGACATAGCGTTAATAGCCAACCAATGATCGAGTGGGTTCTCTGAAACCTTTTTTAGTCATTATGTGCTGCTTCACAGTTCACCGCAGTTGAACAGGAAATTGTACAGAAAGCAAAAGGAAAAGCATGATTAACCAAAATAAAAATAAAACATCTTGTTGGGTAGCTACTGCATGGAAATCTGTTCAGTCCTGTCATCTTGTGTTAGCATCTTGTGTTAGCTTACTGTAGCACAGTTTGTTTAACAGTCCAGTTTTCAGATGAAGCCTTTGTGTGTTCAGAAGCGTTACCAAAATTGAAGCATTTGTTCCTTTACGTAAATTGCAGAACTTTGTTAAGTGCTTGAAAATGGATCGTCACAAACTTGTTCTTGGTTTACATGCACAATTTTAACAGTTAATACCATTGTTCAGTTAGTAGGAAGAGACAAACTTTACATGAATTACACAAGGCCATAGCCTCTTGTTCAGTTACACAAGGTATTAATTGTGCTCTAGTCAAGGTATCACTTCAAAGAATGATCAAACCTTAGCTGTAAGAAAAATAAAAACAGAATAGATAGCATTTATGGAGCGAGAGCTGTGGATCCAAGGTGCGCGTGATTACGGCGGGCGGATTATGGAGCGAGAGCTGTGGATCTAAGGCGCGCGTGATTAGGGCAGGGTGGCTGTGAGCAAAGTGGGCTAAACCGAGGCGCGGGAGCATAGTGAGCAGAGCCGAGGCGCGAGATTAAGGCAGGGCGACTGTGAGTACAGTGGGCAGAACCGAGGCGCGGGAGCACAGTGAGCAGAGCCGAGGCGCGGGATTAGGGTAGGGCGGGCAGAACCGTGCACCGTGGACGCCTACACTCTGCTCTTAAGAAGTAGTAGAGATTAAGATCATCTTACCCACTGCGAGGAGTTTGTGTAGTTCTTCCCTTAGCGAAGTCAAGTCTTACTTCACGACCCTGCAGCTCCTTTGATTGCTTCTCTTTATATGCCTGATAGAAAACAATCCATGAGACATCTTGCTTAATTGAGTATTTACAATTGTTGTAAGATTGCCATCAAATTCTAAGCCAAATTAATTTGCAAGGAGTTTGTGTACTTCTTCCCTTAGCGAAGTCAAGTCTTACTTCACGACCCTGCAGCTTCTTTGATTGCTTCTCTTTATATGCCTGATAGAAAACAATCCATGAGACATCTTGCTTAATTGAGTATTTACAACTGTTGTAAGATTGCCATCAAATTCTAAGCCAAATTAATTTGCAAGGAGTTTGTGTACTTCTTCCCTTAGCGAAGTCAAGTCTTACTTCACGACCCTGCAGCTTCTTTGATTGCTTCTCTTTATATGCCTGATAGAAAACAATCCATGAGACATCTTGCTTAATTGAGTATTTACAACTGTTGTAAGATTGCCATCAAATTCTAAGCCAAATTAATTTGCACGCCATTTGTACTGCTCTCATCCTGCACCAATGAAACCCCACTTCCATCCCAACCTAACTAATGTCCCTTTAAAGCTCACCCAAATATCCAGGTTGGTAGAAACTGGATACTGATAAACAAGCCGAAATAAAAAATGACCTTGGCAAGTGGAGCAAGGCAGTTGGTGGTGCAATTTGCATTAGAAACAACATTCATCTTTGGATCATAGATATTCTCATTAACTCCAACTACAAACATTGGAGCATCTGCATATGTTACCACTTTTGTAGCACCACTCTGTAAACAAACAACAAAAACATCAACATGTTTTCGATACGAAAAGATATGCAGTTAGTTAATTAGATAACATTGTTACAAATTAGTCTGGTACACACAAACCTTTAAGTGTGTTAATGCTTTATCAGTCATTGTAAAGACATCAGAAGATTCAACAACATATTCAGCCCCAAAGTGAATTGATATACTGCAAGAGCAAACAGAGACAAGAAGGCAGTTAAAATTAGTTCCCACAACCACGCAAAGCTCGATAAAAATGAGGTAATGAAACCTACTGCGAAAGCTTGGGCATCATCCTTAGTTCCACGATCAATAGATGCATGTCGTGGTTGTGAAGTTGATGTCAGTCATGTTCTTCACTTTCTCTTTTCCTTATAAAAAGAATATAAAAAAGAAATCTCAATCACATTCTGTTCTAGGTCTCACTCTGACTATACTCTATATAGAAGGGGGCATCTATTGACTGTAAATAAATGGTAAGAAGGGCATCTTTGGTGCTACATTCCTAGTACTTACTGTTCATAAAACTTGTGCGTGAGGATGTCCTTGCTGTTCATCAAACTTCAGAGTACTTCAGATGCTGTCCTTGATCTTCCTGGTGAGCTAGATGACCTGCTTGTGCGTGAGGAGGTCCTTGCTGAAGATGCTACGGAGGTGGACGCAGTTCAAGAACAGAAAGAAAGAAAAAAACTACCCAAGTTTTGCCACCACAAAGACCCAAAGTTATTGGGGAAAAAAATACTTCCAGGGGAAGAATCAGAACCCTACTCCCTACCCTCAAAAACAGCTCGAATATTGTACCATCTTGCTACACAAAGGCACAGAAACGAGGTCAGTGCAGAACGGAAGCAACCTTCATTAGTGCGAACGGAGCATCAGACAATGGTTAAAGAATTGGCAAAGAAAAAAAAGAAAGGGCAAAGGAGGGCAGTGAAAAGAAGCCCCCAACTAACGCAATAAAGACGAGAGAACGCCCATGGACCAATCACCCCAGGCCTAAGATCGCCTCCCCAAAAGAAGAGCACGGGCAGAAATCCACACCTGCAGTAATAGCCAGAGGAAATCACAACGCTCGCAACATTTCATGAACTGGATGCTGCTTGTGGAGACCGGAGACGAGCTCCAATGAGGATGATAATAATAATGGGAAGAAATGAACAATCTTTAGGACGAACGAGTTCTAAATCCTACTAAGGCAGGGGCGCCATCTGCTGCTGCCAACGAGGACGGTACGAATATGGACGCAAGGAAAGGAAAGCAGAAATCAAGGCATTTTCCTACAACACAGTGGGGTTCACCGGGCGATATCTGTGGGGGCGAAATGGGGTCCAGAACAGAAACTACCAAAAAAGAAGAAGGACGAACTCGTCGCATTTCTCCTTCCCAAAGAACAAGAAGCGCAACGGGAAGGAAAGGAAAATCCTGACGCATTCCCCCATCTCCCCTGAAGAAGAGCAGTGGGCAGAACCAGAACCAAATCCATGGCCAAACTTGTGCAGCAGAACGAAGGGCCAATGCAGAGATCGGCGGCCGGCCCTGGTCAAGGGCCACGAGAACGGCTAACAGTAACGAGACGCGCGCACGCACACAGAGGAACGATAATCTAAACGGAAAGAGGTGGCGGCTCTTCGTCCCCCGGCGGCCCGGCCTAGGATGCAGGACGAGGATTGCCGTTGCGTGAGTGACTCCCACACGAATCGAAGAAGAGACGGACTTATGATGCAGGGCGGAGGAGGGGAGGGTCTTGGCCAGCTGCAACCCCGAGACAGAGAGAGATCCAGCTCCGGCTGCTCCTTCCTCACCCCTCACGCTCACATAAAGAGGTGGGGGTAGGGGGGAGTCCACTGACCTGGGGGAGGAGGTCATGAGGAGAGCGGTTGCTTGCCGTGCCCTGCAACTCAGGCTTCGATGGCGGGGTGGCTGGCGCTAGACGTCGCCGCGGAGGCAGAGGCGAACGAGAATGAGGCCACGACGGAGGATGCGAATGCGCAGAGGTGGGGATGGGAGGCAGGCGGCGGCTTGCACAGAGGGGTGGGGGCGGGAGGCAGGGCGCTAACAGGGGGGCGGCGACGCACGCCGAGCGTGTGCAGCGGTGGTTAGGTCAGATGCGAGGCCGCACGCTGGGCGCCACTGGGCTACGATGGGCCTCTGGTCTACACGTAAATCACTGGGCCGCACAAACCACAGACACAGGCGCGCTGGTATGGCATTTGTTTGATTAGTACCACATCGACCATTCAGAATGACGGAACATGGCTTATAAGCGCAGTTGTGTATCATATGTTGCTCACTAAGAGAGATGGAATGCGACTTATAAACCTATGAGTACTGTTCATTTTGTTGCGCAACCGGCCGTGTTAGAATTTTGTTGTACGGGCGTGCGGCTGGTGGCAGAACGGCAGAACATGATTGGTGGCAGAACATGTCAGAGGCAGACTACTATTGCTTACTTAATAAGTAGTAGAGATTATGGTTTAAAAATACCATTATCTATTTACTTGATTTTTAATAAAAATAAAAACCACCTTAAAACCCATTTCAAGCCCCTGTGGAGAGGTAGTTTAAACAACCAAGAGCTGACGGAGGTACTTCCTTGTTCTACATGAAGATGTTTTGGTTTTTTAAGGAACAATTGGATCTATACCATTAAAAGATCCAAACTTTAGATATATATCATGGACCCCACATGTCATTGACTCATGTGGACTCACATGTAAGTGAGATAGTAATGGTATGGATCCAAAGTGGTGATCTTTTAATGGTATGGATCCAAATTTCCCTTTTTTAAAATATATTGCTTTTGTTGCATATCTAGATATAGTGCGAGTATATAATACTAATAAATCTTACAATTTAGAAGGAAAGGATTAACTTGTTTAATTTATATTTGTAAACTTTAAAATCATGACATTAACTCAGGAAGTACCTGATACACGCCCTCCCCCCCTCCCCAAAAAAACGGCCTGGCAAAATGGCCGAAAGCGGCCGGTCCACTTTGTGCGGGCTGGTCCATCCATCAGATGCAAATGCAATGCCGTCCGTCCGTTGCGCCAGCCCAGCCCATCCCCCCCTTTTTTTGTAGCCTTCTTCAGTCAGTAACGAAGAGTCTGACTCCGTCATCGCCGTCCTCTTCTTTGCCCGTCGGCCGGCGCCGCCGCAGAAACCAGCCACCCGAGTGAGCTCTTCCAGTCGTACTTGTATTAATCGGCCCACTGTCCGGCTACTGGTATTAGGTTCGTGTTGACTGGAGATTCAGAATTCATTTTTGTTTGTTGGTAAGGAACCCTAACTTCCTTGTTCCCGAGGAGCAATCACATCCGATTTTCCGCTCCTCCATCAGTGGCGTAGGTGCTAGTCCAATCGAGCGTCCGTTTTATTTTCTGGGTTCAGTGACAGCTGGTGATCCATCTCGTGCTCAAGGATCGGTCTCGAACTCTCAATTGTCCCTAGAGGGCTTGGGTTCCGTGTTGAGGGCGTTCAAATTACTACCAAAAAATTGGGAGTTCAAGACACCCTGATGCCATCAGCACCTGGGGAGAAGGATCCACAAGTTATACCGAGGCCTGCGACGGGGCCTCCTCTGGTGCAGACTCTCACGCCTGTCAATGCAACAGGAAGTCCTGCCATAGACCCGAGGCTGGCGCAGCCGTCTTGGCCTGGCCATGTAGTACTCCTGCGCCCTTGTGCAGCTTGGCCTCCTCATTTGCCAGTCCCGTTGCTGCTTCCGCACCAAAATGTGGTTCGCTCTCTGACCCGATTCCAACTCCTTTCTGTTAATGAGGAACAATGCCTACTGTTCTTATTCTGTTTATTGATGGGCAGGATGCTCTGGAGGATGTGGCTGCAGCAGATGTTAACCCTGCGATCGATAGCTGTGACGAGAAGATGTTGCCCAAGGTGAATATGTTGTTCGATGGTGAAAGCGATGCGTATGAGTTCTACAATGCATATGCGGAAAAGGTGGGCTTCTTTGTCCGAAGGTCAACGCTCTGGACGACGTCAAAGAACATAATCACTAGGAGAACTTTTGTGTGCTCGAGAGAGGGGTTTCGGGAGAAGAAGAAGGGAGCAAAGGAAGCAAAGTGCCCACGTCCCGAAACACGAATTGGATGCCCTGCAAGCTTGACCATTAGACTTACTGCTAATGGCAAGTACCGTTTGACAGAGTTTGTGCCGAATCATAACCATCAGCTGGCAACAGCCTCTACAGTTCATATGCTGAAAACAAAGAAAATCAGGCGCAAAGCACGGGCTGCGAGAGAAAACCTGGCAGATGATACCGTGAGTACACCAGAATTTGAGAATGAAGACGAGGCATATGAATTTTACAGCATGTATGCGGGGAAAATTGGGTTCAGCGTGCGCAGGGCTAGCATGACGGTGAATAATGAGAATGTTATAACCAGAAGAATGTTTGTTTGTTCAAAAGAAGGATTCCGTGAGAAGAAAAGAGGAGCAAAAAGAGTAAAGAAACCTCGACCAGAAACACGAACTGGCTGTCCGGCATGTATGGTCATCAGGCTTGGAACTAACGAGAAATATCAAGTCACAGAATTTGTTACCTGCCACAATCACCAGCTTGGAGCTGCAGCAGCTTCTGATCTTGTCATGGCATCTGGGAGTACAGAAAATGATCAAGATGATGGATTTGATCAGGCAGATAGATCACCCGATGATTCTGTTCACAAGCAAAATCTGATTTATGGAAGTACCACTCTGAGTTCCCTAGAAGGTAGAAGTTGCAAAAGATACAAGTATACAAAGACTCCACGCTCAGGTGATGTTGGCGCTACACTAGAATACCTGCAAAAGGTGCAACATGATAACCCTTCATTCTTCTATGCTGTAAAATCTGATGATGATGGGAACTTCACAAATTTTTTCTGGGCAGATTCAAAATCTATTGTGGACTTTTTCCATTTTGGTGACGTAGTCTGTTTTGATTCAGGATATGCATTGCAAGGCTATGATAGGCCATTGGCTTTGTTTACAGGTGTGAATCATCATAAGCAGACAGTTATCTTTGGTGCTGCAATTATATATGATGAAAGTAAAGAAGCTTTCCAATGGTTATTAGATACTTTCAAGATGGCAATGAACGGAACACATCCCAAGACATTGTTAACTGATAGATCTGTTGCCTTAAGTGAAGCTGTTGCAGCCACGTTGCCTGCTACAGCCCATCGTTATTGTGTGTGGCAAATTTATCAAAATGCTCTGCAGCAGCTGAGTCAAGCTTTCCATGGTTCAAAAACTCTAGAATGCAACTTCAAGAGATGCCTATTTGATTGTGAGGATGAGGATGAGTTTGTGACAGCATGGAAGGAAATGTTGGAAAAGTATGACCTAGAAGATAATCAATGGCTAGCAGATTTGTTCTCAATAAAGGAGAAATGGGCACTGGCATATGGCCGCGATGCATTTTATGCTGATATGAAAAGCGTCCAGCAAAAGGAAAGTTTGACAAGTGAGCTGAAGAAACATCTATCATTGGAATGTGACCTTTTGAACTTCTTTGAGCAGTTTGAAAGACTGTTATGTGATCGTCGGTCTGCAGAGATGGAGGCTGATGTGAATGCTAATCAGAGTACAAAGAAGCCACCTTCTATGCGAATGTTAAGGCAAGCTGCCAATGCATATACACCTTCTGCCTTTAAAATGTTTGAGAGGGAATTTGAATTGTACATGGATTGCATGCTCTACATCTGTGGTGAGATGAGCACAATTTTCGAGTATAGAATAAGTGTTGAGGACAAGTCAAGAGATCACTTCGTTAAATTTGATTCACTCAATTCCATGATGAATTGTACTTGTAAGACGTTTGAATTTATTGGCATCCCATGTCGCCATATGCTGAAGGTACTTGACATGAGGAATATCAAGGACCTTCCTGCCCAGTACATCATGAAAAGGTGGAGGAAGGATGCCAAATCAGGATCCTCAAATGGTGGTTGTGCTTTCTTGTTTGATGGTGACCCTGACTTTTCTCACATAAAACGTTATAATTTTTTGTGTCGTATGTTCAGTGTAGCAGCGGCTAGAGCTGCAACTTCTGATGAATCATTTGCATATATGGAAAACCAGTCAAACATACTGATGGATCAAATAGAGCAAGTTATTCAAACCAGGCCCCCTGACATAGCTGATCTTATTGGTGCTAATTGTGATCGAACACAAAATCCAGTTGACAATATTGTCGCTGAAGGCATTCAAAGTCATACTAATTTTCTTAGTGGCTCCACTGATGGTATGTGTTGAAGTATTGGTTTTCTTTCCATATAAATACTTGTTGCCACCCAATAAATGCATTATGTGCATTGCAGGCTCTCTAACATTTCCATTCACATTGGGTGCTGGCACATTGGATTACCGCTGACTGGTACCTACTGTTAGGATGGTACTGCAGTACAGAACAAAGTATTTCTGTCTCGCCATGAACAACAATATGTGTCATTTTTAATGTTTTACAATAAAACCATGGCTGCATCATTTACTCATTACTCACCTGTCCTTTTGGTACAAGCTATTTAGTTTTTTTTATTTGCTGACCAAGTCTTTTTAGGCATGCAAAATGACATAATGGATGTTCTACTAATGTGTTGGTAGCTTCACATTGGCTGCAGAGCTGCAAATAACAATGGTACACCTACTGCACTGGTAGTTGGCAGGTAGATTTTACATTTGCTGGAGATCCATTTGGTTGTCCTTAGGAAGTAATCTCAAAAATAACTTATGCACAACAGCTCACCTCCATGCGAAACTACCCAACATTTCAGGCCTGATATTGTCTGCCTTAACTTCTCACCCAAAGAAAGGAAGGATTTTTTCCCCTTCGCCAGCACTCATTGTATGTACTTGATGGGAAATGATGTTTCATGAGGTAGCACCCGAAATATCACCTGGTTTTCCAGCCTGGTGATTGTGCACAGGGTGCTCCCGGTAATGAGGGACTCCGCCTGCTGTGTTGCCAGTTTACAAGGTGATGATGCTGAACTTAACCAACGCGAGCCCATCTGATTTTTAACCAGTGCTGTACGCCTGTAGCGTAATGCTGTTGCGATAGCCTTGTCATGACAGTTGTGCAATGTACAGATTTTTTAACCCATTACGTAAATATATTGACATGTGATCACTGGTTTCAAATTGCCAGCTGTGCAATGTATTATGCTAGGGAGTACATATTAACAGCTACGTAGTATTTATTTAGAAAAAAATTAGAACGGCTTACAATTTGGAATTGAGGAAGAATGTGAGAATGGAACATGAATAAGAATGAGGACGTGAGGCAATCTATAAACTTGCTATGCAGGCAGTAGTTTTCAATACTCTGCAGTTTAGAATAAAATTGTTTGTAAAATTTATGTTCCAAATCCACTAGGCACCCAATTGTACTCTACAGTATAAATTTGATTCTCATCCTTTTAAAAAAAAAATCTGTTATAAAACTCCAACATAGTTTGTTTCAAGCCTGTTTGGATTCATGTTCCTTATTTTTTCCCTGTCAAACTGAACTGATTTATATTCCTTTCTATGAAATTGAACTGTTTCCTGTACGTTTTCTATCGAATTTCCAAACGGGCCCAAGAATCCTTGCGGGATAGCCGAATATCATATTTCTTATGGGTACCTGTTTTAAGAAATGTTCCAACAAATCTGTTCAAAACTTTTTAAGACAATTAAGATCTCGTTTGATGCAACTTAGTTTCATTAGTGAAATTGTTTTCCGGTTTTAGCTTTACAAGCGACTTTTCGGTGAAGCTGAGCTGTTTTTATATAAAACAGGTTCATCCCGGCCCTTTCTTTTCTTCTGTCCCGATTAGAGACGGCAACGGTACTCTGATTTCACGTGGGAAATTCCTTCATTAGATGATGGAGATGAAAAAAAAATTCCCACGGGAATATAAACTAGGAAAATTCTTCCCTCGACGGTTAAACTGGGATGAGACCGAAAATATTCACCATTCCTGTTCCCGCGGGGACCCGTTAAACCTGCACATAACGATGTTTTCATCTACTAGTTAATAAAAAAATATCTTGCCAAAAGATCAATCATTGTATAAATGTGTTCATTTTGTTGCACACATATAATGATTTCTTACATCTTATAATGAGTATAAGTGAAAATATTTTACGTTAATAACAAAGAATATATGTCCTAATTATAATTTAAACGAGGATGCTGATACCTGTCGAGGATTTATCCCCATGAAAGAACATGAATGTAGAAAAAATGACTCCCTCAAGCGTTCCAATGTTCCATACTCCTGATGCCAATGCCTGCTCAGCGCTCTCCCCGCAGTGGCTGCTCCTTGACGGCAGCGTCCCCGACCTTGTGCCCCACCTCCATCGTCAGCGTCCTAGCCCTACACTCTGAAAAAAATAGTTTAGTTTCATATATTACTAGGTAAGTGCCCGTGCGTTGCAACGGGAACATATAATATCACGATAACTTATATATAAAATGTGTATTATATTGTTATGAGAAAAATTTTTATAATCAATTTGTGATCCTGAACATACAAATTTGTAAGTCCTCCAAAAGAGAAGTTTAATAAAATGATTGTTTTAGCTCACACAATTGCTAACTGAACATGTAGTTGATATAAGATCAAAGATATGACATACAAGTAAAACCTGCTTACTTTCACATTAGTAGCTCACTTTCTAGTGTTGGAGGAAACACACACGTAATATTATGTAAAGTTGAGGCAGAAAAGAAGGAACTTCAAAATGGACTGCTACTACATGAACAACTGAGTAACAAAAACATCAAGAGAAGTTGTATAATATTTTGAGATGCTACCCAGGTCGCCCATAAACATTCCCATACAGCAGGAGGTAAAGTTTATTATCAAACGCCCATTGTAAAGACCTACAAAAAATGATTTAGTAGGGGCTTGGACAGTGCAGTACTTAAAAGCTAAGAAATGCCATGGAACTAATTTATATAATATATTCAACTTTCAGCACAAATGTATGGTGCCACACTTGTGAATTGAAAAAAAATCCTAATCATGTTGAATATAAAGTTGCCCATAACAAATGCCTATTGCAGTCATCTTTGAACATAAAAGGAGAATAACAAATGCCTATTGCATTCATCTATGAACCCATCCAATGGCACTCCTATTTCGGCTTCTCACAAGAGTAGAAATATTGTAACGATCTGCAATACTTCCCCTCAAAACAAAAGTAACTTAACACTTCAACAGTTGGTACGATGAATCATATGAAGCTATAAAAGTTGATGTGACAATGCAGAAAGACTGGCTTGGGCAAGAGCACTGAACAACCTCTGGTACATGAGCATGCCTTCAACATTGGTCGCCTTGAATGAATCTACACAAATTCTTAGAACAGTTAAGTATGGGTCAGGTGCACAAAGGCAGAGTCATGTGTTGAATACTACCTTTCATGTTCAGATCCAGGACGTCAAAAATCCACATTCAATATGTGTTAAAAAATAAATAGCCATTGATGCATGCCACCAACAAAAGTTCAATATAATTCCACCAGTTATAAATATATTTTGGTGAAGGACAGACTTTTTAGACATTTCACTGATGCATACTCTTTCGTTTGCACTAATCCTTCCTAGCAACTAAACAATCGAAAGGAGGAAATAGTAAGTAATAAAATTCACCTTGTCGAAAGTGATGATCGCCTTTATATGCTACTCGAGGCACCGATGAAGATTCCTTCAAAAAGTGTTAAAGCAGTAGTAGGAAAGTCCTTATATACATCATTCACACATCGGCGGTACGGATGTGAGGCTTGAATATGGTAGCTCGGGATAACTTCAAATTAGCCCAAAACTCCTCTGATGGTGAACCGCAGAGCTTAAAAATTTTGTGCAATTGTTCCACCTGTATAAGTGAACACAAAAGAACAACCATTATAAATTCATATTGATGTTTAAAAATCTAAAACTACAAGGATATATCGCAAATAAAGTAACCATTTATCATGAAGATAAAAAGGTACAGATAATATTATTTACTTCAAACTGGTATAAGTCCACGGGAAAGTAAAAATAGGCCTATTGTCAAACAACCTTTATGCATGTTAATAAAAAGAATATGTTGTCAGACACACATATTAAAACACTAATGGTCTCTTAGTGCATAAAGCCATAAACTACTTGACATTCTCAGATTCTTAATGGAACATGCCCTACACTATGCCAACTGGCATGTACTGAAAACAACTCAAGAGCATTCATCTCCTAAACCCTTTATGCACCGAATTTGTTCTAACAAATAGTATAATAACAGA
Source organism: Zea mays (assembly GCF_902167145.1). Classification (NCBI taxonomy): domain Eukaryota; kingdom Viridiplantae; phylum Streptophyta; class Magnoliopsida; order Poales; family Poaceae; genus Zea; species Zea mays. Next base: position 166,794,258 of record NC_050102.1, read on the forward strand.
AATGATAGATTTGCAGAAATATTATAGCATTGTTTGGATTATTGCAGACAGAGAATACTGCATTATTCCTATAATGTAACCATCTGCAAGTTTTATCACAACAAAAATAGCCAAACAGTACCTCAGTTCGTCCTGGCATGATAGGCTTCCCTGATAACAACTCAGCAAGAATGCAACCGACACTCCATAGATCAACAGCAGCACCATAGTTAGTAGCACCCAACAAAAGCTCAGGAGGTCGGTACCACAATGTTACTACACGACTTGTCAAATGTTGTTTTTGTTTGGGATTAAAGAATGTAGCTAGACCAAAATCTGCTATTTTAAGAATGCCATTGTTGTCAAGTAGGAGATTTGCACCCTTTATATCCCGATGCAAAACACCACGGTTATGACAATGATCAAGTCCACAAAGTAGTTGTTGCATGTAACACTTGACCTGAAATGACCATCTTTTGAAGTGAGAACTTAAACCTCAATACAAATGGAATGCCAAAGGACAAATTAAGAGGGTAAACCTGAGGTTCTGAGAATTTTAAGCCAGGTGTAGCTGCAAGTCCTGCAAGGTCGTGCTCCATGTATTCAAATACAAGATACAAGCTGCTTGACATGCGTGACGTCACCAAACCTTCAAGTTTGATCAGTGCTTTGTGGGTCCAACAGCACACATGAGTAGGAAAGATTAGTCCTGGCCTTTATGGTAAAAAAACAGCTTTGGTGCAAGTGATAGCTGCTGGCTCCTTGATTCCCACTGTGTTGCTTCCAAGGTCAAACAGTGAAGATATGCAGGAATCACTCTCTTCTATTTATGTGACCACCGATTGACGGGCACATGTCCAAGAACTTAAGACAAAACAATTCAATGGAGATTTAATAGCATAGCAATTTCCCGAGAAAAAACAGTGGAAGTGAACTCAAGCCTACATAGCCATAATCATAATCAAATTAATGTTGAGGATGCAAATCTTACAAGAATTAGCCAGCTGTAAGCAATAGCCTAACTCAGACATGATCAAATATCACCACTATGATAAAAAACAGATGAATCACAATCCTTCAAAGTAGGAACTAACCTTTCCATACATGGCAGTGATGGTAGCTGAAGCCTCCTCAAGATGTGTAAGTTACAAAGCCAAAACCTCTAGACCTCCCAGACTCACGATCAATGATAATCCTAGTTAGACAAATTGAAGCATAACTGGTCAGCAAAAAGTAGAGCCAATGCAAGTGCAGCAATGAATAGGGTACCTTCAACGACATCTCCATATTTGGCAAACTCGACTATGAGACTGTGATCATCAGTTTCATAAGAAAGCCCTAAAATAATATGTACATCTATCAGGAAATTATAAAGGACAGAAAATTTTGACAAAGGAGATACAAATTATAAACAGGCTAGAACCTCCAATAAAGAGCTTGGATGATGACATACATCTGATTGCTTGGTAGACAGACATATTCTAGCTCCACTCGCACGTGTTGATTAATTATATTTATGGGCTCATTTTCATTTTAGTTTTTAACTCATCCCACTTTTATTGACATGTCAATATCTACAACCGAGAAAGTTTCTTATTTGTCCACAATCCCCTCCAACCCCCTGTGATCCCCTTACCACCAAAACAACCCTCAATGTCAAGTTCCAGCTGAAAACCTGAGCAAATATGGACCGACCTCAAAACTTAAAAAATATCATAGAAACTGATGACTCCAAAGTCCAAACAAAAACAGATCGAGGCAAGGCTTGTGTGTTGGCAACCAGTCCAATGCAAGAGACATAACCCGAACTTTAGTCCTGTACTGCTATTGTACATGAACCAGAAACTGATGATTAGGGGCATATCTAGACTCATGTTCTAACAGTTTGGACTTCAGGGAGGACTTGTTAATAGAAGTCATTTCTTTTTTTGCCAGCATACACAGCTCTTTCCCACTACGCGACATCTTCGACCCGCGAGAGCGATGGCGGTAGGACCTCACGCTCTACCAGGTCCCAGTCGTCGAATATGGAACACGACATGCCACCATGCTTCACCAGCTTACCGGTGTACAAGAAGCTCTTGGTTTGAGTTCAGGAGGAGGTTGTCTAGAGTGCTGGGCTGACAAGAACAGAGATTCCATCAGAATCGAAAAATGAAGTCTACATGCAATTTAAGAGCAAAACAGGAATTTTACCATGATGGTTGTGTGCTTGCTTTTCTGACCTGGAAGCAGCAGGCAAGATCAGTTTTTTTTAAAACCCTTTTGACAGCCGATAATATTGGATCACAAATATGCATGCTATGTCAGCAGGTACCTTGAAGCAATGTTCGATTCAAAAGCAGTTCTAAAGGGTTGTCATCAATAGAATGGTCAAAATATATGTGCATGCTCTGCCAAATACCCTAGCGCCGTGCTTGCAAGCTGATATGCTGCACATCATGCATTCTTCAATGATCTTTTATTATAGACCAAAAAAGTTTGGTTCTCCAGATGGAGGTTCACATGACATGTTATGGGAATAATTAGATAGAAGAGAGAACAACATAGATGCAGTACGACACCTTCACAAGCCGCTTAGTGGCGTCATCGACTTCTCCGCACAGGTATGTAACTTATATCAAAAGTAATAGTACATCATATGTATGACATCAGCATATTAAATTTGTAGTGAGATGTGCAAAGGTTATGATATTGTTTTTTCTTCCGGTTCTGCTCCTGCCTTGTTTATTATTTATACACTAAGACAACCTTTAAGGTTTTCTTTTGCTCATGTAATAGCACCCAATCCACATTAGACAAGAAGATGAACATCAATTCTAAAACCTTATTTAGCACCAGGAGATAACTTTGATTTGTATCTACATTACTCCAAGATTCACCTTGACAAACTGTGCTACTGTCAGAATCCTAGCAATCCATGCTATAAGAGAGGAACACTTATATAGAAAACAAGATCAGACTGACCGTACCTTTGCAGATAACATGTCATTGCGCTTGGTAGCCACCCTTATGTCTTTCTCCACATTCTTCATCTCCCTCTGCACATCTGCAAAGATAAAGAGAAAGAAGAACAATCCACTCCAAAAATTAACAAGAAAAATAGTGAAAACAACAACAGTGAAAACAACATGAATAACTGAGTTCAATTATTTTGTTAACCAATAGTTCAAAGAAATCTAGTGTTCTGATATACAATGATGTACAAAGTATGAAGCTTTAAAAATTGTGAAGGTTCTTATGCCTCTATATCAAGGAATGTTTAATCTGCTAGATAAATAACTATGGAATCAAAACATACCTTTACAAAAGGAGCAATAGCAACAGTATCAACTTCATCATTGTGGCTGACTCCTGAGTTACAAGAGGGAACTTTCTGTCAATAAGAAGCCAACAGTGACAAATGATTTAACAAACCTGAAAACAACTACAATTGTTGAATACCCAGATTGGTTTAGGAGCCAGGTCCTCCGCAAGCTTTGATGTAGATTTCAGAGTTAATTGTTGTCAGTGAGGACACCAACAGGGAAGGAAAGCTCGAACAGAAGCAGTATAAAGTGGCACCTGAAGAAATTCATAGTATCCAAGGCCATCATCAGTCCAGTAATGCCAAACACCCCCAAAGTGTCCAGGTCTCTCTTCCCATGGACCAATAGATTCTCTCCACCTAAAGGCATTTCTTAACCAGTCACCTTCTACAAAGCAGCCTCCTACAATAGCATCATGCAATCTAGTCCATTATCCTTAAATGTATTAATATATTGCAATATATCATATACATCTTAGCATTGGGGACCTGATTCTAAATAAGAAAACACGGAGCATACCAGGAAATCTCAAGAATCGTGGTTTTAAATCCAAAATCATGGATATAAGTTCTGTGCGAAAGCCATGTCCCTGTGTGTATGCAGAGAAGCATTTTTGTTAAATACTCAGGTTAACCCTTGCACGACAAGCACTGAGTAAACTAAACAGAAGAATCAACATATAAATTCAGCAAAAGAGGGTACTGATCAGAAATACCCATCGGTGATTATATCTTCAAACAAGCCAAAGCAGTGAGCAGGATCCACACTATTCCTTCTCTTAAAATGTTGCTGCCAAGTCGCTGCCACTTGCACATGATCGAATTACCCAGCCCAAGGACTGGAGCTTCTTACACAAAGATTCTTTTTTAATCAATATTTATTATCAATATTTCATACATGTGTTTTATTGTTCTTATTTGTGTATTCCACCATCAAAATCAAGAACAATTAATGTAATATACCTTGTATGTGTCTTCAGGCATGAGTGATACTTGATCAAACCAGACAACTCCTTTCTTGTTAGTTGTTATTTGAAGCCTTGAGGTTCTATTGGTTCCTTTAGCAACCAACTTTTGCTCCACTTTTATCCAGTTTGATTCACCGGAAACTCTGCAGCAGTGCAATCCTTTCAGATATTGTGAGAAACCAAATATTGTTGACAACATGGGTCTATGGCGACCGATCAGAATGTTTTTGACAAATATTATATATATAGAATGATTAGCAAATACATTATACAGTTAGAGATGAACATCTAATTAAGTAATCCTTCTTTAACCTGTATACCCCTTTAAGCCTTGTTTGGATATGTATACCCCTTTAAGCCTTGTTTGGATATTCTCATATTCACCTCAATCCACATGTATTAAAGTGAATTGGGGTGTAATTTAGTTTATAAGTTACACCTCAATCCATATCAATACACATGGATTGAGGTGAATACGAGAGCATCCAAACAAGGCCTGAATTTGCTACCTCAATTCCTTCGGAATTAGCCTTCCAAACTGGTGCTCTTCTTGTTGATGCGCCATGCATCAAGGCAGCATGGCAAACATGGGCAAGTCGCCGCACCACGGGATTGTGCTCCCTGGCCCACAGTTGTTGTTTCTCGATGTGGCATTGTCATCGTCGTCGCTGATGTTGACGACATTCCAGTTGCTGGTGTATCATGCCATGTTAGAATGCGCTGTCGGGGAAGGGAGCACGTAGTAGGAGTTGTCCATGAACCACAAAGGCACGAATAGAGTGAGCTAAGAAATTAAAATATTGACACGAACCAATCAAATTCTCCTATCTAGATGCTTAGCTTCCTAATTTGTCATGTAAAGCAGTAGAACAAAAGTATAAGTTTACAACCATGCAATGGTTAACAAAGAGGATAATCAATGCAATCGGATTAAAAAATTGATACCACCTTTCAGCGTGAATGGCAGCTGCAGGTAGTCAAAGGCTTCAAGAGTCAGCTCTACATTTTCGAGCAATATTTCTTCTGCAAATCAGGGGCACCAAAAACATAGTCACAATCAGATACACAACAAAGTGAATTAAGCATTGCACTATAACCAAAAATCTATCGGATGCACTAATTATGTAATATAAATATAAAGGAAGATATTTTCTTGTATATATATTTAGTTAAAATTATAAAGAAAGATATTCAAAACACGTAATGAAACAAATACATACACTAAGCTAGTAAGCTACCGCAATTCATGCCTAGCAAAATAAAAACTGGAATCCATGCTAAAATCCAAGCAACCAGAGGACTCAACGCGAGATCTCTCTGCATAATTGCAGCAAAATCGAAATCACACAGGCGGAGAAAAAACAAGCAAAAACGCTACAAAATTTTCTAGCCCAAAAAACTGAGATTCCTTGGCAGGCAGCATTGCTCCCAAACCCAACCCCGAGCGGAGCAAAACTTCCCCGGAGCGAGCAGTAAAGGTCACAACATTGCGGCGAACCGAGCGGGAGCAGGCATGGGGAAGGGAGGGCGGCGACCCAGATCTGGGGCCAGGCAGATCTACACCTCAGGAGACCTTGGTGGCCTTGTCCTTGATGATGGTGACCTCGTCAACGGTGGCGACCTCGTAGAACAAGGCGAGTAGGTTGGCCTCGGTCACGTGCTTGGGCACGTCGCCATGGTCGAGGCACGCGCAACGACGCACCGAGGGAGGCGAGGTGGCATCCAGCAGCAGGCTGAGGTGAACGACGGGGTCACGTGCTTGGCAGCTGCTGGATGCCATTTTTTTGAGATGTTACCTGCCAACCAAAATCAGATGAAGATAGATCAGCAAGGTAAAATTAAATAACATTACTGTGAAAGCACAAAACCTAGAACAATATCCAAACTTCAGTTGACACTATTATTCTAGAAATTACCTCAAAACTATCAGCAAAGTTATCCCGTTGAAGTTGTTCCAGTGAGAAAACAAAAGCCCTTGTAGATCTTTTATAGCAATATAGCAAAGATGTCTTTGCACAGAGCTTGGAATCAACAGGTATGTTCTCCCGAAAGAGCGCCCTTCTCTTTTCAGTAATTTCAGCATTCTCTGTGTTATGTGTATCTGATTTTGAAAAATCTAGTTTCAGTTCTTCTCTAAATTTCAGAGCAGAAGCTCCCCACAGATGATCAACTTCAGTAATGGTTTGGCACACGGGTGACTCTATCTCATTCATAAGGTGAAATATCTCCAAATCTGTTTCACTAAGGGCTGCACCATAAACAGACAAAAGCAAGAAAACTAATTATCTTGATCCACTCAATTGGCTATTATTCTGTTGTCTGCTCTTAATATCATACAATACCCTTAGTAATATGATGGTTTCAACTCTTCTCTTTTCTGCAATAGAAATATCTGCCTTATTTTCTTCCATGAAAGAAAAATCAACTAATTTCAAAATATTTGGAGCTGGCTGTAGCATCCCCTGTGGTGTTACAAGCAGATGGATACTCAGAAACTTCATTGCATGTTATTGTCGATACAAAATTGGAGTGACCCAGTATAAGTTCAAGAATTTCATCAGCTGAGAACTTTCCTTGTGATAGCACAACAAGAATACATCGAATTGCTTTTATTGCGACAGGATCATTGAATCTATACAAGAGGGATGATCTGATGAATTGAGCAAGGAAAGGTATTAATTTCAGCTGATTTAGATAGCTTTGAATCTCTGAAGACAGTTCAATGAAATTCTAGAGAAATACATATTCCAGAAAACAGATGACCTTTCGTTCCTTGGTAGAGAGTGATAAGATATTGTCACTCGATGGGAAATTCATGAGTATTTTATCCATAGTTCTGACCAGTATGCTAATAAAATTTAGCTTTGCTTTGTGCACCCTCTTGGACTCCCTCTCCGAAGCTACTTCATTGGACAATGATTTCCTAGGAGATAATAATAGCCTAATTAGTGATACCTTCGCGAACAATTCATCAGTAAACTTCATAATGCCATTGCATGAAGTGGGATTAATATCACTAACATCAGAATCAAATAGCTCAGATGACTCTGGAATAATTGAACTAACTATAAAGTCGCTAAAAACTTCCTCAAAAATGTTCCTGGTAACAAAGTTTTTCCAAGTTGAAAACCCTTTATCGCATAATAGTAGTTCAGAATAAAAATTGGAACTGCTTCAAGGAATTCAGCACATTGCCTAGTAGTTGAGCACGAAGCAGATCAGGAAGCTGACACACGCGATCTCGACGGAGAATGCGCGGAGGAGCTCAGCTGGGCTCCTCTTCGCGGTCGGAATCGTCTCGGCAGGAGCCTCGGCGGAGGGATCTAACTGGTCGGCCTCGGCCGGCGCGGCGGAGTCGTCGGAGGGGATAGCTTCCAGCACGGAGATGCCCTCGAACTCGTCCTCGTCCCAGAGGTCGAGCGCCGGGGTGGGGTCCCAAGGCGTACGCGTAGCGGGGTTAGGGTTCGACGCGGATGTCGTCGTGTTCTAGCGCCCTTCGCGACTGCCCAGGGGTGAGGCGAGGCTGACGCGCAGTGGGCAAGCGGGCGGGCGGGCAGGCGAGCGATTGCGATGGCGTCGCTAGGGCGGCTCAAATCTGCCATCTTCGATAGGGAGGAGAGGAAGATGTAAGCCTTTCGTGTATCTTTTGGTGCGTTTGTTTCCTAGGTCTAGATTCCTGTGGCTCAAACTGAATAGCGGGAGAAGAGTCGGAGGAAACGGGGAGGAGGCGCGGCGCACGGACCGAACGGTGCTGATTTGATGGATATAGATGGACGATCCAGATTGGCTCGAGGCAGAACAAGGTGGAGGCAGCCTACCCCTTACAGCCTTAATATAGTAGTATAGATATATAGTTCATTAATAAGCTACAGCGTATTGGATGTATTGGAGTTATACATGTAATATATATTATATTACTTTGATATACATTTAGACATTATTTTAATAATTTTGATATCAATGTGTTAAAAATGAGTTATACTATAAAATTATATCTTTTTGAGCTATACCATATTTATATAAACTTTATCTTCATACGAGTTTATATCTAAAATTTATTATTTTATAAAAATATTGTAAAAAAAGGTATACGAAACCTAGGTCTAGGTATCTGTATCTTACCTAAATATATGGATATTTATTGGGTCGTTCTTACTCCAAATCTAACCTATATTTGAAGCTATACTAAGAATATAAAAATATCTGAACTTGTATTAAAAAACGGAGATTTATACCATCGGTATCCTGTCGATAGGTATCCAACCTATTTTTCACCCCTACCCAGCCACCCAGGTCTAGAGATGGCAATGGGTACCCGCTACCCGAAACCCGGTGGGTTTTTGCTCTATTAGGGTATGAGTTTGAGTCAATTTCTCTACCCATGGGTTTGTTAATGGGTTCAAATAGAAACCCAACGGGTACGTGGGCATGGGTTTGTTCTTCCACTACCCATACCCGCAAACCCATGGGTTTTTAAAACCCGCCTTAAAATCAACATTTCTTATAAATATGTCTCATAATATTATTAATTGAATATGTTCTAATTAAAATAAACTTCATGTAAGAAATTTTAGGCTAAAATTAGTTATCACTTGTTCCTTTTATGCTAGCTTATTAAAGTATTGATTGTCATTTACATGATGAATTATTTTTTATGTTGATGTTAGTGGGTATGGGAAACCCGTTGGGTACTCGAAACCCGCATGGGTATGGGTTTGGGCAAAATTTTATACCCATCATGGGTATGGGTTTTTTAGCGGGCGTATTTTTTCTTCGCGGTTATGGGTTTGGGCAAGTAATACCCAGCGGGTTTTTACCCATTGCCATCTCTACCCAGGTCAGATGTGTTGTGCTGTGCCTGTGCCTGGCCGCCAGCGCCCACGGTGTCCCACTCGCGTCAAATGGTTGCGCCGCCGGCGCCCCACTGCATCTCGCTCGCACCACCAGCCCACCAGGCACCATGGCCACTCGCGTCCGACAGTTGCACCTCGTAGAGGCAATTGTGATCTACACACGCTGGAGCGCACACATACTGTAATAAGCAATTCTTTTAGTGCGGTTAAACTATCGTGCAATCATTTTTTTTCAACTATCCTACAATCAATGTATCATAAAAAAATATTTAAAAATGTATAGATATACATCATTATATACTATATATTGACTATCAAAATCATTAAAAAAGTTATAGATGTACTTTTATTATATACTATATCAACCTACAAATTTCAAGTATTTTAAAAGATATAAAAAGAAAAAAGATATCGAATAAAAAAACAATAGAACTCTCTTTTTTATCTCTTAGCACAGGATGTTTGATCGCACAACAATTTCTCTTTTTAGTTTCATACCACCCATTTCTTTATGAAAAAAAGCTTCACCCATATAACTGTTTTTAAAAAGACGACTTGATGAAAAAACAGCTCCCAACAGCTTATGAAGCCATGAGTATAATTGTACCAAACAAGGTCTAAAGTATTAAATTATACTCCATTAGTCTCAAAATATTAGTTATTTTAGCCCTTGATTTTGTTTATATTCAAATGGATGACAATAAATTTAGATATATATATATATATATATGAGCCCTGGGCTTCCAATAGTTAAAGGAAGCCCAGGCCGACCACCCCTGCAAACTGGTTCAACCAGCGCGTCCAAACAGGCTGTCGGGTGCGCCACCTGCCCCACGTCTGTTAGCGCAAAAAAAGGAATGCATGCATGAGTCAAACACGATCCAATGCATGCGCATAAATTTAGGAAAGATATGTGCGACAGTTTCTGTTTTTAAAATCCTTTATTTCCTCCATAAATTTAGGATCGCTGCAACAGCCATGCAGCTAGACGCGTAAGGACCATTTTATAATATATACTGAGACTAAATATGCTATACTGTGTTAATAATTATGCAATTCGATATACTGCGTAAAAATCTGTTACCAGCTGCATGCACACGAATTTATGATAAAAAAATGTGCAATGAAAGGAAATGAATTACACGCATAGAAACAAAAAATCGTATTTAATGTTTTATTTCCTTCATAAATATAAGGTCCCTCCAACAGCCATGCAGCTAAAACACATTAAATCTAGTTTATGACATATACTGATACAAATTATACTACATGGTGTAGGTATTTATGCAATTCGTTACACTGCGTAAAAAATCTGGCATGTTGTTCACTGGTGGATGCACCTCCGGGTTGGAGCGTAATAACCTTAAGTTTTGAGCATAAAATCCCTCAATTATAAGCGTATATACCGAGCCAATGTGAGAGGTTGATAGCTCTAGTAGGTTGTTATTACGATCCTATTTTTATGGCAGATCCGAAAAATATGGCAGTCGCATGCATGCGGTTATACAGATCCTAAAATTATGGCAAAATGCATGCATGAGTCAAACACGTTCCCTTGCATGCGCGTAAATTTAGGAAAGATATGTGTGGCGGTTTCTATTTTAAATGCTTTATTTCCTCCATAAATTTAGGATCGCTGCAACAGACATGCAACTAAAACTCGTAATGACCATTTTATGCTATATACTGATACTAAATATGCTACACTGTGTAGATAATTATGCAATTCGGTATACTGCGTAAAAATCTGCTACAGGCTGCATGCACACGAATTTATGATGGAAAGAATATGCAATGAAAGGAAATGAATTGCATGCATAGAAACAAAAAATCACATTTAATGTTTTATTTGCTTCATAAATATAGGATCCCTCCAACATCCATGCAACTAAACGCTTTAGAACTAGTTTATGATGTATACTGAAACAAATTACACTACACGGTGTAGGTATTTATGCAATTCCTTACACTGCGTAAAAAATCTGGCATGTTGTTCACTGGTGGACGCATCTCCGGGTGGAGCGTAAAACCTTAAGTTTTGAGCATAAAATCCCTCAATTATAAGCGTAAATACCGAGTCAATTAGAGGTTGATAGCTTTAGTAGGTTGTTATTACGATCCTATTTTTATGACAGATCCGAAAAACATGGCAGCCGCATGCATGCGGTTTCTATTTTTATACAGATCCAAAAATTATGGCAAAATCGTGGGAGTTTCCATTGCATGCGCGCAAATTAAGAACAGCATAAATCAAGGAATTGTCTTTCCAATGTGCATGTAGTAAACTGATATACGAACTCTGTGTTAAAGCATAAAATCATACAGTTTTTAGCGTAAATAATACATGTGGTAGGCATAAAACACAATAAACGAAAAGAAAAATGCGTCGGATCGGAGGATGTCACGCGCGATCATCGCTGCGCGCATCTCGCCCCTTCCGTGACGTCGCTCGCTCGAACATCGCGCCTCATGCGTCACCGTCGCTACTCGCACGTCGACGGGCGTCGCTTGCTCGTCGGCCTTGGAAGTGCCGCCTCCTCGGGGCTTCGGGGACGTCGCCGCTTGCCCGCACAAGGGCCTCGCTGCGGATCGAGGAACCTCCGCCACTGCGCGTCGAGGTATTGGAGTTGCGGCCACCGGCCTGGGATCCGTCGTCGCCGCACAAGGGCGCCGCCGCCGCTCGCCCTCTGGATCGGGGGCCGCCACCGCCGGCCTGGGAACCACCGCCACCGCATGTCGAGGTCGGGGAGCCACGGCCACCGCAGCCACTGGCCGGGGTCCGCCGCGCGCGCGCTATCGGGCAACCGCCGTCGCTAATGAATCGAGATGGGGCATGAAAAATTGAACCCTAGCACTCCGGGTCCTATTTTATAGACGTCCGGATGTGGTCCGACTCGACCGGATTGCACTGTCTGGCCCGGACTTCCTTTAGTTATTGAAAGCACAGGGTTCCTAATATACAATCTATATATATATATATATATTGTTTGAATCTAGTAAAATATTAAAAGGACTAATATTTTGGGATGGAGTATTTTTTTCCCAAGAGATTCCTGATAAAAATGGTTTCAATGGTGACAAGTGGTAAATGTAACTATTTAAGATATATATGAAATGTTGGAAAAGTACGTTTGGTTCAACGCCTTGAAGAGGTTTCTCCCATCTCACAAACAATATACAAATGTAGAAACAAATAAAATCCAATTGTCGTAAAATACAATACAAAACAATCTGTAATCAGTATCGACGTCGTAGATAAATCAAGACCAACATAGTGAAAAGACTGCATTAGACTTGTATAACTGACAAGGTGGTCCTCGAGTAAAAGCCGTTGACATAACCGGCAATGTATTCTTCGCTTTTAGAAACAACAAAGCTATTTTGCGGCATATTTCCACTCTTATTGTCCGACAGCTACAAGGTCATGAAACAACAATATATCCACCAGAAGAAAATCTGCCTCGAAATAAGCATGTGTAAGCCCCTTGTGCTCCCTAAATCAATATGCCTCGTCCAACATGATCCTGTGGTCTGTTTGGTTTTCAAGCTCACTAGGCGCTCATCGTTTGGTGAAAAATCCTTGAGTTAAGGACGAAAAATCATAGTCTTTGCCAGATTGTGAGGGGAGAGTAGAAGAGGCAGTTGATGCAGTGCCGTTGTTGATAGCACCTGCTGTCGTGGCCCCATTTGCTGGGACAGTTGGGCTAATGTTGTACACCCTGCAATTAACAAGACATGTCAGCAAAATGGACCTATGATCAACTACTGAGTTCAATAAACGTCTAAATTTTGTTTACGAAACCAATTTGGCGGAGCATGAAATTCCAGCGACCGCATTCTGCAAACTAGAAATGTCAGCTTACCCAGGTGTGCCAAAACCGAAGGTACCAGAAGAGAAGTCCTGATTGTTGTTAGCAACCTGTCAAACAGTAAACCAAAAAAAGATACAACACATGGTAAGATATTATTCAGATGTTATTACGCCAAAAAAATACATCTAAAGTCTTCAAGTCCCTTTACCTTGGTGGCACCATTCTGTGCTGCTGCTGGAGTCGACCCAGGATTTTGATAAAGATTTGTCCAGTTTTGGAAAGGCAAGGTTCCGTTAGCATTTAGCTGATTGGCAGTCCCTGGAATCATCATTTGTGGTGCATTTCCAGCTTTGAGAGCAGCCATTAGAAGAGCTTGCTGCTGAGACATGAGCGCCAGCTGCTGTTGATGGGCAGCGAAAGGTGATACCATATTGGACTGCAAAACATAGCTATTTCTTAGATAGACCGTTAGATGTGTGTTACCTTTTGTGTAGAGCCATTTTTCACAAACGATGTTTTAAAAAGAGTGCTACTGCTCACCTTCTCAAACAAACTCATGATATCATTCTTAGCGTTTACTTGGGAAACAGCTGGAGCTGAGGATAATGGCACAGCTGGTGAGTCTTTAAATAAGTCTTCCATTCCAGATGTAGACTGGGTCTTGCTTTCTGCTGGTTTGGCAGAATCTTTTTTCTCTGAACTAGGTACTGGTTGTGCAGCTGAAATTTTTTAATATTCCATGATCAACAATAAAAAAAGTGACATGGAAACCCATCAACATCTTACTAACATAGTTGCTCCAAGAACGTGAGAAAGGCACAATAAAGTGCCCACGTAAATAAATAGAATAATTCATCAGTTGAATAGTTACAATAACTTACACTGGAAGCCATCCCAGCCATTATCGTCGTTTGAAGATGACGCTGACTCTTTCTCTGTTGTTCCATCCATTGACAACATGTTAAAGAGATCAGTGGCATAATCAACTTTAGGAGGTGGTGTAACCGATGGCTTCTCAACTTTAGGCGGTGTTGCATCAACTTTGGCGGGGGATTTCTGTGACTGAGGAGGTAAAACCACCTTTGGAACTGGTGTTTCTACCTTCGGGGGCTGAGGTGATGCCTACTTCAAACGCAATCATGCCAGATTAGAAGTGGTTATTACTGATGTCTTAAAGTGATTCATAATTAAGAATTCTGCAATATGGATTACTCAGCCTGAGTTAAAGAACAAGGGCTAAAACTTCAAAAGAGCTATGTATGAAGACACATCCGCTAGTTTCACAATGATGAACTGACTATTGCTTAGGAAAGTTTTGGTAGTGAGGGGGTTACCTGAGAGGATATCCTTGAAGCTGCATGTGCAACTTTGCTCGGAAGAGCTGGTGAAGCACGGTTTTGCTCAAATGAAGATCTATGACCATGTCCACTCCTATTAGCACTAGCCGGAGACTCTTGGCTCTTCTCATCTCGAACACTGGACGAAGATTTTGATGTTCCATTCCTTGGTACCCATCTCTTGTCCTCATATCTACATTTTCAGACATAATATAAGTCACATATAGACATCAGGGTTTGAAAAGCAGGAGGATAAGAATAAAGAATGATATATTCAAGGTACTGAAAGATCTGGAAAGGATCATACTTTGCACGGATGAAATTCTCTATTCCAACCCTATCGTAGTTAGGAGGCAGCTCTGCTTCCCAATAGCTATTTGCTTTTTCGTTTCCCATTGCTGCAAGATGGATAGTCATCATAAGAAATGTAATTTTAGTTTTATACAACTAAAAAAAATGTCCTTCAAGTTTCACACCAGCTAGTAATCCATACATTGAATAAATGCAACTTGCTCTGGCAGCCATGTATCCAGGGTGGCAGATCTTACCTGCATAAGAAAATGCTTTAGTAAACTAAATGGTAAAAGTGGTGGCTTATTTGGTAACCAGGTATTAGCCAATACAGCATAAAAGAAAGTAAAATGTGTTTGTTAAAGCATCGAAAGGACTGTTGTCTTCTCTCTAGCTTTAACAAACACTTTGCTATCCACAAAATTAAACAAACTTTAATGCAATAAGACAAATATAGAAGAAATGTAACCAACAAAAAAATCATAAGCAAAGTTAAATGCTAAGATTGTTGCGTGATACGGATAGTTAAGCATTTAAGCTGATACTCCAAGCTCGGGTAGTGTTGTAGAGATGCATAATTGACATGATGCCAGCAAATTAATGTAGGGAACTTAGTACACAATTTAAGTGTAAACATTTGACGCTGTAAAACAGATCAACAGCTAGCAAATTGTCCACAAAAGCAGACGACCTTAGGCATCAGTGTTGCAGCTTCAAATCAATTCACTGAGGCATCTATAAATAACAAAAATTCTCTAGTGGTGGTGATGCTGAATTAGAAAAATAAACAGTGAGCTCAAGCGCATGGTCATTCACTGACCTTAGATATGTGCACCCCCAGGCTTCTATGAATGCCAGAACATGTCATGCATATAAAGATACCTAGATTCACACTTGCCCATCGAGGACCCCTGCAATATGGTCACATACAGGAGTGTCAGCATGAACATAAGTTGTAAGGAGAAGTATCTACACATAGTCATGGAATGGAAAGCAGCCAAGGAGGCTTTACTACATTCACTAGGGACCTAGGATAAAACTAAAAGTACAAACCACCAACTCCATTTAACTCCTCTCAGATGACATAAAAAAATCCATTTTAAGCCCTTCTCCTGAAATTAAAGGTCTATTTGTACATGTAACATATATGCCTAAACAAATGGTAGATGTTTTGAGACTTAAAATAGTGCTCCCTCTGTATCAAATATCAAAACGTCATGTCCTCAAGCAGTAGCTGGTGGCACTTGTAACACAGCTATTTGACATGTAGCTATGCCTAATGCACCATTTTCCACGTTTGAAACAACCAAATGGCACAGTTCCACTCACTTTGACTTGCAGTCTGCGCATTCTCTATTCTCAGGATGCCGTAGAAGACCTTCCAATATCTGGAACAAGAAAATATAGTCATAGTTAAAAAAAGAATAGAAGCTTCAAACAAGGCTAACATGCATAGAAGTCTGATTAACACAACATAAATACTGCTATGCGTGTCAAGAAAATGGCCAGTTTTAAGCTTGATAATAGAGACAGCTAGTGAGTTTACTTGTGAACTAAACAAAAAGGAGCCACGTACTGTTTTTCATTATCAATCATCATACACGACTAGAGAAAAATAATAAAATCTGTAAAAGCTTTGTAGTTGTTGTAGAAGTCTAAGACAAGGATACTGGTTAGAAAATTCGGGATTCAGTCCGACGAATCGTAATTCGTATGGGTCAGATGAATTCCGCAAAGCCCTAAATTTCATGAACAGTAAGCGTCGGGTGGTTGGTTCCCACATGGCTCCTTAGCAAAACGGAACGGAGCAGAGCTCGGATCTGCCACCTTGCATCGACTCACTAGAGGAATCGCAAAGCAATCATAGAAGTCAGCACAACGGCGCACGGGAAATCAAGGCCCGGCACAACCTTAGATCCCGATCCCCAACTCAGGACATGGCAATCAACCGATTCTCATTCCTCGTAGGCTCCTACCAATCGAAGCAGCAGCGCGCGGTCCTGATCTAAGAAAAACTCCGAGAAGGACAAGGAGCAGGAATCAACATGCGGACCTTCTTGTGCTTGGCGTTGAGCTCCTTGGAGACGGACGCCTTTTCGTTCATGGCTGCGCCCTGCCGAATCCTCCGACCTGATCAGACCTAAGAATCCCCTGATTGAGAGATTATTGGGCTAGGATTTGGGGAGGGGGAGGGGATTTTTGGCCTCGTCTTCTCCCTTCTCTCCCTCCTCTCCTCCCTTTGTTTTTGCTTTGCCGCGTCGGGAGGGTCGAGGAGAGAGAAAGGGTGAGACAGTGGAGAGGGATCTGTGACGTGCGTCTCTTCTCTTCGCGGCTTGACCTTCTCGCTAGCTTCCTCTCTCTCGCTCTCTCAATTTTCCATTGTTTATGAGCAGAGTAATTTATTTCTGTGGTTTGACAATGACGATGGTCATGGTGCGAGGGTTTGCTGGCCTAATGTAAACCCTAAAAATAAGTTATGAGTTCATTTATTTCTTCTGTGTCTTTTATAGGAAGTAATACTAAGGAATTGAGTAAACATAAGAGTAAATAAATATAATATATATATATATATATATCTTCCACTCAAAGTAAGTAAGAAACAAATATTCATTTTTGAATTAACGACCACTCATCATATTTCTTTCTTCTAAAACAAACAATAAATTTATATGATTTGGAACATCTACTTAATGAAGAGTAATAATAAGCAAATATATATTTTTGCATTTGCATACTGGAATTTTGTTGGTGCTTTTGAGTAAGAGTTTGAATTTTAAAGCTAGATTTAAATTGAATTTGAAGTTTGAAATTGGAGAAATGAACTGGAAGAAAAAGAGAAACAGAAAGACCTCACCTGGGCCGAAATTGCTGCACGTGGTGCTCTCACGCCGGCCCAATTCCCCATTTGTTCCTCCAGCAGCCCAGCTCCTCCTCTCTTGGCGTCACATTGACAGGTGGGACCCACGCTATCAGACACTGGGTCGCACGCTGGATGCCTGGTGTCTCCGACTCGTGGGGCCGGATCGTCAGTCTCGTCACTCACCTCACGTGAACTCCAACGGAAACACCGCACATATCGGCCTGAACAGAATCCCCTCCCAGCTCCCGATCGGGGCGGACCTAACTGAATCGACCGATTTCTGGGCACACGATTACGGAGATCGGGTCAAATCCGGGCAACACTCACATCATAAAACCCAGGTCGCTCCCTCCCCAGCAACGTCTCCCATGGCTGCGCAGAACGCCGTTCATTCCATGGCGGGTGGCTCCCTGCCAGGTCCGCTCGGCCAGTCCTCCTTGGCGAGCTCCCTCCTGCGCTCAGACTTCTCCGCCGCCTCCCCATGGCCACACTCGGCTTTCCCCTTTCCCTCCCCAGCACATGAACACTGCCGGTCACCGCATATCTAGCCATCACCATTGCTGGCCGAACATCGCGCGCCGCCGCACGGACATCTGGGCCCTGTCGTTGCTTAAGGCATATTGGATGGTCATAGCGTGTCATTGGGGCCTCCTGCATACGTTCATGGCCATTCCATGCGGTGATATCAACAGAAACCACGCGAATTGCTCACCGGTTGGGGCTTTTGCCGTGGATCCGCCTCGTGTCGGGGCCAGTGTCCACAACCGTCGTAACCTTGGTAAGAACACCAACGACCGCTTCGCTATCTCTGTAGCATCGTGTAGTACCTTTCGGTCAAAATATTGGGTTCTGATAATGCTAGAACAGCCACCTCCGGCGATGGCTCGCCGTGGCCACTGGGCGCGCCGCCGTGCCTGGCCGTCGGACGGGGAAGGAAACCCCCTGGTCGTCCGATTGGCTTTGGGCGGCTGGGATTAGAAGTGCATAACGTTTCGACCAGGGCATGTGACGACCGTGGATCTTTAGATGTGCAGTCCAGATTAGATGGGGCTAACGATTCGCCTTGAATGATCTGGACCACGGATGTCCGATCGGCCGGCGCTGCTCAGACTGAGTTTTCTGGTTCGCCTAAATCTAATCAGAGCCCTTGATTCTAGATTGTGCGGCTGATATGAACCGATACCCCTTCGGCCTCGCGACTTTTACATAAAAAACCCCCTGGTTTCCAGTATTCAACCCGCTGTCCAGCTCGGGTTGCATCTGAGTCTGGGGAGTTTTCTTAGATAGGCCCCTGTGCTTTCTGGAATTTGAGGCCCAATCCAGTGCAGTTTGAAATTGAATAAATAATTTGGAAAATGGAGTTTTAATAGAAAAATAATTGCTAGAACTTCAATAATTCATAGAAAATTCATATGAACTCCAAATTTGACCATTCCAGTTCCTAAATTTTCATAATATTATTGTATATCCATTTGTGCCACTGTTTTGACATGAATGATGATTTAAAATCTATCTAGCACTTAACCTTGTATTAAGCACATAAAACATTAGAAAATCCATAACTTAAAATCTATACCTCCAAATTTAATGATTCCAGTTCCTGTGATCTTATTTTAATGTCTAGATTATTATTGTGTATTCTATTTACATGCTTGGTGTAATGTTAATTTTGCCTATACAATGTTTGTTTGTATTGCTACGATTAGAGCGAGGACACGTGTCATCTGAAAAGCAAGTTGGTACCTGGAATCTCAAGTCTCAGGCAAGTTGTGCCCTTGATCACTTCTTTTTACCCAGCCATGTTCTGATTAATCATAATGATCTGCATAGGTTAATTTTGATGGGACCCAATAGGTTATCCTAGTTTGATTATCTTTATACCTTGTTACCACTGAACTTTTTGGGTAGTACTTGCTAGTGCTTTATGTGGTTTTGGGTATGAAGATACATTACTCATGATTATACTTTTGTTATCCGTTGTTATTTATCGTTCATGATAAGATCATTATGTTAATTGGAACATGGAGCGACCACCCGGGAAAACAGTGCTACCACAAGGGTTTAATGGGACGCCCTTGGCTGATTAATTAGGAAAGCTAGTGGAGGACTACCTTACCCGAAAGGGGCAAGGGCAGTAGGGGAGTGGTCAGTGTAGGGAGGCCCTCGGGAGGATTTTGCTGCGATGGCGGTCCTGCAAGGGATTCCTGCATTGGAGCTTCCTATAAACTGTAGCGGGTTTTCTGAAGCTAGTGGAACTTTGTAAAGGCCTCGTAGTGTTACCCTGCCTCGCCTCCTCGGTAGAGGTGTATGGGAAGTCGCGATCCCTTGGCAGATGGGTAACATGACTTGTGGGTAAAGATGCGCAACCTCTGCAGAGTGTAAAACTGGTATACTAGCCGTGCTCACGGTCATGAGCAGCTCGGACCCTCACATGATTAATTTATGGAACTAAATTCAATTTGTCATATGCATTGCATCGCAGGTGATGTTGTTACTTTTGTTCTACTACTTAATTGGGTTGGTATTTACTTATACTTAGTAATTGCTAATAAAATTTTGACCAACTTTAAAAGCA
Source organism: Zea mays (assembly GCF_902167145.1). Classification (NCBI taxonomy): domain Eukaryota; kingdom Viridiplantae; phylum Streptophyta; class Magnoliopsida; order Poales; family Poaceae; genus Zea; species Zea mays. The sequence continues at coordinate 166,814,240 of NC_050102.1, forward strand.
ATGCTCAGCTCTAACCATCCTCTTTGGTAAGCCTTACACTTCACGTGAGCTCCCACCTTTGGCGAGTTCATGCACATTATTCCCCACAACTTGTTGAGCGATGAACGTATGTGAGCTCACTCTTGCTGTCTCACACCCCCCCCACAGGTCAAGAACAGGTACCGCAGGATGAGGCGCGTGGAGGATGCTGCGATGTGTTCGTGAGAGGTCTAGGTCGTCGTCTCCCAGTCAACTTTGGGTTGTTGGACCGTTGTCTCCTTATAATGTAATTATTTATTTTGTATAGAACTCCTATTATATAGTAAAGATGTGACATTCGATCCTGTGCCATGATTCATCATATGTGTGAGACTTGGTCCCAGCACACCTGGTGATTATGTTCGCGCCCGGGTCTTGGTGCCCCTGAAACCCGGGTGTGACAGAAGTGGTATCAGAGGAATGTTGACTGTAGGACGAAACCTAGATAGAACTGAACAACCAATACTTACTTACCTTTGCCACTCTGATTCTTTCTAAACTTACCTTAATCTATTCTCATCTAATTCCGCTTTACTCTGATTATTCTTACCTCTTTCTTTCCAAAGACAAATGTGGATTTCACACTTTGAAATCCTGTGCCTAAAGTGACTTTTAGGAATAGGAGACCTACTTTTAGGAACAAAAACAAAATTATTTTTAGGTATCTATGTGCTGCAATGTTTGTTCTTATGATACTTGTCTGATTTGGATCTTTGATTGAGTGTGATGAGTTGTGGAGTAATGTCCACAATTACATCTGCATATACATATAGGAAAAAAAATACTTATCAAAATAACTAGATTATCTCTCATTAAAATATCTAGCCTAACCATATACATCTTATCTTAAAAGACTCTCCCTTATCTTATCGGATTCTCCCTTATCTTAAAGATTCTTTCTTATCTTAATAAATCTATCTTATCTTGAAAAAGATTTTATCTTATCTAATAGAACTAACTGACCTCAAAAGATTTTGCCTTATCCCTATGGATTCATCTTGCCCTAATAAGCATATTTACCCCACACTAGTGTAACAACCATGATCTAATCCAAAGTAATTAGACATTATCTAGTCTAACCTAGTTGTACCGATCTAATCTAGATCCCATCTAATCTACTACGATCCAATCTAAAGAGAGTGACCTAACAAGTTAGTTAATCCTGGTGAAATACATTAGACCCTACTCCTATAAACAAGTTTGAGATCCTAGATCAACTCGGTCATACACAACAACATGACCTATATAATATGTTACATAACCTATCCAAACCATTTAGAAGCAAAACATCCAAACCAGATTCTGACTAATCTCATTTAACTCATAGCCACCTACTAAACTAGCTGCTCCACCTACTACTTTATCTTAACTACATGTCCCTAATTCGGATAACAACCTCAAGAACGAAGATCGAAGGTGATCGACCTCATCAAATCAAGAAGGATAAGATTCAAGCCGGATCTTCAAAGGAACCAAGATTCACAATTTTGGATGGAGTCTTTCCTTACCCTACTATGTTCTACCCAAGCCTATCCATGCTTTAAAGACATTTTTTTCTTACACATTCGATAGCTACAGATATATATATATACCCATGCCTTAAAAAAAATCTTGATTTTGGAACCAATTAGAAACTGAAAGCTGAATTGCAAACCAATCCTTCTTCATCCCTTTTTCTTGCAAATCTCGAGGACGAGATTTCTGTTAAGGGGGGTAGGATTTGTAAACCCTAAAAATAAGTTATGAGTTCATTTATTTCTTCTGTGTCTTTTATAGGAAGTAATACTAAGGAATTGAGTAAACATAAGAGTAAATAAATATAATATATATATATATATATCTTCCACTCAAAGTAAGTAAGAAACAAATATTCATTTTTGAATTAACGACCACTCATCATATTTCTTTCTTCTAAAACAAACAATAAATTTATATGATTTGGAACATCTACTTAATGAAGAGTAATAATAAGCAAATATATATTTTTGCATTTGCATACTGGAATTTTGTTGGTGCTTTTGAGTAAGAGTTTGAATTTTAAAGCTAGATTTAAATTGAATTTGAAGTTTGAAATTGGAGAAATGAACTGGAAGAAAAAGAGAAACAGAAAGACCTCACCTGGGCCGAAATTGCTGCACGTGGTGCTCTCACGCCGGCCCAATTCCCCATTTGTTCCTCCAGCAGCCCAGCTCCTCCTCTCTTGGCGTCACATTGACAGGTGGGACCCACGCTATCAGACACTGGGTCGCACGCTGGATGCCTGGTGTCTCCGACTCGTGGGGCCGGATCGTCAGTCTCGTCACTCACCTCACGTGAACTCCAACGGAAACACCGCACATATCGGCCTGAACAGAATCCCCTCCCAGCTCCCGATCGGGGCGGACCTAACTGAATCGACCGATTTCTGGGCACACGATTACGGAGATCGGGTCAAATCCGGGCAACACTCACATCATAAAACCCAGGTCGCTCCCTCCCCAGCAACGTCTCCCATGGCTGCGCAGAACGCCGTTCATTCCATGGCGGGTGGCTCCCTGCCAGGTCCGCTCGGCCAGTCCTCCTTGGCGAGCTCCCTCCTGCGCTCAGACTTCTCCGCCGCCTCCCCATGGCCACACTCGGCTTTCCCCTTTCCCTCCCCAGCACATGAACACTGCCGGTCACCGCATATCTAGCCATCACCATTGCTGGCCGAACATCGCGCGCCGCCGCACGGACATCTGGGCCCTGTCGTTGCTTAAGGCATATTGGATGGTCATAGCGTGTCACTGGGGCCTCCTGCATACGTTCATGGCCATTCCATGCGGTGATATCAACAGAAACCACGCGAATTGCTCACCGGTTGGGGCTTTTGCCGTGGATCCGCCTCGTGTCGGGGCCAGTGTCCACAACCGTCGTAACCTTGGTAAGAACACCAACGACCGCTTCGCTATCTCTGTAGCATCGTGTAGTACCTTTCGGTCAAAATATTGGGTTCTGATAATGCTAGAACAGCCACCTCCGGCGATGGCTCGCCGTGGCCACTGGGCGCGCCGCCGTGCCTGGCCGTCGGACGGGGAAGGAAACCCCCTGGTCGTCCGATTGGCTTTGGGCGGCTGGGATTAGAAGTGCATAACGTTTCGACCAGGGCATGTGACGACCGTGGATCTTTAGATGTGCAGTCCAGATTAGATGGGGCTAACGATTCGCCTTGAATGATCTGGACCACGGATGTCCGATCGGCCGGCGCTGCTCAGACTGAGTTTTCCGGTTCGCCTAAATCTAATCAGAGCCCTTGATTCTAGATTGTGCGGCTGATATGAACCGATACCCCTTCGGCCTCGCGACTTTTACATAAAAAACCCCCTGGTTTCCAGTATTCAACCCGCTGTCCAGCTCGGGTTGCATCTGAGTCTGGGGAGTTTTCTTAGATAGGCCCCTGTGCTTTCTGGAATTTGAGGCCCAATCCAGTGCAGTTTGAAATTGAATAAATAATTTGGAAAATGGAGTTTTAATAGAAAAATAATTGCTAGAACTTCAATAATTCATAGAAAATTCATATGAACTCCAAATTTGACCATTCCAGTTCCTAAATTTTCATAATATTATTGTCTATCCATTTGTGCCACTGTTTTGACATGAATGATGATTTAAAATCTATCTAGCACTTAACCTTGTATTAAGCACATAAAACATTAGAAAATCCATAACTTAAAATCTATACCTCCAAATTTAATGATTCCAGTTCCTGTGATCTTATTTTAATGTCTAGATTATTACTGTGTATTCTATTTACATGCTTGGTGTAATGTTAATTTTGCCTATACAATGTTTGTTTGTATTGCTACGATTAGAGCGAGGACACGTGTCATCTGAAAAGCAAGTTGGTACCTGGAATCTCAAGTCTCAGGCAAGTTGTGCCCTTGATCACTTCTTTTTACCCAGCCATGTTCTGATTAATCATAATGATCTGCATAGGTTAATTTTGATGGGACCCAATAGGTTATCCTAGTTTGATTATCTTTATACCTTGTTACCACTGAACTTTTTGGGTAGTACTTGCTAGTGCTTTATGTGGTTTTGGGTATGAAGATACATTACTCATGATTATACTTTTGTTATCCGTTGTTATTTATCGTTCATGATAAGATCATTATGTTAATTGGAACATGGAGCGACCACCCGGGAAAACAGTGCTACCACAAGGGTTTAATGGGACGCCCTTGGCTGATTAATTAGGAAAGCTAGTGGAGGACTACCTTACCCGAAAGGGGCAAGGGCAGTAGGGGAGTGGTCAGTGTAGGGAGGCCCTCGGGAGGATTTTGCTGCGATGGCGGTCCTGCAAGGGATTCCTGCATTGGAGCTTCCTATAAACTGTAGCGGGTTTTCTGAAGCTAGTGGAACTTTGTAAAGGCCTCGTAGTGTTACCCTGCCTCGCCTCCTCGGTAGAGGTGTATGGGAAGTCGCGATCCCTTGGCAGATGGGTAACATGACTTGTGGGTAAAGATGCGCAACCTCTGCAGAGTGTAAAACTGGTATACTAGCCGTGCTCACGGTCATGAGCAGCTCGGACCCTCACATGATTAATTTATGGAACTAAATTCAATTTGTCATATGCATTGCATCGCAGGTGATGTTGTTACTTTTGTTCTACTACTTAATTGGGTTGGTATTTACTTATACTTAGTAATTGCTAATAAAATTTTGACCAACTTTAAAAGCAATGCTCAGCTCTAACCATCCTCTTTGGTAAGCCTTACACTTCACGTGAGCTCCCACCTTTGGCGAGTTCATGCACATTATTCCCCACAACTTGTTGAGCGATGAACGTATGTGAGCTCACTCTTGCTGTCTCACACCCCCCCCCACAGGTCAAGAACAGGTACCGCAGGATGAGGCGCGTGGAGGATGCTGCGATGTGTTCGTGAGAGGTCTAGGTCGTCGTCTCCCAGTCAACTTTGGGTTGCTGGACCGTTGTCTCCTTATAATGTAATTATTTATTTTGTATAGAACTCCTATTATATAGTAAAGATGTGACATTCGATCCTGTGTCATGATTCATCATATGTGTGAGACTTGGTCCCAGCACACCTGGTGATTATGTTCGCGCCCGGGTCTTGGTGCCCCTGAAACCCGGGTGTGACACCTAACCACGATTAAGCCAAGATATTTTTGCTCAGCTCACACTGGCTAAAGTATACTACTATGTCATTTGGAACTAGGATTTCAATAATCATCGACATTTTCACATCAATTGATCTTTTTTTATATGGATGTTATTAACCGATCTGGGTCCGAATTAAAGATGGCAACCAGATATAAAATTATATATATTAAATACATGTATCCACACATGTAAAACAATTTATACGTACTCGTACCCATACCTATACTACCCCGATGAATAATCTGTACTCCCTCGGTCTTTGTATACTAGTAGCTTTGCTCGCGATTTACACGAGTCTTGTAAACGATACGGTTGAATTAATATGTGGCAAACTGGATAGTAACTCAAATTAGAGCATCGGGTGCTTACACAACATTCTTTTTGAATATTATATCATCAGGAATCGTATAATTTCATGGATAGGGCCAAAGATGGATAGTAAACAGCATATAAATCGAAGTACACATTATCTCAACACGAATGAAAGCATTTCATGGATTTGGACAGAGATGGACAGTAAATAACATCATTGTGTAATGTTGAAGTTTCAAATGCAAATGCTGAAGTCCAGCAATGTTGCTACATTGCATCACGATTGAATAAATGGAATTTTAGCTCAGTCTGATATGGCAAGAACAAAAATCAAGGAGTCAACTTGAACTGTACATAGATTCGTAGCACTAATCTCTACTGCTACTTAAGTCTCTAGTGTAGGCGTTCACAATTTTTGGTGCACGGTTCTTCCGTCGTCCCCACCCACGCTCCCCTCTCTCGCGCCCCCGCTCTCTGCTGTCGGCCGCTATCTCCAAATCTGGCCGCCAGACCCGCCCCCGCTCTCTCGTCCGCCATCATGGAAGGGGAATCTCCAACCAGGGAAGGTCCGCGTGGTTTCATGCAAGTTCCGACCCCGCTCTCCTCTCTACTGTCTCTCTCGCCCGCCATCTACGCGCTCTCTCGCCACCATCTCCGCGCCCCCGCTCTCCCCTCTGCGCGGTCTCTCGCCGCCAGACCCGCCCGCCATCTCCTCTCTGCTGTCTCCAAATCTGCACGGTCTCTTGCTGCCAGACCCGCCCGCTATCTCCTCTCTGTCGTCTCCAAATCTGCGAGCTCTCTCGCCCCGGCTGCTCCCCCTCCACGATACGCCCCGAGAAGAAGGCCAGCGCTGCCCGGATCACGGCCGGGGCCTCACCCGCGCCCGATCGGAAGATGTGCATCGACTCCATCAGGATCCGGAAAGGAATCACCGCAAGGAAACCTATGCGCCCTTGTCCTCCCGTCTTCGGTGCCCTGCACCATGTCCACCGCGACCTCCGCCCCACCCCCACCTCCAGGTCATCCAGCCTCATCCCAATTGCGACAAGCCAGAGGAGAGCGCGAGAAAATCCCCAATCTGTATGCCACTGCTTCCCCTCTTCGTTTCCTCCAAATCCAATCATATCCAACCGTCAATCCGCCCGCCACCTCCACCACCGAATCCTAGGCAGACATGGAGTGCGAGCCAGAGGAGCTCCGTTGGGCGGCGTCGGCATCGTGGAGGGGGAGCAGCCGGGGCACCCTGCCATCTGCTGCACCGCCGACGGCTTCTACTTCGCGGATCGTCTCCAACCGTCAATCCGCCCGCCACCTCCACCACCAAATCCCAGGCAGGCATGGTGTGCGAGCCAGAGGAGCTCCGTTGGGCGGCGTCGTCATCTACCACTTGTTCGCCTACCACGTCGCCTTCGCGCTCCTCTTTGCCTACCATGCCGCCTTCGTGCTCCTCTTTGCCTACCACACCGTCGTCGTGCTTGTCGCCACAGAGCAGCTGGAAGTAGTTGGCCAAGGGCATCGCCGTGCTCGTCGCTACAGGAGGTGGCCAAGGGCGTCTGTCGGGGACCATAATTAGGGGTACCCCCAAGACTCCTAATCTCAGCTGATGACCCCCATCAGCACAAAGCTGCAAAGGCCTGATGGGGTGCGATTAAGCCAAGGTTCGGACCACTCAAGGGACACGATCTCGCCTCGCCCGGGCCCAGCCTCGGTGTAACGCCCTGAATTTGGGGGTAGAATTTTTTTCTTCTTTTCTCTCACCAAATTCGGGCGTTACTCTCTTTTCTCTTTCCCCGTTTGCTCCCTCTTCCCAATTTCAAACCAGTATAGTGACAAGTGTTCGTGTCATGTATAAACCAAAACCTAAGTGTCATGGGTGTTGCATCATGCCGAGCACATTTCTTTGTCTGATGTTGAGTGTTCGTCTCGTTCCGTTCCGGATTTCGGTTCGCGATTCAATTCCGTTTAGTGGTCGCACACGTCGTGGGTTTTTGATCCGCGAAGTGGTTCGGCTCAGCCCAGCTTAGTCCAGCCCAGCTCAGCCGGCCTGGCCCGCCCCGGCCTGCGCGCCCCTGGCGCCCAACCCCCCCCCATGCGCCCCCACCTCTCCTCTCTCTCTCATTTGGATCTCCCGCGCAACAACTTCCCTCTCCCTCTCCCACCTCTCTCTCCCCGTGGTGCCCTAGGGTTTGGAGACGGCGATCACCGGATTTTGGACCCCGAGGTGAGCTCCCCTCCCCTTCTCTTCTCTCTCTCTCTCCCTCTCCCTCCCCCTTCTTCTCCCCACGCGCGCCCCCTTCTTCCCCTGCTCGCGCGCGCCCCATGCCCGCCCCTGCTCGCCGGCGGCGCGGCGCCCCCGCCCCTGCCCGGCCGCGGCGACCCTCCCCGCCCCTCCCCTCGCGCGCGCGGCGGCTCCCGCCCTCCCCCGGCCCCCGGCCGGCCTCGCCCGCCCCCTCCCCGGCCCCGGCGGCCTCCCCCGCCCTCCCCGGCCCGCGGCCGGCCTCGCCCGCCCCTTCCCCGACCCCGGCGGCCTCGCCCGCCCCTTCCCCGGCCCGCGGCGGCGCTCCTCCGCCCCTCCCCGGCCCCCGGCGGCCTCGCCCGCCCCTCCCCGGCCCCCGGCGGCCTCCCCCTCCCCTTCCCCGACCCCGGCGGCCTCGCCCGCCCCTCCCCGGCCCGCGGCGGCGCTCCCCCGCCCCTCCCCGGCCCCCGGCGGCCTCCCCCTCCCCTCCCCCGACCCCGGCGACCTCGCCCGCCCCCCGCCCGTCCCCCGGCCCCGCGGCGGCGATCCCGCCCGCCCCTGCTCGCCGGTTCGCGTCCCCGGCGCGGCCCCGGCGCGGCCCCGGCCGACTCGGCCGCTCCTGGCCGGCTCAACCGCTCCTGGCCGGTTCAACCGCCCCTGGGCCGGTTCAACCGCCCTCCCCCCCGTTCGGCCGCCCGTTCCCGTCCCGGCCTCGCCCGACCGTGTCCCCGTTCGCCCGCGCTCGCGGTGATTATTCGTTAGTTAACGTGCTGCGTCGCGCGCTTCGCCGCGCGACGGTTTGTCTAATTTCAGATTCTATCTGTGTGTTGCGTCGTGCGCTTCGTCGCGCGACGATCCATTTTTGTCTCAGGTTGTTTAAGGTGTAACGCCGCGTGTGCATTCACGCGACGTTCCACTTTGGACTCAGTTTAGTCGACGTATGCCGTCGTGCGCTTCGTCGCGCGATGTTTAACGTCTCCTCATAACTAAGGCGAAGTGCCTCATTGCGTGCTCGGTCGCGCGACGAGTCGCTAGCTTTTAATTTGTTTTAGAGTGCTTTGTCGCGCGTCTCGCCGCGCGACCATTCTTTTTATTTATCTCCACCTGCTTATAATAATTAGACATGAAACATGACTTTACTTTACGCTGAACATAGTGTCTACATTAAATTTCCTTCCATTAAGCGAGTGGTTAATTTATAATCATGTAACGTGATCGTTTCTCGACTGTCTTTTCCTCTTTCTCTCTTAACCGTACTCGCGAGCCCGCGTGGAACGTCTGTTTACTTATTGCATTCTATTGTATGGTGTACTGTTCTTTTGTATTAAATATGTGGATGTATGTATGTTTGCGCTCGCATAGAGAACGATCCGGTCGAAGAGCCCGAGGAACTCGCAGGAGAAGCCCCTGAGCAGCAGTCGGTTGGTGGAGGCAAGTGTCCCTTGACCTATCTCTGTCCTATTCATTCTTTAATTCACCTCCCGCATTACACATTTATGCCTAAGGATTTGAAAGGGAAATGTGCCCTTGGGCCATTTCTAAGTATATTGGTGATTGAGTGCCAACACAAGTGCTTAAATGTGAATTTATGCTCATGGATGAACAAAGTGCAAATCAAGAGCAAAGGTATGTTTCTAAGTCTTAGTACATTGGTTTTGTGTACTAATATACTTGTCTAAGTATCAGAAACAGAAAGAAGAAGAAAAGAGAAGAGTTGGCTGTGTACAACCAAGAAGCTGTTTCGGTCTGGGGCACCGGACTGTCCAGTGCGCCAGGCTGGCTCGAGCGAAGTGACCGCTCTCGGGAATTCGCCGACAACGTACGGCTAAAATTCACCGGACTGTCCGGTGTGCACCGGACTGTCCGGTGAGCCAACGGTCGGCCGGGCCAACGGTCGGTCGCGCAATCTGCGCGGGACACGTGGCCGAGCCAACGGTCGGAAGGGGGCACCGGACTGTCCGGTGTGCACCGGACATGTCCGGTGCGCCAACGGCTCCCGCATCTGCAACGGTCGGCTTCGCTATTTAAGGAAGGAAATCGTGCACCGGACAGTGTCCGGTGTGCACCGGACTGTCCGGTGCGCCCGACGACAGAAGGCAAGGATGGCCTTCCAGATTTGTTCTCAACGACTCCTAGCTGCCTTGGGGCTATAAAAGGGACCCCTAGGCGCATGGAGGAGAAAACCAAGCAACCTTAGAGCATTCTTGATCATCCACACTCAGTCTTTGTGCATTCATTTGTCATTCTAAGTGATTCGAGCTCCGTTCTAGTGAGAACTTTGAGATAGTCTTTGAGCTCGATTCTTGGCCGTGTGTGTGCGCATTTTGCTGTGGATTTGTGTGTGTTGCTTCCCTTCCTTACTCCGTGATTCTTTGTGAACATCAAAAGTGTAAGGGCGAGAGGCTCCAAGTTGTGGAGATTCCTCGCGAACGGGATAAGAAAAGAAAAGCATAACACTGTGGTATTCAAGTTGATCATTGGATCACTTGAGAGGAGTTGAGTGCAACTCTCGTCCGTTGGGACGCCACAACGTGGAGTAGGCAAGTTTTGTACTTGGCCGAACCACGGGATAAATCACTGTGTCTTCTCTGCGTTGAATTCTTTGTGATTATCGTATTGTGCAAGACCTTCTCTCTAGCCACTTGGCGATTATTGTGCTAACACTTAACAAGTTTTTGTGGCTATAAGTTTAAGTTTCACAGGATCACCTATTCACCCCCCTCTAGGTTCTCTCAATTGGTATCGGAGCCGTTCTCTTCAAGAAAGGGACTAACCGCCCGAAGAGATGGATCCTAAAGGCAAGGGGATGGTGATCAACGACAAGGAGAAGGAGTCCTTCGTCAACGAGCCAAGGGATGACAAGTCCAACGACTCGGGCTCGGGCCACAAGCGCAAAGATGGGAAGAAGAAGACAAGACGCATCAAGGAGATCGTCTACTACGACAGCGATGAGTCTACTTCTTCCCAAAAGGACGACGACAACGACTACAGGAAGACGGTCAATTCGAACTTTTCATTTGATTATTCTCGTATTCAACATAGTTCGAGTTCGCATTTGCTTTCCATTCCTCTTGGCAAACCTCCACACTTCGATGGGGAGGACTACGGATTTTGGAGTCACAAAATGCGTAGTCACTTATTCTCTCTCCATCCAAGCATATGGGAGATTGTAGAAAATGGAATGAAATTTGATAGCTCGGATAGCCCTATGCTTATAAATGAACAAATCCATAGAAATGCACAAGCTACTACTGTTCTATTAGCATCTTTGTGCAGGGAAGAGTATAATAAGGTGAGCGGCTTGGACAATGCCAAGCAGATATGGGACACCCTCAAGATCTCTCACGAGGGGAACGACATCACCATGCTCACTAAAATGGAGTTGGTGGAGGGCGAGCTTGGACGATTCGCAATGATAAGGGGAGAGGAGCCAACCCAAACTTACAACCAGCTCAAGACCCTTATCAACAAAATAAGGAGCTACGGAAGCACGCGATGGACGGACCACGACGTCGTCCGCCTAATGCTAAGATCCTTTACCGTTCTTGATCCTCATCTCGTAAACAATATTCGTGAGAATCCCAGGTACACGACGATGTCGCCCGAGGAGGTACTCGGAAAATTCGTAAGCGGGCGGATGATGATCCAGGAGGCGAGATATGTCGACGACGCTCTAAACGGTCCAATCAATGAGCCTCAACCTCTTGCTCTCAAGGCAACAAGAAGCAAGGAGATGCTACCTAGCAAGGTGGCACAAATTGAGGCGGCCGGACTTAATGATGAAGAGATGGCTCTCATCATCAAGAGATTCAAGACGACGCTAAAAGGTCGCAAGGGGCAGCCAAGCAAGACCAAGACAAAGGGGAAGCGCTCATGCTTCAAATGTGGTAAGCTTGGTCATTTTATTGCTAACTGTCCCGACAATGATAGTGATCAGGAACAAGGGAACAAGAGGGAGAAGAAGAAGAACTATAAGAAGGCCAAGGGCGAGGCACATCTAGGAAAGGAGTGGGACTCGGATTGCTCCTTCTCCGACTCTGACAATGAAGGACTCGCCGCCACCGCCTTCAACAAGTCATCCCTCTTCCCAAACGAGCGTCACACATGCCTCATGGCAAAGGAGAAGAAGGTATGTACTCGAGACAGTAATACTTATGATTCTTCTAGTGATGATGAGTCTAGCGATGAGGAAATAGATTACTCTAGCTTGTTCAAGGGATTGGATAGAAATAAAATTGATAAAATCAATGAATTGATTGATGCCTTGAATGAGAAGGATCACTACAGGAATCAAGAAGATTCCCGTCGGCTATATTAATTCCCGTCGGCCTTTGCGCGGGCCGACGGGAATTAAGTAACTCCCGTCGGCTAAAAGCCAGCCCACGGGCTTTAGTGTTACTCCCGTCGGCCCAGCCGCCGGCCGACGGGCTTCAGTTTAACTCCCGTCGGCTCAGCCGCCAGCCGACGGGAATTAGTTAACTCCCGTCGGCCCTGACGCCAGCCGACGGGAGTTAATGCTTTATGTGCCGGGCGGTCACCCGCGCGACTCATTTTCTCTCTTCTCCAAGCCTTGCTCGTTCGCCGCCGCCGTAGAAACGCCGCCCCCGACGCCGGCCGCCGCCCACCACCGCCCCGGCCGCGCGCCCGCCGCCCACCACTGCCCCCGGCGCCGCCCGCCGCCCACCACCGACCCGGCCGCGCGCCCGCCACCGCCTAGGAGCGCGCCCGGCGGCCGCCACCGCCACGGGAGCGCCGCCCGCAACCGCCACCGCCCCGGAGCGCCGCCCGCCGCGTCGCTTCCGCCCCCGTAGCGCCGCCCGCCGCCCGCCCACGCCCCCGGAGCGCTGCCCGCTCCCGGAGCAACGACCGTCGCCCGCCCCGCCTCCGGAGCGCTGTGCGCCGCGCCGCCGGCCCCGGAGCGCCGTCTGTAGCCCGTCCCCGTTGCGCCGCCCGCCCCCGAAGCATCGCCCGCTGCTCGCCGCCACCAACGCCGCCGCCGCGGAGTGCCGCAGCCGCCCCGGACCGTTAAGGTATATTATTGTTTGAATTATTTAATATAAATGCGAGTGATATTGTTAAATGTGTGTATAAATGTTTATTTTCGTCGGTTTTTTATGGCCGACGGGAGTTAACTTTCATGTGATTAGAGTTAGTTTAGGGTATGATTAGAGTGTAATTAGAGTTAGTTTAATATAACATGTGATTAGAGTGTGCATAGAGTTAGTTTAATATCACATGTGTGCCTTGATGTTACGTATAAGTATTAATTCTATTATTATAATAAGTTTAACTTATTCTATTAAATTGTTGAATTTGATGTTATTTATTGAATAGATTTAACTTATCATATTAGGTTGTATTAAGGTTTAAATTGTTGAATTTGATGTTATTTATTGAATAAATTTAATGTTATTTATGTATATAACTATATATTTATGTATATATATATAGTTTTTATGTATATATATAGTTATTTATGTATATATATATAGTTTTACTACTTACCTATAGATGTATGTGTTACGTTTAGAAACGTGATATTGTCTCACACACTCTTTACTCGTACACACAGCCGCAATAATGGGTGATAGACGTGATTGGATGTATGAAGGTTTCAAGAAGGGTGGGTGTCACACAAGTGAATGGTTTGCCAAGACGCAGATGTTTCTGGACCATGCAGCTGCTTTGTCACAAATAGATAATATTAGGTGTCCATGCAATAAATGTAGAAATATGACGAGCCACACCAAGAGGCAGGTCACACTACACCTGTGCTCGCATGGTTTCGTGCCAGGCTATAAGGTCTGGTATCTCCATGGTGAAGATGCTGAACGAGCAGCAGAAGTAGAAGTTGATGACGGTGAAGATGATGTTGATAGGATGGACCAGATGCTTGAGGATCTGCAGCCTGAACTGGCACCAGATCATCATGATTCACCTACACCGGAGGTTCAGAAGTTCTTCAACCTACTTAAAGCGTCAGAAGAGCCTCTTCACGGGCACACTAACGTGACCGTGCTCGAATTCGTGACCCGACTGATGTCAATCAAGTCCAAGTTTGCATTTTCAATTAATTGTTACAAGGAGCTTGTGGATTTGATTAGCGAGGTTCTTCCTACGGGTCACAAGATGCCCAAAGACATGTACCAGTCCAAAAAATTGCTTGAAGGTCTTGGTATGGAGTATGAGAAGATTGATGTTTGCCAAGACAACTGTATGCTTTTTTGGAAGGAACATGGCAGAGAACAGAAATGCTTAAAATGTGGGAAGTCGAGGTACGTGGAGCTTGTAAATGAAGATGGGGAGAAGGTGGTAACCAAGGTTGCACATAAACAGCTTCGGTACATGCCTCTCACTCCTAGAGTGAAACATTTGTTTCTCTCGAGGAAGACCGCTATGCACATGAGGTGGCATAAAGATTGTACGGACAGACAAGATGGGTTAATGGTGCACCCGTCAGATGGTGATGCATGGAAGGCTCTTGACAAATTTGATCCAGATTTTGCCAGCGATGCAAGAAACGTTCGTATCGGCTTGGCAACTGATGGTTTCACGCCGTTCAATATGACCGCTGCGTCGTATTCATGTTGGCCTGTCATTGCCATACCGTACAACCTTCCACCTGCTCTTTGCATGAAATATGAGTTTATGTTCCTATGTCTTGTTATACCTGGGCCTGAGCATCCTGGCGTACGCCTCAATGTGATGCTTCAACCACTGATTGAAGAGTTAAAGAAGCTACGGCAAGGTGTGGAAGCCTATGACTGCTTCAAGAAGCAGAAATTCAATCTTCGTGTTGCATATCTGTTCTCGGTTCATGATTTTATGGCGTATGGTATTTTCTCTGGATGGAGCGTGCATGGTAGATTGACGTGTCCTTATTGTGCTAAAGATACAGATTGTTTTCGTCTTAGTGCTGGTGGCAAGATATGTTACTTTGATTGCCATAGATGTTTTCTACCCTTCAATCACCCCTTCAGAAGGCAGAGAAAGGAATTTAGGAAGGGCAACATTGTAACAAAGGGACCGCCCAAGCGACGTAGTGGGATAGAAATTACAGAAGAGCATATGAAACTTGTCCTAGACGAGAGTGGGAAAAGGTATCAAGGTTTTGGTGAGGAGCATAACTGGACTCACATATGTGGCTTGTGGGAGCTTCCTTATGCTAAGTCATTGATTTTGATGCACAACATCGACGTCATGCATCAAGAGAGTAACTTTTGCCAAGCCCTCATAAATACATGCATGGATTTCCCTGATAAAACGAAAGACAATGACAAGGCACGCATGGACTTAGCAGTGATATGTGATCGTCCAACCCAAGTGCTTAGAGAAAACGGAGGCAAACCAAAAGCTGACTATTGTCTGAAATCTAAGCAACGGAAAGAAGTGATGAAGTGGATGAAGGATATTAAATTCCCCGATGGTTATGCCGCTGGTTTTAGAAGATCTGTGAACTTGAAGACAATGAAGATGAATGGACTGAAGAGCCATGACTTCCACATAATTATGGAGAGGCTCATGCCTGTAATGTTTCGTGGGTACATTTCCGAAGCTGTGTGGAAAACGTTAGCTGAAGTTAGCTATTTCTACAGACAGTTGTGTGCTAAAGAAATCAGAAGAGATGTGATGGAACAGCTGGAGAAAGAGGCACCGGTGCTTTTGTGCAAATTGGAAAAAATATTTCCACCGGGTTTCTTCAATCCTATGCAGCATCTCTTTATACATCTTCCATATGAGGCTAAGGTCGGTGGTCCTGTTCAATATAGGTGGATGTTTCATATAGAAAGAGCATTAAAGAAGCTTAGAGCAATGGTGGGCAATAAGGCAAGAGTTGAAGGATGTATTGCGGAACAATTTAAACTAAAGGAGGTAGCACACTTCACAAGTTGTTACTTTGCAGAAGAACATAATGTATTTGCTCGAAAGAAAAGGTACCATGATGATGAACGAGAGATGCCTCCGTGTAGTGATCTTTCGATTTTTCAGACAAACGGCAAAGCCGTTGGTCCACCCAAGGCATATCACCTCAGTATGGAAGAACGAAAGTCTGCTTTACTGTACATGTTCACAAATATGCCTGAGGTGGAGAAATACTTTGTGTAAGACTTGTTTTCTTAAACTGTTCATATGTGAATTAGTTTATGTTATCAAATATCTCATGTCATACAATAATATTTGACAGCGAGTTTGATGAACAAAACATGAGGTGTCTCGGTAGGCCAACAGCGAGAGACATAGACAAATTGCGACGCGATGGTATGCATGGGCGACCTAATTTCATTATGTGGCTTCGGGACCGTGTAAGTCTTAATTATGTGGCTCCGAGAGCTAATTTCATTTAACTAATATTACAGAATTTGCTAATGCTTTGTGGCATGATTGACAGTTTGGGGAGGAAATGAATTTGAATGATGACTTACGTCAGTTATCTATTGGAAGCGTAACTGCCAAAAGCTATGGACGTTACGACGTCAATGGATATCGCTTTCGTTCAAGCATTTTCGAATCAAGTCATCCTATGGCCGCCACTCAAAATAGTGGAGTCGTTACTAGGGCAACCGACATGGAAGGACACGAAGCCTGCTATTACGGGAAAATCAAAAATATAATCGAGATTACATTTGCTGGAAATAAGCCTTTAGCGCTAGTTTTCTTTGAGTGTAAATGGTATGACCCGAAGTATTATAGGACCGAATTTGGGATGACACAGATCCAACCTGAGAAATTGCTTCAAGGACACGACACTTATATCCTTGCCCATCAAGCAGACCAAGTTTATTTCTCGACATATCCATGCAAAAAGTTGTCTAAATGGAGGGTTGTGTACAATGTAAATCCCCGCGAACGCCTATACACTCCTGGTGAGGACGAATATCAAATTGGTCACCTTGAGCAGGTTGATGAGGTGTTTCAAGAAGAAGACTTGCCAACTAGTTTTCATATTGATCCTGCACCGGCATTAGATTCACTAGTCGCAGACGTTAACGACTTAACTTTTCCCGAGAGGCGGAGAAGACAACCTGTTAGGAGAAAAGTTACATGGCGACCTCTGCATAGAAGAGAACAAATAGATCCTGATTTTGATGATATTTAACAAGTAAAGTTGTTTTGTTATTTCATTTGTTTATATTTTAAGTATTATGTCATTTTTGATGCACTAATGAATAATTTCTTATTTTTTATGCAGGATGCCGCCAAAATCAAAGAAGTCAGTGAAAGGGTTGTTCAAGGGCCTGAGCCTTTTTCAGGGCAGTTCTTCGAGCAGCAGCAGACGTCGAGAGCTGTTGAGCGCGGTACATGGAGATGAGGTAACATATCTTGTACAAATAAATTTATTTACATATTTACAAATAAATCTTGAGTTGTATGTACCAGGATGAGCAGCACACTGAGGAGCAGCACATTGAGGACGAGCAGCACAATGAGGCTGAGCAGCACAATGAGGAGGTGGAGCACAATGAGGAGGTGGAGCACGGGACATGGGACCAGGCCGCACAGCATCACCAGCCATGGGACCAGTGGGACCACCAGAGAGAGCAGCAACAGGCGTGGGACCAGTGGGGCCAACAGGGCGAACCGGCTGACAACCCGATGGATGATGGCTCAGGAGGCTCTTCAGCGACACGCACACGTCGCTCAAGAAAAAGCCACTCAGTAAAGCCTCGTCACGCGATAGAGCGAGAGGCTGATAGGACTTTAATCATGCCACATGGAGATCGGTGAGTGTAATATATTAACTTATCTTATATAACTATTATGTGTATTATTAATGTTTTTGTGTAATGCAGGAATTGGGAGGACCTGTCCTTCGACGGCAAGGGACACCACACTCAGGTTAACCTTACGTTGGGTTCTCTTTGCCGCCTTCACTACCCTGGTATAGTGAAGGTGTCAAACGGTGATACCGAGGATGAGGTGCTCGTCAGTACCTGGGATGAGTACAAGTTTAAAAAGGAACGAAACCACACCGACAGACAGGGACTTGTGCGTAATGACTTTTGGGTATGAATTCTTTATTATTTTTGTTATGTTTCTTAATATGGTAAATCTATGACTTATACCATTGTATTTGTATTCTTTATGTTGTAGCTTCAATATCGGTTGCCTGACGGAGAGGATTACATGGGGCACGCTGAACGTGTCTTGCAAAACAATGCAAAGAAGCTGGTGAAGGATGCCATATACTATGCGAGAATTCAGGCTACAAACCTGTATTTTCAAAAGCATCCAGAAGAAGCAGGCCCCTTGACTAAAAAGGAAGGGTCCTCAAAGATATATTTGACTGAGGATCAATATCGTGAGGTTAGTATTCAATTTGTTTTACCCTTTATATTTATTGTTGTGATTGATATAATATGTAACATTGTGTGTGTGCAGGTGATGGTTCCATGGATGGCGCCCGTGCCTGATGCGTACTATGCTTGGTGTCGATATTGGGCTTCCGAAGGCTTCCAGAAAGCGTCAGCGCATCACAGACAATGTCGAGGAACCAATCCTAACCACAAGTTTGGCGGTGACGACATGATACGAAAAGCTAAAAGAATGGTAAGTTTGATCTTTCTATGTCGATCAACAAAGAATACGGTTGCTTATGAATGTTTTTTGTTTATATAGGAAGCTACGAGTGGCCAAAAGCCTAGTGACATTGAGGTGTACCAGGAGGGCCACAAAGGACCAGACCCGAACAACCCTGACCAGCTCTGCAGCCAGACAGCCACGGATCGCTTGGTGAGTTTTGGCTCAAAAGTTCAAACGTTCAAAGTATATATATTCCTGCATTTGTAAGGTTGTGAATGATGTATAGGCGGCATATGGGGATGAGATGGTTCGTCGCCATGGCCCTGACTACGACTGGCGCCATGAACCGGTGGATCCCTCGGTGGTGTACGCAAGTGGTGGTGGCAAAGCGCATGGACGGTAAGCTCTAACTTATGAAATTATATGGTTGACACTAAATTGATTATGCAGTAATAACATTTTTTGAATCACTTATAGATACGCACTCTTCGACGGATTCATTGACTCGTCGTCGGTGAGATCTCAGAGGACGGGTTCATCTTCCCGTAGCTCATGCTCTCGTCGACCGAACGAGCAGGAGTTGGAGATTATGAGGATGCGTGAAGAGATGAGACAACAACGCGAATTTATGGAGGCTTGCAATGCTCATAATCAAGCGATGTATCAAGTGAGTACAAATAATCCGAACTCTAAATTATTATATTTCAATACAACATCTTCAGTAGTAACACATATGTGTTTAACAGTTAATGCAGCAACAGGGCATTACATCAAATTTTCCACCGCCACCACAATGGAGCCAATTTGCAAACACACCAGTTCCACCACCACAGTTCACCACCCCTCCGACACATATACCTGCACCTGGAGATAGGGTACGTTTGATAACTCTCCATTAATTTATACACTTGTATACTTTTTGATATTTGCATTTAACGTGTTGATATTTGCTAACTTGCATAGGTTACGCCTGAAGCGGGTGGCAGTGGGTCTGATCCAGCAGTAGGGACTGGATTTGTTGACTCGCTCTTCGCGTTCCCTCCTCCTGGTGGTGAAGGCGGCAGCGGTCAAAGCTCTAACCACCCAAGTGGTGGTTATCTCTAAACACTTAAACTTATGTTTGAAATGTCGTATTCGTTGATGGATGTTAGGTTCAATACTATGTCGTACTCGTTGTTTGATGTTGGTGGATGTTATGTTTGAATACTATGTCGTACACGTTGGTGGATGTTTTAATTATAAATGCACTATGTCTAAATGCATGTGTTTGTGGATGTTGTATCTCTACATGTGTTTGTAATGTGGCTGTTATATGTTTGATATATGTTATGTACTATGTCTAAATTTATATTATGTTTGATATATGTTATGTGTGCAGAAATAGTGACATAATTTAGTGCTGTTTTGTAGCAGTATACAGTAATTCCCGTCGGCCCAGTTAATTCCCGTCGGCTATGGTCAAACCGACGGGAATTAACAACTCACTCCCGTCGGCCCAGTTAATTCCCGTCGGCCAAGTGGGGCCGACGGGAATTAATTAATAACTCCCGTCGGCCTAGGGAACCGACGGGAATTAGCCTGAATTCCCGTCGGCCACTCAAACCGACGAGAATTAGCCTTAATTCCCGTCGGCCACTATCTAGCCGACGGGAATTAATTATTCCCGTCGGCGGCCGACGGGAATAACCTTATCCCCGACAAGGGACGCCTGTCGGCCAGAAACCGACGGGAATAAGCCCTAAACCGACGGGAATAAGTAATTCCCGTCGGTTTAGGGCTTATTCTCGTCGGTTTCTGGCCGACGGGAATTAAGTGAATTCCTGTAGTGGATAGACTCTTAGAGAAACAAGAGGATTTATTGTATGAAGAACATGATAAATTTGTAGAAGCACAAAGATCTCATGCTCTAGTAGTTAAAAGAAATGAAATGCTTTCTTGTGAATTATCTTCTTGCCATGAGACAATTTCTAAATTAAGGAGCATTAATGATGATTTGAATGCTAAGTTAGAGATTGCTAGTAAATCTATCTCTTGTGTAGAAAATGTTGTAACGTGCACTAGGTGTAAAGATATTAACATTAATGCTTATAGTGAACACCTAGCTTGCATTTCTAAATTAAATGAAGAGGTAGCTAGTCTTAATGCCCAACTTGAGACTAGCAAAAGTGATTTTGATAAGCTAAAATTTGCAAGGGATGCCTACACAATTGGTAGACACCCCTCAATTAAGGATGGACTTGGCTACAAGAGGGAAGCCAAGGACTTAACAAGCCATAAAGCTCCTATCTCCGCCAAGGAGAAAGGGAAGGCTCCTATGGCTAGTAGTGCTAAAAAGAACCATGCTTTTATGTACCATGATAGGAGACATACTAGAAATGCAAATAGAAGTTATAATGTTTTTGATTCATATGTTTATGATTCTCATGACATGTTTGCTTCTAGTTCCTTCTATGTGCATGATAGGAATGTTGGTAGGAGAAATGTTGTTCATAATATGCCTAGGAGAAATGTTGTTAATGTTCCTAGGAAAGTTAATGAACCTTCTACAATATATCATGCTTTGAATACTTCCTTTGCTATTTGTAGAAAGGATAGGAAAATAGTTGCTAGGAAGTTAGGGGCAAAATGCAAGGGAGACAAAACTTGCATTTGGGTCCCTAAGGAGATTTGCACTAACCTTGTAGGACCCAACATAAGTTGGGTACCTAAGACCCAAGCCTAAATTTGCCTTGCAGGTTTATGCATCCGAGGGTTCAAGCTGGATTATCGACAGCGGATGCACAAACCATATGACGGGGGAGAAGAAGATGTTCACCTCCTGTGGCAGAACCACCCGAATTATTCCAGCTTAAGTGCCTAAGTCACGCCTCAGGGGCCGTAACACACTTAAATCGGAATAACCCGTCAGTCCCTCAGATCTTGTCTGATAGAGCCACTTAACCAGGATCAAATTCCACAATCTCACTCGAAAGTGAGTCACAGAAGAAATACAATAAAACAGGAAACCTCAAATTAAGTGCGGAATTATTACATAAATCGGAGTTTTTGGAGTAGCAAATAAGTTCACAAAATAAAGTGCAGCGGATAATCGATGTCGTCGGTAATGAGGAAATGGGCAAGGCCTAGCCCACTACTCCTCATGCTCCTCTCCTGCCGGAGCAACATCCCACTCGACCGTCCAACCCGGTGGCAGGGTGGTAGGCCAAGTCACACCATCAACCAATTCCTGCATGGTACCTGCAAAAATGGTGCCACAAGCAAGGCTGAGTATACTAATACTCAGCTAGACTTAACCGGTGTGAGGAGTCTACTCCTCTACCTCTAGACTATGCAGCTGTTTGGCTGAGGGGTTTGGTTTGCCAAAAGCACTAGCTGTTTCTAAAATCAATTTTAAGCTTTTCAAATTCTACCATCATTAACTTAGCTAGATTTGCTCCTTCTAAGCATACATGGTAACAACCAATTAGTTCAACCAACAAGTTATCTCATATAACCACATTTCACTTCTTACTCGATGCAGTACAAGGAATCAAGCAGTCTCATTAGCTGCGAGAAGCAGACGATTCGAATCGAGTTTTTAAACCTTGCAAGGTAAACCTAAACACACGGCATGTCAGGGTACTCCGACCCCACACATGACAACCGTCCCCATCGATTCCCCGTTCGCGTCCAGGCCTCACCGCCTTGGCATACAATGCTCCACTGACCCCGGCTGCCGCCGTGCAGTGACCGCACTTGTACCCACCATAGCTAGCATGGGAGACCCAGTCTCAGGTCGCATGAGGGATAAAGTCCGCGCCCGGCTTCACTCAGGTACTAGGTTTACCGGTTACCATTTTTCCCGGCATGTGCTTAGTACGTTCAAAAGCTTGACTCAGGTATCCACACATTAATCCTTAATTCATTTTTCCCGTCTCATGGACAAGGCATCCTCCCTGGATCCAAGTCCATAGACCAACATATATCCCATTATCAAGATGAATACAATCAATTCCTGACCTCGCGCGAGTGCTAGAAAAATCACTCGACTTCTACCGAGATCCTGATTAGCAAGCAGCTACTCGACCTAGCATACTAGTATTCATCTCAAAAGGAGTCCTAAGTTCATGCAACTAGAGGTTTCAAGCAACTCCTACACTTAAGTGCACATTACAGTCCTACAAGCATTAAGTGTAGTAAAGTAGCATATAATAACATGGTTATGCATAAAACCGGGGCTTGCCTTCAACTGCTGGGGCTGCGGGGAGATCCTCAATAGCAGCCTCTGAAGCCTGCTCCTGGTCCTCCTCTTGGACAGGTCCTTGCTCGGGGATGAGCACGTACTCTCCGTCGGCAAGATTACAATCTAATGAATGCAATGCGTAAGATATATGCATGATACCATATGTGCTTTAGAATTTACAACTTTTAAAGATGTAGGGTCTTTTGAATTTAAACAAGTTAACCTTACTTATGTAAAACCCTTTTAGTGGTATACTTAGTAAATTGGGTTGGTTTTAATGGGATGAGGTTTATTCCTTCTTCTCTTTTCTTTTATTCTCTTTAATGTTTTGGAGTAGGTTTGAACTACAAGTTGCTTTTATAGAATTCCAAAAATTCTGAAAAAATTACAGTGGCTTGCTACTGGTGTATGATTCTCTGTCTCAAAATTTGGGGTTCAGAAAGTAAATGGTTTTCTCTGGACAAAATTACCAAATTTTAGGGCAGAAGGGGTACTTTGAACTACAACTATTATTTAACAGTGGGTAATTCTTTAAAACTTATTTTTGCTGGCTTTTAGGTGTCATAACATGACTTGATACAAATTTCTAGTCATTAATACCCTTTAATTATTTTCTTATGGTTTTCTCAAGTTTTTAGCCAAAGGGGTGCTTTCTACTACCACTATGTTCGAAAAACATCAAACAACAGAGTTCTTATTTTTCTTAGCTAGTATTTTGTGCAAGAGCAATCATTCTGGAGTTTGGTTTCTTTTTGCTTAAGGGAAGGGGTGGTTTGCATTATTTAAGTCAAATGGTCTTTCTCACAAATTGCTAGCAAAAGGCATGGGTTCACTTCTTTTTCATAGGTTTGTATTTTTCTCTGGTGGTTCATCTCATCATAGACTTAGCTAATTTTTGGTTGCCCATTATCTTATTATTTGAGGTTGTTTATGATTTATTGGGAAAATGCCTTATTACCACTTTGTATTTATTCTCCTTACTTAAAAAGTTAGGCTGGGGTGCTCTGTATTTTTGTAGTGGGGCTCTGGTGGTTATAAGTTAACTGGATTTTTGTTAACCACTTTGGTTATGGTGTTGCAATTTTAATAATTGATTTTCAGTCTACATAAGGCTGATTAAAGCATCTTAATTAGAAACTGGTCCTAATTAATGGTCTCTGCATTTTTCCTAGGTTCTTGGTTGCATAAGTAAACTAGGAAAAATATTACTAATCACTGTTCAACATTTTCTAATGCTTTTCTGATTTTCTCTAAGTTGTGGACAAAATGGCTTTAAATGAATAACTACATCATAATTTCTAATACTGGGGTTCCTATTATTTTTAAACAGTGTCTAATTAGGGTATAAGCATCTACAAATTTTCTTAAGCTCAGTACAGAAGAAAAACTAATTTTTCTTAATTAAACAAGGTTTAGGGAGTTTCTGTTTTTAATTTTAAACTCTAAAATTTAAAACAGAAAGCATATGGTTCAATAATTTTAAATGATAGATCATAATATTCCAGAGCTAGCAAAATTGGTTTGACAGCTTTTCATTAAGATTTCATCAAGTTATGAATTTTCTAAGTTCTTTGGTTATTTAAAAAGAATAACAGAATTGATTAAAGGGAAAAACACTTTGCACTGGGGTCCCTGGCGGTTTTTCTAGGTTTTCCTCGCGAATCAGTCCTTAGGTTACTATTCATATGGGTCGCTGACATTACAGAAAACCCCTCGGGTTCTACAAAACCTAACCCGAGGTCCTTCTTCTTCCTCAAACAGTAGCCGCAGCGAAGAAAAGGGCGGAGGGGCTTACCGGCGGCGAGACTGTTCCGGCGAAGTGGTCGAGGGTGAAGGGGAGGTCGCGAGGATCACAACGGTGTGCGGAACGTCGACGGAGATGGCCGGAGTTGGTCGGTCCACGCGCGCAGGCGGGGATGCTCGTCGGCGGCGAGGAGACCGGCCTGATCACGGCGAGGTAGTTCAATCAAATAGGTCAGAGAGGTCCACGGGATGCCAGAGAAGACATGAGCGAAAGGAATTGGGCGGAGACTCACTGGATAGCTCGGTCCACGCGCGGCGGCGGAAGACCGAAGTCCGGTGAGGTTGATCTCGGGCCTCCGGTGAAGTCCGGTCGGGTCCGAGGGCTTGGCGAGCTTCACGGGCTACTGGCGGAGCTAGCCGAAGCACAGGTTGGGCTGGAGGGCGGCTGGAGTGGGCTGGCCACGGCGGCCGTAGCTCTGGCGGCAATGGCGGGCGGAAATACGCTCGCCGGAGCTAAGGAACGGTGGCTGGCCGGTGAGGGTGAGTGCGGGGCGAAGAGAGGTGCGCTCGGGGAGGCTTTATAGGCGCGGGCGGGCACGGCCGAGGGCGTGGGCCGGGGCGGACTTGACCGGACGCCGGGGCGAGCGCGCGCGCGGGTTGGGCGAGCTCTGGCGTGCCGACCAGGGTCGAACACGTGTGCCCGCGCGTTCTGCCCAAGCTCTGGCGCGTGTGGTCGCTCATCCGAGCCTGCTCTCGCCTTGGCCAGTGCACGAAACCTCTTCTCCTCCCTACAAGCTACCATTTTTGTGTGGAGGTCATAGGATTTTGCCTACTGGTTGCAGAGATATGGAGCCAGGAAATCTGGTCTGTCTCCCTGCCCAAACCCGAGGCAAATCCCAAGTTTTGTCGTGTCTAGGGCTCGCGTCCCAATGCCATCTTCTGGCACACGACAGAGGGGTTAGTTAGACACAAATTTGTCAATGGGGCCATTAGGATTCGAGTTAGGGATCAAGGTGAACATCCCTGATCTTTGGCTCAAGGTCTGAATTTCAGAATTCTGAAATTCAGAATTCCCAATGAGTCCCAACAAAAGAAGCTTGATTTGGGGGTTTTCTTGAATTATTTTGGCTAAGCTTTCTCAATCTATTTTGTTGCTTATCAAATATACTTTAACTTATATAATTGGCTCAACTCAAAATTTTAAACTTTTCATTCCCTTTTGCTTATTTTCTTGAATTTTGTCCATGGGGTTCACTTAGAGTTCTTAATTAGGGTTGCACATTCTTATCTTTTCAAAGACTCAATTGTTTTGATCATGACACCTTTAAACATATACTTGGTGAATTCTTTATCACTTAAGTTATCTTGATGCTCATGCTTACTCTGGTTCACATAAAATAATGGTTCTTGGTTTGGCTTTTTAAGAGAAACCCTAGGTGACACTGGGGTGTCACAGCCTTCCCCCCTTAAAGGAATCTCGTCCCGAGATTCAGGCCAGAGTCCTCTCGGGGTGAAGCGAAGGGTGAGACTGATAGAAAAAAGGGTGATGATTGTTATTATTAGGGCAAAACTGCTCTTCGAATGTCATTCTCTTTGCAACTTTAGAAGGAAGTCCTTTTAAGTTTTACTTTATAGTTACTTCATTCTGAATTAAGATCATATTTTTGGAAATTAGATTCGAAAGGCAGGAGGAGGGGTTGGGGGTGATTACATACCAGCTTCCTTAGGTAGGCAATCGGGGAAGTTGGATCTTAAGAATTCCTCGGTTTCCCAAGTAGCTTCCTCCTCTGAGTGATTACTCCACTGGACCTTAAACATCTTGATCGATTTAGCCCGAGTTGATCTTTCCTTGCAATCCAGAATCTTGGAGGGGTACTCTTGGTACGAGAGATCTGGCTCTATCTCCAATTCTGGCTCTGCTAGAATCTCAGTCGGCAATCGAACACACTTCTTTAGCTGAGATACATGGAATACACTGTGAATGGCAGACATCTTTGAAGGTAACTTCAGCTTGTATGCCACTGGTCCACATGCTTCAATGATCTCATAAGGTCCAATGTACCGAGGGGCTAGCTTGCCTTGGATTCCAAACCTCTGCACTCCCTTGGTGGGTGATACCTTGAGGTATACAAAACTTCCCACCTCGAACTGGAGAGGTTTCCTTCTTCTGTCATGATAGCTCTTCTGCCTGGCCTGAGCAGCTTCTAGATTCTTCCTGATCAGCTTGACCTTCCTTTCGGCTTCAGTCACCAAATCAGGTCCAAAAACTTCTCTTTCACCAGGCTGAGACCAATTGAGTGGTGTCCTGCACCTTCTTCCATAGAGAGCTTCAAAAGGTGCCATCCTTAGGCTGGACTGATAACTATTGTTATAAGCAAACTCTGCCAAGGAGAGGTGCTTATCCCAGTTCTTGCCACAATCGATCGCACAAGCTCTCAGCATATCTTCCAGAATCTGGTTTACCCTTTCCGTCTGACCATCAGTCTGTGGGTGGTAAGCTGAACTCCTGATTAGCTTGGTTCCCAAAGACTCTTGCAATTGTTCCCAAAATCTGGCAACAAATTGGGCTCCTCGGTCAGAAACAATGGTCCGAGGTAATCCATGCAAACACACGATCCGGTCGATATACAATTCTGCATACTTCTGAGCCTTATCAGTGGTGTGCACAGGAAGAAAATGTGCCACTTTCGTCAATCGGTCCACAATAACCCAAATTGAATCATGATGACGGGAGGTGTTGGGTAGACCCACAATGAAATCCATGCTGATATCGTCCCACTTCCACGAAGGTACGGACAGTGGTCGCAAAGCTCCAGCGGACTTCAAGTGGCTTGCCTTAACCCTCTGACAGGTGTCACACTCTGATACATACTGGGCTATCTCCCTCTTCATTCTGGTCCACCAGTATAAAAGCTTCAGGTCATGGTACATCTTGGTGCTTCCCGGATGCATAGAGAATTTGGAGAGATGAGCCTCATCCAAAATTTTCTTCTTGAGATCCTGGTCCTTAGGAATTACCAATCTGCTTTTGAACCATAACACACCCTTCTCATCCTGGCGGAAACAATTATACTTCTCAACCTTCTGATGGAGATTCTTCTTGATAATCTGCACTCCCTTGTCACTGAGCTGGGCCCTGATAATCTGGTCTTGCAAAGCTGGCTCAACAGCAATGTGAGACAAGGAACCAGAAGGAATCACTTCAATTTGCATCTTGCTCAACTCATCACACAAGGTGTTAACACGAGAATCCATCAGAATACAGTTGCATTGCAACTTCCGACTCAAGGCATCAGCTACTACATTAGCTTTCCCTGGGTGATAATGTACCTCCAGGTCATAATCCTTGATCAGCTCTAGCCATCTTCTCTGCCTCATGTTGAGATCAGCCTGAGTAAAAATGTACTTAAGGCTCTTATGATCAGTGAAGATGTTGCAGTGGGTTCCCATTAGATAGTGCCTCCACATCTTCAATGCATGAACCACTGCTGCTAACTCGAGGTCATGAGTGGGATAATTTTGCTCATGAGGCCTGAGTGCTCTTGAGGCATAAGCAATGACTCGGTTGTCTTGCATCAAGACACAACCTAGCCCGGTGCCAGAGGCATCGCAATACACGTCAAAAGGCTTGCTGCTGTCGGGTTGCGCCAATACTGGTGCTGTGGTCAGATGCTGCCTCAACGCATGGAAGGCATCTTCGCACTTCTGACTCCACACAAACTTGACTTCTTTCTTCAGCAACTCAGTAATAGGCTTCGCAATTCGAGAGAAGTCCGGAATAAATCTTCGGTAATAACCGGCCAATCCCAGAAAACTCCGAATCTGGCGAACAGTCGTTGGTGGCTTCCAATTCATCACCTCTTGCACTTTATCAGGATCAACAGCTATTCCATCCTGAGAGATAGTGTGACCCAAGAATTTGATTTCCTTTAGCCAAAAATCACACTTGGATAGCTTGGCATAAAGGTGGTGCTCTCGCAGACGTTGAAGCACTACATGCAAATGCCCGGCATGTTCTTCTTCGTTCTTCGAGTACACCAAAATATCATCGATGAAAACCACTACGAACTTGTCCAATTCTGGCATGAAAACAGAATTCATCAGATACATGAAGTATGCTGGTGCATTTGTCAGCCCGAATGACATCACCAAGAACTCATACAGCCCATATCTGGTTGAGAATGCCGTCTTCGGAATATCACTTGCTCGTATTTTGATCTGATGGTAGCCAGAGCGAAGGTCTATTTTGGAAAACACCTTGGCCCCGACCAACTGGTCAAAGAGAACATCAATACGAGGCAAAGGATACTTGTTCTTGATAGTTACCGCATTAAGAGGGCGGTAATCTATACACAACCTCAAGCTTTCATCCTTCTTCTTCACAAATAGCGCTGGACATCCCCAAGGCGAAGTGCTTGGGCGAATAAATCCCTTATCCAGCAACTCTTGCAACTGCTTCTTCAACTCTGCCAACTCAGCGGGTGGCATTCGGTAGGGCCTTTTGGAAATTGGGGCCGTTCCCGGTTGCAACTCGATGGCAAATTCAATATCCCGGTCCGGTGGCATTCCTGGCAATTCATCAGGAGAGACATCTGCATACTCACAGACCACTGGGATCTTCTTCAGGGGTAACTCCGTCATAGAGAAAGCACATGACTGAGAAGAACCCTGACTAGGCAGAATCAAAGTGAAATTCCCGCAGAAAGGAGAATTAACTTCCACGGTACGACTGGCTACATCAAGCACAACTTGGTGCAAGGTAATCCAATTTGCTCCTAGAATAATGTCCACATTTTCCAATCCCAATACAAGAAGAGTGGTTTTGATAATGTGGCTTCCCAGTTGAATAGGCACACTTTGGTTTAATTGATTAGTTGCAATTTTACCCCCAGGTGTGACTATCATGAATGACCCCTTCGAGTGAGAGAATGGCAGTTTGCAATTAGCACTGAACTTTTGGCTAATGAAACTATGAGATGCACTAGAATCAAACAGAATTAAAGCAGGTTGATTATAAACTGAAAAGGTACCGGTCATGATAGGAGCTCCTTCTGGCACTTCCTCTAGAGTAGTGAAGTTGAGCTTCCCTTGCCTGACTTGCACCTTCTGCTTTCTTCCCTTGTCTTGATTTGGTGCTGGCATCTGCCTCTGCTGGTTCCTGGGACAATTCTTGGCATAGTGGCCCACATTGCCACAAGTGAAACACTTGTTCCCATTGCCCTGGCGGAACTGCTGCTGCTGCGGAGGCTGATTGTTCCTTGGGGCGGGAGCTGGATAGCGGTTGGGTGCCGGCTGCTGCTGCTGCTGAGGTGGCCTGATCACCCATCTGCCTGCCTGCTGCTGAAAACCCCTGCTCTGATTGTGAGAAACAATCCGGAACCTCTGAGCCTGAGCGGATGGTGCTGCCATTGGTGCCTTCCTCTTCTTCTCTGCCCGGTGAGCAACAATGCAATCCTCCTGAGAGATGGCCATGTTGACCAACTCATTGAAGCTATTGGCCCGGACAGTGTTGAGTCGTTCCCGCAGCTTGGTATTGAGACCCCTGCGGAAGCGATCCCTCTTCTTTTCATCAGAATCAGCATGATACCCTGCATACTGGCATAAGTCGTTGAAGGCTTGCGCATATTGCAGTACCGTGCGGGTTCCTTGATTGAGGGCCAGGAATTCATTCAACTTCCTATCCAGGATGCCAGCTGGAATGTGGTGTCCTCTGAAGGCAGTCTTGAATTCCTCCCAAGATACTTCACGATCAGCGGGGAGCATAGCACGGAAGTGGTCCCACCAAGTCCGAGCTGGGCCGCGAAGCTGCTGTGCGGCGAAGCGAGCCTTGGCCTCATCAGGGCAGTCTCCCGTGAGGAGGGGAAACTTGGACTCGACGACGCGAAGCCACACGTCGGCGTCCAACGGATCCTCTGCCTTGGTGAACAAGGGCGGCTGCGTGCTCAGGAACTCCTGGTAGGTTGCCATAGCCGGAGGTCGCTGATGCTGGCCTCCACCATGATGCTGTTGGTGGGGCTGGCGCTGCAAGAGCTGTCGCAGAATCTCATTCTGCTGGGCCATCAGCTCCTGCACTGTGGGAGCT
This sequence comes from Zea mays, assembly GCF_902167145.1. Taxonomy (NCBI): domain Eukaryota; kingdom Viridiplantae; phylum Streptophyta; class Magnoliopsida; order Poales; family Poaceae; genus Zea; species Zea mays. The sequence continues at coordinate 166,844,517 of NC_050102.1, forward strand.
GGAGGAGGTGGCGGGGGAGCTTGCTCATTCTGCCCGCGACGCTGCCTCGCTGCCATCTGAAAACAGAGATTGTCGCCAATGTTATCCCGACTCATGTTTCCGAACGACAAGATATCATCTCATATGGAAGGAAAAGGCCATAATCATAATATTAGGTTCGAAAATGAAGATAACATGGTGACAAGGATCCCACAGATATCAAAAGTTTACAGGGTTACATTAATCAGGGGAAAGTACCCACAAGCCTAGTCCAAAATGTGATACTACTAAGCTCGCATAGGTTTCTATCCGCCTAAAGAAATGTCAAAGCGACTGCTCAACCCTGAGCGGTGGAAGCGACACTGGATACGGGTGAAGGAGGTATCGCGGAGGTAGTCCCATTGGCACCAGGGGCTGGTCCTAGCTCCTCGGGAGCCTCTTCTCCCTCGCTTCCTGCTTCATTAGCCTCCATCTCCAGGTGGTGCATGTCCAAGTGGTCATTGGCTTCCTCAAGTTCCCTCTGCACGTCGTGAAGCTGGTTCTCCAAGACATCAATAGTGTTGTCTCGGATCTCCACTTGCTGCTCCAGGGTGGTAATTCGCTGGCTCAGCCTTTCCACCTGCAGATCCTTCTCCACCAACTCTGTGGATAGGTCGACCACAAAATCTTCCCGACTGTCGAGAGTGAGCTTGGCAGCCTGAGCGGTGTTAGCAAGAAGTGTCATAGCATCGCTCTGAAGGGCCTGAAGGCGGTACAGCGCACTCATGCACTGAACAGTGACCCTCCCAACCAAGTCAGGATACATTGCCCACACATCCTTCACATGGCTCACGCGGTTACACCACATGGGATCATCCTTCTTCTCAGCAGGGAAGAGTCCCAAGGGGTGCATCACCATCTCCAGGGGATGGTAGCCACAGAAAGTCGTCAGAGTCTTCATGGCTGCTGCCTCAACGGTGTCGTCCGTCCTGAGTCCAATCGTCTCAGAGTCAAGAGAACGCCAACCTGGCTGAAGGGGATGAGTCTCCAAAGCTAGCCAGACCCGACAACGAGGTACCCGATGCTCCTCATACAACTGCACCGTGTACATAGGGGGCGTAGGGTAACCGGCGGAGTTAAGCACTTCCCACAAGATGGAAGGAAAGCCATCGCGAGAAAGGAAGTCAGAACTGAAACGAGAGTCTCCTCCACTGGCGGGGGTAGGTGAATTCATCTGCGGAAGGGAATCAAGATAAAGATTATGGTGGAAGGAAAAAGAAAAAGAGAGCCCGGATGATTTTAAAGAAAAGGGGTTAGCTCAAATTTTAATTCCTCTTTGTGTTTTATAATGCATGCATGCGGAAAGAAACGTTGCCTCTCAAAAGGGGAATAGGGTGCCTTTTTAGGGCATCCTGAAATATAAGTATTGGTCCACAGGGCCTAATTAATTAGCCACCTATTTCTCCCTCTATACCTAAGGCCTTTCGTCCTAGGTCTAGCGGTCTAGTCCTGACGATCCGTAACAGTTTCTAGGCAGGTTTTAGATTTTAAAAATTGGTATTCATGGTTTATTGTCCTTCTCTGTGGTGGAATTTGCTCCGATACCAGCTGTGGCAGAACCACCCGAATTATTCCAGCTTAAGTGCCTAAGTCACGCCTCAGGGGCCGTAACACACTTAAATCGGAATAACCCGTCAGTCCCTCAGATCTCGTCTGATAGAGCCACTTAACCAGGATCAAATTCCACAATCTCACTCGAAGGTGAGTCACAGAAGAAATACAATAAAACAGGAAACCTCAAATTAAGTGCGGAATTATTACATAAATCGGAGTTTTTGGAGTAGCAAATAAGTTCACAAAATAAAGTGCAGCGGATAATCGATGTCGTCGGTAATGAGGAAATGGGCAAGGCCTAGCCCACTACTCCTCATGCTCCTCTCCTGCCGGAGCAACATCCCACTCGACCGTCCAACCCGGTGGCAGGGTGGTAGGCCAAGTCACACCATCAACCAATTCCTGCATGGTACCTGCAAAAATGGTGCCACAAGCAAGGCTGAGTATACTAATACTCAGCTAGACTTAACCGGTGTGAGGAGTCTACTCCTCTACCTCTAGACTATGCAGCTGTTTGGCTGAGGGGTTTGGTTTGCCAAAAGCACTAGCTGTTTCTAAAATCAACTTTAAGCTTTTCAAATTCTACCATCATTAACTTAGCTAGATTTGCTCCTTCTAAGAATACATGGTAACAACCAATTAGTTCAACCAACAAGTTATCTCATATAACCACATTTCACTTCTTACTCGATGCAGTACAAGGAATCAAGCAGTCTCATTAGCTGCGAGAAGCAGACGATTCGAATCGAGTTTTTAAACCTTGCAAGGTAAACCTAAACACACGGCATGTCAGGGTACTCCGACCCCACACATGACAACCGTCCCCATCGATTCCCCGTTCGCGTCCAGGCCTCACCGCCTTGGCATACAATGCTCCACTGACCCCGGCTGCCGCCGTGCAGTGACCGCACTTGTACCCACCATAGCTAGCATGGGAGACCCAGTCTCAGGTCGCATGAGGGATAAAGTCCGCGCCCGGCTTCACTCAGGTACTAGGTTTACCGGTTACCATTTTTCCCGGCATGTGCTTAGTACGTTCAAAAGCTTGACTCAGGTATCCACACATTAATCCTTAATTCATTTTTCCCGTCTCATGGACAAGGCATCCTCCCTGGATCCAAGTCCATAGACCAACATATATCCCATTATCAAGATGAATACAATCAATTCCTGACCTCGCGCGAGTGCTAGAAAAATCACTCGACTTCTACCGAGATCCTGATTAGCAAGCAGCTACTCGACCTAGCATACTAGTATTCATCTCAAAAGGAGTCCTAAGTTCATGCAACTAGAGGTTTCAAGCAACTCCTACACTTAAGTGCACATTACAGTCCTACAAGCATTAAGTGTAGTAAAGTAGCATATAATAACATGGTTATGCATAAAACCGGGGCTTGCCTTCAACTGCTGGGGCTGCGGGGAGATCCTCAATAGCAGCCTCTGAAGCCTGCTCCTGGTCCTCCTCTTGGACAGGTCCTTGCTCGGGGATGAGCACGTACTCTCCGTCGGCAAGATTACAATCTAATGAATGCAATGCGTAAGATATATGCATGATACCATATGTGCTTTAGAATTTACAACTTTTAAAGATGTAGGGTCTTTTGAATTTAAACAAGTTAACCTTACTTATGTAAAACCCTTTTAGTGGTATACTTAGTAAATTGGGTTGGTTTTAATGGGATGAGGTTTATTCCTTCTTCTCTTTTCTTTTATTCTCTTTAATGTTTTGGAGTAGGTTTGAACTACAAGTTGCTTTTATAGAATTCCAAAAATTCTGAAAAAATTACAGTGGCTTGCTACTGGTGTATGATTCTCTGTCTCAAAATTTGGGGTTCAGAAAGTAAATGGTTTTCTCTGGACAAAATTACCAAATTTTAGGGCAGAATGGGTACTTTGAACTACAACTATTATTTAACAGTGGGTAATTCTTTAAAACTTATTTTTGCTGGCTTTTAGGTGTCATAACATGACTTGATACAAATTTCTAGTCATTAATACCCTTTAATTATTTTCTTATGGTTTTCTCAAGTTTTTAGCCAAAGGGGTGCTTTCTACTACCACTATGTTCGAAAAACATCAAACAACAGAGTTCTTATTTTTCTTAGCTAGTATTTTGTGCAAGAGCAATCATTCTGGAGTTTGGTTTCTTTTTGCTTAAGGGAAGGGGTGGTTTGCATTATTTAAGTCAAATGGTCTTTCTCACAAATTGCTAGCAAAAGGCATGGGTTCACTTCTTTTTCATAGGTTTGTATTTTTCTCTGGTGGTTCATCTCATCATAGACTTAGCTAATTTTTGGTTGCCCATTATCTTATTATTTGAGGTTGTTTATGATTTATTGGGAAAATGCCTTATTACCACTTTGTATTTATTCTCCTTACTTAAAAAGTTAGGCTGGGGTGCTCTGTATTTTTGTAGTGGGGCTCTGGTGGTTATAAGTTAACTGGATTTTTGTTAACCACTTTGGTTATGGTGTTGCAATTTTAATAATTGATTTTCAGTCTACATAAGGCTGATTAAAGCATCTTAATTAGAAACTGGTCCTAATTAATGGTCTCTGCATTTTTCCTAGGTTCTTGGTTGCATAAGTAAACTAGGAAAAATATTACTAATCACTGTTCAACATTTTCTAATGCTTTTCTGATTTTCTCTAAGTTGTGGACAAAATGGCTTTAAATGAATAACTACATCATAATTTCTAATACTGGGGTTCCTATTATTTTTAAACAGTGTCTAATTAGGGTATAAGCATCTACAAATTTTCTTAAGCTCAGTACAGAAGAAAAACTAATTTTTCTTAATTAAACAAGGTTTAGGGAGTTTCTGTTTTTAATTTTAAACTCTAAAATTTAAAACAGAAAGCATATGGTTCAATAATTTTAAATGATAAATCATAATATTCCAGAGCTAGCAAAATTGGTTTGACAGCTTTTCATTAAGATTTCATCAAGTTATGAATTTTCTAAGTTCTTTGGTTATTTAAAAAGAATAACAGAATTGATTAAAGGGAAAAACACTTTGCACTGGGGTCCCTGGCGGTTTTTCTAGGTTTTCCTCGCGAATCAGTCCTTAGGTTACTATTCATATGGGTCGCTGACATTACAGAAAACCCCTCGGGTTCTACAAAACCTAACCCGAGGTCCTTCTTCTTCCTCAAACAGTAGCCGCGGCGAAGAAAAGGGCGGAGGGGCTTACCGGCGGCGAGACTGTTCCGGCGAAGTGGTCGAGGGTGAAGGGGAGGTCGCGAGGATCACAACGGTGTGCGGAACGTCGACGGAGATGGCCGGAGTTGGTCGGTCCACGCGCGCAGGCGGGGATGCTCGTCGGCGGCGAGGAGACCGGCCTGATCACGGCGAGGTAGTTCAATCAAATAGGTCAGAGAGGTCCACGGGATGCCAGAGAAGACATGAGCGAAAGGAATTGGGCGGAGACTCACTGGATAGCTCGGTCCACGCGCGGCGGCGGAAGACCGAAGTCCGGTGAGGTTGATCTCGGGCCTCCGGTGAAGTCCGGTCGGGTCCGAGGGCTTGGCGAGCTTCACGGGCTACTGGCGGAGCTAGCCGAAGCACAGGTTGGGCTGGAGGGCGGCTGGAGTGGGCTGGCCACGGCGGCCGTAGCTCTGGCGGCAATGGCGGGCGGAAATACGCTCGCCGGAGCTAAGGAACGGTGGCTGGCCGGTGAGGGTGAGTGCGGGGCGAAGAGAGGTGCGCTCGGGGAGGCTTTATAGGCGCGGGCGGGCACGGCCGAGGGCGTGGGCGCGCGGCGGACTTGACCGGACGCCGGGGCGAGCGCGCGCGCGGGTTGGGCGAGCTCTGGCGTGCCGACCAGGGTCGAACACGTGTGCCCGCGCGTTCTGCCCAAGCTCTGGCGCGTGTGGTCGCTCATCCGAGCCTGCTCTCGCCTTGGCCAGTGCACGAAACCTCTTCTCCTCCCTACAAGCTACCATTTTTGTGTGGAGGTCATAGGATTTTGCCTACTGGTTGCAGAGATATGGAGCCAGGAAATCTGGTCTGTCTCCCTGCCCAAACCCGAGGCAAATCCCAAGTTTTGTCGTGTCTAGGGCTCGCGTCCCAATGCCATCTTCTGGCACACGACAGAGGGGTTAGTTAGACACAAATTTGTCAATGGGGCCATTAGGATTCGAGTTAGGGATCAAGGTGAACATCCCTGATCTTTGGCTCAAGGTCTGAATTTCAGAATTCTGAAATTCAGAATTCCCAATGAGTCCCAACAAAAGAAGCTTGATTTGGGGGTTTTCTTGAATTATTTTGGCTAAGCTTTCTCAATCTATTTTGTTGCTTATCAAATATACTTTAACTTATATAATTGGCTCAACTCAAAATTTTAAACTTTTCATTCCCTTTTGCTTATTTTCTTGAATTTTGTCCATGGGGTTCACTTAGAGTTCTTAATTAGGGTTGCACATTCTTATCTTTTCAAAGACTCAATTGTTTTGATCATGACACCTTTAAACATATACTTGGTGAATTCTTTATCACTTAAGTTATCTTGATGCTCATGCTTACTCTGGTTCACATAAAATAATGGTTCTTGGTTTGGCTTTTTAAGAGAAACCCTAGGTGACACTGGGGTGTCACACCTCCTACGTCAAGAATAAGGATTCCCAAGATTCAATAATATTCGGTGATGGGAATCAAGGCAAGGTAAAAGGGTTAGGTAAAATTGCAATCTCAAATGAGCACTCTATCTCTAATGTGTTTTTAGTAGAGTCTCTTGGATATAATTTGCTATCTGTTAGTCAATTATGCAATATGGGATATAACTGTTTGTTTACAAATATAGATGTGTCTGTCTTTAGAAGATGTGATGGTTCACTAGCTTTCAAGGGTATTCTGGACGGCAAGCTTTACTTAGTTGATTTTGCAAAAGAGGAGGCCGGTCTAGATGCATGCTTAATAGCTAAGACTTGCATGGGCTGGCTGTGGCATCGCCGCTTAGCACATGTGGGGATGAAGAACCTCCACAAGCTTCTAAAGGGAGAACACGTGATAGGTCTAACCAATGTTCATTTCGAAAAAGATAGACCTTGTGCAGCTTGTCAAGCAGGGAAACAGGTGGGAGGCTCTCATCACACCAAAAATGTGATGACAACATCAAGACCCCTGGAGCTGCTACATATGGACCTCTTCGGACCCGTCGCCTATCTGAGCATAGGAGGAAGTAAGTATGGTCTAGTTATCGTTGATGACTTTTCCCGCTTCACTTGGGTGTTCTTTTTGCAGGATAAGTCTGAAACCCAAGGGACCCTCAAGCGCTTCATCAGGAGAGCTCAAAATGAGTTTGAGCTCAAGGTGAAGAAGGTAAGGAGCGACAACGGGTCCGAATTCAAGAACCTTCAAGTGGAAGAGTTCCTTGAAGAGGAGGGGATCAAGCATGAGTTCTCCGCTCCCTACACACCTCAGCAAAATGGTGTGGTAGAGAGGAAGAACAGGACGCTCATAGATATGGCGAGGACTATGCTTGGAGAATTCAAGACCCCCGAGCGTTTTTGGTCGGAAGCCGTGAACACGGCTTGCCACGCCATCAACAGGGTCTACCTTCATCGCCTCCTCAAGAAGACTTCGTATGAGCTACTAACCGGTAACAAACCCAATGTATCTTACTTTCGTGTATTTGGGAGCAGGTGCTACATTCTAGTGAAGAAGGGTAGAAATTCTAAATTTGCTCCCAAAGCTGTAGAAGGGTTTTTGTTAGGTTATGACTCAAATACAAAGGCGTATAGAGTCTTCAACAAATCATCGGGTTTGGTTGAAGTTTCTAGCGACATTGTATTTGATGAGACCAATGGCTCTCCAAGAGAGCAAGTTGTTGATTGTGATGATGTAGATGAAGAAGATGTTCCGACGGCTGCTATACGAACCATGGCAATTGGAGAAGTGCGGCCACAGGAACAAGATGAACGAGATCAACCTTCTTCCTCAACAACGGTGCATCCCCCACCTCAAGATGATGAACAGGTTCATCAAAAGGAGGCGTGTGATCAAGGGGGAGCACAAGATGTTCACGTGATGGAGGAAGAAGCGCAACCAGCACCTCCAACCCAAGTTCGAGCGATGATTCAAAGGGATCATCCCATCGACCAAATTCTGGGTGACATTAGCAAGGGAGTAACTACTCGATCTCGATTAGTTAATTTTTGTGAGCATTACTCCTTTGTCTCTTCTATTGAGCCTTTCAGGGTAGAGGAGGCCTTGCTAGATCCGGATTGGGTATTGGCCATGCAGGAGGAACTCAACAACTTCAAGCGCAATGAAGTTTGGACACTGGTGCCTCGTCCCAAGCAAAATGTTGGGGAACCAAGTGGGTGTTCCGCAACAAACAGGACGAGCACGGGGTGGTGACGAGGAACAAGGCTCGACTTGTGGCAAAAGGTTATGCCCAAGTCGCAGGTTTGGACTTTGAGGAGACCTTTGCTCCTGTGGCTAGGCTAGAGTCCATTCGTATCTTGCTAGCATATGCCGCTCACCATTCTTTCAGGTTGTACCAAATGGATGTGAAGAGCGCTTTCCTCAATGGGCCGATCAAGGAGGAGGTGTACGTAGAGCAACCCCCTGGCTTTGAGGATGAACGGTACCCCGACCACGTGTGTAAGCTCTCTAAGGCGCTCTATGGACTTAAGCAAGCCCCAAGAGCATGGTATGAATGCCTTAGAGACTTTTTAATTGCTAATGCTTTCAAGGTTGGGAAAGCCGATCCAACTCTTTTTACTAAGACATGTGATGGTGATTTGTTTGTGTGCCAAATTTATGTCGATGACATAATATTTGGTTCTACTAACCAAAAGTCTTGTGAAGAGTTTAGCAGGGTGATGACACAGAAATTCGAGATGTCGATGATGGGCGAGTTGAACTACTTCCTTGGGTTTCAAGTGAAGCAACTCAAGGACGGCACCTTCATCTCCCAAACAAAGTACACGTAAGACTTGCTGAAGCGGTTTGGGATGAAGGACGCCAAGCCCGCAAAGACTCTGATGGGGACCGACGGACACACCGACCTCAACAAAGGAGGTAAGTCCGTTGATCAAAAAGCATACCGGTCAATGATAGGTTCTTTGCTTTACTTATGTGCTAGTAGACCGGATATTATGCTTAGCGTATGCATGTGTGCTAGATTTCAATCCGATCCTAAGGAGTGTCACTTAGTGGCGGTGAAGCGAATTCTTAGATATTTGGTTGCTACGCCTTGCTTCGGGCTCTGGTATCCAAAGGGGTCTACCTTTGACTTAGTTGGATACTCAGACTCCGACTATGCTAGATGTAAGGTCGATAGGAAGAGTACATCGGGGACGTGCCAATTCTTAGGAAGGTCCCTGGTGTCATGGAACTCTAAGAAACAAACCTCCGTTGCCCTATCCACCGCTGAGGCCGAGTACGTTGCCGCAGGACAGTGTTGCGCGCAACTGCTTTGGATGAGGCAAACCCTCCGGGACTTTGGCTACAATCTGAGCAAAGTCCCACTCCTATGTGATAATGAGAGTGCTATCCGCATGGCGGAGAATCCTGTTGAGCACAGCCGCACAAAGCACATAGACATCCGGCATCACTTTTTGAGAGACCACCAGCAAAAGGGAGATATCGAAGTGTTTCATGTTAGCACCGAGAACCAGCTAGCCGATATCTTTACCAAGCCTCTAGATGAGAAGACCTTTTGCAGGTTGCGTAGTGAGCTAAATGTCTTAGATTCGCGGAACCTGGATTGATTTATAGCATACATGTGTTTATGCCTTTGATCATGTTCCTTTTTGCATTTTGTTGTTTATTATGGTGCTCAAGTTGTACAAACACTCCCTGGACTTCACAAGTCCGTTGCAAAGTGATGCACATGTTTAGGGGGAGATATGTTACAACTTGACCCTTTGAAGACTAACCATGTGCTTGAGTTTGATGACTTAGTCTCGAAGAGGATTGAAAGGGAAAAGGTGGACTTGGACCATGAAAGACTTCCACTGCACTCCGATGAGAGGGTAACTTATTCCAAGTTCATCTCATGAACTCTTATTGCCATTTGCTGGGGTTAAAGGGCCAAGATTGATCCCGTTTTGGTGCTTGATGCCAAAGGGGGAGAAAATAAAGGCCAAAGCGATAAATGGATCAGCTACCACTTGAGAGATTTTGAAAATAGTAGAATAGAGTTTTTGCTTTGTCAAACTCTTTTATTGTCTCTCTTGTCAAAAGTTGGCTTCTTGTGGGGAGAAGTGTTGATTATGGGAAATAGGGGGAGTTTTTGAAATCTTTGATCAATCTCTTTTGGAATGACTCTCTTTATGCTTCAACATGTGTGTTTGACTTAGAGATAGAGATTTGAGTTTGATTTGCAAAAACAAACCAAGTGGTGGCAAAGGATGATCCATATATGCCAAAATTGAATCAAAATAAATTTGAGTTTTATTTGAAGTGATATTGCACTTGTTCTAGTTGCTTTATGTTGTGTTGGCATAAATCACCAAAAAGGGGGAGATTGAAAGGGAAATGTGCCCTTGGGCCATTTCTAAGTATTTTGGTGATTGAGTGCCAACACAAGTGCTTAAATGTGAATTTATGCTCATGGATGAACAAAGTGCAAATCAAGAGCAAAGGTATGTTTCTAAGTCTTAGTACATTGGTTTTGTGTACTAATATACTTGTCTAAGTATCAGAAACAGAAAGAAGAAGAAAAGAGAAGAGTTGGCTGTGTACAGCCAAGAAGCTATTTCGGTCTGGGGCACCGGACTGTCCGGTGGTGCACCGGACTGTCCGGTGGTGCACCGGACAGTGTCCGGTGCGCCAGGCTGGCTCGAGCGAAGTGACCGCTCTCGGGAATTCGCCGACGACGTACGGCTAAAATTCACCGGACTGTCCGGTGTGCACCGGACTGTCCGGTGAGCCAACGGTCGGCCGGGCCAACGGTCGGCCGAGCAATCTGCGCGGGACACGTGGCCGAGCCAACGGTCGGAAGGGGGCACCGGACTGTCCGGTGTGCACCGGACATGTCCGGTGCGCCAACGGCTCCCGCATCTACAACGGTCGGCTTCGCTATTTAAGGAAGGAAATCGTGCACCGGACAGTGTCCGGTGTGCACCGGACTGTCCGGTGCGCCCGACGACAGAAGGCAAGGATGGCCTTCCAGATTTGTTCTCAACGGCTCCTAGCTGCCTTGGGGCTATAAAAGGGACCCCTAGGCGCATGGAGGAGAAAACCAAGCAACCTTAGAGCATTCTTGATCATCCACACTCAGTCTTTGCGCATTCATTTGTCATTCTAAGTGATTCGAGCTCCGTTCTAGTGAGAACTTTGAGATAGTCTTTGAGCTCGATTCTTGGCCGTGTGTGTGCGCATTTTGCTGTGGATTTGTGTGTGTTGCTTCCCTTCCTTACTCCGTGATTCTTTGTGAACATCAAAAGTGTAAGGGCGAGAGGCTCCAAGTTGTGGAGATTCCTCGCGAACGGGGTAAGAAAAGAAAAGCATAACACTGTGGTATTCAAGTTGATCATTGGATCACTTGAGAGGAGTTGAGTGCAACTCTCGTCCGTTGGGACGCCACAACGTGGAGTAGGCAAGTTTTGTACTTGGCCGAACCACGGGATAAATCACTGTGTCTTCTCTGCGTTGAATTCTTTGTGATTATCGTATTGTGCAAGACCTTCTCTCTAGCCACTTGGCGATTATTGTGCTAACACTTAACAAGTTTTTGTGGCTATAAGTTTAAGTTTCACAGGATCACCTATTCACCCCCCTCTAGGTTCTCTCAGGATTGACTAGCTTTTGTTATCCATGTCCTTGTTTACCTATTTGGGTTGGATTATTATTGTTTAGCTTTATGCTATTGCTCAACTCTAATCAATGAACATGATGAGATTATCTATGATACGCTGTTTTCCCTTCTCTTATTATGATGTTGTACTCGTGGCTTTAAGGGGGCTCGAGCGGTTTCTCGAGTGCCTCTCCGTAAGGACCTGTTCTATGGATGACCGCCCGGGAAAACAGTGCAACCATGAGGGTAGAATGGGGTGCCCTTAGCTGAATAATTAGAGGATCCGGGGTGTAGTTCGCTTCGCCGTTGTGCCATCAATGGGGCTCAGTGTATGCGGCTCGCTCTGCCAAGGTTGATTCGTCCCTTGGGGAGGAGTGCGGTACATTTAGGAAACCTAACGGGCGGCTACAGCCCCGAGGAATCTTTGTAAAGGCTACGTAGTGAGACCCTGCCTGTTCACCTTGGTAGTGTTTAAGGGTTTGATCGGCCCGAGGCAAGAGGGAATCACGGCTTATGGGTAAAGTGCACAACCTCTGCAGAGTGTTATGAAACTGATATATCAGCCGTGCTCACGGTTATGAGCGGCCAAGGGAGCTCCAGTGATTAGTGGTACTTGATAAGAGACCTTTTGGTTTACAGGTGGCAATGAGATTGATGGTTTTGGTTATGACTATGGTGCTGGTAAGTGGTATTCTTTCCGTTTGGAAAGGGTACATCGGGTTAATAACTTGGGTTAATGCTAAAACTTGGCTTTCTATTAGTAAATAATAATCTGACCAACTAAAAGCAACTGCTTGATTTATCCCCACATAAAGCTAGTCCACTACAGCCAAACAGGATACTTGCTGAGTATGTTGATGTGTACTCACCCTTGCTCTACACACCAAACCCCCCCAGGCTGTCAGCATTGCAACCACTGCTCAGGCGAAGATGAAGCTGTGGAAGGAGACTTCCAGGAGTTCCAAGACTACGACGAGTTCTAGGAAGTGGGTTAGCGGCAACCCCCAGTCGGCTGCCTGTGAAGGCCGCGTTTATCTACGTTTCTTTTCCGCACTTTGATTTATTGTAAAGACTATATGGACGTCTCAGACGTATGATGTAATCAACTATTTCCCTTAATACTATTTTGAGCACTGTGTGATGATGTCCATGTTATGTAACTGCTGTGTACGTGAATAACTGATCCTGGCACGTACATGGTTCGCATTTGGTTTGCCTTCTAAAACCGGGTGTGACACTCGGGCAAGGGCAGCCGACCCCGGAGGATTCACGTCTCGCCCGAGGGCCCCCTCAAGCAACGGACACACCTTCGGCTCGCCCCAGGCCCAGTCTTCGCCAAGAAGCAACCTTGGCCCGATCGCCACGCCGACCGACCGTATCGCAGGAGCATTTCATGCAAAGGTGGCCTGACACCTTTATCCTGACGTGTGTCCTTCAGTCAACAGAGCCGAAGTGACCGCAGTCACTTCGCCGCTCCACTGACCGACCTGACAAAAGGACAGCGCCGCCTGCGCCGCTCCGACTGCTGCGCCACTCGACAGAGTGAGGCTGACAGCAGCCAAGTCCGGCCTCGAGCGCCATAGGAAGCTCCGCCTCATCCGACCCAGGGCTCGAACTCGGGCTTAGCCCCGGAAGACGACGGACTCCGCCTCGCCCGACCCAGGGCTCGGACTCGGGCTCAGTCCCGGAAGACGACGGACTCCGCCTTGCCCGACCCAGGGCTCGGACTCGGGCTCAGCCCCGGAAGACGACAAACTCCGCCTCGCCCGACCCAGGGCTCGGACTCGGGCTCAGCCCCGGAAGACGACAAACTCTGCCTCGCCCGACCCAGGGCTCGGACTCGGGCTCAGCCTCGGAAGACGACGAACTCCGCCTCGCCCGACCCAGGGCTCGGACTCGGGCTCAGCCCCGGAAGACGACAAACTCCGCCTCGCCCGACCCAGGGCTCGGACTCGACCTCGACCTCGGAAGACAGACTCAACCTCGACCTCGGAGGAGCCTCCGCCTCGCCCTACCCAGGGCTCAGACCGACCACGTCATAGGAGGGGCCATCATTACCCTACCCCTAGCTAACTCTGGCTACGGGGAACAAGACCGGCGTCCCATCTGGCTCGTCCCGGTAAACAAGTAATGATGGCGCCCCGCATGCTCCATGACGACGGCGGCTCTCAGCCCCCTTACGGAAGCAAGGAGACGTCAGCAAGGACTCGACAGCCCCGACAGTTGTTCTTCCACCAGGCTCCAGCGCTCCTCCAACGGCCACGACACCACACGAACCGGGTGCCAAAACCCCTCCGGCTGCCACGACGGCATGTACTTAGGGCACTAGCTCTTCTCCGCTAGACACGTTAGCACACTGCTACACCTCCCATTGTACACCTGGATCCTCTCCTTACGCCTATAAAAGGAAGGTCCAGGGCCCTCTTACAGAGGGTTGGCCGCGCGGGGAAGGACGGGACGGCGCTCGCGTAAGCCTCTCGCTCCCTCCCGCGTGGGCGCTTTACTGCAAGCGCACCCGACCTGGGCGCGGGACAAACACGAAGGTCGCGGGTTTCCCCTTTTACGCCTGTCTCCCTCCGACTTCTTCCCCCCTTCGCGCTCCGTCTCGCGCCGACCCGTCTGGGCTGGGGCACGCGGTGACAATTTACTCGTCGGTCCAGGGACCCCCCGGGTTCGAAACACCGACAGTTGGCGCGCCAGGTAGGGGCCTGCTGTGTGTTGATGAACAGCTTCCTGTCAAGCTCCATATGGGCAGTCTCCAGCGACCTTTCCAGCCCGGAACGGTGCTCCGTTTCGGGAGTCTTGAGTTCATGTCCCTCAACGGCAGCTACGACATGATATTCCTTCCCCCGCCGCGCGACAGCGACAATGGCGGCCGACAACCTGCCCGCCGGCTCGACGAGGGAGCAGGAACGCTTGAGCCGTTCCGCCGGGACATCGGCGCAGGAATGGGCGGACCAACCCCCGGCTGGAGAAGCGCGTCATCTACCCCAGGGCGTCCAGCACCGCATCGCCGACGATGTCAGGGCAAGGCCACCACCGGCTTCCAGTGGGGTCGGCCAGAACCTGGCTGCAGCGGCAATACTCCTCTACGCGATGCCGGAGCCATCAACCACCGAGGGGCGGCGTATCCAGGGAGAGCTCAAGAATCTCCTGGAGGACGCCGCGGTCCGACGGGCCGAAAGCTCTGCCTCCCAAAGGCAGGGGTACCCCTCGGAACATCGCACCGCGACTTCCCGATTCCTGCGGGAAGCCTCGGTCCACACCGGGCGCACGCGCAACACAGCGCCTGCGGCCCCGGGTCGCCTCGGCAACGAGCACCATCACCAGAACCGTCGAACCCACCTCGACGAGAGGGTGCGCCGAGGCTACCACCCCAGGCGTGGGGGACGCTACGACAGCGGGGAGGATCGGAGTCCCTCGCCCGAACCACCCGGTCCGCAGGCTTTCAGCCGGGCCATACGACGGGCGCCATTCCCGACCCAGTTCCGAACCCTGACTACTATCACAAAGTACTCGGGGGAGACGAGGCTGGAACTGTGGCTCGCGGACTACCGGCTGGCCTGCCACCTGGGTGGAACGGACGATGATAACCTCATCATCCGCAACCTCCCCTGTTCCTCTCCGATACCGCTCGAGCCTAGCTGGAGCACCTGCCTATGGGGCAGATCTCCAACTGGGACGACCTGGTCCAAGCCTTCGCTGGCAACTTCCAGGGCATGTACGTGCGCCCTGGGAACTCCTGGGATCTCCGAAGCTGCCGCCAGCAGCCAGGAGAGTCTCTCCGGGACTACATTCGGCGATTCTCGAAGCAGCGCACCGAGCTGCCCAACGTCACCGACTCGGATGTCATCGGCGCGTTCCTCGCCGGCACCACCTGCCGCGACCTGGTGAGCAAGCTGGGTCGTAAGACCCCCACCAGGGCGAGCGAGCTGATGGACATCGCCACCAAGTTCGCCTCTGGCCAGGAGGCGGTTGAGGCTATCTTCCGGAAGGACAAGCAGCCCCAGGGCCACCCACCAGAAGATGTCCCCGAGGCGTCAACTCAGCGCGGCACCAAGAAGAAAGGCAAGAAGAAGTCGCAAGCGAAACGCGACGCCGCCGACGCGGACCTTGTCGCCGCTGCTGAGTACAAGAACCCTTGAAAACCTCCCGGGGTGCTAATCTCTTCGACAAGATGCTCAAGGAGTCGTGCCCCTATCATCAGGGGCCCGTCAAGCACACCCTTGAGGAGTGCGCCATGCTTCGGCGCCACTTTCACAAGGCCGGGCCACCCACGGAGGGTGGCAGGGCTCGCGACGACGATAAGAAGGAAGATCACAAGGCAGGAGAGTTCCCTGAGGTCCACGACTGCTACATGATCTACGGTGGGCGAGTGGCGAACGCCTCGGCTCGGCACCGCAAGCAAGAGCGTCGGGAGGTCTGCTCGGTAAAGGTGGCGGCGCTAGTCTACCTAGACTGGTCCGACAAGCCCATCACCTTCGACCAGGACGACCACCCCGACCGCGTGCCGAGCCCGGGGAAATACCCGCTCGTTGTCGACCCCGTCAACGGCAACGTCAGGCTCACCAAGGTCCTCATGGACGGAGGCAGCAGCCTCAACATCATCTACGCCGAGACCCTCGGGCTCCTGCAAATCGATCTGTCCTTGGTCCCGGCAGGCGCTGCGCCTTTTCACGGGATCATCCCCGGGAAACGCATCCAGCCCCTCGGACAACTCGATCTACCCGTCTGCTTTGGGACACCCTCCAACTTCCGAAGGGAGACCCTCACGTTCGAGGTGGTCGGGTTTCGAGGAACCTACCACGCGGTGTTGGGGAGGCCATGCTACGCCAAGTTCATGGCCGTCCCCAACTACACCTACCTCAAGCTCAAGATGTCGGGCCCCAACGGGGTCATCACCATCGGCCCCACGTACCGACACGCGTACGAATGCGATGTGGAGTGCGTGGAGTACGCCGAGGCCCTCATCGCCGACCTGGAGAGCCTCTCCAAGGAGGTGCCAAACGTGAAGCGCCACGCCGGCAACTTCGAGCCAGCGGAGACGGTTAAATCCGTCCCTCTCGACCCCAGCAACGACGCCTCCAAGCAGATCCGGATCGGCTCTGAGCTCGATCCCAAATAGGAAGCAGTGCTCGTCGACTTTCTCCGCGCAAACACCGACGTTTTCGCGTGGAGTCCCTCGGACATGCCCGACATACCGAGGGATGTCGCCGAGCACTCGCTGGATATCCGAGCTGGAGCCCGACCCGTGAAGCAGCCTCTGCGCCGATTCGACGAAGAAAAGCGCAGAGCCATAGGCGAGGAGATCCACAAGCTAACGGTGGCAGGGTTCATCAAAGAGGTATTCCATCCCAAATGGCTTGCCAACCCTGTGCTTGTGAGAAAGAAAGGAGGGAAATGGCGGATGTGTGTAGACTACACTGGTCTAAACAAAGCATGTCCGAAAGTTCCCTACCCTCTTCCTCGCATCGATCAAATCGTGGATTCCACTGCTGGGTGTGAAACCCTATCTTTCCTCGATGCCTACTCAGGGTATCACCAAATCAGGATGAAAGAGTCCGACCAGCTCGCGACTTATTTCATCACACCCTTCGGCATGTACTGCTATGTTACCATGCCGTTCGGTTTGAGGAATGCGGGTGCGACATACCAAAGGTGCATGAACCACGTGTTCGGCGAACACATTGGTCGAACGGTCGAGGCCTACGTCGATGACATCGTAGTCAAGACGAGGAAAGCCTCCGACCTCCTTTCTGACCTTGAAACGACATTCTGGTGTCTCAAGGCGAAAGGCGTAAAGCTCAATCCCGAGAAGTGTGTCTTCGGGGTCCCCCGAGGCATGCTCTTGGGGTTCATCTTCTCCGAGCGGGGCATCGAGGCCAACCCGGAGAAGATCGCGGCCATCACCAGCATGGGGCCCATCAAGGACTTGAAAGGCGTACAAAGGGTCACGGGATGCCTTGCGGCTCTGAGCCGTTTCATCTCGCGCCTCGACGAAAGAGGCCTGCCTCTGTACCGCCTCTTAAGAAAGGCCGAGTGCTTCACTTGGACCCCTGAGGCCGAGGAAGCCCTCGGGAACCTGAAAGCGCTCCTCACGAACGCGCCCATCTTGGTGCCCCCGCTGCCGGAGAAGCCCTCTTGATCTACGTCGCCGCTACCACTCAGGTGGTTAGCGTCGCGATCGTGGTTGAGAGACGAGAAGAGGGGCATGCATTGCCCGTCCAGAGGCCAGTCTACTTCATCAGTGAGGTACTGTCCGAGACCAAGATACGCTACCCACAAATTCAGAAGCTGCTGTACACGGTGATCCTGACGCGGCGGAAGTTGTGACACTACTTCGAGTCTCATCCGGTGACTGTGGTGTCATCCTGACCTTCCCCTGGGGGAGATCATCCAGTGCCGAGAGGCCTCGGGTAGGATTGCAAAATGGGCGGTGGAAATCATGGGCGAGACAATCTCGTTCGCCCCTCGGAAGGCCATCAAGTCCCAAGTCTTGACGGACTTTGTGGCTGAATGTGTCGACACCCAGCTCCTAACAGCTCCGATCCAACCGAAACTCTGGACCATGTTTTTCGACGGGTCGCTGATGAAGACAGGGGCAGGCGCAGGCCTGCTCTTCATCTCGCCCCTCGGGAAGCACCTACGCTACGTGCTACGCCTCCACTTCCCAGCGTCCAACAATGTGGCCGAGTACGAGGCTCTGGTCAACGGGTTGCGCATCGCCATCGAGCTAGGGGTCCGACGCCTCGACGCTCGCGGTGACTCACAGCTCGTCATCGACCAAGTCTTGAAGAACTCCCACTGCCGCGACCCGAAGATGGAAGCCTACTGCGATGAGGTTCGGCGCCTGGAAGACAAGTTCTACGGGCTCGAGCTCAACCACATCGCTCGACGCTACAACGAGACTGCGGACGAGCTAGCTAAGATAGCTTCGGGGCGAACAACGGTTCCCCCGGACGTCTTCTCCCGAGACCTGCATCAACCCTCTGTCAAGATCGACGACGCGCCCGAGCCCGAGGCACCCTCGGCCCCCGAAGGTGAGGCACTGCGCGTCGAGGAGGAGCGGAGCGGGGTCACGCCCAATCGAAACTGGCAGACCTCGTACCTACAATATCTCCACCGAGGAGAGCTACCCCTCGACCGAGCCGAAGCTCGGCGGTTGGCGCAGCGCGCCAAGTCGTTCGTCTTGCTGGGGGACGGGAAGGAGCTCTACCACCGCAGCCCCTCAGGCATCCTCCATCGGTGCATATCCATCGCCGAAGGCCAGGAGCTCTTGCAAGAAATACACTCGGGGGCTTGCGGTCATCACGCAGCGCCTCGAGCCCTTGTTGGAAACGCTTTCCGACAAGGTTTCTACTGGCCGACAGCGGTGGCCGACGCCACTAGAATTGTCCGCACCTGCGAAGGGTGTCAGTTCTATGTGAGGCAGACACACTTGCCCGCTCAGGCTCTATAGACCATACCCATCACCTAGCCGTTTGCTGTGTGGGGTCTGGACCTCGTCGGCCCTTTGCAGAAGGCACCTGGGGGCTACACGCACCTGCTGGTCGCCATCGACAAATTCTCCAAGTGGATCGAGGTCCGACCCCTAAACAGCATCAGGTCCGAACAGGCGGTGGCGTTCTTCACCAACATCATCCATCGCTTTGGGGTCCCGAACTCCATCATCACCGACAACGTCACCCAGTTCACCGGCAGAAAGTTCCTGGACTTCTGCGAGGATCACCACATCAGGGTGGACTGGGCCGCAGTGGCTCACCCCATGACGAATGGGCAAGTAGAGCGTGCAAACGACATGATTCTGCAAGGGCTCAAGCCTCGGATCTACAACGACCTCAACAAGTTCGGCAAGCGATGGATGAAGGAACTCCCCTCGGTGGTCTGGAGTCTGAGGACAACGCCGAGCCAAGCCACGGGCTTCACACCGTTCTTTCTAGTCTATGGGGCCGAGGCCATCTTGCCCACAGACTTAGAATACGGTTCCCCGAGGACGAGGGCCTACGCCAACCAAAGCAATCGAGCTAATCGAGAAGACTCACTGGACCAGCTGGAAGAGGCTCGGGACATGGCCTTACTACACTTGGCGCGGTACCAGCAGTCCCTGCGATGCTACCATGCCCGAGGGGTTCGGTCCTGAGACCTCCAGGTGGGCGACCTGGTGCTTCGGCTGCGACAAGACGCCCGAGGGCGGCACAAGCTCACGCCTCCCTGGGAAGGGCCGTTCGTCGTTGCCAAGGTTCTGAAGCCCGGAACGTACAAGCTGGCCAACAGTCAAGGCGAGGTCTACAGCAACGCTTAGAACATCTGACAGCTACGTCGCTTCTACCCTTAAGATGCTTTCAAGTCATTCATATACCTCGTTCACACACAAAGTCTAGTCATCAAGGAAGGGTCAGCCTTGCCTGGGCAAAGCCCGACCCTCCCTCGGGGGCTAAAAGGGGGAACCCCCTCTGCGTCAAAATTTTCCTCGGAAAAAGATCTTTTCTGCCAGAATGTCTTTCGTGCTTTTCGACTACTTCGAACGTGGATCCTGAAAACGACGGAGTACACGTAAGTAGCCAAGGCTAACCGAGCCGAGGGACTCCTACGCCTCCGGGATACGGATACCTCACTCATCACCTTCTGCGATAAGTAACTCACGCTCGGATAGGTGATTCCGCAGACCGAACAAGTCTTCACGCTCGAAAACTCTTCCGCCGAAACAATTTTTCGGGCCTTCTCGACTACATCGATAGCAGAATCCTACGGACGAGTAAGAGTACACGTAAGCGGCAAGGCTGACCGAGCCGAGGGATTCCTAGCCTCCGGGATACGGATACCTCACTCATCACCTTCCGTGAAAAGTAACTCTCGCTCGGACAAACAATTCTGTTACCGACAAATAAGTCTAGATACTCGAAACAAGAGGAAAAGAAACGCAGCTTTACAACACGACGACAGTATGTTTGGGCCTCGACAGCCGCAGAAAACATACGCACACTACAAGATAACCCGATCCTGCAGGCTCGGACCTTGACAGTTGAAGGGAGCAGCAGCACCCTCAGCGCCAACTACACCTTCGGCGAGGTCCGACCTAGCCTCGGACGGCGACGCGGTCGGAGGATCTCCACCCCGAAGGACGACATCAGCACCATGCCCGGGCCATCGCCGCCAGGGTCTCCTCCGGGAATCCGGCTCGAGCAGATAGCTCGGCCGGCCGCCCCAAAGCCTCAGCCAACTGTCCCCCAAGGACATCAGCCCGACTCGTGGCCTCGGCAACTCGACTCCGGCGTTGGTCCCGCTAGTGGACGGCCCGGCCAGGCTCCGGCCGACGAAGTCTTCTTTTCGAGCCAACTCCGCCTCTATCCGTGCTGACACCGCTACCTCCGGCTTCGGCTCATCGAAGAGCGGCCGAGGGTTCCTTTAACTAAGCAAGAGAAGCCTCGGACAGCAAGGCCGACCGAGCCGAGGGACTCCTACGCCTCCGGGATACGGATATCTGACTCGTTACCTTTGCACGAGGCAACTCATGTTTGGTGAAGCGGTTCGGATAGCCGACAGGCGAGTCTTAGTGCTCGAAATGAGGAAAAAACACGGCTCCGTGCCGAAAAATACATACATGTTCAGGCCCCGACAGCCATAATGAACAGACACCGGCACTCAAGGTGCCATTACAAACGGAACTCCGGTTCCACCTCCGCAGGTACGAACAACCCCACACGACTGGAGGGCCTGCGGAGCAACAGAAGGCCGACGGATGGCTCGCCGCCGCTCGCTCCCACAGCGACGACGACTTCTGCTCCGAGGGGCCGAACAGCAGCAGCGATGACCTTAGGGCGGATGCTGCTGCCATAAGGCCCTCGCCCACGTCCTCACTCGAGAGGCGAGGACGAGCAGAAGGCCGTAGAGTTGGAGGTTAGCCCGCGGGCGGCACCGACCACCTCGTCGGCAGAGAAACCTCTTCCGGCTGCCGTGGCGGAAGGTGGCACCGGAAGCGGCGCCAAAGCCGCTCGGGCCGGAGAGCCGGACACGCGGCAGCCGCCAACGCCACGAACGGCGAACGCCCTTCCCCTCAATTGCTGAGGGAAGGAGCGGGCCGCTGCCCGCGCGGAGACTGACCCCAACTCGGCGCACTCCCCTCCCCAGCACTGATGATGAACATCCTTGAAGCTGAGGGAGGGCAGAGGCTGCAGCCCGGCTTGCTTCTCCACACCCAGGAGCTGGTGGTCACCGTCTTGGGTGACCACCGGCGAGGGGATACGGCCGGGCTGCTGAAAGGGAAATGTGCCCTTGGGCCATTTCTAAGTATTTTGGTGATTGAGTGCCAACACAAGTGCTTAAATGTGAATCTATACCCATGGATGGACAAAGTGCAAATCAAGAGTAAAGGTATGTTTCTAAGCCTTAGTACATTGTTTTGAAGACTAATGTATTGTGTCTAAGTGCTTGAAACAGGAGAAATCGAGTCAGAGAAAAGTTGGCTGTGTACAGCCAAAAGGCTGTTCGGTCTGGGGCACCGGACTGTCCGGTGGTGCACCGGACAGTGTCCGGTGCGCCAGACTGACTCGGGCGAACTGGCCGCTCTCGGGAATTTACCGGCGACGTACGACTATAATTCACCGGACTGTCCGGTGAGCCAACGGTCGGCCGGGCCAACGGTCGGCCGCGCGATCTGCGCGGGACACGTGGCCGAGCCAACGGCTAAAAGGGCGCACCGGACATGTCCGGTGCACCGGACATGTCCGGTGCGCCAACGGCTCTCTGGCGGCCAACGGTCGGCTGTGCCGTTTAAGGAAAGAAATCGGGCACCGGACTGTCCGGTGCACCAGTCGACAGAAGGCAAGATCAGCCTTCCAGATTTGCTCTCAACGGCTCCTAGCTGCCTTGGGGCTATAAAAGGGACCCCTAGGCGCATGGAGGAGTACACCAAGTATTCCTACAACATTTCTAAGCACCAAGACATCGATTCCGCGCATTTGGTTCATTGTGATAGCATCTAGAGCTCTTGTTGAGTTGTGAACTCATTGAGTGGTGTTGCGAGTTCTTGTTGCGACTTGTGTGCGTGCTGTTGCTCTGATTTTGAGTCTTGTGTGCGTTGCTAGTTCCTCCCTTACTCCGTATTTCTTTGTGAATCTCAAGTGTAAGGGCGAGAGGCTCCAAGTTGTGGAGATTCCTCGCAAACGGGATATTGAAAGGCAAAGCAAAACACCGTGGTATTCAAGTTGGTCTTTGGACCACTTGAGAGGGGTTGATTGCAACCCTCGTTTGTTGGGACGCCACAACGTGGAGTAGGCAAGCGTTGGTCTTGGCCGAACCACGGGATAAACTACTGTGTCATCTCTGTGTTTGATCTCTTGTGGTATTGTGTTTTGTTGAGACTCCTCTCTAGCCACTTGGCGATTATTGTGCTAACACTTAACAAGTTTTTGTGGCTATAAGTTTAAGTTTCACAGGATCACCTATTCACCCCCCCCTCTAGGTGCTCTCAATTGGTATCAGAGTCGTTCTCTTCACAAAGGGACTAACCGCCCGAAGAGATGGATCCTAAAGGGAAGGGAATCGTGATCAACGACAAGGAGAAGGAGTCCTTCGTCAACGAGCCAAGGGATGACAAGTCCAACGACTCGGGCTCGGGCCACAGACGCAAAGATGGGAAGAAGAAGAAGACAAGACGCATCAAGGAGATCGTCTACTACGACAACGATGAGTCTACTTCCTCCCAAAAGGACGACGACCACAACGAATACGAGAGAAAGAAACCGGTCAATTCGAACTTTTCTTTTGATTACTCTCGTATTCCTCAAAGTACTAATGCTCATTTATTATCTATTCCACTTGGTAAACCTCCTCATTTTGATGGAGAGGACTACGGATTTTGGAGTCACAAAATGCGTAGTCACTTGTTCTCTCTCCATCCTAGCATATGGGAGATTGTAGAAAGTGGAATGCACTTTGATAGTACGGATAGTCCCATGTTTATTAATGAACAGATTCATAAAAATGCACAAGCTACTACTGTGTTGCTAGCCTCTTTGTGCAGGGACGAGTACCATAAGGTGAGCGGCTTGGACAATGCCAAGCAGATCTGGGACACCCTCAAGATCTCTCATGAGGGGAATGATGTCACCTTGCTCACCAAGATGGAGTTGGTGGAGGGCGAGCTTGGACGGTTCGCAATGATAAGGGGCGAGGAGCCAACTCAAACATACAACCGACTCAAGACCCTTATCAACAAAATAAGGAGCTACAGAAGCACGCGATGGACGGATCACGACGTCGTCCGCCTAATGCTAAGGTCCTTTACCGTTCTTGATCCTCATTTGGTGAACAATATTCGTGAAAATCCTAGGTACACCAAGATGTCGCCCGAAGAAGTTCTGGGGAAGTTCGTAAGCGGGCGAATGATGATCAAGGAGGCAAGATATGTGGACGACGCGTTGAACGGTCCTATTCATGAGCCTCAACCCATTGCTCTCAAGGCAACGAGGAGCAAGGAGGCGCTACCGAGCAAGGTGGCGCAAGTTGAGGCGGCCGGGCTAAATAATTAGGAGATGGCCCTCATCATTAAGCGCTTCAAGACGGCGCTTAAAGGTCGCAAGGGACAGCCAAGCAAGACCAAGACAAAGGAGAAGCGCTCGTGCTTCAAATGTGGTAAGATTGGTCATTTCATTGCTAACTGTCCCGATAATGAAAGTGACCAGGAAAAGGGGAACAAAAGGGAGAAGAAGAAGCATTACAAGAAGGCCAAGGGCGAGGCACATATCGGAAAGGAGTGGGATTCGGATTGCTCCTCCTCCGACTCCGACAATGAAGGACTCGCCGCCACCGCCTTCAACAAGTCATCCCTCTTCCCCAACGAGCGTCACACTTGCCTCATGGCAAGGGAGAAGAAAGTAAGCACTCATGATACTAGTACTTATGCTTCTTCAAGTGAGGATGAGTCTAGTGATGATGATGAGATAGATTACTCATGCTTATTCAAGGGATTAGATAGATCTAAAATTAATAAGATTAATGAGTTGATTGATGCTTTGAATGACAAGAATAGATTACTAGGAAAACAAGAGGATCTTTTATATGAGGAGCATGATAAATTTGTTAGTGCACAAAATTCTCTTGCTCTAGAAATTAAAAGGAATAAAATGCTCTCTAGTGAATTATCTACTTGTCATGAATCCATCTCTAAATTAAAAAGTGTTAATGATGATTTGAATGCTAAGTTAGAAATAGATAGTAAATCAACATCTTGTGTAGAAATTGTTGAAACTTGCAATAGGTGTAAAGATTTTGACATTGATGCTTGTAGTGAACACCTAGTTTCAATTTCCAAACTTAATGATGAATTGGCTAGTCTTAATGCTCAACTTAAGACTAGCAAGAGTAATTTTGATAAGCTAAAATTTGCAAGGGATGCCTACACAATTGGTAGACACCCCTCAATTAAGCATGGACTTGGCTACAAGAAGGAAGCCAAGAACTTGACAAGCCATAAGGCTCCCATCTATGCCAAGGAGAAAGGGAAGGCCCCTATGGCTAGTAGTGTGCAAAAGAACCATGCCTTTATGTACCATGATAGGAGACAATCTAGAAATGCTTATAGGAGATGTAACGCATATGATGCTTTTGATTCTCATGACATGTTTGCTTCTAGTTCTTCTTATGTGCATGATAGAAATGTTGGTAGGAGAAATGTTGTTCATAATATGCCTAGGAGAAATGTTGTTAATGTTCCTAGGAAAGTAATGAATGAACCCTCTACAATTTATCATGCTTTAAATGCTTCCTTTGCTATTTGTAGAAAGGATAGGAAAATAGTTGCTAGGAAGTTAGGGGCAAAATGCAAGGGAGACAAAACTTGCATTTGGGTCCCTAAGGATATTTGCACTAACCTTGTAGGACCCAACATGAGTTGGGTACCTAAGACCCAAGCCTAAATTTGCCTTGCAGGTTTATGCATCCGGGGGTTCAAGCTGGATTATCGACAGCGGATGCACAAACCATATGACGGGGGAGAAGAAGATGTTCACCTCCTACGTCAAGAATAAGGATTCCCAAGATTCAATTATATTCGGTGATGGGAATCAAGGCAAGGTAAAAGGGTTAGGTAAAATTGCAATTTCTAATGAGCACTCTATCTCCAATGTGTTTTTAGTTGAGTCTCTTGGTTACAATTTGCTATCTGTTAGTCAACTATGCAATATGGGATATAATTGTCTTTTTACAAATGTAGATGTGTCTGTCTTTAGAAGAAGTGATGGTTCACTAGCCTTTAAGGGTGTATTAGACAGCAAGCTTTACTTAGTTGATTTTGCAAAAGAAGAGGCCGGTCTAGATGCATGCTTAATTGCTAAGACTAGCATGGGCTGGTTGTGGCATCGCCGCTTAGCACATGTGGGGATGAAGAACCTTCACAAGCTTCTAAAGGGAGAACACGTGATAGGTTTGACTAACGTACAATTCGAAAAAGATAGACCTTGTGCAGCTTGTCAGGCAGGTAAACAGGTGGGAGGAGCGCATCACAGCAAGAATGTGATGACCACATCAAGACCCCTCGAGCTGCTACATATGGACCTCTTCGGACCCGTCGCCTATCTAAGCATAGGAGGAAGTAAGTATGGTTTAGTTATTGTTGATGACTTTTCCCGCTTCACTTGGGTGTTCTTTTTGCAGGATAAGTCTGAAACCCAAGGGACCCTCAAGCGCTTCCTCTGGAGAGCTCAAAATGAGTTTGAGCTCAAGGTGAAGAAGATAAGGAGCGACAACGGGTCCGAGTTCAAGAACCTTCAAGTGGAGGAGTTCCTTGAGGAGGAAGGGATCAAGCACGAGTTCTCCGCTCCCTACACACCACAACAAAATGGTGTGGTAGAGAGGAAGAACAGGACGCTAATCGATATGGCGAGGACGATGCTTGGAGAATTCAAGATCCTCGAGCGTTTTTGGTCGGAAGTCGTGAACACAGCTTGCCACGCCATCAACAGGGTCTACCTTCATCGCCTCCTCAAGAAGACTTCGTATGAGCTACTAACCGGTAACAAACCCAATGTATCTTACTTTCGTGTATTTGGGAGCAGGTGCTACATTCTAGTGAAGAAGGGTAGAAATTCTAAATTTGCTCCCAAAGCTGTAGAAGGGTTTTTGTTAGGTTATGACTCAAATACAAAGGCGTATAGAGTCTTCAACAAATCATCGGGTTTGGTTGAAGTCTCTAGCGACGTTGTATTTGATGAGACTAATGGCTCTCCAAGAGAGCAAGTTGTTGATTGTGATGATGTAGATGAAGAAGATGTTCCGACGGCCGCTATACGAACCATGGCGATTGGAGAAGTGCGGCCACAGGAACAAGATGAACGAGATCAACCTTCTTCCTCAACAACGGTGCATCCCCCAACTCAAGACGATGAACAGGTTCATCAAAAGGAGGCGTGTGATCAAGGGGAGCACAAGATGATCACGTAATGGAGGAAGAAGCGCAACCGGCACCTCCAACCCAAGTTCGAGCGGTGATTCAAAGGGATCATCTCGTCGACCAAATTTTGGGTGACATTAGCAAGGGAGTAACTACTCGATCTCGATTAGTTAATTTTTGTGAGCATTACTCCTTTGTCTCTTCTATTGAGCCTTTCAGAGTAGAGGAGGCCTTGCTAGATCCGGATTGGGTATTGGCCATGCAGGAGGAACTCAACAACTTCAAGCGCAATGAAGTTTGGACACTGGTGCCTCGTCCCAAGCAAAATGTTGTGGGAACCAAGTGGGTGTTCCACAACAAACAGGACGAGCACGGGGTGGTGACGAGGAACAAGGCTCGACTTGTGGCAAAAGGTTATGCCCAAGTCGCAGGTTTGGACTTTGAGGAGACGTTTGCTCCTGTGGCTAGGCTAGAATCAATTCGTATCTTGCTAGCATATGCCGCTCACCATTCTTTCAGGTTGTACCAAATGGATGTGAAGAGCGCTTTCCTCAATGGGCCAATCAAGGAGGAGGTGTACATGGAGCAACCCCCTGGCTTCGAGGATGAACGGTACCCCGACCACGTGTGTAAGCTCTCTAAGGCGCTCTATGGACTTAAGCAAGCCCCAAGAGCATGGTATGAATGCCTTAGAGACTTCTTAATTGCTAATGCTTTCAAGGTTGGGAAAGCCGATCCAACTCTTTTTACTAAGACTTGCGACGGTGATCTTTTTGTGTGCCAAATTTATGTCGATGACATAATATTTGGTTCTACTAACCAAAAGTCTTGTGAAGAGTTTAGCAGGGTTATGATGCAGAAATTCGAGATGTCGATGATGGGCGAGTTGAACTACTTCCTTGGGTTTCAAGCGAAGCAACTCAAGGATGGCACCTTCATCTCCCAAACAAAGTACACGCAAGACTTGCTGAAGCGGTTTGGGTTGAAGGACGCCAAGCCCGCAAAGACTCCGATGGGGACCGACGGACACACCAACCTCAACAAAGGAGGTAAGTCCGTTGATCAAAAAGCATACCGGTCAATGATAGGGTCTTTACTTTATTTATGTGCTAGTAGACCGGATATTATGCTTAGCGTATGCATGTGTGCTAGATTTCAATCCGATCCTAAGGAGTGTCACTTAGTGGCGGTGAAGCGAATTCTTAGATATTTGGTTGCTACGCCTTGCTTCGGGCTCTGGTATCCAAAGGGGTCTACCTTTGACTTGGTTGGATACTCAAATTCCGACTATGCTGGATGTAAGGTCGATAGGAAGAGTACATCAGGGACGTGTCAATTCTTAGGAAGGTCCCTGGTGTCGTGGAACTCTAAGAAACAAACCTCCGTTGCCCTATCCACCGCTGAGGCCGAGTATGTTGCCGCAGGGCAGTGTTGCGCGCAACTACTTTGGATGAGGCAAACCCTTCGGGACTTTGGCTACAATCTGAGCAAAGTCCCACTCCTATGTGACAATGAGAGTGCTATCCGCATGGCGGAAAATCCTGTTGAACACAGCCGCACAAAGCACATTGACATCCGGCATCACTTTTTGAGAGACCACCAGCAAAAGGGAGATATCGAAGTGTTTCATGTTAGCACCGAGAACCAGCTAGCCGATATCTTTACCAAGCCTCTAGATGAGAAGACCTTTTGCAGGCTGCGTAGTGAGCTAAATGTCTTAGATTCGCGGAACTTGGATTGAATTGTAGCATACATGTATTTATGCTTTTGATCATGTTCCTTTTTGCATTTTGTTGTTTAGTATGGTGCTCAAGTTGTACAAACACTCCCTGGACCTCACAAGTCCGTTGCAAAGTGATGCACAGTTTTAGGGGGATATGTGTTACAACTTGACCCTTTGAGACTAACCATATGCTTGAGTTTGCTTGTTTTAGTCTCGAAGGAGAATTAAAAGGGAAAAGGTGGACTTGGACCATGCAAGACTTCCACTGCACTCCGATGAAAAGAATAACTTTTCCAAGTTTATCTTTTAACTCTTATTGCCTATTTGCTCTTAATTGAAGATTTTGGTGAGGCAATGGGGTTAAAGGGCCAAGATTGATCCCGTTTTGGTGCTTGATGCCAAAGGGGAAGAAAATAAAGGCCAAAGTGATAAATGGATCAACTACCACTTGAGAGATTTTGAAAATAGTAGAATAGAGTTTTTTGTTTTGTCAAACTCTTTTATTGTCTCTCTTGTCAAAAGTTGGCTTCTTGTGGAGAGAAATGTTGATTATGGGAAAAAGGGGGAGTTTTTGGAATCCTGAATCAAATACTCCTGAAATGACTCTCTTTATGACTTAACATGTGTGTTTGACTTAGAGATAGAAATTTGAGTTTTGATTTGCAAAAACAAACCAAGTGGTGGCAAAGGATGATCCATATATGCCAAAATTGAATCAAAATAAATTTGAGTTTTATTTGAAGTGATATTGCACTTGTTCTAGTTGCTTTATGTTGTGTTGGCATAAATCACCAAAAAGGGGGGAGATTGAAAGGGAAATGTGCCCTTGGGCCATTTCTAAGTATTTTGGTGATTGAGTGCCAACACAAGTGCTTAAATGTGAATCTATACCCATGGATGGACAAAGTGCAAATCAAGAGTAAAGGTATGTTTCTAAGCCTTAGTACATTGTTTTGAAGACTAATGTATTGTGTCTAAGTGCTTGAAACAGGAGAAATCGAGTCAGAGAAAAGTTGGCTGTGTACAGCCAAAAGGCTGTTCGGTCTGGGGCACCGGACTGTCCGGTGGTGCACCGGACAGTGTCCGGTGCGCCAGACTGACTCGGGCGAACTGGCCGCTCTCGGGAATTTACCGGCGACGTACGGCTATAATTCACCGGACTGTCCGGTGTGCACCGGACTGTCCAGTGAGCCAACGGTCGGCCGTGCCAACGGTCGGCCGCGCGATCTGCGCGGGACACGTGGCCGAGCCAACGGCTAGAAGGGGGCACCGGACTGTCCGGAGTGCACCGGACATGTCCGGTGCGCCAACGGCTCTCTGGCGGCCAACGGTCAGCTGTGCCGTTTAAGGAAAGAAATCGGGCACCGGACAGTGTCCGGTGTGCACCGGACTGTCCGGTGCACCAGTCGACAGAAGGCAAGATCAGCCTTCCAGATTTGCTCTCAACGGCTCCTAGCTGCCTTGGGGCTATAAAAGGGACCCCTAGGCGCATGGAGGAGTACACCAAGTATTCCTACAACATTCCTAAGCACCAAGACATCGATTCCGCGCATTTGGTTCATTGTGATAGCATCTAGAGCTCTTGTTGAGTTGTGAACTCATTGAGTGGTGTTGCGAGTTCTTGTTGCGACTTGTGTGCGTGCTGTTGCTCTGATTTTGAGTCTTGTGTGTGTTGCTAGTTCCTCCCTTACTCCGTATTTCTTTGTGAATCTCAAGTGTAAGGGCGAGAGGCTCCAAGTTGTGGAGATTCCTCGCAAACGGGATATTGAAAGGCAAAGCAAAACACCGTGGTATTCAAGTTGGTCTTTGGACCACTTGAGAGGGGTTGATTGCAACCCTCGTCCGTTGGGACGCCACAACGTGGAGTAGGCAAGCGTTGGTCTTGGCCGAACCACGGGATAAACCACTGTGTCATCTCTGTGTTTGATCTCTTGTGGTATTGTGTTTTGTTGAGACTCCTCTCTAGCCACTTGGCGATTATTGTGCTAACACTTAACAAGTTTTTGTGGCTATAAGTTTAAGTTTCACAGGATCACGTATTCACCCCCCCTCTAGGTGCTCTCAGCTGCCTGATGAAAATCCTTGAAGCCGAACGATGGCTGAAAGGTACCAACTTCCGCGAAGTTGCGTTCCTCCGACGACAAGGCGGAAAGACTGCGAGTGTCCCCCATCCGGGGGCTTGGAAGGTGGAAAGACGCGATGCATAAGGGAGCGCGAAGACATGGTTGCCTTTCAAGGGGGTCACCCTCCTTTTAAAGGCAACTCTCCTCACTTGCGTCCTCAGCCATCGCAGGCTGAGCCTTCTCCAACACGCTCCAAGGTCCTCCTCCTACGACCCGGGGGCTGGGTCCCATGCGTCATGCAAGCTGGCCCAGGGCAGAAGAAGCCAAACAGCCGCGCGCGGTGTGCGCAACTGCCCAGCAGTTACAAGCATTCCTCCACTTTCGCCCAGACCAGCGGGCGAAAGGGCGGGCAGCCATGCAGGCGGCATGCAACCGTGCCAAGTGGGCGCACCCCTTCAACTCCAACGCGCCCGGCATGGAGGCCCAGGCCCACACGTCATGCAACCGGCGCGCCGGTTGCTACGTGCGAGCAACTGCACCGCCACTCGCGCCACTACCGTGCCTCCTCGACTGCGGAACCAGTACCGCGACTCGAGGCAACCCTGCGTATGACCCAACAGTGCCAGCCAGGCACATCGATCACGGGTCAGTCAGCCGCGGGAGGAGGCGCGATGGTCGATACGTTCAAAAATGGGCCGGCAGTAATGGCGGTGGCAGGCGGGCGGAAGCAGTGGTCACGTCGTCAGCTAAGCTCACGTCCCATCCAGGGACAGCAAGGGAACCCTCTCTCACGGCGTGAAGACAGCGCGCCCGTGTTTCGTTCCTCGAACGGCTCGCACGCGCGCAACGGCTGCCCCGTGAACCACTCGTCCCATCGCATTAACTCTGCGGCAGGACAGGCGACACCTTTGGCAGGAGAAGCGGGCGACGCTTCGCCTTCGCCATAATGACCGCGTCAAAAAAAGGTGCGCCACGTCATTCGATTTCATATCCTTTTCCTCTTTCGCTTTCTTACAACAGGGACCGGGAAAGGGGGATACCCCGAAAGGGATCCTTCTCCGCGAAAGAAACGGGCCCCGAGCCCCCTACTGATCAGAGGTTCGAAGGCTGGCCCCTCGGAGGGGTTCAACAGCCGCCTCAGAGCGCTCGGGCTCCGCGCCCACTACTGGTCAGAGGTTCGAAGGCCGGCCCCTCGGAAGGGTTCAACGGCCGCCTCAGGCCACTCGGGCTTCGCGCCCACTACTGATCAGGGGTTCGTAGGCTGGCCCTCGAAGGGTTCACAGCCGCCTCAGACGCAGAGCGAGGGATGACCCTGGGTACGTTCGATACATAACCAAGGCCCGGGCTACGCTCCCGAGGTACCCTAGGACATTTCCGAGACCAGCGGGAACGATCTTGTAACGGAATCCCATCAGAGGGAGGCATCGAGCCCTCAGACCCCATCAAAAGGGGACAGGGTCCGGCAGATCACCCGCAGGTACTTTTGGAGCGCGCCTCCAGGCCTCTAGCCGACCCCTAACAAATGGGGCACGGGCGTCCACTCGGATTACCTGTCAGCAGCTCACTGGAGACACCATGTTCGGCGCCCTCCAAGGGCAACATGGCGCCTCTCCCCGCTCCTCCTTGCGGAAAGGCGACACAGGGGCGTATGTAAAAAAGTCGAGTCTGTCCTTGACCGTCCTCTAGCTCTGTGCAGGGGCTCGGGGGCTGCTCTCGCAAACCCGGCTCCGGCCCGAGAACTTGGGACCCGACCGTGCACCCGGGCTACGACCAGCTCGCATGAGGGAACAACCAGACCGGCCGAATCATCGCGAAACGCATTAAGACCTCAAAGGAGTCAAACCACTCCTCCGAGGCCTCGGGGGCTACACCCGTCGGGTGCGCTCGCGCGCACCCACCGGAACAAAACGCAACCGAGAAAGGCCGGTCCCCTTGCAAAAAGTGCGACAAAAGCCTCCAAGCGAGTATTAACACTCCCTTCGAGGCTCGGGGGCTACTGTTGGGGACCATAATTAGGGGTACCCCCAAGACTCCTAATCTCAGCTGGTGACCCCCATCAGCACAAAGCTGCAAAGGCCTGATGGGGTGCGATTAAGCCAAGGTTCGGTCCACTCAAGGGACACGATCTCGCCTCGCCCGGACCCAGCCTCGGGCAAGGGCAGCCAACCCCGGAGGATTCACGTCTCGCCCGAGGGCCCCCTCAAGCAACGGACACACCTTCGGTTCGCCCCAGGCCCAGTCTTCGCCAAGAAGCAACCTTGGCCTGATCGCCACGCCGACCGACCGTATCGCAGGAGCATTTAATGCAAAGGTGGCCTGACACCTTTATCCTGACATGCGCCCTTCAGTCAACAGAGCCGAAGTGACCGCAGTCACTTCGCCGCTCCACTAACCGGCTTGACAAAAGGACAACGCCGCCTGCGTCGCTCTGACTGCTGCGCCACTCGACAGAGTGAGGCTGACAGCAGCCAAGTCCGGCCTCGAGCGCCATAGGAAGCTCTGCCTCGCCCGACCCAGGGCTCGGACTCGGGCTCAGCCCCGGAAGACGACGGACTCTGCCTCGCCTGACCCAGGGCTCGGACTCAGGCTCAGCCCCGGAAGACGACGAACTCCGCCTCGCCCAACCCAGGGCTCGGACTCAGGCTCAGCCCCGGAAGACGACGAACTCCGCCTCGCCCGACCCAGGGCTCGGACTCAGGCTCAGCCTCGGAAGACGACGAACTCCGCCTCGCCCAACCCAGGGCTCGGACTCGGGCTCAGCCCCGGAAGACGACGAACTCCGCCTCGCCCGACCCAGGGCTCGGACTCGACCTCGACCTCGGAAGACAGACTCAACCTCGACCTTGGAGGAGCCTCCGCCTCGCCCTACCCAGGGCTCGGACCGACCACGTCATAGGAGGGGCCATCATTACCCTACCCCTAGCTAACTCTGGCTACGGGGAACAAGACCGGCGTCCCATCTGGCTCGTCCCGGTAAACAAGTAATGATGACGCCCCGCATGCTCCAAGACGATGGCGGCTCTCAGCCCCCTTACGAAAGCAAGGAGACGTCAGCAAGGACTCGACAGCCCCGACAGCTGTCCTTTCGCCAGACTCCAGCACTCCTCCGACGGCCACGACACCACACGAACCGGGTGCCAAAACCCCTCCGGCTGCCACGACGGCATGTACTTAGGGCACTAGCTCTTCTCCGCTAGACACGTTAGCACACTGTTACACCTCCCATTGTACACCTGGATCCTCTCCTTACGCCTATAAAAGGAAGGTCCAGGGCCCTCTTACAGAGGGTTGGCCGCGCGGGGAAGGACGGGACGGCGCTCGCGTAAGCCTCTCGTTCCCTCCCGCGTGGACGCTTGTAACCCCGTACTGCAAGCACACCCGACCTGGGCGCGGGACAAACACGAAGGCCACAGGTTTCCCCTTTTACGCCTGTCTCCCTCCGGCTTCTTCCCCCCTTCGCGCTCCGTCTCGCGCCGACCCATCTGGGCTGGGGCACGCGGCAACAATTTACTCGTCGGTCCAGGGACCCCCCCGGGTTCGAAACGCCGACAGCGTCGATGCGGTCGCTCCCGTCTTGGCCACGGTTGCCACCACACCGCCTGCCGCCACTGCCGCGCGGCTGCGGGGAAGCGAAGGCAGCGACCCTGGAGTGGTACCCGCCAAAGGAGGAGGACGACGACGAAGGGTTCATGGCGAACCGGAGGTGCGAGATTGGAGCAGGGAGGTGGCGGACCTAGGATTTTAATCCAGGGTTGTCGAGATAAAAAAACACATCAGGTAAAAAGAAGTTGATAACAGTAACATAACATATCCATACAATTCTCTAACAATTCAGTAGCAATTCTAAACATCCTCGTAATTTGTTCAATTCAACTTTGAAAGTCTGAACACAAGAAAAAACTATCTAGCGTCCAGATGATGCAAAATCTGCTATATTTACAAGGCAGATGTCAGTATGTGGTCTATCGATTCAGTTCACTCTAGGACCAGGAGACAACGTAACTTTCTTTCTTTTTTATCAGCTGAACAATCGAACCGTGTTGGTGTATGTTATGCGGAGCTTAGATGTTGTCGTAATGGTTTAGCAAACTTGATGTCGGAATAAAATTTAGTGCACTACTTTCGTTGGCCTCCTCGTCGCCATAGAGCATGGCTCCGGCCTCAAGGGCCTGCTCGCCTTCATCGTCTGGTAATAAAAAGGAATTAGGCCGAGCCCCCACCAGTAAAAATCTCTCTCTGTATATGTCACTGCAGCACCCATAAAGCCCACCACGGCGCCACCGACAGCGCCACCAACCCCCACACCCACCTCCACCTGCACCACGGAGCATGGCAGCGCGGAGAGACAGGAGCTTAGGCGCAACCACGACGGCGTGGCGAAGCTTGGGCGTGCTCGTGATGGCTCGAAGGAGGGGAGGGGACACCGCGGACAATGACGGCGACGGAAGCCGTCGTCGACGCTATGCTCGCCGCCACGAGCCGTGCCTTCACGAGCACCTTTGCCATCGCCATCCAGATCCAGGTGAGACCCCGTTCCCTGACCCTGCCCTTCGCATTGTGGACTCGGGGGCGGAATTGTCTGGGAGCCGAGGAGAGCGTGATGTTTCCTGAGGAATACCTTTGGCCGGTGAAGATTTCTTACGATTATGTTCTCCCACAAGGCCACAAATAGGAAGAGTTTTGTGACGGCGCAACTGCTTTGTGGATTTTGGGAAGTTTCACAGTGGAGAAACCACTTAACTATGTTTTTCAAATGAGATGGGATGATGGACAAGTTTGATTACTATGTTTGAAAAGGCAGCAAACTTGCACATAAAACCCATAACAGTTGTTGGTGCATATGCTTGGAGATTTGTCGGTTTCTTCCCGACAAGTGTTGTCAATCTCAGCTTGTCCCACTCCACATTTCACGGAGCCTTCGCTCTGCGCGCCTCCGCTCTACGCCCTACCCCTAATCCTGCGCCTCCGCTTTGCTCCCTGCCCAACTTAAGTTTTACTTAAATTTGGAAGGATCTGACAACCCCGACAGCTGTACTTCCGCAGGGCTCCAGCTCTCCTCCGACGGCCACGACATCACATGAACAGGGCAGCAACACCTCTCCGACAGCCACGACAGCATGTACATAGGCCACTAGCTCCTCTCTGCTAGACACGTTAGCACATTGCTACACCCCCCATTGTACACCTGGGCCCTCTCCTTACGTCTATAAAAGGAAGGTCCAGGGCTCTCGTACAGAGGCTTGGCCGCGCGGGAGAACAGGCCGACGCATAAGGCTCTCGCTCTCTCCCACGCGAACGCTTGTAACCCCCTACTGCAAGCGCATCCATCCGCCCTAGGCGCAGGACAACACGAAGGCCGCGGTTTCCCCTTACTGTTCTCCCCCCTTTGTGTCCCGTCTCGCGCCGACCCATCTGGGCTGGGACACGCAGCGACAATTTACTCGTCGGTCCAGGGACCCCCCGGGGTCGAAACGCCGATAGTTGGCGCGCCAGGTAGGGGCCTGCTGTGTGTTGACGAACAGCTTCCCGTCAAGCTCCAGATGGGTAGTCTCCAGCAACCTTTCCAACCCGGGACGATGCTCCGTTTCGGGAGTCTTGAGTTCATGTCCCTCGACGGCAGCTACGACATGATACTCCTTCCTCCGCCGCGCGACAGCGACAATGGCGGCCGCCAGCCCACCCACCGGCGGCGGAATCAACGACGTCTTCCCCACATGGCGGAAGAACAACATCCGGGTTTGTCCCGTCACCTCCCCCACCGACGGAGGAGGAGGCGGGGCAACCATGGCCAAGCAGGAGGCGGCACCTCGTCGGCTGTCGAGCAAGTTGACAACGTCGGCGCCCTAGCGAGGGACACATCGGGCTTCGACCTTGCGTCAGAGACGAAGGCGAGCGTCGTTTCCCCGCAACACGCCAACCCCAAGCAGACGAACAATGCCAGCACGCTCGCGAAGGACTTGCTGGGCGTCGCCCTCGTACCTGAGACAACGGTGCAGTCCGCCCCTGACGCGACTTCGTCACCGCCCGTCGACCAAGAGGTACCGACCGATTCCCATCTTGTGTCTTTTGGATTCAGCTTTGACCCACCAAGCGACCTCGCTCCGGTGGAAGCCTTCATAGAGGCATGTACCAACCCTCCGGGGTACCATATGCGGTCGCCCTGGGACAGACTGACGGCCGTCTCGACCTACAAACCCTCGGGTTCCGAGGAGGATGACGAGCCCGACTTTAGTTGGGATTTCTCCGGGCTCGGTAACCCCAGTGCCATGCGGGACTTCATGACCGCATGCGACTACTGCCTCTCCGATTGTTCCGATGGTAGCCGCAGCTTCGGCGACAAGGACTGCGGCCCGAGTCGTGAATGTTTCCACGTCGATCTAGGGGGTCCCGGCGAAGGCAACCATCTTGGTATGCCGGAGAGCGGCGATCCCCCTAGGCCTGCGCCTCGCGTTGACATCCTTCGGGAGCTAGCTGTGGTCCCAGTCCCTGCGGGGGGTCAGGACGCACAGCTCGAGCAAATCCGCGAGATGCAAGCCAGGCTCGACGAGGGAGCAGGAACACTTGAGCAGTTCCGGCGGAACATCGGGCAGGAATGGGCAGACCAAGCTCCGGTCGGAGAAGCGCGTCATCTACCCTAGGGCATCCAGCACCGAATTGCCGACGACGTCAGGGCAAGGCCACCACCGGCTTCTAGTGGGGTCGGCCAAAACTTGGTTGCAGCAACAATACTACTCCGCGCGATGCCGGAACCATCGACCACCGAAGTGCGGCGTATCCAAGGAGAGCTCAAGAATCTCCTGGAGGATGCCACGGTCCGATGGGCCGAAAGCTCTGCCTCCCGAAGGCATGGGTATCCCTTGGAGCATCGCGCTGTGACTTCCCGATTCGTGCGGGAAGCCTCGGTCCACACCGGGCGCACGCGCAACACGGCGCCTACGGCCCCGGGTCACCTCGGCAACGAGCACCACCACCGCAACCATCGAGCCCACCTCGACGAGAGGGTGTGCCGAGGCTACCACCCAAGGCGTGGGGGACGCTACGACAGTGGGGAGGATCGGAGCCCCTCGCCCGAACCACCCGGTCCGCAGGCTTTCAGCCGGGCCATACGACGGGCGCCGTTCCCGACCCGGTTCCGAACCCCGACTACCATCACAAAGTACTCGGGGGAGACGAGGCCGGAACTGTGGCTCGTGGACTACCGACTGGCCTACCAGCTGGGTGGAACAGACGATGACAACCTCATCATCCGCAACCTCCCCCTGTTCCTCTCCGACATCGCTCAAGCCTGGCTGGAGCATCTGCCTCCGGGGCAGATCTCCAACTGGGACGACCTGGTCCAAGCCTTCGCCGGCAACTTCCAGGGCACGTACGTGCGCCCTGGGAACTCCTGGGATCTCCAAAGCTGCCGCCAGCAGTCGTGAGAGTCTCTCCGGGACTACATCCGGCGATTCTCGAAGCAGCGCACCGAGCTGCCCAACGTCACTGACTCGGACGTCATCGGCGCGTTCCTCGCCGGCACCACCTGCCATGACCTGGTGAGCAAGCTGGGTCGCAAGACCCCCACCAGGGCGAGCGAGCTGATGGACATCGCCACCAAGTTCGCCTCTGGTCAGGAGGCGGTTGAGGCCATCTTCTGAAAGGACAAGCAGCCCCAGGGCCGCCAGCCGGAAGACGTCCCCGAGGCGCCCGCTCAGCGCAGAACCAAGAAGAAGAACAAGAAGAAGTCGCAAGCGAAACGCGACGCCACCGACGCGGACCTTGTCGCCGCCGCTGAGTACAAGAACCCTCGGAAACCTCCTGGAGGTGCCAATCTCTTCGATAAGATGCTCAAGGAGCCATGCCCCTATCATCAGGGGCCCGTCAAGCACACCCTTGAGGAGTGCGTCATGCTTCGGCGCCACTTTCACAAGGCCGGGCCACCGGCGGAAGGTGGCAGGGCCCACAACAATGACAAGAAGGAGGATCACAAGGCAGAGGAGTTCCCCGAGGTCCACGACTGCTTCATGATCTACGGTGGGCAAGTGGCGAACGCCTCGGCTCGGCACCACAAGCAAGAGCGTCGGGATTTCTGCTCGGTAAAGGTGGCGGCGCCAGTCTACCTAGACTGGTCCGACAAGCCCATCACCTTCGACCAGGGCGACCACCCCGACCGCGTGCCGAGCCCGGGGAAATATCCGCTCATTGTCGACCCCGTCATCGGCAACGTCAGGCTCACCAAGGTCCTCATGGACGGAGCCAGCAGCCTCAACATCATCTACGCCGAGACCCTCGGGCTCCTGCGGATCGATCTGTCCTCGATCCGGACAGGCGCGACGCCTTTTCACAGGATCATCCCCGAGAAACGCGTCCAACCCCTCGGACAACTCGATCTGCCCGTCTGCTTCGGGACTCCCTCCAACTTCCGAAGGGAAACCCTCACGTTCGAGGTGGTCGGGTTCCGAGGAACCTACCACGCAGTACTGGGGAGGCCATGCTACGCCAAGTTCATGGTCGTCCCCAACTACACCTACCTCAAGCTCAAAATGTCGGGCCCCAACGGGGTCATCACCGTCGGCCCCACGTACCGACACGCGTACGAATGCGACATGGAGTGCGTGGAGTACGCCGAGGCCCTCGCCGAATCTGAGGCCCTCATCGTCGACCTGGAAAGCCTCTCCAAGGAGGCGCTAGATGCGAAGCGCCACGCCGGCAACTTCGAGCCAGCAGAGACGGTTAAGTCCGTCCCTCTCGACCCCAGCAATGACGCCTCCAAGCAGATCCGGATCGGCTCCGAGCTCGACCCCAAATAGGAAGCAGTGCTCGTCGACTTTCTCCGCGCGAACGCCGAAGTTTTCGCGTGGAGTCCCTCGGACATGCCTGGTGATAGTCGCCTAGAGGGGGGTGAATAGGGCGAAACTGAAATTTACAAATATAAACACAACTACAAGCCGGGTTAGCGTTAGAAATAAAAACCGAGTCTGCGAGAGAGGGTGCAAAACAAATCTCAAGCAAATAAGGAGTGTGACACAAGGATTTGTTTTACCGAGGTTCGGTTCTCGCAAACCTAGTCCCCGTTGAGGTGGTCATAAAGACCGGGTCTCTTTCAACCCTTTCCTTCTCTCAAACGGTCCCTCCGACCGAGTGAGCTTCTCTTCTCAAATCAAAACCGGGAACAAAACTTCCCTGCAAGGGCCACCACACAATTGGTGCCTCTTGCCTTGATTACAATGGAGTTTTGATCACAAGAACAAGTGAGAAAGAAAAGAAGCAATCCAAGCGCAAGAGCTCAAAAGAACACGACAAATCTCTCTCGCTAATCACTAAAGCCTTGAGTGGAATTGGAGAGGATTTGATCTCTTTGGTGTGTCTAGAATTGAATGCCTAGCTCTTGTAAGTGGTTGAGAAGTGGAAAACTTGGATGCAATGAATGGTGGGTGGTTGGGGGTATTTATAGCCCCAACCACCAAACTAGCCGTTTGGTGGGGCTGACTGTCGTATGGTGCACCGGACAGTCCGGTGCACACCGGACATGTCCGGTGCGCCAGCCACGTCACCAAAGCCGTTGGGTTCCGACCGTTGGAGCTCTGTCTTCTGGGCCCGCCTGGATGTCCGGTGGCGCACCGGACATGTACTGTAGAGTGTCCGGTGCGCCAGTATGGGCGTGCCTGACTTCTGCGCGCGCTGGCGCACATTTAATGCGCTGCAGGTAGCCGTTGGTGCCGAAATATCCGTTGCTCCGTTGTCACACCGGACAGTACGGTGCACACCGGACATGTCCGGTGAATTATAGTGGCCTAGCCGTTGGAGATTCCCGAAGCTGGCGAGTTCCTGAGGCGCCGTTCCTTGGAGCACCGAACACTGTCCGGTGTACACCGGACAGTCCGATGAATTATAGCGGAGTCGCCTCAGAATTTTCCCGAAGGTGACGAGTTTGACTTGGTATCCTCTGGTGCACCGGACACTGTCCGGTGGTGCACCGGACTCTGTCCGGTGGCACACCGGACAGTCCGGTACGCCAGACCAGAGGTGCCTTCGGTTGCCCCTTGCTCTTTTGATGAACCCAATACTTGGTCTTTTTATTGGCTAAGTGTGAACCTTTGGCACCTGTATAACTTATACACTAGAGCAAACTAGTTAGTCCAATTATTTGTGTTGGGTAATTCAACCACCAAAATTATTTAGGAACTAGGTGTAAGCCTAATTCCCTTTCAATCTCCCCCTTTTTGGTGATTGATGCCAACACAAACCAAAGCAAATATAGAAGTGCATAATTGAACTAGTTTGCATAATGTAAGTGCAAAGGTTGCTTGGAATTGAGCCAATATAAATACTTACAAGATATGCATGGATTGTTTCTTCAATTTTTAACATTTTGGACCACGCTTGCACCCCATGTTTTGTTTTTGCAAATTCTTCTGTAAATCCTTTTCAAAGTTCTTTTGCAAATAGTCAAAGGTAAATGAATAAGATTTTGCAAAGCATTTTCAAGATTTGAAATTTTCTCCCCCTGTTTCAAATGCTTTTCCTTTGACTAAACAAAACTCCCCCTAAATGAGATCCTCCTCTTAGTGTTCAAGAGGGTTTTGATATATCATTTTTGAAATACTACTTTCTCCCCCTTTTTAATACAATAAGATACCAATTTGAAATTTACCAATTGAAAATCTCCAATTTTTAAAATTAGGTGGTGGTGCGGTTCTTTTGCTTTGGGCTCTTACTCTCTCCCCCTTTGGCATGAATCGCCAAAAACGGAATCATTAGAGCCCTTTTGTAATACTTTCTCCCCCTTTGGTCATAAGTAAATGAGTGAAGATTATACCAAAGACGAAGTCCTTTTGCTTTTGAACTCTCCCCCAAAAGATGGAGAGATGCGCGGAGTGACGGTGAAGGATGAGTTGCGGAGTGGAAGCCTTTTTCTTCGCCAAAGACTCCAATTCCCTTTTGATCGATGGATTTACCTCCCTCGTCGAGGTCGAGATGCCCATTGGTTCCCATGGGTGTCTTGATGGGTTTGGCATCCTTCATTCCAAACTTGCTTAGAATATCTTGAGTATACTTCGTTTGGCTTAGGAAGGTGCCCTCTTGGAGTTGCTTTACTTGAAATCCTAAGAAATACTTCAACTCCCCCATCATAGACATCTCGAACTTTTGTGTCATGATCCTACTAGATTCTTCACATGTAGACTCGTTAGTAGACCCGAAAATAATATCATCAACATAAATTTGGCATACGAACAAGTCATTTTCAAGAGTTTTAGTGAATAAAGTAGGATCGACCTTTCCGACTTTGAATCCATTAGTGATAAGGAAATCCCTAAGGCATTCATACCATGCTCTTGGGGCTTGCTTGAGCCCATAAAGCGCCTTAGAGAGTTTATAGACATGGTTAGGATACTCACTATCTTCAAAGCCGAGAGGTTGCTCAACATAGACCTCTTCCTTGATTGGTCCGTTGAGGAAAGCACTCTTCACGTCCATTTGATAAAGCTTGAAGCCATGGTAAGTAGCATAGACTAATAATATGCGAATTGACTCAAGCCTAGCTACGGGTGCATAGGTTTCACCGAAATCCAAACCTTCGACTTGGGAGTATCCCTTGGCCACAAGTCGAGCTTTGTTCCTTGTCACCACACCATGCTCATCTTGCTTGTTGCGGAAGACCCATTTGGTTCCTACAACATTTTGGTCAGGACATGGAACTAAATGCCATACCTCATTCCTAGTGAAGTTGTTGAGCTCCTCTTGCATTGCCACCACCCAATCCGAATCTTATAGTGCTTCCTCTACCCTGTGTGGCTCAATAGAGAAAACAAAAGAGTAATGTTCACAAAAATGTGCAATACGAGATCTAGTGGTTACCCCCTTATGAATGTCGCCGAGGATGGTGTCGACGGGGTGATCTCGTTGAATTGCTTGGTGGACTCTTGGGTGTGGCGACCTTTGTTCTTCATCCTCCTTGTCTTGATCATTTGCATCTCCCCCTTGATCATTGCCG
Organism: Zea mays; assembly: GCF_902167145.1. Lineage (NCBI taxonomy): Eukaryota > Viridiplantae > Streptophyta > Magnoliopsida > Poales > Poaceae > Zea > Zea mays. The sequence goes on from NC_050102.1 coordinate 166,886,985, forward strand.
TCATCTTGAGGTGGCTCTTTTGCTTGATCTTCTATTTCATCAACTTGAGCTTCATCCTCATTTTGAGTCGGTGGAGATGCTTGCGTGGAGGAGGATGGTTGATCTTGTGCATTTGGAGGCTCTTCGGATTCCTTAGGACACACATCCCCAATGGACATGTTCCTTAGCGCGATGTATGGAGCCTCTTCATTACCTATCTCATCAAGATCAACTTGCTCTACTTGAGAGCCGTTAGTCTCATCAAACACAACGTCACAAGAAACTTCAACTTGTCCAGTGGACTTGTTAAAGACTCTATATGCCCTTGTGTTTGAATCATATCCTAGTAAAAAGCCTTCTACAGTCTTAGGAGCAAATTTAGATTTTCTACCTCTTTTAACAAGAATAAAACATTTGCTACCAAAGACTCTAAAATATGAAATATTGGGCTTTTTTACCGGTTAGGAGTTCATAAGATGTCTTCTTGAGGATTCAGTGCAGATATAACCGGTTGATGGCGTAGCAGGCGGTGTTGACCGCCTCGTTCCAAAACCGATCCGAAGTCTTGTACTCATCAAGCATGGTCCTTGCCATGTCCAATAGAGTTCGATTCTTCCTCTCCACTACACCATTTTGTTGTGGCGTGTAGGGAGAAGAGAACTCATGCTTGATGCCCTCCTCCTCAAGGAAGCCTTCGATTTGGGTGTTCTTGAACTCCGTCCCGTTGTCGCTTCTGATTTTCTTGATCCTTAAGCCGAACTCGTTTTGAGCTCGTCTCAAGAATCCTTTTAAGGTTTCTTGGGTTTGAGATTTTTCCTGCAAAAAGAACACCCAAGTGAAGCGAGAATAATCATCCACTATTACAAGACAATACTTACTCCCGCCGATGCTTATGTAAGCAATCGGGCCGAATAGATCCATGTGGAGCAGCACAAGCGGCCTGTCGGTCGTCATGATGTTCTTGTGTGGATGATGAGCACCAACTTGCTTTCCTGCTTGGCATGCGCTACAAATCCTGTCTTTCTCAAAATGAACATTTGTTAGTCCTAAAATGTGCTCTCCCTTTAGAAGCTTAATTATGAAGATTCTTCATCCCAACGTGGGCTAGTCGGCGATGCCAGCGCCAACCCATGTTAGTCTTAGCAATTAAGCATGTGTCGAGTTCAGCTCTATCAAAATCTACCAAGTATAGCTGACCCTCTAACACACCCTTAAATGCTATTGAATCATCACTTCTTCTAAAGACAGTGACACCTATATCAATGAAGAGACAGTTGTAGCCCATTTTCCATAATTGAGATACGGAAAGCAAATTGTAATCTAATGAATCTACAAGAAAAACATTGGAAATAGAATGGTCAGGTGATATTGCAATTTTACCCAAACCTTTGACCAAACCTTGATTTCCATCCCCGAATGTAATAGCTCGTTGGGGATCTTGGTTTTTCTCGTAGGAGGAGAACATCTTCTTCTCCCCTGTCATGTGGTTTGTGCATCCGCTGTCGATGATCCAGCTTGAGCCCCCGGATGCATAAACCTACAAAACAAGTTTAGTTCTTGACTTTAGGTACCCAAACGGTTTTGGGTCCTTTGGCATTAGAAACAAGAACTTTGGGTACCCAAACACAAGTCTTGGAGCCCTTGTGTTTGCCCCCAACAAACTTGGCAACTACCTTGTCGGATTTGTTAGTTAAAACATATGATGCATCAAAAGTTTTGAATGAAATGTCATGATCATTTGATGCATTAGGAGTTCTCTTTTTAGGCAACTTAGCACGGGTTGGTTGCCTAGAACTAGATGTCTCACCCTTATATATAAAAGCATGATTTGGGCCAGAGTGAGACTTCCTAGAGTGAATTATCCTAATCTTGCTCTCGGGATAACCGTCAGGATACAAAATGTAACCCTCGTTATCCTGAGGCATGGGAGCCTTGCCCTTAACAAAATTAGACAATCTTTTAGGAGGGGCATTAAGTTTGACATTGTCTCCCCTTTGGAAGCCAATGCCATCCTTGATGCCAGGGCGTCTCCCATTATAAAGCATACTACGAGCAAATTTAAATTTTTCATTCTCTAAGTTATGCTCGACAATTTTAGCATCTAATTTTGCTATATGATCATTTTGTTGTTTAATTAAAGCCATGTGATCATGAATAGCATTAACATCAACATCTCTACATCTAGTACAAATAGAAGTGTGCTCAACGGTAGATGTAGAGGTTTTGCAAGATTTTAATTCTACAACCTTAGCATGCAATATATCATTCTTAGTTCTAAGGTCGGAAATAGTAGCATTGCAAACATCAAAATCTTTAGCCTTAGCAAACAATTTTTCATTCTCAATTCTAAGGCTAGCAAGAGAAACATTCAACTCATCAATCCTAGCAAGTAAATCAACATTGTCATCTCTAGGATTGGAAGTTGAACCATTACAAATATGAGAATCAACCTTAGCAATTAATTTGGCATTTTCATTTCTAAGGTTGGTAATAGTGTCATGGCATGTGCTTAGCTCACTAGACAATTTCTCACATTTTTCTATTTCAAGAGCATAAGCATTTTTAACCTTAACATGTTTCTTATTTTCTTTAATTAGGAAGTCCTCTTGGGAATCCAAAAGGTCATCCTTTTCATGAATAGCACTAATTAATTCATTTAATTTTTCCTTTTGTTCCATGTTAAGGTTGGCAAAAAGGGTACGCAAGTTATCCTTCTCATCACTAGCATTATCATCACTAGAAGACTCATATTTAGTGGATGATTTGGATTTAACCTTCTTCCTCTTGCCGTCCTTTGCCATGAGGCACTTGTGGCCGACGTTGGGGAAGAGGAGTCCCTTGGTGACGGCGATGTTGGCGGCGTCCTCGTCGTCGGAGGAGTCGGTGGAGCTCTCATCGGAGTCCCACTCGCGGCACACGTGGGCATCGCCGCCCCTCTTCTTGTGGTACCTCTTCTTTTCTCTCCTCTTGCCCTTCTTGTCGTTATCCCTGTCACTGTCACTTGATAATGGACATTTAGCAATAAAGTGACCGGGCTTACCACACTTGTAGCAAACCTTCTTGGAACGGGATTTGTAATCCTTCCCCTTCCGTTGCTTGAGGATTTGGAGAAAGCTTTTGATGATTAAAGCCATCTCCTCGTTGTTGAGCTTTGAAGCATCGATTGGTTGTCTACTTGGTGTAGACTCCTCCTTCTTCTCCTCCGTCGCCTTGAATGCCACCGGTTGTGCTTCGGATGTGGAGGGATCATCAAGCTCGTTGATCTTCTTTGAGCCCTTGATCATACATTCAAAGCTCACAAAATTCCCGATAACTTCCTCGGGAGTCATTAGTGTGTATCTAGGGTTACCACGAATTAATTGAACTTGAGTGGGGTTAAGGAAGATGAGTGATCTAAGAATAACCTTAACCACCTCGTGGTCATCCCATTTCTTGCCCCCGAGGTTGCGCACTTGGTTCACCAAGGTTTTGAGTCGGTTGTACATATCTTGTGGCTCCTCCCCTTGGCGAAGACGGAAGCGACCGAGCTCCCCCTCGATCGTTTCCCGCCTGGTGATCTTGGTGAGTTCATCACCCTCGTGCGCGGTCTTGAGTAGATCCCAAATCTCCTTCGCATTCTTCAACCCTTGCACCTTGTTATATTCCTCTCTACTTAGAGAGGCGAGGGGTATGGTTGTGGCTTGGGAGTTGAAGTGCTCGATTTGGGCTACTTCATCCTCATCATAGTTTTCATCCCCTACGGATGGTACCTATGCACCAAACTCAACAACATCCCATATACTTTTATGGAGCGAGGTTAGATGAAATCGCATTAAATCACTCCACCTAGCGTAATCTTCACCATCAAAAGTTGGTGGTTTGCCTAATGGGACGGAAAGTAAAGGTGTATGTTTAGAAATGCGAGGGTAGCGTAGGGGAATCTTACTATACTTCTTACGCTCTTGGCGCTTAGAAGTGACGGACGCCGCGTCGGAGCCGGAGGTGGATGCCGATGAAGAGTCGGTCTCGTAGTAGACCACCTTCCTCATCCTCTTTTTCTTGTCCCCACTCCGATGCGGCATGTGGGAAGAGGATTTCTCCTTCTTCTCCTTGTGGTGTGAAGAAGATCTCTTCTCCTTCCCTTTGGAGGAGTCCTTCTTCTTCTCCTTCCTCTTGGTGCGGGATTCTTCCGATGAAGTGTTCCCGTGGCTTGTAGTGGGCTTTTCGCCGGTCTCCATCTCCTTCTTGGCGTGATATCCCGACATCACTTCGAGCGGTTAGGCTCTAATGAAGCACCGGGCTCTGATACCAATTGATAGTCGCCTAGAGGGGGGTGAATAGGGTGAAACTGAAATTTACAAATATAAACACAACTACAAGTCGGGTTAGCGTTAGAAATAAAAATCGAGTTCGCGAGAGAGGGTGCAAAACAAATCTCAAGCAAATAAGGAGTGTGACACAAGGATTTGTTTTACCGAGGTTCGGTTCTCGCAAACCTAGTCCCCGTTGAGGTGGTCACAAAGACCGGGTCTTTTTCAACCCTTTCCCTCTCTCAAACGGTCCCTCTGACCGAGTGAGCTTCTCTTCTCAAATCAAAACCGGGAACAAAACTTCCCCGCAAGGGCCACCACACAATTGGTGCCTGTTGCCTTGATTACAATGGAGTTTTGATCACAAGAACAAGTGAGAAAGAAAAGAAGCAATCCAAGCGCAAGAGCTCAAAAGAACACGACAAATCTCTCTCGCTAATCACTAAAGCTTTGAGTGGAATTGGAGAGGATTTGATCTCTTTGGTGTGTCTAGAATTGAATGCCTAGCTCTTGTAAGTGGTTGAGAAGTGGAAAACTTGGATGCAATGAATGGTGGGTGGTTGGGGTATTTATAGCCCCAACCACCAAACTAGCCGTTTGGTGGGGCTGACTGTCGTATGGTGCACCGGACAGTCCGGTGCACACCGGACATGTCCGGTGCGCCAGCCACGTCACCAAAGTTGTTGGGTTCCGACCGTTGGAGCTCTGTCTTCTGGGCCCGCCTGGATGTCCGGTGGCGCACCGGACATGTACTGTAGAGTGTCCGGTGCGCCAGTATGGGCGTGCCTGACTTCTGCGCGCGCTGGCGCGCATTTAATGTGCTGCAGGTAGCCGTTGGCGTCGAAATATCCGTTGCTCCGTTGTCACACCGGACAGTCCAGTGCACACCGGACATGTCCGGTGAATTATAGTGGCCTAGCCGTTGGAGATTCCCGGAGCTGGCGAGTTCCTGAGGCGCCGTTCCTTGGAGCACCGGACATTGTCCGGTGTACACCGGACAGTCCGGTGAATTATAGCGGAGTCGCCTCAGAATTTTCCCGAAGGTGACGAGTTTGACTTGGTATCCTCTGGTGCACCAGACACTGTCCGGTGCGCCAGACCAGAGGTGCCTTCGGTTCCCCCTTGCTCTTTTGATGAACCCAATACTTGGTCTTTTTATTGGCTAAGTGTGAACCTTTGGCACCTGTATAACTTATACACTAGAGCAAACTAGTTAGTCCAATTATTTGTGTTGGGTAATTCAACCACCAAAATTATTTAGGAACTAGGTGTAAGCCTAATTCCCTTTCACCTAGCATACCGAGGGATGTCGCCGAGCAGTCGTTGGATATCCGAGCTGGATCCCGACCCGTGAAGCAGCCTCTGCGCCGATTCGATGAAGAAAATCGCAGAGCCATAGGCGAGGAGATCCACAAACTGATGGTTGCAGGGTTCATCAAAGAGGTATTCCATCCTGAATGGCTTGCCAACCCTGTGCTTGTAAGAAAGAAAGGAGGGAAATGGCGGATGTGTGTAGACTACACTAGTCTAAACAAAGCATGTCCGAAGGTTCCCTACCCTCTACCTCGCATCGATCAAATCGTGGATTCCACTGCTGGGTGCGAAACCCTGTCATTCCTCGACGCCTACTCAGAGTATCACCAAATCAAGATGAAAGAGTCCGACCAGCTCGCGACTTCTTTCATCACACCTTTTGGCATGTACTGCTACGTTACTATGCCATTTGGTTTGAGGAATGCAGGTGCGACATACCAAAGGTGCATGAACCACGTGTTTGGAGAACACATTGGTCGGACCGTCGAGGCTTACGTCGATGACATCGTAGTCAAGACGAGGAAAGCCTCCGACCACCTCTCTGACCTTGAAACGACATTCAAGTGTCTCAAGGCAAAAGGCGTAAAACTCAATCCCGAGAAGTGCGTCTTCAGAGTCCCCCGAGGCATGCTCTTGGGGTTCATCGTCTCCGAGCGGGGCATCGAGGCCAACCCGGAGAAAATCGCGGCCATCACCAACATGGGGCCCATCAAGGACTTGAAAGGCGTACAGAGGGTCATGGGATGCCTTGCGGCTCTGAGCCGCTTCATCTCGCGCCTCGGCGAAAGAGGCCTACCTCTGTACCGCCTCTTAAGAAAGACTGAGTGCTTCACTTGGACCCCCGAGGCCGAGGAAGCCCTCGGAAACCTGAAGGCGCTCCTTATGAACGCACCCATCCTGGTGCCTCCCGCTGCCGGAGAAGCCCTCTTGATCTACGCCGCCGCTACCACTCAGGTGGTCAGCGCCGCGATCGTGGTCGAAAGACGAGAAGAAGGGCATGCATTGCCCGTCCAGAGGCCAGTCTACTTCATCAGTGAGGTACTGTCCGAGACCAAGATCCGCTACCCACAAATTCAGAAGCTGCTGTATGCGGTGATTCTGACGCGGCGGAAGTTGCGACACTACTTCGAGTCTCACCCGGTGACTGTGGTGTCATCCTTCCCCCTGAGGGAGATCATCCAGTGCCGAGAGGCCTTGGGTAGGATTGCAAAGTGGGCGGTGGAAATCATGGGCGAGACAATCTCGTTTGCCCCTCGGAAGGCCATCAAGTCCCAAGTCTTGGCGGACTTTGTGGCTGAATGGGTCGACACCCAGCTTCCGACTGCTCCGATCCAACCGGAACTCTAGACCATGTTTTTTGACGGGTCGCTGATGAAAACAGGGGCAGGCGCGGGCCTGCTCTTCATCTCGCCCCTCGGGAAGCACCTCCGCTACGTGCCGCGCCTCCATTTCCCGGCGTCCAACAACGTGGCTGAGTACGAGGCTCTGGTCAACGGGTTGCGCATCGCCATCGAGCTAGGGGTCCGACGCCTCGACGCTCGCGGTGACTCGCAGCTTGTCATCGACCAAATCATGAAGAACTCCCACTGCTGCGACCCGAAGATGGAAGCCTACTGCGTCGAGGTTCGGCGCCTGGAGGACAAGTTCTACGGGCTCGAGGTCAACCATGTCGCTCGGCGGTACAACGAGACTGCGGACGAGCTGGCGAAGATAGCTTCGGCACGAACAACGGTTCCCCCAAACGTCTTCTCCCGGGACCTACATCAACCCTCAGTCAAGACAAACGACACGCCCGAGCCCGAGAAGGCCTCGGCCTGGCCCGAGGCACCCTCGGCTACCGAGGGTGAGGCTCTGTGCATCGAGGAAGAGCGGAATGGGGTCACGCCTAATCGAAACTGGCAGACCCCGTACCTGCAATATCTCCACCGAGGAGAGCTACCCCTCGACAGAGTCGAAGCTCGGCGACTGGCGCGGCGCGCCAAGTCATTCGTCTTGCTGGGTGACAGGAAGGTGCTCTACCACCGTAGCCCCTCCGGCATCCTCCAGCGATGCATATCCATCGCCGAAGGCCAGGAGCTCTTACAAGAAATACACTCGGGGGGCTTGCGGTCATCACGCAGCACCTCGAGCCCTTGTTGGAAACGCTTTCCGACAGGGTTTCTACTGGCCGACCGCGGTGGCCGATGCCACTAGAATTGTCCGCACCTGCCAAGGGTGTCAATTCTACGCATGGCAGACGCACCTACCCGCTCAGGCTCTGCAAACAATACCCATCACCTGGTCGTTTGCTGTGTGGGGTCTGGACCTCGTCGGTCCCTTGCAGAAGGCACACGGGGGCTACACGCACCTACTCGTTGCCATCGACAAATTCTCCAAGTGGATCGAGGTCCGACCCCTAAACAACATCAGGTCCGAATAGGCGGTGGCATTCTTCACCAACATCATCCATCGCTTCGGGGTCCCGAACTCCATCATCACCGACAACGGCACCCAGTTCGCTGGCAGAAAGTTCCTGGACTTCTGCGAAGACCACCACATCTGGGTGGACTGGGCTGCCGTGGCACACCCCATGACGAATGGGCAGGTAGAACGTGCCAACGGCATGATTCTGCAAGGACTCAAGCCGAGGATCTACAACGACCTCCACAAGTTCGGCAGGCGATGGATGAAGGAACTCCCCTTGGTGGTCTGGAGCCTGAGGACGACGCCAAGTCGAGCCACGGGTTTCACGCTGTTCTTTCTAGTCTATGGAGCCAAGGCCATCTTGCCCACAGACTTAGAATACGGTTCCCCAAGGACGAGGGCCTACGACGATCGACGCAACCAGACCAACCGAGAAGACTCACTGGACCAGCTGGAAGAGGTTCAGGACATGGCCTTACTACACTCGACGCGGTATCAGCAGTCCCTGCGACGCTACCACGCCCGAGGGGTTCGGTCCCGAGACCTCCAGGTGGGCGACTTGGTGCTTCGACTACGACAAGACGCCCGAGGGCAGCACAAGCTCATGCCTCCTTGGGAAGGGTCGTTCGTCATCGCCAAGGTTTTGAAGCCCGGGACGTACAAGCTGGCCAACAGTCAAGGCGAGGTCTACAGCAACGCTTGGAACATCCGATAGCTACGTCGTTTCTACCCTTGAAATGTTTTCAAGTCGTTCATACACCTCGTTTACATACGCCAACAAAGTCTAACCATCAAGGAAGTGTCAGCCTTGCCTCAGCAAAGCCCGACCCTCCCTCGGGGGCTAGAAGGGGGGAACCCCCTCTGCGTCAAAATTTTCCTCGAAAAGAGTCTTCCACCAAAACGACTTTCGCGTTTCCCGACCACAGTAACAAAACCCCGAGAAACGAATAAGAGTGCATGTAAGTGGCAAGGCCGACCAAGCCGAGGAATTCCTACACCTCCGGGACACGGATACCTCGCTCGTCGCCTACCGCGAAAAATAACTCTTACTTGGGTAAGCAATCCTGCTACTGACAAACAAGCCCGGATACGGGAAAAAGGAGGAAAGGAGACGCAGCTTTATTTTCATAACGATAAAATGTTCATGCCTCAGCGACCGCGAAAGACACACACATGTCCAAAATAAACCGCTCTAGCAGAATCAGGCATCGCCCGGGGGAGGAGCTGCATCCTCGGTTTCATTGCCACCCTCGGCAAGATCCGCCCCGCCCTCGAACGGCGGCGCAAGCGGAAGGATCTCCGCCTCGAAGGTGGACGCCAGCACCGCACTTGGGCCCACAGCGGCCGCGTCAAGCCTCTGGACTTCGGCCAGGGCAGCTTCGTCCTCGTCGGGGAGGCAGTACCCCTCGCTGACCCGCTCCAAGTCCACATCGTAGTGGGAAGCGAGCACGGCGAAGGCCCGCCTAATGTCGTGATGCAGCACCTCGCGGAGTCTGCCGCGCGCATGGGCGCCCAAGGCCTGCAAGCGACTCTGGGGAGAGCTTCCCGAGGGGATGTCGTTAAGGCCAAAAGTCTGGCAGAAGGCCGACATAGCCTCAGACATAGCCACTTGGTCGGCCTCCCTCTGCTCGGTCGCCCGGGCGAGTGCCTTGGCGGACTCGTTGAGAGCAGACTCGAGCTCTGCAAACCGCCAAAGCAGAAGTCCTCAAACACAAGTTGAAGAATGAAGCTGAATCAAAATCTCACAACAGCCAAGACATACCTTCAGCCCGGGCACGCTGCTCTGAGGCTGCGACTTGGGCGGATTGAGCAGACCCCACGGCCACGGCCAGGTCCGCCGCAAGGGCTCCGGCCTGAACGGACGCCTCGGCTAGCTGGCCTCCAAGGGCCTCAGCACGACTTTCAGCCTCAACGGCCCGGTCTCGGGATTGATCCCGCTCACCAATGACCTGGCCGAGCTCCAGCTGCCACCGCTGCGCCTCTGCGCGTGCCGTCGCTGCTTCTGCCCCCAGATCGACATAGAGCAACCGAAGGTCCGCCACCTCGGCGCTCCGTCGGGAGAGGCGCTCGATAGTCTCGGCAAGCGTGGTCCTCAAGGACCGCAGCGAACCCTAGACGTCGGCCTCGCGGCGGATGAACGATGACTTGGCGGCGCTCAGATCCGTCAGATCCTAAGGAAAGGAAGCGAGGCGTCACAAAGAATACCTTGATCACGTGAAAGGTATGCCTGAAATCCTTACCTAAAGGATCTTGGGAACGTCCCTGCAAAGGACCTCCAAGGTCGACCGAAGTGACCCCACCGTTGCCACGGCACACTCACGAAGCCCGTCCCAAGACTGCTCCTCTCGCTCATCGTCAAGAACGAAGAGGGGATCCGAAGCGCCACGGGCCCAGAACCGGAGCGACCGACGCCGCCCGTCGGGACTGTGTCGCGCAAGGGCGAGGTTGCCGCTCCCCAGGACGGGTCGCGGTTCTGCGCCCCCTCCTCCGAGGCATCAAGTAGCGGTGCCTCGGCCATCTCAGCGTCGGCGGCGATGGGTGGCTCCATGGCCAGAATGGCAACAGCCTCGGCAGAAGCCGGTGCCAGCGCCGGCAACACGTCTGGCGGGCTCGAGGCCGCAGCCGCGCCAGCAGTCTCCCTCGGCACGACGACCGCCTCGATGGAGGGGTCGGCCTCGGGTGCTCGCCCCACGGCGACCTATGCCGCCTGAGCCCCCTGCTCGAGGGCACCTTGAGTAGAGGCCAGCCGGCCGGCGAGGCCCGGTGCAGCACCGGCCGCAGAAGCTGGAGCCGTCTTAAGGGCCTTCCGAGGAGCCAGACCGGTCGAACCGTGCCTCCGTTTGCTGGGAAGAAAGGAAAGAGCAGGATCAGGACACACGAAGAAGGAGCCGGGACAGAGGAATCCTCAGATACTTACCCACTCCGGGCCACGACCAATCGTGCCTGCGGGGAGGCCCCTCGAGCCTCGGTCCCCCGTGGGCACCCCCACGGTTTGCCCCGCTGCCGGCTTCGGCACCATCCCTACCTCGAGCGCCCGGGGCGCCGAAGGGACGGTCCGCCTGACCGTAGACACGACGACCCGAGGATCAGCCTCCTGTGCAGTCGGCACAGCCAACGGCTCTTGGGGAACAAGCGGGTCGGCCTGACTCCCCGGGGTCACCTCAACTACCTCGGCCAAGGGGTCAAGTACCCCCTTAGCCTGCCCCCCTTCTTCGGACCAGGACCCCGATGTCCCGGCCCCGGATACTGACGGCGCCAGCCCACTCGGGGGCTGGCTCGACGACCCCTGGCCTAGCCTCAGATCCGAGCTGAGGCCAAGGCGGGCGGCCATGTCATCCTCTTCATCATCGTCATCATCGTCGTCATCGTCATCGTCAGGAGTCTCCGGTGACGGCTCCCTCGGGAGCCTGTCCCTCTCCTGCCGCCGACGACGCCTCTCCAAGGCATCCCGAGCCCGCATTCGCTCGTGGTCCCGAGCCTTTTTCGCGTCCTTCTTTTCCTTCTTCTTCTCAGCAGCGACCCTCCGTGCGGCTCGGTCCACCGCGTCCTCTGGGACCGGTGGCAGAGAAGGCTTGTGAGACCCCACCTCCTGGAGACGGACGGAAATCTCAGCTATGAGAACCCAGGGGCAGTCTTACACGAGAAGGAAGAAGGAGCGGACACTCACCAGGGATATGCACCCACGCTCGGGGCGCATCGAGGACTGGGTAAGAGCACCGGCGTCCAGCTTTCCTACCGTGGCGGCTACCCGCCTGTGGAGGTCATCGGCGGGGAGGGGGACCGGGGACATCTGCGATCCCTCCAAGTCGACCCCCGACGTCATCTCCGAAAGCAGCAGCCGCCGCTCCGTCAAGGGGAGCACCCTCCGGCGATGGATGGCGGCAACCACCCCCGCGGCGGTGAGCCCTCCTTCTCGCAGCTCCTCCAAGGCCTTCAAAAGGGGCTCGAGATTCTTCTGTCTCTCACGCGGGGCCCCATAGCGCCAGTTACTGCCGACGGCGGTCACCACTCGTTGAGAAAATGACGGGAGCCTCCCATCGTCATTCCGGAGGTAAAACCACCGACGATGCCACCCCTTGTTCGAAGACGCAAGGACGACAGGGATGTACTGCTGCGCCCGCGCCTGCCTCAACTGGAGGATGCAGCCAGTGGCTCGCACCGCCATGCGAACTCTTCTTTCCCCCGTCGTCGAGGCAAAAAGCTCCACAGAGAAGACATGGGTCCACAGATCCCAGTGGGGGGCAATCCCCAAAAACCCTTCGCAAACCGCCGCGAAGATGGCTGCTTGCGCGATGGAGTTGGGGCTAAGATTGTGCAGCTCCACCCCATAGAAGTGCAGTCGCCCGCATGAAACGACTTGTCGGCACTCCGAACCCCCGCTCGTGAAAAGAGACGAAGCTCAGCACATACCCCGGCGGCGGGGACGGGGCGGCTCCGCTCGGAGGGGCCATCCACTCCGGCTGCGGGTCACTGGAGAGAGGACGAAGCAAACCATCGGCAACAAGAGCCTCCAGATCGTCCGTCGTGACGGTGGAGAAAGGCCACGGGTCGCACGGCGAAACAACGGTTACCCGGTCGGCCATCACCAAGCAAAAGAGGTGGCGGCGGGGCGGACAAGGTGCGCAGTTTTCTTTCTCTGGCTATTCCCTCAGGTTGCAGAAACCTAAGTGGGAGGCGAGCAGTAGAGTAAAGAACCGTCACCGCTCCCTCTTCCGAATATATAAAGGCCCAGGCGAGACCCGTTCAAAACTTCGCCCGAACCCGCCGCGAGATTCATAACTCAAAGGCGAAACACCCGTTCCTCGAATGGCTCGAGCACGCACAACGGCTGCCCTGCGAACCACTCGTCCCGTCGCATTAACTCTGCGGCACCTTTGGCAGGCAAAGCAGGCGACGCTTCACCTCCGCCATGATGACCGCGTCAAAAAAGGTGTGCCACATCATTCGATTTCGTATCCTTTTCCACTTCCTCTTTCTCTCTCTTGCTACAGGGACCGGGAAAGGGGATACTCCGAAAGGGATCCTTCTCCGTGAAGGAAGCGGGCCCCGAGCCCCCCTACTGATCAGAGGTTCGAAGGCTGGCCCCTTGGAAGGGTTCAACAGCCGCCTCAGAGCACTCGGGCTCCGCGCCCACTACTGGTCAGAGGTTCGAAGGCTGGCCCCTCGGAAGGGTTCAACGGCCGCCTCAGGCCACTTGGGCTCCACGCCCACTACTGATCAGGGGTTCGTAGGCTGGCCTCCGAAGGGTTCGACAGCCGCCTCAGAGCACGTAGAGCGAGGGATGACCCTGGGTACATTCGATACATAACCAAGGCTCGGGCTATGCTCCTGAGGTACCCTAGGACATTTCCGAGACCGACGAGAACGATTTTGTAACGGAATCCCACAAGAGGGAGGCATCGAGCCCTCAGACCCCGTCAAAAGGGGACCGGGTCCAGCGAATCACCCGCAGGTACTTTTGGAGCGCGCCTCCGGGCCACTAGCCGACCCCTAATGAATGGGGCACGGGCGTCCACTCGGATCACCCGCTAGCAACTCACTGGAGACACCATGTTCGGCGCCCTCCGAGGGCAACATGGCGCTTTCCCCTCCTCCTTGCGAAAAGGTGACGCAGGGGCATATGAAAAAAAGCCGAGTCTGTCCTTGACCGTCCTCTCGCTCTGTGCGGAGGCTCGGGGGCTGCTCTCGCAAACCGGCTCCGGCCAAACCGTTGACAACGTCAACATACCAGCCCGAGAACTTGGGACCTGACTAAGCACCCGGGCAACGACCAGTTCGCATGAGGGAACAACCAAACCGGCCGAGCCATCACGAAAGGCACTAAGACCTCGAAGGAGTCAAAACACTCCTCCGAGGCCTCGGGGGCTACACCCGGCGGGTGCGCTCGCGCGCACCCACCGGAACGAATTGCAACCGAGAAAGGCCGGTCCCCTTGCAAAAAAGTGCGACAAAAGCCTCCAAGCGAGTGCCAACACTCCCTTTGAGGCTCGGGGGCTACTATCGGGGACCATAATTAGGGGTACCCCCAAGACTCCTAATCTCAGCAGGTAAACCCTATCAGCACAAAGCTGCGAAGGCCTGATGGGCACGATTCAGGCCAAGGCTCCGCTCAAGGGACATGATCCCGCCTCGCCCGAGCCCGACCTCGGGCAAAGACAGCCGACCCAGGAAGATTCACGCCTCGCCCGAGGGTCCCCTCAAGCAACGGACGCACCATCGACTCGCCCGAGGCTCAGCTCGGGTAGGCTTCGCGGAGAAGCAACCTTGGCCAAATCGCCACACCAACCGACCATATCGCATGAGCGTTTAATGCAAGGACCGCCTGACATCTTATCCTGACGCGCGCTCCAATCGACAAGGCCGAAGTGACCGCAGTCACTTCGCCGCTCCACTGACTGACCTGACAGGAATACAGCACCGCCTGCCCTGCTCCGACTGCCGTGCCACTCGCCAGAGTGAGGTCGACAGTGGCTAAGTCCAACCTCGGGCGACATAGGAAGCTCCGCCTCGCCCGACCCCAGGGTTCGGCGCTCGTCTCGGCCTCGGAAGATGGACTTCGCCTCGCCCGACCCCAGGGCTCGGACTCAACCACGACTCGGAAGACGATGGACTCCGCCTCGCCCGACCCCAGGGCTCGGACTCAACCACGGCTCCAGAAGACGATGGATTCCGCCTCGCCCGACCCCAGGGCTCGGACTCAACCTCGACCTCGGATGAATCGCCACCTCGCCCAAACTCGGGCTCGGACCGACCACGTCGCCAGGGGGGCCATCATTACCCTACCCCTAGCTAACTCAGGCTACGGGGAACAAGACCGGCGTCCCATCTGGCTCACCCCAGTAAACAAGTAATGATGACACCCCGCACGCTCCATGACGACGGCAGCTCCTAGCCCCTTACGTCAGCAAGGAGACGTCAGCAAGGATCCGACAGCCCCGACAGCTGTACTTCCGCAGGGCTCCAGCTCTCCTCCGATGGCCACGACATCACATGAACAGGGCAGCAACACCTCTTCGACAGCCACGACGGCATGTACATAGGGCACTAGCTCCTCTCTGCTAGACACGTTAGCACATTGCTACACCCCCCATTGTACACCTGGGCCCTCTCCTTATGTCTATAAAAGGAAGGTCCAGGGCTCTCGTACAGAGGGTTGGCCGCGCGGGAGAACGGGCCGACGCATAAGGCTCTCGCTCTCTCCCACGCGAACACTTGTAACCCCCTACTGCAAGCGCATCCATCCGCCCTGGGCGCAGGACAACACGAAGGCCGCGGTTTCCCCTTATTGTTCTCCCCCCTTTGTGTCCTGTCTCGCGCCGACCCATCTGGGCTGGGACACGCAACGACAATTTACTCGTCGGTCCAGGGACCCCCCGGGTCGAAACGCCGACAAGTGTGCAAGTAGGTAGTACTGAAATAGGTGCAATATGAAGGTATGTCTTCAGGAATCTAACCTTTTTGAAGGAGATGCAATCACAAAACACATGAATTCAATTTAAAAGAATAGTGAAAACTGACAGGATGATGGGTAGAGCAATGACGGTGGTTGGTAGAGGTTGTTCCTCTAAAAAAATGTTTTACAGTTTTTGGATTTTTTATGATTCTTAATTTGTCGAGTGCTTTTCTTTGCCGAGTGTTTTTTACGACACTAGGTAAAGTCTTTCTCGAGTGCCCGAAAAAAGTACTTGGTAAATAACCATTTGCTGATAAAATATTTACCGAGTATTCTTTGTCGAGTGTTACACTCGACAAAACCTTTGGCTAGTGTAAAAACACCTTAAAGGCCATAAAATAGCTTTTTTGTGGCAGTGTACCCTTAAAGGCCACATAAACAGCTTGGGAGCACTATAGAAAATATGGCTTCTCTTGATAGCAATGTTTAATTTTCATGCACGTTCTTGTCGTTTCTTTCGATGTGTGAAGTTTCTTTCTTCAACATGTACATATATATTATGTAAAACAGTAAATAATGGTGAGAATTTGATTATTTAGTTTGTAAACGGAAACATACATATTCTCTTTTTTGTGGTAGTGTAACATATTATTGGAATTCAGGTGTAGTGTGCAAGTAGGTAGTACTGAAATAGGTGCAATATGAAGGTATGTGTTCAGGAATCTAAGCTTTTTGAAGGAGACCAATTGAGACCATAACTGTTTTTTCTTTCATCTGACCTGTGCTTGTTGTGTGATCCTGCAGAAGTAAAAATGGAGCTTTTGTTGTTATGTAATTATTTTATTTATTGCAGGGAGGCATAGTCAATTTGCTTGGACCATTTGTAACATTGGACACCATTGACATGTAGAACAATGTATAAGGAAAACAAAATGCACGTGATGTCAAAACGAACAGTTATTTGAAACAACTTTTTTTTCAAATCATGTAACTGGCATCCTTAGATTGCACAACAGATATCAAAGCAAATCATTGTACAGGGAATTATCATAAGGCAATCGAACACATTCCAAGTTATAGAGGTTATGTAGAAAAGTAGGTATGCACCACTACGAGCACCACTGCGATTTCCAGTGGAACACAAAGTAAGCAGCAGCCAATCAGGCAGACAGTTTAGGTTCTACTGGATCGCACGGCAGAAACACACACATGAATAACCAATTAACACTGTGGCAACAAAAAGAAGTGGTTGTTTGGATCTCACAATTATACACAGGTTTTACAAAATATATTTTACCATTAACTCAAGATGAACCTGATTTTAAGTAACCATTATGTTATTGATGTTTTGTATACTAATGTAGTTGGATAGCATTTATGGTTTATTTTCCTATTTGGAGTCAAATAACTAAGGCACATAGTTGATCTCGCGCTGAAAAAAGACACACTGAAATAATCAATTACCGTTCTGGCAAGAGTATTAACCGGTTGTTTGGATATCACAGTTGTACCCATTTTGTAGAAGATAAACCTGTTTTAGGGCTAGTTTGGGAACTACATTTTCCTAAGGAATTCTTATTTTCCTAAAGAAAAATGAACTAATTTCCCTTGGGAAAATGAAAATCCCGTGGGAAAACGAGGTTCCCAAACTAGCTCTTAAGTGGGGTTTTTAGTCATGATGATTTTCTATACTAATGTGGTTGGATAGCACTTATGGTCACCTTTTTTTATTTGGAAACAAATAACAAAGACACATTTGATTGACATACAAACTGATCAATCCTGTCAAAATTAGTTGGTAGAGCCGTACAGGAAGGCAAGATTTATGGCCGGAGAAACGTGCTTGACTCATGGCGATGTGGGTAATAAGAAACTGGAAGTAGGTCTAAGGGTTTTCGACTATCCACAAAACTTAAAGTGCAAACAACCAGTAAAAGATCGCGCACAGAAGAGCTGGACAATAAACCTGTCCCCAAAACTCAAAGTAAGACCCCGTTTCAATCTCACGGGATAAATTTTAGCTTCTTGCTAAACTTTAGCCATATGAATTGAAGTGCTAAAGTTTAGCTTCTTGGAGTGTTTGGACTACTCTAATAAAATTTAGCACATTGTAATAAAAAGACACCACCCATGCCCCTAACGCGGAGAGAAAGATAATGTGGCTGGAGGGTATAGATGGAAAATAAGGTTCCATGGCCCACGTTTAGCTCCTTTTAGCACCCTTGAGCAGCTTATGAGATAATATATGCTAAATTTTATCACACCACCATTAGCTCTCCTGTTTAGATCACCAAATGACTAAAAGTAGCTAAAAACTGCTAAAGTTTATCTCATGAGATTGAAACGGGGCCTAACTCGGCGGCAGGCCTAGGGGATGGGTACCTCGACGGGGTGAAGGCTTCAAGCCAAGGTGGTGGCATGAGGTCTTCGACCTCGGCGACGGGGGTACCATGTCCCTGCCTTAGATGGGCCGCGTCGACGACGGGTAGCGCAACGGTGTTCAAGGCACGACAATGCCTGCCATTCCTGAAGATTGAGCACACGATAGAGGAGAGTAAACGAAGCGGGGGCTGCGAAACGCTTGGGGTATCTCGATGACGTCAGTACGGGTACCTCGACGGGGTGGAGGTTTCAAGTCGCGGCGAAGATGAGGCACCACGAAGGCATGTGGACCTCAAGTCGCAGCGGTGGTGGGATGTCTTCGACGCAGGCGACCAGGGTACCTCGTCGCTGCCTCGGATGGGCCGCGTCGATGACAATGCAACGGTGTTCAAGGCACACAGTGGAGAAGAATAGATCGAGCAAGGGCCGTGGAACACGTGGGGGTGATTCGGGTGAAGAACGAACTGAGAGCACCTAGAGGGGGGGTGAATAGGTGATCCTGTAAAACTTGAAAACTTAAGCCACAAAACTTGGTTAATCGTTAGCACAATAATTGCCAAGTGGCTAGATAGGAATCCTCAACAAAACACAATAACCAACAAGGATCAATCACAGAGATGGCACGGTGGTTATCCCGTGGTTCGGCCAAGACCAGCGCTTGCCTACTCCACGTTGTGGCGTCCCAACGGACGAGGGTTGCAATCAACCCCTCTCAAGCGGTCCAAAGACCCACTTGAATACCACGGTGTTTTGCTTGCTTTTTCTCAATCCCGTTTGCGAGGAATCTCCACAACTTGGAGCCTCTCGCCCTTACACTTGAAATTCACAAAGAATACGGAGCAGGGGAGGGATTAGCAACGCACACAAGACACAAGAATCAGAGTGTCAACACGCACACAAGTCGCAACAAGAGCTCGCAACACAACTCAATGAGTTCACAACTCCACTAGAGCTCTATATGCTATCACAATGAAACGAATGCGCGAAATTGATGTCTTGGTGCTTAGAAATGTTGTAGGAATGCTTGGTGTTCTCCTCCATGCGCCTAGGGGTCCCTTTTATAGCCCCAAGGCAGCTAGGAGCCGTTGAGAGCAATCTGAGAAGGCAATTCTTGCCTTCTGTCGTCTGGCGCACCGGACAGTCCGGTGCCAGATTTCTTTCCTTAAATGGCGAAGCCGACCGTTGGCAGACTTGGAGCCGTTGGCGCACCGGACATGTCCGGTGCACACCGGACAGTCCGGTGCCCCTTTCTAGCTGTTGGCTCGGCCACGTGTCCCGCGCAGATCGCGCGGACGACCGTTGGCCCGGCCGACCGTTGGCTCACCGGACAGTCCGGTGCACACCGGACAGTCCGGTGAATTATAGTCGTACGTCGCCGGTGAATTCCCGAGAGCGGCCAGTTCGCTCGAACCAGCCTGGCGCACCGGACACTATCCGGTGCACCACCGGACAGTCCGGTGCTCCCAGACTGAGCAGATTGTTGGCTGCTCGAGCCAAGACATTTCCAATTTTATTTTCATGTTTCCAGCACTTAGACACAATACATTAGTCCATAAAACAATGTACTAAGTCTGAGAAACATACCTTTATCCTTGGTTTGTACTTTGTCCACCATTTTACATTTTAGCACTTGTGTTAGACACTAAATCACCAAAATACTTAGAAATGGCCCAAGGGCACATTTCCCTTTCAATCTCCCCCTTTTTGGTGATTTATGCCAACACAATATAAAGCAAGTAGAACAAATACAAACTCACTTCAAATAAGAACTCAAATCGTTTTGATTCAGATTTGACATATATGGATCACTCTTTGCCACCACTTGGTTTGTTTTTGCAAATCAAACTCAAATCACACAATCAACACTTCTCCCCACAAGAAGCCAACTTTTGACAAGAGACACTTCTCCCCAAAAGAAGCCAACTTTTGACAAGAGAGACAATACAAGAGTTTTGACAAACCAAAAGCTCTATTCTACTATTTTCAAAATCTCTCAAGTGGTAGCTGATCCATTTGTTGCTTTGGCCTTTATTTTCTCCCCCTTTGGCATCAAGCACCAAAACGGGATCAATCTTGGCCTTAGAACCCCATTGCCTCACCAAAATCTTCAATAAGAATACAAAGGCAATAAGAGTACATGAGATGAACTTGGAATAAGTTACCCTCTCATCGGAGTGCAGTGGAAGTCTTTCATGGTCCAAGTCCACCTTTTCCCTTTCAAACCTCCTTCGAGACTAAATCATCAAACTCAAGCACATGGTTAGTCTCAAAGGGTCAAGTTGTAACACATCTCCCCCTAAACATATGCATCACTTTGCAATGGACTTGTGAGGTCCAGGGAGTGTTTGTACAACTTGAGCACCATTATTAAGCGACAATATGCATAAGGAACATGATCAAAGGCATAAACACAAGTATGCTATAAATCAATCCAAGTTCCGCGAATCTAAGACATTTAGCTCACTACGCAACCTGCAAAAGGTCTTCTCATCTAGAGGCTTGGTAAAGATATCGGCTAGCTGGTTCTCGGTGCTAACATGAAATACTTCGATATCTCCCTTTTGCTGGTGGTCTCTCAAAAAGTGATGCCGGATGTCTATGTGCTTTGTGCGGCTGTGCTCAACAGGATTTTCCGCCATGCGGATAGCACTCTCATTATCACATAGGAGTGGGACTTTGCTCAGATTGTAGCCAAAGTCCCTGAGGGTTTGCCTCATCCAAAGTAGTTGCGCGCAACACTGTCCTGCGACAACATACTCGGCCTCAGCGGTGGATAGGGCAACGGAGGTTTGTTTCTTAGAATTCCATGACACCAGGGACCTTCCTAAGAATTGGCACGTCCCCGATGTACTCTTCCTATCGACCTTACATCCAGCATAGTCGGAATCTGAATATCCAATCAAGTCAAAGGTAGACCCCTTTGGATACCAGATCCCGAAGCAAGGCGTAGCAACTAAATATCTAAGGATTCGCTTCACTGCCACTAAGTGACATTCCTTAGGATCGGATTGAAATCTAGCACACATGCATACACTAAGCATAATATCCGGTCTACTTGCACATAAATAAAGTAAAGACCCAATCATAGACTGGTATGCCTTTTGATCAACGGACTTACCTCCTTTGTTGAGGTCGGTGTGTCCGTCGGTCCCCATCGGAGTCTTTGCGGGCTTGACGTCCTTCATCCCAAACCGCTTCAGCAAGTCTTGCGTGTACTTCGTTTGAGAGATGAAGGTGCCATCCTTGAGTTGCTTCACTTGGAACCCAAGGAAGTAATTCAACTCGCTCATCATCGACATCTCGAATTTCTGCGTCATCACCCTGCTAAACTCTTCACAAGACTTTTTATTAGTAGAACCAAATATTATGTCATCGACATAAATTTGGCACACAAAAAGATCACCGTCACAAGTCTTAGTGAAAAGAGTTGGATCGGCTTTCCCAACCTTGAAAGCATTAGCAATTAAAAAGTCTCTAAGGCATTCATACCATGCTCTTGGGGCTTGCTTAAGTCCATAGAGCGCCTTAGAGAGCTTACACACGTGGTCGGGGTACCGTTCATCCTCGAAACCAGGGGGTTGCTCCACGTACACTTCCTCCTTGATCGGCCTGTTGAGGAAAGCGCTCTTCACATCCATTTGGAACAACCTGAAAGAATGGTAAGCGGCATATGCTAGCAAAATACGAATGGACTCTAGCCTAGCCACAGGAGCAAAAGTCTCCTTAAAGTCCAAACCTGCGACTTGGGCATAACCTTTTGCCACAAGTCGAGCCTTGTTCCTCGTCACCACTCCGTGCTCGTCTTGTTTGTTGCGGAACACCCACTTGGTTCCCACAACATTTTGCTTAGGACGAGGCGCCAGTGTCCAAACTTCATTCCTCTTGAAGTTGTTGAGCTCCTCTTGCATGGCCAACACCCAGTCTGGATCTAGCAAGGCCTCCTCTACCCTGAAAGGCTCAATAGAAGAGACAAAGGAGTAATGCTCACAAAAATTAACTAATCGAGACCGAGTAGTTACTCCCTTGCTTATGTCACCCAAAATCTGGTCGACGGGATGATCCCTTTGAATCATCGCTCGGACTTGAGTTGGAGGTGCTGGTTGTGCTTCTTCCTCCATTACTTGATCATCTTGTGCTCCCCCTTGATCATACGCCTCCTTTTGATGAACTTGTTCATCTTCTTGAGTTGGGGGATGCACCATTGTTGAGGAAGAAGGTTGATCTTGTTCCTGTGGTCATACATCACCAATCGCCATGGTTCGTATAGCGGCCGTCGGAACATCTTCTTCATCTACATCATCAAGATCAACAACTTGCTCTCTTGGAGAGCCATTAGTCTCATCAAATACAACGTCGCTAGAGACTTCAACCAAACCCGATGATTTGTTGAAGACCCTATATGCCTTTGTATTTGAGTCATAACCTAACAAAAACCCTTCTACAGCTTTGGGAGCAAACTTAGAATTTCTACCCTTCTTCACTAGAATGTAGCATTTGCTCCCAAATACACGAAAGTAAGATACATTGGGTTTGTTACCGGTTAGAAGCTCATACGACGTCTTCTTGAGGAGGCGGTGAAGGTAGACCCTGTTGATGGTGTGGCAAGCCGTATTCATGGCTTCCGACCAAAAACGCTCGGGGGTCTTGAACTCTCCAAGCATCGTCCTCGCCATATCGATTAGCGTCCTGTTCTTCCTCTCTACCACACCGTTTTGCTGTGGTGTGTAGGGAGCGGCGAACTCGTGCTTGATCCCTTCCTCCTCAAGGTACTCCTCCACTTGAAGGTTCTTGAATTCGGACCCGTTGTCGCTTCTTATCTTTTTCACCTTAAGCTCAAACTCATTTTGAGCTCTCCTTAGGAAGCGCTTGAGGGTCCCTTGGGTTTCAGACTTATCCTGCAAAAAGAACACCCAAGTGAAGCGGGAAAAGTCATCAACAATAACTAGACCATACTTACTTCCTCCTATGCTCAGATAGGCGACGAGTCCGAAGAGGTCCATATGCAGCAGCTCCAGAGGTCTTGAAGTGGTCATCACATTCTTGCTGTGATGTGCTCCTCCCACTTGTTTACCTGCTTGACAAGCTACACAAGGTCTATCTTTTTTGAATTGCACGTTAGTCAAACCTATCACGTGTTCTCCCTTTAGAAGCTTGTGAAGGTTCTTCATCCCCACATGTGCCAAGCGGCGATGCCACAGCCAGCCCATGCTAGTCTTAGCGATTAAGCATGCATCTAGACCGGCCTCCTCTTTTGCAAAATTAACTAAATAAAGTTTGCCGTCTAATACACCCTTAAAAGCTAGTGAACCATCACTTCTTCTAAAGACAGACACATCTACATTCGTGAATAGACAACTATATCCCATATTGCATAATTGACTAACAGATAACAAATTATATCCAAGAGACTCAACTAAAAACACATTAGATATAGAGTGCTCATTCGATATTGCAATTTTGCCTAACCCTTTCACCTTGCCTTGATTCCCATCACCGAATATAATTGAATCTTGGGGATCCTTGTTCTTGACGTAGGAGGTGAACATCTTCTTCTCCCCTGTCATATGGTTCGTGCATCCGCTGTCGATAATCCAGCTTGAACCCCCGGATGCATAAACCTGCAAGGCAAATTTAGGCTTGGGTCTTAGGTACCCAACTCTTGTTGGGTCCTACAAGGTTAGTCACAATTGTCTTAGGGACCCAAATGCAAGTTTTATCACTCTTGCATTTTGCCCCTAATTTCCTAGCAACTATCTTCCTATCCTTTCTACAAATAGCAAAGGAAGTATTTAAAACATGATAAATTGTAGAGGGTCCATTCATAACTTTCCTAGGAACATGAACGATATTCTTCCTAGGCACATGATGAATATTTTTCCTAGGCATATCTCTACCATGCATATAGGAAGAACTGGGAGCAAACACAGCATAAGAATCATAGGCATGTGAATCAAAAGCACTACAACTCCTATGAGACTGTCTTCTACCATTGTACATAAAAGCATGGTTCTTTTTAGTACTACTTGCCATAGGGGCCTTCCCTTTCTCCTTGGCGGAGATGGGAGCCTTATGGCTTGTTAAGTTCTTGGCTTCCCTCTTGAAGCCAAGCCCATCCTTAATTGAGGGGTGTCTACCAATCGTTTAGGCATCCCTAGCAAATTTTAGTTTATCAAAATCACTTTTGCTAGCCTTAAGTTGGGCATTAAGACTAGCCATTTCATCATTTAACTTTGCAATAGAAGCTATGTGTTCACTACAAGCATCAATATCAAAATCTTTACATTTATTGCAAATAACAACATTTTCTACACAAGTTGTTGATTTACTAGCTATTTCTAACTTAGCATTCAAATCATCATTAATGCTTCTTAAGCTAGAAATTGTCTCATGGCAAGAAGATAATTCACAAGAAAGCATTTCATTTCTCTTAACTTCTAAGGCATGAGATTTTTGTGCTTCTACAAATTTGTCATGTTCTTCATACAACAAGTCCTCTTGTTTTTCTAAAAGTCTATTCTTATCATTCAAGGCATCAATCAATTCATTAATTTTATCTACCTTGGTTCTATCTAGGCCCTTAAATAAACATGAATAGTCTATTTCATCCTCATCACTAGATTCGTCCTCACTTGAAGAAGCATAAGTAGAGTTTCGAGTACATACCTTCTTCTCCCTTGCCATAAGGCATGTGTGACGCTCGTTGGGGAAGAGGGATGACTTGTTGAAGGCGGTGGCGGCGAGTCCTTCATTGTCGGAGTCGGACGAGGAGTAATCCGAATCCCACTCCTTGCCAAGATGTGCCTCGCCCTTTGCCTTCTTATAGTTCTTCTTCTTCTCCCTTTTGTTCCCTTGATCCTGATCACTATCATTGTCGGGACAGTTAGCAATAAAATGACCAAGCTTACCGCATTTGAAGCATGAGCGCTTCCCCTTTGTCTTGGTCTTGCTTGGCTGCCCCTTGCGACCCTTTAGCGCCGTCTTGAATCTTTTGATGATGAGGGCCATCTCTTCATCATTGAGTTCGGCCGCCTCAATTTGTGCTACCTTGCTAGGTAACACCTCCTTACTCCTTGTTGCCTTGAGAGCAACGGGTTGAGGCTCATTGATTGGACCGTTTAGAGCATTGTCCACGTACCTTGCCTCCTTGATCATCATTCGCCCGCTTACGAATTTTCCAAGGACTTCTTCGGGCGACATTTTGGTGTACCTGGGATTCTCACGAATATTATTCACCAAATGAGGATCAAGAACGGTAAAGGACCTTAGCATCAGTCGGACGACGTCGTGGTCCGTCCATCGCGTGCTTCCGTAGCTCCTTATTTTGTTGATAAGGGTCTTGAGCCGGTTGTATGTTTGTGTCGGCTCCTTGCCCCTTATCATCGCGAATCGTCCCAGCTCGCCCTCCACCAACTCCATCTTGGTGAGCAAGGTGACGTCGTTCCCCTCATGTGAAATCTTGAGGGTGTCCCAGATCTGCTTGGCGTTATCCAAGCCGCTCACTTTGTGGTATTCATCCCTGCACAATGAAGCTAGAAGAACAGTAGTAGCTTATGCATTTTTATGAATTTGCTCATTAATGAACATGGGACTATCCGTACTATCAAAGTGCATTCCACTCTCTACAATCTCCCATATACTAGGATGGAGAGAGAACAAGTGACTACGCATTTTGTGACTCCAAAATCCATAGTCCTCTCCATCAAAATGAGGAGGTTTACCAAGTGGAATAGATAATAAATGAGCATTTGCACTTTGAGGAATACGAGAGTAATCAAAAGAAAAGTTCGAATTGACCGTTTTCTTTTTCTCGTAGTTGTCGTCGTCGTCCTTTTGGGAAGAAGTGGACTCATCACTGTCGTCGTAGTAGACGATCTCCTTGATGCGTCTTGTCTTCTTCTTCTTCCCATCTTTGCGTCTATGGCCCGAGCCCGAGTCGGTAGGCTTGTCATCCTTCGGCTCGTTGACAAAGGACTCCTTCTCCTTGTCGTTGATCACGATTCCCTTCCCCTTAGGATCCATCTCTTCGGGCGGTTAGTCCCTTTCTTGAAGAGAACGTCTCTGATACCAATTGAGAGCACCTAGAGGGGGGGGGGTGAATAGGTGATCCTGTAAAACTTGAAAACTTAAGCCACAAAACTTGGTTAATCGTTAGCACAATAATTGCCAAGTGGCTAGATAGGAATCCTCAACAAAACACAATAACCAACAAGGATCAATCACAGAGATGGCACGGTGGTTATCCCGTGGTTCGGCCAAGACCAGCGCTTGCCTACTCCACGTTGTGGCGTCCCAACGGACGAGGGTTGCAATCAACCCCTCTCAAGCGGTCCAAAGACCCACTTGAATACCACGGTGTTTTGCTTGCTTTTTCTCAATCCCGTTTGCGAGGAATCTCCACAACTTGGAGCCTCTCGCCCTTACACTTGAAATTCACAAAGAATACGGAGCAGGGGAGGGATTAGCAACGCACACAAGACACAAGAATCAGAGTGTCAACACGCACACAAGTCGCAACAAGAGCTCGCAACACAACTCAATGAGTTCACAACTCCACTAGAGCTCTATATGCTATCACAATGAAACGAATGCGCGAAATCGATGTCTTGGTGCTTAGAAATGTTGTAGGAATGCTTGGTGTTCTCCTCCATGCGCCTAGGGGTCCCTTTTATAGCCCCAAGGCAGCTAGGAGCCGTTGAGAGCAATCTGAGAAGGCAATTCTTGCCTTCTGTCGTCTGGCGCACCGGACAGTCCGGTGCCAGATTTCTTTCCTTAAATGGCGAAGCCGACCGTTGGCAGACTTGGAGCCGTTGGCGCACCGGACATGTCCGGTGCACACCGGACAGTCCGGTGCCCCTTTCTAGCTGTTGGCTCGGCCACGTGTCCCGCGCAGATCGCGCGGCCGACCGTTGGCCCGGCCGACCGTTGGCTCACCGGACAGTCCGGTGCACACCGGACAGTCCGGTGAATTATAGCCGTACGTCGCCGGTGAATTCCCGAGAGCGGCCAGTTCGCTCGAACCAGCCTGGCGCACCGGACACTGTCCGGTGCACCACCGGACAGTTCGGTGCTCCCAGACTGAGCAGATTGTTGACTGCTCGAGCCAAGACATTTCCAATTTGATTTTCCTGTTTCCAGCACTTAGACACAATACATTAGTCCATAAAACAATGTACTAAGTCTGAGAAACATACCTTTATCCTTGGTTTGTACTTTGTCCACTATTTTACATTTTAGCACTTGTGTTAGACACTAAATCACCAAAATACTTAGAAATGGCCGAAGGACACATTTCCCTTTCACGAACGCAGCGTGAACCATTGGCAACGTCGTCGTCGCTGACGGAGGGAACGATGAGTCGATGAGTCTCCTTTTCCCCTCTATATGGATCGGGCGAGCTTTGGATTTGTTGAGACGTAACACCCGTGCAGTGAGTTCAGTTCTGGAAGACTCCGATCACATCGGGCTCAACGTGCACAGGAGGGAGAGGATGTGCTTTGCGATACACGTGGCCGTGGAGAAGAAATCGGACGGCTAAGACATTTTAAGGAGTCGCTGGTCGACGCGACGGGGAGGGCCGCGACGTAGAGGGAGCCGGCGGTGGCACAGATCTGGGTGCCTGCAGCGGGATGCGCGTCCAGGAGGTGGCGGTGCGACCCGACGGTGGAGGGGCGCACCATGGGCGCTCGGAGGAGGTGGGGCCCACGATCGAAGGCCGAACGAAGGAGGCTGGAGGAGGGAGACGAGATAGAGTCGTGGGAGCGCTGCTGGGGAGGTAGTAAAGAGGAGGGTGGCCGCCCCCGGAGGGAAGGATGAGCCTCGCGCTGTGGGTGGGAGAGAAACCCTAACCTAGTTTGATACCATGTAGGAAATCCTAATACTTGATTGTATTGCATAGAGAAGGAGTTACAATATATAGACTCACAGTACCTTAATTATAATGAGAAGGGAGCCTAATAGTGGTGCCGGCCCATACACATACACATATTCTAACACAGAACCCAGTCATGAATGTTCACGACATATATTTTGCCTCCTGCGGTTGCCGATTCAGATGAAAGGCCCTCTCCGGCGAATGAAACTGTTGTAAGCGAGGTCGAAGAATTAATTGAAAATGCTGCATCTCCGTCTGACAAAGACGAAGCTTCTGGATCATCC
Organism: Zea mays; assembly: GCF_902167145.1. NCBI lineage: Eukaryota > Viridiplantae > Streptophyta > Magnoliopsida > Poales > Poaceae > Zea > Zea mays. Next base: position 166,914,900 of record NC_050102.1, read on the forward strand.
TAGGCCTGGCAGTGCTGGTATTGATAATTCTGTGTTTTTTTTGCCTCCCCCACCCTCTCCTCTCCGCTCAGTTAAAATTTCTACAAGATGATGAAGTGACAAGGTCTTCTCAACAGAGACACTTAAGCAGTACGGTTCGATATAACAAAAGAACACACTGAGCAACACTCCGGCTGCTGTGAATAACTACGCATTTGCTTCTAAACAGTGGATACTGCTGTGCATTCTTATATAGCATCCATCCCTTTTCTATGTATGTATAAGCGTGACAGCGTGGTTACTGGATCGGTGTGGCAACCTCTGAAAGGGACAGCATCACTATGGTACCCCCAATGCAATGCATGCCTCTGAAAAGAACAGCGTCAGTATGGTTACCCATGCCATGCATGATGCGTCATTGAAAACGGTCTGTCCGTTACTGCTCACCGGTTCACCAGTACTCCTACGCATTTTGGCATACACATGGCCTGCCCAGCAAAATCTTCCACATTCTGCAACCTTTTCTTCCTCTGGCGGTGTTGAGTTGCCGACACATGGAGCTCTCCAGCCGTCCGACGGTTTCAGCTCGCTCGCTGTGGAGTGCTGCTGACTAGTGACACGAGCACTGCCAGGTGCCAGACCATCACTGGCCCGTGTGCGGCTCGCCCAATCGCCCATCTCCTCACGTCCCGCCCGGTCAGGTGACCCATCCACTTCGTGCCCGCGCTCGAACTTGGCAAGCGGCGACGCCTAGTAACATGCAACGGGGCGCCTTGGCCTGCCAACCGCACGGGTCAGCCCCCAACTTGACTGACCAAGTCCAATTCGCCTGCCGCGTGCCGTGCCGCTTGATTCGTCCGCCCTCGCCAGCGGGGGGCGGGCACCACCTCGCGCGGGGTCGTCGATCGCGGCTGGCGATACCGGACCGGCTGTGTTCACTGCATGCCAGGGACCAGGGTGCACCGCCCTAGTACTAGTAGCATTGGAATGACACCACCAGGTGACAGCTGTGGCGGATGCTCCTGTTGGAGGGCCGACACGGAATTAAAACAAGACAAGAGTTGTTTGGTAGCGGGGGGCTGCCGTGAGAATATATTTTTTTATTATATAAGACCATCTTGTATAATTAATTTATATCTTTATTATTCAATAACCTTCGGCTAAGCATGTGAGCTTTTTAAATATCTTTTTAATGTGAGTTTTTTTAATATGTTGCTGAGCGTAAGTTGTTTTTTTTTGTGTGGAAAACACGTCAACTGAATAATGTGAGACGATCTGTCCATATTAATTTTGCGTATATCTGCACACACGCAGTGCATAGGATCCTATGTTTGTTGATCAATCGGTGGTGAGTACCTTTTCATTGCTGATGAAAGCCTGAAACTTTCAGGAGTTCAGATTCAGGATTTTTTTTAAAGAAGAAGGCCTGAAACGTTCAGAACTGTGTACTTGTTTATTTATTGAAATGGTGATTTCTAAATAAAGTATTTGCCAAGGTTGATGACGAATAAGTGAATAGCCTTCATGGCTTCATGGTTTCATGCTAGAGTGAGAGACCACAAGTGCGTGATCGCTGAACGCTGGCCAAACGGACAAAAGCATCCCCAGTTCCAGTTCCCCACACAACAGATGGAAAGAGCAAAATGCAATTCGTGTGCAAGATTTTATTTAAGAAGGAAAACCATTCTATGCTTCACGAAGGAGGAGGGAGAGGATCACCAGCAGGTGGTGGTGGACAAATCAGATGGATGAGTGATGACACATAACTATATTTACACGCAGCTCTGCCATTACAACCATCTGCAAACCCCAGCAGCATAATCAAGCAGGAACAAAACAAAAACAAAAACAAAATCTAGCTTGTAGCAGTCGCGAGCAAGACACCCAGTTAGAGGAGGACTCATCAGGAAGAACAGATCACTAGCTAGTACCGTACGTAGCTCATCACTACACCTCACAGCAAGCCGCGAAGAATGAAGGCGCGCGTTCCTCCACCACCCACCGACTCGAACAACTCCGTCGATCGGCCGAGAGTCAGTAGAGCCTGTAGTGGCGGTAGGACTTGAGCATGGCGCCGCAGAAGGTGCAGATGATGGCGCGCCAGGTGCGGCGGTGCACGGTGAGCAGGTAGCAGACCCTGGTGGCGGTCTCCATGTCCGCCACGCTGGCGCACCCGCCGCAGCGCGAGCAGATCCCCGCCGCCGGCTTGCTGCTCCGCACCGTCCGCCGCTGCTCCACCAGGAAGCAGAAGAACACCATCGACGACCCTGCTCGTCCTTGCTCCTTGCCCGGCCCGCGCGCTCTCCAGCAACCACTGTTCTGATTGCGTGCTGCGCGTGCGCGGCGCGCGCTTGTATGCGTATATATAGCGGCAGTTGGCGAGGCTTGCAAGCAACGGGCTAGCTTTCGGTGGCGAGGGGGAGGGAGGCTGCTGTGAGTGTGGTCAGCAATGGCGAGCAGCAGCCAGCAGTAAGAAAATTCTGCGTGCTGCGGCGGGGGCGAAGGAGGGTGGTAGGCCGATTTAAGGCGACGCACGCATATGGACCGCATTGATGGCGGGCAGGGGTGGGGTGGTAGAGTGGTAGGCGTGGGGTAGGGAAGGAGGCGTTAAATGGCTCGCCGACCATGGCGCGTCGTGTCCTACGTGCACAGCAAGGCTGGGAACCACCGAACCAGTGACCAGTCTCGTTTATGGACTGTGGAGTGAGGAGTTGAAGTGGGGCTGGATGCTTCTTGTCTGGGCATCAGCCCGGCTGCCCGGGCTAGGACGCGAAGGAAACTGAAATGCCGTTTGGTATCATGTTTGTTTAGGACTAATCATAACACTATAAACTATAACACTAGAAACTAATACTAGTCTATTAAACTTATTATCACTGATATGTAAGTGTGAATCATTATCATTTATGTTACATCTCGTATTAAACAAGCAGTGTTTTAGGGTTTAGGGCCAACAACCTTTAAGGCCTTAAGTACATTCTCAATGGATATTTTATGAGAGTTTCATTCTACGACATGTCACATATATAAGTAGGATGACATGAAATACAATTTAATAAAAAGAAATATGAGAGAGTTTTATGGAGAGGAGAGAGTTTCATGAGGATGAAACTCAGTATATATTGTTTACTAGACAAATGTTATGATATCTTGGAAACAGTACAATAAAATAGTGCATTGAGAATGGACTAAGACTCCAATATAAGAACAACATGGATCAGGTGATGTGCACAACCATGGCCTTTAATGGCCATCCTAATCCCGCCTCCATTTCGCATAACCGTCACACGGACCATATGCAGTTATGCACGCGGAAGTAGGGAAAGGCAAAAGAAAAAAGACTTCCTTACGAAGCAAGCGAAGTGGGAACCAGGAAGGCAGGAAGATTAATCTCGTGTTGATTACAGTTGGTTGTGGGATAAAAATGTGACAGCTGCCTGCTGCCGCCTAATTAATCCTCCCTAACGGACGGAACATGACTAAAGTGAGCTTTTGCAATCTAGAACCCAACGTATGCACGGCTATGATCAGCAGACCGTGCATGTGGTCATATAAAATATGGTTTTGTATTGTAAACTGTATTATTTATATAGCGGAGTTTAAAATATTAGGGGATACTGGTCGGTTGACCGTGCGTTGCGACGGCTTACAATAATACCCAGATAAATTATTCAAGATTTTTTATTAATTGTCTCCACTCTTTGTATAATATTTTTTTTGATTTGGCTAACTGATGTTATTGTTTACTCCATGCAATATGTCTTGGTACAACACGACCAATGAAATGAGCGATTAGAAGAGAGTTCACAACGACTGACTGAACGAACAGAGATTATAAAATGATATAATTCCACCATACAGAGACCAAATAAGAGAAAGTTTGTGAGCTCAAGTTTCTAAAATAAGTCACATGAAGTCAAACTGATAAAAAAGATAGATCAAAATATAGAGTGATTGCTAAAGTCAGGTATAAATAAAAACTGAATGCGCTCCATATAATTTATGCTACTTCGTAGAAATTACTAACGTTTAAAACCAACAAATAACCTTTCTATTTCCTGTTAGTGTGATAAATCATTGTTGCTCCATCCAATTCAGTAACCTCAAACACCATGTAGTCTATTGCGCCAATGTGGTTTCAGAAACGATCTAATGCTTGCAAGAGCCAAGAACGCCGTGCCGTGCTTGGCTGTAGCCTCAGCCCATAGTGCTGGTCCGACCCGACACGATTATATATTTTTTATTTTACAAAGAACATAGATACATATATATGATTTATATTCAATATTAAAAACATTTGAGCATGATGTTCTACTGGTTAGACAGCTTCACCAGTGTCTCCTGCCCTTTATTTGTAAAAAGATGACGCAGGACGACCGTTGAAACTGTTGCTTTAAATATAGTATAGATAATAGTTAGGATGAGATATGAGTAAGCTGCTCCAGATGCCTTAACAAAAAGAGAGCCTTTATAATGTACTGATAAGCCTACACTCTCTTTAACCTCAGAGATACTAGTCAACCGCTAATAATTAATTTCTTGGTCCAAATAGATCTAGCCAATAGTTTAGCTAATTTTTAAGTGAATACTACCAAACTAACAACCATTTCATTAGCTACACAAAACTAACTACTCTTGTTGTCCTAAAATATAACTCGTTTTGGATTAAAAATACATTTATCAATTAACTTTTTATATGTAGGTCTATATTTATCATCGTTCTAATGAATATGAACTGAAAAGAGCACTAAAAACTATATTTTAGGACGGATGAGTAATTACAATGGCTAATGGATCTAAACATGACCTTAGATGGCTTGTGTCACGAATGGTAAAGTAAAGCAACACCGTAGGAGCCAAAATAATTTGCCCCTCTTACCTCAATCTATATTTGCTATCTTTTGTGGGGTTTTATATGATGTACAACCCATAAAACACTAGTACAGTTTGGCTCTATACAAGCGGTAGGCTTTTTACATCACAGGCGGTTCGGTTAGAAAACCGTCTGGAATGTCGCAGGCTATTCGAACCGTCTGTGATGTCTTAGTATCACAAGTGGGTTTTTTAGGACCGCCTGTGATGTTCTATTCTTTTCACAAACGGACCCTAATGAAAAACCGCATGTGATTGTGATTTGATTACCATATTAATATTTTAATTTTTAACAGAAATATGAAAATACAATTTAAATGAATTAATATTTTAATTTTTAACAGAAATATGCAAATACAATTTAAATGAATTAATATTTAATTTTTAACATAAATATGCAAATACAATTTAAAAGAATTTTAATAGCACACATAGATAACTAGAGAGATTTTAAATTAATTGGCAACCACAATGCATAGTCGATCATACATGATAACAAATACAATTTGATTCATACAATTTTTCATGAACTACCATTTTCCGCATTTATGGTTTTAAGTTCTTATCAATTTTCTTTTTCACACGCTTGATTCTCTCTGGACCGTTAAAGACGAACATCTCTTCATACTTTTTGTATTCCTCATCTTGGTCTCCCACATTCTCAACTCCAACAATTTTTTGCTTTCCAGAAATAACTACATGCATCTTCTCATCTGCTGGATCGAGTACATAGAACACTTGTGCAACACATTCGACGAGAACCTACGGGTCATCTTTATATCCTACTTTCTTTAAGTCTACCAGTGTGAGTCCGTAGTTATCCACTGTCACCCCCACGGGATGTTGTACCCATTGGCACTTAAATAAGTGAAAGGGAAATGTGCCCTTGGGCCATTTCTAAGTATTTTGGTGATTGAGTGCCAACACAAGTGCTTAAATGTGAATCTATACTCATGGATGGACAAAGTGCAAATCAAGAGTAAAGGTATGTTTCTAAGCCTTAGTACATTGTTTTGAAGACTAATGCATTGTGTCTAAGTGCTTGAAACAGGAGAAATCGAGTCAAAGAAAAGTTGGCTGTATACAGCCAAAAGGTTGTTCGGTCTAGAGCACCGGACTGTCCGGTGGTGCACCGGACAGTGTCCGGTGCGCTAGGCTGCCTCGAGCGAAGTGGCCGCTCTCGGGAATTCGCCGACGGCTGTCCGGTGAGCCAACGGTCGGCCGGGCCAACGGTCGGCCGCGCGATCTGCGCGTGACACGTGGCCGAGCCAACGGCTAGAAGGGGGCACCGGACTGTCCGGTGTGCACCGGACATGTCCGGTGCGCCAACGGCTCTCTGGCGTGCAACGGTCGGCTGCGCCATTTTAGGAAGGAGATCGGGCACCGGACAGTGTCCGGTGTGCACCGGACTGTCCGGTGCGCCCGATGACAGAAGGCAAGATCAGCCTTCCAGAATTGCTCTGAACGGCTCCTAGCTGCCTTGGGGCTATAAAAGGGACCCCTAGGCGCATGGAGGAGAACACTAAGCAATCTTAGAGCATTCTTGATCATCCACACTCAGTCTTTGCGCATCCGTTTGTCATTCTTAGTGATTCGAGCTCCGTTCTAGTGAGAACTTTGAGATAGTCTTTTGAGCTCGATTCTTGGCCGTGTGTGTGCGCATTTTGCTGTGGATTTGTGTGGGTTGCTTCCCTCCCTTACTCCGTATTTCTTTGTGAATCTCAAGTGTAAGGGCGAGAGACTCCAAGTTGTGGAGATTCCTCGCAAACGGGATATTGAAAGGAAAAGCATAACACTGTGGTATTCAAGTTGATCATTGGATCACTTGAGAGGAGTTGAGTGCAACTCTCGTCCGTTGGGACGCCACAACGTGGAGTAGGCAAGTGTTGTACTTGGTCGAACCACGGGATAAACCACTGTGTCTTCTCTGTGTTGATCTTTTGTGGTATTGTGTTTTGTTGAGACTCATCTCTAGCCACTTGGCGATTATTGTGCTAACACTTAACAAGTTTTTGTGGCTATAAGTTTAAGTTTCACAGGATCACCTATTCACCCCCCCTCTAGGTGCTCTCAATTGGTATCAGAGCCGTTCTCTTCACAAAGGGACTAACCGCCCGAAGAGATGGATCCTAAAGGGAAGGGTATCGTGATCAACGACAAGGAGAAGGAGTCCTTCGTCAACGAGCCAAGGGATGACAAGTCCAATGACTCGGGCTCGGGCCACAGACGCAAAGATGGGAAGAAGAAGAAGACAAGATGCATCAAGGAGATCGTCTACTACGACAGCGATGAGTCTACTTCCTCCCAAAAGGACGACGACCACAACGAATACGAGAGAAAGAAACCGGTCAATTCGAACTTTTCTTTTGATTACTCTCGTATTCCTCAAAGTACTAATGCTCATTTATTATCTATTCCACTTGGTAAACCTCCTCATTATGATGGAGAGGACTACGGATTTTGGAGTCACAAAATGCGTAGTCACTTGTTCTATCTCCATCCTAGCATATGGGAGATTGTAGAAAATGGAATGCACTTTGATAGTACGGATAGTCCCATGTTTATTAATGAACAAATTCATAAAAATGCACAAGCTACTACTGTGTTGCTAGCCTCTTTGTGCAGGGACGAGTACCATAAGGTGAGCGGCTTGGACAATGCCAAGCAGATCTGGGACACCCTCAAGATCTCTCATGAGGGGAATGATGTCACCTTGCTCACCAAGATGGAGTTGGTGGAGGGCGAGCTTGGACGATTCGCAATGATAAGGGGCGAGGAGCCAACTCAAACATACAACCGGCTCAAGACCCTTATCAACAAAATAAGGAGCTACGGGAGCACGCGATGGACGGACCACGACGTCGTCCGCCTAATGCTAAGGTCATTTACCGTTCTTGATCCTCATTTGGTGAACAATATTCGTGAAAATCCTAGGTACACCAAGATGTCGCCCGAAGAAGTTCTAGGGAAGTTTGTAAGCGGGAGAATGATGATCAAGGAGGCGAGATACGTGGACGACGCGTTGAACGGTCTTACTCATGAGCCTCAACCCATCGCTCTCAAGGCAACGAGGAGTAAGGAGGCACTACCAAGCAAGGTGGCGCAAGTTGAGGCGGCCGGGCTCAATAATGAGGAGATGGCCCTCATCATTAAGCGCTTCAAGACGACGCTTAAAGGTCGCAAGGGACAGCCAAGCAAGACCAAGACAAAGGAGAAGCGCTCGTGCTTCAAATGTGGTAAGATTGGTCATTTCATTGCTAACTGTCCCGATAATGAAAGTGACCAGGAAAAGGGGAACAAAAGGGAGAAGAAGAAGCATTACAAGAAGGCCAAGGGCGAGGCACATATAGGAAAGGAGTGGGATTCGGATTGCTCCTCCTCCGACTCCGACAATGAAGGACTCGCCGCCACCGCCTTCAACAAGTCATCCCTCTTCCCCAACGAGCGTCACACTTGCCTCATGGCAAGGGAGAAGAAAGTAAGCACTCATGATACTAGTACTTATGCTTCTTCAAGTGAGGATGAGTCTAGTGATGATGATGAGATAGATTACTCATGCTTATTCAAGGGATTAGATAGATCTAAAATTAATAAGATTAATGAGTTGATTGATGCTTTGAATGATAAGAATAGATTACTAGAAAAACAAGAGGATCTTTTATATGAGGAGCATGATAAATTTGTTAGTGCACAAAATTCTCTTGCTCTAGAAATTAAAAGAAATGAAGTGCTTTCTAGTGAATTATCTTCTTGTCATGAAACCATTGCTACTTTAAAAGGTGTTAATAATGATTTAAATGCTAAACTAGAAGTGGCTAATAAATCTAATTCTTGTGTAGAACATGTTGTAATTTGTACTAGGTGTAAAGACTTTGACATTGATGCGTGTAGTGAACACCTAGTTTCAATTTCCAAGCTTAATGATGAATTGGCTAGTCTTAATGCTCAACTTAAGACTAGCAAGAATGATTTTAATAAGCTAAAATTTGCAAGGGATGCCTACACGATTGGTAGACACCCCTCAATTAAGGATGGACTTGGCTTCAAGAGGGAAGCCAAGAACTTAACAAGCCATAAGGCTCCCATCTCCGCCAAGGAGAAAGGGAAGGCCCCTATGGCAAGTAGTACTAAAAGGAACCATGCTTTTATGTATCATGATAGGAGACAAACTAGAAATGCTTATAGGAATTATAATGCTTATGATGATTTTGACTCTCATGCCATGTTTGCTTCTAGTTCTTCCTATATGCATGGTAGAAATATGTCTAGGAGAAATGCTATTCATCATGTGCCTAAAAGGAATATTATTCATGCTCCTAGGAAAGTAGTGAATGAACCTTCTACAATTTATTGTGCTTTAAATGCTTCCTTTGCTATTTGTAGAAAGGATAGGAAAATTGTTGCCAGGAAGTTAGGGGCAAAAATGCAAGGGAGACAAAACTTGCATTTGGGTCCCTAAGGATATTTGCACTAACCTTGTAGGACCCAACAAGAGTTGGGTACCTAAGTCCCAAGCCTAAATTTGCCTTGCAGGTTTATGCATCCGGGGGTTCAAGCTGGATTATCGACAGCGGATGCACAAACCATATGACGGGGGAGAAGAAGATGTTCACCTCCTACGTCAAGAACAAGGATTCCCAAGATTCAATTATATTCGGTGATGGGAATCAAGGCAAGGTAAAAGGGTTAGGTAAAATTGCAATTTCTAATGAGCACTCTATCTCTAATGTGTTTTTAGTAGAGTCTATTGGATATAATTTGCTATCGGTTAGTCAATTATGCAATATGGGATATAACTGTCTATTTACAAATGTAGATGTGTCTGTCTTTAGAAGAAGTGATGGTTCACTAGCTTTTAAGGGTGTATTAGACGGCAAACTTTATTTAGTTGATTTTGCAAAAGAAGAGGCTGGTCTAGATGCATGCTTAATGGCTAAGACTTGCATGGGCTGGCTGTGGCATCGCCGCTTAGCACATGTGGGGATGAAGAACCTCCACAAGCTTCTAAAGGGAGAACACGTGATAGGTCTAACCAATGTTCATTTCGAAAAAGATAGACCTTGTGCAGCTTGTCAAGAAGGGAAACAGGTGGGAGGCTCTCATCACACCAAAAATGTGATGACAACATCAAGACCCCTGGAGCTGCTACATATGGACCTCTTCGAACCCATCGCCTATCTGAGCATAGGAGGAAGTAAGTATGGTCTAGTTATCGTTGATGACTTTTCCCGCTTCACTTGGGTATTCTTTTTGCAGGATAAGTCTGAAACCCAAGGGACCCTCAAGCGCTTCCTCAGGAGAGCTCAAAATGAGTTTGAGCTCAAGGTGAAGAAGATAAGGAGCGACAACGGGTCCGAGTTCAAGAACCTTCAAGTGGAGGAGTTCCTTGAGGAGGAAGGGATCAAGCACGAGTTCTCCGCTCCCTACACACCACAACAAAATGGTGTGGTAGAGAGGAAGAACAGGACGCTAATCGATATGGCGAGGACGATGCTTGGAGAATTCAAGACCCCCGAGTGTTTCTGGTCGGAAGCCGTGAACACGGCTTGCCACGCCATCAACAGGGTCTACCTTCATCGCCTCCTCAAGAAGACGTCCTATGAGCTTCTAACCGGTAACAAACCCAATGTATCTTACTTTCGTGTATTTGGGAGCAAATGCTACATTCTAGTGAAGAAGGGTAGAAATTCTAAGTTTGCTCCCAAAGCTGTAGAAGGGTTTTTGTTAGGTTATGACTCAAATACAAAGGCGTATAGAGTCTTCAACAAATCATCGGGTTTGGTTGAAGTCTCTAGCGACGTTGTATTTGATGAGACTAATGGCTCTCCAAGAGAGCAAGTTGTTGATTGTGACGATGTAGATGAAGAAGATGTTCCGACGGCAGCTATACGAACCATGGCGATTGGAGAAGTGCGGCCACAGGAACAAGATGAACGAAATCAACCTTCTTCCTCAACAACGGTGCATCCCCCAACTCAAGACGATGAACAGGTTCATCAACAGGAGGCGTGTGATCAAGGGGGAGCACAAGATGATCATGTGATGGAGGAAGAAGCGCAACCGGCACCTCCAACCCAAGTTCGAGCGATGATTCAAAGGAATCATCCCGTCGATCAAATTCTGGGTGATATTAGCAAGGGAGTAACAACTCGATCTCGATTAGTTAATTTTTGTGAGCATTACTCCTTTGTCTCTTCTATTGAGCCTTTCAGGGTAGAGGAGGCCTTGCTAGATCCGGACTGGGTGGTGGCCATGCAGGAGGAGCTCAACAACTTCAAGCGCAATGAAGTTTGGACACTGGTGCCTCGTCCCAAGCAAAATGTTGTGGGAACCAAGTGGGTGTTCCGTAACAAACAGGACGAGCACGGGGTGGTGACGAGGAACAAGGCTCGACTTGTGGCAAAAGGTTATGCCCAAGTCGCAGGTTTGGACTTTGAGGAGACTTATGCTCCTGTGGCGAGGCTAGAATCAATTCGTATCTTGCTAGCATATGCCGCTCACCATTCTTTCAGGTTGTACCAAATGGATGTGAAGAGCGCTTTCCTCAACGGGCCAATCAAGGAGGAGGTGTACGTGGAGCAACCCCCTGGCTTCAAGGATGAACGGTACCCCGACCACGTGTGTAAGCTCTCTAAGGCGCTCTATGGACTTAAGCAAGCCCCAAGAGCATGGTATGAATGCCTTAGAGACTTTCTAATTGTTAATGCTTTCAAGGTTGGGAAAGCCGATCCAACTCTCTTTACTAAGACATGTGATGGTGATTTGTTTGTGTGCCAAATTTATGTCGATGACATAATATTTGGTTCTACTAACCAAAAGTCTTGTGAAGAGTTTAGCAGGGTGATGACGCAGAAATTCGAGATGTCGATGATGGGCGAGTTGAACTACTTCCTTGGGTTCCAAGTGAAGCAACTCAAGGACGGCACCTTCATCTCCCAAACGAAGTACACGCAAGATCTGCTAAAGCGGTTTGGGATGAAGGACGCCAAGCCCGCAAAGACGCCGATGGGAACCGACGGACACACCGACCTCAACAAAGGAGGTAAGTCCGTTGATCAAAAAGCATACCGGTCAATGATAGGGTCGTTACTTTATTTATGTGCTAGTAGACCGGATATCATGCTTAGTGTATGCATGTGTGCTAGATTTCAATCCGATCCTAAGGAGTGTCATTTAGTGGCGGTGAAGCGAATTCTTAGATATTTGGTTGCTACGCCTTGCTTCGGGCTCTGGTATCCAAAGGGGTCTACCTTTGACTTGGTTGGATACTCAGATTCCGACTATGCCGGATGTAAGGTCGATAGGAAGAGTACATCGGGGACGTGCCAATTCTTAGGAAGGTCCCTGGTGTCATGGAACTCTAAGAAACAAACTTCCGTTGCCCTATCCACCGTTGAGGCCGAGTATGTTGCCGCAGGTCAGTGTTGCGCACAACTACTTTGGATGAGGCAAACCCTCAGGGACTTTGGCTACAATCTGAGCAAAGTCCCACTCCTATGTGACAATGAGAGTGCTATCCGCATGGCGGAAAATCCTGTTGAACACAGCCGCACAAAGCACATAGACATCCGGCATCACTTTTTGAGAGACCACCAGCAAAAGGGAGATATCGAAGTGTTTCATGTTAGCACCGAGAACCAGCTTGTTGGGGGCCTTCGTCCTCCGAAGGTCCTCAAAAACATGATTTGACAATGCTTTCCAAGTGAATTATATGAACAGGTATTTTCGGATTCAGAATTATGGATATGGAGCACGACCAGGACGAAGGCTGAGCTAGACGAAGGTCGAAGGCAGCCGAAGCTGTACGCAGGGAAGCTTCGGCGCGATAGCACAAGGGGGAACCGACTTAAAGATAAAAAGACTTCGGGGTCCTCAATAGATTTCCATAAACCGTTAACAAATGTAATGGACATGGATGTAATTTTACGTGGGCTGCGTCCCGCGTCTATAAATAGATGAACAGTACTCCCGTACTGTTCACGCGGACTTGTCATTTTGCTTTTGGCGTCACGCTTATACTCTCCACCTTCTCTCAGGATCGAAGGTACATTTGTAATTTGGGATCATTTCTGTTTTTCCATGTTAATAAAATAGAAATGATTCTTTGGTGATGCTTATATCATATTTCATGCTTTATGTGAGTCCTTCGTCATTACTTGTCATGTTTACGAAGGTATGTCTCTCATGACCTTCGTCCGAGACTCATTATTTCCCGAGGGGATATAATGCTTCGAAGGACGAAGGACCCTAACATTTAACACTTTTTATGTTGCCTTGTTCTTAACTCTTAGAATTTGAGAACAAGTCTCCAACATTGGCGCCCACCTCCGGTGAACTCACTTCCACTTCAAGTCTTCGTGAACACCTTCGGAAGCTATAGACCTTCGCTATGGCGCCGAAGAAAGCTTCAGCGGCTGGGGCTGCAGCATTACAACCGCTGGACCACAACCAGGAGACCGTCTCTCTTCGGGAGGCCAGAAGCCAGAAGAGAAAAGCTGTTAGCCCGACGCTTGAGGAAGAAGAGCTGGACCAAGAAATCAGAGAGATGGAGATGCTACATCAACAAGTGCAGAGGAAGAAGGAGAAGATGGCCCGCCTAGCTGAGTTGCAAAGGCAAATTGACGAAGCTTCTGAGGAAGTTCGCCATCTCACCCACGATGAGCAGAACAGAAGGCCTCAGCAGAAAGACCTTCATCAGGAGGGCTTCGTCAACGAAGACGACTGGTATGATAATTTCCATCAGGGAAATTTTGTTTTTGATGATGCTTCTCCTCTGTCTGCTGAGCTGCAGGCTACTCCTTGGCCTCCATCTTATAAGCCACCCCAGCTCCCCATGTTTGACGGCCACTCCGACCCGAAGCAATTCTTGATGAGCTACGAAGCAACAGTGTCTTCGTACGGGGGCAACGCTGCAGTCATGGCGAAGTCTTTCGTCATGGCCGTCAGGAATGTTGCTCAGACCTGGTATTCCTCCCTTCGGCCAGGAACGATCACTTCATGGCAGAAGCTGAAGGATATGTTACTGACCAGCTTTCAAGGATTTCAAACGAAGCCGGTTACAGCTCAAGCCCTCTTCCAGTGTATTCAGGATCACGAAGAATACCTTCAGGCTTATGTCCGAAGGTTCTTACGATTGAGGGCGCAGGCACCAACGGTGCCCAATGAAATCGTTGTCGAAGCCATGATCAAGGGGCTTCGTCCTGGACCTGCAGCTCAATACTTTGCTCGGAAGCCTCCTCAGACCTTGGAGAAATTGCTCCAAAAGATGGATGAGTACATTCGTGCCGACAATGACTTTCGCCAAAGAAGGGAGGAGGCCTTCAGATTTTCTGAGATGACCAGGGGCTTCGGAGGAAGATACTACCCGAGGCATGTCCGTTCCATTCATAGCGCTCAGAATGATGATAAGGGGAGTCAGCAAAACAGGCCGCAGTGCTCCTCACAGGCTTCGGGGCAACAACAAACTTCCTTTCGGCCACCAGCTCCAAGAGGCAGAGGCGCCAGGGGCTTCGGCGGAAGATTCGGAGATCAGCCAAGGAGACTGTTTTGCCTATTCTGTGGAGAGGGCAAGGGCCACACCACTAGGACGTGCCATGTTACAATCCAGAAGCAAAAGGAACTAGCCGAAGCTGCATCTCAACAAGCTCAGTCGAAGCAGGTTTTGCATACTGCTTCGTTTCATCCGCCTTATGTCCCACAATACATAGACAACCACCCTGCGGCTTCTGTAGCTTCGGCAAGTCAACCTCAAGCTTCCTGGCAGCAGCCTCCGCCTCCACCTCCATTGCAGCAAGGTCAACAGCCAGAAGGGAGTCAATACGCTCCACAGCAGAGGGACTTCAGAGAACAGTCCGAAGCTCGCACAGTCAACAGCACTGTGCCAGAGTCGAAGCACATTTATTGACATATCCTACCTTTGATAGCAGTCTTTTCTATTCAGTTTTATTTTCTGTGAAGCAAAAAACATTGATAGTTTCCATATAATAATTTCGTTGTTTCCACGAGAAAAATTTATTTGATCCACAGGCCTAAGTTGCCGAAGCTTAAAATTTCTTCCGTTACCAAGAAACACCTTCGGACTAAAAATCCTTCGGAGTAACAAAAAGTCGTTCTAAGGAACGCAGAGTAAGTTTATAAAGTCACAAAAAGTCGTTCCAAAGGGAGCGCAGCGTAAGTTTTCTGCTCAGAAGTCGTTCCTAAAGGAATGCAGAGCCTACAGCGAAAAGTCAACGCTGATACCGTCTAAGTAAAAGACGAAGAAGCTCCTAAGGGAGGCTTACAGCGAAAAGTCAACGCTGATGCCGTCTAAGTAAAAGACGAAGAAGCTCCAAAGACGTTCCTAAGGGAATGCAGAGCTTATGAATATATTTTATGTGTATCTTCGGAACAAATGTCACATGCATAACATAACATCATCACATCATTTTGCATAGCATAAGCATCATACATCATATCGCATTTGGCAAGAGAAGGGGACACTCTAAACCTTCGAAGGGATGCTTTGAAAAAGTAACATTGAAATTGTATAGCTTCGGAATACAGTTTCGGGGAATATTTTCACGAAACATGGGCGAGCTTCATCAGATCAATATCAAAGCTGCACAGCTTCGGAAAATAGCTTCGGAAAATGTTTTCACGAGGCATCGATGTCATTCATCAGAATAATTTGGACGAAGGCTATCTTCTTCACGACGCATGAAAAGAAGGGAAGGTGTTTTTTTCGCCGAAGGCTCAAAAGTGGTATGTATTTAAAGTTTCATGCATCGTAAAGAATTCAATAATGAAAAGAGACTTGTATATTACATTCAAATCTACAAAGTGTTACATAGATTACACTTTAAATGTTTTTTCCAAATAAGCACCTATTCTTCCCTCAATATTGCTTCGGCGGCTTTATTCAGAAGTTGGTCAACGACCTTGTCCATGATAGTTTCGGCCATCTGATTAATTTCTTCATCCCCTTTTGTGTGGGGAGATCGTCCAACAGCTTCTGAGCGTAGAGAACACTTCTTCAGTACTTTTACAAATCGCGAGCAAAGTTTAAAATGAAAATTACAGCGCAACAAGAACGACTAGTTGGTACCTAACTGTCTTTCGGGCTCCCTACTCTTTTCGGCAGTCTCTGCCACTTTCCTAGCTTCATGGATGCCTTTTTCGCTCCTTTCGATAATTTCTTGTGCCATTCCCCGACCGCCGTCGTTCCAGATATCAGTAAAAAATTTGCCAGCAACCACACTTGCTTCGGCCGAGGGGTCCTTGATATCTTCGGAGCATAAGGTAGATTCGGACTGAGCTAAAAGCTTTACGTGCCCGCAACCCTTCTTCTCTAATACAGAAGTAATTCCTCTAGCGCCTGAAAAAGCGCATATGTCGTCGCGGCTGTTTAGAATTTCTTCGAAGGCCTCTGCTTCGTGGCTAATCCATTCCAGCGGATCTTCGGGATTGCCTCGAGAAAAATTCTCCTCGCTGGAAATGGCGCCGACGCTAGCAAAGCTGTTTTTAATTTTATTCACGCATTCTATAGATTTAACATAGCATTTCCTCTGCGATGTGCGAAGCTCCTTAACTCTTGATTCCAATTTATTGACCATAAAATCACTAAGTTCACGATTCGTTTCCTCAAGCGCGCGCTCCTCTTTAGCTCTAGCCAGTTGTTTCCGAAGATCTTCAATCTCGCGTTTTTGAGCTTCGGATTGGGCCTTTGAAGCGGCTTCGTCTTTTTTCACCTTATCCACCAATGTAAGCAGAATTTTATCTTTTTCCAAAGCTTCATTTCTCAGCTTGATAACTTCGGAGCGTAAATTATTAAACGCAATTTCATAACTTTCATCTTCGGCGCTCTTCTGCGCTCTTAGCGCGTTGCTTAGGATCAGGCCCTATACGAAAAAGAATTCAAATAAGGAAAAAGGAATGATGTGCGTAAAAATAATAAGGGGGTTTTTTCAAGCGTTTAATTCCGGTACCTTCAAGCTGTTGTACGCAAGGCTGTCTGCGAGATCCTCTTTCGTCATGGCACTTAACCCAGCTTCAAGCTTCGGAAAGCCTATGCTTCTCGCCATCTCTCGACAGACAGATAGTTCCTTATTATCCGGTAGGCAGTATAAGAAGTCATCTTCATTTGTCCCATTGAATATTACTGCCCCCTTCGGATATTTCAGCTCCTTTGCATAATGGTTGGCCTCATAAGCTTCTTCCTCAGATAGCTTTTTCCCCGAAGCATGTCGTATGATGTAATCATGCATGCCGGCAGGTGCTTCGGGGATGACGGTGCCCGTTTCTTCAACTAATATTGGTTCCGGAATTTTTACTGCTTCGGCTTCAAAAGGTTGTTCTTTGAAGGGCTCTGAAGGCCCAGCTTCAGCTTCAGCTTGTTGAGCCGAAGCTTCAGTAGAACCTTCAGCAACATCAACACTCTTTTTTGAAATTGTACTTGAAGACTTAATCGTCTCCAAGACGTCTAGTACATTTACCATTCTTTTCCTTTTTGGGGTCACTAATGGCCCCTTTTGGTGTTTTGCTGTCCCAACGATTGCTGTAGGACTCAAAACTTCTAATGTTTTGGAGCCCTCAGTTGCTTCTCTTACTTCCTCAATTTTTTCTGTGAGCGGCGCTTCGGTTTTCTCTTTTGTTTCTGACAACAAAATGTTTGATTGTTCTAATTCAATCTTTGGTGGCACTTCGGCCGTTTCTGTGATCTCTGGCAACAAGGCTGACTTGATTAGTTTTTCAGCTTCGGTGGCTGAAGAAGTTTTCCCGGTAAACTCCGGCACCGAAGCTGGTTCAATATGGCGTGGTCGATGTGTGAAGACCTTCAACCTTTTTCCTTTTGGTTCTGGCTCGCTAGGAGCGGTTTCAGCTTCTTCCTTTTCAGAGATTATATTTTTCCTTTTTTGCCTTCGGATGGGATAACAATAATCAGGGTAGAAGAACCCGATTGCATCAAACACTCGGTTCAGTCTCTTCTTCTTTCGGCCTCCGAAGGCTGCTGATAGTGCAGTATTTTCAGCCTTCGAGTATGCCCCAAGTAATTCATCACTTAATGTTTCAATGCTTTTCAGCCAGTCATCATCAGGTTCAATAAATTTATCTGCATATTTGAATGTGTATTTTAATCTGACTAGTCCGCCTTCGTCGGACTCTTTGATGGTTTCTTTCGGCATTTCCCACTTTTCTGCAAGTGGCCATACCCTGAAGGCAATGTGCTCCTGGACCAAGTCCCTTGTCCCAATGAAGGAGCAGACTGCGCCGAAGGCTCTTTGGCATTCTTCGGCTGCCTCATCCATTTCAACCTTCGGCCTTCGAAGTCCGAAGCGTTGCCAAATTGGGTACATAATGATACTTTTGACATTATTTTGCGCTGTTAGATCATTTTTCACATAAAACCATTCAGACATCCAGGCTCCGGGCCACCTCTTCCGAAAGGTTGGCACAGGGTAGCTTGACCCGGAGCGGGCGCCGAAGCTGTAGCACCCAAAGTTGTTGTGGTATTGCTCCTTTCCCCAGGGCTTTGTCTCATACAATAACTCGTGTATGTTGCAGAAGCTTTTAGCGTTTGGCTCCAAACCTTGGCTTCTCACAGCCCAGACAAAAATCCCCATTCTTATAATAGCTTCGGGAGTGAGTTGATGAGGGTAGATTTGGAATGTTTTCAGTACCTCAACAACAAAATTGCTCAGGGGGAATCGAAGCCCAGCCTTGAGGAAGCTTCGGAAAATCACAACTTCATCCTCTTCAGGGGTGGGAGAAGTCTTTTCCCCGGCATCAGCTCTCACAATAGATATGTCTCGGAAGTATCGCCCCCTCATATTATCAATGTGACTCTGCTTGATGGTTGTTTTCCCAAAAACTGAGTGACTTGGTCGCCACGGTCGATCTTCGGCCTCTTCCCCATCACTTTCTACATCATAGCTGTCGCTATCATCAGTATCTTCGGACAAACCTTCGAGAATCTCCTTCGTGATTTTCTCTGTATTAGTCTCTGCCATCGCTATCAGGAACCCCAGATTCTTCTCCTCCTCGAGACTCAGCTTCGTCTCAGCAGGGATCTTCTTGTCTTCAGACATCTTCGGAAACACTAAAAATTTGTTCCCGAGGCCGAAGCTTCGAAGTCAAAAAGACCAGCAAATCTCAATGAACAAGAGCTAAAAATTTTTAGTGGGCCGAAGCAAAAGGCAAGCGTGTGTACCAAATGAATTCACGATGTGTTCTTATTTATACGCCTAGGGCGTTGAAAGTTAAAAGGCCCCGCTTGTCAGTGAATGTTGCTATTCTAGCAAAGGGAAGGTGTTTTTTCGGACCTTCGGCTCAAGGCCTTCGTCCATATCGCAATCTGAATTTATTATTTACAAATTAATATTGCGAGGGGCTACTGTTGGGGGCCTTCGTCCTCCGAAGGTCCTCAAAAACATGATTTGACAATGCTTTCCAAGTGAATTATATGAACAGGTATTTTCGGATTCAGAATTATGGATATGGAGCACGACCAGGACGAAGGCTGAGCCAGACGAAGGTCGAAGGCAGCCGAAGCTGTACGCAGGGAAGCTTCGGCGCGATAGCACAAGGGGGAACCGACTTAAAGATAAAAAGACTTCGGGGTCCTCAATAGATTTCCATAAACCGTTAACAAATGTAATAGACATGGATGTAATTTTACGTGGGCTGCGTCCCGCGTCTATAAATAGATGAACAGTACTCCCGTACTGTTCACGCGGACTTGTCATTTTGCTTTTGGCGTCACGCTTATACTCTCCACCTTCTCTCAGGATCGAAGGTACATTTGTAATTTGGGATCATTTCTGTTTTTCCATGTTAATAAAATAGAAATGATTCTTTGGTGATGCTTATATCATATTTCATGCTTTATGTGAGTCCTTCGTCATTACTTGTCATGTTTACGAAGGTATGTCTCTCATGACCTTCGTCCGAGACTCATTATTTCCCGAGGGGATATAATGCTTCGAAGGACGAAGGACCCTAACATTTAACACTTTTTATGTTGCCTTGTTCTTAACTCTTAGAATTTGAGAACAAGTCTCCAACACAGCTAGCCGATATCTTTACCAAGCCTCTAGATGAGAAGACCTTTTGCAGGTTGCGTAGTGAGCTAAATGTCTTAGATTCGCGGAACTTGGATTGAATTGTAGCATACATGTGTTTATGCCTTTGATCATGTTCATTCTGCATTTTGTTGCTTATTGTGGTGCTCAAGTTGTACAAACATTCCCTGGACCTCACAAGTCCTTGTGTAATTGATGCACATGTTTAGGGGGAGTGGTGTTACAACTTGACCCTTTGAGACTAACCATATGCTTGAGTTTGCTTGATTTAGTCTCGAAGGAGATTTGAAAGGGAAAAGGTGGACTTGGACCATGAAAGACTTCCACTGCACTCCGATGAAAAGAGTAACTTTTCCAAGTTCATCTTTTTACTCTTATTGCCTATTTGCTCTTCATTGAAGATTTTGGTGAGGCAAAGGGGTTAAAGGGCCAAGATTGATCCCGTTTTGGTGCTTGATGCCAAAGGGGGAGAAAATAAAGGCCAAAGCAATAAATGGATCAGCTACCACTTGAGAAATTTTGAAAACAGTAGAATAGAGCTTTTGGTTTGTCAAAACTCTTTTGTTGTCTCTCTCTTGTCAAAAGTTGGCTTCTTGTGGGGAGAAGTGTTGATTATGGGAAAAAGGGGGAGTTTTTGAAATCTTTAGTCAATCTCTTTTGGAATGACTCTCTTTATGCTTCAACATGTGTGTTTGACTTAGAGATAGAGATTTGAGTTTGATTTGCAAAAACAAACCAAGTGGTGGCAAAGGATGATCCATATATGCCAAAATTGAATCAAAATAAATTTGAGTTTTTATTTGAAGTGATATTGCACTTGTTCTAGTTGCTTTATGTTGTGTTGGCATAAATCACCAAAAAGGGGGAGATTGAAAGGGAAATGTGCCCTTGGGCCATTTCTAAGTATTTTGGTGATTGAGTGCCAACACAAGTGCTTAAATGTGAATCTATACCCATGGATGGACAAAGTGCAAATCAAGAGTAAAGGTATGTTTCTAAGCCTTAGTACATTGTTTTGAAGACTAATGCATTGTGTCTAAGTGCTTGAAACAGGAGAAATCGAGTCAAAGAAAAGTTGGTTGTATACAGCCAAAAGGCTGTTCGGTCTGGAGCACCGGACTGTCCGGTGGTGCACCGGACAGTGTCCGGTGGTGCACCGGACAGTGTCCGGTGCGCTAGGCTGCCTCGAGCGAAGTGGCCGTGTCACACCCGGTTTTAGAAGGCAAACCGAATGCGAACCATGTACGTGCCAGGATCAGTTATTCACGTACACAGGAGTTACATAATATGGACATCATCACACAGTGCTCAAAATAGAATTTAAAGGGAATAATAGTTGATTACATCATACGTCTGAGACGTCCATATAGTTCTTACAGTAAATCAAAGTGCGGAAAAGAAACGTAGATAAACGCGGCCTTCACAGGCAGCCGACTGGGGGTTGCCGCTAACCCACTCCTAGAACTCGTCGTAGTCTTGGAACTCCTGGAGGTCTCCTTCCACAGCTTCATCTTCGCCTGAGCAGTGGTTGCAATGCTGACAACCTGGGGGGGGGGGGTTTGGTGTGTAGAGCAAGGGTGAGTACACATCAACATACTCAGCAAGTATCCTGTTTGGCTGTAGTGGACTAGCTGTATGTGGGGATAAGTCAAGTAGTTTCTTTTAGTTGGTCAGATTATTACTTACTAGTAGAAAGCCAAGTTTTAGCATTAACCCAAGTTATTAACCCAAACGTACTCCTTTCCAAACGGAAAGAGCACCACTTACCAGCATCATAGTCATAACCAAAACCATCAATCTCATAACCACCTGTACCAAAGTATCTCTGATCAAGTCTCACTAATCACTGGAGCTCCCTTGGCCGCTCATAACCGCGAGCACGGCTGATATATCAGTTTTCAAACACTCTGCAGAGGTTGTGCACTTTACCCACAAGCCGTGATTCCCATTCTGCCCGGAGAGAGCTACTCCCCATTGACCACTACCTAGGTGGCCTAGCAGGGCATCACTACGTAGCCTTTACAAAGATTCCCCGAGGCTGTAGCCACCCGTTAGGTTTCCTAAATGTACCGCACTCCTCCCCAAGGGACAAATCAACCTTGGTAGAGCGAGCCGCATACACCGAGCCCCATTGACGGCACGACGGCTAAGTGAACTACACCCCGGATCCTCTAATTATTCAGCTAAGGGCATCCCATTCCACCCTCATGGTTGCACTGTTTTCCCGGGCGGTCATCCATAGAACAGGTCCTTACGGAGAGGCATTCGAGAAACCGCTCGAGCCCCCTTGAAGGTCACAAGTACAACATCATCATAAGAGAAGGGAAAACAGCGTATCATAGATAATCTCATCATGTTCATTGATTAGAGTTGAGCAATAGCATAAAGCTAAACAGTAATAATCCAACCCAAATAGGTAAGCAAGGATAGGGATAACAAAAGCTAGTCAAACCTTAGGCATAAATATGTAAAGCGGGAGGTGAATTAAAGAATGAATAGGACAGAGATAGGTCAAAGGACACTTGCCTCCACCAACCGACTGCTGCTCAGGGGCTTCTCCTGCGAGTTCCTCGGGCTCTTCAACCGGATCGTTCTCTATGCAAGCGCAAACATACATACATCCACACATTTAATACAAAAGAACAGTACACCATACAATAGAATGCAATAAGTAAACAGACGTTCCACGCGGGCTCGCGAGTACGGTTAAGAGAGAAAGAGGAAAAGACAGTCGAGAAACGATCACGTTACATGATTATAAATTAACTACTCGCTTAATGGAAGGAAATTTAATGTAGACACTATGTTTAGCGTAAAGTAAAGTCATGTTTCATGTCTAATTATTATAAGCATGTGGAGATAAATAAAAAGGATGGTCGCGCGGCGAGACGCGCGACAAAGCTCTCTAAAACAAATTAAAAGTCAACGACTCGTCGCGCGACCGAGCACGCAGCGAGACACTTCGCCTTAGATACGAGGAGACGTTAAACGTCGCGCGACGAAGCGCACGACGGCATACGTCGACTAAACTGAGTCCAAAGTGGAACGTCGCGTGAATACACACGCGACGTTACACCTTAAACAACCTGAAACAAAAAATGGATCGTCGCGCGACGAAGCGCACGACACACACAAGATAGAATCTGAATTTAGACAAATCCGTCGCGCGGCGAAGCGCGCGACGCAACACGCTAATTAACGAATAATCACCGCGAGCGCGGGTGAGCGAAGATACGGTCGGGCGAGGCCGGGACGGGAACGAGCGGCCGAACGGGGGGGGGGGGGGGCGGTTGAACCGGCCCAGAGGGCGGTTGAACCGGCCAGGGGCGGCCGAGCCGGGCGGGCACGGGGCAGGGCGCGGGGGCGGCCGAGCCGGCCATGGCGGCCGAGCCGGGGGGGTGGGGGCGCGCGGGCAAGCGGGGAGGCCGAGCGGGGGGCCGAGCGCCGCCGGGGAGGCCGGGACGGGGCCGAGCGCCGCCGGGGAGGGAGGGGGAGGGGCCGAGCGGGGCCGAGCGGGGGCCGCACGCCGCCGGGGAGCCGAGGGGGCCGAGCGGGGAGCCGCCGCGGGACGGGCAGGGGCAGGCGGCCGAGCGCCGCCGGGGAGGGCCGAGCGGGGCCGAGCGCCGCCGGGGAGCCGAGGGGGCCGAGCGGGGGCCGCACGCCGCTGGGGAGGGAGGCCGGGCGGGGGGAGCGCCGCGCGAGGAGGCCGGGCGGGGCCGCGCCGCCGCGCCGAGGGACCGAGCGGGGGCCACGCCGCCGCGCCGAGGAGGCCGGACGGGGCCGCGCCGAGGGGCCGAGCGGGCGGGCGCCGCCGGGGAGGGCCGAGGCGGGGGGGCCGAACGCCGCCGCGGGGAGGGAGGCCGGGCGGGCGAGGCCGAGCGCCGCCGCGGGCGAGCGCCGCCGGGGTGGGGTCGCGCGCGGGCAGGGGGAAGAGGGAGGGCGCGCGGGGGGGGGGGGGAGAAGAGGAGGGAGAGGGAGAGAGAGGAGAAGGGGAGGGGAGGGGAGCTCACCTCGGGGTCCAAAATCCGGTGATCGCCGTCTCCAAATCCTAGGGCACCACGGGAAGAGAGAGGTGGAAGAGGGAGAGGAGAGGTTGTTGCACGGGAGATCCAAATGAGAGAGAGAGAGAGGATGGGGGCGCATGGGGGGGTTTTGGGCGCCGGGGGCGCGCAGGCCGGGGCGGGCCGGGCCGGCTGGGCTGGACTAGGTTGGGCCGGGCCACTTCGCGGATCGAAAACCCACGACGAGCGCGGACCACTAAACGGAATTAAAACGCGAATCAAAATCCGGAACGGAACGAGACGAACACTCAACATCAGACAAAGAAATGTGCTTCGGCATGATGCAACACCCATGACACTTAGGTTTTGGTTTATACATGACACGGACACATGCCGTTATACTGGTTTGAAATTGGGAAGAAGGAGCAAACGGGGAAAGAGAAAAGAGAGTAACGCCCGAATTTGGTGAGAGAAAAGAAGAAAAAAATTCTACCCCCAAATTCAGGGCGTTACAAACCTATCCCCCTTAAAAGAATCTCGCCCTCGAGATTCAGGGTTGGCTAGCAAAGAGCTCGGGGTATTTAGCCATCAGATCATCTTCACGCTCCCAGGTTGCTTCTTCCTCAGAGTGATGATTCCATTTGACTTTGCACATTCTGATGGTCTTCCTTCGGGTGACTCTGTCTGCAATCTCAAGGATTTGCACTGGCTTCTCAACGTAGGTCAAGTCCTCCTGGACTTCAAGACCTTCCACTGGCAACTGCTCTTCTGGCACACGCAAGCACTTCTTTAACTGAGACACATGAAAGACATCATGCACAGCAAACAAATTCTCGGGCAAACTGAGCTGATAGGCCACTTCTCCACGTCTTGCAAGAATCTGATACGGACCAATGTAGCGGGGTGCTAGCTTGCCTTTCACTCCGAATCTTCTGACTCCTCTGATCGGTGACACTTTCAGATAGACAAAGTCTCCGACTTCGAAACTCAGCTCTCTTCTTCTTGTGTCTGCATAGCTTCGCTGCCTCGATTGCGCTATCTTCATATTCTCTCGAACCATCTTGATGTTCTCTTCGGCTTCAAGCAAAATGTCTGGCCCAAACACTTGCTTCTCTCCAGGCTGATCCCATTGCAACGGAGTTCTACAACTCCTTCCATAGAGCGCCTGAAATGGTGACATCTTCAAACTGGCCTGATAACTGTTGTTATAGGAAAACTCCGCATAAGGCAATCTCTTGTCCCATCCGGACTGATCTTGCAACGCACAGGCTCTCAACATGTCTTCGAGAATTTGATTGGTTCTTTCGGTCTGGCCATCTGTCTGCGGATGATAAGCTGAACTGAAATTCAGATGCGTGCCCAAAGCTTCATGCAACTGCTGCCAGAAATGAGAGGTGAACTGCGTTCCTCTGTCTGACACTATCTTCTTTGGCACACCATGAAGACAAACGATCCGAGACATATACAATTCTGCCAATACTGCACTGCTATAGTTGGTCTTGACAGGTATGAAGTGGGCTGACTTGGTCAAGCGGTCCACTACTACCCAAATGGAATCGTAGCCGGCTCGAGTGCGAGGCAATCCGACTATGAAATCCATACCAATTTCATCCCATTTCCACTGAGGGATCTGCAACGGTTGCAACAATCCAGCAGGTCTCTGGTGCTCTGCCTTAATTCTTCGACAACTATCGCACATAGCCACATGCTCTGCGATTTCCCTCTTCATTCCGTACCACCAGAATTTCTTCTTCAGATCCTGATACATCTTCTCACTGCCAGGGTGAATCGAATAAGCTGTCTCATGAGCTTCCTTAAGGATCAACTCCCGAATAGACTGGACATTGGGAACACACAAGCGGTCTTTGAACCATATCACGCCTTCTGCATCTTCTCGAAAATCTTTGCCTTTGCCATCTAGAATCAGTCGCCGAATCTCACTGATCTTCTCATCACTCTTCTGCGCTTTTTTGATTTCGCGCTCCAAGGTAGGTTCCAACTCGACTGTGACTCCTCGCGAATTGTTCAGAAATCCGAGACTCAACCTGTCAAACTCCTTGGCCAACTCATAAGGCATCGGACGAGCGACCATCAGATTGACTTGACTCTTTCTGCTCAAAGCATCTGCCACTACGTTTGCTTTGCCTGGATGGTAATGAATTTCCAACTCATAGTCTTTGATCAACTCTAACCATCTTCGTTGCCTCATGTTCAACTCTGACTGAGTGGATATGTACTTCAGACTCTTGTGATCTGTGTAAACATCGCATTTCTGTCCATACAGATAGTGCCTCCATGTCTTCAGTGCATGAACCACTGCTGCCAACTCTAGATCATGGATGGGGTAGTTCTTCTCATGAACCTTCAACTGTCGGGACGAGTAAGCCACAACTCTTCCCTCTTGCATCAACACACATCCCAAACCTGTGTAGCAAGCATCACAATACACCGAGAAGGGCTTGTGCACATCAGGCAAGACTAGGACAGGCGCTGTAGTCAACTTCTCTTTCAGCGCTTCAAAGGCCTCTTGGCATTTCTGGGTCCACTTGAACTCAACTTTGTTGCCTAGCAACGCTGTCATAGGTTTCGCAATCTTCGAAAACCCTTCAATGAATCGCCGATAATATCCGGCCATTCCAATGAAACTCTTGATTCCTCGAGCATCTGTTGGCGCTTTCCAGTTCAGAATGTCTGCCACTTTCTTCGGATCCACAGTCAATCCTTCTTTGTTGATTATATGACCCAAGAACAGGACTTCATTGATCCAGAACTCACACTTGCTCAACTTTGCATACAACTGGTGCTCTCGCAATCTCTGCAACACCATTCTCAAATGATCTGCATGCTCTTCTTCGCTTTGAGAATAAACCAGAATGTCATCAATGAATATCACCACAAACTTATCAAGGTAATCCATGAATACACTGTTCATCAAGTTCATGAAGAACGCTGGCGCATTGGTCAAACCAAAAGACATCACTGTGAACTCATACAAACCATACTTGGAAATGAATGCCGTCTTCGGAATGTCCGAAGGTCGGATCCTGAGCTGATGATAACCTGACTTCAGATCAATCTTGGAGAACACACTGGCTCCTCTCAACTGGTCGAACAGATCCTCTATTCTGGGCAAGGGATACTTGTTCTTGATCGTGACTTCATTCAAAGCTCGGTAATCGATGCACATCCTCTTGGTGCCATCTTTCTTCTCCACAAATAGGACAGGGGCGGCCCAAGGCGAGGTGCTTGGCCGAATGTAACCTTTCTCTGACAGCTCATCAATCTGCTTCTTAAGCTCAACCAACTCTGGTCCAGATATTCTGTAAGCTCTCTTAAAGATAGGGGCGGTTCCAGGAAGAAGCTCTATGGCAAATTCAACTTTCCGCTCTGGTGGCATACCCGGTAAGTCCTTTGGAAACA
Source organism: Zea mays (assembly GCF_902167145.1). Taxonomy (NCBI): domain Eukaryota; kingdom Viridiplantae; phylum Streptophyta; class Magnoliopsida; order Poales; family Poaceae; genus Zea; species Zea mays. The sequence goes on from NC_050102.1 coordinate 166,942,228, forward strand.
CATCTTGGAACTCAGACACAACCTTGATACTCTCAATTGGGTCTGCTTTACTGCTATCAACAGTTATCTGATAACAACTTCCTTTCTTTGGCTCAGGCGGGACTAACTCGGTCACCACTTCCTCTCCTAGTGGAGACACCAACTTGATGGTCCTTCTATCACAACTGATAACTGCCTGATACTTATCTAGCCAATTCATCCCTAGGATGACATCTATTCCCTGAGTACCCATTACTATAAGGTTGGCGGGAAACGCTATCCCCCTTATTTTCACACTTATATTCAAACAAATGCTATCGGCTCGAATTCTACCACCGGCTGAGTCAATTTGAATGGGGGTTGACATGGTAGTAATTGGAAGATTATGTGCTTCTACCCATGATGCAGTAATGAAAGAATGCGTTGCTCCAGTATCAAATAACACTTCTGCAATATGGGAGTCGACTGGGAACATACCTACTATCATGCCGGGGGTCTCCTGAACTGCTTCAACCTCCAAGTGGTTCAGCCTTCCATGATTATAGCGCGGCTGAGAGCGATTGCCTGCTCCAGGCTGAGGCACATTCTGCTTTGCTGGGGCATTGGGGCCTGACTGCTGCTGGGCTGCCTTCTTCGGACATTGCATCACCCAGTGGCCTTGCTCTCCACAGTGGAAACATGCTCTGTTTCCAACCTGAGCTGGTGCTGCCTGACTGTTCTGCTGGGTTGCTGGGGCAGGAAGACGAGGTGCTTGCTGATTCTGCCTTTGAAACTGACCTCCTGACTGATTGCTCTGACGGTTCTGGTACTGGTGCTGAGGATACTGCCTTTGAAACTGCTGATGCTGCTGAGGTTGATTGCCTGAGAAACGAGGACGGCTGCTGCTTCCAGGCTGTGATCCACTGATCTTGCGCTTACGATCCTCCATTTCCTTACGCTTTCTCTCCGTCATGATTGCTCTGTCAATCAGGTGCTGGAATGTCGGGAAGGTGTGATTCATCAGTTGGTACTGCAGAGGGTCAACCAAGCCTCTCAGGAAACGGTACTGTCGCTTGGCGTCGGTGTTAACATCTTCAGGAGCATAACGAGACAATTGCAGAAACCGGTCTCGATACTCACTGACAGACAACGGCCCTTGCTTGAGAGCCAGGAACTCCTCCTTCTTCACTGTCATCAGACCTGCAGGAACATGGTACTGACGAAAGCTACCTCTGAACTCTTCCCAAGTGATGGCGTCAGGGTGGGCATGGGTGGCGAGGTAAGACTCCCACCATGACTGGGCTGCTCCTCTCAACAGACGGGGACCATACAAGACTTTCTCCCTGTCATCGCACTGAGCGGTATGCAACTCCCGCTCCACAGTGCGCAGCCAATCTTCAGCATCCATAGGGTCAGAAAAATGAGCGAACGTTGGTGGATGACCTCTCATGAATTCAGCACGCTTGTCTCTGGGCATCTGAGGCATCTGAGGCTGAGGTGGGGCCTGCTGCTGTTGCTGCTGCTGCTGCTGAATGGCAGCCAAGGTCTGACCGATGGCTTGAACTGCCTGAGTCTGCATCAGAAACATCTGCTCGATGGACATCGGGGGTGGGGGCGGCAGGTGCTGCTGCTGGGGCACCTCTTCCTATGGAGCGGCTCGCTCCTGTTGAGCACGCCTTCCTCCTCTGCGCCTGTTCTCTGACATCTGCAGAATGCAACCACACATCAGAACTGATCTGGCAAATCTTGCAGCATAAGGAAAGAGGATAGAATTCTTCAACAGCACTGAACAGATGAGCGTCTTCACTGATCTCCAACACAGACCACACAACTTCTCAGATAAAGAGGAAAGGAGAATAATGGGTTTCCCAACTATATAACTAACCCCATTAACATAATAGGTAAACCAAAATGCAGGGGATACCCACACTCTGGTGACAATCATTACAAAGATCCAAACCAAACATAGTTCATCATGACAAACATAAATGCACAGGATATAGCAAACTACCCTGTCTAACTAAGACTAAATAAAACTGAGACTAACGCTAAGACTGAAGCCTCTATGTATATATATTTCGTATTAATTACAAGATCCAACTCTAACGATCTATGGTTCTAGAGTTATCTTGGTCTTGCAGTCGGGATTGCCATAAGACTGGTGTCCACGCTGAGGTGAGCGGTACGGGTGCTGAATCCCGATGGGAGCGGGGGAACTACCATCCAAGTGACGACGTTCCGCGCGCTCAGCCCGCAACAGGGCGATCTCAGCACGAGCCCTACTCAGCTCATCTAGTGCATGGTCCAGCTCCGTGTTTAGCACGGCGGCTAGGTTGACTGTGCTGCTCAACCTAGGATTGCCCTCACCGACAGGTGAGACAATCACGCCTCCTGTGCTGCCGGATGGACGGCGGGGGTAATACTTCAGGTCAAGACCGTCAGCTGCCCCACCGAAAACCGAGCAGTAGTGCGAAAGCGCACGCCGTGCAGCATCTTGCATGGCTGCCTCAGCTGAGTCCCGCTCAGAAATAGAATAGTGCTCTGAGCAGACCTCAGCACCCTGGAGACTGTTCTCCGGACAGCGCACCAAGCAGGTTGCCTCCCAGTGGTCCGGGTGGACCCCGCGACTATGCTGGTAGACCACACAGCGATACTCGACGGACCAAGTATGCCTGTCAAATGCCCGACGTAGCAGGGTGTCGAGCGCATCGTGGAAGTGACACCCGTGAGCAGCATCGCGAGTGATGGGTCGAGCAACCCATCCTTCCGGCTCAAGGTTAGCAGAGAAGTCGGTGTCGTGGCTCGAGCTGTCGTCGCCTCCTCCGTCGTCTGGGTCTCCTCCAGCAGCTACTCCAGAAGCTGGGATGCCCAGTGGTGGTGCAGGGGGCGGCTCCAGAGGAAGCACAGGGGAGCAGCTCCTCACAGACTCTATCTCCTGGTGGAGCGAGAAAGAAGAGCCCTGCTGCTCCTGCTCCTGTCGTCGACGTTCCTGCTCCTCATGCAGGCGGTGGTGTAGTCTCTCCAAGTGGCTGGACTGTCCGGCCACGGGACGGCGAAGCGGACGCTCAGCAAGGTGGGAGGGTAAGAAGGGGATGACTGACTTACGTGCAGTGTGTCTAAGTCGAGCCATCTACAAAAGACATCGCAAGCAAAAGGGTGAGAACAGAATTAATAGGACCAGCAAATAATGAATCATGAGTGAATGAAGGATTAGAATAAAACATGATTTTCAGCAAGGTATAATGTATAGTAGAACATAGGTTTGGTCGGTATGACCAACTTTTGAAGAGATATCAAAGTCAAGGCAGGGACAGAGGTCCATAGTCCTTAGAACGACCATTCTACTCTAGGTTAGCGGTCCTACAGTCAGCACGGCTTTGATACCACTTATGTCACACCCGGTTTTAGAAGGCAAACCGAATGCGAACCATGTACGTGCCAGGATCAGTTATTCACGTACACAGCAGTTACATAATATGGACATCATCACACAGTGCTCAAAATAGAATTTAAAGGGAATAATAGTTGATTACATCATACGTCTGAGACGTCCATATAGTTCTTACAGTAAATCAAAGTGCGGAAAAGAAACGTAGATAAACGCGGCCTTCACAGGCAGCCGACTGGGGGTTGCCGCTAACCCACTCCTAGAACTCATCGTAGTCTTGGAACTCCTGGAGGTCTCCTTCCACAGCTTCATCTTCGCCTGAGCAGTGGTTGCAATGCTGACAACCTGGGGGGGGGGGGGGGTTTGGTGTGTAGAGCAAGGGTGAGTACACATCAACATACTCAGCAAGTATCCTGTTTGGCTGTAGTGGACTAGCTGTATGTGGGGATAAGTCAAGCAGTTGCTTTTAGTTGGTCAGATTATTACTTACTAGTAGAAAGCCAAGTTTTAGCATTAACCCAAGTTATTAACCCAAACGTACTCCTTTCCAAACGGAAAGAGCACCACTTACCAGCATCATAGTCATAACCAAAACCATCAATCTCATAACCACCTGTACCAAAGTATCTCTGATCAAGTCTCACTAATCACTGGAGCTCCCTTGGCCGCTCATAACCGCGAGCACGACTGATATATCAGTTTTCAAACACTCTGCAGAGGTTGTGCACTTTACCCACAAGCCGTGATTCCCATTCTGCCCGGAGAGAGCTACTCCCCATTGACCACTACCTAGGTGGCCTAGCAGGGCATCACTACGTAGCCTTTACAAAGATTCCCCGAGGCTGTAGCCACCAGTTAGGTTTCCTAAATGTACCGCACTCCTCCCCAAGGGACAAATCAACCTTGGCAGAGCGAGCCGCATACACCGAGCCCCATTGACGGCACGACGGCTAAGTGAACTACACCCCGGATCCTCTAATTATTCAGCTAAGGGCATCCCATTCCACCCTCATGGTTGCACTGTTTTCCCGGGCGGTCATCCATAGAACAGGTCCTTACAGAGAGGCATTCGAGAAACCGCTCGAGCCCCCTTGAAGGTCACAAGTACAACATCATCATAAGAGAAGGGAAAACAGCGTATCATAGATAATCTCATCATGTTCATTGATTAGAGTTGAGCAATAGCATAAAGCTAAACAGTAATAATCCAACCCAAATAGGTAAGCAAGGATAGGGATAACAAAAGCTAGTCAAACCTTAGGCATAAATATGTAAAGCGGGAGGTGAATTAAAGAATGAATAGGACAGAGATAGGTCAAAGGACACTTGCCTCCACCAACCGACTGCTGCTCAGGGGCTTCTCCTGCGAGTTCCTCGGGCTCTTCAACCGGATCGTTCTCTATGCGAGCGCAAACATACATACATCCACACATTTAATACAAAAGAACAGTACACCATACAATAGAATGTAATAAGTAAACAGACGTTCCACGCGGGCTCGCGAGTACGGTTAAGAGAGAAAGAGGAAAAGACAGTCGAGAAACGATCATGTTACATGATTATAAATTAACTACTCGCTTAATGGAAGGAAATTTAATGTAGACACTATGTTTAGCGTAAAGTAAAGTCATGTTTCATGTCTAATTATTATAAGCAGGTGGAGATAAATAAAAAGGATGGTCGCGCGGCGAGACGCGCGACAAAGCTCTCTAAAACAAATTAAAAGTCAACGACTCGTCGCGCGACCGAGCACGCAGCGAGACACTTCGCCTTAGATACGAGGAGACGTTAAACGTCGCGCGACGAAGCGCACGACGGCATACGTCGACTAAACTGAGTCCAAAGTGGAACGTCGCGTGAATACACACGCGGCGTTACACCTTAAACAACCTGAAACAAAAAATGGATCGTCGCGCGACGAAGCGCACGACGCACACAAGATAGAATCTGAATTTAGACAAATCCATCGCGCGGCGAAGCGCGCGACGCAACACGCTAATTAACGAATAATCACCGCGAGCGCGGGCGAGCGAAGATACGGTCGGGCGAGGCCGGGACGGGAACGGGCGGCCGAACGGGGGGGCGGTTGAACCGGCCCAGAGGGCGGTTGAACCGGCCAGGGGCGGCCGAGCCGGGCGGGCACGGGGCAGGGCGCGGGGGCGGCCGAGCCGGGGGGGGGGGGGGGTGGGGGCGCGCGGGCAAGCGGGGAGGCCGAGCGGGGGGCCGAGCGCCGCCGGGGAGGCCGGGACGGGGCCGAGCGCCGCCGGGGAGGGAGGGGGAGGGGCCGAGCGGGGCCGAGCGGGGGCCGCACGCCGCCGGGGAGCCGAGGGGGCCGAGCGGGGAGCCGCCGCGGGACGGGCAGGGGCAGGCGGCCGAGCGCCGCCGGGGAGGGCCGAGCGGGGCCGAGCGCCGCCGGGGAGCCGAGGGGGCCGAGCGGGGGCCGCACGCCGCCGGGGAGGGAGGCCGGGCGGGGGGAGCGCCGCGCGAGGAGGCCGGGCGGGGGAGCGCCGCGCGAGGAGGCCGGGCGGGGCCGCGCCGCCGCGCCGAGGGACCGAGCGGGGGCCACGCCGCCGCGCCGAGGAGGCCGGACGGGGCCGCGCCGAGGGGCCGAGCGGGCGGGCGCCGCCGGGGAGGGCCGAGGCGGGGGGGCCGAACGCCGCCGCGGGGAGGGAGGCCGGGCGGGCGAGGCCGAGCGCCGCCGCGGGCGAGCGCCGCCGGGGTGGGGTCGCGCGCGGGCAGGGGGAAGAGGGAGGGCGCGCGCGGGGGGGGGAGAAGAGGAGGGAGAGGGAGAGAGAGGAGAAGGGGAGGGGAGGGGAGCTCACCTCGGGGTCCAAAATCCGGTGATCGCCGTCTCCAAATCCTAGGGCACCACGGGGAGAGAGAGGTGGAAGAGGGAGAGGTTGTTGCGAGGGAGATCCAAATGAGAGAGAGAGAGAGGATGGGGGCGCATGGGGGGGGGGGGGTTTGGGCGCCGGGGGCGCGCAGGCCGGGGCGGGCCGGGCCGGCTGGGCTGGACTAGGTTGGGCCGGGCCACTTCGCGGATCGAAAACCCACGACGAGCGCGGACCACTAAACGGAATTAAAACGCGAATCAAAATCTGGAACGGAACGAGACGAACACTCAACATCAGACAAAGAAATGTGCTTCGGCATGATGCAACACCCATGACACTTAGGTTTTGGTTTATACATGACACGGACACATGCCGTTATACTGGTTTGAAATTGGGAAGAAGGAGCAAACGGGGAAAGAGAAAAGAGAGTAACGCCCGAATTTGGTGAGAGAAAAGAAGAAAAAAATTCTACCCCCAAATTCAGGGCGTTACAGGCCGCTCTCGGGAATTCGCCGACGGCGTACGGCTAAAATTCACCGGACTGTCCGGTGTACACCGGACTGTCCGGTGTACACCGGACTGTCCGGTGAGCCAACGGTCGGCCGGGCCAACGGTCGGCCGCGCGATCTGCGCGTGACACGTGGCCGAGCCAACGGCTAGAAGGGGGCACCGGACTGTCCGGTGTGCACCGGACATGTCCGGTGCGCCAACGGCTCTCTGGCGTGCAACGGTCGGCTGCGCCATTTTAGGAAGGAGATCGGGCACCGGACAGTGTCCGGTGTGCACCGGACTGTCCGGTGCGCCCGATGACAGAAGGCAAGATCAGCCTTCCAGAATTGCTCTCAACGGCTCCTAGCTGCCTTGGGGCTATAAAAGGGACCCCTAGGCGCATGGAGGAGAACACTAAGCAACCTTAGAGCATTCTTGATCATCCACACTCAGTCTTTGCGCATCCGTTTGTCATTCTTAGTGATTCGAGCTCCGTTCTAGTGAGAACTTTGAGATAGTCTTTTGAGCTCGATTCTTGGCCGTGTGTGTGCGCATTTTGCTGTGGATTTGTGTGGGTTGCTTCCCTCCCTTACTCCGTATTTCTTTGTGAATCTCAAGTATAAGGGCGAGAGACTCCAAGTTGTGGAGATTCCTCGCAAACGGGATATTGAAAGGAAAAGCATAACACTGTGGTATTCAAGTTGATCATTGGATCACTTGAGAGGAGTTGAGTGCAACTCTCGTCCGTTGGGACGCCACAACGTGGAGTAGGCAAGTGTTGTACTTGGTCGAACCACGGGATAAACCACTGTGTCTTCTCTGTGTTGATCTTTTGTGGTATTGTGTTTTGTTGAGACTCATCTCTAGCCACTTGGCGATTATTGTGCTAACACTTAACAAGTTTTTGTGGCTATAAGTTTAAGTTTCACAGGATCACCTATTCACCCCCCTCTAGGTGCTCTCAATAAGGTATTTTCATGCTTGGGCCATAATCAAGTTCCCATATTTCCTCTATGAATCCAAAATATGTGGTCTTCTGTCCATGTAGGTCAAAAGCATCGATACGAACACCGCTATTTTGTGCAACACTTTTCATGTCTTTTGATTTAGTGTAGAATGTGTACCCATTGATGTCATATGCTTGCCATGATGTCACAAAACACGATGGCCCAGAAAGCCAAATTCTTCATTGTTTTCTCTTCCAAAGAGTCTCTGAATGAGATGTTTTTGTCCATTAACCATTCGTTGAAACGATGTTTGTGCTCCCTCATGATCCAGTCCTCTGTGCGGTTCTGATTTTCTTTACGAAGCTCATCCAGGTGTTCCTCTATGTAAGGCTCGGCTATCGTGAGATGTTGTAGTACACTACCATGAGCACAATGTACTAGCTTGTAATCCTCAATGTACCATGCAGTACCCGGCGGCCAGCGGCGCAGCAGTTAACAAAACGATCAATGAGCTAGATGGACTGTATTGGGTACGTATAAGGAGTTGTTGGAGTAGTGTATGTTTTTTGGGCTTTTAGACTTTTGAGAGGAGTCCGATATAAAGATATTGAGAGTAGAAATCTTAGGAACTGTTGGAGATGCTCTTAGGGTGTACCTAGAATGCATGCAAAGAAAGTATAGAGAAGAGGGAAGTAGAACCTCATAAAATGACATGTAAAGACTACACACACCCTCACATGACCCCTATAGTGCTCTTGCTCTAATGTAATCTTGAAATTGTCCTCATCTCATAAAACCCCATTAATCTCTCTAAACTTACTCACCGTAATCTACCTCTGCCTACACTTACGCAGGTGGTTGTAGACTTGTGCGCTAGCCACCTCATGCCACTAAACTCTTGAAGAGACTTAGCGATCTAGTTTAGATGAACCTCTTTGAAACCTTTGTCAGTCCTAGCACTAGTGAATATCAACTTGCACATATGCCTTAGGACAAAGGAGGACGTCACACATGTCCACCTCATAGCTCTTTGCTTCCTAGCAACAGGAGCAACAGGTGTCTCAACAACATCAACCTCATCTACCTCAACATGCACTACCTTATCAGCCATCTCCTAATGTAAATGGCCATTTCAGTAAAGAACATAAAACCAAAATTTGATAAAACAAGAGGACATCAAGGCATAGGGTCTAATTGGTTGCCTAGCATATCTCTATATTTAGAGAAGACTTTAGAATATATTATTAATTCTTTATATTTAAAGTAGGTGAGCATATATAGCGTTCATCGCAGACAAGTTAAGGCTGCATCCAACGTCTCCCCATTTGCTCCCCCTCTATTCAGTTGCCGAATAGGCCTAACGTTCCCCATGGCCCCTTTCTTTTGCAGGAGATAAAGAAAATCCCCTCTATAGAGGGGCTCTAATCTTCTCTTTTCGTTCATCAGTGTTTTATCGGTAAAACTAATATTTTTTCAAGTTTAATTACCTAATAATAATATGTATTACGATTCTACAGACATTGCAGTAATTTTTTTTGAACTCCAAAAACGCATGTTTAAAAGCCAAACAGCTTAGTTAAAATGTATATGAAGACCTAATAGGGAGAATGGTTGAGATAAAGTGAAGGCGGAGGAAGAAGAAGATATTTAAATATGAATAGAAGGTATGAATATAAGGATTTATGAGGAGAAATTGTTAAATTTATTCTAAGATGTTTCAAGAAGAACGTGTATAAGGGAGTGTACTGGAGATTGCGAGGGGTTCCAGCGGGCAGCGGCTACCGCGCATAGAGACCCGGGCAGACGAGAGGGCTTGTGGGGTCCCGGTCGATTTCTTCTTCTTGCTACGCAAGTCGAGGTCTCCCCGCCGCGACCGCGAGATCCCCCTCCGGCAAGTCAGGAAATAAAATAAAGTGAGGCAGCAACACGAGCACGGGCCGTGGCTCAATATCTCCAGATTTTCCCGAAACCCTTGTCCCATTTCCTTCCATATTATTTACATATACCCTCTGTCCTTGTCGCGGCGATGCTCTGTTGGTAATCTTGGAGGCGATCGATGTCGACAGGCCGTGACGTCGTCCGATGATTCTCCCTCTCCCTCGTCGCCTTCGTTGTCATCTTCGCACGGTAATCCTTCGAAAACTTTACCCGCGTTTGTGTGCGTTCTGGAACGGCCATCCACGAAAGCTGGGGCTCTTGGGTTGTACGCGCGGGCTGAGAGGGAACTGGGATGTGGAACCATGAACGAAATTCCATGGCGGGCAGCGGCGGGCACAACGCGCCATCGACCGCGGCCGGGTTTTTTTTTCCTGGTTACGTTGTAATGTTCCGCTTGTTTTCCATGCGCGTGGGCGCGTGGCTACGGATGAGTTCATCCGTATATATTCCTCCTGCACGACGTGGTACATGCGCGGGTTCTGATTTGCCTACGGGCTTTTGTTCTTCTCTCCGGCAAAGCAAATTTTTCTGGGGAAACAATTTGAGACTGCTTTTACTTGGAGTACAAGTCGTAGATGCACACACAGTTCGTCAGTTCCAAATTCCTGGGCTGGTCAATATCAGCGTACTAACCACATGCCCAATTTTTTTCTTAGCACCGAAACTTCTCCCAGGGAAAATGCGCATGGAAACAAAGCCAAGTCGCAGTCGTCATGTCCTTTTTGCTGTGCTTGCGTTGTCTACAGACACACAGACATATATATTTTCGTGCAGATTTGTCATCAGTTATGCACACACTCCTGAATGCAGTTCGTTTGGTTGGACACTTGGACTTCCCTCGCACGCTTGAAGGTTGAAGCAGCTGCTCCCGCAGATGGCGGCGGTGTGGTCTAGGATCGGGAGGGGAGCGCAGCTGTCGCTGTCGCTGTCCCTGTCGAGGACCTTCTACGACGGCGCGTCGGCGGCTTCCACGCTGCGCAGTGCTGCCGCGCTGTCCCGCGCCCGGGGCCAGCACGCGTCGTCGCTCCACAGCCTCGCGGGAAGGTCCGCCGGCCACCTCCTCCAGCCGCCGAGCAGGGGCATCGTGACCACGCCCGCGAGGCTTCACCCGGCGTCGTCCGCGGCAGTGGTGGCAGAGCTCTCGGACGCGGAGGCGAGGGAGTCCGAGGCCGTGGCGGCGCCGCCTCGCCAGATGCCGAGCCTCGGCCCGACGCGGCCCGGGGAGAAGCCCCGCGTCGTGGTGCTGGGCACCGGGTGGGCGGCGTGCCGGCTGCTCAAGGACGTGGACACGCGCGCCTACGACGTCGTGTGCGTGTCCCCCCGGAACCACATGGTGTTCACGCCGCTGCTGGCGTCCACGTGCGTCGGCACGCTCGAGTTCCGCTCCGTCGTCGAGCCCGTCAGCCGCATCCAGTCGGCGCTCGCCACCCGCCCCGGCTCCTACTTCTTCCTCGCCTCCTGCACCGGCGTCGACACCAAGGCGCACGAGGTGTACTGCGAGGCCGCGTCCAGCGACGGACAGCTGCCCTGCCACCCGTACCGGTTCAAGGTCGCCTACGACAAGCTGGTGATCGCGAGCGGCGCCGAGCCGCTCACCTTCAACATCAAGGGTGTCCAGGAGCATGCCATCTTCCTCCGCGAGGTGAGCCACGCGCAGGAGATCCGCAGGAAGCTGCTCGCTAATCTCATGCTGGCCGAGAATCCAGGTAACAACAGAACATCGGTTCACTTACACACCTCTCTTGCGGTCAAATACGTCAACCATTAGTTACTACGCGCATTATATATTGATCTTTTTTTAGTTAGCACGCATTGCAAAGCTCGACTGTGATTGTAACCAAGCATTGTGCTCCCTAGGCTTGTCTGCGGAAGAGAAGGAGCGGCTCCTGCACTGCGTGGTGGTCGGCGGAGGACCCACCGGCGTCGAGTTCAGCGGCGAGCTCAGCGACTTCATCACACGCGACGTGCGCCAGAGGTACGCGCACGTCAAGGACTACGTCAAGATCACCCTCATCGAGGTACGTATACGTACTCGGAGCACCCTAGCTCATCGACTCGATTTACTGAACAGTGAAGAAGTCTCCGCTCATCGCTTCGTTTATGACCGTTCTTCCAGGCAAACGAAATCTTGTCATCGTTCGATATCGGACTGCGGCAGTACGCGACGAATCACCTGTCAAAGGTAACACAGGCTTCTTTCTGTGAGGACACTGAAGTACAACATTCTCGCAAATGGAGATCAATTTTAATGTGATCGCATGGCTTAATCTTTCGTGCTGCATCTTTGGCAGTATGGAGTTAATCTGGTGCGAGGCATTGTGAAGGAGGTGAAGGCCACGGAGATCACCCTGAGCGATGGCACCCGCGTGCCCTACGGCCTGCTGGTCTGGTCCACGGGCGTCGGCCCGTCGGAGTTCGTCAGGTCCCTGCACCTTCCCAAGTCCCCAGGCGGGAGGGTCGGCGTGGACGAGTGGCTCCGCGTGCCCACGGCGCCGGACGTGTTCGCGCTGGGCGACTGCGCGGGTTTCCTGGAGGGGACCGGCAAGCCGGTGCTCCCGGCGTTGGCCCAGGTCGCGGAGCGGGAGGGCCGGTACCTGGCGCGGCTGCTCGGGAGGATCGCGGCGCAGAACGGCGGCAAGGCGCACTGCGCCGGCAAGGCCGACCTCGGGGAGCCGTTCGTGTACAAGCACATCGGCAGCATGGCGTCCGTCGGCCGGTACAAGGCGCTCGTCGACCTCAGGGAGAACAAGGCACTGCCGCTGAGCCCTTCAATCTCCCCTCTGACTCACCAGTGCAACGCAAAATGTGGCATGAGATTAGTGCCGAGATTTGACAAGTCGGTTCTCGTACTTGCAGGATGCCAAGGGGGTGTCGATGGCTGGCTTCCTCAGCTGGCTGATGTGGCGGTCAGCGTACCTGACGCGGGTGGTGAGCTGGAGGAACAGGTTCTACGTGGCGGTGAACTGGGGAACGACGCTTGTGTTTGGCAGGGACAACACCAGGATTGGCTGACGACGTTTAGCAGCTTAAGCTGGTGTTCCTCTGGATAGTACCACGGGAACAAGAGACTGCCTGTCATTGTTGTTCTTTTGTTTGTAATTCAACACGTGCTGAGAGATTTCTATTGGCTTCCATACTCTCTCTCTCTCTATTGGTCAGATGAAGTCATGAAGTGCAGACTTGCAAATGTAAGTCACCAGTTTCTTTTTTAAAAAAAAGATTAAAGATATGATGCCGATGGAGCTTGTACAACAGACGAAAAATACATAGACATAGATGTTATCTCTCATATTTTCCTCCCCCGTCTCGCCTCTCTTTTCTTTCTCTGTCTATATTTAGCGCTCTTTTTTCCCTTCAGGGTAAATTAAAAATATACCATCTTAATTTTGAAAAGTTAAAAACTAGTTCATTTTTATGTCACTGCAAGACATCAAAATAAATGAACCATCTAATCTTGTAAAAGTGGAGCGATATATATACAGTCGGGTTAATTAGAATGGTAAGAACTATGTAAGCAAGCCTTAAATACAAGCGAGTCTTCTAGTTCGTTAGAACATGATTCAACCTTCGTTAGATCATGATTCAGATCATGATTCAACCGTATATATTTATAGTTTATTAGAGTTCTTTTATAAAGCTAGATAAACTAATGGTGGAAGGATTTTAGTGTTAAATATGATATATAGTTAGATCAAGATTTAACCAACGCTCGATTGCACCTTTACATGTAAGGTCTGCTTGCATAGTAGAAATGTACCGCTGCAATTTTTTTTAAAAGCTAAAAACTAGCTTATTTTCATACCACTCCATGACATCAAAATAAGCTAAGCATCTAATTTTGCAAAACCATTCCTTTTCAATTGAAGACGCACACGCTTCAAACACCGCATTCAAACAATACACGATCACGCATGATCATTTGCTGCCTTGCCAAATGCTTCCGCCAATATCACCACTGTATTATTGTTCCAACGAAGTACCAATAGCCGTTCAAAAGGAGTACAAATAGTTAACAGCACTGTACAACTTAACTAAACTTGATTCATAATCCATTCCACATTTCAACTAGCAAGAACAAAACGATTAAGTAAAGCTGTAAAAGCTGCACATTCCCCATTCTTGTTAGATCAGGACGGGGAGTGATATAATGTCACTTGTAACATCATGATAACCTACTGGCAGTTTGGTATCATAGTCAGCAACCAAGGAAGAAACATCTGCTTTTTGTTCGGTGCACAACCTATCCACCGGAAGTATGCGCTTGGGCCTAGGACTGTCATCACAAAAAAAATACCACACCACACTTAAAATGCGGCTCTCATTGCACCCCTCGTCGCATCACGCTTCATCTCTGCAGCCTTTCCACTTCCACGGAAGTACATGTACACTTGCTGCACGCGGTCCAAAAAGGGCTCAAGTATGTCACACTGAAGTTGGTTCAGGAAAATTAGAACGGTTGATAATAGAAAACTGACCTGGATGACCCAGATGCTAAGCAATGATTCCAGACAGAACAGTCCAAATCCAACAAAGTAGAATATCTGCAGAACAAGCGTGTGGATTACTAGGTTACCAAAAGAACCATAGAATTATGTTTCGCATCAAGGATACTAGATGATTATTTATCAAAATTTTCAAAGATATATATATATATATATATATAGGCAACGTATCCTGTGTAAAAGGTTCTCGTGTGTAAACATGCTAAAACGTCTTAACAACCTTTAGATCCAGAATCAAAGGCTAATCTTAATCCCACCTGATAATCTTGTGTTTTTTTCTAAAGAACCCCCTCCTGGTAATCTGGTGCGGTGGCGGTTAGGTGGGATTAAAATTAGCCTTTGATTCTGGATCCAAAGGTTGTTAAGGCGTTTTAGCATGTTTACACACGAGAACCTTTTACACAGGATATGTTGCCATATATATATATATATATATATATATATATATATATATATATATATATATATATATATATATATATATATATATATATATATCTGATTTAGCAAACAAAAAGGTGATCAGCTTACCCCAACCAAAGCATTCACGCTAATAAGATCAATTGCTGGCAAAATTCCTCTGCAAAAGTAAACGAGAGGGGTTATAGTTAATGCAAGGATGTCTCAGTTATCTATTGCCCCTCTAAACATAGGATCAAAAGATCTTGGGATGCTCCTGTCCAGATCAGTAAAACATTTCGGGCTTGTTTGGGACAAAGGGTAATGGAGGGGATTGAGGGGGCTATAATCCCTCACTATTCAAAATTAAGTAGTAGGGGATTCTAGCCCCCTCAATCCACTCCATTACCTTTGATCCCAAACAAGCCCTTCGTGTTTTTATCTTCATCCAGTGAGGGGGTTGTCAACCAGGAAATAGAGCAGTGGAGATTTGTTCTATAAAATCTAACTAAACTAATTTTGAAATCAACATTACTTTACAGACACATTGAAATGTGCAGAATATACATATCCTGTCACCCATACATCATAGTAAAAGCACATTTGATCAAGTGCAACTTTACAAAAGCCAAAAGCTTTTAAGAAAAGGCAGGCAAGAAACTTACGCCAATGATTTTCCTTCAAATACAACAGGAGGAGCCACAGCAGAAAATACGCAGAAAAGAATGTGGAACTGTAAGTGCAGAAGGTTCAAGCATTAACGTGTGATCTTAAATTAAATATAGAACATAATAATAACATAAATAGAATCATAATTCATAGATGCTTAACAAACTTATTATATTTACCACGTAAAGCAAGAAGAACAATCCAAACTTCAATGCGCTATCAGTCCTGCAAAACAAGTTGCCAGCAAGCATTACCTATATGTGCATACAAAAAAATGGTAGATGCACAAAATAATGTAATGAGATTTCAAATAAAATACCTCATTGCATTATATAGAGGACGATACCACAAAACATATGCACCAGGAACACCAGATATGAAGTAGATTATTGCCAACAACCAGATCTTAACGCCTGAAAACGGTTGATACAATTTAAAGTGTGAGCACGATATAATTGATAGAACAACAAATAACACCAAAATGATTCAGTATACCTTCCCCCTTGATCCAAGCTGTAGTAACTGCTATGACATTCCAGAAGAGGCAGCAAACCAACCCTATTCAATATCAAATAAAACTGTTGAAATGGTATGCTCCAATAGATCATATGCAAATTAATAAGTTAAATTGCTAATCCTTCGATCTGTGCCACTATAAAATAAGAAAATAAGTAGAATTCTCAATGCGATATAGCTCTGCAAAACTTCTAATGAAATGCAACTTTTGAGTACCTCAATTTCTTATTGAAAGCTCCTCCCTATGTTTAAGAAATTAATTTAACATGTTTGGAGAATGCAGACATACAAGAACATAACCACTGATAATTTCATCGGCGCACATATCAATTTAATTACTTGTATTCTGACTAAAAAATAAGAAATGTATCAAAGTATCAGTTTTCCATTCTAAAATATATCTGACCAAAACAATTACAGGAATGCCGGAGTCATTGATTCAAAGGTTGGAACAAATTGCTTGTATGTCTTACATATAGGTTCACAAGCCACCGGTGAGACGATAAAACCAATGGAAAATCTTCATTTGTAATAATAATTGGTCCGCACAACATGTGTTCAACAAAATGACATACAACATACATATGACCACAAACTCCAGTTCTCATGCAACAAACAACCAGCGAACTTCGTAATACTCAAGTACAAGTTCTTTTATAGTTCTCCAACGACGTGCATTGCTGCAGTTCTTTTGACTAGATGACATCATCTTTTGTGTAGCGTTTAGTGCAGTTTGTACAATAGCATATTCGTATCTCTAGGAAGCATATGTTGCAGCCCCTTGGGCTATAAATATGTATCTCAACTCTTAGATGGGTATGGCATTTGAGTAGTGTGTGAGAATTGAGAAATAAACGAAAATTGCCCAACTCGTAGTGTCATCCTCTCGATGAAGGTAAGAGTCTCGTTGCTTACATGGAAAACATGTCCATTGCAACATTAAATAAAAGAGAATATTGAAGATTATTCATCAGAGTGAAAGGTTTCATGACATTGAGAATCAGAGGCAGCATACCAAGAAACGACGCAAATGCAACATATTGCATTCTTTGAAGGTGACTCGGTATCTCATTGGTGATATCATGATGGATGAGTGGCAGAAAAGGAGGCCAATTTTTCTCCTCAATGACAATGCCAGCTGCCAAACAAAATAATAAAATGTAAGCTTAGCAACCTCTGAAACAAAATGAGCTTTATATTAAAAACATGGAACAAATAATCTTCATGACAAGGCCCAGTTGAGTGGGAAAGAGAATGAATGTATGAAAGCCTTCCAACTTTCTGCTGTTCACTATTCGTACTTGTTTTACATAATTTATGTAAGGTCATTTACCACAGTACCCTTTCCCTTCAAGACAAATTAGACCCTGGTTTTGCAAAATTCATCGTATAGAATTAGCTACCATGTAATTCTTTCAGATCATCAGATGTAATATACATACTTCTAGCATGCCAAGGTTAGGTGTATAGATGCTCAAAAAACAATATGTGTATCACATGCTTATTTCTTCTTTAATGGGAACGAAAGGTACAGTGCTTGTACTGAGTCAATGATAAACAAACAATAATGAGTATTTACCTCTCGCTGCAGCCTCCTCTCTCCGTTTTAGTTCCTATTCAAAATAACAGAGAAGGCAGAGAGTCAGAATCTGGCAACAGTTCTTCAGAGGCATCAATTTGCGGCAACAAAGTAGAGTCTAGTAGGGATTTAAGCAGTGCATTCTACTTCACATATAAGCCTAGTAAGCAGTTCCTCGTGCTTGGAATGAAAACTAAACCAATGATCTCAACAACAACAAAACCAATTATCTCGACCTTGAAGAAAAGTGAGCTATGATTGTGTTGTTTTTAATTAAAACTGACAGGGAGATGCAGATGCATGTGTCATGTGCAGAATACCTTCTCCCTCTTGTTCAATTCCGCTTCCCTTGCTTGCAGCTCCTTCTCCCTTCTCTTCAGGTCCTGGATAAAGCACATGTTATTGGTAGCGCTGAACAGCATTTTCTAGTAAGTGTGTACATTACAGCTGCATTTTGCACGTGAGAAGGCAATGCACATTTACTCGCACCTTTGACGAGTCCAGGGGTATGTCCACTGTAGCACTGAAGTCTGCTGGTTCAGGAGGAAGCGGCGAAAGGCGCGAATTGGATGCAGGAGGCATGTTTCTGGTGTTCTACATTTCGGCAGAAACCGCACAACAATAGCAGGTAAGCAATATGTAACCCCTAGCAGTTATAACATGCCACGGGGATCGCATAACTCATAAAGAACAGAACAACTCACAGGCATGTAAAACGCACCACCGCCGAAGTTGGACTGCCCGCCAGCCTTGCCGCGCGCTTGTTCCTATCAAGGAAACCCACCAATAAAAACTTCAACCAGAGACACGCGCAAGAGGTTCAGGCACCGTTGCATCATCAGTCCAGAAAAAAAATCCCACTAGCAGCGTCGGCCACGGCGATACTGCAAGGGAGGATATGCATTTGCTTTTTCTATCGCCGGGACGTGGTCAGATCTGCGCCCCCTCCAGATCCAAACAGGAGCCAAGTAGCGAATGCCCCGCTGATTCTCGGGAGAAAGCCGATGACAGATAAGGAAACTAGATCTGCGCCCGGGCAACGGCGGGATCGCCATGGCCATAGGGGTGGAAGGAGTGGGCGCGCGTACCGAGAAAGGGTTCACGTCCTCCTCCTCGAAGGGGTTGCCGTCGTAGCGCCCCGCCATGCTGCTCCGCCCCTTCTGCTTGAAGGAGTCCTGCCGAACAGAGGAGCGCACACGCGCAGCACCGCCCCCACACCACACCGACACCGACTAGATGGGGCGGGCGATGGCGACTCCTCTTTGCCGTCTTGCGAAGGAGAGGATGAGGCGGGTGAACGCGCACACGCGGAGCCACCTGTCCACCCAGTAACCGCTCGTGGGCCAAACTTTTGTTTAGTTTTTTTCATTCGTTCCCTCCGTATCTCGTGGGCCCATTAAATTGTTTATAGGGTGTGCGGCGAGTGGTCAACTCAGGCGGGCGCCTCGACGTGGACAGTTTTTTTTTCATCTTCCCCTAATCACTTAGGGGTGTTTAGTTCTGTGGACTAAAGTTTAGCCCAAGCGTTTGACTTTCAAATAGGAGTATGAAATATAGACCCAACCAACTGTACTAGATTCGTCTCACTTTTTAATCTTCGGCTCAGAAATTAGTTTTATAATCCGACTACATTTAATACCTCAAACGGAGGTTCAAACATTCGATGTGATAAGGGCTAAATTTTAGCAGGGGCAAACCAAACACCCCTTAATGTTCACTCTACTCTTTTTCGATTCAAATATGGAGTCCGTCTTTGCTCCATATTACAAAATGAGTCTGTTCCTATGACGAGATCAGATAGGAATAAGGTGTCGTTTGATTCTAACGAAAACGGTAAAGATAATAATTAATATTCGATTATCAACGCTAACAAGTTTGAATAGAACGATATTATTTTATAGTATGATATTTGATTATGATTAGATTTAAATAAATATAGTTTAACGTTATCAATATCATTCATGTTATAAATATGTGAATCAAACAATAACTAAGTCTGACCCTCTGGTGGTTCAGGTATATGATCCTAAGCGTTCATTTATTCGATGGATGGCTGGATGCAAAGATCATCGTGTCTCATAACCTCGTGCTGTTTGATTTACCGGTGGCCAGACTTGTCTCGTCCAGCACCTACAGACGTCCGAATTTTTTGTTTTTTAGCTCCTTTCGTGACAAAAATTTACGTTTGGACCCCCAAAAATTTTATTTGCACGTTTGGACCCGATGCTCGGCGCCATAGGCTGTGGCGCCTATGGCGCCGAGCTGTGACGTGGCAGCAACGGCTACTTAAGCCTAGGGCTGACCTGGCACTGACGTGGTGGCAGGCGCGACCTCGTAGCTCGGCGCCACAGATCTTGGCGCCGAGCTACGAATTCCTATAAAAACGCCTGCGCGGCTGGCCGAGAGCAGCGCATTTCATCTCATTTCCAAACTTCGTCAAAATTTGTTGGATTCAAAGATTTGAGTTGGTTCACTTCGTAGACCAAGGTATGATGCCCAATTGATTCGTTTTTTATATTGGGTTGTTAATTTCATAGTTGCTCATAGTTTCATAGTTGCTCATAGTTTCACTTCGTAGACCAACGGCGGGCGGCGGCGATTTCGACTCGGGAACGGCGGCGGCGGGTTTTGCGGTAAGTGAATCCAACAGAGAAGAAACGCGCAGAGAGAAAGGTAGTTTGCGGGTATTTCCTAGCTCGGCGCCAAGATCTGTGGCGCCGAGCTAGGTGCCACGCGTACTGCCACGTCACACAGCTCGGCGCCATAGGCCGTGGCGCCGAGCTGTGTTACCTCGGCGCCACAACCTATAGCGCCGAGCATCGGGTCCAAACGTGTAAATAAAATTTCTGGGGGTCCAAACGTAAATTTTTGTCTCGAAAGGGGCTAAAAACAAAAAATTCGATACAGACGTTTGATTTCGAGCGCCTGGAGCTGGGATCAGCTGCCTGGGAGGCAATTGCCTGGTAGGGCATGAACCATGCGGGCCCATATATGGCCGTGCATGTCACCAAGGTCATGTTTGGTTCACTGTCTAATTTGTCACATTTTGTCTAACTATTCTGACTAAGGTTAGTTATTCAATTCAGACGACTAATCTTAGACAAAGTGTGACATATTTTGCCACGAACCAAACAGACCCCAAATTCCACCAAACCAATGACTAATCAATTATTTTTTATTGTTTCTCTCTTATCATCAAATTTCTCCTCTGCTTCCTATTTAGGCTAGTTTAGTGACCAAAGAATTGAAGGAGACTTATTAGTGGATTCCCTCCAATTATCTGGTCACCAAATCGGCCCTTTGGGTGTCTAGTTTCACCCAACTAAGGAGATGTTTGGTATGGTTCTAGGTTCCAACTCCGGTGTGGAGTTATAGTTTAAAATATCAATTTAAATATTTTTAATCTAAATAATAAATAAAATGACTTATCTAAATGTTTAAAGGCTTGCAACTCCAACTCCATGATTTTCTAGAGCACCTAATGACATATTCCACTAACTCTACCAAATTTTCTAGAGTTGGAGTTGGCCGAAAAAGGCCTAAAAGAGGTATTTCAAAAAAAATTTTGTATTATGACCCTCAAAACTCTATGAAGTTAACAACTCTAGAGTTATACTGACTCTAATCAGGTCCTCTTTAAAGTTTTGCTCTAGAACGATGCCTTGTTAAACCTAATTAAGCATATATTTAACACTCATAATTGATATTAAACATTTGATATGACATGAAATAAATTTTAGTCATAGGAGCCAAACACCCCTTAGAGTCATGCTTCTTGTGTACAAACTTTGCTTCATGTGTACAGACTATTAGTTCAACTAAAACACGATGTTTTATGAAATAAAATATTCATCCGAGACTTGATCAATTAATTAAATATTACATAATTCTAAAATAAATAAAAGTTGCATAATACAACAAACATAAATGTAAATCACATGTTTCGTAACATACATTTGAATTTTTAGACTTTAAATGATTAAAAATAGATAGTTGATGTAACATACACTTAGGATAGAGACTAATGTTTAGTTCATCTATTTTATTCTATTTTAATTCTAAATTGTTAAATACGGAAACTTCCGTATTTAATAATTTAGGGATTAAAATAGAATAAAATAGATGGCTAAGGGGTGTTTGAATGTGCTAGAGCTAATAATTAGTTGGCTAAAAATTGCTAGTAAAATTAGAGCATCTCCAAGAGACTCTTTATTTTTTACTCTCTATTTAACTCTGTATTTGTATCTCTATAAATATTAAACTCTATATGTAACATCTCATTCCAACGGACTCTCCAACATACAAGTTAGCTTGGCTAGCAAGAGTTGC
Organism: Zea mays; assembly: GCF_902167145.1. NCBI lineage: Eukaryota > Viridiplantae > Streptophyta > Magnoliopsida > Poales > Poaceae > Zea > Zea mays. The sequence continues at coordinate 166,963,776 of NC_050102.1, forward strand.
TAGCCAAATTTGGCTAGTGAGGGAGTTAATTTAGAGAGTCAGATAGATTAGAAATAGCTAAAATTTAACTTGACAGGCTATTTAGTTAGTCTCTTGGAGATGCTCTTAGCTAGCTAACAAATAGATAGCTAACTATTAACTAATTTATTAAAAATAACTAATAGTTGAACTATTAGATAAACTGTTTGGATGTCTTCAATTAATTTTAGTCACTAACTATTAGCTCTAGTACATTCAAACATCCCTAAAAATTGGCACATAGAAACCAAACACCTCCTTAAACTAGTCAAAATGTGTCATGTCCGATCTAGGTTGGTACCGATTGGACGATTGGACAATCTAACGTCCGATCTAACCGACTGACGCCAGCTCCAACACGGAGTTTATTGTTCGAACTGACTGATCAGTAGACTCGGTTAAGACCAGATCGGTCGGTATCGACCAATCTACATGCCACATCAACGGTCCATGTCTCCGAGTGATAGACCTAGCCTTAACCAAAAAATGATGTGGCGGAGCCTGCAAATGCTATGTTTTGTATCATGAGTATTTCATGATGTTGACAGTAGTACAATCAAACATTCTGGCCATATTATAGTGACCCGAGTCTCGCAACCTGTTCACTTGGGTTGGTGTTGGTCATTGTGGATTTATCGGTCTTGCCGATTCGTTCTACAGCGATCAATTCTAGTACACAAGATGAAGTATCAATATTCAATACACAATATGCTGCATTCACCTTGACCGTCTCGGATTCTCAATAGATGATTGAAAATACGAAACCAAATAAACAATTTGCAATGCGCCTGCTGTGGCAGCAAATGAATGGTTGGATTCGCTTGACTTATCGGATTCTCCACAGGTGACTGAAAATATGGAAACCCGATAAATGCACCTGCTTTAATGGAAAATACAGAAAATAATGATATATGCATTGCTTTCAACTACGGAATATCAAACAATGCATGAACCCAATACGGACAAGACACTAGTACCAGCAGATAAATGCACCGTCATGTCAACATTACAGCAACTTGGAGGACAAAGGGAATTTGCCAACGCAATTCTGCAAGTCAGACAAGGCTATACATCAGGACCTCACTTTATTAGACGCACAAAAACGAGGCTTGCCGCAAATAATCTACTATTGCCATAAAATAACAACAGGCCTCAAGTACAATGTCCTGAACAATGCGTACATGTCACCAACACTACTCTACTGTATAATGGAAGCATCATCCCTTGTGTCATCCAAGTCGCTAGGGAAAACACGGTGCTCCATGTTTGCACAAAAATGCTGATGACGAATATATTCCAACAAGATATATGCAACGGAGGAAATACTGCCATACTTCAGGACATGAGTGGAGTAAGCTGTTTGCTAAAGAGATCACCAAGGGCTCCACGAACATCCATCTGAAGTGTAACCACAAATTAAAGCTCTGGCGTTATCACATGTTTCGTTGATGGTACCTAGAATTCTAGAAACTAAACCTGAGAAAGTATGTACCTGATCACAACAGATAAGTTTGGTAATTAATGGATAGAACTCTTTCAGGTGCCTTTTGAAGATCTGAGCATCCATGATGCACATTCCTTTCAAAACCTGAAATGCAAACATAATTTCATCTCAGAGCATAAACAGATTATCCTAAAATATGGTCAAGAATTTCAAAAGAGCTAACATAAAGCTTACGGGATCCAGATATATACCTTGACAATAACAGGTGCCCGTAAGTCTAATACACGATGTATGTCTGCACTGGCAGCCTCCCCAGTGCTAGGCTGTAAATCAGACGCCTCTTTCAAAACCTGTCCGCAAAAAGAAACCAGCTTCCCTTCTGCTAGGTACTTGATCTTTTCCTGGTCATCAGATTCCACATTTAAACCATTTGTTTCCTCAATGGAGTCCTTTTCATCCTGCTCCACTGTTGATTTATGGAGGATATCTAAATAAATCGTTGTTCCAGCTAGTTCTTGCCGGAGAAGATTCAGTGGAGGTCTACACAAATTTAAGATGTTAGAAACTGATTCCTAGATAACCAAAAGCAAAAATGCTTTGGTCTTCAGGTCTTACCTTTCTGGAGGTATATGGTGCATCCTCGTCCGAAGATTTGAAGGTGAGTTATATGAAGAAGCAAATTCTAGGAGTGAGAGCAAGATATCCATTATTGCTATCTGCTGTGTAGCTTTTAGCCTGCTCCAATACTTCTTCTGAAATGTTCCATCCATAGTTAGTCACAGTACATCAACCCAAGTAGGGCTGGCTAATATATTAGGGCGATGAATTCCTTAGGCTATCTCCAACAGCTCTCCTATCCCACCTCCTATTTCAAACTCCACTCTGTCTACAGTGCAAAACAGTGTTTTACACGATCTACTGGACACAGCCTTACTTGCTACTAGAATTTTGAGGGTCCTCAACTGTATAGCAGACAAGGTGCGTCCAGATCCACATTGTCAGAAAGACCATGGATGGACTCAAATCTAAGAGCATGCATATAAAGTGGAAACTGCTTACCTGTATGCTCTCAATTGCCCCAAGCAGCAGTAACTGTGTAATACATTTGCTCCTGACAGTTTCCATCATAGGGCTTTCTTCCTCTTCAGCCTTGTCAGCCTCATCATCAGGGGCCTAGATAAACAAGCACAAAGCCAGAGGAGAAAATATCAGTACTTTCATACTAGGCACACTAAGAAATGTTCATGGCTACCTTTTGGATGCCAGATGAGTTACCAAATATGAGGGTTAGAACAGCTAAACAAAGCTCATATGAGCTAAAGCAGCTTCAGCTTTCAACAACATTTTTTTTGGAAGATTAGAATAGCAGAGAGTTTAGTAAAACTAACTTCAAAATTTATTCAAAATAATACATTGAAGACTAATGAAGACCCATACAATTGGCTGTCACAATAATAGAGTAGCATAATATAAGTTCATTAACCATACATGGTATCATTATAATTATGAGTATCATTATAATTATGAGTATCATTATAATTATGAGTTCATGTGATACATCTCTTGCTCACATAGGATTCAAGTGTCAGCGAGTAAACATATAAACTAATACAAAATACTAGCATTCTTTGTGAGATGGATCAAAACAAAATTTGAGAAAAGACCAAATGAAGCAATTTTTTTCTAGGAATGTGTGGTCAAATACCTATTGATACGTAGAATCGTAGATACACCAAGCTACAAGCAACTACTCCCTCCGTTCCAAATCATAAGTCTTTTGGCTTTTCTAAGTGCAGAGCTTTTGCTATGTGTCTAGATATATGCAATGTCTAGATACCTAGCAAAAAAGCTATGTACCTAAGCGACTTATAATTTAGAACAGAGGGAGCACTAGACTACTGATGCCCAAACCATAGTACCTATGACCTATCAACATGTGCTGGATGGAGGAAAGAGCATACATATACCTTCACAGGTGAGGGTGGAGCAATATCATCTGTTCGACCTTTTGATTTGGACGTAAGACTTCTGACCAAAATATTATCCATCATATTGCCCATAATTCTTTGTCCAAAGCTTTGGCCACGTGGGAAAACGGCAGGTTGTGTTCTCCCTGATGGTGACGGTAAATCTAGATAAATGCATAAATTTTGTAAACCTTTCATGTTCCAATCTGTATGGAATTTACTAAATTAGTGCATAAAAACAGCGATATGAACACCTCAGATCATGATACCTTCTGAATTCTCCAGGATAGTTTGCAGACCTGCCTCTGGATGATTATGCTCACCATTATTACTGTCACTGATGGAGGGTTCCCCCTGGCTGTCAAGGTAACTATTGCCTTGTGCATTGCTTTCTTCTCTTGAAAGTAACTGCTGGTGTTTTGATTTCTGAAATCTTAATGAATTGAGCAATTCAAGAGGCTGTGTTGTGTATGATGCATCCCTGACAAGTGATATCAACAGTGACAAATAAATAAATAATGGAAAGGTAAAAAAAATTGGTACGAACAAAATTTCAGAAAATACCTAATACTCTTTAATAATGTATCCCAATCACCATCACTGAACTGGTGACCACCAACTTCAATCAGATGAACTAAAGCGCCAAGAGCAATTGAAACGACAGTTTGGTCTGTTTTTTTCGCACATTCAAGCAGCAAACTGAGAAGAGGTGGAAGCATAAAGGATACCTCCTGTGTAAATGCCACAATCAGACGATGACCAACCAAACAAGTTTCAGTCTGATGTCTATGGAATGTAGGGGATGACCAGTTTCATCACACTGATATTCTGAATTATGCAAAGGATGTCATTGAAGCAACTAAAAGGAAGCACAATATAAGTTACCTTATAGAATGTATTGAAAAGGTTGCAGATTAACTGCAGTGAATGAATGCTAGTATCACGAAGCCAATCATCCCCAGAAGAAGAAAGTCCATCCCTCCCAGCATGCCTTACATGATCAAAAATTGGAAATAGTACACGATGAAAAATACTCTCCCAGAAGGGAGAAGAGAACTTATGTCCTCTTTCATTCAACAAATCAAACAACACTTCCAGTGCACAATGTCTGACTTCTGGTCTAGAGTCCAAAGTCAAATCAGACAAACCAGCTAGCATAGGAAACCAGTAATGCTCAGACACATCAAAATTGGCCTCTGGAACAACATCAATAGGTTTAACAGCACCGCCTGGAATGAATCCCTGTACAATAAAGATAAATGAGAGTGAATACAAAAGGTCGTCCCCAGTTCTCATAAATATGTAGGTGATGGTTACAGATAATCTGTACCTCTGCCAAACGATCTTCACATATACGCAGGAGAGCAATAGCCTTCAAACTAATCCGAGGAGTGCACTTGTTATTTGCAAAACCAATAAGACAGTTGACACAATCCATGAAGCAATCACCAACGACTTGATCAAAATGTTCCAAGATAACTGTAAGACACCGTTTCATTCACAAAGTCAGCCAATAAAATTTCAAGATAGGTTGTAGGATATAAGGTGGGTAAGGTACTTTACGAGCTAGCTATATAAATTCCTTATTTACCTTGTTCTACATTTTCAAAAGCACTCTCAACAATTGATTCATCCTCGTCATCAGCCGCTGCAGTAAATATCATGAATACACAACGCCACCCTGACTTTATGCTGCCAACTTTTGACTTGATCAACTACATGTACATCCAGCAAAGTTTTTATATGTAGCATCATTTGATAAGAAACACCAGATCATTACATTTCATAGATTTATAGATGTGTCAAAATTCATGCATATGGACATACCTGAACAATGCAATCAACAATTAAACCTCGGATTTTTGAGTTGTGACTATTCCTCATTAAAATGACAAAGGGTTTCAGTATGTCGCTCTGAAATGTGAAGTTGTTTAATTCAGCACGCTCCAAGTACTTCATACCAAGTTGTCTTAGCGAATCAATGGCATACATTGCAACTTTCTCCTCGTGGTGGCTTCCAGCAGCAATAAAATGCTGGGCCAACACAGACCAGATTCTAGCCCACACCTACATTTCCATGTATAAATGTTAACACCAGCTTATTTATTACTTCACACAATTACTGTCTACGAAAAATGGTATAAAATGAATGGCGCAGAGAACAAGAAACAGCATACCAGCCGTATGCGAGCCATGTTATAATAGCTTATCTCTACAAGCTTCTGCAAGCTAAAGACACGAGCAGGTGTTTGTTTTAGCTCTTCAGCAGAAACGCCACAAAGGGCGGTGAAGAATTCAACAATTGAATCACTTGGCAGTTTTACACTGTTTACAAAGATTTGTTCAGCAGGCTTCCCAGCCAACTCTTTCAGCGATTGGACTACAGAATCCCTTGATATTTGATTTGATCCCAGCATTACAGTTGCAGAAATTGAAGGATTTGAAGTGATATATTCGAGTCTCGATACACATTCTAAAACAGCATTCCAAGTATCTTGTAAAGCATCCATATCAGTGTCAGCTAAACCAAGAAGAGTCTTCAGTGCCTCGACATTTTTACTACGCATCTCCTTGGGAGCATGCAAAAATGTAAACCTGCAAAACGATTATGAACGAAAAGGGTAGCATTATATTCATATTGATATATGAAAAGTATATGCAGTTGCATCATATGAAGAAGTTCAAAGGATAAACCTACCTCACTAAGGACGTCAAGAAAGCATAGCGCATGGTGTCCATCCCAAGAACACGAGTAAGATGGATACCAGCACGAAACCCTTCCATGCATGATACAACCCTAGGCTTACTGTCACCTTCCTCCATGGTCACAGAAAATGTTGCAAGCAAAGGCCATCCTACAGCTTCAAGCATTGGCCTAACAAGCTCCACCTGCTGTGCAACGTGAAAAACACCTTTCTTCTGTCCCTGGTTCCTGAAAAGTGCCTGTGTCTGTTTGATGATCTTTTCACTCTCAGCCTTTGTATCGCTAGCTGACTTCAGTCTTGGAAGGGCTAAATTGAGGATATTGACAAGACGGCCTGTTTCTTCTGTTTCAGGTCTCTTTGTGGTTTTTGAAGTATCATGAGAATCATCTTTTATCTTTATCTCTTCCTTGACAATGGAATCATAAATTTCTTCCAAGAGCTCCTTTGGGGCACATTCTTCTGCATCACTCGCAGTGTTCATACGAACAAAATCTGATTTTGACATCTTAGGCCACACCATTGGATTGTGTGCATCAGTATTCAACATTATAACAGCATAAGCAAGAACATAAGCAGTATCTGCATTTTTGAAAAGCTCAGGATTATCAGCACAGTACCTGCAAATAAACATATCAGTATCTGAGGGTGACGGGGGCAAAATCTTAAAGAAATTTGTGTTTTCTATAAGTACATATAAACCTACCGCTCAGCAAACTTTTCCATTATGCGATCTATCTTCTGTGCCTCACCGGGAAGGCGAAATCCTTTCAGGAACTCACGAATTGCAGCATCAAACTTCAATCCTGAAAACTTCATGGAGTCAACATAGGCATGCATCACAGCAAGAGGGAACTCCTCATGCTGTCCCAAGTACTCACCAATCATAACCTGCATATAGCTAACAAAAGTTAGATGTGTGTACACCCTTTTGACAAATAACATTAAATAACAGTTATATTGTTACAGCAAGACACTCAATGAAATTTTGAAATCACCTTATCCAGGCCCGGGTTGCTCTTGAGAAACTGAGCTACAGATGATGCCTTATTTTCTATCAATTTATTTGACAACAAATATTCAATCCCTTTAGTTGGTTTACGATTAAACTGCAAAAGATTAAGGCGAAGGTGTCAGCTACGAACTAAAACAATCAAGAAACAATGTGATATTTCAGTTCTGAATTGATTAAGAAAACTGCAGGCATCCCACCTCTGAGATTGCAGCCTCCAGTGTCGACTTATGAGCTTTGGCTCTCTCAAACTGATTCCGAACATCCTCTTGGCTCTTCATCTCATCAGTTGTCACGCTCCTTGAAGCATCCCCTTCATGAGATTCAACAATGCTCCCTTGCTTTAAGGAATATCTTCGAAGTTGCTCCCAAACAGCCAATGACTTCAGAATACTCACCAAACACTGCAATCCAAAATCTTCATGTAAAACTAACAATAAACAAGATATTATAAAGGAGGCCATTGTAACCTAAATCATAGTAACCTGGAGAGACGAGCCTTTTACAGAAACTGTCTGGGATGACACAATGGAGTTAGTATCAGCAATTTGAGACCCTTGTGCTATTCTTGAGAGTGCACTAACCTGGTAGGAGATAGATTATCAGTCAGATGTGTTGCAAGCCAAAGAAAAAAACACATTTTATGAGAAATTCAGAAGCTATGTTTTCTGGACATTTAAAAAATATGATTACCGTGCGTTCAAAAAGATTTGGTCCCTCAAGATCACAGTCATAGTTCACAAACACATCTGCAAGCATTTGGGGATCTTTGCAAACTTTCTCCAACATCCTGATTCGAAATCAGTCCAATAACATCAAACAAAAATGTACCAGATGTCTCGAATGACCAAACTGTGTCTGTTCGCACATTATGCATACAGCTGGGATTCCATAAGGGAAAAGAATAGTCACCTAAGAACACTAGCCTTCTGGCTGAGGGAGCTATCAGAGCTATCCAAAGACCTTAAAACTATCAGAGGAAAGAAGACACCAATTTCCCCCTGCACCAATATTTGAAAAAAAACAAAGAATGTAATGTTACTAAAAGCAACACAACACAACAAACAATATTTCCATCCATGACTCCTCTTAATAATAATTTTACCTTCAGACTCTCTCTAAAACGGAGCAACAGAACTGAAAATATACCGCAAGCATACTGTAATAAAAGAAGAGAAGTCAACTTAACATGATAGTCCACTTTTATTACAGAAATGATGAGTACCGTTACACCAGGTATGATAAAAACCAAAACTGAATGAATTTCAAATTTTCACCTGAAAAACAACTGGAGATGAAGTGACAGATGCTCGCAGAAGAGCATATGAAAGATATGCTTTAACCGAATCAATGAAGTGGAAATTTTTTGTGAATGCGTTGCTGACTCCCTCTAGCAATCCCTGAAGAGAATGGCTACGAATAAAATCAAAACAAAGAAAAAAATAAAAATAAGCAACCTCAAAGAAGTAAGCTAACCTGGAGCAGTTCAAGTGATAGCAGCCTTGTCTTGGTAGCAACTTCATCACTTTCTTCTTTCATGCTCATCTAAAAGGATAACACAACATAGTTAGGATATAATTGTTACTTTCTTATAGCTCCGACTAAAGTAACATTACTAAAGCAACCAACCTTGCAAAGAGTTCGAAAGAGCAATAGTGCATCCCGCTGTATTATGTTCACAGTGTCCAGGTCAATTCCACTGGAAAAACAGAAGAGGGGAGGGGCAAAGGTAATTAGCTACTGCCACATCTGAGTCCCGGATGCATCACCTTAGAGATGCAAAAAAACCTTAGTACAAGCTTAACAAACCGTGACACTTTCTTCCCATCTTCAAGTTCAACAGCCTTGTCTAGAACAGCTTCCAGCCCCTGTAAAAGATCTCTTGTAATTAGATGGAACCAATGCAATACCTAAGACACGTTTGAAAGTTCCAAGAGCAACGAGATCCAGTTTCAGTACCTTAATATCTGCTCCACCAGCAAGATTCTGAAGCTCTTCAACAGATGTTGGAGGTGCTTCAGAAGGCCGATTCATAGACAATGCATCTCCCGGAGTAACTTTTTCCTCATCTTGGCCATCGGTAGATATTTCTCCATTTTCAGATTCATTTGTGATAGATGAAGGTGTATCTTTAACCACAGAGCTTGCAGGCAATACAGAAACCTGGAACCAAGAAAGTAAAATAATACCTAGAGAAACAACCTCAATGAATCATTTTCCTAGGCACAAGATAAGATATGTGGAATTCTTTACCTGCTCAGATTCCATTCTCCTGAATACAATGCTGATCATCTGGGTTAACATAGCCTTTGAGGTAGCCTGGTTCACAGGGCTCTTGCTAACAAAATACAAATGAATAAATTATCATACATGGTCCAAAGGGCAACAAGGCAACATACTGCAAACAAGAAGGTAGTGATATAACAGGTACCTATTAAGAGCAATGTTATAGCATACTCTAATGACCCCAAGCAATGGCTCTCCATGAACTGCATTCCAAAAAACAGAATCAAACACAAAAGATGAATTGTGTTTTGCAGCTTACATTGTACTTTAACATAGAAATATATCTACATGCAGAACTACTTTGGCCCCACTGGCTTTGTTACAGTAAAATATAAGAATTTATAAACAACTTGCAACTTATTTCCTTATATGATTTTCATACACTTACAGATACAGAAAAAAAAAATGAGAACGAACATTGTCCAAATTAATACAGGCATGTTGCAGTGTTGTGCATAAGCTTAACCGGTTAATGCATGATGTTATTATTTATAAGCTCATATCTCATAAATGCATTTTTAAAAAAACAGCATTAGCTAAACTTACCTAATAAAAATACGAGTAGAGAATATGCTTGTAAAAATTACCTCTAAACCTATTTGAAGCAACAGCATTGAGAAGCACTTTCAAGACTTGGAGAACAGTACTACAGTACATAGAACCATACTCATGTTAGTACTTGTGCAAAAGTGTGACACGGCATTATCTCGGTTAATGTGATGCATACCTGTCAGAGGATGTGTTATCAACGCAACCACATACCATGTTCAAGATGTCTGTAAATATTGGGGAGTTTTTACCACCTTCTAAACCAGGATCGCCTTCTAAATGGTCATAAGCAATAAGTTTCTGGTAACAGAAATTGAACAACTCAATCAGAATGGATTGTTGATGATGTGTCATCTAATATTGCGGTTTTATAAAACAAAAAAGGCGGTATAGATATATTAGCGGACTGACTTCCTTGAGTCGTTTCAACATAGCCGGTCCCAAGCCCGGTAAAGGAGGAGGGTTGTGTTAGGTCCGGCAAACCAACGTAAAAAACCAGCCAAATCTTATGGAGATGAAACCACAAAGAAAACCGTTGGGGCGTAACCCTCTTAGCGACGCGCCATATCGGAACCCGGGTATGGTGTTAAATGAGCAAGGGCCGGGTCGTCACCCCTCAAGTGACGCGCTGTCTCTTGATCTGGAGTCGGTGATAAGTGAGCAAGGATCGGGTCGTCGCATCCTTAGTGGCGCGCTACATCGGCGCCCGGGTGTAGTGAAAAATGAGCAAGGGTCTTTGCATCTTCCTCGGCGGGTGCGAAGGGTAAGGAAGCTAGTCGAGCCAACTAGGGTCCGTGTAGGCAGTTGGAACGTAGGTTCCTTAACAGGTAAGTTACGAGAAATAGTTGACGTTGTGGTGAGGAGACGGGTAAATATTTTATGCGTTCAAGAGACCAAGTGGAAGGGACAGAAGGCGAAGGAAGTGGAAGGTACAGGTTTCAAGTTGTGGTACACGGGGACTGCAACAAACAAGAATGGAGTAGGCGTCTTGATCGACAAGAGCCTCAAAGATGGGGTAGTAGATGTTAAGAGGGTAGGAGATAGAATCATCCTAGTCAAGCTGGTCATTGGAGACTTGGTTCTCAATGTTATCAGCGCGTATGCTCCTCAAGTAGGCCTTAATGAGAACTCAAAGAGAGAGTTCTGGGAAGGCCTGGAGGACATGGTTAGTAGTGTGCCAGTTGGCGAGAAGCTCTTCATAGGAGGAGATCTCAATGGCCATGTGGGTACATCTAGCACCAGTTTCGAGGGTGTACATGGAGGCTTCGGCTTTGGGACTAGGAATCAAGAAGGAGAGGAAATCCTGAACTTTGCCCTAGCCTATGACATGTTTATAGCAAACACTTTCTTTAAGAAGAGGCAATCCCACCTGGTGACCTTCAGTAGTGGCCAACACACTAGCCAGATTGATTTCGTCCTCTTGAGAAAAGAGGACAGGCATGCCTGCTTAGATTGCAAGGTTATACCTGGAGAGTGTGTGGTAACCCAACATAAGCTTGTCGTTGCTGACTTCCGTTTTAAGATTCGTTTACAACGAAATAAGCATAACAAGGTCACTAGAACAAAGTGGTGGAAGCTTAAAGGGGATGTGGCCCAAACTTTCAAGAAGAGAGTTATCGAGGAGGGCCCTTGGGCAGGAGAGGAAGACGCAAATATCATGTGGAGGAAGATGGCGACATGCATCCGAAAGATAGCTTCAGAAGAGTTTGGGTTGAGTCAAGGGAACAGAAGGGAAGTTAAAGACACTTGGTGGTGGAACGAAGATGTCCAAAAGGCTATCAAGGAGAAGAAAGATTGCTACAAACGCTTACATCATGACAAGTGTGCAGAAAACATAGAGAAGTACAGGATAGCGAAGAAGTCTGCAAAGCGAGCGGTTAGTAGAGCCCGGGGTCAAGCCTATGACGACCTTTATCAACGGCTGGACACAAAGCAGGGAGAAAAGGATATCTATAGGATGGCCAAGATTCGTGAAAGGAAGACAAGGGATGTCAACCAAGTCAAATGCATCAAGGACGAAGCAAACCAACTATTAGTGAAGAGTGAAGAGATCAAGAACAGATGGAAGGAGTACTTCAACAAATTGTTCAATGGAGGGAATGAGAGTGCTACAATAGAATTGGACGAACCATTCGATGACAACAACAGGGGTTTTGTACGAAGGATACAAGAATATGAAGTTAAGGAGGCGCTAAAAAGGATGAAGGTAGGAAAGGCGATGGGCCCTGATGGTATCCCTATCGAGGTATGGAGATGTCTTGGAGACATAGCGATAGTATGGCTGACTAAGCTTTTCAACACCATCTTTCGGGCAAACAGAATGCCCGACGAGTGGCGGCGGAGTACATTAGTACCAATCTTCAAGAACAAAGGAGATGTTCAAAGTTGTACTAATTACCGTGGAATTAAGCTCATGAGCCATACAATGAAGCTATGGGAGAGAGTCATTGAACACCGCCTGCGAAAGATGACGAGCGTGACCCAAAATCAGTTTGGTTTCATGCCCGGGAGATCAACTATGGAGGCCATTTTCTTACTAAGACAACTTATGGAGAGATTCAGAGAACAAAAGAAAGACCTGCATATGGTCTTCATAGACTTGGAGAAGGCTTATGACAAAGTACCTAGGAGTGTAATGTGGTGGGCCTTGGAAAAACACAAAGTAGCAACAAAGTACATTAATCTTATTAAAGATATGTACACTAATGTTGTGACAAGTGTCCGAACAAGTGATGGAGACACCGATGACTTTCCAATTAACATAGGACTACATCAAGGGTCGGCTTTGAGCCCTTATCTTTTCGCTTTGGTGATAGATGAGGTCACAAGGGACATACAAGGAGTTTTACCGTGGTGTATGCTTTTTGCCGATGATGTGGTACTTATTGAGGAGAGTAGGAGTGGTGTTTCTCAAAAGTTGGAATTGTGGAGGCAGACGCTGGAAGCAAAAGGTTTTAGGCTTAGTAGGTCTAAAACAGAGTATATGAAGTGTGATTTCAGTGCCATGGGGTATGAGGATGGCGATGTTAGTCTTGATGGGCAAGTGGTACCCAAGAAAGACACTTTTCGTTACTTAGGATCAATGCTTCAAAAGGAGGGAGACATCGATGAGGATGTCAGTCATAGAATTAAAGCCGGATGGTTGAAGTGGCGACAAGCTGCGGGTGTCTTATGCGACCACCGGGTGCCACACAAACTAAAAGGCAAATTCTACAGGACAGCAATCCGGCCGGCTATGTTGTATGGAGCAGAATGTTGGCCCACTAAAAGACGACATGTCCAACAACTAAGTGTGGCAGAGATGCGTATGTTGCGCTGGATATGTGGCCACACAAGGAGAGATCGAGTCCGGAATGATGATATACGAGAGAGAGTAGGAGTGGCGCCAATTGAGGAGAAGCTTATGCAACATCGCTTGAGATGGTTTGGACATATCCAACGAAGACCTGAAGAGGCACCAGTGCATATCGGAATAATTAGGCGTCCCGAAAATGTGAAGAGAGGTAGAGGTCGACCAACTTTGACGTGGACAGAGGCTGTGAAGAGAGACCTGAAGGAGTGGAATATTGACAAAGAGCTCGCCGCAGATAGGAAGGGGTGGAAGTGTGCAATTCACGTGCCAGAACCCTGATTGATAGTTTCGCTTTTCCTCCTTAATCGTTTGACCTTTTCTTGTGTCCATTTTAGATCTTGCTGGTCCTTGTGGGTTTTATCTCTTTTATGTGTTTCCCCGTTTCGTTGTTTTCGGTTCTCCTTTGCCTTTGTTTCCCTTTTCTGTTCTTTGGGGGTTGAGCTCTGAGGTTTTCATACGGGGTTTTATCTCTAGCCTACCCCAACGTGCTTGGGACAAAAAGGCTTTGTTGTTGTTGTTGTATCCGTGGTTCAAAATGAAATGTGGTGGAAAAGAAGCAGAAAATAGCACATTGATCTGAACTGCTTTGCAACTATCGCAAAACCCACACTTTTAAGGGAGTGCTTGTTTGGGATTATAATCTGTCCAGATTATACAATCCAACAACTTCTGAACTATGTAGTTCAAAAGTTGTTGGATTGTATAATCTAGGCAGATTATAATCCCAAACAAACACCCCCTAACTCTACCTTAAGTAATTTAGCACTCCCCAAACTTTTGAGCACATGGTATAAGGGAACAAATATGGAAATTTGATTTATGGATGAATTGTGAGCAAGATAAGAAGGCACCCAATGACCAAATCTCACGTCTGTGTAAGTGTGTGTGCAATTACTGCACAAGGGTCCAAATTCAGTGTTACATGAGATGTATATGATGGCAACACAGAACTTAAATGGACGTATCTATACATCATATTTCTGAATATTAGATAATGCATAGCATAGCATCCTATCATATTGAACCATGTCAATGCAAAATGCATATTGATGTATCAACTTAATGTCTACACAGCTGCTTGTTCATACTGCACACTCATTTTACCATCCTGATTCCTGAGTTCTATCATCTTCATATGACAACAGTCTGTTGCATCATAATATTCCCAAAATCGTAAATAAGTCAAATAGCATAAACCTGGAACTATCTACCATCTCTAGCCCAAACAACCAAATTCGGGGACTTGACTCTGCACGTACAAAATGAGGACTGGTCGATGCGAGTACGTACCCTAGACAATGACATGTGTTTCTAGCCTGCTAACGTCCAAAGCATCCATGGTAACGTCTGACGCTTCATGAGCCTCAGGCATGCAGGCAAGGAAAGGAATAGCAGAAACGGGATAATGATTATGATGATTAGTAATTACGTGGAGGCAGTCGAGCGCGGGCTCGACGAGCTTGACGTGCTTGGTCTCGACGGCGAGGCGGAGCGGCTGCAGCACCAGCTCGGCCTGCGGTCCGTCGAGCACGCGCCCAGCCGACGCGAGCGCCTCCGTGATGACCGCGCCCTCCGCCGTAGCCCCCTTGATGCTATCTGCAACGACACGAACCACCGCAGCTCCATCATCAACCACCACGAAATCCCAATGCGCGGGAGGAGAGGGAGGAAAGAGGCCGCACGCACGCACCGAGGTATGACTGGATGGATTGCTGCAGCGCGGCGAACTTGCCGCGGTTGGCGGCGCACTCCTTGAGCATGGCCTCGAACGCCCGCGTGACGAACCCACCTGCAGCGCCGGCCATGACCACGGATCTCAGCTCCGGACGCGGGGACGGGGAGAGGGACGGAGTGGTTAGATCCGAGGAGGGGGAATGGACATAGGAGAGGAACGGAGAGGGCGCGAGATCTGGATTGGGTGCAAGATCTGGAGGAGGAGACCGAGAGCCCCCGCTGCTGTCCTCGGCTCGGCGGGGGCGGATCGGACCTGGTTGTCTCGCACGCACGCACGCTCGCTCGGCTGATTTGTCTTCAGAAGCTTTCACAGTTTCAGCAGGCAGATCGCCAGGACCATCTCTGATTTTCTGTTTTTTTTTTACGCAGGCATATGCTTGCCTTGTCGCGGCGTACTGGGTACTGTCGTGTGCTCGGGTAGTCGGTACTCGGTACTGTGATAAAGATTGTTCGTGTTTTATTTAAAACTAAGGTTATAGAGAGTTAATCGTGTATAGGGTCGTTTAAAACATTATTTTTTATTGTATTTATATAGTAAAGTTTAAAAAATATATTTCTACTGCTCTATAGGTTGATACGAGGGCGTTCATCGGTATCATCACGGCTCCGCCTTCGCCCTCCCCCCGCCAATCTCGCAGCGGCGCCCGCCCCCGACATCCTCGCCTCCGCGCTCGCTCTCCGTGAATGGAAGGCGCCATTCAGGGATCCTCTGCGTCCGCGTCCGCCATCCTCAGACTCGCCCCGCTCAAACTTGATGGGCCTCGCCCCTCGCCGCTGCGAGATTGGCACCCGCCCCCGACACCCTCGCCCCTCGCCGGCAATCCAGGGCTGCTACGCCCTCATCCTCGCCCCGCCCCGTCATAGGCGTCTCTTCCCCGCCCGCGTGATGCCTGTTGTAGTCCCCCGCCCCACTCCCTTCCTACGAGAGACAAACGGAGTAAAGGCACGCGCGAGGTCGGCAAACGCGGCACGCTCCCCTCAGTCCCTATCCACCGGTGCGGCATGGAGCCCAAGCTGTCTTCAGTCGACGTTCGCGACCTCCGTCGTGTCGTCATCCCCACCCCCGTCCTCATCGTCCTGCTCGACGCCCGCCATGACCTCCACCACGTCATCACCCCCACGCCCGTCCGGACCCCTATCCCCAGCATCGCAGCGCCTCCTGCACGAGGTCGCTGCGCTTGTCGATCTGATGGCGACCCCCATGGCAAAGGAGCAGGTCAGTCCCGTCCCCTAGCCTTTCCCGACTCCTCCCCTCCGCCTCACTCTGTCGTCGTCGTTGGGCCTAGATCCAGAGGCGGAAGGAAGGGTGGGGGCAAACCCTAACCCTCCCTTTGCTTCCAGCCGACGCCACCTCCATTCTCCATCTGCCCCTCGATCGCGCTCCCGTCGATGCCCACCTCTCTCTTCTCCCTCCCGTCGACGAGGACTCTAAGGACGACTCCAACGTAGCCCCATTCGAACCGGCCACCCGAATCTAGCGCAAGCACGCGGGCGGTGATGGCGGTCACGGGAGACAGCCGGCGCTCGGCGTGATTCCCTCCCCACCGCGAGACAAGAGGTTCGAGGTCAAGTTCGCGGACCCCCCGCCGTGCCCCCCGCTCCCACGCCCGCATAGGCATCTAGCCCCCATCCCCCTCCCGCTCGAGATCTCCGCCGATCTAGCCTGTCTGGGGTCCGCGATGTGTGGAGGGGTGAGCATCGATGGTGGTGGTAGAAGAGGAGGAAGCCTTCGAGGGTGCGCTCACCGACGAGCAGCTGCGAGAGGTAGTGCCATGGCTGCCCCATATCCTTATTACATTTCCCCTGGCGGTTGTTAACTGGGATACATGAATCTGGGGTTCGATTGCTTGTTGAGTGGGATACACGAATCGTTGCTGCAACCTTCTCCCTCTCTAGCCTAGGAACAAAGCCCTTGCACTCTCAAAAGGAGTGGAACAAATATGTGGGATTGGTGTTGATTTGGGATGGGGAACGAGATGGAGGTTGGGGTTCGTGTTGATTTGGGTGGGAGTTGGTGTTGAACTGTTGATTATGATTGGGGAAGGAGAAAGCGTTTTGGGTTGGACATGTGAGTTTTCTTGTTTAAATTCAGTATTATCAGATATTCAGATGCAATAGTCCGATCCTAATTTTGATTCTCGCAGAATTCTCAGGTGGGTGGTGGAGGAGGAGAGGGAGGGAGGACGACGAGGCTGCCTGGCCGAGCCACGAGGGGAAGGTGAGCGTCACCTGCAAGGCCACAACCTTGGTGAGACTGCCACCATGAGCGTGCCCCACGGCCGCCACCAGGATCTCGAGCTCGCCATCGATGACTTCGACGAGGAGTTGATCGACCCTGAGCTACGCTACTCGTTCCAGCGCAACAGCAAGGTACAATCCTCCCCCTCCCCACCCAACCAATCATTCTTTAGGTTGCAACGGGTGTGTATGTTTTTTACTGTTATCTCGTAATTGGAATTGTAGTCCATTCAGCAAACCTTGGCGCTCCTCATCTATCGCAGCCTCTTCGGCATCGCCATCAGACTTCCTGTCATGCTGCTCCGAGGTAGGCGTGCCTGATTTTCCGATAGGTCAGTCGATCATCAATCCCCTGCCGATACAACATACCGAACTACTCCATCATCCTGCACAAACTAAACTAGATTCATTTTCCGTTCTGATATATACGCATTCTGTGTTAATTTTGATCTTGGTTCATAAGAAAAGAACAGAAAATAAACACATATCTAATGACTATAATTATACATACATCATCTATTGTGATTTTAGATACTTTTCAATTATACTTTTTTTCTAAAATCACACGAAAAGACCAATCTGTGTCCCGGCAGCGATGTAGAGCACCGCATTGGCTATTGAGTGATGAAGCGTCGTACCGAACTTGGGAAACTATGTGGCGGAACCGCCCGAATTATTCCAACTTAAGTGCCTAAGCCCCGCCTTAGAGGCTAGACCACACTTAAATAGGAATAAATCGTCAGTCCCTCGGATCTAGTCCGATAAAGCCACTTAACCAGGATCGAATACCTCTAGCTCACTCGAAGGTGAGGAACAGAGAAATACAATAAAACATAATACCACAAATTTAATAAGTATCAGTAGTAATTACATTATCGGAGTTTCAGAAATAATAACCATAAATTTTAATGCGGCGGAAATAACTAACGGAGAAAACCGGGTAACATGGCGAAGCCTAGCCACGCTACTCCTCCTGGTCCTCTCCTGCGGAAGCAGTAACCCACTCGACCGTCTATCCCGGTGGCAGGGATGGAGGCCAAGTCACACCATCAACCAATCATCCTAAGGAGTACCTGCAAAAATTGTGCCACAAGCAAGGCTGAGTATACTAATACTCAGCTAGACTTGCCCGGTGTGAGGAGTCTACTCCTCTACCTCTAGACATGCAGCTGTTTGGCTGAGGGGTTTGGTTTGCCAAAAGCACTAGCTGAGTCTAAAATCAAGTTTTAGCTTTTCAAGTTTTAGTAAGATCCTTTTAAAACTAGATGAGTACCTAGCTACTCATACATGGTGTCAAACATTTTTTAACAATCAACATGTTTTGCCAAGTCTACACATTTCCACTTGTTACTCAATGTAGCAGCATGGATCAAGCAGTCTCATTAGCTGCGAGAAGCAGACGATTCGAATCGAGTTTTTAAACCTTGCAAGGTAAACCTAAACACACGACATGTAGGGGCACTCCGTCCCCACACACATCAACCGTCCCCATCGATTCCCCGTCAGCAGATCAGGGCTCACCGCCTTGGCGCACAATGCCTCACTGACCCCGACTGCCGTCGTGCAGTGACCGCACTTGTACCCACCATAACCGGAATGGGAGACCACGTCTCAGGTCGCGTGAGGGATAAAGTCCACTGCCAGGTTCAATCAGGTACTAGGTTTACCGATTTACCATATTTCTCGGCATGTGCTTAGTACGTTCAAACGCTTGACTCACGGTACCACACCTTAATCCTTATTCCAATTTCCGTCTTGTAGACAACGCATCCCCATGGACCGTTGTCAACAGACCATCATCATTCTGATATAAAAATGGATACAATCAATTCCTGACCTCGCGCGAGTGCTAGAAAAATCACTCGACTTCTACCGAGATCCCTAATTAGTAAAGCAGCTACTCGACCTAGCATACTAGTATCCATCTCAAAGGGAATCCTGAGTTCATGCAACTAGGGTTTCAGTCAACTCCTACACTTAAGTGCACAGTACAAGCCTACAAACATTAAGTGCAGTAAAATAGCATATATAGAACTGGTTATGCATAAAACCGGGGCTTGCCTTTAATTTTTAACACTTAGATAGTGTTTGCTGGAGGAGGTACTCGCTTGGCGAGCATCTACTGGGTAAGTCCACCATTCTTCAGGTCGTCCACCAACTGCATCTTGTGGTTGGCACCACATCAATGGCTCGATCATCATCTCTCGGTCCTAAATGAGATGCAATATGCATATGTATGAATATAATAAAATAGCACAAGATGCTTTAAGTACACGCTAGCGAATTAGATACTAAGTAGCTAGACATCACAAGCAACCACACCCACTAGCGTTAGCTAACTACATATCGTCGAGCGCACAACATTACACCACTAAAAAGACGACAAACATTTTAGATATTTACGCAACACAATAATACATCACAATTAACTAGAGAAATAAACGTATAAAAGCATGACACATATATTATCTCAAGCTTAGTCATGGCAATTCTATGTGAATTTAGTGCCAACCAATCATTTTTAGCCAAAAGGGTGAACTAACAATCAAATGAGTGCTTGCAGATTTTTAGGACAGCAGCACAGCAGTCACTCGTTTCAATCATAACTCTTAAAATATTAATCCAAAAATATTAAACTAGTACTTTCTGGAAAGCTTAAAAGGTGAACTACAACTTTGGTATTTTCACATCAACAAGGTTCAACACTTAGCAAGGTTAAAAGTGCTCACACAACAGATCTGTCCAGGTTTTGGACAGATTCAGACTTGTGACTTTAAAAATTCATAACTGAAGATTCAGACATCCAAACAAAGTGATCTTAGACTTTCTGGAAACCTAATTAAGTGTTCTACAAATTATTTATAAACATCTCAAGGTGATTCCATATTTAACTAAGGATAAAAGACACTAGAAGATCTTGCTGTCCAGAATTGGACAGATTCAGTCTTCCGACTCTAAACATTCATAACTAAATCTTCAGACCACCAAAAAGAGTGATCCAAGACTCTTTGGAAAGCTTAGAAAAATCCCTACATAACTTTTATAATCACCAAGAAGTGATTCCAGTTTTAATCAAATCAAACATTACAGTTTTCGAAATCTGTTCTGACAGAGGACAGAACACAGCAATCAGTTCGTAAATTTCATAACTCTTAAACCGTCAAGCCTTTAGTTATGAAATTTTAACACAAGCAAGATCAGAAAATCATCTACAACTTTCTTACAATGACCATGAACAGATTGCAAAATTAAATTGAGCAAACAATGCAGTTTCTGAAATCTGTACAGAAATTGGACAGATTCAGTTACTGAATTTGTAAAAAGCATAACTCCTAAACTGTCAGACATATGGCTGTCAAATTTTAACACAAGTAAGATAATAAAGTTGTCTACAATTTTCTTGTGAACACTAATAACTTATTTCAACATTAACTTAAGCAACCATTGCAATTTCTGAAATCTGTTTAGAAATTCGACAGATTCAGGTGCTGGGCTTGTGAAAAACACAACTCTTAAACGATCAGGTTTATGGCTGTCAAATTTTAGTACAAGCAAGATAATCATGTTATCTACAACTCTTCTATATGACCTTTCTACAGAAAACATGATTTGGTTTATCAAACAAACAGCACAACGAAAACAATGCGTGCAGTCCAAAACAGCAATCAATAAATTTTCAGCTCCTATATAATTTAAGAATTGTCGCGTTCTAGATACTTGAATTATTCTAGTACTTTGACAATTGTTAGAGTTAAAATAACCAAGTGGGAACTAATAAGTAGACTTACTAATTTTTATCTGTGCCATTTAGTGCACTAAAATTACCACATAAATTCAACAAACACATTCACCACGTAAATAGCATGATCACACATGATCTCGACTTAACCGCAGAGAAAGCAATGACTACTTCGGCATGTCACCACCTCTCTACAGTCCAATCCATATTAACTACATCGATCGAACCTCATATCGCGCAACTCTTATAATTTACTACCTCAAATACAACCATAGCACGACATGCACTTGAGACTCTTATTCAAGTTAACGCAATTACTACTACAACGTACTTCGACATACACGTCCAACAACACAGTGCTCAACAAACCCACACTTCCAATCTACTTATCACATCCAACCAAACTTCTAATTGAGTAAGACATACACCTCCTTGTCACGAGTACAACCATACACTATGCGTGACGTGAAAATTAATGAACGCCTAATGGGTATTGACTCGGCTTATAAACATAGGGGAGCAGTGACTAATTGGGCATGTCACCACCTCACCTCACACGCAAAATCATTCTTAATTGGACTGACCAATCTGAACGACTGTCCTTCCAATTATTAATATATACCACCTTTCTAGGTTATTTGCATGACAACATAGCATTGGTTAAATCTATTTATCTCGGAAGGCTCTAACACAGTTCACACATAACTCACCATTTAGGCCCTACTAATAATTCATTGCGAACGACACATATTAAATCTACGGGCTAACTCAATTGGAACACAACATATGACATTCACGTTTTTAGTTTTATCGCATAACAACGCTTAATCTAATACATCATGGATACTGACGATGCTTACCATAATTCCACGTTGCTAACACAACCAATTACGACCTACCACCAAACATTTCAACCATAGAGGCGATCATCTCCCTAACGTTCTACACCAAATCATCGTTACCAATTATTATGTGCATAGCATCTAGTTAACCATATTCGACAAATACAGTCTTCGAGCACCCTTCACACGATTATATAATAGCGACCTAAGCGTCATGTCACAATACATACATCTTCCCCCGTTGCGAGTATAACCATATCACAGCATATACCCGCACGCCTCAATCAATATCTTACGCCACCATTCCTATAATACACCACGACACACACGCACATACGTGTACTAATTAAACTCTCGCATTCCATGTATTTCCAATTTACTCATCATATTAAACAACACAACACGTTTGCTTACCTAAACGTTAAGGCAACCTTGCTACGGCATATTACCAAAACATTTTTATACCCACACACATTCCAACACCAATGTACACCACATCGACCAAAATATAATTATACAAACTACAAATCGCACACATCAACAACCGCTTGTTCTTTAACCGCAAATGCGATCCTACTAACGTGTATAGCCGAAACATATTACACACATCCACATATATACATGCATTGCCCGACATCAACCAAAGCATATGTATTATAAACTATAAATCAATCAACCTGAACGAGTCGTGACTAGACGCATGGCTGTCCACATGGCTCGGTATTTCGTCGAACGAGCAAGGCGCGAGCGCGACTTTGACGGTGGCTGCGATAACACACGAGTTTAGGGACTTGGCATATCGTCGACACCATGGTCACAAAAACAGAAAGGATAGCGGGATGTCTCACCGAGGGTCGACGACGCCGCGGACGGGACTGCGCAGCACAATAAGCATCAAACGGGCCTCATGGCATGCTGTCCACGACATACCGCTTCACCCGAGCATTTCATCGAACACCCGCGAAGCGCCAACGTTGTGGGGCTGCGGGAGAGGTAGCTGAGCAGAGGCGCTGCGCAGGGCGGAAGGGGTCGAGCTGCTCGCCTGCAGGGAGCGAGCGCTAGGGGGAAGAAGCTGCTGCTGAGTGTGGCGCCATGGATGGGAGAGGGGGAGAGGAGCCTTGAGCGCTGGACTAGAGAGGGGGGCTCGGGTTCAGCTCCATGGCGTCGGTCGACATTGGAGGAAGGAAGCAGGAGCAGAGGTGCTGCTCTGCTCTGTGGATCCTGGCGGCCATGGGCTAGAGGAGGGTGCCCCGGTGTCCATCGCGGGAGCAGAGGGGTGTGCTCGAGCTCTACATTTTCTGGACAGAGGGAACATGGCTCCCGTGCGCCAGCACTTGGGGAAGATGGCGGCCGGTTGGGGGCGTCGCGGCCATGGGAGGGAAGGAGCCGTGCTCCCTGCGCTGGGGAAGAAGGGGAGGACGCCATGGCTGGCCGGTCTCCCTGCTCGCCGCTGTGGGGAAGAAGGGTGCCATGGATAAGAGCTGGAGGCGCCTGCTCCAAGGGCTCGGCCAGCGCCCAAGCAGGGGGGTGGAGGCGCCATGAACAGGGAGAGAAGCCAAGCCTGCTGCCGTGGAGCAAGGAGGAAGAAAGGGAGTGGCGGCTGAACTTTTTTGAGGGGTGGGAGTGCAAAATTGCCCAAGTGCAAGGGAAGGGCACCCCTATTTATAGAAGATGGCTAGGGTTAGGGTTTCCTTAGTGGGCCAAATGGGCTGGGTTGGGCTGGCCCAAACACGTTATCGGGTTGCGCTAATTTATTTTCCAAAATAAAAATGCTCCCGCGGAATTCGTTTCTACAGAGAACATAGCGAATTAGAGTTTCAGCGAACGGACTATTGAGCGATTAATTCGACCGAGAGTCTAATCTGATTTCGCTCGAAAATAATTCCCTACGCGTGATTTGAAAATAAATCGTCTTAAGATTTGATCGGCTTTGGATTTTTAGTCGGAGAAGGCAAATCGTGATATTTTAAAATTGTTGTCGATACGGGGTTTTGAGTTCGGTTTGGACATAGAGATATTCGGCTGAGTCGAGTAAGAATTAATTAGAGGACGACATATTGAGTATTCCGTCTGAGTGTACGAAGTCGGATTAATTTTGGACATAGATCGAACATCGAGAAATCGGAGTCGGACACAGCTCGACTAGCAGATGTCGAGCGTTTGATTAAACGAGCTTTAGACGAGTTTGATAAATTGAGAATGATTATTGAGTTTGCATTCGTTCCGAGAAATAAAAGTTTTAACACGCTCCAAAAATTGGCTGTTTCTCGCGATCGATTAACTCTGAATTCGGTGAACTTCCAAGAGAAAGCCTGATAAACAGAGATAGGCACGATCGAGAAATAGAAATTTTTACTGAGCATCCGAGATTAGGATTAATCTCCCGACATAACGCAAAATAGACACCTGGGTGTCATAGCCTTCCCCCCTTAAATAGAATCTCGTCCCGAGATTCGAACGAGGACCTTCAAGGGTGGAGAAGCATGTAACTCCTAGGCTGGAGATAGATGCAAATTTATGAGATGTGATCTAACAAGATACTGAAGATAGATTTGGGTAGAATATCGCGGCATGTTGAGACAAAATGCAGCGACCACTTTGAGAGAATATCCACAAAAGATAGCACATCAGTATAGTCTCGTAATGGACCACGACTATTAACCGCGATACCAGCGCGTGCCGAGTAGCTCAACCATGTGTGCACCATACTAGGCTCTCGGTTTCGTCGCGGCACCATCAGTCGTTAGTCATGACGCCATTACCAAACGTAACCAATAAGAAATCCACATAGCACAGATAGAATGAGCCCATAAGAGTATGGCTCAGAAAATAAGAATGTGATCAAAGTTGAAGTAGAGATTATTGGCAAAAGAGCATCACATGAGAACTCTTCAACTTAGAGAACTATTTTATGATCATCAGGAGGATTATCAGCCAAAGATTGATACGATATTTAATACGAGGAGGAACCAACCATGAGATCAAGATTGATGAGCTTTTAGAGACATGAGAGAACCAAGGACAACAATCAAATCCATTGAACCAAATGGATATGCCATTTAGAGATAAGTTGATAAAATAAGCGTCATGATCCTTAGACAAAGAGTATGAGAATGATCAGAAATGAGAGATTTAGGCAAGATCAACATCTGATAATTGAGAACGGGTTATAGCAGATAACCAGATAACGGGGCAGATTCAATAGGGGATCCCGAGATTCGGATGATAAGCCACAACATGATTCACAAGGAAAATGATTACCAAATTCGGACAAAGGAGAGGTAGGCAAACATGATCAGCTAGGATGATCAAGAGAAATGTTATGAAGTTTTAGGGGCAAGGACTCATGGAAAGAAACACGGCTTTGATAGGGTTTGCGCAACTAGACACCAACAACATATATATATATATATATATATATATATATATTGACACAAGTGCACAAGAAGACTTGGGTTGGCCTAGCGGTCAAGCTGTGGGGGTCTATAAGCTGTGCAGGTGTAACTTCAAGCATGGACACGCGAGGGCTAGAAAATATCAACACAAGCATAATTTTTTTTTGAGGTTTCACTTGCTAAACTCAAGGTTGTTTGGAGGGGGTCCTTTTATGAACAGAACAAGCAACTAAATGTTTTGCAAAAGGGTCGAACAATTACAATGCCACCTAGATAGCAAGACAAGAGAAACACACAACACGACCTAACAAGACTTACCAATCTGACACGAAGTAAGGCATTTTTTTGCAGTTCATAGCAATACATCACATTATTCACAAGTTCTTATTATTGGAATAAGGGTGAGAGAAGCATGTTGATGCACAAGAGACAATTATAATGCGACAATCATGATGCATGCTCATTCTAGTCGTCTTCTCAGACCTAACTAATTTTCGGGTGCTTCTACAGCATCCCTACTAATAGTAGTAGTAATAGCCTTTATGGCCTATATAAATAGCCACCTAGCTACCCATCTATTTCCTAAGGCTTCACGTCCTAGGTCTATCCTTATCGTCCTGATATCTATCCAACTTTGGTTTCTAAGCAAGTTTTACTTTAGAAAAGGTTGGTAATCATGACTTATTGACTTCTCTGTACTGGTATTCGCTCCGATACCAGCTGTGGCGGAACCGCCCGAATTATTCCAACTTAAGTGCCTAAGCCCCGCCTTAGAGGCTAGACCACACTTAAATAGGAATAAATCGTGAGTCCCTCGGATCTAGTCCGATAAAGCCACTTAACCAGGATCGAATACCCCCAGCTCACTCGAAGGTGAGGAACAGAGAAATACAATAAAACATAATACCACAAATTTAATAAGTATCAGTAGTAATTACATTATCGGAGTTTCAGAAATAATAACCATAAATTTTAATGCAGCGGAAATAACTAACGGAGAAAACCGGGTAACATGGCGAAGCCTAACCACGCTACTCCTCCTGGTCCTCTCCTGCGGAAGCAGTAACCCACTCGACCGTCTATCCCGGTGGCAGGGATGGAGGCCAAGTCACACCATCAACCAATCATCCTAAGGAGTACCTGCAAAAATTATGCCACAAGCAAGGCTGAGTATACTAATACTCAGCTAGACTTGCCCGGTGTGAGGAGTCTACTCCTCTACCTCTAGACATGCAGCTGTTTGGCTGAGGGGTTTGGTTTGCCAAAAGCACTAGCTGAGTCTAAAATCAAGTTTTAGCTTTTCAAGTTTTAGTAAGATCCTTTTAAAACTAGATGAGTACCTAGCTACTCATACATGGTGTCAAACATTTTTAACAATCAACATGTTTTGCCAAGTCTACACATTTCCACTTGTTACTCAATGTAGCAGCATGGATCAAGCAGTCTCATTAGCTGCGAGAAGCAGACGTTTCGAATCGAGTTTTTAAACCTTGCAAGGTAAACCTAAACACACGATATGTAGGGGCACTCCGTCCCCACACACATCAACCGTCCCCATCGATTCCCCGTCAGCAGATCAGGGCTCACCGCCTTGGCGCACAATGCCTCACTGACCCCGACTGCCGTCGTGCAGTGACCGCACTTGTACCCACCATAACCGGAATGGGAGACCACGTCTCAGGTCGCGTGAGGGGTAAAGTCCACTGCCAGGTTCAATCAGGTACTAGGCTTACCGATTTACCATATTTCTCGGCATGTGCTTAGTACGTTCAAACGCTTGACTCACGGTACCACACCTTAATCCTTATTCCAATTTCTGTCTTGTAGACAACGCATCCCCATGGACCGTTGTCAACAGACCATCATCATTCTGATATAAAAATGGATACAATCAATTCCTGACCTCGCGTGAGTGCTAGAAAAATCACTCGACTTCTACCGAGATCCCTAATTAGTAAAGCAGCTACTCGACCTAGCATACTAGTATCCATCTCAAAGGGAATCCTGAGTTCATGCAACTAGGGTTTCAGTCAACTCCTACACTTAAGTGCACAGTACAAGCCTACAAACATTAAGTGCAGTAAAATAGCATGTATAGAACTGGTTATACATAAAACCGGGGCTTGCCTTTAATTTTTAACACTTAGATAGTTTTTGCTGGGGGAGGTACTCGCTTGGCGAGCATCTACTGGGTAAGTCCACCATTCTTCAGGTCGTCCACCAACTGCATCTTGTGGTTGGCACCACATCAATGGCTCGATCATCATCTCTCGGTCCTAAATGAGATGCAATATGCATATGTATGAATATAATGAAATAGCACAAGATGCTTTAAGTACACGCTAGCGAATTAGATACTAAGTAGCTAGACATCACAAGCAACCACACCCACTAGCGTTAGCTAACTACATATCGTCGAGCGCACAACATTACACCACTAAAAAGACGACAAACATTTTGGATATTTACACAACACAATAATACATCACAATTAACTAGAGAAATAAACGTATAAAAGCATGACACATATATTATCTCAAGCTTAGTCATGGCAATTCTATGTGAATTTAGTGCCAACCAATCATTTTTAGCCAAAAGGGTGAACTAACAATCAAATGAGTGCTTGCAGATTTTTAGGACAGCAGCACAGCAGTCACTCGTTTCAATCATAAATCTTCAAATATTAATCCAAAAATATTAAACTAGTACTTTCTGGAAAGCTTAAAAGGTGAACTACAACTTTGGTATTTTCACCTCAACAAGGTTCAACACTTAGCAAGGTTAAAAGTGCTCACACAACAGATCTGTCCAGGTTTTGGACAGATTCAGACTTGTGACTTTAAAATTTCATAACTGAAGATTCAGACATCCAAACAAAGTGATATTAGACTTTCTGGAAAGCTAAATAAATGTTCTACAAATAATTTATAAACATCTCAAGGTGATTCCATATTTAACTAAGGATAAAAGACACTAGAAGACCTTGCTGTCCAGAATTGGACAGATTTAGTCTTCCGACTTTAAACATTCATAACTAAATCTTCAGACCACCAAAAAGAGTGATCCAAGACTCTTTGGAAAGATTAGAAAAATCCCTACATAACTTTTATAATCACCAAGAAGTGATTCCAGTTTTAATCAAATCAAACATTACAGTTTTCGAAATCTGTTCTGACAGAGGACAGAACACAACAATCAGTTCGTAAATTTTATAACTCTTAAACCGTCAGGCCTTTAGTTATGAAATTTTAACACAAGCAAGATCAGAAAAGCATCTACAACTTTCTTATAATGACCATGAACAGATTGCAGCATTAAATTGAGCAAACAATGCAGTTTCTGAAATCTGTACAGAAATTGGACAGATTCAGTTACTGAATTTGTAAAAAGCATAACTCCTAAACTGTCAGACATATGACTGTCAAATTTTAACACAAGTAAGATAATAGAGTTGTCTACAACTTTCTTGTGAACACTAATAACTTATTTCAACATTAACTTAAGCAACCATTGCAATTTCTGAAATCTATTCAGAAATTCGACAGATTCAGGTGCTGGGCTTGTGAAAAGCACAACTCTTAAACGATCAGGTTTATGGCTGTCAAATTTTAGTACAAGCAAGATAATCATGTTATCTACAACTCTTCTATATGACCTTTCTACAGAAAACATGATTTGGTTTATCAAACAAACAGCACAACAAAAACAATGCGTGCAGTCCAAAACAACAATCAATAAATTTTCAGCTCTTATATAATTCAAGAATTGTCGCGTTCTAGATACTTGAATTATTCTAGCACTTTGACAATTGTTAGAGTTAAAATAACCAAGTGGGAACTAATAAGTAGACTTACTAATTTTTATCCGTGCCATTTAGTGTACTAAAATTACCACATAAATTCAACAAACACATTCACCACGTAAATAGCATGATCACACATGATCTCGACTTAACCGCAGAGAAAGCAATGACTACTTCGGCATGTCACCACCTCTCTACAGTCCAATCCATATTAACTACATCGATCGAACCTCATATCGCGCAACTCTTATAATTTACTACCTCAAATACAACCATAGCACGACATGCACTTGAGACTCTTATTCAAGTTAACGCAATTACTACTACAACGTACTTCGACATACACGTCCAACAACACAGTGCTCAACAAACCCACACTTCCAATCTACTTATCACATCCAACCAAACTTCTAATTGAGTAAGACATACACCTCCTTGTCACGAGTACAACCATACACTATGCGTGACGTGAAAATTAATGAATGCCTAATGGGTATTGACTCGGCTTATAAACATAGGGGAGCAGTGACTACTTGGGCATGTCACCACCTCACCTCACACGCAAAATCATTCTTAATTGGACTGACCAATCTGAACGACTGTCCTTCCAATTATTAACATATACCACCTTTCTAGGTTATTTGCATGACAACATAGCATAGGTTAAATCTATTTATCTCGGAAGGCTCTAACACAGTTCACACATAACTCACCATTTAGGCCCTACTAATAATTCATTGCGAACGACACATATTAAATCTACGGGCTAACTCAATTGGAACACAACATATGACATTCACGTTTTTAGTTTTATCGCATAACAACGCTTAATCTAATACATCATGGACACTGACGATGCTTACCATAATTCCACGTTGCTAACACAACCAATTACGACCTACCACCAAACATTTCAACCATAGAGGCGATCATCTCCCTAACGTTCTACACCAAATCATCGTTACCAATTATTATGTGCATAGCATCTAGTTAACCATATTCGACAAATACAGTCTTCGAGCACCCTTTACACGATTATATAATAGCGACCTAAGCGTCATGTCACAATACATACATCTTCCCCCGTTACGAGTATAACCATATCACGGCATATACCCGCACGCCTCAATCAATATCTTACGCCACCATTCCTATAATACACCACGGCACACACGCACATACGTGTACTAATTAAATCCTCGCATTCCATGTATTTCCAATTTACTCATCATATTAAACAACACAACACGTTTGCTTACCTAAACGTTAAGGCAACCTTGCTACGGCATATTACCAAAACATTTTTATACCCACACACATTCCAACACCAATGTACACCACATCGACCAAAATATAATTATACAAACTACAAATCGCACACATCAACAACCACTTGTTCTTTAACCGCAAATGCGATCCTACTAACGTGTATAGCCGAAACATATTACACACATCCACATATATAAATGCATTGCCCGACATCAACCAAAGCATATGTATCATAAACTATAAATCAATCAACCTGAACGAGTCGTGACTAGACGCATGGCTGTCCACATGGCTCGGTATTTCGTCGAACGAGCAAGGCGCGAGCGCGACTTTGACGGTGGCTGCGATAACACACGAGTTTAGGGACTTGGCATATCGTCGACACCATGGTCACAAAAACAAAAAGGATAGCGGGATGTCTCACCGAGGGTCGACGACACCGCGGACGGGACTGCGCAACACAATAAGCATCCAACGGGCCTCATGGCATGCTGTCCACGACATACCGCTTCACCCGAGCATTTCATCGAACACCCGCGAAGCGCCAACGTTGTGGGGCTGCGGGAGAGGTAGCTGAGCAGAGGCGCTGCGCAGGGCGGAAGGGGTCGAGCTGCTCGCCTGCAGGGAGCGAGCGCTAGGGGGAAGAAGCTGCTGCTGAGTGTGGCGCCATGGATGGGAGAGGGGGAGAGGAGCCTTGAGCGCTGGATTAGAGAGGGGGGCTCGGGTTCAGCTCCATGGCGTCGGTCGACATTGGAGGAAGGAAGCAGGAGCAGAGGTGCTGCTCTGCTCTATGGATCCTGGCGGCCATGGGCTAGAGGAGGGTGCCCCGGTGTCCATCGCGGGAGCAGAGGGGTGTGCTCGAGCTCTACATTTTCTGGACAGAGGGAACATGGCTCCCATGCGCCAGCACTTGGGGAAGATGGCGGCCGGTTGGGGGTGTCGCGGCCATGGGAGGGAAGGAGCCGTGCTCCCTGCGCTGGGGAAGAAGGGGAGGACGCCATGGCTGGCCGGTCTCCCTGCTAGCCGCTGTGGGGAAGAAGGGTGCCATGGATAAGAGCTGGAGGCGCCTGCTCCAAGGGCTCGGCCAGCGCCCAAGCAGGGGGGTGGAGGCGCCATGAACAGGGAGAGAAGCCAAGCCTGCTGCCGTGGAGCAAGGAGGAAGAAAGGGAGTGGCGGCTGAACTTTTTTGAGGGGTGGGAGTGCAAAATTGCCCAAGTGCAAGGGAAGGGCACCCCTATTTATAGAAGATGGCTAGGGTTAGGGTTTCCTTAGTGGGCCAAATGGGCTGGGTTGGGCTGGCCCAAACACGTTATCGGGTTGCGCTAATTTATTTTCCAAAATAAAAATGCTCCCGCAGAATTCGTTTCTACAGAGAACAGAGCGAATTAGAGTTTCAGCGAACGGACGATTGAGCGATTAATTCGACCGAGAGTCTGATCTGATTTCGCTCGAAAATAATTCCCTACGCGTGATTTGAAAATAAATCGTCTTAAGATTTGATCGGCTTTGGATTTTTAGTCGGAGAAGGCAAATCGTGATATTTTAAAATTGCTGTCGATACGGGGTTTTGAGTTCGGTTTGGACATAGAGATATTCGGCTGAGTCGAGTAAGAATTAATTAGAGGACGACATATTGAGTATTCCGTCTGAGTGTACAGAGTCGGATTAATTTTGGACATAGATCGAACATCGAGAAATCGAAGTCGGACACAGCTCGACTAGCAGCTGTCGAGCGTTTGATTAAACGAGCTTTAGACGAGTTTGATAAATTGAGAATGATTATCGAGTTTGCATTCGTTCCGAGAAATAAAAGTTTTAACACGCTCCAAAAATTGGTTGTTTCTCGCGATCGATTAACTCTGAATTCGGTGAACTTCCAAGAGAAAGCCTGATAAACAGAGATAAGCACGATCGAGAAATAGAAATTTTTACTGAGCATCCGAGATTAGGATTAATCTCCTGACATAACGCAAAATAGACACCTGGGGTGTCACAAACTACACGCGAATAAATTTTTCGAAACCTTTTCCCCTTTTTCTGAGAATTAAATGGTGGTGGATACTGATTGAAGGTGACTAATGTTTGTTGTCAACCTTGGTCGGAAATAGATGGATGGCCCGGAGAGGCGAGGGCCGCCTCACCGTAGATGGAGCCCACAGGGGGCGCAAGGAGTGGCGCGCCTTCTCTGGCTCCTTGCTTCGCTCCAATGGCGTCGAGGTCCACGTGCCACTTCATGGAGCGGATGCAGCAAAGTTGGCTAGGTACCACTTTCTTTCCAAGCGTTGTATCTCTTTTGTTCTTATCAAATCATTTTAGTTCACTTGGTGGTTTTTTGTTTAGAATATCTTGGAACAAAGTGCAACACTTGTGTGCAGCCTGGTTAGTGTGTCTCCCTGTTTTATGGGGGCTAATTTTAGACGCGATGTAGAGTTTACCAATGAGGTTTTTATTTTGCTCAATGGTTTCTACACAGCTAATAATTTGCATAAGTTACTAAATAGGAACTCGGCCATGAACAATTAATCTGAGTGCTACTTTAACCCTTCTATCAAGAAACATAACATTTTGAGCAGAAACTAATTAGGTGGTGAGCCCTCCCTGTCCTCGTGCTCCTCACCTATCGCATCCTCTTCGGCATCGCCATCAGACTTCCTGTCATGCTGCTCCGAGATAGGCGTGCCTAATTTTCCGACAGGTCAGTCGATCATCAATCCCCTGCCGATAAAACATACCGAACTACTCCATCATTCTGCACAAACTAAACTAGATTCATTTTCCGTTTCTGATATATGCACATTTGTGTTAATTTTGATCTTGGTTCATAAGAAAAGAACAGAAAATAAACACGTATCTAATTACTATAATTATACATACATCATCTCTTGTGATTTTAGATACTTTTCAATTATACTTTTTTTCTAAAATCACACGAAAAGACCAATCTGTGTCCCGGTAGCGATGTAGAGCACCACATTGGCTATTGAGTGATGAAGCGTCGTACCGAATTTGGGAAACTACATGCGAATAGATTTTTCGAATTTCTGCATCATCACCCTGCTAAACTCCTCACAAGACTTTTGATTAGTAGAACCAAATATTATGTCATCGACATAAATTTGGTATACAAAAAGATCATCATCACAAGTCTTGGTAAAAAGAGTGGGGTCGGCTTTCCCGACCTTGAAAGCATTAGCAATTAAGAAATCTCTATTGAGTGATGAAGCGTCGTACCGAATTTGGGAAACTACACGCGAATAGATTTTTTTGATTTTCTGCATCATCACCCTGCTAAACTCCTCACAAGACTTTCGATTAGTAGAACCAAATATTATGTCATCGACATAAATTTGGCATACAAAAAGATCACCATCACAAGTCTTGGTAAAAAGAGTGGGATCGGCTTTCCCGACCTTGAAAGCATTAGCAATTAAGAAATCTCTAAGGCATTCATACCATGCTCTTGGGGCTTCCATAGAGCGCCTTAGAGAGCTTATACACGTGGTCGGGATACCTGTCGTCCTCAAAGTCGGGGGGTTGTTGAAAGGGAAATGTGCCTTTGGGCCATTTCTAAGTATTTTGGTGATTTAGTGTCCAACACAAGTGCCTAAGTGTTGATCTATGCAAAGAGGTGGACAAAGTGCAAATCAAGTCAAAAGGTATGTTTCTAGACTTAGTATATTGTTTTATGGACTGATGTATTGTGTCTAAGTGCTGGAAACAGGAGAAATCAAATTGGAAAAGTAATGGCTTTGTTCAGCCAAAGTCTGCTCAGTCTGGGTGCACCGGACTGTCCGGTGTGCCAGGCAGACTCAGGCGATCGTGCTGCTCTCGGGAAGTAACTAACGGCGTACGACTATAATTCACCGGACTGTCCGGTGTGCACCGGACAGTGTCCGGTGAGCCAACGGTCACCGGGCCAACGGTCGGCCGCTTAATCCAGGCGCGACGCGTGGCCGAGCTAACGACTAGAAGGGGGCACCGGACTGTCCAGTGTGCACCGGACAGTGTCCGGTGCGCCAACGGCTCCAAGGCGCCAACGGTCGGCTTCGCCAAATAAGGAAAGAGATCCGCACCGGACTGTGTCCGGTGGTGCACCGGACTGTCCAGTGCGCCAGGCGACAGAAGGCAAGAATTGCCTTCCTGGATTGCTCTCAACGGCTCCTAGCTGCCTTGGGGCTCTAAAAGGGACCCCTAGGCGCATGGAGGAGATACACCAAGCATTCCTAAGCACTAAGACATCGATTCCGTGCTTTTGATTCCTTGCGATAACAATTAGAGCTCTAGTTGAGTTGTGAACTCATTGAGTCGTGTTGTGAGCTCTTGTTGCGACTTGTGTGCGTGGTGTTGCTGTGATTTCTTGTCTTGAGTGTGTTGCTCATCTCTCCCTTACTCTGTGCTTCTTTGTGAATTTTAAGTGTAAGGACGAGAGGCTCCAAAGTGTGAAGATTCCTCGCAAATGGGATATAGTAAAGCAAGCAAAACACCATGGTATTCAAGTGGGTCTTTGGACCGCTTGAGAGGGGTTGATTGCAACCCTCGTCCGTTGGGACGCCACAACGTGGAGTAGGCAAGCGTTGGTCTTGGCCGAACCACGGGATAAACCACTGTGCCATCTCTGTGATTGATCTCTTGTGGTTATTGTGTTTTGTTGAGACTCCTCTCTAGCCACTTGGCATTATTGTGCTAACGCCTAATCAAGTTTTTGTGGATTAAGTTTCAAGTTTCACAGGATCACCTATTCATCCCCCCTCTAGGTGCTCTCAATTGGTATCGGGGCCGTTCTCTTCACAAAGGGACTAATCGCCCGAAGAGATGGATCCTAAGGGGAAGGGAATTGTGATCAACGATAAGGAGAAGGAGTCTTTCGTCAACGAGCCGAAGGATGGCAAGCCTACCGACTCGGACTCGGGCCACAAACGGAAAGATGGGAAGAAGAAGACAAGACGCATCAAGGAGATCATCTACTACGACGACAGCGATGAGTCCACTTCTTCCCAAAAGGACAACGACGACAACGACTACGACAAAAAAAGACGGTTAATTCGAACTTTTCTTTCGATTACTCTCGTATTCCGCATAGCTCAAATGCACATTTCTTTACATCCCTCTTGGCAAACCTCCACACTTTGATGGGGAGGACTACGGATTTTGGAGTCACAAAATGCGTAGTCACCTGTTCTCTCTCCATCCAAGTATATGGGAGATTATTGAGAATGGAATGAAATTTGATAGCTCGGATAGTCCTATATTTATTAATGAACAGATTCATAAAAATGCACAAGCTACTACTGTGTTGTTAGCCTCTTTGTGCAGGGACGAGTACCATAAGGTGAGCGGCTTGGACAATGCCAAGCAGATCTGGGACACCCTCAAGATCTCTCATGAGGAGAACGACGTCACCTTGCTCACCAAGATGGAGTTGGTAGAAGGTGAGCTCGGGAGATTTGCAATGATAAGGGGCGAGGAGCCAACCCAAACATACAACCGGCTCAAGACCCTCATCAACAAAATAAGGAGCTACAGAAGCACGCGATGGACGGACCACGACGTCGTTCGCCTAATGCTAAGGTCCTTTACTATACTTGATCCACATCTGGTGAACAATATTCGTGAAAATCCTAGGTACAACAAGATGTCGCCCGAAGTTCTTGGGAAGTTCGTGAGCGGGCGAATGATGATCAAGGAGGCGAGATACGTGGACGACGCATTGAATGGTCCAATCAATGAGCCTCAACCCTTTGCTCTTAAAGCAACAAGAAGCAAGGAGGCGCTACCTAGCAAGGTGGCACAAGTTGAGGCGACAGGGCTAAATGATGAAGAGATGGCTCTCATCATCAAGCGCTTCAAGACGACGCTAAAGGGTCACAAGGGACAACCAAGCAAGACCAAGACAAAGGGGAAGCGCTCATGCTTCAAGTGTGGTAAGATTGGTCATTTTATCGCTAACTGCCCCGATAATGATAGTGACCAGGAACAGGGGAACAAGAGGGAGAAGAAGAAGGCATACAAAAAGGCTAAGGGCGAGGCACACCTTGGCAAGGAGTGGGACTCGGATTGTTCATCATCCGACTCCGACAATGAAGGACTCGCCGCCACCGCCTTCAACAAGTCATCCCTTTTCTCCAACGAGCGTCACACATGCCTCATGGCGAAGGAGAAGAAGGTATGTACTCGAAACAATGCCACTTATGATTCTTCTAGTGATGATGAGCCCAGTGATGAAATAGATTCCTCTAGTTTGTTCAAGGGATTGGATAGAACTAAAATAGATAAGATTAATGAATTGATTGATGCCTTGAATGAAAAGGATAGACTTTTAGAGAAACAAGAGGACCTTTTATATGAAGAGCATGACAAATTTGTAGAGGCACAAAAAATCTCATGCTTTAGAAGTTAAAAGAAATGAAATGCTTTCTTGTGAACTATCTTCTTGCCATGAGACAATTTCTAGCTTAAGGAGCATAAATGATGATTTGAATGCTAAGCTAGAAATAGCTAGTAAATCTAACTCTTGTGTAGAACATGTTATGATTTGCAATAGGTGTAAAGATTTTGACATTGATGCCTGTAGTGAACACCTAGTTTCAATTTCCAAATTGAATGATGAATTGGCTAGTCTTAATGCCTAACTTAAGACTAGCAAGAATGAATTTGACAAGCTAAAATTTGCAAGGGATGCCTACACGATTGGTAGACACCCCTCAATTAAGGATGGACTTGGCTTCAAGAGGGAAGCCAAGGACTTAACAAGCCATAAGGCTCCCATCTCCGCCAAGGAGAAAGGGAAGGCCCCTATGGCTAGTAGTGCTAAAAAGAACCATGCTTTTATGTACCATGATAGAAGACAATCTTATAGGAGTTGTAATGCTTATGATGCTTTTGACTCTCATGCCATGTTTGCTTCTAGTTCTACCTATATGCATGGTAGAGATATGTCTAGGAGATATGTTGTTCATATGCCTAGGAGAAATGTTGTTAATGTTCCTAGGAAAGTTGATGAACCTTCTACAATATATCATGCTTGCAATGCTTCATTTGCCATTTGTAGAAAGAATAAGAAGGTGATTGCTAGGAAGTTAGGGGCAAGATGCAAGGGAGATAAAACTTGCATTTGGGTCCCTAAGACAATTGTGACTAACCTTGTAGGACCCAACAAGAGTTGGGTACCTAAGACCCAAGCCTAAATTTGCCTTGCAGGTTTATGCATCCGGGGGCTCAAGCTGGATTATCGACAGCGGATGGACAAACCATATGACGGGGGAGAAGAAGATGTTCACCTCCTACGTCAAAAACAAGGATTCCCAAGATTCAATAATATTCGGTGATGGGAATCAAGGCAAGGTAAAAGGGTTAGGTAAAATTGCTATTTCATCCGAGCACTCTATATCTAATGTGTTTTTAGTTGAGTCTCTTGGATATAATTTGTTATCTGTTAGTCAATTATGCAAAATGGGATATAATTGTCTATTCACAAATGTAGATGTGTCTGTCTTTAGAAGAAGTGGTGGTTCATTAGCTTTTAAGGGTGTATTAGACGACAAACTTTACTTAGTTGATTTTGCAAAAGAGGAGGCCGGTCTAGATGCATGCTTAATTGCTAAGACTAGCATGGGCTGGCTGTGGCATCGCCGCTTAGCACATGTGGGGATGAAGAACCTTCACAAGCTTCTAAAGGGAGAACACGTGATAGGTCTAACTAATGTCACTTTCGAAAAAGATAGACCTTGTGCAACTTGTCAAGCAGGGAAACAGGTGGGAAGCTCGCATCATGCCAAGAATGTGATGACAACATCAAGACCCCTGGAGTTACTTCATATGGACCTCTTCGGACCCGTCGCCTATCTAAGTATAGGAGGAAGTAAGTATGGTCTTGTTATAGTTGATGATTTTTCCCGCTTCACTTGGGTATTCTTTTTGCAGGATAAATCTGAAACCCAAGGGACCCTCAAGCGCTTCCTAAGGAGAGCTCAAAACGAGTTTGAGCTCAAAGTGAAGAAGATAAGGAGCGATAATGGGTCCGAACCTTCAAGTGGAGGAGTACCTTGAGGAGGAAGGGATCAAGCACGAGTTCTCCGCTCCCTACACACCACAGCAAAATGGTGTAGTAGAGAGGAAGAACAGGACGCTAATTGACATGGCGAGGACGATGCTTGGAGAGTTCAAGACCCCCGAGCGCTTTTGGTCGGAAGTCGTGAACACGGCTTGCCACGCCATCAACAGGGTCTACCTTTATCGCCTCCTCAAGAAGACGTCGTATGAGCTACTAACCGGTAACAAACCCAATATTTCGTATTTCCGAGTTTTTGGGAGTAAATGCTACATTCTAGTGAAGAAGGGTAGGAATTCTAAATTTGCTCCCAAAGCTGTAGAAGGGTTTTTGTTAGGTTATGATTCAAATACAAAGGCGTATAGGGTCTTCAACAAATCATCGGGTTTAGTTGAAGTCTCTAGCGACGTTGTATTTGATGAGACTAATGGCTCTCCAAGAGAGCAAGTTGTTGATCTTGATGATGTAGATGAAGAAGATGTTCCGACGACCGCAATACGAACCATGGCGATTGGTGATGTACGACCTCAGGAACAAAAGGAGCAAGATCAACCTTCTTCCTCAACAATGGTGCATCCCCCATCTCAAGATGGTGAACAGGTTCATCAAGAAGAGGCGTGTGATCAAGGGGGAGCACAAGATGATCAAGTAATGGAGGAAGAAGCACAACCGACACCTCTAACCCAAGTTCGAGCGATGATTCAAAGGGATCATCCCGTCGACCAGATTTTGGGTGACATTAGCAAGGGAGTAACTACTCGGTCTCGATTAGTTAATTTTTGTGAGCATTACTCCTTTGTCTCTTCTATTGAGCCTTTCAGGGTAGAAGAGGCCTTGCTAGATCCGGACTAGGTGTTGGCCATGCAAGAGGAGCTCAATAACTTCAAGAGGAATGAAATTTGGACATTGGTGCCTCATCCCAAGCAAAATGTTGTGGGAACCAAGTGGGTGTTCCGCAACAAATAAGACGAGCACGGGGTGGTGACAAGGAACAAGGCTAGACTTGTGGCAAAAGGTTATGCCCAAGTCGCAGGTTTGGACTTTGAGGAGACTTTTGCTCCTGTGGCTAGGCTAGAGTCCATTCGTATTTTGCTAGCATATGCCGCTCACCATTCTTTCAGGTTGTTCCAAATGGATGTGAAGAGCGCTTTCCTCAACGGGCCAATCAAGGAGGAGGTGTACGTGGAGCAACCCCCTGGCTTCGAGGATGAACGGTACCCCGACCACGTGTGTAAGCTCTCTAAGGCGCTCTATGGACTTAAGCAAGCCCCAAGAGCATGGTATGAATGCCTTAGAGACTTTTTAATTGCTAATGCTTTCAAGGTTGGGAAAGCCGATCCAACTCTTTTCACTAAGACCTGCGATGGTGATCTGCTTGTGTGCCAAATTTATGTCGATGACATAATATTTGGCTCCACTAACCAAAAGTCTTGTGAAGAGTTTAGCAGGATGATGACGCAAAAATTCGAAATGTCGATGATGGGCGAGTTGAACTACTTCCTTGGGTTCCACGTGAAGCAACTCAAGGACGGGACCTTCATCTCCCAAACGAAGTACACGCAAGACTTGATCAAGCGGTTTGGGATGAAGGACGCCAAGCCCGCAAAGACTCCAATGGGAACCGACAGACACACCGACCTCAACAAAGGAGGTAAGTCCGTTGATCAAAAGGCATACCGGTCAATGATAGGGTCTTTACTTTATTTATGTGCTAGTAGACCGGACATTATGCTTAGTGTATGCATGTGTGCTAGATTTCAATCCGATCCAAGGGAATGTCACTTAGTGGCGGTGAAGCGAATTCTTAGATATTTAGTCGCTAAGCCTTCCTTCGGGATCTGGTATCCAAAGGGGGTCTACCTTTGACTTGATTGGATATTCAGACTCCGACTATGCTGGATGTAAGGTCGATAGGAAGAGTACATCAGGGACGTGCCAATTCTTAGGAAGGTCCCTGGTGTCATGGAGTTCTAAGAAACAAACTTCCGTTGCCCTATCCACCGCTGAGGCCGAGTACGTTGTCGCAGGACAGTGTTGCGCGCAACTACTTTGGATGAGGCAAACCCTCAGGGACTTTGGCTACAATTTGAGCAAAGTCCCACTCCTATGTGATAATGAGAGTGCTATCCGCATGGAGGATAATCCTGTTGAACAGAGCCGCACAAAGCACATAGACATCCGGCATCACTTTTTGAGAGACCACCAGCAAAAGGGAGATATCGAAGTGTTTCATGTTAGCTCCGAGAACCAGCTAGCCGATATCTTTACCAAACCTTTAGATGAGCAGACCTTTTGCAAGCTGAGTAGTGAGCTAAATGTCTTAGATTCGCGGAACTTGGATTGATTTATAGCATACATGTGTTTATGCCTTTGATCATGTTCCTTAATGCATTTTGTTGTTTATTTATGGTGCTCAAGTTGTACAAGCACTCCCCGGACCTCACAAGTCCTTTGCAAGTGATGCACAAATTTAGGGGGAGATGTGCTACAACTTGACCCTTTGAGACTAACTGTGTGCTTGAGTTTGCTTAATTTAGTCTCAAAGGAGGTTTGAAAGGGAAAAGGTGGACTTGGACCATACAAGACTTCCACTGCACTCCGATGAAAGAGTGACTATTTCCAAGTTCATCTTTGTACTCTTATTGCCCTTTTACTCTTAGTTGAAGATTTTGGTGAGGCAATGGGGTTAAAGGGCCAAAATTGATCCCATTTTGGTGCTTGATGCCAAAGGGGGAGAAAATAAGGCCAAAGCAAGAAATGGATCAGCTACCACTTGAGAAATTTTGAAAAAGTAGAGTTAGAGTTTTTGTTTGATAAAATACTCTTGTTTGCCTCTTATTATCAAAAGTTGGTCTCTTGTGGGGAGAAGGATTAATTATGGGAAAAGGGGGAGTTTTTGAAATCTTTGATCAATTTCTCTTGGAACAACTCTTGTTATGTCTCAACAAGTGTTTTTGACCTAGAGATAGGAATTCGAGGTTGATTTGCAAAAACAAACCAAGTGGCGGCAAAGAGTGATCCATATATGTCAAATTTGAATCAAAACAATTTTGAGTTCTTATTTGAATTGATTTTGCACTTGTTCTACTTGCTTTATGTTGTGTTGGCATAAATCACCAAAAAGGGGGAGATTGAAAGGGAAATGTGCCTTTGGGCCATTTCTAAGTATTTTGGTGATTTAGTGTCCAACACAAGTGCCTAAGTGTTGATCTATGCAAAGAGGTGGACAAAGTGCAAATCAAGTCAAAAGGTATGTTTCTAGACTTAGTACATTGTTTTATGGACTGATGTATTGTGTCTAAGTGCTGGAAACAGGAGAAATCAAATTGGAAAAGTAATGGCTTTGTTCAGCCAAAGTCTGCTCAGTCTGGGTGCACCGGACTGTCCGGTGGTGCACCGGACAGTGTCCGGTGGTGCACCGAACAGTGTCCGGTGCGCCAGGCAGACTCAGGCGATCGTGCTGCTCTCGGGAACTAACTAACGGCGTACGGCTATAATTCACCGGACTGTCCGGGGAGCCAACGGTCGCCGGGCCAACGGTCGGCCGCTTAATCCGGGCGCGACGCGTGGCCGAGCCAACGGCTAGAAGGGGGCACCGGACTGTCCGGTGTGCACCGGACAGTGTCCGGTGCGCCAACGGCTCCAAGGCGCCAACGGTCGGCTTCGCCAAATAAGGAAAGAGATCCGCACCGGACAGTGTCCGTGAAAGGGAAATGTGCCTTGGGCCATTTCTAAGTATTTTGGTGATTTAGTGTCAAACACAAGTGCTTAAGTGTAAAATGGTGGACAAAGTACAAACCAAGGATAAAGGTATGTTTCTCAGACTTAGTACATTGTTTTATGGACTAATGTATTGTGTCTAAGTGTTGGAAACAGGAAAAATCCAATTGGAAATGTCTTGGCTCGAGCAGCCAAGAATCTGCTCAGTCTGGGAGCACCGGACTGTCCGGTGGTGGGAGCGCCAGGCTGGTTCGAGCGAAGTGGCCGCTCTCAGGAATTCACCGGCGACGTACGACTATAATTCATCGGACTGTCCGGTGTGCACCGGACTGTCCGGTGAGCCAACGGTCGGCCGGGCCAACGGTCGGCCGCGCGATCTGCGTGGGACACGTGGCCAAGCCAACGGCTAGAAGGGGGCACCGGACTGTCCGGTGTGCACCAGACATGTCCGGTGCGCCAACGGCTCCAAGTCTGCCAACGGTCGGTTTCGCCATGTAAGGTAAGAAATCAGGCACCGGACAGTGTCCGGTGTGCACCGGACTGTCCGGTGCGCCAGACGACAGAAGGCAAGAATTGCCTTCCCAGATTGCTCTCAACGGCTCCTAGCTGCCTTGGGGCTATAAAAGAGACCCCTAGGCGCATGGAGGAGAATACCAAGCATCCTTTGAGCATTGTTGATCACTCACACATCATTCTTGCGCACTTGTTCGACATTCTAGTGATTTGAGCTCCGTTCTAGTGTGATAGTCATTTGAGCTTAAGTCTGGGTCTTGTGTGTGCGTATTTGCTGTGATCTTAGTGTCTTGTGTGAGTTGCTAATCCCTCCCTTGCACCGTGTTTCTTTGTGAACTTCAAGTGTAAGGGCGAGAGGCTCCAAGTTGTGGAGATTCCTCGCAAACGGGATTAAGAAAAGCAAAGCAAAACACCGTGGTATTCAAGTGGGTCTTTGGACCGCTTGAAAGGGGTTGATTGCAACCCTCGTCCGTTGGGACGCCACAACGTGGAGTAGGCAAGCGTTGGTCTTGGCCGAACCACGAGATAACCACCGTGCCATCTCTGTGATTGATATCTTTTTGGTTATTGTGTTTTGTTGAAACTCCTTTCTTGCCACTTGGCAATTAGTGTGCTAACGCTTAACCAAGTTTTGTGGCATTAAGTTTAAGTTTCACAGGATCACCTATTCACACCCCCTTTAGGTGCTCTCAATTGGTATCGGAGCCGTTCTCTTCAAGAAGGGACTAATCGCCCGAAGAGATGGATCCTAAGGGAAAGGGGATGGTGGTCAACAACAACGAGAAGGAGTCTATCTTCAACGAGCCGAAGGATGACAAGCCTACCGACTCGGGCTCGGGCCACAAGCGCAAAGACGGGAAGAAGAAGAAGACAAGGCGCATCAAGGAGATCGTCTACTACGACAGCGACGAATCTTCTTCTTCCCAAAAGGACGACGACGACTACGAGAAAAAGAAAACGGTCAATTCGAACTTTTATTTTGATTACTCTCGTATTCCTCAAAGTACAAATGCTCATTTATTATCTATTCCACTTGGTAAACCTCCTCATTTTGATGGAGAGGACTACGAATTTTGGAGTCACAAAATGCGTAGTCACTTGTTCTCTCTCCATCCTAGTATATGGGAGATTGTAGAGAGTGGAATGCACTTTGATAGTACGGATAGTCCCATGTTATTAATGAGCAAATTCATAAAAATGCACAAGCTACTACTGTTCTTCTAGCTTCATTGTGCAGGGATGAATACCACAAAGTGAGCGGCTTGGATAACACCAAGCAAATTTGGGACACCCTCAAGATCTCTCATGAGGGGAATGACGTCACAATGCTCACCAAGATGGAGTTGGTGGAGGGCGAACTCGGGAGATTCACTATGATAAGGGGAGAAGAGCCAACCCAAACGTACAACCGGCTCAAGACCCTTGTCAACAAGATAAGAAGCTATGGAAGCACGTGATGGACGGACCACGACGTCGTCCGCCTAATGCTAAGGTCTTTTACTGTCCTTGATCCTCATCTTATAAACAATATTCGTGAGAATCCTAGGTACACCAAGATGATGCCCGAGGAGATACTTGGAAAGTTCGTGAGCGGGCGAATGATGATCAAGGAAGCAAGATACGTGGACGACGCATTGAATGGTCCAATCAATGAGCCTCAACCTCTTGCTCTCAAGGCAACAAGAAGCAAGGAGACGCTACCTAGCAAGGTGGCACAAATTGAGGCGACCAGACTTAATGATGAAGAGATGGCTCTCATCATCAAGAGATTCAAGACGACGCTAAAAGGTCGCAAGGGGCAGCCAAGCAAGACCAAGACAAAGGGGAAGCGCTCATGCTTCAAATGTGGTAAGCTTGGTCATTTTATTGCTAACTGTCCCGACAATGATAGTGATCAGGATCAAGGGAACAAGAGGGAGAAGAAGAAGAACTATAAGAAGGCAAAAGGCGAGGCTCATCTAGGCAAGGAGTGGGATTCGGATTGCTCCTCTTCTGACTCCGACAATGAAGGACTCGCCGCCACCGCCTTCAACAAGTCATCCCTCTTCCCCAACGAGCGTCACACATGCCTTATGGCAAGGGAGAAGAAGGTATGTACTCGAAACTCTACTTATGCTTCTTCAAGTGAGGACGAATCTAGTGATGAGGATGAAATAGATTATTCATGTTTATTTAAGGGCCTAGATAGAACCAAGGTAGATAAAATTAATGAATTGATTGATGCCTTGAATGATAAGAATAGGCTTTTAGAAAAGCAAGAGGATTTGTTGTATGAAGAACATGACAAATTTGTAGAAGCACAAAAATCTCATGCTCTAGAAGTTAAAAGAAATGAAATGCTTTCTTGTGAATT
The DNA here is from genome assembly GCF_902167145.1 of Zea mays. Taxonomy (NCBI): domain Eukaryota; kingdom Viridiplantae; phylum Streptophyta; class Magnoliopsida; order Poales; family Poaceae; genus Zea; species Zea mays. The sequence goes on from NC_050102.1 coordinate 167,008,758, forward strand.
ATCTTCTTGCCATGAGACAATTTCTAACTTAAGGAGCATTAATGATGTTTTGAATGCTAAGTTAGAAGTAGCTAGTAAATCAACATCTTGTGTAGAAATTGTTGCATCTTGTAATAGGTGTAAAGATTTTGACATTGATGCTTGTAGTGAACACCTAGTTTCAATTTCCAAACTTAATGATGAATTGGCTAGTCTTAATGCTCAACTTAAGACTAGCAAGAGCGAATTTGATAAGCTAAAATTTGCGATGGATGCCTACACGATTGGTAGACACCCCTCAATTAAGGATGGACTTGACTTCAAGAGGGAAGCCAAGAACTTAACAAGCCATAAGGTTCCCATCCCCGCCAAGGAGAAAGGGAAGGCTCCTATGGCAAGTAGTACAAAAAAGAACCATGCTTTTATGTATCATAATAGGAGACATGCTAGAAATGACTATAGAAGTTATGATTCACATGCTTATAATTCACATGCTATGTTTGCTTCTAGTTCTTCTTATATGCATGATAGAGATATGTCTAGGAGATATGTTCATCATGTGCCTAGAAAGAATATTATTCATGTTTCTAGGAAAGTTATGGATGGTCCTTCTACAATATATCATGCTTTAAATGCTTCCTTTGCTATTTGTAGAAAGGATAGGAAGATAGTTGCTAGGAAATTAGGGGCAAAATGCAAGGATGATAAAACTTGCATTTGGGTCCCTAAGACAATTGTGACTAACCTTGTAGGACCCAACAAGAGTTGGGTACATAAGTCCCAAGCCTAAATTTGTCTTGCAGGTTTATGCATCCGGGGGTTCAAGCTAGATTATCGACAGCGGATGCACAAACCATATGACGGGGGAGAAGAAGATGTTCACCTCCTACATCAAAAACAAGGATTCCCAAGATTCAATCATATTTGGTGATGGGAACCAAGGCAAGGTGAAAGGCTTAGGCAAGATTGCAATTTCAAATGAGCACTCTATCTCTAATGTGTTTTTAGTTGAGTCCCTTGGATATAATTTGCTATCTGTCAGTCAATTATGTAATATGGGATATAATTGTCTATTTACAAATGTAGATGTGTCTGTCATTAGAAGAAGTGATGGTTCATTAGCTTTTAAGGGTGTATTAGACGGCAAACTTTATTTAGTTGATTTTGCAAAAGAGGAGGCCGGTCTAGATGCATGCTTAATAGCTAAGACTAGCATGGGCTGGCTGTGGCATCGCCGCTTAGCACATGTAGGGATGAAGAACCTGCACAAGCTTCTAAAGGGAGAACACGTGATAGGTTTGACTAACGTACAATTCGAAAAAGATAGACCTTGTGCAGCTTGTCAAGCAGGTAAACAAGTGGGAGGAGCGCATCACAGCAAGAATGTGATGACCACATCAAGACCCCTGGAGCTGCTACATATGGACCTCTTCGGACCCGTCGCCTATCTAAGCATAGGAGGAAGTAAGTATGGTCTAGTTATTGTTGATGACTTTTCCCGCTTCACTTGGGTATTCTTTTTGCAGGATAAGTCTGAAACCCAAGGGACCCTCAAGCGCTTCCTAAGGAGAGCTCAAAATGAGTTTGAGCTCAAAGTGAAGAAGATAAGAAGCGACAACGGGTCCGAGTTCAAGAACCTTCAAGTGGAGGAGTTTCTTGAGGAGGAAGGGATCAAGCACGAGTTCTCCGCTCCCTACACACCACAACAAAATGGTGTGGTAGAGAGGAAGAACAGGACGCTCATCGATATGGCGAGGACGATGCTTGGAGAGTTCAAGACCCCCGAGTGCTTTTGGTCAGAAGCCGTGAACACGGCTTGCCACGCCATCAACCGGGTATACCTTCATCGTCTCCTCAAGAAGACATCATATGAGCTTCTAACCGGTAACAAACCCAATGTATCTTACTTTCGTGTATTTGGGAGCAAATGCTACATTCTAGTGAAGAAGGGTAGGAATTCCAAATTTGCTCCCAAAGCCGTAGAAGGGTTTTTGTTAGGTTATGACTCAAATACAAAGGCATATAGGGTCTTCAACAAATCATCGGGTTTGATTGAAGTCTCTAGCGACGTTGTATTTGATGAGACTAATGGCTCTCCAAGAGAGCAAGTTGTTGATCTTGATGATATAGATGAAGAAGACGTTCCAACGGCCGCAATGCGCACCATGGCGATTGGAGATGTGAGGCCACTGGAACAAAAGGAGCAAGATCAGCCGTCTTCCTCAACGATGGTGCATCCCCCAACTCAAGATGATGAACAAGTTCATCAAAAGGAGGTGTGTGATCAAGGGGGAGCACAAGATGATCATGTGATGGAGGAAGAAGCGCAACCAGCACCTCCAACCCAAGTTCGAGCGACGATTCAAAGGGATCATCCCGTCGACCAAATTCTGGGTGATATCAGCAAGGGAGTAACTACTCGATCTCGATTAGTTAATTTTTGTGAGCATTACTCTTTTGTCTCTTCTATTGAGCCTTTCAGGGTAGAAGAGGCCTTGCTAGATCCGGACTGGGTGTTGGCCATGCAGGAGGAGCTCAACAACTTCAAGAGGAATGAAGTTTGGACGTTGGTGCCTCGTCCTAAGCAAAATGTTGTGGGAACCAAGTGGGTGTTCCGCAACAAACAAGACGAGCACGGGGTGGTGACAAGAAACAAGGCTCGACTAGTGGCAAAAGGTTATGCCCAAGTCACATGTTTGGACTTTGAGGAGACTTTTGCTCCTGTGGCTAGGCTAGAGTCCATTCGTATCTTGCTAGCATATGCCGCTCACCATTCTTTCAGGTTGTTCCAAATGGATGTGAAGAGCGCCTTCCTCAACGGACCAATCAAGGAGGAGGTGTACGTTGAGCAACCCCCTGGCTTCGAGGATGAACGGTACCCCGACCACGTGTGTAAACTCTCTAAGGCGCTCTATGGACTTAAGCAAGCCCCAAGAGCATGGTATGAATGCCTTAGAGATTTTTTAATTGATAATGCTTTCAAGGTTGGGAAAGCCGATCCAACTCTTTTCACTAAGACTTGCGATGGTGATTTGTTTGTGTGCCAAATTTATGTCGATGACATAATATTTGGTTCTACTAACCAAAAGTTTTGTGAAGAGTTTAGCAGGGTGATGACGCAGAAATTCGAGATGTCGATGATGGGCGAGTTGAACTACTTCCTTGGGTTCCAAGTGAAGCAACTCAAGGACGGCACCTTCATCTCCCAAACAAAGTACACACAAGACTTGCTAAAGCGGTTTGGGATGAAGGACGCCAAGCCCGCAAAGACTCCGATGGGAACCTACGGACACACCGACCTCAACAAAGGAGGTAAGTCCGTTGATCAAAAGGCATACCGGTCTATGATAGGGTCTTTACTTTATTTATGTGCTAGTAGACCGGATATTATGCTTAGCGTATGCATGTGTGCTAGATTTCAATCCGATCCAAGGGAGTGTCACTTAGTGGTTGTGAAGCGAATTCTTAGATATTTAGTCGCTACGCCTTGCTTCGGGATCTGGTATTCAAAGGGATCTAACTTTGACTTGATTGGATATTCAAATTCCGACTATGCTGGATGTAAGGTCGATAGGAAGAGTACCTCGGGGACGTGCCAATTCTTAGGAAGGTCCCTGGTGTCATGGATTTCTAAGAAACAAACTTCCGTTGCCCTATCCACCGCTGAGGCCGAGTATGTTGCCGCAGGACAGTGTTGCGTGCAACTACTTTGGATGAGGCAAACCCTCAGAGACTTTGGCTACAATCTGAGCAAAGTCCCACTCCTATGTGATAATGAGAGTGCTATCCGCATGGCGGAAAATCCTGTTGAGCACAGCCGCACAAAGCGCATAGACATCTGACATCACTTTTTGAGAGACCACCAGCAAAAGGGAGATATCGAAGTGTTTCATGTTAGCACCGAGAACCAGCTAGCCGATATCTTTACTAAGCCTCTAGATGAGAAGACCTTTTGCAGGCTGCGTAGTGAGCTAAATGTCTTAGATTCGCGGAACTTGGATTGAATTGTAGCATACATGTGTTTATGCCTTTGATCATATTCATTCTGCATTTTGTTGCTTACTTGTGGTGTTCAAGTTGTACAAACACTCCCTGGACCTCACAAGTCCCTGTGCAAGTGATGCACATATTTAGGGGGAGTTGTGCTACAACTTGACCCTTTGAGACTAACCGTTTGCTTGAGTTTGCTGGATTTAGTCTCAAAGGAAATTTGAAAGGGAAAAGGTGGACTTGGACCATGAAAGACTTCCACTGCACTCCAATGAAAGGGTAACTTATTTCAAGTTCATCTCATGTACTCTTATTGCCTTTGTATTCTTATTTGAAGATTTTGGTAAGGCAATGGGGTTATAGGGCCAAGATTGATCCCGTTTTGGTGCTTGATGCCAAAGGGGGAGAAAATAAAGGCCAAAGCAATAAATGGATCAGCTACCACTTGAGAGACTTTGAAAATAGTAGAATAGAGCTTTTGGTTTGTCAAAACTCTTTTATTGTCTCTCTTGTCAAAAGTTGGCTTCTTGTGGGGAGAAATGTTGATTATGGGTGTCGGGGACCATAATTAGGGGTACCCTCAAGGCTCCTAATTCTCAGCTGGTAACCCCCATCAGCATAAAGCTGCAAAGGCCTGATGGGTGCGATTAAGTCAGGGATCGGTCCATACGAGGGACTCGATCACGCCTCGCCCGAGCCTAGCCTCGGACAAGGGCAGCCGACCCCGGAGGATCTCCGTCTCGCCCGAGGCCCCCCTCCAACGGCGAATGTGTTCCCGGCTCGCCCAAGGCCCTGTCTTCGCTAAGAAGCAACCCTGACCAAATCGCCGCGCCGACTGACCAAGTCGCAGGAGCATTTAATGCAAAGGTGGCCTGACACCTTTATCCTGACGCGCGCCCCCCAGCCGGCAGAGCCGAAGTGACCGCCGTCACTTCGCCGCTCCACTGACTGGCCTGACAGAAGGACAGCGCTGCCTGCGCCACTCCGACTGCGATGCCACTCGACAGAGTGAGACTGACAGGCAGTCAGGCCCTGCCGAAGGCACCATAGGAAGCTCCACTCCGCCCGACCCAGGGCTCGGACTCGGGCTCAGTCCCGGAAGACGGCGATCTCCGCTCCGCCCGACCTAGGGCTCGAACTCGGGCTAAGTCCTGGAAGACGGCGAACTCCGCCCGACCCAGGGCTCGGACTCGGGCTAAGTCCCAGAAGACGACGATCTCCGCCTCGCCCGACCCAGGGCTCGGACTTGGGCTCGGCCCCAGAAGACGACGATCTCCGCCTCACCCGACCCAGGGCTCGGACTTGGGCTCGGCCCCAGAAGACGACGAACTCCGCCTCGCCCGACCCAGGGCTCGGACTTGGGCTCGGCCCCAGAAGACGATGAACTCCGCTTCGCCCGACCCCAGGGCTCGGACTCCACCCCGTCATCAGCCAGCAATCTCCGCCTCGCCCGAACCTAGGGCTCGGACCCGACCTCGGCCATGGAAGACAGACTCGACCTCGGCTTTGGAGGAGCTTCCACATCGCCCAACCTAGGGCGCAGACCAGCCACGTCAACAGGAGGCGCCATCATCACCCTACCCCGAGCTGACTCGGGCCGCAGGGAACAAGACCGACGTCCCATCTGGCTCGCTCCGCCAGATAGGCAATGATGGCGCCCTGCATACTCTGTGACGATAGCGGCTCTCAGCCCCCTTACGGAAGCAAGAGGACGTCAGCAAGGATTCAACCGCTCCGACAGCTGTCCCTCCGCCAGGCTCCATCGCTCCTCCGACGGCCACGACATCACACCAGCTGGGTGCCAAAGTCTCTCCGGCTGCCACAACGGCATGTACTTAGGGCGCTAGCTCTCCTCCGCTAGACACGTAGCACTCTGCTACACCCCCCATTGTACACCTGGATCCTCTCCTTACGCCTATAAAAGGAAGGACTAGGGCCCTCTTAGAGAGGGTTGGCCGCGCGGGGACGAGGACGAGGTACGCGCTCGCTTGAAGCCGCTCGCTCCCTCTCCCGCGTGGACGCTTGTAACCCCCTACTGCAAGCGCACCCGACCTGGGCGCGGGACGAACACGAAGGCCGCAGGATTCCCACCTCTCTCACGCCGGTCTCCGGCCGCCTCGCTCTCCCCCCTTCGCGCTCGGCCTCGCGCTCGACCCATCTGGGCTGGGGCACGCGACGACATTCACTCGTCGGCTCAGGGACCCCCCGGTCTCGGAACGCCGACAGTTGGCGCGCCAGGTAGGGGCCTGCTGCGTGTTGACGAACAGCTTCCCGTCAAGCTCCAGATGGGCAGTCTCCAGCAATCTCTCCAACCCGGGACGGTGCTCCGTTTGGGGAACCTTGAGTTCATGTCCCTCGACGGCAGCTACGACATGATACTCCTTCCACCGCCGTGCGACAACGACAATGGCGGCCGACAGCCCACCCGCCGGCGGTGGAATCGACGACGTCTTCCCCGCGTGGTGGAAGAACAACATTCGAGCTCACCCCGTCCTCTCCCCCGCCGACGGAGGAGGAGGCGGGGCAACCAAGGCCAAGCAGGAGGCAGCGCCTCGCCGACTGTCAAGCGAGTCGACGTCCCTAGCGCCCCAACGGGGGGCACGTCGGGCATCGACCTCGCGTTTGAGGCGAAGGCGAGCGCCGTCTCCCTGCGACACACCAATCTCGAGCAAGCGGACGACGCTAGCACGCTCGCGAAAAGCTTGCTGGACGTCACCCTCGTACCTGAGACGACGGTGCAGTCAGTCCCCGACATGACCTCATCACCGCCCGTCGACTAGAAGGTACCGACCGATTCCCATCCCACGTCTTTCAGATTTAGCCTCAACCCGCCTAGCGACTTCGCTTTGGCGGGCGCTCTCGTAGAGGCAAGTCCAAACCCTCTGGGGTTTCGTACGCGGTCACCTTGGGACCGGCTGACGGACGTCTCGACCTACGGGCCCACTGGGTCCGAGGAAGACGACGGGCCCAACATCTGTTGGGATTTCTATGGACTTGGCAACCCCAGTGCCATGCGGGACTTCGTGACCGCATGCGACTACTGCCTTTCCGACTGTTCCGACGGTAGCCGTAGCCTCAGCGACGAGGACTGCGGCCCAAGTCGCGAGTGCTTCCACATCGATCTAGGGGGTCCCTCCGAAGGCAACCATCTCGGCATGCTGGAGGATGGTGATCTCCCTAGGCCGGTGCCTCGCGTTGACATCCCACGGGAGCTAGCTGTGGTCTCCATTCAGGCGGGGGGTCATGACCCACAGCTCGAGCAAATCCGCGGGGTGCAGGCCAGGCTCGACGAGGGAGCAGGAGCACTTGAGCCGATCCACCGGGACGCCGAGCAGGCATGGGCGGGCCAACCCCCGGCCGGAGAAATACGTCATCTACCCCAGGGCTTCCAGCACCGCGTCGCCGACGACGTCAGGGTCAGGCCACCACCCGCATCTAGTGGGGTCGGCCAGAACCTGGCTGCAGCAGCGATGCTTCTCCGCGCGATGCCGGAGCCATCAACCACCGAGGGGCAGCGAATCCAGGGAGAGCTCAAGAATCTCCTGGAAGGCGCCGCGGTCCGACGGGTCGAGAGCTCTGCCTCCCGAAGGCAGGGGCACCACTCGGAACCTCATGCCGCGACTTCCCGATTTATGCGGGAAGCCTCGGTCTACATCGGACGCACGCGCAACACCGCGCCTACGGCCCCGGGTCGCCTCGGCAACGAGCACCATCACCGCGACCGTCGGGCCCACCTCAACGAGAGGGTGCGCTGAGGCTACCACCCCAGGCGTAGGGGGCGCTACGACAGCGGGGAGGATCGGAGTCCCTCGCCCGAGCCACCCGGTCCGCAGGCCTTCAGTCGAGCCATACGACGGGCGCCGTTCCCGACCCGGTTCCGACCCCCGACTACTATCACGAAGTACTCGGGGGAGACGAGACCGAAACTGTGGCTCGCGGACTACCGTCTGGCCTGCCAACTGGGTGGAACGGACGATGACAACCTCATCATCCGCAACCTCCCCCTGTTCCTCTCCGACACCGCTCGCGCCTGGTTGGAGCACCTGCCTCCGGGGCAGATCTCCAACTGGGACGACCTAGTCCAAGCTTTCGCCGGGAATTTCCAGGGTACGTACGTGCGCCCTGGGAATTCCTGGGACCTTCGAAGCTGCCGACAGCAGCCGGGAGAGTCTCTCCGGGACTACATCCGGCGATTCTCGAAGCAGCGCACCGAGCTGCCCAACATCACCGACTCGGATGTCATCGGCGCGTTCCTCGCTGGCACCACCTGCCGCGACCTGGTGAGCAAGCTGGGCCGCAAGACCCCCACCAGGGCAAGCGAGCTGATGGACATCGCCACCAAGTTCGCCTCCGGACAAGAGGCGGTCGAGGCTATCTTCCGAAAGGACAAGCAGCCCTAGGGTCGCCCTTCAGAAGATGCCCCCGAGGCGTCAACTCAGCGCGGCGCCAAGAAGAAGGGCAAGAAGAAGTCGCAAGCGAAACGCGCCGCCGCTGATGCGGACCTTGTCGCCGCCGCCGAGTACAAGAACCCTCGGAAGCCCCCCGGAGGTGCCAACCTCTTCGACAAGATGCTCAAGGAGCCGTGCCCCTATCACCAGGGGCCCGTCAAGCACACCCTTGAGGAGTGCGTCATGCTTCGGCGCCACTTCCACAGGGCCGGGCCACCCGCGGAGGGTGGCAAGGCCCGCGACGACGACAAGAAGGAAGACCACCAGGCAGGAGAGTTCCCCGAGGTCCACGACTGCTTCATGATCTATGGTGGGCAAGCGGCGAACGCCTCGGCCCGGCACCGCAAGCAAGAGCGCCGGGAGGTCTGTTCAGTGAAGGTGGCGGCGCCAGTCTACCTAGACTGGTCCGACAAGCCCATCACCTTCGACCAAGCCGACCACCCTGACCATGTGCCGAGCCCGGGGAAATACCCGCTCATCGTCGACCCCATCATCGGCGATGTCAGGCTCACCAAGGTCCTCATGGACGGAGGCGGCAGCCTCAACATCATCTACGCCGAGACCCTCGGGCTCCTGCGTGTCGATCTGTCCTCTGTCCGGGTAGGCGCTGCGCCCTTCCCTGGGATCATTCCCGGGAAGCGCGTCCAGCCCCTCGGACAGCTCGACCTTTCCGTCTGCTTCAGAACACCCTCCAACTTCCGAAGGGAGACCCTGACGTTCGAGGTGGTCGGGTTCCGAGGAACCTACCACACGGTACTGGGGAGGCCATGCTACGCGAAGTTCATGGCCGTCCCCAACTACACCTACCTGAAGCTCAAGATGCCGGGCCCCAATGGGGTCATCACCGTCGGCCCCACGTACAAACACGCGTTCGAATGCGACGTGGAGTGCGTGGAGTACGCCGAGGCCCTCGCCGAGTCCGAGGCCCTCATCGCCGACCTGGAGAGCCTCTCGAAGGAGGTGCCAGACGTGAAGCGTCATGCCGACAACTTTGAGCCAGCGGAGACGGTTTAGTCCGTCCCCCTCGACCCCAGCAGTGATGCCTCCAAGCAAGTCCGGATCGGCTCCGAGCTCGGTCCCAAATAGGAAGCAGTGCTCGTCGACTTTCTCCGCGCGAACGCCAACGTCTTCGCGTGGAGTCCCTCGGACATGCCCGGCATACCGAGGGATGTTGCCGAGCACTCGCTGGACATCCAAGCTAGAGTCCGACCCGTCAAGCAGCCTCTGCGTCGATTCGACGAGGAGAAGCGCAGAGCCATAGGCGAGGAGATCCACAAGCTAATGGTGGCAGGGTTCATCAAGGAGGTATTCCATCCCGAATGGCTTGCCAACCCTGTGCTTGTGAGAAAGAAAGGGGGGAAATGGCGGATGTGTGTAGACTACACTGGTCTCAACAAAGCATGTCCGAAGGTTCCCTACCCTCTGCCTCACATCGACCAAATCGTGGATTCCACTGCTGGGTGCGAAACCCTGTCTTTCCTTGATGCCTACTCGGGGTATCACCAAATCAGGATGAAAGAGTCCGACCAGCTCGCGACTTCTTTCATCACACCCTTCGGCATGTACTGCTATGTCACCATGCCGTTCGGCTTGAGGAATGCGGGCGCGATGTACCAGCGGTGCATGAACCATGTGTTCGGCGAACACATCGGCCGCACGGTCGAGGCCTACGTCGATGACATCGTAGTCAAGACGAGGAAAGCCTCCGACCTCCTTTCCGACCTTGAAGTAACATTCCGATGTCTCAAGGCGAAGGGCGTCAAGCTCAATCCCGAAAAGTGTGTTTTCGGGGTGCCCCGAGGCATGCTCTTGGGGTTCATCGTCTCCGAGCGGGGCATCGAAGCCAACCCGGAGAAGATCGCAGCTATCACCAGCATGGGGCCCATCAAGGACTTGAAAGGCGTACAGAGGGTCATGGGATGCCTCGCGGCTCTGAGCCGCTTCATCTCACGCCTCGGCGAAAGAGGTCTACCTCTGTACCGCCTCTTAAGGAAGGCCGAGTGCTTCACTTGGACCCCTGAGGCTGAGGAAGCCCTCGGGAACCTGAAGGCGCTCCTCACGAAGGCGCCTATCTTGGTACCCCCAGCTGCCGGAGAAGCCCTCTTGGTCTACGTCGCCGCGACCACTCAGGTGGTTAGCGCCGCGATTGTGGTCGAGAGGCAAGAAGAGGGGCATGCATTGCCCGTTCAGAGGCCAGTTTACTTCGTCAGCAAGGTACTGTCCGAAACCAAGATCCGCTACCCACAAGTTCAGAAGCTGCTGTACACGGTGATCCTAACGCGGCGGAAGCTGCGACACTACTTCGAGTCTCACCCGGTAACTGTGGTGTCATCCTTCCCCCTGGGGGAGATCATCCAGTGCCGGGAGGCCTCGGGTAGGATTGCAAAGTGGGCGGTGGAAATCATGGGCGAGACGATCTCGTTCGCTCCTCGGAAGGCCATCAAGTCCCAGGTCTTGGCGGACTTCATAGCTGAATGGGTCGACACCCAGCTACCGACAGCTCCGATCCAGCCGGAGCTCTGGACCATGTTCTTCGACGGGTCGCTGATGAAGACAAGAGCCGGCGCAGGCCTACTCTTCATCTCGCCCCTCGGGAAGCACCTACGCTACGTGCTACGCCTCCATTTCCCGGCGTCCAACAATGTGGCCGAGTATGAGGCTCTGGTCAACGGGTTGCGGATCGCCATCGAGCTAGGGGTCCGATGCCTCGACGCTCGCGGTGACTCGCAGCTCGTCATCGACCAAGTCATGAAGAACTCCCACTGCCACGACCTGAAGATGGAGGCCTACTGCGATGAGGTTCGGTGCCTGGAAGACAAGTTCTACGGGCTCGAGCTCAACCACATCGCCCGGCGCTACAACGAGACTGCGGACGAGCTGGCTAAAATAGCCTCGGGGCAAACGACGGTTCCCCCGGACGTCTTCTCCCGGGATCTGCATCAACCCTCCGTCAAGATCGACGACACGCCCGAGCCCGAGGCGCCCTCGGCCCAGCCCGAGGCACCCTCAGCCCAGCCCGAGGGACCCTCGGCTCAGTTCGAGGCACCCTCGGCTCGGCCCGAGGCATCCTCGGTTCAGCCCGAGGTACCCTCGGCCCCCGAGGGCGAGACGCTGCACGTTGGGGGGGAGCGAAGTGGGGTCACGCCTGATCAAAACTGGTAGACCCCGTACCTGCAATATCTCCATCGAGGAGAGCTACCCTTCGACCGAGCCGAAGCTCGGTGGCTGGCGCGACGCGCCAAGTCGTTCGTCTTGCTGGGAGATGAGAAGGAGCTCTACCACCGCAGCCCCTCGGGCATCCTCCAGCGATGCATCCCCATCGCCAAAGGTCAGGAACTCCTACAAGAGATACACTCGGGGGCTTGCGGCCATCACACAACACCTCGAGCCCTTGTCGGGAATGCTTTCCGACAAGGCTTCTATTGGCCAACGGCGGTGACCGACGCCACTAGAATTGTCTGCACCTGCGAAGGGTGTCAGTTCTACGCAAGACAGACCCACCTGCCCGCTCAGGCTCTGCAGACGATACCCATCACCTGGCCTTTTGCTGTGTGGGGTCTGGATCTCGTCGGCCCCTTGCAGAAGGCACCCGGGGGCTACACGCACCTGCTGGTCGCCATCGACAAATTCTCCAAGTGGATTGAGGTCCGGCCCCTAAACAGCATCAGGTCCGAGCAGGCGGTGGCATTCTTCACCAACATCATCCATCGCTTCGGGTCCCGAACTCCATCATCACCGACAACGGCACCCAGTTCACCGGCAGAAAGTTCTTGGACTTCTGCGAGGATCATCACATCCGGGTGGACTGGGCCGCCGTGGCTCATCCCATGTCAAATGGGCAAGTAGAGCGTGCCAACGGCATGATTCTACAAGGGCTCAAGCCTCGGATCTACAACGACCTCAACAAGTTCGGCAAGCGATGGATGAAGGAACTCCCCTCGGTGGTCTGGAGTCTGAGGACAACGCCAAGCCGAGCCACGGGCTTCACGCCGTTCTTCCTAGTCTACGGGGCCGAGGCCGTCTTGCCCACAGACCTGGAATACGGCTCCCCAAGGACGATGGCCTACACCGACCAAAGCAACCAAGCTAGCCGAGAAGACTCGCTGGACCAGCTGGAGGAGGCTCAGGATAAGGCCTTACTACACTCGGCGCGATACCAGCAGTCCCTGCGACGCTACCACGCCCGAGGGGTCCGGTCCCGAGACCTCCAGGTGGGCGACCTGGTGCTTCGGCTGCGACAAGACGCCCGAGGGCGGCACAAGCTCACGCCTCCCTGGGAGGGGCCGTTCGTCATCGCCAAAGTTCTGAAGCCCGGAACATACAAGCTGGCCAACAGTCAAGGCGAGGTCTACAACAACGCTTGGAACATCCAACAGCTACGTCGCTTCTACCCTTAAGATGTTTTCAAGTTGTTCATATACCTCGCTCCCACGCAAAGTTTAGTCATCAAGGAAGGGTCAGCTTTGCCTCGGCAAAGCCCGACCCTCCCTCGGGGGCTAAAAGGGGGGAACCCCCTCTGCGTTGAATTTTTTCCTCGAAAAAAGTCCTTTCTGCCAGAATGTCTTTCGTGCTTTTTGACTACTTCGAAAGTGGATCCTGAAAACGACGGAGTACACGTAAGCAGCTAAGGCTGACCGAGCCGAGGGACTCCTACGCCTCCGGGATACGGATACCTCACTCATCACCTTCTGCGATAAGTAACTCACGTTCGGATAAGTGATTCCGCGGACCGAACAAGTCTTCACGTTCGGAAGCTCTTCTGCCGAAGCGATTGTTTGAGCCTTCTCGACTGCGTCGGGAACAGAACCCCATGGATGGGCAAGAGTGCGCGTAAGCGGCAAGGCCGACCGAGCCGAGGGACTCCTACGCCTCCGGGATACGGATACCTCACTCATCACCTTCCGTGAGAAGCAACTCTCACTCGCGCAAAACAATTCTGTTACCGACAAAAAAGTCCAGATACTCGAAACAAGAGGAAAAGAGACGCAGCTTTACAACGCGGCGAAGGTGTGTTTAGGCCTCGACGGCCGCAGAAAACACACGCTACAAGATAATCCGATCCTGCAGGCTCGGATCTCGACGGCTGAAGGGAGCAGCGGCACCCTCGGTATCGACGACACCTTCGGTGAGGTCCGACCTAGCCTCGGACGGCGACGTGGTCCGAGGATCTCCACTCTAAAGGATGACGTCATCGCCACGCCCGGGCCATCGCCGCCAGGGTCTTCTCCGGGAATCCGGCCCGAGCAGGCGTGAAAGGGAAATGTGCCCTTGGGCCATTTCTAAGTATTTTGGTGATTGAGTGCCAACACAAGTGCTTAAATGTGAATCTATACCCATGGATGGACAAAGTGCAAATCAAGAGTAAAGGTATGTTTCTAAGCCTTAGTACATTGTTTTGAAGACTAATGTATTGTGTCTAAGTGCTTGAAACAGGAGAAATCGAGTCAGAGAAAAGTTGGCTGTGTACAGCCAAAAGGCTGTTCGGTCTGGAGCACCGGACTGTCCGGTGGTGCACCGGACAGTGTCCGGTGCGCCAGACTGACTCGGGCAAACTGGCCACTCTCGGGAATTTACCGGCGACGTACGACTATAATTCATCGGACTGTCCGGTGTGCACCGGACTGTCCAGTGAGCCAACGGTCGGCCGGGCCAACGGTCGGCCGCGCGATCTGCGCGGGACACGTGGCCGAGCCAACGGCTAGAAGGGGGCACCGGACTGTCTGGTGTGCACCGGACATGTCCGGTGCGCCAACGGCTCTCTGGCGGCCAACGGTCGGCTGCGCCGTTTAAGGAAAGAAATCGGGCACCGGACAGTGTCCGGTGTGCACCGGACTGTCCGGTGCACCAGTCGACAGAAGGCAAGATCAGCCTTCCAGATTTGCTCTCAACGGCTCCTAGCTGCCTTGGGGCTATAAAAGGGACCCCTAGGCGCATGGAGGAGTACACCAAGCATTCCTACAACATTCCTAAGCACCAAGACATCGATTCCGCGCATTTGGTTCATTGTGATAGCATCTAGAGCTCTTGTTGCGACTTGTGTGCGTGCTGTTGCTCTGATTTTGAGTCTTGTGTGCGTTGCTAGTTCCTCCCTTACTCCGTATTTCTTTGTGAATCTCAAGTGTAAGGGCGAGAGGCTCCAAGTTGTGGAGATTCCTCACAAACAGGATATTGAAAGGCAAAGCAAAACACCGTGGTATTCAAGTTGGTCTTTGGACCGCTTGAGAGGGGTTGATTGCAACCCTCGTCCGTTGGGACGCCACAACGTGGAGTAGGCAAGCGTTGGTCTTGGCCGAACCACGGGATAAACCACTGTGTCATCTCTGTGTTTGATCTCTTGTGGTATTGTGTTTTGTTGAGACTCCTCTCTAGCCACTTGGCGATTATTGTGCTAACACTTAACAAGTTTTTGTGGCTATAAGTTTAAGTTTCACAGGATCACCTATTCACCCCCCCCTCTAGGTGCTCTCAATTGGTATCAGAGCCGTTCTCTTCACAAAGGTACTAACCGCCCGAAGAGATGGATCCTAAAGGGAAGGGAATCGTGATCAACAACAAGGAGAAGGAGTCCTTCGTCAACCAGCCAAGGGATGACAAGTCCAACGACTCGGGCTCGGGCCACAGACGCAAAGAAGGGAAGAAAAAGAAGACAAGACGCATCAAGGAGATCGTCTACTACGACAGCGATGAGTCTACTTCCTCCCAAAAGGACGACGACCACAACGAATACGAGAGAAAGAAACCAGTCAATTCGAACTTTTCTTTTGATTACTCTCGTATTCCTCAAAGTACTAATGCTCATTTATTATCTATTCCACTTGGTAAACCTCCTCATTTTGATGGAGAGGACTACGGATTTTGGAGTCACAAAATGCGTAGTCACTTGTTCTCTCTCCATCCTAGCATATGGGAGATTGTAGAAAGTGGAATGCACTTTGATAGTACGGATAGTCCCATGTTTATTAATGAACAGATTCATAAAAATGCACAAGCTACTACTGTGTTGCTAGCCTCTTTGTGCAGGGACGAGTACCATAAGGTGAGCGGCTTGGATAATGCCAAGCAGATCTGGGACACCCTCAAGATCTCTCATGAGGGGAATGATGTCACCTTGCTCACCAAGATGGAGTTGGTGGAGGGCGAGCTTGGACGGTTCGCAATGATAAGGGGCGAGGAGCCAACTCAAACATACAACCGGCTCAAGACCCTTATCAACAAAATAAGGAGCTACGGAAGCACGCGATGGACGGATCACGACGTCGTCCGCCTAATGCTAAGGTCTTTTACCGTTCTTGATCCTCATTTGGTGAACAATATTCGTGAAAATCCTAGGTACACCAAGATGTCGCCCGAAGAAGTTCTGGGGAAGTTCGTAAGCGGGCGAATGATGATCAAGGAGGCAAGATATGTGGACGACGCGTTGAACGGTCCTATTCATGAGCCTCAACCCATTGCTCTCAAGGCAACGAGGAGCAAGGAGGCGCTACCGAGCAAGGTGGCGCAAGTTGAGGCGGCCGGGCTAAATAATGAGGAGATGGCCCTCATCATTAAGCGCTTCAAGACGGCGCTTAAAGGTCGCAAGGGACAGCCAAGCAAGACCAAGACAAAGGAGAAGCGCTCGTGCTTCAAATGTGGTAAGATTGGTCATTTCATTGCTAATTGTCCCGATAATGAAAGTGACCAGGAAAAGGGGAACAAAAGGGAGAAGAAGAAGCATTACAAGAAGGCCAAGGGCGAGGCACATATCGGAAAGGAGTGGGATTCGGATTGCTCCTCCTCCGACTCCGACAATGAAGGACTCGCCGCCACCGCCTTCAACAAGTCATCCCTCTTCCCCAATGAGCGTCACACTTGCCTCATGGCAAGGGAGAAGAAAGTAAGCACTCATGATACTAGTATTTATGCTTTTTCAAGTGAGGATGAGTCTAGTGATGATAATGAGATAGATTACTCATGCTTATTCAAGGGATTAGATAGATCTAAAATTAATAAGATTAATGAGTTGATCGATGCTTTGAATGACAAGAATAGATTACTAGAAAAACAAGAGGATCTTTTATATGAGGAGCATGATAAATTTGTTAGTGCACAAAATTCTCTTGCTCTAGAAATTAAAAGGAATGAAATGCTCTCTAGTGAATTATCTACTTGTCATGAATCCATCTCTAAATTAAAAAGTGTTAATGATGATTTGAATGCTAAGTTAGAAATAGCTAGTAAATCAACATCTTGTGTAGAAATTGTTGAAACTTGCAATAGGTGTAAAGATTTTGACATTGATGCTTGTAGTGAACACCTAGTTTCAATTTCCAAACTTAATGATGAATTGGCTAGTCTTAATGCTCAACTTAAGACTAGCAAGAGTAATTTTGATAAGCTAAAATTTGCAAGGGATGCCTACACAATTGGTAGACACCCCTCAATTAAGGATGGACTTGGCTACAAGAAGGAAGCCAAGAACTTGACAAGCCATAAGGCTCCCATCTCTGCCAAGGAGAAAGGGAAGGCCCCTATGGCTAGTAGTGTGCAAAAGAACCATGCCTTTATGTACCATGATAGGAGACAATCTAGAAATGCTTATAGGAGATGTAACACATATGATGCTTTTGATTCCCATGACATGTTTGCTTCTAGTTCTTCTTATGTGCATGATAGAAATGTTGGTAGGAGAAATTTTGTTCATAAAATGCCTAGGAGAAATGTTGTTAATGTTCCTAGGAAAGTAATGAATGAACCCTCTACAATTTATCATGCTTTAAATGCTTCCTTTGCTATTTGTAGAAAGGATAGGAAAATAGTTGCTAGGAAGTTAGGGGCAAAATGCAAGGGAGACAAAACTTGCATTTGGGTCCCTAAGGATATTTGCACTAACCTTGTAGGACCCAACATGAGTTGGGTACCTAAGACCCAAGCCTAAATTTGCCTTGCAGGTTTATGCATCCGGGGGTTCAAGCTGGATTATCGACAGCGGATGCACAAACCATATGACGGGGGAGAAGAAGATGTTCACCTCCTACGTCAAGAATAAGGATTCCCAAGATTCAATTATATTTGGTGATGGGAATCAAGGCAAGGTAAAAGGGTTAGGTAAAATTGCAATTTCTAATGAGCACTCTATCTCCAATGTGTTTTTAGTTGAGTCTCTTGGTTACAATTTGCTATCTGTTAGTCAACTATGCAATATGGGATATAATTGTCTTTTTACAAATGCAGATGTGTCTGTCTTTAGAAGAAGTGATGGTTCACTAGCCTTTAAGGGTGTATTAGACGGCAAGCTTTACTTAGTTGATTTTGCAAAAGAAGAGGCCGGTCTAGATGCATGCTTAATTGCTAAGACTAGCATGGGCTGGTTGTGGCATCGCCGCTTAGCACATGTGGGGATGAAGAACCTTCACAAGCTTCTAAAGGGAGAACACGTGATAGGTTTGACTAACGTACAATTCGAAAAAGATAGACCTTGTGCAGCTTGTCAGGCAGGTAAACAGGTGGGAGGAGCGCATCACAGCAAGAATGTGATGACCACATCAAGACCCCTGGAGCTGCTACATATGGACCTCTTCGGACCCGTCGCCTATCTAAGCATAGGAGGAAGTAAGTATGGTTTAGTTATTGTTGATGACTTTTCCCGCTTCACTTGGGTGTTCTTTTTGCAGGATAAGTCTGAAACCCAAGGGACCCTCAAGCGCTTCCTCAGGAGAGCTCAAAATCAGTTTGAGCTCAAGGTGAAGAAGATAAGGAGCGACAACGGGTTCGAGTTCAAGAACCTTCAAGTGGAGGAGTTCCTTGAGGAGGAAGGAATCAAGCACGAGTTCTCCGCTCCCTACACACCACAACAAAATGGTGTGGTAGAGAGGAAGAACAGGACGCTAATCGATATGGCGAGGACGATGCTTGGAGAATTCAAGACCCCCGAGTGTTTTTGGTCGGAAGCCGTGAACACGGCTTGCCACGCCATCAACAGGGTCTACCATCATCGCCTCCTCAAGAAGACTTCGTATGAGCTACTAACCGGTAACAAACCCAATGTATCTTACTTTCGTGTATTTGGGAGCAGGTGCTACATTCTAGTGAAGAAGGGTAGAAATTCTAAATTTGCTCCCAAAGCTGTAGAAGGGTTTTTGTTAGGTTATGACTCAAATACAAAGGCGTATAGAGTCTTCAACAAATCATCGGGTTTGGTTGAAGTCTCTAGCAACGTTGTATTTGATGAGACTAATGGCTCTCCAAGAGAGCAAGTTGTTGATTGTGATGATGTAGATGAAGAAGATGTTCCGACGGCCACTATACGAACCATGGCGATTGGAGAAGTGCGGCCACAGGAACAAGATGAACGAGATCAACCTTCTTCCTCAACAACGGTGCATCCCCCAACTCAAGACGATGAACAGGTTCATCAAAAGGAGGCGTGTGATCAAGGGGGAGCACAAGATGATCACGTGATGGAGGAAGAAGCGCAACCGGCACCTCCAACCCAAGTTCGAGCGGTGATTCAAAGGGATCATCCCGTCGACCAAATTTTGGGTGACATTAGCAAGGGAGTAACTACTCGATCTCGATTAGTTAATTTTTGTGAGCATTACTCCTTTGTCTCTTCTATTGAGCCTTTCAGGGTAGAGGAGGCCTTGCTAGATCCGGATTGGGTATTGGCCATGCAGGAGGAACTCAACAACTTCAAGCACAATGAAGTTTGGACATTGGTGCCTCGTCCTAAGCAAAATGTTGTGGGAACCAAGTGGGTGTTTCGCAACAAACAGGACGAGCACGGGGTGGTGACGAGGAACAAGGCTCGACTTGTGGCAAAAGGTTATGCCCAAGTCGCAGGTTTGGACTTTGAGGAGACGTTTGCTCCTGTGCCTAGGCTAGAATCAATTCGTATCTTGCTAGCATATGTCGCTCACCATTCTTTCAGGTTGTACCAAATGGATGTGAAGAGCGCTTTCCTCAATGGGCCAATCAAGGAGGAGGTGTACGTGGAGCAACCCCCTGGCTTCGAGGATGAACGGTACCCCGACCACGTGTGTAAGCTCTCTAAGGCGCTCTATGGACTTAAGCAAGCCCCAAGAGCATGCTATGAATGCCTTAGAGACTTCTTAATTGCTAATGCTTTCAAGGTTGGGAAAGCCGATCCAACTCTTTTTACTAAGACTTGCGACGGTGATCTTTTTGTGTGCCAAATTTATGTCGATGACATAATATTTGGTTCTACTAACCAAAAGTCTTGTGAAGAGTTTAGCAGGGTTATGATGCAGAAATTCGAGATGTCGATGATGGGCGAGTTGAACTACTTCCTTGGGTTTCAAGTGAAGCAACTCAAGGACGGCACCTTCATCTCCCAAACAAAGTACACGCAAGACTTGCTGAAGCGGTTTGGGATGAAGGACGCCAAGCCCGTAAAGACTCCGATGGGGACCGATGGACACACCGACCTCAACAAAGGAGGTAAGTCCGTTGATCAAAAAGCATACCGGTCAATGATAGGGTCTTTACTTTATTTATGTGCTAGTAGACCGGATATTATGCTTAGCGTATGCATGTGTGCTAGATTTCAATCCGATCCTAAGGAGTGTCACTTAGTGGCGGTGAAGCGAATTCTTAGATATTTGGTTGCTACGCCTTGCTTCGGGCTCTGGTATCCAAAGGGGTCTACCTTTGACTTGGTTGGATACTCAGATTCCGACTATGCTGGGTGTAAGGTCGATAGGAAGAGTACATCAGGGACGTGCCAATTCTTAGGAAGGTCCCTGGTGTCGTGGAACTCTAAGAAACAAACCTCCGTTGCCCTATCCACCGCTGAGGCCGAGTATGTTGCCGCAGGGCAGTGTTGCGCGCAACTACTTTGGATGAGGCAAACCCTTCGGGACTTTGGCTACAATCTGAGCAAAGTCCCACTCCTATGTGACAATGAGAGTGCTATCCGAATGGCGGAAAATCCTGTTGAACACAGCCGCACAAAGCACATTGACATCCGACATCACTTTTTGAGAGACCACCAGCAAAAGGGAGATATCGAAGTGTTTCATGTTAGCACCGAGAACCAGCTAGCCGATATGTTTACCAAGCCTCTAGATGAGAAGACCTTTTGCAGGCTACGTAGTGAGCTAAATGTCTTAGATTCGCGGAACTTGGATTGAATTGTAGCATACATGTATTTATGCTTTTGATCATGTTCCTTTTTGCATTTTGTTGTTTAGTATGGTGCTCAAGTTGTACAAACACTCCCTGGACCTCACAAGTCCGTTGCAAAGTGATGCACAATTTTAGGGGGAGATGTGTTACAACTTGACCCTTTGAGACTAACCATATGCTTGAGTTTGCTTGTTTTAGTCTCGAAGGAGAATTAAAAGGGAAAAGGTGGACTTGGACCATGCAAGACTTCCACTGCACTCCGATGAAAAGAGTAACTTTTCCAAGTTCATCTTTTAACTCTTCTTGCGTATTTGCTCTTAATTGAAGATTTTGGTGAGGCAATGGGGTTAAAGGGCCAAGATTGATCCCGTTTTGGTGCTTGATGCCAAAGGGGGAGAAAATAAAGGCCAAAGTGATAAATGGATCAGCTACCACTTAAGAGATTTTGAAAATAGTAGAATAGAGTTTTTTGTTTTGTCAAAACTCTTTTATTGTCTCTCTTGTCAAAAGTTGGCTTCTTGTGGGGAGAAATGTTGATTATGGGAAAAAGGGGGAGTTTTTGGAATCCTGAATCAAATACTCCTGAAATGACTCTCTTTATGACTTAACATGTGTGTTTGACTTAGAGATAGAAATTTGAGTTTTGATTTGCAAAGACAAACCAAGTGGTGGCAAAGGATGATCCATATATGCCAAAATTGAATCAAAATAAATTTGAATTTTATTTGAAGTGATATTGCACTTGTTCTAGTT
Organism: Zea mays; assembly: GCF_902167145.1. NCBI lineage: Eukaryota > Viridiplantae > Streptophyta > Magnoliopsida > Poales > Poaceae > Zea > Zea mays. The sequence goes on from NC_050102.1 coordinate 167,030,051, forward strand.
GCTTTATGTTGTGTTGGCATAAATCACCAAAAAGGGGGAGATTGAAAGGGAAATGTGCCCTTGGGCCATTTCTAAGTATTTTGGTGATTGAGTGCCAACACAAGTGCTTAAATGTGAATCTATACCCATGGATGGACAAAGTGCAAATCAAGAGTAAAGGTATGTTTCTAAGCCTTAGTACATTGTTTTGAAGACTAATGTATTGTGTCTAAGTGCTTGAAACAGGAGAAATCGAGTCAGAGAAAAGTTGGCTGTGTACAGCCAAAAGGCTGTTCGGTCTGGAGCACCGGACTGTCCGGTGGTGCACCGGACAGTGTCCGGTGCGCCAGACTGACTCGGGCGAACTGGCCACTCTCGGGAATTTACCGGCGACGTACGACTATAATTCACCGGACTGTCCGGTGAGCCAACGGTCGGCCGGGCCAACGGTCGGCCGCGCGATCTGCGCGGGACACGTGGCCGAGCCAACGGCTAGAAGGGGGCACCGGACTGTCCGGTGTGCACCGGACATGTCCGGTGCGCCAACGGCTCTCTGGCGGCCAACGGTCGGCTGCGCCGTTTAAGGAAAGAAATCGGGCACCGGACAGTGTCCGGTGTGCACCGGACTGTCCGGTGCACCAGTCGACAGAAGGCAAGATCAGCCTTCCAGATTTGCTCTCAACGGCTCCTAGCTGCCTTGGGGCTATAAAAGGGACCCCTAGGCGCATGGAGGAGTACACCAAGCATTCCTACAACATTCCTAAGCACCAAGACATCGATTCCGCGCATTTGGTTCATTGTGATAGCATCTAGAGCTCTTGTTGAGTTGTGAACTCATTGAGTGGTGTTGCGAGCTCTTGTTGCGACTTGTGTGCGTGCTGTTGCTCTGATTTTGAGTCTTGTGTGCGTTGCTAGTTCCTCCCTTACTCCGTATTTCTTTGTGAATCTCAAGTGTAAGGGCGAGAGGCTCCAAGTTGTGGAGATTCCTCGCAAACAGGATATTGAAAGGCAAAGCAAAACACCGTGGTATTCAAGTTGGTCTTTGGACCGCTTGAGAGGGGTTGATTGCAACCCTCGTCCGTTGGGACGCCACAACGTGGAGTAGGCAAGCGTTGGTCTTGGCCGAACCACGGGATAAACCACTGTGTCATCTCTGTGTTTGATCTCTTGTGGTATTGTGTTTTGTTGAGACTCCTCTCTAGCCACTTGGCGATTATTGTGCTAACACTTAACAAGTTTTTGTGGCTATAAGTTTAAGTTTCACAGGATCACCTATTCACCCCCCTCTAGGTGCTCTCAAGGCGGCTCGGCTGGTCAACTCCGGTGTCGGTCCCACTAACGGACGACCCGGCTAGGCTCCGGCCAACCAGGTTTCCTTTTCGAGCCAACCCCGCCTCTGTTCATGCTGACACCGCTACCCCTGGCCTCGGCTCATCGAAGAGCGGCCGAGGGGTTCCTTTAACTAAGCTTGAGAAGCCTCGGACAACAAGGCCGACCGAGCCGAGGGACTCCTACGCCTCCGGGATACGGATACCTCACTCGTCACCTTTACACGGGGCGACTCACGCTTGGTGAAGCAGTTCAGACAACCAACAGGCGAGTCTTAGTGCTCGAAAATAAGGAAAAAACACGGCTCCGTGCCGAAAATACATACATGTTCAGGCCTCGACAGCCACAATGAACAAAAACACTGGCATTCAAAGTGCCATTACAAACGGAACTCCGGTTCCACCTCCGCAGGTACGAACAACCCCACTCGATGGGGGGGCTGCGGAGCAACAGAAGACCGACGAACGGCGCGCTGTCGCCCGCTCCAGCAGCGGCGACGACGACGACTTCTGCTCCAGGGGGCCGAACAGCGGCAGCGCTGACCTCAGGGCGGATGCTGCTGCCAAGAGGCCCCCACCCATGCCCAAACTCGTGAGGCAAGGACGGGCAGAAGGCCGTAGAGTTGGAGGTCGGTCCATGGGCGGCCCTGGCTATCTCGTCGGCGGAAGAACCTCTTCCAGCTGTCGTGGCAGACGCCGGCGCCGGAGCGGCTCCGAAGCCACTCGCGTCCGAGAGCCAGGCACGCTGCAGCTGCCAGCGCCATGGACGACGACCGCCCTTTCCCTCCGATCACTGAGGGAAGGAGCGGGCCACCGCCCACGCAGGGGCCGACCCCAACTCGGCTCACTCCCCTCCCCAGCCCTGGTGATGAAAATCCTTGAGGCTGAGGGAGGGGCAGAGGCCGCAGCCCGGCTCGCTTTCCCCCACCATCAAACTGGAGGTCACCATCTTGGGTGACCGCCGGCGGAGGGGTGCAGCCGGGCTGCATGATGAAAATCCTTGAAGCCGAACGATGGCTGAAAGGTACCAACTCCCACGGAGTTGCGTTCCTCCAATGACGAGGCGGAAAGACGGCGGATATCCCCCATCCGGGGGCTTGGAAGGTGGAAAGACACGATGCATAAGGGAGCGCGAAGACAGGTCACCTTCCAAAAAGGGGCACCCTCCTTTTAAAGCCGACTCTCCCTGCTTGCGTCCCCAGCCGTCGCGGGCTGAGTCTTCTCCAACACGCTCCAAGGTCCTCCCCCTACGGCGCGGGGGCTGGGTCCCACACGTCATGCAAGCCGGCTCAGAGCAGAAGAAGCCAAACCGCCGTGCGCGGTGCGTACAACTGTCCAGCGGTTACAAGCGACCCTCCATTTTTGCCCAGACCAGCGGGCGAAAGGGCGAGCAGCCATGCAGGCAGCATGCAACCGCGTCAAGTGGGCGCACTTCTCCGACTCCCAACACGCCCGGCGTGGAGGCCCAGGCCCACGCGTCATGCAACCGGCGCGCCAAATGCTTCGTGCATGCAACTGCACCGCCACTTGCGCCACTACCGCGCCTCCTCGACTGTGGAACCAACACCGCGACTCGAGGCGACCCAGCGCGCGACCCAGCAGCGCCAGCCTGGCGCGACGGCCAATGCGGCCAAAAGTGGGCCGGCAGTAATGGCGGTGGCAGGCGGGCAGGAGCAGCGGCCACGTCGTAGCCAAGCTCACGTCCCGTCCGGGGGCAGCGAGAGAACCCTCTCGCACGGCGTGAAGACAACGCACTCGTGATCCGTTCCTCGAACGGCTCGCGCACGCGCAACGGCCACCCCGCCAACCACTCGCTCCGTCGCATTAACTCCGCGGCGGGACAGGCGGCGCCTCTGGCAGGAGAAGCGGGCGACGCTTCGCCTTCGCCATAATGACCGCGTCAAAAAAGGTACGCCGCGTCGTTCGATTCCGTATCCTTTTCCTTTTTTCCCCTTTCTCTCTCTTGCAACAGGGACCGGGAAAGGGGGATACCCCGAAAGGGATCCTTCCCCGAGAAGGAACCAGGCTCCGAGCCCCCCTACTGATCAGAGGTTCGAAGGCTGGCCCCTCGGAAGGGTTCGACAGCCGCCTCAGATCGCGTGGGCCCTACACCCACTACTGGTCAGAGGTTCGAAGGCCGGCCCCTTGGAAGGGTTCCACGGCCGCCTCAGGCTACTCGGGCTCCGCGCCCACTACTGATCAGGGGTTCGAAGGCTGGCCCCCGAAGGGTTCACAGCCGCCTCAGACGCCGAGCGAGGGATGACCATGGGTACGTTCGATACATAACCAAGGCTCGGGCTGCGCTCCCGAGGTACCCTAGGACATTTTCGAGACCAGCGGGAACGATCTTGTAACGGAATCCCATCAGAGGGAGGCATCGAGCCCTCGGACCCCGTCGCCAGGGGACCGGGTCCGGCAGATCACCCGCATGTACTTTTGGGCGTGCCTCTGGGCCCCTAGCCGACCCCTAACGAACGGGGCACGGACGTCCACTCGGATTACCCGCTTGCAGCTCACCGGAGACACCATGTTCGGCGCCCATCGAGGGCAACATGGCGCTTCCCCCCTCCTTGCGGAAAGGCGACGCATGGGCGTATGTGAAAAAGTCGAGTATGTCCCTGATCGTCCTCTCGCCCTGTGCAGAGGCTCGGGGGCTGCTCTCACAAACCCGGCTCCGGCCGAACCGTTGACAGCGTCAACATACCAGCCCGAGAACTTGGGACCCGATCGTACACCCGGGCTACGACAGCTCGCATGAGGGAACGACCAGACCAGCCGAAGCATTACGCGAGGCATTAAGACCTCGGAGGAGTGAAACCACTCCTCCGAGGCCTCGGGGGCTACACCCGGCGGGTGCGCTCGGGAATTCACCGGCGACGTACGGCTATAATTCACCGGACTGTCCGGTGTGCACCGGACTGTCCGGTGAGCCAACGGTCGGCCGGGCCAACGGTCGGCCGCGCGATCTGCGCGGGACACGTGGCCAAGCCAACGGCTAGAAGGGGGCACCGGACTGTCCGGTGCGCCAACAGCTCCAAGTCTGCCAACGGTCGGTTTCACCATGTAAGGAAAGAAATCAGGCACCGGACAGTGTCCGGTGTGCACCGGACTGTCCGGTGCGCCAGACGACAGAAGGCAAGAATTGCCTTCCCAGATTGCTCTCAACGGCTCCTAGCTGCCTTGGGGCTATAAAAGAGACCCCTAGGCGCATGGAGGAGAATACCAAGCATCTTTTGAGCATTGTTGATCACTCACACATCATTCTTGCGCACTTGTTCGACATTCTAGTGATTTGAGCTCCGTTCTAGTGTGATAGTCATTTGAGCTTAAGTCTGGGTCTTGTGTGTGCGTATTTGTTGTGATCTTAGTGTCTTGTGTGAGTTGCTAATCCCTCCCTTGCACAGTGATTCTTTGTGAACTTCAAGTGTAAGGGCGAGAGGCTCCAAGTTGTGGAGATTCCTCGCAAATGGGATTAAGAAAAGCAAAGCAAAACACCGTGGTATTCAAGTGGGTCTTTGGACCGCTTGAAAGGGGTTGATTGCAACCCTCGTCCGTTGGGACGCCACAACGTGGAGTAGGCAAGCGTTGGTCTTGGCCGAACCACGGGATAACCACCGTGCCATCTCTGTGATTGATATCTTTTTGGTTATTGTGTTTTGTTGAAACTCCTTTCTTGCCACTTAGCAATTAGTGTGCTAACGCTTAACCAAGTTTTGTGGCATTAAGTTTAAGTTTCACAGGATCACCTATTCACCCCCCCTCTAGGTGCTCTCAGTCCGGTGGTGCACCAGACTGTCCGGTGCGCCAGGCGACAGAAGGCAAGAATTGCCTTCCTGGATTGCTCTCAACGGCTCCTAGCTGCCTTGGGGCTATAAAAGGGACCCCTAGGCGCATGGAGGAGATACACCAAGCATTCCTAAGCACTAAGACATCGATTCCGCGCTTTTGATTCCTTGTGATAACAATTAGAGCTCTAGTTGAGTTGTGAACTCATTGAGTCGTGTTGTGAGCTCTTGTTGCGACTTGTGTGCGTGGTGTTGCTGTGATTTCTTGTCTTGAGTGTGTTGCTCATTCCTCCTTTACTCCATGCTTCTTTGTGAATTTTAAGTGTAAGGGCGAGAGGCTCCAAAGTGTGGGGATTCCTCGCAAACGGGATATAGTAAAGCAAGCAAAACACCGTGGTATTCAAGTGGGTCTTTGGACCGCTTGAGAAGGGTTGATTGCAACCCTCGTCCGTTGGGACGCCACAACGTGGAGTAGGCAAGCGTTGGTCTTGGCCAAACCACGGGATAAACCACTGTGCCATCTCTGTGATTGATCTCTTGTGGTTATTGTGTTTTGTTGAGACTCCTCTCTAGCCACTTGGCATTATTGTGCTAACGCCTAATCAAGTTTTTGTGGATTAAGTTTCAAGTTTCACAGGATCACCTATTCACCCCCCCTCTAGGTGCTCTCAGTTGTTCCACGTATACCTCCTCCTTTATTGGCCCATTGAGGAAAGTGCTCTTCACGTCCATTTGAAACAGCCTAAAAGAGTGGTGAGCAGCATAGGCTAACAATATTCGAATTGACTCTAGCCTAGCCACAGGAGCAAAAGTCTCCCCAAAATCCAAACCTGTGACTTGGGCATAACATTTTGCCACAAGTCGAGCCTTGTTTCTTGTCACCACTCTGTGCTCATCTTGCTTGTTGTGGAACAACCACTTGGTGCCCACAACGTTTTGCTTTGGACGTGGCACCAGGCTCCAAACTTCATTTCTCTTGAAGTTGTTGAGTTCTTCCTGCATGGCCAACACCCAGTATGGATCCTACAAGGCCTCTTCTACCCTAAAAGGCTCAATAGAAGAGACAAACGAGTAATGCTCACAAAAATTAGCTAAGCCTGAGCGAGTAGTTACTTCCTTGCTGATGTCACCCAGAATCTGATCGACAGGGTGATTTCTTTGGATCGTAGCTCAGACTTGGGTTGGAGGACCCGTGGCGCTTCTTCCTTCATAACTTGTTCTTCTTGTGCTCCCCCTTGATCAAGTCCCTCTTCTTGAGGTACCTGTTCACCATCTTGAGTTGGAGGATGCACCATTGTGGAGGAAGATGGCTGATCTTGCTCCTTTTGTTCCCGTGGTCGCACAACACCGATTGCCATCGTGCGCATTGCGGCCATTGGAACATCATCTTCATCTATGTCATCAAGATCAACTTGCTCTCTTGGAGAGCCATTAGTTTCATCAAATACAACGTCGCTAGAGACTTCAACCAAACCCGATAATTTGTTGAAGACTCTATACGCCTTTGTATTTGAGTCATACCCTAGTAAAAACCCTTCTACTGCCTTGGGAGCAAATTTAGAATGTCTACCTTTCTTCACCAGAATGTAACATTTGCTCCCAAATACACGAAAGTAAGAGACGTTGGGTTTGTTACCGGTAAGGAGTTCGTAGGAGGCCTTCTTGAGAAGGCAATGAAGGTAGAGCCGGTTTATGGCGTGGCAGACTGTATTCACAGCTTCCGACCAAAACCGCTCGGGTGTCTTGAACTCGCCAAGCATCATTCTTGCCATGTCGATTAGCGTTCTGTTCTTCCTCTCTACTACACTGTTTTGTTGTGGCGTGTAGGGAGCGAAGAACTCGTGCTTGACGCCTTCCTCCTCAAGATACTCCTCAACTTGCAGATTCTTGAACTCGGACCCGTTGTCGCTCCTTATCTTTTTCACCTTTAGATCAAATTCATTTTGAGCCCTCCTTAGAAAGCACTTTAGGGTCCCTTGGGTTTCTGATTTATCCTGCAAAAAGAACACCCAAGTGAAGCGGGAAAAATCATCAACAATTACAATACCATACTTACTTCCCTCGATGCTAAGGTAGGCAACGGGTCCGAAGAGGTCCATGTGAAGAAGCTCCAGTGGTCTTGATGTTGTCATCACATTCTTGCTGTGATGAGTGCTTCCCACCTGTTTCCCTGCCTGACATGCTGCACAAGGTCTATCTTTCTCGAAACAAATATTGGTTAGTCCTAACACATGTTCTCACTTTAGAAGTTTATGAAGGTTTTTCATCCCAACATGTGCTAGACGACGATGCCATAGCCAGCCCATACTAGTCTTAGCTATTAAGCATGCATCTAGATCGGCTTTCTCTTTCGAAAAATCAACTAAGTAGAGTTTGCCATCTAATACACCCTTAAAAGCTAATGAACCATCACTCCTTCTAAAGACAGATACATCAACGTTTGTAAAAAGACAATTATAACCCATGTTACATAATTAACTCACAGACAATAAGTTGTACCCGAGTGATTCAACTAAAAACACATTGGAGATTGAATGCTCGGATGTAATGACTATCTTTCCCAATCCTTTAACCTTGCCTTGGTTCCCATCTCCAAAGATAATCGCATCCTGAGAATCCTTGTTCTTGACGTAGGAGGTGGACATTTTCTTCTCCCCATCATGTGGTTTGTGCATCCACTATCGATAATCCAGCTTGAGCCCCCGGATGCATAAACCTGCAAGGCAATTTAATCTTGGGTTTTAGGTACCCAACTCTTGCTGGGTCCTACAAGGTTAGTCAAAATAGTTTTTGGAACCCATATGCAAGTTTTGTCTCCCTTGCATTTGGATCCCAACTTCCTAGCAACTACTTTTGCATTCTTACATGAAAGAACAAAAGAAGTGTTGCAAACATGAAAAACAGTAGTAGATTCATTGCATATTTTCCTAGGCACATGAGACACATCATTATTTCTCCTAGACCTACTTCTACCATGAGCAAAAGTAGAGCTAGGGGCAAATATAGCATGTGAATTATTATAAGCAGTATTAACATAACTCTTATTATAATGAGAATGACTAGCAATTTTCCTATCATAAATAAAAGCATGGTTCCTTTGAGAACTACTTGCCATAGGGGCCTTCCCTTTCTCCTTGTTGAGAACGGGAGCCTTTTGGCTTGTTAAGTTCTTGGTTTCCTTTCGAAAACCAAGTCCATCCTTAATTGAGGGGTGTCTACCAATAGTGTAGGCATCCCTAGCAAATTTTAATTTACCAAAATCACTTTTGCAACTCTTAAGTTGAGCATTAAGACTTGCCACCTCATCATTCAATTTAGTAATAGAAGTAAGATGTTCATTACATGCATCAACATTAAATTCTTTACATCTATTACAAATACTTACATGCTCTACACATTAACTTATTTTACTAACTTCCTCTATCTTAGCATTTAAATCATCATTTAAACTCTTTAAACTAGAGATAGATTCATGGCAAGCAGATAACTCAGAAGATAGCATTTCATTTCTCTTAGTTTCTAAAGCAAGAGACTTTTGTACACTAACAAATTTGTCATGTTCCTCATACAAAATGTCCTCCTGCTTTTCTAGCAGTCTATCTTTTTCATTTAGAGCATCAATTAATTCATTAATTTTCTCTACTTTGGCTCTATCTAAATCTTTAAATAAACTAGAGTAATTTACTTCATCATCGGAGGATTCCTCATCACTAGAAGAAGAGTACTTAGGGGAATCTCGAATATGTACCTTCTTCTCCTTAGCCATGAGGCAAGTGTGGCGTTTGTTGGGGAAGAGTGAAGATTTGTCGAAGGCCAAGGCAGTCAATCCTTCATCGTTGGAGTTGGATGAAGTGTAGTCAGAATTCCATTCCTTTCCAAGATGTGCCTCGCCCTTCGCCTTCTTGTAGTTTTTCTTCTTCTCCTTCTTCCCGTACTTTTCTTGTTCCTGGTCATTATCGTTATCGGGGCATTGTGCTATGAAATGACCAGTCTTACCGCATTTGAAGCAGGAGCGCTTTCCCCTTGTTTTGTTCTTGGAGGGGTACTCTTTGCGTCCTTTGCGTGCGGTCTTGAAACGTTTGATGATGAGGGCCATCTCATCTTCATTTAGCCCAGCAGCCTCAACTTGTGCCACCTTGCTTGGTAGTGCCTCCCTGCTGCTTGTTGCCTTGAGCGCAACGGGTTGTGGCTCTGAAAGGGAAATGTGCCCTTGGGCCATTTCTAAGTATTTTGGTGATTGAGTGCCAACACAAGTGCTTAAATGTGAATCTATGCCCATGGATGGACAAAGTAAGAGTAAAGGTATGTTTCTAAGCCTTAGTACATTGTTTTGAAGACTAATGTATTGTGTCTAAGTGCTAGAAACAGGAGAAATCGATTCAAAGAAAAGTTGGCTGTGTACAGCCAAAAGGCTATTCGGTCTGGAGCACCGGACTGTCCGGTGGTGCACCGGACAGTGTCCGGTGCGCCAGACTGACTCTGGCGAACTGGTCGCTCTCGGGAATTCACCGGCGACGTACGACTATAATTCACCGGACTGTCCGGTGTACACCGGACTGTCCGGTGAGCCAACGGTCGGCCGCGGAATCCGCGCGCGACACGTGGCCGAGCCAACGGTCGGAAGGGGGCACCGGACTGTCCGGTGTGCACCGGACATGTCCGGTGCGCCAACGGCTCTCTGGCTGCCAACAGTCGACTTCGCCATAGAAGGAAAGAAATCGGGCACCGGACTGTCCGGTGCGCCAGACGACAGAAGGCAAGAATGGCCTTCCAGATTTGCTCTCAACGGCTCCTAGCTACCTTGGGGCTATAAAAGGGACCCCTAGGCGCATGGAGGAGAAGACCAAGCATTCCTACAACATTCCCAAGCACCAAGACATCGATTCCGCGCCTTTGATTCTTTGTGATAGCAATTAGAGCTCTAGTTGAGTAGTGAACTCTTTGAGTTGTGTTGTGAGCTCTCATTGCGACTTGTGTGTGTGGTGTGCTGTGATTTCGTGTCTTGAGTGCGTTGCTAATCCCTCCCTTGCTCCGTGCTTCTTTGTGAATTTCAAGTGTAAGGGCGAGAGGCTCCAAGTTGTGGAGATTCCTCGCAAACGGGATTGAGAAAAAGCAAGCAAAACACCGTGGTATTCAAGTGGGTCTTTGGACCGCTTGAGAGGGGTTGATTGCAACCCTCGTCCGTTGGGACGCCACAACGTGGAGTAGGCAAGCGTTGGTCTTGGCCGAACCACGGGATAACCACCGTGCCATCTCTGTGATTGATTTATTGTGGTTATTGTGTTTTGACTCCTCTCTAGCCACTTGGCAATTATTGTGCTAACGATTAACCAAGTTTTGTGGCTTAAGTTTTCAAGTTTCAAAGGATCACTTATTCACCCCCCCTCTAGGTGCTCTCAATTGGTATCAGAGCCGTTCTCTTCAAGAAAGGGACTAACCGCCCGAAGAGATGGATCCTAAGGGCAAGGGGATGGTGATCAACGATAAGGAGAAGGAGTCCTTCGTCAACGAGCCCAAAGATGACAAGCCTACCGACTCGGGCTCGAGCCACAAGCGAAAAGATGAGAAGAAGAAGAAGACAAGACGCATCAAGGAGATCGTCTACTACGATGACATCGACGAGTCGTCTTCTTCCCAAAAGGACAACGACGACTACGACAGACGAAAGACGGTTAACTCAAACTTTTCTTTCGATTATTCGTGCATTCCGCATAGCTCAAATGCTCATTTGCTCCCCATTCCACTTGGCAAGCCCCCTCACTTTGATGGAGAGGACTACGGATTTTGGAGCCACAAAATGCGTACTCACCTGTTTTCTCTCCATCCAAGCATTTGGGAGATTGTGGAAAGTGGAATGAAATTTGATAGCTCGGATAGCCCTTTGTTTATTAATGAACAGATTCATAAAAATGCACAAGCTACTACTGTGTTGCTAGCCTCTTTGTGCAGAGACGAATATCACAAGGTGAGCGGCTTGGACAATGCCAAGCAGATCTGGGACACCCTCAAGATCTCTCATGAGGGGAACGACATCACCTTGCTCACCAAGATGGAGTTGGTAGAGGGAGAGCTTGGAAGATTCGCAATGATAAGGGGCGAGGAGCCAACCCAAACATACAACCGGCTCAAGACCCTTATCAACAAGATAAGGAACTACGGAAGCACGCGATGGACGGACCACGACGTCGTCCGCCTAATGCTAAGGTCCTTTACCGTTCTTGATCCTCATTTGGTGAATAATATTCGTGAGAATCCCAGGTACACCAAAATGTCACCCGAAGAAGTCCTTGGAAAATTTGTAAGCGGGCGAATGATGATCAAGGAGGCGAGGTACGTGGACGACGCGTTGAATGGTCCAATCCATGAGCCTCAACCCATTGCTCTCAAGGCAACAAGGAGCAAGGAGGCACTACCTAGCAAGGTGGCGCAAATTGAGGCAGCCGGACTTAATGATGAAGAGATGGCCCTCATCATCAAAAGATTCAAGACGACGCTAAAGGATCGCAAGGGACAGCCAAGCAAGACCAAGACCAAGGGAAAGCGCTCATGCTTCAAATGCGGTAAGCTTGGTCATTTTATTGCTAACTGTCCCGACAATGATAGTGATCAGGAACAAGGGAACAAGAGGGAGAAGAAGAAGAACTATAAGAAGGCAAAAGGCGAGGCGCATCTAGGCAAGGAGTGGGATTCGGATTGCTCCTCTTCCGACTCCGACAATGAGGGACTCGCCGCCACCGCCTTCAACAAATCGGCCCTCTTCCCCAACGAGCGTCACACATGCCTTATGGCAAGGGAGAAGAAGGTATGTACTCGAAACTCTACTTATGCTTCTTCAAGTGAGGACGAATCTAGTGATGAGGATGAAATAGATTATTCATGTTTGTTTAAGGGCCTAGATAGAACCAAGGTAGACAAAATTAATGAATTGATTGATGCCTTGAATGATAAGAATATGCTTTTAGAAAAGCAAGAGGATTTGTTGTATGAAGAACATGATAAATTTGTAGAAGCACAAAAATCTCATGCTCTAGAAGTTAAAAGAAATGAAATGCTTTCTTGTGAATTATCTTCTTGCCATGAGATAATTTCTAACTTAAGGAGCATTAATGATGATTTGAATGCTAAGTTAGAAATAGCTAGTAAGTCAACATCTTGTGTAGAAATTGTTGCAACTTGTAATAGGTGTAAAGATTTTGACATTGACGCTTGTAGGGAACACCTAGTTTCAATTTCCAAACTTAATGATGAATTGGCTAGTCTTAATGCTCAACTTAAGACTAGCAAGAGTGATTTTGATAAGCTAAAATTTGCAAGGGATGCCTACACGATTGGTAGACACCCCTCAATTAAGGATGGGCTTGGCTTCAAGAGGGAAGCCAAGAACTTGACAAGCCATAAGGCTCCCATCTCTGCCAAGGAGAAAGGGAAGGCCCCTATGGCTAGTAGTGTGCAAAAGAACCATGCCTTTATGTATCATGATAGGAGACAATCTAGAAATGCTTATAGGAGTTGTAATGCATATGATGCCTTTGACTCTCATGCCTTTGACTCTTATGTGCATGATAGAAATGTTGATAGGAGAAATGTTGTTCATAATATGCCTAGGAGAAATGTTGTTCCTAGGAAAGTTAATGAACCTTCTACAATATATCATGCTTTAAATGCTTCCTTTGCTATTTGTAGAAAGGATAGGAAGATAGTTGCTAGAAAATTAGGGGCAAGATGCAAGGGAGACAAAACTTGCATTTGGGTCCCTAAGGATATTTGTGCTAACCTTGTAGGACCCAACATGAGTTGGGTACCTAAGACCCAAGCCTAAATTTGCCTTGCAGGTTTATGCATCCGGGGGTTCAAGCTGAATTATTGACAGCGGATGCACAAACCATATGACGGGGGAGAAGAAGATGTTCACCTCCTACGTCAAGAATAAGGATTCCCAAGATTCAATAATATTCGGTGATGGGAATCAAGGCAAGGTAAAAGGGTTAGGTAAAATTGCAATATCTAATGAGCACTCTATATCTAATGTGTTTTTAGTCGAGTCTCTTGGATATAATTTGTTATCTGTTAGTCAATTATGCAATATGGGATATAATTGTCTATTTACAAATGTAGATGTGTCTATCTTTAGAAGAAGTGATGGTTCACTAGCTTTTAAGGGTGTATTAGACGACAAACTTTATTTAGTTGATTTTGCAAAAGAGGAGGCCGGTCTAGATGCATGCTTAATTGCTAAGACTAGCATGGGCTGGCTGTGGCATCGCCGCTTAGCACATGTGGGGATGAAGAACCTTCACAAGCTTCTAAAGGGAGAACACGTGATAGGTTTGACTAACGTGCAATTCGAAAAAGATAGACCTTGTGCAGCTTGTCAAGCAGGTAAACAAGTGGGAGGAGCGCATCACAGCAAGAATGTGATGACCACTTCAAGACCCCTGGAGCTACTACATATGGACCTCTTCGGACTCGTCGCCTATCTAAGCATAGGAGGAAGTAAGTATGGTCTAGTTATTGTTGATGACTTTTCCCGCTTCACTTGGGTATACTTTTTGCAGGATAAATCTGAAACCCAAGGGACCCTCAAGCGCTTCCTCAGGAGAGCTCAAAATGAGTTTGAGCTCAAGGTGAAGAAGATAAGGAGCGACAACGGGTCCGAGTTCAAGAACCTTCAAGTGGAGGAGTTCCTTGAGGAGGAAGGGATCAAGCACGAGTTCTCCGCTCCCTACACACCACAGCAAAATGGTGTGGTAGAGAGGAAGAACAGGACGCTAATCGATATGGCGAGGACGATGCTTGGAGAATTCAAGACCCCCGAGCGTTTTTGGTCGGAAGCCGTGAACACGGCTTGCCACGCCATCAACAGGGTCTACCTTCATCGCCTCCTCAAGAAGACTTCGTATGAGCTACTAACCGGTAACAAACCCAATGTATCTTACTTTCGTGTATTTGGGAGCAAGTGCTACATTTTAGTAAAGAAGGGTAGAAATTCTAAGTTTGCTCCCAAAGCTGTAGAAGGGTTTTTGTTAGGTTATGACTCAAATACAAAGGCGTATAGAGTCTTCAACAAATCATCGGGTTTGGTTGAAGTCTCTAGCGATGTTGTATTTGATGAGACTAATGGCTCTCCAAGAGAGCAAGTTGTTGATCTTGATGATGTAGATGAAGAAGACGTTCCAACGGCCGCTATGCGCACCATGGCAATTGGTGATGTGCGACCACAGGAACAATTGGAGCAAGATCAACCTTCTTCCTCAACAATGGTGCATCCCCCAACTCAAAACGATGAACAGGTTCATCAAGAGGAGTGTGATCAAGGGGGAGCACAAGATGATCATGTGATGGAGGAAGAAGCACAACCGGCACCTCCAACCCAAGTTCGAGCGATGATTCAAAGGGATCATCCCGTCGACCAAATTCTGGGTGACATTAGCATGGGAGTAACTACTCGATCTCGATTAGTTAATTTTTGTGAGCATTACTCCTTTGTCTCTTCTATTGAGCCTTTCAGGGTAGAGGAGGCCTTGCTAGATCCGGACTGGGTATTGGCCATGCAGGAGGAGCTCAACAACTTCAAGAGAAATAAAGTGTGGACGCTGGTGCCTCGTCCCAAGCAAAATGTTGTGGGAACCAAGTGGGTGTTCCACAACAAACAAGACGAGCACGGGGTGGTGACAAGGAACAATGCTAGACTTGTGGCAAAAGGTTATGCCCAAGTCGCAGGTTTGGACTTTGAGGAGACTTTTGCTCCTGTGGCTAGGCTAGAATCAATTCGTATCTTGCTAGCATATGCCGCTCACCATTCCTTCAGGTTGTTCCAAATGGATGTGAAGAGCGCTTTCCTCAACGGGCCGATCAAGGAGGAGGTGTATGTGGAGCAACCCCCTGGCTTCGAGGATGAACGGTACCCCGACCACATGTGTAAGCTCTCTAAGGCGCTCTATGGACTTAAGCAAGCCCCAAGAGCATGGTATGAATGCCTTAGAGACTTTCTAATTGTTAATGCTTTCAAGGTTTGGAAAGCCGATCCAACTCTTTTTACTAAGTCATGTGATGGTGATTTGTTTGTGTGCCAAATTTATGTCGATGACATAATATTTGGTTCTACTAACCAAAAGTCTTGTGAAGAGTTTAGCAGGGTGATGACGCAGAAATTCGAGATGTCGATGATGGGCGAGTTGAACTACTTCCTTGGGTTCCAAGTGAAGCAACTCAAGGACGGCACCTTCATCTCCCAAACGAAGTACACGCAAGATCTGCTAAAGCGGTTTGGGATGAAGGACGCCAAGCCCGCAAAGACTCCGATGGGGACCGACGGACACACCGACCTCAACAAAGGAGGTAAGTCCGTTGATCAAAAAGCATACCGGTCAATGATAGGATCTTTACTTTATTTATGTGCTAGTAGACCGGATATTATGCTTAGCGTATGCATGTGTGCTAGATTTCAATCCGATCCTAAGGAGTGTCACTTAGTGGCGGTGAAGCGAATTCTTAGATATTTGGTTGCTACGCCTTGCTTCGGGCTCTGGTATCCAAAGGGGTCTACCTTTGACTTGGTTGGATACTCAGATTCCGACTATGCTGGATGTAAGGTCGATAGGAAGAGTACATCAGGGACGTGCCAATTCTTAGGAAGGTCCCTGGTGTCGTGGAACTCTAAGAAACAAACCTTCGTTGCCCTATCCACCGCTGAGGCCGAGTATGTTGCCGCAGGATAGTGTTGCACGCAACTACTTTGGATGAGGCAAACCCTTCGGGACTTTGGCTACAATCTGAGCAAAGTCCCACTCCTATGTGACAATGAGAGTGCTATCCGCATGGCGGAAAATTCTGTTGAACACAGCCGCACAAAGCACATTGACATCCGGCATCACTTTCTGAGAGACCACCAGCAAAAGGGAGATATCAAAGTGTTTCATGTTAGCACCGAGAACCAGCTAGCCGATATCTTTACCAAGCCTCTAGATGAGAAGACCTTTTGCAGGCTGCGTAGTGAGCTAAATGTCTTAGATTCGCGGAACTTGGATTGAATTGTAGCATACATGTGTTTATGCCTTTGATCATGTTCATTCTGCATTGTGTTGCTTATTATGGTGCTCAAGTTGTACAAGCACTCCCCGGACCTCACAAGTCCTTGTGCCAGTAATGCACATATTTAGGGGGAGATGTGTTACAACTTGACCCTTTGAGACTAACCATATGCTTGAGTTTGCTTGATTTAGTCTCGAAGGAGAATTGAAAGGGAAAAGGTGGACTTGGACCATGCAAGACTTCCACTGCACTCCGATGAAAAGAGTAACTTTTCCAAGTTCATCTTTAAACTCTTATTGCCTATTTGCTCTTAATTGAAGATTTTGGTGAGGCAATGGGGTCAAAGGGCCAAGATTGATCCCGTTTTGGTGCTTGATGCCAAAGGGGGAGAAAATAAAGGCCAAAGCAATAGATGGATCAGCTACCACTTGAGAAACTTTGAAAAATAGTAGAATAGAGCTTTTGGTTTGTCAAAACTCTTGCATTGTCTCTTTTGTCAAAAGTTGGCCTCTTGTGGGGAGAAGTGTTGATTATGGGAAAAGGGGGAGTTTTTGAAATCTTTGATCAATCTCTTTTGGAATGACTCTCTTTATGCTTCAACATGTGTGTTTGACTTAGAGATAGAGATTTGAGTTTGATTTGCAAAAACAAACCAAGTGGTGGCAAAGGATGATCCATATATGCCAAAATTGAATCAAAATAAATTTGAGTTTTATTTGAAGTGATATTGCACTTGTTCTAGTTGCTTTATGTTGTGTTGGCATAAATCACCAAAAAGGGGGAGATTGAAAGGGAAATGTGCCCTTGGGCCATTTCTAAGTATTTTGGTGATTGAGTGCCAACACAAGTGCTTAAATGTGAATCTATGCCCATGGATGGACAAAGTAAGAGTAAAGGTATGTTTCTAAGCCTTAGTACATTGTTTTGAAGACTAATGTATTGTGTCTAAGTGCTAGAAACAGGAGAAATCGATTCAGAGAAAAGTTGGCTGTGTACAGCCAAAAGGCTGTTCGGTCTGGAGCACCGGACTGTCCGGTGGTGCACCGAACAGTGTCCGGTGCGTCAGATTGACTCTGGCGAACTGGCCGCTCTCGGGAATTCACCGGTGACGTACGGCTATAATTCACCGGACTGTCCGGTGTACACCGGACTGTCCGGTGAGCCAACGGTCGGCCGCGGAATCCGCGCGCGGCACGTGGCCGAGCCAACGGTCGGAAGGGGGCACCGGACTGTCCGGTGTGCACCGGACATGTCCGGTGCGCCAACGGCTCTCTGGCTGCCAACGGTCGACTTCGCCGTAGAAGGAAAGAAATCGGGCACCGGACAGTGTCAGGTGTGCACCGGACTGTCCGGTGCGCCAGACGACAGAAGGCAAGAATGGCCTTCCAGATTTGCTCTCAACGGCTCCTAGCTGCCTTGGGGCTATAAAAGGGACCCCTAGGCGCATGGAGGAGAAGACCAAGCATTCCTACAACATTCCCAAGCACCAAGACATCGATTCCGCGCCTTTGATTCTTTGTGATAGCAATTAGAGCTCTAGTTGAGTAGTGAACTCTTTGAGTTGTGTTGTGAGCTCTCATTGTGACTTGTGTGTGTGGTGTGCTGTGATTTCGTGTCTTGAGTGCGTTGCTAATCCCTCCCTTGCTCCGTGCTTCTTTGTGAATTTCAAGTGTAAGGGCGAGAGGCTCCAAGTTGTGGAGATTCCTCGCAAACGGGATTGAGAAAAAGCAAGCAAAACACCGTGGTATTCAAGTGGGTCTTTGGACCGCTTGAGAGGGGTTGATTGCAACCCTCGTCCGTTGGGACGCCACAACGTGGAGTAGGCAAGCGTTGGTCTTGGCCGAACCATGGGATAACCACCGTGCCATCTCTGTGATTGATTTATTGTGGTTATTGTGTTTTGACTCCTCTCTAGCCACTTGGCAATTATTGTGCTAACGATTAACCAAGTTTTGTGGCTTAAGTTTTCAAGTTTCAAAGGATCACCTATTCACCCCCCCTCTAGGTGCTCTCAGGCTCGTAGACTGATAGTGGACCATTAAGAGCATCATGCACGTATTGCGCCTCCTTCACCATCATGCGCCCGCTCACAAACTTTCCAAGGATCTCCTCGGGCGTCATCTTTGTGTACCTAGGGTTTTCATGAATAAGATTGACAAGATGGGGGTCAATTACAGTGAATGGTCGTAGCATGAGTCAGACGACGTCATGATCCGTCCATCTTGTGCTTCCATAGCTTTGGATCTTGTTGATGAGGGTCTTGAGCCTGTTGTAAGTTTGAGTTGGCTCCTCTCCCCTGATCATCACAAATCTCCCCAGCTCGCCTTCTACCAGCTCCATTTTGGTAATCATGGTGGCGTTGTTTCCCTCATGAGATATCTTGAGGGTGTCCCAGATTTGCTTGGCGTTGTCCAAGCCGCTCACCTTATTATATTCATCCCTGCAAAGTGAAGCTAGCAAGACAGTAGTAGCTTGGTCATTTTTATGAATCTGTTCATTAATTATCACAGGGTTATCCGTACTATTGAAGTGCATCCCATTCTCTACAATTTCCCAAATACTAGGATGGAGAGAGAATAAATGACTACACATTTTATGACTCCAAAACGAATAGTCCTCTCCATCAAAGTGTGGAGGTTTCCCAAGGGGAATTGAAAGTAGATGAGCATTTGAATTGTACGACATGCGAGAATAGTCAAAAGAGTAGTTTTGATTAACCGTTCTCTTTTTCGATGAAGAGTCATCGTCGTCGTCGTCTCTTGGTGAAGAAGATGCATCACTGTCATAGTAGATGATCTTCTTGATGCACCTCTTCTTCTTCCCGTCCTTCTTCTTGTGACTCGAGCCTGAGTCAGTGGGCTTGTCATCTCTTGGCTCGTTGAAGATGGACTCCTTCTCCTTATCGTTGACCACCATCCCCTTTCCCTTAGGATCCATCTCTTCGGGCAGTTAGTCCCTTAGATGAAGAGTATGGCTCCGATACCAATTGAGAGCACCTAGAGGGGGGGTGAATAGGTGATCCTATAAAATCAAACTCTAAATAGCCACAAAAATTAGATGTTATAGCGATAGCGACTAAGTAGCTTTGAAGCGAGTTCTTGTGAACACAACAATCATAGAGAATCCAACACAAGAGACACGCGATTTTTATCATGTGGTTCGGCCAAGTAACACTTTCCTACTTCCACGTTGTGGCGTCCCAATGGACGAGGGTTGCACTCAACCCCTTTCAAGTGATCCAATGATCAACTTGAATACCACGGTCTTTTTGTTTAGAGTATCTTCTCGTTTGCGAGGAATCTCCACAATTTGGAGTCTCTCGCCCTTACAATAAAGATCACAAAGAAAGCACAGAGTAAGGTTGGGAGAAGCAACGCACACACAACACAAATCCGCAGCACCCACACGCACACAAGCTAAGACTTGAGCTCGAAACATAGCACAGAGAGTTCATAACTCGAACGGAGCTCAAATCACTAACACAATCGATCAAATGCATGGAGGCAGAGTGTGAGAGTCTTAGAATACTTAGTGAATGCTTAGATGACTCCTCCATATGCCTAGGGGTCCCTTTTATAGCCCCAAGGCAGCTAGGAGCCATTGGAGGCCAACAGGGAAGGCTATCCTTGCCTTCTGTCGAGTGGTGCACTGGACAATCCGGTGCGCCACCGGACAGCTACTGTAGCCTGTCCGGTGCGCGATTGCCTTCCAAATCGGGCACAGACGACTGTTGCAGCTCTGGGCCCATTGGCGCATCGGACACAGTCCGGTGGACACCGGACAGTCCGGTGCCCCCCGCCGACCGTTAGAGCTGCCACACGTCGCCCACAGATTTCGCGACCGACCGCTGGCGCTGGCGACCGTTGGCTCACCGGACAGTCCGGTGCACCACCGGACAGTTCGGTGAATTTTAGCCACGCCGCCTTTCTTCATTCCCAAGAGCGACGAGTTCGCCGCGGATGACTCACCGGACAATCCTGTGCACCACCGGACAGTCTAGTGATTTTTAGCCGTACGCCGCCGTCGAATCCCGAGAGCGGCGAGTTCATCGAGGACCAGCCTGGCGCACCGGACACTGTCTGATGCACCACCGGACAGTGCGGTGTGCCAGGCCGAATTAGAGTTTGTTGCACATAGCCAAGTCTTTTGCAATTCGATTCTCTTCTTCTCGGTACTGTTTCTAGCACTTAGATAACCTCATTAGTATTCAAAAACAAATGTACTAAGTCTAGAAACATACCTCATGCCTTGATTTGCACTTTTCATCCTTTGGCACATAAGGACTTAAAGAATATGTGTTGGGCATCTAATCACCAAAATACTTATAGAAATTGCCCAAGGGCATATTTCCCTTTCAGAAATATGCTTTTGTACCAAATGAAAGAGACATGATCAAAGGTATATTCATGAGCTATGTGTGCAATGTTTCAATCAAAGTTCTGAGAATCAAGTATATTTAGCTCATTCCTAAGTTTGCTAAAATTTTTCTCATCTAGTGGCTTGGTAAAGATATCGGCTAATTGGTTGTGGGTGTTCACATAAGCAATTTCGATATCCCCTTTTGTTGGTAATCTCTCAGAAAGTGATACCGGGTGTCTATGTGTTTAGTGCGGCTGTGTTCAACGGGATTATCCTCCATGCGGATTGCACTCTCATTATCACATAGGAGAGGGACTTTGCTCAACTTGTAGCCATAGTCCCTAAGGGTTTGCCTCATCCAAAGTAATTGCACACAACAATGGCCTACGACAATGTACTCTGCTTCGGCGGTGGAAAGAGCTACTGAATTTTGTTTCTTTGAAGCCCAAGACACCAGGGATCTTCCCATAAACTAATAAGTCCCTAATGTGCTCTTTCTATCTATTTTACATCCGGCATAATCGGTATCGGAATACCCAATTAAATAAAAGGTAGATCCCTTAGGGTACTAAAGCTAAAACTTAGGAGTGTAAACTAAATATCTCATGATTCTTTTCACGACCCTAAGGTGAACTTCCTTAGGATTTGCCTGGAACCTTGCACACATGCATACAGAAAGCATAATATCCGGTCGAGATGCACATAAATAGAGTAAAGATCCTATCATCGACCGGTATACCTTTTGATCTACAAATTTTACCTCCCGTGTCGAGGTCGAGATGCCATTGGTTCCCATGGGTGTCTTGATGGGTTTGCCATTCTTCATTCCAAACTTCTTAAGTATGTTATGAATGTACTTACTTTGGCTGATGAAGGTGCCTTCTTGGAGTTGCTTGATTTGAAATCCAAGAAAATACTTCAACTCCCCCATCATAGACATCTCAAATTTTTGTATCATGATCCTACTAAATTCTTCACAAGATGACTTGTTAGTAGACCCAAATATAATATCATCAACATAAATTTGGCATATAAACAAGTCTTTTGCAATTGTTTTTGTGAAGAGAGTAGGATCAGCTTTACCGACTTTGAAGCCATTAGTGATAAGCAAGTCTCTAAGGCATTCATACCATGCTCTTGGGGCTTGCTTGAGCCCATAAAGCGCCTTTCAGAGCTTATACACATAGTTAGGGTACTCACTATCTTCAAAGCCGGGAGGTTGCTCAATATAGACCTCTTCCTTGATAGGTTCATTGAGGAAGGCACTTTTTACGTCCATTTGATAAAGCTTAAAGCCATGGTAAGTAGCATAGGCAAGTAATATATGAATTGACTCAAGCCTGGCTACGGGTGCATAGGTTTCATTGAAATCCAAACCTTCGACTTGTGAATAACCTTTGGCCACAAGTTGGGCTTTGTTCCTTGTCACCACACCATGCTCATCTTGTTTATTGCGGAATACCCACTTGGTACCTACAATATTTTGGTTAGGATGTGGAACTAAATGCCATACCTCATTCCTCGTGAAGTTGTTGAGCTCCTCTTGCATTGCCACCACCCAATCCGGATCTCTTAGTGCATCCTCTATCATGTATGGCTCAATAGAAGACACAAAAGAGTAATGTTCACAGAAATGCACAACTCGAGATCTAGTGGTTACCCCCTTGTGAATATCACCAAGAATGGAGTTGACAGGGTGATCTCTTTGAATTGCTTGGTGGAATCTTGGGTGTGGCGGTCTTTGATCCCGAATTTCTTGTTCATATTCCTTGTCTTCATTGTCATCTCCCCCTTGATCAATGTCCTCCTCTTGAGGTGGCTCATTGTATTGATCTTCATCCTCTTCTTCTTGAGCCTTGTCCTCATCTTGAGTTGGTGGAGATGCTTGCATGGAATATGATGGTTGATCTTGTGCTTGTGTGGGATCCTCGGATTCTTTTGGACACACGTCACCAATGGACATGTTCCTTAGCGTGATGCATGGAGCCTCTTCATCATCTAATTCATCAAGATCAACTTGCTCCACTTGGGAGCCATTAGTCTCATCAAACACAATGTCACAAGAAACTTCAATTAATCCAGTGGACTTGTTGAAGACTCTATGAAAGTCACCTAAGGGGGGGGGGGTGAATAGGGCGAAACTGAAATTTACAAAGTTAATCACAACTACAAGCCGGGTTAGCGTTAGAAATAAAAACGAGTCCGAGAGAGAGGGCGTAAAACAAATCGCAAGCGAATAAAGAGTGTGACATGTGGATTTGTTTTACCGAGGTTCGGTTCTTGCAAACCTACTCCCCGTTGAGGTGGTCACAAAGACCGGGTCTCTTTCAACCCTTTCCCTCTCTCAAACGGTCCCTCGGACCGAGTGAGCTTCTTCTTATCAAACAATTGGAACACAAAGTTCCCGCAAGGACCACCACACAATTGGTGTCTCTTGCCTCAATTACAAGTGAGTTTGATCTCAAGAAAGATTGAGAAAGAAAAGAAGCAATCCAAGCGCAAGAGCTCAAAAGAACACAACAAATCTCTCTCACTAGTCACTAAGGCTTTGTGCGGACTTGGGAGAGGATTTGATCACTTGAGTGTGTCTAGAATTGAATGCTAGAGCTCTTGTAAGTGGTTGGAAGGTGGAAAACTTGGATGACTTGAATGTGGGGTGGTTGGGGGTATTTATAACCCCAACCACCAAACTAGCCGTTTGGTGGAGGCTGCTGTCGCATGGCGCACTGGATAGTCCGATGTGCCACCGGACACTGTTCGGTGCGCCAGCCACGTCACCAGGCCGTTGGGTTCCGACCGTTGGAGTTCTGACTTGTGGGCCCGCCTGGCTGTCCGGTGGTGCACCAGACAAGTCCTGTAGACTGTCCGGTGTGCCACCCGCGCGTGCTCTGCTCCTCTACGCGCGCTGGCGCACATTTAATGCGTTGCAGTCGACCGTTGGCGCGAAGTAGTCGTTGCTCCGCTGGCTCACCGGACAGTCCAGTGGTGCATCGGACAGTCCAGTGAATTATAGCGGAGCGCCTCTGAGTTTTCCGAAGGTGCGAAGTTTGGCTTGAAGTCCCCTGGTGCACCGGACACTGTCCGGTGGCACACCGGACAGTCTGGTGCGCCAGACCATGGCTGCCTTTGGTTATCCCTTGCTCTCTTTGTTGAACCCAATTCTTGGTCTTTTTATTGGCTAAGTGTGAACCTTTGGCACCTGTATAACTTATACACTAGAGCAAACTAGTTAGTCCATTTATTTGTGTTGGGCAATTCAACCACCAAAATCAATTAGGAACTAGGTGTAAGCCTAATTCCCTTTCAATCTCCCCCTTTTTGGTGATTGATGCCAACACAAACCAAAGCAAGTATAGAAATGCCTAATTGAACTAGTTTGCATAATATAAGTGCAAAGATTACTTGGAATTGAGCCAATATAAATACTTATAAGATATGCATGGATTGTTTCTTTTATTTTTGACATTTTGGACCACGCTTGCACCACATGTTTTGTTTTTGCAAATTCTTTTGTAAATTCTTTTCAAAGTCCTTTTGCAAATAGCCAAAGGTAAATGAATAAGATTTTGCGAAGCATTTTCAAGATTTGAGATTTTCTCCCCCTGTTTCAAATGCTCCTCCTTTGACTTAAACAAAACTCCCCCTGGATGAAATTCTCCTCTTAGTGTTCAAGAGGGTTTTAAGATATCGATTTTGAAAATACTAATATCTCCCCTTTTTGAACACAATAAGATACCAATTTGAAATTTACCAATTGAAAATCATTAGGTTTTAAAATTAGGTGGTGGTGCAGTCCTTTTGCTTTGGGCTAATACTCTCTCCCCCTTTGGCATGAATCGCCAAAAACGGAGTCATTAGAGCCCTTGTTACTACTTTCTCCCCTTTGGCAAATAAAATACGAGTGAAGATTATACCAACGTTGGAGAAATGGCTCGGAGCGACGACGAAGGATGAGTTACGGAGTGGAAGCCTTTGTCTTCGCCGAATACTCCAATTCCCTTTCAATACACCTATGACTTGCTTTGAAATTCACTTGAATGCACATTAGTCATAGTATATGAAAGAGACATGATCAAAGGTATATGAATGAGCTATGTGTGCAATTCAACAAAAGAAGTTCCTAGAATCAAGAATATTTAGCTCATGCCTAAGTTTGTTAAAGGTTTGTTCATCAAGAGGCTTGGTAAAGATATCGGCTAATTGATCTTTAGTGTTAATATATGAAATTTTGATGTCTCCCTTTTGTTGGTGATCCCTTAAAAAGTGATACCGAATGGCTATGTGCTTAGTGCGGCTATGCTCAATGGGATTATCCGCCATGCGGATTGCACTCTCATTATCACATAGAAGAGGAACTTTGGTTAATTTGTAACCATAGTCCCTAAGGGTTTGCCTCATCCAAAGTAGTTGCGCGCAACAATGGCCTGCGGCAATGTACTCGGCTTCGGCGGTAGAAAGAGCTACAGAATTTTGCTTTTTTGAAGCCCAAGACACCAAGGATCTTCCCAAGAACTGGCAAGTCCCCGATGTGCTCTTTCTATTAATTTTACACCCTGCCCAATCGGCATCCGAATAACCAATTAAATCAAATGTGGATCCCCTAGGATACCAAAGCCCAAACTTAGGAGTATAAACTAAATATCTCAAGATTCGTTTTACGACCGTAAGGTGAGCTTCCTTAGGGTCGGCTTGGAATCTTGCACACATGCATACGGAGAGCATAATATCCGGTCGAGATGCACATAAATAGAGTAAAGAACCTATCATCGACCGGTATACCTTTTGATCCACGGACTTACCTTCCATGTTGAGGTCGAGATGCCCATTGGTTCCCATGGGTGTCTTGATGGGTTTGGCATCCTTCATCCCAAACTTGCTTAGGATATCTTGAGTATACTTTGTTTGGCTAATGAAGGTGCCCTCTTGGAGTTGCTTTACTTGAAATCCTAAGAAATACTTCAACTCCCCCATCATAGACATCTCGAATTTTTGTGTCATGATCCTACTAAATTCTTCACATGTAGACTCGTTAGTAGACCCAAATATAATATCATCAACATAAATTTGGCATACAAACAAGTCATTTTCAAGAGTTTTAGTGAATAAAGTAGGATCGGCCTTTCCGACTTTGAAGCCATCATCTATAAGGAAATCTCTAAGGCATTCATACCATGCTCTTGGGGCTTGCTTGAGCCCATAAAGCGCCTTAGAGAGTTTATAAACATGGTTAGGGTACTCACTATCTTCAAAGCCGGGAGGTTGCTCAACATAGACCTCTTCCTTGATTGGTCCATTGAGGAAGGCGCTCTTCACGTCCATTTGATAAAGCTTGAAGCCATGGTAAGTAGCATAGGCTAATAATATATGAATTGACTCAAGCCTAGCTACGGGTGCATAGGTTTCACCGAAATCCAAACCTTCAACTTGGGAGTATCCTTTGGCCACAAGTCGGGCTTTGTTCCTTGTCACCACACCATGCTCGTCTTGCTTGTTGCGGAAGACCCATTAGGTTCCTACAACATTTTGATTAGGACGTGGAACTAAATGCCATACCTCATTCCTAGTGAAGTTGTTGAGCTCCTCTTGCATTGCCACCACCCAATCCGAATCTTGTAGTGCTTCTTCTACCCTGTGTGGCTCTATAGAGGAAACAAAGAAGTAATGTTCACAAAAATGTGCAACACGAGATCTAGTAGTTACCCCCTTATGAATGTCGTCGAGGATGGTGTCGATGGGGTGATCTCGTTGGATTGCTTGGTGGACTCTTGGGTGTGGCGGCCTTGGTTCTTCATCTTCCTTGTCTTGATCATTTGCATCTCCCCCTTGATCATTGCCGTCATCTTGAGGTGGCTCATCTCTTTGATCTTCTTCTTCATCAACTTGAGCCTCATCCTCATTTTGAGTTGGTGGAGATGCTTGCATGGAGGAGGATGGTTGATCTTGTGCATTTGGAGGCTCTTCGGATTCTTTAGGACACACATCCCCAATGGACATGTTCCTTAGCGCGATGCACAGAGCCTCTTCATCACCTATCTCATCAAGATCAGCTTGCTCTACTTGAGAGCCGTTAGTCTCATCAAACACAACGTCACAAGAAACTTCAACTTGTCCAGAGGACTTGTTAAAGACTCTATATGCCCTTGTGTTTGAATCATATCCTAGTAAAAAGCCTTCTACAGTCTTAGGAGCAAATTTAGATTTTCTACCTCTCTTAATAAGTATAAAGCATTTGCTACCAAAGACTCTAAAATATGAAATGTTGGGCTTTTTACCGGTTAGGAGTTCGTATGATGTCTTCTTGAGGATTCAGTGTAGATATAACCGGTTGATGGCGTAGCAGGCGGTGTTGACCGCCTCGGCCCAAAACCGATTCGATGTCTTGTACTCATCAAGCATGGTTCTTGCCATGTCCAGTAGAGTTCTATACTTCCTCTCCACTACACCATTTTGTTGTGGCGTGTAGGGAGAAGAGAACTCATGCTTGATGCCCTCCTCCTCAAGGAAGCCTTCAATTTGAGAGTTCTTGAACTCCGTCCCGTTGTCGCTTCTTATTTTCTTGATCCTCAAGCCGAACTCATTTTGAGCTCGTCTTAAGAATCCTTTTAAGGTCTCTTGGGTATGAGATTTTTCCTGCAAAAAGAATACCCAAGTGAAGCGAGAATAATCATCCACAACAATTAGACAGTACTTACTCCCGCCGATGCTTATGTAAGTAATCAGGCCGAATAGGTCCATGTGTAGGAGCTCAAGTGGCCTGTCAGTCGTCATGATGTTCTTGTGTGGACGATGAGCACCAACTTGCTTTCCTGCTTGGCATGCGCTGCAAATCCTGTCTTTCTCAAAATGAACATTTGTTAATCCTAAAATGTGCTCTCCCTTTAGAAGCTTATGAAGATTCTTCATCCCAACATGGGCGAGTCGGCGGTGCCAGAGCCAACCCATGTTAGTCTTAGCAATTAAGCAAGTGTCGAGTTTAGCTCTATCAAAATTTACTAAGTATAGCTGACCCTCTAACACTCCCTTAAATGCTATTGAATCATCACTTCTTCTAAAGACAGTGACACCTACATCAGTAAATAGACAGTTGTAGCCCATTTTGCATAATTGAGAAATGGAAAGCAAATTGTAATCTAATGAATCTACAAGAAAAACATTGGAAATAGAATGGTCAGGTGATATAGCAATTTTACCCAATCCTTTGACCAAACCTTGATTTCCATCCCCGAATGTGATAGCTCGTTGGGGATCTTGGTTTTTCTCGTAGGAGGAGAACATCTTTTTCTACCCTGTCATGTGGTTTGTGCACCCGCTGTCGATTACCCAACTTGAGCCCCCGGATGCATAAACCTACAAAACAAGTTTAGTTCTTCACTTTAGGTACCCAAATGGTTTTGGGTCCTTTGGCATTAGAAACAAGAACTTTGGGTACCCAAACACAAGTCTTTGATCCCTTGTGTTTGCCCCCAACATACTTGGCAACAACTTTGCCGGATTTGTTAGTTAACACATAAGAAGCATCAAAAGTTTTAAATGAAATGCTATGGTCATTTGATGCACAAGGAGTTTTCTTCTTAGGCAACTTAGCACGGGTTGGTTGCCTAGAGCTAGATGTCTCACCCTTATACATAAATGCATGGCTAGGGCCAGAGTGAGACTTCCTAGAATGAATTCTCCTAATTTTGCTCTCAGGATAACCGGCAGGGTACAAAATGTAACCCTCGTTATCCTGAGGCATGGGAGCCTTGCCTTTAACAAAATTAGACAATTTCTTAGGAGGGGCATTAAGTTTGACATTGTCCCCCTTTTGGAAGCCAATGCCATCCTTAATGCCAGGGTGTCTCCCACTATAAAGCATACTACGAGCAAATTTAAAATTTTCATTTTCAAGTTCATGCTCGGCAAATTTAGCATCTAATTTTGCTATATGATCATTTTGTTGTTTAATTAGAGCCATGTGATCATGTATAGCATTAATATCAACATCTCTACATCTAGTGCAAATAGAAGTATGTTCAACGGTAGATGTAGAGGATTTGCAAGATTTTAATTCTACAACCTTAGCATGCAATATATCATTTTTACTTTTAAGGTCAGAAATGGAAGCATTGCAAATATCTAATTCTTTAGCCTTAGCAAGTAATTTTTCATTTTCATTCCTAAGGCTAGCAAGAGTAATGTTTAATTCTTCAATCTTAGCAAGCAAATTATCATTATCCTTAGTGTGATGCATGGAGCCTCTTCATCATCTAATTCATCAAGATCAACTTGCTCCACTTGGGAGCCATTAGTCTCATCAAACACAATGTCACAAGAAACTTCAATTAATCCAGTGGACTTGTTGAAGACTCTATGAAAGTCGCCTAAAGGGAGGGGTGAATAGGGCGAAACTGAAATTTACAAAGTTAATCACAACTACAAGCCGGGTTAGCGTTAGAAATAAAAACGAGTCCGAGAGAGAGGGCGTAAAACAAATCGCAAGCGAATAAAGAGTGTGACACGTGGATTTGTTTTACCGAGGTTCGGTTCTTGCAAACCTACTCCCCGTTGAGGTGGTCACAAAGACCGGGTCTCTTTCAACTCTTTCCCTCTCTCAAACGGTCCCTCGGACCGAGTGAGCTTCTTCTTCTCAAACAATTGGAACACAAAGTTCCCGCAAGGACCACCACACAATTGGTGTCTCTTGCCTCAATTACAAGTGAGTTTGATCTCAAGAAAGATTGAGAAAGAAAAGAAGCAATCCAAGCGCAAGAGCTCAAAAGAACACAACAAATCTCTCTCACTAGTCACTAAGGCTTTGTGCGGACTTGGGAGAGGATTTGATCACTTGAGTGTGTCTAGAATTGAATGCTAGTGCTCTTGTAAGTGGTTGGAAGGTGGAAAACTTGGATGACTTGAATGTGGGGTGGTTGGGGGTATTTATAACCCCAACCACCAAACTAGCTGTTTGGTGGAGGCTGCTGTCGCATGGCGCACCAGACAGTCCGGTGTGCCACCGGACACTGTCCGGTGCACCAGCCACATCACCAGGCCGTTGGGTTCCGACCATTGGAGTTCTGACTTGTGGGCCCGCCTGGCTGTCCGGTGGTGCACCGGACAAGTCCTGTAGACTGTCCGGTGTGCCACCCGCGCGTGCTCTGCTCCTATGCGCGCGCTGACGCGCATTTAATGCGTTGCAGTCGACCGTTGGCGCGAA
This sequence comes from Zea mays, assembly GCF_902167145.1. Lineage (NCBI taxonomy): Eukaryota > Viridiplantae > Streptophyta > Magnoliopsida > Poales > Poaceae > Zea > Zea mays. Next base: position 167,059,726 of record NC_050102.1, read on the forward strand.
GTAGTCGTTGCTCCGCTAGGTCACCGGACAGTCTGGTGTGCACCGGACATGTCCGGTGAATTATAGCGGAGCGGATTCCCGAAGCTGGCGAGTTTAGAGTCGCTCTCCTCTGGAGCACCGGACACTGTCCGGTGGTGCACCAGACAGTCCGGTGAATTATAGCGGAGCGCCTCTGAGTTTTTCGAAGGTGCGAAGTTTGGCTTGAAGTCCCCTGGTGCACCGGACAATGTCCGGTGGTGCACCGGACAGTCCGGTGCGCCAGACCAGGGCTGCCTTCGGTTATCCCTTGCTCTCTTTGTTGAACCCAATTCTTGGTCTTTTTATTGGCTAAGTGTGAACCTTTGGCACCTGTATAACTTATACACTAGAGCAAACTAGTTAGTCCAATTATTTGTGTTGGGCAATTCAACCACCAAAATCAATTAGGAACTAGGTGTAAGCCTAATTCCCTTTCACTCTATATGCCCTTGTGTTTGAGTCACAACCTAGTAAAAAGCCTTCTACTGCTTTAGGAGCAAATTTTGAACTTCTACCTCTCTTGATAAGAATAAAGCATTTGCTCCCAAAGACTCTAAAATAAGAAATATTAGACTTTTACCTGTAAGGAGTTCATACGATGTTTTCTTGAGGATTCGATGAAGATATAACTGGTTGATGGAGTAGCAGACGGTGTTAATTGCCTCGGCCCAAAACTGGTCTGATGTCTTGTACTCATCAAGCATGGTTCTTGCCATATCCAATAGAGTTCTATTCTTACTCTCCACTACAATATTTTGTTGAGGTGTGTAGGGAGAAGAGAACTCATGCTTGATACCCTCCTCCTCAAGAAATCCTTCAATTTGAGAGTTCTTGAACTCTGTTCCATTGTCGCTTCTAATCTTTTTTATTCTTAATCCGAACTCATTTTGAGCTCGTCTTAAGAATCTCTTTAAGGCCTCTTGGGTTTGAGATTTTTCCTACAAGAAGAATACCCAAGTGAAGCGAGAATGATCATCCACAATAACTAGAGAGTACTTACTTTTGTCGATGCTTATATAAGCGATCAGGCCGAATAGGTCCATGTGGAGCAGCTCAAGTGGCCTGTCAGTAGTCATGATGTTCTTGTGTGGATAATGGACTCCAACTTGGTTTCCTTCTTGACATGTGCTACAAATCTTTTATTTCTCAAAATGAACATTTGTTAGTCCTAAAATGTGTTCTCCCTTTAGAAGCTTGTGAAGATTCTTCATCCCAACATGGACAAGTCGTCGATGCCAGAGCCAGCCCATATTAGTCTTAGCAATTAAGCAGGTGTTTAGTTTATCTTTGTTATCATTAAAATCAACTAAATATAGCTGACCATCTAACACTCCCTTAAATGCTATTGAATCATCACTTCTTCTAAAGACAGTAACACCTATATCAGTAAAAAGACAGTTGTAGCCCGTTTTGCATAATTGGGAAATAGAAAGCAAATTGTAATATAAAGAATCTACGAGAAAAACATTAGAAATGGAATGGTCAGGGGATATAGCAATTTTACCCAAACCTTTGACCAAACCTTGATTTCCATCCTCGAATGTGATAGCTCTTTGGGGATCTTCATTTTTCTCGTATGAGGAGAACATTCCTTTCTCCCCTGTTATGTGGTTTGTGCACCCGCTATCGATTATCCAACTTTAACCACCAGATGCATAAATCTACAAAACAAATTTAGGCCTTGTTCTTAGGTACCCAAATGGTCTTGGGTCCTTTGACAATAGAAACAAGCACGTTGGGTACCCAAACACAAGTCTTGGAGCTCTTGTGTTTGCCCCCAACATATTTGGCAACTATTTTGTCTGATTTGTTAGTTACCACATAAGAAGCATCAAAAGTTTTAAATGAAATGTCATGCTCATTTGATGCATTAGGAAATTTCTTTTTAGGCATTTTGATATAAGTGGAATGCCTAGAACTACAAGCCTCATTCTTATATATAAAAGCATGATGATAAATAGTGTGAGGTTTTCTAGCATGAATTTTCCTAATTTTATGCTCAGGATAGATTGCAGGATATAAAATGTAACCCTCTCTATCTTGAACCATGGGAGCCTTACCCTTAACAAAATTAGAAAGTTTCTTAGGAGCATTAAGTTTGGTGTTGTTTTGGCTCCCCTGTTGGAAGCCAATACCATCCTTAATGTCAGGGCGCCTCCCATTGTAGAGCATGCTTCTAGCAAATTTAAACTTTTCATTTTCAAGTTCATGCTTGGAAATTTTAGCATTTAATGTAGCTATGTGATCATTTTGTTGTTTAATCATAGCAAGGTGAACATCAATAGCTACAATATTAACATCTCTACATCTAGTGCAAATAGTAACATGTTCAACAATAGATGTAGATGCTTTGCAAACATTTAATTCATCAATCTTAGCATTTAAATTAGCATTCTCATTTCTAAGACATGAAATTGAATCATTGCACATGCTAAGCTCCTTAGACAAATTTTCACATTTTTCTACTTCTAGAGCATAAGCATTTTTCAACTTAACAAATTTTTTGTTCTCCTTAACGAGCAAGTCCTCTTGGCATTCCAAGAGATCATCCTTCTCGTTAATGGTTTCTATTAATTCATTCATTTTTTTCTTTTGGTCCATGTTAAGGTTGGCAAAGAGAGAAATTAAATCATCTTCATCATCGCTAGAGCTACCCTCATCATCGAATGTAGTATATTTGGGGGTGGCTCTAGAGTATACCTTCTTCTACTTCTTGCTGTCCTTAGACATGAGTCACTTGTGGCCGACGTTGGGGAAGAGGAGGCCTTTGTTGACGACGATGTTGGTGGCGTCCTCGTTAGAGGAGGAGTCGGTGGAGCTCTCATTGGAGTCCCATTCCCACCCCATGTGTGCCTCGCCGCCCTCCATCTTGTAGTACTTCTTCTTCTCCATCTTCTTCTTCCCCTTCTTGTATTTGTCCCTGTCACTTTCACTAGAGTATGGACATTTAAGTGACCAAACTTACCACATCGCTAGCACACCCTTTTGGAGCGGAACTTGTAGTCTTTCCCCCTCCTTTGCTTGAGGATTTGGCAAAAGCTCTTGATGATGAGAGCCATCTCCTCATTGTCGAGCTTGGAGGCATCAATTGGAAGCCTACTTGGTGTAGACTCCTTCTTTTCTTCCGTTGAATGCAACGGGTTGCACCTCGGGTGTAGAGGTGTTGCCTTGCTCCAAGTTGACAATGTGTTTGGAGTCTTTAATCATAAGTTCAAAGCTCACAAACTTGCCAATCACCTCCTCGACAGACATCTATTTATATCTAGGATCCCCACGTATTAATTGTACTTGAGTAGGATTACGAAAAATGAGAGATCTTAGAATAACCTTGACCATTTCATGGTCATCCCATTTGGTGCTGCCGAGGTTGCGCACTTGATTCTCCATGGTCTTGAGCCGGTTGTACATGGCTTGTGGCTCTTCTCCTTTATTGAGGACGAATCGACCGAGTTCTCCCTAGATCGTCTCGCGTTTGTTGATCTTGGTCACCTCGTCCCCTTCGTGCGTGGTTTTAAGGATGTTCCAAATTTCTTCGTCATTCTTTAACCCTTGCACCTTGTTATACTCCTCTCGACACAAGGAGGCGATGAGTATAGAAGTTGCTTGGGAGTTGAAGTGCATAATTTGGGTGGCCTCGTCCGAGTCGTAGTCCTCGTCCCCCACTTGAGGTGCCTGCGCTCCAAACTCAACAATATCCCAAATACTTTCGTGGAGTGAGGTTAGGTGGTGTCTCATTTTATCACTCTACATGCAATAATCTTCACCATCAAAATATGGTGGTTTTCCTAGGGGTACGGAAAGTAATGGAGCGCGCTTTGAAATACGGGGATAGCGTAGGGGTATCTTACTATACTTCTTGCGCTCATGGCGCTTAGAAGTAGTGGATGACTCGTTGCCAGACGTGGAGGGTGATGAAGAGTCGGTCTCGTAGTAGACCACCTTCTTCATCTTCTTTTTCTTTTTCTTTTTCTTTTTGTCACCCCTCCTATATGACTTGATGGAGGAAGAGGATTCCTCCTTGTACTTGTTACCGGACTCCCTTGATGGAGTCTTCCCCGAGCCTGCGAGCTTGTCGCTGGTCACAATCTCCCTCTTGGCGTGATCTCTAGACATCACTTCGAGTTTGTCAGACTCTTAATGAAGCACTGGCTTTGATACCAATTGAAAGTCGCCTAGAGGGGGATGAGTAGGCAAAACCTGAAATTTATAAACTTAAACACACACTAAGGCCGGAGTTAGCGTTAGAATTAAATTCAAGTCTGAAAGATTGTTTCTCTTGCTAAGAGTTGCTCAAAGGATGCGAATGATGTATGGGAGCAAACTCAAATCAATACTAGCAAGGAAACACTAGAGAGAGAAAATAGGGAAAACAAATCAAATGGAAATCAACACAAGTGAACACGGTGATTTGTTTTACTGAGGTTCGGTTCCAAAGAACCTAGTCCCCATTGAGGAGGCCACAAAGGTCGGGTCTATTTCAACTCTTTCCCTCTCTCAAATGGTCACTTAGACCGATTGAGCCTTTTCCTTAATCGCACGGGTCACTAAGACCCCGCAAGGACCACCACACACTTAGGTGTCTCTTGCTAGCTTTACAAAGCACTTAGGAATTAAAAAAAAGAAAGAAGGCAATCCAATCGACAAGAGCAACAAAAGAACACAAATGATCCTCTCACAAGCCCTTAAGCATTAGAGTTGATTTTGGGAACTTTGAGTGGATTGATTGCTTTGATTGTGTCTTGGAGTGTTGGACTTTGCTCTTGCAATGAATGAAAACTTCAGAATGCATGGATGGCTTTGAATGAGGTGGTTGGGGGGTATTTATAGCCCCCAACCACTTGAAAGGGAAATGTGCCCTTGGGCCATTTCTAAGTATTTTGATGATTTAGTGTCCAACACAAGTGCCTAAGTGTTAAATGGTGGACAAAGTACAAATCAAGTATAAAGGTATGTTTCTCAGACTTAGTACATTGTTTTAGAGACTAATGTATTGTGTCTAAGTGCTGGAAACAGGAAAAATCAAGTTGAAATTAAAGATGGCTTTGTTCAGCCAAAGTCAGCCTTGTCTGGGTGCACCGGACTGTCCGGTGGTGCACCGGACAGTGTCCGGTGCGCCAGGCTGGCTCAGGCGAACTTGCTGCTCTCGGGAAGTGATTAACGACGTACGGCTATAATTCACCGGACTGTCCGGTGTGCACCGGACTGTCCGGTGAGCCAACAGTCGGCCGGGCCAACGGTCGGCCGCGCGATCCACGCGAGACACATGGCCGAGCCAACGGTCGGGAGGGGCACCGGACTATCCGGTGTGCACCAGACAGTGTCCGGTGCGCCAATGGCTCCCAAGTGCCAACGGTCGGCTTCGCCACAAAAGGAAGGAGATCCGCACCGGACTGTGTCCGGTGGTGCACCGGACTGTCCGGTGCGCCAGGCGACAGAAGGCAAGAATTGCCTTCCTAGAATGCACTCAATGGCTTCTAGCTGCCTTGGGGCTATAAAAGGGACCCCTAGGCGCATGGAGGAGGACACCAAGCATTCTCTAAGCATTCCTAAGCACCAAGACTTCGATTCCGCGCATTTGATTCTTTGCGATAGCAATTAGCGCTCCATTTGAGTTGTGAACTCGCTGAGTTGTGTTGTGAGCTCTTGTTGCGACTTGTGTGCGTGTTGGTACTGTTATTTCGTGTCTTGTGTGCGTTGCTCATCCCTCTCTTACTCTGTGCTTCTTTGTGAACATCAAGTGTAAGGGCGAGAGGCTCCAAGTTGTGGAGATTCCTCGCAAACGGGATATAGTAAAACAAAGCAAAACAACGTGGTATTCAAGTAGGTCTTTGGTCTGCTTGAGAGGGGTTGATTGCAACCCTCGTCCGTTGGGACGCCACAACGTGGAGTAGGCAAGTGTTGAACTTGGCCGAACCACGGGATAAACCACTATGTCTATCTATGATTGATCTTCTTGTGGTTATCGTGTCTTGCAAAGACTCTTATCTAGCCACTTGGCTTTATTGTGCTAGCTCCTAACCAAGTTTTTGTGGCATTAAAGTTTAAGTTTTACAGGATCACCTATTCACCCCCCTCTAGGTGCTCTCAATTGGTATCAGAGCCGTTCTCTTCACGAAAGGACTAATCGCCCGAAGAGATGGATCATAAGGGCAAGGGGATTGTGATCAATGATAAGGAGAAGGAGTCCTTCGTCAACGAGCCTAAAGATGACAAGCCTACCGACTCAGACTCGGGCCACAAACGAAGAGATGGGAAGAAGAAGACGAGGCACATCAAGGAGATAGTCTACTACGACGACAGCGACAAGTCCTCTTCTTCCCAAAAGGACGACGACAACGACTACGAGAAAAAGAAGACGGTTAACTCAAACTTCTCTTTCGATTATTCTCGTATTCCGCATAGCTCAAATGCACATTTGCTTTCCATTCCTCTTGGCAAACCTCCTCACTTTAATGGAGAGGACTACGGATTTTGGAGTCACAAAATGCGTAGTCACTTGTTCTCTCTCCATCCAAGCATATGGGAGATAGTCGAGAATGGAATGAAATTTGATAGCTCGGATAGTCCTTTGTTTATCAATGAATAGATTCATAAAAATGCACAAGCTACTACTGTGTTGTTAGCCTCATTGTGCAGGGACGAGTACCATAAGGTGAGCGGCTTGGAAAATGCCAAGCAGATCTGGGACACCCTCAAGATCTCACATGAGGGGAACGACGTCACCATGCTCACCAAAATGGAGTTGGTGGAAGGAGAACTCGGGAGATTCGCGATGATAAGAGGGGAGGAGCCAACCCAGACTTACAACAGGCTCAAGACCCTCGTCAACAAGATAAGGAGCTATGGAAGCACGCGATGGACGGACCACGACGTCGTCCGCCTAATGCTAAGGTCCTTTACCGTCCTTGATCCACATCTAGTGAACAATATTCGTGAGAATCCTAGGTACACGAAGATGACGCCCGAGGAGATCCTTGGAAAGTTCGTAAGCGGGCGGATGATGATCAAGGAGGCTAGATACGTCGACGATGCATTAAATGGCCCAATCCAAGAGCCTCAAACTATTGCTCTCAAGGCAACAAGGAGCAAGGAGGCGCTACCTAGCAAGGTGGCACAAGTTGAGGCGGCCGGGCTTAATGATGAAGAGATGGCCCTCATCATCAAGCGGTTCAAGACGACACTAAAGGGTCGCAAGGAGCACCCCAACAAGAACAAGATGAAGGGGAAGCGCTCCTGTTTCAAATGCGGTAAGATTGGTCATTTTATCGCTAATTGTCCCGATAATGATAGTGACCAGGAAAAGAAGAGTGGAAAGTGGGAAAAGAAGAAGAACTACAAGAAGGCGAAGGGCGAGGCACATCTTGGAAAGGAGTGGGATTCGGATTGCTCCTCGTCCGACTCCGACAACGAAGGACTCGCCGCCACCGCCTTCAACAAGTCATCCCTCTTCCCCAACGAGCATCACACTTGCCTCATGGCAAGGGAAAAGAAGGTAAGCACTCGTAATACTAGTACTTACGCTGTTGGGGACTTGTTCTCAAATGCTATAAGTTAAGAACAAGGCAACACAAAAAATATTAAACGTTAAAGTCCTTCGTCCTTCGGAGCACTATTTTCCTTGGGATATAATGCTTTTCGGACGAAGGTTATGAAGGACAGACCTTCATCAACACATCATATAATAATGAAGAAGGAATTATATAGAATGTAATATACATAATTATGTATAATTAACAACTCATTTCTATATTATTATTATGGAAACATAGAAATGATATCAAATTACAAATGTACCTTCGGCTTGAAAGAAGGTAAAAGTACAAGCGTGACGCAAAAGTAAATGCCAAGTCAGCGTGAACAGTACGGGGGCACTGTTCACCTATTTATAGGCACGAGACATAGCTCATATAAAATTACACCCATGCCCTTTACATTTGGTAGTAATTCTATAGTAATCCACCGAGGTCTGAATAGCCTTTTCATCTTTAAGTCGGTTTCCTTTTCTGCTATTACGCCGAAGCTTTCCTGCTTACAGCTTCGGTGCTGTGTTGACCTTCGTATTCTTTGGGCTTCTCCCACTGTGGTACCGATTCGAGTCCGAAGATACCTGTTCACACATTATACTCCAGAAACATCGTTAAATCATGTTTTTGAGGACCTTCGGAAGCCGAAGGCCCCCAACAGTAGCCCCTCGCAATATTAATTTGTTAGATTAATAAATTTAAATTGCGACATGGACGAAGGCCTTAAGCCGAAGGTCCGAAAAAACACCTTTCCTTTGCTAGAATAGCAACATTCACTGACAAGCGGGGCTTTCCAATTTTCAATGCACTGGGCGTATAAATAAGAGCATACCACGAGCTCACTTGGTACGCTTTCTTGCCATCTGCTCTTGCTTACTCAATTTTTAGCTCTTGCGCACCAACACTTGCTTGGCTTTTTAAGTTTTTAAGCTTCGGCTTTGAAAACAGTTTTTTAGCATTTTCGAAGATGTGTGAAGACAAAAAGGCTGCTATCAAGATGAAGCTGAGTCTCTCTGAAGAGAAAAACCTGGGGTTTCTTGAAGCAATGTCGAAAACCAACACAGAAAAGATCACCAAAGAGATTTTAGAAGGTTTGTCTGAAGATACTGATGACAGCGACAGTTATGATGCGGATAGCGGTGATGAAGACTCCGAAGATCGCCCTTGGCGACCAAGCCATGCGGTCTTCGGCAAATCAAGTACCAAAGAAAATCATCTTGTCAACATGAGGGGAAGATATTTTCGGGACTTGTCCATTGTGAGGGCCGACGAAGGAGAAAAGACTTGTCCGACCCCTGAGGAAAATGAAGTCGTAGTGTTCCGAAGCTTTTTGAAAGCTAGATTACGATTTCCCCTGAGCAGCTTTTTCGTAGAGGTGCTGAAAATATTTGAAATCTATCTTCACCAACTTACCCCCGAAGCAATCATAAGGTTGAATATCTTCGTGTGGGCCGTGAAAAGCCAAGGTCTGGAACCTGATGCGAAAAGTTTCTGCAACATACACGAATTGTTATACGAGACAAAACCCTGGGGTAAGGAGCAATATCACAATAATTTCGGCTGCTACAGTTTCGTCTCTCGGTCTGGATCAAGCTATCCTGTGCCAACCTTTCGGAAGAGATGGCCCGGCGACTGGATGACAGAATGGTTTTATGTGAAGAATGACCTGAAAACACGGGAAGATATCAAAGGTATAATTATGTGCCCTATTTGGCAACGCTTCGGCCTATGGAGGCCGAAGGTTGAAATGAATGAAGCCGCCGAAGAATGCCAGAGAGCCTTCGGAGTTGTTTGCTCTTTTATTGGGACGAGAGATCTGGTCCAAGAGCATATTGCCTTCAGAGTATGGCCGCTTGCGGAAAAATGGGAAATGCCGCAAGAGACCATAAAAGAGGCTGACGAAGGTGGACTTATCAGGCTGAAGTATACTTTCAAGTTCGGAGATAAATTCGTTGAGTCAGATGATGACTGGCTAAAAAGCATTGAAAATTTAAGTGATGAACTACTTGGGGTTTATTCAAAGGCCGAAGATACTGCATTGTCAGCAGCCTTCGGAGGCCGGAAAAAGAAAAGACTGAACCGAGTGTTTGACGCAATTGGATTCGTGTACCCCGACTACCACTATCCAGCGCGGGGTCAAAAAAGAAAAAGCGCAACTTCTGCACAGGAAACTGCTTCAGCCGCTCCCAGCGAGCCAGCGCCAAAGAGACAAAGGGTAAAGGTTCTCACACACCGGCCACGCTACATTGAACCAGCTTCAGTGCCCGAGTTCGCCGGTGAAACCTCTTCGGCCACCGATATTAAAGAACCAACTTCAGTGTCGAAGATCGAAGAAAAAGTTGAGCACCCTCAGCAGAGAAAGCAGAAAAACCGAGTACTGAAGGAACGAAAATATTGGAAATTTTAAGTCCTTCAGCAAGTGTTGAGATATTAAAAAACCAAAAGGGCCCAGCAGTGACCCCGAAAAGAAAAAGAATGGTCAATGTGCTAGATGTATTGGAGACAATTAAGTCCTCAAGCACGACTCCGAAGAAGACTGTTGAAACTTCCGAAGCGGAAATTGAAATCTTTGATACTAAAGCTCCAAAGCAACAAGCTGAGACTGAAGCTGGGCCTTCAGAACCTACGAAGGTAAAATCCTTGGAAACCGAGGAAGAAAAAATGACGGAGCCAATCCTTGTTGAAGAAGTCAGTGCTGTTGCCCCCGAAGCATTCCCCAAAGTCCTTGATTATATTGTTCGACATGCTTCGGGGAAAAAGTTATCAGAAGAAGAAGTTTTTGAAGCTAATCACTATGCCAAAGAGTTGAAATATCCGAAGGGGGCACTAGTGTTCAATGGTACAAATGAAGAAGATTTCCTATACTGCCTCCCGGATAACAAAGAATTACTCGTCTGCCGGGAAATGGCCCGAAGCATGGGGTTTCCGAAACTGGAGGCTGGCCTCTGTGCGATGTCAAAGGACGATCTTGCGGACAGCCTTGCATATAATAGCCTGAAGGTATGAGATCTGCGCATTTGGAAACTTTATGATTTGAAATCTATTCTTTTATTCTTAGACTCACTCTTTTATATATAGGGTTTAATACTAAGCAACGCGCTGAGAGCGCAAAAGAATGCCGAAGACGAGAGCTATGAAATTGCTTTCAACAACCTCCGAACAGAGGTTATCAGACTAAGAAACGAAGCCTTGGAAAAGGACAAAATTCTAGTTACATTGGTGGATAAAATAAAGGAGGACGAAGCTGCCTCTAAAGCACAAGCTGCAGCTCAAAAGCACGAGATTGACGATCTTCGGAAGCAATTAGCCCGAGTTAAAGAAGAACGCATACTTGAAGAAACGAAGCGAGAACTTAGCGACCAATGGGCAAATCATTTAGAAAGAACTGTTGAAGAGCTTCGTTCGTCCAAAAAAAGATGCTATGACAAATCTATGGAATGTGTTAAGAAAATGAAAACTAGCTTCGCCAGCGTTGGCGCATTTCCGAGCGAAGAAAACTTTACAAGAGGCAACCCCGAAGGTCCCATCGAATGGATTAATCACGAAGCTGAGGCCTTTGAGGGAATTTTAAATAGCCGTGGAGACATATGCGCTTTTTCGGGTGCCAGGGGGATTGCCACCATTTTGGAGAGAAAGGGCTGTGAGCATATAAAGATTTTAGCACAGTCCGAAGCTACTTTGTCCTTCGAAGATGCAAAAGATCCTTCAGCCGAAGCTAGCATGGTTGGTGGAAAATTTTTCACCGATATCTGGGACAATGATGGCCGAGAAATGGCCCAAGAAATTATCCAGAAAAGCGAAAAAGGCATCCATGACGCTAGAAAAGTAGCAGAGGCTGTTGAGAAAACCGCAGAGCCCGAAGGGCAAATAGGTATTAACTAATGGTTTTTATTGTGTTATAATTTTTGATTTTAAACTTCGTTCGCAATTTGTAATAGCAATGTAGCCGTATCCTGTCCTCCCTCAGATCCTACTAAAGCGCCTCCAGACTCTCAGCCGAAAGATGACGATGAAATTAAAAAGATGGCTGAAGCTATCATGGATCAAGTTGTTAATCAACTCCTGAACGAAGCTGCGGAAGTAGTACTTAGGGAAGACTAGGTGCTATTGTAAAAACATGTGAAATGTAATATGTGTAATATCTTGTAACCCTGAATGTAATATACTTGTTTTTTATGGTTCAATTCTTTACGATGCATGAAATTTACATACATACCGTTTTTGAGTCTTTGACGAAAAAACACCTTCCCTTCTTTTCATGCTTCGTGAAGAAGAATTTTCATTTATCACAACTATATCCATAGTGTTCTGATGAAGAATATCCAAGCTTCGTGAAAATATTTTCCGAAGCTACACTCCAAAGATCAATATTGTATCTCCTTGTGACTTAGCATGATTTTTCCTTTTTCAAAGCATTCTTCCGAAGATCAATATTGTGTCCCCTTCTTGTATATGCAGCATGATGTATGATGCTTATGCTATGCGAAATGATATGATGATGTTATGCTATGTAAAATGGTATTTATTCCGAAGATACACGTACATCCCTGCAATAAAACACATAATCTTTTTAAATCAGCGTTGACTTTTCGCTGTAAGCCTCCCTTAGGATCTTCTTCGCCTTTTACTTCAGCGGAATCAACGTTTATTTTTTGTTGTAAGCCTCCCTTAGGAGCTTCTTCGCCTTTTACTTTCGGCGGTATTCGCGTTGACTTTTCGCGCTTTGCCTTTTACTTAGGTGGTATCAACGTTTATTTTTCGCTGTAAGCTCTGCATTCCCTTTGGAACGACTTTTGAGCAGAAAACTTACACTGTGCTCCCTTTGGAACGGCTTTGTGTAACTTCAGCAAACTTACTCTGCGTTCCTTGGAACGACTTTTTGTTGCTTCGAAGAATTCATGCCGTGCCTTTTTAAAATAATCTCTTTATAATTCGAAGGTCCTTCTTGCTATCGCAAATCTTTAAGCTTCAACAACTTAAGCCTGTAGAGGAGATATATTTTCCTTGTGGCAGACAACGAAATCATTACGTGAGATTTAAAAAGTGTCCTTTATTACACAGAAAATAAAACTGAATGGAAAAGACTACTATCAAGGTAGGATATTTGTCAATAAATGTGCTTCGACTCTGGCACAGTGCTATTGACTGTGCGAGCTTCGGACTGTTCTCTGAAGTCCCTTTGGTGTTGAGCATATTGGCCCCCTTCTGGCTGCTAGCCTTGTTGCAGCGGTGGTGGAGGCGGAGGCTGTTGCCAGGAAGCTTGAGGTTGACTCGCCGAAGCTACAGAAACTGCAGGGTGGTTGCCTACATATTCTGGGATATAAGGCGAATGATACGAAGCAGTGTGCATGATCTGCTTTGGCTGACCCTGTTGTGCTGCAGCTTCGGGTATCTCCTTTTGCTTCTGGATGGTAACATGGCACATCCTGGTGGTATGGCCCTTGTTTTCACCACAGAACAAGCAAAATGTTCTCCTTGGTTGATCTCCAAATCTTCCGCCGAAGCCCCTGGCGCCTCTGCCTCTTGGAGCTGGCGGCCGGAAGGAGCTTTGTTGTTGCCCCGAAGCCTGTGAAGAGCCATGTGGCCTCTGCTGCTGACTCCCCTTATCATCATTTTGAGTAGAGTTGTGAATTGACCTGACGTGCCTCGGATAAAATCTTCCTCCGAAGCCCCTGGTCATTTCGGAAAACCTGAAAGCCTCCTCCCTTCTTTGATGAAAATCATTGTCGGCCCGAATATACTCGTCCATCTTCTGGAGCAGCTTCTCCAAAGTTTGAGGAGGCTTCCTAGCAAAGTACTAAGCTGAAGGTCCTGGCCGAAGTCCCTTGATCATGGCCTCAATGACAATTTCGTTGGGCACTGTTGGCGCCTGTGCCCTCAAACGCAAGAACCTCCGGACATACGCTTGAAGGTATTCTTCGTGATCCTGGGTGCACTGGAATAGAGCTTGAGCAGTGACCGGCTTCGTCTGAAACCCTTGGAAGCTGGTTAACAACATGTCCTTCAGCTTTTGCCATGAAGTGATCGTTCCTGGTCGAAGGGAGGAATACCAGGTTTGAGCAACACTCCTGACAGCCATAACAAAAGATTTTGCCATGACTGCAGTGTTGCCACCATACGAAGATACTGTTGCTTCATAGCTCATCAAAAACTGCTTCGGGTCTGAATGGCCGTCGAATATAGGAAGCTGTGGCGGCTTGTAAGACGGAGGCCAAGGTGTAGCCTGCAGCTCAGCGGACAGAGGAGAAGCATCATCAAAAGCAAAATTTCCATGGTGGAAATTCTCATACCAGTCATCTTCGTTGAAGAAATCCTCCTGATGAAGATCTTTGTGCTGAGGTCTTCGGTTCTGCTCATCTTGAGTAAGATGACAAACTTCTTCAGAGGCTTCGTCTATCTGCCTTTGCAGTTCAGCTAGCCTGGCCATCTTTTCCTTCTTCCTCTGCACCTGTTGATGAAGCATCTCCATGTCTCTGATTTCTTGGTCTAGCTCATCCTCTTGCAGTGTCGAGCTGACAGCCTTCCTCTTCTGGCTTCGGGCCTCCCGAAGGGAGAGAGTCTCCTGATTGGGGTCCAACGGTTGCAGAGCTGCAGCCCCAGTTGCTGAAGCTTTCTTCGGCGCCATAGCGAAGGTTTATGAGTGGAAGTGAGTTCACCGGAGGTGGGCGCCAATGTTGGGGACTTGTTCTCAAATGCTATAAGTTAAGAACAAGGCAACACAAAAAATATTAAACGTTAAAGTCCTTCGTCCTTCGGAGCACTATTTCCCTTGGGATATAATGCTTTTCGGACGAAGGTTATGAAGGACAGACCTTCATCAACACATCATATAATAATGAAGAAGGAATTATATAGAATGTAATATACATAATTATGTATAATTAACAACTCATTTCTATATTATTATTATGGAAACATAGAAATGATATCAAATTACAAATGTACCTTCGGCTTGAAAGAAGGTAAAAGTACAAGCGTGACGCAAAAGTAAATGCCAAGTCAGCGTGAACAGTACGGGGGCACTGTTCACCTATTTATAGGCACGGGACATAGCTCATATAAAATTACACCCATGCCCTTTACATTTGGTAGTAATTCTATAGTAATCCACCGAGGTCTGAATAGCCTTTTCATCTTTAAGTCGGTTTCCTTTTCTGCTATTACGCCGAAGCTTTCCTGCTTATAGCTTCGGTGCTGTGTTGACCTTCGTATTCTTTGGGCTTCTCCCACTGTGGTACCGATTCGAGTCCGAAGATACCTTTTCACACATTATACTCCAGAAACATCGTTAAATCATGTTTTTGAGGACCTTCGGAAGCCGAAGGCCCCCAACATACGCTTCTTCAAGTGAGGATGAGTCTAGTGATGATGATGAAATAGATTATTCATGTTTATTCAAAGGCCTAGATAGAACCAAGGTTGATAAAATTAATGAATTAATTGATGCCTTGAATGATAAGAATAGGTTATTAGAAAAGCAAGAGGATCTTTTGTATGAAGAGCATGATAAATTTGTTAGTGCACAAAATTCTCTTGCTCTAGAAGTTAAAAGGAATGAAATGCTCTCTTGTGAACTATCGACTTGTCATGAAACCATTTCTACTCTAAAATGTGTTAATGATGATTTAAATGCTAAACTAGAAGTAGCAAATAAATCTAACTCCTGTGTAGAATATGTTATGATCTGCAATAGGTGCAAAGATTTTAATGTCGATGCTTGTAGTGGACACCTAGCATGCATTTCTAAATTAAATAATGAAGTGGCTAGTCTTAATGCCCAACTTAAGACTAGCAAGAGTGAATTTGACAAGCTAAAATTTGCAAGGGATGCCTACACGATTGGTAGACACCCCTCAATTAAGGATGGTCTTGGCTTCAAGAGGGAAGTCAAGAACTTAACAAGCCATAAGGCTCCCATCTCCGCCAAGGAGAAAGGGAAGGCCCCTATGGCTAGTAGTGCTCAAAAGAACCATGCTTTCATGTATCATGATAGGAGACATTCTAGAAATGTTTATAGAAGTTATGATGCTTTTGATTCTCATGCTATGGTTGCTTTTGGTTCTTCTATTATGCATGATAGAAATGTGGCTAGGAAAAATGTTGTTAATCATATGCCTAGAAGAAATATTGTTCATTTTCCTAGGAAAGTAATGAATGAACCTTCTATAATTTATTATGCTCGCAATGCTTCCTTTGCTATTTGTAGAAAGGATAAGAAGATAATTGCTAGGAAATTAGGGGCCAAATGTAAGGGAGACAAGACTTGCATTTGGGTCCCTAAGGCTATTATGACTAACCTTGTAGGACCCAACATGAGTTGGGTACCTAAGACCCAAGCCTAAATTTGCCTTGCAGGTTTATGCATCTGGGGGCTCAAGCTGGATTATCGACAGCGGATGCACAAACCACATGACGGGGGAAAAGAGGATGTTCTCTTCCTACGTCAAGAACAAGGATCCCCAAGATTCAATCATATTCGGTGATGGGAACCAAGGCAAGGTGAAAGGGTTAGGAAAAATTGCTATTTCATCCGAGCACTCTATTTCTAATGTGTTCTTAGTTGAGTCGCTTGGATATAACTTGTTGTCTGTGAGTCAACTGTGTAATATGGGATATAACCGTTTATTCACAAATGTAGATGTGTCTGTCTTTAGAAGAAGTGATGGTTCATTAGCTTTTAAGGGTGTATTAGACGGCAAACTCTATTTAGTTGATTTTGCAAAAGAGGAGGTCGGTCTAGATGCATGCTTAATTGCTAAGACTAGCATGGACTGGCTGTGGCATCGCCGCTTAGCACATGTGGGGATGAAGAACCTTCACAAGCTTCTAAAGGGAGAACACGTGATAGGTCTAACTAATGTTTCTTTCGAAAAAGATAGACCTAGTGCAGCTTGTCAAGCAGGGAAACAGGTGGGAAGCTCTCATCATGCCAAAAATGTGATGACAACATCAAGACCCCTGGAATTACTTCATATGGACCTTTTCGGGCCCATCGCCTATCTAAGCATAGGAGGAAGTAAGTATGGTCTTGTTATAGTTTATGATTTTTCCCGCTTCACTTGGGTATTCTTTTTGCAGGATAAATCTGAAACCCAAGGGACCCTCAAGCGCTTCCTAAGGAGAGCTCAAAACGAGTTTGAGCTCAAGGTGAAGAAGATAAGGAGCGACAATGGGTCCGAGTTCAAGAACCTTCAAGTGTAGGAGTATCTTGAGGAGGAAGGAATCAAGCACGAGTTCTCCGCTCCCTACACACCACAGCAAAATGGTGTGGTAGAGAGGAAGAACAGGACGCTTATAGACATGGCGAGGACGATGCTTGGAGAGTTCAAGACCCCCGAGCGCTTTTGGTCGGAAGCCGTGAACACGGCTTGCCACGCCATCAACTGGGTCTACCTTCATCGTCTCCTCAAGAAAACTTCGTATGAGCTACTAACCGGTAACAAACCCAATGTTTCGTATTTTCGAGTTTTTGGGAGTAAATGCTACATTCTAGTGAAGAAGGGTAGGAATTCCAAATTTGCTCCCAAAGCGGTAGAAGGGTTTTGTTAGGATATGACTCAAATACTAAGGCGTATAGGGTCTTCAACAAATCATCGGGTTTGGTTGAAGTCTCTAGCGACGTTGTATTTGATGAGACTAATGGCTCTCCAAGAGAGCAAGCTGTTGATCTTGATGATGTAGATGAAGAAGACGTTCCAACGGCCGCAATGCGCACCATGGCGATTGGAGATGTGAGGCCAATGGAACAAAAGGAGCAAGATCAACCATCTTCCTCAACAATGGTGCATCCCCCAACGCAAGATGATGAACAGGTTCATCAAGAAGAGGCATGTGATCAAGGGGGAGCACAAGATGTTCATGTAATGGAGGAAGAAGCACAACCGACACCTCAAACTCAAGTCCGAGCAATGATTCAAAGGGATCATCCCGTCGACCAGATTTTGGGTGACATTAGCAAGGGAGTAACTACTCGGTCTCGATTAGTTAATTTTTGTGAGCATTACTCCTTTGTCTCTTCTATTGAGCCTTTCAGGGTAGAGGAGGCCTTGCTAGATCCGGACTGGGTGTTGGCCATGCAAGAGGAACTCAACAACTTCAAGAGAAATGAAGTTTGGACACTGGTGCCTCGTCCCAAGCAAAATGGTGTGGGAACCAAGTGGGTGTTCCGCAACAAACAAGACGAGCACGGGGTGGTGACAAGGAACAAGGCACGACTTGTGGCAAAAGGTTATGCCCAAGTCGCAGGTTTGGACTTTAAGGAGACTTTTGCTCCTGTGGCTAGGCTAGAGTCCATTCGTATTTTGCTAGCATATGCCGCTCACCATTCTTTCAGGTTGTTCCAAATGGATGTGAAGAGCGATTTCCTCAACGGGCCAATCAAGGAGGAGGTGTACGTGGAGCAACCCCCTGGCTTTGAGGATGAACGGTACCCCGACCACGTCTGTAAGCTCTCTAAGGCGCTCTATGGACTTAAGCAAGCCCCAAGAGCATGGTATGAATGCCTTAGAGACTTTTTAATTGCTAATGCTTTCAAGGTTGGGAAAGCCGATCCAACTCTTTTTACTAAGACTTGTGATGGTGATCTTTTTGTGTGCCAAATTTATGTCGATGACATAATATTTGGTTCTACTAATCAAAAATCTTGTGAAGAGTTTAGCAGGGTGATGACTCAAAAGTTTGAGATGTCGATGATGGGCGAGTTAAGCTATTTCCTTGGATTCCAAGTGAGGCAACTCAAGGATGGGATCTTCATCTCTCAAACGAAGTACACGCAAGACTTGATCAAGCGGTTTGGGATGAAGGACGCCAAGCCCGCAAAGACTCCAATGGGAACTAACGGACACACCGACCTCAACAAAGGGGGTAAGTCCGTTGATCAAAAGGCATACCGGTCTATGATAGGGTCTTTACTTTATTTATGTGCTAGTAGACCGGATATTATGCTTAGTGTATGCATGTGTGCTAGATTTCAATCTGAACCAAGGGAGTGTCACTTAGTGGCTGTGAAGCGAATTCTTAGATATTTAGTCGCTACGCCTTGCTTCGGGATCTGGTATCCAAAGGGGTCTACCTTTGACTTGATTGGATATTCAGACTCCGACTATGCTGGATGTAAGGTCGATAGAAAGAGTACATCGGGGACGTGCCAATTCTTAGGAAGGTCCCTGGTGTCATGGAGTTCTAAGAAACAAACTTCTGTTGCCCTATCCACCGCTGAGGCCGAGTACGTTGCCGAAGGACAGTGTTGCGCGCAACTACTTTGGATGAGGCAAACCCTTAGGGACTTTGGCTACAATCTGAGCAAAGTCCCACTCCTATGTGATAATGAGAGTGCTATCCGCATGGCGGATAATCTTGTTGAACACAGCCGCACAAAGCACATTGACATCCGGCATCACTTTTTGAGAGACCACCAGCAAAAGGGAGACATCGAAGTGTTTCATGTTAGCTCCGAGAACTAGCTAGCCGATATCTTTACCAAGCCTTTAGATGAGCAGACCTTTTGCAAGTTGCGTAGTGAGCTAAATGTTTTAGATTCGCGGAACTTGGATTGATTTATAGCATACATGTGGTTTATGCCTTGATCATGTTCCTTAAGCATTTTGTTGTTTATGGTGCTCAAGTTGTACAAGCACTCCCCGGACCTTCCAAGTCTATTTGCAAGTGATGCACACCTTTAGGGGGAGATGTGCTACAACTTGACCCTTTGAGACTAATTGTATGCTTGAGTTTGCTTAATTTAGTCTCAAAAGTGGTTGAAAGGGAAAAGGTGGACTTGGACCATGCAAGACTTCCACTGCACTCCGATGAAAGTGTAACTAAGTCCAAGTTCATCTTTGTATTCTTATTGCCTTTTTACTCTTAGTTGAAGATTTTGGTGAGGCAATGGGGTTAAAGGGCCAAAATTGATCCTGTTTTGGTGCTTGATGCCAAAGGGGGAGAAAATAAGGCCAAAGCAAGAAATGGATCAGCTACCACTTGAGAATTTTGAAAATAGTAGAGGTAGAGTTTTTGTTTGTCAAAATACTCTTGTTTGTCTCGTATTATCAAAAGTTGGTCTCTTGTGGGGAGAAGGCTTAATTATGGGAAAAGGGGGAGTTTTTGAACTCTTTGATAAATTTCTCTTGAAATATCTCTCTTTATGTTTCAACAAGTGTGTTTGACTTAGAGATAGGAAATTGAGTTTGACTTGCAAAAACAAACCAAGTGGTGGCAAAGAATGATCCATATATGTCAAATTTGAATCAAAACAATTTTGAGTTCTTATTTGAATTGATTTTGCACTTGTTCTACTTGCTTTATGTGTGTTGGCATAAATCACCAAAAAGGGGGAGATTGAAAGGGAAATGTGCCCTTGGGCCATTTCTAAGTATTTTGGTGATTTAGTGTCCAACACAAGTGCCTAAGTGTTAAATGGTGGACAAAGTATAAATCAAGTATAAAGGTATGTTTCTCAGACTTAGTACATTGTTTTAGAGACTAATGTATTGTGTCTAAGTGCTGGAAACAGGAAAAATCAAGTTGAAATTAAAGATGGCTTTGTTCAGCCAAAGTCAGCCTTGTCTGGGTGCACCGGACTGTCCGGTTGTGCACCGGACAGTGTCCGGTGCGCCAGGCTGGCTCAGGCGAACTTGCTGCTCTCGGGAAGTGATTAATGGCGTATGGCTATAATTCACCGGACTGTCCGGTGTGCACCGGACTGTCCGGTGAGCCAACAGTCGGCCGGGCCAACGGTCGGTCGCGCGATCCGCGCGAGACACGTGGCCGAGCCAACGGTCGGGAGGGGGCACCGGACTGTTCGGTGTGCACCGGACAGTGTCCGGTGCGCCAACTGCTCCCAAGTGCCAACGGTCGGCTTCGCCACAAAAGGAAGGAGATCCGCATCGGACAGTGTCCGGTGGTGCACCGGACTGTCCGGTGCGCCAGGCGACAGAAGGCAAGAATTGCCTTCCTGGAATGCACTCAACGGCTCCTAGCTGCCTTGGGGCTATAAAAGGGACCCCTAGGCGCATGGAGGAGGACACCAAGCATTCTCTAAGCATTCCTAAGCACCAAGACTTTGATTCCGCGCATTTGATTCTTTGCGATAGCAATTAGCGCTCCATTTGAGTTGTGAACTCGCTGAGTTGTGTTGTGAGCTTTTGTTGCGACTTGTGTGCGTGTTGGTACTATGATTTCGTGTCTTGTGTGCGTTGCTCATCCCTCTCTTACCCCGTGCTTGTTTGTGAACATCAAGTGTAAGGGCGAGAGGCTCCAAGTTGTGGAGATTCCTCGCAAACGGGATATAGTAAAACAAAGCAAAACATCGTGGTATTCAAGTAGGTCTTTGGACCGCTTGAGAGGGGTTGATTGCAACCCTCGTCCGTTGGGACGCCACAACGTGGAGTAGGCAAGTGTTGAACTTGGCCGAACCACGGGATAAACCACTGTGTCTATCTGTGATTGATCTTCTTGTGGTTATCGTGTCTTGCAAAGACTCTTATCTAGCCACTTGGCTTTATTGTGCTAACTCCTAACCAAGTTTTTGTGGCATTAAAGTTTAAGTTTTACAGGATCACCTATTCACCCCCCCCCCTCTAGGTGCTCTCACCACTTCCTAGCTGTTGGCAAAGTCTACTGGCGATGGGCGCACCGGACAGTCCGGTGGCGCACCGAACAATCACTGTTCGTTGTCCAATGCGCGCCACGTCAGCGCGTCCGTTAGGGTTTGGAGCTGTTGACCGTTGGAGACGTTTGTCGTTTTGTTGCACCGGACAGTCCGGTGACCTCTGACTTCTGCGCTCTGACTTTTGTCGCGGCACTGTTCATCACTGTTCATCTGCACAGTCGACCGTTGGCGCGTAGGGAGTCGTTGCTCCGTTGGCTCACTGGTCAGTCCGGTGAATTATAGCGGAGGGTGTCCCTGGAATTCCCGAGAGTGGTTGGTTTGATTGTGTACGGGCCTGGTGCACCGGACACTGTCCGGTGCGCCTTTTTTCAACACACTCTAAGTCCTTTGCTCCAAATTTGATTGGGTCCCTAACTAAGTTTCTTTGTTGGTTTGTGTTGAACCTTTTGCACCTGAGATAAATGATATCTAGATAAACTAGTTAGCCCGCGTGGTTTGTGTTGGACTTCAACCACCAAAATCGATTATGGGAAATGATTAAGTCCATTTCCCATTCAGTCGGCTAGGTGTGCGCCCACCTTTTGCCCCCTCCTCCGATCAAGGCGCCTCTTGTCGGTCGGCTATAGGCACTACCTGGTCAGGAGTTTCATTCATCATGTTCTTAACAAATACAATGTTTGCGACTAAAGTCATTTTTCTTCCAAAAGCATGTATGCTAAGGTTCTTCATGTGTGATCCCCTCTGTTTCCCTCACGTATGGCTCACACGCCGATCCGCGCACGTTTGGTGTTGTCTGAAGGGTTGGCCGACGCGTCGTCCCCGCCATCTAGGTCCTTAGGGATGCGCTCCTAGAGACTGACTAGCGTCGACACAAGATCATAATTAACTCGCTCGCAGGTGTACGCAGTCTTGATAGAAGCATATGCCATGATGATCCCGCACGACCATGAACTTGGCATAACACAGTGTTCCAAGTATGGCGTTGTAGGACCCTAGGAAGTCCACTACCTCGAGCTGAAGCCGTTTAGTGCAGAAGTTGGAGGGGTCGCCAAATCTAATGAGCGAGTGATCCGCCCGAGTGGGTAGGCTTGGTGCTCGGGAATGACGCCGTGGAACGATGCCATGCTTTGCCGCAACGCAAATCGTGCGATCCCCAACCCGTCAAAGGTCTCAATGTACATGATGTTGGGGTCGCTCCCCCTGTCCATGAGAACCTTGGTGAAGCGCTGAGAGCCTACGGCTGGCTCGACGACAAGGGGGCAGGCCCCGAGGTGCAGGTTTTTCTCCGGGTGGTCGCGACGATCAAAGACGGTTGGGAACTCTGACCACCGGAGATAGCGCATGTCAGTGTTTTGTACCTACAAGTAAATTTATTGTACATGTTCTAGGCTTAGAGGGTGTGCACGGAGGGTGCAAGGTTTATACTAGTTCGGGTAGAACGTCCCTACTTCCAGCCATCGGTTGTCTACGCTACCGGCACCATTAATGATCAAACTCGTAGTAAGGGTTACAAGTGGTTGAGAGAGGACGGAGAGGCTCCCAAGTCCCTTTATCAGGGTGGAAGTGGAGCTTAGAAGTTGTTGGGTGGAGTCCTAGATAAATATTGGATTGGCGGGGCTCCGACCTCTTTGTGCTCGTCGGCACTCCTCGTCCTCATGTTCTTCCTTGTGGGTTCGTGTCCGTTTGAAGGCATCCGGTTGCCCAAGAGCTCTCTCCTTTTGACCCCATTTCCCAGAGGCTAGCCTCCCCCTTTAGGGCTGATTTGGTGACCGGGATCTCGGGAGGATTGGAGGGGATTGAGGGGGAAATTAGTTTATTTCCCCCTCAATCCCCTCCAATCCTCCGGGACCCCCTTGTCACCAAATCAATCCTTATAGGTCGAGAGAGGGGTCGACCAACAGTGGCTTCCCTGGGAAGGAGCCACAAGGCAAGGGTAAATCCAGCATTTTACCCCGAGTGGTGCCACGCGTACTCGTGGGACCCAGGGCTATCTGGTTGTCTTGTATTTATTGTGGCAGATGACGTGGGGGCGGCGATGGTCCCAGACGTCATCATTATGTCTACGCCGACCCTGGCCTCCGTAGCCTGGGGCTCGACGCAGCCCGTCGTGTAGTGCCCTGCGGTAGGTCCGAGTACTCGGGTCTAGTCTAATAGGCCATGTGTGTCGTAGACCGATGGGTGCGTGGACCATTCATATCTTCGACTGTGAACAAATACTATAAAAAGTTGCTAATTAAATTTATATTTTTGTTTATAGCATTAAGCCTATTAATACTCATAAAAAGTAAATATCAAATTCGTTCTATAATCTTTTTAAATATTTGAAATAAAATTCTAATACAGATACAGATCCAAATGTTTTTTGTCTTTTTTTGTTGTACGAAAAAAATAATGCACATGAAAAACTATACAAAATTTGATTCTTATAAGTTATAATATTTTTAATAGCATGACTAAAAAATAGCTTCAAATTCTATATATATCTATATTAAAATCTTAGATTTTTCATATAAGTCATGTTTTAGAAACACCCTAGCCAAAATGCAGAGCGGCTAGAAACACCCTAGCTAGCCAAAATGCAGCCATTGGTCTCGCTGCACTGCTCGCGCTCTTCATGAGCAGATTCTTCGAGCATTTGAGATCAAGTTGAAGAGCGGCTGATCATAGAAAACACTATTTTACACTGGAGAGTGACTGACTGTATAAAACATTATTTTACACTGTACACAATATATAATGTTTGAAATAAAAAGATAGAAAATGGAATAGAATAATTGATAGAGACAACCTTAAGAGACTTTAGAAAGACAAACTAGTTGGTTAGTACGACATATCCATTTTCAGATACAAGCAAGGGCGGGCCCATATAGAAGCAAGACTATTCAATTGAATACCCATTATTTTTTGGCAACAAAATTTATGTATATGTATACCTATTATGTTTATGCACTAAAATATTATAAAAATATAAAATAAAACTGTTTTACAGTTATTTGGCCCAAACTTCGCTTTTTGCTGGCCTTTTCATTTCCCTACCGTATGACTAGAGATAGCAATCACGGTTAGGACATGAGTATATGGTTTACAAATCTATAACTACGAGACAAAATTCAATATATACTCATACTCATATACGTTCGTAGGTATAGATTTGTACTCATGTCTGATACCCATTGGGTTCAGAAAAAAAATATCAATGAATACCTTATTATATTCATACTCATACATGTGGATAACAAATTATACCACATCTATGTCCAATGGATAATTATCCGCTCCCATGAATAATAAATTTATGTTGTTAAAAAAATTGTGCCAACTACAATTCCGAATGCCCATCCTTTAAATCCTGGACCTGCCCCTCGATACAAGAACCCACAACTCCCATCGGAAAATTTCACGTGTGTGGTTCTCGTTTCGTCTGTGAGAATTTATACAATGTTGATTATGCAATTATTATACACTCTAAATCCAAGGTGCAAACGGAATTATGTGCAAGTGTAACAGTGAAGATTATGCTGATCTACTGTGGGTTTCTATTCTTCCGCTTTCTTCGGGAGCGGGCAAACGGATCAACCCATGTTCTGTCTTCCCTTGCAGCCCGGTCCCAGCGCTTCTGAAAATCACGGAGCTCGGATCGCGATTTTCTCCGGATCTGCAAGATCGAAAAAAATTGCAGCAAACCGTGAGGGCTGATCGATGGGATGGAATGTAAATTCCGACGCATTGCATAATCTGGGTAGCTATTGATTACTGAGCTGTTACTGTCAACTGAAGCGGAACAGCAGTTTTACAAGCGAAGTGATAGGTTTTTGAACTCTGAATTTTCAGCTTCCACCAACATTTTTCGAGTTAAACACTTCAAACGACGTATACCAAGTGCTTTGTTAGCTCACCTTTGTTCGCATATCAAGGCCTGGAGCCCTCCCCTGCTAATCATAACAGATGCCATGGTCATAGAACAAAATAGAGAACATATATATTCAAAATAAATTTGTTTGGAGGTATAAATATTGATATTATTTTCTATATACTTGGTCAAAATCAAAAACATTTTGACTTGTCCACAAACGTGATGTGCACTTGTTTTGGGAAGGGGGAGTATGCAGCAAACATTTAAATAAGGTGTCAGGCACACAACGTACTCTCGATCTTTGGATTTGAGCTGCTTTCTGGCCGAGTGGCTTGGCATTTTTGCCACGAATACCATCCTTCCAGAAGTCAAAACAAACAACAGAGGTAACATTTAACATTATTTTGCACATCAATAGAGAAAATTCATGATATACAAGATGTAAAGATAGAGACACAAGGCATAGTATTATCAAAAAACATTCCCATTGCAAGCGAAGACAAATTCCCAGTTCCCATCATAATTTTACCTCATAAAATATCAATTATGACAAAGATAGCCTTTTTTTTTAAAAAAAAAAAAGAGGTCAGCCCCATTTCCATTACCCCCATAACAGAAATATAGAAGTTTGATGACAAGAAGTCAAGAACCTAGAAAAGTAAGGGAAACAAAGAACTTTTCTTGTCTCGTAAAAAACTTAATTAAGGATTGCATGAATTATGCACACTAAGCCTTTTTTTTCTCAGAACACACAAAAGGAAATAATTATCCTCCTAGCCTGGAGCATCTGGTTGGTGAGAAATGATTGAATATTTTGCAAGTCCCACCCTCTAGAAGCTTGTAAAGCTAAGTTCAACATGAATTCACTATGCTTTTGCATCATGCGAAGAAGAGTTACTTTCCCAGTATTAGTGATTGGCTAGATAGTTTCTTGTAATTTTTTCTCTGTTTTTTTCTTTTGGGCTGACTGTTTTTTTCTTCTTGTTTTCCTAACTATTTATATATATATATATATATCCAGTAGGGGCAAGCTCCTCCTGTTTCCTAAAAAAAGTTTGTGTGTTATGCATTAGGAAGCGCAGCTCAAATTCATGGCGTGTACTGAAAAATATTGTTACGGTCTATTGTCACCCGTTTAGGGTTAGCCCCTTGTAATTACAGTTATATCCCTGTGTAATGGGTCAGCCTTGGTCTATTAATACATCTCCCAACTCTAAGTTAGGGTCAGGGTTTCCCACATGGTATTTAGCTACGTTTTAGGTTTTCGATTTTTTTGCCCTCTCCATCCGTCGCCTGACTCACCTTCCAGCCGTCGGCGCCCCTGCCTCCCGTCGGCCTCATGCTGCTCCGCCAGCAGGGCCACGCCTGCTTCGTCCGCGCCTGGGTGCACTCCGCGCCGCCACCACTGAAGCCCTCAGCGGCTGACGTCAACGTCCGCGCCTGGGTGCTCTCCGAGCCACCAGTAGGGTCGCGCCTGCTGCTCCTCCGTCCCAGCTGACGCCTGCCACTAGGGCCGCGACAGCTCTCCCGGCGGGGCCTATCGCGCCCCTCCCGCGTTCGTCTCGCCTCCTCGTGCTCCTGGCCATCCGCCACGAGGAGGAGCTCGACAAACTGCTGGCCGGCGTCCTCTCCTGCCTTCCCCCGCTTAGCTGCTCTCCCCGGCCGGCCCGTGCCACCCTGCGCCGCCGTCCGGCCAGCCGGGCTCGTCCTCCCCCACTCGGTTGCTCTCTCCGGCTGGCCTGTGCCTACCTGCGTCGTCGTCCGCCTGTTTGTGCTGGAAGCCAGTGCTGGACACTCGCGAGCAGCTACCGCCGTCTTCCCCACCAGCCTGCCCCCAACCCGTGCTGCTGCGTGCCCAAAGCTCTACACCGGACACCGCCCCCTTCTCCACCATCTGTCGTCCACTAGCCTGCCCCCTACCCGCGCTACTGCGCGCCCAGAGCTCTGCACCGACCACCGTCCCTTTCTCCACCATCTGTCGTCGGTGTGTCCCACCGTCGGCCACCCGCAGTGTGTCGCTGCTCGCCTCCCATCTCCTACCCTAGCGCCCTTTTCTCACACGTCGCTGCCGCTGGCCCCCCGAGCACCCTTCTCCCCGTTGGCGCGCATGTCGGCCTTTCCCCAGCCGGCTGCGCTCTCCTTCCCAACCCCCTGACATCCTTCTATGGGGTCCCACCATCCTCTGCCCCTCTGGTTTCGCCTCAGGGAACTCCTACCTCCGTCGCGGCTCCTGTCCCAGGTCCCGTGCATGTGAACGTCCTTCTCCACGACGACCAGCTTGTCGGGGCAGCTTTGTGGCCTTCGATCGCGCCAAGAGCCTTGTCCTTCGTGACTACGTCGAGCTTCACCCACACGTGCCTGGACCGCTTGTCTTTCCCAAAGCTGTGATTGCCTCCCTTGCGATCGATACCTTGTTGTCTCCCTCCACTACTAGTGACTTTGTCGGAGCACCTCCCCTGGATCTTTCTACGCACCCCGTGGCTTCACCACCCTCTCCCACCGATTGGGTGTTCGACTTCGGAGCCTCCTTCCACACTACTACCTAGCTCGTTATTCCACTCCCATCCACCACACCCCTCACATCCTCCCTCTAGCGTTGTGGGCAACAGTTCCACCCTCCCGATTACCTCAGTAGGTGCATCGGTCCTTCTGGGACCATTCTACCTTGTTGCTCCTGGTCTGACTCATCCCCTTATCTCGGTTCGTCGCTTCACTAGTGACAACCACTGTTCTATGAAGTTTGATCCCTGGGGGCTCACCATATGCCACCTTCTGACTCGTATCGTGCCCGGTCGTTGTGACAGCTCCGACCCCCTCTACTCTATTCACTTGCCCACTACTACCCCAACCGGTGTAGCCTCCCCCATGCTCTTACTGCCACCACCACCTCCACCAACTAGCATCGTCGCCTTGGTCACCTGGACCTGACATGATGTCCCAGCTCTCCAGTCGCTCCAATATCTCTTGTAGTCGGGGTTCCTCTGGGCATCTCTGCCATGCCTGCCAGCTCGACCGTCACTCTCATCTTCCTTTTTCCACTTCCACATCCAGGGCTACTCAGGCCTTTGATCTTGTTCATTGTGATCTCTGGACCTCTCATGTCTTCATCCCTTCTAGTTAAAAATACTACCTGGTCATTCTTGATGACTTCTCTCACTTTCGTTGGACATTTCCTTTGTGCTGAAGTCTGAAACCTTCTCCACCCTCACCCACTTCTTCGTCTAGGTCTCCACCCAGTTCCGTCGCCCAGTTCGTGCCCTTCAGTGTGACAATGGTTGAGAGTTCAACAACAACGCCTCTCGCTCCTTCCTCACCCATGGCGTTCAGTTGTGTCTCTCGTGCCCCTACACCTCTCCCCAGAACGGCTGGGTCGAACACATCATTCACACCAGCACCACCATGATCTATTGCCTCCTCTTTCAGGAGTCTCTTCCTGCTAGTTACTAGACAGAGGACCTGAACACCGCCACACATCTCCTCAACCGCTTTCCCTCGAAGGTGGTGAGCCATCCCACTCCCCACTTTACTCTATATGGCATAACCCCATCCTACGACCACCTTCGCGTGTTCGGTTGTGCCTGCTATCCCAACAATTCTGCCACTGATCCCCATAAGCTAGCACTGCGCTCCACTCGTTGCCTCTTCCTCTGTTACTCCCCTGACCACAAGGGGTATCGCTGTCTTGACCTCGTCTCCCACCTCATACTCATCTCTCGTCATGTGGTTTTCGACGAAGATGTGTTTCCTCTTGTTGGCTCCTCCCCACCCATTGATCTCGACTCTCTCCTTGAGTTCGATCCGGTTTTTCCACCCCGGTTGCTCCCCAGGCTCAAACGCCACCGCTCGCGCCTCTACCCGCACCACGTGAGGCCCAGGCACCTCGTCTTGCGTTACACGCGACACACGCGATTACGCCGCCTCCGCTCACGCCTCTACCAACGCTACACGTGGCCCCACCGGCGAGCGCGGCCTGCTTCGCTGACCCTGACCTCGTCTACCGCCGCCGCGGGCGGACCACTCCTTGGCTCTCGCCGACCCGCCAGCCCGCACCAAGCCTCCCCGTGTACCACTCGTTCACCATCCATTGCGACCCCGAGCACGTCCACCTGATGGTGACTCGCCACGCAACTGGCATTCTCCGCCCCGTCGACCTGCTGATTCTGACAGCTGACGCTCCTCCGGACGCCTCCCCAGTCCCCTCTTTTCGTGCGGCCCTTGCCAACCCCCACTGACGTCGCGCTTTGGAGGAGTACGTGGCCCTGCTGGCCAACCACACCAGGGATCTTGTGTCGCGTCCAACGTGGTCACCGGCAAGTGGATTTTTCGCCACAAGCTAACCTTGTATGGCTCCCTCGACCGCTACAAGGCCCATTGGGTCCTTTGGGGCTTCACCCAGCGCCCTAGAGTCGATTACGATGAGACCTTCAGCCCCGTCTTCAAGTTCGCCACCGTTCGGGCCGTTCTCGCCCTCTCCCTGGAGGTCGGGACCGGGCGATTCATCAGCACGATGTCAATAATGCCTTCCTCCAGGGCACTCTGATGGAGACTGTCTGCTGCAGCTAGCCCACCGACTTCGTCGACTCCGCTCGTCCGGATCTGTTCTGTCGGCTGAACGCTCCATGTACGGCCTCAAGCAGGCGTCGCGGGCCTAGTACAGTTGCTTCGCCTCCTATTTGGCCTCCATCGGCTTCGTCGAGGCCAAGTCGGACACGTCCCTTTTCATCTACCGGCGCGACGATGACGCCGTCTACCTCCTACTCTACGTCGACAACGTTGTGCTCACGACATCCACCGGGGACCTTCTACACCACACAATCGGCGCCCTTCAGCGAGAATTCGCGATGAAGGACCTGGGGCCTTTTCACCACTTCCTCGGCATCACCGTCGAGCGCCGACCTCAGGGTCTCTTCATCCACCAACGCCAATACGCAATCGACATCCTAGAGCGGGCTGGCATGTCCGACTGCAAGCCCTGCTCCACGCCTGTCGACACTCAGGCAAAGCTCTCTGAGGATAACGATGCCCTCTAGTACCTGACCTTCTCCAGGCCTGACATCGCCTACGCCGTCCAGCAGGTGTGCCTGCACATGCACACCCCGCGAGAGCCCCATCTCACAACTCTCAAGCGGATCATGCGCTACCTCCGCGGCTCCCTTGACTACTACCTTCTACTTCGACCCTTCCCGACATCGGAGCTCGTGGTCTACACCGACTTTGACTAGGTCGGCTGTCCCAACACGCGCCGGTCCACTTCCGGTTACGACGTGTTCTTGGGCGCCAACCTCGTCTACTGGGCCGCCAAGAGGCAGCCCGTCGTCTCTCGCTCCAGCGCAGAGGCCGAGTTGAGACCGCGGGGGTGTTAGAGTACCCGTTTAGGGTTTTGGGTTAGCCCCTTGTAACTATAGTTATACCCCTGTGTAATGGGCCAGACCGAACAACCTTGGTCTATTAATACATCTCCCAACCCTGAGTTAGGATCAGGGTTTCCCACAGTTCTAGCTTGCAACAACAAAACAAAAGTAAAGCCAAACCTTTGTTATTGTAGAACCTCCTAATGTCTGCACTCCTCGGTGAACTATAAATTCACTATCAACTACGCCAATGTTCTTTGTCCTGTCACCCTGAAAGCATTTTAAAAAAAGTTTCATTTAAAGTCTTTACCAAAAACAAGACGAGCAAGTTTGTTTGGACTATGGAGTCATGGATTCAGAATGACTATGTTATAAATCAAAATATGCTAGATGCATAAGAGCATAAACAAGTACAAATATTTATATTCCTTTTATATATCCACATCAGCCAAGAAAACAATCACTTCCAATAGATCACCATACAAAAATTATATTGATTGAACAGATGAAACATAATGCTATATGATTTTTCTTGGGAATACCGATCATAGTTCATAATTTATAATAAACAACAATTCTTGCAAGGAGAAAGGTCGAACTAACAACTTAATCAATACTTTGTGATTTAGATGAACTTAAATTATAAGGCATGCCACAGTTACTTGAAGAACACTTTTATCAAACCTGAGCACAATACCCAAACTTGTAATCGATGCCCCATCCATGGATAAGATCATTCTGTATAAATACAACATGGATATATTAATAGCTGGAATACTCCACAAAAAACAATCAGATAAAACCATAAAAGACAAAGGAGATTATCACAAAAAGTATTTTTTTTCTTCAAACATAGGTTGATAAAATGGCAATGTCTCATCTCTCAGCAATCAAATGCTCAACTTAAATACCTATGACCTAATGTGGGATTGTGGGCTCATTTTCCTGTGTCCCTAACAAATGCAGCACAACAACAGTGAATGCATGTGTTAGACTGTGTGTGGGTCGACACCACTGTTGGGCTACCGGCCCATAAGGGTTAGGGTTTCCCCTAAGTCTATATATGTAATCTTCCTCTATGCAATAGATATAGGGTTTCATCACTTCCAATATGGTATCAGCTAGCTAGGTTTTCCTTCCTCAACCCCACAGCTGTCGGCTCTCAGCCCACCCACTGCCCCCGGAGAGGCTATTCCTTCCCTCCCCAGGGGGGCTCCCTCGGTCCCTCCTCCCAGCCTATGCTCCTCCTCTTCAACCTCGTCGCGCTCACTATCCTGCTCTGGTTCTCCTCCGCCATGGTGCTCGTCGGCCCTCCCTACCTCGTCGTGCGCCACGATCGGCCTCGGCGCGGTCCCGTTTCGGCACTCCCCTGCAAGCTCCTCCAGCAACCCCCTCCCTACACTACGCATCGCTAACGCGCCTGCACCTGCCGCCCCTAGGTCGCGCCTCCCACTGCGAGGCGCTCGGATCCGCACGACCCTCCCTCCTCTCTGGGTGCGTGCACGACGACCGCCCTCATCCCCGACCCGGCCACTGCGCCTCCAAGCGCCACCGGCCGCGACCACACCCCGCCTCCCCTGCTCGCGGCGCGGCCATGGTCGTCCGCTCGACCCCCGACCTCCTGCGCCGCCGGATAGGCCCGTCGCCGCCGCGGTGAGCAGGTGCGCGGGCCCCAGCGCGACCCCCTTTCCCGGCCACGGCACGACGGCCCATCCCCGTCGACACTTCTCCCCAGGTCGCCGACCCCCCTCTCCTCTGCTCGTCGGCGTCGCCCCTCCACCCGACCGCTTCCTCGGCGCAATCTCCCCGTTAGGGAACCCACCGTCGGCCTAGATCCGCCACCTGGGCATCTCCTACCTGGCTCAGATCCGCCATCGGCCCTGCTCCATTGCACTGCCGACCTCATGGCGGCCGACACCGCCCCTCCCTGGTTGCGGCCGCCTTCCCCCCTCTTGGCTGCCCTGCGCGTCTCTCCCCTGCGCCAGCATCTCCGACCATGCAGCCCCTCGTCATCGCGTTGGGCCGCTGACCACCTAACTGTCCGCGCTTACGCCCCAATAGCGCCTCTGCCTTTGTGCTTCTCCCGTCGCCGGCGTCAACCCCCCTGTCAGGTCCGGCGCAGGCCCCTGCCCGGCTGGAACCGCCCCGTCGCTCTCCCCTTCATAATCGCCTTCGTTGGATTCGTCGCTGCAGTGGCCTTCCCGACCGGATTCACCGCTACCTCGACCTTCCAGTTTAGATCCGTCGTCCATTTGGTCGGATTGTCGTCTTCATGGCTGGATCCGTCGCTGTCGTGGCCTTCCCGGTCGGATCCGCCGTTACCCCTCTACTCTACCACGAGTGCAGCCACCATGATCGGCGCAGACGTGTGCGCTGTCATCGGCCTCCCTGGCGAGGCTCCTCGACGTCCGGACGATCGAAGCCGCTGGTGCTCATTTGTTGTGTCGCCCCGCCGACCGTTGGCGCTCGAACGTTGACCCCTCCCGAAGAACAGGCTACTGTTGCGTGTCCTCCAGCCACGACCACCTCGACTTCGGCTACCTCGGCATCCAGGGGCTATTGTGTTCTCGAAGTCCACACCGGTCCCTACTCCAGGCGCAACATTCGCACCCTCACAACTGCGGTTGATTTGAACCCATCGGCTCCTAACTTCAGCTTCTACTCCAGTCTCATCGTGTACGGTGCTCCCGTTGCAACCGCGGGGGATGTTAGACTATGTGTGTGGGTCGGCACCACTGTTGGGCTATCGGCCCATTAGGGTTAGGGTTTCCCCTGAGTCTATATATGTAACCTTCCTCTATGCAATAGATATAGAGTTTCATTCTCCAATAGCATGGAGCCATGAAGTATGTGAAGGCACTGTAATGAGTTCATAAACACCTATAAAGCTAGGACAATAATACACAAAAATAACATGAACCTATTCAAGGATTCACCACAAGTAATAACACCAAATGCCAACCAATGTAGCATAAAAACTGACCTTGTGAATATTAGAAATCTAAAAATATATTGTAGCCAATGAGACAAGTAACTAGCTCCTAGCTTGTATATATCTATTGCTTATGCACTCCATATTATTTGAGAAAGAAGCAAAATATGAAGGCATACCACATTTCAGAAAGAGATAAAATGTGAAGACTCGACACTAAGAATGGTGAATGCAAAGCCCATGTTAAAAAATGTATTAGCTAGCTAGCTCTGCCTGTTTTGGTTCCCACCCCTGCTATTCTCAACACGGTTACTCATGGTTACACATGTTCGCAGTACGCCCTGACTCCAAATACCAAGGAATAACGATACACATGGACATCTAATGCTACACCATTTTGTACAACTCATTCTCAAAACTTGTGGATCACAGAAAGAAAAAATACATTGTCTGGTCCAATAGAAAGTCAAATGTGCAACATGGTTAATAAATCATATGAAGATAAAGTCTACCTGGATAAGGTGCCACACACATTGCCAAGCGGACTTTGAGAAAACTGGTGCCATGCCCTCGACCCATCTATAGATCAACCAATTACCACGTCATGCACAGGTATATACCATGGTTGGTAAATAGAAAGACAACTCGAGTGAAAATCTATTATTTAGTAAAAATGTAGATCTAATCAGCAAAAAAATATGTTGTAGCATAAGAAAGGGTTCAAGAAAGAAAATATACCCAGAACAAGGTGGTCCTTCTCTTGAACACTTTTTGTTAGCCCGGCTAACTCTTCTATCAAAATACACGCTGTGTTTCATTTTGTTATCACATAACAAAAAAATCCAAAATAAAAGGTGCACTACATGAACCTACCTATGAAAGGTCCCTGCTTTTTTACGAACAGTTATCCGGTGATGAATTTCAGAAAGCTTAGAGTCAAGACCTGGTTGTGATATCTCCAACCCTTCTGATCTAACTATATTTAAGTATCTGAAAGGAATCAATGCGTTAGATAAATTGGTGCAGAGAATGAAAAGATCAAACTAACTCATTTGGCGCATGCGGGCGTCTATGTGTGGAGGGGGTTAGCATAATATGGCATTTCGTCACAGGTTTCTCCTATCCAGAACAAGAACATAAGTTGGATACTTTGAAGAAATTGTTTGCCACCTAGCACATTCCTGGCACTGGCAGCAGAAACATCCAGAAAACTTTCAAATTTATACTAGTAGGTGCTAAGTGAAAGGGGCTCTAGCTGAATAGGTTAGGTGGCTTCAGACCTTCAGTAGCACTCGGTTCGACTCCCCATGGGAGCGAATTTTAGGTTGGGGCTAACCCCTTTGTCTGTCCCACGCCAAAGCATAGGTTTAAGGCGCAATCCCGATCATGGTTGTTCTCGCATGGGATACGATACCGCTGTGTATGGCTAAGACAGGGGTTTAGGGATTTTCTCGACCTACATGAGATGGTCTTCTTTTTTATGCAGTGCCTTGGGGCCATACCTAGAGATGACGATGGGCTCTAAATTTTACACTATAAAATTTAAGGGTCGGATTGGATTTGGATCGGACTCTATTTCTATTCATTTTCGAACTAAAATTAATTTAGGGCTCAAACGAATTGTGAATAAATATTTGGATCGCGATCCATTACCACCCCTAGCCATACCCTCGTAGGTCGAGTTGTTTTACTAGTAGCTGCCTGAACCATGATTTAGAAGTCGAATAAGCAGGGATCTGATGTGTATGCCTTTACTCTTTTTTTGTTATTGCTAGGGAATGGTAAGTTTGATAACATAAGGTTGGTGTCCTGTAATAAATTACACAATACCTTCTCGGGCTAAAGTTATCTACTTCCAGATCTTCATCCCAAAGAAAGATGTACTGGTATATGGACACAACAGCAGGATGGAGGAACCTCTTTGCAAACCACCTATAAAAACAGGTGTCTTGTCATCTTATCTTGAAGCTAAAATGATACCGGATCAGAATTCAGAATTGAAGAGTGGAACAATGCCCTTTTTTGTTGCAAAAGAGAGACAAGGCATGCCTAATTTTAGTGCAAAGAAAGAGATATTATACCATTTAGTCTGATTAGAGGCAGCTATATGTATCACACTTTTGCTCCATGGTAGATCATTCCACCCATTGACATTCCCATCATAATGGAACAATATAGCTGTAAAATTTTCTGGAAGAAACTGAATAATCAAGAGTCACATGACAATTTTATGTGCAAATTACTGCTTACAGAGGTGTAAATGAAGTACCTTCTTCATAATAGCATCCACAGTTTTTTTCTGATTTATACCGGCAGCAATAGCAATCAAAAAATTATCATTTTGTTTAGGCTTCTGCTGGGACAAAACACTAGAGCATTACATAACTAAATAAGATTTTGTGGTTAGGTGGTAGGAACAGCTAATGGTTGTTTAGTTTGAAAAGTGAAACCAAATATTGTAGTGGAATCAAAAGTTCATCAGGTGTATTGTACTTAACGAACCTTTGACCGTGCACTTGTAGTCAGCCACAATGGCT
This sequence comes from Zea mays, assembly GCF_902167145.1. Classification (NCBI taxonomy): domain Eukaryota; kingdom Viridiplantae; phylum Streptophyta; class Magnoliopsida; order Poales; family Poaceae; genus Zea; species Zea mays. The sequence goes on from NC_050102.1 coordinate 167,095,549, forward strand.
TCAAGTCCATGTCAGAGTTAGACTCCACTATACCATGGGGTAAATAACCAATCCTAGCCTCAGCCTTTTGAGGCACCTTAACAGCATCTCTGTCAGACACCTGATGTTTACATTGGAGGCACATATCATAGTTTAGGAAGAGGAAAACCTGCCTCTGAATTAATAGTGGAAAACAAATATTCTGACTTTTGATGGAAGGAAATGTTCACCTACCGTCACTGTATCAAATGGATGAGATTTTGCTTCCAACTGTAAAGTTACATAATCACATCAGATTAATCTTTTAGGTATTTGTGTTCACAGAACCCAGTTTCAATAAATCAGGTGATATTGATTGTTACCGTTGTCTGCTTATGTTGAAAGTTAGCCATGTTGTACACCAGGAATATAATGATCACGCACAGGACGAACAGATGCAACCGCAGTTTCATCTTAGGACACCTATCGCCCCCCTTACCATTCTGTACAATCAAAAGTAGGTAGCAATATAGTATCCTGACCTCACACTCAACCGACCTTTAGATGTCACTAATAAGTAAGGAATCATCAAAAGAACACAAGCAAACTCACCTTATTTTTCCAGGCACTAATTTTCTGTGTACAACTGGAAACAGATGGATCGCTTCTTATGGTGTCAAGAAGCAACTCAAGCAAGTCAGGATCATTTCGTGACACCCTGCTTGCAGGATGGCAGGTCATAAAAACATCATATATATTGAATAATGTCATTGATTTTATAACGGAAAATTTGGCTCCATCACGTTTCATTCTGTGTGGTCCAAAAATGTTCTAAATAAAAGGTTTGGCGTGTTGCTTGAGTTCAGGCATACCACACATAACAATGAAGAAATTTATAAAAAAAAGAAAGATTAAAAAATAAGCCACCTCGCGACAGCGAGGGCGTCCCAACTCCCAAGAGATCGCTTCCCAAATCCCAATTACAGGCAAGAGCACCAAGTATCAAGGCACGATCAGAACCAATCCATGATATACCACGTGTAGCATTAGCACACGGACAGTCAGACTATCGAATTGAGTGAGGGAGAACAAAACGAATTACCGTGGCGACGAGAGGAGCCGGAGATGATGCCGCGGCGGGCGGGAGGCCCTCAGAGCTGAGCGCGGAATGGGCGGTGGACGAACGCCACTCGTCACACGAGCGGGCGGGCGCCTTGGCAGCGAGGACACCGGTGGTGCTGATTGTGTCGTGGGAACGGCTAAGTGGCTAATGAAACGTCTCGCAGTGCCAGAGCCTGGAGGGCGATTGGGAAAGGTTGGTGGAAATTGGGACGGGGACGGGGACGGGGACGGGGACGGGCGAAGGCGGCCGCGGCCCGCGGGAGGGAGCAAGAGGAACGAGAGCCCGAGAGGAACAGCGCGACAGCGACGGTCGGGTCAGAGCCTCAGAGGAAACGCGACGGGTGGCGCCTCGCTCGATTCCATCCGCGCTGCCCTGTCAGTGCTCGCAGCGCGCACCCCACAGCGCTACACGGCCTCCTCGGCTCGGGCGACGAGCGCGGAGGCGGCGCAGCTGCCGTTCCGGCCACGCCCGCGACCGGGTTTTCCGCTCGGTTTGTTGGTTCCTTCACAATGTTCCCCTCGCCGCTGCGCTGGTGCGTGTGCTAGACGGTGACGCACGGCCCAATAGAGGATGCATGCCCAAAGACTGACGCACGGCAAGAAGGCCCACTATCGGCCCAACACTGCCGCTTCTCTTTCTCGCTACATAGAGCCGAACTGTTCAAGTCCTGTTGTTTCTCGTATCTCTGGTTCAGTCGTCTGACAGGTAACTGTCGGTGTTCAAGCATCAGTTCACATGATATAAATTAAACTATTAAGCATTACACAGTCAGACATGTATAGCCTAGCTCGGATAATCTCTACAGGAAAATGAGGGTTCCCTCCTAACTGTCCATACTCCTTACAAAACAACATCAGAAACAGCTAACCCTTCCTGTTACATCAGTTTGAATACTGGGGCAAAAACTTTTTTGACAGGCAAACAACGTTGGAAGGGACCAGCCTATGATATATGGTTAAGCTGTACACTGTTTCACCGGCATTGAGCTGATGGTAGCTTCACCGCCGGCTCTTCTTGCCGCCTTTGCTGGGGTTATTCTCCTGTGCTGCCGCACTCCTCTTTCTGCCTTTGCCGGGGCTATCTAGCTGTGCCCCAGCGCCCCTTTTCCTGCCGTTGATGGGGCTACCTTCCTGTGCCCCAGCGCCCCTTTTCCTGCCTTTTATGGGGCTATCTTCCTGTGCCCCAGCAATCCTATGCCCACTCTTTGGAGGCCGACCCACACCTCTCTTCTTGGCTGGCTCATTTCTCTGTATAGTCTTTTGATTAGCCAGCTGATCACTAGGGCGCTTGCCATCTCCTTCCCTGGCAGTAGCGTCCCTTGAAGAAACCTTGCTTGGCCTTGCATCACCGGGGCCAGGGCATCGAGGCTGCAGGACTCGAGTATTCTTTACTACGGGGGCACCAGCTGTTCCGATCTCTCCATGGCTTTTCAAGAACAAGCTTGCACTCTGCTTCACAGTTTTGCATGCAGACTCACGAAGCTCAACCGCAGCCATGTGCTCCAATGTAGCCTTCGGATAGAAGGTTATTACATTATTGATGAAAATGAGCACATCTCTCAGAAGCTCCTTGGTGCAAGAGATTGCGCCACTCTTGATCTTAGAGTGAAGCATTCGGAAGTCCATATGCCGGCGAATCATCTTCTTATATCTAGCTCTTTTCCTCTGTATATAGAAGAGGTAAGGAGTCAAATGAAATTCAGCCCATGGGTGTTCGTGCTATTTCACAGACCTTGAGAATGATTTGATGGAACAATTAATTTGAGAAGTAATTAACTATAGCCAGCTAGTAACAAAACAACCATAATTAAAAACCCACAAAATCTGAGTTGAGTAGCTAGCAGGAAAAAACTGTGGAGCAGTTTTAATAGAAGTTTTAAAATTATTAGCACATACTGAAGTATCACATCTCTTAAATGACCTAAGGAGTCATTATAGTCAACATAAGTCCTGTATTAATCAGTGAAGTATATATATGCAGATATTTTAGACCATCACTGAGTCACTGCAAATCGAAAAGTGATGAAAATTTGGTGCACCCATCTTACCTGGGTATCAAGTTGGCATTGCAACATTTTGCAGTCATCTTGAGTTGATATAGTATTTAAAATCTCTGCCAGCTTCAGTTTAACTCTCTCAATCACAGGCTGACCACATTCTGCCTTTGAAGATCTCAAGCCCTTCTTCATAACATCAGGTTCTACTTTGGGAATTTTTAACCCCTTCTTTATAACATCGGATTCTGCTTTAGGAGTTCTCACATCCTTCTTCAGCATATCAGCTTGTGCATTGGGAGTTTTCAAGCACTTCTTCATTATACCGGATCCTACATTTGAAGTTTTCAAATCCTTATTCATCACACCAGATTCTACTTTTGGAATTTTCACACCCTTCTTCATAACAACTGGTTCTACTTTTGGAGTTATGAAGTTCTTCATGCAGCCTTTAGACGAACCCTCCCTCTGTATGAATGCTGTAGATGTAGGCTCACCATCCCCGCTACTATCACCACCTTTCAGAAGTGTCCTTCTAGCTCTCCCTCCTCTTTGTTTTCTAGAACCCCAAAGCAAGCCATCTTTGGGACCGACCTTTTCAACTTGGGCCTGGGGATATGACTCATCTGGTGATGGATTGATAGCTTGAATTGAATCAGTATCACACTGCTGCACTTTCTGAGATTTCTGACTGTTGCTTGCCTCCTCTGTGAAACTAGCAGCTGATGATCTATCCCTGGATGTTTCTTTACCTGAGGAATTAGTATCTGCTGTATTTTCAGAGCGGGGACATGATTCAGTATGACTGGTGTGGTATTCAGAACTCCCGTCAACATGTTTGCTATTGCTGAGGCTTTGAATCACAGATTGGAGGGATCTGAAAGAGTAAAAAGACCACACATTACCAAAAAGTTGACCCAAGTATCAAACAATGACCTGCTTGGATGAAAACAATAAACAAATATTGTATCTGGGATAGTCAACAATAAGAACAAAATATAAATAGCTAAACTGAAATTAAAAAATGCTCTGTGAACAAACTGTCACTAACCCGATAGAATTTTCCGACTTCTCCAATTCCCTTTTCAGTTCAGCAACTCTCTGCTTACGAAGCTCTTCAAACCAAGCACTGTATTGAAGCAAATAGGATGATCGGAACTCAGATAAATATAGGACGCCTTGCATCAGAGTTATCTATTCAACTTCAGCCATCTGAAAGGCAGTGCAGTGCTTGCATTGTTGTATGCATAACTTATTGCTTATGGGATTGAGAATCCATTCTTAAAGCTGAGGTTATTGATCACTAAGTGGTCTATGTTTTAGTATTTTCCTCTTTATTCTCTTCCTTGTATATTATCCCTTCTTCAAACTGAGGATGGTGGTCTATACTTGTGTAGTAAGATGCAAATTTAAAAAACTTGAATCACCAATTTGCAAATAGAAAAAACTGCAGGCATCTCTGATTGTCGAGTGCAGAAGCAGACATGCTGATTATCAATTACTACTATCATTCCAAATTATAGTTTACTTTAGTTTTGTCCTATGTCAAACTTCTCTAGTTTTGATCAAGCTTTTAGAAAAATACATTAGTATCTAGAAGTTAAATCAAATTCACTATCAAGACATGTTTCATGAAGAAATTAATGAAAAGAATTTGGTATTCTAGATGTTGATGCATTTTTCTATAAACTCGGTCAAAGTTAAACAAGTTTGACTTAGGACAGAGGCACAAAGCTAAAGTAAACTATTATTTGAGACGGAGGAAGTGTTGTTTGATATAATCAAAATCTAGTATGCTCCTACATGGTATCTTTTAGCAAAATAGCAAATACTCTACCAGCTGTTATGTTTAAATATTCACAATGTCCTTATCCAACTCCTAAAAAAGGCTCGAAAATCATATTATTTCGACATCTCTAAATATCTAATGATATGCAGTAGTATTCTACGCCACCCATCCAAATTGCAAGGTCATGTAATGGGCAAGAAGGTACAAAGTAACATGATCAAGTATACGCTTACTTGCATGCGGAGTACCGCAACTGTATCTCTGCAAATTTTGCTTCACATTCCTGCACATATTAACAACTGTGAGCAAAGAACAGGTATGCAACTCTAACAACAACCACTTGATCAGGCTGTCATAAATTCTAGATGATAATAAAACAGTTGAGTTGCAATGCAATCAGAAACAACTTGATGTGCAAAACTAATAACTACACAAAAAGCCCACATTGTTAGGCTCAAGGTTCTATTACATTTCATTGTTGGGAAAAAAAGCAACATGGTAGTAGCACCCTAACAATGCCTAGAAAATTATACAGCAGCAACAACATATCCTTTTTGTCCCAAGCAAGTTGGGGAAGGCTGCCTGAGTAACTATCTTGTTTCTAAGAAAATAGCTGTCACCTAAATACCTAATAGCATGCTCCTCATGCGTGAACTTGAAAGTCCTCAAATAGTGCATATCATTTCAATGACTATAATAATATGTAAGCAGAAATTTGTGCACAATCCATGCAATGTGCACCATCATGCCATTGCTAGTTACTGACTTACTGTGTCACACTTCATTAATGCATACATGATTGTTTCTGGGCTCCCCTTTGTTCTACTCAAAAAGTCAAAATCATTGCATTTGCATTGTAAATCATATCCAATCACAGCCTACTTATCAAACAACCATCTACGATCACAGATATACAGAATTTATAGAAATTCATAGCTCTACGTACATTGCAAAAACGAACATACGCAAGGTAGTAGGGCCATGAAACCCTAGCCTCAATATTAGCTCGAGAGTTATTCGGCGCCGGTGGCGCCCTAGGGCCGTGCCCTAATCCGTATCCTAGTCGGTCTCGAGATGTAAAAACGAGCTAGGGTTTGACAGGTTGCGTACCTCGGCCGAGAAGGTGCACGGGGAACGGGTCCGGAGCTCCTCGGCGACGGTGGCCCACGCGGCGCCCCCGTGCCGGAGCACTGCGCCGCCCAGCACCAGCTCTTCCCACGTCCCCCAGCCGCCGCCTCCGCCCCCTCCCACCGCCACCACCACCATCGGTTGCCGGCTCTGGTCAGCTTGATCGCGGGGGAGACGGGCGATGGATAGCCAGTAGGAGTCGGGAAGGGAGGAGGGGCGGACGAGGTGTGGGGTCGTCGCGGTTTCGGGGGCGGTAGTCTGGTTTCCGTTTCCCTGCCTCGCCTACTGTTTTTTCGGGTTTGGCTCGCGTCGCGTGGGTGATGGATTTTTCATTGTGTGGGTTCCTAATAACTTCCTATTCCTAGGTGTGGTTCGTGGTCTCGTGCGGTGCCTCGGACTCGGGCGGGAGCGTGCGTGACGTGGGGAGGTTGGGTGCTGGGCCCCACGCCGCACTACCTTTTTCTTTCGTTGCGACCGTGGAGTTGTGCATTGGAATTCGGAATCGAATGACCCGACGGGGGCTGAATTGGGGCGTGTCGGAAAAAGCACTGAACTGGAACTGGAGTAGGACAAAGCTAATACTCTCTCCGTTCAGAAATAATATTTATTTTAGTTTTTACTTTTTTACATCTATAGATAAATTTAGACACGTATATAAATATATGCATCAACAAGTATTATATAAATCTATTATTTTTCTAAAATAAATTTTAGTTTAAGACAAAGCAAGTATTCGTATGAATGTATTAATTTTTTGAAATAAATTTTGATTTGAGACAAAGGAGAACTACTATAGTCGAATTTTTTCTAAAATAAATTTTAGTTCTTTTGCAGGCTGTAAGGCCTCGTTTGATTATGGTTAGAGGGACTAATATCCAATCCCTAGTTTTTAGTCTCGTTTAGTTCTTATTTTATCAAACGAAATGATTAAAGTAGGGACTAATTAATTTTAATCTCTAGTCCTCTATATGATGCTGAAATGGACTAAAAGACAATATTTACTCCAATTATCCATACCTCAAAGATGTCTTACACAGGAAATAAGAAAAAAGAAAAATGAGTATTTCAGTCTTTATGTATTTAAAATATGTTTAGTCTCTCCAATCAAACAGGGTAGGGACTAAACTAAACTTTAGTCCTAAGACTAATGGAACTAAACGGAGCCTACAACATACTCTTCTCTCCATCTCAAATTTAGGGGGTGTTTGATTTCTAGAAACTACTAAAACATGACAAAAAAGAGAACGAAGAGAATAATTTTAGTCTCTCAATATTATCCCTAAATTGGTAAATACGAAAACTAAAATTTATGACATAAAATATAATAAAATATAAAGACTAAAAATTAGTCTCTAGAAACCAAACAACCCGCATTTTATTATATTTGCTCTTAGACTTTAAAAACGACAACCATTAATTGGATCAGAAAATTTTCTGCGGCATCTCAACAAACGGAGCAAAAAAAAATGCATCATGGACATGGAGTGAAATCACTCGTCTCCGTGACCTTTTAATACGAGTTTGCTAGAGGTGTAAGTTGGTTAGAAGAATCGATCCATGAGATAGTGTATCATAAATCCATTCTAGATTCTAGATGAGATGGTATATCATGAGTTCATTTCACAAAATTGATGGAATGAACACATTCCTTATTATTACTAATTATTAACCTATAAAGAATGAAAGAATGAAATATGATGGACCAACTCATTTCATTTAACAAATCAAATAATAAAGTGAGGAGTAAGAAGATGTACTTTCTCATTCCTCAAACAAGCACGCTATAATACATTTGTTTAACTTCTTGGTATTTACATATGGTCTAGATAACCACGCATAATCACACCACGTGATCTGGAACTGGGCACTAAGAAATATATTGTGCAGAGTGCAGACTACAGAATTACAACAATAGCTTTGAACTATAAATTGACCAGAGATTCAGAGGAGCATTACTGGCAGTGGACAAAACGTGGTGCAGTCTCTGCATCCTGCCACTGTGTTCCACCCATTTTGCATTGGCCAAAATATCCTACTACCGCATCAATGGTCGTCAAAGGCATCTTGAATCATGGCCAGAGAGAACTGAATCTAGCAAGAAGCTCCAGAACGAGGTGCGTCCTCGAATTCTAATTTCTATAAGGACGGACCTCCACATTTTACCATTGTTTAAGGGATAGCCTACATGGAAGCCCTTGATACATTACTTACCATGCGAGTTAAGTCTTGGACAACTTCAGACATTGGTGGCCTGAATTCTGGTTCATGCTGCATAAATTTGAAGATTAGTCACACTGCGTACCTTTGTCAGATGTAGGATCAATTGTTTTTACCTGAATGCAGCGGCTAATAATGTCAGCAAAACGGGATAATGCCTTATCAGAACATTGTCCTCGAATGGAAGGATCAACCATCTTCGTTATGGCATCAATATCATAGAGTTGAGAAGTGGCCCATCGTACTAGATGTTGTTCAGCTCGTGGATACGAACTGCAAATTCCGTTCCATGTGAAGTTGTTAGATTCTCTAGGTCAAAAATCATCTTCAAGAAAAATAAATGTGCCAGATGAGGGTAAAAATATGGATCTGTGTTAAGGTTACCTGTCATAAGGTTTACGTCCTGTTAGAAGCTCCAACATAACTACACCGAAGCTGTAAACATCACTTCGATCGCTTACTGATCCAGATTCATGCACTTCAGGTGCTTCATAATGGAATAAGGTGTGTCCAGACAACTGTCATGCAAAGTAAAAGGGTTACAAAAAGATGGAATAATAGCATTCCCTCCATTCTCATGAAAACAAGGATTCTACTATTTGCTACTTTGAAATGATTTGGCAAGTTTTAATCAGAGCAATATATCATAAAGTTCATAAATAAAACTCAAAAAATACCATTGTATACGGAACTTTAATTTTCAAGCATCTAAATATAAAGAAACAAAAGCCCACTAAAATCACATATGATTACAAAATGGAAGGAAAAACAAGCATGGCGGCAGGTACAGATGTAATAGAAAACTGTTGCAGGCCAAAAAGCATCACGGCATAATGCAGAATTAAGTAATGTTTAAGTTCATATTTGTCTTAACATGTTTAAGTTCATACGATTTTGCAGCTAGGTATATAAATGTGGCCAGTAGTCCAATACAAACCCATTTTCAAGAGACTGAACTAACAAACAAAGAAAATAAAAACACCTTTAGTTACAAGCATCCTTCATAGGTAAAAGAAAAATCTAGTATGAAAACATTGTGATTAGCATTATTTTACCTGAGAAACTGATTTTGATGCTAGTGATGCAAGGCCACATTCAGAAATATGCACAACTAAGGTGCTGTTGAGCAGAACAACAGAGGGTTCAAAATTCTGGTGTACAACTGGTGGTTGGCAACCGTCATGAAGATGTCTGCAAAAAGGAAAGATATACAGAGCATTTTTCAGATATCTTTTCAGATCACAGCACACAAATAATAATTAAAAAATAGGATGGAGGCAATTTATGTCTTCATACTGCAATGCTTTTGCTGCCTCTGAAGCAACTTGGAGGCGAGCATTCCACGATAATGGCTTGCTTGAGTCATCCACATGACGAAGTTCATCATGTAGGGTCATCTTGCTACAGTACTCATAGACAAGTAATCGCTGCTCAAACTCCGCACAGTATCCAACAAGACCAAGTATGTTAGGATGCCTCAGTTCAGAAATCCTCACAACTAGCTCAAGAAAGGCATCTACTGGCACTTTTGAGTTAGAAGAGTCAATCTTCAAAATTTCCAGTAGCTGCTTAAAAAATGGATATATAAGTTCAGAGCTGATAACTGTATCATGAACCCAAACTTAAAGATAACAATTACTTAAAGTTTTGCTGAACTATTATTTACCTCTCCATCAGGAAGCTTTGCCAGATACACCTTACCAAACCTGCTGTCTCTTATGATATTTTCCTCACTGAAACTATTGGTATATTGTTGAAGGGATGCAATGGAAAAGGACTTGACAGTAGTCGTCGATTCCACCTTTTCAACTGAAGGTACTCTTCCCCTTCTTGTACGTACACTGGGATTGACAGTGACTTTTTCAGTCCGCAGTGCCATCGGCTGCGGAGGATGCAGTTGGTCCTCAACAAAATTATCAGCCTTTTCCATATCAATCACATGCTCTTTTTTATTCATTGTAACAGCCAAAGGTACAGCTGCCATGCGGTTGCTTGTGTTAACTTCCTTATGTTAAAATTTGCAGTGCATTGGAATAATATTTCTGAGTTCTGATGCAACTGAATTTCAACTCATTTACCTGTCGGTGATGAATCTAAGTTCTGCCCATCCCTTGGACTTGGATCATAAACCACATTTGAAGTTTCTGCACAAAACATTCTTTAAATGTAAAAATATTGAGAAAATGTGGGGCCTCATATGCCAGTATATCTGTTAAATCTCCTGTATTCAAACTTGCAATAAAATAATAATAGTTAAAATTGTATCTGTTTTCTTAGGTTTCAAGTCAAACACCTGATGTTGGCACTTTTAACTTATGCTCCTCTCTTCCATCAGAAACAACATTCGGAGCTGCCAAAAAAATTGAAGATGCTAAAGGTAAGAGGGAAAGAGAGATGACGGAATAGTGTCAAGACAGAATTGGAACCTTTCTCAGCATCATTCTTGAGTTTTAATGGTGGCTCCTTGATTTTAGGCTCTCCAAGCTTCTGAGGTACCCTTCCTATCTTGTTTTTCATATAAATATCATCTCTCGACCTTTTTTCTTTGTACTTGGATAAACAGTACATTGCAATTAGCACAAGAACTACTGCTAATACCACTCCAATAAGAATATATCCAACTAATTTGAGTGTAGTATGTTTTCCTGATCCTGAAGTACTACCACCTGGAACACTAGAAGAATGTGCAGGTTCTTTTGAGGGGACATGCCCTGACGAAGGTGGGATAGACGGTAATGGTGTTGGCGCGATGGGAGGCTGCGCAGATGGAGCTATGCTTGTATTGAATGGGTTCCCATCCTTCCTGAGCAATACATTAAATTATATGAGCACTGTTCACCCCCCACAAAAAAAGTCAACAGGCCAATCAAGAAGGTTCTGAGTTCTTACTTGAAGTTTGGCAAGTTCAGTAATTTCACAGGCACGGGACCAGAGAAAAGGTTGTTTTCAACGTTCCTGTTGAATTAAACAGTTGCCATGAAATAAGGCAGAAATTTCATTTCATTAAAAGGCCAATTCAGAGAATCTATAATGGAGTGGACATACAAATCTTGGAAAGGGAGATCTTGCAACACATTAAGAGTTCCAGATATTTGATTGTTCTGAATATGTCTGCAATGATTGTAGAGGATGAGGTAATTAAACATAGTGAAAAGTCCATCCCAAAAGATAGTGCAATAGGCTTCAGTACTCACAGGCTAGTCAATGATGTCAAATTTCCCATTGAAGGTGGCAACGGACCGGTCAAATTGTTATCAGAAAAATCTCTAATTGAGAAGATTGATTGTCATTGATAAGTGGCTTTAAATTATCTGTACAATAACATTGTTATACAAGTTGGGGCGCTCTTACAAATTTGCAAGTCCAGTGAGTGCTGAAAATACATCTGGTATCGCTCCAGTCAAATGATTGCTATTGAGTGACCTGCAAAATGAAAGAACATCAGAGGAACATATTGAGAAACTATCATAGCAAGTTCTAATTTTCTAAAGTCCTGTGAATTGGTATTGGCAGTAATATACTTACATGCTTGTCAAAAGTGTAAGGGATGACAATGTACTTGGAAGGCTACCACTTAGTTGGTTAGCTGAAAGGAAACTGAGATTGACAGAAACGTAGTGCGGTAAGAAAATATTAATGCAAGTGAAGGAAAGAGCAATAGAATGATCGAGTAGACATACAATCTCTGCATTGTGAGTGGTAGACCATCTGGTATGGTCCCTCCAATATTGTTGTTGCTGAGATCCCTAAAAATGAGGTAAACCGGGAGTCGCTAAGTGTCAACTTGATAGAATGTCATGAGTTCAGAGCCCAAACTCTACATATGGGCACAGGCTCACAGCTTACAAGGTGATTAATGATGTAAAATTCCCCAAAGTGTTGCCCAGCTGTCCACCTAAATTTGCACCGCTGAGAATTCTACAAGAAGAACATGATATGTTGTTCAGATAAACAAAAGGGCTTACTGAGTTGAAATACTTCAGGAAAAATACATGAGCACTGATCATACATGGAGGTTATATTTGACGCTACACATGAAACACCTTGCCAGCCTTCATTGCAGGGGTCACCACCATTTGAAGTCCAATTAGGCAGCTGTGGTGCTCCAAGTGCCGTGTACAAGCCGTTTATCGCAAACACTGACAAACATAAGAAAACGCATAACATGGAGTAAACTGTCCCATTTTCAGTATCATATATGCGACCCTGCGTGATCTTTTGAGCCCACAGGGATGTCTGTTATGTACCCTGACGGCCTGCTGAATACTGAATCTTGGAAAAACAGTGGCAGCAAACAAAAAAGGATGTTGCATACCATCTTGCTCGTAGGTGTAGGGCCGACAAATTGGCAACGCGGACAGTGACAGCAAGATGGCGGCGGAAGCAACCAGCGCTGACAACTGCCGCGAGCGCCCCGGGTTGCCCATCACCAGAAGCATATCCGTGAGCAATCCTCCGATGCGGGCATTAGCAGACGAGCGACCACAGTGGATGAAGGGGGAGCTGGCAAACTCAGTCACGTTTCGCTCTTATGTTGGGGCACACTGATCAATTATGAGTCCCTGAGGATTACAACCTGGGTCAAAAAAAGGTGCAAACAGTAGAACAAAGGGGACAGACAAACGAGAGGCGCACGAGAAAGGAAACGATGCTGATGCCGGAAGATTCTCCGGATGCAAAAAGTGGGGAGTGGGGCGAAATTCGGTAAGAAACTCACAGGTCACAACAACTAGAGAGGAAAAAAACGGTACTCCCGTTTCTTGCGGCTGCGCGTGTTAAAGAAATCACGGCGCCTCATATGCTGCAATTGTTTTCAGATTTCAGGCATCTCGCTTCTCGCCTGTGCGTGAAAGCATCAATCGAGGACGTCCGCTTAACATATCTTTACCAAAAAAAATCGCTTCACATCTTCTTCGCACGGAACAGAGCACTGGTGGGAATGCAAAAGCAGGGACGAGAGAATGGGACCGGAAAAACCAGGGGCGCCAAAGAACCACAAGAAAGAAGAAGCCCTGATACCTGCGGCAGGATCCTGTCTCCAAGGTAGCACAGCACTACACTGCGCAGCAAGGAGCAAGCAAGTCCAGTCTCTGCCGCCGCCTCCGACGCCGACGCCGCTTTACCGAGACGCTCGCCACCGAAAGCAAGCGACCAGCAGCAGCAGCGAGTGCGGCCTTCCTTTCGTCGAGCCGCGTTTTAAACCCCACTCCCTGAGCTCGGAAAGACTTCCCCGCTAAGGATTCGCTCTGCTCGATAGTCGATAGGGAGTGGAGGAGGAGAAAGGAGGATGGCGAGACAGGGACGGGGCACAGATCTATCTATCCGCTCGTCGCAGTCCGTCGCGGGCGCCGGAAAGGGGAACAGAGCGGGCCATGTAACGGCGGGACTGCGACGAGGGGGGCGCTTGTGTTGAGTCTTTGTGCGCGCAGGCGCAGCCGCAGAGGCGAGGCGAGCGGAAAAGCTGGCGCAGGGGCGCAGGGGCTGTGGGGCAGGCAGGAAAAGGACAAGCCCCACCGAAGCGAGCCGCTTTTGAATTCACCGCTGCTGCGTGCTGCCGCTGATGCTGCCAGCCTGCCACTTCCAGCATCCGCCGCTCTCGCAACAGCAGTTGTACGGAGCAGCTCATCCTTTTTTGTGAATTTTCTGACTACTGGCCGTCTACTATGATAGGGTTTGGTTTCAAACAAATTCTAAAAATTTAGATAATTTAAAGAGGTTCAAGAATCCAGATACTCTAAAGAGATTCTCATGACATGTTTGTATCCTATATACTAAAACCAAGTGACTAAAGTTTAAAGTATTTACTAGTAAATGACGTGCGCCAGCGTGCACATAGGATTTTCATTTTTTTACGGGGACGATTGAGCAGCACAGCAGGGGCTAGCGGGCACACGTGTAGCATACAGCGTTGGCTGTCGGCCACGCGTGCGGTTAGATGTAAAGCACCAGCGGCCAGGATTTTTCACGGGATATGTATAGTGTGGATAGTGTGAATGGCTAGGAAGTTGCATTGGTTTAATAAGAAGAAATTTTTTAACTAAAGTTTAGTTTGTGTCACATTAAATATTTAAATATCAGTTATAAGTATTAAATATAAAGTTAGTTAGGTACTGTCGGTACCCTAGAACAGGGGTACCCCTTACTATAGTAAGAAGGCACGGTAAACTGCGCCCAACTCCACCACGTGGGCGACTCCGGGGCCACCAGGTAACCAGAGAAGGTAACGTATACTGTGATATCATCAATGGATCCGGACCCCAGCGTACATGACCTGGACCTCCGAATATGACCCGGGACCCCGTGTTTCCATGAATGGGACCCGGACCCCTCTAAGTGAGGTCCGGACCATCCACGACAAGATCTCGGGACAAAGAATACCCTGGCCTAAGTCAAGGACGTACAGGGGTCCGGCACAGACACTTGTCAGGGTCTTGCCAGGCACGCCTCCGGTCTCCGCTCAGGCGGGGACCCGGTGCTGCCACATGGCCTACGGTCCGTGACGTAAGCCGGCGGGCAGAGTCTGACGTAAGGCCTTTGGGCCACCCGATCTCTGCATTTATTGCGAGATCGCGCGCCGCCTGTCTGCAGATGTGTCGACTCGGCATTTAATGTGCCCCGTCCACTCTGATGGCAGGCGACGACCAGACCACCCTACAGGCGGCGTGCCTGTCCAATCAGACAGCGGGCAGTACGCCCACACCGCTGCACGCGCGCAGCGTTCATCATGACTTGTACGATACCGAGGAACCTTCTGCTGCACGCCAATCCAACTCAAGCGGCGGATGTCGGGGCACAGGGAGATAGCACAAGGTGATCGACATTAGTTTCTCCGGGTATTCCATCTGTTATGTCTCTGGACCCACATGTCGGGGTTCAGAGTCTCTTGTGCATGTCCCCCTTAGCTATAAAAGGGGAGGCATGCAACGTTACAAGGGGAGGACATTTGGACCCAACTTAGACTCTCAATTCTCAAGCTTCCACAGCAATCCAACATACAGTGGAGTAGGGTGTTACGCTCCGGCGACCCGAACCACTCTAAACTCTCGCGTGTTCATGTGCTTGATGTTCGCTTAGCAAGACAGGCAAAACGCTTAAGCCCCTTCCTCATCTTAGGATTTAGGGCGGGTGCACTCCGCCACCCGACCGAAGATTTCCCTCTCCGACATTTGGCGCGCCAGGTAGGGGCCAAGGCATTAGGTTTTTGCTGGTTTTCTCGCTCATCATGATGGTGCAAATCGTTGAGCATCGCGCCGAGACTTCCACGGATTTTCTGGTGGAGGAAGAAGTTGTTTCTTCCACGCCACAGGTTCCCAATCGCCCAGTGCCGGGCACTGCTGCTGTGCACGCTGCACGGCAGCATACAGCTGCACAGACATCCCGGACACCGTCGAGGGTGGCTCCGGGAGCGTTATCAGCACCCAGGGAGTTGCTGTGACACCCTCCAAGCTCCACGGCCACACCAGGGGCCATGAAGCAGTGGCAGGACGACGTCGACCGACTGATCGGCATGGCACATTCTACCTCGACCAGGTCGAGGTCACGATCATCCCGGCGCCAACATGAGGCGTCGGTGTCTGTGCGCTCACCCTCAATAAGGGCGCACAGACCAACGACCTCCGGGCCGAACTCAACCGCAGGCGCGCGGGAGAGGACACATGTATCTCTTTGGAAAGGGCGCGCGAGCGCCGCCAAAACATCGAGGGCCGCAACCTCGACCAAGACTTTGTTGCGGTAGCACCGCAGGCCCCAATGGGCACCCGGTCCCAAGTGGGTGTCCCCTTGGCCGGCGTGGGTTGTGCCGCTCTCGCGGATCATCTCCGTGCGGCATCATGGCCACCCAAGTTCCGGCCACACCCGCCGGAAAAGTACGACGGAACGTCAAATCCGTCGGAGTTCCTGCAGGTGTATGTCACCGCTATCACAGCAGCCGGTGGGAATACCGCTGTGATGGCAACATATTTTCATGTCGCCTTGTCTGGTCCTGCCCGGACTTGGCTCATGAACCTCGCCCCAGGGTCAATCTACTCCTGGCAAGAGCTCTGCGCGTGGTTTGTTGTGAACTTCGCCAGTGCTTACCAGCAGCACGGTGTGGAGGCCCACCTCCATGCGGTGAGGCAGGAGCCCAGGGATACTCTCCGGACGTTCATCTCCCGCTTCACCAAGGTGCGAGGTACTATACCTCGCATTTCCGATGCTTCCATCATCACGGCCTTCCGACAGAGAGTACGTGATGAGAAAGTGTTGGAGAAGTTGGCCACGCATGACGTGTAGACTGTCCCCACACTCTTCACTCTGGCCGACAAATGCGCCAGAGCCGTCGAGGGTCGTGCATGGCACTCGGCCCCACAGACCGGGGTTGCCCAGTCGGGTGCCGTCTCCCAGGACGGCAAAAAGAAGAAGAAGAGCCGCGGCTATGAGAGGCCACAATTTGCCGCTCCGACTGTCACAGCCGCGACTAGAGGACGGGGTGAGCGCAATAAGCGCCCTCGACCACAGGGAGGTAACAGCGGCTCGTGCCCAGTGCATCCCAACGCTCACCACAGCGCCTCGGAATGCCGCGAGATCACCAAGCTCGCGAAACGCGTCAGTGAGCGACGCGAGCAGTCGTCCAAGGACGGTTCCCCGCCCCGTCGTCGGTCTGGTAGGCTAGTAAGGAGAGGGTCAACGATGGTGAAGTGGTCGCGGGAGAACGAGAGCTCATGTATCAATCACCCGAGGGGGACCTCAAGGACGTCTTCACTGGAGATTACGACTCTGGGGATGACAGCGACCGCCACAAGAAGTTGTACGTCATGTACGGCGGGAGCTGAGAACTTACCTCCTGCAGGAACATCAAGTCCCTACGCCGTGAGGTCCTGTCGGCAACTCCAGGGGTCCCGAAGGCTGCCCCACATCAACGATGGAGGAGCACCACCATCTCCTTTGGGGCACCCGACTGCCCCGACAACATGGCAGGGGTCGGCATACTGCCACTCATCACTGCCCCTGTCATCGCCAACATGCGACTACACCATGTGTTGATTAACGGTGGACCAGGCCTCAACGTCATCAGCCATGCTGCGTTCAAGCAGCTGCAAATCCCGGGGTCACGTCTGGGACCCTCACGCCCATTCTCCGGAGTGGGCCCACAGCCGGTGTATCCCCTTGGGAGCATCGCACTCCCAGTTACATTTAGAACTAAGGAGAACTTTCGCACGGACAACGTCGTTTTCGACGTTGCAGAAGTCAACCTCCCCCTTTAACGCCATCATTGGTAGGTCGGCCCTGTACCGGTTCATGGCCATTGCCCATTACGGTTATTTGGTCCTCCAGATGCCATCCTCGACTGGGGTCCTCACCGTGCAAGGTGATCGTGCCGCCGCACTTGCAGCCGTAGAGAAGCTGCACGCCCTGGCGGCAGAGACTGCTCGCCTAGATGACGGAGGGAGGAATCCCTCAACCTTCGGTACCAAGGCGCCAAAGGTACAACCATCCGAAGCAGATGGTGTCCCCGTCAAAGCCATCCGGCTCGCTGCGGATTCCACTCAGACCACTCGCATTGCGGGTGATCTAGATGAGAAATAGGAACTCACGCTCGTCGCTTTCCTCGAGGCAAATGCCGACGTGTTCGCATGGGAGCCGTCGCAGATGCCTGAGATCCCCAGGGAGGTGATCGAGCACTGCCTGAAGATTAACCCCGACGCCAGGCCGGTGAGCCAGAAGCCTCGCAGACAGTCTGTTGAGCGACAGGACTTCATCCGAAAGGAGGTTCAGAAACTACTAGACGCTGGCTTCATCGAAGAGGTTCATCACCCAATATGGCTGGCCAACCCAGTCATCGTCCCCAAAGCAAATGGGAAGCTTCGAATGTGCATCGACTACACCAGCCTGAATAAAACCTGTCCCAAGGACCCATATCCACTACCACGAATAGACCAAATCATGGATTCTACCTCCGGGTGCGATCTGTTATCATTCTTAGATGCTTACTCTGGTTTTCATCAAATCCAGATGTCTAGGGAAGATAGGAAGCATACTGCTTTTGTAACAGTGGATGGGCTTTACTGCTATGTTGTTATGCCGTACGGTCTGAAAAACATCTTGCCTACATTTATGTGGGCGATGAGTAAGACTTTCGGGGACCTGATTAGGGACAAAGTAGAAGTCTAGGTCGATGACATTGTGGTCAAGACTAAGAGAAGGTCGACCCTAGTGGAAGACTTGACCCTGGTCTTCGACAAGCTGTGGGCAACCCGCACGAAGCTGAATCCGGACAAATGCGTTTTTGGCATTTCCGCCGGGAAGTTGCTGGGATTCCTGGTTTCGTACCGAGGTATTGAAGCGAACCCGAAGAAGATCAGAGTGATCGAGGCGATGAGGCCCCTAGCCCGAGTCAAGGACGTCCAGAAGCTTACGGGATCATTAGCCGCCCTTAGCCGCTTCATTTCGAGGTTGGCTGAGAGAGCGCTGCCCTTCTTTAAGCTGCTGCGGAAGTCTGGGCCTTTCTCTTGGACCGAAGAGGCGGAACAAGCCTTCCAGGAGTTGAAGCAGCACTTGGTGTCCCTACCAATATTGGTAGCTCCGGAACCAGAGGAGTCGTTGTATTTATACATCGTGGCGGTCGCAGAAGCGGTGAGCATGGTGCTGGTCGTCGAGAGACCGACACCAGAAAGCCAGGAACCTAAGGACTCGGGACCGGCTGCAGGGGTCCGAACCATTCAAAGGCCGGTCTACTACGTCAGTGAGGTCCTTCATGAGGCGAAAACCAGGTACCTTGAGACACACAAACTCCTCTATGTTGTGCTTGTCGCGTCCAGGAAGCTGCACCGTTATTTCTAAGCGCACAGGATTGTGGTGGCGACCTCCTTCCCATTAAGGGCCATCCTCCACAACTCTAACACCACAAGCAACATCGCCAAGTGGGCCGCGGAACTCGCTAAGTTCCAGCTGGACTTCCGACCTCGCCACGCCATCAAGAGTTAGGTCCTGGCTGACTTCATCGTGGAGTGGATGCCCCCCTCAAGCGCCCCCGAGGGTCCGGGTCCCGATTCGGACCCCACACATGTGGAGCCCAGGGGTTCGATCTTCACCGAGCCCCACTGGATGCTCTACTTCGACGGATGTGCCCGATAACAAGTTGGCGGGGCCGGGGTGATCCTCATCGATCCAAGCGGAGATCAAGTGAAGTACATGGTGTGGGGGACAGATATCCCCCGGGTCCACTAGAAGGATAAAAGACCTCGCGAAAGGCCCGTGGGCCCAATGGTTTGCGAGGTCATCCCTTCGTGGGTGTAGCATCCCAAAAATCCTAACCCAGGTTTGAAACCCTAATCTACCCTTTCTCCTCCTTTCATCCTCTAATTCCAAAAGCTCCCCTAGATTTTCTTTCATCTTATGCATACACTTTGGTTGATCACAAGCACCTCACTTAGATTCTATTTTCTAACACCTAGACTATCTACAAAATAAATTGTTCAAAAGAAAAAGATGCAAAAAGAGAAATGGGAATTAGAAAGTAAAAAGAAAAAGAGAAAAACCCTCCCCTCCCCCTGCTGGACCGAATCCCGGCCCAAACCCGTGGCCCCCCCTTCCCACGCGCCCGAGCTCCTCCTCTCTCGGCCCATCTTCGGCCTGCCTCCGCGTGTGCGCGCCAGCCCGCTCCGCACCCCGCCTCCCTCTCGCTGGCAAGGCATCCCCACCCGTCAGTCGCCCTCTCTCTCGCGCGCTCGCTCCCTCTGGCAGAGTGGCCCCGCTGGTCAGTTGCTTCGTCGTCCTTCTGCCGTCCCCTCACCGAAGTCACCTCCGGCCGTCGCCTCCGTCCTCCCCTCCGTCTTCTCGCCGCACAGGGAAGTTTGGCACCGCTCCGTCCTCCCCTCCCCTTGACCAGCATCCTCGCCGGTACCGCCCCGCCGTGGTGTCCCCTCGGCGGCGCTGTGCAGCTTTAATGGCGGCACTGTGTAGCTTGCCGGAGCCAAGAAGCTCCACCGCCCCCCCTTCCCTCGCGCGCCTATAAAAGGCTCGCCCCGAGCTCCTTCTTCCTGGCACCAGCCTCGGTCATCCCTCTCCTCCCCTTCCCCGAGCACAATTCGCGAAGCGCCGGCGTCGTCCTCCTCTCCGGTGAGTCCCTTCCTCCTCCTCCCTCTCCTTCTCCGATGGTCCCGCAAGAAATTAAGAGAGCCGAGCAGCTCCCTCACGAGGCCACGAACCCGAAGCACCACTTTCCAGCCCCCGTCCCCCACCCAGAGCCCACCGGCGGCGATCCCCACCGCGGAACTCCTCCCCCTCCCCGTGGGCAGCCCCCTCCCAACCCTCTCCGGCCAAATTGGGCCTACCGTTAGAATCACCAGCCTCCGCCCGTGCTAAACCACCCTCCCTTGGATCGAGAACCGGGCCACCGGCCGCAAGCCGCCGTCAAGCTTCCCCGGCGGCCGACTCTTCTCCCACGCTCGGCCGGTTCGCCACGCCGTCTGGCCGCGACGCCGTTTCTTCCCCCCCCCCCCCCCCCGCTCTCGCTGGCAAGTGGGCCCACAGCAACGCCGTCACCCTCGCAGCCGCGCCGTCTCCCCCTCGCTCTTGGGCCGCCGCTGGGCCAAAAGCGCTTCAGCGCGCGCGCTCGCGCCCGGGGTGGGCCAAAAGTCGTGTCCCCAGCCTAGGAAAGAGGAATTCTCTTTTCTTTTTCTTTTTCCACCCCTTTTTCCCATTTAAATAGTTTTCCCAATATTTTATGCACCAAAAATTATCAAAAAGGATTTCCAAGGTTGCATACAATAATGTTGTTAGAAAATGACACACTATGATTGATAAACCACTATTGATGTATTGTTTTACTGCCTGTTTCCTAGAAGAAGCGGGGACCGCAGATCCGGACCCCGTAGCTCCGGAAGAAGGGCCGGAGCCCGAACTTCCGGAAGTAGATCTTCTGTGCCAGGAGAGCTTCAACGAAGGCAAGTCCATCCTTCCCTTGATGCATAAATTACCTATTCTCTCTACCACTGCCTAGGCCGGGAACTATGGGGGAATATTGCATTGTGAGTGAGAGATGGCCCGCATTAACATATACTTTCTGGATACGAAATGTGGTTTGGAAAGAAGGGCAATGTGTTTCTCCAAATAAAGTCTCTTTTTGAAAAGTTTTGCGATGAAGGGTACTCACCCTCATCACCCTAGGAGCGGGATGATCAGGGACTCCCTGGTTTAGGGGAGGGCCTAAGGTGTTGGCTCAGCTGGTTTAGGCGTGAGCAGAAGGATTGTCCCCTCATATAAGGACCGGCTTGTCATTTTCACTACCTGTACTCCTTTATCGTACAACCACTCGAGACTGTGTGGGCAGTCACTCAATCCGAACTCGTGCGGTCCAACCCCAGGGTTAAGAAGGTTGGGGAGCACCGGGAGGATAAGGAGGGGGAAAGTTTTGTCCGGTTTGGACATGGTGGTGGCCTGACTCCTTCCGGATAACCGTTAAGGTTAGGACGTACGAGTAAGGAAAGAGATCCGGCATTCGGGTCTCGCGACGGTGAGATCGCATAAACCGGGCTAGTGGGTAAAGTGTACACCTCTGCGCAGAGTTTGAAAACCTATTCGAATAGTCCGTGTCCACTGGTATGGACGAGTCTGGTAGGGTATGGCAATTAGAACTTTCTCTATGGGTTTCATGAAAAGAGGAATGTGTGAATAAATAGGTGTTAAGAAAGAAACTGAGGCCACGGGAGCGGGAAGCTCAGTGGCGGTTGAGTTTTTGGTTATTATAAGACTATGGGAAAAACCTTCAAGTATCTGCCTTTCTCTAAGAAAACGATGAGCGACCACAACTCCACCAAATTGAGCATGTATATCATAGGTCTCTTTCTCTCTACGGGAGCGGGGTGGGCTTGCGGAATACCTAGTGTATTCACCCAGATTTATTTATGTTTTTCAGCAGCCGAGGACTTCTTTTCTGCTATGCTTGATTAAGAGGGCTGTGTCTGCACCCAGTTTTGCCTGTGGCTTGGGCTAGTATATTTTCCTACTGCGTTTCTTAATTTGGCTCTCTCGAGCTTGTACCCCGGTATTGTAATAATTTTTATCTAAACTCTGTACTATTTGAAGTAAGGAATGTGTTTACTAGCCTCCTAGGACTAGTAATTGTATCACATTTGAGTCCCAAAGGATCGGGGCGCTTCAGTGGGCCTGGGAGAAACGTCCAATAAGACTGGATCAACGCAAGCCCAGACGACCCGATGGATTGGAGCAGTGATCACAACAGTGACCCGACCTTCCCGCACAGGGGCCCTCCACATCGGTGCTGAGCGAGGATGAGTCGGCTGAATTATAGGAAGATAGACTCAGTTAGTTCACCATTATTTAGGCACACGTTGGTATCATATCCACATGTAATGCCCCACGGTCGAGTATATAAGGCCTAGGGGCACCCCTTCAAGACAATCGACCTCATTACTTAGCCACCCACACCAGCTCTCTACATTTCCAATACTGGAGAACCTCTTTGTAACTCACCACATAAAGTGCTCACACTAGGACGTAGGGTGTTACGCATCTCAAAGCGGCCCGAACCTGTACGCAACTGTCCACTGTTTCTCGTGCAACCAGCACGAACCATCGAGCTACAGTCGATAACACCGTCCTACTCCAAAAAGCACCTTGAGGGGCAACCCCGGGTGTGCGGTCGGACCCAAAACACCGGCAGCTGGCGCGCCAGGTAGGGGGTGTGTCGTCGATCCAAGCTAGCTCAATGGCCATCACCTTCAGGCACAAGATCATCCTCCATCCCGGATCCGTGTTCTGCTTTGGAACTATCTCATCTATAACAGATGAGGAGGGAACTCTGCATCGCATCGCGGATCCACCGGAGAGAAAGTCGTCCTCAAAGATCTCCGAGAAAATCGGAGCAAAGTAGGGAAAAGTGCAACCTCCAGTGCTCCGAGAAAAGATCACCCTCAGCAAACTAGGAGCCGAGGGTCCGTCTAACTAGAGAACCCCGTTGTCCACCTCTCCGACAGAAAAATGGACATGAATCACAAGGAGGAAAGAAGCGAATGAAGCCAAGGGTCGTCAAGCTGCTCTTTCTGTGCCTCCATCCTCAAAGGAGGACAGAAAGAAGACTGTCGCGACAGCTGCTCCATTCTACCCTGACGTCCTCTTCATCGGGGGAAGAGTGGAATCGAATCCTATCTCCGATGATGAACCAACTACACCAGGAGAGGAACCTCATCATCGGGAGTCTCGTCGACGGAGGAACCGACGCTGAAATATTCGGCGACATCACGAAGCCGGAGAACGGGATCTTGCGCAGCCCGTATCGCGGGACGAGGTCTCAGAAGTAGGAGAAACTCCGGAAGAACGGTCCTCAGAGAAAGAAGGAACTCTCGACGACGTGACCGTCGGCAGGCTCAAGAACAGGCGAGCAGGAAACGAGGCAACGTCGGGAAAATCCACTCTTTGGACGTAATCTGAACCCCGACTTCGCCCGAGCCATGAACACGCCGAGTGAAGTCGGCGGAGTGTTGGCTTGGATAGCTGATGGCCTCCCCGGACTCCCGACGCCGAGGGCTATCGGCGGCTGTTCACTCAGGCAGCCAACCACCTTCTACCCCTCGCTCATCCGCCGAACGATCTACGACACGCCATCAACAGTCAGCGGGACGCACGGAGCTCCATCAACGCTTCACGCGAACGACGACACGAGAATGAGATCCGTCGCCGGGAAGAGTACGACTGGGATCACAGCATCCTAGCATGGAGTCAGGCTACCAGGATCGAGTCGGCCACGGCTTCAACTGGTGGCACCACCCGGGGACGGTCGAGGCACCACGACAACTACTCCCCTCCCCGGGAAAGACATCATCACCGACGACAAGAAGACAATTGTGGAGTATCGGTGCTTACTCCACGCCTCAGGGCCATTCAATGCCCCCCGAACTTCAAGGTCTCCAATGTCGACAAATATGAACCTAAGCAGGATCCGGGAGGCTGGCTGGCCGTCTACACCACCGCCGCCCGATCCGCCGGGGCAACCGAGGACGTGATGACCGCGTACTTGCCTATCATCCTTGGGCAAGATGCGCTGCAATGGCTGCAACACCTGCCCTGACACTGCATCGACGACTGGAGCGACTTCAGTCGGTGTTTCACCGCCAACTTCCAATCTCTCTCCAACAAACCGGCACAACCATGGGACCTCAAATCCATCAAGCACCAGGGGGACGAAACTCTCCGGTCGTACCTCAAAAGATTCTAGACCATGAGAAATCGTATCCCCGAGGTCGCGGAAGCAACAGTGATCGAGGATTTCTACCGGGGATCCAATGACTCGGCCTTCGTCCGAGCCATACTACAAAAGGTGCTGACCACTTCGGAGCAGCTATTCCGGGAAGCCGACCTCTACATCACCGCCGATGAACGAGCTCTATACCTCATCGGAGGAGCAAAGCCGGCACCAACAGCACCGCGACGCGACACAAACCTGCAACCCGACAAACGCTGGGAGAAGAGGCCTCGTGAAGAGGTCCACGCCGCCGGACCGCTCGCCTCTCGTGCCCGAGGAGGACCTCGCGGAGGCGAACGCACGCTGGACGACATCCTCGACGCCCAATGCCCGTACCACAAGGACATGTGCCACACCCTCCGGAACTGCAGAGACTTCAAGCACTCCGTGGGGAACGACCGACCCTTCCAACCTCTACATCCTCCCCCGCCGCGTTGACAGAGAAGTCAATGTCATCTTCGGCGGACACGGGTCACAGGAAAGCAAGAGACAACAAAAGCTCAACGATCGTCAGATACTGGTGGCGGCTACCGGTCCACCCGCCCCGTACCGATGGTCTGAGCACCCGATCGCCTTCACCCGGGCAGATCAGTGGCTCAACTTCGACCACCCAGGCAAGTACCCGCTCCTCATCGATCTGGTGATCCGAGAGAGCAGGGTAAAGAAGGTGTTGGTGGACGGGGGAAGCAGCATCAACGTCACCTTCCCCCGGACGCTCCAAGGCTTGGGAGTTCCACTCAAAGAGCTCCACGAGTCAGACACACCCTTCTTCGGCATCGTGCCGACTGAAGGAGAATATCCGCTGGGCCACATCTACATGTCGGTCACCTTCAGAACTCTGGAAAACTACAGAACCAAGTTCCTGAGGTTTGAGGTGGCGAACTTCGACTGCGGATACGACGCCATCATCGGGAGGCCTGGATTGGCGAAGATCATGGCCATTCCGCATTATACATACATGATATTGAAGATGCCAGGACCACAAGGAATCATAACTGTGTGCGCTGACTTCCAAGGCGCCGCAGAGTGTTTCTGAGTGGCCATTCAGGCGGCCCTCACTACCAAACCATCGACGATTTCTTCCGCGCAGGCAAACTCAAAGCCTGAGGAAGACCTCGCAGTACCCGTGAATGAAGCTCAAGACATGACCTCTATGCGGTCGACTGAAGAAACCAAGAGAATCAATCTTGGGTTCACCGACGAGCGCAAAACTGCTATCTTTAGTTCCAGTCTGGATGACAAATAGGAAGGCGCGCTCGTCCAGTTTCTGCAAGATAACCGAGACGTATTCGCATGGCAACCTTCGGATATGCCGGGAGTCCCGAGAGAACTGGCCGAGCACAAATTGAAGGTCTACCCCCAGGCGAGGCCGATCCAGCAGAAATTATGTCGCTTCACGCCCGACAAGAGAGAAGCCATCCACGCTGAACTGGCTCGCTTGGTCGCGGCAGGGTTCATTAGAGAGGTGTTACATCCTGAGTGGCTAGCTAATCCTGTTCTTGTACTAAAAAAGAATAAAGTGGATTGGCGTATGTGCGTCGACTATACAGATCTCAACAAACACTGTCCAAAGGGCCCCTTTGGGCTCCCCAAGATAGACCAGGTGGTGGATTCAACCGCCGGATGTTCTGTGTTGTCTTTCTTGGATTGCTACTCTGGGTATCATCAGATTAGTTTGGCAAAAGAAGACGAGGAAAAAACAACATTCATCACCCCGTTCGGAGCCTTCTGCTATACCTCCATGTCGTTCGGCCTCAAAAACGCTGGAGCGACTTATCAGAGAGCTATTCAGACATGCTTAGTTGACCACTGAGGCAAGCGTGTGGAAGTTTATGTGGATGATGTGGTAATCAAGACAGAGAACTCAGAAAATTTCATCGAAGATTTACAGCTGGTCTTCAACAGTCTACGGCGATATCGGTGGAAGCTTAATCCCGAAAAATGTGTTTTCGGAGTACCAACAGGAAATTTGCTCAAATTTATTGTCAGCCACCGGGGAATTGAAGCCAATCCAAAAAAGATCGAGACTATCATGAGGATGGAAGCACCACGATCACAGAAGAAAGTACAAAGACTTACCGGATGTACGGCCGCTCTGAGCAGATTCATATCCAGGCTGGGAGAGAAAGGCTTACCATTCTATAAGTTGCTCAAGAAGGTAGACAAATTCCAGTGGACTTCAGAAGCACAAGAAGCTCTAGATGCGCTGAAAAAATTCTTGACAACACCACCAGTGCTAAAACTGCCGTGCCGAGCCACGCCGACTCAACCGGCTGAAGATCTGCTATTATACATCTCTTGCACGACTCACGTGGTGAGCACCGAGTTGGTAGTCGACCGAGCAGAAGAGGGACATGCATACTTGAGAGCACCTAGAGGGGGTGAATAGGTGATCCTGTAAAACTTAAAACTTAACACCACAAACTTGATTAAGAGTTAGAACAATGAAATCAAGTGAGTAGAGAGGAGAGCTGTTGTGAAGCACAATAGACACAATAGGGACAAGCACAAGAGACACGAGGATTTATCCCGTGGTTCGGCCAAGTACAAAACTTGCCTACTCCACGTTATGGCGTCCCAACGGACGAGAGTTGCACTCAACTCCTCTCAAGTGATCCAATGATCAACTTGAATACCACAGTGTTCTTCTTTACTTTACTCTTTCTCGTTTGCAAGGAATCTCCACAACTTGGAGTCTCTCGCCCTTACAATAAGAATCACAATGAAGCACTAGAGTAAGGGAGGGAAGCAACACACTCAAATCCACAGCAAATACGCACACACAAGATCAAGACTTGAGCTCAAAAGAGTATCACAAGGTTCTCACTAGAACGAAGCTCAAATCACTGAGAATGTCGAACAAGTGTGCAAGAATGAAGTGTGAATGATCAACAATGCTCAAAGGTTGCTTGGCGTCTTCCTCCATGCGCCTAGGGGTCACTTTTATAGCCCCAAGGCAGCTAGGAGCCGTTGAGAGCATTCCAGGAAGGCAATTCTTGCCTTATGTCGCCTGGCGCACCGGACACTGTCCGGTGCGGATTTCTTTCCTTGTTTGGCGAAGCCGACCGTTGGCGGTTTAGAGCCGTTGGCGCACCGGACACTGTCCGGTGCACACCGGACAGTCCGGTGCCCCCTTCTGACTGTTGGCTCCGCCACGCGTCGCGCGCGGATTACGCGGCCGACCGTTGGCCGGGCCGACTGTTGGCTCACCGGACAGTCAGGTGCACCACCGGACAGTCCGGTGATTGCTCTCCGTACGTCGCCGTCGAAGTCCCGAGAGAGGCCAGTTCGCCAGAGCCAGCCTGGCGCACCGGACACTGTCCGGTGCACCACCGGACAGTCCGGTGTACCCAGACTGAGCAGACTTTTGGCTGCTTCGAGCCAAGCTTTTCCAATTGAATTTTCTCTGATTCTAGCACTTAGACAAACATGTTAGTACACAAAAACCAATGTACTAAGTCTAGAATCATACCTTTGTATTGATTTGCACCTTATCCACAATTTGGCATAGTTTATCACTTAAGCACTTGTGTTGGACACTAAATCACCAAAACACTTAGAAATGGCCCAAGGGCACATTTCCCTTTCAATCTCCCCCTTTTTGGTGATTTATGCCAACACAACAAAAAGCAACTAAAATAAGTGCAACATCACTGCAAATGAAAACTCAAATTTGTTTTGATTCAAATTTGGCATATTTGGATCATTCTTTGCCACCACTTGGTTTGTTTTTGCAAATCAACCTCAATTTCCTATCTCTAAGTCAAACACACTTGTTGAGACATACAGAGAGTTGTTCCAAGAGAAATTTATCAAAGATTTCAAAAACTCCCCCCTTTTTCCCATAATCAACCATTCTCCCCACACGAGGCCAACTTTTGACAAAAGAGACAATAAGAGATTTTTGACAAACCAACGGCTCTATTCTACTATTTTCAAAATTCTCAAGTGATAGCTGATCCATTTATTGCTTTGGCCTTATTTTCTCCCCCTTTGGCATCAAGCACCAAAACGGGATCAGTCTTGGCCCTTTAATCCCATTGCCTCACCAAAATCTTCAACTAAGAGTAAAAAGATAATAAGAGTACAAAGATGAACTTGGAATCAGTTACTCTTTCATCGGAGTGCAGTGGAAGTCTTGCATGGTCCAAGGCCACCTTTTCCCTTTCAAACCTCCTTTGAGACTAAATTAAGCAAACTCAAGCACACAGTTAGTCTCAAAGGGTCAAGTTGTAGCACATCTCCCCCTGAATATGTGCATCACTTGCAAATGGACTTGTGAGGTCCGGGGAGTGCTTGTACAACTTGAGCACCATAAATAAACAACAAAATGTATTAAGGAACATGATCAAGGCATAAAACACATGTATGCTATAAATCAATCCAGGTTCCGTGAATCTAAGACATTTAGCTCACTACGCAGTTTGCAAAAGGTCGACTCATCTAGAGGCTTGGTAAAGATATCGGCTATCTGGTTCTTGGTGCTAACATGAAACACTTCAATATCTCCCTTTTGCTGGTGGTCTCTCAAAAAGTAATGCCGGATGTCAATGTGCTTTGTGCGGCTGTGTTCAACAGGATTATCCGCCATGCAGATAGCACTCTCATTATCACATAGGAGTGGAACTTTGCTCAAATTGTAGCCAAAGTCCCTTAGGGTTTGCCTCATCCAAAGTAGTTGCACGCAACACTGTCCTGCGGCAACATACTCTTCCTCAGCGGTGGATAGGGCAACGGAAGTTTGTTTCTTAGAACTCCACGACACCAGGGACCTTCCTAAGAATTGGCATGTCCCCGATGTACTCTTCCTATCGACCTTACATCCAGCATAGTCGAAGTCTGAATATCCAATCAAGTCAAAGGTAGACCCCTTTGGATACCATATCCCGAAGCAAGGCGTAGCGACTAAATATCTAAGAATTCGCTTCACGGCCACTAAGTGACATTCCCTTGGATCAGATTGAAATCTAGCACACATGCATACGTTAAGCATAATATCCGGTCTACTAGCACATAAATAAAGTAAAGACCCTATCATAGACCGGTATGCCTTTTGATCAACGGACTTACCTCCTTTGTTGATGTCGGTGTGTCCGTCGGTTCCCATTGGAGTCTTTGTGGGCTTGGCGTCCTTCATCCCAAACCGCTTGATCAAGTCTTGCGTGTACTTCGTTTGGGAGATGAAGGTCCCATCCTTGAGTTGCTTCACTTGGAACCCAAGGAAATAGCTTAACTCGCCCATCATCGACATCTCAAACTTTTGAGTCATCACCCTGCTAAACTCTTCACAAGACTTTTGGTTAGTAGAACCAAATATTATGTCATCGACATAAATTTGGCACACAAAAAGATCACCATCACAAGTCTTAGTGAATAACATTGGATCGGCTTTCCCAACCTTGAAAGCATTAGCAATTAAAAAGTCTCTAAGGCATTCATACCATGCTCTTGGGGCTTGCTTAAGTCCATAGAGCGCCTTAGAGAGCTTACACACGTGGTCGGGGCACCGTTCATCCTCGAAGCCAGGGGGTTGCTCCACGTACACCTCCTCCTTGATTGGTCCGTTGAGGAAAGCGCTCTTCACATCCATTTGGAACAGCCTGAAGGAATGGTGAGTAGCATAGGCTAACAATATGCGAATTGACTCTAGCCTAGCCACAGGAGCAAAAGTCTCCTCAAAGTCCAAACCTACTACTTGGGCATAACCTTTTGCCACAAGTCGTGCCTTGTTCCTTGTCACCACCCCGTGCTCGTCTTGTTTGTTGCGGAACACCCACTTGGTTACCACAACATTTTGCTTGGGACGAGGCACCAGTGTCCAAACTTCATTTCTCTTGAAGTTGTTGAGCTCTTCCTGCATGGCCAACACCCAGTCCGGATCTAGCAAGGCCTCTTCTACCCTGAAAGGCTCAATAGAAGAGACAAAAGAGTAATGCTCACAAAAATTAACTAATCTAGAGCGAGTAGTTACTCCCTTGCTAATATCACCCAAAATCTGGTCGACGGGACGATCCCTTTGAATCGTCGCTCGAACTTGGGTTGGAGGTGCCGGTTGTGCTTCTTCCTCCATTAAGTGATCATCTTGTGCTCCCCCTTGATCACACGCCTCCTCTTGATGAACCTGTTCATCTTCTTTAGTTGGGGGATGCACCGTTGTTGAGGAAGAAGGTTGATCTTGCTCCTTTTCTTCCAGTGGCCTCACATCTCCAATCGCCATGGTGCGCATTGCGGCCGTTGGAACGTCTTCTTCATCTACATCATCAAGGTCAACAACTTGCTCTCTTGGAGAGCCATTAGTCTCATCAAATACAACGTCGCTAGAGACTTCAACCAAACCCGATGATTTGTTGAAGACCCTATACGCCTTTGTATTTGAGTCATAACCTAACAAAAACCCTTCTACAGCTTTGGGAGCAAACTTAGAATTCCTACCTTTCTTCACTAGAATGTAACATTTGCTCCCAAATACACAAAAGTAAGACACATTGGGTTTGTTACCGGTTAGAAGCTCATATGAAGTCTTCATGAGGAGGCGATGAAGGTAGACCCGGTTTATGGCGTGGCAAGCCGTGCTCATGGCTTCCGTCCAAAACCGTTCGGGTGTCTTGAATTCACCAAGCATCGTCCTCGCCATGTCTAGTAGCGTCCTGTTCTTCCTCTCTACCACACCATTTTGCTGTGGTGTGTAGGGAGCGGAGAACTCGTGCTTGATTCCTTCCTCCTCAAGATACTCCTCCACTTGAAGGTTCTTGAACTCGGACCCATTGTCGCTCCTTATCTTCTTTACTTTGAGCTCAAACTCGTTTTGGGCTCTCCTTAGGAAGCGCTTGAGGGTCCCTTGGGATTCAGATTTATCCTGCAAAAAGAATACCCAAGTGAAGCGGGAAAAATCATCAACTATAACAAGACCATACTTACTTCCTCCTATGCTTAGATAGGCGACGGGTCCGAAGAGGTCCATATGAAGTAACTCCAGGGGTCTTGATGTTGTCATCACATTTTTGGCATGATGAGAGCTTCCCACCTGTTTACCTGCTTGACAAGCTGCACAAGGTCTATCTTTTTCGAAAGTTACATTAGTTAGACATATCACGTGTTCTCCCTTTAGAAGCTTGTGAAGGTTCTTCATCCCCACATGTGCTAAACGGCGATGCCACAGCGAGTGTAACATCCCAAAATCTCGTCTAAGGTTTGAAACCCTAACCTCCTAACCCCCCCTTATTTTACTTTTCCCCCTTAACCCTACCCTTAGAACCCCTTCTCATGTGCATACACTTTAAATAATTAGAGCACCTCACATAGACTATATTTCTCACTCAAGATCACTTAGAAAATATTTTTGGTCTCCAAAGAAAAAAACAAAAAGAAACAAAAATAGAAAAAGGAGAAGAAAGGAATTAGAATTAGAAAAAGAAAAGAAAAAAGGAAACCTCATCCCCTCCCTCGGATGGGCCGAATTCCGGCCCAACCCGCCCCATGCGCCCGCACTTCCCCTCCTCTCTCCCCGGCCCAGGCGGCCCAACCCCGCGCGCAGCTCCTTCCCGCTGACACCCGGGCCCCGCCCGTCAGCGCCTCATCCCCCTCCCTCTCGCGCCGTTTCCTCTCACTGGCAGCCAGGGCCCACTTGTCAGTTTCATCCCCCTCGCCCATCCCTCACCGGCGCATCCGGCGCCGAGCCCCCCCTCGCCTCGTCGCCTCGCCATTAATGCTCGTCTAGCCTCCGCGACAACCCCACCACTGTTCTTGAGCCGTCCCCTCACCCCCCGCCTGCCCGAGCCATCGCAATCGGCGTTAGCGCCATTCCCGCCATCATGGCGAGCTCGCCGTCTCCTCCATCCCCCTCCCTCCCCCGAGCGCCTATAAAAGGACCCGCTCGAGCCCCGTCTTCACCACACAGCTCCGGCCACCTCCACTGCCTTCTTCCCCGAGCCGTTCGAGCTAGCGCCGCCGTGCTCCCTTCATCGCTCCGGTGAGCTTCCTTCCCCCTCTCTAGCAATCCTCTGTCCAATTAAGCTATGCCAGAAGCTCCGCCACACTCTCACGGTCACAGGGTGCCACTTCTCCACCTCTATTGTGGCCGACAACCTCACCGGCGACATCACCGCCGCGGGCACCCACCACCGTGCCGCGGACCGGCCGCCATAGGCCCCCGCAGGCAAAATTCGCCCCACCCCCGTGACCCCCATCAACCGCCCATGCTTTGCCACCATTTCCCCACCGCAAAACTGGACCGACGGCGGAGAACCGCCGTGGGGCTCGCCGCCGACCGGACCCCGGTCGAGCTCCCGCCCCTCCCTCCGTGTCGTTAACGCCGTCCGCCCCCCCTCTCTCTGGCGTGCGGGCCCGCGCCGCAGCGCCGTTCCCCGTCGTCGCCCCGCGCGGCTGGGCCAAGTGGACCGAAAGCGCGCCCGCCCGCGCGCGCTTGCGCCAACTGGGCCGAAATCCCCCCCGGCCCAGCTGGCTGGAAAATCCTTTCTCTTTTTCTTTTCTCTTTTCTTTTTCCCATTTTCACATATATATTTAGATGCTAATATTTTATGCACCAAAAATAGTCTAAATAAATTATAGGGCACAAAAATAATAAAATATAAGAACTTGCACACCCCACAAAGGTCACTATGTTTGATGTATTGTTATTATCTGTGTTTGATTAGCGGAAGAGGGATCCGATCCTCCGGAGAAGGGCATGAACCCGACCCCTCTGAGTTAAACCTCTTGTGCTAGGAAAGCTTCGACGAAGGCAATTCCACCTTTCCCTTGATGCATTATTTACCTATTTCTCTCTACCACTGCCTAAGCCTGGATTATGGGTTGAGAATCAAATTGCATGGTGAACATGAGAGAGCCCGCATTAACTATTACTTCGATTAAAAGATATGGGGCAAGTAAAAGGGTACAAGTGGCATATTTTACAAAAGTGTGTGATGGAGGGTATTCACCCTCATCACCTGGTGAGTAGGATGATCGGGGACTCCCTGGTTTAGGGGAGGGCCTAAGGGGTTGGCTCAGCTGGTTTAGGCGTGAGCAGAAGGATTGTCCTCTCATATAAGGACCGGTTTGTCATCTTTCATTACCTGTACTCACAAAAAGTACAACCACTCGAGGCTGTGTGGGCAGCCACTCGATCTAAACTCGTACGGTCCAACCCCAGGGTTATGAAGGCTGGGGAGCACCGGAAGGATAAGGAGGGGGAATGTTTTGTCCGGTTTGGACATGGCGGTGGCCTGACTCCTTCCGGTATAACCGTTAAGGTTAAGACGTGCAAGGAAGGAAATAGTTTCGGATTCGGATCTCATTGTCCATGAGATCGTAGAGCCGGACTAGTGGGTAAAGTGTACCCCTCTGCGCAGAGTCTAAACCTATTCGAATAGTCTGTGTCCACTGGTATGGACGAGTCTGGTATGGTATGACAATTAGTGTTTCTACTACAACCGGGAACAGGGAAATGTGTGTGTATGTTCTAGAAAGAAAGTGGTACCACGGGAGCGGGAAGCTCAGTGGTGGTCAAGCAAGTGTTACTTCTATTGTCTTGGGAAAACCTCAAACAATGAGTACTGCCTTTCTCTGCAAAAGTATGAGTGACTTCAACTCCACCATATAAAGCATGTACAGTATAGGTCACTTTCTCTTTACGGGAGCCGGGTGGGCTTGCGGAATACCTAGTGTATTCACCCAGATTTATTTATGTTTTTCAGCAGCTGAAGACTTCTTTTCTGCTATGCTTGATTGATGGGGGTGTCTTCACCCAGTTCTGCCTGTGGCCTGCGCTATTTTATCTTCCACTACGCTTTATGTTTTTCGGCTCACTTTCGAGCTTGTATCCCCCGGTATTGTAATAACATTATTCAGACTCTGTAACTATTTGAAGTAATGAATGTGGTTACTAGCCTCCTGGGACTAGTAATTGTATCACATTTGAGTCCCAAAGGATCGGGACGCTTCAGGTGGTATCAAAGCCTATAGGACTGGCCGTAGACCACAGCCCTGACCTTAAAAGTTGCCTTAACAAGAAAACACCTCTTACCCCCAAGAAACACTCTTTCCCCTTTTCCCCGATATTAACACACCCTTCTTTTCGTCTACAAGATGGAAAACCCCTGGGTGATTAGGACATCCTATTGCTCAGAGGAGGAAGGCTTTCCTCACCTTCTTCGGAGTTGCGCGCTACGCATGGGGATCCGCAAGAAGCCCGAATATGTCTGGAAGGAGTACCGCGAAAATGGAATAGAAAAGTGCTCTATGGCAGTCTACTTGGGAGAAAGCCGGAACTACCCAAACCACCCTCCCTTCCAAATTACCTTCATTGGGCACCGCTTCCCAGACACTTGTCAGGGCGTTGCCCGAAAATCCCTTAAACAACTATGCCAAAACTACAGCCGAGAGATCTCTGAGACCCCCTTCGATATTTTCCACCCAGCAACAAAAATACCCCCACTTGGAGGAAAAGACTCCAGGCTCTGTCAGGAGGAGATCCCACAGAAGATGACCCCACTATCGTCTACATGGCCGGATACCTCCACACCCTCGACAACCACTACGATGAGCTCTCCTCCCACTGCACCCACCTAAACTCCCGAGTGGAAAGCCTAGAGCAGCAGGTCAAAGAGCTTAAGCAAGAGAAGGCATCCCTCCAGGAGTCTCGACATAGCAGAAGGCGAGGAAGCCAACACCCGTGAGGCCTATCGAACCTCAAAGATGGACTATGACAAGAAGCTAAGGAAGCTCGCCCCCAAAAAGAAAATCCAGAAGAAGACCACCAACCGAGGATGCCAAACAGAGAAGAAGAAGAAGAAAACCCCTCCAGCCCCACCTCCCCCCAGAATAGATGATTGGTTCGACGCCGAGGATATATCCCTAGCAAGCCTTGATGATCTTCTCAAGGAATTTGGGGATACCTTAGAGAAGGAGTTCAGTAGTACCTCGGGGAACGCTCTCGTGTAGTTCCACCTGTAGTAGTCTTATGCTTGTAATGTGCTGGTGTAATGAATAAAATAACTTGGTTGAAAACAATTTGCATGTGCATAATAGTGACTCTCTTCCCTGGCAGATGGCTTCGTATAAAACCACGCCTACCGCCTCCGGGATTGGAGCAGGGTTTCCCCTGAGAGCTGAAGGTGAAGCCGTTAGAGAGGAAAGTGAAACCCACCTCCCCGCACCTCCACCACTACCCTTGGACCTAGCCCAAGTTCTAGCCAATCAAACCCGACTCATCGAGGTCCTCACTCGAAATCTGGAAAATCAACGGCCGAATGGTGGAAGACCACAAGACAGAATGGGGGATTTCCTGAGACTCAAACCTCCCACATTCGCCGGATCAAGCAACCCCCTCGATGCAGACGATTGGATGCGCACGATCAAAAGAAAGCTTGAAGCCATTGGTTGCCCAGAAATCAACGTGTTCAGATGGCTGCCCACCAACTTTCCGAGATGGCCTTAGCCTGGTGGGACACCTTCAACAACACCATCAGAGATGCTACTAAGGCGGAATTTGAGGCGGCTTTCCAGGAGCATCATGTGCCCCAAGGACTTGTACAGCTTAAGGAGGATGAGTTCCGAGAATTGACTCAAGACGGAAGATCTGTCAGCGAATATGTGCACAAGTTCACAGAGTTAGCCCGCTACGCGCCAGATGATGTCAGTACCGAGGGCAAGAAGATGGCCCGTTTCCTGAAGGGACTCAGACCAGAACTCAAGACAATTCTGGCTAGCCAAGACTTCCTCAATTTCTCTCACCTTTCCAACAAGGCCATGCAAGTTGAAAGGGCAAAGGAGGAAGAAAAAGGGCATCTCAAAAAAAAGTTCCAGGTTCTCCGGGCACAACAGCAGGACCGGCACCAGAAGACTCGATCATTTGGGTTTCCACCCAAGGGGCCAAACTTCAGTAGACCATCTGGACCCGCCCCATCACGGTTCAGCCAACAGAGTCAGAGCTCTTTCCATTCCCCCTCAGTGGCAAGCAACCAACCCCCGGCGAATGCATGTTGGCACTGTGGTGATCCCAGTCACTTCAAGAACAACTGTCCGCAGCTGAAGCCACCAGGACCCGCCTACTCCAACTCGGTGAATGGCCCCAAGAATACCTCGGCATCCGCCCCCAAGGCGCCCTCCTCCGTCAGCCAGCAGAACAAGGCCCCGTACCAAGGGAGGGCACGAGTGAATCACGTCGATGCCCAGGAGCCTCGGCAAGCTCCGGGAGTAGTGCTCGGTGAGTTCCTTGTTGAATTTACTCCCGCTACCGTACTTTTCGATTCTGGAGCATCCCACTCTTTCATAGCCACTAGTTTTGTGGAAAAGTATGGCATTCCCTCTACTCCTCAAGAGATTCCCTTGGTCACCCGAACCCCAGGGTCTGACCTTCTATGCCAGCTCAAGTGCTCCCAAGTCAGAATCCTTTTAAGTGGGGTAGTATTCCTGGCAGACTTAACCGTCTTGCCATCCAAAGGAATTGATGTGATTCTAGGGATGGATTGGCTAACTAAACACAAAGGCATCATCAGTTGCGCAGACAAGACAGTCCTCCTCACCGACCAGCAGGGAAAGTCAGTCTCTTGTCAGGCACAGCCACCCGCCAGTGACCCAATGATGTTCAATCTAGCAACAGAAAGTATATCAGTAGTAGAAGAATTCATGGATGTGTTTACAGAAGAATTACCAGGAATGCCACCAGAAAGAGAAGTGGAGTTCTACATAGATCTGATCCCTGGAACGGCACCCATCGCGAAGAGACCATACCGCATGGCTCCCACCGAGTTAGCAGAACTGAAGCTTCAAATCGCAGATCTTCAGCAAAAGGGATACATTCGTCCGAGCTCATCACCTTGGGGAGCACCGGTCCTGTTCGTTTCTAAGAAAGATGGAAGCATGAGAATGTGTATTGATTACCGATCGTTAAATGAAGTTACCATGAAGAACAAGTATCCACTTCCTCGGATTGACGACCTCTTCGATCATCTTCAAGGAGCCAAGTACTTCTCCAAGATAGACCTAAGGTCTGGTTACCACCAATTGAGGATCAAGGAAGCAGACATCCAGAAGACTGCATTTGTCACTCGGTACGGGCAATATGAATTCACAGTGATGCCGTTCGGACTGACAAACACACCCGCCTTTTTCATGAACCTCATGAATAAAGTGTTTATGGAAGAGCTAGATAAGTTTGTCGTAGTCTTCATTGACGACATCCTTATCTACTCCAAGAACTGCGAAGACCATAAGCGTCACCTTTGGATCGTCCTCGGAAAACTCAGAGCACACCAACTTTATGCTAAACTTAGTAAGTGTGAATTCTGGTCAGAAAAGATAGCCTTCCTTGGGCATATCTTAACCGCAGAAGGAATAGAAGTGGACCCTTCCAAGGTGGAAGCAGTATCAAAATGGAGGCAGCCGATCAACGTCAGTGAAGTTCGAAGCTTCCTAGGA
Source organism: Zea mays (assembly GCF_902167145.1). NCBI lineage: Eukaryota > Viridiplantae > Streptophyta > Magnoliopsida > Poales > Poaceae > Zea > Zea mays. The sequence goes on from NC_050102.1 coordinate 167,133,416, forward strand.
ATGGCAGGGTATTACCGCCGCTTAATCAAAGGATTTTCCAGCATAGCAAGACCAATGACAGAACTTCTCAAGAAAGACCATAAATTTGTGTGGACCCCAAAATGTGAAGGAAGTTTCCAGATCATAAAGGAGAAACTCACAACAGCACTCGTTCTGTCACTACCAGATATTCATCAAGATTTTGACGTCTTCTGTGATGCCTCGAGGCAAGGCTTAGGGTGTGTGCTAATGCAAAACGAGAAAGTCATTGCTTACGCATCGCGCCTACTCAAGCCGCACGAACAGAATTACCCCACCCATGATTTGGAATTGGCAGCCATAGTGCATGCCTTGAAGATATGGAGGCATTACCTAATCGGAAACAAATGCCACATTTTCACCGATCACAAAAGTCTGAAGTATATATTCACTCAACCAGATCTCAACCTCCACCAGCGAAGATGGTTAGAGCTGATCAAGGATTATGACCTGGAAATTCATTATCACCCCGGGAAAGCCAACGTGGTAGCAGACGCCCTCAGTCGAAAACCATTCGGAATAAAGGGGACCAACTTTTTAGAAGATTGGAAGAAAGAATCAGCTCAACTAAATACATGTCTGGGAAACAGCGATAGTCTCGAAGTCAAACCAATGCTGGAAGACCTCATATGCAAGGCTCAACGTCTAGACTCAGAGACAGCAAGACTTGTGGAGAAAGCCCGCAAGGAACAACTCCCGGACCTCAGGACAGATGACCAAGGAGTCCTTTGGTTCAAAAGTCGTCTGTGTGTACCAAAAGGGGAGGCCCGAGAAGTCCTACTCAAGGAAGCTCACAACTCGGCCTACTCCATCCACCCAGGAACTACCAAGATGTACCTAGTGTCGGTGTTTTGGGTCCGACCGCACACCCGGGGTTGCCCCTCAAGGTGTTTTTAGGAGTAGGACGGTGTCGACGACTGTAGCAAAATGGTTCGTGCCGATCACACGAGGGACAGTGGACAAGATTTACAGGTTCGGGCCGCTTAGAAATGCGTAACACCCTACGTCCTGGTGAGTATGTAAACGAGGTTACAAGAGGGCTCTCTGGATTGAAGACACAGAGAGTTAAGGTGGGTGGCTGAGTAAGATAGGGTCGATCGTTCTGAAGGGGTGCCCCTAGGCCTTATATACTCGACCGTGGGGCAGTACATGTGGATATGATAACAACAAGTAGCTAAAAGGTAGTGAACCTCTTGAGTTTATCCCTACGTAACCTTCGCCGACTTATCCTCGCATGGCTCCGTTGCATGAGGGCTCCAGCGTGGGAAAGTCGGGTCTCTATTGCGATTTACTCGTTCGACGTTGTGGGCCGTCCGGGTTTGCACCAATCCGGTCTTACGTCTTCTCTGCTTTGTTGGTTGTTTCTTCCCAGGCCCACGAAGGAATGACCTTACGATTTATTGGGCCCTTGGGCCTTTCGTGAGGTCTTTTACTCTTTTAGTGGACCCGGGGGATATCTATCCCCCACAAGCCCCCGATCTTTGGGTTAATTTAGAGGTAATCAACCCAAAGATCCCAGGTCCAAAAAATGACTTCCTGCTGCCTTCTCTTGCTCCGATCACTCATTTGACCGAAGCTTAGTTTCGTGCCTGTGCCTTAGAGGTCGGCATTTCGATTTGTAGGATTCTGAACTTCATTGGGTGTAGCCCCCGACCTTTGAGTAGATTTTGGAAAACAATCTACTCGAAGGTATTCTCCAGAAATTATCTCCATTTGTGCTCCTGCATCTTGGTTGAGGGTTGGTCTTTTAATCTTGTCCCACGCCTTAGAAGTCGGCACTATTTCGGCTTGGAATGATAATCCATGGGGTGCACCGGAGGTGCACCCAATGGGCGTAGCCCCCGACCTTCAAATGGATTTTTTAAGGATAATCCATTCAAAGGTCTTCCTTTTGTGTCTCTTTGCTGAAAATTATCCCTTTCGTTTGTAGAAATTGGCATGAAGCTATTTGCATTACACTTTGGAGGTCAGCATTATGTCATCAATATTTTGCTGCAGAGGTCAGCATATATTTTGTCTTTAGCAGCCGAGTTTGCAATCCATCCATATCTTGCTAGGTAGTGCAATTTATTTGCTTCTGCGACTGATTGGACGTTTGATGGACGTTCTCTGTCCAGTCTTCACGTCGCTTCTGTCGGCCATATATTGTATTTCGCTGGCTATATTTGGCTTTCCTCTGATCCTTACTGATATCTCATTTTTATCTTGAGGTATTTACTGCGTGCCCTGCACGGATGTGACCGTTTTGAAAAATATACTGATAATTCCTGGGTGTCCCCCCCAATGGGTGTGGGCAAGGGACGGCTTGGTACGCTGAGTGTTTTATCCGGCTGCTTCTGAGTAGTAATGTGATGGGACGGCTAGTGTAATCATATCCTTTGCGCTGTTGACTGGAGTCCCAATGGGTGTAGTGTTGCATGAAACAACGTCAGCCGCCTGACGTGTCTCTAGACGGGTGGAAGTGCTTATTGAATGCTTTGCGACTGTTCAGTGACCACGGTTGGAGGTGAGCGGTTGCCTTTCCCTTCTATAAATAACGTCGTTGCTCCTCTGGTTTTTTCACATCTCTTCGCTGTTCTTTACTGCATCCTTCTCTTCCCTTCTGTCTGCTTCTGCCATGGGCAAGAGTAACAAACGCAAGCGTGAGCCGACTCCTCCGTCGGAGGACTTCGGCGACTCGGAATACTCGGAGGAGGAGTTCTCCTCCGAGTCCGAGGGGTCTCCGGCTCCCGTCTCTCCCCCGGCGTCGTCTGATGATTCAGACGACTCCCAGGGGATTGCCGCGGAAGTCTGGACATACATCCGGGCCGTCGAGCGCTCCGGGCTCGAGGGCTCGGATGAGTCGGAGTTCTCCTCGAACGAGGAGGACTCGGACGGCGGCGAAGACGAGGATGACGACGACGACGACGGCGATGACGACGATGGTGGCGACGGCGACAGTGGCGACGGCGACGGTGACGGCAGCGGCAGCGGCGGGGGCAGCGGCGGCAAGGGCAGCACCAGAGGCGGCAGCAGCACGGGCAGCACCAGGGGCGGCGGCGGCAACGGCAGCACCAGAGGCGGCAGCAGCACGGGCAGCACCAGGGGCGGCGGCGGTGGCAGCAGCAGCAAGGCCAGTGGCTAAACGCCACTGGTCTTCAGATATTAGTATAGTGTAGTTAGAATAATGTAGTAGTAATGTAGGGTAGTTTAGTGTAGTATAGTAGTAGTAGTAGTAATGTAGTAATAGTAGGGAAGCACCAACTCGCAAAGAGTTGGTTTGTAAGCTTATTATCTTCCCTTTAATGAAAATGATGTTGGCCCCTTCTCGACGACTCGCTTTCCCTGATTATAGAACTGATTCTTTTGAGACAGTAGATGAATAACTTGTGCATCACACTGACGCTTTCAGAAGTAGCTGCCGAGTAATCTTGTAGTCGGTATCGGCGTTTTATAAGCGACGCCGAACGATTGAAGGTCGACGTCGTCATTTTAGAAGTAATGCCGAGCTTTCGAGTATGAGATCAGCGTTTTAGAGGCAACGCCGAGTGATTGAAGGTCGACGTCGGCATTTTAGAAGTAATGCCGAGCGATTGAATCGCGAGATCAGCGTTTTAGAGGCAACGCCGAGTGAGTGAAGGTCGGTGTCGGCATTTTAGAAGTAATGCCGAGCGACTGAATATAAAATCAGCGTTTTAGAGTCAACGCCGAGTGAGTGGAGGTGACGTCGGCATTTTAGAGGTAATGCCGAGCGACTGAATATGAAATCAGCGTTTTAGAGTCAACGCCGAGTGATAGCCGGCCGCATGAGTTATTTTAAGGATGATAACCGAGTGATGAAGTGGCATGTCGGCTTTTTTGGAAATAACTGCCGGATGACCACGTGGCATGCTGGGGTTTCGGAAATAACCGCCGGGTGATGACTGGGCACTTTTTGAAACGGTATCTGGCTCGAGAATATCCCATAAGAGTTGCGCTTTTAGCCACCTTTGCTTTCCGTGCCCTAGTTCTTGCATTCCCGCATCTGAATCTTCTCTGCCACTCGCCTCCTGCTCTGCTCGCTGGTAAAAATCAAGATGGCGCCCAAGAGGAAAACTGCGAGCTCGTCTGCTGCGGTGATCCCTCCAATCGACCCCAACAGCCAGTTGCCTTTCGCAGGTAACCATATGTCCATTATTTCCGAAGCTGAACTTCATCACCTCGTGTCCATCGGGGTTCTTCCTCCGCGGGAACTCTGTTCTTGGCGGATTTGCCGCGGGACTACTGTCCCAACAGAGGATACACGCAGCATCCAGGACCCTGGTTGGGAAGGTCTTCAGGTCGGGTTTCTACTAGCCAACAGCAAAGAGTGATGCAGCCGAGTTAGTCCAGAGGTGTGAAGCCTGCCAGAACTTGTCAAAACAGCAACATCTACCAGCGCAGCAACTGCAAACCATACCCATAACTTGGCCATTCGCATGCTGGGGATTGGATATGATTGGACCTTTCAAAAAGGCTCAAGGAGGATACACTCATGTACTGGTTGCTATCGATAAATTCACTAAATGGATAGAGTTCAAACCCATTGCTTCTCTAACTTCAGCTAAGGCAGTGGAATTCATACAAGACATAATATTTAGGTTTGGAATACCGAATAGCATCATAACCGACCTGGGATCCAATTGCATAAGCTCAGAGTTCTTCGATTTCTGTGAGCAAAAGAGCATTCAGATCAAATATGCCTCGGTGGCACACCCAAGAGCCAACGGGCAGGTAGAAAGAGCCAGCGAGATGATATTAGAAGCACTGTCGCAGGAAAGTGTGGACCAGATGAAAAAAAGTCTTCGACAAGAATGAAAAGTTCGCAGGAAAGTGGATCAGAGAGCTGTCGTATGTTGTTTGGAGCCTGAGAACTCAACCTAGTCGAGCTTTGCTTGGAAACACACCTTTCTTTATGGTCTATGGTTCGGAAGCAGTGCTACCTGCTGATCTCAAGTTTGGGGCACCAAGGTTAATCTTTGAAAACATAGCAGAAGCTGAGGCTACTAGGCTGAAAGATGTCGATGTACTAGAAGAAGAATGATTGAATACGGTGATTTAGTCGGCCCGGTATCAGCAAACTCTGAGGCGCTATCATGACAGGGCCATACGGTATCGATCCTTTGCAGTGGGAGACCTCGTCATCCACTGAATTCTAACGGGGGAGGGACGGCATAAACTGTCGCCACTATGGGAAGGACCATTCATAGTAGCAGAAGTCACTCGGCCAGGATCATATCGTCTCACTCAGATGGACGGCACGGAAATTGGGAACTCATGGAACATAGAACATCTCAGGAAGTTTTACCCTTAGCTATATCTCAAAAGCTATTGGGACGACAATGTACTCTGTAAACTAGAAAATATATCATCAATAAAAAGACTTCAAAGGCACTCGAATTGTTCACTGACAACCCGCATGCTTACTTAACTCAGGGTGACCACTATACCCTACTAACGGAGCAATCGGCTTAAGTCGGCAATGACTTAAGGCGGTGCGACATGTTCACGCTTACTTAACTCGGGGTGACCACTATACCCTACTAACGGAACGGCTTAAGTCGGTAATGACTTAAGGCGGTGCGACATGCTCACGCTTACTTAACTCGGGGTGACCACTATACCCTGCTAACGGAGCAATTGGTTTAAGTCGGCAATGACTTAAGACGGTGCGACATGCTCACGCTTACTTAACTCGGGGTGACCACTATACCCTACTAACGGAGCAATCGGCTTAAGTCGACAATGACTTAAGGCGGTGCGACATGCTCACGCTTGCTTAACTCGGGGTGACCACTATACCCTACTAACGGAGCAGTCAGTTTAAGTTGGTAATGACTTAAATTTACACGGCACGCTCGCGCTTACTTAATCCAACACAAGCACATTTGCAATTACTCATCTTAGGGCGACCTCTATGCCCCGCGAAGAAATTACATACTGCATTTACTTCTGCGATTGTAGATACTGTTGTATTCTAACAACGGGGAAACAATAGCGACATTCAGTACTAAAAAGTGTTTTCTAACAAAATATCCAGGCACACTAACTACATATTCAAAGCATTCAATGTTTCTATTTGGTAATGTTCTTCTCAGGAGCAACCGACGAAGAAGGACGACTCGAGGAATCAGGAGCAGCATTCACATCAGCCACTATGTCATCAGGAACAACCACGCCGGGTCTCCTCATCAGGATTTGCCCCGCACAAATAGCTTTGTCCATAGCTTTGTCGCGCTGGGCCTTCAGAGTAGCAGAAGTCTCTTCAGCAGCCTTGACAACCAACCGAGCAGTTTCAAGCTCCTGGACGACTGATTTCTTGGAAGCACGCAGATCCTTGATGATAGTATCCTTGTTCGACACCACTTGCCTGAGGCGAATCATATCATCCAAGGACTCTTGTAGCTTATAACGATGATTATCCAAATCTTCCATGGTGAAGCGATGACTCCTCTCCAAGATGGTCAACGAGTTGCTGGCATCGCGATATAGCTTGTCAAGGTTGTCGCGAGAAGTGGCAAGAGCACGTTTTTCCTCCTGCAGACAAGAATCAGTTTCTCCAACGTCAAGCAAGCACTAAGAACACAACAGACAAAGCCAAATAAAGCTTAATCCACTGGTCACCTTTTCAGAGTCGAGCTTAGCATGGAGAGTGGAGTTCAGCATGTTAGCATCATTCAGAGAAGCAGAAACCCGGGCCAGTTCAGTCTGACCTTGAGAATATTTTTCTTCAAGATCAGAGTACCACCGAGCCATATCTGTCAAGAAATAGTCAAGCAAGGGTGTTCAGCTACAAAGCAGATTAATCAAGTAGTCAAAAAAGAAACAAAGGGCACTAACCAGCATTTGCCATCTCCAAATCAGATATTCGCCGCTGAAGCAGCACTGGATTCCAATGCGCTAGAGATAGAGCTCTTTCCGAGACAGAAGCACCCTACGACCTCAGCTGACCAGCCATTTCATCAACCAATGCCTGACATTAAAAACAAATGAGTGTAAGAACAATATCACACCCGGGGTGCAGCCAGATCAGGAAAAACCAAGTTACCTGGAGGTTGGAGAAGAACGAAGGAACTCCCAAGTCGTGGGAAATCAGTTAATGGCTCGATGAAGGATCAACACCCGGAGCAACCCGCAATGCATCAGTGGCGACCAAGTCAGTGTCAACAGCAGAAATCAAAACTCTGTCATCAGGAGCGCCGATCTCTAAGGCGACTTCCTGACCCAAGGCTTGAGCTGTTGCCATGCAACTAGAATGCGGAGGAGAAGACCCTACGTGAACATCCATGAAAGTGTGAGAGGGAGAACCAACTCGGACACCCTCGCGGACTGGGTCATAGCTCGCGCTACCCATCCGAGCCAGATCATCCCCGGCGACACCCTCGGGGGCTGGGTAAGCGCTAGCGCCATCCTTGAGGGCCGAGCTCTCTATAACAGCCACCTCTAAGGCTGAAGGACCTTCACCCACTTCCATGGGAGCAGAACAATCCAGACCAGCCTCCTGACCCTTAAGACCGCGCTCTAAGGTCGACGAGGCACGGGACGCTGCTCGAGTTAACTCCAGCCCGGCATCAGGCACATCAGCACAAATATCCATCATTCCACCGTTTGCCGGCTCTGACAACAGATCTTCTGGGACCATATCTTCAAGAGTCTGATCAAAGTTCGCTAGAGACAATTCTTGCAGACCAATGAGGGCAGACAAAGCTGGGGAAGGAACACCACTGCTTTCCCCGCTGGCTATGTAGCGTCGGCTGTTCTTCCGAACTAGAGGGATTTCATCCTCCTCTTCCTCATCTTCATCAACAATGCGGACGGTACACCCATTGGGGTAAGCTTTGGCCGGATCACACCCATTGGGGTCAGCATCATCTAAGTTACACCCATTGGGGTCAACATCATCTAAGTCACACCCATTGGGGTCAGCTTCAGCAAAAACTGGTACTGGCACTTCCTCAGCAGCAGGAGCAGAAGGACCAGCATCCTGATCCAAGCATGACACTCGGCGAAGACGTCTCTTTTTCTTTTTCTTCCCCTCAGCAGGAGAAGTTGGTTGAGTGGCTCGGCGAGGACGCTTCGAGCGAACACTATCAGACCTCTGAGTATCCAAAGCTTTGTTAGCCTCTGGGATGGGTGCTACAGCCAGTGTTTCAACAGGGGCTGCATCAGAGGAATCTTCAGCCAACATATCCAGCATGGCACTTATCTCTGCATCACTTGGATTCAAAGGCACCTCGAAATGAACCTGCCTCTCATCGTCAGGGACTTCACCAAGTGAGGCAATCAAAGCACTAACCTCTTCGGGAGAGGGTCGCACTCTAAGGCCCAAACCGCTATCACCAGCAGGAGGATTCGACACAAAACTGGTAAAAGCATTAGAAGGAGGCAGATTCTAGGCTAAGTATGCAACAGGAGCATCGATGTTCGACACCTTGCCTCTGAGTATCATCTTGAGCCGGCTGATCAAATCCACAGCAGGAATTCTTCTGTTGGTAACTCAGGTCGAGTCAGCAAGGCCTCGATACAGATAAGACGGGTACACTCTGTCCTTTAGAGGCTGAATGTTCTTGAAAATGAAATCGGCGACCACATCTTCTGCAGTCAGACCCCTCTCTTTCAACAATCCAACCTCAGCAAGTAGAGCCCCTGCCTCAGCCACCTCCAGATCTGTGGGGGATTCGGTCTAGCTCGGAGTGCGAACATCTGGCTGCCTCCCTGACCATGGGGGGAGGGAATTCCCATGATAAACCATTCCAGGCGCCATCCTTTGATGCTGTCCTTGAGTGGGATGTCGAGGTAGTCGGTCTTCCTCCCACGGCGCATCTCCAAACTCGCGCCCCCACAAGGTGGTGCTGCCCTCCAGCCATCCCAGGCCGACAGTGGTACAAGTACTTCTATAGGCCGAAGTGTGGCAAAATACCTGAGAGCACCTAGAGGGAGGGTGAATAGGTGATCCTGTAAAAACTTAACACTTAAGGCCACAAAACTTGATTAAGAGTTAGCACAATGAAATCAAGTGGTTATAGGAGATCTCTTGCGAAATACAATAGACATAGTGAGAACAAGCACAAGAGACACGAGGATTTATCCCGTGGTTCGGCCAAGTACAAAACTTGCCTACTCCACGTTGTGGCGTCCCAACGGACGAGGGTTGCACTCAACCCCTCTCAAGTGATCCATTGATCGACTAGAATACCACAGTGTTCTTCTTTCTTTACTCTTTCCCGCTTGTGAGGAATCTCCACAACTTGGAGTCTCTCACCCTTACAATAAGAATCAAAGTGAAAGCACTAGAGTAAGGGAGGGAAGCAACACACTCAAATCCACAGCAAATACGCACACACACAGCCAAGAATTGAGCTCAAATGAGTATCACAAAGTTCACCACTAGAACGGAGCTCAAATCACTAAGAATGTCAAACGAGTGCGCAAAGTCAGAGTGAGAATAATCAAGAATGCTCAAAGTGTGCTTGGTGTCTTCCTCCATGCGCCTAGGGGTCTCTTTTATAGCCCCAAGGCAGCTAGGAGCCGTTGAGAGCATTCCAGGAAGGCAATTCTTGCCTTCTGTCGACTGGCGCACCGGACAGTCCGGTGCACCACCGGACACTGTCCGGTGCGGATTTCTTTCCTATTCTGGCGCAGCCGACCGTTGAAGATTTGGAGCCGTTGGCGCACCGGACACTGTCCGGTGCACACCGGACAGTCCGGTGCCCCTTCTGACCGTTGGCTCGGCCACGCGTCACGCGCAGATTGCGCGGCCGACCGTTGGCTCACCGGACAGTCCGGTGCACACCGGACAATCCGGTGAATTTTAGCCGTACGCCGCTGACAAATTCCCGAGAGCGGCCTTTTCACCAGAGCCAGCCTGGCGCACCGGACACTGTCTGGTGCACCACCGGACAGTCCGGTGCACCCAGACTGAGCAGAGTCTTGGCTGCTCGAGCCAAGTCTTTTCCAATTGTCTTTTCTCTGATTCTAGCACTTAGACAAATATGTTAGTACACAAAAACCAATGTACTAAGTCTAGAATCATACCTTTGTATTGATTTGCACTTTGTCCACCCTTTGGCATATACTCATTCCCTTAATGTGTGTTGGGCACTTAATCACCAAAATCTTATAGAAATGGCCCAAGGGCACATTTCTCTTTCAATCTCCCCCTTTTTGGTGATTTATGCCAACACAATAAAAAGCAACTAAAAGAAGTGCAACATCAATGCAAATGAGAACACAAATTTGTTTTGATTCAAATTTGGCATATTTGGATCATTCTTTGCCACCACTAGGTTTGTTTTTGCAAATCAAACACAATTTCATATCTCTAAGTCAAATTCACTTGTTGAGGCATAGAGAAAGATATTCCAAGAGAAATTGATCACTGATTAAAAAACTCCCCCTATTTCCCATAATCAAACATTCTCCCCACAAGAGACCAACTTTTGACAAAAAGAGACATTTTAGAATTTTGACAAATCAAAAGTCCTAACTCTACTGTTTTCAAAATTTTCAAGTTTCTCAAGTGGTAGCTGATCCATTTGTTGCTTTGGCCCTTAATTTCTCCCCCTTTGGCATCAAACACCAAAATGGGATCATTTTTGGCGCTTAAAACCCCATTGCCTCACCAAAATCTTCAAATAAGAGTAAAAAGGCAATAAGAATATGGAGATGAACTTGGAGTGAGTTACCCTCTCATCGGAGTGCAGTGGAAGTCTTGTATGGTCCAAGTTCACCTTTTCCTTTCAATCCACCATTGAGACTAAATCAAGTAAACTCAAGCACACGGTTAGTCTCAAAGGGTCAAGTTGTAGCACATCTCCCCCTAAATATGTGCATCACTCACACATGTACTTTTGAGGTCCGGAGAGTGTTTGTACAACTTGAGCACCATAAATAAACAACAATATGCATAAAAGAACATGATCAAAGCATAAGACACATGTATGCTACAAATGAATCCAAGTTACGTGAATCTAAGACATTTAGTTCACTACGCAGTCTGCAAAAGGTCTTCTCATCTAGAGGCTTGGTAAAGATATCGGCTAGCTGGTTCTCGATGCTAACATAAAATACTTCGATATCTCCCTTTTGCTGGTGGTCTCTCAAAAAGTGATGTCGGATGTCTATGTGCTTTGTGCGGCTGTGTTCAACAGGATTATCCGCCATGCGGATTGCACTCTCATTATCACATAGGAGTGGGACTTTGCTCAGATTGTAGCCAAAGACCCTGAGGGTTTGCCTCATCCAAAGTAGTTGCGCGCAACACTGTCCTGCGGCAACGTACTCGGCCTCAGCGGTGGATAGGGCAACAGAGGTTTGTTTCTTAGAACTCCACGACACCAGGGACCTTCCTAAGAATTGGCACGTCCCTGATGTACTCTTCCTATCAACCTTACATCTAGCATAATCGGAGTCTGAATATCCAATTAAGTCAAAGGTAGACTGAGAGCACCTAGAGGGGGAGTGAATAGGTGATCCTGTAAAACTTAAAAACTTAAGCCACAAAACTTTGATTAAGCGTTAGCACAGTTAATGCCAAGTGGCTAGAGAGAAGATCTTGCACAGTACGATAACCACAAAGAGTTCAACACAGAGAAGACACAGTGGTTTATCCCGTGGTTCGGCCAAGTACAACACTTGCCTAATCCACGTTGTGGCGTCCCAACGGACGAGAGTTGCACTCAACTCCTCTCAAGTGATCCAATGATCAACTTGAATACCACAGTGCTATGCTTTTCTTTTCTTATCGCGTTCGCGAGGAATCTCCACAACTTGGAGTCTCTCGCCCTTACACTTGAAGTTCACAAAGAAGCACGGAGTAAGGGAGAGAAGCAACACACACAAATCCACAGCAAAATGCGCACACACACGACCAAGAATCGAGCTCAAAAGACTATCTCAAAGTTCTCACTAGAACGGAGCTCGAATCACTGAGAATGACAAACGAATGCGCAAAGACTGAGTGTGGATGATCAAGAATGCTCTAAGGTTGCTTGGTATACTCCTCCATGCGCCTAGGGGTCCCTTTTATAGCCCCAAGGCAGCTAGGAGCCGTTGAGAACAAATCTGGAAGGCCATCCTTGCCTTCTGTCGTCGGGCGCACCGGACAGTCCGGTGCACACCGGACAGTGTCCGGTGCCCAATTTCCTTCCTTAATTGGCGAAGCCGACCGTTGGCAGACTTGGAGCCGTTGGCGCACCGGACATGTCCGGTGCACACCGGACAGTCCGGTGCCCCCTTCTAGCCGTTGGCTCGGCCACGTGCCCCGCGCAGATCGCGCGGTCGCCCGTTGGCCCGGCCGACCGTTGGCTCACTGGACAGTCCGGTGCACACCGGACAGTCCGGTGCACACCGGACAGTCCGGTGAATTTTAGCCGTACGCTGTCGGCGAATTCCCGAGAGCGGCCACTTCACGCCGAGTCAGCCTGGCGCACCGGACACTGTCCGGTGCACCACCGGACAGTCCGGTGTGCCAGACTGAGCTGAGTCTTGGCTGTTCACAGCCAAGCCTATTTCACCTCTTTTCTTTTCTTCTTCTTTTTGTTTCTAACACTTAGACAAGTATATTAGTACACAAAACCAATGTACTAAGGCTTATAAACATACCTTTACTCTTGATTTGTACTTTGTCCATCCATGAGCATAAATTCACATTTAAGCACTTGTGTTGGCACTCAATCACCAAAATACTTAGAAATGGCCCAAGGGCACATTTCCCTTTCAATCTCCCCCTTTTTGGTGATTTATGCCAACACAACATAAAGCAGCTAGAACAAGTGCAAAATCACTTCAAATAAAACTCAAATTTATTTTGATTCAATTTTGGCATATATGGATCATCCTTTGCCATCACTTGGTTTGTTTTTGCAAATCAAACTCAAATCTCTATCTCTAAGTCAAACACACATGTTGAAGCATAAAGAGAGTCATTCCAAAAGAGATTGATCAAAGATTTCAAAAACTCCCCCTATTTCCCATAATCAACACTTCTCCCCACAAGAAGCCAACTTTTGACAAAAGAGACAATGCAAGAGTTTTGACAAACCAAAAGCTCTATTCTACTATTTTCAAAGTTTCTCAAGTGGTAGCTGATCCATCTATTGCTTTGGCCTTTATTTTCTCCCCCTTTGGCATCAAGCACCAAAACGGGATCAATCTTGGCCCTTTTAACCCCATTGCCTCACCAAATTCGTCAATTAAGAGCAAATAGGCAATAAGAGTTTAAAGATGAACTTGGAATAGTTACTCTTTTCATCGAAGTGCAGTGGAAGTCTTGTATGGTCCAAGTCCACCTTTTCCTTTCAATCCTCCTTTGAGGCTAAAACAACCAAACTCAAGCATATGGTTAGTCTCAAAGGGTCAAGTTGTAGCAGAACTCCCCCTAAATATGTGCATCACTTACACAAGGACTTGTGAGGTCCGGGGAATGTTTGTACAACTTGAGCACCACAATAAGTAACAAAATGCAGAATGAACATGATCAAAGGCATAAACACATGTATGCTACAATTCAATCCAAGTTCCGCGAATCTAAGACATTTAGCTCACTACGCAGCCTGCAAAAGGTCTTCTCATCTAGAGGCTTGGTAAAGATATCGGCTAGCTGGTTCTCGGTGCTAACATGAAACAATTCGATATCTCCCTTTTGCTGGTGGTCTCTCAGAAAGTGATGCCGGATGTCAATGTGCTTTGTGCGGCTGTGTTCAACAGGATTTTTCGCCATGCGGATGGCACTCTCATTATCACATAGGAGTGGGACTTTGCTCAGATTGTAGCCAAAGTCCCGGAGGGTTTGCCTCATCCAAAGTAGTTGCGCGCAACACTGTCCTGCGGCAACATACTCGGCCTCAGCGGTGGATAGGGCAACGGAAGTTTGTTTCTTAGAGTTCCACGACACCAGGGACCTTCCTAAGAATTGGCATGTCCCCGATGTACTCTTCCTATCGACCTTACATCCAGCATAGTCGGAATCTGAGTATCCAACCAAGTCAAAGGTAGACCCCTTTGGATACCAGAGCCCGAAGCAAGGCGTAGCAACCAAATATCTAAGAATTCGCTTCACCGCCACTAAGTGACACTCCTTAGGAACGGATTGAAATCTAGCACACATGCATACGCTAAGCATAATATCCGGTCTACTAGCACATAAATAAAGCAAAGAACATATCATGGACCGGTATGCTTTTTGATCAACGGACTTACCTCCTTTATTGAGGTCGATGTGTCCGTTGGTTCCCATCGGAGTCTTTGCGGGCTTGGCGTCCTTCATCCCAAATCGCTTTAGCAGATCTTGCGTGTACTTCGTTTGGGAGATGAAGGTGTCGTCCTTGAGTTGCTTCACTTGGAACCCAAGGAAGTAGGTCAACTCTCCCATCATCGACATCTCGAATTTCTGCGTCATCACCCTGCTAAACTCTTCACAAGACTTTTGGTTAGTAGAACCAAATATTATGTCATCGACATAAATTTGGCACACAAACAAATCACCATCACATGTCTTTGTAAAAAGAGTTGGATCAGCTTTCCCAACCTTGAAAGCATTAGCAATTAAAAAGTCTCTAAGGCATTCATACCATGCTCTTGGGGCTTGCTTAAGTCCATAGAGCGCCTTAGAGAGCTTACACACGTGGTCGGGGTACCGTTCATCCTCAAAGCCAGGGGTTGCTCTACGTACACCTCCTCCTTGATCGGCCCATTTAGGAAAGCGCTCTTCACATCCATTTGGTACAACCTGAAAGAATGGTGAGCGGCATATGCTAGCAAGATACGAATGGACTCTAGCCTAGCCACAGGAGCAAAAGTCTCCTCAAAGTCCAAACCTGCGACTTGGGCATAACCTTTTGCCACATGTCGAGCCTTGTTCCTCGTCACCACTACGTGCTCGTCTTGTTTGTTGCGAAACACCCACTTGGTTCCCACAACATTTTGCTTAGGACGAGGCACCGGTGTCCAAACTTCATTCCTTTTGAAGTTGTTGAGCTCCTCCTGCATTGCCAACACCCAGTCCGGATCTAGCAAGGCCTCTTCTACCCTGAAAGGCTCAATAGAAGAGACAAAGGAGTAATGCTCACAAAAATTAACTAATCGAGATGGAGTAGTTACTCCCTTGCTAATATCACCCAGAATTTGGTCGACAGGATGATCCCTTTGAATCATTGCTCGAACTTGGGTTGGAGGTGCCGGTTGCGCTTCTTCCTCCATCACGTGAACATCTTGTGCTCCCCCTTGATCACACGTCTCCTTTTGATGAACCTGTTCATCATCTTGAGGTGGGGGATGCACCGTTGTTGAGGAAGAAGGTTGATCTCGTTCATCTTGTTCCTGTGGCCGCACTTCTCCAATCGCCATGGTTCGTATAGCGGCCGTCGGAACATCTTCTTCATCTACATCATCACAATCAACAACTTGCTCTCTTGGAGAGCCATTAGTCTCATCAAATACAACGTCGCTAGAGACTTCAACCAAACCCGATGATTTGTTGAAGACTCTATACGCCTTTGTATTTGAGTCATAACCTAACAAAAACCCTTCTACAGCTTTGGGAGCAAATTTAGAATTTATACCCTTCTTCACTAGAATGTAGCACCTGCTCCCAAATACACGAAAGTAAGATACATTGGGTTTGTTACCGGTTAGTAGCTCATACGAAGTCTTCTTGAGGAGGCGGTGAAGGTAGACCCTGTTGATGGCGTGGCAAGCCGTGTTCACGGCTTCCGACCAAAAGCACTCGGGGGTCTTGAATTCTCCAAGCATAGTCCTCGCCATATCTATGAGCGTCCTGTTCTTCCTCTCTACCACACCATTTTGCTGAGGTGTGTAGGGAGCGGAGAACTCGTGCTTGATCCCCTCCTCCTCAAGAAATTCCTCCACTTGAAGGTTCTTGAACTCGGACCCGTTGTCGCTCCTTATCTTTTTCACTTTGAGCTCAAACTCATTTTGAGCTCTCCTTAGGAAGCGCTTGAGGGTCCCTTGGGTTTCAGACTTATCCTGCAAAAAGAACACCCAAGTGAAGCGGGAAAAGTCATCAACAATAACTAGACCATACTTACTTCCTCCTATGCTCAGATAGGCGACGGGTCCGAAGAGGTCCATATGTAGCAGCTCCAGGGGTCTTGATGTTGTCATCACATTTTTGGTGTGATGAGAGCCTCCCACTTGTTTCCCTGCTTGACAAGCTGCACAAGGTCTATCTTTTTCGAAATGAACATTAGTTAGACCTATCACATGTTCTCCCTTTAGAAGCTTGTGGAGGTTCTTCATCCCCACATGTGCTAAGCGGCGATGCCACAGCCAGCCCATGCAAGTCTTAGCCATTAAGCATGCATCTAGACCGGCCTCTTCTTTTGCAAAATCAACTAGGTAAAGCTTGCCGTCTAGTACACCCTTAAAAGCTAGTGAACCATCACATCTTCTAAAGACAGACACATCTATATTTGTAAACAAACAGTTATATCCCATATTGCATAATTGACTAACAGATAGCAAATTATATCCAAGAGACTCTACTAAAAACACATTAGAGATAGAGTGCTCATTTGAGATTGCAATTTTACCTAACCCTTTTACCTTGCCTTGATTCCCATCACCGAATATTATTGAATCTTGGGAATCTTTGTTCTTGACGTAGGAGGTGAACATCTTCTTCTCCCCCGTCATATGGTTTGTGCATCCGCTGTCGATAATCCAGCTTGAACCCCCGGATGCATAAACCTGCAAGGCAAATTTAGGCTTGGGTCTTAGGTACCCAACTCATGTTGGGTCCTACAAGGTTAGTGCAAATATCCTTAGGGACCCAGATGCAAGTTTTGTCTCCCTTGCATCTTGCCCCTAACTTCCTAGCAACTATTTTCCTATCCTTTCTACAAATAGCAAAGGAAGCATTTAAAGCATGATAAATTGTAGAAGGTTCATTAACTTTCCTAGGAATATTAACAACATTTATCTTAGGCATATTATGAACAATATTTCTCCTACCAACATTTCTATCATGCACATAAGAAAAACTAGAAGCAGACATGGCATGAGAATCAAAGGCATTATATGCATTACAACTCCTATAAGCATTTCTAGATTGTCTCCTATCATGGTACATAAAAGCATGGTTCTTTTGCACACTATTAGCCATAGGGGCCTTTCCTTTCTCCTTGGCGGAGATGGGGGCCTTATGGCTTGTCAAGTTCTTGGCTTCCCTCTTGTAGCCAAGTCCATCCTTAATTGAGGGGTGTCTACCAATCGTGTAGGCATCCCTTGCAAATTTTAGCTTGTTTAATTCATTCTTGCTAGTCTTAAGTTGGGCATTAAGACTAGCTAATTCCTCATTTAATTTAGAAATTGAAACTAAATGATCACTACAAGCATCAATGTCAAAATCTTTACACCTATTACAAGTTTCAACAATTTCTACACAAGAATTAGATTTACTAGCTACTTCTAGTTTAGCATTTAAATCATCATTAAAACTCTTTAACTTAGCAATAGTTTCATGACAAGAAGATAATTCACTAGAGAGCATTTCATTCCTCTTAATTTCTAGAGCAAGAGATTTCTGAGCTTCTACAAATTTATCATGTTCTTCATACAACAAATCCTCTTGCTTTTCTAACAGTATATTCCTATCATTCAAGGCATCAATCAATTCATTAATTTTTTCTACCTTAGTTCTATCTAATCCCTTGAATAAGCATGAGTAATCTATCTCATCATCATCACTAGACTCATCCTCACTTGAAGAAGCATAAGTACTAGTATTAGGAGTGCTTACTTTCTTCTCCCTTGCCATGAGGCAAGTGTGATGCTCGTTGGGGAAGAGGGATGACTTGTTGAAGGCAGTGGCGGCGAGTCCCTCATTGTCGGAGTCGGACGAGGAGCAGTCCGAATCCCACTCCTTGCCAAGGTGAGCCTCGCCCTTTGCCTTCTTATAGTTCTTCTTTTTCTCCCTCTTATTCCCTTGATCCTGGTCACTATCATTGTCGGGACAGTTAGCAATAAAATGACCAAGCTTACCGCATTTGAAGCATGAGCGCTTCCCCTTGGCTTTGGTCTTGCTTGGCTGTCCCTTGCGACCTTTAAGCACCGTCTTGAATCTTTTGATGATGAGAGCCATCTCTTCATCATTAAGTCCGGCCGCCTCAATCTGTGCCACCTTGCTAGGTAGCGCCTCCTTGCTTCGTGTTGCCTTGAGAGCAAGAGGTTGCGGCTCGTTGATCGGACCATTCAAGGCGTCGTCCACGTATCTCACCTCCTTGATCATCATTCGCCCGCTAACGAATTTCCCAAGAACTTCTTCGGGCGACATCTTGGTGTACCTGGGATTTTCACGAATATTGTTCACTAAATGAGGATCAAGAACAGTAAATGACCTTAGCATTAGGCGGACGACGTCGTGGTCCGTCCATCGCGTGCTCCCGTAGCTCCTTATTTTGTTGATAAGGGTCTTGAGCCGGTTGTATGTTTGTGTCGGCTCCTCGCCCCTTATCATTGCGAACCGTCCAAGCTCGCCTTCCACCAACTCCATTTTGGTGAGCAAGGTGACGTCGTTTCCCTCATGAGAGATCTTGAGGGTGTCCCAGATCTGCTTGGCATTGTCCAAGCCGCTCACCTTGTGATACTCGTCCCTGCACAAAGAGGCTAGCAACACAGTAGTAGCTTGTGCATTTTTATGAATCTGTTCATTAATAAACACAGGGCTATCCGAGCTATCAAATTTCATTCCACTTTCCACAATCTCCCAAATGCTTGGATGGAGAGAAAACAGGTGAGTACGCATTTTGTGGCTCCAAAATCTGTAGTCCTCTCCATCAAAGTGAGGGGGCTTGCCAAGTGGAATGGGGAGCAATTGAGCATTTGAACTATGCGGGATGCGCGAATAATCGAAAGAAAAGTTTGAGTTAACCGTCTTTCGTCTATCGTGGTCGTCGTCGTCCTTTTGGGAGGAGGAAGATTCGTCGCTGTCGTAGTAGACAATTTCCTTGATGCGCCTTGTCTTCTTCTTCCTCCCTTCTTTTCTTTTGTGGCCCGAGCCTGAGTCGGTGGGCTTGTCATCATTGAGCTCGTTGACGAAGGTCTCCTTCTCCTTGTCGTTGATCACCATCCCCTTGCCCTTAGGATCCATCTCTTCGGGCGGTTAGTCCCTTTCTTGAAGAGAACGGCTCCGATACCAATTGAGAGCACCTAAAGGGGGGGGTGAATAGGTGATCCTGTAAAACTTAAAAACTTAAGCCACAAAACTTTGATTAAGCGTTAGCACAGTTAATGCCAAGTGGCTAGAGAGAAGATCTTGCACAGTATGATAACCACAAAGAGTTCAACACAGAGAAGACACAGTGGTTTATCCCGTGGTTCGGCCAAGTACAACACTTGCCTACTCCACGTTGTGGCGTCCCAACGGACGAGAGTTGCACTCAACTCCTCTCAAGTGATCCAATGATCAACTTGAATACCACAGTGCTATGCTTTTCTTTTCTTATCGCGTTCGCGAGGAATCTCCACAACTTGGAGTCTCTCGCCCTTACACTTGAAGTTCACAAAGAAGCACGGAGTAAGGGAGAGAAGCAACACACACAAAACCACAGCAAAATGCGCACACACACGGCCAAGAATCGAGCTCAAAAGACTATCTCAAAGTTCTCACTAGAACGGAGCTCGAATCACTGAGAATGACAAACGAATGCGCAAAGACTGAGTGTGGATGATCAAGAATGCTCTAAGGTTGCTTGGTATACTCCTCCATGCGCCTAGGGGTCCCTTTTATAGCCCCAAGGCAGCTAGGAGCCGTTGAGAACAAATCTGGAAGGCCATCCTTGCCTTCTGTCGTCGGGCGCACCGGACAGTCCGGTGCACACCGGACAGTGTCCGGTGCCCAATTTCCTTCCTTAATTGGCGAAGCCGACCGTTGGCAGACTTGGAGCCGTTGGCGCACCGGACATGTCCGGTGCACACCGGACAGTCCGGTGCCCCCTTCTAGCCGTTGGCTCGGCCACGTGTCCCGCGCAGATCGCGCGGTCGACCGTTGGCCCGGCCGACCGTTGGCTCACCGGACAGTCCGGTGCACACCGGACAGTCCGGTGAATTTTAGCCGTACGCTGTCGGCGAATTCCCGAGAGCGGCCACTTCATGCCGAGTCAGCCTGGCGCACCGGACACTGTCTGGTGCACCACCGGACAGTCCGGTGTGCCAGACTGAGCTGAGTCTTGGCTGTTCACAGCCAAGCCTATTTCACCTCTTTTCTTTTCTTCTTCTTTCTGTTTCTAACACTTAGACAAGTATATTAGTACACAAAACCAATGTACTAAGGCTTAGAAACATACCTTTACTCTTGATTTGTACTTTGTCGATCCATGAGCATAAATTCACATTTAAGCACTTGTGTTGGCACTCAATCACCAAAATACTTAGAAATGGCCCAAGGGCACATTTCCCTTTCATAGACCCCTTTGGATACCAGATCCCGAAGCAAGGCGTAGCAACTAAATATCTAAGAATTCGCTTCACGACCACTAGGTGACACTCCCTTGGATCGGATTGAAATCTGGCACATATGCATACACTAAGCATAATATCCGGTCTACTAGCACATAAATAAAATAAGGAACCTATCATAGACCGGTATGCTTTTTGATCAACGGACTTACCTCCTTTGTTGAGGTCGACGTGTCCGTCAGTTCCCATTGGAGTCTTTGCGGGCTTGTCGTCCTTCATCCCAAACCGCTTGATCAAGTCTTGCATGTACTTCGTTTGAGAGATGAAGGTGCCGTCCTTGAGTTGCTTCACTTGGAACCCAAGGAAGTAGTTCAACTCGCCCATCATCAACATCTCGAATTTCTGAGTCATCACCCTGCTAAACTCTTCACAAGACTTTTGGTTAGTAGAACCAAATATTATGTCATCGACATAAATTTGGCACACAAATAGATCACCGTTACAAGTCTTAGTAAAAAGAGTTGGATCGGCTTTCCCAACCTTGAAAGCATTAGCAATTAAAAAGTCTCTAAGGCATTCATACCATGCTCTTGGGGCTTGCTTAAGTCCATAGAGCGCCTTAGAGAGCTTACACACGTGGTCGGGGTGCCGTTCATCCTCAAAGCCAGGGGGTTGCTCCACGTACACCTCCTCCTTGATTGGCCCGTTGAGGAAAGCGCTCTTCACGTCCATTTGGAACAACCTGAAAGAATGGTGAGCGGCATAGGCTAACAATATGCGAATTGACTCTAGCCTAGCCACAGGAGCAAAAGTCTCCTCAAAGTCCAAACCTGCGACTTGGGCATAACCTTTTGCCACAAGTCTAGCCTTGTTCCTTGTCACCACTCCGTGCTCGTCTTGTTTGTTGTGGAACACCCACTTGGTTCCCACAACGTTTTGCTTGGGACGTGGCACCAGTGTCCAAACTTCATTTCTCTTGAAATTGTTGAGCTCTTCCTGCGTGGCCAACACCCAGTCCGGATCTAGCAAGGCTTCTTCTACCCTGAAAGGATCAATAGAAGAGACAAAAGAGTAATGCTCACAAAAATTAACTAATCTAGAGCGAGTAGTTACTCCCTTGCTAATATCACCCAATATCTGGTCGACGGGATGATTCCTTTGAATCGTCGCTCGAACTTGAGTTGGAGGGGCTTGAGGTGCTTCTTCCTCCATAAAAGGATCATCTTGTGCTCCCCCTTGATTATTCGCCTCTTCTTGATGAACCTATTCATCATCTTGAGGTGGGGTTTGCACCATTGTTGAGGAAGAAGGTTGATCTTGTTCCGTTTGTTCCTGTGGTCGCACATCTCCAATTGACATGGTGCGTATGGCGACCGTTGGAACATCTTCTTCATCTATATCATCAAGATCAACAACTTGCTCTCTTGGAGAGTGAAAGGGAATTAGGCTTACACCTATTTCCTAAATGATTTTGGTGGTTGAATTGCCCAACACAAATAATTGGACTAACTAGTTTGCTCTAGTGTATAAGTTATACAGGTGCTAAAGGTTCACACTTAGCCAATAAAAAGACCAAGAATTGGGTTCAACAAAAGAGCAAAGGGATAACCGAAGTGTGCCCTGGTCTGGCGCACCGGACTGTCCGGTGCACCAGGGGACTTCAAGCCAAACTCTTCACCTTCGGGAAAATCCAGAGGCGCTCCGCTATAATTCACCGGACTGTCCGGTGCTCCAACGAAGAGCGTCTCAGGAACTCGCCACCTTCGGGAATTCGCTCCGCTATAATTCACCGGACATGTCTGGTGTGCACCGGACTGTCCGGTGAGCCAGCGGAGCAACGGCTATTTCGCACCAACGGTCACCTGCAGAAGCATTAAATGCGCGCCAGAGCGCGCAGAAGTTAGGCACGCGCGAAGTGGCGCACCGGACACTCTACAGTGCATGTCCGGTGTGCCACCGGACATCCAGGCGGGCCCAGAAGTCAGAGCTCCAACGGTCGGAATCCAACGGCCTGGTGACGTGGCTGGCGCACCGGACACTGTTCGGTGTGCACCGGACTGTCCGGTGCACCATGGGACAGCAGCCTCCACCAAACGGCTAGTTTGGTGGTTGGGGTTATAAATACCCCCAACCACCCCACATTCAAGTCATCCAAGTTTCCAACCTTCCAACCACTTACAAGAGCTAGGCATTCAATACAAGACACACCCAAGCGATCAAATCCTCTCCCAATTCCACAAAAGCATTAGTGACTAGTGAGAGTGATTTGGCGTGTTCTTTTGAGCTCTTGCGCTTGGATCGCTTTTTCTTTCTCATTCTTTCTTGTGATCAAACACTCACTTGTAACCAAGGCAAGAGACACCAATTGTGTGGTGGTCCTTGCGGGGAAGTTTTGTTCCCGGTTGATTTGAGAAGAGAAAGCTCACTCGGTCCGAGGGACCGTTTGAGAGAGGGAAAGGGTTGAAAGAGACCCGGTCTTTGTGGCCACCTCAACGGGGAGTAGGTTTGCAAGAACCGAACCTCGATAAAACAAATCCACGTGTCACACTTCTTATTCACTTGCGATTTATTTTGCGCCCTCTCTTGCGGACTTGATTATATTTCTAACGCTAACCCGGCTTGTAGTTGTGATTAACTTTGTAAATTTCAGTTTCGCCCTATTCACCCCCCTCTAGGCGACTTTCAATTGGTATCAGAACCCGGTGCTTCATTAGAGCCTAACCGCTCGAAGTGATGTCGGGAGAACACGCCAAGAAGGAGATGGAGACCGACGAAAAGCCCACTACAAGCCACGGGAAGGCTTCATCGGAAGAGTCCCGCAAAAAGGGAAAAGGGAAGGAGAAGAAAGCTTCTTCCCGCAAGTCGCATCGGAGTGGCGACAAGATAAAGAAGATGAGGAAGGTAGTCTACTACGAGACCGACACTTCATCACCTTCCACCTCCGGCTCCGACGCGCCCTCCGTAACTTCTAAGCGCCATGAGCGCAAGAAGTTTAGTAAGATCCCCCTATGTTACCCTCGCATTCCTAAACATACACCTTTACTTTCCGTCTCGTTAGGCAAACCACCAACTTTTGATGGTGAAGATTATGCTAGATGGAGTGATTTAATGCGATTTCATCTAACCTCACTCCACAATAGTATATGGGATGTCGTTGAGTTTGGTGTACAGGTACCAAGTCTTGGGAATCTTTGTTCTTGACGTAGGAGGTGAACATCTTCTTCTCCCCCGTCATGTGGTTTGTGCATCCGCTGTCGATAATCCAGCTTTAGCCCCCGGATGCATAAACCTGCAAGGCAAATTTAGGCTTGGGTCTTAGGTACCCAACTCTTGTTGGGTCCTACAAGGTTAGTAACAATGATCTTAGGGACCCAAATGCAAGTTTTATCTCCCTTGCATTTCGCCCCTAATTTCCTAGCAATCACCTTCTTATCCTTTCTACAAATCGCAAAGGAAGCATTGCAAGCATGATAAATTGTAGAAGGTTCATTAATTTTCCTAGGAGCATGAGCAATATTTCTCCTAGGTATATGATGAATGACATTTTTCCTAGGCATATCTCTACCATGCACATAGGACGAACTTGAAGCAAACATGGCATTTGAATCATAAGCATTACAACTCCTATCATGATGAACATTTCTAGAATATCTCCTATCATGGTACATGAAAGCATGGTTCTTTTGAGCACTATTTGTCATAGGAGCCTTCCCTTTCTCCTTGGCGGGAATGGGAGCCTTATGACTTGTTAAGTTCTTGGCTTCTCCCTTAAAGCCAAGTCCATCCTTAATTGAGGGGTGACTACCAATAGTGTAGGCACCCCTTACAAATTTTAGTTTATCAAATTCACTTTTGCTAGTCTTAAGTTGAGCATTAAGACTAGTCACTTCATCATTTAATTTAGAAATGCAAATTAGGTGTTCACTACAAGCATCAACATTAAAATCTTTACACCTATTGCAAATCACAACATGGTCTACACAAGAGGTTGATTTATTAGCTATTTCTAACTTAGCATTCAAGTCATCATTGATACTCTTTAAGCTAGAAATGGATTCATGACATGTAGACAATTCACATGAAAGCATTTCATTTCTTTTAACTTCTAAAGCAAGAGAATTTTGCTCACTTACAAATTTATCATGCTCTTCATATAAAAGATCTTCTTGCTTTTCTAAAAGTCTATTCTTCTCATTCAAAGCATCAATCAATTCATTGATCTTATCAATTTTAGTTCTATCTAATCCTTTGAATAAACATGCATAGTCTATTTCATCATCACTAGATTCAACATTACTTGAAGAAGCATACATAGTATTATTTCGAGTACTTACCTTCTTCTCCTTTGCCATTAGGCATGTGTGATGCTCGTTGGGGAAGAGGGACGATTTGTTGAAGGCCGAGGCAGCGAGTCCTTCGTCGTCGGAGTCGGATGATGAACAATCCGAGTTCCACTCCTTGCCAAGGTGTGCCTCGCCCTTAGCCTTCTTGTAGGTCTTCTTCTTTTCCCTCTTTTTTTCTTGATCCTGGTCACTATCATTATCGGGACAATTAGCAATGAAGTGACCAACCTTACCACACTTGAAGCAGGAGCACTTTCCCTTCGTCTTGCTCTTGTTGGGATGCTCCTTGCGACCTTTGAGCGCCGTCTTGAAACGCTTGATGATGAGGGCTATTTCTTCCTCATTAAGCCCGACCGCCTCAACTTGCGCCACCTTGCTAGGTAGCGCCTCCCTGCTCCTCGTTGCTTTGAGAGCAACGATTTGAGGCTCGTGGATTGGGCCATTCAACACATCATCAACGTATCTTGCCTCCTTGATCATCATCCGCCCGCTTACAAACTTTCCAAGTATTTCCTCGGGCGTCATCTTGGTGTACCTAGGATTCTCACGAATAGAGTTAACAAGATGAGGATCAAGGATAGTGAAAGACCTTAGCATAAGTCAGACGACGTCGTGGTACGTCCATCGCGTGCTTCCATAGCTCCTTATTTTGTTGACTAGGGTCTTTAGCCTGTTGTACGTTTGGGTTGGCTCCTCCCCCGTGATCATTGCGAACCTTCCTAGTTTGCCTTCCACCAACTCCATCTTGGTGAGCATGGTGACGTCGTTCCCCTCATGAGAGATTTTGAGGGTGTCCCAGATCTGCTTGGCATTGTCCAAGCCGCTCACCTTATTGTATTCTTCCCTACACAAGGATGCTAGAAGAACAGTAGTAGCTTGTGCATTCTTATGGATTTGTTCATTGATAAACATAGAATTATCCGAACTATCAAATTGCATTCCGTTTTCTACTATCTCCCATATACTTGGATGAAGAGAGAACAAATGACTACGCATTTTGTGACTCCAAAATCCGTAGTCCTCTCCATCAAAGTGAGGAGGTTTACCAAGTGGAATAGAAAGCAAATGAGCATTGGAATTATGCGGAATACGAGAATAATCAAAAGAAAAGTTCGAGTTAACCGTTTTCTTTTTCTCCTCGTATTCGTCGTCCTTTTGAGAAGAGGAAGATTTGTCGCTGTCGTAGTAGACAACCTTCCTGATGCACCTCTCCTTCTTTCCATCTTTCTTCTTTTGACTCGAGCCGGAGTCATTGACTTTGTCGTCCCTCGGCTCGTTGAAGATGGACTCCTTCTCATTGTCGTTGACCACCATCCCCTTTCCCTTAGGATCCATCTCTTCGGGCGATTAGTCCCTTTCTTGAAGAGAACGGCTCCGATACCAATTGAGAGCACCTAGAGGGAGGGTGAATAGGTGATCCTGTAAAAACTTAACACTTAAGGCCACAAAACTTGATTAAGAGTTAGCACAATGAAATCAAGTGGTTATAGGAGATCTCTTGCGAAATACAATAGACACAGTGAGAACAAGCACAAGAGACACAAGGATTTATCCCGTGGTTCGGCCAAGTACAAAACTTGCCTACTCCACGTTGTGGAATCCCAACGGACGAGGGTTGCACTCAACCCCTCTCAAGTGATCCAATGATCGACTTGAATACCACAGTGTTCTTCTTTCTTTACTCTTTCCCGCTTGTGAGGAATCTCCACAACTTAGAGTCTCTCACCCTTACAATAAGAATCAAAGTGAAAGCACTAGAGTAATGGAGGGAAGCAATACACTCAAATTCACAGCAAATACGCACACACACAGCCAAGAATTGAGCTCAAATGAGTATCACAAAGTTCACCACTAGAACGGAGCTCAAATCACTAAGAATGTCAAACGAGTGCGCAAAGTCAGATTGAGAATAATCAAGAATGCTCAAAGTGTGCTTGGTGTCTTCCTCCATGCGCCTAGGGGTCCCTTTTATAGCCCCAAGGTAGCTAGGAGCCGTTGAGAGCATTCCAGGAAGGCAATTCTTGCCTTCTGTCGACTGGCGCACCGGACAGTCCAGTGCAGATTTCTTTCCTATTTTGGCGCAGCCGACCGTTGAAGATTTGACACTCAAGTCATGCTGCCCTCAGCCTCCAAGCAGGCGCCAAGGATCTGATCCAGGCATCGGAGGCGGTCAGCAGCGGAATCCAACACCGGGAGCGCGTCAGAAATGGACATCGACTGCTTCGACACTGGGATGGGGCTCACCCCCAGTGGCACCAGAGCCGAGCTCGCCTCGTCGGCCCATGCGGCGATACGCTGGACCCCGATGCGATGCTCCGCCCGGAGATCTTCTAGCGTCTTCTTCATCGTCTCTGCCACCTGGGAACCCAGAGCCGCCTGCGCCGTCTGGCTATGAAAGGGAATTAGGCTTACACCTAGTTCCTAAATAATTTTAGTGATTGAATTGCCCAACACAAATAATTGGACTAACTAATTTGCCCAAGTGTATAGATTATACAGGTGCTAAAGGTTCACACTCAGCCAATAAAAAGATCAAGTTTTGGATTCAACAAAGGAGCAAGGGCCAACCGAAGGCACCTCTGGTCTGGCGCACCGGACTGTCCGGTGTGCCACCGGACAGTGTCCGGTGCACCAGAGGACTCCAACTTAAATTCGCCACCTTCGGGAATTTCCAGAGGCACTCGCGCTATAATTCACCGGACTGTCCGGTGTACACCGGACAGTGTCCGGTGCGCCAAGGAAGATCAGCCTCAGGAACTCGCCAGCTTCGGGAAACTCCAACGGCTAGTCCGCTATAATTCACCAGACTGTCCGGTGTGCACCGGGCTGTCCGGTGCGTCTCCAGAGCAACGGCTAGTCGACGCCAACGGCTACCTGCGGCGCATTAAATGCGCGCGCAGCGCGCGCAGAAGTCAGGCGCGCCCATACTGGCACATCGGACAGCAAACAGTACCTGTCCGGTGTGCACCGGACACCCAGGCGGGCCCACAAGTCAGAAGCTCCAACGGTCAGAATCCAACGGCAGTGATGACGTGGCAGGGGGCACCGGACTGTCCGGTGTGCACCGGACTGTCCGGTGTGCCATCGAACAGACTGCCTTCCAACGGCCACTTTTGGTGGTTGGGGCTATAAATACCCCAACCACCCCACCATTCATTGCATCCAAGTTTTCCAGCTTCCAACCACTATACAAGAGCTAGCATTCATTGCAAAGCACACCAAAAGAGATCAAATCCTCTCCCAACTCCACACAAAGCATTAGTGATTAGAGAGAGTGATTTGTGGTGTTCATTGGAGCTCTTGCGCTTGGATCGCTTCTTTTCTTTCGCATTCTTTCTTGTGATCAAACACTCACTTGTAATTGAGGCAAGAGGCACCAATCGTGTGGTGGCCCTTGCGGGAAGTTTGATTCCCAAGTGATTTGAGAAGAGAAGCTCACTCGGTTCAAGGGACCGTTTGAGAGAGGGAAGGGTTGAAAGAGACCCGGCCTTTGTGGCCTCCTCAACGGGGAGTAGGTTTGCGAAAACCGAACCTCGGTAAAACAAATCCGCGTGTCACACTTCTTATTTGCTTGCGATTTGTTTTTCCACCCTCTCTCGCGGACTCGTTTATATTTCTAACGCTAACCCGGCTTGTAGTTGTGTTTATATTTGTAAATTTCAGTTTCGCCCTATTCACCCCCCCTCTAGGCGACTATCAGGCTACCTACGCTGCCTACACCGCCTGGAACTGGTGGACCTGCTCCTCCAGTGTTCGCTCTTTCTCCTCCAGTTTCTTCTCCTTCTCCTCCGCCTCGAGCTCATGCTCGGCCAGCAACTTGTCTTGCCTTTCCCACACCTCCTCCCTCCAGGCGAGGTCCTTCTCCTGTCGGATGAGATCTGTTGCTCGCTCCTCCAGAGAGGCATCCTTCGCCTTGAGGTTTTCCTAGGCGAGCGAGATGTTGCTAGCCCTGTCATCAAGCTCCTGCTGCAGCTTCTGCAGTGCCACCTCACTCGCGGTCTGCTCATCCCGCTGCTTCTCCAGCATCGCATTATAGGCTTTCAACTTCTCATGAAATTTTGTGATGATCGCATCCCGCTGGTACAAGTGCTCTTTCTTCTTGACCAGCCTCTTCTCCTCCCGGGTCGCCTTCCGCTCCCGCTCGAGCACCTTCTACAGGTTCTCCTTGAGGTCCTCACGCCCCTACTCAAGCTCGGACTGCTCCGAAGCAAATTGGCAGGACGTGGCCTTGGTACGTTCCTCCAGCTAGGTGCGCCAATCGCTAAGGCGCTGGTGCACAGTCTCGAGCGCCTCCCACTCCCGAAGGATCGCCGCCATAGTCTCCCAGAGAGCCTGATGAGCGCGGGACAGCACCCGAGGGAGGGGAGGCGGTGCCGTTTCTGGCCCGGCACCGGTCTGGAGCCGCCACCCAAGAATGACCTCTGGCTCCTCCGGAATGGGTGACGGGATGGAATCAGGCACGCCCCCGCGGCTTTCGCCATTGCCGAAGGTATATTCGACGACATCGCCGCCACCGTTGGGTCTGCAGTAGCCGTTGGTGGCGCTGTCGCTACTGGATCCCCGACTGGAGCCTGGGGGCCCGACGGCACTGCCTCGGCAGTGCCAGTCGGAACCTAGGGGCCCGACGGCGTTGCCGTGGCAGCAGCCGGAACCTGGGGGCCCGATGGCGCCGCCTCAGCAGTGGCGGGTGGAGGCAGGTCGCCGACATCAAGGCCAGCAGACACCTGCTGCTGGGAGCCAGACTCACCAG
Source organism: Zea mays (assembly GCF_902167145.1). Taxonomy (NCBI): domain Eukaryota; kingdom Viridiplantae; phylum Streptophyta; class Magnoliopsida; order Poales; family Poaceae; genus Zea; species Zea mays. Next base: position 167,162,939 of record NC_050102.1, read on the forward strand.
TAGGAGCGACTTTGGAGACAGAGGGAGAAGAGGTCCTGATGAGCAAAGGACGGGTCAATACCCGTCAACATGGTAACTAGACCAATGGGGAAAATGAAAAGGGGTACACTTACTTGGGACCATGGACCTTCCAACGACCTTGGAAGCGAGACGTCCGCTGCCCCTACTGTTGTTGCTGTTGTTGATGCTGCTGCCCCTGTGGTGGTGGCAAGACAGATGATGGTAGCGGCGGTGGCGGCGAGACTGATGGTGGTGCTGGTAGAGGACTGATGCGCCTCTGCGAGCCCTGGGCCGGGGAGTCGGCCTCCCCGACCCCGCCAGTTGTCCTCTGGCGCTTCTGAGGGAGGCCCGAATCAAGGGGCGGATCCGTGACGAAAGGCCCATCGGCACGACGCAGTCGGTGCCGCCTCTCTCCCTCTGACCTCCCGGAACCACCCAGAGCGGAAACTGCTCGCAGCTCCCTTGCCCTTGCCCGAGGGGCTGAGAGTCGCGGGAGGAGCTCTAGAGCCGGCATCGGTGGGCCAGGAACCTCCCGCCGGTACACCGGGGATCTAAATCCCACGGTGGGGGTCCCGGCCGCCGGTCTGGCGAACCGTTACGCCGCTCTCGTCAAGGGTCGGCAGCGAATCCAGGATCGCTGTCCTCAACCCTTGGTCGTCGCAAAGTAGAGAAATGCGGGTGTAATAGAGGCGCAGAGGACTAAGAGGAAAAAGGATGCAACAGTTGAAGAAAGTGCAAATGCGCAACTGCTGGCCGCGGGATGAGTCCCCTTTTCTCAAAGAAGGCTCTCCCGCTCGCGTCCCAACCCCATACAACGCGCACCTAGTGCTCACAGTGACCCGGTCCCCGACATGGGGGCCTAGGTCCACATGTCACGCACCTAGAGAACCGGCCTCCGAGTGTGTAGAAGACGGACCGTCCCCCTAGAAGCAAACCGTCACGCACGACCGCACGTCGCCTAGGGGCCGTTGAAGGATTTTTTTTAACTTAGGCGGCGGCAATAAGACGCCCCGCGTGCGGCCCGACGAAACCGCCGGGAGCGGGGGCCACGTACCTACCAGCTGTGGGGACAGACGTGGCAGGCGGCATGACTGGAGGCGGGTTGGCGGCGGCTACGTCAGCAAGTACCCGAAAATGGCACGTCAACCAGGCTTTGGCCCCACCTACAGGCTTGTAACCTCCCCTGAGGCGGGCCCTGGGGCCACTGTCGGTACCCTAGAACAAGGGTATCCCTTACTATAGTAAGAAGGCGCGGTAAACCGCGCCCGACCCCACCACGTGGGCGACTCCGGGGCCACCAGGTGACCAGAGAAGGTAACGTATACCGTGATATCATCAGTTGATCTAGACCCCCCATGAGAAAGTGCCGGACCCCAGCGTACATGACCTGGACCTCCGAATACGACCCGGGACCCCCGCGTTCCCCTGAATGGGACCCTGACCCCTCTAAGTGAGGTCCGGACCATCCACGACAAGATCTCGAGACGAAGAATACCCTGGCCTAGGTCAAGGACGTACATGGGTCCGGCACAGACACTTGTCAGGGTCTTGCCAAGCGCGCCTCCGCTCCCCGCTCAGGCGGGGACCCGGTGCTGCCACGTGGCCTACGACCCATGATGTAAGCCGGCAGGCAGAGTTTGACGTAAGGCCTCTGGGCCACACGATCTCTGCATTTATTGCGAGATCGCGTGCCGCCTATCCACCCTGCAGACAGGCGATGTGCCGACTCGACATTTAATGTGCCCCGTCCACTCTGATGGCAAACGACGACCAGACCACCCTACAGGCGGCGTGCCTGTCCAATCAGACAGCGGGTAGTACGCCCACACCGATGCACGCGCGCAGCGGTCATCATGACTTGTACGATACCTAGGAACCTTCTGCTGCATGCCAATCCAACTCAAGCGGTGGATGTCGGGGCACAGGGAGATAGCACAAGGTGATCGACATTAGTTGCTTCGGGTATTCCATCCGTTATGTCTTTGGGCCCACATGTCGGGGTTCAGAGTCTCTTGTACATGTCCCCCTTAGCTATAAAAGGGGAGACATGCAACGTTACAAGGGGAGGACATTTAGACCCAACTTAGACTCTCAATTCTCAAGCTTCCATAGCAATCCAACAGACAGTGGAGTAGGGTGTTACGCTCCGGCGGCCCGAACCACTCTAAACTCTCGTGTGTTCATGTGCTTGATGTTCGCTTAGCAAGACATGCAAAACGCTTAAGCCCCTTCCTCATCTTAGGATTTAGGGCGGGTGCACTCTGCCACCCGGCCGGAGATTTCCCTCTCCGACAGGTACAATAAATTTATCTCGACTTTTAGGGTGTGTACAACCTAGAGCCTCTTAATCGATTTTCTATGCACAAGGAACACCTAAGAAACTGTATCGTAAAATATAGGGTCTTTAAAATCAGTCACATCATATAAATGCTATGAAGAGATAATTATATATAGATAGTCAAGATAGGTTCTTCGCGAAGAGCTCGTCTATTATATTTTTTATATTTAAACCCCCTATAAAGCTCTCAATAGACGACTATTAAATATGGTTGTACATGTCCTTAGTCATTGTGAGTAATTAGTTTTTACAATTAAACTATATTTAATACCCACAATTTACCATTTAAACATTCGATATGATTAGACTAAACTTTAGTTGAGTAGAACCAAACACCCTTAATCACTTTAGAAGATAAAGATCCAAACAGAAAGAACTAAAAATGACTAGAAGAATACATTTCTACTATTTCAGTCACTTTTAACTCTTATTGTTTGAACTTTTAGGTTGTAAAATGACTAAACTTTGGTCACTTTGTTTTAGTTAATGTTCATGGGATCCAAACAAGATCTTATCAGTATTTGTATGGCCTAAAAGTTTGGGTCGAGCCATTTAGAGCTGTCCAGGTAGGACGACCATAACACGGCTCGACACGGAAAAATTGGGTCGTATCGACATGATTCGAATAACTATGTTGTGTCGTGCCTCAAACTTAGATATAATAGACGACACATGATAGACCAGATGGGTCATGTTTAAGCCAACACGACACGAATTAGAAAACTAAAAGTTCAATGATCATTTTATACTCCAGTAATATTTATCTCTTTGCAAAAGTTATAGGAAACATTGATGCTTATATTCTCCTTAATGGAATACATGTTTTTTCATTAAATATATATTAATTTTGAGTCACGTTGCTAATCATAGTAATGTATTTTTAAATGCTTTCTCTTTCTCGTATGGATTTTTTAATATATAACAAAATTATAAATAAAATTAATATATATACATATACTATATATATATAAAAGCTTTTCCTTCATGTTGTGCTTGGCCGCCACGGAGCATCGGCTCGTCCTGCTTTTAAGTTGTGCCATACTGACATGCGTAGGTTTTGCTTTTTGGGCATAATCCAACCTAACCCAAAATTATTCTGTGACATGCTGACGGAAAAAATGCCCAAAGCATGATGGCCCGGTCGTGCCGGTCTGACTCAACCTAACTTTCAGGCCAAGTTTGGATTTATGGGTTTTTAAATGGATAATGTGCCAACTCTCCAATGTTTCTTATTATTAAGAACTAGTCGGTTACCCGTGCGTTGCGACGGCTCACAACAATACCCACGTAAATTATTCACCAAAAAGATTTTAAGATTTTTGTTGGTTGTCTTCACTTTTCGCATAATATTTTTTATGAACGTGCAGGTACTATAGTCAGCAAATCAGAGACCTTCATCCCTCGCCTCCCTCACTTCCAAGGTTTCGTAGAGCAGGAGCGGGAGGGGAAGAGGCGGGCGTACCTGTGCCGCTGTGCGTTGCCGGAGAAGGACACGACGAAGACCTGGACATCTGGAGGCGACACAGGTAGTATACCGCTAGATATATAGGGAGAGAGCACGCAAGCGGAGAAAGAAGCCCAGTCGGAGCAGCTCCAAACCAAGAGGCACCGCACCAGGCGTCAGTCCGAGAAGGGTGAGAGAATATAAGTGTCTTCCCAGCCCTGGACCCGCCAAAGCGACACAACACCACCACCAACTTCGTAGCATATGCCGACTGCTGTCATGCTACGTGCCTTAGTTGTCCAATATCTCAGGCCTGGACTCCTCATCACTAAGATAACCTAAGCGTGACAGACGCCACCATGTCCTCCTTGACGGCACACATGGAGAAAGGCTAGGAGCATGACCGACTCGCCCCGTACCCGCGTCGACGAGCTTCGGTTGGCTCGCGGCTGCGACCGTGGGCGAGGATAGCAGGTTGGGGAGGAAGAACAGGGCGAAGACCGGGAAGACGAACGGGACGTCCGACGACGGCGAAAATAATGGTGTGTGCATGATGTGAAATGTCCTAGTGAACGTGCAATAGCCACTGCGCGAGTCGGTGTCGGGGCTGGTGTCGGACGAATACGGGGAGGAGGCACCTGCTCCTACGTCCTCTACTGAGAATGGGGTGGCGCGGAGGTGAAGGCATGAAGGGAGAGAGAAAAGAAGTAGAATTACGAATGAGGTGGTGACAACTGAGGCGAGGACCATCATTATCGTGTGGATGTATAGATGACCAAATGCCCGTGCGCTGCTACGACAAAGTTATATTTAATACGTATAAAAAATAAATTTAATATCAAAGTGAACATACGTTTTATATATAAGATCTTAATCAAAAGGACCTGATAATGATAATGACCCGTTTTGGATCTTGGACCAGAATCGGCATTGTGAATATCAGGCGGTGGCAGTTTGTACATGGTTCAATTTTGACCATGGAAAGATAATTGTTTTGCAAGAGCTAACAAAAATTCTTCACCACCGGTACTTTCTTCTAATAAAGATGCATCAACAATTATTATAAAGGGAAACAACATGTCACAACAATAAAACATATAGCTGAGGCATTGAAGACTACAAGCAACTAAAGAAAAGCAAGGAGATCAAGATTTTTTAAATTGCAGCTTGAGTAATCTTACTTTTGCAGAGAATCTTTCTCTGCACCATTATGACATTTCAGCTAACATGTTAATATGTTATCAACACACGTTATGAGCATGTAGAATTTATCCACTGATAGTAGAGTTATTTGCAGTATTGATGTTTTAGGATAAATTGATCCGCCTAAATGATTGTCACTAAGAAAATTTCTGGCAACAAATATATAACTGAAACAATATAGCAAACATACTTCTTATCGAAAATGATGGAGCACTTAAAATTTGAATCTCTTCTGGCCAAAATCTGAAGCAGGAAGTAGAGAGTGAGGGAGCATAGAACATTTGCTACCTATGTGTGTTGCAATCGTTGCAGTAGAAATACACATTTGGTTGGAATTCTGGATTTTTATGATGAATCTGGCTTAGAAATATGATCGAAGGGATCCTGAGTTCTTCACTTCTCTAGGTTGCCGTATTTATTTCAGACCTATAGGAGGATGGAAACCAATTAACCAAATTTGTACAACCCAGCAACTTCAACCTACTTCGAGATCTTTCCCAACACAGTAAAATACCTAAATGTGAATTTCTTCCTACTTCCTGATCTTCCACAACATAGTAAAAATACATAAATGTGCATCTGAGCTGCTATTCGAACTAATTTTGCTAGGAATAGAGACAACATCGAACCGTGGGGTTAAGGTCGTTGATTTTCTCGATCGCCTTCTGAACATTACCCGACTGTACTCTTCTCTTAACCTCCATTTGATCTGTGATGGTCGCTGGGTCAATCTCAACTGCAAAATTAAAATCAGAAATTCGGACGAATTCCCCAGGAAGTTCAACAACGGAAGAGAGAAACAGAAGCGTGTAATACGCTCGGAGCCAGACTCGATGCAAAACTTGTCGGCGGCATCGACGAAGCCCTCGATCACAACCTTCTTCAAGGACATCATGGTGGTTCGTGTAGTGGGATCTCGTCATTGGACTCCCCGCCATTTGCCATTGAAGCTAATGTAGAGGTATTCACTCCGTCTTCCTTCTCATCTGAAACCATTGTGAACTGTGACATCATCGGCAATTCGCATCCGCTCCATCTGGACCTCCTTGCCCACAACATTGTACCCGCTCGGGGGACGATTTGCCCTGGATAGGACTGTCGCGTAAGCAACTGAGCCGACGATCACAAGCAGCACGAGGTGTCCATAGAACTGCAGTGTGGCAACAGACCACATGCGGTGGTAATCATCATCGTGCGACACTTAATGGTGTAGTCGACGTGACTGGCGGTGTGGAGTGCATAACCTTGCGCGATGGCGCGTCGGTACAACATCCACATACCCTATAGCGCCAAGCCTGCCGCATAGGCGAGCCCCGGCGTGGCCTCCCCTCGTCAGCGCGCGACGAGAAGTTTGGCGCAGTGGCGATGGGTGGAGGGGCGGGCCTCCGCCTTAATCTGGGTCCACACGCAAATCTCGTCGTCCTCCGACCCCAACGGCGGGTACATCGACACCACCTCCACAGGGAGAGGCGGTAGCAAGTGGGTCGGTAGTCGGTGGTTCCCGTGGTTCGTGGTGCCGCCGTCGGCGGCCTCATGCACGTGCAGCTAGTCGGTCACCATCGCATGGCGCGTGGAAGGATTGAGTTGCGGCGGAACCTGGGACGGCTAGGCGAAGCGAGGCGGTGGGTTGCGCATGGGACACGACGGCGGCTGCTGGCGAGTTGGAGGCAGGACGTCCCAATGCGAAAGGTGCAGTGCTTTTATCAGGGTCGGCTGGCACAGAGCAGTTTGGTCCACACGACGCATCGGGCGCGGATCTGTTGCATGAGGCTGCGAGGGAAGGGGTGCATATTCATCCACACGGTGACACGACGCGGCTGGGGGTACCTGCGCAGCGTGGTTGATAGTGACGCGTAGCTATTGAAGCGGGCGGCTGGCGCGGAGACGTTTGTTGCAAGCGGCGGCGACTGCACGTAGGGTTGGGTTGTGGCTCCCGATATATACGCGGAGAGGACGGCGGGTTAATAGTAGGAAAAATTGAAGGATGTTTCCGTAAAAATATGACGCACGACGACCGTTGAAACTGGTGCTTTAAGTATAGTAGAGATAAAAGGTACTGTGTGATTTTACTTTAAAAATGCCACCTCTGCATTAACTCGTATGTCCAAAATTGATTGGAACCAAATAGAGCCTATATTTGAGCAAGAGCAATGACAACGTCGATGTTTTTCAAAAACAGTATTTTAGATTAATAAAAATGCATTTTATTTTGAGTACCAAAGTATAAGTTCAAAGTCTTTACAATTGTGCCAAATCCAACATGAGACCTTACTTTCAAATATAGCGCATCTACCAGTTGTATGTTACGTGATAAACGGACAAACATATTTGCTACAGTAAATATAAATGTTCTTGTCAGATTTGCATGCCACCTAACTCAACGAACAGTGAACCAATTGATCCATACAAATGCAAAAGGCCTAGAGCAAAATATTATGGGAAAAAAGAAAATAAATTACTCACTCTGTTACAAATTAAAAATCATTTTAGAATTTTAATAGATCCATATAATAATTTATGTGTGTTTAATATACGTGTCTAGATTCATCATTAACCATCTAAATATAAATATAAAAACTAAGAGCTAACATGAATATTATTTCGGAACGGGTGGAGTAAATGCTTATCAGTGAAGATCTAGTGTCTTGGGTCTTTACTGATACGGCTATTATGACACCATGACACCATGGGGACTAGGCGTAAGGGTACGGACAAGTTTTTCAACTCCAACGTGAAACAATTTCAACAGACTGGTAAAACAGAGTTCAAAAATGTTTAGCTTGTACATAAACTTTAGCTTTTGTAATACAATTAATTTATATGTATTGGATGATTAGAGGATGGAAAAAAGACATAAATCGGTAGGTCATGTAATCAGTGGCGTAGCTAGGATTTTTTTCATAAGGTATGCCATTAAAAAATTTTCATAAATAATTTAGCATAATCTATAATGGTTTGGTATACAATTTAAAACATAAAGACAAGAATACCATATAAAACTATAGATTTAATGTTTAAGTCTATAAGTACATATATTAGAATATAAATATAATATAAAATAATCTAAACATCAAATAAAAATAATAAAAAATAAACTTGCAATTGGACTCGTGCGGTGCTGGCGGTGGCGCATCACATGGCCCTGTCAGTCATCAGGCTTTTAGGGCATCAGCCACAGGGAGATCAGGCGGCGGGAGCATAGAGCCCAAAAGACGTGATCCTTTTGTTTTTGTGTTGTTCTAACTTCCAATGTAACATTGCACCTGTTTTTTTAGCTACTATGGATTAGTGGTCCGGTAGACCAGCCGATAGGGTATGCCATGGCCCACCCGAACCACCCTGTAGCTACGCCACTGCATGTAATCAATTGTACGACATGTAATTTTTATGTATAAAAACAGTGTCTCGAAGCACTTTTAAGGAGCTTTAAAAATTCATAAAAACTGGTCTCTAGCTTTAGTTTTTTTTTTAAAAAAAAACTGAGCTTATGAGTTAGTTCTATTTAGATAAAAGAAGCTAAAATAAATTTAAAATTTTTGAAGTGAAGCTATTTTCCATGCCGGTTCCGATGGCCCGGCGTTGGGCTTTCGGTTTCTGGCAAACGTCGATGGCTTTGGCACATGCCAACGGACCAAATGGATTGGGACCACGGACTGATCGCGTACGCGCGCCCTCCTACCTCGTGAGCATCTCGTCCCGTCTTTCCATCCCGATTCCCAGCGTCAAATTACCCGGGGAGCAATTCCAGCTCCGTCACGTCATCTCCGAACCTACACTGCACATCGGATTGGCATGTCACTGGCATCCCCTCCAACCGAGCACATGGTGTCGTCGCGCGTGCACGCGATCGGGCGAGCAGCACGTGGAATTTTGTCCCTCTGCTTTCTTCGTCCGTGCCATGCAGAATAAGCAGCAGTTCCTTTCCTACCAGCATTGCCAGCAAGACAGGCATAGAAGACGAAGACGAAGAACAAGGGAAAGGACACTCGAATTCCTACCGGCGAAGAGCATCGCACTCGAACCAGAACCAACAATGCAGCAAGGCGCACGACGCTACACCGTCGGATCCACGCCAGAAGGGGATGGGGATCCGTGGAGCTTTTGAGCTCTTGGCGTGCATCCGCTGGGCGATGTACGGTACGGCCGGTGTAGTGTGACTGGCTATCATCGTCAAGTGACCGTGTTTGTTATTTAAGTAGGAGTAATATTTTTGGTCGCGGCCAGGGGTGGTGGATAGCCGTCGGTTTCCGGTTGTAACGGCTACTAAACGGCCCTGCATGTGTTTTTTTTAAAAAATAAGTAAACAATGGCCAGCGGCCAGCCGCCAGTGCTAGGCCTAGGCGTCGGTCTAGTAGCCGTGTCAGTCCCGGACGCCGGCGATCCGCCTCGAGTCGAACCCGTGCTGGCACGACAGGGACCGCATGTTCCAAATCCAGGAATCCTGACCGAATCCAAACTGTTAAGAACCATTTGCTACCGAGTGTAGTCCAAAGGCTCCTTAACTCATAAACACAGGAGACACAAAGATATATGGGACACTGTTATTCTTATTCATCTATTCTGCTCACTGGTTACAATAAATGGTAGTGTCCTCCTCTATATATAGTGCACAGTTAGTGTTTCGGCTAGATGGGCCACATGGGCCTTCGGGGCCTAAACTGGTTTCTTAACACTCCCCCTTGGCCCTCTTGCCGCGAGATACACATGTCCCAAAACTCCACAAAAACCCAGTGGGAAAAATTTGGAGAAAGAGTACATGGCTCACGCTTGCTGTGTTGCATGATTTGTCTCATTAAAAACCATACGTGAGAAACTTCTATTGAAAACTCACATAAGGGGGAAAGAGTACAAATCACCTTTTTCCTCATTTAATCTTAAGACTATAATTAGGTATTTGAACTTCATGCTCAAGATTCAATTTAGGAGTATGCGAATTTCTCCCCCTGAGAACCACACTTTTATGTCTTTTATAATTGCTTCAAGTCCATCCTTTCAATGATGGATGCAATGCTTAAATGGAGATCTACAAGATGCTCTTGTGCCTTATTATGCAAGACTCTAACGTGGTTCAACATATGCCTTCTTGATCATATATTAATGGGATTTTCATACATAGCACATATCCCATCATTACTTACGCAACACAAGCTTCTTTACTTTATAAGTTGGTAGTGGGATTCCTTAATCCACATTACTTATATCGTGGAGTGTTTCTTATTCAAAGTATACATCTTCACAAATCTTTATGCTACACTTTGGTTCCCATATGAGTTTGTCACTGTTGACACAAAGGTCCACTTTCTGACTTCAATATGACTTTAATTTACAACAAAGGGATTCATATTCATATTTAGGTACATGTCTTGATCTTCAATGCAAAATTTCTTAGCCCTTTGGATATATTGGAGTATATTCATGATTCATATGCATGGTATTTATTTATACTTAATGCCATTACCAATCAAACACAATGACACATAGAGTGTCTACCTTTGCTGTATCGACATGGTATTTCCTCCCCCTCATCCTTAGGTTCTTATAGGTCTGGGTTCACAAATGACCGAACAATTAATAATATTTTCATAATGCACTTTTCTATATTGAGAACCTTTTCAGTATGATAAGGTATAGGTTTCAAATATTCATTCAAGCATGCCTCAAGCTATATGCTTAAGCTGTGGCATGCTCATACTTCGAGTATGTTTGCATTCTTGCACGATTCTTTCAATACTTGTGGTAACTTTTCGAAGTTACACTATGCTTAATTTTATTTGCCTTTCTTAGGTTATGGTCAATGACACTTCCATGTGCCTATAAATATATAAAGTCCAAATCAAGATCTTTCCTTTATTTAATCATCCTCTTATTCAACTTCAAGTTGATTTCTGCCAATGAGATAAACATACTTACAAAGGAGATAATGCCCATGATTAGGAAAAACAGATCTTCAATACCTTGAGCTGCTAGTGGTCATTGTATCTTTGCTACAGTGATTGCCATCTTTTCAAGATAGTCTGCATTATATGATAGATACATAATGACTATTGCTCTTGTTCAAGTATTACCATTCCTTTTCAGAATTCACGGGAGTGCTTTATGCATTTTATCTTGCTTTACTCCAATATTTCTCAATACGGTAGCAAGTTCCTTTATTAATAGCTGATGAGCTCAAATTTGTTTCAGCTTTCTCTTCTTTTTCATTTACCGGTATATTCATATCCTGAAGGCACCTCGCTAGAAGGCTGCTCTCTAGTTACCAGCTCTCAACTGGTTCCCCATTATTTCGTTAGGGTGTTTCGTGACTAGGCTGTGATAAGCTCTCTTATCCATTTTTCTCCAGGCGTCCCCGGGTACTTGGAATTAGAGTAACTAGATTTCCTATCCTTTTCTTTGAGGCCTCGGAATAGGATGAGGAATACCATTCATGGTACTTAAGTCCTCTCTAGTGCACTAAACAATAGTGCGACTTGATCACGCTCTACAAATCACAAAACAAAATGGCAGTTCAATACTTTATTCCAATGTCTTCTTGACATTCCAATTTACTTATTGGTATTGCACGGGATTATTCTATGTGAATTCCCGGCTTCTTGATTTTCTAGTTTTCTTATTGGTGCGGGTCTTGCACGGGGATCTTTTTGGCTTTTCAAGCGATTTCCCGGCATTCTTATTTCAAGTATTCTTTTCCTCCCCCTAATGCCGTGGAGTAGATACTTGGGCATTATTGTGGTAAGTACATATACCATAGATTTGAAGTTGGGGAGTTGTTCTTATGATCATTTGCATTAGTCATATGCAATATGACTATATGCCCCTTTTCTTTTCTTTTGAAATTATGGACTTCATGTCCTTTTCTTGAAAAAGGGTAATTCTTCTAGTACGACCATATTTTCCAAGTGTATCCTTATTTCTTTTGGCATCTTTCTTCACATTGCTAGACTTCATAGTGATGATTACCCATTATATCCATAATTCTTATGAGCAATGTTATCAACTTCATTGGTATGTGGTTTTCTAAGGAGCGCACTCTATTTTGACCACTTTGATGAAGCATATTTTGACACATATAAATTCTTAAAATCCCTAATAAGGATTTTATATGACCATGGATATCTCCTAGATGCATTCTAGGCAAGGGTTATTCTTTAAATTACACTTTTTATAAGAGAGTATTTCACTTTTAGTTCCCCAGTGGCTCAAAAGTGCTCACAAGGATCTTCTTAATTCAGGGGATACTAATGTGATGGTCTTGCAAATTGATTGCTTCTCATTATTTGCGAATATAAATGAAATTTCTTATGATGCAAAAAGGGGGTGAGGATATATAAGATTCTAAACTATTTATCCAAATAATAAATTGACAATTCAAGTGTGCATTGAGATTCAAAACGGGAAATTTTCATAAATGATTTTCACATTCAACCTTTCTTAATAATTCATATGGAAAATCATCCATATTTCCTAACAATTCATAGTGAAGGTACGATGTTCATTGTTTCTTCTTGAAACGAATTCTTATGGATCTCTTTTAAACTTGAGAGGGTACTACATGTACGATGCTTCGTATGATCATGCTTCTTCAAGTGCTGATATAATGTAACATTTTTCATTCTATGCATATAATGTAAAATAAATACTTCGAGGAATGACATTATAGAGGGCAACCTTCGGGCCCGCTTGGATGCACTCTTCTTAAAAATTCCTTTTTTGTGTCGATATCTCTTTCGACATTTTATATCAGTCGTATACTTTCATAGAATTTAAGAGATGATTCATACGCTTCTATATTACTTTCGTGCTTCATAATAATCGAGTAAATGCAATATTCCATACAAAGTGGAAACAAACATCGATTGTATTTCAAATAAATACTAAGTAAAGATTCATATATAATGATGAGAAAAAGTGACCTTCTCTTCAAAAGTTGGAAATTATTTGCCAAAACGGGTCTACTCTTCGTGGCTTTCTAATTCATACAATATTGACAACCACAATTCTAAAATGATGCAAGAGATGTTGATCATTTATAAAAGATCATTCAAAATAAATATTGATTCTAATTTCAATACTATTGTTTGGGGTATTTTCTTCTCCAATCCACTTCATGTGGTTTTTATACGATTAGGGGCAAGGAGGTATTTCTTCATGATAGAGTATTCATAGTGTCAATGACTTACTACTTGCATGTTCAACCATAAACTTACTTTGGTATACACCAAGTTAGTGTGCTTTCATTTGGCGATTCATAAGACTAAATTTGGATATGCATGAGGTAAGCGGTTGTGCATATTAGAAACAACAAGATGACCTTCTATGGTTATTATGGATGATTATTGTTGTTTATATGCTAGTTTTAGACTTCTTGTTAAATATTTTCAACTAGGTCGAGAGATTTATCGACCATACGTTCACGCATGTGACTTGTGCATATTAATTGATCGACGTAGAAGTCGGCGATTTCAAATCAGCAACAATTATATGCCACACCTCAATCGACTTCTTGTCGGCGACTGCAGTCAACAACAATGGTGTATTTCTCATGTGAGTACAATACTTAAAATTGTCCATATTTTTGTATTTGAAATATATACAAAACCTTTGCAATCCTATAAGTGGTATATACAAAACCTTTGCAATCCTATAAGTGGTATATGCTTCTCATGAAAATCAATAGCCATGAAATATAATTGCACTAGTAATTTTGTAAATGTATTGCATAAAGGTAATAAATAATACTGTACAATTACCTTCAATCCATGATCCTTTTATGCCATCATCAATGCTTCCTCTAATTGTAGTTTAGCCCAAAAGCATAGACCGAAAATTACTTCTTGTAAATTTACTTCTTGTAAATTTTAAAGTATTATAGGCCTTCTTTAAAAATTACTTTTCAAATACATATACGGATATAGTATAAGGAAATTACTTCTTGTAATTTTCTTTTGCACTATAGAGAAAATATAGCAAATGTGCAAAGGTGATATAAATTGACGATTCAAATGCTTAAAGCTTAAAGTGAAGAATTATAATAACATGCTAAATAATATATAAATGCATAAACAAGGAATAATTTTATCCTAATTATTTCATGAAACTATTTCTCATTATTTTCATGGTTGTTCTTGAATTTTATATAATTCAAGAGGTAGAAGAAAAATCAAATAATTAACAGTGGATTAGACATCCAATTTTCGGTCAAAAAAAGGGGCCATTTAACCATTCTAGGGTGTTTTTAGGGTTTCCCATCCTGTTACCCTTTTTTTCTTTCCTTCCTATTTTCGGTTCGTGCAAACTTGGGGCGGCGGCGGTCGTGCCTACCTACCTCCGAGGCTGCGGCGCCGGCTGGCGCGCCTGCCAGCCTTCGGGGCGGTGGTGCCCGCGCCAGCCTGCGTATCTTCGAGGTCGTGTCGCCGGTGGCGGTCGGTGCCTGCAGGCTCGTGTGCCCATGGAGTGGCAGCGGCGGCAGTCGGAACGCCGCCCGCGGAATCAGCCGCGCCTACATATTCACTTGCAACGGCGCAGGTGGCTTAACCTGTGTGTTCGTGCTCGTGGCGCAGTGGCTTGGCTTGCGCGCTTGCCGCGGGACGGCGGCGGCGCATGGGAGCTGGCCTGCGCAGCAATAGCATGAGCTTCGTACGCAACAGCGATGGCCTGTGCTCGGTCACGATGGGGTCGCGTCTGCTCGTCAGCACACCTTTGAAGCAACAGCGGCGCGACGCCCTCGTGCCGTAGAGGTGGTGCTGCGACGGCTGCGCGCCCACTTGCCGGAGCGGCGATGTCTGGTTTCGCCTGCAGTAGTAGCGGCTGGGCCCGTGCTCGCGCGCCTGCGTACGGCAGCGCGACCTGCTCGCTCGCCTGCGTGGCGGTGCCCTGCGTACGGCAGCGCGGCCTGCTCGCTCGCCTGCGTGGCGGTGCCATGGCCGTTGTGCCCGCATGCTCGCCTGCGCGCAGGGCGGTGCGGTGGCTGTTGTGGCCGCGTGCTCGAGCGGCACTTGAGCCGATGGGCGGCTGCTGCCTTGCGTGTTGCAAACTTGGAATCAAGAACAAAGGAATGAGAAAAAAATACATGCCTGCTACATATCTCTGTACGTTGCATCTTACCTTTGTGAACTCCTATATCACAAGAGCAATCGTGCTGATAACGTGTTAAGAACCCTTTGCTACGGAGTGTAGTCCAAAGGCTCCTTAACTCATAAACACAGGAGACACAAAGATATATGGGACACTGTTATTCTTATTCATCTATTTTGTTCACTGGTTACAACAAATGGTAGTGTCCTCCTCTATATATAGTGCACAGTTAAGGTTTCGGCTAGATGGGTCACATGGGCCTTCGGGGCCCAAATTGGTTTCTTAACACAAACCATGGTGGATTTTTATTAACCCAGTCAGTGCAAATCCAAACGAAATCCCCACGCTGACAAACTACCGAATGACACCCTGGGCTCTTGCCGCTAATGACCGCTTCGGAGTTTGGACTGTCGAACTGCCTGCCTCCAGAGCCTCTTGTCTGACTGACGTGCCGGGCCGCCCCTTCACCACCGGGCGTATCAAGGTCCAGCGCGTAGTCCAATCAGAAAGGTTGCAGTCATACCGTTCTGATTTTTTTTTATTTTACCAATCACTACAGTACAGCCTTATATCACGGGAGCGAAAGCGATCAGTCACCGAAAGGAAAACAAAACCAGGTGGGCCGTGGGCGCTGCTCGGCCACACACGCTGCCTGGCGCCTTTGCCCGCGGTGAATGGTTTCAGCCTCATATAAAACAATGTGGCACTAGAGAAGCGATCACCGAACAATATCAGAAGAAAGGACTTGCTGAAATGAAACATCTGTAGGTCCACATTTGCCAAGCGAGTTTTCCAGTACATTTCATGCTCCATCAGGCATCTACTACTAATAACACACGCAGCAAGTGGGATCAGCTCCACGGATCCACCAGCCGCCGCTCGCCCGCCACAATGCAGCAGGGGGGGCAGGGCAGCAGTGTAGAACTTGCTTCAGAACAAGACCTAAACCTGTACAGTACAGATACAGACAGAGAGGAGGGGAGAGCCTGTCTCGGAGAGACGGAGTGGGTGGATCATCGGCACACGGCTGCTCCGGCCTCCTCCTCTACAGATAACAGACTTTTGGTGGTTGGCTGACAACAGCAACCCTGGCCTAGCTAGGGTTCGATGAGGAACCAGCGAAAGGAGGGGGCTGGTGTGATGGCCATCGGATCCTCTCCGGGGGACAGGGTGCAGGGGCGGGATGCGCGATGAACGTTGGCATGTCTTGCCCTGGCATCAGAACCGAGACGCCTTTGGGATAGACAGGTATCTGCAAGCATCATGAACAACTGGTCAATGAGAATGCCTCAAGTGGTCCACAAGATCTATGTATAGCCGTAAAGAGCAGTATTTTCACACAGATGAGTTCTACAGTTGCAAAATAGATACGGGTTTTGTGCACTTAGTGATTTCGCCATGTCAGGAGAAAACCCGGTCTAGAACTAGAAGAGGCTACCAGTGTCCTACTTGTAGTCGCTCTAGTTAATTAGGCAAACATATTCAGGCCAGATCCTATAGTCTCCTGCAACATAGTTTAGCACACCTCCCCCAGTTAACACTAACAGTCGATCCTGTGCAATGGTAAGCAGGGACTAATGCTGAACATGAGTTGAACACAGGTAGTACTGTCCACTTTTGGGTACAGCTTGCCAATTGAGTGTGCTAGTTTGCTTACAAACTACAATTACTGTTATTTCCCACCACTGGAATATACCAGAACACAAGACAGTGTTAGCAAGCAGTTAGTGCAAAAGTTTCATACGAGTTACCATGTGAACTGCATAGCGCATATTTGTACATTACACTGTCTGAACTCTCATAGCAAAGCAATAGACATGCAACTGAAAATAAGGGCAATGGATCTATCCGCTAGCCAGCTTCTACTGTAAACTGAAATCGATGTTTCAGCAGTTGGATTGAAATAGTCCTAATTTCAATACTGTTTGAGGAACATAATTTATCTTTGTGGTCTGATACACCTCTCACGTGAGTAAATGTTTTTTTATATCTCCATGGTATAACCCCGCTACTCCAACAGTAACTAAGTTCGACTGCTGATCCATCTTTTCGTCAAACAAACAAGCAAACAAAACTGGTGAGCCATCTTAATAAGAAGATGCTCCACATTACCGCATTATTAGCGAATAATGTGGCAGCAAAAATGATGACTGCACTGGGACCTTGTGTAGCTGTGGTCCTTACTCATGTGGACAACCAAGGTTGCAATTCCTAAACTACACAGGGACAACATTTTGGTGTGGCTGCAGACAAGGATGGGCCCTTGTCCGTTTGCTGTTGTCCACCAAATTTCCCTCTCAATTCCATAACCCATGTTCTCCTTTCTGATGGATTATAGGCCCCAATCATTTATGGTTCACGAGAAATATGAAGATTCTCGTGTTGAAGTATACAAATGCATTACTGAACTTAGCCGTAGGATAAAAGTTGGAGAAGATAGAAGGGGAATGGCATTCAAGGATAGATGCTAAATCGAACATTCTTGGTGCCATTATTATCTACTCTAACCTCACACAGCACAGAACAAGTACTTCTCCCCCACTTTCCAGAGACAAGTATAAATGGGCGGTGCTACCAAAGGAAAATAATAAAAACAAAATTTCTAAAAAAATATTGATGCAAAAGCAGAGTACGTACATGATGGGCATATGTGAAATTGGAGTAATCAACATTGGCATGCCCACTAAAATAATTATACGATATGGTCTCTCTGAACAATGTTACATCAGTCCTAGTATAACTCAAGTGCATATTTGAACAACAGCATCTATGTTCTGAGTTCTGACAACACCAAAACGCATAGTAAAATGTTAGTATCAGATAAAAGTAGTTTCCTTTGCCTACTTTTTATATGCAATGCATGATCTTTCCCTGTACACAGACAAAACACCTGGTAATTATTTAACAGCTAGAGGTAATGGTAAGACATCATTGCAGTTTTATCTTCCTCGCTAGGAGTAGACGCCTTCGCTCCATCGCTGCATTATGTTCAAGCGGAGCAGAGAATACAGAACGACAAGATTCGCAACCAGGTCCATCAGATGGGCAGACACACAGAGTAGCGAAAAGCAAACCACGCGAGAACAGAAAGCTGAGGGGAAAAAAAGGTTAGGCGACGGAATCATTAAAGTGTGGCGCCATGGATGGGCGGGAGGCGAGGAGAGCGTGCGGGAACAGTATGCCGTAGCCGTACCTCGAGGGGCGCGTGGCCTTGGAGCTTCCTCGCCGCCTCGAGATCCGAGCCGGGGGCGTCGCCACGCTCACCGCCGCGGCCGAGGAAGAAGCGGAGTCGGCGGCGGATCCCCCGGGGCGGCGCGTGCCCGAGCGTGTGGGCCGGGGGGCGAAGGAAGTGCTCGAGGATGGCCATGGCGAGGAACATGGACACGAGGATGGCGGTGGCCACGAACCCGAACGACACCGCGCTCACGCCGCTGTCTAGCTGCCGCCACCGCATCTCCTCCTCCGCCGCGGCCGCGGCCGCCGCCGCCGGCACAACTGCTGGGGGCATCGCAAGACCGGCGCGCGCCACGACAGCCATTGTTGTTCCAGTCTCCGGCGACGCCGGTCACGGCCCACGGCTGCGATGCACCATTGCTGGCTCGCTTCGCTCGAGTAGGGTGTGGTGGAGTGGTGTGGGTTGGCTTCCGAACCCAAACTCGGACCTTTGGAGTTCCTGGCTTTCTCTGCCGCGTCGTCGCGCGCGTCGCGTGAGTCAGCCGGGAGCATGGGAGAGGAGGGAGGGGACTGGGGACCGCGACCTGCGAGGAGGAAAGGGAATCAGGCACGTCGCTTATGTTATCTATGTTTTAAAATACACTCTCCAAATAAATAATATACATTGCAAAACATCACTTTGTACGACCCTTTATACGACAACTTATAAATGACCTTAGACCTTGTTGTTTGGAACTTTAGATACTTTCATACTCATTTGTACATTGAGATGAATACGAGAGTATCCAAATAAGGTATTAGGATGTTTGAATACATTAGATTTAATATTTAGTAGGCTAAAAATTATTAATGAAATTAGCTAGCTAATAAATAGCTAACTAACTATCATCTAATTTGCTAAAAATATCTAATAATTAAACTTTTAGCTAGATTATTTGGATGCCTTTAGCTAATGTTATCATTAACTTCACTTTGAATATGGACTATAAATCCCCTATTTTAATTTGTTGTGGACAACCTTATTCATTAACACGAAGCATTCCTTTTCCGTCGCGGCGCTGCGCAGCAAAGCGAGAGGCTTTATGTCCAAGCGTACAAACGAGACTCATGCTCTTTGGACCGAGGACCTAACCAACTAGTGATATAATACCGCGTGCCCCAGACCTAGATGGTGATGCGAGTTGACATAAGTCTTTTATCCTGGTTCGGGCAAGTATATGCCCTACTCCTAGCAAACGGGGGATGAGACTTGTATTACTCGCACCTAAGTGCTTGTAGTAGGGAATACAAGCATAGTGTGAGTGAGAAGGATCCCAAGTCCCTGGGGTTGATTGAGGCAAGTACCAATACCATGTGGAGAAGAAAACTTGTGGAGTGTTCGTCTGCCGTCCTTCAGAAGCTGTGGTCTATCCTATTTATAGCCCCAAGGGGAGCTGCCTGGAGGACGGGAGTCGGCCACACACTGTGAGGAGTTGTCACCGTAACCCTATAGATGGTATGGCTTGAGGAATAGTCTGGTATTTGTTGTTTACTTACGCCTGCTTGGTTTCTGCTGAGAGCCGAGGCCGATGGCTCGGTCACGTACCCGAGCCCCTAGCGAGAGGTTGCCCATATCATAGTGGTTGACACAATGCTAAGTATGGGAAAAGCTTCTCTAAGTAGTGTGTCAGCTCTGTAGTGTCTGATGATGTCGGTCGTCCTCCGTTGTGGATATCGAGGTCAAAGTTGTGCTCAGGCGAGGCGGAAGTCTGACCGAAGGTCGTTCTTCAAAGAACTTACGTCGAGTACCTTAACTGTGTCTTTCCACCCACTGTCAGCTGCAGTCGAGAGGTAAGTGTGTACACCGCCTGCGTCTTTCCAGAGACTAGCCAAGAGGAAAGCCGAAGGATGGCACGGCAAATGGGTGCACACCACCGGCGACCACGCGAGCGCTCATGGCAACACGACGACGGCGAGGACGTGGAGCGGCCACCACGGGCAACACGACGACAACATCACGAGCAACAAGACGACAACGTGGAGCGGCGGCGTCTGGCCTTGGCTCCTCCACACTGTTGAGTTTGTGATCCAAATTCTGAAGAAGGTGGCCAAGTTGGCGAGCGAAGCGGAGGCCCGTCGCCGGAAGGCTTGGGCCGGAGCGCAGCGATATATGTCAAAAGTAAACCTGTGAGTACTCTGTTGGCTCCTCATTTTAAACTGTCTGCTAAACAGTGTGCTGAAACTGATGCTGAGCTTGAATATATGTCAAAAGTTCCATACTCTAGTGCTGTTGGGTCACTCATGTATGATATGGTTTGTTCTCGTCCTGATTTGTCTCATGCTATGAGCGTTGTTGCTAGATACATGTCTAATCCTGGTAAAGAGCATTAGAAACCAGTTCAGTGAATTTTCAGATATCTACGTGGTTCTTATAGTGCTTGTTTTTTTGGTAAATCTGGAGATGGTCTGGTTGGCTATGTTGATTCAGATTATGGTGGTGATTTAGACAGGAGGAGATCTCTTTCAGGTTATGTCTTTACTGTTGGAGATTGTGTTGTGAGTTGGAAAGCTCGTTTACAGGTTACTGTTGCTTTGTCTACCACAGAAGCTGAGTATATGGCAATTGCAGAAGTTACTCATGAAGCCTTATGGTTGAAAGGTATATATTCAGAGCTATGTGGATAAGTCTTGCATTACCATCTATTGTGATAGTCTGAGTGCTATTCATCTCACCAAAGATCAGATGATTACTGAGAAATCCAAACATATTGATATTCGTTGTCACTTCGTTCGTGGTATCATTGAAAAAGGGTTGGTGAAGGTATGCAAGATTAGTACTCATAATAATCTTGCTGATATGCTGACAAAGCATGTTTCTGTTGCTAAGTTTGAGTTATGCTCAAACTTAATTGGTATTATAAATTAGCCCTTAGTGGCTGCTGGCGCCGGCAAGATGATGATGCATTTGTTTAAGGTGGAGTTTGTTATTATGATGCTACAAGGAATTTGTCTCAAGGTGGAGTTTGTTGAGTCTGTGATCCAAATTCCCTACTCGTTTTAGGGTTTCACCTCTATAAATATCTTTGTAAGCCGCAGGAGATAATTATCTCAATTGTAAATCTCCTGCGATCTGTAACCATCCGAAAATAGTGAGAAGTTGCTGGCTGACGCCCGTGGTTTTTTCCCCTCCGCTTTAGAGGGGGTTTTCCACGTTAAATCCGTGTCTTCTCTGTGATTGATCCCCTTTGTGTCGTATTCATTTATAACACACACAACCTCGCCATCATCGAAGCCGACACCAGAAAGGAGATGCTACGCGTGATGGGAAACTTCCGAGCTAGCGCAGGAGCGAACGAGAGATGACGACACGGGAGGGAACAGTGGATAGCGAGCAGTCGCCTGTGCGCCATATTTACCAGATGAAAGGAGTCCGTTAATATTTAGCGTCTCCTTTAGAGGACATTGCTGCATGCATTGGGTAGAACTTCATCCTCTAGATTTACCGTACTGGACGCTTTAGCGTCTATTGCTGGAAACAGTCTAATGGAGGGAATTCCCCGTTACCATCTCTACACAGCGGCACACCCATCTTGTTGGCTCGCTAGACACAAGTATACATGGCCAAATGGGTGGCCCGGCACGGCACGGCCCGGGCACGACCAGGCACGGCACGGTTAGGGCACGACCCGTTTGGCCCGTTTAATAGTCGTGTCGTGCCGGCACGGCACTAGTGCCTAAGACTAGGCCCAAGCACGGCACTAAGACTGCTTAGACGTGACGTGCCGGCACGGTAGGCCCGTTTAGCCCATTTAGCCTATTTAGCCTATTTAGCACTACACCACAGAATTTTAGTCAGACATTCACCAACACAGTTAAAACATACTAAAATAGTTAATATTGAGTTGTTTAGTGCAATGGCTGACTCATTAAAAACCTATCTAGGTAAAAACTCACCCTTGTGAGAAAACCCTAGATAAGAAAAAAGAGAACATCTGTAGGATCTAGGACACCGGCTGGAGGGGGGGTGAATAGACGGTTTTGACTAAAATCAAAAACACTAGGTAAATTTAATCAATATAACAAGAGGAATAAATTCTCTAGTGACAACAAGTAAACAATGTATGAGAATCAACTACGGAGATTGAATACTTGAGGAACAATATGCAAAACACTAATCACTTGCAAGGCAATAAGTAATGCAAGAAAGTAAAGACACCGAATTTTATCCCGTGGTATCGGTGATTTACCGATCACCCCTAATCCACGTTGAGGTGGACTTCAAGCTCTCACTTGCTCCTCTATCAAGACACGGCTTGATCTTTGAGCCAAGTGGACAAGAAATCACTCAATACCTCGATTCCACTAATGTCACCTTTGCCGCTCCGGCGAGGTAGGCGCGAACCCCTCACAATCAACACCGCGGATTCTCCACAATCTTCTTGGAGAGCTCGACGGAGACAATCACCCGAGCCGTGTAGGAGGCAGCAACCTCCAAGAGTAACAAGCCGATGACGCTTGCTCGGTGTACCACCTAGTGCCTCAAGAATCACCGAAGGATGCAAATGCACTAGGAACCCTCAATCTCCCACTAGAATGCAATCTCAAGCAAAGAGTGAGAGAGTGAGTTGGAGGATCACATATGAGCTCAATGTGTGCAAAGAATGGCCAAGAGAGCTCTCTCACACGAGCTACCCTTCTATTTATAGCCCCCACCAAATTCCAACCGTTATGAGCAAAAAGCACCAGTTCTGCGCACACGCAGACGGTCCGCGCCCTAGGGCCGAACGGTCCGCCGTACACATAACGGCTATAATTCCCGTTTGAAATCTGTCAGAGTTGTCAGAAAAGTTAGGTCCGGACAGTCCGCCCATCAAGGCCGGACCGTCCGCGACCTGACAGCAAGAAGCACCTGGACTTCGGACCAAGAATTGTTAACACGGGCGGACTGTCCGCCTATAAGGCCGGACGGTCTGAGACCTGAGACAGTACTGTCCGGACTTGTCCCCCGGACAGTCCGTAGTACAAATCTAAAAAATCACATAGTCCCTGTCCAAACCATATTTGACACCTGCGGACTGTCCGCCCGACACAGCCGGACGGTCCGCACTATAATTCAGGGACTGACCCGAAACCAGTCTTCTCTGGTCAGGACTGCGGACGGTCCGGCCCTAAGGCCCGGACGGTTCGCAGTGCAAAGGAACAAGATAGCTCCGAAGTGATCAGACTTCGGACCCCTCTGGTGGATCGCTGACGGTCCGCCCTCAAGGCCCGGACGGTCCGCGCATCCAAGACTTTGCATTTTTCAAACGCGCTTTTGAAAGAATTTTTAACTCAAGAAATTTGAAGCACTGTTAGTCCTCATGCAAATGCAACCACTAGAACCACTAGATGCTCTATGAGCCACTAAGTTTTACACAGATCAAAGTTATTGACCCCTCTTAATAGTACGGCTATCTAGCCTACTAATCCGGTCAAGTATCTTCTCTAAACTCCTCAAGACCGGCAAAAACGAAACCTATATTATACCTTTGCCTTCATTTGATCCACAACCAATGCTTATGATTCTCCAATATTTTCTGTTCTATGTGGTCCAACCCTGCATTCTTATTTCTCCAAGAATCGTTAGCCCACAAGCAGTTGTCATTAATTACCAAAACATCACCAAAAGGGTCTAAATGATTCACAACAGCACATAGCTAACTAGTCGTGCTTGGATCTAATTATGCATAGTCGTGCCTAACCGTGCCTAGGGGCTAATCGGGTCGTGTCCATGCCGACCCAGCGTGCCCGGTGCTTGGCCCAGACACGGTACTACCCATCGGGCCGTGACATCTATAGACACAAGTGGTCCGGTGGATCGGCTGGCACATCTACCTCTCGTATGTGATCAAACCCCCTCCGTTCATGGGGCCTAGTTAGCTCTTTATTCATCCAACCCCTTTTTCACACACACAAATTAAAGCCGAAGAGAATTAAGGTCACCAGAAGGCCAGAACAGGACGGAGATGAGTACAGCACACGTACTTCGCCCTAGATTAAAAGGAGTAAGTACAGTGCTCGTTACCTGAACTTCATGGGTGCTGGTGCTGCCCGTGGTTTTGGTGCACCGCGCTTTACTGTTTCACGTTAAAGAAATGGTAGTTAGTGGGTGTTTGGTTTATAGGGACTAAACATTAGTCCCTCCACTTTATTCTATTTTAGTTTATAAATTGTTAAATAAGGAAACTAAAATAGAGTTTTAGTTTCTATATTTAGTAAATTAGGGACTAAAATGGAATAAAATTGAGGGACTAAAAATTAGTCCCTAGAAACCAAACAACCCCTTAGTTGCGTGTAGCGCTACAGTTTCTATATTATAAACATTTTATTTGTACTTTCTGGAATTTTTTTATTTAACGCTGTTTAGTTCAAACTTAAACTGCACAACAATAAATATAAAAAACGAAAGTAGTATATAATATAAATCAACATGATCTGTAGTGTCTAGAGGTAATTCAAATCTTAGTAGGTACTTTTTTATATTTCGCTAAATTGTGTGGAGGACGCATGGGAAGGAGGAGGACGTACGACAAGTTTTGAAGGTGCAGTGCAGTGATGGCAATGGACAGTTGACAGCGATAGTTAACGATAATTGGCACGTGATGGAAAAACACTATTGCTAACCAGCATAAGTAGACTGTTATTTTTTATGATTTGTTGTTTGTCGCTATATCATGACATGTCATTTTTTATTGTCCGCTGTAAAAATAATTATAAATTGTGTGAATGGTCTTTATACCAGCACGGATCAAATAATCTGTTTTTTATTCTTGAAAAAAATAAAAAAATACAGATTATGACTATGTAAAGTATAACAAAACTACAATTTTAATGTAAAATATGAACTGTAGCAAGTTTGTGCCCATAACTACATCCATCAAACTTTATTTGTAATAATATATAGTGGCCAAGAAACAAGCGGCTACATACTACGTACACTTCCAGCAACAACTACCGGCCCAAAAGATCTGCTACGCATCGCGCGCGCACACTTCAGTAACTTCACTGGAGCGTAAAGTGCACAGAGACTAGAAGAGAGACGTGGGACAGGCCACACGAAGACATGCGTACATGCAGCAGGCAAGCACGGCTAGCTAATACGTAGCAGAGCGAGTAGTAGCTAGTAGTATTATTCGTTCAGGGCGGGCGGCGGCGCGCGACGATCAGATCGACCGAGAGCCACCTTCGCCAGCGCGGGTACGTGTTCAGGGAGTGGCCGCGCCGGGCATGAAGGGGTTGGGGACCTCGAAGCCGGGGTTGGGCACCCAGGTGTCGTCGGCGCCGGGGAGGAACTGGCCGTGGGTGGCGGCGGGGATGCTGTGGTCCAGCCCGCCGATGTCCGGGATGTAGTGGCTGCCGATCTCGTAGCGCCCCATCCCCGGGATCAGCACCGTCCCCTCGTGCAGCGTGTCCGGCCGCTTCACGTCCTCTCCCGCCTGCTGCTGCTGCTGCGCGGGGACGGGGCGCGCCGCGGAGCACGCCACCGCCGCGGCCAGGACCACGAGGACGGCGACCAGAGCTGACGACGACCACCTAGCCATGCCGACGTACGGTGTGGGTGTGGCTGCTGCTAGCTCTAGGTACCTGATACTGATAGTGATAGCTCTAGCTAGGTAGGTTGCTGACTTGCTGTTGCTTTCGAGGTGTGACTGCCGGGTGACGAACGCCGCGCCTGGGCTCGCATATATATAGGCCCAGCGACCGCGAGCAGGAGGACGGTCGATGCCGCGACGACCGGTGGAGCCGTGGAGTGGAGGAGGCGTGGAGCGAGAGCGATCGAGCGGGCGGTCGAGGCGGGAAAAGGCGGTGCGTTTAATTCGTGCCCGGCCGCCGCCTCCGGCCTCCTCTTGGCACGCCTCGCTCTCTCCCGGGCTAGGCGGCTAGGCGCCATGCGTTCGTTACGTCGCCACAGTTTGCCAGCGCCCAGCGGCGTTCGTTGGCCGTGCGTGCGTGCGCTCGAGCTGGGTCGGTCGGACCGGCGTTGGATGATCCCGTGCGTGTTGGTGGACATGTAGGCGAGTCGGAGTCGGCGTCGGCGCGTTGTTGTTGGACGGCGACGGATCCGCATCGACCGAGCCCCGGTCCCGCCCCCGCCCCCCTTCCGCTTCCGTGGCTATTGATTGGGATGTGGCAGTCACGCTCGCGCGGCCTAGTTCCCAACCACTCTACGCTGCTCTTTATTGTTGAGGCGGCGACCGCGACGGCGACCAAGGGGTGGCTACTTATTTCGGCCTGATGCCCAGGACTGACGATTCGGCCCGGCATGCTAGCAGTTGCAGCTACGCTGATTAGCGTGCGTAGCTCCGCTGATAATGACCAACACCCGGGCACTCAGTGTCTGACCTTTTAGCAACTACCTAGTCAAAGCTGTTCGGCTGCTACTGTTGCTATAGTGCTCTGTGAGAGAGTTCGCAGCCGCACCCGCAGCCGCAGCCGTTTCTCTAGCTCAAACGAACGGCTTGCGCACAAGAACCTCAGGTATATCTTGCTCAGAGTTCTTACCGGTCAATGTACCATCAGTTCCTAACCGATGAGTAAACAGCCGCGCTCGATAACTCGAGCTGATGGGTTCCCAAGGAAAAAAAGCAATTACATGCTCATTCTGGATATAGCTATTAGCTAGCAGTACTACTGTTTAGGTGTTAGCTCGTGTGGTGTGGCTCGTGGGATCCATCCATGCCGCCTGTTATAAAAAAAAAAACCATGATGGTCCCTACTACGTGTTGTGTTGCCTCTACCCGTGGGCAGGTTGGCAGCTGGTGGCTTGGTGCTGTGTGTGATGCAGGCTTTTCCATGTCCAATGAAATCGTTGCATGCATCTTCAGCTACCATGCGAAGGTCAAAAACCACAGAACAGGTGGATTGATGCTCCTGCACGCAGACGCGGAGATTAATGGCAGCGTACTTCGGAGATCGGACTTCGGAGTGGTGAGTATACTACTAACCACTACCACACCAGTACATCTCACAGTTTGTTCAGTGAGCCGTAGCTGGCGTGGGACCGCCGGCTCTGCATGTTAAAATTGGAAGCTTCCAATGGATGGAACCACTGCTTCGTAGTCGTTCCGTCGCGCCGACGGCATGGGGACCCATCTCCCGCGGACGGCGAGTTAATTGTGGCTGTTGTTGTTAATTAGGGAAAAAAAATCTCTGGATACCGCCTCCAAACAACCAACCGTGGAGCCCGGCAACGCGCACGCCCACCTAGCAGGAATCGGAAGACTTTTCTTCTTGCGGCTCGTCCCGGCGTTTGGCTAGCTGCTCCGTCTCAAATATCAAACAAATCATCGGCTAAGCCGATAGACTTCCAAATTTACTTGCCCCGTCGCTAAAAATAGAAGACATGAACCAGGAGACTCAGACATACATAATTTGGCACATACAGAAATCCCTTGATGTGCAGGTTCAGCAACATATAAAATTTGGCGCAGCAGTATGCAACCAATTGTATATTGTACGATACACAATGTATTGAATTTATTTGAGTAAAAGAAAAATGCTACTACATGGTTGTATCATTTGCTCCGGTGTCAAATTGTAATTTTCGAGCAGCTGAAGCATCTTGATCAAGACCAAGCAAAAGACTTGTATATTCTCCTTGCACAATGATTGGAAAGTTGATCGCATTATTGGTAGAAATGTTTGGTAATGCCACATTGCCACCACTATTGTCCCCAATGTTCCTTGTTTCTTCTCCAACAGCATCTGAAATAGCAGCTATTAAAAGACATGATGCTAATAAAAAATTCAATCATTGCAACAATAAATCAATACCTTTTTCTTGATGACTTTTCTTTTTCTTCCTTGTATTCTTTTCAACAACATTTTTTGCTCGTTTACTTTTCGGTCCTTTTACTACATGAGGAACTCTAAATGATATCACACTATTCTCTGTACATATATCATGGTCATTCAAACCAACGAAAGAATCTTCATTTTTTCGCATCTTGTTTAGTGAATCATCAGCCATCGATTCCAAATTTTCCAATGCCCTCTCCAAATCGTCATCTAGAAGTGGTTCTGATGTTGCACACTTCAATGCAAGGGATGTTGCTATTCGAGAGATACGAGCAGCACGTGCCTTCAAATTTTCATTTGGCCTTCCTTTTTTCTGAACATAATGCCCTCTTTTTGCATATTTTGTCCATCTGTTAAGTATATATTGAGATGGTAAAATAAAAACATCATTCATATTGAATACTTTGAATGCATGCTTGCACAATATACCTGAAAGAAATTGAAGATAGTGGTCAACAATATAATGTAGTACAACCAAAATTATAATTTGATGAATATACATACCTATGGATTCAAACTTTCTGCAAGAGCATGTAATGGTCATATATGCAATGTTCAATATAGTTGTTGCTCCATAATCTGAATGCATATGTGTAACCGTAAATGTTGATATTGACCCCTCATTCTGTAACAGTTTACAAGAATACTCGAACTGTTTTTTAAATTCTGTTTCGAACTCTGTATACATCCTCCTAGTATATGATTCTAAGGCGGACTTCAACAATGGTAATTCTGGGACATAAATAACTGGCACCTTTGAAAGTGATTTAAAATCTTCATCCAACTCATTCTCACGTAGGGAAGCAGAAACCTTGTCACACTCTACAAGGAGTTCAGAAAGACCAAGTTTCCTACGAAATCTTTTCTTAAAGGCATTATTCATACCTTCACTCCTTTGGGTTGTAGTCATATCAGCTGTAAAAGAGTTACGATAAACAGCTGCCCACTTTCTTCTCAAACCATATAGCTGATCCATCCATGAGTTCTCTTCTAGACCATATTTAGTCAACAATTCATTCCACTTCTTTGTGAAATACTCCTCTGATCTATCTTCATAAACACATCTTTTAAAAGCATATAAAAACTCAGGATACTTATGAATTACATGACCAAGATGTTTAGCAGCATTAAGGTAGATGTGCCACAAACAAAGGCGATGACATGTATTTGGGAATACATAAGCAATTGCTCCTGCCATGGCTGCATCTTGGTCAGTGAAAATTGTGCTTGGATGCTTGCCTGACATTGCTTTTAAAAAAGTTTGAAACAGCCAAACAAATGATTCAATGGTTTCATTAAACAACAATGCTGCCCCAAAAATTATTGTTTGCTTGTGATGGTTGGTTCCAAGGAGTGGAGCAAAAGGCATTTCAAACTTATTTGTCTGAAATGTGGTGTCAAACGGTATTGCATCACCGAAGCATGCATAAT
This sequence comes from Zea mays, assembly GCF_902167145.1. NCBI lineage: Eukaryota > Viridiplantae > Streptophyta > Magnoliopsida > Poales > Poaceae > Zea > Zea mays. The sequence continues at coordinate 167,192,416 of NC_050102.1, forward strand.
CCATGATAGACTGACTATCAGCCCAAAAAAATTAGCTATCCTTCCATCTTGCCTATCAATTTCCATGGCATAAAAAAAATGCAGGATCCTCTATCTGCTTGTTCTTCAAGTATTCCAACAACGTTTGTGCATCATTGGATTCTAGGTACTTCTTCCGCTCGCGTCCAATCTCATTATTGCAATCCATTCGCAAGAAGGGAACTTTGTCAGCCCCGCCGTAAAACTGCTTCATGAACTCATACACTTGAGTCGGCTTCATTCCGGCTTCTCGTATCTGAGCAATCAGATGTCTGTCTGCATCTATAACATGTCGTTGTGACCTCAGCATGTGCTTCTTTTTTGGTGTCGCTAAAATATGATTGTGATCAAGTTCAACCTTTTGCAATGTCCAAATTCCCTCTCTGCTGACATTAAACTTTACCAGAGCTTTGCAACCTGTCCTTGTAGTGGCATTTGACGATCCCATTTTTGCATGTCCTTGGCTGCTACAAACTATAACTCTGTTGTATATAGTTTTATCTGCACGACGCTTTATAACGCTCTTTCTAATGCTGAACCCGACAATGCCAGCATAGGTGTTGTACATCTCATAAGCATCATTCTCCGAAGCAAAAGACATCCCAACTTTAGGAACGATCACAACTGGTCCATCTTTATCAACAACCTGTTGTAAAAATATGTTTTAGAATAAAACACACAATGTCATAATATAATTTATTTTATTATAGTACCATGTTGGCATCGCCTTCGGCGTTTGCGCCGTCAGATAAGGATGATGTGTGCGGAATCACTGGTCCAATGGTGATGGACTCGTTCTGTGTCATCTAACATATGCGGTGAATCAAATCAATAATAAGTATAATACAGATTGATTGTAATTATAATACGTATAAAAGAGAATTTTATTACCTGTGCAATTTGCTGCCCGTCGGTTGCTATGGAGTTTATATTCCCTGTTTCCTCCATTGTCGCGAAGAGAGGAAGCAGCAAGGACAGAAGGAGGAGGAAGATTGTCGAACGATCGGCGACGGCAAAGATGGCTGTGTAGATTGTACCGCCAAAGATGGCTGTGTAGATTGTACCGCCAAAGATGGCTGTGTAGATCACTGATCTGATCAGCACTAGGGAAAGGCGGCGATGCCTTCTGTATTCAGCGACGCGATGAGTATATCTGGAAGTCCATCGGTCACAAGCCGACCTTCGAGCCGAACGACGGAACGAGCTGCAAGGAGAAAAATCTTTTTTTCCTGCTAGGTGGGCCTGCGCGTTGCCGGTGTGTGAGGGGCTCCACGGTAGGCTTTTTGGAGGCCGTATCCAGAGAATTTTTTTCCTTAATTAGAGCACAGCTAGCGCCCTGGAAACGTCCTCGCGCTCTGGTATAGGTATAGCCGCCTGGTGCCTGTCGATCCTTACGTTTACGTGCCTACTGCCACTAAACCCTAAACCCTCTTCAGTCGTCAGAATTTTAAAAGGGATACAAACTAGGTACTGACATGCTCGCAAATCACAGGCCAGAGACAGACAACGATTCTAATCTCTTGCCTACGCTCTGTTAGAGCACACTCTTCTCGATTAGACCACAGAACAACTTGGTTCGGATACAAATTAGATTACACGACTTGAGAGGCGAGGGAGGTCTGGACTCTGGAGCTAGCAGAGCAATCTAGATGGAGGAATAGAGGACTGAGGAAGGACGACAAGCCTGGACCTATTTCATAGTTGAGTATGACGTACAATCAACTCTTCATATGTTGGGGTTATATAGATTTTTTTAACATGTCAGTTTGCAAAACTACGTTTAAAACTGTCTTAAAAGCTGTTTTTTATATACTAGAGGCGAAGAAGACAACCGTCGTTAGGCGAAGAGGTTAAGTAGACTTTTTTTTCTCAAATTTTGAGCACAGTGATAGCTTTATATCTCTACTAACTATTAAGGGGGCAGTGTAGACTGCCCCCGCTCCCTACCCTCACGCGCAGCAAACGGCCTCCCGCACCTCACGCACCGCTCACGCGATGCAACTTCCCACGCCCACGTCACATCCTCATCACTCGCCCGCCTGCCTCCGTGTCCTCCGCATCCATGGCCAAGCCACCGCCGCGGGACGACGGTGAGCGTCTGCTCGTAGACGACGAGGAAGGCGAAGGCGAAGGCGAGGTTGGCGGCGACACCGGCGGAGACGACGAGCAGGCGGTCCGGGACGGGGCGGTTGCGGAGGAGGTCGGGGTCGTCGGGCGCGAACCCGGACTCCGGGTCGTCGTCGGGGAAGCCTACGTAGCCGCCCAGCAAGATGGCTCGGAGCGCGTACTCCACGGGGCCGCTGAGGAGGCGCCGCGGGGCACGGTCAGAGGTTTTCTCCTCTTCCTCGTGTTCTTGGCAGGAGTTTGGGGAGTCTACCTGTCCATGGTCAGGGAAAGGGGTGCCCCAGCCCAGCAACCGCGGCCCGCGACGGAAGAAGATGCTAACGGCGGGGAGGCCAACGCCATGTCCATGACGGATGCTCGCGTCGTTGTTGATTCGAAGGTTTGAAAGGTGCATGGCTTTCTCTTTAGCTACCTGGCTACCTTGAGTCGCTGAAGATCAGTCGTCTTATCAGACTTGGTGGTCCTACTAAAAACGTATCAGGAAGGAAATAGCCTCTGGCATATGGCGATTGTATCACAAATAAAGAACAGGAAGCCACAGACAGTTTATTAGTAGCTTTAGCTCCTCTTTGTTTTAATTTGGTACACTGTGCATCCTTTGTTCAGTATTTTCACACCCTTTGTACAGTACTTTGTCGAAATGAGACCTTTGTACATCATTGGTGGAGTATATGATTTGAGTTCCTTATATGCAGCAGTATTTGAGTTTTCGGAGTCTTTGCCTCTTTGGACCCTTTAAAGCTCGAGGAGTGTTGAACCCTGCTCTGACGAATCCTGAGGCAGAAAGTTCTCTCCCTGCTTAATGCGCTGACACGCTTTCAGATTGTTGATGTCAACTTCTCGTCGCTACAGATACAAATAGCATATATGCCCTTTTTACAGATGTTTTTTTTTGAAGCTCAATCTACCAACAAGCAAGACAATCTTAACAAAAAAGTAGGGGCCTATATTTAGAAATGGGCGAGGAAGAGTCAACCTTGGTGGAGTATAGTAGTATACTAATGGAAGATCGTTGTCGAAAGACGGTTGCCATCTTTGAACAAGCCATCGGTAACTCTTGTCCGCCAGGTTTATATTCTTCTTACAGTCTCTGGGTGTTTTAGCCATATCGTAAGTGTGTCTGTTGGTGGCGACGAGCACCTTGACTCACCACTTCCGCCGGCTGCGAAGTTGCCGACTACCGAGGCAACCGCAAGTTCTTCGTTCCGATCGCCAGTCGCAGCGCCCTCGTTCCCCCCACTGATGATTAGTGCGTCGGACTGTCGGAGTCAGCACCACGTAGACACACACCGGCTCCGATGACGCAAGCAATTTTGTTGCATTTTTAATGTTTTAGCGTGTCTACTTTCTTTCGTTTTAGTTAGCGATTTATTTCTTAATTACTGTTGATCACCTTTCAGTAAATAAGCGTATACGGATAGTTTTGATTGATCGCTTCTATTTTAAAAATCAGAAAACATCAAGGTTTTTTTAGGATGCAGACAGTAGAATTTGAGGTATCGTAGAATTCTAGGGCATATATTTTGCGATAAACCAAATACCGCATGCCTTTTTTTATCATGTTTGGGTTAGTAATATAAATAAATGATGTGAATGTGGTCTTTTCAAACTGAGTTAGTATCTCACCTAAAATCTGAAATAGTTTGTGACAAATGAACTCTAAGAGACTCAGATACTTTGTTTTTTATGAGGAATGAAGTAGTTCATTAATCAATGTCAAGTAGTTTATAGACCCTTCCAACGAACTATTATCAGCTGAATCCAAATACCCACTTCTTCTGATTAGCCAGGACTAACTTACTATATGATATAAGCAGGACCTAAAATATGAGATTCTTTTTTTTAGAAAAAGATACTCAAACATGGTAATTGACAGGCCCTGTCGTGTTTGTTGGAAAAACTAAGGGGGTGTTTGGTTCTGTGGACTAAAGTTTAGCCCGGGTCACATCAAGCGTTTGACTTTCAAATAGGAGTATGAAATATAGACCCAACCAACTGTACTAGATTCGTCTCACTTTTTAATCTTCGGCTGAGAAATTAGTTTTATAATCCGACTACATTTAATACCTCGAACAGAGGTTCAAACATTCGATGTGTTAGGGGCTAAATTTTAGCAGGGGCAAACCAAACACCCCCTAAATTGCAATTGCTTGGATGAACTTAATCCCTAGCTGCTCCCTCCGCACGACCACCAACCCAGTCCATCCCCTTCTCGCACAGTGTCCGCTCCCTCCGCCCCTGCTCCCTCCGCAGTCCGCAGTCCCCCTGCCCCGCGCAACAGCCACGACCGTTGGGGAGGGGAGCAGCTGTCACAACATGTTTTGTTTTCTTGACATCTATTTGTTCATTGGGGAGTACATATGTAGAATGACGATTAATGTTTCTGCATATGTATGTATTTTATCATAACGTGTTGCCGCCGTAACAACGTACGGGCATACAACTAGTATATATATATATATATATATATATATATATATATATATATATATATATATATATATATATATATATATATATATATATATATATATATATATAATCTGAATAAGGGATGTTCGAGACTGTTACACTCCGTTCTTTTTAGCTCTACTCCATCAATTCCATCCCATCGTAGAGTTTATAGACTGTTTGGACGAAGAGCAATAACACGATATGCACGCTGTAGTGGAAAATATGGGTACGTATATTTCTCGATAAACTGGTTACAATAATATAATACCCACAGAAACACGTATGGGCTCGGGAAAGAGATCCCCCGAATATTGGGTAGCCGTTGTTAAACCAGATCGAATACTTTATGAAATGAGCGGAGTATCCGAAAAATGTAGCTAGAGCAGCTATCTCTATAGCTGCCAGTAAAATGCTGATACGAAGTCAATTTCTTCGATTAGAGATATAGAACTCCAAAAGAAATATTGAAGATAAAAAAACCCTGATTTTTCTTTCTGTAAAGACAAAATTTCTTTCATCCTTTTGCATTGAAATAACAAATGGAAATCAAAATAATATGATTCAATCTCAGACCCTTTTAAATGTAGCAGATAACAGTGGAGCTAGAAAATTGATGTGTATTCGAGTCATAGGAGCCACCGGTAATCAGCGATATGCTCGTATTGGTGATGTTATTATTGTTGTATTCAGTTTTTTTAGTTTCTAGCCACCAGAAGCTGCTGTAGACTACCAAAACGTTTAGAAAAAAGCTGAACTAAACAGATCCAGAATTTTTAAACTGTTTGACTTACATGTTAACTGATCCGACCATAACACTGAGTTTTTAAACTGTTTGACTTTAAAAATATTGGATCCACCATAACACTGAGGCTTGAGTTGGCATTGTGTGGAAAACCGAGCAAAAGAAAACAGAAGAGAATGAACCGATCTTCTATTTCAACTAATTTATGGGGCCGAGTTCAACCCCTGTGCAACTAACTGATCCGACCCAGCGTGTCGTTCAGTTGGGCCTCTTCCCCCCCCTTCGAGTGGGGTCTCAACATGGGCCGCGTATGTAGCCCACATTGAAATGCGTCAGGCGCCAGGGTGGTCGGGGGTGGACTTCGGACGCTAACAGCTGCCAGCCTTATCACCCATATCAGGCAGGCCCGGCCCTCGGCTTGATCCCAGCCTTTCTTCTCCCGTTCACAGTTCACCCCACTTGCTCTCTTTCTCCCAAGTAGCAACGACCGCGCGTCCTCCGCCGCCGCACTAAACCCTACTCCATGTACCCAGGTCTGCGTCGGGCCCTTGCCGGCGATGAGAACCCGTCAGGTATGACCACCCTTTCTATTCCCTTCGTGCTGCACGAAACCGAGCACCCGAACCCTAACTTAAGCTATCCGGCGACGAGAACCCGTCAGGAACAGGAGAGCCAGCCCCCGCGTCGTCCTCCGCTCGGGCGACACGGGAGGCCCCCCAGCCCTAGCGCCGCCACTCTCTCCTCCTCTATTCCCCCTCGCCGTCGCCGGAGGAGACTGCCGAAGGCCGGCGCGAAGGATGGCGGCGGCGGGGCGTTTCTCCGGCATTTCTCCTTCGTTTGCTCTCTCGGTGTTCAGATCTGAGCGGGTTTTGTGTCGGGCGGCTCAAGTTCCAGCCGCGGGGTTACTGGGGCGGGCGCAGTCCCCCGCGCCGTCGTCTTCCTTGTCCCTGGCGTCGTCGGGGGCTGTGCTCGGCGGTTCAACATTTGGTCCTGCACTCCTGCAGGTGCAGCCAGGTAATGGATTGGCGGCATCTGCTGGTGGTGGCGGGGCTGCGCCGTTTCGGCGGCGGACGCACGGCGTGGTGGGTCTAGAGCTGGCTGGCGGGCGTGCTCCTCGTGGTGTTGGGTTTGTGGCGTGTGGGCCGGATCTGCCCTCAACTGCTGGCGCTGGCGGCCGGTGGCGGCTGCGTCGATGGCGGTTTGGGGCTCGGGCAGGCGCTGTGGTGCGGCGCTCTCTTCTTTGCCACCCCTCCCCTCCCCTCACGGCCTTGTCTACTGCTGTGGGCGGGGCATCAGTCGTGCGACGGTGAGGAACGGAGGATATGGCTCCTCAGTGGTGATGTGGGGTGTCGGCATATGGGCAGCGGCAGCCCCGACGGTATTTGAGGTGGTGCGCATGCCATCGGATCTGGCGCGTCGCAGCGGCTGCTGCCAGGGTTGGTCGACGGAGGTGCGCCGTGTGGTGCTGCCGCTGCTTGGCCGGGACCGTGGGCCCAGCCAGAGGTGGTGGCGGTCTGCGCTGCTTTGCGACTGTTGTGGCAACCGGCGCGTCATTGGCCCTCTGGATGGGTCTGTGTGGGTTGGTTGGGCGGCGGCGGCTGTGGAGGTGTGCTTTGTCCCGGGGTCCTGGCCGGACGTTGTGCTGGGGGTTTTCTTGGGCGAAAGCCTTAGCGACGGCGACGCTCCTGGGCGCCGCTTCCCCTGTTGAGGGCGTCATGTTCCCTAGCTTTGTCTTCCGTGGGCAAAAGCCCGGCCCACCTCGGACCGGCGACGATGGCGTCCCCGACGTCACTCCCTTCCTGAAGGCGTCGCTACTGAAGTTCGTCTCGGCCACGTCGTCGCCTTCGGTGGTTGCTTTCGTCTTTTGGGTCCCGGTTTGCGTGTGGAGGTGGAGGCTTGCATCGTGAAATCGAAGCTGCTACGTCAGGGGATGTGGCTTGGCAACAATGACGTGGAGCGACTCCTCCTTCGTGGGCTTGTTTGCTTCGAAGATGAGGCATTTGGCGGAGGCGGGGCGGTGGATCAAGGTTTTGGAAGTCTCACTGGTGAAGAATCGGAGCTGTCTCGAGTGGGGTATCTCGTGGCTTGGCAAACGACGGCGCGCCACAGTCTTCCTTCCTTCTCTTCTGCCGGTGTTTGTAGTCATCGTCGTGTTTCCTTCGACCTTGTGCTGCCTGTCTTGGGGAGTCGGAGCTGCTCGTCACTTGTGTTGAACTCGGCAACGATGACTCACGATGGGTATTGTGTGTGTGGGGTTGTTGTTGTCTGGTTTGTTTGTCCTGTATAGGTTTTGGGCCCGGTTTCCCTTAAAACTGGGTCAATTCCTTTCTTCTTAATTGAGAGGCAGAGCTCCTGCCATTACGTAGTATAATATACTATGCTTACTAGCTTCGGTTCTATTGCAAAAATTACTGGGTGTGCACCCATGTTCCTTACTGGGCCCGCCCCTCACGCCCCCTGACTAGTAAGGAACCCTGACCTGCTTGGACGCAATTTGTTCTTACCAGCTGTGCTGCGAGCTATCGGATTCAAATTTCCCAGAACGGGCAATAGATTTGGTGCTCAGTTGAACGCCCGTCCAACGCTAAGTTCGCATCTGGCTGAGAAGCGATTAGTGGTTAGGACTTGATGCATCTGTGTCCTTACATTATGGAATTTGTGTTAATTGCTGGTCCTGCCTGCCCATGTGTTCTCATGAGTGATGCTATGCTAGAAAGGAACAGCGCTTAATGCTGTTTTTCATGTAGTTGGTATTGGGTCAGTAACCACTGAACAAGACGCTAGGTTCATCTTTCCAGTTACCATTGTGCAGTTCCAAAGATGGCTCGTCGTGGATTGATGGAACAGGACTTAAGCAAACTGGATGTGACGAAGCTTCACCCCCTGTCACCTGAAGTTATCTCACGCCAAGCAACAATCAATATGGGTATGAATGCAATCCCTTCACTGTGGTTGTGCCGTTCTCTGATTTGGTGTCAGCATACCTGATATATCGTTTGGTTTAGTTTCTTTGAAGTTTCCTTACGTACAAAAAACTATTCTGATTTCTAGAACAGTGATCCAGACATCAATCACTAGCATTGAGCTATTTGTTTGTGGCACCATGCAATGAACTACAGTGGTTCTTCATCCTTCATTTCTTACAGCACTGTACTTCATGCATAACAATTATTGAGTTTCATCGGATACTTAAGATGTTGGAGCCATCCTCTTCCCTCTGGATGCATCTGCTTAATCCTCTTCTATCAGACTGAAATCACATGTTCACCTAAATTTGCGATAAACATTTACTGTTTGTTGTTGTCCCACATCACTATTTATACTGGTAAGATATCTGTCTACTTTGTATACGATGATTTGTGCCTAATGAAGATGTACATGGTGCATTGTATAACATATACAAATACAAAAACCTTTGATTTTTGAACAATATGTTACTTTGGTTTTTTAGCTTCCTATGAATTCGGAAATGGCCTGTATATGTATTCAGATTTTATGCGAAAGGAGGCCTCCTGTGGTACCATAATATTTTTTCTGCAAATATCTCAGGTACCATTGGCCATGTGGCTCATGGAAAGTCCACTGTTGTTAAAGCTATATCTGGTGTTCAGGTGTGATTCATGTATTCCAGTGTAATATTTGTTTCAAACATTGAATCCGAGTTTTGTATTTGGTGTCAATTTTATGTGTCATCTTTCTGTATCTTTTTTTCTCTCGAAAGCGCAGGAGAGCTGCACATCATTATATTAAGTAGAAGGAAAAGAGGGTCCAAAATAGACCCCAGTACATCATGTCACTCCGACATGTGATGATTAGACACACATTTTAGAATTTGGTACATAGGTTTAAAATGCATGCTAGGAATACATGTGCAATTTTGTTAAATATATGGCTCAGTGACCTTTCTGGGGATTTATTTGATATTAGTAATATTACTGTGACAAACATATTGATTATATTCCTTACTATCCTTAGTTAAGGGACTGTTGTGCTTTGTGCTTTTGTTTACCAGCATCTGTTACAATGACATAGACTGGTTAGCAACTGATTTTTTCGACCCTCAATCCTTTTTCACCATGTCTGTGCTTGGTATATAATTTGTTTTATACTAATATTTTGGTGGCTTAATTTTGGCTTTGTAGACTGTTCGGTTCAAGAATGAGCTGGAACGTAACATTACTATAAAGCTGGGTTACGCTAATGCAAAAATCTACAAATGTGAGGATGACAGATGTCCGCGACCAATGTGCTACAAGTATGCTCATCACACACTAAATGTCAGAGTTCTCTATTAACATTGTATCTTTCTAATCTGCCACTTGTTAATAATGAAGAAGTTAGCATGATTGTTCTAACCTTTGGTCTATGCTGAATCTTTTCTGTTCATACAATTCATTTACTGGTTTATATGTTTCAAAGACCATGCTCGAACTCTCATATGACTGATTGTCCAAAAAATGTATTATATATTATTTAGCATTTGCTGATCAAAGGCGAGGAATTATATGTTGTGTCATGTAACCCTTGTGCACCATGTGTTGACTTTGTTTCATTCAAATTAAGGGCCTATGGAAGCGGAAAAGAAGATAGCCCTCTATGTGATGTGCCTGGATTTGAAAACACTAGAATGAAACTCCTGAGACATGTTTCTTTTGTTGATTGCCCGGTATGATAAAGTATTTACCACTTTTCTTGTAGCATTATTCTGTTGCATTAGTGTTTAAATATCCCGGGCCTAATTATATTGTACCTACCACCTAAATCCTTATTATCATCGCTGCGTCCAGTGAAGAAGTGATAAACTTTGTATTATGCTGATTTTCATTATGTCAATTTTGATCATGGAGTTGTAGTGGCACTAAGCTTTCAATTGTTAATGATGTTATGTTACAACTAAAAGGAATATGGTAACAAAAAAGGGTTATTAATTTCTTTGACATTTCATTTGATATTGATCAACTATAATATCGGAAATGTAGGATTAGGCACAATGAATAGTAGATTGATTATACGAGATATGGTGGAGGTGGCTTCTCCTGACAGGTGCAGGAGGAGCACGTGGTGCGCTGGCAGCCACCACCATGGAAGTGGGGGTGTGGATGACCATTGCATATGGTTCAGTTCCTTCAGCAGCATGTTTGTTCTGGGCTTCCAGGAACATGGGGGAAGGGACGACCAGATTTAATGTGAAGGCCGATGGAGACGAACATGTCGTTGAGGCTGCGAATTAGGATGAGGACGAGGGTACGGTTAGGAACATATTCACCAAGGTCCTCAGGGCGTCGGCCACGCCCTTGATGTGCCGATAGTAGTCGGTGACTGAGATGTCCCCCTGGGCCAAGGTCCAAAACTCGGAATCGAGGTGGAGGGTGCATGTTTCCTATGAACTATGACTCCATGACCAGCCACATCACACGGGCTGTGGAGCGGGAACGTGGCACCATGTCGGATAGCTGAGTGGAGATGGTGCCATAGTGAGAGCACCTAGAGGGGGGGGGGGGGGTGAATAGGTGATCCTGTAAAACTTCAAAACTTAAGCCACAAAAACTTGTTAAGTGTTAGCACAATTATGGCCAAGTGGCTAGAGAGGAGTCAAAACACAATAATCACAAGAAATCAATCACAGAGGAGACACGGTGGTTATCCCGTGGTTCGGCCAAGTACAAAAACTTGCCTACTCCACGTTGTGGCGTCCCAACGGACGAGAGTTGCACTCAACTCCTCTCAAGTGATCCAATGATCAACTTGAATACCACGGTGTTCTTACTTTTCTTTTCTCAATCCCGTTTGCGAGGAATCTCCACAACTTGGAGCCTCTCGCCCTTACAAAAGATGTCCACAGAGAATCACGGAGCAAGGGAGGGATTAGCAACTCACACACGACACAAAGATCACAGCGAATACGCACACACAAGACCCAGACTTGAGCTCAAAAGACTAGCACACTAGAACGGAGCTCAAATCACTAGAATGTCGAACAAGTGCGCGAGATTGATGTGTGAGTGATCAAGAGTGCTCAAGGAATGCTTGGTGTACTCCTCCATGCGCCAAGGGGTCCCTTTTATAGCCCCAAGGCAGCTAGGAGCCGTTGGGAACAAATCTGGAAGGCCATCTTTGCCTTCTGTCTCGTGGCGCACCGGACAGTCCGGTGCACACCGGACACTGTCCGGTGCCCGATTTGTTTCCATAAAAAGCGAAGCCAACCGTTGCCGACCGTTGCAGATCTGGCGCACCGGACAGTCCGGTGCTTCCTTCCGACCGTTGGCTCGGCCACGTGTCGCGCGCCGATCGCGCGGCCGACCGGTGGCCCGGCCGACCGTTGGCTCACCGGACAGTCCGGTGCACACCGGACAGTCCGGTGAATTTTAGCCGAAGTCGCCGGAGAAAAACCCGAGAGCGGCCTCTTCGGCCGAGGCAGCCTGGCGCACCGGACACTGTCCGGTGCACCACCGGACACTGTCCGGTGCACCACCGGACACTGTCCGGTGCACCACCGGACAGTCCGGTGCCCCAGACCGAAGCAGCCCCTTGGCTGTACACAGCCAAGTCTTCTCTTCTCTTCTTCTATCTGTTTCTAACACTTAGACAAATATATTAGTACACAAAACCAATGTACTAAGGCTTAGAAACATACCTTAACTTGTGATTTGCACTTTGTCCATCCATGGGCATATTTTCACATTTTGGCACCTGTGTTTGCACTTAATCACCAAAATACTTAGAAATGGCCCAAGGGCACATTTCCCTTTCAATCTCCCCCTTTTTGGTGATTTATGCCAACACAACATAAAGCAACTAAGTGCAAAATCACTTCAAATAAAAACTCAAATTGGTTTTGATTCAATTTTGGCATATATGGATCATCCTTTGCCACCACTTGGTTTGTTTTTGCAAATCAAACTCAAATCTCTATTTCTAAGTCAAACACACATGTTGAAGCATAACGAGAGTCATTTCAAAAGAGATTGATCAAAGATTTCAAAAACTCCCCCTATTTCCCATAATCAACACTTCTCCCCACAAGAAGCCAACTTTTGACAATAGAGACAATAAGAGACAATAAAAGCTTTTGACAAAACAAAAACTCTATTCTACTATTTTCAAAATCTCTCAAGTGGTAGCTGATCCATTTATCACTTTGGCTCTATTCTACTATTTTCAAAATCTCTCAAGTGGTAGCTGATCCATTTATCACTTTGGCCTTTATTTTCTCCCCCTTTGGCATCAAGCACCAAAACGGAATCAATCTTGGCCTTTTAACCCCATTGCCTCACCAAAGTCTTCAATTAAGAGCAAATGGCAATAAGATTCCATGAGATGAACTTGGAATTAGTTACCCTCTCATCGGAGTGCAGTGGAAGTCTTTCATGGTCCAAGTCCACCTTTTCCCTTTCAATCCTCCTTCGAGACTAAATTACCAAACTCAAGCAAATGGTTAGTCTCAAAGGGTCAAGTTGTAACACATCTCCCCCTAAACATGTGCATTGCTTTGCAACGGACTTGTGAGGTCCAGGGAGTGTTTGTACAACTTGAGCACCATAATAAGCAACATAATGCAAAAAAGGAACATGATCAAAAGCATAACTATATGTATGCTACAATTCAATCCAGGTTCCGCGAATCTAAGACATTTAGCTCACTACGCAACCTGCAAAAGGTCTTCTCATCTAGAGGCTTAGTGAAGATATCGGCTAGCTGGTTCTCGGTGCTAACATGAAACACTTCGATATCTCCCTTTTGCTGGTGGTCTCTCAAAAAGTGATGCCGGATGTCTATGTGCTTTGTGCGGCTGTGCTCAACAGGATTCTCCGCCATGCGGATAACACTCTCATTGTCACATAGGAGTGGGACTTTGCTCAGATTGTAGCCAAAGTCCCTGAGGGTTTGCCTCATCCAAAGTAGTTGCGCGCAACACTGTCCTGCGGCAACATACTCGGCCTCAGCGGTGGATAGGGCAACAGAAGTTTGTTTCTTAGAGTTCCACGACACCAGGGACCTTCCTAAGAATTGGCACGTCCCCGATGTGCTCTTCCTATCGACCTTACATCCAGCATAGTCGGAATCTGAGTATCCAACTAAGTCAAAGGTAGACCCCTTTGGATACCAGAGCCCGAAGCAAGGCGTAGCAACCAAATATCTAAGAATTCGCTTCACCGCCACTAGGTGACATTCCTTAGGATTGGATTGAAATCTAGCACACATGCATACGCTAAGCATAATGTCCGGTCTACTAGCACATAAATAAAGCAAAGAACCTATCATTGACCGGTATGCTTTTTGATCAACGGACTTACCTCCTTTGTTGAGGTCTGTGTGTCCGTCGGTTCCCATCGGTGTCTTTGCGGGCTTGGCGTCCTTCATCCCAAACCGCTTTAGTAGATCTTGCGTGTACTTCGTTTGGGAGATGAAGGTGCCGTCCTTGAGTTGCTTCACTTGGAACCCAAGGAAGTAGTTCAACTCGCCCATCATCGACATCTCGAATTTCTGCGTCATCACCCTGCTAAACTCTTCACAAGACTTTTGGTTAGTTGAACCAAATATTATGTCATCGACATAAATTTGGCACACAAACAAATCACCATCACATGTCTTTGTAAAAAGAGTTGGATCGGCCTTCCCAACCTTGAAAGCATTAGCAAGTAAAAAGTCTCTAAGGCATTCATACCATGCTCTTGGGGCTTGCTTAAGTCCATAGAGCGCCTTAGAGAGCTTACACACATGGTCGGGGTACCGTTCATCCTCGAAGCCAGGGGGTTGCTCCACGTACACCTCCTCCTTGATTGGCCCGTTGAGGAAAGCGCTTTTCACATCCATTTGAAACAACCTGAAAGAATGGTGAGCGGCATATGCTAGCAAGATTCGAATTGACTCTAGCCTAGCCACAGGAGCAAAGGTCTCCTCGAAATCCAAACCTGCGACTTGGGCATAACCTTTTGCCACAAGTCGAGCCTTGTTCCTCGTCACCACCCCGTGCTCGTCCTGTTTGTTGCGGAACACCCACTTGGTTCCCACAACATTTTGCCTCGGACGAGGCACCAGTGTCCAAACTTCATTGCGCTTGAAGTTGTTTAACTCCTCTTGCATGGCCAACACCCAGTCTGGATCTAGCAAGGCCTCTTCTACCCTGAAAGGCTCAATAGAAGAGACAAAAGAGTAATGCTCACAAAAATTAACTAATCGAGATCGAGTAGTTACTCCCTTGCTAATGTCACCCAGAATTTGGTCGACGGGATGATCCCTTTGAATCATCGCTCGAACTTGGGTTGGAGGTGCCGGTTGCACTTCTTCCTCCATTACGTTATCATCTTGTGCTCCCCCTTGATCACACGCCTCCTTATGATGAACCTGTTCATCGTCTTGAGTCGGGGGATGCACCATAATTGAGGAAGAGGGTTGATCTTGCTCATCTTGTTCCTGTGGCCGCACTTCTCCAATCGCCATGGTTCGTATAGCGGCCGTCGGAACATCTTCTTCATCTACATCATCACAATCAACAACTTGCTCTCTTGGAGAGCCATTAGTCTCATCAAATACAACGTCGCTAGAGACTTCAACCAAACCCGATGATTTGTTGAAGACTCTATACGCCTTTGTATTTGAGTCATAACCTAACAAAAACCCTTCTACAGCTTTGGGAGCAAACTTAGAATTTCTACCCTTCTTCACTAGAATGTAGCATTTACTCCCAAATACACGAAAGTACGATACATTGGGTTTGTTACCGGTTAGTAGCTCATACGACGTCTTCTTGAGGAGGCGATGAAGGTAGACCCTGTTGATGGCGTGGCACGCCGTGTTCACGGCTTCCGTCCAAAAGCACTCGGGGGTCTTGAATTCTCCTAGCATCGTCCTCGCCATGTCGATGAGCGTCCTGTTCTTCCTCTCTACCACACCATTTTGCTGTGGTGTGTAGGGAGCGGAGAACTCGTGCTTGATCCCTTCCTCTTCAAGGAACTCCTCCACTTGAAGGTTCTTGAACTCGGTCCCGTTGTCGCTTCTTATCTTTTTCACTTTGAGCTCAAACTCATTTTGAGCCCTCCTGAGGAAGCGCTTGAGGGTCCTTTGGGTTTCAGACTTATCCTGCAAAAAGAACACCCAAGTGAAGCGGGAAAAGTCATCAACAATAACTAGACCATACTTACTTCCCCCTATGCTTAGATAGGCGACGGGTCCGAAGAGATCCATATGCAGCAGCTCCAGGGGTCTTGAAGTGGTCATCACATTCTTGCTGTGATGCGCTCCTCCCACCTGTTTCCCTGCTTGACAAGCTGCACAAGGTCTATCTTTTTCGAAATGAACATTGGTTAGACCTATCACATGTTCTCCCTTTAGAAGCTTGTGGAGGTTCTTCATCCCCACATGTGCTAAGCGGCGATGCCACAGCCAGCCCATGCAAGTCTTAGCCATTAAGCATGCATCTAGACCGACCTCTTCTTTTGCAAAATCAACTAAATAAAGTTTGCCGTCTAATACACCCTTAAAAGCTAGTGAACCATCACTTCTTCTAAAAACAGACACATCTACATTTGTAAACAGACAGTTATATCCCATATTGCACAATTGACTAACAGATAGTAAATTATATCCTAGTGACTCTACTAAAAACACATTAGAGATAGAGTGCTCATTAGAAATTGCAATTTTACCTAACCCTTTTACCTTGCCTTGATTCCCATCACCGAATACAATTGAATCTTGGGAATCCTTATTTTTGACGTAGGAGGTGAACATCTTCTTCTCCCCCGTCATATGGTTTGTGCATCCGCTGTCGATAATCCAGCTTGAACCCCCGGATGCATAAACCTGCAAGGCAAATTTAGGCTTGGGTCTTAGGTACCCAACTCATGTTGGGTCCTACAAGGTTAGCACATATATCCTTAGGGACCCAAATGCAAGTTTTATCACCTTTGCATTTTGCCCCTAACTTCCTAGCAACAATTTTCTTATCCTTTCTACAAATAGCAAAGGAAGCATTTAAAGCACAATAAATTGTAGAAGGTTCATTCACTACTTTCCTAGGAGCATGAATAACATTCTTTCTAGGCACATGATGAATAGCATTTCTCCTAGACATATTTCTACCATGCATAACATGAGAACTAGAAGCAGTCATAGCATAAGAGTCATAAGCATGTGAATCAAACACATCATGACCTCTAAAAGCATTTCTAGAATATCTCCTATCATAGTACATAAAAGCATGGTTCTTTTGCACATTACTAGCCATAGGGGCCTTCCCTTTCTCCTTGGCGGGAATGGGAGCCTTATGGCTTGTTAAGTTCTTAGCTTCTCTCTTGAAGCCAAGTCCATCCTTAATTGAGGGGTGTCTACCGATTGTGTAGGCATCCCTTGCAAATTTTAGCTTATCAAAATCATTCTTGCTAGTCTTAAGTTGAGCATTAAGACTAGCCAGTTCATCATTAAGCTTGGAAATTGAAACTAGGTGTTCACTACAAGCATCAATGTCAAAATCTTTACACCTAGTACAAATTTCAACATGTTCTACACAAGAATTGGATTTATTTGCTACTTCTAATTTAGCATTTAAATCATTGTTGACACCTTTCAAAGTAGAAATGGTTTCATGACAAGTAGATAGTTCAAAAGAAAGCATTTCATTTCTTTTAACTTCTAAAGTATAGGATTTTTGTGCCTCAACAAATTTATCATGCTCTTCATACAACAAATCCTCTTGCTTTTCTAAAAGTATATTCTTTTCATTCAAGGCATCAATTAATTCATTAATTTTGTCTATCTTAGATCTATCTAAGCCCTTGAACAAACATGAATAATCTACTTCATCCTCATCACTAGATTCGTCCTCACTTGAAGAAGCATAGGTAGAGTTGCGAGTACATACCTTCTTCTCTCTTGCCATAAGGCATGTGTGACGCTCGTTGGGGAAGAGGGTTGATTTGTTGAAGGCGGTGGCGGCGAGTCCTTCATTGTCGGAGTCGGACGAGGAGCAATCCGAGTCCCACTCCTTGCCTAGATGCGCCTCGCCCTTTGCCTTCTTGTAATGCTTCTTCTTTTCCCTCTTGTTCCCCTTTTCCTGGTCACTATCATTATCAGGACAGTTAGCAATAAAATGACCAAGCTTACCGCATTTGAAGCATGATCGCTTCCCCTTGGTCTTAGTCTTGCTCGGCTGTCCATTGCGACCCTTTAGCACCGTCTTGAATCTCTTGATAATGAGGGCCATTTCTTCTTCATTAAGACCGGCCGCCTCAATTTGCGCCACCTTGCTGGATAGCGCCTCCTTGTTCCCTGTGGCTTTGAGAGCAAAAGGTTGCGGCTCGTTGATCGGTCCATTCAAGGCGTCGTCCACATACCTTGCCTCCTTGATCATCATTCGCCCGCTGACGAATTTTCCTAGTACTTCTTCGGGCGACATCTTGGTGTACCTGGGATTCTCACGAATATTATTCACCAAATGAGGATCAAGAACGGTAAAGGACCTGAGCATTAGTCGGACGACGTCGTGGTCCGTCCATCGCGTGCTTCCGTAGCTCCTTATTTTGTTGACAAGGGTCTTGAGCCGGTTGTATGTTTGAGTTGGCTCCTCGCCCCTTATCATCGCGAACCGTCCAAGCTCGCCCTCCACCAACTCCATTTTGGTGAGCAAGGTAGCGTCATTTCCCTCATGAGAGATCTTGAGGGTATCCCAGATTTGCTTGGCGTTATCCAAGCCACTCACTTTATTATATTCATCCCTGCACAATGAGGCTAGAAGAACAGTAGTAGCTTGTGCATTCTTATGGATTTGCTCATTAATGAATATAGGACTATCCGAACTATTAAAGTGCATTCCACTATCTACAATCTCCCATATGCTAGGATGGAGAGAGAATAGGTGACTACGCATTTTGTGGCTCCAAAATCCGTAGTCCTCCCCATCAAAGTGTGGGGGCTTGCCGAGTGGAATGGAAAGCAAATGTGAATTTGAACTATGCGGAATACGAGAGTAGTCAAAAGAAAAGTTAGAATTAACCGGTTTCCTTTGTTTGTCGTAGTCGTCGTCCTTTTGGGAAGAAGAGGACTCATCGCTGTCGTAGTAGACGATCTCTTTGATGCGTCTTGTCTTCTTCTTCTTCCCATCTCTTCGCTTGTGGCCCGAGCCCGAGTCATTGGACTTGTCATCCCTTGGCTCGTTGACGAAGGACTCCTTCTCCTTGTCGTTGATCACAATTCCCTTCCCCTTAGGATCCATCTCTTCGGGCGGTTAGTCCCTTTCTTGAAGAGAACGGCTCCGATACCAATTGAGAGCACCTAGAGGGGGGGGGGTGAATAGGTGATCCTGTAAAACTTCAAAACTTAAGCCACAAAAACTTGTTAAGTGTTAGCACAATTATGGCCAAGTGGCTAGAGAGGAGTCAAAACACAATAATCACAAGAAATCAATCACAGAGGAGACACGGTGGTTATCCCGTGGTTCGGCCAAGTACAAAAACTTGCCTACTCCACGTTGTGGCGTCCCAACGGACGAGAGTTGCACTCAACTCCTCTCAAGTGATCCAATGATCAACTTGAATACCACGATGTTCTTACTTTTCTTTTCTCAATCCCGTTTGCGAGGAATCTCCACAACTTGGAGCCTCTCGCCCTTACAAAAGATGTCCACAGAGAATCACGGAGCAAGGGAGGGATTAGCAACTCACACACGACACAAAGATCACAGCGAATACGCACACACAAGACCCAGACTTGAGCTCAAAAGACTAGCACACTAGAACGGAGCTCAAATCACTAGAATGTCGAACAAGTGCGCGAGATTGATGTGTGAGTGATCAAGAGTGCTCAAGGAATGCTTGGTGTACTCCTCCATGCGCCAAGGGGTCCCTTTTATAGCCCCAAGGCAGCTAGGAGCCGTTGGGAACAAATCTGGAAGGCCATCTTTGCCTTCTGTCTCGTGGCGCACCGGACAGTCCGGTGCACACCGGACACTGTCCGGTGCCCGATTTGTTTCCATAAAAAGCGAAGCCAACCGTTGCCGACCGTTGCAGATCTGGCGCACCGGACAGTCCGGTGCACACCGGACAGTCCGGTGCTTCCTTCCGACCGTTGGCTCGGCCACGTGTCGCGCGCCGATCGCGCGGCCGACCGTTGGCCCGGCCGACCGTTGGCTCACCGGACAGTCCGGTGCACACCGGACAGTCCGGTGAATTTTAGCCGAAGTCGCCGGAGAAAAACCCGAGAGCGGCCTCTTCGGCCGAGGCAGCCTGGCGCACCGGACACTGTCCGGTGCACCACCGGACACTGTCCGGTGCACCACCGGACAGTCCGGTGCCCCAGACCGAAGCAGCCCCTTGGCTGTACACAGCCAAGTCTTCTCTTCTCTTCTTCTATCTGTTTCTAACACTTAGACAAATATATTAGTACACAAAACCAATGTACTAAGGCTTAGAAACATACCTTAACTTGTGATTTGCACTTTGTCCATCCATGGGCATATTTTCACATTTTGGCACCTGTGTTTGCACTTAATCACCAAAATACTTAGAAATGGCCCAAGGGCACATTTCCCTTTCACATAGATCCAAGACTTTACATGTATCTCATGCGCACCTAGTCCGAGAAGGTTGGGTCAGGGTCGTCTTGGAGAACATGCTCCTCGAGGGTGAACTTCCCCAAGGCGAAGGAGGAACAACTTGCACCACCTGGTCCACTGGTTGGAGAGCTCGAGGTTGATTGGCACAAGAGTGTGGATGTTCTGGACGTCGACGGCTTGAGAGTGGAGGTTGATGAGGACCACGTTGTGGAGGAAGTGTGGAGGGGCTGAGGTTGGTGGGCGCGCGTGCAGCCTTCGCGCGGCCGCAAACGGCCCGCTCGTGTTTCTCAGTCGTGAGCCGCTCTGCAGCGGCGACCTTGGCCTCTTGTTCGGCGGCAGCGTGCTCAAGGGTGTCAACACACGCTTGTGCTTGTGCTCGGCTGCAGCCGCACATTTAGCAGTGTGGATTGCTTGCTCCCAGTGAGGAGTGGAGGGGGGAGTAGGGTTGGTCGGCATGGCGGTGACTGGAGGAGAGAAGACAACACAGCTCGGTGGCGCACCTAGGCAGCGGAAGAAGGGCCGGAAGAAACCCGGGTGAATGATACCATGTAAGATTAAGCACAAGGAATAGTAGATTGATTATAGGAGATATGATATTACACATATATAGGCAAATATGGCCGAGGGTTTATAGAAACAAAACCGTTCAACAGAGATCCTTTCCTAATAGAGATCAATCTATCTGTCCTAGCCATATAGGCACTAGGCCCAAATAGAGGCGTGCAGACCCTGCAAAGGGCTACCACACCCTTTGTCTAACATGAATAATTGTATGTTTCAACAACACCTATCTCCTTGAATAGAGATGAATTTGTCTAACAGGAAATAATTGTATGTTTAACAATACCTATTCCTTGAATAGGGACACGACATTCTCATGGCTACAATGCTTAATGGAGCTGCTATCATGGATGGAGCTCTTCTTTTGATCGCAGCAAATGAAAGTTGTCCACAGCCCCAGACATCAGAGCATCTTGCTGCTGTTGAAATCATGCGTCTTCAACATATCATCATTCTGCAGAACAAGATCGATCTTATCCAGGAAAGCGCAGCGATGAATCAGCATGAAGCAATCCAAAAATTCATCCAGGTCAATACTCAGTGTGCCTTCGTGGCACTATTCAATACTTATCAGCATCTCTCTTGTTATATTGTCTTCTTTTTCATGGTCTGATTCTTTTTATGCTCATTTGACCAGGGAACAATAGCTGAAGGTGCACCTGTGGTGCCTATATCCGCCCAGCTGAAATACAACATTGATGTTATCTGTGAATACCTTGTGAAGAAAATCCCCATCCCTGAAAGGAACTTTACCTCACCTCCCAACATGATTGTTATTCGCTCCTTTGATGTTAACAAGCCTGGTTCAGAGGTCGATGAAATCAGGGGTGGTGTAGCTGGTGGTAGTATTCTCAGGGTATGTACATCTTAGTCATGGCATGGCGCTACAATCTGTTTTCCACTGTGTTTAATGTGAACAAAACATCAATGGTATTTTTTTACAGGGAGTCCTGAGGGTGAACCAGAAGATTGAAGTTCGCCCTGGCATTGTCATGAAAGATGAGACTGGAAACATCAAGTGCACCCCAATCTACTCAAGGATTGTCTCACTGTACGCTGAGCAGAATGAACTCCAATTTGCTGTCCCAGGAGGGCTTATTGGTGTGGGAACAACCATGGACCCAACTCTAACACGTGCTGACAGACTGGTTGGCCAGGTTCTTGGTGAAGTAGGTTCACTACCTGATGTTTACGTAGAGCTTGAGGTTTGTAAAATCTTTGCTCGCTCATGATTTTAGATTGGCAGAAATAGTTGTTAAACTTAAGTATGTCATTGAACATTTGCTTTGCAGATCAATTTCTTCCTACTCCGGAGGCTGTTGGGTGTGAGGACGAAAGGTACAGAGAAGGCAGGGAAGGTGTCGAAGCTCACCAAGGGTGAGATCCTCATGCTTAACATAGGGTCCATGTCCACAGGCGCCCGTGTGCTCGCTGTTAAGAACGATCTTGCCAAGCTACAGCTCACCGCGCCTGTCTGCACGAGCCGAGGAGAGAAGGTTGCTCTGAGCCGTCGCGTTGAGAAGCATTGGCGCCTCATCGGATGGGGCCAGATCCAGGCAGGTACAACACTTGAAGTACCAGCGTGCCCGGTGTAAAGCGTCATACTCAGACGTGAGCTGAAGTTGTGTGCAAAAGAGAAAAAAAAATGAGTTTGTTGTTAGTCCTGTCCCTGCGTTACTGCAGATCCAAAGTCCTGGGTCACTCTAATTTTATTTTGTTTCGTTCAATTTTGGAGGCCGTTTGCATTATGATTCCTGTGAACATTACCAGGTCGGAAACCAGTATTGTGAACATTATGAGTACGGCATATGGATCAGCATTTGCCAATTTCTTCTTTCGCACCAAAATTTAGACTTGCCTTCATATGGTTTGTGCCTCAAGAAGTGGCTGTATGCCTGTATATATAAGACTGTCTGCAACTCTCTAAATTTCCCTCCTATAGCGCACTATACAGCCACCTTATTCAGGTTCTATTCTCTATTTTTTTCTTGCATTGGTTTTCTCTATATTCTCTCTGTACAAAACTATAACCATAAAATATTATTTTCTAACTATATTCATCATTTACTACCTACTTTTTCTCAACAAAAAACACCTGCATTCCACGGATAGGGAACAAGGGGGCTGCACAGTTCCCCACATCGAGCGAACTAGTGATCACGCAGTTTAGACTGGCCGCAACGGACGGCGCGACGCCCCCTCCCTCGGCTACAGGGCGCCCCCCAACGCGGCAGCGGCTCACCCTAGCCAGCGCTCTACGCAGAGGTAACCTTCTCTCTCCCCCTCGTTCTGGCCTTGTCTCTCTCCCCCCTCTAAACACTGTTCACGTGGGCCCAATTCCATTTGTTAGTAGATAAAAAATTTATAATAGATGAAAAGTATGTATAGAAAATGATATTTTATAGTGTAGTGGGATATAGGGGGACTATTTAGGGGGAACCGCTGCGGGAGATAAAAAAATAGAGGGTGAAATGTTGATGATGTGACCCAAAAAAGTGATATAGGGGGAAAAATTTAGGGGGAACGCTTGCGGATAGCCTTATACTGTTGTGCGTAGAGGACCAAATAACGGGTTGCACAGTTCCCCCCACATCTAGCGAACTACTGCCCACGCCCCTTGTACCGTTACACGTAGAGGACCAAATAGCGTGCGTCATTGCGGATAGTAGGGTTGCCCTGTAGTAGAGGACCAAATAGCGTGCATCGTTGCGGATAGTAGGGTTGCCCTGTATTATTAATTTAACTTTGTTTAAAACTTTAGTTAAGTTCATGGGAAAACGCATCAACTTCTATAACTTCTAATTAGTTTATTTTTCCATTAAATATATCTTGATAGGGCATTTATTTTTTATATATTAGTCTAAGCACTTGATCAAGCTAGATAAATTTGACTTCATCACAAAAGTAGTGTTGTCCGTTGTGAAAAAAGTTGTGAGCTGTAATAGCCTTGAAGAGCTATATAGACTGTTTACTAGTACACTATTCGTACTTTGCGACGATATACTAATCATATTTGATAGTATATTGTATAGCGGTACGACCCGCGATGGCCCAGTGGCAAATCAGTGTGATGAGCCTGAATGTTTTTTTACGATCCATTTAGGAGACAACAACCCATTTCATATGACATAATTTTCACCATTATAATAAAATAAATATTAACATTTATAATACATAATTATAATTATTAAATAGTTCTTTAAATATATTTTTTATAAAAAAACTTATTTAAATATACAAATGTTACTGATATTTTGTATAAACATAGTAAAATTTGATCTACTTGAATAACGATTATTATTTTCCGACGAGAGGAGGTATTCAATTTTTGAATTTGGCTCGGGTGTCAACTAGCTTTTGAAGCTTTTAAAATGAACATTTTGATTACTAAACTTACAAAGTGAGATTTGGATCACAATAGCTTTAGTTATTCTGCCTACCTGGCACGCTAGTTGCACGATGACATGCCACAATGGCACAAAACGTGGGTCGGATCCGGATGGAAGCATTTGCATGAAGCGATTGTTACATGTCATACAATCGACCATTTTCACTACGTACAGCTGGTCAAAATTCTA
The DNA here is from genome assembly GCF_902167145.1 of Zea mays. Taxonomy (NCBI): domain Eukaryota; kingdom Viridiplantae; phylum Streptophyta; class Magnoliopsida; order Poales; family Poaceae; genus Zea; species Zea mays. The sequence continues at coordinate 167,216,441 of NC_050102.1, forward strand.
AACTGCGTTTAAACAAAACATTTTACAAACTGCAGTGCAGACCAAAGATTTCTTTCCCACAAAACAACGAATCAAAGAATCCGGTCGCGACGGTCGATCACGACGGACGTGGCCGCGGCGAGTCAGGGGACTGCGAGGAGAGCGACGACGCGTTGCGCAGGCGGCTGGGCGCGGGCCGGAAGCTCCACCTCCTCAGGAGGACGGCTCCTCCGGCGCGGCCACGGCCACGGCCGCGCGCGGCGGGCGGCGTGAGCGCCCGTCTCACCAGCTCGCGGTTCCCCTTGCCCGTGGGCACGCGCGCGCCCGCGGCCCTGGCGCTCCTCGTCCGCCTCGGCGTCGCCTGCTGCCGCGCGGCAGCGCCCCACCAGTTGCACTCCGGCCCCGCGCGCCCCGTCGGCGACGAAGACGAAGAGCCGCCCGCAGCTGCAGCAGGTCCCCGCGGCCTCGGCGTCCCGGGCCGTGGGCCAGCTGCGCCCGGCACGGGCCTGGTACTCGGCCGCGTCAGCCCACCGCACGCCACGGTGACGTGCTGACGGCGGTGTTCTCCTCCTCCGGCCGCCGCCGCGCCCGCGCGAGAACTCATCATCGACGACGCCATGGCAAAGGTCGACGAAATACAGTACAGGGGTTCCCCGTTCCCCGTCGCCCGCCGCTGCTGTCGTCCCAGTTCTCCTAGTCGTCGACTCGCCGTTTCCTCTTTATATATATGCCACACCCACACGGACAGGACAGGCACACGAACGCGCTAGCTAGTGCCGCAGCCGCGAGCCGGAGCCGAGCTGGGAATGTGAAAGCTTTACAGCTTTCGCGCGTGCTCCACGACTCGATCGTGTTTTTGACCACACACAACTAGGCGAGCCCGACCAGTCGCGTTTCCCGGATTCTGCTGACCCTTTCGCGGGCCTTTGGCATCGGCGATTGGCTGGTCGCAAGCGGACGCTGTCCTGATCAGACACCAGAGGCATGAGCCCCCCAGTGGGCAGTGGCCCGAGGACTTGGAGCCGCGTCGTGGAGTGGCGGCCGAGTGCGCGCTGGCTGGAAGGCACCTGCGGACCTGCCTGCCGCTGCCTGTCGCGTTCGCTCGTCAAGCTGCAGACAGCTGGGTGCAAACTATTGGAATTTGGAATAGGCAGGAGGCAGAGGCAGGTGCGAGTGGTGCCTTTTCAGATTTTGACCATTCCTCGGTGTCTTGAGCGTCGGCATCGGTTCGGGAATTGACCGATCGTTCCTGTCCTGGTCACGCCTGTACGGGTACCCGTGCCTGCAACTCTGAACGCGACATTTCTCCGTGGTCCAACCGTGCAGGCAACAGGACAGGGCGTGTCCTGAAAGAGATCTACTGTTGTTCGATTGAGATCCATAGTAGTGCTGCTGGCAAAGCTGCATTGGTGAATTGGAGCTATTTTGTGGAACATGATTTTAGCTAGCTAAAATTCTTTGGAGGTATGTATGCCGTTCTCTCTTCATCCTGGTCCCGGAGTGGTCGACATGCACAGTATCGATACCTGTAGATTGTACTGATGACTGCTGCGGTGAATGTGTTGCCACGTCGCTGGTCAGCGACAGAACGGATGCGAGATCCAGATCATGTGACGGGTAGCCGTTGGTACCGGTACGGTGCCTCACGAGTGCCGGTCCTGGGCAGTGGGCACCATGGAAGTTTAATAAATTATCAATTATATTTTTTGATTACACATATTTGTTGTCACAGATCTTTATAATTCTCTCTATAGTTTAATTTAAAACAGTAGCAGTAGGAGAGTGCAGAAATGGTACTAAGAAACTGACAAATCACGTGCAAGCGATTGGATCCATGAGGCCTCGCACGGATTACCTTACAACTTGTGCTGCCGTACAGCTCTACAGCACATTTCGGCAGGTTACATACATACATTCCAGACAAGATACAGCATGCAAGGCGTACTACCACTACCCGCACTATGGCAAGGAACCAAGGTCAGGGTGCCATGGCAAAGCACCATGCAGAACTGCAGATGCGGATCGATCAGACGTCGGTCGGTAAAGCCGACACACAACACAAAGCGTCCCGGGCCCTGTCAACAAAAGCTACGCCCGGGAAAAGCCCAGACACACGCTTCTCTTTTTACAAAGCCAAGTGCTGTGCCGATGGACGGTGCTCGAATTTACAGGCCACCCGACAGCGTCATCACCTCACCCCCAGATGACTGGCGCCTAGCATGCGTTTGCGCCCCAGTGTGCTTAGGAGCACGAGCTGTTCGTTTAAACACAGCAAAATCGCAAGCTCTGAACAAAAGGCGCCCCTTGCTGTTTCACCTTTCAGGAATGCTTATCATACCTGAAGATAGAACACAGCATAGGACGAACCCTTTGTGCTCCAGCAAAGCACAATTCCGCCGTGTTAAAAGTCGCGGCTCACACCCTAAGACCACAGTGGCTCAAAAAACACACTATACCTACGCGCCGATGCAAATCACAAAGACCATACAGTATTCCGTTTCCATCTTTGCTCTCAAACAACGGGCAAACTAAACTAAATTTTCAAGCAGGAAAAGATAATAAGTTAACTGAAAACCAAAGAATTGCACAGCTCGTCAGCCGATCGCCTTCTCGTCGGAGAACCTCGGAAGCTGGACGAGCGAGTTCACCCGCGTCACCCCGTCGAGGCCTGACCAACTCTGGTCGTGGGCTGCGCCGGCAACGACCACATCCACCGCCCCCGACAGCGCCTTCTCGTGGGCGCTTCCGGCGACCGTCCTGACCGTGAAGTTGCGGGTCAGCGCTGGCTCCTGCTCCTGGGCTTCGTTTGGGTCCGCGGCTGAACCTTCGTCGAGGCTCATGTTGTCCATGGAGGCCGTCGAGTCACGTTCGTGGTCCATTTTGCCGTCCAGATATAGGCAGACCACTGCGCAGTCATCGATCTTCGATGTCGGGTACTTGGTTTTCCATTCACGGGTCGCGGCCTCGACGAGGGATCTTGCGGCCTTTGATCGGCTTGGGGACGACGACACTATGTCAACGGCCTCCTGGTTGCTGAGGACATCCCACACCTGCATGATTTGCGTTAGCAATAGATATATAGAAGTATAATTCTGCCAAGTGGCAGCCAAACAAGAGAAGGCAGAAGGACAAATATAAGATTAAAAACCGGATCTCTTGCTGATCCCACACGAATGCTCTTTACCTTTTTGTTCTTTTTAAAAAACATAGATGCTGAAAGGGGCTAAAGTATCATGCTTTGAATATTGCAATAATAAACAGCGTCAAAAGTTAAAACCAACAACGCAGACAGTGACTTAAGAATCGACCCAACTGCTCTTACATTAAACGAATGCTTCAAACGTGATAGAGAAGTCCATCATTTATGAAAAAATAAACTATCTTCACCAACCACAATCATTTCAACAAAGGTTTCAAAGTTCTACCAGGACAAAATCTTACTTTCGATAGTATACATTAGTTAGGCCAATGTAGTGTGGGCGCACTAATCTAAAGAGCGTTCAAGCGAGGATGTAGGAATTTTGAACCAGTACATTACTGGCAAGTGATTATCAGTTTCACTACGACAACTGGTATGGTTAAATTTCACTCTTATTTTGATTGGTCCCTGAACTTTAACAACAGTGACATATATAATGACCTGCAATAAATAAGTTGTCTAAAGGAAGATTATAAATCTTTCAATGACAGCAAATTGTGCGAGGACCGGCCCTTACTATGAAATCCACATCGTTCAGATGCAAATATCATAAACAGGGAATCAATGGGGAAGCAAGTTACTAGACAGTGAGAATCTTAATTTTCCCTAGTTGAGGAGCGCTTGATAATTTTAATTATCTAATGCAACGAATAGTCCCTAGCCACAGGCTTAATCTCCAAATTGTTCAAGTAGGAAGGTGCACCTGATCTCATGACAATTCATAAATCACTAACTCAAGTGGTCCTCTCGAGTTGAGCATGGAGGAGATTTAACAGCTGAAGGACAGCAGATAACAACAGGTGGTGACGGTGCAACAGGGAAGGGTGTTAAGCTGGCTAATCATTATCTGTGCACTAGGCAGGAAAGGGACCTATGCCAGAAATTATTATCCTTGCACCAGCCATGATGACAGTTTATCAACCAACCCCTAAAAGCTAAAACATTTTGAAGTCAAAACACTGGATCACTTGTAGGTATGATCACGGATTCTCTTTTAGCTTCTATGAAATACACGGGACATCCTGGACCCTGAAGGCCCACCATGTGCGGCTACTTAGATCACGACTGCGAAAGTGCCGCAGATTGACATTACATTGCAACTAATCATGTTATGATGAAAGATAAGGGCAAGATTTGCTGGGGGAAGAGATACCCTCAACTTCATATCTTTGCAAGTGCAAATATCCATGAACAGAGAACAATAAAGTGGAGCACTTGGTAGAGAAAATTACCCCATCTGATGCAAGGATGACAAACTGATCCTTCTCTGTGAGCGACCAGTGGAAGAACTCTGGAACCGAAATGACACCATAATCCTTGAGGCAGAAGTCCCCAAAGGCCCGGGCCATTGCCAGGCCTGGCGCGTCATCGAACGGCAGCCAGACCCGCGGCACCTCCGGTTCGTCCTGCAGAGCAAATACTCTGCCCCTGCACTTCTTGATCCGTTCTGCCTCGCCTGAAATGACATACGGTAGCATTAACACTCAAATTCCTAACACGGCACCGCATCCATAAATCAGAAATAATGGCGGAGGGAGAATATAGCTGCGTACTGGGAACATCCGGTTTGAGGTCAATAGTCAGTTGCAAGGCCACCATGCCGCCGTCGCCACCATCCCTCGAGCCAAGGACGGCGCGTGAGTCACCAATGTTGGCCATGTAGAGATCCGAGCCCTGCGTGCAGAAACCGCGCGTCAGTGGACGGTGCGCAGCTGAACGCATACATCCAACAGAATTGACATATGTTTCTGCGAGGCAAGATGGAATCGATGGATAGCAAACTCGTGTCAAGTCCGGTGGCACTTACGAGCTTGAGTACGGTGACGGCGGTGCTGCCACTGCAGAAGCAATCTAGGGTGGCGTGGGAGCGAAGGTCCTTGTCCATGGTCTTGTAGGCGCGCGCGAAGGCCTTCCTCCACGCGGCGGCGGGCATATCCAAGCCAGCCTTGGACGCGCGCACCGCGGACATGAGCTTCAGCGGCATCGCATCGCGGACTCTGCGCGCCACCAGGTGGCCATGCGGGCCGTGCCCGTCGAACACCCCACAAAGCACGACGTCTTCCTCCCCGCCGAACCCCTGCCAAGGCGACAGACACTCCAGCACCGTTACCACCATCCTCGGTGGAACAAATTGACAACGAGAACCCAGCCGTTTACGCGGCGGGAAGGACGGGAGGGAGAGAGAGGGAGGGAGGGAGAGATTCGGTGGCCTACATCCCAGACGAGCATGGCGTCCTGATTGATCCCCTTCCGCCCCTGCTGCGTGAACACGGCGGCGGTGCGGCTGCGGCCGTCGTTGGAGAAGATCCGGCCGGGGACCGAACCGAGCTGCTCCTCCCGCGGCGCCTTCCACCTCCTCCCCCGCCGCCTCCCGTCCTCCCCTGCAGCACCTGCCGCCGTGACCGTCGTCGTGCCCCCGCTCGCCACGCAGTTCCCCATCGATCACGCCTCCGATCTCCCTCCTCCAATGCCGCGCTGGCCCGGCAAGTAAACGCCGGACAGAAACACCCGCACGGATACCAAAGCCGCCGCCGCCGCCGCGGGCGCGGAGCAAGAGGGAGCAGGATTCCCTCTCAGGTGTGGAGTGGAGAGAGAGAGAGAGAGGAGGAATCGCAGATCAGCAGCACCGCTCAAACGCAACGTGAAAAGTCAAGGCGGGCGGGTCCCCTGATCCCTGGATGAGCCTGACTGCTTGAGGAGGAGAGAGAGAGGCGAGTTATTTATCGCGTGATCGGGCGAGCGGCGCGGCAGTGACGCACGCACGCAGAGGCAGTGAGGGTGAGTCAGACAGCTTTTCCCATTCACGGAGAAAGAAGAGGCACAGCGGCTCTCGGGGAGTCGGGGACGGGGACGGCGGGCGTGGGACTGGGAAGAGTTGGAGGCGAGGGGCTCAGCGCTCGACGCGCTGCCCGTGCCGCCGTTGCTTGTCGCTGGTGCTGATGCTGCTGACCGGTCGTCGGCGTTGCTGGATTACTGTGACTCCGGATTGATTAATTGTGCGGTTGGCTACGAGTGACTTGTTTACTTGTGCAGCAGCACATATACCAGCTGCCGGGTCACGCACTGCGAGGAATAAACAAGCGGCGAGCAGGGGCGACGGGGCGCGGACGTGGCGGCAGCGGTCAGAGCGGGGAGGAGCACAACGGGCGGCTTACGCTCCTCTCAAGCTTACGTTGAGCCTACTTGAAGTGAAAATGATGCAACTACCTGTGTTTGGGTGATTTTATGGTGTGAATTTAACCTTTTGTTTTTATCTATCGGACCCTTTAGGGCTCATTCGGTTGTACCGGAATAAGTCAGGATTCATTTCAGCTCATCAAAATTTATATAAATTAGAGAAGTAATCCGGCTAGGAATTAATCCGGGGCTCCAATCTGGAACAACCGAACAGGGCCTTAAGAATATTTTTGAATACTTGGAAGCATAAAGCTATTTTTCATGACCTCATTCTTTTTAATAACCTTTTTCATCATTTTTCTGTTAATCGCTCAATTATGTCCCCTTGTCGCTTCTGAAGGGATCTCATGAAAATTTGTAGAACATGATAGAATTTGACTACAACTGCCTAGGAAATGATCACGTGTCCTTGAGACCTGCCGGTTAGAGAGCGCGAAAGGGAAAGAGTCCCGGTCGCTGGGACCCGATAGTCAATTGTAAGAGGTGGATACGTTAACCTTAAAAGAACCCACCCCGGTCGAACTTCGCGACACCGAGCCCAGGGTCGGACGTGGCGCAACCTGATGGGGGTTAGGCGTGTCGAAACAGAACCAATCGAGTGGATCTCGCGTACGGCCCCAGACTGACCCGCCATAAATAGTCGACCACATTTAACCACGCCTCGCACCGAGCCACAACGCGGATGTCGGTCACTTTCCACTCATGACCTACGGACCCCTCGGGTCGCATAACACTCATGACCTACGAGCCCCCACGAACTACGATGCATTTACGACACACGTGCCCCTTGACCTGAGTGCGCGAACTTCTGGTAGGGCGCTAAATGATGGGTCGCGCCTGATAGAAGACGCGACCCGATCTTTCGTGAGATACGATAACTTGATTCACTCGAGATCTCGACATTGATGATCTAAGGCTTCGAGCGAACGGTTCCTCGTAATCACTACACCACAGCTCCGTTGGTTATCACCCGTGACACCCGAGTGACCTCACCACGAAGGCTTATCCCTGCAAGCGCAATCAAGAACACAAGCAAGAACAGGAAAGAAATGCAACCAAAATTGTATTGATTACGGGATGGGGTCTCACAAACCGATGACAGCGACACTGTTCGATGACAGAATTGATCTAAGCAAAACACAAACCTAATGTGGCGGCGGCTGCTGAAAAAATAGAGTATTAGGGCGTGTGTGACCCCTGGACTCGCCCCTAATGGGCTCAGACGCAATACACGGCCCAACGACCCAACAGACGGTGTCGCAGCACCAAAACAGAATCTGAACGTTGAATTGTTTCGACGATTCTCGTTGACTCCGGATGAATTTTAGGGTGGAACCAGTTGGGTTGGTTAGATAATCTCTTTATCATTCCAACCATATCAAGTCTGTCGCAATCAGAGATCGGATGCATCTTGGGCGTCCATTTTAGTGCAGACTGGTCCTGGAACCCGAGATGGAGTCGCAGCCGAGTCGGACTTGATCGCCTTTCTGTTGTGGGTGAAAGTCGCCTAGAGGGGGGGTGAATAGGGCGAATCTGAAATTTACAAACTTAATCACAACTACAAGCCGGGTTAGCGTTAGAAATAGAAACGAGTCCGAGAGAGAGAGCGTAAGACAAATCGCAAGCGAATAAAGAGTGTGACACGCGGATTTGTTTTACCGAGGTTCGGTTCTTGCGAACCTACTCCCCGTTGAGGTGGTCACAAAGACCGGGTCTCTTTCAACCCTTTCTGTCGGCGTTTCGAGACCGGGGGTCCCTCAGGCCGACGAGTGAGTGCCGCGTGCCCCAGCCCAGATGGGTCGAGCGCATGGGCGAGCACAAAGGGGGGAGAGAGCGAGGCGGCCGGAGTCCGGCGCGAGAGAGGTGGGAATCCCGCGGCCTTCGTGTTCGTCCCGCGCCCAGGTCGGGTGCGCTTGCAGTAGGGGGTTACAAGCGTCCACGCGGGAGAGGGAAGCGAGCGGCCCCAAGAGAGCGCCTGTCCCGTCCTCGTCCCCGCGCGGCCAACCCTCTCTAGGAGGGCCCTGGTCCTTCCTTTTATAGGCGTAAGGAGAGGATCCATGTGTACAATGGGGGTGTAGCAGAGTGCTACGTGTCTAGCGGGGGAGAGCTGACGCCCTAAGTACATGCCAATGTGGCAGCCGGAGAGATCTTGGCACCCTGCTGGTGTGATGTCGTGGCCGTCGGAGGAGCGACGGTGCCTGGCGGAGGGACAGCTGTTGGAGCAGTCGAGTCCTTGCTGACGTCCACCTGCTTCCGTAAGAGAGCTGGGAGCCGCCGTCGTCACAGAGCGTGCGGGGCGCCATCATTGCCTGTCTGGCGGAGCTGGCCAGATGGGACACCGGTCTTGTTCCCTGCGGCCCGAGTCAGCTTGGGGTAGGGTGATGATGGCGCTTCCCGTTGACGTGGCTGGCCTGCGCCCTAGGCTGGGCGATGTGGAGGCTCCTCCGAAGCCGAGGTCGAGGCTGTCTCCCATGGCCGAGGCCGAGTCCGAGCCCCTGGGTCGGGCGAGGCGGAGGTCGTCGGCAGAGGCCAGGGCGGAGTCCGAGCCCTAGGGTCGGGCGGAGCGAAGTTCGTCGTCTTCTGGGGCTGAGCCCGAGTCCGAGCCCTGGGTCGGGCGGAGCAGAGTTCGCCGTCTTCCGGGCCTTAGCCCGAGTCCGAGCCCTGGGTCGGGCGGAGCGGAGTTCGCCGTCTTCCGGGTCTTAGCCCGAGTCCGAGCCCTGGGTCGGGCGGAGCAGAGTTCACCGTCTTCCGGGCCTTAGCCCGAGTCCGAGCTCTGGGTCGGGCGGAGCGGAGCTTCCTATGGTGCCTTCGGCAGGGCCTGACTGCCTGTCAGTCTCACTCTGTCGAGTGGCACTGTAGTCGGAGTGGCACAGGCGGCGCTGTCCTTCTGTCAGACCGGTCAGTGGAGCGGCGAAGTGACGGCGGTCACTTTGGCTCTGCCGGAGGGCGCGCGTCAGGATAAAGATGTCAGGCCACCTTTGCATTAAATGCTCCTGCGACTTGGTCGGTCGGTGCGGCGATTTAGTCAGGGTTGCTTCTTAGCGAAGGCAGGGCCTCGGGCGAGCCGGAGATGTGTCTGCCGTTGGAGGGGGGCCTCGGGCGAGACGGAAACCCTCTGGGGTCGGCTGCCCTTGTCCGAGGCTAGGCTCGGGCGAGGCGTGATCGAGTCGCTCGAATGGACCGATCCATGACTTAATCGCACCCATCAGGCCTTTGCAGCTTTATGCTGATGGGGGTTACTAGCTGAGAATTAGGAGTCTTGAGGGTACCCCTAATTATGGTCCCCGACAATAGCCCCCGAGCCTCGAAGGGAGTGTTAACACTCGCTTGGAGGCTTTCATCGCACTTTTTTGCAAGGGGACCAGCCTTTCTCGGTTGCATTTTGTTCCGGTGGGTGCGCGCGAGTGCACCCGCCGGGTGTAGCCCCCGAGGCCTCGGAGGAGTGGTTTCACTCCTTCGAGGTCTTAATGCCTTGCGTAACGCTTCGGCTGGTCTGGTTGTTCCCTCATGCGAACTGGCCGTAGCCCGGGTGTACGGTCGGGGCCCAAGCTCTCGGGCTGGTATGTTGACGCTGTCAACGGTTTGGCCGGAGCCGGGTTTGCGAGTGAAAGGGAATTAGGCTTACACCTAGTTCCTATATAATTTTGGTGGTTGAATTGCCCAACATAAATCTTTGGACTAACTAGTTTGTTCTAGTGTATAAGTTATACAGGTGTAAAAGGTACACACATAGCCAATAAAAAGACCAAGTGTTGAGTTCAAACAAAGGGCAAAGAGGCAACCGAAGGCTCCTCTGGTCTGGCGCACCGGACTGTCCGGTGTGCCACCGGACAGTGTCCGGTGCACCAGAGGACTCCCACTCCAACTCTTCACCTTCGGGAAAATCCAGAGCCGGCGCGCTATAATTCACCGGACTGTCCGGTGTACACCGGACAGTGTCCGGTGCTCCACAGAGGCGCGGCTCAAGAACTCGCCAGTCTCGGGAAATTCACGAAGGCTGCTCCGCTATAATTCACCGGACATGTCCGGTGTGCACCGGACTGTCCGGTGCATCCTCGGAGCAACGGCTACTTCGCGCCAACGGCTACCTGCGACGGCATTCAATGCGCGCCAGTGCGCGCAGAAGTCAGAGACACCCATGCTGGCGCACCGGACAGTGAACAGTTCATGTCCGGTGTGCCACCGGACATCAAGGCGGGCCCAGAAGTCAGAACTCCAACGGTCAGATTCCAACGGCACTGGTGACATGGCAGGGGCACCGGACATGTCCAGTGTGCACCGGACTGTCCGGTGCGCCATCGAACAGACAGCCTCCACCAACGGTCATCTTGGTGGTTGGGGCTATAAATACCCCAACCACCCCACCATTCATGGTATCCAAGTTTTCCAGCTTCCAACCACTATACAAGAGCTAGCGTTCATTGCAAAGCACACCAAAAGAGATCAAATCCTCTCCTAACTCCATACAAAGCCCTAGTGACTAGAGAGAGTGATTTGTAGTGTTCATTTGAGCTCTTGCGCTTGGATCGCTTCTTTTTCTTTGGCATTCTTTCTTGTGATCAAACACTCACTTGTAATTGAGGCAAGAGACACCAATCGTGTGGTGGTCCTTGTGGGAAGTTTGATTCCCAAGTGATTTGAGAAAGAGAAGCTCACTCGGTCCGAGGGACCGTTTGAGAGAGGGAAGGGTTGAAAGAGACCCGGCCTTTGTGGCCTCCTCAACGGGGAGTAGGTTTGAGAGAACCGAACCTCGGTATAACAAATCCGCGTGTCTCACTTCATTATTCGCTTGCGATTTGTTTTGCGCCCTCTCTCGCGGACTCTATTATATTTCTAACGCTAACCCGGCTTGTAGTTGTGTTTATATTTGTAAATTTCAGTTTCGCCCTATTCACCCCCCCTCTAGGCGACTATCAATTGGTATCGGAGCTCAGGTTCTTCATTAGAGCCTAACCGCTCGAAGTGATGTCGGGAGACCACGCCAAGAAGGAGATGGAGACCGGCGAAAAGCCCACTACAAGCCACGGGAGCACTTCATCGGAAGAGTCCCGCACCAAGAGGAAGGAGAAGAAGAAGAGCTCCTCCAACAAAGGGAAGGAGAAGAAATCTTCTTCTCACCACTAAGAGAAGAAGGAGAAATCTTCTTCTCACAAGCCGCATCGGAGTGGGGACAAGCACAAGAGAATGAGGAAAGTCGTCTATTACGAGACCGACACTTCATCAACATCCACCTCCGGCTCCGACGCGGCATCCGTCACTTCTAAGCGCCAAGAGCGCAAGAAGTATAGTAAGATCCCCCTACACTACCCTCGCATTTCTAAACATGCACCTTTGCTTTCCGTCCCATTAGGCAAACCACCAACTTTTGATGGTGAAGATTATGCTAGGTGGAGTGATTTAATGCGATTTCATCTAACCTCACTCCACAAAAGTATATGGGATGTTGTTGAGTTTGGTGCACAGGTACCATCCATAGGGGATAAAGATTATGATGAGGATGAGGTGGCCCAAATCGAGCACTTCAACTCTCAAGCGACAACAATACTCCTCGCCTCTTTAAGTAGAGAGGAGTATAACAAAGTGCAAGGGTTGAAGAGCGCCAAGGAGGTTTGGGATGTGCTCAAAACTGCTCACGAGGGAGATGAGCTTACAAAGATCACCAAGCGGGAGACGATCGAGGGGGAGCTCGGTCGGTTCCGACTTTGCAAAGGGGAGGAGCCACAAAACATGTACAACCGGCTCAAGACCTTGGTAAATCAAGTGCGCAACCTCGGGAGCAAAAAGTGGGATGACCACGAGGTGGTTAAGGTTATTCTAAGATCTCTCATTTTCCTTAACCCTACTCAAGTTCAATTAATCCGTGGCAACCCAAGATATACACAAATGACCCCCGAGGAAGTAATCGGGAATTTTGTAAGTTTTGAGTGCATGATCGAAGGCTCAAGGAAGATCAACGAGCTTGATGATCCCTCCACATCCGAAGCTCAACCCGTCGCATTCAAGGCGACGGAGGAAAAGAAGGAGGAGTCCACACCAAGTTGGCAACCAATCGACGCCTCCAAGCTCGACAATGAGGAAATGACGCTAGTCATCAAGAGCTTCCGCCAAATCCTCAAGCAAAGGAGAGGGAAAGACTACAAGTCCCGCTCCAAGAAGGTTTGCTACAAATGTGGTAAACCCGGTCACTTTATAGCTAAATGTCCATTATCAAGTGATAGTGACAGGGGCGACGACAAGAAGGGGAGAAGAAAGGAGAAGAAGAGGTACTACAAGAAGAAGGGCGGCGATGCCCATGTTTGTCGTGAGTGGGACTCCGACGAAAGCTCAAGCGACTCCTCCTCCGACGAGGACGCCGCCAACATCGCCGTCACCAAGGGACTTCTCTTCCCCAACGTCGGCCACAAGTGCCTCATGGCAAAGGACGGCAAAAGGAAGAAGGTAAAATCAAGATCCTCCACTAAATATGAAACCTCTAGTGATGAGGATGATGCTAGCAATGAGGAGGATAACTTGCGCGTTCTTTTTGCCAACCTTAACATGGAACAAAAGGAAAAACTAAATGAGCTAATTAGTGCCATCCATGAAAAGGATGACCTCTTGGACTCCCAAGAGAACTTCCTAATCAAGGAAAATAAAAAGCATGTTAAGGTTAAAAATGCTTATGCTCTAGAGGTAGAAAAATGTGAAAAATTATCTAGTGAGCTAAGCACTTGCCATGAGACAATAGACAACCTTAGAAATGAAAATGCTAACTTGTTAGCTAAGATTGATTCCCATGTTTGTAATGCTTCAATTCCCAATCTTAGAAATAATAATGATGATTTGCTTGCTAAGATTAAAGAATTAAATGATTCTCTTGCTAGCCTTAGAGTAGAAAATGAAAATTTGATTGCTAAGGCTAAAGAACTAGATGTTTGCAATGTTACAATTTCCGATCTTAGAGATAATAATGATATCTTGCGTGCTAAGATCGTTGAACTTAATTCATGCAAACTCTCTACATCTAGTGTTGAGCATGTTTCCATTTGTACTAGATGTAGAGATGTTGATATTAATGCTATTCATGATCACATGACTTTGATTAAACAACAAAATGATCATATAGCAAAATTAGATGCTAAAATTTCCGAGCATAACTTAGAGAATGAAAAGTTTAAATTTGCTAGAAGTATGCTCTATAATGGGAGACGCCCTGGCATCAAGGATGGCATTGGCTTCCAAAGGGGAGACAATGTCAAACTTAATGCCCCTCCTAAAAACTTGTCTAACTTTGTTAAGGGCAAGGCTCCCATGCCTCAAGATAACGAGGGTTACATTTTATACCCTGCCGGTTATCCTGAGAGCAAAATTAGGAAAATTCATTCTAGGAAGTCTCACTCTGGCCCCAATCATGCTTTTATGTATAAGGGTGAGACATCTAGCTCTAGGCAACCAACCCGTGCCAAGTTGCCTAGAAAGAAGACTTCTAATGCATCAAATGATCATGCTATTTCATTCAAAACTTTTGATGCATCTTATGTTTTGACTAACAAATCCGGCAAGGTAGTTGCCAAGTTTGTTGGGGGCAAACACAAGGGCTCCAAGACTTGTGTTTGGGTACCCAAAGTTCTTGTGTCTAATGCCAAAGGACCCAAAACCATTTGGGTACCTAAAGTCAAGAACTAAACTTGTTTTGTAGGTTTATGCATCCGGGGGCTCAAGTTGGATACTCGACAGCGGGTGCACAAACCACATGACAGGGGAGAAGAAGATGTTCTCCTCCTACGAGAAAAACCAAGATCCCCAACAAGCTATCACATTCGGGGATGGAAATCAAGGTTTGGTCAAAGGTCTTGGTAAAATAGCTATATCTCCTGACCATTCTATTTCCAATGTTTTTCTTGTAGATTCTTTAGATTACAATTTGCTTTCTATATCTCAATTATGCAAAATGGGCTACAACTGTCTTTTCACTGATATAGGTGTCACTGTCTTTAGAAGAAGTGATGATTCAATAGCATTTAAGGGAGTGTTAGAGGGTCAGCTATACTTGGTAGATTTTGATAGAGCTGAACTCGACACTTGCTTAATTGCTAAGACTAACATGGGCTGGCTATGGCATCGCCGACTAGCACATGTTGGGATGAAGAATCTTCATAAGCTTCTAAAGGGAGAACACATTTTAGGACTAACAAATGTTCATTTTGAGAAAGACAGGATTTGTAGCGCATGCCAAGCAGGAAAGCAAGTTGGAGCTCACCATCCACACAAGAACATCATGACGACCGATAGGCCGCTTGAGCTACTCCACATGGATCTATTCGGCCCGATTGCTTACATAAGCATCGGCAGGAGTAAGTATTGTCTTGTAATAGTGGATGATTATTCTCGCTTCACTTGGGTATTCTTTTTACAGGAAAAATCTCAAACCCAAGAGACCTTAAAAGGATTCTTGAGACGGGCTCAAAATGAGTTCGGCTTAAGGATCAAGAAAATAAGAAGCGACAACGGAACGGAGTTCAAGAACTCTCAAATTGAAGGCTTTCTTGAGGAGGAGGGCATCAAGCATGAGTTCTCTTCTCCCTACACCCCTCAACAAAATGGTGTAGTGGAGAGGAAGAATCGAACTCTATTGGACATGGCAAGGACCATGCTTGATGAGTACAAGACTTCGAATCAGTTTTGGGCCGAGGCAGTCAACACCGCTTGCTACGCCATCAACCGGTTATATCTTCACCGAATCCTCAAGAAGACATCATATGAACTCCTAACCGGTAAAAAGCCCAATATTTCTTATTTTAGAGTCTTTGGTAGCAAATGTTTTATTCTTGTTAAAAGAGGTAGAAAATCAAAATTTGCTCCTAAGACTGTAGAAGGTTTTTTACTTGGTTATGACTCAAACACAAGGGCATATAGGGTCTTTAACAAGTCCACTGGACTAGTTGAAGTCTCATGTGACGCTGTGTTTGATGAAACTAACGGCTCTCAAGTAGAGCAAGTTGATCTTGATGAGATAGGTATTGAAGAGGCTCCGCGCATCGCGCTAAGAAACATGTCCATTGGGGATGTGTGTCCTAAGGAATCCGAAGAGCCTCCAAATGCGCAAGATCATCCATCCTCCTCCACTCAAGCATCTCCACCAACTCAAAATGAGGATGAAGCTCAAGTTGATGAAGTAGAAGATCAAGCAAATGAGCCACCTCAAGATGACGGCAATGATCAAGGGGGAGATGCAAATGATCAAGACAAGGAGGATGAAGAGCAAAAGCAGCCACACCCAAGAGTCCACCAAGCAATCCAACGAGATCACCCCGTCGACACCATCCTCGGCGACATTCATAAAGGGGTAACTACTAGATCTCGTGTTGCACATTTTTGTGAACATTACTCTTTTGTTTCCTCTATAGAGCCACACAGGATAGAGGAAGCACTTCAAGATTCGGATTGGGTGGTGGCGATGCAAGAGGAGCTCAACAACTTCACTAGGAATGAGGTATGGCATTTAGTTCCACGTCCTAACCAAAATGTTGTAGGAACCAAATGGGTCTTCCGCAACAAACAAGATGAGCATGGTGTGGTGACAAGGAACAAAGCCCGACTTGTGGCCAAGGGATACTCCCAAGTCGAAGGTTTGGATTTCGGTGAAACCTATGCACCCGTAGCTAGGCTTGAGTCAATTCGCATATTATTGGCCTATGCTACTTATCATGGCTTTAAGCTTTATCAAATGGACGTGAAAAGTGCCTTCCTCAATGGACCAATCAAGGAAGAGGTCTATGTTGAGCAACCTCCCGGCTTTGAAGACAGTGAGTACCCTAACCATGTCTATAAGCTCTCTAAGGCGTTTTATGGGCTCAAGCAAGCCCCAAGAGCATGGTATGAATGCCTTAGAGATTTCCTTATCGCTAATAGCTTCAAAGTCGGAAAAGCCGATCCTACTCTATTCACTAAAACTCTTGACAATGATTTGTTTGTATGCCAAATTTATGTTGATGATATCATATTTGGGTCTACTAACGAATCTACCTGTGAGGAATTTAGTAGGATCATGACACAGAAATTCGAGATGTCGATGATGGGGGAGTTGAAGTATTTTCTAGGATTCCAAGTCAAACAACTCCAAGAAGGCACCTTCATCAGCCAAACAAAATACACTCAAGATATTCTAAGCAAGTTTGGAATGAAGGATGCCAAGCCCATCAAGACTCCCATGAGAACAAATGGGCATCTCGACCTCGACACGGGAGGTAAGTCCGTGGATCAAAAGGTATACCGGTCGATGATAGGTTCTTTACTCTATTTATGTGCATCTCGACCGGATATTATGCTTTCCGTATGCATGTGTGCAAGATTCCAAGCCGACCCTAAGGAAGTTCACCTTACGGCCGTGAAACGAATCTTGAGATATTTGGCTTATACTCCTAAGTTTGGGCTTTGGTACCCTCGGGGATCCACATTTGATTTGATTGGTTATTCGGATGCCGATTGGGCGGGGTGTAAGATTAATAGAAAGAGCACATCGGGGACTTGCCAGTTCTTGGGAAGATCCTTGGTGTCTTGGGCTTCAAAGAAGCAAAATTCAGTCGCTCTTTCAACCGCCGAAGCCGAGTACATTGCCGCGGGTCATTGTTGCGCGCAATTGCTTTGGATGAGGCAAACCCTGCGGGACTACGGTTACAAATTGACCAAAGTCCCTTTGCTATGTGATAATGAGAGTGCAATCAAAATGGCCGACAATCCCGTCGAGCATAGCCGCACTAAGCACATAGCCATCCGGTATCATTTTCTTAGGGATCACCAACAAAAGGGGGATATCGAGATTTCTTACATTAACACTAAAGATCAACTAGCCGATATTTTTACCAAGCCTCTTGATGAACAAACTTTTACCAAACTTAGGCATGAGCTCAATATTCTTGATTCACGCAACTTCTTTTGCTAGATTGCACACATAGCTCAGTTATATACTTTTGATCATATCTCTTTTATATGCTATGACTAATATGTTTTCAAGTCTATTTCAAACCAAGTCATAGGTATATTGAAAGGGAATTGGAGTCTTCGGCGAAGACAAAGGCTTCCACTCCGTAACTCATCCTTCGCTGTCACTCCAAGTCACTCTCCATCTTTGGGGGAGAAAGCAAAAGGATTTCATCTTTGGTATAATCTTAACTCATTTGTTTATGACCAAAGGGGAAGAAATTACTTCGAGGGCTCTAATGATTCCGTTTTTGGCGATTCATGCCAAAGGGGGAGAAAGTAAGAGCCCAAAGCAAAAGGACCGCACCACAACCAACTTCAAAAACTTAGTGTTTTCCAAGAGTATTTATCAATTGGCATCCTATTGTGTTCAAAAGGGGGAGAAAGTAGTATTTCAAAAATGATATATCAAAACCCTCTTGAACACTAAGAGGAGGATCTCTTTTAGGGGGAGTTTTGTTTAGTCAAAGGAAAAGCATTTGAAACAGGGGGAGAAAATTTCAAATCTTGAAAATGCTTTGCAAACTCTTATTCATTTATCTTTGACTATTTGCAAAAGAACTTTGAAAAGATTTACAAAAGATTTTGCAAAAACAAAACATGTGGTGCAAGCGTGGTCCAAAATGTTGAAAATGAAGAAACAATCCATGCATATCTTGTAAGTATTTATATTGGCTCAATTCCAAGCAACCTTTGCACTTATATTATGCAAACTAGTTCAATTATGCATTTTTATATTTGCTTTGGTTTGTGTTGGCATCAATCACCAAAAAGGGGGAGATTGAAAAGGAATTAGGCTTACACCTAGTTCCTATATAATTTTGGTGGTTGAATTGCCCAACACAAATCTTTGGACTAACTAGTTTGTTCTAGTGTATAAGTTATACAGGTGTAAAAGGTACACACATAGCCAATAAAAAGACCAAGTGTTGAGTTCAAACAAAGGGCAAAGAGGCAACCGAAGGCTCCTCTGGTCTGGCGCACCGGACTGTCCGGTGTGCCACCGGACAGTGTCCGGTGCACCAGAGGACTCCCACTCCAACTCTTCACCTTCGGGAAAATCCAGAGCCGGCGCGCTATAATTCACCGGACTGTCCGGTGTACACCGGACAGTGTCCGGTGCTCCACAGAGGCGCGGCTCAAGAACTCGCCAGTCTCGGGAAATTCACGAAGGCTGCTCCGCTATAATTCACCGGACATGTCCGGTGTGCACCGGACTGTCCGGTGCATCCTCGGAGCAACGGCTACTTCGCGCCAACGGCTACCTGCGACGGCATTCAATGCGCGCCACTGCGCGCAGAAGTCAGAGACACCCATGCTGGCGCACCGGACAGTGAACAGTTCATGTCCGGTGTGCCACCGGACATCAAGGCGGGCCCAGAAGTCAGAACTCCAACGGTCAGATTCCAACGGCACTAGTGACATGGCAGGGGCACCGGACATGTCCGGTGTGCACCGGACTGTCCGGTGCGCCATCGAACAGACAGCCTCCACCAACGGTCATCTTGGTGGTTGGGGCTATAAATACCCCAACCACCCCACCATTCATGGTATCCAAGTTTTCCAGCTTCCAACCACTATACAAGAGCTAGCATTCATTGCAAAGCACACCAAAAGAGATCAAATCCTCTCCCAACTCCATACAAAGCCCTAGTGACTAGAGAGAGTGATTTGTAGTGTTCATTTGAGCTCTTGCGCTTGGATCGCTTCTTTTTCTTTGGCATTCTTTCTTGTGATCAAACACTCACTTGTAATTGAGGCAAGAGACACCAATCGTGTGGTGGTCCTTGTGGGAAGTTTGATTCCCAAGTGATTTGAGAAAGAGAAGCTCACTCGGTCCGAGGGACCGTTTGAGAGAGGGAAGGGTTGAAAGAGACCCGACCTTTGTGGCCTCCTCAACGGGGAGTAGGTTTGAGAGAACCGAACCTCGGTATAACAAATCCGCGTGTCTCACTTCATTATTCGCTTGCGATTTGTTTTGCGCCCTCTCTCGCGGACTCTATTATATTTCTAACGCTAACCCGGCTTGTAGTTGTGTTTATATTTGTAAATTTCAGTTTCGCCCTATTCACCCCCCTCTAGGCGACTATCAGCGAGAGCAGCCCCCGAGCCTCTGCACAGGTGAAAGGGAAATGTGCCCTTGGGCCATTTCTAAGTATTTTGGTGATTGAGTGCCAACACAAGTGCTTAAATGTAAATCTATGCCCATGAATGGACAAAGTGCAAATCAGGAGCAAAGGTATGTTTCCATGTCTTAGTACATTGGTTTTGTGTACTAATATACTTGTCTAAGTATCAGAAACAGGAAGAAGAAGAAAAGAGGGGAGTTGGCTGTGTTCAGCCAAGAGGCTGTTTCGGTCTGGAGCACCGGACTGTCCGGTGGTGTACCGGACAGTGTCCGGTGGTGCACCGGACAGTGTCCGGTGCGCCAGGCTGCCTCGGCCGAAGAAGCCGCTCTCGGGAATTTGCTGACGGCGTACGGCTAAAATTCACCGGACTGTCCGGTGTGCACCGGACTGTCCGGTGAGCCAACGGTCGGCCGGGCCAACGGTCGGCCGCGGAATCCGTGCGCGACACGTGGCCGAGCCAACGGTCGGAAGGGGGCACCGGACTGTCCGGTGTGCACCGGATATGTCTGGTGCGCCAACGGCTCCCAGATCTGCAACGGTCGGCTTCGCCATTTAAGGAAAGGAATCAGGCAACGGACACTGTCCGGTGTGCACCGGACTGTTCGGTGCGCCCGATGACAAAAGGCAAGGATGGCCTTCCAGATTTGTTCTCAACGGCTCCTAGCTGCCTTCGGGCTATAAAAGGGACCCCTAGGCGCATGGAGGAGAATACCAAGCATTCCTACAACATTCCTAAGCACCAAGACATCGATCTCACGCATTCGTTTCATTATGATAGCATCTAGAGCTCTTGTTGAGTTGCGAACTCTTTGAGTTGTGTTGCGAGCTCTTGTTGCGACTTGTGTGCGTGTTGTTGCTCTGATCTTTTGAAGTCTTGTGTGCGTTGCTCATTCCCCCTTTGCTCTGTGTTCTTTGTGAACTTCAATTGTAAGGGCGAGAGGCTCCAAGTTGTGGAGATTCCTCGCAAACGGGATTGAGAAAAAGCAAGCAAAACACCGTGGTATTCAAGTGGGTCTTTGGACCGCTTGAGAGGGGTTGATTGCAACCCTCGTCCGTTGGGACGCCACAACGTGGAGTAGGCAAGCGTTGGTCTTGGCCGAACCACGGGATAAACCACTGTGTCATCTCTGTGATTGATCTCTTGTGGTATTGTGTTTTGTTGAGACTCCTTTCTAGCCACTTCGCATTTATTGTGCTAACACTTAACAAGTTTTTGTGGCTATAAGTTTAAGTTTTACAGGATCACCTATTCACCCCCCCTCTAGGTGCTCTCAATTGGTATCAGAGCCGTTTTCTTCAAGAAAGGGACTAACCGCCCGAAGAGATGGATCCTAAGGGGAAGGGAATCGTGATCAACGACAAGGAAAAGGAGTCCTTCGTCAATGAGCCAAAAGATGACAAATCCAACGACTCTGGCTCGGGCCACAGACGTAAAGATTGGAAGAAGAAGAAGACAAGACGTATCAAGGAGATCGTCTACTACGATAGCGATGAGTCTACTTCTTCCCACAAGGACGACGACTACGACAAACAAAAGACGGTTAACTCAAACTTTTCTTTTGATTATTCGCGCATTCCGCACAGCTCAAATGCTCATTTGCTCCCCGTTCCACTTGACAAGCCTCCTCACTTTGATGGAGAGGACTACGGATTTTGGAGTCACAAAATGCGTACACACCTATTTTCTCTCCATCCAAGCATTTGGGAGGTTGTGGAAAGTGGAATGAAATTTGATAGCTCGGATAGTCCTTCGTTTATTAATGAACAGATCCATAAAAATGCACAAGCTACTACTGTGTTGCTAGCCTCTTTGTGCAGGGACGAGTATCACAAGGTGAGCGGCTTGGACAATGCCAAGCAAATTTGGGACACCCTCAAGATCTCTCATGAGGGGAATGATGTCACCTTACTCACCAAGATGGAGTTGGTGGAGGGCGAGCTCGGACGATTCGCGATGATAAGGGGCGAGGAGCCGACGCAAACATACAACCGACTCAAGATCCTTATCAACAAAATAAGGAGCTACGGAAGCACGCGATGGACGGATCACGACATCGTCCGCCTAATGCTAAGGTCATTTACCGTTCTTGATCCTCATCTCGTGAACAATATTCGTGAGAATCCCAGGTACACGAAGATGACGCCCGAAGAGGTACTCGGAAAATTCGTAAGCGGGCGGATGATGATCAAGGAGGCAAGATACGTGGACGACGCCTTGAATGGACCGATCAACGAGCCTCAACCCCTTGCTCTCAAGGCAACAAGAAGCAAGGAGGCGCTACCTAGCAGGGTGGCACAAATTGAGGCGGCCGGACTTAATGATGAAGAGATGGCCCTCATCATCAAAAGATTCAAGACGACGCTTAAAGGTCGCAAGGGACAGCCAAGCAAGACCAAAGCCAAGGGGAAGCGTTCGTGCTTCAAATGTGGTAAGCTTGGTCATTTTATTGCTAACTGTCCCGACAATGATAGTGATCAGGACCAAGGGAACAAGAGGGAGAAGAAGAAGAATTATAAGAAGGCAAAGGGCGAGGCTCATCTTGGCAAGGAGTGGGATTCGGACTGCTCCTCGTCTGACTCCGACAATGAGGGACTCGCCGCCACTGCATTCAACAAGTCATCCCTCTTCCCCAACGAGCGTCACACTTGCCTCATGGCAAGAGAGAAGAAGGTAATCACTCGTAATGATATCACTTATGATTCTTCTAGTGACGATGAGTCTAGTGATGATGAAATAGATTACTCTAGTTTGTTCAAGGGATTAGATAGAAATAAAATTGATAAAATCAATGAATTGATTGATGCCTTGAATGAAAAGGATAGACTTTTAGAAAAGCAAGAGGATTTGTTGTATGATGAACATGATAAGTTTATAGAGGCACAAAAATCCTATGCTTTAGAAGTTAAAAGAAATTAAGTGCTTTCTAGTGAATTATCTTCTTGTCATGAGAACATTGCTACTTTAAAGAGTGTTAATGATGACTTAAATGCTAAACTAGAAGTAGCTAGTAAATCAACATCTTGTGTAGAAATTGTTGAAACATGCACTAGGTGTAAAGATCTTAATGTTGATGCTTGTAGTAAACATCTAGTTTCAATTTCTAAATTGAATGATGAAGTGGCTAGTCTTAATGCTCAACTTAAGGCTAGCAAAAGCGAATTTGATAAGCTAAAATTTGCAAGGGATGCCTACACGATTGGTAGACACCCCTCAATTAAGGATGGACTTGGCTTCAAAAGGGAAGCCAAGAACTTAACAAGCCATAAGGCTCCCATTCCCGCTAAGGAGAAAGGGAAGGCCCCTATGGCTACTAGTGCTAAAAAGAACCATGCCTTTTTGTATCATGATAGAAAAAATTCTAGAAATGCTTCTAGAAGTTATGATGCTTTTGATTCACATGCTTATGATTCTTATGCTATGACTGCTTCTAGTTCTCATGTTGTGCATGATAGAAAGGTTGGTAGAAGAAATGTTATTCACAATATGCCTAGGAGAAATGTTGTTAATGCTCATAGGAAAGTTCATGGACCTTCTACAATTTATCATGCCCTAAATTCTTCCTTTGCTATTTGTAGAAAGGATAGGAAGATAGTTGCTAGGAAGTTAGGGGCAAAATGCAAGGGAGACAAAACCTGCATTTGGGTCCCTAAGGATATTTGCACTAACCTTGTAGGACCCAACAAGAGTTGGGTACCTAAGTCCCAAGCCTAAATTTGTCTTACAGGTTTATGCATCCGGGGGTTCAAGCTGGATTATTGATAGCGGATGCACAAACCATATGACGGGGGAGAAGAAGATGTTCACCTCCTACGTCAAGAATAAGGATTCCCAAGATTCAATTATATTCGGTGATGGGAATCAAGGCAAGGTAAAAGGGTTAGGTAAAATTGCAATTTCTAATGAGCACTCCATATCTAATGTGTTTTTAGTAGAGTCTCTCGGATATAATTTGCTATCTGTTAGTCAATTATGCAACATGGGGTATAACTGTCTATTTACAAATGTAGATGTGTCTGTCTTTAGAAGAAGTGATGGTTCACTAGCTTTTAAGGGTGTATTAGACGACAAACTTTATTTAGTTGATTTTGCAAAAGAAGAGGCCGGTCTAGATGCATGCTTAATAGCTAAGACTAGCATGGGCTGGCTGTGGCATCGCCGCTTAGCACATGTGGGGATGAAGAACCTTCACAAGCTTCTAAAGGGAGAACACGTGATAGGTTTGACTAATGTGCAATTCGAAAAAGATAGACCTTGTGCAGCTTGTCAAGCAGGTAAACAAGTGGGAGGAGCGCATCACAGCAAGAATGTGATGACCACTTCAAGACCCCTGGGGCTGCTGCATATGGACCTCTTCGGACCCGTCGCCTATCTGAGCATAGGAGGAAGTAAGTATGGTCTAGTTATTGTTGATGACTTTTCCCGCTTCACTTGGGTGTTCTTTTTGCAGGATAAGTCTGAAACCCAAGGGACCCTCAAGCGCTTCCTCAGGAGAGCTCAAAATGAGTTTGAGCTCAAGGTGAAAAAGATAAGGAGCGACAACGGGTCCGAGTTCAAGAACCTTCAAGTAGAGGAGTTCCTTGAGGAGGAAGGGATCAAGCACGAGTTCTCCGCTCCCTACACACCTCAGCAAAATGGTGTGGTAGAGAGGAAGAACAGGACGCTAATCGATATGGCGAGGACGATGCTTGGAGAGTTCAAGACCCCCGAGTGCTTTTGGTCGGAAGCTGTGAACACGGCTTGCCACGCCATCAACAGGGTCTACCTTCATCGCCTTCTCAAAAAGACTTCGTATGAGCTACTAACCGGTAACAAACCCAATGTATCTTACTTTCGTGTATTTGGGAGCAAGTGCTACATTCTAGTAAAGAAGGGTAGAAATTCTAAGTTTGCTCCCAAAGCTGTAGAAGGGTTTTTGTTAGGTTATGACTCAAATACAAAGGCGTATAGAGTCTTCAACAAATCATCGGGTTTGGTTGAAGTCTCTAGCGACGTTGTATTTGATGAGACTAATGGCTCTCCAAGAGAGCAAGTTGTTGATTGTGATGATGTAGATGAAGAAGATGTTCCAACGGCCGCTATACGAACCATGGCGATTGGAGAAGTGCGGCCACAGGAACAAGATGGACCTTCTTCCTCAACAACGGTGCATCCCCCAACTCAAGATGATGAACAGGTTCATCAAAAGGAGGCGTGTGATCAAGGGGGAGCACAAGATGATCACGTGATGGAGGAAGAAGCGCAACCGGCACCTCCAACCCAAGTTCGAGCGATGATTCAAAGGGATCATCCCGTCGATCAAATTCTGGGTGATATTAGCAAGGGAGTAACTACTCGATCTCGATTAGTTAATTTTTGTGAGCATTACTCTTTTGTCTCTTCTATTGAGCCTTTCAGGGTAGAAGAGGCCTTGCTAGATCCGGACTGGGTGTTGGCCATGCAGGAGGAACTCAACAATTTCAAGCGCAATGAAGTTTGGACATTGGTGCCTCGTCCTAAGCAAAATGTTGTGGGAACCAAGTGGGTGTTCCGCAACAAACAGGACGAGCACGGGGTGGTGACGAGGAACAAGGCTCGACTTGTGGCAAAAGGTTATGCCCAAGTCACAGGTTTGGACTATGAGGAGACTTTTGCTCCTGTGGCTAGGCTAAAATCAATTCGTATCTTGCTAGCATATGCCGCTCACCATTCTTTCAGGTTGTACCAAATGGATGTGAAGAGCGCGTTCCTCAACGGGCCGATCAAGGAGGAGGTGTACGTGGAGCAACCCCCTGGCTTCGAGGATGAACGGTACCCCGACCACGTGTGTAAGCTCTCTAAGGCGCTCTATGGACTTAAGCAAGCCCCAAGAGCATGGTATGAATGCCTTAGAGACTTTCTAATTGTTAATGCTTTCAAGATTGGGAAAGCCGATCCAACTCTCTTTACTAAGACATGTGATGGTGATTTGTTTGTGTGCCAAATTTATGTCGATGACATAATATTTGGTTCTACTAACCAAAAGTCTTGTGAAGAGTTTAGCAGGGTGATGACGCAGAAATTCGAGATGTCGATGATGGGCGAGTTGAACTACTTCCTTGGGTTCCAAGTGAAGCAACTCAAGGACGGCACCTTCATCTCCCAAACGAAGTACACGCAAGATTTGCTAAAGAGGTTTGGGATGAAGGACGCCAAGCCCGCAAAGACGCCGATGGGAACCAACGGACACACCGACCTCAACAAAGGAGGTAAGTCCGTTGATCAAAAAGCATACCGGTCAATGATAGGGTCTTTACTTTATTTATGTGCTAGTAGACCGGATATTATGCTTAGCGTATGCATGTGTGCTAGATTTCAATCCGATCC
The DNA here is from genome assembly GCF_902167145.1 of Zea mays. Lineage (NCBI taxonomy): Eukaryota > Viridiplantae > Streptophyta > Magnoliopsida > Poales > Poaceae > Zea > Zea mays. The sequence goes on from NC_050102.1 coordinate 167,242,227, forward strand.
TAAGGAGTATCACTTAGTAGCGGTGAAGCGAATTCTAAGATATTTGGTTGCTACGCCTTGCTTCGGGCTCTGGTATCCAAAAGGGTCTACCTTTGACTTGGTTGGATACTCAGATTCCGACTATGCTGGATGTAAGGTCGATAGGAAGAGTACATCGGGGACGTGCCAATTCTTAGGAAGGTCCCTGGTGTCGTGGAACTCTAAGAAACAAACCTCCGTTGCCCTATCCACCGCTGAGGCCGAGTATGTTGCCGCAGGACAGTGTTGCGCGCAACTACTTTGGATGAGGCAAACCCTCCGGGACATTGGCTACAATCTGATCAAAGTCCCACTCCTATGTGACAATGAGAGTGTTATCCGCATGGCGGAAAATCCTGTTGAACACAGCCGCACAAAGCACATAGACATCCGGCATCACTTTTTGAGAGACCACCAGCAAAAGGGAGATATCGAAGTGTTTCATGTTAGCACCGAGAACCAGCTAGCCGATATCTTTACTAAGCCTCTAGATGAGAAGACCTTTTGCAGGTTGCGTAGTGAGCTAAATGTCTTAGATTCGCGGAACTTGGATTGATTTGTAGCATACATGTGTTTATGCCTTTGATCATATTCCTTATGCATTTTGTTGCTTAATATTGGTGCTCAAGTTGTACAAACACTCCCTGGACCTCACAAGTCCGTTGCAAAGTGATGCACATGTTTAGGGGGAGATGTGTTACAACTTGACCCTTTGAGACTAACCATTTGCTTGAGTCTGCTTGATTTAGTCTCGAAGGTGAGGTGAACTTGGACCATGCAAGACTTCCACTGCACTCCGATGAGAGGGTAACTTATTCCAAGTTCATCTCTATGATCTTATTGCCTTTGTACTCTTAATTGAAGATTTTGGTGAGGCAATGGGATTAAAGGGCCAAGATTGATCCCGTTTTGGTGCTTGATGCCAAAGGGGGAGAAAATAAAGGCCAAAGTGATAAATGGATCAGCTACCACTTGAGAGATTTTGAAAACAGTAGAATAGAGCTTTTGGTTTGTCAAATCTCTTTTGTTGTCTCTTTTGTCAAAAGTTGGCCTCTTGTGGGGAGAAGTATTGATTATGGGAAAATAGGGGGAGTTTTTGGAATATTGAATCAATTTTCTTTGGAAAACCTCTCTTTATGTCTCTACAAGTGGATTTGACTTAGAGATAGGATTTTGAGTTTGATTTGCAAAAACAAACCAAGTGGTGGCAAAGGATGATCCATATATGCCAAAACTGAATCAAAATAAAATTGAGTTTTTATTTGAAGTGATATTGCACTTGTTCTAGTTGCTTTATGTTGTGTTGGCATAAATCACCAAAAAGGGGGAGATTGAAAGGGAAATGTGCCCTTGGGCCATTTCTAAGTATTTTGGTGATTGAGTGCCAACACAAGTGCTTAAATGTAAATCTATGCCCATGAATGGACAAAGTGCAAATCAGGAGCAAAGGTATGTTTCCATGTCTTAGTACATTGGTTTTGTGTACTAATATACTTGTCTAAGTATCAGAAACAGGAAGAAGAAGAAAAGAGGGGAGTTGGCTGTGTTCAGCCAAGAGGCTGTTTCGGTCTGGAGCACCGGACTGTCCGGTGGTGCACCGGACAGTGTCCGGTGCGCCAGGCTGCCTCGGCCGAAGAAGCCGCTCTCGGGAATTTGCTGACGGCGTACGGCTAAAATTCACCGGACTGTCCGGTGTGCACCGGACTGTCCGGTGAGCCAACGGTCGGCCGGGCCAACGGTCGGCCGCGGAATCCGTGCGCGACACGTGGCCGAGCCAACGGTCGGAAGGGGGCACCGGACTGTCCGGTGTGCACCGGACATGTCCGGTGCGCCAACGGCTCCCAGATCTGCAACGGTCGGCTTCGCCATTTAAAGAAAGGAATCGGGCACCGGACACTGTCCGGTGTGCACCGGACTGTCCGGTGCGCCCGATGACAGAAGGCAAGGATGGCCTTCCAGATTTGTTCTCAACGGCTCCTAGCTGCCTTGGGGCTATAAAAGGGACCCCTAGGCGCATGGAGGAGAACACCAAGCATTCCTACAACATTCCTAAGCACCAAGACATCGATCTCACGCATTCGTTTCATTGTGATAGCATCTAGAGCTCTTGTTGAGTTGCGAACTCTTTGAGTTGTGTTGCGAGCTCTTGTTGCGACTTGTGTGCGTGTTGTTGCTCTGATCTTTTGAAGTCTTGTGTGCGTTGCTCATTCCCCCTTTGCTCTGTGTTCTTTGTGAACTTCAATTGTAAGGGCGAGAGGCTCCAAGTTGTGGATATTCCTCGCAAACGGGATTGAGAAAAAGCAAGCAAAACACCGTGGTATTCAAGTGGGTCTTTGGACCGCTTGAGAGGGGTTGATTGCAACCCTCGTCCGTTGGGACGCCACAACGTGGAGTAGGCAAGCGTTGGTCTTGGCCGAACCACGGGATAAACCACTGTGTCATCTCTGTGATTGATCTCTTGTGGTATTGTGTTTTGTTGAGACTCCTTTCTAGCCACTTCGCATTTATTGTGCTAACACTTAACAAGTTTTTGTGGCTATAAGTTTAAGTTTTACAGGATCACTTATTCACCCCCCCCCTCTAGGTGCTCTCAACAGGGCGAGAGGGCGATCAGGGACAGACTCGACTTTTTTACATACGCCCCTACGTCGCCTTTCCGCAAGGAGGAGGGGGGGGGGGGGGAAAGCGCCATGTTACCCTCGATGGGCACCGAACATGGTGTCTCCGGTGAGCTGCAAGCGGGTAATCCGAGTGGACGTCCGTGCCCCGTTCATTAGGGGTCGGCTAGGGGCCCAGAGGCACGCCCAAAAGTACCTGCGGGTGATCTGCCGGACCCGGTCCCCTGGCGACGGGGTCCGAGGGCTCGATGCCTCCCTCCGATGGGATTCTGTTACAAGATCGCTCCCGCTGGTCTCGGAAATGTCCTAGGGTACCTCGGGAGCGCAGCCCGAGCCTCGGTTATGTATCGAACGTACCCCTGGTCATCCCTCGCTCGGTGTCTGAGGCGACTGTGAACCCTTCGGGGGCCAGCCTTCGAACCCCTGATCAGTAATGGGCGCGGAGCCCGGGTAGCCTGAGGCGGCCGTGGAACCCTTCGGTGGGCCGGCCTTCGAACCTCTGACCAGTAGTGGGTGTAGGGCCCACGCGATCTGAGGCGGCTGTTGAACCCTTCGGGGGGCCAGCCTTCGAACCTCTGATCAGTAAGGAGGCTCGGAGCCTGGTTCCTTCATGGGGAAGGATCCTTTTCGGGGTATCCCCCTTTCCCGGTCCCTGTTGCAAGAGATAGAGAAAGAGGAAAAAACGAAAAGGGATACGGAATCGAAACGACGCGGCGTACCTTTTTCGGCGCGGTTATTTCGGCGAAGGCGAAGCGTTGCCCGCTTCTCCTGCCAGAAACGCCGCCTGTCCTGCCGCGGAGTTAATGCGACGGGGCAGGTGGTTGGCGGGGCGGCCGTTGCGCGTGCGCGAGCCGCTCGAGGAACGGATCACGGGCGCGTCGTCTTCACACCGTGAGAGGGGGTTCTCTTGCTGCCCCCGGATGGGATGTGAGCCTGGCTGACGACGTGACCGCTGCTCCTGCCCGCCTGCCACCGCCATTACTGCCGGCCCACTTTTGGCCGCGTTTGACCGCCGCGTCAGGCTGGCGCCGCTGGGTCGTGCGCTGGGTCGCCTCGAGTCGCGGTACTGGTTCCGCAATCGAGGAGGCACGGTGGTGGCGCGAGTGGCGGTGCAGTTGCTTGCATGCAGTATCCGGCGCGCCGGTTGCGTGACGCGTGGGCCTGGGCCTCCATGCTGGCGTGTCGGGGGTCGGAGAAGCGCGTCCACTTGGCGCGATTGCATGCCGCCTGCATGGCTGCCCGCCTCTTTCGCCCGTTGGTTTGGGCAAAAGTGGAGGGTCACTTGTAACCGCTGGGCAGTTGTGTGCACCACGCGCGGTGGTTTGGCTTCTTCTGCTCTGTGCCGGTTTGCATGACATGTGGGACCCAGCCCCCGCGCCGCAGGGGAGGACCTTGGAGCGTGTTGGAGAAGACTCAGCCCGTGACGGTTGGAGGCGCAAGCAGGGAGAGTGGCCTTTAAAAGGAGGGCGATCCCTTTCGGAAGGTGACCATGTCTTCTCCCTTTCTTATGCATCGCGTCTTTCCACCTTCCAAGCCCCCGGATGGGGGATGCCCGCCGTCTTTTCGCCTTATCGTCGGAGGAACGCAACTCCGTGGGAGTTGGTACCTTTCAGCCATCGTTCGGCTTCAAGGATTTTCATCATGCAGCCCGGCTGCACCCCTCCGCCGGCGGTCACCCAAGATGGTGACCTCCAGCTTGATGGTGGGGGAAAGCGAGCCGGGCTGCGGCCTTTGCCCCTCCCTCAGCCTCAAGGATTTTCATCACCGAGGCTGGGGAGGGGAGTGTGCCGAGTTGGGGTCGGCCCCTGCGTGGGCGGCGGCCCGCTCCTTCACTCAGTGATCGGAGGGAAGGGCGGTCGTCGTTCGTGGCGCCGGCAGCTGCACCGTGCCTGGCTCTCGGACGCGAGTGGCTTCGGAGCCGCTCGCAGCGCCGGCGTCTGCCACGACAGCTGGAAGAGGTTCTTCCGCCGGCGCTGACAGCCAAGGCCGGCCACGGACCGACCTCCAACTCTACGGCCTTCTGCCCGTCCTTGCCTCACGAGTTTGGGCATGGGCGGGGGCCTCCTGGCAGCAGCATCTGCCCTGAGGTCAGTGCTGCCGTTGTTCGGCCCCCCGGGGCAGAAGTCGTCGTCGTCGCCGCTGCTGGAGCAGGTGACGGCGCGCCGTTCGTCGGTCTTCTGTTGCTCCGCAGGCCCACCCCAATCGAGTGGGGTTGTTCGTACCTGCGGAGAGGGGAACCGGAGTTCCGTTTGTAATGGCACTTCGAATGCCAGTGTTTTGTTCATTATGGCTTTCGGGGCCTGAACATGTATGTAATTTTGGCACGGAGCCGTGTTTTTCCTCATTTTCGAGCACTAAGACTCGCCTGTTGATTATCTGAACCGCTTCACCAAGCATGAGTTGCCCCGTGTCAAGGTGACGAGTGAGGTATCCGTATCCCGGAGGCGTAGGAGTCCCTCGGCTCGGTCGACCTTGTTGTCTGAGGCTCCTCTAGCTTAGTTAAAGGGACCCCTTGGCCGCTCTTCGACGAGCCGAGGCCAGGGGTAGCGGTATCAGCATGAACAGAGGCGGAGTTGGCTCGAAAACGAAACCTGGTTGGCCGGAGCCTAGCTGGGTTGTCCGTCAGCGGGACCGACGCCGGAGTCGATCAGCCGAGGCCTCGAGTCGGGCTGGCACCCTTGGAAGATGGTTGGCCGAGGCCTCAGGGGTAACCGGCCGAGCCGCCTGCTCGGGCCGGATTCCCGGAGAAGTCCCTGGCAGCGATTGCCCGGGCGTGATGATGACATCGTCCTCTAGAGCGGAGATCCTCAGACCGCGTCGCCGTCCGAGGCTAGGTCGGATCTCGCCGAAGGTGTCGTCGATGCCGAGGGTGTTGCTGCCCCCTTCCAGTGCCAAGACCCGAGCCTGCAGGATCAGAGTGTCTTGTTGCGTGTGCCTTCTACGGCCGTCGAGGCCAGAATACACACCCTCGCTGTGTTGTAAAGCTGCGTCTCCTTTCCTCTTGTTTCGAGTATCTGGACTTTTTTGTCGGTAACAGGGATGTTTGTGCAGGTGAGAGTTGCTTCTCGCGGAAGGTGACGAGTGAGGTATTCGTATCCCGGAGGCGTAGGAGTCCCTCGGCTCGGTCGGCCTTGCCGCTTACGCGCACCTTTACCCGTCCATGAGGCCCTATCACCGACTCAGTCGAGAAGGCTCGAAAGATCGCTTCGGTAGAAGAGCTTCCGAATGTAAAGACTTGTTCGGTCCGCGGAGTCACTTTATACGAACGCGAGTTACTTCTCGCAGAAGGTGATGAGTGAGGTATCCGTATCCCGGAGGCGTAGGAGTCCCTCGGCTCGGTCAGCCTTGGCTGCTTATGTGTACTCCGTCATTTTCAGGATCCACTTTTCGAAGTAGTCAAAAAGCACGAAAGATATTCTGGCAGAAGAGATGTTTTTCCGAGGAAAATTTCAACGCAGAGGGGGTTCCCCCCTTTTAGCCCCCGAGGGAGGGTCGGGCTTTGCCGAGGCGAGGCCGACCCTTCCTTGATGACTAAACTTTGCGTGGGTGCGAGGTATATGAATAACTTGAAAACATCTTAAGGGTAGAAACGACGTAGCTGTTGGATGTTCCAAGCGTTGCCGTAGACCTCGCCTTGGCTGTTGGCCAGCTTGTACGTTCCGGGCTTCAGAACTTTGGCGATGACGAATGGCCCCTCCCAGGGGGGCGTGAGCTTGTGCCTCCCTCGGGCGTCTTGCCGCAGTCGAAGCACCAGGTCGCCCACCTGGAGGTCTCGGGGCCGGACCCCTCGTGCGTGGTAGCGTCGCAGGGACTGCTGATACCGCGCCGAGTGTAGTAAGGCCTTGTCCCGAGCCTCTTCCAGCTGGTCCAGCGAGTCTTCTCGGCTAGCTTGGTTGCTTTGATCGTCGTAGGCCCTCGTCCTCGGGGAGCCGTATTCTAGGTCAGTGGGCAAGACGGCCTCGGCCCCGTAGACCAGGAAGAATGGCGTGAAACCCGTGGCTCGGCTCGGCGTTGTCCTCAGGCTCCAGACCACCGAGGGGAGTTCCTTCATCCACCGCTTGCCGAACTTGTTGAGATCGTTGTAGATCCGAGGCTTAAGCCCTTGTAGAATCATGCCGTTGGCACGCTCTACTTGCCCATTCGTCATGGGATGAGCCACGACAGCCCAGTCCACCCGGATGTGGTGATCCTCGCAGAAATCCAAGAATTTTCTGCCGGTGAACTGGGTACCGTTGTCGGTGATGACGGAGTTCGGGACCCCGAAGCGATGGATGATGTTGGTGAAGAACGCCACCGCCTGCTCGGACCTGATGCTGTTCAGAGGTCGGACCTCGACCCACTTGGAGAATTTGTCGATGGCGACCAGCAGGTGCGTGTAGCCCCCGGGCACCTTCTGCAAGGGGCCGACGAGGTCTAGACCCCACACAGCAAAGGGCCAGGTGATGGGTATCGTCTGCAGAGCCTGAGCAGGCAGGTGGGTCTGCTTCGCATAGAATTGACACCCTTCGCAGGTGCGGACAATCCTAGTGGCGTCCGCCACCGCCGTTGGCCAGTAGAAGCCTTGCCGGAAAGCATTCCCGACAAGGGCTCGAGGCGCTGCGTGATGGCCGCAAGCCCCCGAGTGTATCTCTTGGAGGAGTTCCTGACCTTCGGCGACTAGAGATGCATCGCTGGAGGATGCCTGAGGGACTGCGGTGGTAGAGCTCCTTCTCATCGCCCAGCAAGACGAATGACTTGGCACGTCGTGCCACCCGCCGAGCCTCGGCTCGGTCGAGGGGTAGCTCTCCTTGGCGGAGATATTGCAGGTACGGGGTCTGCCAATTTCGATCAGGCGTGGCCCCGCTCCGCTCCCCCTCGATGCGCAGTGCCTCGCCCTCGGAGGCCGAGGGTACCTCGGGCTGAACCGAGGGCGCCTCGGGCCAAGCCGAGGGTGCCCCGGGCTGAGCCGAGGTTACCTCGGGCTGGACCGAGGGCGCCTCGGGCTGGACCGAGGGCGCCTCGGGCTCGGGCGAGTCGTCGATCTTGATGGAGGGCTGATGCAGATCCCGGTAGAAGACGTCCGGGGGAACCGTTGTTCGTCCCGAGGCTATTTTTGCCAGCTCGTCCGCAGTCTCGTTGTAGCACCGAGCGATGTGGTTGAGCTCGAGCCCGTAGAACTTGTCTTCCAGGCGCCGAACCTCATCGCAGTAGGCCTCCATCTTCGGGTCGCGACAGTGGGAGTTCTTCATGACTTGGTCGATGACGAGCTGCGAGTCACCGCGAGCGTCGAGGCGTCGGACCCCTAGCTCGATGGCGATCCGCAACCCGTTGACCAGAGCCTCGTACTCAGCCACATTGTTGGACGCCGGGAAATGGAGGCGTAGCACGTAGCTTAGGTGCTTCCCGAGGGGCGAGATGAAGAGGAGGCCCGCGCCGGCTCCCGTCTTCATCAGCGACCCGTCGAAAAACATGGTCCAGAGCTCCGGTTGGATCGGAGCCGTCGGTAGCTGGGTGTCGACCCATTCGGCTACGAAGTCCGCCAAGACCTGGGACTTGATGGCCTTCCGAGGGGCGAACGAGATTGTCTCGCCCATGATTTCCACTGCCCACTTTGCGATCCTGCATGAGGCCTCTCGGCACTGGATGATCTCCCCCAGGGGGAAGGATGACACCACAGTTACCGGATGAGACTCGAAGTAGTGTCGCAACTTCCGCCTCGTCAGGATCACAGCATACAACAGCTTCTGAACTTGTGGGTAGCGGATCTTAGTTTCGGACAGTACCTCGCTGACGAAGTAGACTGGCCTCTGAACGGGCAATGCATGCCCCTCTTCTTGCCTCTCGACCACAATCGCGGCGCTAACCACCTGGGTGGTCGCGGCGACGTAGACCAAGAGGGCTTCTCCGTCAGCTAGAGGCACCAAGATAGGCGCCTTTGTGAGAAGCGCCTTCAGGTTCCCGAGAGCTTCCTCGGCCTCAGGGGTCCAAGCGAAGCACTCGGCCTTCCTTAAGAGGCGGTACAGAGGCAGACCTCTTTCGCCGAGGCGTGAGATGAAGCGGCTCAAGGCCGCGAGACATCCCATGACCCTCTGTACGCCTTTTAAGTCCTTGATGGGCCCCATGCTGGTGATGGCTGCGATCTTCTCCGGGTTGGCTTCGATGCCCCGCTCGGAGACGATGAACCCCAAGAGCATGCCCCGGGGCACTCTGAAGACACACTTCTCGGGATTGAGCTTGACGCCTTTCGCCTTGAGGCATCGGAATGTCACTTCAAGGTCGGAAAGGAGGTCGGAGGCCTTCCTCGTCTTGACTACGATGTCATCGACGTAGGCCTCGACCATGCGACCAATGTGTTCGCCGAACACATGGTTCATGCACCGCCGGTACGTCGCACCCGCATTCCTCAAACCGAACGGCATGGTGACATAGCAGTACATGCCGAAGGGTGTGATGAAAGAAGTCGCGAGCTGGTCGGACTCTTTCATCCTGATTTGATGATACCCTGAGTAGGCATCGAGGAAAGACAGGGTTTCGCACCCAGCAGTGGAATCCACGATTTGATCGATGCGAGGCAGAGGGTAGGGAACCTTTGGACATTCTTTGTTGAGACCAGTGTAGTCCACACACATCCGCCATTTCCCCCCTTTCTTTCTCACAAGCACAGGGTTGGCAAGCCATTCGGGATGGAATACCTCTTTGATGAACCCTGCCGCCATTAGCTTGTGGATCTCTTCGCCTATCGCTCTGCGCTTCTCCTCGTCGAATCGGCGCAGAGGCTGCTTGACGGGTCGGGCTCCGGCCCGAATATCCAGCGAGTGCTCGGCGACATCCCTCGGTATGTCGGGCATGTCCGAGGGACTCCACGCGAAGACGTCGGCGTTCGCGCGGAGAAAGTCGACGAGCACTGCTTCCTATTTGGGGTCGAGCCCAGAACCGATCCGGATCTGCTTGGAGGTGTCGCCACTGGGGTCGAGGGGGACGGCCTTAACCGTCTCCGCTGGCTCGAAGTTGCCGGCATGACGTTTCACGTCTGGCACCTCTTTGGAGAGGCTTTCCAGGTCGGCGATGAGGGCCTCGGACTCGGCGAGGGCCTCGGCGTACTCCACGCACTCCACGTCGCATTCGAACGCGTGTTTGTACGTGGGGCCGACAGTGATGACCTCGTTGGGGCCCGTCATCTTGAGCTTCAGGTAGGTGTAGTTGGGGACGACCATGAACTTCGCGTAGCATGGCCTCCCCAGTACCGCGTGGTAGGTTCCTCGGAACCCGACCACCTCGAACGTCAGGGTCTCCCTTCGGAAGTTGGAGGGAGTTCCGAAGCAGACGGGGAGGTCGAGTCGTCCGAGGGGCTGGACGCGCTTCCCGGGAATGATCTCGTGGAAGGGCGCAGCGCCTGCTCGGACGGAGGACAGATCGACGCGCAGGAGCCCGAGGGTCTCGGCGTAGATGATGTTGAGGCTGCTGCCCCCGTCCATAAGGACCTTGGTGAGCCTGACGTTGCCGACGACGGGGTCGACGACGAGCGGGTATTTCCCCGGGCTCGGCACGTGGTCGGGGTGGTCGGCTTGGTTGAAAGTGATGGGCTTGTCGGACCAGTCTAGGTAGACTGGCGCCGCCACCTTCACCGAGCAGACCTCCCGGCGCTCTTGCTTGCGATGCCGAGCCGAGGCATTCGCCGCATGCCCGCCATAGATCATGAAGCAGTCGCAGACCTCGGGGAACTCTCCTGCTTGGTGATCTTCCTTTTTGTCGTCGTCGCGGGCCCTGCCACCCTCCGCGGGTGGCCCGGCCCTGTGGAAGTGGCGCCGAAGCATGACGCACTCCTCCAGGGTGTGCTTGACGGGCCCCTGATGATAGGGGCACGGTTCTTTGAGCATCTTGTCGAAAAGGTTGGCACCTCCGGGGGGCTTCCGAGGGTTCTTGTACTCGGCGGCGGCGACAAGGTCCGCGTCGGCGGCGTCGCGTTTCGCTTGCGACTTCTTCTTGCCTTTCTTCTTGGCGCCACGTGGAGTAGACGCCTCGGGAGCCTCTTCCGATGGACGGCCCTGGGGCTACTTGTCCTTTCGGAAGATAGCCTCGACCGCCTCCTGGCCAGAGGCGAACTTGGTGGCGATGTCCATCAGCTCGCTCGCCCTGGAGGGGGTCTTGCGACCCAACTTGCTCACCAGGTCACGGCAGGTGGTGCCGGCAAGGAACGCGCCGATGACATCTGAGTCGGTGATGTTGGGCAGCTCGGTGCGCTGCTTCGAGAATCGCCGGATGTAGTCCCGGAGAGACTCTCCCGGCTGCTGCCGGCAGCTTCGGAGGTCCCAGGAATTTCCGGGGCGCACGTACGTGCCCTGGAAATTCCCGGCGAAGGCTTGAACCAAGTCATCCCAGTTGGAGATCTGCCCCGGAGGCAGGTGCTCCAACCAGGCGCGAGCGGTGTCGGAGAGGAACAGGGGGAGGTTGCGGATGATGAGTTTGTCGTCGTCCGTTCCACCCAGTTGGCAGGCCAGGCGGTAGTCCGCGAGCCACAGTTCCGGTCTCGTCTCCCCCGAGTACTTTGTGATAGTAGTTGGGGGTCCGAACCGGGTCGGGAACGGCGCCCGTCGGATGGCCCGGCTGAAGGCCTGCGGACCGGGTGGTTCGGGCGAGGGACTCAGATCCTCCCCACTGTCGTAGCGTCCCCCACGCCTGGGGTGATAGAATCGGCACACCCTCTCGTCGAGGTGGGCCCGACGGTCGCGATGATGGTGCTCGTTGCTGAGGCGGCCCGGGGCCGCAGGCGCGGTGTTGCGCGTGCGCCCGGTATAGACCGAGGCTTCCCGCATGAATCGGGAAGTCGCGGCATGAGGTTCCGAGGGGTATCCTTGCCTTCGGGAGGCAGTGCTCTCGGCCCGTCGGACCGAGGCGCCTTCCAGGAGATTCTTGAGCTCCCCCTGGATTCACCGACCCTCGGTGGTTGATGGCTCCGGCATCGCGAGGAGGAGCATCGCTGCTGCGGCCAGGTTCTGACCGACCCCACTGGATGCGGGTGGTGGCCTGACCCTGACGTCATCGGCGACGCGGTGCTGGAGACCCTGGGGCAGGTGACGTATTTCTCCGGCCGGGGGTTGGCCCGCCCATACCTGCCTGACGTCCCGGCGGATCGGCTCAAGCGCTCCTGCTCCCTCGTCGAGCCTGGCCTGCGCCCCGCGAACTTGCTCGAGCTATGGGTCGTAACCCCCCGCCGGAATGGGGACCACAGCTAGCTCCCGCGGGATGTCAGCGCGAGGCACCGGCCTAGGGAGATCGCCGTCCTCCGGCATGCCGAGATGATTGCCTTCGGAGGGACCCCCTAGCTCGACGTGGAAACATTCGTGGCTTGGGCCGCAGTCCTCGTCGTCGAGGCTGCGGCTACCGTCGGAACAGTCGGAGAGGCAGTAGTCGCATGCGGTCATGAAGTCCCGCATGGCACTAGGGTTGCCAAATCCAGAGAAATCCCAACAGATGTCGGGATCGTCATCTTCCTCGGACCCAGAGGGCCCGTAGGTCGAGACGTCCATCAACCGGTCCCAAGGCGACCGCATGCGAAACCCCAAAGGGTTTGAGCTCGCCTCTACGAGAGCGCCCACCAAAGCAAGGTCGCTAGGCGGGTTGAGGCTGAGTCCAAATGACATAGGATGGGAATCGGTCGGTACCTTTTGGTCGTCGAGCGGCGATGAAGTCACGTCGAGGACTGACTGCACCGTCGCCTCAGGTACGAGGGCGACGTCCTGCAAGCTTTTCGCAAGCGCGCTGGCGTCGTCCACTTGCTCGGGTTTGGCGTGTCGCGGGGAGACGGCGCTCGCCTTCGTCTCAAACGCGAGGTTGACGCCCGACGCGCCCCCCGTTGGGGCGCTAGGGACGTCGACTCGCTCGACAACCGACGAGGCGCGGCCTCCTACTTGGCCTTGGTTGCCCCGCCTCCTCCTCCGTTGGCGGGGGAGAGGACGGGGCGAGCTCGAAAGTCGTTCTTCCACCACGCGGGGAAGACGTCGTCGATTCCGCCGTCGGAGGGCGGGCTGTCGGCCGCCATTGTCGTTGTCGCGCGGCGGTGGAAGGAGTATCATGTCATAGCTGCCGTCAAAAGACATGAACTCAAGGCTCCCGAAACAGAGCACCGTCCCGGGTTGGAGAGGTTGCTGGAGACTGCCCATCTGGAGCTTGACGGGAAGCTGTTCGTCAACACGCAGCAGGCCCCTACCTGGCGCGCCAACTGTCAGCGTTTCGAGACCGGGGGTCCCTTAGGCCGACGAGTGAGTGTCGCGTGCCCCAGCCCAGATGGGTCGAGCGCGTGGGCGAGCACAAACGGGAGAGAGAGCGAGGCGGCCGGAGTCCGGCGCGAGAGAGGTGGGAATCCCGCGGCCTTCGTGTTCGTCCCGCGCCCAGGTCGGGTGCGCTTGCAGTAGGGGGTTACAAGCGTCCACGCGGGAGAGGGAAGCGAGCGGCCCCAAGAGAGCGCCTGTCCTGTCCTCGTCCCCGCGCGGCCAACCCTCTCTAGGAGGGCCCTGGTCCTTCCTTTTATAGGCGTAAGGAGAGGATCCAGGTGTACAATGGGGGTGTAGCAGAGTGCTACGTGTCTAGCGGGGGAGAGCTGACGCCCTAAGTACATGCCAATGTGGCAGCCGGAGAGATCTTGGCACCCTGCTGGTGTGATGTCGTGGCCGTCGGAGGAGCGACGGTGCCTGGCGGAGGGACAGCTGTTGGAGCGGTCGAGTCCTTGCTGACGTCCACCTGCTTCCGTAAGAGAGCTGGGAGCCGCCGTCGTCACAGAGCGTGCGGGGCGCCATCATTGCCTGTCTGGCGGAGCTGGCTAGATGGGACACCGGTCTTGTTCCCTGCGGCCCGAGTCAGCTTGGGGTAGGGTGATGATGGCGCTTCCCGTTGACGTGGCTGGCCTGCGCCCTAGGCTGGGTGATGTGGAGGCTCCTCCGAAGCCGAGGTCAAGTCTGTCTCCCATGGCCGAGGCCGAGTCCGAGCCCCTGGGTCGGGCGAGGCGGAGGTCGTCGGCAGAGGCCAGGGCGGAGTCCGAGCCCTGGGGTCGGGCGGAGCGAAGTTCGTCGTCTTCTGGGGCTGAGCCCGAGTCCGAGCCCTGGGTCGGGCGGAGCAGAGTTCGCCATCTTCCGGGCCTTAGCCCGAGTCCGAGCCCTGGGTCGGGCGGAGCGGAGTTCGCCGTCTTCCGGGTCTTAGCCCGAGTCCGAGCCCTGGGTCGGGCGGAGCAGAGTTCGCCGTCTTCCGGGCCTTAGCCCGAGTCCGAGCCCTGGGTCGGGCGGAGCGGAGCTTCCTATGGTGCCTTCGGCAGGGCCTGACTGCCTGTCAGTCTCACTCTGTCGAGTGGCACTGTAGTCGGAGTGGCGCAGGCGGCGCTGTCCTTCTGTCAGACCGGTCAGTGGAGCGGCGAAGTGACGGCGGTCACTTCGGCTCTGCCGGAGGGCGCGCGTCAGGATAAAGATGTCAGGCCACCTTTGCATTAAATGCTCCTGTGACTTGGTCGGTCGGTGCGGCGATTTAGTCAGGGTTGCTTCTTAGCGAAGGCAGGGCCTTGGGCGAGCCGGAGATGTGTCTGCCGTTGGAGGGGGGGCCTCGGGCGAGACGGAAACCCTCTAGGGTCGGCTGCCCTTGTCCGAGGCTAGGCTCGGGCGAGGCATGATCGAGTCGCTCGAATGGACCGATCCCTGACTTAATCGCACCCATCAGGCCTTTGCAGCTTTATGCTGATGGGGGTTACCAGCTGAGAATTAGGAGTCTTGAGGGTACCCCTAATTATGGTCCCCGACACTTTCTCTCTCTCAAACGGTCCCTCGGACCGAGTGAGCTTTTCTTTTCAATCACTTGGAACACAAAGTTCCCACAAGGATCACCACACGATTGGTGTCTCTTGCCTCAATTACAAGTGAGTTTGATCTCAAGAAAGAATGAGAAAGAAAGCAATTCAAGCGCAAGAGCTCAAAAGAACACAACAAATCACTCTCACTTAACACTAAAGCTTTTATGGAATTGGGAGAGGATTTGATCACTTGGGTGTGTCTTGTATTGAATGCCTAGCTCTTGTAAGTGGTTGGAAGGTGGAAAACTTGGATGACTTGAATGTGGGGTGGTTGGGGTATTTATAACCCCAACCACCAAACTAGCCATTTGGTGAAGGCTGCTGTCGCATGGCGCACCGGACAGTCCGGTGCGCCACCGGACACTGTCCGGTGCGCTAGCCACGTCACCAGGCCGTTGGGTTCCGACCGTTGGAGCTCTGACGTGTGGGCCCGCCTGGCTGTCCGGTGGTGCACCGGACAAGTCCTGTAGACTGTCCGGTGTGCCACCCGCGCGTGCTCTGCTCCTCTGCGCGCGCTGGCGCACATTTAATGCGTTGCAGTCGACCGTTGGCGCGAAGTAGCCGTTGCTTCGCTGGCTCACTGGACAGTCCGGTGTACACCGGACATGTCCGGTGAATTATAGCGGAGCGGGAATCCGAAGCTGGCGAGTTCAGAGTCGCTCTTCTCTGGAGCACCGGACACTGTCCGGTGTGCACCGGACATGTCCGGTGAATTATAGCGAAGCGCCTCTGAAAATTCCCGAAGGTGCGAAGTTTGGCTTGGAGTCCCCTGGTGCACCAGACTCTGTCTGGTGGTGCACCGGACACTGTCCGGTGGCACACCGGACAGTCCGGTGCGCCAGACCAGGGTGCCTTCGATTATCCCTTGCTCTCTTTGGTTGAACCCTTTTCTTGGTCTTTTTATTGGCTTAGTGTGAACCTTTGGTACCTGTATAACTTATAGACTAGAGCAAACTAGTTAGTCCAATTGTTTGTGTTGGGCAATTCAACCACCGAAATCATTTAGGAAATAGGTGTAAGCCTAATTCCCTTTCAGTGGGCGCCCTTGCTGCTCCTCCTCAACACCTAGGCCTTTCTCAAGTCCTTGCTGGTCCTCTCCAAGGTTCATAATCATCAAAACATCCATGGCCCCAAGCGTAAGCTCTGAAACACAATTGACTAGGGTAGAACGTACCTAGAGAATTAGCTGTCATGCACGCGATCGTGTTATCGGTCCATTCATTGTATGTATAGAAGTTATGTCCTCATCCTCCTCCTCTTGAATTGGAGTCGTCCTCGACTCGATCTCATCTTCGTCACCCATATATGGCTTCAAATCTGAAATGTTAAAGGTGGGACTAACCCGAAAATCTGGAGGCAACTCAGGTGGTAATCTAGGGGGTATCTTAGATGGAAACACATCCATATACTCTTGCAAAAGGTTAGCAATAGCCGGTGGCAAAGGAATAGACGTATCATCAATGGAATAGAAAGTATTTTTGCACACTAAAGCATAGCAAAGTCCAACAGAGGCATGTAACTCATCAAGATCAGATTTAGTGGCTAGCAAAGTAGGAGTTTTTAACTTAATAGGTTGCTGATTTTCAGAGTTCAAAACACCTTTTGCTTAGCATTAGTCTTTTTCTCATGTTCAAAGTGGACAATTTTAGTGGGAGTCATAGGAAGCAACACAATTTTCTTTCCCTTATGCATGAAAGTATATTTATTAGATCTACCATGGTGAATAGCATTAGTATCAAACTCCCATGGGAATTTAATGCGTTGCAGTCGACCGTTGGCGCGAAGTAGTCGTTGCTTCGCAGGCGCACCGAACATGTCCGGTGAATTATAGCGGAGCGGGAATCCGAAGCTGGCGAGTTCAGAGTCGCTCTTCTCTGGAGCATCGAACACTGTCTGGTGTGCACCGGACATGTCCGGTGAATTATAGCGAAGCGCCTCTAAAAATTCCCGAAGGTGCGAAGTTTTGCTTGGAGTCCCCTGGTGCACCGGACACTCTCCGGTGGTGCATCGGACACTGTCTGGTGGCACACCGGACAGTCCGGTGCGCCAGACCAGGGTGTCTTCGGTTATCCCTTGCTCTCTTTGGTTGAACCCTTTTCTTGGTCTTTTTATTGGCTTAGTGTGAACCTTTGGTACCTGTATAACTTATAGACTAGAGCAAACTAGTTAGTCCAATTGTTTGTGTTGGGCAATTCAACCACCAAAATCATTTAGGAAATAGGTGTAAGCCTAATTCCCTTTCAATCTCCGCCTTTTTGGTGATTGATGCCAACACAAACCAAAGCAAGTATAGAAGTGCATAATTGAACTAGTTTGCATAATGTAAGTGCAAAGGTTGCTTGGAATTGAGGCAATATAAATACTTATAAGATACGCATGGATTGTTTCTTCATTTTTAACATTTTGGACCAGCTTGCACCACATGTTTTGTTTTTGCAAATTCTTTTGTAAACCTTTTCAAAGTTCTTTTGCAAATAGTCAAAGGTAAATGGATAAGATTTTGCGAAGGATTTTCAAGATTTGAAATTTTCTCCCCCTGTTTCAAATGCTTTTTCCTTTGACTAACCAAAACTCCCCCTCAATAAATTCTCCTCTTAGTGTTCAAGAGGGTTTTAGGATATCACTTTTGAAAATACTAACTTGTTCCCCTTTTGAACACAATAAGATACCAATTTGAAATTTCCAATTGAAAATCATTTTAAAATTAGGTGGTGGTGCGGTCCTTTTGCTTTGGGCTCATGCTTTCTCCCCCTTTGGCATAAATCGCCAAAAACAGAACCATTAGAGCCCTTTCCTAGATACTTCTCCCCTTTGGCAAATTAAAACATGAGTAAAGATTATACCAAAGACGGAGAGATGCTCGGAGCGATGGCGAAGGATGAGTTACGGAGTGGAAGCCTTTGTCTTCGCCGAAGACTCCAATTCTCTTTCAATATACCTATGACTTGGTTTGAAATTTACTTGAAAACACATTAGTCATAGCACAAGAGAGAGACATGATCAAAGGTATATGAATGAGCTATGTGTGCAAATCAACAAAAGAAGTTCCTAGAATCAAGAATATTTAGCTCATGCCTAAGTTTGTTAAAAGTTTGTTCATCAAGTGGCTTGGTAAAGATATCGACTAATTGATCTTTAGTGTTAATATATGCAATCTCGATATCTCCCTTTTGTTGGTGATCCCTTAGAAAGTGATACCGAATGGCTATGTGCTTAGTGCGGCTATGCTCAACGGGATTATCCACCATGCGGATTGCACTCTCATTATCACATTGAAGAGGAACTTTGGTTAATTTGTAACCATAGTCCCTAAGGGTTTGCCTCATCCAAAGCAATTGCGCGCAACAATGGCCTGCGGCAATGTACTCGGCTTCGACGGTAGAAAGAGCTATGGAATTTTGCTTCTTTGAAGCCCAAGACACCAAGGATCTTCCCAAGAACTGGCAAGTCCCCGATGTGCTCTTCCTATTAATTTTACACCCCGCCCAATCGGCATCCAAATAACCAGTTAAATCAAAAGTGGATCCCCTAGGATACCAAAGCCCAAACTTAGGAGTATAAACTAAATATCTCAAGATTCGTTTTACGGCCGTAAGGTGAGCTTCCTTAGGGTCGGCTTGGAATCTTGCACACATGCATACGGAAAGCATAATATCCGGTCATGATGCACATAAATAGAGTAAAGACCCAATCATCGACCGATATACCTTTTGATCCGCGGACTTACCTTCCGTGTCGAGGTCGAGATGCCCATTGGTTCCCATGGGTGTCTTGATGGGCTTGGCATCCTTCATCCCAAACTTGCTTAGAATGTCTTGAGTATACTTTGTTTGGCTAATGAAGGTGCCCTCTTGGAGTTGCTTCACTTGAAATCCCAAGAAGTACTTCAACTCCCCCATCATAGACATCTCGAATTTTTGTGTCATGATCCTACTAAACTCTTCACATGTAGACTCGTTAGTAGACCCAAATATAATATCATCAACATAAATTTGGCATACAAACAAGTCATTTTCAAGAGTTTTAGTGAATAAAGTAGGATCGGCCTTTCCAACTTTGAAGCCATTAGTGATAAGAAAATTTCTAAGGCATTCATACCATGCTCTTGGGGCTTGCTTGAGCCCATAAAGTGCCTTAGAGAGTTTATAAACATGGTTAGGGTACTCACTATCTTCAAAGCCGGGAGGTTGCTCAACATAGACCTCTTCCTTGATTGGTCCGTTGAGGAAGGCACTTTTCACGTCCATTTGATAAAGCTTGAAGCCATCATAAGTAGCATAGGCTAATAATATACGAATTGACTCAAGCCTAGCTACGGGTGCATAGGTTTCACCGAAATCCAAACCTTCGACTTGGGAGTATCCCTTGGCCACAAGTCGGGCTTTGTTCCTTGTCACCACACCATGCTCATCTTGCTTGTTGCGGAACACCCACTTGGTTCCTACAACATTTTGATTAGGACATGGAACTAAATGCCATACCTCATTCCTAGTGAAGTTGTTGAGCTCCTCTTGCATCGCCACCACCCAATCCGAATCTTGAAGTGCTTCCTCTACCCTATGTGGCTCAATAGAGTAAACAAAAGAGTAATGTTCACAAAAATGAGCAACACGAGATCTAGTGGTTACCCCCTTATGGATGTCGCCGAGGATGGTGTCGACGGGGTGATCTCGTTGGATTGCTTGGTGGACTCTTGGGTGTGGCGGCCTTGGTTCTTCATCCTCCTTGTCTTGATCATTTGCATCTCCCCCTTGATCATTGTCGTTATCTTGAGGTGGCTCATTTGCTTGATCTTCTCCTTCATCAACTTGAGCCTCATCCTCATTTTGAGTCGGTGAAGATGCTTGCGTGGAGGAGGATTGTTGATCTTGTGCATTTGGAGGCTCTTCGGATTCCTTAGGACACACATCCCCAATGGACATGTTCCTTAGCGCGATGCACGGAGCCTCTTCATCACCTATCTCATCAAGATCAACTTGCTCTACTTGAGAGCCGTTAGTCTCATCAAACACAACGTCACAAGAAACTTCAACTTGTCCAGGGGACTTGTTAAAGACTCTATATGCCCTTGTGTTTGAATCATATCCTAGTAAAAAGCCTTCTACAGTCTTAGGAGCAAATTTAGATTTTCTACCTCTTTTAACAAGAATAAAGCATTTGCTACCAAAGACTCTAAAATATGAAATATTGGGCTTTTTACCGGTTAGGAGTTCATATGATGTCTTCTTGAGGATTCGGTGTAGATATAATCGGTTGATGGCGTAGCAAGCGGTGTTGACCGCCTCAGCCCAAAACCGATCCGAAGTCTTGTACTCATCAAGCATGGTTCTTGCCATGTCCAATAGAGTTCTATTCTTCCTCTCCACTACACCATTTTGTTGTGGCGTGTAGGGAGAAGAGAACTCATGCTTGATGCCCTCCTCCTCAAGGATGCCTTTAATTTGAGAGTTCTTGAACTCCATCCCGTTGTCGCTTCTAATCTTTTTGATCCTTAAGCCGAACTCATTTTGAGCCCGTCTCAAGAATCCCTTTAATGTCTCTTGGGTATGAGATTTTTCCTGTAAAAAGAATACCCAAGTGAAGTGAGAATAATCATCCACAATAACTAGACAGTACTTACTCCCGCCGATGCTTATGTAAGCAATCAGGCCGAATAGATCCATGTGTAGGAGTTCCAGTGGCCTGTCAGTTGTCATGATGTTCTTGTGTGGATGATGAGCACCAACTTGCTTCCCTGCTTGGCATGCGCTACAAACCCTGTCTTTCTCAAAATGAACATTTGTTAATCCTAAAATGTGCTCTCCCTTTAGAAGCTTATGAAGATTCTTCATCCCAACATGGGCTAGTCGGCGGTGCCAGAGCCAACCCATGTTAGTCTTAGCAATTAAGCAAGTGTCGAGTTCAGCTCTATCAAAATCTACCAAGTATAGCTGACCTTCTAACACTCCCTTAAATGCTATTGAATCATCACTTCTTCTAAAGATAGTGACACCTATATCAGTAAATAGACAGTTGTAGCCCATTTGACATAATTGAGAAACGAAAAGCAAATTGTAATCTAGTGAATCTACAAGAAAAACATTGGAAATAGAATGGTCAGGAGATATAGCAATTTTACCCAATCCTTTGACCAAATCTTGATTTCCATCCCCGAATGTGATAGCTCGTTGGGGATCTTGGTTTTTCTCATAGGAGGAGAACATCTTCTTCTCCCCCGTCATGTGGTTTGTGCACCCGCTGTCGATTATCCAACTTGAGCCCCCGGATGCATAAACCTACAAAACATGTTTAGTTCTTGACTTTAGGTACCCAAATGGTTTGGGTCCTTTGGCATTAGATACAAGAACTTTGGGTACCCAAACACAAGTCTTTGACCCCTTGTGCTTGCCCCCAACATATTTGGCAACTACCTTGCCGGATTTGTTAGTTAACACATATGATGCATCAAAAGTTTTAAATGAAATGTTATGATCATTTGATGCATTAGGAGTTTTCTTCTTAGGCAACTTGGCACGGGTTGGTTGCCTAGAACTAGATGTCTCACCCGTATACATGAAAGCATTGTTAGGGCCAGAGTGAGACTTCCTAGAATGAATTCTCCTAATTTTGTTCTCAGGATAACCGGCAGGGTACAAAATGTAACCCTCGTTATCTTGAGGCATGGGAGCCTTGCCCTTAACAAAGTTGGACAATTTCTTAGGAGGGGCATTAATTTTGACATTGTCCCCCTTTTGGAAGCCAATGTCATCCTTAATGCTAGGGCGTCTCCCACTATAAAGCATACTACGAGCAAATTTAAAATTTTTATTTTCAAGTTCATGCTCGGCAATTTTAGCATCTAATTTTGCTATATCATCATTTTGTTGCTTAATTAATATCATATGATCATAAATAGCATCAATATCAACATCTCTACATCTAGTGCAAATAGAAGTATGTTCAACGGTAGATGTAGAGGGTTTGCAAGATTTTAATTCTACAACCTTAGCATGTAATATATCATTTTTACTTCTAAGGTCGGAAATGGAAGCATTGCAAACATCTAATTCTTTAGCCTTAGCAAGCAATTTCTCATTTTCAATCCTAAGGCTAGAAAGAGTGATGTTTAATTCTTCAATCTTAGCAAGCAAATTATCATTATCATTTCTAAGATTGGGAATTGAAACATCACAAACATTTGAATCAACCTTAGCTAACAAATTAGCATTTTCATTTCTAAGGTTGTCAATAGTCTCATGGCAAGTGCTTAGCTCACTAGATAATTTTTCACATTTTTCTACTTCTAGAGCGTAAGCATTTTTAACTTTAACATGCTTCTTGTTTTCCTTAATAAGGAAGTCCTCTTGAGAGTCCAAGAGATCATCCTTCTCATGGATAGCACTAATCAATTCATTTAATTTTTTGTTGCATGTTTAAGTTGGCAAAAAGGGTACGTAAATTACCTTCTTCTTTTTGTCGTCCTTTGCCATGAGGCACTTGTGGCCGACGTTGGGGAAGAGAAGGCCTTTGTTGATGGTGATGTTGGCGGCGTCCTCGTCGGAGGAGTCGGAGGAGCTCTCGTCCGAGTCCCACTCGCGGCATACATGGGCGTCGCCACCCTTCTTCTTGTAGTATTTCTTCTTCTCCTTTCTTCTCCCCTTCTTGTCGTCGCCCCTGTCACTGTCACTAGAAATAGGACATTTTGCTATAAAGTGACCGGGCTTACCACACTTGTAGCAAACCTTCTTGGAGCGGGGCTTGTAATCTTTCCCTCTCCTTTTCTTGAGGATTTGGCGGAAGCTCTTGATGACGAGCGACATTTCCTCGTTGTCGAGCTTTGAGGCGTCGATTGGTTGTCTACTAGGTGTAGACTCCTCCTTCTTCTCCTCCGTCGCTTTGAATGCGACCGGTTGTGCTTCGGACGTGGAGGGATCATCTAGCTCGTTGATTTTCTTTGAGCCCTTGATCATATACTCAAAGCTCACAAAATTCCCGATTACTTCCTCGGGAGTCATTAGTGTATATCTAGGATTACCACAAATTAATTGAACTTGAGTAGGGTTAAGAAAAATAAGTGATTTAAGAATGACCTTAACCATCTCGTGGTCATCCCACTTTTTGCTTCCAAGGTTGCGCACTTGGTTCACCAAGGTTTTGAGCCGGTTGTACATGTCTTGTGGCTCTTCCCCTTTGCGAAGCCGGAAGCGACCGAGCTCCCCCTCGATCGTCTCCCGCTTGGTGATCTTGGTTAGCTCATCTCCCTCGTGCGCGGTTTTGAGCACGTCCCAAACTTCCTTGGCGCTCTTTAATCCTTGCACTTTGTTATACTCCTCTCGACTTAGTGAGGCGAGGAGTATAGTTGTGGCTTGGGAGTTGAAGTGCTCGATTTGGGCCACCTCGTCCTCATCGTAATCCTCATCCCCTAAGGATGGTACCTATACACCAAACTCAACAACATCCCATATACTTTTGTGGAGTGAGGTTAGGTGAAACCGCATTAAATCACTCCACCTAGCATAATCTTCACCATCAAAGGTTGGTGGTTTGCCTAATGGGACGGAAAGTAAAGGCGTATGTTTAGGAATGCGAGGGTAGCGTAGGGGGATCTTACTAAACTTCTTGCGCTCATGGCGCTTAGAAGTTACGGAGGGCGCGTCGGAGCCGGAGGTTGAAGGTGATGAAGTATCGGTCTCGTAGTAGACCACCTTCCTCATCTTCTTTTTCTTGTCTCCACTCCGATGCGACTTGTGGGAAGAGGCTTTCTTCTCCTTCCCTTTCCCCTTTTTGCGGGACTCTTCCGATGAAGCCTTCCCATGGCTTGTAGTGGGCTTGTCGCCGGTCTCCATCTCCTTCTTAGCGTGTTCTCCCGACATCACTTTGAGCGGTTAGGCTCTAATGAAGCACCGGGCTCTGATACCAATTGAAAGTCGCCTAGTGGGGGTGAATAGGGTGAATCTGAAATTTACAAACTTAATCACAACTACAAGCTGGGTTAGCGTTAGAAATAGAAACGAGTCCGAGAGAGAGGGCGTAAGACAAATCGCAAGCGAATAAAGAGTGTGACACACGGATTTGTTTTACCGAGGTTCAGTTCTTGCGAACCTACTCCCCGTTGAGGTGGTCACAAAGACCGGGTCTCTTTCAACCCTTTCCCTCTCTCAAATGGTCCCTCGGACCGAGTGAGCTTTTCTTCTCAATCACTTGGAACACAAAGTTCCCACAAGGATCACCACACGATTGGTGTCTCTTGCCTCAATTACAAGTGAGTTTGATCTCAAGAAAGAATGAGAAAGAAAGCAATTCAAGCGCAAGAGCTCAAAAGAACACAACAAATCACTCTCACTTAACACTAAAGCTTTTGTGGAATTGGGAGAGGATTTGATCACTTGGGTGTGTCTTGTATTGAATGCCTAGCTCTTGTAAGTGGTTGGAAGGTGGAAACTTGGATGACTTGAATGTGGGGTGGTTGGGGGTATTTATAACCCCAACCACCAAACTAGCCGTTTGGTGAAGGCTGCTGTCGCATGGCGCACCGGACAGTCCGGTGCGCCACCGGACACTGTCCGGTGCGCTAGCCACGTCACCAGGCCGTTGGGTTCCGACCGTTGGAGCTCTGACGTGTGGGCCCGCCTGGCTGTCCGGTGGTGCACCGGACAAGTCCTGTAGACTGTCCGATGTGCCACCCGCGCGTGCTCTGCTCCTCTACGCGCGCTGGCGCGCATTTAATGCGTTGCAGTCGACCGTTGGCGCGAAGTAGCCGTTGCTTCGCTGGCTCACCGAACAGTCCGGTGTACACCGGACATGTCCGGTGAATTATAGCGGAGCAGGAATCCGAAGCTGGCGAGTTCAGAGTCGCTCTTCTCTGGAACACCGGACACTATCCGGTGTGCACCGGACATGTCCGGTGAATTATAGTGAAGCGCCTCTAAAAATTCCCGAAGGTGCGAAGTTTGGCTTGGAGTCCCCTGGTGCACCGGACAGTCCGGTGCGCCAGACCAGGGTGCCTTCGGTTATCCCTTGCTCTCTTTTGTTGAACCCTTTTCTTGGTCTTTTTATTGGCTTAGTGTGAACCTTTGGTACCTGTATAACTTATAGACTAGAGCAAACTAGTTAGTCCAATTGTTTGTGTTGGGCAATTCAACCACCAAAATCATTTAGGAAATAGGTGTAAGCCTAATTCCCTTTCAGTGGGCGCCCTTGCTCCTCCTCCTCAACACCTAGGCCTTTCTCAAGTCCTTGCTGGTCCTCTCCAAGGTTCATAATCATCAAAACATCCATGGCCCCAAGCGTAAGCTCTGAAACACAATTGACTAGGGTAGAACGTACCTAGAGAATTAGCTGTCATGCACGCGATCGTGTTTTCGGTCCATTCATTGTATGTATAGAAGTTATGTCCTCATCCTCCTCTTGAATTGAAGTCGTCTTCGACTCGATCTCATCTTCGTCACCCATATATGGCTTCAAATCTGAAATGTTAAAGGTGGGACTAACCCGAAAATCTGGAGGCAACTCAGGTGGTAATCTAGGGGGTATCTCAGATGGAAACACATCCATATACTCTTGCAAAAGGTTAGCAATAGCCGGTGGCAAAGGAATAGACGTATCATCAATGGAATAGAAAGTATTTTTGCACACTAAGGCATAGCAAAGTCCAACAGAGGCATGTAACTCATCAAGATCAGATTTAGTGGCTAGCAAAGTAGGAGTTTTTAACTTAATAGGTTGCTGATTTTCAGAGTTCAAAACACCTTTTTGCTTAGTATTAGTCTTTTTCTCATGTTCAAAGTGGACAATTTCAGTGGGAGTCATAGGAAGCAACACAATTTTCTTTCCCTTATGCATGAAAGTATATTTATTAGATCTACCATGGTGAATAGCATTAGTATCAAACTCCCAAGGACGTCCCAGTAAAAGAGAGCAAGCATCCATACTCACCATATCGAAATCAGCAAAGTCATGGTAAGAGCCAATAGAAAAATGCACCCTTGCAGTTTTTGTTACCTTGAACTTATCGCTGTTGTTAAACCATTGAATGTGATAAGGGTGGGGATGCTCTCGTGTGGCCAAGCCAAGCTTCTTGACCACCTCAACATTCACCAAGTTGTTGCAGCTACCACCGTCAATGATGGTATGTACACGGCAGTCCTTGACGATGAGGAACATGTTGAAGAGGTTGTGGCGCTGTCTGTTGTCGTCGTCACTAGCCGTGCCACTCAAAGCTCATTGCACAATCAAGGCCTTATAGGTCTCGGTCGCTGTTGTACCAAGAACCTCTTCATCACCATCATAAGTCTCTGCAATATTAGCTCCAACAGTATCTTCATCTTCAACATCATAAGCACTAGCATACCCACCATCACCAGTAGCAATGTATGCCCGTTTGCTGGGGCATTCTCGTTGAATATGGCCAAGTCCCTGGCAGCGGTGGCACTTGATGTCGGAGGAGCGGCCTGTGGAAGAGGTGGTCGTAGCAGGTTTTGCTGCAACACCCGAAGGCACAACGGAAGATGTGGACGTCCATACGCCCGAAGATGATGACGCCTTGGCTGGCATGGCGCGAAAGTGCTGCTCCTCCGCTGTTGACGACCCTGTAATTCTTTTTCTGCCAACATAGAAAGATGAAACAAACGTTGTATAGAATGATATTCTTTATAATCAACAATATCCTAAATCTCCCGCCTCAATCCCCCATAAAACCTAACCATTTGATTCTCTGAATCCTCAACTACCCCACATCGTAGCATACCTTTCTGAAGCTCTTGGTAGTATTCCTGTACCGACATGTCTCCCTGATCTAAGCGTTGCAATTTTTTTCGAAGATCACGTCTATAAGAAGGGGGAACAAAGCGAGCTCGCATATCCTCTTTTAACGCATTCCATTTTGTGGTGCAGCACGTGTGTTAACAAGTTCATTCCACCAAATGATAGCAAAATATCTAAATTCACTAGTGGCTTGTCTAACCCTATGCTGCTCAGGAACAAGATGAGAATTAAAATTTTGTTCTACCGTCATCTCCTAGTCTAAGTAAGCTTCAGCTTCATAAGAACCCATGAACGGTGGAATAGAGAACTTAATTTAGCAAATGGATCATGGTCTGGTTCAGGATTATGACGACGTCTACCATTACCACCCATACCTTGTCGATTACGTGCGAGGCATTGTCGCAGCGGTGCATAAACATCGTCGTCATCGTCATCGTCGTCCACAGGTGTCACACCCGGTTTTAGAAGGCAAACCGAGTGCGAACCATGTACGTGCCAGGATCAGTTATTCACGTACACAACAGTTACATAACATGGACATCATCACACAGTGCTCAAAATAGTATTAAAAGGGAAATAATAGTCGATTACAACATACGTCTGAGACGTCCATATAGTCCTTACAATAAATCAAAGTGCGGAAAAGAAACGTAGATAACCGCGGCCTTCACAGGCAGCCGACTGGGGGTTGCCGCTAACCCACGCCTAGAACTCGTCGTAGTCTTGGAACTCCTGGAAGTCTCCTTCCACAGCTTCTTCTTCGCCTGAGCAGTGGTTGCAATGATGACAACCTGGGGATGGGGGGGGGTTTGGTGTGTAGAGCAAGGGTGAGTACACATCAACATACTCAGTAAGTATCCTGTTTGGCTGTAGTGGACTAGCTTTATGTGGGGATAAGTGAAGCAGTTGCTTTTAGTTGGTCAGATTATTATTTACTAATGGGAAGCCAGGTTTTAGCATTAACCCAAGTTATTAGCCCGATGTACCCTTTCCAAACGGAAAGAATACCACTTACCAGCACCATAGTCATAACCAAAACCATCGATCTCATAGCCACCTGTACCAAAGTATCTCTGATCAAGTACCACTAATCACTGGAGCTCCCTTGGCCGCTCATAACCGCGAGCACGGCTGATATATCAGTTTTCAAACACTCTGCAGAGGTTGTGCACTTTACCCACAAGCCGTGATTCCCATTCTGCCCGGAGAGAGCTACTCCCCATTGACCACTACCTAGGTGGCCTAGCAGGGCATCACTACGTAGCCTTTACAAAGATTCCCCGGGGCTGTAGCCACCCGTTAGGTTTCCTAAATGTATCGCACTCCTCCCCAAGGGGCGAACCCAAACTTGGCAGAGCGAGCCGCATACACCGAGCCCCATTGACGGCACGACGGCTAAGTGAACTACACCCCGGATCCTCTAATTATTCAGCTAAGGGCATCCCATTCCACCCTCATGGTTGCACTGTTTTCCCGGGCGGTCATCCATAGAACAGGTCCTTACGGAGAGGCACTCGAGAAACCGCTCGAGCCCCCTTGAAGACCACAAGTACAACATCATAATAAGAGAGGGGAAAACAGTGTATCATAGATAATCTCATCATGTTCATTGATTAGAGTTTGAGCAATAGCATAAAGCTAAACAATAATAATCCAACCCAAATAGGTGAACAAGGATATGGATAACAAAGCTAGTCAATCCTTAGGCATAAATGTGTAATGCGGGAGGTGAATTAAAGAATGAATAGGACAGAGATAGGTCAAGGGACACTTGCCTCCACCAAAAGACTGCTGCTCAGGGGCTTCTCCTGCGAGTTCCTCGGGCTCTTCAACCGGGTCGTTCTCTAAGCGAGTGCAAACATACATACATACATCCATCCATTGAAATTAGGAAACCAACAGTACACCATACAAGAGAACAAGTAAAGTAAATATGCATAGAATACCACATACGATAATGAATTTACCTTGGTTAGAAAGAAACGAGGGAAGGTCTCGCAGGGGTTAAGGCTTATGCTCGAGGGGCACTACGGGTAAACGAATGACTAGACGTCACGTGCTCTAGTTTCAATTGGTTCTAACAAAAGAATTAGCTACATGCACTAATGTAATCGCGACCACTTTTAGTAGATTAACATCGAACGAGATAGATGATTAGTTATACAGATTAACTAACGTAACCAATTTCCAACTTGAGACTCCTATCTTATTAATATAAACATGGGATTAGCGCGCATAGGACACGGGGGGGGGGGGTAGACGGGGCACGATGGGCCGTGCCAAGGCACGCGCACTACGCGGGCACGCGCGCGAGGTCGCACGCACACGCCACGAACTAGCCGTGCGCACGTCGGGGCCGAGCGCTGGCCGAGCTCAAAGTCGCGCGCCATAGGCACGCTGGGCCAAGCTCGAGGTCACGCAGGGGCCGACACGACGCGAGCAAGGCACGGCGGGGCGAGCGGGCAAGCACGCCGGGGCACGGGGGCGGCCGAGCACGAGGCGGGGCGGGACGGCTCGCCGGAGGGCGGCCGAGGCAAAGCCGAGCGCGGCTCGCCGGGGGGCGGCCGGGCACGGGGCGGCGCGGGTCGCCGGGGCGGCCGAGCCGGGGCCAGGCACGGCGAGGGCCAGCCGAGGCCGGGCGGCCGAGCCGAGCGACGGGGCGGGGCGGCGCGGGCTCGCCGGACGAGGGCGAGGCTGGGCGAGCCGGGCGAGCACGGGGAGGGTCGCCGGGGCGCGGCGCGGTCGGGCGGCTCGCCGGCGCGCGCGGGCGCGGGGAGGGGCGAGGGCTCGCCGGGGCGAGGCCGGGCGAGGCCGGGCTCGCCGGGCGCGGCCGGGGGCGGCCGGGGAGGGGGCGGCCGAGGCGGGGCGGGCTCGCCAGAGCGAGACGACGCGGGGGCGGGGAAGGGGCGGGGCGGGCTCGCCGGAGCGAGGCCGGGCGAGGGCGGCCGGACGCGGGACGGGGGCGGGGCCTGTCGGGCGCGGCCGGGGGCGGCGAGGCGGGGGACGAGCTCGCCGGGTCGAGGCGGGGCCGGCGCGGGACGGGCTCGCCGGAGCGGCCGAGCCGGCGCTGGGCGGCCGGGGAAGGGGGAGGGAGGGGAGGAGAGGGGGCCTCACCGTGGGTGGGAACGGCGGCGGCGGCGCGCAGGGGTGGCGGCGGCGCGCAGGGCAAGGGGCGGCGCAGTTAGGGTTTGGGAGAGAGAGGGTGAGAGAATGACGGGCGGGGCCCGCAGGAGGGATTTTTGGAAAAAGAAAAGGGAGGGGGGCGGCTGGGCCGGCCATGGGCCCAAAGCGGGGGCGCGCGGGGGGGGGCGAGGTGGGCCGCGGCCAAGCCGGCCCACGACGCGAGGGGGGAGAGGGGGCGAGCCGGCTGGGCCGACCGGGAGGCCCACGGGGGGGGGAAGGGGGGCGGCTGGGCCGCCAGCTGGGCCGGCGCGCAAAAGGGGGGGGGCTGGGCCGAAATGGGAAAGGGAGAGAGGGAGAGAAAAAGAAAAGGGTTTTCTTTTTCTAAAATCTAATTTTCTTTGGATGAATGCTTTCACATTTTTAAACAATCAAAAGTATGCATGGTTCGGCATGGTGCATCACCCAAAATAAAGTATTTTAAGGTTTTGCTTTACACGGGGTCTAAAGCCAAAACCCGCTATAACTTTGGAAAAGATCAAGGTTTAGCGAGGGAACGGGAAAAAAAGAAAAGGGTAACGCCTGAATTTGGTGAGAGAAAAGAAGAAAAAAATTCTACCCCCAAATTCAGGGCGTTACAAACCTATCCCCCTTAAAAGAATCTCGCCCTCGAGATTCAGGGTTGGCTAGCAAAGAGCTCAGGGTATTTAGCCATCAGATCATCTTCACGCTCCCAGGTTGCTTCTTCTTCAGAATGGTGATTCCATCTAACTTTGCACATTCTGATGGTCTTCCTTCGGGTGACTCTGTCTGCAACCTCAAGGATTTGCACTGGCTTCTCAACGTAGGTCAAGTCATCGTGGACTTCAAGACCTTCCACTGGCAACTGCTCTTCTGGCACACGCAAGCACTTCTTCAACTGAGACACATGAAAGACATCGTGCACAGCGGACAAATTCTCTGGCAGACTGAGCTGATAGGCCACTTCTCCACGCCTTGAGAGGATTTGGTACGGACCAATGTAGCGGGGTGCTAACTTGCCTTTGACTCCAAACCTTCTGACTCCTCTGATCGGTGACACTTTCAGATAGACAAAGTCTCCGACTTCAAAACTCAGCTCTCTTCTTCTTGTGTCTGCATAGCTTCGCTGTCTTGAC
The DNA here is from genome assembly GCF_902167145.1 of Zea mays. Taxonomy (NCBI): domain Eukaryota; kingdom Viridiplantae; phylum Streptophyta; class Magnoliopsida; order Poales; family Poaceae; genus Zea; species Zea mays. The sequence continues at coordinate 167,272,691 of NC_050102.1, forward strand.
TGCGCTATCTTCAGATTCTCTCGGACCATCTTGATGTTCTCTTCAGCTTCAAGTAGAATGTCTGGCCCAAACACTTGCTTCTCTCCAGGCTGATCCCATTGCAACGGAGTTCTACAACTCCTCCCATAGAGCGCCTGAAATGGTGACATCTTCAAACTGGCCTGGTAACTGTTGTTATAGGAAAACTCTGCATAAGGCAATCGCTTGTCCCATCCGGACTGATCTTGCAACGCACAGGCTCTCAACATGTCTTCAAGAATTTGATTGGTCCTTTCGGTCTGGCCATCTGTCTGCGGATGATAAGCTGAACTGAAATTCAGATGTGTGCCCAAAGCTTCATGCAACTACTGCCAGAAATGAGAGGTGAACTGCGTTCCTCTATCTGACACTATCTTCTTTGGCACACCATGAAGACAAACGATCCGAGACATATACAATTCTGCCAATACGGCACTACTATAGTTGGTCTTGACAGGTATGAAGTGGGCTGACTTGGTCAAACGATCCACTACTACCCAGATGGAATCGTAGCCGGCTCGAGTGCGAGGCAATCCGACTATGAAATCCATACCAATTTTGTCCCATTTCCACTGAGGGATCTGCAATGGTTGCAACAATCCAGCTGGTCTCTGGTGCTCTGCCTTAATCCTTCGACAACTATCGCACATAGCCACATGTTCTGTGATTTCCCTCTTCATTCCGTACCACCAGAATTTCTTCTTCAGGTCTTGATACATCTTCTCACTGCCAGGGTGAATCGAATAGGCTGTCTCATGAGCTTCCTTAAGGATCAACTCCCGAATGGACTAGACATTGGGAACACACAAGCGGTCCTTGAACCATATCACACCTTCTGCATCTTCCCGAAAATCTTTGCCTCTGCCATCTAGAATCAGTCGCCGGATCTCACTGATCTTCTCATCATTCTTCTGTGCTTCTTTGATTTCATGCTCTAAGGTAGGTTCCAACTCAACTGTGACTCCTCGCGAATTGTTCAGAAATCCGAGACTCAACCTGTCGAACTCCTTGCCAACTCGTAAGGCATCGGACGAGCGACCGTCAGGTTGACTTGACTCTTTCTGCTTAAAGCATCTGCCACTACGTTTGCTTTGCCTGGATGGTAATGAATCTCCAACTCATAATCTTTGATCAACTCTAACCATCTTCGTTGCCTCATGTTCAACTCTGACTGAGTGAATATGTACTTCAGACTCTTGTGGTCTGTGTAAACATCACATTTCTGTCCATACAGATAGTGCCTCCATGTCTTCAGTGCGTGAACCACTGCTGCCAACTCTAAATCATGGATTGGGTAGTTCTTCTCATGAACCTTCAACTGTCGGGACGAGTAGGCCACAACTCTTCCCTCTTGCATCAACACACATCCCAAACCTGTGTAACAAGCATCACAATACACCGAGAAGGGCTTGTGCACATCAGGCAAGACTAAGACAGGCGCTGTAGTTAACTTCTCTTTCAGCGCTTCGAAGGCCTCTTGGCATTTCTCGGTCCACTTGAACTCAACCTTGTTGCCTAGCAACGCTGTCATTGGTTTCGCAATCTTTGAAAACCCTTCAATGAATCGCCGATAATATCCGACCATTCCAATGAAACTCTTGATTCCTCGAGCATCTGTTGGCGCTTTCCAGTTCAGAATGTCTGCCACTTTCTTTGGATCCACGGCCAATCCTTCTTTGTTGATTATGTGACCCAAGAACAGGACTTCACTGATCCAGAACTCACATTTGCTCAACTTTGCATACAACTGGTGCTCTCGCAATCTCCGCAATACCATCTTCAAATGATCTGCATGCTCTTCTTCGCTTTGAGAATAAATCAGAATGTCATCAATGAATACCACCACAAACTTATCGAGATAATCCATGAATACACTGTTCATCAAGTTCATGAAGAACGCTGGAGCATTGGTCAAACCAAAAGACATCACTGTGAACTCATACAAACCATACTTGGAAATGAATGCTGTCTTCGGAATGTCCGAAGGTCGGATCCTGAGCTGATGATAACCTGACCTCAGATCAATCTTGGAGAACACACTGGCTCCTCTCAACTGGTCGAACAGATCCTCTATTCTGGGCAAGGGATACTTGTTCTTGATCGTGACTTCATTCAAAGCTCGATAATCGATACACATCCTTTTGGTGCCATCTTTCTTCTCCACAAATAGGACAGGGGCGGCCCAAGGCGAGGTGCTTGGCCGGATGTAACCTTTCTCTGACAGCTCATCAATCTGCTTCTTAAGTTCAACCAACTCTGGTCCAGATATTCTGTAAGCTCTCTTAAAGATAGGGGCGGTTCCAGGAAGAAGCTCTATAGCAAACTCAACTTTCCGCTCTGGTGGCATACCCGGTAAGTCCTTTGGAAACACATCTAGGAACTCGGACACAACCTTGATACTCTCAATTGGGTCTGCTTCACTGCTATCGACAGCTATCTGATAACAACTTCCTTTATTTAGCTCAGGCGGGACTAACTCGGTCACCACTTCCTCTCCTAGTGGGGACACCAACTTGATTGTCCTCTTATCACAACTGATAACTGCCTGATACTTATCTAGCCAATTCATCCCTAGGATGACATCTATTCCATGAGTACCCATTACTATAAGGTTAGCAGGAAACGCTATCCCCCTTATTTCCACACTTATATTCAAACAAATGCTATCGGCTCGAATTCTACCACCGGCTGAGTCAAATTGAATGGGGGTTGACATGGTAGTAATTGGAAGATTATGTGCTTCTACCCATGATGCAGTAATGAAAGAATGTGTTGCTCCAGTATCAAATAACACTTCTGCAATATGGGAGTCGACTGGGAACATACCTACTATCATGCCGGGGGTCTCCTGAACTGCTTCAGCCTCCAAGTGATTCAGTCTTCCATGATTATAACGCGGCTGAGGGCGATTGCCTACTCCAGGCTGAGGCACATTCTGCTTTGCTGGGGCATTGGGGCCTGACTGCTGCTGGGCTGCCTTCTTCGGACATTGCATCACCCAGTGGCCTTGCTCTCCACAGTGGAAACATGCCCTGTTTCCAACCTGAGCTGGTGCTGCCTGATTGTTCTGCTGGTTTGCTGGGGCAGGAAGGCGAGGTGCCTGCTGATTCTGCCTCTGAAACTGACCTCCTGACTGATTGCTCTGACGGTTCTGGTACTGGTGCTGAGGATACTGCCTTTGAAACTGCTGATGCTACTGAGGTGGACGCTGGTTCTGCCTGAACTGCTGAGGTTGATTGCCTGAGAAACGAGGATGATTGCTGCTTCCAGGCTGGGGTCCACTGTTCTTGCGCTTACGATCCTCCATCTCCTTACACTTCCTCTCTGTCATGATTGCTCTGTCAATCAGGTGCTGGAATGTCGAGAAGGTGTGATTCATCAGTTGGTACTGCAGAGGGTCAACCAAGCCTCTCAGGAAACGGTACTGTCGCTTGGCGTCAGTGTTGACATCTTCAGGAGCATAGCGAGACAACTGCAGAAACCTGTCTCGGTACTCACTGACAGACAATGGCCCTTGCTTGAGAGCCAGGAACTCCTCCTTCTTCATTGTCATCAGACCTGCAGGAACATGGTACTGACGGAAGCTTCCTCTGAACTCTTCCCAGGTGATGGCGTTAGGGTGGGCATGGGTGGCGAGGTAAGACTCCCACCATGACTGGGCTGCTCCTCTCAACAGACGGGGACCATACAGGACTTTCTCCCTGTCATCGCACTGAGCGGTATGCAACTCCCGCTCCACAGTGCGCAGCCAGTCTTCAGCATCCATGGGGTCAGAAGAATGAGCAAACGTTGGTGGATGACCTCTCATGAATTCGGCACGCTTGTCTCTGGGCATCTGAGGCTGAGGCTGAGGTGGGGCCTGCTGCTGCTGCTGCTGCTGAATGGCGGCCAGAGTCTGACCGATGGCTTGAACTGCCTGAGTCTGCATCAGAAACATCTGCTCGATGGACATCGGGGGCGGGGGCGGCAGGTGCTGTTGCTAGGGCACCTCTTCCTGTTGAGCGGCTCGCTCCTGCTGAGCACGCCTTCCTCCTCTGCGCCTGTTCTCTGACATCTGCAGAATGCAACCACACATCAGAACTGATCTGGCAAATCTTGCAGCATAAGAAAAGAGTATAGAATTCTTCAACAGCACTGAACAGATGAGCATCTTCACTGATCTCCAACACAGACCTCACAGCTTCTCAGATAGAGAGGAAAGTGGAATAAAAAGGTTTCCCAACTATATAACTAACTTCATTAACATATAACAGGTAAACCAAAATGCAGGGGATACCCACACTCTGGTGACAGTCATTACAAAGATCCAAACCAAACATAGTTCATCATGACAAACATAAATGCACAGGATATAGCAAACTACCCTGTCTAACTAAGACTTAACTAAGAGCGAGACTAACGCTAAGACTGAAGCTTCTATGTATATATTTCGTATTAATTACAAGATCCAACTCTAACGAGTTATGGTTCTAGAGTTATCTTGGTCTTGCAGTCGGGATTGCCATAAGACTGGTGTCCACGCGGAGGTGAGCGGTACGGGTGCTGAGTCCCGGCGGAGCGGGGGAACCATCATCCAGGTGACGACGTTCCGCGCGCTCAGCCCGCAGCAGGGCGATCTCAGCACGAGCCCTACTCAGCTCGTCTAGTGCATGGTCCAGCTCCGTGTTTAGCACGACGGCTAGGTTGACTGTGCTGCTCAACCTAGGATTGCCCTCACCGACAGGTGAGACAATCACGCCTCTTGTGCTGCCAGATGGACGGTGGGGGTAATACTTCAGGTCAAGACCGTCAGCTACCCCACTGAAAACCGAGCAGTAGTGCGAAAGCGCACGCCGTGCAGCATCTTGCATGGCTGCCTCAGCTGAGTCTCGCTCAGAGATAGAATAGTGCTCTGAGCAGGCCTCTGCACCCTGGAGACTGTTCTCCGGACGGCGCACCAAGCAGGTCGCCTCCCAGCGGTCCGGGTAGACCCCGCGACTATGCTGGTAGACCACACAGCGATACTCGATGGACCAAGTATGCCGGTTAAGTGCCCGATGTAGCAGGGTATCGAGCGCATCGTGGAAGTGACACCCGCGAGCAGCGTCGCGAGTGATGGGTCGAGCAACCCATCCTTCCGGCTCATGGTCAGCAGAGAGGTCGATGTCGTGGCTCGAGCTGTCGTCGCCATCTCCGTCGTCTGGGTCTCCTCCAGCAGCTACTCCAGAAGCTGGGGCACCCAGTGGTGGTGCAGGGGGCGCCTCCAGGGGAAGCACGGGGGAGCAGCTCCTCACGGACTCTATCTCCTACTGGAGCGAGAAGGAAGAGCCCTGCTGCTCCTGTCGTCGACGTTCCTGCTCCTCATGCAGGCGGTGGTGCAGTCTCTCCAAGTGGCTGGACTGTCCGGCCACGGGACGGCGAAGCGGACGCTCAGCAAGACGGGAGGGTAAGAAGGGGATGACGGACTTTCGTGTAGTGTGTCTAACTCGAGCCATCTACAAAAGACATCGCAAGCAAAAGGGTGAGACCAGAATCAATATGACCAGCAAGTAATGAATCATAAATAAATGAAGGATTAGAATAAAACATGATTTTCAGCAAGGTATAATATATAGTAGAACATAGGTTTGGTCGGTATGACCAACTTTTGAAGGGATATCAAAGTCAAGGCATGGACAGAGGTCTATAATCCTTAGAACGACCATTCTATTCTAGGTTAGCGGTCCTACAGTCAGCACGGCTTTGATACCACTTATGTCACACCCGGTTTTAGAAGGTAAACCGAGTGCGAACCATGTACGTGCCAGGATCAGTTATTCACGTACACAGCAGTTACATAACATGGACATCATCACACAGTGCTCAAAATAGTATTAAAAGGGAAATAATAGTCGATTACAACATACGTCTGAGACATCCATATAGTCCTTACAATAAATCAAAGTGCGGAAAAGAAACGTAGATAACCGCGGCCTTCATAGGCAGCCGACTGGGGGTTGCCGCTAACCCACGCCTAGAACTCGTCGTAGTCTTGGAACTCCTGGAAGTCTCCTTCCACAGCTTCTTCTTCGCCTGAGCAGTGGTTGCAATGCTGACAACCTGGGGATGGGGGGGTTTGGTGTGTAGAGCAAGGGTGAGTACACATCAACATACTCAGCAAGTATCCTGTTTGGCTGTAGTGGACTAGCTTTATGTGGGGATAAGTCAAGCAGTTGCTTTTAGTTGGTCAGATTATTATTTACTAATGGGAAGCCAGGTTTTAGCATTAACCCAAGTTATTAGCCCGATGTACCCTTTCCAAACGGAAAGAATACCACTTACCAGCACCATAGTCATAACCAAAACCATCGATCTCATAGCCACCTGTACCAAAGTATCTCTGATCAAGTACCACTAATCACTGGAGCTCCCTTGGCCGCTCATAACCGCGAGCACGACTGATATATCAGTTTTCAAACACTCTGCAGAGGTTGTGCACTTTACCCACAAGCCGTGATTCCCATCCTGCCCGGAGAGAGCTACTCCCCATTGACCACTACCTAGGTGGCCTAGCAGGGCATCACTACGTAGCCTTTACAAAGATTCCCCGGGGCTGTAGCCACCCGTTAGGTTTCCTAAATGTACCGCACTCCTCCCCAAGGGGCGAACCCAAACTTGGCAGAGCGAGCCGCATACACCGAGCCCCATTGACGGCACGACGGCTAAGTGAACTACACCCCGGATCCTCTAATTATTCAGCTAAGGGCATCCCATTCCACCCTCATGGTTGCACTGTTTTCCCGGGCGGTCATCCATAGAACAGGTCCTTACGGAGAGGCACTCGAGAAACCGCTCGAGCCCCCTTGAAGACCACAAGTACAACATCATAATAAGAGAGGGGAAAACAGCGTATCATAGATAATCTCATCATGTTCATTGATTAGAGTTTGAGCAATAGCATAAAGCTAAACAATAATAATCCAACCCAAATAGGTGAACAAGGATATGGATAACAAAGCTAGTCAATCCTTAGGCATAAATGTGTAATGCGGGAGGTGAATTAAAGAATGAATAGGACAGAGATAGGTCAAGGGACACTTGCCTCCACCAACCGACTGCTGCTCAGGGGCTTCTCCTGCAAGTTCCTCGGGCTCTTCAACCGGGTCGTTCTCTAAGCGAGTGCAAACATACATACATCCATCCATTAAAATTAGGAAACCAACAGTACACCATACAAGAGAACAAGTAAAGTAAATATGCATAGAATACCACATACGATAATGAATTTACCTTGGTTAGAAAGAAACGAGGGAAGGTCTCGCAGGGGTTAAGGCTTATGCTCGAGGGGCACTACGGGTAAACGAATGACTAGACGTCACGTGCTCTAGTTTCAATTGGTTCTAACAAAAGAATTAGCTACATGCACTAATGTAATCGCGACCACTTTTAGTAGATTAACATCGAACGAGATAGATGATTAGTTATACAAATTAGCTAACGTAACCAATTTCCAACTTGAGACTCCTATCTTATTAATATAAACATGGGATTAGCGCGCATAGGACACGGGGGGGGGGGGGGGGGGTAGACGGGGCGTCTAGGGGTAGACGGGGCACGACGGGCCGTGCCAAGGCACGCGCACTACACGGGCGCGCGCGCGAGGTCGCACGCACATGCCACGAACTAGCCGTGCGCACGTCGGGGCCGAGCGCTGGCCGAGCTCAAAGCCGCACGCCATAGGCACGCTGGGCCAAGCTCGAGGCCACGCAGGGGCCGACACAACGCGAGCAAGGCACGGCGGGGCGAGCGGGCAAGCACGCCGGGGCACGGGGGCGGCCGAGCACGAGGCAGGGCGGGACGGCTCGCCGGAGGGCGGCCGGGGCAGGGCCGAGCGCGCCTCGCCGGGGGGCGGCCGGGCACGGGGCGGCGCGGGTCGCCGGGGCGGCCAGGGAGCCGGGCCAAGCGGGCGGGGCGGCCGAGCCGGGGCCGGGCGCGGCGAGGGCCGGCCGAGCCGGGGCCAGGCACGGCGAGGGCCGGCCGAGGCCGGGCGGCCGAGCCGAGCGACGGGGCGGGGCGGGGCGGGCTCGCCGGACGAGGGCGGGGCTGGGCGAGCCAGGCGAGCGCGGGGAGGGTCGCCGGGGCGCGGCGCGGTCGGGCGGGTCGCCGGGGCGCGGCGCGGTCGGGTGGCTCGCCGGCGCGCGCGCGGGCGCGGGGAGGGGCGAGGGCGGGCTCGCCGGGCGCGGCCGGGGGCGGCCGGGGAGGGGGCGGCCGAGGCGGGGCGGGCTCGCCGGAGCGAGACGGCGCGAGGGCGGGGAAGGGGCGGGGCGGGGCGGGCTCGCCGGAGCGAGGCCGGGCGAGGGCGGCCGGACGCGGGACGGGGGCGGGGCTCGTCGGGCGCGGCCGGGGGCGGCGAGGCGGGGGGCGGGCTCGCCGAGGCGAGGCGGGGCCGGCGCGGGACGGGCTCGCCGAGGCGAGGCGGGGCCGGCGCGGGACGGGCTCGCCGGAGCGGCCGAGCCGGCGCTGGGCGGCCGGGGAAGGGGGAGGGAGGGGAGGAGAGGGGGCCTCACCGTGGGCGGGAATGGCGGCGGCGGCGCGCAGGGCAAGGGGCGGCGCGGTTAGGGTTTGGGGAGAGAGAGGGTGAGAGAATGACGGGCGGGGCCCGCGGGAGGGATTTTTGGAAAAAGAAAAGGGAGGGGGGCGGCTGGGCCGGCCATGGGCCCAAAGCGGGGGCGCGCGGGGGGGCGAGGTGGGCCGCGGCCAAGCCGGCCCACGACGCGAGGGGGGGGGGAGGGGGCGAGCCGGCTGTGCCGACCGGGAGGCCCACGGGGGGGGGGGGGGGGAAGGTGGGGCGGCGCGCAAAAGGGGGGGCTGGGCCGAAATGGGCAAGGGAGAGAGGGAGAGAAAAAGAAAAGGGTTTTCTTTTTCTAAAATCTAATTTTCTTTGGATGAATGCTTTCACATTTTTAAACAATCAAAAGTATGCATGGTTCGGCATGGTGCATCACCCAAAATAAAGTATTTTAAGGTTTTGCTTTACACGGGGTCTAAAGCCAAAACCCGCTATAACTTTGGAAAAGATCAAGGTTTAGCGAGGGAACGAGAAAAAAAGAAAAGGGTAACGCCTGAATTTGGTGAGAGAAAAGAAGAAAAAAATTCTACCCCCAAATTCAGGGCGTTACAACAGGAGAGTGAGCTAGGGCTAGAGTTGGTGGTGGGGGACGAGCCTCCAGTACGTCCATGCGTGTAACAAGTTTAGCAACTCGTTGATCAAGCTGCTCATAGGATGTCGCCGCAAAGTCCTGGTATTTTTAAAAGCTTCAGTCATCGCGCGTATCATCTCCTTCAATTCCATTTTAGAGACACACTCATCATCGTTAAGCTTAGGCCCCTTGTCCTTGTCCATTTGATTTTTTGGTCATGTCATTGTTAGCACAAAGCAGAGACAAAAATACAACAAACAATGTGAACCCCATAACTATCTCTCGGGGTGGTGGTGGAGGTGGTGGAATACAAATTATGACGCGTCTTACCCCGCTCTTACAAGGTTCTTACCAGCACTGCAGGTGGCAAATGGTGACCAGTGTGACTGTCCAACGAGCGTAGGTGTGATTGCAAAGGAGTACCTGTTCTGCTCAAGAGAAAGCTGGGGCTCTGGGAAGGCTGACTATATATATATATATATATATATATATATATATATATATATATATATATATATATATATATATATATATATATATATATATATATATATATATATATATATATATGGCACACAAGTCAGTAACAAATAGCAATGCTGAATAAGTGTTCCAAGTACTCGTCCTAGTTGCTGGCCTAGAAAATGTAATAGAACAGTTGGACCAAGGCACAAGAAAGGAGGTACAAGTATCTAGGTGCAACAAGAAACAGACTTGGGGCAAAATAATCACAGAGGTGCACAGAACACTAGCGTTTCTGTTTATGTGCTACTCTTTTCTTTTTTTTTCTTTTTTTGCGATTTTTTCAAATATTTTTTATATCTTTCTCTTTTGCAGCAGCACATAAGAAGAAAACACACCAAGTTTCGGATTTTTTGTGCAATGACGCGTCCTCTGGAATTTCTACAAGTTTGCCATAAAATCATAATAAATGTTTGGAAAATGAGAAGTCCTATTTCCAAGCCAAATTTGGGAATTTTAAAAATAGTGAATCCGGCAAAGCCGGAAAAAAATCGGATGCGAAATTTAATTCTGTGCGATTTGAAAAAATGGGCCCGATTCGAGTTTCGAGGCGAAAGTTACGGCTGTTTTAAGTTTGGACTTCGAATCAGGGTTTCTAGCGAGGTGTTGGAAGGGTGGGGGTTCGGTTTTGTGGATATGGTCGGTTTTAGATATATGATTTATTTTGTGGATAGGGTCGGTTGTAGAGATAAGATCTATTTTGTGGATAGGGTCGGTTTTAAAGATATGATTTTGTTTTGTGGATATGGTCGGTTTTAGAGATAAGATCTGTTTTGTGGATAGAGTCGGTTTTAGAGATAGGATCTATTTTATGGATAGGGTCGGTTTTAGAGATAGGATCTGTTTTGTATATAGGGTCGGTTTTGTAGGATGGAAGCGGATGTACAGAATCAAACTGAACCAAAAAAAATCTAAACCAGCAACCAAACTCAACCTAGAACACGAACTCAGAACTGCGGACTCTAAAATTGAATTGTGCAAAGGCTAAGGCAATGGTTTTAGGTCGCAATAAACTGATCGTAATTTTTTTGGCTTTTTATGGACTACGAAACAAAACTAATCTAAATGTAGGATTATACCTCACGGGCAACCTGGAAATCTGATACCAATTGATAGAAGACGCGGTCCGATCTTCCGTAAGATACGATAACTTGATTGAGTGGAGATCTCGACGTTGATGATCCAAGGCTCCGAGCGAACAGTTCCTCGCAATCACTACACCACAGCTCCATTGGTTATCAGCCGCGACACACGAGTGACCTCGCCACGAAGGCTTATCCCTGCAAGCGCAATCAAGAACACAAGCAAGAACAGGAAAGAAACGCAACCAAAATTGTATTGATTACGTGATGAGGTCTCACAAACCGATGACGACGACACTGTTCGATGACAAAATTGATCTAAGCAAAACCCAAACCTAATGTGGCGGCGACTGCTGAATAAATAGAGTATTAAGGTGTGCGTGACCCCTGGACTCGCCCCTAATGGGCTCAGACGCGATACACGGCCCAACGGCCCAACAGACGGTGTCGCAGCACCAAAACAAAATCTTAACGCTGAATTGTTTCGACGATTCCCGTTGACTCCGGACGAATTTTAGGGTGGAATCAGTTGGGTTGGTTAGATAATCTCTTTATCTTTCCAACCATATCAAGTTCGTCGCAATCGGAGTCCGGATGCATCTTGGGCGTCCATTTTAGTGCAGACTGGTCCTGAAACTCGAGATGGAGTCGCAGCCGAGTCGGACTTGATTGCCTTCCTGTTGTGGGCGCCCTTGCTGCTCCTCCTTAACACCTAGGCCTTTCCCAAGTCCTTGCTGGTCCTCTCCAAGGTTCCTAATCATCAAAACATCCATGGCCCCAAGCGTAAGCTCTGAAACACAATTGACTAGGGTAGAATGTACCTAGAGAATTAGTTGTCGTGCACACGATCGTGTTATCGATCCATTCATTGTATGTATAGAAGTGATGTCCTCATCAGCGCCGAGCCCCAGGATATAGAGGTCGAGGGTCGGTGTAAGGAAAATGGATCCCGGGCCATTTGACTCAGTAGATTTTGGTGTTTGATGATCAATATAACCTGTAGACTAATGTATTTCCTAGTGTTTATGATTATAGTTCACAGGATGCTAAAGTTACTTGGACTAAGGCAATGAGTAAAGCAACACTTCAAAATAAGACATTATGAAGATCACAAGTGAAGATCAACAAGTATCAAGCAAGTCCAAGAAACGAAGACAAGTGTTGCAACTCGCGGACTATCGGCTGAGAGCACCGGATTGTCCGGTGCCACACGCCAGACTGACAGGTGCACCAGGGAACAGGAGCCCAACGACTAGTTCCAGGTAACACTGGTGGAGAGAAGCCACCGGACTGGCCGGTGTGACGTCCAGAATATCCGGTGCACAAGCTTGCAGCGTCAACGGTCACCTGCAGCGTCAGATCTAACGGCTAGGCGCACCGGACAGGGGCACCGGACTGTCCGATGACCCCACCAGACTGTCCGGTGTGCCGTAGAGAGCAGCAACTTTTCCCCAACGGCTAGTTTGTGTTGGTGCTTATAAATACCACCCTAACTGGCCATTCCAAGGTGTGGGAGCCCAAGCAACATACCAAGACATATAGTAAACATTTCCAAGTGCTCATACACCCAAGTGCTTAATAGAATCACTCGGTGATTAACATAGGTGCTTGCGAAGTGCTTAGGTTAGGTATACCGCTTTAGCGCTTGCTTTAGATGAATCCTAGTTAGTTGAGTGAGTCTAGAAAAACCACACAACCCCTTGGCTCTTGCGTGAGCTGTTGTAATTGTACCGATTGGGGCGAGAGTCTTGCAAGATCGTGACAACCGCGTTTGTGTCACAGCCGCCACCGTGTACCGGAGGGAATGAGGCTCACAACGTTTTCGGCCGGAAGCTCGATAGTGGAGACGACAGGGAGCGTCTGAGAGGAGCCGAAAGCGGAGCACCACTTGCCCCGTGGAGAATGCCCGTGGCTCTCTACAGAGTTACTCAACTGAGGTGCTTAGCCCTCGCGTGGGATTCCCTTTGCGTAGGGGCACCAACGAGGATTAGTCGGGACCTTGCGTGGTTCCGGATACCTCGGTAAAAATACCGGCGTCATCCATGAGAGTTTACATCTCTACCTTGCTCTTTAGCCTCCGCATTTATATTAAGGCCCCGTTTGGTTCCATTAGTCATAGGACTAAAGTTTAGTCCAGGGACTAAATTTTAGTCCATACCTTGTTTGGTTGTAGGGACTAAACAGATTCTAAATACATTAAATATTAAATACAACACATAAAGACCAAAATGTTCCTTTTTTTGTTTGACACCAGTTTTCTAGCAAGGGTAAGATTAACTTCAGTCCTTCCGTTTGGCAAAATAGAGACTAAACGAGACTAAAAACCAGGGACTAAAGATTAGTCCCTCTAACCAAACGGAGCCTAAGTGTTTAAGTTTCAATCTTGTCTTTATACTTAAATTGTTTAGGATTTAAACTTAGGCATTGCGATAGAGATAGCAACACTTAGACAAAACCTAGTTTGCACACTCTAGTTTGATTATTTGCATAGGTTTTGCTCTAGGGATTTATTTGAGGCCTAGTTTAGAGAAAGTTTTAGAAGTTCTAACTCACCCCCTCTTATGCATCACCTATTTCCTTCAATTGGTATCAGAGCCTGGTTTGGCTCATTTAAAACGCATTAACTTCACTGTTAAAAGAACCGACGATTTATAAAGGTATGAATATCCATAGGCCACCACACTTCGACGGCACTAACACTATATTATAGTGTTAAAATGACTTGTTATCTAGAGACCGTTGATCTAGGTGTTTGAAGAGTCACTCGTGACGGGATGAAACCACCCAAGAATTTCGATAAACCCACCACGAGTCATAGCTGGTCCATACTTAAAGCTTTAAAGGTTAGAGCATAGCTATGCCAAACATCTACTTTTAGGAAAACTGGAATTCTTTTCCCCTTTACATAAAACTCTAGTATGTACTCGATAACTTGATTTATGTAGAAGTATTTTTATCCGCTTGATTCGGCGGCGCGGCGCAAAAGAACTGCCGGCTGCGCTGCTTCCAGTTTTCTAAAAGAAGAAAGTAACATGCATCTTATCTAAATCCAAAACGTACTTTATTACTACTCTACAGGTTGCCAAGCGTGTAAAGGAGGCTTGTGCTACAGGATCCTTAGAAAACCTCTGCACCGTTGGTCCGGCGCGTCATTGACATCGCGCGCACGCATGGAGTTGGTGTTGGAGGCCGCTCGCACTTGAATACTTGATAGCCCCCGTGCTCGTTCGTCCGCCTCCGGCTTTCTGCGCCTGCGACCTGCACGTACGTATCTTTCCGCCATCGTGCCGGCACTTTATGGTGGGGGATCCGAGTCCACCTGCCCGAGCTCGAGCATCCCATGATCGGCTGGCGAGTTCCGACGGGGCACCCAGCGATCCCATCCCCACCAACTTGCCGCGCCTGATGAATGCCCAACTACCCCCTCTCGCTCCAGGCCATGGCCCATGGACCAGGAGTCCAGGACCATCCCGCGTGCGTGGGTCGATGATCATTACATTAGCCGCCGAGGGAAGAGCACGGGGCGGCGGTTGATCGCTCATTAGCCCGCATCTCAAGCGCGGCGCACGGAAGATTTTTCTGCTGCTGTTTTTTTTCTTGATAGGGTATTGAGGTTTTTCTGTTGTCGCGAGCAAGAGGAACGGCAGCCGGGCGGCGATCACCATGATCCAGGTGACGTGACGGGACGGCGCGGCGGGTGCGGCCCGCCTCTGCAGCTTTGCTCGACCGCGCGCAATTACGCCGCCGCGTTGCCCTGGCACTTGGCAGGTCGACACGGTGGCTTTTGCGTAGGCCCGCAGTTCGGTCGTTTGAGTCCAAGTCCAACACGGTCAGTGGATTGCCAAAACTTGGTTTCCACTCAAGTAAAAAAAATGCGTATGGAGGACGTGGCTGTGCTGTGCCTACCTATCTGGTAATCGTTGCTTCAGTGACCTATCTGTAGCTGTCACGTTGCGTATGAACAACCTTTTTACCAGGAGATATTTGTGTATTGTGTTCCGCTGAGGAGGAGTATATTATCATGAACGTGTTCCGCGCAAAATGAAAGAGAGAGAGAGAGAGAGAGAGAGAGAGAGAGAGAGAGAGAGAGAGAGAGAGAGAGAGAGAGAGAAAAGAAATGAAGCTATGACTGGGGGCGGAAAGCCCAAGTATCAGAGTGGACTTGGCCCAGTGGTCTTCTGCGAGTGGAACTTTCCAAGTGGACCCACACTTAATTCCACCCAGACGGCCCGATATGGAGTTCCAGATTAGGCCCAACAAACGTGGGCTGGATTACCTCTCATCCTCATGGCCAATTCCGTTCCGCCCGTCTCTCCCTTCCAGCAGACCACCACCGCCAGCTGCTATTAAAAAAAATAAACTCGTACACGCGACACGTATCGCGCGTTAGCAGCGAATCGCGGCGAATCTATCCCCGTCATTAATTAACCTTCCGGCGGGACGCGATCGACAGTTTACCGCAGCAAATCTGGGTCGGTCGCTCTCACTCACGGTCGCACTCCACCCCACGCCGCCCCGCGGGGCCCCCATCGTCGCTTGCACGACGACGCCGATGGCAGTAGCAGTACGGTCACATCTCACATCTGGCGCGTCCGTCAGATCACCGGCACGGCGCATTCATTCAGCGATCGCCGATCCATCATCGACCACGGCCGAAGCACAACATATGCATTCCCTAGCTCCATATATCCCCCTCCCCTTTTGTCGCTGTCGTGCGGGTGATCGGCTGGGGAATGGATTCCCTGTGTTCACTGACGACGTGGAGAGACAGCACAGGAGGAGAAGAGGAGAGATCATCGTCGTCCGTCGTCATATAGTCCGGGCCGGGCGGCGAGACGACAGCTACTACTGGGCAGCGGCAGCGAGGCGACCAGGCCGTTGCACTCCGCTTTCTGCTGCCCAAGATGGCAAGCCCGGCCCCGCCGCCCGATCGCTGCAAACCTCCGATTCGCCTGCCCCTGAATGGAAACGGCGCAGCTGGCGATTGGCCGGCCGGGTAATCATCCTTTTTGTCAAACAAACAGGATCCGACGGACGACAGCTATTAACTAGTGCGTGTGTGATTAGCCGTCGCTTTTGCGTACTCTACTCGCTCGACAGAGCCGCGGCGTGCTGTGCTTATCGCCGGTTTGACTCCGGGCCGGTGGTGCAGGTGCAGGTGCACACAGAATAACAGTATACCACTCGATGGAAAGGTGTCGAGGTAAGCTTTTGGCCGCGCGCCACGGAGAGCCGTTACTGTTATATTAGCAGGCAGCAGGCTGATGGCCGTCGACTTTGGCGGCACGCGCGGGACAGACAGTACCGTGATGTAACCCTCTGGCTGCCCCGATTAGGAGCACGGTGGTGTTAAGTGTTATCCTCGGCCGCCACCATCGAAAGCGACCGTTACCACGCCCCTCCAGGACAAATTCACCACACACTGCTTCGCTTCGTATACGTCGGCGCCGACGATTATTATTATTAGCTAGCCTGATCAACACGTAATCTGCAATCAGTTATCCTTAATCTTCACAAGCAGTCGTCGTCGTCGTCACAAGATCTGCAGCTGCGTGTGGAGTTGCCAGCGGCCAGCAACAAAGGTGGCGGAGCTAGCTAGCCCCGCATGACAAACGTCACACGCCGCTGGAGTGCTGGACTGGACATGTGTATATATACTAGCTAGTGATCGATTTGTGTGCGTCCATGCGCGCGTAGAGTCGCTCCATTCCTTTTAGTTTCGGCGGGAAGGGGTGGATCTAAGATCTGATCACGTCCCGAATCGATCTATTTAATTTATTGGAGTTTCGATGTATTTTAATCTGAATGTAATCATTTTTATACAAACATATACGGCCATATTCCATGGCAAAATATAGATGAGCCTTCGAAGTATTGTTCTTTCCTAGATGAATCACTTGTGACACTATAAGTCTGATATATAGCTGTCTTTTTTTTTTTCGCGAATGCGCCGTACATCATTGTATTAATAAGATGATAAATTAAACATGGTTGCAACCAAACTGAAGAACAAAACAAGATTGGGCGTTAAAAGGAAGAAGAAAAAGCACCGGCGAAAAAACATCGACTGACAACAGAAAACAAAAGAAACCCAGGGCGGCGCCTGCTAAGAACTAGTAGGTCGAAAGCACAAGTTAGTAGCCAAGCCCAACTAGACCAGAAATCTAAAAACCAACAGGCTGAAGAATATTAGCAGGAAACAACAGTCATGGCGGCTCCAGCGGGTTGTCAGCACAACATCGTGTGACGAAGAAAAGCTAGCTGCGACTGCGAGGCACCTGCAGCGATCCAGGAGTCGATCTCTGCTTTGATCGAGGAGTCAAATACGCGAATTGTGCTCCTTCCAGATCCCCCCTGTAATCTTTAATTTGTGGTCTAGGTGCTATCTTGCAAACCTTGTGCAACTGCCATGAATGCGATTTTATTTTGTTTGGTTAGATGGAGATAAATAAATAGAGGTAGAGAACTAACCTTGGTCGATTCTCTCTATAATCGAGGAAGATTCAAGTCGGCACCTATATATGTAATAAACTATAAATTGCGCAGCTAGCTATTGCCAATCCAATGTACTAACCTACAAAATACAGTATGACACTATATATCTCATCTAGCTCCTCGCCAAGCTGTCTAGATACACACATGAATTGGGGATTGGAATCATCAAACTTGCTTATTATATTGTCCGTCAACTATTGGATCAATATCATAGTTCACTCAAACTTGATAAATTTTGGTATAAGTAACACAGTTCAGCTCACCATCTCTTCTATTCATTTAGAGACATAATTATTGTCCAAAAAACATGATAGACCAAGCATCATGTAATAGCATGCAAGTTAAGTGCATCAATATTTGTATAACGGAAGCTTAAAATATTCTCATTTGCAAAATGATAGTCTAGGGGTCAACATGATACAATTAGCATGAATTTAACAATATAAATTTAGTGTGCAGGCGCGGTCTCAATCCAGGCATCGACATCTTTAGCTCGGCGAAGCGAGCCTTGATCCGAACGACGACGATCCTGATTCCTTGATGATGACCTCAGCTTGGTGGCGGTCCTGGCTTGAAGGCAATTTCCTCCGGTTTCTCGACCACCACTCGACGGTAGCTTTATCGGTCCGACGACAATCTCATATTGAGGCTCTTAGGGTGTAGATCTAGGCTTCAACATTTTTTTGAAATTAATTTTTACAAGTGGCTGACATAAGCAACCGCATTCAAAAATATAAATTTTTACCAGCCCGTCTGTAAAGATCACATCTTGCAAGCATTCTTATGCACTACGGGAATAGAAACTGTGTAGGGGCCACCGAACCTTTCTTTGCCGCACGTCCGTCACCCCGTTGTCGTCACGATGACTTTACTTTATCGAGTGATCGATAGAAAGTACTCGATAAATAAGCTGTTGCCGATGAAATATTCACCAAATCCTTTTTACCGAGTGTGAGATTGTGACACTCGTCAGATATTTTTGCCGTGTGTGTTTGATCCTGTTGGAGCGAAGGCAAAGACGCCACCCTTCGCTCGAGGCCTTCGCTGCAGCCGCTGGTCCGCCGGAGGCAAAGCGGGCAGGGACACCCTTCGCAGGACTCGGCGCTTTGACGAAGGCCTGCGGCGACGACCTCACACGGCGCGGCCTCGTTCAGCCCCAAGGCCCACGTGTGATCCGGCCCATTGTAACGGGCCCCGCGTGGCCGCCTCTGTATTACGGGCCTGACTTGTAAAGGCAAACTTGTAATTACAGCTTGTAACCCTGCTTTATGGGAATATTCCGGGGATAAACTAGGCGTCTGAGGGCACATGCGTCCTTAACACAAGACGCTGGGCACTCAGACACCTATAAATACCCCCGCACAGTGCCCGTGAGAGGCTAGATCAACAGAGCTATTGCCCCCGTGCACGTAACCCTGTTGTCGCCATTGTTCACCCCCGTTGGCCCACTTGCAGCGGAGAGCAAGTTCCAACATTTGGCGCCCACCGTTCGTGCTACGACAAAACCACCCGCGATGGCACCCAAGAGAGCTAACCCCAAGGCTGACGAGGCTGCGAAGGCAGCACTGCTGGCCGCAAGAAAGGGCAAGGCCCTCGCCCTCACCCAATCCACCCACCAAGAGCCCATTGAGGACAATGTTCCCCACACCGGCGAAGACGACACCTTCCGCACCTGCGGAACCGAAGGACAGTCGCAGCCGCCCCCAGGCTTCGCCCCACTGGAAGGCGCCGACCTCACCGAGGATGGTGAGGCCCTCGGCGTCTCAACAGAAGAACAGCTGCAGCTGCGCGCCCTGCGCCTCAGGAACCGCAATCTCCAGAGGCAGAAAGAGATACTGGAGGCCAAGCGCCAACGTGTTTCCGCATTAGCCAAAGTGCGGCAAATGATACGCGACGAGGAGCAGAAAGCCCAAGACCTCGAGCGCGAGATCGCGCTGATGCAGCGCGAAGGCCACCTCGGTTTGCAGCAAGAACCACCCCTCCAACAACGCGCTCAGCCGGAGGACATGCGCGAAGGCTACCTCGGCCGACAGCACGGCCAACCCCTGCAGCACCGGGCGCAGCCGGAGAACCCGCGTTTCCCCCAGCATGACTACGCCCCCCAGCACGGCGCGCCATTCCAAGGGATCAACTACCTCGACGAGCGAAGTCCCCTGGCGCCACACCTGCAAGTGACGCCTTGGCCAGCCAACTTTCGAGCGGGGGCATACCCCAAGTACAACGGCAGCACCGATCCGGCGCAATACATCATGAGTTACCAAGTCGCCGTTGCATCAGCCGGAGGGGACGACGCCACAATGGCAAAGTCTTTCATCATCGCCCTAGAGGGCCCAGCACTCACCTGGTTCACCAGATTGCCCCCGCTGTCCATTGATTCGTGGCGAAGTCTCAGGGACAAGTTCCTCCTCAACTTCCAAGGGTACCGTCCAGACACCGACGCTTTGGCCGAGCTCTCGCTTTGCAAACAGCTGGAAAAGGAGACTCTGCGGGAGTATTACCGCAAGTTCTTAACACTCAAGTCACAGCTGCCCTCTGTCGACGATCAGATCGCTATCCACTACGCCATCAATGGCCTTCGGGCCGGCGTCCTCTACAGCCATTGTATCAGGGATCCACCCAAGAGCTTGCAGGAGCTATATCAGCTCTTCGAAAAATATGCCAAATCCGAAGAGCTCCACCAGCGCAAGGTCGAGTCGCAACGGAAACCCAACAGTCAGACTCCGCAGTCCAGCCGCACGTGGACAAGGACTTCGCAGCCAGACTCCAGTCGAGACAGCCGCAGTCAGCAGCAAGTCCACAACATCGTCAACCAACAGCCTGCTGCTGACCCCCCTCGCCGCCAGGAATATCCCCCCCAAGGCCGCGGAAATGGAACGCGCGGCAGGGGTCGAGGGCGGGCGCAGCAGCCGCCGCGCCGGTTCTATTGCCTTTTCCACGGCGAAGACTGCGCCCACCAGACCAAAGACTGCCCCGAGACGAAGGCCACCAGAGATAGAATGGTGAGGGCGCAGCCGGCCGACAATCCCAGAATTGTCGCGCATAACTACCAGCCACCCCCTCCACCATACGTCCACGCCCCCGCTCCGCATCCACCGCACCACGCTTACCAACATCATCAGGAAGTACAAATCGTACCTCCTCCACCCCCACCACCACACCAGCAACACCAAAACATTCCCCATCCCCCAAAGCAAGAAGACTTCGCCGATCAACCTTATCGCGGAGTCATTCACATGATAACAGGGGGGTCAAGCACCGACTTCGACACCAAGCGGCAGAAGCGGGACCACTACCGCAGCATCAACCATGTCGCCGTCACTGGCCCAGTCGTGCAGACGAAGTGGTCCCACATACCGCTAACCTTCGACGCGCGAGACGTCGACCTGCACAGCGCCCCCCACATCGACGCAATGGTCATCAACTGCAGCGTGGCAGGTTGGGACTTACACAAAGTCCTTGTCGACAACGGCAGTCAGGCGGACATCATCTTCCTCCACGCCTTCGACCGCATGGGTATAAGCCACAGCTTGCTGAAGCCTTCGGACAACCCGTTGTATGGTTTCGGCGGCAAGGGCACCTTTCCAGTTGGCAAGATAGAGTTGCCCCTCTCCTTCGGTGTAGCACCCAATGCCCGAAGTGAGCAAATAACCTTCGACATTGTCGACATGGTATATCCATACAACGCCATCATGGGCCGAGGCTCCATCAACAAATTCGAAGCCGCCATCCACGGGTTGTACCTATGTATGAAGATACCAGGCCCGCTGGGCGCCATCACAATCTACGGCAACCAGCAGACGGCGCGCAACATAGAGCGGGACTTCGTGCCCGGTCAGAGAAATGTACACTGTCTCACGACCCAGCGCGAAGTCCCTGCGCCGGCTAGCCCAACCGACAAGCAGCACGACAAGGCACAGTTGCAGTGCCAAGACGGGACCAAGACTGTCCCCCTCGATCAGGCCACGCCCAAGCAGACTGTAACTATCAGCGAAGACCTCACGTCACTTGAAGAAGAGAAACTTCTCTGCTGCCTGGCCAAGAATAAAGATGTCTTCGCCTGGTCTGCCCTCGATCTGGTCGGAGTCAGCCGAGCCATAATCGAACACAGCCTGGGGATTGACCCTTCGGTGCGACCCAAAAAGCAGAAGCTTCGCAAGATGTCAGATGAAAAGACAGAAGCCGCCAAGGCGGAGGTGCATCGCCTCCTGGAGGCTAAATTCATCGAGCCGGTGGCTTACCCCACGTGGCTCTCCAATGTTGTGATGGTGCAGAAGAAAAGCGGAAAATGGCGCATGTGCATAGACTTCACCAGTCTCAATAAGTCCTGCCCAAAGGACAATTTCCCGTTGCCACGGATCGACAAAATAGTCGATAGCGCGGCCGGATGCGAGGTCATGTCCCTCCTCGACTGCTTCTCCGGCTATCACCAGATATACATGAAGGAGGAAGACAAGGCCAGCACCAGCTTTATAACACCCTTCGGCACTTATTGCTTTGTCAGAATGCCGGAGGGTCTCAAGAATGCCGGGTCCACCTTCTCCAGACTCACCAAAACGGTGCTCGAAGGGCAGGTCGGCAGAAATGTATTCACATATGTGGACGACATCGTCGTCGCCAGCAAAAATAAGGAGGACCACCTCGCCGACCTGGCGGAAACATTCGCGAGCATGCGAGATGCACGACTCCGCCTAAACCCGGAAAAGTGCGTTTTCGGTGTCCGCCAGGGCAAGATATTGGGCTACGTGGTGTCCCGCCGAGGCATCGAGGCCAACCCAACCAAGATCCAGGCCATCGTCGATATGTCGCCTCCGCAGTCCGCCAGGGACGTCCAGCGCCTGACAGGCAGGATGGCCGCCCTCAATAGATTCATCTCCAGGACTTCGCTTGGGGACCGGAGCAAGCAGCGGCCTTCGCCTCATTAAAACAGTACCTGGCGGAGCTGGCCATCCTCACAAGCCCAGACTCCTCGCTCCCCTTATTGCTCTATGTCGCGGCTTCGCCGCACGCGGTCAGCGCGGCACTAGTGCAGGAGCAGACAGTCGAAGGCGCAGTCAGACAGTGCCCTGTTTATTACGTCTCCGAAGTCCTGACACCATCCAAATGCAACATGACAGAGCTGGAGAAGATTGCTTACGCAGTTGTTATGTCCTCGCGCAAGCTGCGCCATTATTTTGAAGCATTCAAGGTCTGAGTCACCTCGGACAGGGGACTCGGCGAACTATTCAGGAACCCGGAGGCATCAGTGAGAATCGCCAAGTGGGCAGCCGAGCTCTCCGGCTACCACATCAGCTTCGAGCCCAGGACAGCCATCAAATCGCAAGTCCTGGCAGACTTCGTCGTCGACTGGACTGGGCCAGTAACACAGCCGGACCCATCCACAGAAAAGGTCTGGACTATCCATTGCGACGGTGCATGGTGTCATGCGGGGGCAGGCGTCGCTGCAGTCATCACCTCACCAGCCGGAGTCAAACACAGATATGCAGCACGCCTCAGCTTCGCTCTGGAATCCGACAAATGTACAAACAACATAGCAGAGTATGAAGCAGTCATCCTCGGCCTCCGCAAGCTAAGGGCCCTCGGAGTCACCACCTGTATCATCAAAACAGACTCCAAGATAGTCGCCGGTCAGGTCGAAAAAGACTATGCAGCAAAAGACCCCGCGCTCATGCAATACCTCGCGGCTATCCGAAGTCTCGAGAGGCAGTTCAAGGGATTCACCCTACAGCATGTGGACAGGGCCAAGAATGAGGAGGCCGATGCATTAGCCAAGGCCGCCGCCAGGGGCGAGCCCCTGCCCTCCGACGTATTCTTTCACACCATCGGCACGCCAGCCGTCCGGAGCCCCGAAGGGCTCCAAATAACAAATGATAGCGAGGGCCACCGTATAGTCCACCTAATCATGACCGAAGACTGGCGGGCCCCAATAACCCTGTTTCTACAGGGATACTATCACCCAACCGACGTCAGTGAGGCGAAGCGCCTCGAGCATCGGAGCCGGGACTTCGCGCTAATCGAGGGCCAATTATACAAGAAGGGGGTCAGTCAGCCAATGCTTAAATGCGTCACCGAAACCGAAGGCATCCAAATCTTGCGCGAGGTCCACAGTGGAACTTGCGGCTCGCACGCGGGGCCAAGGGCCCTGGCTGCTAAGGTGATCCGACAAGGGTTTTACTGGCCTGCAATGATCTGCGCCGCAAATCGAGTCGCAAGGTCCTGCGAAGCCTGCCAGAAGTTCTCTCCTCGGTCAGGCAACCCCTCGCAATACACAAAGCTGGTCGCCCATACATGGCCTCTTCAGCGCTGGGGCCTGGACATCGTCGGGCCCTTGCCCACCGCTCAGGGGAACCTCAAGTTCGCCTTCGTAGCCGTCGAATACTTCACCAAGTGGATTGAAGCGAGGGCTGTGTCCACAATCACATCAAAGACTGCCCAAAAATTCTTTTGGCAGAACATTGTTTGCCGCTTCGGAGTACCGTCCGAGCTAACAGTTGACAACGGCAAGCAGTTTGACAATCAAGATTTCAAGGATTTCTGTTTTTCCATTGGCACCAAGCTTGCCTTCGCTTCAGTCTATCATCCGCAGTCCAACGGAGTCGTGGAGCGTGCCAATGGGAAAATCTTCACAGCCATCAAGAAGATGCTCCTCGACGAGAAAAAGGGCAGATGGACCGACTTGCTACCGGAGGCAGTCTGGGCGCTGAACACAACCGAGTGCAGGGCGACCGGGTTCACTCCTTTCCGCCTTCTATACGAATCAGAGGCAATGACCTCGCAAGAAATAAAACACGGGTCTCCGCGCACAGCTCCGTCAGCCACCCCTGACGTGGATGAGCCAACCTCCAAAGATCTCATTGACGGAGACCGGGTCTTCGCCCTGCAGGCCTTAAACAAATACCAAGCCCAGACCAAAGCATGGCGCGACCGCGCAGTCATCCCAAAGGAGTTCAGCGCGGGGGACCTCGTACTCATCCGAACAGCTCGGACGGAGTCCAAGGGCAAGCTGGAGCCCAAGTGGGAGGGCCCCTTCATAGTCAAGACAAAAGCTTCCCCCAGCGCTTACAGGCTCGCAACGCCAGATGGCGAGGACCTGGAGCACTCCTGGAACATTGACAACCTTCGTAAATTTTTTGTTTAATTCCTAGGGCTGAGTTCGCCCTTGTAATTCACCGCAAACAATCTTGTACCGGCCCGCACTCTTTTCCTCCCGGGGGGTGAGGTTTTTAACGAGGCGGAGCCATGTAATATATGTGAAAAAAATCCCCCGCAAAAGCATGTGTCGAAAAAAGACCGCGACAACGGTCTTCGGCATTCGACCAATTCGAAGTCACCGCGAGGCTAAGCGCTAGCCACCCTCGCGTGCGACCAATCCGCGCAGAAGTCGCCTAAGGGTGCAGCCGGACTTAGCACAACAAGTGCGCAAAAATCAAAGTCTATCGCGAAGACTATCCGCGCAGAAGTCGCCTAAGGGTGCAGCCGGACTTAGCACAACAAGTGCGCAAAAATCAAAGTCTATCGCGAAGACTATCCGCGCAGAAGTCGCCTAAGGGTGCAGCCGGACTTAGCACAACAAGTGCGCAAAAATCAAAGTCTATCGCGAAGACTATCCGCGCAGAAGTCGCCTAAGGGTGCAGCCGGACTTAGCACAACAAGTGCGCAAAAATCAAAGTCTATCGCGAAGACTATCCGCGCAGAAGTCGCCTAAGGGTGCAGCCGGACTTAGCACAACAAGTGCGCAAAAATCAAAGTCTATCGCGAAGACTAACCGCGCAGAAGTCGCCCAAGGGTGCAGCCGGACTTAGCTCCACAAGTGCGCAAAAATCAAAGTCTATCGCGAAGGCTTTTCGCGCAGAAGTCGCCTAAAAGGCGCAGCCGGAGCCTACCGCAAAAACCGCCCAAGGGCGCAGCCGACCCAGTATGGCAAAAGCAGAAGCGACAGCAAGACCAATTATAATCACACTGGCACAGCACAATCAATCACACCAGTCAAAGTACACAGCGCCCTCGCAGGCACAAGCACGCGAGGGCACACTACTCCATTTTACAAACCCTTGCACATACACAAGCGAGGGCACCACGCCCTACATCGGCTCAACCTTAGGAATAATCCCCATCTCTCTATAATTAAATAACATTATCCTAAGCTCCTCACCAGCAAAAAGGCTTCGCAGCTCCCCTTCCCCCACACCCGAGACGGCCGGCAAAGACAGCAGCTCCTGCCGACCAACCCTACTAACGCGAAGCCGAGCCCCTTCCTCCGCACTAATCCTACGCTTCGCAACCGCCCTTCGTCGTCGGTGCCCGGTGCTAGGACCGGGCACGCCTGGCGCGTCCGCAGCATGTAGCGCAGCCTCCGCCGCAGCCTCGTCCAGGGCCGCAAAATAGTCCAAGTCCTCCTCCGACGACTCCTCGGTCCATTCAGCCGAGCTCCCAGAGTCAGTAAAATCAAAAAACTCAGAAACAGACCCACCACATTCATTTCCACCTTCCGCGGTCGAAGCCGCCAAAAAACCAGTAGTAGCGGTTGCGTGCGCAGGCCCAAAATCTTGAACCTGCGCAGCAACCAAAATTCAGTACATCATCCAAAAATCCCTCAACCCTAAACACCACCTACGCCACCTGCGAAGGCCCTGCCGCTGCGGGAGCCTCCGCCGCCGCCTCCGCCGTTGTCTCCGCTGGATCTTCAGCGCCCGGCACAGCAGCTGCGGGGGCATCAGACGCGCCTTCGGCCACCCTTGGGAGTAGGCCTTCGCCGGCCGCAGCAGGTACAAGGGCGCCTGGTGCATCTTCCGCGGTCACCGGGGCGACTCCAGTGACGGCCTCCGCAGGGGTGGTCTCCGGCTCAGGCGGCGCGCTGTTCAGCGCCCCAAAATCGTCCACCCGCTCGCCGCGCTCCGCCTAAGACAAAACGTACAAAAATTCAGCAAACACACGCACAAACCGCATCCAGCAAGCACCGAGTAAACGACAACGTTACCTGAGCCCTTGCAGCCTCGGCCCGCGCCCGGACCACCTCTCGACCGTATGAACCCCACATCCGGTCATAGAGGGCCCCGGCGGACTCCTTCACCACGGGGTCTTCGACCTCAAAGATATCTCGCCCAAAATCTTCATCCACCTGGTCGAGGGCCTCAAAGTGCCGGCAGCCTTCGCGAGAGAGCGCGTTCATCGCTGCCTCGCAGGTGACCAGGGAGGTGAACGACATCAACCCCGCCAAGACAGTGGGGAGCTCCTGCAGTTCCTCCTGCACCCACTCCAGACAGCGAAGTCCGGCCTCTCGCTCCGGCACCTCGAAGTCGCTCGTCCGCACACCCAGCTCGCGATATGAAGTCATGAGCTGCGTGCGCGTCCGTTCGGCCTCCGCTCGCGCCGCGGCCTCGGCCCCCTCCGCGCGGCTCTCGAAGGCAGCAAGCCGCCGCTGCAGCTCCCCGGCGAGCTCCTTGGCGACACTGCCCTCCGCCCGCGCCAGCCTGGCCTCCGCCTGCGCAGACTGCTCCTTGGCGATGGCTTCGTTGGCCTCCCTTCTCTCCTCCATCAGCTGGCGCCGGAGGTCTGCCTTCTCCTTCTCAAGGGCGGCCACCTTCTCCGCCAGCTTGCGGCACTTGCTGTCGGAGGCCGACTTCTCACGGACAGCGTCCGCGTGTTGCGTCTGAAGTCTCTCGACCTCGGCAGACAACGTCGCCGTAAGGGCCCCCGACGCAGTACGGCTGGTGAAGTCAGCCACCTGCAGAACACACATAAGGCCCGTGTTAAAAAAAAAAGCTCGGCAGACCTGACTCAGCGCCTCCATTGCTCCTTTCAGCCGGCGGGTCGCCGCGTCCGCCTCGTCTCTGACCAACGCGAGGGCAGTCACCTCGCCTCCAGCGCCAAGGGTCTCTACCCCCGCCTTCGGCGCTGGCGCAGCCGTCGCGACCGCCGCGCCAGGCACAACTAGAGCGAGCGGGCCCTCGTCCAACCCTGCAACGCATCAACAGATTTAAAAAAAAATGTGTATACATATAGACTCACCCCCAAGATAATCCTCCACATCAATCTCAGTGCCGAAGTCGGCAACGCGTTTGCCGGGCGGCGGTAGCGATCGGGCCGCCTTCGCAGCCTCCACCACTCCCCTGGCGGACGGCACCACCTTCGACAGCTTGGGGCCTCCGGCGCCCACCGTCGCCTCCGGCGCCTTGCCAGGCGCGGAGGCACTCGCCTTCGCCGGCAATGGCGGCTTGCCTCCGCCGGAGGCCTCAGCCTTCGATGCTCCCCGCTGCCTTTTCGGTCGGGCTTCATGAACCCTCACGGTCGCCTGGCGTTTCCGCGCCGCCGCTTGGCGATCCTTGTCCATCACTGCCCACACAACATGACCGATATTTCGCCCATAAGGAAAAACTTTCCACCGACGAGCCATACGAGATGTAAAACAGTCCTCTTCATCCCAGGGGATAGGAATGTTTTTAGGCCAGCAACCCCCGGTAACCCTCAGCATCCGAGCCGAAGACTCCCGGAGCTCGGGCGAAGACATCCTCTCCCCCGGGGCCGCACACGTCCTCATTAACTCTCTAGCGAAACTATCAGACACCCCAAGCCCTCCCATCGCAGTACCTAATTTTCTCTTTTTCGAAGAGGTGGCGGCCGCCAGCGCAGGGTCGCCTCCGGCCTCCACCGCCGGTTTCTTCCCGCGGCGGTCTGCTTCGTCCTGACCAGGGTAGCCGTCGTACGGCAGTTGATTTAATTCAAAGACCCTGTTCAAGCGATCGTTTGACCCACGGATATCAAAACTGCGCTGGCCTTCCGTCTTCGGCACGTAGCGCCCCACGAGTCGCACCGCCAAGTCTTCTGCATCACGCACGAAGGCGGCCGGGTCACGGTTCCGCAAACTCAGTGCGAAGGCAGGACTTCGCACCTCCCTTCCTCCGTGAAAGGGCATCTGGCGAGGGCATACTTCGCCCAGCGCCCAGCCGTGCGCCAAGGGCCAGACCCCGTACGCCGCAAACTCTTCAACCAAATCACGCCCGCTGCTCTGACCGGCGGCGTACCGAAGGGCCCCTTCGTCTGTATCCTCTTCTGCCACTTCGAAAGGCGGATACGCAGAGTAATAGTGAGAACACATTTCGGACACGGGGAGCCCTTGATGGCCTTCGACAGTAGCCTCAGCAACATAAAACCAAAACTCATTCCAACTGCCCCACTTATTGCGGGCGCACGGGACCAACTCCACTACTGGCATCGTGGTCTTGCCGGTCTTCGGCGTGAAAGTGCACGACCCGAACTGCGCAACTCCGCCCTCAACCACCCTTTTCTGCCAATGCAAGCAATAATTCTTCGCGAAAACTTCGACCGACGGCTGCCCGCCGTACGAAGTCGTCGCCCAGACATACTTCGCCAGCGCCACTATGGCGTTCGGCGTAAGCTGATGTATTTGAACACTGAATCTGCGCAGGACTTCGCTGACAAACCGGTGCGCAGGCAGGCGGAGTCCGGCGGCGAAGAACGCCTCGAAAACAACCAACTCGCCCTCCGGCTCGGGGACTTCCTCCGTCCCCGGAGCACGAGCGACTCCGCCGCCAAAGTAGCCCAACCGCTGCATATCTTCAATACGGCCTGACGTCATCCGTGACACACCGAATTCAACAGAGTCGCCGGCGCGCAACTCTTCCACCATCGCGTTACTCAACGTCTCCTCAGACGAGGCGGCGGCCGGCGGCGTGGCGGTGGCGGAAGAAGAAGAGGATGGCATGGCTACGTACCGTCGGCGGCGGCGGGCGGTTTGCTTCACTCGAGCCAGAACGACGGCGAGCAAAGGGAGCAGCGGAGGAAAAGGAGCAGCAAGACGGCGGGCGGCTAGGGTTTTACGGAGCGCGGAAAGCAGAATTCAAACAGCGCCGCCCCCGCCCCCTCTTATAGGCAGGGCGCGGCTCCTCGGGAAACCCACAACCCGACAGGCCGCGACGCTTCGGGAAACCCGCAATCCAACAGTACGCCGTCCATCAACGGTCACATCAAAAACCCCCGCGGAACCACTTCGAGCGAGGGCAGCGTCTCCGCCATCTAGCGACGTCTTCGGCACCAGGTGACTTTGTCGAACTGGTCCCTCGGAGGGCAAATGTTGGAGCGAAGGCAAAGACGCCACCCTTCGCTCGAGGCCTTCGCTGCAGCCGCTGGTCCGCCGGAGGCAAAGCGGGCAGGGACACCCTTCGCAGGACTCGGCGCTTTGACGAAGGCCTGCGGCGACGACCTCACACGGCGCGGCCTCGTTCAGCCCCAAGGCCCACGTGTGATCCGGCCCATTGTAACGGGCCCCGCGTGGCCGCCTCTGTATTACGGGCCTGACTTGTAAAGGCAAACTTGTAATTACAGCTTGTAACCCTGCTTTATGGGAATATTCCGGGGATAAACTAGGCGTCTGAGGGCACATGCGTCCTTAACACAAGACGCTGGGCACTCAGACACCTATAAATACCCCCGCACAGTGCCCGTGAGAGGCTAGATCAACAGAGCTATTGCTCCCGTGCACGTAACCCTGTTGTCGCCATTGTTCACCCCCGTTGGCCCACTTGCAGCGGAGAGCAAGTTCCAACAGATCCTTTGCCGAGTGCCTGTGGGACTTGGCAAAGAAGCCGTGTCTAGTACTGATGGTAGCGCTAAGGTGTAACGTTTGTAAAGTCCTTTTAGGAACCTCCTGCAAATACACTTTTTTTAGTAGCCACGGCTACCTGATCGAGCTATCTGACCAACGCTTGCATCACCTTCCGATCCAACGGCCGACGCTTTTCTTTTACTATGGTGGCGTTCTCTTCTTAAATCAACCGACAACGGACAAGGGACAAGTACCATGGATATGCATGCACATACAAGGTGACTGTATATGGTGCTTGGTATGAGTTGGATTCAGAACAAATCAGAGGTTTGATCGGACGTACTTTAACTTTGTCGAAACAAATTAACTGACGTGCTTTACACCAAAGGCGTGCACAAAAGTAAAATTTCTTTTGTCCTTATCCCCTCACTACTACGTATCCCGCAATAAAAAAATATCGGCATCAGTTCCTCCTCCGATCTGCTTGTCTAACCCCCGGCCCCCTCGTGCTGCCATCGACGACGTTGATGTGTCGTCGTCTCTTGCTACGCATTTTGTCGCGGGACGGAGCGTGACAGGCGCCTTCGGATCGGATGTACTAGTACAGATCTACCCCTGCGCTAACCATGGTTACTTACTTCACTTGCCCCAGCCAATCACGCACGAGCGTGATTGGCTATTATTTTTTCCCTTTACGGACTATCTCCTATCTGTCTTTCGTTCACAATTTGTGACTGTTTTGTACGCTATTATGTTTTGAGTAATTTTACAAAATTTTTATAAACGCTATATGAGATTAATTAGGAAAAACAATATATATGTTTCTTTTATCGATATCTCCCATCTATTTTTTCTGCCCATTTCGTGACTGCTTTTGCATGTTATTTTTCATTTTTTGAATAACTTTCGATTTTTCTTACACACACACTAGGTAATAATATTATGGGTCTCTGATTCTTTTCTTATTGCCAGGCGCGGAGGCACTCGCCTTCGCCGGCAATGGCGGCTTGCCTCCGCCGGAGGCCTCAGCCTTCGATGCTCCCCGCTGCCTTTTCGGCCGGGCTTCATGAACCCTCACGGTCGCCTGGCGTTTCCGCGCCGCCGCTTGGCGATCCTTGTCCATCACTGCCCACACAACATGACCGATATTTCGCCCATAAGGAAAAACTTTCCACCGACGAGCCATACGAGATGTAAAACAGTCCTCTTCATCCCAGGGGATAGGAATGTTTTTAGGCCAGCAACCCCCGGTAACCCTCAGCATCCGAGCCGAAGACTCCCGGAGCTCGGGCGAAGACATCCTCTCCCCCGGGGCCGCACACGTCCTCATTAACTCTCTAGCGAAACTATCAGACACCCCAAGCCCTCCCATCGCAGTACCTAATTTTCTCTTTTTCGAAGAGGTGGCGGCCGCCAGCGCAGGGTCGCCTCCGGCCTCCACCGCCGGTTTCTTCCCGCGGCGGTCTGCTTCGTCCTGACCAGGGTAGCCGTCGTACGGCAGTTGATTTAATTCAAAGACCCTGTTCAAGCGATCGTTTGACCCACGGATATCAAAACTGCGCTGGCCTTCCGTCTTCGGCACGTAGCGCCCCACGAGTCGCACCGCCAAGTCTTCTGCATCACGCACGAAGGCGGCCGGGTCACGGTTCCGCAAACTCAGTGCGAAGGCAGGACTTCGCACCTCCCTTCCTCCGTGAAAGGGCATCTGGCGAGGGCATACTTCGCCCAGCGCCCAGCCGTGCGCCAAGGGCCAGACCCCGTACGCCGCAAACTCTTCAACCAAATCACGCCCGCTGCTCTGACCGGCGGCGTACCGAAGGGCCCCTTCGTCTGTATCCTCTTCTGCCACTTCGAAAGGCGGATACGCAGAGTAATAGTGAGAACACATTTCGGACACGGGGAGCCCTTGATGGCCTTCGACAGTAGCCTCAGCAACATAAAACCAAAACTCATTCCAACTGCCCCACTTATTGCGGGCGCACGGGACCAACTCCACTACTGGCATCGTGGTCTTGCCGGTCTTCGGCGTGAAAGTGCACGACCCGAACTGCGCAACTCCGCCCTCAACCACCCTTTTCTGCCAATGCAAGCAATAATTCTTCGCGAAAACTTCGACCGACGGCTGCCCGCCGTACGAAGTCGTCGCCCAGACATACTTCGCCAGCGCCACTATGGCGTTCGGCGTAAGCTGATGTATTTGAACACTGAATCTGCGCAGGACTTCGCTGACAAACCGGTGCGCAGGCAGGCGGAGTCCGGCGGCGAAGAACGCCTCGAAAACAACCAACTCGCCCTCCGGCTCGGGGACTTCCTCCGTCCCCGGAGCACGAGCGACTCCGCCGCCAAAGTAGCCCAACCGCTGCATATCTTCAATACGGCCTGACGTCATCCGTGACACACCGAATTCAACAGAGTCGCCGGCGCGCAACTCTTCCACCATCGCGTTACTCAACGTCTCCTCAGACGAGGCGGCGGCCGGCGGCGTGGCGGTGGCGGAAGAAGAAGAGGATGGCATGGCTACGTACCGTCGGCGGCGGCGGGCGGTTTGCTTCACTCGAGCCAGAACGACGGCGAGCAAAGGGAGCAGCGGAGGAAAAGGAGCAGCAAGACGGCGGGCGGCTAGGGTTTTACGGAGCGCGGAAAGCAGAATTCAAACAGCGCCGCCCCCGCCCCCTCTTATAGGCAGGGCGCGGCTCCTCGGGAAACCCACAACCCGACAGGCCGCGACGCTTCGGGAAACCCGCAATCCAACAGTACGCCGTCCATCAACGGTCACATCAAAAACCCCCGCGGAACCACTTCGAGCGAGGGCAGCGTCTCCGCCATCTAGCGACGTCTTCGGCACCAGGTGACTTTGTCGAACTGGTCCCTCGGAGGGCAAATGTTGGAGCGAAGGCAAAGACGCCACCCTTCGCTCGAGGCCTTCGCTGCAGCCGCTGGTCCGCCGGAGGCAAAGCGGGCAGGGACACCCTTCGCAGGACTCGGCGCTTTGACGAAGGCCTGCGGCGACGACCTCACACGGCGCGGCCTCGTTCAGCCCCAAGGCCCACGTGTGATCCGGCCCATTGTAACGGGCCCCGCGTGGCCGCCTCTGTATTACGGGCCTGACTTGTAAAGGCAAACTTGTAATTACAGCTTGTAACCCTGCTTTATGGGAATATTCCGGGGATAAACTAGGCGTCTGAGGGCACATGCGTCCTTAACACAAGACGCTGGGCACTCAGACACCTATAAATACCCCCGCACAGTGCCCGTGAGAGGCTAGATCAACAGAGCTATTGCTCCCGTGCACGTAACCCTGTTGTCGCCATTGTTCACCCCCGTTGGCCCACTTGCAGCGGAGAGCAAGTTCCAACAGATCCTTTGCCGAGTGCCTGTGGGACTTGGCAAAGAAGCCGTGTCTAGTACTGATGGTAGCGCTAAGGTGTAACGTTTGTAAAGTCCTTTTAGGAACCTCCTGCAAATACACTTTTTTTAGTAGCCACGGCTACCTGATCGAGCTATCTGACCAACGCTTGCATCACCTTCCGATCCAACGGCCGACGCTTTTCTTTTACTATGGTGGCGTTCTCTTCTTAAATCAACCGACAACGGACAAGGGACAAGTACCATGGATATGCATGCACATACAAGGTGACTGTATATGGTGCTTGGTATGAGTTGGATTCAGAACAAATCAGAGGTTTGATCGGACGTACTTTAACTTTGTCGAAACAAATTAACTGACGTGCTTTACACCAAAGGCGTGCACAAAAGTAAAATTTCTTTTGTCCTTATCCCCTCACTACTACGTATCCCGCAATAAAAAAATATCGGCATCAGTTCCTCCTCCGATCTGCTTGTCTAACCCCCGGCCCCCTCGTGCTGCCATCGACGACGTTGATGTGTCGTCGTCTCTTGCTACGCATTTTGTCGCGGGACGGAGCGTGACAGGCGCCTTCGGATCGGATGTACTAGTACAGATCTACCCCTGCGCTAACCATGGTTACTTACTTCACTTGCCCCAGCCAATCACGCACGAGCACTCAGAACCAGGGTCGGGGTCGCGACGGCGTGGTAAAAACGCGAGCGAATCGCGGGGCGGCGCGTTGCGCGCAGTCGAGCGCCGCCAGCCACACAAGATTTCTGCGGTCGCACGGGCCCCGGTTAAAAAACGAGGGTGGGTTAAAGGCGGACTGGCATGCGGCAGCGGTCAATTCCTCCGCCGCAGGGAGATAAGATTTGTTGGATGCGCGCGCGCCCCCGTCCACGTCGCGATCGCCATCACCACCCGGCCCAAAACGTACTAACCCCGATTCGGGGAACGCCAGCGGCAACAGTGCCGAAAGGCGCCGGGCCGCGATGGTGCTCCGCGCCGACGTTTCGAGCGCCTGGCGGACGCGCTCTCTCTCGCGCGCCTGGCCTGGCTGGCTGGCCGCGCGCGCCGCGGCATCGGCCATCGGCGAACCTGCTGAGAGCGAGGGTGCATGCATGACGCGCGCCTAGACGCCTAACTTCTTTCCTTCTAGGCCTAACTTCCTTTCTGCTGAGAGCCGCGCGGCGCGCGAGCCACGGGGCACGTCTCGCACACTCCATGCCAGTTGCCAGGCTTAACGCCGCCCGCGGACACGTGGTTTTTGCTTTTTCTCGGCAGGTGAACGCGACGGCCGGCCTCGCGCGTTGGGCGACGAAGTACGAACCGCCAGCAGGCGCGCGCGGTCCGTTCTCGCCAGCACCGTTCCCGCCAGCGAGCACTACAGCTGGCTCCAGGCTCCAGCAGGGTTTGTTACTACTATCCAGTATTAGGCCGGAAATGATGGCCATTGATCGGGTGGTAAGCTAGCGTTGATCCAGCGATCACGACGTGGGAATGAGGCTGCTAGCTGGACGAGATTCCGTTATGGCATGTTCTCAGTCTCTCCCTCTCAATATCAGTAGACGATATATGAGGGTGCAAGTGACATGGCACCACAGGTGATAGTGCAAACGGTCTAACCATTTCTAAAACTCGTCTGTATATACATTACAGTCCAATAATTCAGCTGAAACATAGATTACATACGCAGCTATCTTGTGCATGCATGCATGCGCACAACCTGCAGGTGCCTAGTACTAGATGGCGCCAATGACGGGCGGCGGCTTTCATATCTAGCAACCAACCCATTGCAAGAGAAGATCTATACACAACAGCTGCGGCTCAATTCGGAAATCCTCTATCTACGTATGTAGTACTAGGTTACTAGCTAGCTAGTATATGAACACTGACCATGCGTGTGCATATATGAATCAAGCATACGATGATACGATTATCTACATGCATATGCAAATACAATTATCGTACGTGCCCCTATATTTTTACCCCTGTTAACTACATGCCCATGTGAACCGTGCATATATACATAGTAAAGCAGCTGTTAATTTTGTTTTCTGAAGGGCATGTCATGAACTGTGCATGCAGGCTAAATTATTTTATGCAGGGCTCAATTTGTAGATATAGAGACGATGCAAGAGGCTAGATGGCTAATTAATATCTCATATCTATCGCTAAGTCTCGCCTAGCTAGATTTTTTGTCTCAATATCGCGCCCTACCAGCTGGTTCGCGGTTGCTTAGAGCTCCGTACAGGTACGTGCTCGTAGTAGGCAATGCGGCAATATGCATGGGCTTTAATTAATTTGTCCTGTGGTTCACTGAATGATACTACCACTATAACAACTGTACTACTACATGCTGGTGATGCTGTGATCTACCTGAAAAGCCAGCCATATGCACCAATGCAACGTCGGTATCAAGGATTTTTTACGGGTTCCAGTTCACGCCGGACAGCTGGTAGGGGTGCTGGAAACTGCATGCGGCGGCCGCGGCGGCTTCCGGCGTCACCGGTGTGCCGAAAATGGCGTGGTGGTGATAGCTTGTCGCACCTTGCACGCCGAGCGGATTGAGAAATGATGGAATGACGGCACTAGTGCCACCGCTGGCGCCACTATCGACGGCGCCGACAGCCGCCTGCAGGTTATTCCTCTCGGACGGCGACGGGAGGGACGTGCCGCCGCCGTCAGTGGTGTCTCTGTTGTACCCATGGAACCTCTTTGCCGGCGGAAGAATCGTGAGTGCCGACGCGTCGAGCCAGTTGAACGGGGTGGTGGAGGACGGGACGAGGAGCTGCTTGGTGGTGTCTGTTGGAGCAGCTGCCCTGGCTGCCGCGGCTAGCTGGCTCAGGGAGCTGCCGCCCGCGTCCTCTGCTGTGAGCAGCCCATCCACCAGGAAGCTGTCCTCGTGATGGTGGTGGATCAGCGAAGTGTAATTGCCGGTATGGTAAGCCCCTCCTCCGCCTGCGACTGCGACGGCCATGGCAGCAGCCGCGGCATGCGTCGGGTAGGCTGCCACCGCATTCTCCACGGAGTCCTCGCCGCACTCCATGATCCGCGGCGGATCGCCGACTCCAAGTTTGTCGATCTTCTTGTAGATGCGGCATAACACCCAGTCGTCGAGCTGAGACACTAGGTAGAGCTTGATCAACTAACCACACCAGCTATTATATTTAGCGAAAACATTATGGGAGGTTATTGATATGCATGCATATATATTGGTCGATGCAATCTCAGGCTAGCTATAGATCGGCTTGTATATGCAGGTTTTTTTACAAAGTAGCACACATACCCTGAGAGACGTGGCCTTGCCTCCGGCGTTGCAAGGCGGCGGCGGCCGGCTGGTGGTTGAGCTCGCCGCATCCGCGAGGCGGTACTCGTGCATGATCCAGTTGGTCTTGAGGCCCTTTGGCGGCTTCCCGCGGTAGAACACGAGAGCCTTCTTGACGCCGACCTTCTCGCGGTTGCCGCCGGACGCCATGATGGGCTTGTCTGTGCCAGTCGCCTTCCAGTAGCCGGACGTCGCCGCCCTGTTCGGCCGCGCTCCGTTGGGGTACTTGCGGTCCCTCGGGCTGAAGAAGTACCACTCCTGCTCGCCGAATGTCGCCTTATCTGATCCAGAGTATCCAACCATGCATGTCCAGGCGGCCACACAGTGCGTGAGAATAGTAAGGCACATGCATGCATGGAAGCTAGCAGTATGTATGCAAAGCTAGTAGATGCGCATATATACACAGTACTACTTTATTTACAATGAAAAAAGATATGCACATGACTAAAAATAATAATATTTTAATAGACACGATCGAGACTGTATATACAGTATAATCACTAGCAGAATGAGTAAGATGAGATCACCATGCCAATAAATATTATATTCATCAATCACGTTGGAAAGGATATGTATATGGCGGCATATATGGCGCGCGCTACCTTACGTACCAGGTAGCTCCCACGGATCGAACTTGTAGAGGTCGACCTCCGCGATGATGGCGACGGGGAGTGGCACGGACGCGGCCTTCTTCTTGAGGTAGTGGACGACCAGCTCCTCGTCCGTGGGGTGGAACCGGAAGCCCGGCGGGAGATCCGGCGCCGAGCTCGGCTGCTTCTGCGGTGGTGGTAGCTCACCGGACGACGAGTCCGTGCTCTCCATGGACCTCATCACCGTAGTACTACCCCGGCTGGCCGGCCCCTTTTCCAAGTACCAACACCAGATCAGCAGATCGATCTACCAGACCATATATACTACGCACGCAGTACGCACACAGAAAGCACAGCAGCAGCTTCTTGTGCTACCCCAACTGCATGCCATGCAGTTTGCTTACCGCGGGACGATGGATCCCTGCAGTTTGGCAGAGCCGCGCTCTAGTAGCGTGAAGGAGAGCAGACAGCGAAGAGGATAGCCGGGGTTTTTGTTACGCTGTCGGTTGGGAGAGGATCTGCTGGAGCAGGAGGCCGGCGAGTGATCTGCGCTGGGATTTTTGGTGGTTTCGTCCGGGGGCCCCCCCTGAAATCGTAGCGATCGAGGAGAGCCGGCCGGAGACGGAGGCGCAGGCGGGCAGGGGAAGAGTGGGAGGTGCCGAAGGCATTGCCCCGAGAAATATGGCTCCGTTGCACCGAACCCAGAGCCCCGGGCCCGTCGTCCGTCGACACGTACCCCGCCGCCGCCCGTACCGCGTGTCAGCTCGCCAACGGCCGCGCCCTTGAACCCGCTCGCGCGCCGTGGTCGCGATTCCGTGAAGCCCTCGCCCGGTCGCCGCCCATGGCCCTCCGTGCGCTCGCGGGCTGGCCGAGCCCAGCCCAGCCGGTGGAACAGTGATCCTTTCGTGGCCTCGTTTCGGCCCGCGTTCGTTAACAAATGAGGCCGGTTTCTTCTCAGTTAGCCCGTCCAGAGCCGCTACCGTGGCCCACGTGCTGTCATGGATCTGGGAGCCCAGTACCAGACTGCTAGCATATAGTAGAAATTTAGAAATTGTCTGAAGCGAGTTAGCCCCGGGGGCTTCTCTCCCCCCCACCCCTAAACTAAAGAAACTTTTGCCAGATTCTTCGAATGTTCCTGCGCTGAATTTTAAATTTTGAGCTCGCTTCGTACGGCGTCCAGTTCAGATCGTGGTCATGATGGATTGTTCATGGCTTGACTGTACTCGATTTTTTAATCTAAGTCCTGCTTTAAAGGATTCTCCTAGTCCTAGGTGAGTTCAACATTCAAGTAACAATAAACAAACAAATGAATGAATGAAAGACAGAACAGAACCGACTGTGGTCGAATCGGTGTCCAGAGAAATTAAGCTTGCATAGTACAGTTGTGCACATTCTTTGACGTATGGCTCTACTTTCTGAAA
Source organism: Zea mays (assembly GCF_902167145.1). Taxonomy (NCBI): domain Eukaryota; kingdom Viridiplantae; phylum Streptophyta; class Magnoliopsida; order Poales; family Poaceae; genus Zea; species Zea mays. The sequence goes on from NC_050102.1 coordinate 167,311,213, forward strand.
CGGGTCTTTAACGTACTTTCTAGTTTCTAGGCGCATATAATAGAATGTTCTATTTTTTTCCTAATATAATTCAGGTTTCAGCGCACTCAACTAGCTGATCTCGCACTGTAGCTCCAAAGCTTAATATGATTAGTTTGACGAGATTTCCTTGTCCGTCCAATTGAATCGCCTCCAAGCATTCCAGTCTATCTTTGGAAGAAACTACTAAGCCGCGGCATGCATTATTTTATTTGTTATTATTAGCCAGCGGCCAATCCATGCATCGGCGGCACGCTGCATCGGACCAGCAGCTCTACTGGATGCAGGGAAGTCACTGTCAACACATAAAAGGAAGCTGATTGCAGTATTTAAAACTGAATAAATAAATACAACTGCTAAGCACGAGTAGGTTCCAAGATCAAAGACCAGCAATTGACCTTGACCACACTAATCATCAACATTCAATTCAAATGCCAACACCAGCGGTTGTGTTAACCGCCAGAACCTCCAGCCAACGAGAAGATTCACAGAAAAAACCGGTATAGACGTTGAGCTAGGCTGCTTGATGCGTCTCTCTGACCCGAACGAAACTCTCGCTCTTTTCCGTCGTCCGTACACAGGCGAACGAGTGAGCTGACGCATCTCGGCCGGGCGGCCTGCTGCGCTTGGAATTCCGTTCGGGGGGATCGCCCCGATCCGTTTGGCTGACCTTGACCATGTCCATTCCGGGGTCTCTGACCGGACGCTCGATCGCCGATGGGTCAAACACTAGCCCCGACTTTATGTTTGTGATTAATGACACCGGTCAACCCCTATCTTAATGGTGTGGCTGGGCTGCATTGCACTGCACTGGATGCAGGTCAAACAGGAGTACTAGCCGGGTCCGTCTAACCCATGAAGAGAGAACAGATGGGCATGGGAACTCTAGATGGGTGTGTGCAGGCTGCAGGTGGGTGACAATGGACAGTGATCTAAATATTTCTTTATGTGAGTTCTAAATAAATTTTAGTTAAAAATGCATGGAAATATGGTTCGATCTTAATCCGATCCGATATTTAAATCTTGTAGTGTAAAATTTAGAGCATATTGTCACCTCTAGCTGCAGGTAGCAGACGACTTTGTGTCTACAACAAGAAGTTAATGAAGGCATTGCTCGTATTTATATTAATCTAAATATGTATTGTGGTATAATTTAAACTAATTTACACTCTGTCCACATCAATACATGTGAATTGTGGTGAATACAAGAGTATCCAAATAAGTTCTAAAGTGGGAACAGTTGAAAAAGAAAAAAAACTACCTGCACTAAAAGAGTTGAACAGTTGAAAAGGAAAAAAGTACCTGCACTAAAACAGTTGAACAGTTGAACGTCAACCCGTAGGAGTGTAGATCTCTACGCCGCCGTGGTTACATTACACCTCGGTCCATATTTTTTCCCAGCACGTGCAGGTCAGACGACAACACCGCCGGCGCCGCCGCCGAGTCATGCGGTTTCCTTGGCGGCTTGGAAAAATAGAAACAACAGAGGAGATCGGCGTTGGCTGAAGGCTGAAGCAGCAGAGAAAGTTCAGGCCCGCTCGCCGGTTGAACCGGGCACCGCACGCAACATCCGAGCAAGTATCAGGTGATTTGATCTTTTCCTTTCGCCAACCTTGTCGCACTTGCCTTGGCTCTCTCTCTGTGCAGGTCGGATGCGGTGAGAAAACGAGACAAGGAAGTCGTTGCTGAAGAAAACGACCGGGTTTTGCCGGGGTGGCGGACCGTCACTACGTGTCTTTGTCTCCTCTATTTTATGTCTCTTCCTCTCATCGTCGTCTTAATTTCCAATTTTCATTATCTTTTGAGGTCTTCATATGATCTGCATGCGTTCACACATGCTGTCTTAGAACGCCAACGTGCGTGGTCGTCTCGTATACTCACACCGTACCAGCACAGGTCGTATACATACACGATCGAGCTGCACCAGAGAGCACGGTCGTCGTTGGAAGATGGTGCGACTACTTGAACGGCAAGGAACTTCACTGCACGGGCACACATGCCAATGCAGTGGAGAGATTAGGGTGGGTTTTAACTTGCCGGTTAAGACTAACCTCCTTTCCTAATCTTTGCCCTAGACATTTTGTGCATTCCCCCAAGTCTAGCTCTAACCTCTCGTACGTGGAATTCTGGTTAAATACTGATTTGTTTGGAGAATAAATAAACGAGGCCGGCATACATTTATTTGTTTCTACATACCGCGCGAGTTTTCCAGCATTGTATCTTTTGATAATCCTAGGCAGCAGATGACGCCAGTGCTAGCTGCTGGTGACTATACTACTCGCGCGGGAGCCGTGAAACTACCATACAGGTTCCTAAGGGGGGGACCGGCCCGTTCTATCATGCATTCTCGCGAATTGAACTTGCATTGAACGATGAACAGCTAGCCAGCGCGCGTGTGCACATCTTTTTCTGCGGTGCAGAACGAATTCACTGACCACAGAAATTAACACCGGAGAAAAGAGAAGAGGCGCCCAGAATTCACCCATCGATCTGCAGCTAGTGCATGCAGCATGCACGGATGGATCCGTCTGTCCACGCGCCGGCCGCCGCCGGCGTGGATCGTCGTACGTACGTGATCTGGTCGTCGCCTCGTCCACGTCACTGCGCGCGCCGGGCATCAGGCATATCAGCGGCATCAGCCGGCAGCCCCGTACGTATACGTGCATGGTCGTCGTGTGGCTGCCTCGTGCACGGTTGACTACGGACCGTGCCCCGGCCGGGCACCCGGCCGGCACGTGAGCGTGTTGGTGTCGTGGCTGCGTCGGATCCGAGACCGGGAGCTGGACGCGGAGGGCGATCTCGTGGTTGAGGGACATCATCCTCGCTGGCGCGCGCTTTGACAGTTTGACTGATGGCGCGGGAGAGACGGCGTCTACTCGTCCCATGCTGATTCGAGCACGAAATTAACGTGTATAGTTTAGCACCACCAATGCTTGCTATGCAAGCCGGCGCCTGAAGTAATCGGATCGGATCGGAGGGTCTCCATCCGCCGTCACCATCCATCCGCCGTCACCATCCATCCGGGAAGAATAACATGTGGCGAGAGTACTGTTTTCAAGGATGGGAACCCCCTGTCCGTACGCCGGGGAGACACGGTTTGTACGAAACTTCACACCTGCCGTTCCCTGCGTAGTATGTACTGTGTAGCACGAAGTGGTCTTCTTTCCAATGTGTAGTGCAACGACCACATCTGCGCAGGCGGTTTGGGTTGAGTGCCAGCTGTGCTGTCTTGGGGACTAGTTCTTGCTTCTTTACTTCGTGTAGGGTGACCGACCGCGCATATATGCGTGGATTGATTGATGCTTCTGATCTTCACCACTATAATATCTAGTACAATGCATGCGCTTTGACACTTGACATTGCCCGCTACTTCTTGCTAGCTCTAGTGCGCTATGGTCGTGTCTTTGAGATTTCCCCCCCTTTTCCGTGTTTACACATAGATTTTACTTATCACAAAGAGGGCTACCGAGCTAGAACCGGCACTTGTCCATCACAAAAAAATATACCCTTTGTTTTCTCAATTCATTTGTGAAATGTGAATATATTTATTGATGACCTGTGAGGTTTGTGCATCTATTAGATGTATCCATGAAGCATCAATGAAAAAATCAATTACAGTGAAATAAACAAATTTTATCTTAAATTTTAATGGCTATTAAAATCAAATTCTATTTTCTAGTATTCTTTATACTAGCATATAGCCCGTGCTAACGTTACGATTCTACGGTGGGGAGAGGTCAACAGCGGCGTCGATGTGAGGGGAGGTGTGGATGGTGGCGGCACAAGTGAGGGAGAGGGGCGGTGGGGTCACAATGGAGAGGGAGATATGATGGATGGAAGATTATTCAAATAATATTATTTATTAGATTTGAGTGAATAAGGTAGAGAGTTATCTAACGATCCGAACCGTTGATTTTGATGGTGTGTTAAATCCAAGTGTAATTTGTTTGATAGATTTGGAGGTTATGTGTATGTGTGTGATTTAGTTGGGTGTGGTTTGTAAATTTTAAATTAGTGGATCATATAGTGGTATAGAGTAACACTAACGCCGATTAAAAAGTTGTTTCAACAGAACCCCTGTCATGCGTTCTTTTCCAGTTAACCACCATGCAAGTTTGATCAGCAGTAGCCATACTAAAACACAAAGTAAAAAGTAAAAAAGTTGTTTCAACAGGACACTAGTCGTGCGTTTTTTCTTCCCAGTTAACCATCGTGCAAAGGTTGAACGGCACTAGCCACCAGTAGAAATGCAAGGATAGAGCTTTTCTGACTATTCCAATCCAAGGACGACAAGAATTCATGTCTTTGGTTGCTAAACAAAGGAGGTTCGCGTACGATCATGTAGGTACGAACCAATTATACACACAAATCTCATCAGAACAAAGAAGGTCAGAATTACAGTTTCAAAGTTTGGATCTTAATTCCTTCAAGTCTACAAGAATTGTCGGTGATGTAATTTATTTAACGTTTCTTCTTTTTTAACTAGGAAGTTTATATATAACACACATTTGAATTTCGTCAGAATAATAACTATGCTGGCACAGATTTTCAAAATATAGTTTCCAATATAAATCAGCGCACGTATCATCTAGTCCTGGGAACAATAATATTGTTGTTGAAATTTATTTGCTCCGTGTGAAACCGTGCATGATGTTGGAACATATATATGGTCGATGGACTGGGTCTTCAACTGAATTTAACTCAAAAAAATAAATGTACATACCTCCCTTTCCAAAACGAAGTTTATTTTAGTTTTGTTCTAAGTAAAATTCTCTATTTTTGACTAAATGTGTACAAAGTACATAAACATATAAACATAAAATAAGATTCATTAGGTACGTACACTATGAAATATATTTGATATTTAGTTTTTTATAGACCTGTTTTAAGTTAGACAAGTTTGACATTAAAAAATAAAATAAATTACAATTTTAGACATCGAGAAAAAATATATATATAGTGTTTCAAAAATAAAAAAGATTCTAATTCACTAGTAAACAAAAAGGCATGGACTAATGGACTACATGCAGCTCCAGACTGGACTCAGGAACACAAAGGCATGAAGCTTGACAGGCTAGTAGCCACCACCGCACAACACTCTCACGTGCACGCGATGCGCCGAGTCGACACGATTGCCAAGAGGACATGAATTACCTTTTGGTTATGCTTGATATGGCAAGCATTTCATTAAAAATAGATTTAGAGACCTCAAAGTATCTAATGGTATATTTGGGCCTGTTCTTAACTCAGCATCATCGAAATTATTGGATCACATTAAACTCAAGGATTTTTGTACCGTATTGGCAAAAACTTTCTCTATTGATGATTCCTTTGAATTTAAAGAAAATAAATTGATATCAGAGTTATGAATATTGCAAATAACACTGCCAGAAAGATCAATGTCTGCTATGATTTTTTTGAGTATGTCAGAGAAATAAATTGATATCCCAATATATTTGTTAATTATCGGATGTTATTTACAGAACCAATAACTATGGAATCAGTTGAAAGTAGCTTCTCAAAACTAAATTATTAAAGAATTATTTAAGGTCTACAATGTGTTAAGAAAGGTTAAATGTGTTACTAACTTTATGCATTGAGAAGAAATTGTTATATGATATTAATATTGAAGCCATCATTGATGATTTTGCATTAAAAATGTTAAAAGAATCGATAATATATTAGAGGTAATGATCTTACTTCTTTTCATGCTCAAATTTTTATGATACATTAAATTATTTTGATTAGTTGATATATAATAGTTAAAAATAGTTGTTATGGTATTGGGGCCCCTATTTGTAATCTCGTCCTGGACCCCTCAAAACTAAAGAACAGTCGTGGCCGACGTACTTAATCGACGTGCTTAAGTTGACATATTTAACCAAGTAAGTATGTCGGGACCAACATATTTAACATTAAGCTGACATACTTAATGATAAGTACGTCAACCACCAGACCAGATACGACGTATTTTAAAAAAATCGACTTCTTTCTCTGTTTTTGTGTACTGTGTTCCTTTGAGAAATAAACTAGAAGGAGGTGAAACCATTAGTTTTGTACTTCGCCGGTTCTAGACTCAGCTCCTTTCCGCACTTAGCAAGGAGCCAGAGCTTTACCAAACAAGATCTAAATAACAAATATAAATCTTAATTAGGTTGAACAGTATACATGCACATTTACCATACTAGATCCAAATAACAATGATTGTTATTTCCCTTGAAAAATATTGTGACTTGTTGATTCATACATTGTACAAGTGAAGCAATGTCATATCCACATTTTTCTTGTTAAAATAGTAGATCAATTCAATATTTGCTTTCATAAAATCTGTTGCTAATTACCTACTGGAGCTTGGCACACAAGAAGCGGAAGTCCATTTGAGCTAGAAAAAGCATCACAGCTAGGCATAGTGAATGTGTGATGATTCATTGCACTAAAAGAGAAAAAAGGGAGACATGTATACCATGCATTCAAACTCCCAAATTACAGTTATACCCCGTTTGGATCTTTGGAATTGGATTACATTCTAATAATAATAATTTAGGCACGTTTATGAAAAATATATTTATATACTATTATTAGTAAGATATCAGAGATATTTATGTGCTATATTTTTACTATAGAATAGTGAGACGAAGAACGTCCTATAAGTTGCAGAGTAGAAATACATTATAATGATACATAAAACCATTTCCCAATCTCAACACCATGAATTTGAGATAAGCTTATATATAAACTGTGGAAAGTGGTGGAATGTTAAATTCTAAATCAAATAAGTTACTTTATTAAATAAATTCCAATTCCTCTAAAATGAATGTATCCAAACGCTCCGTTTGCCAAAACAGAATGCTTGCTCTTACCTAAATGTACAACTAACTCAATGAGAGAATATATATAATGACCTTTCTGGTTAAATTTTAAGAACACCACATGTGGTGACTCATAAAGTTACTTTAATTCAGTTTTCTTCTTAATTAATTCAACAAGTATATGAGGATTTGTGCATATATATATATATATATATATATATATATATATATATATATATACACTGTATATTAGGAGCCCTGTGCTTCCAATAACTAAAGGAAGCCCAGGTCAGACAGTGCAATCCGGTCGAGCCGGACCAGGTCCAGACGTCTATAAAAGAAAATCTGTAGTGCTAGGGATCAGTTTTTCACGTCCCATCTCGATTCATTAGCGATGGCGGTTGCCCGATAGCGCGTGCGGCGGTGGACCCTCGGCCGGTGGCTGCGGTGGCCACGACTCCCCGACCTCGACATGCGGTGGCGGCGGTTCCCAGGCCGGCGGCGGCGGCCCCCGATCCAGAGGGTGAGCGATGGCAGTGCCCTTGTGCGGTGGCGGCGGTTCCTAGGCCGGTGGCCGCAACTCCATTACCTCGACGCGCGGTGGCGGAGGTTCCTCGATCCGGAGTAGTGGCGGCGGTTCCCCGATCTAGAGGGCGAGCGACAGCGGGACCCTTGTGCGGGCAAGCGGTGGCGTCCCCGAAGCCCCGAGGAGGCGGCACTTCCAAGGCCGGTAAGCAAGCGACGCCCGTCGACGTGCGAGCAACGGCGACGCATGAGGCGCGATGTTCGAGCGAGCGACGTCACGGAAGACGCGAGATGCGCGCAACGATGATCGCGCGTGACATCCTCCGATCCGGCGCAGTTTTCTTTTCGATTATTGTGTTTTATGCCTACCACATGTATTATTTACGCTAAAAACTTTACGATTTTATGCTTGAATACAGAGTTCGTATATCAGTTTACTACATGCACATTGGAAAAGCAATTCCTTGATTTATGTTGTTCGTAATTTGCGTGCATGCAATGGAAACTCCCACGATTTTGCCATAAATTTTGGATCTGTATAAAAATAGAAACTGCATGCATGTGTCTGCCATATTTTTCGGATCTGTCATAAAAATATGATCGTAATAACAACCTACTAAAGCTATCAACCTTTAATTGATTCGGTATTTACGCTTATAATTGAGAGATTTTATGCTCAAAACTTAAGGTTTTTACGCTCCACCCGTAGATGCGTCCACCAGTGAACAACATGCCAGATTTTTTACGCAGTGTAAGGAATTACATAAATACCTACACCGTGTAGTATAATTTGTTTCAATATACATCATAAACTAGTTCTAATGCGTTTAGCTGCATTGCTGTTGGAGGAATCCTATATTTATGAAGGATATAAAACATTAAATGCGATTTTTTGTTCCTATGCATGCAATTCATTTCCTTTCATTGCATATTCTTTCCATCATAAATTCGTGTGCATGCAGCTGGTAGCAGATTTTTACGCAGTATACTGAATTGCATAATTATCTACGTATTGTAGCATATTTAGTATCAGTATATATCATAAAATGGTCATTACGAGTTTTAGTTGCATGTCTATTGCAGCGATCCTAAATTTATGGAGGAAATAAAGCCTTTAAAATAGAAAATGCCACACATATATTTCCTAAATTTACGCGCATGCCAGAGAACGTGTTTGACTCATGCATGCATTTTGCCATAATTTTTTGGATCTGTATAAAAATAGAAACTGCATGCATGCGGCTGTCATATTTTTCGAATCTGCCATAAAAATAGGATCGTAATAACAACTTACCAGAGTTATCAACCTCTCACATTGGTCAGGTATTTACGCTTATAATTGAGAGATTTTATGCTTAAAACTTAAGGTTTTTACGCTCCAACCTGGAGATGCGTCCACCAGTGAACAACATGCTAGATTTTTTACGCAGTGTACCGAATTGCATAAATACCTACACCGTGTAGTATAATTAGTATAAGTATAAATCATAAACTAGTTCTAATGTGTTTAGCTGCATGGTTGTTGGAGAGATACTATATTTATGAAGCAAATTAAACATTAAATATGATTTTTTGTTTCTATGCATTCAATTCATTTCCTTTCATTGCACATTATTTTCACCATAAATTCGTGCGTATGCAGCTGGTAACATATTTTTACGCAGTATACCGAATTGCATAATTATCTACACAGTGTAGCATATTTAGTCTCAATATATATCATAAAATGGTCCTTACGTGTCTAGCTGCATGGCTGTTGCAGCGATCCTAAATTTATGGAGGAAATAAAGCATTTAAAAATAGAAACTGCCACACATTTTTTCCTAAATTTACGCGCATGCATTGGATCGTGTTTGACTCATGCATGCATTCCTTTTTTTGCGCTAACAGACGTGGGGCAGGTGACGCACCCGACAGGCTGGTTGGGCGCGCTGTGTTGAACCAGTTTGTAGGGGTGGTCGGCCTGGACTTCCTTTAACTATTGGAAGCCCAGAGCTCTCGTTATACCTACCATATATATATATATATATATATATATATATATATATGGAAGAGGTAATGGAAGCCCTGGGCTTCCCCTATTAATGGAAGCCCCAGCCAGGACGCGGTCGACCCAGCACCCACGTGCTTACGTCAGCAATGCTGAGAGCACCTAGAGGGGGGGGTGAATAGGTGATCCTGTAAAAACTTAAACTTATAGCCACAAAACTTGATTAGTTGTTAGCACAGTTTATGCCAAGTGGCTAGAGAGGAGTCAAAACACAATAACCACAAGAATCCAATCACAGAGATGACACAGTGGTTATCCCGTGGTTCGGCCAAGTACAAAACTTGCCTACTCCACGTTGTGGCGTCCCAACGGACGAGAGTTGCACTCAACTCCTCTCAAGTGATCCAATGATCAACTTGAATACCACGGTGTTCTTGCTTTTCTTTTCTCAATCCCGTTTGCGAGGAATCTCCACAACTTGGAGCCTCTCGCCCTTACAAAAGATGTTCCCAGAGAATCACAGAGCAAAGGAGGGATTAGCAACTCACACACGACACAAAGATCACAGCGAATACGCACACACAAGACCCAGACTTGAGCTCAAAAGACTAGCACACTAGAACGGAGCTCAAATCACTAGAATGTCGAACAAGTGCGCGAGATTGATGTGTGAGTGATCAAGAGTGCTCAAGGAATGCTTGGTATACTCCTCCATGCGCCAAGGGGTCCCTTTTATAGCCCCAAGGCAGCTAGGAGCCGTTGGGAACAAATCTGGAAGGCCATCTTTGCCTTCTGTCTCGTGGCGCACCGGACAGTCCGGTGCACACCGGACACTGTCCGGTGCCCGATTTGTTTCCTTAAATGGCGAAACCGACCGTTGCCGACCGTTGCAGATCTGGCGCACCGGACAGTCCGGTGCACACCGGACAGTCCGGTGCTCCCTTCCGACCGTTGGCTCGGCCACGTGTCGCGCGCCGATCGCGCGGCCGACCGTTGGCCCGGCCGACCGTTGGCTCACCAGACAGTCCGGTGCACACCGGACAGTCCGGTGAATTTTAGCCGAAGTCGCCGGAGAAAAACCCGAGAGCGGCTGGTTTGCGCTGCGCTGATCTGGCGCACCGGACACTGTCCGGTGCACACCGGACAGTCCGGTGCCCCAGCCCGAAGCAGCCTTTGGCTGTACACAGCCACTCTCCACTTCTTTTCTTTTCTTCTTTCTCCTGTTTCTAACACTTAGACAAGATGTTAGTACACAAAACTAATGTACTAAGGCTTAGAAACATACCTTTACTTGTGATTTACACTTTGTTCATCCATGAGCATATTTTCACATTTAGGCCCTTGTGTTTGCACTCAATCACCAAAATACTTAGAAATGGCCCAAGGGCACATTTCCCTTTCAATCTCCCCCTTTTTGGTGATTTATGCCAACACAATATAAAGCAACTAGAACAAGTGCAAAATCACTTTAAATAAAAACTCAAATTGGTTTTATTCAATTTTGGCATTTATGGATCATCCTTTGCCACCACTTGGTTTGTTTTTGCAAATCAAACTCAAATCTCTATCTATAAGTCAAACACACATATTGAAGCATAAAGAGAGTCATTTCAAAAGAATTTGACCACGGATTTCAAAAACTCCCCCTTTTTCCCATAATCAACACTTCTCCCCACAAGAAGCCAACTTTTGAAAATAGAGACAATAAGAGACAATAAAAGCTTTTGACAAAACAAAAACTCTATTCTACTATTTTCAAAATCTCTCAAGTGGTAGCTGATCCATTTATCACTTTGGCCTTTATTTTCTCCCCCTTTGGCATCAAGCACCAAAACGGGATCAATCTTGGCCTGTTAACCCCATTGCCTCACCAAAGTCTTCAATTAAGAGCAAATGGCAATAAGATTTCATGAGATGAACTTGGAATTAGTTACCCTCTCATCGGAGTGCAGTGGAAGTCTTTCATGGTCCAAGTCCACCTTTTCCCTTTCAATCCTCCTTCGAGACTAAATTATCAAACTCAAGCACATGGTTAGTCTCAAAGGGTCAAGTTGTAACACATCTCCCCCTACACATGTGCATCACTTTGCAACGGACTTGTGAGGTCCAGGGAGTGTTTGTACAACTTGAGCACCATAATAAGCAACATAATGCAAAAAGGAACATGATCAAAAGCATAAGTACATGTATGCTACAATTCAATCCAGGTTCCGCGAATCTAAGACATTTAGCTCACTACGCAACCTGCAAAAGGTCTTCTCATCTAGAGGCTTAGTGAAGATATCGGCTAGCTGGTTCTCGGTGCTAACATGAAACACTTCGATATCTCCCTTTTGCTGGTGGTCTCTCAAAAAGTGATGCCGGATGTCTATGTGCTTTGTGCGGCTGTGCTCAACAGGATTCTCCGCCATGCGGATAGCACTCTCATTGTCACATAGGAGTGGGACTTTGCTCAGATTGTAGCCAAAGTCCCGGAGAGTTTGCCTCATCCAAAGTAGTTGCGCGCAACACTGACCTGCGGCAACGTACTCGGCCTCAGCGGTGGATAGGGCAACGGATGTTTGTTTCTTAGAGTTCCATGACACCAGGGACCTTCCTAAGAATTGGCACGTCCCCGATGTACTCTTCCTATCGACCTTACATCCAGCATAGTCGGAGTCTGAGTATCCAACTAAGTCAAAGGTAGACCCCTTTGGATACCAGAGCCCGAAGCAAGGCGTAGCAACCAAATATCTAAGAATTCGCTTTACCGCCACTAAGTGACACTCCTTAGGATCGGATTGAAATCTAGCACACATGCACACGCTAAGCATAATATCCGGTCTACTAGCACATAAGTAAAGCAAAGAACCTATCATTGACCGGTATGCTTTTTGATCAACGGACTTACCTCCTTTGTTGAGGTCGGTGTGTCCGTCGGTCCCCATTGGCGTCTTTGCGGGCTTGGCGTCCTTCATCCCAAACCGCTTTAGCAGATCTTGCGTGTACTTCGTTTGGGAGATGAAGGTGCCTTCCTTGAGTTGCTTCACTTGGAACCCAAGGAAGTAGTTCAACTCGCCCATCATCGACATCTCGAATTTCTGCGTCATCACCCTGCTAAACTCTTCACAAGACTTTTGGTTAGTAGAACCAAATATTATGTCATCGACATAAATTTGGCACACAAACAAATCACCATCACATGTCTTTGTAAAAAGAGTTGGATCGGCCTTCCCAACCTTGAAAGCATTAGCAAGTAAAAAGTCTCTAAGGCATTCATACCATGCTCTTGGGGCTTGCTTAAGTCCATAGAGCGCCTTAGAGAGCTTACACACGTGGTCGGGGTACCGTTCATCCTCGAAGCCAGGGGGTTGCTCCACGTACACCTCCTCCTTGATTGGCCCGTTGAGGAAAGCGCTCTTCACATCCATTTGGTACAACCTGAAAGAATGGTGAGCGGCATATGCTAGCAAAATACGAATGGACTCTAGCCTAGCCACAGGAGCAAAGGTCTCCTCAAAGTCCAAACCTGTGACTTGGGCATAACCTTTTGCCACAAGTCGAGCCTTGTTCCTCGTCACCACCCCGTGCTCGTCCTGTTTGTTGCGGAACACCCACTTGGTTCCCACAACATTTTGCTTCGGACGAGGCACCAGTGTCCAAACTTCATTGCGCTTGAAATTGTTTAACTCCTCTTGCATGGCCAACACCCAGTCCGGATCTAGCAAGGCCTCTTCTACCCTGAAAGGCTCAATAGAAGAGACAAAGGAGTAATGCTCACAAAAATTAACTAATCGAGATCGAGTAGTTACTCCCTTGCTAATGTCACCCAGAATTTGGTCGACGGGATGATCCCTTTGAATCATCGCTCGAACTTGGGTTGGAGGTGCCGGGTGCACTTCTTCCTCCATCACTTGATTATCTTGTGCTCCCCCTTGATCAAGCGCCTCCACTTGAGGTACCTGTTCGTCATCTTTGGTTGGGGGATGCACCATCGTTGAGGAAGAAGGTTGATCTCGTTCATCTTGTTCCTGTGGCCGTACTTCTCCAATCGCCATGGTCCGTATAGCGGCCGTCGGAACATCTTCTTCATCTACATCATCACAATCAACAACTTGCTCTCTTGGAGAGCCATTAGTCTCATCAAATACAACGTCGCTAGAGACTTCAACCAAACCCGATGATTTGTTGAAGACTCTATACGCCTTTGTATTTGAGTCATAACCTAACAAAAACCCTTCTACAGCTTTGGGAGCAAACTTAGAATTTCTACCTTTCTTCACTAGAATGTAGCACTTGCTCCCAAATACACGAAAGTAAGATACATTGGGTTTGTTACCGGTTAGAAGCTCATACGACGTCTTCTTGAGGAGGCGATGAAGGTAGACCCTGTTGATGGCATGGCAAGCAGTGTTCACGGCTTCCGTCCAAAAGCACTCGGGGGTCTTGAACTCTCCTAGCATCGTCCTCGCCATGTCAATGAGCGTCCTGTTCTTCCTCTCTACCACACCATTTTGCTGTGGTGTGTAGGGAGCGGAGAACTCGTGCTTGATCCCTTCTTCTTCAAGGAACTCCTCCACTTGAAGGTTCTTGAATTCGGACCCGTTGTCGCTCCTTATCTTCTTCACTTTGAGCTCAAACTCATTTTGAGCCCTCCTGAGGAAGCGCTTGAGGGTCCCTTGGGTTTCAGACTTATCCTGCAAAAAGAACACCCAAGTGAAGCGGGAAAAGTCATCAACAATAACTAGACCATACTTACTTCCCCCTATGCTTAGATAGGCGACGGGTCCGAAGAGGTCCATATGCAGCAGCTCCAGGGGTCTTGAAGTGGTCATCACATTCTTGCTGTGATGCGCTCCTCCCACCTGTTTCCCTGCTTGACAAGCTGCACAAGGTCTATCTTTTTCGAATTGAACATTGGTTAGACCTATCACGTGTTCTCCCTTTAGAAGCTTGTGAAGGTTCTTCATCCCCACATGTGCTAAGCGGCGATGCCACAGCCAGCCCATGCAAGTCTTAGCCATTAAGCATGCATCTAGACCGGCCTCTTCTTTTGCAAAATCAACTAAATAAAGTTTGCCGTCTAATACACCCTTAAAAGCTAGTGAACCATCACTCCTTCTAAAGACAGACATATCTACGTTTGTAAATAGACAGTTATACCCCATATGACATAATTGACTAACAGATAGCAAATTATATCCAAGACTCTCTACTAAAAATACATTAGAGATAGAATGCTCATTAGAAATCGCAATTTTACCTAACCCTTTTACCTTGCCTTGATTCCCATCACCGAATATGATTGAATCTTGGGAATCCTTATTCTTGACGTAGGAGGTGAACATCTTCTTCTCCCCCGTCATATGGTTTGTGCATCCGCTATCAATAATCCAGCTTGAACCCCCGGATGCATAAACCTGCAAGGCAAATTTAGGCTTGGGTCTTAGGTACCCAACTCATGTTGGGTCCTACAAGGTTAGTGCAAATATCCTTAGGGACCCAAATGCAAGTTTTGTCTCCCTTGCATTTTGCCCCTAACTTCCTAGCAACAATTTTCTTATCCTTTCTACAAATAGCAAAGGAAGCATTTAAAGCATAATAAATTGTGGAAGGTTCATTTGCTATTTTCCTAGGAGCATGAATAACATTCCTTCTAGGCACATGATGAATAGCATTTCTTTTAGGAACAACATTTCTCCTAGTAACATTTCTATCATACACATAAGAGGAACTAGGAGCAAACATGGCATGAGAGTCAAAATCATCAAAAGCATTATAACTCCTATAAGCATTTCTAGTTTGTCTCCTATCATAATACATAAAAGCATGGTTCTTTTGCACATTACTAGCCATAGGGGCCTTCCCTTTCTCCTTGGCGGGAATGGGAGCCTTATGGCTTGTTAAGTCCTTAGCTTCTCTCTTGAAGCCAAGTCCATCCTTAATTGAGGGGTGTCTACCAATTGTATAGGCATCCCTTGCAAATTTTAGCTTATCGAAATCATTCTTGCTAGTCTTAAGTTGAGCATTAAGACTAGCCAGTTCATCATTAAGCTTGGAAATTGAAACTAGGTGTTCACTACAAGCATTAATGTCAAAATCTTTACACCTAGTACAAATTTCAACATGTTCTACACAAGAATTGGATTTATTTGCTACTTCTAATTTAGCATTTAAATCATTGTTGACACCTTTCAAAGTAGAAATGGTTTCATGACAAGTAGATAGTTCAAAAGAAAGCATTTCATTTCTTTTAACTTCTAAAGCATAGGATTTTTGTGCCTCAACAAATTTATCATGCTCTTCATACAACAAATCCTCTTGCTTTTCTAAAAGTATATTCTTTTCATTCAAGGCATCAATTAACTCATTAATTTTGTCTATCTTAGATCTATCTAAGCCCTTGAACAAACATGAATAATCTACTTCATCCTCATCACTAGATTCTTCCTCACTTGAAGAAGCATAGGTAGAGTTGCGAGTACATACCTTCTTCTCCCTTGCCATAAGGCATGTGTGACGCTCGTTGGGGAAGAGGGTTGATTTGTTGAAGGCGGTGGCGGCGAGTCCTTCATTGTCGGAGTCGGACGAGGAGCAATCCGAGTCCCACTCCTTGCCTAGATGCGCCTCGCCCTTTGCCTTCTTGTAATGCTTCTTCTTTTCCCTCTTGTTTCCCTTTTCCTGGTCACTATCATTATCGGGACAGTTAGCAATAAAATGACCAAGCTTACCGCATTTGAAGCATGATCGCTTCCCCTTGGTCTTAGTCTTGCTCGGCTGTCCATTGCGACCCTTTAGCACCGTCTTGAATCTCTTGATAATGAGGGCCATTTCTTCTTCATTAAGACCGGCCGCCTCAATTTGCGCCACCTTGCTGGGTAGCGCCTCCTTGTTCCCTGTGGCTTTGAGAGCAAAAGGTTGCGGCTCGTTGATCGGTCCATTCAAGGCGTCGTCCACATACCTTGCCTCCTTGATCATCATTCGCCCGCTGACGAATTTTCCTAGGACTTCTTCGGGCGACATTTTGGTGTACCTGGGATTCTCACGAATATTATTCACCAAATGAGGATCAAGAACGGTAAAGGACCTGAGCATTAGTCGGACGACGTCGTGGTCCGTCCATCGCGTGCTTCCGTAGCTCCTTATTTTGTTGATAAGGGTCTTGAGCCGGTTGTATGTCTGAGTTGGCTCCTCGCCCCTTATCATCGCGAACCGTCCAAGCTCGCCCTCCACCAACTCCATTTTGGTGAGCAAGGTAGCGTCATTTCCCTCATGAGAGATCTTGAGGGTATCCCAGATTTGCTTGGCATTATCCAAGCCACTCACTTTATTATATTCATCCCTGCACAATGAGGCTAGAAGAACAGTAGTAGCTTGTGCATTCTTATGGATTTGCTCATTAATGAATATAGGACTATCCGAACTATTAAAGTGCATTCCACTATCTACAATCTCCCATATGCTAGGATGGAGAGAGAATAGGTGACTACGCATTTTGTGGCTCCAAAATCCGTAGTCCTCCCCATCAAAGTGTGGGGGCTTGCCGAGTGGAATAGAAAGCAAATGTGAATTTGAACTTTGCGGAATACGAGAGTAATCAAAAGAAAAGTTAGAATTAACCGGTTTCCTTTGTCTGTCGTGGTCGTCGTCCTTTTGGGAAGAAGAGGACTCATCGCTGTCGTAGTAGACGATCTCCTTGATGCGTCTTGTCTTCTTCTTCTTCCCATCTCTTCGCTTGTGGCCCGAGTCCGAGTCATTGGACTTGTCATCCCTTGGCTCGTTGACGAAGGACTCCTTCTCCTTGTCGTTGATCACAATTCCCTTCCCCTTAGGATCCATCTCTTCGGGCGGTTAGTCCCTTTCTTGAAGAGAACGGCTCTGATACCAATTGAGAGCACCTAGAGGGGGGGGTGAATAGGTGATCCTGTAAAAACTTAAACTTATAGCCACAAAACTTGATTAGTTGTTAGCACAGTTTATGCCAAGTGGCTAGAGAGGAGTCAAAACACAATAACCACAAGAATCCAATCACAGAGATGACACAGTGGTTATCCCGTGGTTCGGCCAAGTACAAAACTTGCCTACTCCACGTTGTGGCGTCCCAACGGACGAGAGTTGCACTCAACTCCTCTCAAGTGATCCAATGATCAACTTGAATACCACGGTGTTCTTGCTTTTCTTTTCTCAATCCCGTTTGCGAGGAATCTCCACAACTTGGAGCCTCTCGCCCTTACAAAAGATGTTCACAGAGAATCACAGAGCAAAGGAGGGATTAGCAACTCACACACGACACAAAGATCACAGCGAATACGCACACACAAGACCCAGACTTGAGCTCAAAAGACTAGCACACTAGAACGGAGCTCAAATCACTAGAATGTCGAACAAGTGCGCGAGATTGATGTGTGAGTGATCAAGAGTGCTCAAGGAATGCTTGGTATACTCCTCCATGCGCCAAGGGGTCCCTTTTATAGCCCCAAGGCAGCTAGGAGCCGTTGGGAACAAATCTGGAAGGCCATCTTTGCCTTCTGTCTCGTGGCGCACCGGACAGTCCGGTGCACACCGGACACTGTCCGGTGCCCGATTTGTTTCCTTAAATGGCGAAACCGACCGTTGCCGACCGTTGCAGATCTGGCGCACCGGACAGTCCGGTGCACACCGGACAGTCCGGTGCTCCCTTCCGACCGTTGGCTCGGCCACGTGTCGCGCGCCGATCGCGCGGCCGACCGTTGGCCCGGCCGACCGTTGGCTCACCGGACAGTCCGGTGCACACCGGACAGTCCGGTGAATTTTAGCCGAAGTCGCCGGAGAAAAACCCGAGAGCGGCTGGTTTGCGCTGCGCTGATCTGGCGCACCGGACACTGTCCGGTGCACACCGGACAGTCCGGTGCCCCAGCCCGAAGCAGCCTTTGGCTGTACACAGCCACTCTCCACTTCTTTTCTTTTCTTCTTTCTCCTGTTTCTAACACTTAGACAAGATGTTAGTACACAAAACTAATGTACTAAGGCTTAGAAACATACCTTTACTTGTGATTTACACTTTGTTCATCCATGAGCATATTTTCACATTTAGGCCCTTGTGTTTGCACTCAATCACCAAAATACTTAGAAATGGCCCAAGGGCACATTTCCCTTTCAAATGCAGTCAACAGCAAGAATCCAGGACGATAAGCGTAAGACAATATACGAATGCATATATATATGGATAAAGATGCGTAAACCATGCATAAAGGAATCTTTTGACGCCCGAATCACGTGGAACGAATATGACACTATGGACAACATTTACGACTGCATAATGACATGTACTTGACAGCATAAATCATGCAGTATGTGGTTCTAGTTCTGGCTCGGGCGGATTCCAGCGTAAACCGTGAGCTAAAACAACGTAAATGAGTACGAAATTTAGCGTAAATCCTATATCTGTTTTGTAACAGCAAATAGGCCTAAAATTACGGCGTGAAAATCGCGTGCAGCCGATCGTGCACGGGTTTTGGCCCGGGCAGATTCCAGCGTAAAACGTGATCTAAAACTGCGTAAATGAGTACAAAATTTAGCGTAAATCCTATATCTGTTTTGTAACACCAAACGGGGCCCAAAATTACGGCGTGAAAATCGCGTGCAGCCGATCGTGCGCGGGTTCTGGCTGGAATGATTTCAGCGTAAAAAGTGAGCTAAAACAGCGTAAATGAGTACGAAATTTAGTGTAAAACACGCGCACAATCTCACTTCGCAAGAGATTGTTGTAAATCACATAAAACTGTTTTTTAATGGAAGCATAAAACACAACAAGAAGTGTCGTAAAATTTAGTTTGAAAATGCATAAATCATGATGGTGTCAGAGGGCAATTGTTTTGTTTACAGTATATCAAAATATAAAGTACAACAATATTTTGCCAATATTGTTCCAATCATACACTATTTTTTGACATGACAAAAAACGAGGAGCTAGCCCTGTCTTCAGTACTTCAGACATTTGGAACCATTAGCCTTTAGCTAGGTCGTGGTCCGAAATGGAGTATCGCTGTTCGGCTCTTGTCAAAACAGGTTTGTGTAAGCCTGTATAAAGCATAAAGACACGTCAAAACAAGCATAAGCAATCAAACAGAAACCTAAAATGATTCACCAGCTAAAAGACATGGATTGAGAGGAATGATATAATATAAGAGTAGAGTTATGCATTCACTTAGATCATGTTGCTCTCCTACAACCTGTCACATCATTTATTCATTTTCAGATTCTTGTATCACCCATCATTTATTCTTATTCCTTCGTTACTTATGGTGAGAGTGTTTATCAATCAAAGGTTGGAGCCTAGATTGCAATAAAATACTGTTTATGTGCAAACCTCTTGCAGAAACCAGAGTATAAATGTTTCCTTTACTACCTAAAAAGGTCTATTACTAAAAGGATCATCATGAACACAATGAAACACGCGACGCCAACAGAGATTCTGGCTACCCTGCTTTTCCTCCCTGCATATATCAACAGTCAGTTAGATATTTAACAAATCAAGTAGGAGAGCTACCGATAACAAGAGTCAGTTAGATATTTCTGATGGATTTTGACAGTATGTACTCAACTGGACAGTAACAATGTTGAAAGAGATGTTCTATTTTGGGGAAAACGAGAATAGTGAGTGTCCTACCTCCTCCGGACTCCAAAATTGATGGCGTGAGCACAACCCCTGGCAATGGAGCCGGCTGTGCGACACTCCCTCTCTAGATTTCCCGAGAAAGCAATCCAGCACTCATGAAGCATAAAGGAGGCCATAAATTAATTAGTAAGCTCCTCGATGCATCACCTTTGTGAATTCTGCCAAGAAAGTGTCTTTGTTCTTTTCAACTTCACCTAGCTCTCTCCGTAGAACATTCAGGAGCTGAAAAAGGTAGCATATGGCAATGGATAAAATGACATATTTGGTTCCTACGGATAACATGCTTCCCATGAAGATATATCAAAGCTCTAGACAATGATGCAATATACTAAAAATAAAAGGAGATCTCCATTACTTAGCTGAAAAATGATCTGCGGATAACATGTATAGAGCATCAACTTACAGTCTCTCCGATCCGAGAAATGTTTACACCTTGTTAGTTCATTATGCAGTCAGTTCACCCTTTGCAGCGTATTCCCGGATTAGGTAAACCCGGGTCTAAGAATTTGACGACAAAGAAATTATGACCGCTTTTGGAATATAAATGAAGCAATGGTAAATCTATATTTAAAATGTGGATATGTTTTTTTACCTGATCATAGAAGTACCCATACAAGCGAAATTATCTTATCCTTCTTGTGAGTTAAAGAACACGAAAACAAAATTATCTTCTCTTTCTTGTGCCACGCGTTTTAACAGCAAGAAAGTTTGCTGGTTTTCTTCTAAGCAGTCAATGATTGCAACCATCGTTGCCTAAGAATTTTTTACTACAGCTTAACCGCTCATGTATGATCAAACTCACAATGTTTTATTTAATTAATAATCAGTGGCGCACAACGCAGGCAAACAACTGCTAGGTACGTTCGTGCGTTGTTACCTTGGGTCATATTCCACGACAAGAATGATGAGGGGTCTTCCAGGAGGGTAGCCGCCATTAACATCCCGTACCTCTTTCTCTGCACACACGCACGAACGAACAGGGCAACACAGTGTCAGTGTGTGAGATCGAGAGAGGGACATAAAGTTTAATGATGAAATTAAGCAACACCCACAGGGAAATTCGTGAGATTACAGTAGTACCCTAGAACTACGAGGACGCCCGAATCCATTGCCACATCCGACCCTCAGTCCCCCAAAACGAGGCCAAATATATCCCGAAAATGAAGCCAAAATAATAAATCGGGGATGCAGAGAGAGAACGGCGTAGGACTGGGATGATGGTAGGAGGGTGGCGGGGGCGTACGAGCTTGAGGTGGGTCTGGACAACACGACGGATTTGGCGGAAGTTCTTCAGCGAATCGTAGCCCCAACCGCCACCGTACGACGCCAACGAGGAAGAGGAGGTCGAGTAGAACGCGTCCATCTCTGCAACGCCCCAGATGCGAAGTAGAGCTCGACGTCGAGGGGTGCAACGAGCCCCACGCCGCATCGCCCCAGGTGCAGTTGCGCAGCTGCGAGGAAGATGGATATGGGAGACGAAGAAACGGCGACGGCTGTGTGCGATTGCAGCGGTGAAAATGTTAGGGTAAAGAACGTGTGGGCTTGGTTAATGGGTTTTTAAATGGACCATAAAGGTTTGGTGGGGGAAATGATCAGTGGTATGGCTGGACCGAGAGACATGGACCAGGGCTTCCTCTAGTTATTGGAAGCTCAGGGCTCTTAATACCTAAACTATATATATATATATATATATATATATATATATATATATATATATATATATATATATATATATATATATATATATATATATATAATGCATTATTAAGAACAATTAATCTCATTCCATGTATCTATGCACATATATATATGAAGATCAAATTCAAAATAATAACACAAGATTGACAATATATGCATTGTCCCGTTCCTAAATTAATTAAGATGTACTACATCCGTTCTCGAATATTTGTCGTATACTAGTTTATTTTTAAACTAAAACGCAACAAATAAAAAGAATAGATGAAGCACTTAATTATCCACCATACCGTTCTAAACACAATCAAATAATGAAACACTATCCAGCAATACTTTTCCCCTATTATTAAGATAATAAGATATGATGCACTATATTAATTATTCCTTAGAGTGTACTCTGTGTAAACCTGATCGAGTGATATAATGGTAATGTTGCATCGATGACATGGTTCACATGAAGATATATACCACATGCATGCGCACGCGCGCACACACACGTAAGCCTAAAGGCCATGCATACACATAGCGAGGAAAATGAGTGAGACAAAGACGTTTGAATCAAACACCGCCATGCAACGAGTCAGATAGACACACACACTGCAACAGCAGTATGCAAAAATTATCTTTAATCTTCCGACATAGGAGTACAATTTTTTTTTCTACACATGTGCATTATTATGTGGCGCTGTCATTATATTTGTTGCAAACCACATATTTGGAGGACCGTTTTATGGTCAGTTGTGTGTAGTAGCTTATTCTACATGGGTACATACATTTCTGCCGTCCCAAGTGCCCAAAACCTAATTTGTAAACGAAAATAGAAAAAAAAAGAACAAATCATTTGTTACAATGAAAAAAATGTAATGAAATGAACCAATCCCATCCCTGTTAATGAGTCATTGTACTATAATATCCACGAAATGCAGGCCAGCGCCAATAGCTGCTGGTCTGAATAGTATAGCAGATGCTCCGTTAAATTCACAGCCTCGAAAGGATCATCTGGCGGCGTTGTGGCTGTTGCGTTTCTCGAATCCTCTCCATCACCGCGTTCGCTGCCGTTAACACCAGATCCGCCAAGTCACTGCAGATCGCCATTGCACAATGCAAAGATGGAGTTAGTTCAAAGCTAGCTAGACGATGCTTGCATCATTGCATGCGTTCATATATAATGTACACGCGCGCGCTGAGGTCAGAGCTGAGACAGGCTAGCTAGCTAGCTAGCTGAATGCCTGAACAACAATGTCAATGGCGCGTGCATGGAGAATCGGAGGAATAATGGAGTTGCGAACGAGAAAGGGCACGTACCCTGTGGCGGGGTCGTAGGTGAGTCCGACCGTGTACCTAGCCTCCTGGAGGGCGAGGGTGAAGCGTTTGATCTCCTGGGGCGTGTACGTCTTGGAGTCGACGACCTCCTGCGGCAGGACGAGCTCGGAGGGCTTGATGCCGTAGAAGATGGGGATGAGGACCTTGCGCGCCTCGACGATGGAGGCGAGCTCGCGGAGGCAGAAGTCGGAGTCGAAGTAGCGCTGGGAGAAGATGGCCACGGCGACCCTGCACTGCCTGATGCCCTCGTCGATGCTCTCGTGGAGCCTGTCGCCGGGGCGCATGGACTGGTTGTCCAGGAAGGAGCGGACCCGCCCCTCGCTGAGGTGCTCGAGGCGGTCGTACAGCAGGCGCGCCACCGTGTGCTTGGTGTCCACCCCGCGGTGGTTGATGAACACGTCGTACTTCTTGGGCGATGCGGGCCTTTCTTCGTCGTCGACGCGCCCCCGCGCCCAGCGCGCGGCGAGCTCGGCGTTCCCCGTCGCCGCCTCCGCCGACGCGGTCAGCCGCGACGCGATGGCGCAGTCGTCGGACGACGACCTCTGTGGCAGCGGCAACGCGGACGACGCCATTCTATCGTCGACGGAATGCGGGCTCTGTGAACTCCTTCGTCGATCGGATCCGGATCGAATCGGAGCGCGGTTCTTGGAATGTATGTGATGAGGCTGGGAATGTGACTGAGGGCCTCGATCGACCGACGAAGACGATCGTGCGGCACTGAGAAAGCACGTACGTCGAGGGGCTAGGCCGAGGTCGCTAGCAACCGTCGTGCGTGCGTGCCAGCGTGCGTGCGCGCGCTCTGTCGGAGAGGTGATCCTGAATTGTTGATGAACGATCGCGATCGCCGCCGTCGCTTATGGCGCTAGAGCTCTTTGTCGATGTGCTGCTGGCGAGGCGGGAACGGGTATGTTTTATAGTTAGGGCCAGGGGGGAGAGTAGGGAGGGACTGAACGTTGATTTCAAAATTTTGACAGGAAAATTATAACGCGCGTCTGCTAGCACGCTCGTGCTCTGTAACAGCAGTCCCATTCAACGGAGCCCGTGGAGGAAGACATGCATGCAGGAAGAAGAAGGAGAAGAAGATGGGCTCGGAGGCCAGCTGGGCCCATCCTCGGATGCTTTTATATATATTAAGCTGTAGGACATCTCTGGCTGCGTGCATCCAGATTCGTGCTCCTGCATGCACGCGCGGCCGAGCACAGATACGTACGTGGAGCACAAGCAGGCAAATCAAAGAGGGTTCCTCCATTCCCAAGGCAGCTAGGCTGGACTCTTCTTCCACCGGGACCGCAGCCTCGCTCGCTCGTCGCCTGAATTCATCGGTTTGATTTTTCAGCATGCATGCACGTGGACCGGCGACAGCATTCGGATTTTACCCAGTATAATATATGGGTTGGGCCGGGTCTCCCAAAACCCACCCATCGACGAGGCTTCCCGGACCCGGACCGGGTAAGACCCCTTCAAAGACGGGGAGCCCCTTCCTCCGATTACGCAACAACAGGGATGACGTACACCAGCGCGGTTGGACTCTCCTCTCCTCGGCAGCTCGATGTCGCCTGTTGTTGAGGCATTCAACTAAATCTCCAGCACACCTTGTACCCCTTTGGAGCTCCCGGTCGGAATTCTTAGTGTGTGCCGTACCCGAAAAGGATTAATTATTCTTTTTTTACTGGATCTCTCTCTGCTGACGGCGACCATATATATGGATTATTATGGAGTATGTAGTCCACGTAGACGTAGTAGATTACTTGAGGATGAAACGGAGGGAGGCGACGCGATCCATGCTACTCGTGGTGACCGCGCCGCGACTCCACCATTGACACATCGAACGAATGTGGCCGAGAGCTGATCCGTGCTGATGTCGTGCAACCCCAGCATCAAAAAACGTCGCTTAGACGGCCAACAAACATATGGTCCGTGCACTACCGGAATTCAGATATTTGTCTAGTGCTAAATATTTTGCTGAGTGTTTTTTTCGGACACTCAAAAAAAAAACTTTTTGTCGAGTGTCAAATAAAAAGCCATCAGTAAAAGAAACACACTCGGCAAAGAAGCTCTTTGCCGGGTGTTTTATTTTTGACACATGGCAAAGAATTTCTTTCCCGAGTGTTTTTTAACACTTGTCAAAGAGCTTATTTATCGAGTGTTTTTTTCAACACTAGACAAAGACAATTTAAAAATCACATTTTAAAGTAGTAAATTAATTCACATGAAAAAGTTTTCAACTACAAATTTGTATAACTCATCATGATGTATAATTTATATGTTGAACATTTCTTCATATGACAAAATAAAAATAAATTTGTTCATAAAACATATATCTCTCGTAGTTTATGAAACTACGAGAGAGATGTATAAGATTTGTGTATATTGTTATAACCATCATGTGAGATGAACAAATGATCAAACAACCAAAATAAACTTTGTAGATCTTGAGAAGTTATAGAATTTTGTAGTTGACAACTTTTTCATTTGAAGTCATATTATGAACGAAAACCACGTCTGCATTTATAAAAATTTAAATTTAAATTTTGAAAATGACCTTGAAAGAAAAAAACCACCAACATGAAAGTTGTAGGTATTGAAGAGTTATAAAACTTTGTACTAAAAAATGTTTTGGTTTGAAATCATCTTGTCATGCAAAACTATGTTTGAATTTTTTAAACTACATCGGATGAAAAAACTACCAAAATAAAAGTTGTAGGTCTTCAAATGTAATGAAACTTTGTAATTGACAAATTTTTTTGATTTGAAATCATCGTAGAAAAATTCGTATGAAGTTTTCAAATTTAAAATTCAAATTTTGTAAATGGCCTCGGATGTAGAAACTATCAAAATAGAACTTGTGGATTTTGAAAAGTTATGCAACTTTATAGTTGGTCGCATTTTTAAATGAATTTATTTAGTGCCTTAAATAATCATATTACTCTCGATTTGTTATAGTACATGATGAATGAAAACGTAATATAAACATAATTGATGTACTAGTGTAGTTGTAGAGGAGAGTATGGTAATGGGTAGTGGTTGTAGAGTTATTTCCATAATTTTAAAAATATTTTGTTGTTTTTTTTAGTTTTTTCGATTCTTAATTTGTCAAGTGTTTTTCTTTGTCGAGCGCTTTTCGACACTCGGCAAAGTCTTTGCCGAGTGTCCGAAAAAAGTACTCGGCAAAGAACCATTTGCCGAGTATTTCTTTGCCGAGTGTAAAATGGTTTTTGCCGAGTGAGACACTCCGCAAAGAATGAGTCCGGTAGTGGTGAGCCCGATACGAAGCTCGCTATTTGAGTCTAAGTCGTCCGACCTTACCACGATCCGACCTAGCTTTATACGGGTCCAGGTTTAGCCCGACACGACAGCCATAACATGTTTGTTTTAGGTTTTCTAGGCTCGTTGAGCTAGCTGAGCATGGCCTATTACTAATCGAGCTACAAACTCGGTCTGGTTCCGAGAGGGCATGATCGAAATGGGGAGTGAAGCGGCCAAAATGGGGCTACAAACTCATTTTTCTCTCACTCTCGACGGGCTCGAGCTGGTCATGCTTGTCGTATCGGCCCGACACATTTAGATCAATCTTGTGCTATGCTCGTTTATGGGTTTAAATCGGCCCGACACGACACATATAGCTACTCAGACCTAACTGTCCCGTGCTTCAATAGGCCCAGGTTAGACCGGGTCGTGTCACCCATTTCAACATGTATAGGGTTGCTAGTGGAGATCTAGCATAGTATTTTTATTAGAAGTATGTATCCGAGACTAAAAGCTTATTTTTAAGTTCAAGTTCATTCACCAATTGAAACTAAAGGGGCCTTCATCCTACATTAGTACACATTTAGGGTTTCTTTTTTCAACCATGGATTCCGAAAACTCTAATTCTAGCTGTTAGATGTAAGAAAATATATGTGAACTACTCGTTGTAGGAAAGCTGAAAACCGTTTGGCTGAAACAATTATCAAGTATAGCCTGCAAGAGATGTCTATTATGCTCCTGAGGTCATGTAATAGTATTTATACGTTAATTGAATAGATAGATATGTTGATAATAATTTTAAATAAATAAAACTTTTATTTCTCCAAATACTCTAGCTACCCATATAGTTAGTTCAAATAAAGGGTCTATCTGTCCGTTGAAAGGGCCCGGGAAAGGGCCCGGCGTCGGATAGGGGCCAGCGTCGGGCGTCGTCCGTTGGTGAGGGATCGGCTAGGTGCATAGGGCAAGGGTGCCGAGCATGGGTCGGGAGGCTGGGAGGGCCGGAGGGGCGTCGAGCAGGGGCGCCACCACGCACCGGGGAATGGCCAGGCCAGGCGAGGAGGATCCTATTTGGGACGTTGCCCACAGTGGATCTGGCGGCCGAACCAGTGGCTGCAGGTGGTGGCGGCGACTGGGGCTCCCAACCCAAGCTCGAGCATAGTGGGTAGGAGAGCGGTGTGGATAAAAGAATGAGGAAAGATTGAACATGTAATTTTGATCGTAACGCAGTGAGATCTGGCGTCCTAGGTGGTTCCTAAATGAACTACAGAAATATGTTCCATTTCCAAAAATATCTTTCGTCTATGGAGCCCTTTGGTTTAAATTCCAGATTCCTACATGTGAATCTGAGATGCAAAGCCGAAACAAAGGGTCTCTTAGACCCTGTTTGGAAGCAACCTAGTTTTTATTAATCTAATTTCTATCTCTAGTGTCTATAAAGTGGTTTATAAAAAACTGATTACTGGTGTTTAGAACCACCTCAATTTTTATAATATGTCTTTAGCTAGGTGAGGCTAGCTTCTTGGTATTTAAGAAATTGATAATTCAATTTCTATAAACTAGAAACATAAACTAATACGTTTAGAATCAATCAGCTTTTATAAACAAGTTTTTTTAAAAACTAGGTGCTTTCAACATGTCCTTAGACCCTATTTGGAAGCAACTCAGTCTTTTAAGAAACCGGTTTCTATCTTTTAGCTAGGAGAGGCTAGCTTCTTGGTTTTTAAGAAACTCAGAATCTAATTTCTATAAATTGAGTCATAAACTAGTTTGTTTGGAACCAACTTAATTTCCATAAACCAGTTAATTAAAAACTGGTTTCTAGAAACTGGTTTTAAAAAAACTAACAGAAGGTGTTTGGATCCACCTAGTTTCTTATAAACTGATTTTAGCTGGGGAGATCAGCTTCTTTGGTTTTTAAGAAATTGAGAAACTAGTTTTTAGAAACTAAATAAAAAAAACGACCTATTTGGAGATTTTCAGCTTTTCAAAACCAGTTTCTAAAAAACTAAGTGGTCCAAACAGGACCTAAGTCTCGCAAAAGTAGTATTCACAAAAACTATTCTCTGATTACCGTCTCACACACTTTATAAGCTTCATATACATATGCAAAGTATCAAATAAATTTAAGCTCAAATGGTGTATAAATAAAAACTCCACCATTATCCCCAATTTAAAAACCATAAATTTCTCTATTTTTAAGCTATAAGATGAGCTATAATAACAATAAAAAGTGGATACATATTGTGATCAACTACGATAAACTTTTTTTCTTATTCACATGCAAACCATAAAATTTCTCCATTTGTATACCACGGAATGAGCTATAATAGAAATAAAAGGTGGATACTCATTTTGATCAACTACTATAAACTTTCTTCTTCTATATATATAAACTACCAAATAAATTTAATCTCAAATGACACATAAAAAAACTCCAACATTATTCCTAATCTAAAAGCTCACAAATTTCTCCATCTCTAAACCATGAAATAAGCTATACTAACAATGAAAGATGAGAAGATTGATAACCTTAGCCCAACCATAAAATAGGCATGCATTTATTTACTGAGAGCTAGAATAGAGCATGAACATGAAGCTTAAAATAACTAGATGGCTAGGGCTATGGGAGGAAGAAAGATGAATATATAGCAGTGTTATTTAGTCCTAGTTGTTAGTTCGGTATCCTTGAGTTTTGGTTAAAGCCGATAATCTAAACTTAATGTGTGCGGGACCTATAGTCCTGATTAGTGGCTTTAATCAGGACTAAAGAGTTATATTTAGACCCGATTTGAGCCACTAGCCGAAACGGAATATCTCTTCTAGAAAGCCTACACCGCTAATATTTAGAGGGTGTTTGAATGCACTAGAGCTAATAGTTAGTGGCTAAAATTAGTTGAGACATTCAAACACCTTAACTAATAGTTCAGATATTAGCTATTTTTGGTAAATTTAGTTAATAGTTAGGTAGCTATTTGTTAGCTAGCTAATTCCACTAGCAATATTTAGCCAACTAACTATTAATTTTAGTACATTCAAACACCCCCTTAGACTTATATTTATATATATATAACTCTAGCTAGGACTAAAACCTGAAACCAAAGGTCGGTTCTTTACTAGTGCGTAGTCAAATTAAACTAGCTTAGCTTATCTCGTTTGATGTAATCGTCTTACCAAGGTGGCTTTTGACTCGATCGCTATAGTGAAACATTTGCGTGCCAAGTTCTGACGGCTACGTGGGGTTGGAGACTACCAAGGTGGCTTTTGGCACACTACGTCATGGCTGATGAGATAATGGATTGGATGAGTTGATGCACAAGGCGCAACCAGGAAATCGTTGTCAGCATACAGTCCGAGTAACTGCATTTTCCACTTTTGAACATGACTGAGTTTTGCCACTACTTTGTCTGTATGTTGTCGTCCAATTTCTTTTGGGTCACTAGTTGTTACCTAGAAGAAATAGAGAGATGTGACGTGTTTTAAATAAGCTCGGACGACTTTTTTTTTCAATTCGTTTACAATTGGATGAAAGGCACCAAGGTTTTGACGCAAATAGCATGAGTAACTAGCTTTTTACTGTAACATTCATTGTTTTACTCGTACCTTTTCAAATTGCTTGTTTAATAGCAATTGTACTTCAAACTGTGCTGCGGACCACGACCACTAGCTAGATTAATCAATGCAAAATCCATTAAACTATTATTGAATTCTTTGGCTTTAAGCTATATATCATCGTCTCTGTCTTTATCTTTATCACCTCTATCTTGTGACTATAAAATTTCTACTAAGTGGAACATAATTTTTATTCTAAACTTAGCAATTTATTATTTCTATTACACAAATTATCTTTATTTACTTATTTTGCTTCTCAATTTATGTGGGAACAAATATTTAAAATATTAATTTGGAAATTAGATATTTTGTTGTATTTTAGCATGACTATTTCGTTCCTTTTCGACTTATGCCCTGTTTGGATCATTGGGATTGAATTCCATTCTAATAATATTAATTTAGACATATATCAATTAAGGGGGTGTTTGGTTTCTAGGGACTAATATTTAGTCCCTTCATTTTGTTCCATTTTAGTATATAAATTGACAAATATAGAAACTAAAATAAAGTTTTAGTTTCTATATTTGATAATTTTGTAACTAAAGTGGAATAAAATGTAGGGACTAAAAATTAGTCCCTAGAAACCAAACACCCCCTAAGATAATTCGATTTTATATAAAATATTTTTGTATACTATTATTAGCAAGATGTCGGAGATATTTATATGCTACATTTTTACTATAGATGAGTGAGACGAAGAGTGTCATGTAAGTTATAGAGTAGAAACAAATTCTACTAATGCATAAAATCATTTCCCATCCTCCACCCCATGAATTTTAGATAGGCTTATATCTGAACTTTGAAAAGCGGTGGAATGTCAAATTCCAAACTAAATAAGTTACTTTATTGAGTGAATGTCAATTCCTCTAAAATAAAGCCACGTTAGTGAATTTTACTTTACTTTGTTTATGTTCTTCATGGTTATCACGCATAGGTCGAGTCTTGATGAACCTGTTTTTTTGTTTTTCTAATAGTTTTTCTGGCACACCTTAACCATAAGAGCTGGGTCCGCCACTGCTTCTATCACATCTGATTTGGTTCCTAGCGACAATCAATCAAAGGAAGGGGCTCATGCACGGTTTATTTTAACCACAAGAAAATGTCACAACTTAAATAAATGAAGAAACTTAATCCTTTTTACTAATAGGAAAATATTTAAAGTTTTAATGGTCATTAAAATCAATGGTACTTTGTTTTTCTATTTGAGAGCACCTAGAGAAGGGTGAATAGATGATCCTGCAAAAACAACACTAAAAGCATAAACTTGGTCTAAAAGTGAGAGTTAGTGCAAAATAAACCAAGTTTGAGTAGAGAAGAGAGAATGTTTTCTTCACTTGATTGCTCTTTCAAAGATATAATTTAAACTAAGAGCAATATTTCAAGTGAATTATGGAGAACTAAGGAAGAGATAGAATCGCAAGAAAGTAAATGCAAAGAGACATATGTGATTTTATCCCGTGGTCCGGCCAAGCCTAAAATACTTGCCTACATCTACGTTATGGTGTCGCAACGAACAAGAGTTACACTCAACCCCTCTAAAGTAATCCAAAGATCAAACTTGAGTGTCACAATCTTCCTTATCACTTATATCCCCATTCGCAAGGAATCTCCACAATTTAGAGTCTCACGTAGCCGCACACAAGATCAGAGTTGCAACTTGGAGCAAGAGAGGGTAGAGATTGCACACAAGAGCAAAGCGCAACAACACAACACACAAAAGAAGATCACAAGAGCACGAACACAAGTGTCACAAGAAACAATTTAAAACAACAGTCGGATCTTACTAGAATCACTAAACAACTTCGTTGTAGAGTCTCGGAGTTGTGTATGCTCTTGTAGTGCTTGGGTACTGAGGAGGTCGCTATGGGGGTGCTTTTGTAGCCCCAAAAGACCATGTAGTTGTTGCTTCTTTCTCGGGAAAAGATGCCAAAATCCAGCTTCCTGCGGGGGCACCTGTCGGGGACCATAATTAGGGGTACCCTCAAGTCTCCTAATTCTCAGCTGGTAACCCCCATCAGCATAAAGCTGCAAAGGCCTGATGGGTGCGATTAAGTCAGGGATCGGTCCATTCGAGGGACTCGATCGCGCCTCGCCCGAGCCTAGCCTCGGACAAGGGCAGCCGACCCCGGAGGTTCTCCGTCTCGCCCGAGGCCCCCCTCCAGCGGCGAACATACTTCCGGCTCGCCCGAGGCCCTGTCTTCGCCAAGAAGCGACCCTGACCAAATCGCTGCGCCGACCGACCAGATCGTAGGAGCATTTAATGCAAAGGTGGCCTGACACCTTTATCCTGACGCGCGCCCTTCAGTCGACAGAGCCGAAGTGACCGCCGTCACTTCGCCGCTCCACTGACCGTCCTGACAGAAAGACAACGCCGCCTGCGCCGCTCCGACTGCGGTGCCACATTGACAGAGTGAGGCTGACAGGTAGTCAGGCCCTGCCGCAGGCACCATAGGAAGCTCCGCTTCGCCCGACCCAGGGCTCAGACTCGGGTTAAGCCCCGGAAGACGGCGAACTCCGCTCCGCCCGACCCAGGGCTCGAACTCGGGCTAAGCCCCGGAAGACGGCGAACTCCGCTCCGCCCGACCCAGGGCTCGGACTCGGGCTAAGCCCCGGAAGACGGCGAACTCCGCTCCGCCCGACCCAGGGCTCGGACTTGGGCTCAGCCCCAGAAGACGACGAACTCCGCTTCGCCCGATCCCAGGGCTCGGACTCAGCCTTGGCCTCAGCCGACGGTCTCCGCCTCGCCCGACCCAAGGGCTCGGACTCGACCACGACCACGGAAGATGGACTCGACCTCGACCTCGGAGGAGCCTCCACATCGCCCAACCTAGGGCACGGGCCGGCCACGTCAACAGGAGGCGCCATCATTACCCTACCCCGAGCTGACTCGGGCTACGGGGGACAAGACCGGCGTCCCATCTGGCTCGCTCCGCCAGATAGGCGATGATGGCGCCCCGCATGCTCCCTGACGACGGCAGCTCTCCGCCCCTTACGGAAGCACGAGGACGTCAGCAAGGACTCGATAGCTTCGACAGCTGTACTTCCGCCAGGCTCCAGCGCTCCTCCGACGGCCACGACATCGCACGAACCGGGTGCCAAAACCTCTCCGACTGCCACGACGGCGTGTACTTAGGGCGCTAGCTCTCCTTCGCTAGACACGTAGCACTCCGCTACACCCCCCATTGTACACCTGGATCCTCTCCTTACGCCTATAAAAGGAAGGACCAGGGCCCTCTTATAGAGGGTTGGCCGCGCGGGGATGAGGACGAGACAGGCGCTCGCGTGAGGCCGCTCGCTCCCTCTCCCGCGTGGACGCTTGTAACCCCCTACTGCAAGCGCACCCGACCTGGGCGCGAGACGAACACGAAGGCCGTGGGATTTCCACCTCTCTCACGCCCGTCTCCGGCCACCTCACTTCCCCCCTTCGCGCTCGGCCTCGCGCCGACCCATCTGGGCTGGGGCACGCGGCGACATTCACTCGTCGGCCCAGGGACCCCCCGGTCTCGAAACGCCGACAGTTGGCGCGCCAGGTAGGGGCCTGCTGCGTGTTGACGAACAGCTTCCCGTCAAGCTCCAGATGGGCAGTCTCCAGCAACCTCTCCAACCCGGGACGGTGCTCCGTTTTGGGAGTCTTGAGTTCATGTCCCTCGACGGCAGCTACGACATGATACTCCTTCCACCGCCGTGCGACAGCGACAATGGCGGCCGACAGCCCGCCCGCCGGCGGCGGAATCGACGACGTCTTCCCCGCGTGGTGGAAGAACAACGTTCGAGCTCACCCCGTCCTCTCCCCCGCCGACGGAGGAGGAGGCGGGGCAACCAAGGCCAAGCGGGAGGCAGCGCCTCGTCGGCTGTCGAGCGAGTCGACGGCACCAGCGCCCCAACAGGGGGCGCGTCGGGCACCGACCTCGCGTTTGGGACGATGACGAGCGCCGTCTCCCCGCAACGCGCCGATTCCGAGCAAACGGACGACGCCAGCACGCTCGCGAAAGGCTTGCTGGACGTCACCCTCGTACCTGAGACGACGGTGTGGTCAGTCCCCGACATGACTTCATCACCGTCCGTCGACCAAGAGGTACCGACCGATTCCCATCTCACGCCCCCTGGATTCAGCCTCGACCCGCCAGGCGACTTCGCTTTGGTGGGCGCTCTCATAGAGGCGAGTCCAAACCCTCTGGGGTTTCGTATGCGGTCACCTTGGGACCGGCTGACGGACGTCTCGACCTACGGGCCCTCTGGGTCCGAGGAAGACGACGTGCCCGACTTCTGTTGGGATTTCTCTGGACTTGGCAACCCCAATGCCATGCGGGACTTCATGACCGCATGCGACTACTGCCTTTCCCACTGTTCCGACGGTAGCCGCAACCTCGACGACGATGACTGCGGCCCAAGCCGCGAATGTTTCCACGTCGATCTAGGGGGTCCCTCCGAAGGCAACCATCTCGGCATGCCGGAGGACGGTGATCTCCCTAGGCCGGTGCCTCGCGTTGACATCCCATGGGAGCTAGCTGTGGTCCCCGTTCAGGCGGGGGGCCATGACCCACAGCTCGAGCAAATCCGCGGGGTGCAGGCCAGGCTCAACGAGGGAGCAGGAGCGCTTGAGCCGATCCGCCGGGACGTCGGGCAGGAATGAGCGGGCCAACCTTCGGCCGGAGAAATGTATCATCTACCCCAGGGCTTCCAGCACCGCATCGCCAGCGATGTCAGGATGAGGCCGCCACCCGCTTCCAGTGGGGTCGGCCAGAAACTGGCTGCAGTAGCAACGCTCCTCCGTGCGATGCCAGAGCCATCAACCACCAAGGGGCGGCGAATCCAGGGAGAGCTCAAGAATCTCCTGGAAGGCGCCGCGGTCCGACGGGACGAGAGCTTCGCCTCCCGAAGGCAGGGGCACCCCTCGGAACATCATGCCGCGACTTCCCGATTAATGCGGGAAGCCTCGGTCTACACCGGGCGCACGCGCAACACAACGCCTGCGGCCCCGGGACGCCTCGGCAACGAGCACCATCACCGCGACCGTCGGGCTCACCTCGACGAAAGGGTGCGCCGAGGCTACCACCCCAGGCGTGGAGGACGCTACGACAGCGAGGAGGATCAGAGTCCCTCGCCCGAACCACCCGGTCCGCAGGCTTTCAGCCGGGCCATACGACGGGCGCCATTCCCGACCCGGTTTCGACCCCCGACTACCATCACAAAGTACTCGGGAGAGACGAGACCGGAGCTGTGGCTCGCGGACTACCGGTTGGCCTGCCAACTGGGTGGAACGGACGATGACAACCTCATCATCCGCAACCTCCCCCTGTTCCTCTCTGACACCGCTCGCGCCTGGTTGGAGCACCTGCCTCCGGGGCAGATCTCCAACTGGGACGACCTGGTCCAAGCCTTCACCGGCAATTTCCAGGGCACGTACGTGCGCCCTGGGAATTCCTGGGACCTCCGAAGCTACCGACAGCAGCCGAGAGAGTCTCTCCGGGACTACATCCGGCGATTCTCGAAGCAGCGCACCGAGTTGCCCAACATCACCGACTCGGATGTCATCAGCGCGTTCCTCGTCGGCACCACCTGCCGCGACCTGGTGAGCAAGCTGGGTCGCAAGACCCCCACTAGAGCGAGCGAGCTGATGGCCATCGCCACCAAGTTCGCCTCTGGCCAGGAGGCGGTCGAGGCTATCTTCCGGAAGGACAAGCAGCCCCAGGGCCGCCCGCCGGAAGATGCCCCCGAGGCGTCAACTCAGCGCAGCGCCAAGAAGAAGGGCAAGAAGAAGTCGCAAGCG
Source organism: Zea mays (assembly GCF_902167145.1). Taxonomy (NCBI): domain Eukaryota; kingdom Viridiplantae; phylum Streptophyta; class Magnoliopsida; order Poales; family Poaceae; genus Zea; species Zea mays. The sequence continues at coordinate 167,346,837 of NC_050102.1, forward strand.
AAACGCGACGCTGCCGACGCGAACCTTGTCGCCGCCGCCGAGTACAACAACCCTAGGAAACCCACCGGAGGTGCCAACCTCTTCGACAAGATGCTCAAGGAGTCGTGCCCCTATCACCAGGGGCCCGTCAAGCACACCCTTGAGGAGTGCGTCATGCTTCGGCGCCACTTCCACAGGGCCGGGCCACCCGCGGAGGGTGGCAGGGCCCGCGACGAAGACAAGAAGGAAGATCACCAGACAGGAGAGTTCCCCGAGGTTCGCGACTGCTTCATGATCTACGGTGGGCAAGCGGCGAACGCCTCGGCTCGGCACCGCAAGCAAGAGCGTCGGGAAGTCTGTTCGGTGAAGGTGGCGGCGCCAGTCTACCTAGACTGGTCCGACAAGCCCATCACCTTCGACCAAGCCGACCACCCCGACCACGTGTCGAGCCCGGGAAAATACCCGCTCATTGTCGACCCCGTCGTCGGCGACGTCAGGCTTACCAAGGTCCTCATGGACGGAGGCAGCAGCCTCAACATCATCTACGCCGAGACCCTCGGGCTCCTGTGTGTCGATCTGTCCTCGGTCCGGGCAGGCGCTGCGCCTTTCCATGGGATCATCCCCGGGAAGCGCGTCCAGCCCCTCGGACAACTCGACCTTCCCGTCTGCTTCGAAACGCCCTCCAACTTCCGAAGGGAGACCCTGATGTTCGAGGTGGTCGGGTTCCGAGGAACCTACCACGCGGTACTGGGAAGGCCATGCTACGCGAAGTTCATTGCCGTCCCCAACTACACCTACCTCAAGCTCAAGATGCCGGGCCCCAACGGGGTCATCACCGTCGGCCCCACGTACAAACACGTGTTCGAATGCGACGTGGAGTGCGTGGAGTACGCCGAGGCCCTCGCCGAGTCCGAGGCCCTCATCGCCGACCTGGAGAGCCTCTCTAAGGAGGTGCCAGACGTGAAGTGTCATGCCGGCAACTTCGAGCCAGCGGAGACGGTTAAGTCCGTCCCCCTCGACCCTAGCAGCGACGCCTCCAAGCAAGTCCGGATCGGCTCCGAGCTCGATCCCACATAGGAAGCAGTGCTCGTCGACTTTCTCCGCGCGAACGCCGACGTCTTCGTGTGGAGTCCCTCGGACATGCCCGGCATACCGAGGGATGTCGCCAAGCACTCGCTGGACATCCGAGCCGGAGCCCGACCCGTCAAGCAGCCTCTACGCCGATTCGACGAAGAAAAGCGCAGAGCCATAGGCGAGGAGATCCACAAGCTAATGGAGGCAGGGTTCATCAAAGAGGTATTCCATCCCAAATGGCTTGCCAACCATGTGCTTGTGAGAAAGAAAGGAGAGAAATGGCGGATGTGTGTAGACTACACTGGTCTAAACAAAGCATGTCCGAAGGTTCCCTACCCTCTGCCTCGCATCGATCAAATCGTGGATTCCACTGCTGGGTGCGAAACCCTGTCTTTCCTCGATGCCTACTCAGGGTATCACCAAATCAGGATGAAGGAGTCCGACCAGCTCGCGACTTCTTTCATCACACCCTTCGGCATGTACTGCTATGTCACCATGCCGTTCGGCTTGAGGAATGCGGGCGCGACGTACCAACGGTGCATGAACCATGTGTTCGGCGAACACATTGGCCGGACGGTCGACGCCTACGTCGATGACATCGTAGTCAAGACGAGGAAAGCCTCCGACCTCCTTCCCGACCTTGAAGTGACATTCCGATGTCTCAAGGCGAAAGGCGTGAAGTTCAATCCCGAAAAGTGTGTCTTCGGGGTACCCCGAGGCATGCTCTTGGGGTTCATCGTCTCCGAGCGGGGCATCGAAGCCAACCCGGAGAAGATCGCAGCCGTCACCAGCATGGGGCCATCGAGGACTTGAAAGGCGTACAGAGAGTCATGGGATGTTTTGCGGCCCTGAGCCATTTCATCCCGCACCTTAGCGAAAGAGGCCTGCCTCTGTACCGCCCCGGGGCGAATAACGGTTCCCTCGGAAGCCTTCTCCCGAGACCTGCATCAACCCTCCGTCAAGATCGACGACACGCCCGAGCCCGAGGCACCCTCGGCCCAGCCCGAGGTACCCTTGGCTCGATCCGAGGTACCCACGGTTCGGCCCGAGGTACCCTCGGCCCCCGAGGGTGAGGCATTGCGCGTCGAGGAGGAGCGAAGCGGGGTCACGCCTAATCGAAACTGGCAGACCCCGTACCTGCAATATCTCCACCAAGGAGAGCTACCCCTCGACCGAGCCAAAGCTCGGCGGTTGGCGCGGTGCGCCAAGTCGTTCGTCCTGCTGGGAGACAGGAAGGAGCTCCACCACCGCAGCCCCTCAGACTTCCTCCAGTGATGCATTTCCATCGCCAAAGGTCAGGAGCCCCTACGAGAGGTACACTTGGGGGCTTGCAACCATCGCGTAGCACCCCGAGCCCTTGTTGGAGACACCCGGGGGCTACACGCACCCCTGGGAAGAGCCGTTTGTCATCGCCAAAGTTCTGAAGCTCGGAACAAACGAACTGGCTGACAGTCAAGGCGAGGCCTGCACCGACACTTCGAACGTCTAACAGCTACGTCGCCTCTACCCTTAAGATGCTTTCAAGTTGTTCGCTTACTTCGCCCCCATGCAAGTTTTAGTCATCAAGGAAGGGTCAGCCTTGCCTCGGCAGAGCCCGACCCTCCCTCGGGGGCTAAAAAGGGGGGAACCCCTCTGCGTCAAAATTTTCAATCGAAAAGGCTTTTGCGTTCCCCCGGATATGTCGGAAGCAGGACCCCAAGGAGCGAACGCAGGTGCATGTAAGTGGCAGGGCTGACTGAGCCGAGGGACTCCTACGCCTCTGGGTTACGGACACCTCACTCGTCACCCACCACGAAAAGTGACTCCTACTTGGGGAAGCCACCCTGCTACTGACAGGCGGGGCCGGACACGCAAAATGAAAGGGAAAGGAGCACGACTTTATGCAACGGTAATAAAGTGTTCAGGCCTCAGCGGCCACAGAAAGACACACGTGCATCCAACAGAAACTGCTCCGACAGAGTTAGGCGTCGCCCGGGGAAGGAGCCGCGCCTTCGGCTTCGTCCCCGCCCTCGACAAAGTCCATCCCGGCTTCGGACGATGGCGCAGGCGGGAGGATCTCTGCCTCGAAGGTGGTCGCCAGCACTGCGCTCGGACCCGCGGCGGCCGCATCGAGCCTCTGGACTTCTGCCAGGGCGGCTTCATCTTCGTCAGGAAGGCAATACCCCTCGCTGACCCGCTCCAGGTCCACGACGTAGTGGGAAGCAAGCACGGCGAAGGCCCGCCTGACGCCGTGATGTAGCGCCTCGCGGAGTCTGCCGCGCACATGATCGCCCAAGACCTGCAGGCGACTTTGAGGGGAGCTTCCTGAGGGGACGTCGCCGAAGCCAAGGACCCGATAGAAGTCCGAGACGGCCTCGGACATGGCCGTGTGGTCGACCTCCCTCTGCTCGGCCGCCCCGGCAAGCGCCTCGGCGGACTTATCAAGGGCGGACTCGAGCTCTGCGAACAGCCAGAACGAAAGATCTCAAACACAAGCGAAGGAAACAAGCTGAAATGAAAACCGAAAATGGCCAGGGCGTACCTCCGGCTCGAGCACGCTGCTCCAAGGCTGCGACCTAGGCTACGGCTAGGTCAGCTGCAAGGGCTCCAGCACGGCTTTCGGCCTCGGCGGCCCGACCCCGAGATTGGTCCCGCTCATTGACGATCTGGTCGAACTCCGACTGCTGTCGTCGCACTTCTGCGCGTGCCGCTGTCGCCTCTGCGCGTGCCGCTACCGCCTCGGCCCTCAGATCGGTGCAGAGCAACCGAAGGTCCGCCACCTCGGCGCCCTGCTGAGAGAGGCGCGCAGTAGCCCCGGCGAGCGAGGTCCTCAGGGATCGCAGCGAGCCCCAGACGTCGACCTCGTGGCGGATGAACGACAACTTGGCGGCGCTCAGATCCGTCAGATCCTGAGGGAAGGAAGCGGGGCGTCACAAAAGACGCCCTAGTCACAAAAAGGGGTATGCCTGAAACCGTTACCTGGAGGATTTTGGGAACGTCCCTGCAGAAAACCTCCAGCGACGACTGGAGCGACCCCACCGTTGCTTCGGCACACTCGCGGAGCTCGTCCCAGGACTGCTCCTCCCGCTCATCGTCGAGAACGAAGAAGGGATCCGAGGCCTCACGGGTCCGGAACCGGAGCAACTGGCGCCGACCCTCGGAGCTCCGCCGCACAGCGACAAGGCTGCCGCTCGGCGGGACGGATCACGTCTCCACGCCCCCCTCCTCCGAGGCACCAAGCGCCCACGCCTCGGCCATCTCAGCGTCGGCAGCAATAGGTTCCTCCCTGACTGGGACAGCGGCGGCTTCAGTAGCAACAGGTGCCAGCACCGCCGGCACGTCCGGTGAGGCCGGGGCCACGTCCGCGTCAGCCGCCTCCTCCAGCACGATGGTCGCCTCGGCAGAAGAGCCGGCCTCGGGAACTCGCTCCACGGCGACTGGTGCTGCCTGAGCCCCCTGCTGTGGAGCGTCTTGCGAGAAGGTCAGCTGAACGGCAAGGCCCGGAGCGGCGCCGGCTGCGGAAGCCGACGCCGTCTTAAGGGACTTTCGAGGAGCCAGACCGGTCAGGCCATGGCTTCGCTTGCTGAGGAGGAAAGAAAAATTGCGGTAGGGACATACGAATGAAAAGCCAGGACGAAGACGTTCCAAGATACTTACCCGCTCCTGGCCATGATCAACCGTGCCTGAGGGGAGGTCTCTCGGATCTCGACCCCCGAAGGCGCCGCCGAGGTCCGCCTCGCCGGCAGCTTCGGCACCACCCTTGCTTTGGGCGCCTTGGACGCCCGGGAGACGGACTGCCCAGGAACTGCCACGGCGACCTGAGGGTCGCTCTCCTGCGCTGCCGGCGTGGGCGACGACTCTTGGGGAACAGACGCCTCGGCCTGGCTCCCCGGGGTCACCTCAACTCCCCCGGCCGAGGGGTCAAGTACCCTCTCGGTCTGCCCCCGCTCTTCGGGCCGGGACCTCGGCGTCCCGACTCCGGGGACTGACAGCATCGGCCCACTCGGGGGCTGGCTTGACGGCTCCTGGCCTAACCTCAAGCCAGGGCTGAAGCCGAGGCGGGCAGCCATGTCGTCTTCCTCGTCATCATCTTCATCATCGTCGTCGTCATCAGGCGTTTCCGGTGACGGCTCCCTCGGGAGCCCCTCCCTCTCCTGTCGGCGATGGAGCTTTTCCAAGGCGTCTCGAGCCCGCCTCCGCTCGCGGGCCCGGGCCTTCTCCGCGTCCTTGTTTTTCTTCTTCTCCTCCGCGGCAACCCGCCGCGCTGCTCGGTCCACCGCATCCTGCGGGACCCGTGGCAGGGAAGGCTTGTGCCACCCTACCTCCTGGAGACGGATGGAAATCCCAACTGTAAGAACCAGGGGCAACCCGACGCAAGAAGAAGGAAGGAGCGAACACTCACCAGAGTCACGCACCCTTGGTCAGGGCGCATCAAGGGCCAGGAGAAGGCGCTGGTGTCCGGTTTTCCCAACGCGACGGCCACCCGCCCGTGGAGAACGTCGAAGGGAAGAGGATCCGAGGACATCCGCGAGCCCCCCAAGTCAGCCTTCGGCGTCATCTCCCAAAGCGGCAACCGTCGCTCCGCCAAGGGAAGCACCCTCCGGCGGTGGATGGCGGCAATCACTCCCGCGGCGGTGAGTCCCCCTTTCCGCAACACCTCCAAGGCCTTGAGAAGGGGTACGAGGTTCTTCTGTCTTTCGTGCGGGGTCCCGTGGCGCCAGGCATCGGCGGCGATGGTGACCACCCGCTGGGAAAACGGCGGGAGCAACTCGCCGTCATTCCGGAGGTAGAACCACCGGCGCTGCCACCCTTTATTCGAGGACGCAAGGATGGCAGGAATATACAGCGACGCCCGCTGAAAGGGAATTAGGCTTACACCTAGTCCCTAATTAATTTTGGTGGTTGAATTGCCCAACACAAATAATTGGACTAACTAGTTTGCCCAAGTGTATAGATTATACAGGTGTAAAAGGTTCATACTCAGCCAATAAAAAGATCAAGTTTTGGATTCAACAAAGGAGCAAAGAGGCAATCGAAGGCACCTCTGGTCTGGGTGCACCGGACTGTCCGGTGCACCACCGGACTGTCCGGTGCACCACCGGACACTGTCCGGTGCACCAGAGGATTTCAACACAAACTCGCCACCTTCGGGAATTTCCAGAGGCACTCGCGCTATAATTCACCGGACTGTCCGGTGCACACCGGACATGTCCGGTGCTCCAAGGAAGGGCGGCCTCCGGAACTCGCCAGCCTCGGGTTTTTACTTTAGCTGCTCCGCTAAAATTCACCGGACTGTCCGGTGCATCCTCGGAGCAACGGCTACTTCGCGCCAATGGCTACCTGCGACGGTATTTAATGCGAGCGCAGCGCGCGCAGAAGTCAGAATCGCCCATGCCGGCGCACCGGACAGTGAACAGTGCATGTCCGGTGCGCCACCGGACATCAAGGCGGGCCCAGAAGTCAGAAGCTCCAACGGTCGGAATCCAACGGAACTGGTGACGTGGCTGGGGCACCGGACTGTCCGGTGTGCACCGGACTGTCCGGTGCGCCATCGAACAGACTACCTCCACCAACGGTCACTTTTGGTGGTTGGGGCTATAAATACCCCAACCACCCCACCATTCATTGCATCCAAGTTTTCCACTTCTCAACCACTTAAAAGAGCTAGGCATTCAATTCTAGACACACCCAAAGAGATCAAATCCTCTCCAACTCCACACAAGTCTTTAGTGATTAGCGAGAGAGATTTGTCGTGTTCTTTTGAGCTCTTGCGCTTGGATTGCTTCTTTTCTTTCTCACTTGCTCTTGTGATCAACACTCAATTGTAATCAAGGCAAGAGGCACCAATTGTGTGGTGGCCCTTGCGGGGAAGTTTTGTTCCCGGCTTTGATTTGAGGAGAGAAGCTCACTCGGTCCGAGGGACCGTTTGAGAGAGGGAAGGGTTGAAAGAGACCCGGCCTTTGTGGCCTCCTCAACGGGGAGTAGGTTTGCAAGAACCGAACCTCGGTAAAACAAATCCGCGTGTCACACTCTTTATTTGCTTGCGATTTGTTTTCCACCCTCTCTCGCGGACTTGTTTATATATCTAACGCTAACCCGGCTTGTAGTTGTGTTTATATTTGTAAATTTCAGTTTCGCCCTATTCACCCCCCCTCTAGGCGACTATCAATTGGTATCAGAGCCCGGTGCTTCATTAGAGCCTAACCGCTCGAAGTGATGTCGGGAGATCACGCCAAGAAAGAAATGGAGACCGGCGAAAAGCCCACTACAAGCCACGGGAGCACTTCATCGGAAGAGTCCCGCACCAAAAGGAAGGAGAAGAAGAAGAGCTCCTCCAACAAAGGGAAGGAGAAGAAATCTTCTTCCTCACACCACAAGGAGAAGAAGGAGAAATCTTCTTCCCACAAGTCGCATCGGAAAGGAGACAAGCACAAAAGGATGAGGAAGGTGGTCTACTACGAGACCGACACTTCATCAACATCTACCTCCGACTCCGATGCGCCATCCGTAACTTCTAAGCGCCAAGAGCGCAAGAAGTTTAGTAAGATTCCCTTACACTATCCCCGTACATCTAGACATACTCCATTGCTTTCCGTTCCATTAGGCAAACCGCCAACTTTTGATGGCGAAGATTATGCTAGGTGGAGTGATTTAATGAAATTTCATCTAACCTCACTCCACAAAAGTATATGGAATGTTATTGAGTTTGGAGCACAGGTACCTTCTGTAGGGGATGAGGATTATGATACGGACGAAGTGGCCCAAATCGAGCACTTCAACTCTCAAGCCACAACCATACTCCTCGCCTCCTTAAGCAAGGAGGAATACAACAAAGTGCAAGGATTGAAGAATGCAAAGGAGATTTGGGACCTACTCAAGACCGCGCACGAGGGTGATGAACTCACCAAAATCACCAAGCGGGAAACGATCGAGGGGGAGCTCGGTCGCTTCCGTCTTCGCCAAGGGGAGGAGCCACAAGATATGTACAACCGGCTCAAAACCTTGGTGAACCAAGTGCGCAACCTCGGGAGCAAAAAATGGGACGACCATGAGGTGGTTAAGGTTATTCTAAGAGCTCTCATTTTCTTAACCCCACTCAAGTTCAATTGATTCGTGGTAATCCTAGATACCCTCTAATGACCCCCGAGGAAGTTATCGGGAATTTTGTGAGTTTTGAATGCATGATTAAAGGCTCAAAGAAGATCAACGAGATTGATGATCCCTCCACGTCCGAAGCACAACCGGTGGCATTTAAGGCGACGGAGGAGAAGAAGGAGGAGTCTACACCAAGTAGACAACCAATCGACGCCTCCAAACTCGACAATGAGGAAATGGCTTTAATCATCAAAAGCTTTCGCCAAATCCTCAAGCAACGGAGGGGGAAGGACTACAAACCCCGCTCAAAGAAAGTGTGCTACAAATGTGGTAAGCCCGGTCATTTTATTGCAAAATGTCCTATGTCTAGTGACAGTGACAGGGGCGACGACAAGAAGGGAAAGAGGAGAGAAAAGAAGAAGTACTACAAGAAGAAGGGAGGCGATGCCCATGTTTGCCGGGAGTGGAACTCCGACGAGAGCTCCACCGACTCCTCCTCCGACGATGAGGACGCCGCCAACATCGCCGTCACCAAGGGACTCCTCTTCCCCAACGTCGGCCACAAGTGCCTCATGGCAAAGGACGGCAAAAGGAAGAAGGTAAAATCAAGATCCTCCACTAAATATGAAACCTCTAGTGATGAGGATGATGCTAGCAATGAGGAGGATAACTTGCGCGTTCTTTTTGCCAACCTTAACATGGAACAAAAGGAAAAACTAAATGAGCTAATTAGTGCCATCCATGAAAAGGATGACCTCTTGGACTCCCAAGAGGACTTCCTTATTAAGGAAAACAAAAAGCATGTTAAGGTTAAGAATGCTTATGCTCTAGAAGTAGAAAAATGTGAAAAATTGTCTAGTAAGCTAAGCACTTGCCATGAGACCATTGACAACCTTAGAAATGAAAATGCTAGATTAAATGCTAAGGTTGATTCTCATGTTTGTAATGTTTTAATTCCCAATCCTAGAGATAATAATGATGATTTGCTTGCTAGGATTGAAGAATTAAACATTTCTCTTGCTAGCCTTAAAGTAGAAAATGAAAATTTGATTGCTAAGGCTAAAAACTTTGATGTCACTATTTCCGATCTTAGAGATAATAATGATATCTTGCGTGCTAAGATCGTTGAACTTAATTTATGCAAACCCTCTACATCTAGTGTTGAGCATGTTTCCATTTGTACTAGATGTAGAGATGTTGATATTGATGCTATTCATGATCACATGACTTTGATTAAACAACAAAATGATCATATAGCAATATTAGATGCAAAAATTGCCGAGCATAACCTAGAAAATGAAAAGTTTAAATTTTGCTAGAAGTATGCTCTATAATGGGAGACGCCCTGGCATCAAGGATGGCATTGGCTTCCAAAAGGGAGACAATGTCAAACTTAATGCCCCTCCAAAGAACTTATCCAACTTTGTTAAGGGCAAGGCTCCCATGCCTCAGGATAACGAGGGTTACATTTTGTACCCTGCCGGCTATCCTGAGAGCAAAATTAGGAGAACTCATTCTAAGAAGTCTCACTCTGGCCCTAACCATGCTTTTATGTATAAGGGTGGGACATCTAGCTCTAGGCAACCAACCCGTGCCAAGTTGCCTAGAAAGAAAACTCCTAATGCATCAAATGATCATGCTATTTCATTTAAAACTTTTGATGCTTCTTATGTGCTTACTAGCAAATCCGGCAAGGTAGTTGCCAAATTTGTTGGGGGCAAACACAAGGGGTCAAAGACTTGTGTTTGGGTACCCAAAGTTCTTGTGTCTAATGCCAAAGGACCCAAAACCGTTTGGGTACCTAAAGTCAAGAACTAAAACTGTTTTGTAGGTTTATGCATCCGGGGGCTCAAGTTGGATACTCGACAGCGGGTGCACAAACCACATGACAGGGGAAAAGAAGATGTTCTCCTCATATGAGAAAAACCAAGATCCCCAAAGAGCGATCACATTCGGGGATGGAAATCAAGGTTTGGTCAAAGATTTGGGTAAAATTGCTATTTCACCTGACCATTCCATTTCCAATGTTTTTCTTGTTGATTCATTAGATTACAATTTGCTTTCCGTTTCTCAATTATGTCAAATGGGCTACAACTGTCTATTCACTGATGTAGGTGTCACTGTCTTTAGAAGAAGTGATGATTCAATAGCATTTAAGGGAGTGTTAGAGGGTCAGCTATACTTGGTAGATTTTGATAGAGCTGAACTCGACACCTGCTTAATTGCTAAAACTAACATGGGTTGGCTCTGGCACCGCCGACTAGCCCATGTTGGGATGAAGAATCTTCATAAGCTTCTAAAGGGAGAACACATTTTAGGATTAACAAATGTTCATTTTGAGAAAGACAGGATTTGTAGCGCATGCCAAGCTGGGAAGCAAGTTGGAACCCAACATCCACACAAAAACATCATGACGACCGACAGGCCGCTTGAGCTACTCCACATGGATCTATTCGGCCCGATTGCTTACATAAGCATCGGCGGGAGTAAGTATTGTCTTGTAATAGTGGATGATTATTCTCGCTTCACTTGGGTGTTCTTTTTGCAGGAAAAATCTCATACCCAAGAAACCTTAAAGGGATTCTTGAGACGGGCTCAAAATGAGTTCGGCTTAAGGATCAAGAAAATTAGAAGCGACAACGGGACGGAGTTCAAGAACTCTCAAATTGAAGGCTTCCTTGAGGAGGAGGGCATCAAGCATGAGTTCTCTTCTCCCTACACCCCACAACAAAATGGTGTAGTGGAGAGGAAGAATCGAACTCTATTGGACATGGCAAGAACCATGCTTGATGAGTACAAGACGTCGGATCGGTTTTGGGCCGAGGCGGTCAACACCGCTTGCTACGCCATCAACCGGTTGTATCTACACCGAATCCTCAAGAAGACATCCTATGAACTCCTAACCGGTAAAAAGCCAAATATTTCATATTTTAGAGTTTTTGGTAGCAAATGTTTTATACTTGTTAAAAGAGGTAGAAAATCTAAATTTGCTCCTAAAACTGTAGAAGGCTTTTTACTAGGATATGACTCAAACACAAGGGCATATAGAGTCTTTAACAAATCCTCAGGACTTGTTGAAGTTTCTTGTGACATTGTGTTTGATGAGACTAACGGCTCCCAAGTAGAGCAAGTTGATCTTGATGAGATAGGTGAAGAACAGGCTCCATGCATAGCGCTAAGGAACATGTCCATTGGGGATGTGTGTTCTAAGGAATCCGAAGAGCCTCCACATGCACAAGATCAACCATCCTCCTCCATGCAAGCATCTCCACCAACTCAAATTGAGGATGAGGCTCAAGATGTTGAACAAGAGGATCAAGAAGATGAGCCACCTCAAAATGACGGCAATGATCAAGGGGGAGATGCAAATGATGAAGACAAGGAGGATGAAGAACCAAGGCCACCACACCCAAGAGTTCACCAAGCAATACAACGAGATCACCCCGTCGACACCATCCTCGGCGACATTCATAAGGGGGTAACTACTCGATCTCGTGTTGCACATTTTTGTGAACATTACTCTTTTGTTTCCTCTATTGAGCCACACAGGGTAGAGGAAGCACTCCAAGATGCGGATTGGGTGATGGCAATGCAAGAGGAGCTCAACAACTTCACTAGGAATGAGGTATGGCATTTGGTTCCACGTCCTAATCAAAATATTGTAGGAACAAAATGGGTCTTCCGCAACAAGCAAGATGAGCATGGTGTGGTGACTAGGAACAAAGCTCGACTCGTGGCCAAGGGGTATTCACAAGTCGAAGGTTTGGATTTTGGTGAAACCTATGCACCCGTAGCTAGGCTTGAGTCAATTCGTATATTATTAGCCTATGCTACTTACCATGGCTTTAAGCTTTATCAAATGGACGTGAAAAGTGCCTTCCTCAATGGACCAATCAAGGAAGAGGTCTATGTTGAGCAACCTCCCGACTTTGAAGATAGTGAGTACCCTAACCATGTATATAGGCTCTCTAAGGCGCTTTATGGGCTCAAGCAAGCCCCAAGAGCATGGTATGAATGCCTTAGAGATTTCCTTATTGCTAATGGCTTCAAAGTCGGAAAAGCCGGTCCTACTCTATTCACTAAAACTCTTGACAATGATTTGTTTGTATGCCAAATTTATGTTGATGATATCATATTTGGGTCTACTAACGAATCTACTTGTGAGGAATTTAGTAGGATCATGACACAAAAGTTCGAGATGTCTATGATGGGGGAGTTGAAGTATTTTCTAGGATTTCAAGTTAAGCAACTCCAAGAGGGCACTTTCATTAGCCAAACGAAGTATACTCAAGACATTCTAAGCAAGTTTGGAATGAAGGATGCCAAGCCCATCAAGACTCCCATGGGAACCAGTGGGCATCTCGACCTCGACACGGGAGGTAAATCCGTCGATCAAAAGGTATACCGGTCGATGATTGGTTCATTGCTTTATTTATGTGCATCTCGACCGGACATTATGCTTTCCGTTTGCATGTGTGCAAGATTCCAAGCCGACCCTAAGGAATCACACCTTACGGCCGTAAAACGAATCTTGAGATATTTGGCTTATACACCTAAGTTTGGGCTTTGGTACCCTCGGGGATCCACATTTGATTTGATTGGTTATTCGGATGCCGATTGGGCAGGGTGTAAAATTAATAGGAAGAGCACATCGGGGACTTGCCAGTTCTTGGGAAGATCCCTGGTGTCTTGGGCTTCAAAGAAGCAAAATTCGGTTGCTCTTTCTACCGCCGAAGCAGAGTATATTTCCGCAGGTCATTGTTGTGCGCAATTGCTTTGGATGAGGCAAACCCTGCGGGACTATGGTTACAAACTAACCAAGGTTCCCCTTCTATGTGATAATGAGAGTGCAATCCGCATGGCGGATAATCCCGTTGAGCATAGCCGCACTAAACACATAGCCATCCGGTATCATTTTCTTAGGGATCACCAACAAAAGGGGGATATCGAGATTTCTTACATTAACACTAAAGATCAATTAGCCGATATCTTTACCAAGCCTCTTGATGAACAAACTTTTACCAAACTTAGGCATGAGCTCAATATTCTTGATTCTCGCAACTTCTTTTGCTAGATTGCACACATAGCTCATTTATATACTTTTGATCATATCTCTTTCATATGCTATGACTAATGTGTTTTCAAGTCTATTTCAAACCAAGTCGTAGGTGTATTGAAAGGGAATTCGAGTCTTCGGCGAAGACAAAGGCTTCCACTCCGTAACTCATCCTTCGCCGTCGCTCCAAGCCACTCTCCATCTTTGGGGAGAGAGCAAAAAGGACTTCATCCTTGGTATAATCGTAACTCATTTGTTTATGACCAAAGGGGAAGAAATTACTTAGAGGGCTCTAATGATTCCGTTTTTGGCGATTCATGCCAAAGGGGGAGAGAGTATGAGCCCAAAGCAAAAGGACCGCATCATCACCTAATTTTTAAAATTTGGAGATTTTCAATTGGTCAATTTCAAATTGGTATCTTATTATGTTCTAAAGGGGGAGGAAGTAGTATTTCAAAAATGATAAATCAAAACCCTCTTGAACACTAAGAGGAGAATCTCATTTAGGGGGAGTTTTGTTTAGTCAAAGGAAAAGCATTTGAAATCGGGGGAGAAAATTTCAAATCTTGAAAAGGATTCTCAAAATCTTATTCATTTGCCTTTGACTATTTGCAAAAGAACTTTGAAAAGGATTTACAAAAGAGTTTGCAAAAACAAAACATGTGGTGCAAGCATGGTCCAAAATGTTAAATAAGAAAGAAACGATCCATGCATATCTTGTAAGTATTTAGATTGGCTCAATTCCAAGCAACCTTTACACTTACATTATGCAAACTAGTTCAGTTATGCACTTCTATATTTGCTTTGGTTTGTGTTGGCATCAATCACCAAAAAGGGGGAGATTGAAAGGGAATTAGGCTTACACCTAGTCCCTAATTAATTTTGGTGGTTGAATTGCCCAACACAAATAATTGGACTAACTAGTTTGCCCAAGTGTATAGATTATACAGGTGTAAAAGGTTCATACTCAGCCAATAAAAAGATCAAGTTTTGGATTCAACAAAGGAGCAAAGAGGCAATCGAAGGCACCTCTGGTCTGGGTGCACCGGACTGTCCGGTGTACACCGGACAGTGTCCGGTGCACCACCGGACACTGTCCGGTGCACCAGAGGATTTCAACACAAACTCGCCACCTTCGGGAATTTCCAGAGGCACTCGCGCTATAATTCACCGGACTGTCCGGTGCACACCGGACATGTCCGGTGCTCCAAGGAAGGGCGACCTCCGGAACTCGCCAGCCTCGGGTTTTTACTTTAGCTGCTCCGCTAAAATTCACCGGACTGTCCGGTGTACACCGGACTGTCCGGTGCATCCTCGGAGCAACGGCTACTTCGCGCCAACGGCTACCTGCGACGGCATTTAATGCGAGCGCAGCGCGCGCAGAAGTCAGAATCGCCCATGTCGACGCACCGGACAGTGAATAGTGCATGTCCGGTGCGCCACCAGACATCAAGGCGGGCCCAGAAGTCAGAAGCTCCAACGGTCGGAATCCAACGGAACTGGTGACGTGGCTGGGGCACCGGACTGTCCGGTGTGCACCGGACTGTCCGGTGCGCCATCGAACAGACAGCCTCCACCAACGGTCACTTTTGGTGGTTGGGGCTATAAATACCCCAACCACCCCACCATTCATTGCATCCAAGTTTTCCACTTCTCAACCACTTAAAAGAGCTAGGCATTCAATTCTAGACACACCCAAAGAGATCAAATCCTCTCCAACTCCACACAAGTCTTTAGTGATTAGCGAGAGAGATTTGTCGTGTTCTTTTGAGCTCTTGCGCTTGGATTTCTTCTTTTCTTTCTCACTTGCTCTTGTGATCAACACTCAATTGTAATCAAGGCAAGAGGCACCAATTGTGTGGTGGCCCTTGCGGGGAAGTTTTGTTCCCGGCTTTGATTTGAGGAGAGAAGCTCACTCGGTCCGAGGGACCGTTTGAGAGAGGGAAGGGTTGAAAGAGACCCGGCCTTTGTGGCCTCCTCAACGGGGAGTAGGTTTGCGAGAACCGAACCTCGGTAAAACAAATCCGCGTGTCACACTCTTTATTTGCTTGCGATTTGTTTTCCACCCTCTCTCGCGGACTTGTTTATATATCTAACGCTAACCCGGCTTGTAGTTGTGTTTATATTTGTAAATTTCAGTTTCTCCCTATTCACCCCCCCTCTAGGCGACTATCACCCGCGACTGCCTCAGCTGGAGGATGTAGTCGCCGGCCCACACTGCCGCGCGGACCTTTCTCTCCCCCGTCGGCGAAGCAAAAAGCTCCGCGGAAAAGAGATGAGTCCACAAGTCCCAGTGGGGGGCGATCCCCAAGTACCCCTCGCACACCGCTACGAAGATGGCGGCCTGCGAGATGGAGTTGGGGCTGAGGTTGTGCAACTCCACCCCGTAGTGGTGCAGGATCGCCCGCATAAAGTGGCTCGCCGGCACGCCAAATCTCCGCTCATGGAAGGAGACGAAGCTCACGATGTACCCCGGCGGTGGGGACGGAGCGGCTCCGCTCACGGGGGGGATCCATTCTGGCCGCCTCTCATCAGAGAGAGGGCGAAGTAAACCCTCAGCAACAAGATCCTCCAGATCACCCGTCGTCACTGTGGAGAAAGGCCATGGGTCGCGCGGCGAGATGATGGTCACCCGGTCGGCCATCACCGAGCAGAAGGGGTGGCAGCGTAAAGGACAGGGTAGGCGGTTTCCTTTTCTCTGGCTAAGTCTCTCAGGTCACGAAAACCTAAGAGGGAGGCAAGAATCGGAGCAAAGAACCATCGCCAGACCCTCCCCCGAGTATATAAAGACCAAGGCGAGACCCGTTCAACGTTCCGCCCGGACCGGCCGCGGGGATTCAAAAACTCGAAGCGAAACAGCCGTTCCTTGAACGGCTCGCGCACGCGCAACGGCCGCACCGAACCGCACGCCCTGTCGCATTAACTCCACGGCGGGAAAGGCGGCGCCTCTGGCAGGGGAAGCGAGCGACGCTTCGCCTTCGCCATAATGACCGCGTCAAAAAAGGTACGCCACGTCATTCGATTTCGAATCCTTTTCCTTTTTTTCCTCTTTCTCTCTCTCTTACAACAGGGACCGGGAAAGGGGGATACCCCGAAAAGGATCCTTCTCCGTGAAGGAACCAGGCTCCGAGCCTCCCTACTGATCAGAGGTTCGAAGGCTGGCCCCTCGGAAGGGTTCAACAGCAGCCTCAGAGCGTGTGGGCTCCACACCCACTACTGGTCAGAGGTTCGAAGGCCGGCCCCTCGGAAGGGTTCAACGACCGCCTCAGGCTACTCGGGCTCCGCGCCCACTACTGATCAGGGGTTCGAAGGCTGGCCCCCGAAGGGTTCACAGCCGCCTCAGACACAGAGCGAGGGATGACCATGGGTACGTTCGATACATAACCAAGGCTCGGGCTGCGCTCCCGAGGTACCCTAGGACATTTCCGAGGCCAGCGGGAACGATCTTGTAACGAAATCCCATCGGAGGGAGGCATCGAGCCCTCGGACCCCGTCGACAGGGGACCGGGTCCGGCAGATCACCCGCAGGTACTTTTGGGCGCGCCTCTGGGCCTCTAGCCGACCCCTAGCAAATGGGGCACGGACGTCCGCTCGGATTACCCGCCGGCAGCTCACCGGAGACACCATGTTCGGCGCCGACCGAGGGCAACATGGCGCTTTCCCCCCTCCTCCTTGCGGAAAGGCGACGCAGGGGCGTATGTAAAAAAGTCTAGTCTGTCCCTGATCGTCCTCTCGCCCTGTGCAGAGGCTCGGGGGCTGCTCTCGCAAACCCGGCTCCGGCCAAACCGTTGTCAGCGTCAACATACCAGCCCGAGAACTTGGAACCCGACCGTGCACCCGGGCTACGACCAGCTCGCATGAGGGAACGACCAGACCAGCCAAAGCATTACGTGAGGCATTAAGACCTCGGAGGAGTTAAACCACTCCTCCGAGGCCTCGGGGGCTACACCCGGCGGGTGCGCTCGCGCGCACCCACCGGAACAAAACGCAACCGAGAAAGGCTGGTCCCCTTGCAAAAAAGTGCGACGAAAGCCTCCAAGCGAGTGCTAACACTCCCTTCGAGGCTCGGGGGCTACTGTCGGGGACCATAATTAGGGGTACCCTCAAGTCTCCTAATTCTCAGCTGGTAACCCCCATCAGCATAAACTGCAAAGGCCTGATGGGTGCGATTAAGTCAGGGATCGGTCCATTCGAGGGACTCGATCGCGCCTCGCCCGAGCCTAGCCTCGGACAAGGGCAGCCGACCCCGGAGGTTCTCCGTCTCGCCCGAGGCCCCCCTCCAGCGGCGAACATACTTCTGGCTCGCCCGAGGCCCTGTCTTCGCCAAGAAGCGACCCTGACCAAATCGCCGCGCCGACCAACCAGATCGTAGGAGCATTTAATGCAAAGGTGGTCTGACACCTTTATCCTGACGCGCGCCCTTCAGTCGACAGAGCCGAAGTGACCGCCGTCACTTCGCCGCTCCACTGACCGGCCTGACAGAAAGACAGCGCCGCCTGCGCCGCTCCGACTGCGGTGCCACATTGACAGAGTGAGGCCGACAGGCAGTCAGGCCCGGCCGCATGCACCATAGGAAGCTCCGCTTCGCCCGACCCAGGGCTCGGACTCGGGCTAAGCCCCGGAAGACGGCGAACTCCGCTCCGCCCGACCCAGGGCTCGGACTCGGGCTAAGCCCCAGAAGACGGCGAACTCCGCTCCGCCCGACCCAGGGCTCGGACTCGGGCTAAGCCCCGGAAGACGGCGAACTCCGCTCCGCCCGACCCAGGGCTCGGACTCGGGCTAAGCCCCGGAAGACGGCGAACTCCGCTCCGCCCGACCTAGGGCTCGGACTAGGGCTCAGCCCCAAAAGACGACGAACTCCGCTTCGCCCGACCCCAGGGCTCGAACTCAACCCTGGCCTCAGCCGACGGTCTCCGCCTCGCCCGACCCAGGGGCTCGGACTCGACCACGGCCACGGAAGACAGACTCGACCTCGACCTCGGAGGAGCCTCCACATCGCCCAACCTAGGGCGCGGGCCGACCACGTCAACAGGAGGCGCCATCATTACCCTACCCCGAGCTGACTCGGGCTACGGGGGACAAGACCGGCGTCCCATCTGGCTCGCTCCGCCAGATAGGCGATGATGGCGCCCCGCACGCTCCCTGACGACGGCAGCTCTCCGCCCCTTACGGAAGCACGAGGACGTCAGCAAGGACTCGACAGCTTCGACAGCTGTACTTCCGCCAGGCTCCAGCGCTCCTCCGACGGCCACGACATCGCACGAACCGGGTGCCAAAACCTCTCCGGCTGCCACGACGGCGTGTACTTAGGGCGCTAGCTCTCCTCCGCTAGACACGTAGCACTCCGCTACACCCTCCATTGTACACCTGGATCCTCTCCTTACGTCTATAAAAGGAAGGACCAGGGCCCTCTTACAGAGGGTTGGCCGCGCGGGGACGAGGACGAGACAGGCGCTCGCGTGAGGCCGCTCGCTCCCTCTCCCGCGTGGACGCTTGTAACCCCCTACTGCAAGCGCACCCGACCTGGGCGCGGGACGAACACGAAGGCCGCGGGATTTCCACCTCTCTCATGCCCGTCTCCGGCCACCTCACTTCCCCCCTTCGCGCTCGGCCTCGCGCCGACCCATCTGGGCTGGGGCACGCAGTGACATTCACTCGTCGGCCCAGGGACCCCCCGGTCTCGAAACGCCGACAGCACCGGACCGGTCTGGTGCGCCACCAGACTGGGTCCATGTGCCCTGACTTTAGGATTCTGATTGGCACTTTCCTTCGTTGACGGGCACCAGACTGGGTGCCACGTCAGCTAGCCATTGCCTCACCTGCGCGCGTCGACGACTAGCCGTTGGAGGCGGACTGGTGTGCCACCGGACCATGAATAGTGACGGTCTGATGAATTTTATAATTAAATTCTCGATACTTCATTGTTCATCCGTACGGGTGGTTCGACACACACCCATATGGTCCGGTATGCCAAACTGCCAGAAGACCAAGTCATGGCCTCCTGTGGACTCAGTCTGGTGCACCACTGGACTGGTCTGGTGAGGCCCAGAACTGCCCAGTTTTGGCTCTTCTGAGCCAAACTTCTCCAAATATTTTTGGCTATTCTTGATAGCTTCTATACGACTTAGACAAACATAGTTAGCATATAATCCAATTGACTAAGTGTGGAAAACTCAACTCTTTGTCATAGTTTCACCAGATTTTGCAATATGGTTCAAACTAAGTCTAAAATGCACCTTTTGCTGCAAAAGGAGTTAGACTAAATGCAAGTGCTAGAAACATTATAATAGACTTATGCAACTAATCCCAACACTCAAACCTCATGTTTATATTGTTTTATTCAATGTTGCACTTTTGGCCTATAGTTTAGCTCATTTGGACTTAGTTTCATCAAATTGTCTTCAAGTGAACCTGTGCTCATACTAATATCAAACTAGTTAGTCCATGGTCGTATGTTGGACACTTAATCACTAAAATAGGTAGAAATAGTTAACTAACACATTTCTCTTTCAATCTCCCCTTTTGGTGATTTATACCAACACATCTAAAACAACTAAAAAATGACTAACTTAAATCAATGAGTCAAAAGTGTCAAATTGAAGTTCAAACTCAAACTACAGAATGATGCTGGAAGAGGCAATGCTACAAAATGATGATATGGTGTACTCCCTCTATCCCAAAAAATAAGGCGTATTTTTTTTTGGAAAAGTCTTAAAAGTGAAACTTTGACCATTAATTTCTTTTAAAATATGATACAAATACAGATTAAGCATCATATTAAAGTATTTTTTAATACAAATTCAAGTATATAACATGCATAAACTAAAAATATATTTATTTGCTAAATTGTTGGTCAAAGTTTTACAATGTTGAAATTATAAAAACATGTGCACCTTATTTTATCGGATGGAGGGAGTATATGACAAACCTTTAAAGTGTGTATACCACTTGGAAATAATGATCCAATATTTCTTTTCCATCCTTAGCACTTGGGTTAGCTCTCATCAAAGACACTAGAAACTTTTATGAGATCAACATTATGCAAAGGATTTCCATATACCACTTGATAATGATTTTAGATACTACTTGATAATATATATAGTATTAGGTATAGCTACCACTTAGCCTATGCATGCTTAGTTCACCAAATCATTAATTCAAAATATGCATCACACAAGCGAGTAATTTACCACTTGATAAGAGTTATCTACTTGCATGAGTATGCATATTTCAAACGGACAACCAAGTTCATGAGCTTGCTACCCTTCTTATATACTTAAAAGGATATGTTCTCCCTTTTTAACATTATCTCTTCCATTTCCTTCTTTTGCTTTAGTGTGATTGTTTGAAATATCATATTATTTACTTTAGTATTATTTACTGAAGTTGATGTTGGATTTGTTCGTTAATGTGGTGGCTACAATTATGCCTCTTTGGAGAGCATGTCCAACTGACGACTACCAATGTGGCTTTAGATAGTCCTGCAATAATGTTAGTTGTGATGTAGGAAATATATCAAGAGTTGGAGACTCTGAGGTAGGCTATTCCTGCTATTCCTAAGGGCTCAGCAGTTGCAGTTGCGACAATGACGACTATGGGGATGTTTCTTTTAGCTTATTTCCATCTTCTAGCCACCAAAAGCTATTGTGGACTACCAAATGCCTAGCTTTTCATCCTACTTTTGTGAGAATCTGAAAGAGAAATGTGCTAGATAGTCATTTCTACCTGTTTTGGTGATTAAGTGTCCAACACACCAACATGAACTGACTAGTTTGATATGAACATGAGCACATGTTCATTTGAAGGCAATTTGAAGGTACTAAGTTCTAAAGAGCTAAACTGGAGGCTAGAAAGTGCAACTTTGGGTAAAAGGGTAAAACCATGAGGTTTAAGTACTTAGATAAGTTGCATATGCCTAATACTATGTGTTCAGCACTTTTGTTTGATATCTAACTCTATTTTGTGAGAAAAGTGTTTCTAGGACTAAGGCTGTCTCCAGCAACGTTCTCTATATCCATCCTCTATATCCGTCCTTTACAGTCTCTAAAAGATTTCATACTATATATCTCTTTTCTCTCCAACAACGTACTCTAAATCACGTCCTCTATACTCAAATACCTATATTAGAGACATTTTTTATTTTTATTTTTTGTACATACATAATTGTCATACTCTTAAATGTATAAATGTATTGTACATATTTTAGTTTTGCTAAACAGTTATTTAAAGTATTCAAATAGATAGAGGTCCGTTTAGAGAAACTCTATATATAGAAAATCCATCAGCGTCCTCTAAATTTAGAGGACCGTTTAGAGGATGCTGCTGGAGAGCGTAGAGGACCATTTGATCCTCTATAGGGTCCCTTGCTGGAGCCAGCCTTAGTTTGAGCCATAATGCAAATCCCGGTGAAACTATAGTGAAATGGTGAGTTCTCTACACTTAGTAAATTAGATTATGTGCTAATTACGGTTGTCTAAGTCATAGGGAAGCTCCCAAGAACAACTAAAAATGTTTGAAGAAGATAGATTCAAAAGAACCTAAGTTGGTCTGTTCTAGGCCTCACTCGACCAGTTCAGTGGTGCATCGGACCGAGTCCACAGGGTCCCGATACTTAGAGTTGTGGCGGCCTGGTTCACTGGACCGAGTCCATGTGCACAAGACCACTCGTACGACTGAATAGTGAGGTATCAGGAATTTTATTATAAAATTCAATGGATCGTTACTGTGCACCGTCCGGTGGTGCACCGGACCACCCAGTATTGGCTAGCTCCGAGCGCCAACAACTACTTCATGGGGAGGCGACACGTGTCCAGTCCGGAGGTGCACGGACCCGGTGTATCTAAGGATATGGAACACAAGCCTATGCTGGCACTGGTACATGCATGAATGTACAAATATGGTTAAACTTGTTTCATGGTAGAAGAGACAACCCAAATTGTATGTTCTTAAACCTGGCACTGGTAGGCCTATCACAACCAACACAAAGAGACATACCTAGGGGGGACGATCCATCGACCTTGGCGTTACTGTCTATGTCTTAGGGGGGACGATCCATCGACCTTGGCGTTACTGTCCAGGTCTGATGCATCTATGGAGGAGACGGCCTCAGTCGCCGGTCGTGCTCCACTGCAAGAAACGGGAATGCGGAATGGAGAATGGAGATTTATATTACAGTCGACGAAATTTCGCAATGGGGATCTAGATTACAATAGAGAAATGGGGAATGGAGAATGGGAAGGAAGAACAGAGAATAAGAGAGCTCATCGGAGGTACTCACGAGCGGCGTGGCTCACCGGACATAGACGTTGATGCGGACGAAAGCCGTGCCTGCGCAGACTTATTTTGACGGAGGAGATTTAATGGCTGTTCTCAGAGGCTAAGATTGATTTTGAGTCTATACCAAGGACGTCGTGTGAATTTCTAAATCGTCGAATCTCTCCCTATCCTTCCATTTCTAAACGTATTACATTGTAAAGCACGAGAGGTGAGGAGATTTAATACGTTTCATAGTGACAAAAATTACCAGTGCTAGTGGGCAGCCCGCAGCCACGACGTCTACTCGCATCCCAATCTCCGTCGTCCCCCGCGGCCCCGCCTCACTCCTTACGCCGCACTCCACCTCCACATCGCCGCCCACACCCGACCGCGTGGCCGGCCTCATGTGGGAGCGCGGCAGGCCGCCCCGCAAGCCGCGCCCGTCCCCAATCCTCGTGCCGCCGCCACCGTCGTCGCCGCCTCCCCGCCTGAACCTCCTCCTCCCGAGATCCCTCCTCGCGCTCGCCGCGCGCGCCATGCCGTCGCGCCGCCCCTCCCCGGTCCTCCTCCTCCTCCTCGCGCTCTCGCTCGCCCTCCTCTTCCTTCTCCTCTCCCCTTCCTTCCCCTCCACCTCCCGCTTCTCTCGCTCCCTCAGCTCTGGCTCCGCTTTCGCCTCCTCATCTCCGGCGTCAACCTCCGCCCCGCCTGCACCCGTCAAGATCTACCTGTACGACCTGCCGGCCAAGTTTACCTACGGCGTCGTCCGTAGCTATAAGGCTGCGCGTGCGACATCTGGCTCCGCGGACGCCGCTGCTACTCTGCCCGACGAGCAACTGCGGTACCCGGGACACCAGCACTCGGCGGAGTGGTGGCTCTTCAAGGACCTGCTCCGACGCAGGCCGCAGGACCGCCCCGTGGCACGCGTGGACGACCCGAGCGACGCCGACCTCTTCTACGTGCCCTTCTTCTCCTCTCTCAGCCTTGTTGTCAACCCCATCCGCTCTCCGCTGGCAGCAAACGCCTCTGGGGCGGGGACAGCGTACAGCGACGAGGCCTTGCAAGAGGAGTTGCTAGAGTGGCTGGAGCGGCAACTTTACTGGCAGCGCCACAGGGGGAGGGATCACGTTTTCATCTGCCAGGATCCCAATGCCCTTTACAGGGTGGTCGATCGGATCAGCAATGCCGTACTCCTGGTTTCTGATTTCGGCAGGTTGCGCAGCGACCAGGCATCTCTCGTCAAGGATGTCATCCTGCCCTACTCACATCGAATCAACTCCTTCAAGGGTGAGGTCGGGGTGGATGGTCGCCCCTCTTTGCTGTTCTTCATGGGCAATAGGTACCGCAAGGAGGTAACTCCTGAATTCTGGAAGAAACATGATGAATCTAATCTGACCGGGGCATTGGTCAATTGCGTTTATAAGGGGAGCATATATGCTGTAGAATGTAGATTATAGACAACCAAGTGAAGGCGCCCCTTTGGAACTTGTAGTTTTCTAGTGTGCCCAAGCACAACATTCTTAATTGACACTCTCCCTCCATCCTAAAATGAATGTAATTCTAGATTTGAACCAAGTCATTTTTTTAGTAAGTTTGACTAAGTTTATATAAAATAGTATCAACATATGCCTCCAAATAGGTTTGCTATGGAAATGTATTTCATAATTAGTCTAATGATACTTATTTGGCGTCATAAGTATTTGTAACTTTTTTTGCACAAATTTGGTCAAACTTTAAATTATTTGACTCCTTGAAAAAGCAAGAATTGCACTCTTTTTGGGACGGAGGAAGTATTATCTAAATGGCATTACATTAATGGTGTTCTGATATTCATATTATCTTGTATAAAAATGAAGCTTAGAAGAAAACAGAGTTAGGATGCCTTTTTCTTTTGCCTAATAAAGAGAGAGCTTTACGAATTACTCAAGAAAGAAATACAATCTGCAGCAACTAGATGCTCGACACACACTGGACAATTATTGCAATCTGCAGTATGAAACATCCATTTTGCTAGCTGGGTGAGCTCGTGAGTAACTGAATTCTGCTCCTTTTGTGTGCTTGAGGAGAGATAGGCATGTGCGTCTAGAGAGGACCTATCCCTGACTGCGAATTGGACACCCCAACCCTCAAGAAGGCACACTTGGGTCAGATTGCACCAACATCATCAAGCACCTGATCAAACTAACTGCTCAGAGACCCAGCTATAGCTTTGTTATCCAGGAAGCACTAGAAGTAGCAGATATACTCCCAGTAGTTAGGATGCAATTGTGCCCGTTTTGAACTATCTATGGCAAGTTCTGAACCGGATGCCCAAGGAAACTTGAACTAGGAAAATTGGTTTCAACGGAAACATATACAAACTGAAGCAATTTTTTGATAATATATTTTTGGAATTATGTGTAGGGGACTAGGGGCTTGTTGACTCTGAAGTTTGTCGAATTTCAGAATGGCATAGCAGTTAAAGTTTTGCAATCTTCAATTCAAAATATCTAGTTTCAGATATATTTACCAAAACATTTGTTTTTTTTGACAATGTCATTTACAATAATTGTCCTCTGAATTTTTTTGTTTCTGTTTCAACTACCTAGCTCCTTTTTTTGTTCATCTTCTATGCATAGAATGCAACATCATTGTTGAAGGCAATTTTTTGTTAGGAAGTAGGAACACTATAGAAGACTACTGTAGCATCCAAGCATCAGCAACATCCTGATAAGAAACACAAAACCATGATTGATAAGATAAATGAAGTATGGAATAGTCGAGGAAAAAGGAAGGCGTATACTTTTTTCTTTTGGTTTGAAACAAACAACTAAATTGTTCATTCTCTTCCCCATCCAAAATTTGTCAAGTATCCTCCTTTAAAAAAACAAATGTGCATTACTATGTTTCATCTTTTAGTTTCTTTAATCAATTTACATGTAGTTCATCGTTGTTTTCCTTGTCAATGGAGTTACAGTCACTGTCTTGTTTTGATTTTGTACTTTGGTTATGCAATATCATATCTTTATGCTACAGTTTTATCATTATGAATATTGTAGGGAGGGAAGGTTCGTGATGCACTTTTTCAGATTCTTGAAAACGAGGATGATGTAACCATAAAACATGGAACACAATCGAGGGAGAGTCGGCGTGAAGCTACACAAGGAATGCACTCATCTAAATTTTGCCTGCATCCTGCCGGAGATACTCCCTCAGCATGCAGATTATTTGATGCACTTGTCAGTCTGTGTGTTCCTGTTATAGCCAGTGATTACATTGAACTTCCATTCGAAGATATTATAGACTACAATAAAATATCAATATTTGTTGGGACAAGCAAAGCAGTACAGCCTGGATACTTAACTTCAACTCTTCGAAGAATCAGTTCAGAGAGGATTCTGGAGTACCAGAGGGAAATAAAAAAGGTCAGTACTGACTAACCTAGACCGTACTGCTGTTTGCATGTGTTTCTTGGATGCAGTATTCTTTTGTGCAGTGATTTTTGTTTTTTTTAATTGGAAAACAATGTGTAGATTGCACCTACAAAGCATGTTGGAAAGTATGCGGTGCCTGAATGATGTAATAACATTTTGACTGTAGCTCAGTAATTTCAGAGGATTTGAAAAATAAATTTGTGGGGCCTGAAGTATAAACTTCCTCAGTGATCAGCCTTTCACGACTTAGTGTAGCTAGCGTAACTAAAAACCATCATGAAATTCTGCCATCACTATGCCTCGGCAAGAAACTCCATTCACACTTTCCACTTCTGTGCTAGCATTTGAAATCCGAGTAAGCTACTCAGTGCATTTGCCAGAAGATCACCCCACCATCTCATTCTTGTTTGGGTTAGAATATGTAGTAAGAACATGGATATATAGTGCTTTGGGATTGTTTTGACAAGCTGTCACTTTAGGCATATTATTATTTTCTGGCCTCCATATATGAGTTATTTTGTGCTCTTTCACCAATTCGATCTTATATAGTACTCCCTCCATTCCAAATTATAAGTAGTTTTGGCTTTTTTAGATACATGACTTTTGCATGTATTTAGACATGACCTATATCTAGGTGCATAGCAAAAATTATGTATCTAGGAGCGAGTAGTATACTTTTGACGATGCAAGTGGGTCCATTCCGCTGAATTGCTGGTTCATTATGTACTCCCTTTGTCCTGAAATTATGTGTATTTTGATCATGGAAAAGTCATACAAAATAGTTTTTGACCCTTAATTTATTTCACAACATGTTGTCATTTGCTAAAGAATCAATCTCTGTTTTCAAGTCGTCCGACTAATCGCGATTAATCGCGATTAGTCGGGCTGGTCGCCTGTAAGTGGTCGATTAGCCGGACGACGCGATCAGACGTTCTGGTCGTCCAGATCGTCGATTAAGCGTCCAGATCGTCCGATTAGGCGTCGGATTAGTTGATTTCTGGTCGTCCAGTGGCGGCTAGGGTTTACTATTGGGCTTCATCCTTTTTTGGCGCATCTACAGTAAGCAATATAAACCGCTTGCCTCCCCTGTCGAAACCCTAGCGCTGCCGTAACCCAAACCCTGCCTGCGCCCCTGCCCATTGTCTGCCCTCTACCGCCGTCATTTGTCCAGTGCATTCACCGGCGGCTGCTCCAATACACCGGCGCCGGCTCTCCAGGACTCCACCAGAGCATTGACGAAGAGGAACTGATGACTGGTGCTGGTCCCTTCCTTCTCCCCCTTTTCTATCTTATTATCAGTATGTCTACACTCTGCGGTCAGTTGTTCTTGACTTCTTGGTTCTTCTTACCATCACAGCACCAGTGCATTCTGCAGTCTCTTGTTACAATTTCAGACTTTCATTTCTGCTGCTTCACTGCTTGTAATTTCAGACTCAATTCAGAGTTTCAGACTTATATAGTGCCTAGCCTATTGGCTATTGCAGTATTGCTTGTTATATATAGCTATATACATATATATGTCCAGAAATTGTATAGGACGATTAGGAGACGACCTGAGGTCGACCAGGACCGATTAGGCGTCCTAATCGTCGCCCTAATCGCGATTAGGCGCCTGGTCGGTCCTCTGTGACGACCAGCTGGTCGCCCGACTTGAAATCAGTGGAATCAATATTATCTCAAAGCACTGAATATATATCTACTGACACAAGTTTTATATACTAAGCTTCTATATAACTTGAATAATTGTTGGTTTACGATATGCTTATCATTCTAGGACGGAGGTAGTATATATGGTTGATTGAACAAAATGACTAGAACGAGCTGAAGCCGGTGGGTCCATACTAGTTTGCAATCTTATTCATGCATTGATGCATGGGGACATGGGGTGGAGATATGTGGCTTGTGGCACGAGGCAGGAACATGTGATGTTTCAATCTGGTCTTATATTTTGCATAAAATTTAGTTGAGAGGCATGGCATGCACATTCAAATTATCTTTGAGTATATTTATCTGTTAATAATTTTATTATTCGCTGAAATTTGAATCTCTTTTTCAGGTCAGACATTACTTTGAGTACGAGGATCCGAATGGACCAGTGAATGAGATTTGGCGCCAAGTATCCCTTAAAGCACCACTGATAAAGTTGTTGACTAACCGCGACAAACGGTTGCTTGAAAGAGGCACCAATGGAACAGATTGTTCGTGCATCTGCTCTACAACTCCAACTGACATAACTGCGGCCAGTTAAACAAGATGGAACTCATCGGCCTACAAGCTCTGTGCCTATTTCCTGTGATCACATTGCCTGAATTTTTTAGGTTGTACAGTTCCATGTAAAACGAGATTACCAGCCACTATTTTTGAACAGTAAATTTACTAATTACCACAATCCTTGAGTTTTTACTAGATTTGTATAGGAGGAGCGGATAGTCAGGAACCTTACAGTGCCCTTTTTGTATTGTAAGTTACATTAGCTATTTTTTGTTGTCGGCAGTTCGCTGCCCTAGTTTTTCGACCTACATAAGCATCAATCCCCGTGCCAGTGCGTGGACCAAGTTATTTGTGTGATTGTGTCGATTGATTCTTTTGTAGCACAGTAGCAGGCGGTACAGGTCCATCCAGATTCAGGGCATGTTTGGATCATAGGATCTCAATATGGAATTTATAAGCGTTTGGTTTGAAGAATTATGTCACTTTAGATGAGGCGATGCGTAATAATTCCATTCATTGATTTGATAAAATGCCTTATTTTTGTATCAATACTAATTGTTAGAGCGTGCATATAACCACCTAAAACAATCTAAAAACATTCTTTTACACTATAGATTGTTGTTCATATAGTAAAGTTTAAATATAAGGATGATGATAGGTAAGCGATTGGTTGCATTGTAGACTTAGGCTTCGAATTAAAGCCAACAGTTCATATTGCTGCAGCTGCAATCTATAGAGACAAAACATTGTATAAACAGTAGAAGTCATTTCAGATTAAAATCAAATGAACAAGATGTGCATTGTTGACAGAGTGAAGTTTAAATATGAGAATTGTGATATGTAAACTGTTGAAGATAGTCTTAGCTTGTGAGAAATGATTAGCTCATTCTATTCCATAAATCAAACAAAACAATGTGATGAGCGAAAAAATGATGGATCATCTTATTACTTGAACCAACCCCGTATTACTCAAATTTGGTAAAAATGAATTTCGTATTACTCAAATTTGGTGGATTGAAATAATTGATGTTCAAGAAAAAAAATTAGTGCGTGATACTTTCTTGCTTCAGACTTCTAACAATATTTTTTTCTTTTTCTTCTAAAAAACAATATTTTGGATTAAAAATAATAGCCTTTTTTATTCCGCTAGTGTCAACATTAGACTGACCTTTAAGAGCTAGTTTGGTAACTCAATTTTCCCAAAAGAAAATAAACTAATTTCTCTTTAGAAAATGAAAATCCCTTAGAAAAACTTGTTGCCAAACTAGTTCTAATAGAGTACTTCAAAAGATATCATCTACCATGGACTTAAAGTAATGGAAATTCAAGTCCATACATCCTCAGCTACAAGTGGATGCCATCCATATATGCTATAATGGTAAAAATTTATCAGAAACATTCACGCGCATACTTAAATAGGAAGTTTATTACCCATTATATGTAGTGAGATAGTATTACAAAGTGTAGTTAGGAGTGTCTAGCGTACCTATAAACATAGAGATTTTCTTCCCTTGACTACACATACCATATTTAGAAAACTATATTTCATTGTCCAACTTTTTTATTATTTAGCTTAAAAACTTGCCCAAGTAGTCATACCATATACATAAAAATCATGCTTCAAAACTTTTAGAAATGCACATTCAAGTTCATATGGAATTTCGTCTAGACTTTTCTATTTTCCATCAAATGTTTTTTCTTAATCCAGAATCATTATATGTTTAACTACCAACTCAATTTTAACTATAATTCAGCATATTTAATTGGGTCACTTCTCTATTTAGTCTATTTCAGATTAATCAACGCCTCCTAATCTTAGGCTACTTGGCCCTAGACCAGTATATAAGCATGTGATGCATTAAAATCAAAATATTCATAACTTTAATAAAATTTATTTTGGCATAATATGCTAGTTAGCCAATTTAATTACTAGGAGAAGAAGTAGTAGCTATGAGCTGTGAATATAGCTTCTATGCTAATATACACGCGGGACAGCGGGAGTGGAGATAATTGTAGATAAACATAGTGATTCATATTCATGTGTAATGTTGGTATTCGATCTAACACAATAGATAAACAAAATGTAAATCTACAAGGTTACATGTAATTAATGCAATATAGAGAAGGTTTACTCAATCGGAAGAGACAGAACTAAGACTTCCAAGTCCTAATACATGCACTTGAAGATAGATTTAGGAAGGTGATGCCTAGTAAATATATATTATCCATATTTTCTTATACTATTACAAAAAATCTTTCACTTTTTCATACCATAATTACTTCAAAAAGTAATAGTTTGATGCATCATCTATGAATAATCATTTCCAATGTCCATAGAATCCAATCACACTTCTAGGATTCATTGGTTCTAGTATAAATTCATATATCAAATGTATTATTCAATGCATATAACATATTCAAAGTAAGACATAAACTTCTAGTTTTTAAGCTAAACTATTAAATATCTAGTTTTAGGGCATATATTTTTTTGGCTAAATGACCCTTCTAAGACAAGTTATTATGCCAGTAGAGTCTAATTATCCATGTACTTCTAAAAACAATTTACCTTCTACCTACTTGATAGTGGTAGTACGGTCTGGCGTCGAACCTAAAGCAACGCTGACTCCCCTCCCTCTGGTGCTGGCTCGCGCTCACCAAGCCCTCCAGGAAACCGAGGCGGCTATCCGGCGGGAGTGGGAGGCGCTCGAGACCGAGCACCAGCGCCTTGGTGACTGGTGCACCCAACTGGAGAAGCGCACTAAAGCGGCGTCCTGCCAATTCGCCTCAGAGCGGGCCGAGCTTGAGCAGGAGCGTGAGGACTTCAAGGAGGACATCCGGAAGGTGTCTAACCGAGAGGAGGAGGTGACTCGGAAGGAGAGAAGCTTGGTCAAGAAGAAGGAACACTTAGACCAAAAGGAGGAGGCCGTCACAGCGCTCCATGATAAGCTGAAAGCTTATAATACAGTGCTGGAGAAACAGCGGGATAAGCAGGCTGTGGCTGAAGCGTCCCGATTCTCTGGGACTCAAATGTGATACAATTACTAGTCCCAGGAGGCTAGTAAACACATTTATACATCAGATGATTCCAGATCTACTTAAACGAGACAAACCTATAAAGGTGGCGAACAACTTTAAGAGTTGGTCCACAACTCGGGACATATCATCAGAGTGGGGCTGAAGCAGCCCGATATACGGAGTGAAGCAATTCAGCGGTCCAACAGCCACAGACAAGGTTGGGAACAGTCGTAACTCTTACCCGATCTCCCTTTTCTGAAAAACAACAAATAAGCAAGGGTGAGTACAAACGTACTCAGCAGCCCACCTTCACCCGCGGAATGGGGAAATCAGATATAATGCATGGAATATGTGGAGCTCAGGATATTTTGCAGAAACAACAATATTTTATGCAGAGTTGTTTTGAAAAACATTTTGTATTTTTGCAAAGCGCATCCTCTCCAAAAGGAGCAGGAAGTTTTTTAGTATTATAACAAAATCCCCTGGACTAAACCATCCAGGTATCTCAGCAGTTCCCACTGGTTTTCATTTTCAAAAACAGCTACTGGACTTCCCGTCCACCATAGCTCACGGCTCAACCGTCGAACCTTTTAAAAACCACTTTTCTCAAAACCATATCTTTTTTTTAAAACAAAACATTAGTTGCCATACCATACCAGACTCGTCCATTCCTGTAGACACAGACTATTCGAATAGGTTTGAACTCTGCGCAGAGGGGTACACTTTACCCACTAGTTCGGCTCTGCGATCCCATGGCCAATGAGACCCGAATCCGACTCTCTTTCTTTCCCCGCACGTCCTAACCTTAACAGTTATCCGGAAGGAGTCAGGCCACCACCATGTCCAAACCGGACAAAACTTTCCCCCTCCTTATCCTCCCGGTGCTCCCCAGCCTTCATAACCCTGGGGTTGGACCATACGAGTTCAGATTGAGTGACTGCCCACACAGTCTCGAGTGGTTGTACTATTAAAGAGTACAGGTAGTGAAGATGACAAACCGGTCCTTATATGAGGGGACAATCCTTCTGCTCACGCCTAAACCAGCTGAGCCAACACCTTAGGCCCTCCCCTAAACCAGGGAGTCCCTGATTATCCCACTCACAAGGTGATAAGGGTGAAAACCCTTCGTTACACACATTTTGAAAAGCATTTTCTTTTGAAAACTCACACCTGTTCTCAAATCATTTGGAACATATATATCAGGGATTGATTGCGGCAAGCGGCTGGGTGGCCATAATAACTTGTCTCAAAATCATATCATGCATAAAATAACAAGCTGAGGGTTGTGGTTGAAAAATCATAGGTAATTTATGCATCAAAGGGATCCAGTGAGCTTGCTGTGCTTATTCGGCGAAGGGGGAAGGGGAGCTCGCGGAACTGGCTTCTGGCTCCACCGCCTAGCGTAGACTCGCGGATCTGGCCTCCACGAGACGACACGAACGCTCCGATAACTATGCAACATGAACAAGCAAACATACAAACGAGCAAGTATACCAACAAATATTTAGTATAGTGGTCAGAATAGTGATACATAGATGGGTAGAGTCTTGAGTAGAATATGTGTCATGTGGTGTTGAGATACTACTAGTGGTGGAGCGGAGGTGCTTACCAGGAGGGTGGACTGGAGGCGAAGCGACACTATGTGTGTAGCCGGCAGAGCAGAGTAACTGATGGGTGGGGTGTTTGCCTTGGCTGAGGGTGTTGAGTGTGTGTGGAGAGGGAGAGGGTAGCTGGGTGTATGTGGTGTAGCACAGTGAAGTTCACTGTTGGTGAGAATAATGACGAATGAATCGTTTGACTTAGTATGAACAGGAGAGTTATAGGCAGAATATGGGACAAGAGTATTTTGAGAGTTTTCTGGAATATGGACCATGCTTAAGGGATGACATGGTTGGATAGGGAATAGTTTGATAAGAATTTAGAAAAAGAATTATTGGAATCTGAGTTTGGAAGCCTAGTTCAAAGGTGAAAGGGAATTAGGCTTACACCTAGTCCCTAATTAATTTTGGTGGTTGAATTGCCCAACACAAATAAATGGACTAACTAGCTTGCTCTAGTGTATAAGTTATACAGGTGCAAAAGGTTCACACTTAGCCAATAAAAAGACCAAGTATTAGGTTCAAACAAAGGAGCAAGGGTCAACCGAAGGTACCTCTGGTCTGGCGCACCGGACTGTCCGGTGTGCCACCGGACATGTCCGGTGCACCAGAGGACTCAAACTTTGAACTCGTCACCTTCGGGAATTTCCAGAGGCAACTCCGCCATAATTCACCGGACTGTCCGGTGTACACCGGACATGTCCGGTGCTCCAAGGAAGAGCGGCCTCTGGAACTCGCCAGCCTCGGGAATTTATTGAAGCTGCTCCGCTATAATTCACCGGACTGTCCGGTATAACAGCGGGGCAACGACTATTTCGGCGCCAACGGCTACCTGCGACGCATTAAATGCGCGCGCTACGCGCGCAGAGGTCAGACACGCCCATATTAGCGCACCGGACAATCTACAGTGCATGTCCGGTGCGCCACCGGACATCAAGGCGGGCCCAGAAGTCAGAACTCCAACGGTCGGAACCTAACGGCTTTGGTGACGTGGCTGTCGCACCGGACATGTCCGGTGCGCCATCGAACAGACAGCCTCACCAAACGGCTAGTTTGGTGGTTGGGGCTATAAATACCCCCAACCACCCCACATTCAATGCATCCAAGTTTTCCACTTCCCAACTACTTACAAGAGCTCTAGCATTCAATTCTAGACACACTCAAGAGATCAAATCCTCTCCAAATTCCACATAACGCCCTAGTGATTAGAGAGAGAGATTTGTTTGTGTTCTTTCGAGCTCTTGCACTTGGATTGCTTTCTTCTTTCTTGATTCTTTCATTGCGACCAAACTCACTTGTAATTGAGGAAAGAGACACCAATCTTGTGGTGGTCCTTGTGGGAACTTTGTGTTCCAAGTGATTGAGAAGAGAAAGCTCACTCGGTCCGAGGGACCGTTTGAGAGAGGGTAAGGGTTGAAAGAGACCCGACCTTTGTGGCCTCCTCAACGGGGAGTAGGTTTGTGAGAACCGAACCTCGGTAAAACAAATCCGCGTGTCT
This sequence comes from Zea mays, assembly GCF_902167145.1. Taxonomy (NCBI): domain Eukaryota; kingdom Viridiplantae; phylum Streptophyta; class Magnoliopsida; order Poales; family Poaceae; genus Zea; species Zea mays. The sequence continues at coordinate 167,381,007 of NC_050102.1, forward strand.
CATTTCATTACTTGCTTGCGATTTGTTTTGCACCCTCTCTCGCAGACTCGATTATATTTCTAACGCTAACCCGGCTTGTAGTTGTGATTATTTTGAGAATTTCAGTGTCGGGGACCATAATTAGGGGTACCCTCAAGACTCCTAATTCTCAGCTCGTAACCCCCATCAGCATAAAGCTGCAAAGGCCTGATGGGTGCGATTAAGTCAGGGATCAGTCCATTCGAGCGACTCGATCACACCTCGCCTGAGCCTAGCCTCGGACAAGGGCAGCCGACCCCGGAGGATTTCCGTCTCGCCCGAGGCCCCCCTCCAACGGCGGACACATCTTCGGCTCGCCCGAGGCCCTGCCTTCGCTAAGAAGCAACCCTGACTAAATCGCCGCACCGACCGACCAAGTCGCAGGAGCATTTAACGCAAAGGCCCTGCCAAAGGCACCATAGGAAGCTCCGCCCGACCCAGGGCTCGGACTCGGGCTCAGCCCCGGAAGACGGCGAACTCCGCTCCGCCCGACCCAGGGCTCGGACTCGGGCTCAGCCCCGGAGGACGGCGAACTCCGCTCCGCCCGACCCAGGGCTCGGACTCGGGCTAAGACCCGGAAGACGGCGAACTCCGCTCCGCCCGACCCAGGGCTCGGACTCGGGCTCAGCCCCGGAAGACGGCGAACTCCGCTCCGCCCGACCCAGGGCTCGGACTCGGGCTCAGCCCCGGAAGACGGCGAACTCCGCTCCGCCCGACCCAGGGCTCGGACTCGGGCTAAGACCCGGAAGACAGCGAACTCCGCTCCGCCCGACCCAGGGCTCGGACTCGGGCTCAGCCCCAGAAGACGACGAACTCCGCTTCGCCCGACCCCAGGGCTCGGACACCGTCCTGGCCTCTGCCGATGACCTCCGCCTCGCCCGACCCAGGGGCTCGGACTCGACCTCGGCCATGGAAGACAGACTCGACCTCGGCTTCGGAGGAGCCTCCACGTCGCCCAACCTAGGGCGCAGGCCAGCCACATCAACAGGAAGCGCCATCATCACCCTACCCCGAGCTGACTCGGGCCACAGAGAACAAGACCGGTGTCCCATCTGGCTGTCTCCACCAGATAGGCAATGATGGCGCCCCGCATGCCCTGTGACGACGGCGGCTCTCAGCTCTCTTACGGAAGCAGGAGGACGTCAGCAAGGACACAACCGCTCCGACAGCTGTCCCTCTGCCAGGCTCCGCCACTCCTCCGACGGCCACGACATCACACTAGTTGGGTTCCAGGATCTCTCCGGCTGCCACATTGGCATGTACTCAGGGCACTAGCTCTCCCTCGCTAGACACGTAGCACTCTGCTACACCCCAATTGTACACCTGGATCCTCTCCTTGCGTCTATAAAAGGAAGGACCAGGGCCTTCTTAGAGAAGGTTGGCCGCGCGGGACGAGGACGGGACAGGCGCTCTCTTGGGGCCGCTCGCTTCCCTCACCCGCGTGGACGCTTGTAACCCCCTACTGCAAGCGCACCCGACCTGGGCGCGGGACGAACGCGAAGGCCGCGGGATTCCCACCTCTCTCGCGCCGGTCTCCGGCCGCCTCGCTATTTTCCCCCCTTCGCGCTCGCCCACGCGCTCGACCCATCTGGGCTGGGGCACGCGACACTCACTCGTCGGCCTGAGGGACCCCCGGTCTCGAAACGCCGACAGTTGGCGCGCCAGGTAGGGGCCTGCTGCGTGTTGACGAACAGCTTCCCGTCAAGCTCCAGATGGGCAGTCTCCAACAACCTCTCCAACCCGGGACGGTGCTCCGTTTCGGGAGTCTTGAGTTCATGTCCCTCGACGGCAGCTACGACATGATACTCCTTCCACCGCCGCGCGACAACGACAATGGTGACCGACAGCCCGCCCGCCGGCGGCGGAATCGACGACGTCTTCCCCGCGTGGCGGAAGAACAACATTCGAGCTCGCCCCGTCCTCTCCCCCGCCGACGGAGGAGGAGGCGGGGCAACCAAGGCCAAGCAGGAGGTCGCGCCTCGTCGGCTGTCGAGCGAGTCGACGTCCCTGGCACCCCAACGGGGGGCGCGTTGGGCGTCGACCTCGCGTTTGAGACGAAGGCGAGCGCCGTCTCCCCGCGACACGCCAATCCCGAGCAAGTAGACGACGCCAGCGCGCTTGCGAAAAGCTTGCAGGACGTCGCCCTCGTACCGGAGGCGACGATGCAGTCAGTCCTCGACGTGACTCCATCGCCGCTCGACGACCAAAAGGTACCAACCGATTCCCATCCTGCGTCATTTGTACTCCGCCTCAACCCGCCTAGCAATCTTGCTTTGGCGGGCGCCCTTGTAAAGGCGAGTACAAACCCTCTGGGGTTTTGCTTGCGGTCGCCTTGGGACCGGCTGACGGACGTCTCGACCTACGGGCCCTCTGGGTCCGAGGAAGATGACGACCCCAACATCTGTTGGGATTTCTCTGGATTTGGCAACCCCCGGGCCATGCGGAACTTCATGACCGCATGTGACTACTGCCTCTCCGACTGTTCCGACGGTAGCCGCAGCCTCGACGACGAGGACTGCGGCCCAAGCCGTGAATGTTTCCACGTCGATCTAGGGGGTCCCTCCGAAGGCAATCATCTCGGCATGCCGGAGGACGGTGCTCCCCCTGGGCCGGTGCCTCGCGCTGACATCCCGCGGGAGCTAGCTGTGGTCCCCGTTCCGGCGGGGGGTTACGACCCACAACTTGAGCAAGTCCGCGGGGCGCAGGCCAGGATCGACGAGGGAGCAGGAGCGCTTGAGCCGATCCGCCGGGACGTCGGGCAGGCATGGGTGGGCCAACCCCCGGCCGGAGAAATACGTCACCTGCCCCAGGGTCTCTAGCACCGCGTCGCCGATGTCGTCAGGGTCAGGCCACCACCTGCATCCAGTGGGGTCGGTCAGAACCTGGCCACAGCAGCGATGCTCCTCCGCACGATGCCGGAGCCATCCACCACCGAGGGTCGGCGAATCCAAGGAGAACTCAAAAATCTCCTGGAAGGCGCCGCGGTCCGACGGGCCGAGAGCACTGCCTCCCGAAGGCAAGGATATCCCTCGGAACCTCATGCCGCGACCTCCCGATTCATGCGGGAAGCCTCGGTCTACACCGGGCGCACGCGCAACACCGCGCCTGCGGCCCCGGGCCACCTCGGCAATGAGCGCCATCACCGTGACCGTCGAGCCCACCTCGACGAGAGGGTGCGCCGAGGCTATCACCCCAGGCGTGGGGGACGCTACGACAGTGGGGAGGATCGGAGTCCCTCACCCAAACCACCCGATCCGCAGGTCTTCAGCCGGGCCATCCGGCGGGCACCGTTCCCGACCCGGTTCCGACCCCCGACTACTATCACAAAGTACTCGGGGGAAACGAGGCCGGAATTGTGGCTCGCGGACTACCGCCTGGCCTGCCAACTGGGTGGAATGGACGACGACAACCTCATCATCCGCAACCTCCCCCTGTTCCTCTCCGACACCGCTCGCGCCTGGTTGGAGCACCTGCCTCCGGGGCAGATCTCCAACTGGGATGACCTGGTCCAAGCCTTCGCCGGAAATTTCCAGGGCACGTATGTGCACCCTGGGAATTCCTGGGACCTCCGAGGCTGCCGACAGCAGCCGGGAGAGTCTCTTCGAGACTACATCCGGCGATTCTCGTAGCAGCGCACCGAGCTGCCCAACATCGCCGACTCAGATGTCATCGGCGCGTTCCTTGCCGGCACCACCTCCCGCGACCTGGTGAGCAAGTTGGGTCGCAAGACCCCCACCAGGGCGAGCGAGCTGATGGACATCGCCACCAAGTTCGCCTCTGGCCAGGAGGCGGCGAGGCTATCTTCCGAAAGGACAAGTAGCCCCAAGGCCGCCCGTCGGAAGATGCTCCCGAGGCGTCTACTCCGTGCGGCGCCAAGAAGAAAGGCAAGAAGAAGTCGCAAGCGAAACGCGACGCCGCCGTCGCGGACCTTGTCGCCGCCGCCGAGTACAAGAACCCTCGGAAGCCCCTCGGAGGTGCCAACCTCTTTGACAAGATGCTCAAGGAGCCGTGCCCCTATCATCAGGGGCCCGTCAAGCACACCCTTGAGGAGTGCGTCATGCTTCGGCGCCACTTCCACAGGGCCGGGCCACCCGCGGAGGGTGGCAGGGCCCGCGACGACGACAAGAAGGAAGATCACCAAGCAGGAGAGTTCCCCGAGGTCCGCGAATGCTTCATGATCTACGGCGGGCACGCGGCGAATGCCTCGGCTCGGCATCGCAAGCAAGAGCGTCGGGAGGTCTGCTCGGTGAAGGTGGCGGCGCCAGCCTACCTAGACTGGTCCGACAAGCCCATCACCTTCGACCAAGCTGATCACCCCGACCACGTGCCAAGCCCGGGGAAATACCCGCTCGTCGTCGACCCTGTCATCGGTGACGTCAGGCTCACCAAGGTCCTTATGGACGGGGGCAGCAGCCTCAACATCATCTACGCCGAGACCCTCGGGCTCCTGCGCGTCGATTTGTCCTCCGTCCGAGCAGGCGCTGCGCCCTTCCACGGGATCATTCCCGGGAAGCGCGTCCAGCCCCTCGGACGACTCGACCTCCCTGTTTGTTTCGGAACACCCTCCAACTTCCGAAGGGAGACTCTGACGTTCGAGGTGGTCGGGTTCCGAGGAACCTACCACGCGGTGCTGGGGAGGCCATGCTACGCGAAGTTCATGGTCGTCCCCAACTACACCTACCTGAAGCTCAAGATGCCGGGCCCCAACGGGATCATCACCGTCGGCCCCACGTACAAACACGCGTTCGAATGCGACGTGGAGTGCGTGGAGTACGCCGAGGCCCTCGCCGAGTCCGAGGCCCTCATCGCCGACCTGGAGAGCCTCTCCAAAGAGGTGCCAGACGTGAAGCGTCATGCCGGCAACTTCGAGCCAGTGGAGACGGCTAAGACCGTCCCCCTCGACCCCAGTGGTGACGCCTCCAAGCAGATCCGGATCGGTTCCGAGCTCGACCCCAAATAAGAAGCAGTGCTCGTCAACTTTCTCCGCGCGAACGCCGACGTTTTCGCGTGGAGTCCTTCGGACATGCCCGACGTGCCGAGGGATGTCGCCGAGCACTCGACGGATATTCGGGCAGGAACCCGACCCGTCAAATGGCCTCTGCGCGGATGACACCCAGGGGCTGCGCGCCCCCTCGGGAAAGGCCGCTTGTCATCGCCGACGTTCTGGAGCCCGGAACGCACAAGCTGGCCGGCGGTCAAGGCGGGGTCTACAGCAACGCTTGGAACGTCCGACAGCTACGTCGCTTCTACCCTTAAGACGTTTTCAAGCTGTTCGTACACCTCGCTCCCGCACAAGTCTCAGTCATCAAGGAAGGGTCGGCCTCGCCTCGGCGGAACCCGACCCTCCCTCGGGGGCTAAAAAGGGGAACACAAACGTGGGTGCATGTAAGTGGCAAGGCCGACTGAGCCGAGGGATTCCTATGCCTCCGGGTTAAGGACACCTTCACTCGTCACCCGCCACGAAAAATGACCCCCTACTCGGAAAGCCACCCTGTTATTGACGAACAAAGTCGGACACGCAAAATAAAAGGAAGAGTACGACTTCATGCAATAAAAGCAAAGTGTTTAGGCCTCGGCGGCCACAGGAGGACGCTCGCACATCCAACAGAAACTGATCCAACAAGAGTTAGGCGTCGCCTTGGGAAGGAGCCGCGCCTTCAGCTCCGTCTCCGCCTTCGGTGAGGTCCATCTCGGCTTCCGGCGACGGCGCAGGGGGGAGGATTTCCGCCTCAAAGGTGGTCGCCAGCACTGTGCTCGGACCCGCGGCGACCGCGTCGAGCCGCTGGACTTCCGCCAGAGCAGCTTCGTCTTCGTCAGGAAGACAATACCCCTCGCTAACCCGCTCCAGGTACACAACGTAGTGGGAAGCAAGCACGGCGAAGGCCCGCCTGACGCCGTGGTGTAGCGCCTCGCGGAGCCTGCCGCGCGCGTGATCACCCAAGGCTTGAAGGCGGCTTTGAGGGGAGCTTCCTGAGGGGACGTCGCCGGAGCCAAGGATCCGATAAACGTCCGAGATGGCTTCGGAAATGGCCGTGAGGTCGGCTTCCCTCTGCTCGGCCGCCCCGGCAAGCGCCTCGGCAAGCGCCTTGGCGGACTCATCGAGGGCGGACTCGAGCTCTGCGAACAACCAGAAGAAAAATCTCAAACACAAGCAGAGGAAACAAATAAGAACAAGAGCCAAGGATGATCAAGGCATACCCTCGGCTCGGGCACGCTGCTCCGAGGTCGCGGCCTGGGCCGCGGCTAAGTCGGCCGCGAGGGCGGCGGCCCGGCTTTCGGCCTCGGCAGCCCGGCCCCGAGATCGGTCCCGCTCCTCGACGACCTGGACGAGCTCCGACCGCTGCCGTTGCACCTCTACGCGCGCCGCGGCCACCTCCGTGCGCGCTGCTGCCGCCTCGGCTCTCAGGTCAGTACAGAGCAACTGGAGGTCCGCTACCTCGGCACCCTGCTGAGAAAGGCGCGTAGTGGCCCTGGCGAGCGAGGTCTTCAGGGACCGCAGCGAGCCCCAGACATCGGCTTCGCGGCGGATGAACGACGACTTGGCGGCGCTCCGACCCGACAGATCCTGAGGGAAGGAAACGGGGCGTCACAAAGAACGTCTCGGTCACAGAAGAAAAACAAAGGTATGCCCGAAACCGTTACCTGGAGGATTTTGGGGACGTCCCCGCAGAAAACCTCCAGCAACGACTGGAGCGACCCCACCGTCGCTTCGGCACGCTCGCGGAGCTCGTCCCAGGACTGGTCCTCCCGTTCATCGTCGAGAACGAAGACCGGGTCCGAGGCCTCACGGGTCCGGAACCGGAGCAACTGGCGCCGGACCTCGGGGCTCCGCCGCACAGCGACGAGGCCGCCGCCCAGCAGGACGAATCGTGCCTCCCCGCCCGCCTCTTCCGAGGCACCGGGCGCCGACATATCAGCCGTCTCGGCGTCGGCAGCAACCGGTCGCTCCTCGACCGGGACGGCGGCGACTTCGGTAGCGACAGGCGCCGGCATGGCCGGCACGACCGGTGGGCTCAGGACCACGTCGGCGTCAGCCGCCTCTCCTATCACAATGGCCGCCTCGGCAGAGGAGCCGGCCTCGGGAACCTGCTCCACCACGACCGGCGTCGTCTGAGCCCCCTGAGGTGGAACGCCGTGCGAGAGGTTCGGTTGAACGGCAAGGCCCAAAGCGGCGCTGACCGCACCAGCCGACGTCGTCTTAAGTACCTTCCAGGGTGCTAGGTCGGTCAGGCCATGGCTTCGCTTGCTAAGGAGAAAAGAAAAATCACGGCCGGAACCTATGAATGGAAAGCCGGGACGAAGACATTCCGAGATACTTACCCGCTCCGGGCCATGATCCACCGTGCCTGGGGGGAAGTCTCTTGGATCCCGGCCCCCGGAACCGCCGCCGAGGCCCGCTTCGCTGGCAACTTCGGCACCGCCCTCGCTTCAGACGCCCGGGGGCAGATTGCCCAGGCACTGTAACGGTGGCCCGAGGGCCGCCTCTCTGCGCTGCCAGCGCGAGCGGTGGCTCCCGGGGAGCAGACGCCCTGACCTGGTCCTCCGGGGTCACCTCGGCCCCTCCAACCGAGGTGTCAGGAGCCCTCTCGGGTTGCCCTTGCCCCTCAGGTCAGGACGCTGATGCCCCGACTCCGAGGACTGACGGCGTCAGCCCGCTCGGGGGCTGGCTTGACGGCTCCTGGCCAGACCCCAAGCCGCGGCTGAGGCCAAGGCGGGCGGCCACGTCGTCCTCCTCGTCATCATCTTCATCATCATCGTCGTCGGGCGTTTCCGGCGACGGCTCCCTCGGGAGCCCCTCCCTCTCCTGCTGGCGACGGCGCTTTTCCAAGGCGTCTCGAGCCCGCCTCCGCTCGCGGGGCCGGGCCTTCTCCGCGTCCTTCTTCTTCTTCCTCTCCTCCGCGGCGACCCGCCGCGCTGCCCGGGCCACCGCGTCCTGCGGGACCCGAGGCAGGGAAGGCTTGTGCCACCCCGCCTCCTGAAGAGGAGGGGAAAAACCTCAATCGTAAGAACCCGGAGCGACCGGATGTATGAAGAAGGAAGAAGCGGACACTTACCAGAGTCACGCACCCCTGGTCGGGGCGCATCAAAGGCTGGGAGAAGGCGTGGGAGTCCGGCTTCCCCAACGCAGCGGACACCCGCCATCTGAGGGCGTCAAAGGGAAGAGGATCAGGAGACATCCGCGAGCCCTCCCAGTCGGCCTCCAGGGTCATCTCCCAAAGCGACAGCCGCCGCTCCGCCAAGGGAAGCACCCTCCGACGGTGGATGTCGGCAATCACTCCCGCAGCGGTGAGTCCCCCTTCCCGCAACGCCTCCAAGGCCTGGAGGAGTGGCTCGAGGTTCTTCTGCCTCTCGTGCGGGGTCCCGTGGCGCCAGGCGTCGGTGGCAGCGGTGACTACTCGCTGGGAGAACGGCGGGAGCAACTCGCCGTCGTTCCGGAGGTAGAACCACCGGCGCTGCCACCCCTTGTTCGAGGACGCGAGGGTGGCAGGAATATACAGCGACGCCCGCGACTGCCTCAGCAGAAGGGTACAGCCGTCGGCCCGCACCGCTGCACGGACTTTCCTCTCCCCCGTCGGCGAGGCGAAAAGCTCCGCGCAAAAGAAATGGGTCCACAAATCCCAATGGGGGGCGATCCCCAAGTACCCCTCACACACCGCAACGAAGATGGCGGCCTGCGAGATGGAGTTAGGGGTGAGGTTATGCAACTCCACCCCATAGTGGTACAGGATCGCCCGCATGAAGCGGCCTGCTGGCACGCCGAATCCCCGCTCGTGGAAGGAGACAAAGCTCACGATGTACCCTGGAGGTGGGGACGGGGCGGCTCCACCCGTGGGAGGAATCCATTCCGGTCGCTGCTTATCGGTGAGGGGACGGAGCAAACCCTCGCCGACCAGATCTTCCAGGTCGCTCGCCGTCACCATGGAAAGGGGCCATGGATCGCGCGACGGAATGATGGTCACCCGCTCAGCCATCACCAAGCTAAAAGGGATGGCGGCGCAAAGGGCAGGAAGGGCGGTTCTCTCTTCTCTGGCTAGATCTCTCGGGTTGCGAAAACCTAAGAGGCAGGCAGGAAGCGGAGCAAAGAACCGTCACCGGACCCTCTCCTGGGTATATAAAGACCAAGGCGAGGACGGCTCCAACGTCCCGCCCGGACCGGACGCGGGATTCAAAAACGCGAAGCGAAACGGCCATTCCTCGAACGGCTCGCGCACGCGCAACGGCAGCCCCGCCAACTACTCGCCCCGTCGCATTAACTCCGCGGCTGGACAGGCGGCGCTTCTGGCAGGAGTAGCGGGCGATGCTTCGCCTTCGCCGAAATAACCGCGCCAAAAAAGGTACGCCGCGTCGTTCGGTTTCGTATCCTTTTCCCTTTTTTCCTCTTTCTCTATATCTTGCGACAGGGACCGGGAAAGGGGGATACCCCGAAAGGGATCCTTCCCCATGAAGGAACCAGGCTCCGAGCCTCCCTACTGATCAGAGGTTCGAAGGCTAGCCCCCCGAAGGGTTCAACAGCCGCCTCAGATCGCGTGGGCCCTACACCCACTACTGGTCAGAGGTTCGAAGGCCGGCCCCCCGAAGGGTTCCACGGCCGCCTCAGGCTACTCGGGCCCCGCGCCCATTACTGATCAGGGGTTCGAAGGCTGGCCCCCAAAGGGTTCACAACCGCCTCAGACGCCGAGCGAGGGATGACCAGGGGTACGTTCGATACATAACCAAGGCTCGGGCTGCGCTCTCGAGGTACCCTAGGACATTTCCGAGACCAGCAGGAGCGATCTTGTAACGGAATCCCATCGGAGGGAGGCATCGAGCCCTCGGACCCCGTCGCCAGGGGACCGGGTCCGGTAGATCACCCACAGGTACTTTTGGGCGTGCCTCTGGGCCCCTAGCCGACCCCTAACGAACGGGGCACGAACGTCCACTCGGATTACCCGCTTGCAGCTCACCGGAGACACCATGTTCGGCGCCCATCGAGGGTAACATGGCGCTCTCCCCCCTCCTCCTTGCGGAAAGGCGACGCAGGGGCGTATGCAAAAAAGCCGAGTCTGTCCCTGATCGCCCTCTTGCCCTGTGCAGAGGCTCGGGGGCTGCTCTCGCAAACCCGGCTCTGGCCAAACCGTTGACAGCGTCAACATACCAGCCCGAGAACTTGGGCCCCGACCGTACACCCGGGCTACGGCCAGCTCGCATGAGGGAACAACCAGACTAGCCAAAGCATTACACAAGGCAATAAGACCTCGAAGGAGTGAAACCACTCCTCCGAGGCCTCGGGGGCTACACCCGGCGGGTGCGCTCGCGCGCACCCACCGGAACAAAATGCAACCGAGAAAGGCTGGTCCCCTTGCAAAAAAGTGCGACGAAAGCCTCCAAGCGAGTGCTAACACTCCCTTCGAGGCTCGGGGGCTACTGTCGGGGACCATAATTAGGGGTACCCTCAAGACTCCTAATTCTCAGCTGGTAACCCCCATCACCATAAAGCTGCAAAGGCCTGATGGGTGCGATTAAGTCAGGGATCAGTCCATTCGAGCGACTCGATCACGCCTCGCCCGAGCCTAGCCTCGGACAAGGGCAGCCGACCCCGGAGGATTTCCGTCTCGCCCGAGGCCCCCCTCCAACGGCGGACACATCTTCGGCTCGCCCGAGGCCTTGCCTTCGCTAAGAAGCAACCCTGACTAAATCGCCGCACCAACCGACCAAGTCGCAGGAGCATTTAACGCAAAGGCCCTGCCAAAGGCACCATAGGAAGCTCCGCCCGACCCAGGGCTCGGACTCGGGCTCAGCCCCGGAAGACGGCGAACTCCGCTCCGCCCGACCCAGGGCTCGGACTCGGGCTCAGCCCCGGAAGACGGCGAACTCCGCTCCGCCCGACCCAGGGCTCGGACTCGGGCTAAGACCCGGAAGACGGCGAACTCCGCTCCGCCCGACCCAGGGCTCGGACTCGGGCTCAGCCCCGGAAGACGGCGAACTCCGCTCCGCCCGACCCAGGGCTCGGACTCGGGCTCAGCCCCGGAAGACGGCGAACTCCGCTCCGCCTGACCCAGGGCTCGGACTCGGGCTAAGACCCAGAAGACGGCGAACTCCGCTCCGCCCGACCTAGGGCTCGGATTCGGGCTCAGCCCCAGAAGACGACGAACTCCGCTTCGCCCGACCCCAGGGCTCGGACACCGTCCTGGCCTCTGCCGACGACCTCCGCCTCGCCCGACCCAGGGGCTCGGACTCGGCCTCGGCCATGGAAGACAGACTCGACCTCGGCTTCGGAGGAGCCTCCATGTCGCCCAACCTAGGGCGCAGGCCAGCCACGTCAACAGGAAGCGCCATCATCACCCTACCCCGAGCTGACTCGGGCCGCAGAGAACAAGACCGGTGTCCCATCTGGCTGTCTCCACCAGATAGGCAATGATGGAGCCCCGCATGCCCTGTGACGACGGCGGCTCTCAGCTCTCTTACGGAAGCAGGAGGACGTCAACAAGGACACAACCGCTCCGACAGCTGTCCCTCTGCCAGGCTCCGCCACTCCTCCGACGGCCACGACATCACACTAGTTGGGTTCCAGGATCTCTCCGGCTGCCACATTGGCATGTACTCAGGGCACTAGCTCTCCCTCGCTAGACACGTAGCACTCTGCTACACCCCCATTGTACACCTGAATCCTCTCCTTGCGTCTATAAAAGGAAGGACTAGGGCCTTCTTAGAGAAGGTTGGCCGCGCGGGACGAGGACGGGACAGGCGCTCTCTTGGGGCCGCTCGCTTCCCTCACCCGCGTGGACGCTTGTAACCCCCTACTGCAAGCGCACCCGACCTGGGCGCGGGACAAACGCGAAGGCCACGGGATTCCCACCTCTCTCGCGCCGGTCTCCGGCCGCCTCGCTCTTTTCCCCCCTTCGCGCTCGCCCACGCGCTCGACCCATCTGGGCTGGGGCACGCGGCACTCACTCGTCGGCCTGAGGGACCCCCCGGTCTCGAAACGCCGACATTCAGTTTCGCCCTATTTACCCCCCTCTAGGCGACTTTCAATTGGTATCGGAGCCTGGGGCTTCATTTGAGCCTAACCGCTCGAAGTGATGTCGGGAGATCACACCAAGAGGGAGATGGAGACCGGCGACAAGCCCACTACGAGCCAAGGGAGCACTTCATCGGAAGAGTCCCGCACCAAGAGGAAGGAGAAGAAGGACTCCTCCAAACGGAAGGAGAAAAGATCTTCCTCTTCTCACCACAAAGAGAAGAAGGAAAAATCTTCTTCTCACAAGTCGCATCGGAAAGGCAACAAGCACAAGAGGATGAGGAAAGTGGTCTACTACGAGACCGACACTTCATCAACATCGACCTCCGACTCCGATGCGCCGTCCGTAACTTCTAAGCGCCAAGAGTGCAAGAAGTTTAGTAAGATCCCCTTACACTACCCTCGTACATCTAAACATACTCCATTACTTTTCGTTCCATTAGGCAAACCACCAACCTTTGATGGCGAAGATTATGCTAGGTGGAGTGATTTAATGAAATTTCATCTAACCTCACTCCACAAAAGTATATGGAATGTTGTTGAGTTTGGAGCACAGGTACCATCCGTAGGGGATGAAGACTATGATACGGACGAAGGGGCCCAAATCGAGCACTTCAACTCCCAAGCCACAACCATACTCCTCGCCTCTCTAAGCAAGGAGGAGTACAACAAAGTGCAAGGGTTGAAGAATGCCAAGGAGATTTGGGACCTTCTCAAGACCGCGCACGAGGGTGATGAACTCACCAAGATCACCAAGCGGGAAACGATCGAGGGGGAGCTCGGTCGTTTTCGTCTTCACCAAGGGGAGGAGCCACAAGATATGTACAATCGGCTCAAAACCTTGGTGAACCAAGTGCGCAACCTCGGGAGCAAGAAATGGGATGACCACGAGGTGGTTAAGGTTATTCTAAGATCTCTCATTTTCCTTAACCCGACTCAAGTTCAATTAATTCTTGGTAATCCTAGATACACACTAATGACCCCCGAGGAAGTTATCGGGAATTTTGTGAGCTTTGAATGTATGATCAAGGGCTCAAAGAAGATCAACGAGCTTGACGAACCCTCCACGTCCATAGCACAACCGGTGGCATTTAAGGCGACGGAGGAGAAGAAGGAGGAGTCTACACCGAGTAGACAACCAATTGACGCCTCCAAGCTCGACAATGAGGAGATGGCTTTAATCATCAAAAGCTTTCGCCAAATCCTCAAGCAAAGGAAGGGGAAGGATTACAAATCCCGTTCCAAGAAGGTTTGCTACAAGTGTGGTAAGCCCGGTCATTTCATTGCAAAATGTCCTATATCTGGTGACAGTGACAGGGGCGACAACAAGAAGGGAAAGAGGAGAGAAAATAAGAGGTACTACAAGAAGAAAGGCGGCGATGCCCGTGTTTGCCGGGAGTGGGACTCGGACGAGAGCTCCACCGACTCCTCCGACGACGAGGACGCCGCCAACATCGCCGTCACCAAGGGACTCCTCTTCCCCAACGTCGGCCACAAGTGCCTCATGGCAAAGGACGGCAAAAGGAAGAAGGTTAAATCTAAATCCTCCACTAAATATGAATCCTCTAGTGATGATAATGCTAGTGATGAGGAAAATAATTTGCGTACCCTTTTTGCCGACCTAAACATGCAACAAAAGGAAAAATTAAATGAATTGATTAGTGCTATTCATGAGAAGGATGATCTCTTGGACTCTCAAGAGGACTTCCTTATTAAGGAAAACAAAAAGCATGTTAAGGTCAAAAATGCTTATGCTCTACAAGTTGAAAAATGTGAAAAATTGTCTAGTGAGCTAAGCACCTGCCGTGAGACTATTGACAACCTTAGAAATGAAAATGCTAGATTAATTGCTAAGGTTGATTCTCATGTTTGTGATACTTCAATTCCCAATCTTAGAAATGATAATGATGATTTGCTTGCTAAGATTAAGGAATTGAATGATTCTCTTGCTAGCCTTAGAATAGAAAATGAAAATTTGATTGCTAAGGCTAAAGATTTTGATGCTTGCAATACTACTATTTCCGACCTTAGAACTAAGAATGATATGTTGCATGCTAAGGTTGTAGAACTAAAATCTTGCAAACCCTCTACATCTAATGTTGAGCATGTTTCTATTTGTACTAGATGTAGAGATGTTGATATCAATGCTATTCATGATCACATGGTATTAATTAAACAACAAAATGATCATATAGCAAAATTAGATGCTAAAATTGCCGAGCATAATTTAGAAAATGAAAAGTTTAAATTTGCTAGAAGTATGCTCTATAATGGGAGACGCCCTGGCATCAAGGATGGCATTGGCTTCCAAAGAGGAGACAATGTCAAACTTTATGCCCCTCCTAAGAACTTGTCTAACTTTGTTAAGGGCAAGGCTCCCATGCCTCAGGATAACGAGGGTTACATTTTGTACCCTGCCGGCTATCCTGAGAGCAAAAATAGGAGAACTCATTCTAGGAAGTCTCACTCTGGCCCTAACTATGCTTTTATGTATAAGGGTGAGACATCTAGTTCTAGGCAACCAACCCGTGCTAAGTTGCCTAAAAGGAAAACTCCTAATGCATCAAATGAGCATGACATTTCATTTAAGACTTTTGATGCATCTTATGTTTTAACTAACAAATCCGGCAAGGTAGTTGCCAAGTTTGTTGGGGGCAAACACAAGGGCTCTAAGACTTATAACCAAGGGAGGAGAAAGTATTTCGTCGGGCTCTAATGATTCCGTTTTTGGCGATTCATGCCAAAGGGGGAGAAAATATGAGCCCAAAGCAAAAGGACCGCACCACCACCTAATTTTAAAAATTTGGAGATTTTCAATTGGTTAATTTCAAATTGGTATCTTATTATGTTCTAAAGGGGGAGGAAGTAGTATTTCAAAAATGATATATCAAAACCCTCTTGAACACTAAGAGGAGGATCTCATTTAGAGGGATTTTTGTTTGGTCAAAGGAAAAGCATTTGAAACAGGGGGAGAAAATTTCAAATCTTGAAAATGCTTCTCAAAAATCTTATTCATTTACCTTTGACTATCTTGCAAAAGGATTTTGAAAAGAATTTACAAAAGGATTTGCAAAAACAAAACATGTGGTGCAAATGTGGTCCAATATGTTAAAAACAAAGAAACAATCCATGCACATCATGTAAGTATTTATATTGGCTCAATTCCAAGCAACCTTTGCACTTACATTATGCAAACTAGTTCAATTATGCATTTTTATATTTGCTTTGGTTTGTGTTGGCATCAATCACCAAAAAGGGGGAGATTGAAAGGGAATTAGGCTTACACCTAGTCCCTAATTAATTTTGGTGGTTGAATTGCCCAACACAAATAAATGGACTAACTAGCTTGCTCTAGTGTATAAGTTATACAGGTGCAAAAGGTTCACACTTAGCCAATAAAAAGACCAAGTATTGGGTTCAAACAAAGGAGCAAGGGTCAACCGAAGGCACCTCTGGTCTAGCGCACCGGACTGTCCGGTGCACCAGAGGACTCAAACTTTGAACTCGTCACCTTCGGGAATTTCCAGAGGCAACTCCGCCATAATTCACCGGACTGTCCGGTGTACACCGGACATGTCTGGTGCTCCAAGGAAGAGTGGCCTCCGGAACTCGCCAGCCTCGGGAATTTATTGAAGCTGCTCCGCTATAATTCACCGGACTGTCCGGTGTACACCGGACTGTCCGGTGTAACAGCGGGGCAACGGCTATTTCGGCGCCAACGGCTACCTGCGACGCATTAAATGCGCGCGCTGCGCGCGCAGAGGTCAGACACGCCCATACTGGCGCACCGGACAATCTACAGTGCATGTCCGGTGTGCCACCGGACATCAAGGCAGGCCCAGAAGTCAGAACTCCAACGGTCGGAACCCAACGGCTTTGGTGACGTGGCTGTCGCACCGGACATGTCCGGTGTGCACCGGACTGTCCGGTGCGCCATCGAACAGACAGCCTCACCAAACGGCTAGTTTTGTGGTTGGGGCTATAAATACCCCCAACCACCCCACATTCAATGCATCCAAGTTTTCCACTTCCCAACTACTTACAAGAGCTCTAGCATTCAATTCTAGACACACTCAAGAGATCAAATCCTCTCCAAATTCCACATAACGCCCTAGTGATTAGAGAGAGAGATTTGTTTGTGTTCTTTCGAGCTCTTGCACTTGGATTGCTTTCTTCTTTCTTGATTCTTTCATTGCGATCAAACTCACTTGTAATTGAGGCAAGAGACACCAATCTTGTGGTGGTCCTTGTGGGAACTTTGTGTTCCAAGTGATTGAGAAGAGAAAGCTCACTCGGTCCGAGGGACCGTTTGAGAGAGGGTAAGGGTTGAAAGAGACCCGGCCTTTGTGGCCTCCTCAACGGGGAGTAGGTTTGCGAGAACCGAACCTCGGTAAAACAAATCCGCGTGTCTCACTTCATTACTTGCTTGCGATTTGTTTTGCACCCTCTCTCGCAGACTCGATTATATTTCTAACGCTAACCCGGCTTGTAGTTGTGATTATTTTGAGAATTTCAGTTTCGCCCTATTCACCCCCCCTCTAGGCGACTTTCAAAAGGAATCTCAAAGTTAAGCGTGCTCAACTTGGAGAAACCTGGGATGGGTGACCAGATGGGAAGTTCCCTACTGGAAGGAAAATCACAGTCACCGGAGTTCGTATGACTGGAATATGGGTCTGGCTGGTCTTAGGTGGACTGGACAACATGATGTATGAGTAGTTGAAATTTGGGGTGATCGGCTAATCGATGAATAGTATTGATGAACAGTAACGATGAATAGTGACGACAAAAAAGTTACTAGATATCATCGATAAGTAGTAACGATGATGAATAGTAACACTAAATAGTAACGATGGTGAATAGTGTCAGTGAATAGTAATGATGAATAGTAATGGTGAATAGTCGTATGAACGAACGATGAACGATGAATAGGAACTATGAACGAACGATGAACGATGAATAGGAACTATGAACGAACGGACGAACGATCGAATGATCGGACGAACGAACGATCAGAATTTCGGCAGCATAACGGCAGGACAAAGATTATCTGGAAGAACGATGAATAGGGACCATGAACGAACGATGAACGATGAATAGGAACTATGAACGAACGATGAACGATCAAATGATCGAACGAACGAACGATCGGAATTTCGGCAGCATAACGGTAGGAAAAAGATTATTTGGATGAACGAACGGACGAACGATCGAATGATCGGACGAACGAACGATCGGAATTTCGGCAGCATAACGGCAGGACAAAGATTATCTGGAAGAACGATGAATAGGGACTATGAACGAACGATGAACGATGACTAGGAACTATGAACGAACGATGAACGATCGAATGATCGAACGAACGAACGATCGGAATTTGGGCAGCATAACAGTAGGAAAAAGATTATTTGGACAAACGAACGGACGAACGATCGAACGATCGGACGAACGGACCATGAACGATCGGACGAACGATCGAACGATCGGACGAACGAACGAACAAACTAAGAACAGAGGACGAACGATCGAAGAACGATCGAACGATCCTTGTGCTAGTGTGTGCTTGTGTGGAACATGGAGTGTGTGTGTGTGGGGGGGAGAGAGTTGCCATGAAATGGCTTGGGGTGGGATGAGAGGAGGCCCTTGCCCCTCTATTTATAGCCATGGTGGGGGGATTAGGGGGAGGGGTGAGAGGATTAGTGGGAGGATGAGAGGATTAGTGAGAGATTAGCATGTATTTGTCTTGTATAAGTGAGATTAGCTTGTAGAGCTCACGTATGACACTGGAGGCATATGTATACGTATGAGCATGAGAAAAGTTATGAAGAAAATATTTGTAGGGACTTGAAGAATGATTATGAAGGTATTTCTTAGGAAGAAAATACTTGGATATATATTGGTGGAATACTCGGGCAATATTTCTGGAAAGAATTTGAGGGGGATCACTGGGGAATATCTGGGCAGTATTTCTGAAAAGAAATTGAGGGTGATCACTGGGGAAGTATTTGTAGAATATTTTGAGGAGGATTTTGGAGAGAATATAGACCACTATAATTTATTTGTTGATACCAACTTGCAAACAAACAGGAACTTGCTGACAAGGCCAGCGACATTGCTCGCGCTGAGGGAAACCTCAAGGCGAGGGAAGCTTCCTTGGTGAAACGGGCAACTGACCTCACCTGGCAGGAGGAGGACCTCGCCTTCAGGGAGGAGATGTGGGCAAGGCGGAACAAGCTGCTGGATGAGCTTGAGCTTGAGGCAGAGGAGAAAGGGAAGCGTTTGGAGGGGAAGTGCGGGCACTGGAGGAGCAGGTCCGCCAGTTCCAGGCAACGCAAGCTGTACAGGCGACGCAGACGGCCTCGGGCCCCCAGGCAGTGGAGGTGATGAGAAAAACTCTCGACGACCTCCGGGCTGAGCAACGCGCTGGGGCCCAGCGCATCGCCGCCTGGGCTGGCGAGGCAAGCACGACGTTAGTGCCGTTGGGGACGAGTCCCATCCCGGCATTGGTGCGGCCGGCGTCCATCTCCGACGCGCTCCCGATACTGGATTCCGCTGCTGACCGCCTCCGACGTCTAGATCAGATTCTTGGCGCCCGCTTGGAGGCCGAGGGCAGCAGACTCTACCGGTAGGCAATTGAGTACATCTTGACATGCTTCCAGAGCCACGACCCGACTGTCTCCTTGGGGCCAGTCATTGCGGGTCCGGTGGCCGATACTGAAGATGCTGCCCGAGAGGGCGTGTAGGATGCTGTGGACGCGGTGGTCGGGCGCTTCCAGCGGGATCCTGCTGACTATGAGTAGCCAGGCCTGCGTGGAGAAAAACGAGGGTTCCGCTGGGGAGCGGGTTGCAATATGTCTTTGATTTTGTAAGATACTCTTTAGGTACTACTTATCGGTGACATTACAACTTATCTGCATGCCACTTTTCCTTTGCTGTGTGCATTGCTACCAACTTCTCCCCTGGTACTTGCCCCCCTGGGATATAGCCTCGACGTGTCGTGGCTGGATGCTAGGATTCTTAAGGAGGAACTGGTGTCATGACCCCCAAGGGGCAATCCCAACAGGGACCCTACCTGCACACAGTCTAGGCTAGGTATTTTTAGCAGCGCACCCATAGGGTCCACTAGCTGGTATTTCTTATCCTTTGATTCACGCAACAGAGCCGGCTGCAGGGCGGTGGGGTGTGTAGGCTTGCGGTACTTGACCATACCAAGCGACCTTACGGCCCCAAACCACCCCATCGTCTGGTTGCTGGGTCTGGCTACTCAATTCGGATGTCGCTATACCAGCCAGGGAGGGAGACTGCATGGGTGGTGAGATAGTAATAATGGTTGTAAATTTAGGAATAAAACCAACATAATAATAGTTCTGTGGGTCTAACCCCTTCCTTATAACTGGATATACACGAGTGTAGGCCAACAGACCGGGTTTATTAAGGGCGGACCTCTCCGGGCTGGCGCGTATAAATGCGCTTCTTAGTTACAGGGAAAGAGTTCGAACCCCCAATTCTATTTTTATGGGAAAAACTTATAGAGATGCTCTATATTCCAGGGGTTGGGACGAGGTACTCCATTATCTGTGGCGAGGCGGACGCACCCAGGGCGGCATATTTCTGTCACCTTGAAGGTCCTTCCCAGCTGGGAGAGAGCTTGTGGAGCCCTTCTCGGTTCAGAACTCGCCTTAGAACCAGGTCCCCGACTTCAAACTTCCTACTATGCATGAACCGTTGGTGGTAGCACCTGAGCGCGTGGTTGTATCGTGCATTTCGGACTGCTACTCGCCACCTGTGCTCGTCGATGAAGTCCACATCCTCGCGCCGTAGTTGTTCCTGCGTAGACTCATCAAACGACTGGGCCCGTGGGGAGCCCATAATGATTTCTGGGGGAAGGCAGGCTTCGGCCCCGTAGACCAGGAAGAATGGGGTCTCCCCGGTGGCTCGGCTGGGTGTGGTCTGGTTCCCCCATAGCATGGAGGGCAGCTCACTGACCCAATTTGCGCCATGCTTCTTTAAGCAGTCATAGGTACGCGTCTTGAGTCCCTTGAGGATCTCTGCATTTGCTCTTTCCACTTGTTCGTTGCTCCTAGGATGGGCCACGGATGCGAAGCAGAGCCGGGTGCCGATATCTTCACAGTACTCCTGGAAGACCCGACTTGTAAACTGGGTCCCGTTGTCTGTAATGATACCACTTGGGACCCCGAATCTGCAGACGATCGACTTGAGGAAAGCGACATCAGCGCTCTGGGTGATGCTGACCACAGGGGTGGCTTCCGACCACTTGGTGAACTTGTCAATGTCGACAAAGAGGTACCGGTACCCGTCGACAGTCTTAGGAAATGGTCCCAGGATATCCATCCCCCATATGGTGAATGGCCAGGAGGGCGGAATCATTTGCAGAGCCTGAGCTGGTGTGTGTATCTGCTTTGTGTGGTACTGGCACGCTTTGCAGGACTTTACTAGCTCGTCCGCATCCTGGAGGGCAGTTGGCCAATAAAAACCATGCCGGAAGGCCTTACCGACCAGCGTGCGGGATGAAGAATGACTTCCGCACTCCCCTCCATGGATCTCCGTGAGTAACTCACGACCCTCTTCCTGGGTGATGCACCGCATGAGAATGCCGTTGGCGCCATGGTGGTAGAGACCCCCTTCTACCATCGTGTATCGCTTAGCCAACCGCACTATGCGCTCGGCTGAGACATGGTCTCTAGGAAGGATATTTTCCTTCAGGTAGTCCCGAATCTCGGAGATCCATGCATCGGGACCGCTCTAAGTTGTCGACTGTGGCGCTAAAGGGTCAGCGGAGTCCCCCAGAGCGCACACAACCTTTGCTGGGTTCTGGGACGCCACCGGGACCGCCGGCTTCGAGGTGCCAGTCTCACCCCCTTCGCCCAGTTCGGTCGGCTGGGCGGCGGTCTCAGTAGCCGTCTTTCGAAGACGCCCTCGGGCACGGGTGCCCGAGTTGATGCCCTCTGGGAGAGGTCATCTGCCGCTGAGTTGTCGGCTCGGGGAACATGTTGTAGTTCCAGGGCCATAAAATCCTTCTCCAGCTTCCTCACATGGAGGAGGTAAGCTGCAAGTCTAGGCTCGTTGCAGCTACATTCTCCGCGGACCTACTTGATGATAAGCTGAGAGCCCCCCTTTACGAGGAGTTGGTGGACCCCAGGGATAGGGCCGCGGATAGGCCGAAGATCAGCACCTCATACTCCGCCATGTTGTTGGTGGCCTTGAATTCAAGACGCACCATATACTACAGCTGGTTTCTGCCTGGGTCAGTGAGGACCACTCCCGTGCCAGCACTCTGTTGGCGGACGGATCCGTCGAAGAAAAGCGTCCGGTGGGGTTCGGTGAAGATCGGACCCCTGCGCTCCGCAGGTGTGGGGTCCGGAGCGGGGTCCGGCCCCCCTAGGGCGCACGAGGGTGGAGTCCACTCTATGATGAAGTCAGCCAGGACCTGACTTTTGATGGCGTGGCGGGGTTGGAAGTACAGCTGGAACTCGGCGAGCTCTGCCGCCCACTTGGCGATGTTGCCAGTGGCGTTTGGGTTGTAGAGGATGGCCCTTAACGGAAAGGAGGTCATCACCACAACCTTGTGTGCTTGGAAATAGTGACGCAGCTTCCTGGATGCGACCAACACGGCGTAGAGGAGTTTGTGCGTCTCGAGGTACCTGGCCTTTGCTTTATGGAGTACCTCGCTGACGTAGTAGACCGGCTTCTGGACATTCTAGGTCTCTATAGCTGGTCCTAAGTTTCTAGGTTCTTGTCCTTCTTGTGCCTCCCTATCGGCGACTAACACCATGCTTATTGCTTCTGCGGCCGTCGCAATGTACAGGTATAGCGGTTCCCCCGGCTCCGGAGCAACCAGGATCGGTAGGGAAGCTAAGTGCTGCTTCAATTCTTTGAAGGCTTGTTCCGCCTCTTCGGTCCAGGCAAATGGGCCTGATTTCTGCAGGAGCTTGAAGAAGGGCAGCGCCCTCTCAGCCAACCTCAAAATGAAGCGGCTAAGGGCTGCTAGCGACCCTGTAAGCTTTTGGATGTCCTTAATACGGGCGGGAGGCCTCATTACCTCAATAGCCTTGATTTTCTCCGGGTTAGCTTCAATGCCCCGGTATGAAACCAGGAACCCCAGCAACTTCCCTGCAGAGACACCGAAGATGCATTTCTCTGGGTTCAGCTTGGTGCGGGTTGCCCGCAGCTTGTCGAAAACCAGGGTTAGGTCTTCCACTATAGCTGACCCTTCCCTAGTCTTGACCATGATGTCATCGACGTAGATTTCCACCTTGTCCCGGATCAGGTCCCCAAAGGTCTTACTCATCGCCCGAACAAATGTTGGCAAGGCGTTCCTCAGACCATAGGGCATTACAACATAAAAGTACAGTCCATCTACTGTCACAAAAGCAGTATGCCTCCTATCCTCCTTAGCCATCCAGAATTGGTGGAAACCAGAGTAGGCGTCCAAGAAGGACAAGAGGTCGCACCCCGAGGTAGAGTCCACAATCTGATCTATACGCGGCAGTGGATACGGGTCCTTGGGGCATGCCTTATTCAGGCTGGTGTAGTCGATGCACATCTGAAGCTTCCCGTTCGCCTTTAGCACGACGACTGGGTTGGCCAGCCACACGGGGTGATGAACCTCTTCAATAAAGCCAGCATGCAACAGCTTCTGGACCTCCTCACGGATGAAGTCCTGTCGTTCCACAGACTGTCTCTGTGGCTTCTGGCTCACCGGCTTGGCATCCGGGTAGACCTTTAGCTGGTGATCGATCACCTCCCTGGGGATCCCAGGCATCTACGACGGCTCCCAAGCGAAGACGTCGGCATTTGCTTGGAGGAAGGTGATGAGCGCGAGTTCCTATTTTTCTCCCAGGTTCCCTGCGATAAGGGTGGTCTGGAAGGGGTCCGCGCCGACCTGGATGGTCTTCGTGGGTCCGCCATCTGCCCCAGACGGTCGCACTTTCAGTGCCTTGGAGGGCGCCCTGGTACTAGGGCCTCTTCCTCCATCGTCCGACCGAGCGATCTCGGCCGCCAGAGTGTGCAGCTTCTCGATGTCTGCTAGTGCGGCGGTGCGGTCGCCTCGCACGGTGAGGATCCCAGCGGGGGACGACATCTTGAGGACCAAGTACCCGTAATGGGCAATGGCCATGAACCGGTACAGGGCCGCCCTCCCAATGATGGCGTTAAAAGGGAGGTTGACCTCCGCGACGTCGAACTAGACGTTTTCTGTACGGAAGTTCTCTTCCGTCCCAAATGTAACCGGGAGCGTTATGCTCCCGAGGGGATATACGGGCTACGAGCCCACCCCGGAGAATGGGCGAGAGGGCCCCAGCCGTGACCCCGGAACTTGCAGCTGTCTAAATGCTGCATGGCTGATGACATTGAGGCCGGCCCCTCCGTCGATCAACACGTGATGCAGCCGCATGTTGGCGACAATAGGGGCGGTGATGAGCGGCAGCACGCCGGCCCCCGCCATGTTGTCGGGGCAGTTAGATGCCCCGAAGGAGATGGTGGTGCCCCTCCACCGTTGGTGTGGAGCGGTTTTGGGGACCCCTGGGACCACCGAAAGAACTTCCTGGCGCAGAGACTTGACACTCCTGCGGGAGGTGAGCTCCCAGCTTCCGCCGTACATTACGTACAACTTCTTGCGACGGTCGCCATCGTCGCTGGAGTCAGAATCTTCAGTGAAAACGTCCTTTAGGCACCCCTCGGGCGACTGGTAGCCGAGGTCTTGTCCCTCCGCAGCCGCGGACTTTTCGTCAGCTCCCTTCTGGCTTGGTCGGCGGTGGGGCGGCGAGCTGTCCTTGAAGGACTGCTCGCGCCGCTCGCTGACGCGCCTTGCGAGCTTGATAATCTCATGACAGTCGGCGGCACGGTGGCGGCTGTTGGGGTGCACTGGGCATGTGCCACCGCTGTTTCCCTGGGGCCCTGGGCGCTTGTTGCGCTCGCCTTGGCTCCCGGCAGCGGCAGCAGCAGCAGCAACTGAAACAGCGAACTGCGGTCTTTCATGGCCGTGGTTCTTGTTTCTCTTTTTCTTCCTGCCTCCGCCCTGGGTAACGACATCCGAGCTGCCCACCTTGGTAACCTCGGCCTATGGTACCGAGTGCCAAGCATGGCCCTCGGCGGCTCTGGCGCATTTGTCAGCTAGGGCAAAGAGTGTGGTGACGTCATCCACATCATGCGTGGCCAACTTCTCCAGCATCTTCTCATCACGTACCCCCTGGCAGAAAGCAGTGATGATGGAAGCATCCGAGATACGAGGGATTGTCCCACGTACCTTGGTGAAGCGAGAAATGAACGCTCGAAGGGTCTCCCTGGGTTCCTATCTTACTGCGTGGAGGTGTGCCTCCACTCCGTGCTGCTGGTAAGCGCTAGCGAAGTTTGCCACGAACTGTGCACATAGCTCTTCCCATGAGTAGATGGATCCTGGGGCTTGGTTCATGAGCCAAGTCCGGGCTGGCCCAGACAGGGCTACATGGAAGTAGGTTGCCATTACGGTGGTGCCTCCACCTGTTGCCGAAATGGTAGTGACATAAACCTGCAGGAATTTTGACGGGTTTGTCGTACCGTCGTATTTTTCCGGCAGATGTGGCCGAAACTTGGGCGGCCACGTTGCCGCGCGGAGGTGGTCCGCTAGGGCGGCGCAGCCTACTCCAGCCAACGGGATGCTGGTCTGGAATCGAGCATCCCCTGGGGCCCATGGCGCGATTGCAGCTAAATCTTGCCCGAGGTTGCCGCAGCGCTCACGCGCCTTCTCCAAAGAGATACATGCACCTTTGCCCACACGTCTGCGATTGAGTTCATCTCGCAGGTCTCCTGGTCCCTCTGGAGGAGCTTGCGCGCCTTCTTCTGCGCGTCTGCGGTTGAGCTCCGTTCGCAGATCTCCGGTCGGGGTAGTCCTCACCGAGGGCAAGCGCTCCGAGGCAGATGCTTCGTGCCGGCGCCTAGACGATCGAGGCTTAGGCCCGATCGAGCCAGTGTGCGCCATGCTAAGGAGGCGATCCATGTCATCGCGCCACTGCCTCATAGCCCCTAGCGAGGCTGTGGGGCTTGGTAAGTGGCGCAACAACTCTCTGGCCACAAAGAGCGCTCCGGCGGTGGCATCCCCTGACGGAGTTCGAGGCGCCTGCACTGGCGTGCGCCGCCGTGCGAGGCACACGGCTCCGGCACCAAGCGTCGGGTGGCCAGAGCTCTGTGGCGTAGAGGATGCGGCCTCTTCCTCCATGGGGAAGTCCTCAGAGGTCTCGTCACGATGCTCGGCGATACGGACCATAGTGTTGAACAGGAAAACAAGCAAAAACCTAATGCCTACCCCCTACCTGGCGCGCCAAATGTCGGAGAGCAAATCTCTGTCCGGGTGGCGGAGTGCACCCGCCCTAAATCCTAAGATGAGGAGGAGCTTAGGCGTTTCGCTTGTTAGTTGGGAAAACGGGAAGAACACAAGAACACACAAGGATTTAGAGTGGTTCGGGCCGCCGGAGCTTAACACCCTACTCCACTGTGTGATGTATTGCTCGTGAGCTTGTATGAGCTTGTGAGTCTAAGATTGGGTCTAAAGCCTGAGCTTGTGCTTGTGTTGTAACGTCGCATGCCTCCCCTTTTATAGCTGAAGGGGGCATGCACAAAGGTATTGGGCCTCAACATGTGGGCCTAGGGACATAATGAATATAGCACTTGGAGCCACAAATGTTTGCTGCTGGGGCAATCTTCTTATATCCTGACGCCCGAGATCTGCGTATCCTCGGCGTGCAGGGGAAGCTTCTTGTAGAAGGGATGATGAGTACAGTGCACCGCTCGGCACGGGCGCACTGTTCGCCAACAAACTGGTCAGGCGTGCCGTATGCTGGATGACCCTGACGCCGTCTGCCAGCGGATTGGACAGGGCACATTAAATGCTGAGAGGGCACGTCGCCCGTCAGCGTGGTGGCAGGCAGTGCATCCTCTCCGCAAAAAATGCAGAGGCTGCACGGCTGTATGGGCCTTACGTCATGCTCGGCCCGTTGGCTTATGTCACGGGCCACAAGCCACGCGGCAGCAGCGGGTCTCCGCCTAAGCAGGAAGCATAGGGCAAGGCCTGGACACGTGCCGTCATCGGACCCCTACTCATGCCGGGGTCCTCCTCGTCCTGGGACCTTGCCAAGGCCCAGACCTTACTTGGAGGGACTTGGCATGCCCTCTTGGGAGCTCCGGACCCGTACGTACAGGGGTCCGGTGTCCCTCTACGGAGGTCCGGACCCATCGATGCACCCTGGGAAGTATTATCTTTCCTTGCCATGTGGTGCCCCTAGACCTGCCCATGTGGTGGGGTCGGGTGGCGCTCTCCGTGTGGCCTGGAGGTGTCATACGGGTGCAACGCCTTCATACTGTAGAAGAGGGTATCCCTGATTCAGGGTATCGAGGCCCCCGGGCCCGCCTCAGAGGAGGATGTGAGTCTGCAGGTGGGGCCAGAGTCTGATTGGCGGTTGGCCTGCTGCTCCTGTGTGCCTGTTGATGTAATTACTGCCGGCCCGCCTATGGTCATGCCGACTGCTACGCCTATTCCCACGGCTGACTGGCCCGTGACCTTCGTACTTAATGTCACTGTTGGGCCATGCGCGGGGTGCCTCGAGTCGCTGCACTGGTTCTAAAAAACTTATCTTTTCAGACTTCCGCGACGGCCCTGAGAAGACGTGGCATTGGCGCAAGCGGCGGTGCGATTTTTTCGCACCCGGTAACCGGCGCGCCGGTTGCATGACATGTGGGCCTGGGTCCCTGTGCTGGACCGCCGGTTGCAGCGAAGCTGAGGGGGCGCACAACCGCGAGACGGTTGTACGCTTCTTGCGTGGCGGTTCGCCTTTTTGACCGCTGGTTATGACGAAGATGAAGGGGCGCTTAACGGTGGGGCGGTTGCATGCCCCTTGTGCGGCGGTTCGCCTTCCTGACCGCTGGTTGTCCCAAAAATGAAGGGGCGCATTACCGCGGGGTAGTTGCACGCTCCTTCGGGTCAGTCTGTATGACATGTGGGGCCTGTCCCCCATGTCATAAGCTAGGAACCTTGGTGTACGTCGGGGGAGACTTCGCCCGTGACGCTTCGGGGGCGCGAGTGGGGAGATCAGCCTTTAAAAAGGAGTCGATCTCTTGGGCAGTAGACATGCCTCGCTCTTCTTGCGACCATCGCGCCCTTCTGCCTTCCGGGCCTTCAGATGGGGTGCGCCGGTGTTCTCTGGAGGTATCCGTGTCAAGGTCGTCCCTTCCGGCGTCCTCACCGCCGGAGAGCTCGCGCTCGTGGTGGTGCTGCCGATCTTGCCTTCTTCTTGCTGCTGTTGGAGGAACGCAACCCCGTGGGGGTTGGCGCTCTTCCACCATCATTCGGTTTCAAGGATTTTCATCACGCAGCCCGGTCGCAACCTCCGGTCGGTGGTCATCCACAAGGATGACTACCAGCCTTGTGGTGGAGAGAAGCGAGCTGGGCTGCGGCCTCCCCCCTGCCCTCAGCTTCAAGGATGTTCATCATCCGCGCTGGAGAGGAGGGTGAGCCGAGTTGGGGCCCTGCCCTATGCATGGGCTGGCGACCTGCTTCTTCCTCCAGCATTCGGGGGAGAAGGGCGTTCGCCAGCCTTGCGAAGGAGGCGGACTCCGGGTACGCGGGGCCGGCCGTCTGAGGCGTCGTCAGCTGCCGCGTGTCTGGCTCCTTGGCCTGGGTGCCGCCTCTGGTGCTGCCTCCTGCCGCTTGGACGGGGCGTGGCTGTCTGTCCACCGCACGGGCGACGGTCACGCCGTGCGCGGGTCAGCCACATCCACGGCTTCTCCCGCGCCGTCGGCCGCACCGGGGGGTCGTACAAGACGTCGTACGCCGCGGGGCGGCGTCCGCATTCTTGGATGGTCTTGTCCTCACTCCCGCAGTGAGGATGGGAGCGAGGACCTCTTCGCGCACGCTGGGGCGGCCGCCATTTGCCAGGTGGCCGCTGTCGTCGGTGCTGAGGTGGTCGCCGCCGCTGGTGAGGCTCCCCACTGCAGAGGTGGTTGCCTCCGCTGGTGAGACCGTCAGTGCCACCTGTCTCCAGACCTCCGACTTTTTGGCTTTAATGGCCTCGTTGTCGCCCCCCGTAGGAAGACGAGGGCGAGGACCTTTTTGCAGTGGTGTACGTGTTGAGGTGATCGCCACTGCTGGCGGGTCGTCGGTGCAGAGGTGGCCGCTGCCGCTGGTGCTGAGGTGGTCGCCTCTGCTGACGAGCCGCTCGGAGCTAGCTATCCTGCGGCCCTTACTGGTGTGGAGGTAGTTCATACCTGCAGAATAGAGATGGAACTAGGGCTCCACTTGAAAACAGATGTAATACTTTCGCTTTTTGTAAGGTACTCAAGAGTACTATTTATTAAGCAGTATTAGCACTTATCTATTTTCAACTTGTCACTGCTATGTGCGATATTATTGACTCTTCCCTGGTACCTGGCCCCCCACCTGGGATGCAGGCTTGATGTGTTGAGGTTGGATACCAGTGCATCTGAAAAGGTTGTCAACAATTCTCGGGAGGCAACCTCGCCGGGACCTGGATCTGTACGCAGCTTCAGCTAGGGAGCGTTAGTAGTACACCCATAGGGTTCCCTGTCTGACATTAGCCATCTTTTGACACATGCTCGGGACTCGTAGGTTTCAGTCCGGGTGGCCAAGTTGCGTGTCGGACCCCCTTGGGTCGCGGTTCTAGATACTAGGACACTTGACGCAGGGCGGTGGAGCGTCCAGGCCCACGGTATAGGACCAGGCTGAGCGGCTGCACGGGCTCCGGACCACCCTAGGAGACTAATGTCCATTCTCTAGCTCCGGTCCCGAGGTTGTCAGACCCGCAGGACTTATAGCTCCGAATACTAGGTACCCGTCACGGAGTGATGGAGCGTGCAGGCCCACGGTACGGGACCAGGCTGAGTGGCTACATGGGCTCTGGACCACCCCATGGAACGAGGTCCCGTTCTCTAGAGCTGGCCCCCAGGCTGTCAGGCCTCCCAACTTTCGTATCGGGGGCCCTAGACTGCAAGCCTGGCTGCTCAATTCGGATGCCGTAACGTCAGGAGTCAGGACAGATAGGAACCACACGAGTGGGTTAGATAAAAGGTATTATCTGAAAAAACTGCAAGGTAATACCATGGAGCAGCTAGGTGGATCTATCATAGGGGCACAACTGAGGGGGTAGTTTTTCTTTATAACTCATCATGCATGTGTGCAGACCAATAGGCCGGGTTTATGGGGACAGACTCCACCGGGTTGTCGTGCACGTATGCGTTACCTAGTTACAAAAAGGGAAACAGATTTGACCCCTCAAACTTGCTCTATGAATAGGACTTACAGAGATGTTTTGGCACCGGGGTAAGGTACTCCTTCAGTCGTAGCTAGATGGTTGCCCCTGGGTCGGTGTATTCCCGTTACCTTGGAGGGTCCTTCCCGGCTAGGGGAGAGTTGCAGAGCCCTTCTTGGTTTGGTACTCGCCGTAGGGCTAGGTCCCGACCCTGGGTCCCCATCTGCATTTGACACGGGAGCCCCCGTCTTTGGCTGTGGCCACTTCCGTGTGTATCTGTCGGCAGCCTGGATCCGTGGGGAATCCAGAAGGGTTTTCGGAGGAAGGCATGCTTCAGCTCCGTAGACCGGGGAACAAGGGGTCCCTCTGGGGTTCGTCTAGTTGTCTTCACCGGAGTAAGAGCCTCCGACGAAGACATCCTTCAGGCCCCCCTCGGGCAACTGATACCCGAGGTCCCACTCAGCCACGGCCACCTCGCCGTCGTCCACCCTTTCTTTGCCAGGTCGGCGGCGAGGTGGAGAGTCGTCTTTGGAAGACTTCTCGCACCGCCCACTGACGCGTTTCGCGAGGTCTAAAATCTCGCGACACTCCGCAGCACTGTGGCGACCATTGGGGTGCATAGGGAATGAGCCGCTGTTACCCTTCTGCGGCCGTGGGCGTTTGTTGCGGTCGTCCTGGCCTCCGGTCATGGCTGCAACCACCAGAGCGATGGACCGTGGCCTCTGGTAGTCACGGTCCTTCTTTGTTTTCTTCTTTCTGTCCCGGGGGACGGCACCCGAGCCACCCGATTGGGCAGCTCTGGCTTGTGGGGCCGAGTGCCATGCACGGTCCTCGGCGGCCCTAGCGCATTTATCGACCAGAGCGAAGAGCGTGGGGACAGTTTCCACGTCATGTGTGGCCAACTTCTCCAGCATTTTCTCATCACGTACTCCCTGTCGGAAGGACGTGATGATGGAAGCATCAGAAATGCGGGGTATGGTACCTCGCACCTTGGTGAAGCGGGAGATGAACTTCCGGAGAGTCTCCCCGGGCTCCTTCCTCACCTCATGGAGGTGGGCCTCCACACCGTGCTGCTGGTAAGCGCTGGCGAAGTTCGCAACGAACCGCGCGCAGAGCTCCTCCCAGGAGTAGACTGATCCTAGGGTGAGATTCATGAGCCAGATCCGGGCTGGTCCAGACAAGGCCACATGGAAATATGTCGCCATCACAGCGGTGTTCCCACCTGCTGCCGTGATGGCGGTGACGTACACCTACAGGAACTTCGACGGGTTCGATCTTCCGTCGTACTTTTCTGGCAGGTGTGGCCGGAACTTGGGTGGCCATGACGCCACGTGGAGATGATCCGCAAGAGCGGCGCAGCCCACACCGGCCAAGGGGACACCCGTTTGGGACCGGGTGCCCATTGGTGTCTGCGGTGCAAGGGGACACCCGTTTGGGACCGCAGCGAAGTCTTGATCGAGGTTGCGACCATCGATGTTTTGGCGGCGCTCGCGCGCCCTTTCCAAAGAGACTCGGGCAACCTCTCCCGCGCGCCTGCGGTTGAGTTCTACCTGGAGGTTGTTGGTCTGTGCACCCCTTACTGAGGGTGAGCGCACAGATGCTGACGCCTCGTGTTGGCGCCGGGATGACCGCGTCCTCGGTCTGGTTGAGGTAGAATGTGCCATGCCGAGTAGTCGGTCAACGTCGTCCCGCCATTGCTTCATGGCCCCCGGTGAGGCCGTGGAGCTTGGAGGGTGTCGCAACAACTCCCTGGCTGCCGATAATGCCCCCGGAGAAGCCCTCGATGGAGTTCGGGGCGTTTGCGCAGCCATGTGCTGCCGTGCGGCGTGCACTGCAGCAGTGCCCGACACTGAGCGGTTGGGAACTTGCGGTGTGGAGGAAGCAGCTTCTCCCTCCACCGCGAAATCTACCGAAGTCTCGGCGCGGTGCTCAATGATTTGCACCATCATACTTGGGCAAGGAAACAAGCAAAAACCTAATGCCTACTACCTGGCGCGCCAAATGTTGGAGAGCAAATCTCCGGCCGGGTGGCGGAGTGCACCCGCCCTAAATCCTAAGATGAGGAGGGGCTTAGGCGTTTCGCTTGTTAGTTGGGAAAACGGGAAGAACACAAAAACACACAAGGATTTAGAGTGGTTCGGGCCGCCGGAGCGTAACACCCTACTCCACTGTGTGATGTATTGCTCGTGAGCTTGTATGAGCTTGTGAGTCTAAGATTGGGTCTAAAGCCTGAGCTTGTTCTTGTGTTGTAACATCGCATGCCTCCCCTTTTATAGCTGAAGGGGAGCATGCACAAAGGTACTGGGCCCCAACATGTGGGCCCAGGGACATAATGAATATAACACTTGGAGCCACAAATGTTTGCTGCTGGGGCAATCTTTTTGTGTCCTCACTCCCGAGATATGTGTATCCTCGGCGTGCAGGGGAAGCTTCTTGTAGAAGGGATGATGAGTACAGTGCGCCGCTCGGCACAGGCGCACTGTTCGCCAACAGACTGGTCAGGCGCGCCGTCTGCTGGATGACCCTGACGCCGTCTGCCAGCGGATTGGACAGGGCACATTAAATGCTGAGAGGGCACGTCGCCCGTCAGCATGGTGTCAGGCGGCACGTCCTCTCCGCAATAAATGCAGAGGCTGCACGGCTGTATGGGCCTTACGTTGGGCTCGGCCCGTTGGCTTATGTCACGGGCCACAAGCCACGCGGCAATAGCGGATCTCCGCCTGAGCGGGAGGCGTAGGGCAAGGCCTGGACACATGCCGACACCGGACCCCTACTCATGTCGGGGTCCTCCTCGTCCCGGGACCTTGCCAAGGCCCGGACCTTACTCGGAGGGACCTGGCATGCCCTCTTGGGAGCTCTGGACCCGTATGTACAGGGTTCCGGTGTCCCTCTGCGGGGTCCGGACCCATCGATGCACCCTAGGAAGTATTATCTTTTCTTGCCACGTGGTGCCCCTAGACCTGCCCATCTGGTGGGGTCGGGTGCCGCTCTCCGTGTGGCCTGGAGGTGTCGTACGGGTGCAACACCTTCATACTGTAGAAGAGGATATCCCTGATTCAGGGTACCGACAGTGATGCCTAGTAAATATATATTATTCATATTTTCTTATACTATTACAAAAAATCTTTCACTTTTTCATACCATAATTACTTCAAAAAGTAATAGTTTGATGCATCATCTATGAATAATCATTTCCAATGTCCATAGAATCCAATCACACTTCTAGGATTCATTGGTTCTAGTATAAATTCATATATCAAATGTATTATTCAATGCATATAACATATTCAAAGTAAGACATAAACTTCTAGTTTTTAAGCTAAACTATTAAATATCTAGTTTTAGGGCATATATTTTTTTTGGCTAAATTGACCCTTCTAAGACAAGTTATTATGCCAGTAGAGTCTAATTATCCATGTACTTCTAAAAACAATTTACCTTCTACCTACTTGATAGTGGTAGTGCTGCAAAAAGAAATGTAACTTTCATGGTTATTAGAGGTTTCTTGGTGGATAAAGATAACGCAAAATTTATTTAAGGTCTAGTTTAGAAACTTAAATCTCTTCCAGGATTTCCAGTGATTGAGTAGAAAACATGTTTAATTTCTCGCTCAATTTCCTGGAATCCTGGAGGAGATTTAAGTTTCCAAACTAGCCCTAAATAGATATACATATATAAAGCATATAAATCTTACTTATTCTATAAGACTCATCTCTTTGGTCGGGCCAGACGTGTCGAGCCATTTTGTCGGGGCTTGGATTCGATATTAGCCAGGATGAGGTCTCTCAGTTCACTAGCCCCACCTTCGGCCCTGGCCTGGCATCGCCTTCGACATTGATTACTCCACCCAACACGAAAAATTCTGATTCTTCGGCGACGCCACGAGGCCCTATGTTAGCCTCATGGTTGGTGAACTCGAGATAATTAAGCTCGCATTAAATCTAATAATTTATCATGTTGCAAATTAAAGTGTTATTTTGAATGCACTAGAGCTTAATAGTTAGTTACTAAAATTAGCTAAAGACATAGTTTACCTAACAGTTCAGCTATTAGCCACTTCAAATTAGCTAATAGTTAGCTAGCTATCTGTTAGCCAACTAATTCTACTAGCAATTTTTAGCCAACTAACTATTAGCTCTAGTTTATTCAAACGGACCTTAGATTGAACGGTGCCTAACACGCATGTACAACATATATATTGTGCAGTCTCATTTGGCGAGATGGCAAAAGGGTTTTTGAGCAGTATCTCTAAGACTGAGTTCGATTTCCCTCGCGATGGGGGGGGATTTTCTGGCATTGTAAAAAAATCCTCTCGTTGTGCCTCATCTGTTGTCTGGTTATGATGTCCTGCACGTCACCCTCTAGTTGAATCATTGCAGAGTGGATGGTTGACACTGGACTGTTAGTGATGGAGGCCAGAGTTCAGATATTTTCTCGACCGGGATCATTATTTTGGTCTCTTCTTAGCTACCAATGGATTGTGTGCATCCTTGAGTGCTGACCCCATACATTATTATCGGGAGAACATGATCGTTTCCTCCTTGACCGAGTTTTCATTTGGCGAGGTGGGGAAAGTCGACTCTGGCACCGTTGATCTGAAGCAGGAACTAGAGCAAACCAAGGGCTAGCCCGATGGTGCTCCACAAACACAACAAAAGCCCAATGAAGACACCTCTTTGTCGGCGAGGCATTCGCGTACATGTAGATGCATCATAAGTTGATATGGAGCCATCTGCTCAGGAACTTCAAGATGGAGCTAGTGTCTCCATTCCCCTAGGACAGACTGGAACGTGGTGTCAGTAACGTGCAAGGTGCTCAGGTATAAGTGAGTAGTGATTTAATATTAAAAAGTGATGTAGTTGGGCCTGATTAGGCCGGTTGCTACTTGGGCCCTAATGGCCTTGTAATAAATCAATAAATACCAAATCTAGTAGTATTGTAAGGTACCAGAACCACATACCTTGCTTTCCTAGAAACTTACCAGGTTCTAGCACCAGGAAGCTTGCTTCCACCAGATCTGTTGCTACTCACAAGAACGTGGAGAAGGTGCAACAGCAGATGATCGTGTGATCGGATTTGGCGGCAACTGTGGCTGAACAAGCAGCCACTAATCGGGTGGTTTTGAGTAAAAAAATTGGAGGAGACAGATCGCGTGGTGGCTCAAATGCGCCTGGAACAAATGGGCAAGGAGTTGGGAGAATCATCTGGTGCATCGCAGGAGTTGGGTGGACAACAACAACAGATTCCTCAAATTTTCAAAGCCGCTCAGGAGAAGGGTGATCCAATGCATGGTGGTAAGGGAGGGATGCATGGTTTACAACGTGAACCTCGACCACATGGGGATCATCATCATCAGGTATTGCTGAAGCTGCCTTTCCCCAAGTTTTCCTAGGGTGATCCTTTGGTATGGTTGGACAAATGTTTGGAGTATTTTTTGGTGCATGGTGTTCCTACTCCAATGTGGGTTTCGGTGGCTTCGATGAATTTGGAGCAGATTGCAGCCCAATGCTGGCAGTTTCACAAACTGTGACATGGTTTGGTGGTTGGCAAGAATTCTCTCCTATAGCGATTTCTAAATTTAAGGTTGATGCTTATCCTAGGGCCTTACAAAGATTGATGGAGTTAAGACAGACTAAGAGTTTGGAGCAATATGTTAAGGAGTTTGATCAGGTTCGCTATGGGGTAGTTGTTCACAATTCACAGTTGGATGAATTGTTCGTTGTCACACATTTTGTGTGTGGCCTTAAGTTTGACGTTTAGAGTGTGGTGCGAGTACAGATGCCCACAACAGTTGATCGGGTAATAGTCTTGGCTCAAACTCAATACGAGGTGTTGGATCAGGAAAAAGGCAAAGGCCATCGCCAGATGTTCCCTAACAAACAGCCCATGGGAAACAATAAGGGTGATGGGAGACAACCTCAAGGGGAGTGGACTTCTCCAAAGAACGATATGTTCAGGAGTTTAGAAGGCTCAATGGTCTCTATTATGCCTATGGGGAGAGGTTTGAGCCAGGTCATATTGCTAAATGTACCAAGAGAGGGCTTGTGCAGTAGAATGCAGTTATTACTGAGAATGTGTCGATGGTCTTGACTGATGAAATCTTGCAACAACTTGAGCAAGAAGATGAGCAACAAGCAGTGTGTTGTCAGGTATCTGTTCATGCTCTATCAGGTATTGTGGGTAATAAAGTATGAAGGTGAGAGCTATTGTGCAAAAGTAGTAATGGTGATGTTGGTGGATTCGGGGAGTCCTACGAGTTTCATCAGTGATAACATGGTTCAACAGTTGGGATAATCTGTTCTGCCTTGTGAATCTGTTATTGTTAAGGTGGCCAATTGAGATTCTATGGTCTACAATACAATGGTTAAACAGTTGGAGTGGTGGGCTAATGGCCAATTCTATCATACTGATATGAGAGTGCTCCCTATTAGTGCTTTTGATGTTGTACTTGGGTATGATTGGTTGCAGGATCATAGCCCTATGGAGTATGATTGGAAGACTTATGTGCTAAGATTTGTGGATGAAAATGCGCATGTATGTCTGCAGGGTGATGGAGTAGCAAATTCTTATACGGTACATGATGTTTCTGTTTCTCAGGTGCACAAATGGGTGAGCGGGAATGATATTTGGGATTTTGTTGTGTTGGAGTTTCCTAAGGAGCAACATGAGGATAATTAGAGTACAGATATTCAGAGTATTTTGATGTGGAGTTCCAGGATATTTTCACTACTCCAACTCAATTACCTCCAGCCAGGGTATATGACCATTACATTCCTTTGTCAGCTGGGGATACTCCTATTAATTTGAAGCCTTACATATATTCTTCTTTTCATAAAAATGAAGTTGAGAGACAGGTGAATGGGTTGCTCAAGGCTAGGTTTATCACTAATAGTGTTAGCCCTTTTGCTTCCCCTGTGTTGTTAGTAAAAAAGAATGATGATTCTTGGAGGTTTTGTGTTGACTATAGGAAGTTGAATGATCTGACAGTAAATAATAGATTTCCGATGCCTATAGTTGAGGAGATTCTGGATGAATTGACACGCACTCAGTTCTTTGCTAGTTTGGATCTCTCCTTTGGGTATCACCAAATCAGAATGAGGGAGTCAGATGAGTACAAAACAACTTTTAAAACCCATCAAGGCCATTACCAGTTTAAGGTTATGTCATTTGGTCTTACCAATGCACCTGTTACGTTTCAATGTGTTATGAATTCAATTTTATCTCCTTCAGAAATATGTACTGGTATTCATAGATGATATCTTGATCTATAGTGCCTCATGGACTGACCATTTACAACATATCAGATTGGTTTTGGGGCAGTTGAGAGGACCAAGTGTGCTTTTGGTAAAATTGAATTATTATATTTGGGTCACATTATTTCTCAGAAGGGTGTGGCTACAGACCCATCTAAAACTGAAGCCACGAGTAAAAGGCCCACCCCTACTAGTGTGACTGAGTTGAGAGGGTTTTTGGGGCTTACTGGATATCATAGGAGGTTTGTGAAGCATTATGGGTTGATTGCTAAACCTCTCACTAATTTGTAGAAGCATAAGGCATTTCAATGGAGTTCAGAGGCTGAAGCAGCTTTTCAGAAGTTGAAATAGGCTATGATGTCTGCACCTGTGCCGGCATTGCCTAACTTTGATGAGGTGTTTGTGGTAGAAACTGATGCTTGTGCAGATGGAATTGGTGTTGTTCTAATACAGAAAAACAAACATATTGCTTACTTGAGCAAAGCTTTGAGTGTCAAGAACAGGTTGTTGTCTATATGACAAAGAATTTTTAGCACTACTCATGGCGTAGAGAGATGGAGACAGTACCTTCAAAGGCCTGAATTTGTTATTAGAACAGACCACAAAGCTTTGAGTTTCTTGGATGATCAGGTATTGCAATCAGATTTGCAAAAGAAGGCAATGACGAATTGATGGGGTTGCAATGCAAAATTATCTATAAAAAGGGGAAAGAAAATGTGGTTGCAGATGCATTGTCTAGAGTGGGACATATGATGGCTTTGCAAACTTTGGATGAGGTGGAGCCTTTGTAGGTGTAAGAAGTGATTAATTCTTATGTCACTGATGAGGAGGCACAAGAGTTGTTGGCTCAACTAGTTTTGCATAGTCCTAATGAACATGGCTTTTCTGTACACCAGGGAGTTATCAGAAAAGGCTCTCAAATTTGGATAGCACAAAACTCTGCTCTTAGAACTAAAATCATTTATGCTCTACATGATAGTGTGATTGGAGGACATTCTAGGAGTATGGCAACCTATCATAGAGTGAAGAAGTTGTTCTGGTGGAAGAGTTTAAAGAATGATGTGGTTGTGTTTGTCCAACAATGTGAAGTATGTCAACATGCTAAAGCAGAAAGAGTGGTTTCTCCAGGGTTATTGTAGCCTTCGTCAGTTTCTCAAGGTGCCTGGCAAGACTTAACCATGGATTTTGTAGAGGGTCTTCCCAAATCAGAAGGTTACAACACTATTTTGGTGGTGGTGGATAGGTATTCCAAGTATGCCCACTTCTTTCCTTTGAGACGCCCATTTTCAGATGCTACTGTGGCCCAATTTTTTCTGGATAATGTGGTGAAATTGCCTGGCAATCCTAAGACTTTAGTGTCTGACAGAGACAAAATTTACTAGTCATTTTTGGAAAGCTTTATTTCAGTCTTTGAATACCAAGTTGGCTTTAACAACTGCTTATCACCCACAATCAGATGGGCAGTCTGAAAGGGTGAACCAATGTGTGGAAATGTATTTGAGATGTGCCATTCAAGACAACCCTGCTAAGTGGAAAAGATGGTTACCTCTATCAGAGTTTTGGTATAATACTTCCTATCACACTTCCTTGGGTGTTCACCTTTTAAAGTGTTATATGGGTATGATCCAGTGTTTGTTACTGCTCCAATTTGGTCTGATAGTGAGGATCAGACAATGGATGATTTGTTAGCTAAAAGGCAACAATGTTCTGAAGTGTTAATATCAAGGATAGTTGCAGCTCAAAATAGAATGAAGGTCAAAGCTGATAAGAAAAGATCAGATAGATAATTTCATGTGGGAGAATTGGTTCTTCTCAAACTACAGCCTTATGTTCAAAGTTCTGTGGTGAACATACCTTGTCACAAGCTAGCTTATAAGTATTTTGGGCCCTTTAAGGTGTTGCAAAGAATTGGAGCCGTTGCTTACAAGTTGCAGTTACCTGACAATTCATTGGTTCATCCTATTTTCCTTGTCTCACAGTTGAAGGCTTTACACCTAATGCTACTCCAATTTTTCAGATCTGTCCTAGTTAGTGGACTTTTCACAAGTGGATGTGAAACCAGTCCAGATTGTGGATAGAAGACTGGTAAGGAAAGGCAGTCATCCTGTGGTTCAAGTTTGTATTGTTTGGTCCCATTTACCCGCTGATGCTTCTATTTGGGAGGATTATGAGGTGATTAAGAAGTGTTTTCCATCTGCTATTGATTGG
Source organism: Zea mays (assembly GCF_902167145.1). Classification (NCBI taxonomy): domain Eukaryota; kingdom Viridiplantae; phylum Streptophyta; class Magnoliopsida; order Poales; family Poaceae; genus Zea; species Zea mays. The sequence goes on from NC_050102.1 coordinate 167,419,736, forward strand.
GGACAGTCAATTTCTAGCAAAGAGGTGATGTCAGTACGTGGAAGGTGCTCAGGTATAAGTGAGCAGTGATTCAGTATTAAGAATTGAGTAATAGTTGGGCTTGATTAGGTGGTTGTTGCTTGGGCCCTAATGGACTTGTAATTAATCTATAAATACCTGATCCAGCGGTATTATAAGGGATCTATGAAAATGAAATAACAGAAAGGTACCTGAACCACATACCTTGCTTTCCTGGAAACTTACCAAGGTTCTACCACCAGGAAGTTTGCTTCCACAAGATATGTTGCTACCCACGGTGTTGGCGGCGCTCCATCACCAAAGGATTGTGACATGTGGTTATGCTAGGGCCACAGGGAAAGCGATGATCAGCCTACGACAGACTTAGGTAGTTAGGTCTCGTCGTTCTATTTCTTATTCTTTCCCCCCCACACAAGGATGCACGCGATAGAGACGTGCTTAGGAGAGTGGCACGACTAGAGCGAGCACGGCAGCTAGCAGGTACGGCTGGACCCGGACGCGGCCGCCGGCGCCCGCGCGCCGCCCGGCCTCCACGGCCCGCACCGCCTCCTGCCGCAGCTCCGGCGGCAGCTGCAGGCAGACCCAGTCCATGAGCGCGTCCACGTCCTTGGCGAAGTCCAGCAGCGAGCAGTCTGCTTTCGTTGAGCTGATGGCGGAAGATAGCGGAGGCTGGGCATGCTCCCCAAGGACAAGGAGATCAAATCATGGGAGGCTTCGGCAGGCATGCAAGCTGATACACTGTAAGTACAACTCTCAAACTGGTATTTCCTTTGATTTGGCGGATTCATCTTCGAGTTTTGGTGTCCCCTCGGGTGAGCATGGAGCCTATGGTTCTTCCAGCGAATCCGCTTCTTCTTCGGATGAACCTACTGGTGCTCATACTCAGATTGAGGGGGGAGTTAATTGTGATAATCGGATGTTGGAACAAACATCTTTGGTAGGGGGCGATACTCTGATTCCCCACAATACAGACTCCGGTGTTTTAGCTGAACAAATTGTTCTTACAGCAAAACACTTTGGATCCCCTGAAGAAGACGACAAGGTGTTCACGAAAATTGAATCAAATCGAAATGTGAGGCTGCGGCGGGGTCCTAAGGCTCGGATAATGGCCTCAGGTAAACCTTTGCCACGCAAAGCTTGCATTATCAGGCCATGGCGCGGACCGCTGCCGCGGCCGCGATCGGCGGCGAGACTGACGCTTGAGGCTTTCTTGACAGCGCACCCATTCTGGACCCACAAATCAGTGTCTTCAGGTGGTAACGAGATAATTTCGGGAGTTAATGCTGGGGGGCTGTCGTCTCCCGAAGAGTCGCGTGCGATCCTCCCAAGGACGACTTGCACTTCTTCCAGTTCGTGTGGCTGGGACAGCAAGGTTGGGAGAGGTCCTCAAGTTAACTCATCGGACTCCGTTTTAGCCGACCTAATCAAGAGGGCCAAGGCTTTTGGAAAACCACGCTCCTGCTTGTTCCGGCTTCATCAAGGCAAGGTCCCTAGGCCCGTGGCGGTGGATTTAAAAGGCGCCATCCTCTCATCGCATTCACCATCCTATGCTGAGATGGCTGCCCGTCCGCCTGCTCCAGCCAGCAGGTCGAGTGAAGCTGCTCATCGCCCATTCGCCCCAAACAGTAGACTCCCAGGGATGGCGGTATCCAGACAGAGTGATGGGTGGCATGGGCGCACCTCCCCACGTCAAGGACGTGGATTTGGAGTGCAGCCGCAGCGCCATGGTCCGGGGCACGGAGGTCCCCTGGGCCGGGGCAGTCTTGGTCGTGGAGCAGCAGGCCGGGGTGGACGATTTCCACCACAGCCGCGGTTCCAACAGTACGGGGAGGTGCCCGCGGCAAGCCAGGAGACGATGCCTCAGGCGGCCACTGCTGATGGTATGTCTTGGATGCCAAGGGATGCTGAGCGCAGGCAGTCGACAGCGGCTCCCCCAGGTAACTCTGTGAAAGCAAAGAAACTAAAGTCTCCTCTGTGCTTCCGTTGCAAGTTGAGTGGCCATTTAAATGATGAGTGCAAGGCAGATTTAGATTGTGTGGTGTGTAACAAGAAGAATTCACATGTGGTAGCCAAGTGCCCCCTACTGAAATTGCCTAAGCCCGATGCCTCCTTCTTTGGCTTTGGTAATAACGAGTTAGGCTTCTTTCGCATTCCGGATTTCGACTACAGGCTAGAAACACCTGACCCTGCCCCGACTGCTCTGATCAAAGTGAGTGGGGGGAAGCTCTCGGCTGAGGCGGTGCAAGCTGAACTAGCTCGATTCATTACAAAAGAATGGGTTTGGGAGGCGCTACCCCATAGTGATGATTCCTTCTTGGTGGTATTTCCCTCAGTTGATGAACTAATTAGGATGGCTGATGTGGAGTTCACTCTCAAAAATCATGGAGTTACTCTCACCATCTCTGAATGGAAGGATGCTAGTGATGTTGAACCCAGTTATCAATTGGACGAGGTTTGGGTTCATGTGAGGGGAGTACCTCACGCTTGGAGGCATTATTTGGGTTTTTGGGCCCTAGGATCGGTAATCGGCGCCACTCTTGATGTAGACATGTACACCTATAGAAAGATGGGCGTCATCAGACTGCTTGTTGGTGTGATGAGCAGAGATCCACTACCCCTGACCACCGATATTGTTTTTGACAAGAAGGGATACGAGATCACCTATTCTATAGAGGATAAGAACTTCATTCCTGCATCTCCGGTGATTTTTAGGGAGGAGTCTCGTAATGATGGTGGGGGTGGTATGGACAAGGTTTCTGAACAAGAGGATAAAAGTCCAGAACATGCTTTCAAAAAGCATAAATTAGATGGGAAGGGGGGTGGTGCTGGTTCTATGGCAGGGGGTTTTGGTGATGGAGAAGATTCTCCAATGCTTGGGGCTGCTGCCATTTCACCCTTGGAGAAGGCTAATGAACCTGTGCCTGCTGTGATGAAGGGTTTTCCTTTGCTCAACTTGTCTGCCCTGCATTCTGTACGTCCCTCTTTGAATGGCCGAACTGGGGCAGATCTGAAGCTGCATAAGAATGGAATGTCATCTGCTGCTGGGTTTCTTTCTGGTGGCAAAAGGAGCTCTGTTGTTGGGTCATATGATACTAATGGCTGCAACTTAATGCTACAGAGTATTCTTGATGAGCAGATAGTGAGTAACATGAAAGGGGCTGACCCGACTGGTGTGATTAACTCTGTACACACGACCAGGATTGTGCCTGACGCAAGCAGCTGGTCCAAGGTACATGCTTTCCTCCCTCCCTCGCTTGAATTTGGTCCTACTATGCGTACTGAATTTTATCAGCAGGCTGCACGACAGAAGCATAGAATGCAGAATATTTACTCACAACTTTCTGCTGGAGTATTTTCTTGTGGCAAAAGGAATATTGTTGTTGGGTCAGATAGCACTAATGGCTGCAACTTTTTGCTACAGAATATTCCTGATGAGCAGTTAGTAAGTAACAAGAAGGGGGTTGGTCCGTCTGTTGTGCTTACTTCGGCACACACGGCCATGAATATGCCAGCGGCATGTTGCTGGTCCATGGTACATGTTTGTCCCCCTCCCATTCTTGAAATTTATCCTCCTCCTATGCAGACTGAATATTCTTTGCAGCCTGCATTCCAGGGACAGAGGAGTTTTGCATTTGAAAGGGAGGGCCAGCCGATGGATGATGTAAGGAAGATTGAACGCAGTTTGCATATTGGGGCGGGGCAAGTAAAATTGCCCATCCCACCGGAGAAGAAACTGATGCCTCCGGGGAAAGGTTCGAATTTTTTTCCATTATACAAAAACAATTCAGACTCACCTGCTTTTGTTCGTAGAAGTGCACGCTTTATTGCCTTATCTAAAGATGGATCTACTCATGTAGATGAGGATTCTACTTTGAAGGCTATGAAGAGGGCTTCTCGTCGCAATCTTGATGGCGATTTGAGTGGATTCAAGCCGGCTGGTCAAGCGCTACGCACGGTGTCCACTTCATCTCTTCCGATTGGGCCGTTTCAGTCAGGTATGGAGCAAGCTTCGGCTGTCACTGCTATCAATGATCTGTCAAATCTTTCTTGTGCCAGTAAGCTAAAAAAGATAGGATTCATGTTGGGCGATGATGAGTCTGCAGTTAATAGATCGATCAATGGTTTAAAAAAAATGGAATTGGATAGGAAGGCTACTAATTCACACACTACTCTTGAATCACCCAGCTTGGAAGAGAGCAATACAGGTAACTCTTGCTCGGTGAGTGATGAGGAGGTTGATGAAATAAACAATGACCTCTTAACTCACCTACTAAAGGATGTAGCTGATGCGAACTTTGACGATGTAGACCTGGACACAAAAATTTGTGATCTTATGGCATCTGCAAGACAGTCAAAAAAGCGCCCTAAAAATCATAAAAGCCAATATGGTGGGGGGATGTCGAAACAAAAAATGAATGGTTCCTAATGAAGGGCTTTTTCTGGAATAGCAGAGGTCTTTCAGACTTGGCTAAATATCGTTACATTTCGGAGGCTGTGAGGGACCACAACCTAGACTTCTTAGCGATAATGGAAACCGGAAAGCAGGATATGTCCACTGCAAATTTGGCGCGTCTGTCTGGTGGAGTAGATTTTATCTGGCACTGTCTTCCACCGAGGGGCAGATCTGGTGGCATCCTTCTGGGAGTTAGAGCGGATGCTTTTGATGTAACCCTTATCGCTGAAGGAAAATTTTACATTAAATTCCATCTGTGCAATAGAACAGATAACTTCAAATGGATTTTGATGGTTGCGTATGGCCCAGCTCAAGAAGAATTCAAATCAGCTTTTCTAACGGAGCTTGTTCGGGCTTGCCATCAGATTTCTCTTCCGTTCCTCATTGGGGGGGATTTTAATATAATGAGAAGCAGTAAGGAGAAAAACAATGACAGGTTTAATGGTCGCTGGCCTTTTCTCTTCAATGTTGTGATAGATAGCTTGGATTTAAGAGAAATAGACCTAACAGGTAGACAATATACCTGGGCAAATTCCCTCCCCATACCTACTTATGAAAAGCTCGATAGAGCACTCATGTCTACAGAATGGGAATTTAAGTTTCCTTTGGTAACACTCCAAGCCTTAGATAGAGGCGTATCCGACCATACCCCCTTGCTTCTTAACACTGGCTATCCTGCCTTCGTTGGAAGTAAGAAGAAATTCAAGTTTGAACTGAATTGGCTACAAAGGGAAGGTTTTCAGGACCATATCAAGGAAATTTGGGCTAATTCATGTAAGGGTCGTAACTCGGTGCAAAGATGGAATAATAAGCTGAGCGCATTACGGCGGTTCCTCCGAGGTTGGGCGGCCCAAACAAATGGGGATTATAAGAAAAGGAAATCAGACCTCCAAAATATTATCTGCACGTTGGATACTGAAGCTGAAACAAGAGATCTGAATGAGTCTGAGCTTGTCTGCTTGACTCACTCACGTGACCAGTTGACCAAACTTCTCAGGGAGGAAGAGATCAAGTATTTTCAACGGGCAAAAACAAAGGATGTTCTCCTAGGAGATAACAACACAAAATACTTTCATATGATTGCCAATGGGAAACACAGAAAAAAGAGAATCTTCTCGCTTGAGAATGGCAATTCTAAAGTAGAAGGTCACGACAATCTTAAAAAGTTTATCACTGAGTTTTACAAAGGTTTATTTGGTGAGCCGGAGGAAAACTCCTTCACTTTAGATGAATCCTTTAATCAAGATATCCCACAGGTCTCTTGTCAGGAAAATAGCTTACTCACGGCAAATTTTTCGGAAACTGAAATAAAGGAGGCCATCTTTTCAATGAATCACAATAAGGCTCCAGGTCCGGATGGTTTTCCAGTTGAATTTTATCAACAATTTTGGGAGACCATCAAGGACGACCTAGTGCAAATGTTTAAGGATTTATCAAAGGGAGACCTCCCTCTATTTAGCCTTAATTTTGGAGTGATCACCCTCATTCCTAAGGTGCAAGAGGCAAATATTATTCAGCAATATAGGCCAATCTGTCTTCTGAATGTGAGCTATAAAATATTCACCAAGGTGACCACTAATAGGCTGGGTTCAGTAGCAGATAAGGTTGTTAGCCCGACGCAGACGGCCTTTATCAAAGGTCGTAATATCCTGGAAGGGGTGGTAATTCTACATGAAACAATACACGAACTCCATCGGAAAAAACTCAGTGGTGTAATCCTTAAGCTTGACTTTGAGAAAGCCTATGATAAGGTGAGGTGGCCTTTTTTATATCAAACTCTCAGGATGAAGGGTTTCTCGTCCAAATGGATATCTTGGATTAAGACCTTCATTTCGGGAGGAAGTGTAGCGGTGAATGTTAATGACGATATCGGAGATTTCTTTCAAACAAAAAAAGGACTCCGACAAGGGGATCCTTTATCTCCCCTCTTGTTCAATATTATGGAAGACATGCTACAAGTGTTCATTAGTAGGGCCAAAACGGATGAGCAGGTTGTGGGAATGATCCCTCACCTTGTTGATGGCGGGCTCTCAATTCTCCAATACGCAGATGATACTATACTCTTTATGGATCATGATCCGGACAAAGCGTGCAATATGAAGCTTCTTCTATTTGCATTTGAACAAGCTTCAGGCCTAAAGATCAACTTCCATAAGAGTGAAGTGTTTTGTTTTGGGGCTGCCCAGGAGAATTTAGAACTTTATACAGAACTCTTTGGATGTAAACCGGGTAACCTCCCCATCAATTACCTTGGTATTCCAATCCACTTCCGAAAGCTAAAAAATAGAGACTGGGCTAAAGTCGAAGAGCGCTTTGAGAAGAGACTTAGCAGTTGGAAAGGGAAGCACTTGTCTATCGGAGGACGCCTGACTTTGATTAAGTCAGTGCTTAGTAGCCTACCGATGTATATGATGTCCTTCTTCTCCCTACCTAAAGGGGTCCTTAAGAAGTTAGACTATTTTCGATCGAGATTCTTTTGGCAGGGGAATGAAAACAAAAGGAAATATAGACTTGCTAAATGGAACATTCTATGTCAACCTCAGGATCAAGGGGGCCTTGGTATCTTGGATCTAAATATGATGAATACAGCCCTTCTCAGTAAATGGTTGTACAAGCTACTCACCTCAGATGGAATGTGGCAACAATTACTGCGTAATAAATATGTTGGCTCAAAACCTTTGTCTCATGTGCAGTGGAAACTTGGTGACTCCCATTTTTGGTCAGGCTTAATGAAAGTAAAGCTAACCTTCCTCCGTTTTGGCTCATTCCTCATAAAGGATGGCTCTCAAGTGAGGTTCTGGGAGGATGCCTGGTTGGATGGGTCCTCTTTAAAAGACCAATATCCAGCCCTGTATAACATTGCGAGGAAAAAATTCATTTCAATATCAGAAGCCTTGAGCGTTTCGCCTCCGAACTTTTCCTGGCGGAGACAGTTATTTGGAGCCAATTTGATCGATTGGCTTTCTCTTTTGTCACGCATACAAGGTGTGGAGCTGTCCCACGAACAGGACACCTTCCGCTGGACCCTTTCCATGAATGGTAGATTCTCGGTTAAATCGCACTACGCTGCTTTGATGCTCAGAAATATCCCTAATGTTAATAAAGAGCTTTGGAAGCTAAAGGCCCCCCTGAAATTTAAAATTTTTCTATGGTATTTACGTAAGGGCGTAATTCTCACAAAAGACAATTTGGCTAAACGAAACTGGCAAGGTAGTTTGTCATGCGCCTCTTGTCACAAGGAAGAGACCATTCAACACCTCTTCTTTGATTGTCGGTTTGCTCGATCAGTCTGGAGCGTGTTTCTGATGGCCACCGGAATCAACCAACCACAAAATGTAGACCATATGTTTGGGGATTGGCTTCAAGGTTTTAATAGTGTGCTGAAACCATTGCTTCTACTTGGAGCGGCCGTGCTGTGCTGGGCGCTCTGGATCTGTAGAAATGACTTAGTTTTTGAGAAAAAAATCTTGTGTTCTCCTTTGCAGGTTATCCATTTGGCGTCACAGAAGCTATCAAGTTGGGCCATCCTTCAGCGAGAGGAGCTGCGACCGTTGGTTGTGGAGGGTTCGCGACTCTTGGTGCGAACGGCCACGGTCTTTTTTTCCCGGGTGCATGGGTGGCGATCTAGTCTTCGGATTGACTGTCGCTAGACTGGGAAAGTTGCTGCGTTTATGTTTGTTTGTTTTTTTTTAGTTTGGCTATGTGCATTAGGCAGAGGCCGGAAGTTTGTGTACCAAGACTATGTATCCTCTTGATGTATCGCTCTTGGTAACCTTTAATATAAAGCTTCCTTTATCGAAAAAACTAACTACGATAGTTCCCAAAAAAGTTTCTAAATTAATTTTGGTGCTATTATCCAAAAATCATGCTCCAAAAGTGTCCTTAACAGAACAGACCCAAACTTGTTTTTCTTTCCTTTGGAACAGAGGATTTTTTTCTTGTTTCCTATGTTTTTTCTGTGAAAATGAACTGACTCCTATAAAATCCTTGTATGATTTCTTTAAAATTCTTGCATTCCAAAGGAACCCTTAAAAAGAAGGTCCAAAATTATAAAGTTGAATATTCAAGGGTAAAATCACAATTGCACTTTCATCCAAGGACATAAATACAATAGCCCCTTCTTATATTGTCCTCCCCTTCGCTAAGCTCTATCAAATGCGTCTTTCTTGATGAGATTGGATGTTGGATTACGGCCGGAGCCAAACATCTTCAGAGCTTTGGCTTAGAGCTTGCGCGTAACCTTCACAGGGTCTAGGGAGTGGTGTGTGTTTTTGTTTTGAGTAAGCCTGCTTAGGGCTTTGTACCTTGGTCCATTTTGGACCTTTTTTCTTCTCTAATTAAAATGATGTGCAGTTCTCCTACGCTTTCGAAAAAAAAATATTGTCCTCATCATCGTCTCTTTGGCCTTTCAGTTTAACGTTTGAAAAATGCATAATTTACATTACATAGCAAACAATTCAGCTTCGAGGATGCCAAGACCTGCACTATAATTTTATGCAGATGCTTACAACGCTGACATTCTCGTTCCCAAGTCGTTAATTCAGACAAAATCATGCTCTGAGAAATAAAAGTTTACCAAACATCTAGATAAACCCAGTGAATTCGGTATATGGTCCTTCAATTTCTACTGTCTTACACGAATCATGTTATTTTCAAAATATCAAATTGTGAAAATTATCAGTATATGTGCAAATATAGAAGGGGTACCGAACTAGTCAAAACTCTCTAGTTCCAAGTGTCTTCAGTTGTTGCATTCTGTATTGCCAGGAGGAAGACTTTTGCTATCGACAATAACTAGTCAAGTCAACATGCTTGGACTTTGCAGGCGCAGCTCCGGCACAAACCTTAGTGAAAAGAATATATACACAGTGCTGCCGGTAATTTTCCCCCCATCACAATGTTTTGCAAGATTCAGCAATACTAGCCATTCTGAGTACCTCATTGAAAGATTTCTTCTGTGTACCTGTTCTAAACCAAAATAAAGCTCTTAGCAGGAGCTTCAGACTGTTGCAACTATAAAACATCAAGGCAATGGAGACAGTAACGGTTAAGGATTTTCGAAACAAGACTGCCGGGTTCAGGAACTAGAGCAGATGTGATGCCATTCCAAAAATGGAAAGTGGTAGAGTCATTCACGATCCTAGAAAAGATTGCATCATGATGTGCTTTTTGGACCATGTTATCGGGCTCTGAGAAATATCTGCAGTACAACAACATCAAGGTGAGTATGAATATCTTGAATCCGCAAGTAGTACTACCTCCGTTCACAAATATATGATACCATTGATTTTTTTCGAGAACTTTAACCACTCGTCTTATTCAAAATATTTATTCAAAAAATGTAAAATCTTAAGTCAAGCACATACTACCTTAAGTGATAAAAAAATCAAAAAAATTGTGATAACTCATTAATTTCTTGAATAAGATGAGTAGTCAATTTTTTAAAAAATAAAAGTCAATGCTGTCATATATTTATGAATGGAGGGAGTACTCAGCTTTCAATCAAACACATATGAAGAGGTACATATAAGAAATAAATATAAGGAACCGAGAGGGCTCTAAGGGCTAAGGCCCTGTTTAAATACACTAGAACTAATAGTTCAATGCTAAAATTAGCTGGAGACATTCAAACACCCTGACTAATAGTTCATCTATTAGCTACTTTTAGCTCTAGACATTCAAACACCCTGTCTAATAGTTCATCTATTAGCTACTTTTAGCTCTAGACATCCAAACACCTCCAGCTAACTATTACCTACACCCTCAACTAACCATTAGTTATTAGTTGGTTCAACCCAACTAAAATGAGCTAATAGTTATTTTTTACTAGCAATTTTTTAGTCAACTAACTATTATTTCTAATGCATTGAAACAGAACGTGACAAATGAGGTATGCCATTCAGAATGAAAAAAATGAGGATAAAAAAATGATACAATAGATACAGAACATTACAGTATGAAATTATCTTTCTGGTTCAGATGGACAGCAGAAAACTGTTAATCTAGATTCTGGATAGTAAAATTGACTAAAAATAGGTATTACAAGCAGAAATGGATGAATTGATATCATACCGTATAATATCAGTAGAGCTTATAGGGTAAAATTTAACAAAGGGCTCCAACTTAATGTCAAGATGCCCCCTGTTTTCATCTGCTCTGCTAGAAATATTGCTTATCACTCTTGTCATAAGTTCAGCCCCATTCCACTGCACGAGGGTATCATCATATGTCGAATAAAATTCCCTAAGGCACTCCTCCAATAAAGGGCTGCAACCAGCACAAGCCAAGTGAGAAACTCTACACGTGCACGAGCATATGCTGCATAGCCAGTCAATGATGTAGCTGTTCCAATCTGACACCTATTTACAAATAATTTTTTAGTATCTTAGTGTTGTAAAAGAAAAAATGGACATTGTCCCATGTTTCTGTTTGAATCAATAGAACATTAGTAGATGACTAGATGTGGATTTCATCTGTTTGTTACGTAATGATATAAAATAGAGAGTTAAATGTAGTTTTGTCCAAAATTGAACCAGACTCCTTGCAGAAATGAAAGGGCAAGCCTGTCTAGAGCTTTTAGCTCTGGGTACACTAAAAAAATTTCTTCAAAATAAAATAATGGAACAGTTTTACCTCTGTTTTTCAAATGCTAACACAGCCCCACCAAAACGGGAATTTCCAGAGACATGATTTGTGGCACCAATAGAATTCCGGAGCGATGTTAAAGGTTTAAGAATAATAACATCAGAGTCAAGGTATATTCCACCATATCTGCACATAAAGCAAGAGTAATAAAATAATCATATCAGTCACAAAGCAAGGGGAACAATTGATGTTCTCAAGAGTCAAGATTACATTTATGCTCTAAATTTTGATGAATACCAGTATCACATTCATCAACGTTCATGAAAACATGTGCACCATATTACAGTTTGACAAAAGCAAGACTGGTGCTACTTAGTGCAAGAAAGTTCAGACATTATTTGCCGATCAATTATTCTGTATTTATGTGAAGGTTATTGATGGTTTGTCCCATTTTTCTTTGAGGCCAATGTTTTAGTCTTACATTATTCTCTATTGTTCAGCTGATCAGCTCTGAAAATAAGGACATTATCAGCTAAATTGTCTAAAGTTAACTAAAACAAATTTGTTGATCATCTTGGTCACTTGGGAGTTATGGAAACACAGGAATGCCTGTGTGTTCGATGTTGCAAGGCCAAGTATCCAGGCTGTTATGCAGGTTGTGTCCAATTCCAGCAACCTCCGGTGTGTGGCTGGAGCTTCAGCGCTGCATGAGTTGCTCCTACACTTGCTGACTCCAGACTCTAATCCATGAGCAGTGACTCTAGGTCAGGGTCGAGTTCCGTTGTGATCCGACACGTCTGTAAAGACTATTGTGTTAGGAGTGGGTGTTATCCCTCTCCCTTTGTATCCCCCTATTTCTTACTTAATGAAATGACACACAGCTCGCGTACGTAGTTAGAGGAAAAAAGAATCAGTTAGTACAGCTAAAGTTTACTTCACAAACTATAAGGGGTCAGTAGTAATAATTTGAGGGCACAACTGAATCCATTAAAAGGGTGCTTGGTTTGACAGGCCAACAAATTCTAGCACCAGTTATTCCATCATGGGATCCTCTGTTCACTTCTGTAGGGTACTAGAGTCACAATAGGGACTGTTTGTTTCAGCTTCTGGCCGAATTCTAGCCGTCAGAATCGCCTTTTTCTGCAAAAAGCTTCGCTTCTCATTCCGCTTCTGTGGGAATCGTTTATGTGAAAATCGCCCAAATTGACATGAATGCAGAATTCGCGGAGTCGTCGCAACGGAAGGAATCCACTACTTCTCGTGACAACTAGATTATCAGGGAATCTAGATTCTCAGAAAATAACTCAAGGAAAAAAGTTGTCCTAAACATGCCCATTGTCCAAATTTTCATGCAGCCTTGTGCTTGTGAGGGAAGAGGTGGGGATAGGAAACACATTCCATTCCCCAAACGAAATCAGTTGATAAGGTTCAGGATTAGGACCAGATAGTCCATTCACAATCTGGTTTCTTATATGTTAGAGTGGACGCTATAACCAGTTCAACCCAAAGCTTAAGCTTATAAGAGAAGGTAGGCAGAGAGAACAGAGAAAGGCGTAAATGTGGAAATAAAAAGGCGGAGGCACAAATAAAGCCTCTGCCAGAATTCGAACACGAGACATCTAGCTCTGATACCATATTAGAGTGGACACACTAATCAGTTTGACCCAAAATCTTAAGCTGTTAGAAGAAGGTAGGCAATCCACTTATAACTCGACCTGCGGGGGGTAAGACAGCCCCCGAGCATTATATTAAGAAGACCTTCTCACGCAGGTAGAGAAACCCTCAACCCCTGCCTCACCCATACACGGTGGCACTGTAGCCCATGTGATAAGCGACCGGGACCGGGCCTTAGAGCTATGCTTTGGCGTGAGACAAATAAGGGGATTTTTTTAACCACAGCCTGAAATTCGCTCTCACTCTCTGTGGGAGCCAGGACCTAAGGAGTGCTACTCAGACCATCTAACCAACTTGGCTAGAGACCCTTTCGCGCAATCCACTTATACACTTCGACACTCTAACTCACGTGCAGTCGGAGAGAAAGACACAAACGTAAAAAAATAAAGTGGCGGAGGCACAAATAAAGCCTCTGCCAGGATTCGAATTCGAGACCTTTGTCTCTGATACCATGTTAGAGTGGATACGCTAACCAGTTTAACCCAAAAACTTAAGCTTATAGGAGAAGGTAGGCAATCCACTTATACACTTCAACACCTTAAACCGCCATTGTCAGATACTCTGGTGCTTGTGAACAGAACTCCTAATTCAGGATTAAGACCAAATAATGCTTGATTATCCCAAGTTATTTGTGAAATAAAACTGGATTCCAGCTGGTGATTTCCCTTTTTGATGTTGTTTATTCATGCCAAGCTGCACCGCCTGAACTGATAGAGTGCTAGATTAATCAAAATCGTTCATAATATGTTTCCTATTGTAACTAGTTTACCAAGAGCTACTGCAAAGGATCTCTGTCCTCAAATATAAAGATGCAGCATTATCTCTTAAGACTCAGTAGTATTTTTCTCATAGAATGGAAAGCAAACAACACACGCCTCTCAACTTCCTGAACTAATGTACTGTGATTCTTATATCATCTTACTTGTAAAGGGCAGCAAGGCGTACTAGTTCACTGTAGTGCAAATGGTAATATTTTGTCTGCCGCCATTCATACCACACTGATGCAAATACGTGAGTTGGAGTGCTTTCTAAAAGCTCATCAAGATTCGGCACTGCAACAGCAACTTTATATCTGCAAGAGAAATAAACTTTACAATTAAAAATGCACATATATACATAGATGTAGCTGGAACAATTATAACTAATAAACAGGATTACAAGGATCATAGTATTAGTGCATCTCATGCAAAGTCCATAAAAATCACAATGTTTAATTTTTTAAGTGTTCAGATGTAACTGCTAAGCGAAATAGTTGAGTTAGCTTAATTATACAAATGAGATTCAACTGAAAATGCACCATTTGGCTCCTGCAGTTAGTATATAGTAACAATACAATTCCATTAATGTTCCACAAAGAATACACTGCCAGCTATGACTTGCCACAATGCTAATGTTAAATGGTTACTTGTTTCTCTGAAAAGAAAAACACGCTAGAATACTAGATGCTAGTCAAGCGATGGAGTATCTGCTAGTGTCTCAGGGCTGCTAAGCAGACCAGGTACCTGGTTCCTACTTCCTAGTGCCCATGGGCTGCATAGACAGGATAGACAACCGTCTTTTAGGAAAAATTCGCAGTACATAAACAGAAATTAAGATAAAAGGTCATTCCAGTTACAAAAGTTACTAGTTGCACTACACTAGATCATGCATGACAATCAGTCTCTGTACAAAACTATAAACAAGTAAGCAATATAATGTGCACATTGTTGGCCTAAGTTCCTGGATCCTGGACCACAACCGTAAACAAGTAAGCAATATAATGTGCAGTACACATAACTATAAACAAGTAAGCAATCAGTCTCTGTACAAAACTATAAACAAGTAAGCAATATAATGTGCAGTACACATAAAGTTAAGTATAGTTGCAATAATTCAGATCATTTTAAAATTCATCCTAGATATCAAGAAACAAAATAGACAAGCAGTTAACCTCGCACTTTTCATTATGTGCTGACAGTGACACTTGTGTCTTCTGAATCTCAACATCAAAGATCAATTTCAAACTGAAGTATTGCTGCTACACTAAACTTTAGGTGCATTGCATACATGATTTTTGAAACATTGCAACATGATATTTTAGCTATAGAAGGGTGTCAGCCTCCCAGTGCGCCCGATAATTTCCCTCCAATTAAGGGTATAAGATGGTGGGAAATTTGAAAGTTGGGTGGCAAGCAGCAAAGGCTAATCGAATATCAAAATATACATATGTGATATGTGAGACTTGAGAAATGATATAACTTAAACTAGAATAGTATCATCAGGAAAACATGTGTCTCAGCTAACCACCACTATAAGACCATTGTTCACTTGTCAATGAGAATTGAGAAAACAATTCATAACTGATAACAACATCCTATATTTTTCTCATTGTGCAATACAAATGCCAATTGATAAAATTCGACAGGGGTTTCTTTGAAAAGGGAGAAAGGTGGTTAATGGTGGTAGCTGTCTTGTATCCTGGGAAGTTGTCACGAGGCCTCTAAGCTATGGCGGACTTGGTGTCCCCAACTTGAAATTTAAAAGTTGGGCTTTGCAGGTGAAATGGTTATGGCTGGAAAAGACAGACCCGAGCAGGCCTTGGCATGGGCTGTCCCTCCCAGTGCAGCGACAGGTTAGACAGTTCTTCGAATTGTCTGTGTTTACCGTATCAGGAAATGGGGCTAATACTCTCTTCTGGTCGGATAGATGGGTATATGGGAGTACTATCCAGGACATTGCCCCTGAGGTGGTACGAATGGTTGGCCGCAGGGCATTTTCTTCCAGAACTGTAGCGCAGGCTCTGGATAACTGGCAATGGGTCAGCGACATTAATGGCCCTCTTTCTTTGAGAGGGTTACAACAATACTTGTTATGGGATACTTTGAGAGGGGTTCTACTTTCTCAAGATACTAATAAGCATGTATGGATGCACACTTCTTCTAGGCAGTTCTCTTCAAAGTCTTGCTATAAAACATTTTTCATGGGGTCCATTTCCTTTGAGCCATGGAAACGATTGTGGAAGACTTGGGCTCCCCCAAAATGCAAGTTTTTTCTCTGGTTGGCAATAAGAAATAAGTGTTGGACTGCTGATAGACTTAGAAGGAGAGGGTTGCAGCACCCTCTTGTATGTGTTTTATGTGACCAAGAACAAGAAACAATTCAGCATCTTCTGTGCACTTGCAGTTTTGCCAGGCAATTTTGGCAATGATATCCTATTGCACTTGAGACAAGGGGATCTCACCCCTGCTGCTGATGAAATATCTTTTGCTGAATGGTGGAGAAAGGTGCTTAAAAAGGTGCATAAGAGCAAGAGGAAAGGCTTCAATAGCCTCATAATTTTGGGGGTATGGTGCTTGTAGCTTCTTCGAAACAAAACTGTTTTTGATGGAGTAAACCCTTCTTTGAGCTCTGTTAAAAGTTTGCTTCTGGATGAGCTGAGTTGCTGGGATAGGGCTGGGGCTAAACAGTTAGCAAGTATTGGTCTACCTGCTATTAGTAGGGTCTAGGCTGGGTTCCAATCTGGTCTAGTTGGCTTGCTTGCCCTCTGGGCATTTACTTTGGTCCTCTTTGGACCTTTTTTCCTCTCTTAATATTATGACGTGCAGTTCTCATGCGCGTTCGAGAAAAAAATGCCATGTGATAAACAGTACATAAATACAAGAAATTGGGAATTGATAATACTGCATTGTGCATCCTGTTTTTTCCTCATAGTGCAATAGATGCAATCGCGAAATATCTAAACAGTATATGACATTTAAATCTTATATAAAACTCCCTCCATTCCAAATTGTAACTTGTTCTGACTTTTCTAGGTACGTAGTTTTTGCTACACACCTAGATATACATTATGTCTAGATACATAACAAAAGCTACGAATCTATAGAAGTTAAAATGACTTATAGTTTGAAATGGAGGGACTACATACCAATAATGCATTTCTTGTTTGGTCTAGTGTTAGCCTGTCACTTGCTAAAATTAACTATTTAGATTATTTGCATTATAATATCTCAAGACTACAGTTGTGTATCAGCATAACATACCCTTCCTTGACGAATTGGTGGAAGGACTCTAGTTCCAGTGTCTCCGATAGCATGACTACACAGGCATCTGGGTGCTGCTTGAGTAGACTCTCCAGTCCCCTCTGGTGCCTGATGTCATACGCCCACTGCGGGCTGTTCCACACCATGAACACTCTCATGGAACACTTCCCATGCTCGAAGAACCTCTCCATGAACTCTGAGAATCCCAAATGTGGATCGATCCCCGGGAAATATCCCCACCTCCTTCCCGTCTGCGGCTTCTCCTTCACAGTTGTTGTCATGCTCTGCTTGTTCTCGTAAGATAGAAGCCTACGCCGCTCAAAGCTCTTGGACGCGGGCTTGTCGAGCTCGGCTAGTAG
The DNA here is from genome assembly GCF_902167145.1 of Zea mays. Taxonomy (NCBI): domain Eukaryota; kingdom Viridiplantae; phylum Streptophyta; class Magnoliopsida; order Poales; family Poaceae; genus Zea; species Zea mays. The sequence continues at coordinate 167,436,844 of NC_050102.1, forward strand.
CATTCGCTGCACCATGCGGTCGCCGCGGGTGAGAGAAGTGAGGCCGGGGCTGTCCGGATCCTGGAGAAGCGGGTGGTTGCGCGGATTGAGGGATTCCAGGTTGGAGCGGAGCATCCGATCGCGCCGTAGGTAGTCGGCCTTCCCCTCCAGCCAGCGTGCCCACCCGGCGCGGAGCCGCGTCTCGGCGGCCTTACCAGAGGCGGGCTTCAGGAGAAGCGCGTCCTCGATACCGGCGATGGACGAGATCTCGACCCGCAGTTCCAGATCCACCAGCTCGTCGTCCGATCCGAAGGCTGCGGCGGCGATCCGGCGCGGGGAGTCAAGCCGCGGCAGCCCCGCGGGCAGGGATTCGACGGAGGCGGGGAGGCGGAACGGCAGGCGAGCGGCGCCGGTGACGTGGTCCCATACGAGGGGCGTGGCGGCCCCCACCGTAGAGGCGGAGGCGGAGTCAGCCTCGTTGGCGCCCGCGGCGTCCTCGTCCAACACGTCGAGCTCATCGATGCGGTCGTCGTCGGGGTTGGCGAGAGAATCGCCCTCGGCGGCGGTGGTGGTGACGGTGAGCAGCGGGTCGAGCGCGGCGGCCACGTCCTCGTCCTCCTCGTCGGCGAGGAGAGCGGAGGAGTTGGAGTCGGCCGCGGGCGTGGAGGGGCGGGAGCGGGATGCGGATGTGGGGAAGCGGGAGGAGGACGAGGAGGAGAGGCGCGAGTGGAGGACGGCGAGGGAGAGGAGCAGCAGGAGCGCGGCCGCTGCGGCGCAGAGCTGCGGGCCCAGGCCGGAGCGCCGCCGCGCCTGGTGGGAGTGCGTGCGCGGCAACATGTCGGTTCGAGGCGGGCGGGGGAGTTGCGACGCCGTTTTCCTTCCCCACCACCTCCCCTCCGCACCAGCAGCAGCCGCGCGACGGAGGGCGTGGGTTTCTTCGTGTTTAAACCACGCCGACGCCACGCCAGGCCTGGTAGCAGTTCGCGCGGCGTCACCAACCGAACTCACCAACCCTCGATCAGAGGAGCTGAGCTGCGACTGCGACTTGTTGGGGACCCTGCCTGAGCACTGAACTCTGTCAGTGTCAGCCTTGTTCGGCTGGCTGGAAAAGGTGTGGACTCTGCCTGGAATAGAAGTTCAGAAAACTGAAACACGGACCAGAAGGTTACAAGTTCAGTTCAGAAACAGAGACTAAAAGGTTACAAGTTCAGAAAGACCAGATTCCTAAACTATACAAACACTATCTTCCCGTCACCATTTTCATCTGACTAACAAGCACCGTCTTCTCATCGTTTTTTCAGTTTGATCAATCTCCATCCCCCTCAATCTTCGGCCACCCGTTCTGGGCTTGCGACTTGACAAACGAAGCTAGGATCTTGATGTCGTCTTCCGATAGCCGGGGGCCGAAGGTGCACTGTCCTCTTGGGGTGCATTTCTCTCCAAAACCCTGATCAAAACGAAACATATTAAAAATCCATTTACTTCTCATAAACAAGTAGCTTTTTGCTGATTGAAGAACAAAAGGATTGGTCACTGCAGAAGGCAGAACTGACGGGCATTCTTCCTTTCCCATAGTATGTGATGTTATACAGTTCCTCCTCCGTGGCAACTCCGTTTCTGCAACAGGTTTGCTGCCTTCGCGTCAGTAACCGGGAGCGGCGAAACCGCAGCCCATCTTCAGTTTGCTGAATGTGAGTGACAGGTTACGAGGCTATACCTCTCGAGGTCCTTCAGGAAAAGAGTGGCTCCCTGGGCACGGTCGAGCAGGATGGTTAGAACAAGCTATGGCTAGAGCTTGTAACGTTTGCTTGCGCTACGCACAAGGATTTCAGCAACTCACTGGCTGTAGAATGTTTCCTCCCATGTCATGGCAACCAATACAAGCCTTCCGGAACAGCGCTGCGCCTTCTGAAACTGGCTGTGCAAATGCTGCACCATGGGGCAAAAAAAAACGCTGATCAGCATGGATTCCAACTAGTGTGAAGGTCCTGTGTAATGTGATTCAGTTTCCTTTCTTTCTAGACTAGGCGAGCAAGTTTCAGTACGTGATGGTAGAGGTGCTTCCTTGCCCGCACAGACTGCGGAGCAAGTACTTGTGTTCTTCAGCTAATTAATTATGTAGAAATCGCACCTGTCCATTCACCTCCCCTAACCCACTACTGCAACCGCGACGTGTGCGCTAGCCACAGCACACCAACCATGCGTGCGTGGCATGCTGACAGCGTGAGAACCAATCAACCAAGTGCCAACTAACAGTCTGCCACTGTAAGTAACCAGCAACCAAACTCAAATGGCACGCAACAGTAAGCTATGGTGTCTACAGATTCCAAGAAACCATTATTAGTACAAGAAGCGGTCTCACATGTAATTACGCGATGCAGCGAATACATACACACAATAATAAAAACAACAGGTTTGTGCGTCTTATAGGAAGCAAGAACCGGAGAAACCTGGTGAGATAGCAGCAGGCAGGCCAGGGGGTGCCGCTACAAGGACGAGCGCCGCAGCCAAGAGCGGCGCGGCCTGACGCGCGGCGACGGTGGAACGGGCGGCAGCACTTCGGCCTGGGCGCGACTGCTTTAGGCTGGAGCAGCATGCCGACGCTGCCTTCGCCCGAACAACGGAGGAAGAGGCGCAGGGAGACGGTAGCAGCGGTCGCGCGGCCGGAGGAAGCCCGGACATCGCGCGTGGCGAGCGCTAGCCGTCCTTGGCTTGGCTCCCGCAGGGCACGGCAAGCCAAGGCAAATCTTGGAGAGCTGGAGCGTACAATCCGACGACGAGGGATGACGAAGCTGCCGATTGGCGATTGCTCTACAGAGTGGTTCAAGTGGACGCCACGTGGTTGTTCTACAGATTGAAACAGATTGGGTTGCGTTGGGTTGGGCCATGCTTAACAACATTTGGCCCAACTGGCCCGTCTTTTGCCAGGATAAAAAATATTAGTACTATGCAGTAATAAAACGGGCCCTCAATTTAAACCAACTCTTATAAATTGTACACAATCCCACAAAATTCTGAACTTTAGCAAATATCATTTGAATGGAAGGTAAAACACTTGAATTTGCCGCTCGGTGAGTCGGGTGCTCACTGCCGGTCTAAGCGTGCCGTTGATGCAACTATGCAAGGCACCGGCATCCGGCACTGCTGTGCTTAACCAGAAACGTCAAACGTCCCACCTCGGCCCCGTCTCTCCCGCCGTTCGTCCCCCCATCGAATGATCACAGGCTTTACCAATCAATCCCGGCCGGACCAAACCCCGTCGGCACCGCCGGCCGCACACGCACGCACACGGCACATCGCTCCCCATCCCCGTGATTTTCTTTCAAGAAAACCCAGCCTTTGCCGTCCGCCCGTCCCTGCTCGGGGATGGGGATGGGAGCGGAGATGGAGACGACCGGTCGCCTTGTCGCGGCTCCCGTCCTTTGATTCCCCCTGCCTGGTCGCGCCAGCAACTCCCTGCAAGCAGACAAACAGGCGGCCGCCCTGGCACCCCTCCTCGGTCACTAGCACGCACCGCACCCGTGAAGCCAACGGCGAGACCCCGTGCTAGGCTCTCCAGTCACCAGCGTTATCAGCTGAGCCGTCCCCTCTCGCTTCGCTTGGCTTACCACGCATCAGTGATCACCGAGTCACTGACGCCTTGCCCGAAACCAAATTATTGACCGACAACGCGATGCTCCAAGGGGTGCTGTCCCGCGCGCCCGCCACCGACGCTGCGGCAGCAATGAAGGCCAAGCGGGCGGGCGCGTCCCCCGGCGAAGAGGAGGAAGGGGACGGCCGTTCTGCGCGGGGGAAGCGACAGCAGCTGCTCGGGCTTGGCCCCGCCACCGCTTTGGCGTCGGCGGCGGCGGCGGAGGAAGGGCCGGAGACGCGAGGCCTGCGGCTGCTCAGCCTGCTGCTGCGGTGCGCGGAGGCGGTGGCCATGGACCAGCTGACGGAGGCGCGGGAGCTGCTCCCCGAGATCGCGGAGCTGGCGTCGCCGTTCGGGTCGTCCCCGGAGCGCGTGGCGGCCTACTTCGGTGACGCGCTGTGCGCGCGCGTGCTCAGCTCGTACCTGGGCGCCTACTCGCCGCTCGCGCTCCGCCCGCTGGCGGCCGCGCAGAGCCGCCGCGTGGCGGTGGCGTTCCAGGCGTACAACGCGCTGTCGCCGCTCGTCAAGTTCTCGCACTTCACGGCCAACCAGGCCATCCTGCAGGCGCTCGACGGCGAGGACTGCCTCCACGTGATCGACCTGGACATCATGCAGGGCCTGCAGTGGCCGGGGCTCTTCCACATCCTCGCGTCCCGCCCGCGCAAGCCGCGGTCGCTCCGGATCACCGGGCTCGGCGCGTCGCTCGACGTCCTCGAGGCCACTGGCCGCCGCCTCGCCGACTTCGCGGCCTCGCTCGGCCTCCCGTTCGAGTTCCGACCCATCGAGGGGAAGATCGGGCACGTCGCCGACGCCGCGGCGCTCCTCGGCTCGCGCCAGCGGCGGCGGGATGACGAGGCCACCGTGGTGCACTGGATGCACCACTGCCTCTATGACGTGACGGGGTCGGACGTGGGCACGGTGCGGCTGCTCCGGAGCCTGCGCCCGAAGCTGATCACCATCGTGGAACAGGACCTGGGCCACAGCGGCGATTTCCTGGGCCGGTTCGTGGAGGCGCTGCACTACTACTCGGCGCTGTTCGACGCGCTGGGAGACGGCGCCGGCGCGGCCGAGGAGGAGTCCGCCGAGCGGTACGCGGTTGAGCGACAGCTCCTGGGCGCGGAGATACGCAACATCGTGGCCGTAGGGGGGCCCAAGCGGACAGGGGAGGTGCGCGTGGAGCGGTGGAGCCACGAGCTGCGGCACGCCGGGTTCCGGCCAGTGTCCCTGGCCGGGAGCCCTGCCGCGCAGGCCAGGCTGCTCCTCGGCATGTATCCGTGGAAGGGGTACACGCTGGTGGAGGAGGACGCGTGCCTTAAGCTGGGCTGGAAGGACCTCTCCCTGCTCACCGCGTCGGCGTGGGAGCCGGCGGACGACGCTGCCGCTTCTGCGCCCACCGGTTAACGAGTACAAGACAAGATTTTTGCAGCAGGTAGATTATGATTTTGGAATTCAATTTCATGCCTGCTGCCAGCCTCGCAGCCATCCTTGGTGGACTGGTCGTCTTCTCTTCTTGCTGCCGCCCTGCTCGTGTAGGCGTCTTGTGAGTTTGTTTTTGTGATATAATCGTATAGGCTTCGGCATTCCTTTCGTTCTCCTACCTCCAGTATCAATTACCAAATCAACTTTGGATTTTGAATATTTAGTATACTGCAGCTTTGAGTCAGAAAAAATGGCCACATGATCATCTGCAGTCGACAGTCCTGCTGATAAACTGGAGATTCGGTGTGGTGAGTTCCCCAGCTGGGAGGGAGGTGAACAGGTCATAGATACTGTGCTCTGTGCAGAAGAAGTTGTCTTCACGTTACGCGGTCTGGTCCTGTCAGTTTACTGGTTCCGGCAAACATCATCCATCGCCTTGTACGGTTCCGGATGTCCCATACTGTATAGACACAGACAGCTCCCGCCGTCGGCCGTCAGTTTCTTTCCCGGCGGCTACACAACGCTGGCCGTGAAGATGACAGGTTATTACTGATACGAAAGTGACTGCCAGCACGTACGCGGGCGCGGTACGCGTGGGCAACCGTTCTTCCTGGCTCCGATAGTTCGACTCGATGTTGGGGCGTGCTGTTTCGTTCCCCGGGATGACCACGACAAACGATGATACGTCGCCTCACGCGCTCCACTTCACGGATGGGTCATGGGCACGCAAGAAAAACATAAATGCACGAGGAGAAATAAGGGGATGCTGTCTGGTCCTAGACCTGGTCCTGGGCCTATTCTTCGACCAGCCCATGTCTAGCCGAGGTCGCTGTTTGTCGGCCCTTTTCTCCTCTCCTAGTTATACACGAAGATAAGATGCAGAAGAGGATCTTTCGGCCTTAACCTAGAAAAATCGAAGACAGCATTCTATTATAAGAAAACAGAACGATAGTAGTATATTTACTTAAGGTGTTGTTTGGATCTCTCGTAATTATCTCAATCTACATGTATTAAGATGGATTAAAGTGGAACATAAACTAATTTACACCACAATCCATTTTAATACATATGGATTAAGGTAAATACAAGAGTATCTAAATAAAGCCTAATGACTTGTTTGGGAGCAAGAATACTTAGAGGCTAAAATTCCCTTGCTACTCAAAATTAAATAGAAAGAAGATTTTTGCCCCTTAAATCCCCTCTGGTATCTGTCGGTACCCTGAAACTAGGGTACCCCTTACTACAGTATGAAGACGCGGTACCCACGCGGCTATCTCTAGTCGCGTGGTAAACAGCACCCGACCCCACCACATGGACGGCTCCGGGGCCGCCACGTGGCCAGAGAAGACGATATACTCCAAGGTATCAACAGTGAGTCCGGACCCCATGGGAAAGTGTCGGACCCCTGTATATACAGATCGGACCTCCGGGTAAGGTCTAGGACCTCCACGGGCGCAAACCGGACCCCCAGGATGGGTTCCGGACCCCTCTGTGTGGGGTCCGGGGCACTCACATCAGGGTCCCGGGATTCTGGGACAAAGAATACTCAGACCTTAATCAAGGCCAGGCGGGGGTCCAGAACCGACACGTGTCCGGACCTTACCGTATGCGCTCCTGCTCCCCGCTCAGGTGGAGCCCCGATGCTGCCACGTGGCATGGTGCGTGTGACGTATGCCAACGGGCCGAACCTGACGTAAGGCCTCTGGGCTGCGCGGCCTCTGCATTTATTGCGGATAAGGCGCGCCGCCTGTTCATTCCACTGGCAGGTGATGTGCCGCCTCGGCATTTAATGAGCCATGTCCATTCTGCTGGCAGGCGATGTGCCGCCTCAGCATTTAATAGCCCTGTCCACTCCGCTGGCAGCGACCAGACCATCCCGCAGGCGGCGTGCCTGTCCATTCCATTGGCAGGCGGCACATCCATACCGCCGCATGCACTACACTCATTATGACTCACGCGTTACCGAGGAAGCAACCGCGACATATCAATACTGTATGGACTACGGACATTATGGCGCACAGGAGATTGCATAGGCGTTAGTTACTCCTATAATATATTCCTTCCGTTATGTTCCTGGGTCCACATGTCGGGGCTCAGTATCCTTGTATGTGCCTCCCTTGAGCTATAAAAGGGAAGACACACGACGTTACAAGACACACTCACTTAGACCCAACTCAGACTCAGACTCTCATACAATACATAGACAGTGGAGTAGGGTATTACGCTCTGGCGGCCTGAACCACTCTAAATCCTTGTGTGTTCTTGTGTTCATCTCGAATCCATCTAGCAGGCAAAACGCTTAGGCCCCTCCTCATCTTAGAATTTAGGGCGGGTGCGTTCTGCCACCCGGCCGGAGAATTTCCTCTCCGACATTTGGCGCACCAGGTAGGGGGCCTTTGGCATTATGTTTTTGCTTGTTTTTCTGCTCGACACCATGGTCCACATCGTTGAGCACCACGACTTCGTTCCTGAGGACTTCCCGATGGAGGAAGAGGTTGCCTCTTCCACGCCACGGGCCTTCAACCGCCCTGTGCCTGGTGCTGCTGCTGTGCACTCTGCGCGGCAGCACACTCCAACGCAAACATCCAGAGCGTCAAGAGCTGCGCCTGGGGCGCTGTCTGCAGCCAGGGAATTGCTGCGCCACCCTCCTAGCTCCACGGCCTCGCCGGGGGCCATGAAGCAGTGGCGTGACGATGTCGATCGTCTGCTCGGCATGGCGCATTCTGGCTCAGCCAGGCCTAGGCCTCGGTCGTCCTGGTGTTAACATGAGGCGTCGGCATCGGTGCGCTCACCCTCGGTGAGGGCCGCGCCGACTGAGGACCTGCGGGCGGAGCTCAACCGCAGGCGTGCGAGAGAGGACGCTCCAGTCTCTCTGGAAAGGTCTAATGACCTACGGGCAGAACTCAATCGCAGGCGTGCGGGCGAGGATGCCCGCATCTCTCTAGAAAGGGCGTGTGAGCGCCGACAAAACGTCGAGGGTCGCAACCTCGACTACGATTTCGCTGCGGTTGCACCGCAGACTCCAACGGGCGCCCGGATCCAGGCGGGTGTCCCATTGGCCGGCGTAGGCTGCGCCGCACTGGCGGATCATCTCCGCGCGGCAGCCTGGCCATCGAAGTTCTGGCCACACCTGCCGGAGAAGTACGACGGTACGTCAAATTCGTCGAAATTCTTGCAGGTATACGTCACCGCTATTACGACAGCAGGTGGAGACACTGCTATAATGGCAACATACTTCCATGTAGCCTTGTCTGGGTCGGCCCGGACTTGGCTCATGAACCTCACCCCAGGATCGATCTACTCCTGGGAAGAGCTCTGCGCGCGGTTCACAGCGAACTTCGCCAGCGCTTATCAACAACATGGCGTGGAGGCTCACCTCCGTGCAGTAAGGCAGGAACCCGGGGAAACTCTCCGGGCTTTCATCTCCCGCTTCACTAAGGTACGAGGGACTATACCCCGTATCACCGATGCTTCCATCATCACCGCTTTCCGCCAGGGGTACGTGATGAAAATATGCTGGAGAAGTTGGCCACGCACGACGTGGAAACTGTCACCACGCTCTTCGCTCTGGCCGACAAGTGTGCCAGAGCTGTCGAGGGCCGTGCATGGCACTCGGCACCACAGACCGGAGTCGCCCAGGCGGGTGGCTCGGGTGCCGTCACCCAAGACGGCAAAAAGAAGAAGAAGAAGAAGAACCACGACCACGAGAGGCCGCCGTCTGCTGCTCCGGTCGTCGCAGCCGCGACTGGGGGCCGGAACGAGCGCAAGAGGCGCCCACGGCCATAGGGAGGCAAAAGCGGCTCATGCCCTGTGCACCCCAACAGTCGCCACAGCGCCGCGGAGTGCTGCGAGATCATCAAGCTCGCGAAGCGCGTCAGCGAGCGGCGCGAGCAGACGTCCAAGGATGGTTCCCCACCTCTTCGCCGACCTGGCAAGGAGAGGGTCGACGACGGCGATGTGGCCGCGGGGGAACGGGACCTCGGGTATCAGTCCCCCGAGCAGGTCCTCAAGGACATCCTCACTGGGGACTCCGACTCCGGTGATGATACCGACTGCCGCAAGAAGTTGTACGTGATGTATGGTGGAAGCTGGGAGCTTACCTTCTGCAGGAACGTGAAGTCCCTACGCCGCGAGGTCTTGTCGGTGACCCTAGGGGTCCCGAAGGCGGCCCCACACCAGCGGTGGTGGAGCACAACTATCTCCTTCGGGGCATCCGACTGCCCCGAGAACATGGCAGGGGCCGGCATACTGCCGCTCATCACCACCCCTATCATTGCCAACATCAAGCTGCATCACGTTCTGATCGACGGTGGGGCTGGGCTCAATGTCATCAGCCACACCGCATTCAGGCAGCTGCAGATCCCAGGGTCCCGACTAGGACCCTCTCGTCCGTTCTCCGGAGTAGGCGTGCAACCGGTGTATCCCCTTGGGAGCATCACGCTCTGTAACACCCTGAATTTGGGGGTATAAAATTTCTTTGCTCATATTCACAAATTCAGGTGTTACTTCCTTTTCTCATCCTTCCTAATTCTTTTCTCTCTCATTTCAATAGGAACTAAGTACTTATTTTACTTGTAATTATAGTCTATTATGTTAAACCCTAGTGGAGTATGAATTGTTGCATCATGTTGAACCCTAGATTTCACTTTTGTTTGGTGCATATCTCTCAAAAGGTCTAATTTGAATTTGGGGCCCATTTGAATTTGAATCAAATAGAATAAATAAAAGAAAAGGGAGAAACAATTCAGAATAAAAGAAAAAGGGTAAAGCAGCCCAACCCAGCCGCCCCCTCGGCCTTTCGGCCCAGCCGGCCCATCTCTCTCGCGCGCGCCTCCCTCCCCTCCTCTCTCTGCGCAGCGGGCCCCACCTGTCGGCGCGCCCGTCTTCCGCGCACCCGCCTCTTTCTCTCTCTGCTCGCCCGGTCCCACCTGTCGGCGCCCGCTTTCCCCGCGCGCGCTCGCTCCCTCGCTCTTTCTCTGCTCGCGGGCCCGGGCTGTCAGCCCCGTCTTCCTCGCGTAACCGCCGCCCGAGCTGCTCGCGCCCGCGGTCTCCGCGCCCACGTCGCGCGTGGGACTCGCCCCACCTCGCCCCTGGCCACTTGAGCCCCGAACCCCACTCGCCCTCACCCCCCTCCCCCATTTGCGCCCCAGTAGACTCTCTCTCCCCCTCGCTGCGCGCACGCAGAGCGCCGCCGCCACTAACCATCGCCGCCCGAGCCGTTTCCTCGTCGCCGGTGGAGCTCCGCCGCGCCCTTAGCCCCGGTGAGCTCCGCTCTGGCGTCCGCAACCCGGAACGCACCCCAATTCCCTCTCCCCCTCCCTATTTCTCTCTGCCCGCGCTCACCCGTCGTTCGCCGTGCAGCCGCCACCGTCGACCCGGGTCTCCGTCGCGTCCCCGTCGCCGCCGAGGAGTCCCCGGAGCCCGCCTTGAGGTAACGGACCTCTCCCGCCCCTATTGCCCTTTGTCTTGCTCTCTGTTGCGTGTGATTGCTCGCCGAAGTAGAGAAACCCCGCCGCCGAGCCGCCCCGCCGTGAATCGCCCCCCTCCGGTGCCTCTGCCCCGACCCAAACCCTACCGGAGAACTCCCCGCGCCCTCCCCGACCTCCCCGACCACTCGGATGACCCCAGGGCCCCGCCAGTCGCCCGTGCCCCTCGTCTCCGGCGAGCCCTCCGCCGCGGGGACGAGCGCCGCCGCCCCAGCTAGCCGTAGGGGAAGCCCAGGCCGGCCACCCGATCCCCACCGTCCAACCCAGATCGGGCGGCCTCGTTTTAATTCGGCCAAGCCCAATCCTAGCCGTCCGCCGGAGATCCAGCGGCCCAGGCCCGCTGTCCCCTCACCCCGTCTCTCTGCCCGCTAGGCCCCACCTGTCAGCTCGCCCGCGCGCCCGCGCGCTGTCCGCCCGGCCCCGCCCGTCAGTCCGCCCGCGCGCTCTGTCCGCCCGGCCCCGCTTGCCAGTCGCCCGCGCGCCCGCGCTGTCCGCCCGGCCCCGCCTGTCAGCCGCTCCCGCCGCCACGCGCTCGCGCGCCCGCCCGCAGGATCTAATCCTGGCCGTTCGCTTTAGATCTGACGGCCGTAGTAGCCCGATACCCCTTCGCCCGCGCGTTTTCTTAAAGAGCCCCCCTGTTTTCTGGAAATTGCGCCCGCCGTCCCTGGTTTCTCGCAGTTAAGTCCCTGGCCCTTTTATTTAATTAAAAATAAGTCCTTAGGGTATGATTTTAACCCCTAAACTTGTAAAATTCATAACTTTGTCATATGAACTCCAAATTAGGTGCTTCAAATTGCAAAATGTTCATAATATTATTATCTATCTGTTTATGCAGTGTTTCCCTGCTGTTTCCATGTAATAATTAATAGCTAATCACTAGGATAGGATTAAGTCTATTGTAACCTTATTTAAGATAATTGGAAATGAGTAGACTTTAATAAAAGTTGGACTACTTAAGTTTGTGGACTTAAATACTTAAGTTTAGGAACTTAAACCAGATAATTATTTAATCCCACTACCAACTTAGACCTGATTAGTGGATAGTGAATCACTTTGTGTAATCCTCTACCCCCAGACCTAGGGAACTTTAGAGTGCCTATCCCTTTTCTGTTATGAACTTGTGACCCCTCTCTGCTGCATATGTTTGGTATATTGTTTTTGTCTGTTACTTTCCCAAGTGCATAGTGTGAATGATTGCTTTGCGTAGACAACGAGCAGTCTGTGTTTCCCGAGGCAGTTGCAGAGGAAGTCCCTGATCAGCAGTTTGGTGAAGGCAAGTGTCCTCTGTCCCATTATGTCCTATTCATTTATAACTTACTACCCCGCATTACTTTCCTGAAACCTAAGGATTGACTAGCTTTGCACTTTACTTTATCCTTGATGACCTTATGGGCTATTATGGTTAGCACTTTGCTACTGCTTTAACATAATCAATGAACATGATGTGGCTATTTATGATACTGTTATCCTGTTGATGTTGATGATCTTGTGATACTCTAGGGGGCTCAGGCTGTTTCCTGAGTACCTCTTCGTAAGGACTGGTTCGTTGAGAGACCACCCGGGATAACAGTGCAACCATGAGGGTGAAATGGGATGCCCTTAGCTGATTAATTGGATGAACTAGAGGTGTAGTTGCTTAGCCGTCGTGCCGTCAATGGGGTCCAGGCACAGTGCTTGCTCTGCCGAGGCTGAGTGCCGAGGTTCTTTCGTTTTGCTCTTTGTTAGTCACTCTCCTGCGGGGAGGGGTACTGTGTTTATCAAACTGGAGAAACCTAACGGGCAGCTATGATCTCTAGGGAATCTTTGTAAAAGCTACGTAGTGATGCCCTGCCGGACCACCTAGGTAGTGGTCAATGGGGATTAGCTCTGCCCGGGTAGAAAGGGAATCATGACTCATGGGTAAAGTGTGCAACCTCTGCAGAGGGTAGTGAAACTGGTATATCAGCCGTGCTCACGGTTAAGAGCAGCCTTGGGATCCTCTTTGATTAGAGATACAGATGTTTCGAGATACAAGAATTATATTATGGTTTTGGTTCGACTATGATGATGATGTTGTTCCTCGATGAGGAAATGGTTTACGGGTTGGTTAATGCTAAAATCTGGCTTCTACTAATGATAAATACTTGACCAACTAAAAGCAACTGCTTGAGCCTAACCCCACATAAAGCTAGTCCACCTCAGCCAAACGGGACATTTGCTGAGTACGTTGATGTGTACTCATCCTTGCTTTACCACAAAACACCAGGTTGTCCGCATTGTAACCACTGCTCAGGAGAAGGCGAAGCCGTGGAAGGAGACTTCCAGGAGTTTCAAGACTACGATGAATTCTAGGTGTGGGTTGGCGGCAACCCACAGTCAGCTGCCTGTGAAGGCCTTATCGTTACTGCGTTTCGTTTAGCACTTTGATTTACTTGTTAAGACAATGAATATGTGGATGTCTATGACTCTATGATGTAATAAGTACTCTTTTAAGTTATTATTCGAGCATTGTGTGATGATGTTCATTTATGTAATCGCTGTGTACGTGAGTTCTGATCCTGGCACGTACATAGTTCGCATTCGGTTTACCTTCCAAAACCGGGTGTGACATAAGTGGTATCAAAGCCCATGCTGACTGTAGGACCGCTGACCTAGAGTAGCACTGGTCGTACTAAGGACTATTGACCTTCCCTCTCACCTTGACCTCTGTTGTTACTTCAAAAGTCGGTCACCTCGACCAACCCTATGTTTTACTATCTATCTATACTATACCTTGTTAAAATTTTTATCTTATTCTGTCTTTGGTTTATTCACTTGTCATATTAGTTCTGCTCTTACTCTTGTGCTTACGGTGTCTTTTGTAGATGGCTCGTCTTAGACACACTGCACGTAAGTCGGTGATTCCTTTCCTGCCGTCTCGACTTGCGGAGCGTCCCCTGCACCGCACCGTGTCCGGTCAGTCGAGTCACCTGGAGAGGCTGCACCACCGCCTGCGTGAGGAGCAGGAACGCCGGCGCCAGCACGGAGAGCAGCAGAGCTCTTCCTCCTCACCCCAGCAGGAGGTGGAGACCGTGAGGCCCCGTCCCTCTGTTGCCCAGCTGGAGGCGCCCCTTGTTCCACCGCGGGACGTCCCGGCTGTTGGAGGAGCTACTGGAGGAGACCCCGACGACGACGACTCAGCCCACAGCACGGAGTCTTCTGAGCCGCAGGAGGCGGAAGGATGGGTCGCCCGACCCATCACCCGTGACGCCGCTCGCGGTTGTCACTTCCACGACGCACTCGACACCTTGCTGCGCCAGGCTTTCGACCGGCACACCTGGTCGATCGAGTATCGTTGTGTAGTCTACCAGCACAGTCGCGGGAGGTACCCGGACCGCTGGGAGGCTACCTGCCTAGTTCGTCGTCCGGAGGATGACCTCCGGGGTGCGGAGGCCGTTTCGGAGCATTATTCCATCTCCGAGAGGGACACTGCAGAGGCGGCTATGCAGGATGCAGCACGACGTGCACTCTCTCAGTACTGTTCTTTGTTCGGTGGCGTGGCCGACGGTCTTAACCTTCGGTACTACCCCCGCCGCCCTACTGGCAGCACAGAGAGTGTGGTTGTTTCACCTGTTAGTGAGGCTAACCCTAGGTTGAGCAGCACAGTCAACCTAGTCGCAGTGCTTAACACGGAGCTGGATCACTCTCTGGACGAGCTAAGCAGGGCTCGAACGGAGATTGCGGAGTTGCGTGCTGAGTTGGCAGAGCGCCATCACCAGGAGGGTGGTTCCCCCGCTCCTGTTGGGACTCAGCACCCATACCGCTCACCGCCACGTGGTCACCACACTTATGGTTCCCCTGTCTGTAAGACCAGGATAGATCTGGATCCTTAGATCGCTAGCGTCAGAGTTTGTAATAATTCTTAAGTCAGATGTCTCAGTCTTAGGTAGTCAGTTTAGTTTGCTTATCAGTTGCTTCCATTTAGTTTAGTTTGCTTATCAGTCGCTTGCATGCTTGTTATGATGAACTTGTACTGGATTTGGATCTTTGTAATGACTGTAGCCAACATGTGGGTTTCCCCTGCAGTTTGGCTTAGCTAGTAATATTAATGAAGTCAGTTGTTTAGTTGGGAAGCCATTTACTCTTACTTTCCTTTCTTATCTGAGAAGCTGTGTTGAATCATAATAAGGATCAGTGAAGCTCTTTTGTTCGCTCAGTGTCATGAAGAATTCTGTATTCTCTTTTCTTATGCTGAAAGATTGTGAGATCAATGCTGATGTGTGAATGTCTTCCACAGATGTCTGACAACAGGCGCCGATGCAACAGGCGTGCTCAGCTGGAGCAGCATGACCAGCAGGAGGAAAATCAGAGGCAGCCTCCCCCACCACCCCCGATGTCAGTGGAGCAGATGTTCTTGATGCAGACCCAGGCAGTGCAGGCCATTGGGCAGACTCTGGCAGCCATGCAGCAGGCTCAACAGCAGCCCCAACCCCAGTTGCAAGTGCAAATGCCCCAGATGCCACGAGATAAGCGTGGTGAGTTCATGAGAGGGCACCCTCCTACCTTCGCCCATTCTGCTGACCCCATGGATGCAGAAGACTGGTTGCGCGCAGTGGAGAGGGAACTGCGCACCGCCCAATGCGACGACAGGGAGAAGGTTCTGTATGGTCCCCGCCAGCTGAGGGGAGCAGCCCAGTCCTGGTGGGAGTCCTACCTCGCCACCCATGCTAACCCCGAAGCCATCACTTGGGAGGAATTCAGCGAGAGTTTCCGTCGGTACCATGTGCCCGAGGGACTAATGATCGTGAAGAAGGAGGAGTTTCTGGCTCTGAAGCAGGGACCCATGTCTGTTAGTGAGTACAGAGACAAGTTTCTGCAGCTGTCTCGTTATGCACCCGAGGATGTCAACACTGATGCCAAGAGGCAGTACAGGTTCATGAGGGGTTTGGTGGATCCCCTGCATTACCAGCTGATGAATCACACCTTCCCCACCTTCCAGCACCTGATCGATAGGGCAGTCATGACTGAGAAGAAGCGTAAGGACATGGAAGATCGGAAGCGCAAGATGAGTGGACCTCAGTCCGGAGGCATCAGCCGTCCACGTTTCTCAGGCAGTTCATCTCAGCAAGGCAGACCTGGTCACCCACAGGGATATCAGAATCAGAATCAGCGTCCGCATCAGCAGCAGTTTCAGAGACAGTACCCGCAGCAGCAGCAGCAGTATCGTCAGCACAGCCAGCAGGGAGGTAATCAGTATCAGAAGCAGAACAACCAGGCACCTCGCCTTCCTGCCCCAGCAGCGAATCAGAGCAACCAAGCAGCCCCGGCACAAGGAGGAGGCAGAGGATGCTTCCACTGCGGAGATCAAGGCCACTGGGCGATGCAGTGCCCGAAGAAATTGGCGCAGCAGCAGACCAACCCCAATGCTCCAGCAAGGCAAGGTGTACTGCAGCCGGCAGCAGGCAATCGTAACCAAGCGTACAACCGCGGAAAGGTGAACCACTTGGAGGCCGAAGCGATCCAGGATGCACCAGATGTGGCAGTAGGTATGTTCTCAGTCGAATCTTATCCCGCGAAAGTGCTATTTGATACTGGTGCAACTCATTCTTTTGTCACTGCAACATGGGTAGAATTGCATAGCATCTCAGTAGAGGCAATGATGCCACCCATGAGGATTAATTCGGTTGGTGGCAGAGTGCAAACAGATAAAATATGTTCAAACATAATGGTGGAAATAAGGGGGATAGGATTCCCCAGTGACTTAATAGTAATAGGCACCCCTGGGATAGATGTCATTCTAGGGATGAACTGGTTAATGAAGTATGAAGCAAATGTTAGTTGTGACAAGAGGACCATAACATTGAAATCCCCGTCAGGAGAAGAGGTAGTGGCCGAGCTAAGGATGCCTAAGTCAGAAGAGGGAGCCTGTCACCAGATTTCAGTTGATAGTAAGGAGCCTAACCCGCTCGAGGCTATCAAGGTCGTGTCAGGCTTTCCGGATGTGTTTCCCGAGGAGCTAACGGGCATGCCGCCCGAAAGGAAAGTCGAGTTTGCCATAGAGCTTATCCCTGGTACCGCCCCCATTTCAAAGAGAGCCTATCGAGTGTCTGGACCAGAATTGGTGGAACTCAAGAAGCAGATAGATGAGATGCTAGAGAAGGGTTACATCAGGCCAAGCACCTCGCCTTGGGCCGCTCCAGTGTTGTTTGTAGAGAAGAAAGATGGTACCAAAAGGATGTGCATAGACTACAGAGCCTTGAATGAAGTCACTGTCAAGAACAAGTACCCCCTGCCAAGGATAGAAGATTTGTTCGACCAGCTCAGAGGTGCCAGCGTATTCTCGAAGATAGATCTGAGATCTGGTTATCATCAACTCAGAATCCGACCCTCGGATATACCGAAGACAACATTCATCACCAAGTACGGGCTATATGAGTTCACGGTTATGTCCTTTGGTTTGACAAATGCGCCAGCCTTCTTTATGTACCTGATGAACAGTGTGTTCATGGATTATCTGGACAAGTTTGTGGTAGTGTTCATCGATGACATTCTCATATACTCTCAAAGTGAGGAAGATCATGCAGAGCATTTGAAGATGGTATTGCAAAGACTTCGAGAGCATCAGTTGTATGCCAAGCTGGGCAAATGCGAGTTCTGGATTCATGAAGTCTTATTTCTGGGTCACATCATAAATCAAGATGGGTTAGCAGTGGATCCAAAGAAAGTAGCAGATATCCTGAACTGGAAAGCACCGAAAGATGTTCGTGGGATCAAGAGCTTCATTGGAATGGCTGGGTACTATAGGCGTTTCATTGAAGGCTTCTCAAAGATTGCTAGACCGATGACAGCGTTGCTAGCGAAGAAGGTTGAGTTTAAGTGGACCCAAAAGTGTCAGGAAGCATTTGAAGAACTGAAGAATAGATTGACTACAACCCCTGTGTTAGTCCTGCCGGATGTTCACAAGTCATTCTCAGTGTATTGCGACGCTTCTTACACCGGATTGGGATGTGTACTGATGCAAGAAGGGAGAGTTGTAGCATACTCATCTCGACAGCTGAAGATCCATGAGAAGAATTATCCCACACATGACCTGGAGTTGGCAGCAGTGGTTCATGCTTTAAAGACCTGGAGACATTACCTGTATGGGCAGAAGTGCGACATCTACACAGATCATAAAAGTCTGAAGTACATATTCACCCAGTCAAAGTTAAACATGAGGCAGCGAAGAGGGTTGGAATTGATCAAAGACTATGAGTTGGAGATACATTACCATCCGGGCAAAGCCAATGTTGTTGCAGATGCTCTGAGCAGGAAAAGTCAAGTCAATATGTTGGCCTCGCACCCAATGCCATATGAGTTAGCCAAGGAATTTGACAGACTGAGTCTCGGTTTCCTGAACAGTACGCAAGGAGTAACAGTGGAATTAGAGCCCACCCTAGAGCGGGAGATCAAAGAAGGGCAGAAGGATGATGAAAACATCAATAAGATCCGGCAGCTGATCCTAGAAGGAAGAGGCAAAGACTTTCGAGAGGATGAAGAAGGAGTAATCTGGTTCAAGGACCGATTGTGTGTTCCCGACCTCAAACCTATTCGGGAATTGATCCTCAAAGAAGCTCATGAGACAGCCTACTCGATACACCCAGGGAGTGAGAAAATGTACCAGGATTTAAAAAGGAGGTTTTGGTGGTATGGTATGAAAAGGGAGATCGCAGAATATGTCGCCATCTGTGATAGCTGTCAGAGAACCAAAGCAGAGCATCAGAGGCCCGCCGGACTGTTGCAGCCATTGCGGATTCCTCAGTGGAAGTGGGATGAGATCGGGATGGATTTCATAGTTGGCCTACCTCGTACCCGGGCCGGCTACGATTCCATCTGGGTGGTTGTGGACCGCTTAACAAAGGTGGCCCACTTCATACCTGTGAAGACGACATACACCGGAGCAACGTTAGCTGAGTTATACATGTCACGGATAGTCTGCCTTCATGGTGTGCCGAAGAAGATAGTGTCAGATCGAGGAACGCAGTTCACATCTCATTTTTGGCAGCAGCTACAAGAAGCTTTGGGCACCCATTTGAACTTCAGCTCAGCTTATCACCCGCAGACAGACGGCCAGACTGAAAGAACTAACCAGATCTTAGAAGATATGTTGAGAGCCTGTGCGTTGCAAGACAAGTCAGGATGGGACAAAAGGTTACCTTATGCAGAATTCTCTTACAACAATAGTTACCAGGCCAGCTTGAAGATGTCACCGTTTCAGGCACTCTATGGGCGGAGTTGTAGGACTCCGCTGCACTGGGACCAGCCTGGAGAGAGACAGGTGTTTGGCCCCGACATCTTGCTTGAAGCCGAAGAAAATATCAAAATGGTTCGGGAGAATCTGAAGATAGCCCAGTCAAGACAGCGAAGCTATGCGGACCGAAGGAGGAGAGAACTGAGTTTTGAAGTGGGAGACTACGTCTATCTGAAGGTGTCACCTATCAGGGGAGTCAGAAGGTTCGGAGTTAAAGGCAAGTTAGCACCCCGGTACGTCGGACCATATCAGATTCAAGCCAAGCGTGGAGAAGTGGCCTACCAGCTCGACCTACCAGAGAGTTTGTCAGCAGTGCACAATGTGTTCCATGTGTCGCAATTGAAGAAATGTTTGCGAGTACCAGAAGAACAGTTGCCAGTGGAGGGTTTGGAAGTCCAAGAAGATCTGACATACATAGAGAAGCCAACGCAGATTCTGGAGTTTGCAGACAGAGTCACCCGGAGGAACACCATCAGAATGTGCAAAGTCAGATGGGGTCACCACTCGGAGGAAGAAGCAACCTGGGAACGAGAAGATGACCTGAAGGCCAAATACCCTGAACTCTTTGCTGACCAACCTTGAATCTCGGGGCGAGATTCTTTTAAGGGGGATAGGTTTGTAACACCCTGAATTTGGGGGTATAAAATTTCTTTGCTCATATTCACAAATTCAGGTGTTACTTCCTTTTATCATCCTTCCTAATTCTTTTCTCTCTCATTTCAATAGGAACTAAGTACTTATTTTACTTGTAATTATAGTCTATTATGTTAAACCCTAGTGGAGTATGAATTGTTGCATCATGTTGAACCCTAGATTTCACTTTTGTTTGGTGCATATCTCTCAAAAGGTCTAATTTGAATTTGGGGCCCATTTGAATTTGAATCAAATAGAATAAATAAAAGAAAAGGGAGAAACAATTCAGAATAAAAGAAAAAGGGTAAAGCAGCCCAACCCAGCCGCCCCCTCGGCCTTTCGGCCCAGCCGGCCCATCTCTCGCGCGCGCGCCTCCCTCCCCTCCTCTCTCTGCGCAGCGGGCCCCACCTGTCGGCGCGCCCGTCTTCCGCGCACCCGCCTCTTTCTCTCTCTGCTCGCCCGGTCCCACCTGTCGGCGCCCGCTTTCCCCGCGCGCGCTCGCTCCCTCGCTCTTTCTCTGCTCGCGGGCCCGGGCTGTCAGCCCCGTCTTCCTCGCGTAACCGCCGCCCGAGCTGCTCGCGCCCGCGGTCTCCGCGCCCACGTCGCGCGTGGGACTCGCCCCACCTCGCCCCTGGCCACTTGAGCCCCGAACCCCACTCGCCCTCACCCCCCTCCCCCATTTGCGCCCCAGTAGACTCTCTCTCCCCCTCGCTGCGCGCACGCAGAGCGCCGCCGCCACTAACCATCGCCGCCCGAGCCGTTTCCTCGTCGCCGGTGGAGCTCCGCCGCGCCCTTAGCCCCGGTGAGCTCCGCTCTGGCGTCCGCAACCCGGAACGCACCCCAATTCCCTCTCCCCCTCCCTATTTCTCTCTGCCCGCGCTCACCCGTCGTTCGCCGTGCAGCCGCCACCGTCGACCCGGGTCTCCGTCGCGTCCCCGTCGCCGCCGAGGAGTCCCCGGAGCCCGCCTTGAGGTAACGGACCTCTCCCGCCCCTATTGCCCTTTGTCTTGCTCTCTGTTGCGTGTGATTGCTCGCCGGAGTAGAGAAACCCCGCCGCCGAGCCGCCCCGCCGTGAATCGCCCCCCTCCGGTGCCTCTGCCCCGACCCAAACCCTACCGGAGAACTCCCCGCGCCCTCCCCGACCTCCCCGACCACTCGGATGACCCCAGGGCCCCGCCAGTCGCCCGTGCCCCTCGTCTCCGGCGAGCCCTCCACCGCGGGGACGAGCGCCGCCGCCCCAGCTAGCCGTAGGGGAAGCCCAGGCCGGCCACCCGATCCCCACCGTCCAACCCAGATCGGGCGGCCTCGTTTTAATTCGGCCAAGCCCAATCCTAGCCGTCCGCCGGAGATCCAGCGGCCCAGGCCCGCTGCCCCCTCACCCCGTCTCTCTGCCCGCTAGGCCCCACCTGTCAGCTCGCCCGCGCGCCCGCGCGCTGTCCGCCCGGCCCCGCCCGTCAGTCCGCCCGCGCGCTCTGTCCGCCCGACCCCGCTTGCCAGTCGCCCGCGCGCCCGCGCTGTCCGCCCGGCCCCGCCTGTCAGCCGCTCCCGCCGCCGCGCGCTCGCGCGCCCGCCCGCAGGATCTAATCCTGGCCGTTCGCTTTAGATCTGACGGCCGTAGTAGCCCGATACCCCTTCGCCCGCGCGTTTTCTTAAAGAGCCCCCCTGTTTTCTGGAAATTGCGCCCGTCGTCCCTGGTTTCTCGCAGTTAAGTCCCTGGCCCTTTTATTTAATTAAAAATAAGTCCTTAGGGTATGATTTTAACCCCTAAACTTGTAAAATTCATAACTTTGTCATATGAACTCCAAATTAGGTGCTTCAAATTGCAAAATGTTCATAATATTATTATCTATCTGTTTATGCAGTGTTTCCCTGCTGTTTCCATGTAATAATTAATAGCTAATCACTAGGATAGGATTAAGTCTATTGTAACCTTATTTAAGATAATTGGAAATGAGTAGACTTTAATAAAAGTTGGACTACTTAAGTTTGTGGACTTAAATACTTAAGTTTAGGAACTTAAACCAGATAATTATTTAATCCCACTACCAACTTAGACCTGATTAGTGGATAGTGAATCACTTTGTGTAATCCTCTACCCCCAGACCTAGGGAACTTTAGAGTGCCTATCCCTTTTCTGTTATGAACTTGTGACCCCTCTCTGCTGCATATGTTTGGTATATTGTTTTTGTCTGTTACTTTCCCAAGTGCATAGTGTGAATGATTGCTTTGCGTAGACAACGAGCGGTCTGTGTTTCCCGAGGCAGTTGCAGAGGAAGTCCCTGATCAGCAGTTTGGTGAAGGCAAGTGTCCTCTGTCCCATTATGTCCTATTCATTTATAACTTACTACCCCGCATTACTTTCCTGAAACCTAAGGATTGACTAGCTTTGCACTTTACTTTATCCTTGATGACCTTATGGGCTATTATGGTTAGCACTTTGCTACTGCTTTAACATAATCAATGAACATGATGTGGCTATTTATGATACTGTTATCCTGTTGATGTTGATGAT
The DNA here is from genome assembly GCF_902167145.1 of Zea mays. Taxonomy (NCBI): domain Eukaryota; kingdom Viridiplantae; phylum Streptophyta; class Magnoliopsida; order Poales; family Poaceae; genus Zea; species Zea mays. The sequence continues at coordinate 167,458,752 of NC_050102.1, forward strand.
CTTGTGATACTCTAGGGGGCTCAGGCTGTTTCCTGAGTACCTCTCCGTAAGGACTGGTTCGTTGAGAGACCACCCGGGATAACAGTGCAACCATGAGGGTGAAATGGGATGCCCTTAGCTGATTAATTGGATGAACTAGAGGTGTAGTTGCTTAGCCGTCGTGCCGTCAATGGGGTCCAGGCACAGTGCTTGCTCTGCCGAGGCTGAGTGCCGAGGTTCTTTCGTTTTGCTCTTTGTTAGTCACTCTCCTGCGGGGAGGGGTACTGTGTTTATCAAACTGGAGAAACCTAACGGGCAGCTATGATCTCTAGGGAATCTTTGTAAAAGCTACGTAGTGATGCCCTGCCGGACCACCTAGGTAGTGGTCAATGGGGATTAGCTCTCCCCGGGTAGAAAGGGAATCATGACTCATGGGTAAAGTGTGCAACCTCTGCAGAGGGTAGTGAAACTGGTATATCAGCCGTGCTCACGGTTAAGAGCAGCCTTGGGATCCTCTTTGATTAGAGATACAGATGTTTCGAGATACAAGAATTATATTATGGTTTTGGTTCGACTATGATGATGATGTTGTTCCTCGATGAGGAAATGGTTTACGGGTTGGTTAATGCTAAAATCTGGCTTCTACTAATGATAAATACTTGACCAACTAAAAGCAACTGCTTGAGCCTAACCCCACATAAAGCTAGTCCACCTCAGCCAAACGGGACATTTGCTGAGTACGTTGATGTGTACTCATCCTTGCTTTACCACAAAACACCAGGTTGTCCGCATTGTAACCACTGCTCAGGAGAAGGCGAAGCCGTGGAAGGAGACTTCCAGGAGTTTCAAGACTACGATGAATTCTAGGTGTGGGTTGGCGGCAACCCCCAGTCAGCTGCCTGTGAAGGCCTTATCGTTACTGCGTTTCGTTTAGCACTTTGATTTACTTGTTAAGACAATGAATATGTGGATGTCTATGACTCTATGATGTAATAAGTACTCTTTTAAGTTATTATTCGAGCATTGTGTGATGATGTTCATTTATGTAATCGCTGTGTACGTGAGTTCTGATCCTGGCACGTACATAGTTCGCATTCGGTTTACCTTCCAAAACCGGGTGTGACACGCTCCTGGTTACATTCGGGACAGAGGAAAACTTCCGCACGGAGAACGTCCAGTTCGACGTTGTGGAGGTTAACCTCCCATTCAATGCCATCATTGGCAGGCCGGCCCTGTACCGGTTCATGGCCATTGCCCATTATGGGTATTTGGTCCTCAAGATGCTGTCTCCAGCCAGGGTCCTCACCGTGCGGGGCGACCACACTGCTGCGCTTGCGGCTGTGGAGAAGCTGCACGCCCTGGCGGCGGAAACTGCTCGCCCGGACGATGGAGGGAGGAACCCCTCGACCTCCGGTACCAAGGCACCCACCAAGGTGCCAAAGGTGTGGCCATCCAGATCGGACGACGTCCCCGTCAAGGCCATCCGGCTCTGTGCGGATCCCCCCCAGACTACTCGCATTGCGGGTGATGTGGAGGAAAAATAGGAACTCGCGCTCGTCGCCTTCCTCCAGGCAAATGCCGACGTGTTCGCATGAGAGCCGTCACAGATGCCTGGGATCCCCAGGGAGGTGATCGAGCACCATCTGAAGATCAACCCTGACGCCAAACCGATGAGTCAGAAGCTTCGGAGATAGTCCGTTGAGAGGTAGGACTTCATCCGAAAGGAGGTCCGGAAGCTGCTAGACGCCGGCTTCATCGAAGAGGTTCATCACCTAGTGTGGCTAGCCAACCCAGTCATCGTCCCCAAGGTGAATGGGAAGCTTCGGATGTGCATCGACTACACAGCCTTAATAAGGCTTGTCACAAGGACCCGTATCCACTTCCACGTATAGATCAAATCATGGACTCTACCTCTGGGTGCGACCTCTTGTCCTTCTTAGATGCTTACTCTGGTTTCCATCAAATCCAGATTTCTAGGGAAGATAGGAAGCATACCGCTTTTGTAACAGTGGATGGGCTTTACTGCTATGTCGTAATGGCTTATGGTCTGAAAAACGCCTTGCCAACATTTGTGCGAGCGATGAGTAAGACTTTCGGGGACCTGATTAGGGACAAGATGGAAGTATACGTCGATGACATCGTGGTCAAGACTAAGAGAGGGTCGACGCTAGTGGAATACTTAACCCTGGTCTTCGACAAGCTGCGGGCAACACGCACGAAGCTGAACCCGGACAAGTGCGTCTTTGGTGTCTCCACAGGGAAGTTGCTGGGGTTCCTGGTTTCGCACCGGGGCATTGAAGCAAACCCAGAGAAAATCAAGGCGATTGAGGCGATGAGGCCTCCGGCCCGTATCAAGGACGTCCATAAGCTTACGGGGTCGATAGCCACCCTTAGCCGCTTCATTTCAAGGCTGGCTGAGAGGGTGCTGCCCTTCTTCAAGCTGTTGCGGAAGTCCGGCCCATTCTCTTGGACCGAAGAGGCAGAACAAGCCTTTCAATAGTTGAAGCAGCACCTGGTGTCCCTACCAATACTGGTAGCTCTAGAACCTGGGGAGCCGTTGTATTTATATATCGCGGCGGCTGCAGAAGTGGTGAGCATGGTGCTGGTCGTCGAAAGGACGGCACAAGAAGACCAGGTGGCGCTAGAAGGCCAGGAACCTGAGGGCTCGGCAGGGGTCCGGACCGTTCAGAGGCCGGTGTACTACGTCAGCGAGGTCCTCCATGAAGCAAAGACCAGGTACCTTGAGACGCACAAACTTCTCTATGCTTTGCTTGTTGCGTCCAGGAAGCTGCACCACTATTTCTAGGCACACAGGGTCGTGGTGGTGACCTCCTTTCCGTTAAGGGCCATCCTCCACAACTCTAACGCCACAGGCAACATCGCCAATTGGGTCGCGGAGCTCGCTAAGTTCCAGCTGGACTTCCAGCCTTGCCACGCCGTCAAGAGCCAGGTCCTGGCTGACTTCATCGTGGAGTGGACACCTTCGCCGAGCGCTCCTGGGGGTCCGAATCCCGATTCGGACCCCACACCTGTGGAGCCCAGGGGTCCGGTCTTCACCGGGCCCCACTGGACGCTGTTCTTCGATGGATCCGCCCGTCAACAAGTTGGCGGAGCTGGGGTGGTCCTCATCGACCCCAACGGAGATCAAGTGAAGTACATGGTGCACCTTGAGTTCAAGGCCACCAACAATATGGTAGAGTACGAAGCATTGATCTTCGGCTTGTCGGCCGCCTATCCCTGGGGATCCGACAGCTCCTCGTGAAGGGGGACTCCCAGCTGATCATCAAGCAAGTCCACGGGGAATGTAGCTGCAACGAGCCCAGGCTCGCAGCCTACCTCCTCCACGTAAGGAAGCTGGAGAAAGACTTTACGGCCCTGGAACTGAAACATGTAGGGGTGGATAACCAGCCAGCTTGACTCGGCTCGTCCGAGTTCGAGCTGGCTCATTATGGTAACGAGCCACAGAGTCAGCTCAGCTCGGCTCATTTACGAGCTCGAGCTAGCTCGTTTAGCTCGCGAGCCAGAGCAGAAAAAAAATAAAATGTACATAATAATTATTTTTTTAGTTAATTTCAAACTAATTTAACAATAGAAAATAATAATTATACTCATATTTTCACAAACCACATCAATATAACACCAAATTAGCACAATTCATCACTCATTAATTCACAATTCACATACATGTTCATCAGTTTAACCCATAATTATATTTGCATAGACCAAATTAACACATAGACATAGTTCATTAATCATTAGTTTAATTCATATGTCATAGACAACTCACATATATATATAACATGTTCATCAATTATTCTGTAAATGATATGCATATAGTTTCGTTTTGCTAGAATATGGTAGCTCGTTTAGCTCGCGAGCTGGCTCGTTAACGAACCGAGCTAGGATGTCAGCTCAGCTCGTGAAAAAATTCAAACGAGCCGATCCGAGCCGAGCTGACCATGAACTGAGCGAGCCAGCGAGCCACGAGCATTTCGTCCAGCCCTAGCAACATGTTCCTCGGACTGACAACTCGGCGGCAGATGAACTCTCCGTGAGGGCATCAACTTGGGCACCCGTGCCCGAGGGCGTCTTCGAAAGACGGCTGCTGAGACCCACCGCCTAGCCTGCCGAACTAGACAGGGGGCGAGACTAGCACCTCGAAGCTGGCGGTCCCTGTGACACCTAATGTCACCTAGGGTTTCTCTCAAGTGCTAACCCAAGAACCATCATTTTATGTGAACAAAATTGAGCATGAGCATCAAATTGACTTAAGAATAATGGTGTCGGTGTTTCGACCCCGTGGGGTCCCTGGACCGACGAGTAAATTGTCGCTGCGTGTCCCAGCCTAGATGGGTCGGCGCGAGACGGGACACAAAGGGAGGAGAACAGTAAAGGGGAACCTGCGGCCTTCGTGTTGTCCTGCGCCCAGGGCGGATGGATGCGCTTGCAGTAGGGGGTTACAAGCGTTCGCGTGGGAGAGAGCGAGAGCCTTATGCGCCGGTCCGTTCTCCCGCGCAGCCAACCTTCTCGTACGAGAGCCCTGGACCTTCCTTTTATAGGCATAAGGAGAGGGTCCAGGTGTACAATGGGGGTGTAGCAGTGTGCTAACGTGTCTAGCAGAGAGGAGCTAGAGCCCTAAGTACATGTCGTTGTGGCAGTCGGAGAGGTTTTGGCACCCTGTTCATGTGATGTCGTGGTCGTCGGAGGAGAGCTGGAGCCCTGCGGAAGGACAGCTGTCGGGGCTGTCGAATCCTTGCTAACGTCTCCTTGCTTCCGTAAGGGGCTGAGAGCCGTCGTCGTCATGGAGCACGCGGGGCGCCATCATTATTTGTTTACCGGGGCGAGCCGGATGGGGCGCCGGTCTTGTTCCCCGTAGCCTGAGCTAGCTAGGGGTAGGGTAATGATGGCCTTCCTTGTGACATGGCAGGTCCGAGCCCGAGGTCGGGCGAGGTGGAGGCTCCTCCGAGGTCGAGGCTGAGTCCGAGCCCTGGGGTCGGGCGAGGCAGAGTTCGTCTTGCGAGGTCGAGGTTGAGTCTGAGCCTTGGGTCGGGCGAGGCAGAGACCGTCTTTCGAGGCCGAGGCTGTGTCCAAGCCCTGGGGTCGGGCGAGGCGGAGTCCGTCTTCCGAGGTTGAGGTTGAGTCCGAGCCCTGGGTCGGGCGAGGCGGAGACCGTCTTCCGAGGCCGAGGCTGTGTCCGAGCCCTGGGGTCGGGCGAGGCGGAGTCCGTCGTCCAACGTCGAGGTTGAGCCTGAGCCCTGGGGTCGGGCGAGGCGGAGCTTCCTATGGCGCCCGAGGCTGGACTTAGCTGCTGTCAGCCTCACTCTGTCGAGTGGCACAGCAGTCGGAGCGACGCAGGCGGCGCTGTTTTCTTGTCAGGTCGGTCAGTGGAGCGGCGAAGTGACTGCGGTCACTTCGGCTCTGTCGACTGAAGAGCGCGCGTCAGGATAAGGTGTCAGGCGATCCTTGCATTAAATGCTCCTGCGATACGGTCGGTTGGCGTGGCGATCTGGCCAAGGTTGCTTCTCTGCGAAGACTGGGCCTCGGGCGAGTCGAAGGTGTGTCCGTTGCTTGAGGGGGCCCTCGGGCGAGACGTGAATCCTCCGGGGTCGGCTGCCTTTGCCTGAGGCTGGGCTCGGGCGAGGCGAGATCGTGTCCCTTGAGTGGACTGAGCCTTGACCTTAATCGCGCCCATCAGGCCTTTGCAGCTTTGTGCTGATGGGGGTTACCAGCTGAGATTAGGAGTCTTGGGGGTACCCCTAATTATGGTCCCCGACAGTAGCCCCCGAGCCTCGAAGGGAGTGTTGATACTCGCTTGGACGCTTCTGTCGCACTTTTTTGCAAGGGGACCGGCCTTTCTCGGTTGCGTTTCGTTCCGGTGGGTGCTTGCGAGTGCACCCGTCGGGTGTAGCCCCCGAGGCCTCGGAGGAGTGGTTTGACTCCTTCGAGGGTTTAGCGCGTTTCGTGATGCTTCGGCCGGTCTGGTTGTTCCCTCATGCGAACTGGCCGTAGCCTGGGTGCATAGTCGAGTCCCAAGTTCTTGGGCTGGTATGTTGACGCCGTCAACAGTTTGGCCGGAGCCGGGTTTGCGAGAGCAACCCCCGAGCCTCCACACAGAGCGAGAGGACGGTCAAGGACAGACTCGGCTTTTTTCATACGCCCCTGCGTCGCCTTTCCGCACGGAGGAGGGGGAAAACGCCATGTTGCCCTCGGAGGGCGCCGAACATGGTGTCTCCAGTGAGTTGCTAATGGGTAATCCGAGTGGACGCCCGTGCCCCATTCGTTAGGGGTCGGCTAGTGGCCCGGAGGCGCGCTCCAAAAGTACCTGCGGGTGATTCGTCGGACCCGGTTCCCTTTTGACGGGGTCCGAGGGCTCGATGCCTCCCTCTGGTGGGATTCCGTTACGAAATCGTTCCCGTCGGTCTCGGAAATATCCTAAGGTACCTCAGGAGCGTAGCCCGAGCCTTGGTTATGTATCGAACGTACCCAGGGTCATCCCTCGCTCTGTGTGCTCTGAGGCGGCTGTCAAAACCCTTCGGGGGCCAGCCTACGAACCCCTGATCAGTAGTGGGCGCGGAGCCCGAGTGGCCTGAGGCGGCCGTTGAACCCTTCCGAGGGGCCAGCCTTCGAACCTCTGACCAGTAGTGGGCGCGGAGCCCGAGTGCTCTGAGGCGGCTGTTGAACCCTTCCGAGGGGCCAGCCTTCGAACCTCTGATCAGTAGGGGGGCTCGGGGCCCGCTTCCTTCGCGAAGAAGGATCCCTTTCGGAGTATCCCCTTTCCCGGTCCCTGTAGCAAGAGAGAGAAAGAGGAAGAGGAAAAGGATACGAAATCGAACGACGTGGCGCACCTTTTTTGACGCGGTCATTATGGCGGAGGTGAAGCGCCGCCTGCTTCGCCTGCCAAAGGTGCCGCCTGTCCTGCCGCAGAGTTAATGCGACGGGACGAGTGGTTCGCGGGGTAGCCGTTGTGTGTGCGCGAGCCGTTCGAGGAACGGGACACGAGCGTGTCGTCTTCACGCCGTGGGAGAGGGTTCTCTTGCTGTCCCAGGAGGGGGCATGAGCTTGCTGATGACTTGACTGCTGCTTCCGCCCGCCTGCCAACGCCATTACTACCGGCCCATTTCTGGCCGTATCGACCGTCGCGCCTTCTCCCGCGGCTGACTGACCCATGACCGATGTGCTCGGTTGGCACTGTCGGGTCATGCGCAGGGTCGCCTCGAGTCGCGGCACCGGTTCCACAGTCGAGGAGGCGCGGTACTAGCGCGGGTGGCGGTGCAGTTTTTCGCACGTAGTAACCGGCGCGCCGGTTACATGACGTGTGGGCCTGGGCCTCCATGCTAGACACGTCGAAGTCGAAAGGGTGCACCCGCTTGGTGCGGTTGCATGCTGCCTGCATGGCAGTCCGCCCTTTCACCCGCTGTCCCGGGCAATAGTGGAGGAATGCTTGTAACCGCTGGGCAGTTGCGCGCACCGCGCGTGGCGGTTCAGCTTCTTCTGTCCTGGGCCAGCTTGCATGATGCGTGGGACCCAGCCCCCGTGTCGTAGGGGGAGGACCTTGGAGCGTGTTGGAGAAGACTCAGTCCGCGACGGCTGAGGACGCAAGTGGGGAAAGTCGCCTTTAAAAGGAGGGTGGCCCCTTTGGATGGCAATCATGTCTTCGCACTCCCTTCGTGCATCGCGTCCTTCCACCTTCCGAGCCCCCGGATGGGGAGCGCCCGCGGTTCTTCCGTCTTGTCGTCGTTGGAGGAACGCAACTTCGCGGAAGTTGGTACCCTTCAGCCATCGCTCGGCTTCAAGGATTTTCATCAGGCAGCCCGGCTGCATCCCCTAGCCGGTGGTCACCCAAGACGGTGACCACCAGTTTGATGGTGGGGAGAAGCTAGTCGGGCTGCGACCTCTGCCCCGCCCTTAGCTTCAAGGATCTTCATCATCCTGGCTGGGGCGGAGGCCGGACTGACCCGGAGCTCTACCTCCCGCACGGGTTCGTGGGTCACCTTCTCCCTCAGCATTCAGGGGAGAGGGCGCTCACCGGCCTAGCGGGAGGGTCGGACTTCGACAACGCGGGGCTGGTCGGCGGCGAGCGTCGTCAGCTTCAGCGCGTTGGGCTCACTGGCTCAGCTGGCTCTGGCTCGGCTCCTGGTGCCCCCTCCCGCCGCGAGAGCAGCTGAGCGCACATCGGAGGACCGCCCAAGATGTCGTGCGCTGCTAGGGCGGCATTCGTGTTCTTGGGCTATCCGGCCTTTGCTCCGGTACGGCGCCTCTGCGCGGAGGTCGGTGCTCGCCCGTCCGGGAGGATCCGAGTGGGGATCTGCCGGTGGGCAGATGGCTTCCGTCATCGGCGCGGAGGTGGTGGCGGCTGAAGAAGTCCTCGTCGCCGACGGGATCACCGCCACCATCCGCGCTCTGGGCCTCTGGTTCTTTGGCTCTGATAGCTTGTCCTCGCCCCTCGAGTGGGGACGTGGGCGAGGACCTTGTTGCAGTAGCGTCCGCCCTGAGGTCATCGCTACTGCTGTTTGGCCACCTGGAGCGGAGGTCGTTGTCGCTGCTGCCGGAGCGGGCGGCGGTGAGCCACCTGGGGTTTCGTCGCCCCGCAGGCCCTCCAATGTGGGGGGTTGTTCGTACCTGCGGGGGTGGAACCGAAGTTCCATTTGTAATGGCACCTTGAGTGCCGGTGTCTGTTCATTGTGGCTGTCGGGGCCTGAACATGTAGGTATTTTTTGGGTGTAATACCGTGTTTTTTCCTTATTTTCGAGCACTGGAACTCGCCTGTCGGCTAACTGAACCGCTTCACCAAGTGTGAGTTGCCTCGTGCGAAGGTGACGAGTGAGGTATCCGTATCCCGGAGGCGTAGGAGTCCCTCGGCTCGGTCGGCCTTGCCGCCCGAGGCTTCTCTTGCTTAGTTAAAGAAACCCTCGGCCACTCTGCGATGAGCCGGAGCTGGAGGCAGCGGTGTCAGCATGGACAGAGGCAGAGTTGGCTCGAAAAGAAGACTTCGTCGGCCAGAGCCTGGCCGGGCCGTCCACTGGTGGGACCAGCGCCAGAGTCGGGTTGCCGAGGCCATGAGCCGGGCTGGTGTCCTCGGGGGACAGCTGGCTGAGGCTTCGGGGCGGCCGGCCGAGCCGTCTGCTCGGGCCGTGTTCCTGGAGGAGACCCTGGCGGCGATGGCCCGGGAGTGGTGCTGACGTCGTCCTTTGGAGCGGAGATCCTTCGCCCGTGTTGCCGTCCGAGGCTCGGTCGGACTTCGCCGAAGGTGGAGTTGACGCCGAGGGTGCTGCTGCTCCCCCTCCATCGACGCCTGAGCCTGCAGGATCGGTTCGCCTGTAGTATGCATATGTTTTTTGTGGCCGTCGAGGCCCAAACATACTGTCGTCGCGTTGTAAAGCTGCGTTTCTTTTCCTCTTGTTTCGAGTATCAGGGCTTGCTCGTCGGTAGCAGAATCGTTTATCCGAGCTAGAGTTACTTCTCACGGAAGGTGATGAGTGAGGTATCCGTATCCCGGAGGCGTAGGAATCCCTCGGCTCGGTCGGCCTTGCCGCTTACGTGTACTCTTGCTCGTCCGTGGGATTCTATTATCGACGTAGCCGAGAAAACCCGAAAGACCGTTTCGGCAGAAAGTCTTTTGAGCGTTAAGGCTTGTTCGATCAGCAGGATCGCTCATCCGAACGCGAGTTACTTCTCGCAGAAGGCGATGAGTGAGGTATCCGTATCCCGGAGGCGTAGGAGTCCCTCGGCTCGGTCGGCCTTGCCTGCTTTTGTGTACTCTGTTGTTTTCATGATCCCACTACCGAAGTAGTCGAAAAGCACGAAAGATATTCTGGCAGAAAAACTTTTTCCGAGAAAAATTTTGACACAGAGGGGGTTCCCCCCTTCTAGCCCTCGAGGGAGGGTCGGGCTTTGTCGAGGCAAGGCTGACCCTTCCTTGATGGTTAGACTTTATATGTAAATGAGGTATATGAATGACTTGAAAACATCTTAAGGATAGAAGCGACGTAGCTGTCGGATGTTCCAAGCGTTGCTGTAGACCTCGCCTTGACTGTTGGCCAGCTTGTACGTCCCGGGCTTCAAAACCTTGGCGATGACGAACGACCCTTCCCTGGGAGGCGTGAGCTTGTGCCGCCCTCGGGTGTCTTGTCGTAGTCGAAGCACCAAGTCGCCCACCTGGAGGTCTCGGGACCGAACCCCTCGGGCGTGGTAACGTCGCAGGGACTGCTGATACCGTGCCAAGTGTAGTAAGGCCACGTCCCGAGCCTCTTCCAGCTGGTCCAGTGAGTCTTCTCGGTTGGTGTGGTTGCGTCGGTCGTCGTACGCCCTCGTCCTCGGGGAACCGTATTCTAAGTCTGTGGGCAAGATGGCCTCGACCCCATAGACTAGAAAGAACGATGTGAAACCCGTGGCTCGACTTGGCGTCGTCCTCAGGCTCCAGACCACCAAGGGGAGTTCCTTCATCCATCGCCTGCCAAACTTGTGGAGGTCGTTGTAGATCCTCGGCTTGAGTCCTTGCAGAATCATGCCGTTGGCATGTTCTACCTGCCCATTCGTCATGGGGTGAGCCACAGCGGCCCAGTCCACTCGGATGTGGTGATCCTCGCAGAAGTCCAGGAACTTTCTGCCGGTGAACTGGGTGCCGTTGTCGGTGATGATGGAGTTCGGGACCACAAAGCGATGGATGATGTTGGTGAAGAACGCCACCGCCTGTTCGGACCTGATGCTGTTTAGGGGTCGGACCTCGATCCACTTGGAGAATTTGTCGATGGCGACCAGCAGGTGCGTGTAGCCCCCGGGTGCCTTCTGCAAGGGACCAATGAGGTCCAGACCCCACACAGCAAACGGCCAGGTGATGGGTATTGTTTGCAGAGCCTGGGCGGGTAGGTGCGTCTGCCTTGCGTAGAATTGACACCCTTGGCAGGTGCGAACAATTCTAGTGGCGTCGGCCACCACGGTCGGCTAGTAGAAACCTTGTCAGAAAGCGTTTCCAACAAGGGCTCGAGGCGCTGCGCGATGACCGCAAGCCCCCGAGTGTATTTCTTGTAAGATCTCCCGGCCTTCGGCGATGGATATGCATCGCTGGAGGATGCCGGAGGGGCTGATGTGGTAGAGCTCCTTCCCGTCCCCCAGCAAGACGAACGACTTGGCGCGCCGCGCCAGTCGCTGAGCTTCGGCTCGGTCGAGGGGTAGCTCTCCTCGGTGGAGATATTGCAGGTACGGGGTCTGCCAGTCTCAATTAGGCGGGACCCCACTCCGCTCTTCCTCGACGCGCAGTGCCTCACCCTCGGGGGCCGAGGGTGCCTCGGGATGAGCCGAGGGCGCCTCGGGCAGGGCCGAGACCTTCTTGGGCTCGGGCGTGTCGTCGGTCTTGACTGAGGGTTGATGTAGGTCTCGGGAGAAGACGTCCGGGGGAACCGTTGTTCGCGCCGAATCTATCTTCGCTAGCTCGTTCGCAGTCTCGTTGTACCATCGGGCGACGTGGTTGACCTCGAGCTCGTAGAACTTGTCTTCTAGGCGCCGAACCTCGTCGCAGTAGGCTTCCATCTTCGGGTCGCGGTAGTGGGAGTTCTTCATGACTTGGTCGATGACAAGCTGCAAGTCGCCGCGAGCGTCGAGGCGTCGGACCCCTAGCTCGATGGCGATGCGCAACCCGTTGACCAGAGCCTCGTACTCAGCCACGTTGTTGGACGCCGGGAAATGGAGGCGCAGCACGTAGCGGAGGTGCTTCCCGAGGGGCGAGATGAAGGGCGGGCCCACGCCTGCCCCTGTTTTCATCAGCGACCCATCGAAAAACATGGTCCAGAGTTCCGGTTGGATCGGAGCTGCCGGGAGCTGGGTGTCGACTCATTCAGCCACAAAGTCCGCCAAGACTTGGGACTTGATGGCCTTCCGAGGGGCGAACGAGATTGTCTCGCCCATGATTTCCACCGCCCACTTTGCAATCCTACCCGAGGCCTCTCGGCACGGGATGATCTCCCCCAGAGGGAAGGATGACACCACAGTCACCGGATGAGACTCAAAGTAGTGTCGCAACTTCCGCCGTGTCAGAATCACCGCGTACAGCAGCTTCTGAATTTGTGGGTAGCGGATCTTGGTCTCGGACAGTACCTCACTGATGAAGTAGACCGGCCTCTGGACGGGCAATGCATGCCCTTCTTCTCGTCTCTCAACCACGATCGTGGCGCTGACCACCTAAGTGGTAGCAGCGACGTAGATCAAGAGGGCTTCTCCAGCAGCGGGGGGCACCAGGATGGGTGCGTTCGTAAGGAGCGCCTTCAGGTTCCCGAGGGCTTCCTCGGCCTCGGGGGTCCAAGTGACGCACTCGGTCTTCCTTAAGAGGCGGTACAGAGGTAGGCCTCTTTCGCCGAGGCGCGAGATGAAGCGGCTCAGAGCCGCAAGGCATCCCATGACCCTCTGTACGCCTTTCAAGTCCTTGATGGGTCCCATGTTGGTGATGGCCGAGATTTTCTCCGGGTTGGCCTCGATGCCCCGCTCGGAGACGATGAACCCCAGGAGCATGCCCCGGGGGACTCCGAAGACATACTTCTCAGGATTGAGTTTTACGCCTTTCGCCTTGAGTCACTTGAATGTCGTTTCAAGGTCGGAGAGGAGGTCGGAGGCTTTCCTCGTCTTGACTACGATGTCATCGACGTAAGCCTCGACTGTTCGACCAATGTGTTCGCCAAACACGTGGTTCATGCACCTTTGGTATGTCGCACCCGCATTCCTCAAACCAAATGACATAGTAACGTAGCAGTACATGCCAAAAGGTGTGATGAAAGAAGTCGCGGGCTGGTCGGACTCTTTCATCTTGATTTGGTGATACCCTGAGTAGGCATCGATGAATGACAGGGTTTCACACCCAGCAGCGGAATCCACGATTTGATCGATGCGAGGCAGAGGGTAGGGAACCTTCGGACATGCTTTGTTTAGACCAGTGTAGTCTACACACATCCGCCATTTCCCTCCTTTCTTTCTCACAAGCACAGGGTTGGCAAGCCATTCGGGATGGAATACCTCTTTGATGAACCCTGCGGCCATCAGCTTGTGGATCTCCTCGCCTATGGCTCTGTGCTTTTCTTCGTCGAATCGGCGCAGAGGCTGCTTCACGGGTCGGGCTCCAGCTTGGATATCCAGCGAGTGCTCGGCGACATCCCTCGGTATGCCAGGCATGTCCGAGGGACTCCACGCAAAGACTTTGGTGTTTGCGCGGAGAAAGTCGACGAGCAGTGCTTCCTATTTGGGGTCGAGCTCGGAGCCGATCCGGATCTGCTTGGAGGCGTCGTTGCTGGGGTCAAGAGGGACGAACTTAACCGTCTCTGCTGGCTCGAAGTTGCCGGCGTGGCGCTTCACGTCTGGCGCCTCCTTGGAGAGGCTCTCCAGGTCGGCGATGAGGGCCTCGAATTCGGCGAGGGCCTCGACGTACTCCACGCACTCCACGTCGCATTCGTACGCGTGTCGGTACGTGGGGCTGACGGTGATGACCCCGTTGGGGCCCGACATTTTGAGCTTGAGGTAGGTGTAGTTGGGGACGGCCATGAACTTGGCGTAGCATGGCCTCCCCAGTACTGTGTGGTAGGTTCCTCGGAACTCGACCACCTCGAACGTGAGGGTTTCCCTTCGGAAGTTGGAGGGAGTCCCGAAGTAGACGGGCAGATCGAGTTGTCCGAGGGGTTGGACGCGTTTCCTGGGGATGATCCCGTGAAAAGGCGTCGCGCCTGTCTGGATCGAGGACAAATCGATCTGCAGGAGCCCGAGGGTCTCGGCGTAGATGATGTTGAGGCTGCTGCCTCCGTCCATGAGGACCTTGGTGAGCCTGACGTTGCCGATGACGGGGTCGACAACGAGCGGATATTTCCCCGGGCTCGGCACGTGGTCGGGATGGTCGCCCTGGTCGAAGGCGATGGGCTTGTCGGACCAGTCTAGGTAGACTGGCGCCGCCACCTTTACCGAGCAGACCTCCCGACGCTCTTGCTTGCGGTGCCGAGCCGAGGCGTTTGCCACTTGCCCATCGTAGATCATGAAGCAATCGTGGACCTCGGGGAATTCCTCTGCCTTGTGATCCTCCTTCTTGTCGATGTTGTGGGTCCTGCCACCTTCCGCCGGTGGCCTGGCCTTGTGAAAGTGGCGCCGAAGCATGACGCACTCCTCAAGGGTGTGCTTGACGGGCCCCTGATGATAGGGGCACAGCTCCTTGAGCATCTTATCGAAGAGATTGGCACCTCCAGGAGGTTTCCGAGGGTTCTTGTACTCAGCGGCGGCGACAAGGTCCGTGTTGATGGCGTCACGTTTCGCTTGCGACTTCTTCTTGCCCTTCTTCCTGGTGCCGCGCTGAGTGGACGCCTCGGGGACGTCTTCCGGCTGGCGGCCCTGGGGCTGCTTGTCCTTCCGGAAGATGGCCTCAACCGCCTCCTGGCCAGAGGCAAACTTGGTGGCGATGTCCATCAGCTCGCTCGCCCTAGTGGGGGTCTTGGGACCCAGCTTGCTCACCAGGTCGCGACAGGTGATGCCGGCGAGGAACGCGCCGATGACGTCCGAGTCGGTGATGTTGGGCAGCTCGGTGCGCTGCTTCGAGAATCGTCGGATGTAGTCCCGGAGAGACTCTCCCGGCTGCTGGCGGCAGCTTCGGAGATCCTAGGAATTCCCAGGGCGCACGTACGTGCCCTGGAAGTTGTCGGCGAAGGCTTGGACCAGGTTGTCCGAGTTGGAGATCTGCCCCGGAGGCAGATGCTCTAGCCAGGCTCGAGCGGTGTCGGAGAGGAACAGGGGAAGGTTGCGGATGATGAGGTTGTCATCGTCCGTTCCACCCAGCTGGCAGGCCAGTCGGTAGTCCGCGAGCCACAGTTCCGGCCTCGTCTCCCCCGAGTACTTTGTGATGGTAGTCGGGGTTCGGAACCGGGTCGGGAACGGCGCCCGTCGTATGGCTCGGCTGAAAGCCTGCGGACCGGGTGGTTCGGGCGAGGGAGTCCAATCCTCCCCGCTGTCGTAGTGTCCCCCACGCCTGGGGTGGTAGCCTCGGCGCACCTTCTCGTCGAGGTGGGCTCGACGGTCGCGGCGGTGGTGCTCGTTGCTGAGGCGACCCGGGGCCGTAGGCGCGGTGTTCCGCGTGTGCCTGGTGTGGACCGAGGCTTCCCGCATGAATCGGGAAGTCGCGGCGCGATGCTCCGAGGGGTACCCCTGCGTTCGGGAGGCAGAGCTTTCGGCCCATCGGACCGCGGCATCCTCCAAGAGATTCTTGAGCTCTCCCCGGATACGCCGCCCTTCGGTGGTCGATGGTTCCGGCATCGTGCGGGGTAGTATTGCTGCTGCAGCCAGGTTCTGGCCGACCCCACTGGAAGCCGGTGGCGGCCTTGCCCTAACGTCGTCGGCAATGCGGTACTGGATGCCCTGGGGTAGATGACGCGCTTCTCCGGCCGGAGCTTGGTCTGCCCATTCCTGCTCGATGTTCCGCTGGAACTGCTCAAGTGTTCCTGCTCCCTCGTCGAGTCTGGCCTGCATCTCGCGGATTTGCTCGAGCTGTGCGTCCTGACCCCCCACAGGGACTGGGACCACAGCTAGCTCCCGAAGGATGTCAACGCGAGGCGCAGGCCTAGGGGGATCGCCGTTTTCCGGCATACCGAGATGGTTGCCTTCGCCGGGACCCCCTAGATCGACATGGAAACATTCATGACTTGGGCCGCAGTCCTCATCGCCGAAGCTGCGGCTACCATCGGAACAATCGGAGAGGCAGTAGTCGCATGCGGTCATGAAGTCCCGCATGGCACTGGGGTTACCGAGCCCGGAGAAATCCCAACAAAAGTTGGGCTCGTCATCTTCCTCGGAACCCGAGGGTCCGTAGGTCAAGACGGCCGTCAGTCTGTCCCAGGGCGACCGCATATGGTACCCCGGAGGGTTGGTACATGCCTCTATGAAGGCTTCCACCGAAGCGAGGTCGCTTGGTGGGTCGAAGCTGAATCCAAAAGGCACGAGATGGGAATCGGTCGGTACCTCTTGGTCGACGGGCGGTGACGAAGTCGCGTCAGGGGCGGACTGCACCGTTGTCTCAGGTACGAGGGCGACGCCCAGCAAGTCCTTCGCGAGTGTGCTGGCGTCGTTCGTCTGCTTGGGGTTGGCGTGTTGCGGGGAAACGACGCTCGTCTTCGTCTCAGACGCAAGGTCGAAGCCCGACGCGTCCCCCGCTGGGGCGCCGGCGTCATCGACTTGCTCGACAGCCGACGAGGTGCCGCCTCCTGCTTGTCCATGGTTGCCCTGCCTCCTCCTCCGTCGGCGGGGGAGGTGACAGGACAAATCCGGATGTTGTTCTTCCGCCACGTGGGGAAGACGTCGTTGATTCCGCCGCCGGCGGGCGGGCTGACGACCGCCATTGTCGCTGTCGCGTGGCGGAGGAAGGAGTATCATGTCGTAGCTGCCGTCGAGGGACATGAACTCAAGACTCCCGAAATGGAGCATCGTCCCGGGTTGGAAAGGTTGCTGGAGACTACCCATCTGGAGCTTGACGGGAAACTGTTCGTCAACACACAGCAGGCCCCTACCTGGCGCGCCAACTGTCGACGTTTCGACCCGGGGGGTCCCTGGACCGACGAGTAAATTGTCGCTGCGTGTCCCAGCCCAGATGGGTCGGCGCGAGACGGGACACAAAGGGGGGGAGAACAGTAAAGGGGAACCCATGGCCTTCGTGTTGTCCTGCGCCTAGGGCGGATGGATGCGCTTGCAGTAGGGGGTTACAAGCGTTCGCGTGGGAGAGAGCGAGAGCCTTATGCGCCGGCCCGTTCTCCCGCGCGGCCAACCTTCTCGTACGAGAGCCCTGGACCTTCCTTTTATAGGCGTAAGGAGAGGGTCCAGGTGTACAATGGGGGTGTAGCAGTGTGCTAACGTGTCTAGCAGAGAGGAGCTAGAGCCCTAAGTACATGCCGTCGTGGCAGTCGGAGAGGTTTTGGCACCCTGTTCATGTGATGTCGTGGCCGTCGGAGGAGAGCTGGAGCCCTGCGGAAGGACAGCTGTCGGGGCTGTCGAATCCTTGCTGACGTCTCCTTGCTTTCGTAAGGGGCTGAGAGCCGCCGTCGTCATGGAGCAAGCGGGGTGCCATCATTATTTGTTTACCGGGGCGAGCCGGATGGGACACCGGTCTTGTTCCCCGTAGCCTGAGCTAGCTAGGGGTAGGGTAATGATGGCCTTCCTTGTGACGTGGCGGGTCCAAGCCCGAGGTCGGGCGAGGCGGAGGCTCCTCCGAGGTCGAGGCTGAGTCCGAGCCCTGGGGTCGGGCGAAGCGGAGTTCGTCTTCCGAGGTCGAGGTTGAGTCCGAGCCCTGGGTCGGGCGAGGCGGAGACCGTCTTCCGAGGCCGAGGCTGTGTCCGAGCCCTGGGGTCGGGCGAGGCGAAGTCCGTCTTCCGAGGTTGAGGTTGAATCCGAGCCCTGGGTCGGGCGAGGCGGAGACCGTCTTCCGACGCCGAGGCTGTGTCCGAGCCCTAGGGTCAGGCGAGGCGGAGTCCGTCGTCCAGCGTCGAGGTTGAGCCCGAGCCCTAGGGTCGGGCGAGGCGGAGCTTCCTATGGCGCTCGAAGCTAGACTTAGCTGCTGTCAGCCTCACTCTGTCGAGTGGCACAACAGTCGGAGCGACGCAGGCGGCGCTGTTTTCTTGTCAGGTCGGTCAGTGGAGCGGCGAAGTGACTGCGGTCACTTCGACACTGTCGACTGAAGAGCGCGCGTCAGGATAAGGTGTCAGGCGATCCTTGCATTAAATGCTCCGGTTATATGGTCGGTTGGCGTGGCGATCTGGCCAAGGTTGCTTCTCTGCAAAGACTGGGCCTCGGGCGAGCTGAAGGTGTGTCCGTTGCTTGAGGGGGCCCTCGGGCGAGACGTGAATCCTCCGGGGTCGGCTACCTTTGCCCGAGGCTGGGCTCGGGCGAGGCGAGATCGTGTCCCTTGAGTGGACTGAGCCTTGACCTTAATCACGCCCATCAGGCCTTTGCAGCTTTGTGCTGATGGGGGTTATCAGCTGAGATTAGGAGTCTTAGGGGTACCCCTAATTATGGTCCCCGAAAAATGGATCCACTAAGCTTATACTTAAAAAGTATCATGTTCAAAACAAATGGGTTTTCAAAAGGGCAAAATGTTGCAACCCCAATAAAAACCCTAATTGAGCCCTATAAACAAAATTCAAAAGAAAGGGCAAAAGGGTATGAAAAATATAGAATCATGGCTTGGGCCAATTATAAACATTAAAGTATACTAAATAAGCAACAACAAAGATTATGGAGGCTTGGCCAAAACAATTTAAATAAAACTCTAAACAAGCTTCTCAAGTGGGGTTTCAATAGGGAATTCTGAAATTCAGAATTCTGAAATTCAGACCTTGAGCCAAAGATCAAGCGTGTTCACCTTGATCCCTAGCTCAAATCCTAATGACCCCATTGACAAAAACGTGCATAACTAACCTCTCTGTCTTGTGCCAGAAGATGGCATCGGGACGCGTGCCTTGGACACGTCAAACTAGAGATCTTCTCCCTGTGTGCGGCAGTGAGGCAAACCAGATTTCTCCCCTCTCTATCTCTTAATCCAGTCAGCCAAACTTGCTAGCCTCCACACACAAATGACAAAGGAACCTGAGAGGAAGAGATCTCTCAATGGGATCATGGCCATAATCTCAAAGATTTGGGGCCAATTCGCGCTTGAACTCGACCTCTCTCTGCGCTGCCTCGTGCTCGACGCTGTGCCAGACGCCAGACCGCGCACTGGCGTTCGTCGCGCACGCCCCGAGCACTTGTCAGAGCCCCGCCCTCGGTCGTGCTCGCCCGCGCCTATAAAGCCTCCCCGGGCGCGCCTCACTTCACCCCGTGCTCACCATCGCCGGCCAGACGCCCCTCCTTAGCTCCGGCAAGCTCCTTTCCGCCCGCCATTGCCGCCAGAGCCTCGGCCACCATGGCCAGCCCACTCCAGTCACTCCCAAGCCGCGCCAGCCGCTCAGTTAGCTTCGCCATTAGCTTGTGAAGCTTTCCAAGCCCTCGGACCTGGCAGAACTTCACCGGAAGGCGAAGATCAACCTCACCGGACTTCGACCGCCCGCCTGCACGCGTAGACTGGGCACTCCGGTGAGCCATTCTTCAATTCCTCGCGCACACACCTTCCTTGATCCCTGGTGAAGCTCTCTGACCCGTTTGATTGGTCAATTGTGCCCTGGATAGGTCGGACTCCTCGCCGCCGACGAGCTCCCCCGCCTGCGCACGCGGACCGGCCGACTCCGACCATCCCCGACGGCGACCCGCACATCGCCGTGACCCTCAGAACCTCCCCTACACCCTCGGCCACCTCATCGGAGCAGTCTTGCCGCCAGTAAGCCCCTCCGCCCTTTCTTTTGCCGCGGGTACTGTTTAAATTGGGGGAAGGACCTCGGGTTAGGATTAGAAGAACCCAGGGGGTTTTCTGAGATGTCAGTGACTCAATTGAATAGTAGCCCAGGGACTAGTTATAAGGAAAACTTAAAACACTCGCCAGGGACCCCGTTGCAAAGTAGTTTTCCATTTAATCATTTCTGTTTAATCTTTTTAATGAACAGAGAACTTAGGAAATTCATAACTTGATGAATTCTTAACCAAAAATTGTCAAACCAATTTTGCTAAATTCTAAATATTATGAACTATCAATTAAAAATACTGAACTCTATGCTTTATGTTCTAATTTTTAGAGTTTAAAATTAAATACAAAAACTGACCAAACCTTGTTTAATTAAGGAAAATTAGTTATGTTTCTGTGCTGAACCTAAGAAAATTTGTAGACGTTCAAACCCCATTTAAACACTGTTTAAAAATAGTGAGAACCCCAGTATTGAAAAATTTAGTGTAGACATCTATTAAAATCCATTTTTGCCCAAACCTTAGGAAAATCAGAAAGGCCTTAGAAATTAATGACCAGTGGATGAAATTATTTTTCCTAGTTTGCTTAAGTAACAAAGAACCTAGGAAAAATAAAGGAACCTCTAGTCCAGATCAGATTCAAAGTGAAATGTTTTATTTAGCATTATCTCAACTAGAAATCAATTATTAGAATTATAAAACCAGACCCAAAATTGATAAAAAAAATCCAGTGGACTTGTAACCAACAAAACCCCACTGCAAAACTAATGAACACCCAAGCCCATCATTTTAAGCAGGGTAAATAAATATAATATGATAATGAGTCATATTCCAAATAAATCATGAGTAACCCAAAATAATGCAATAATGGGCAAATAAAATTTTGCTAGATCAATAATGAGATAGGACACCAGAGAAAAATACAAACCCATTGGAAAGATGCAAAATAATACCTATTGCCAATATTTTATAAAAAAGGCCATTTAATCCAATTAATGCATATCACCCCTTCCCTTAAGCAAAAAGATGCCAAACTTCAGAATGATTGCTCTTGCGCAAAGAAGAAGCTAGGAAAAATCAGAAATCTGTTGTTTGATATTTTTCAAATATAGTGGTAGTAGAAAGCACCCCTTTGGCTAGAAACTTTAGAAAATCCTAGTAAAATAACTAACAAGTATTAATGGCTAGAAATTTGTACCAAGTCATGTTATAGCATCTAAATGCCAGAAAAAATAATTCCTAGAGAATTACCTACTGTTGAATGATAGCTGTAGTTCAAATCACCCCTTCTGCCCTAAAAATTGGCAATTTTGTCCAGAGAAAACTATTCACTTCTAGAACCTTAACTTTTGAGACAGAGAATCATACACCAGTAATAAGCCACTGTATTTTTTACAGAATTTTTGGAAATTTATTAAGGTGACTTGTAGTTCAAACCCACCCTAAAACCCTAAAGAAGATCAAGGGAAAAAGAGGAAAGATAAACCTCACTCCAATAAGTCCAACTTGAATTCTTGGCAATTCTCACTAAAGACCTTAAAAGGAATTTAGTGGAACCCCAAAAATAAACCTACCACTTAACTTAGCTAAAGTTTGATCCAAATTACCAAGTATACCACAAAAAATCTCGTATATGCAAGATTTAGCTCTATCTAACTCAAGTAGATCATACACCATCAAAGGTTTAAATTACTAAAGCACATATCATATCATGCATCTATCTTACGCATTGCATTCATTAGATTGTAATCTCGCCGACGGAGAGTACGTGCTCATCCCCGAGCAAGGAACTGTCCAAGAGGAGGACCAGGAGCAAGCTCCTCAGGCTGCTATCGAGGATCTCCCCGCAGCCCCAGCTATTGAAGGCAAGCCCTGGTTTATATGCATAACCGTATTATTATATGCTACTTTACTACACTTAATGCTTGTAGGATTGTAATGTGCACGTAAGTGTAGGAGTTGCTTGAAACCTCTAGTTGCATGAACTTAGGATTCCTTTTTGAGATGAATACTAGTATGCTAGGTCGAGTAGCTGCTTTGCTAATTAGGATCTCAGTAGAAGTCGAGTGATTTTTCTAGCACTCGCGCGAGGTTAGGAATTGGTTGTATTCATCTTGATAACGGGATCTATGTTAGTCTATGGACTTGGATCTAGGGAGGATGCCTTGTCCATGAGACGGGAAAAAGGAATTAAGGATTAATGTGTGGATACCTGAGTCAAGCTTTTGAACGTACTAAGCACATGTCGGGAAATATGGTAACCGGTAAACCTAGAACCTGAGTGAAGCCGGGCGCGGACTTTTTCCCTCACGCGACCTGAGACTGGGTCTCCCATGCTAGCTATGGTGGGTATAAGTGCGGTTACTGCACGGCGGCAGCCGGGGTCAGTGGAGCATTGTATGCCAAGGCGGTGAGGCCTGGACGCGAACGGGGAATCAATGGGGACGGTTGACATGTGTGGGGACGGAGTGCCCTGACATGCCGTGTGTTTAGGTTTACCTTACAAGGACAAAAACTCGATTCGAATCGTCTGCTTCTCGCAGCTAATGAGACTGCTTGACCCCTTGTACTACATTGAGTAAGAAGTGAAATGAGGTTACATGAGACAATTTGTTGATTGAACTAAATGCTTGTTACCATGTATGCTTAGAAGGAGCAAACGTAGCTAAAATAATAATACTAGAATTTGAAAAGCTAAGAATTGATTTTAGAAACATCTAGTGCTTTTGGCAAACCAAACCCCTCAGCCTAGAGGTAGAGGAGTAGACTCCTCACACCAGGTAAGTCTAGCTGAGTATTAGTATACTCAGCCTTGCTTGTGGCATAATTTTTGCAGGTACGATTCAGGATATGGTTGATGGTGTGACTTGGCCTACCACCCTGCCACCGGGTTGGACGGTCGAGTGGGATGTTGCTCCGGTAGGAGAGGAGCACGAGGAGTAGTGGGCTAGGCCTTGCCCATTTCCTCGCTACCGACGACATCGATTATCCGTTGCATTTTATTTCGTGAACTCTTATTTGCTACTCGAGAAACTCCGATCTATGTAATAATTCAGTACTTAATTTGAGGTTTCTTGTTTTATTGTATTTTTTCTGTGACTCACCTTCGAGTGAGATTGTGGAATTTGATCCTGGTTAAGTGGCTCTATCAGACTAGATCTGAGGGACTGACGGGTTATTCCGATTTAAGTGTGTTGCGGCCCCTGGGCGTGACTTAGACACTTAAGCTAGAATAATTCGGGTGGTTCCGCCACAACTGGTATCGGAGCAAATTCCACCACACAGAAGGACAATAAACCATGAATATCATTTTCAAAATTTAAAACTTGCCTAGAAACTGCTACGGATCGTCAGGACTAGACCGCTAGACCTAGGACGAAAGGCCTTAGGCATAGAGGGGGAAATAGGTGGCTAATTAAGTAGGCCCCGTGGGCCAGTACTTAGACTTTTTAAGGATGCCCTAAGAGCACCCTATTATTTGGAGAGGAGACGTTACTTCCAGCATGCATGCATTATATACACAAAAGGGAATTAAAACTTGAGCTAACCCACTTCCTTTAAAAACCATCTGGGCTCTTTTATTTTTTTTCCTTCCACCATAATCTTTACCTTGATACCCTTCCGCAGATGAATGCACCCACCCCCGCCAGTGGAGGAGACACTCGTTTCAGCTCGGACTTCCTTTCTCAGGATGGCTTTCCTTCCATCTTGTGGGAAGTGCTTAACTCCGCCGGTTACCCTACGCCCCCTTTGTACACGGTGCAGCTATATGAGGAGCATCGGGTACCTCGTTGTCGGGTCTGGCTGACTTTGAAGGCTCATCCCCTTCAGCCGGGTTGGCATTCTCTTGATTCCAAGACAGTTGGATTCAGGACGGACGACACCACTGAAGCGGCAGCAATGAAGACTCTAACGACTTTCTGTGGCTACCATCCCCTGGAGATGGTGATGCACCCCTTGGGACTCTTCCCTGCTGAGAAGAAGGATGACCCCATGTGGTGTAACCGCGTGAGCCAAGTGAAAGATGTGTGGGCAATGTATCCTGACTTGGTTGGGAGGATCACTGTTTAGTGCATGAGTGCGTTGTACCGCCTTCAGGCCCTTCAGAGCGACGCTATGGCACACCTTGCTAACATCGCTCAAACCACCAAGCTCACTTTCGACAGTCGAGAAGATTTTGTGGTCGATTTATCCTCCGAGTTGGTAGAGAAGGATCTGCAGGTGGAAAGGCTGGGCCAGCGCATTACCACCTTGGAGCAGCAGGTGGAGATCCGAGACAACACTATTGATGTCTTGGAGAACCAGCTCCACGATGTGTAGAGGGAACTTGAAGAAGCAAATGACCACCTGGACATGCACCACTTGGAGATGGAGACCAATGAAGCCGGAAGCGAGGGAGAAGAGGCTCCCGAGGAGCTAGGACCAGCCCCTGGTGCCAATGGGACTACCTCCGCGATGCCTCCCTCACCCGTATCTAGTGTCGCTTCCACCGCTCAGGGTTGATCAGTCACTTCGACGCTTTTAGGCGGATAGAAACCTATGCGAGCTTAGTTAATGTCAGATTTTGGACTAGGCTTACGGGTACTTTCCCCTGATTGATGTAACCCTATGAACTTTCGAAATCTGTGGGATGTTCGTAACCATGTTATCTTCATTTCGAACCTAATATTATGATTATGGCATTTTTCCTTCCATATGAGATAATATCTTGTCGTTCAAAATTGTGAGTTGGGATAACAATGGCGACAATCTCTGTTTTCAGATGGCAGCTAGGCAGCGTCGCGGGCATAACGAGCAGGTTCCCCCGCCACCTCCTCTAGCTCCCACAGTGCAGGAGCTGATGGCCCAGTAGAATGAGATTCTGCGACAGCTCTTGCAGCGCCAGCCCCACCCTCAGCAACATGGTGGAGGCCAGCATCAGTGACCTCCGGTAGCGGCAACCTACCAGGAGTTCCTGAGCACGCAGCCACCCTTGTTCACCAAGGCAGAGGATCCGTTGGACGCCGACGTATGGCTCCGCGTCATTGAGTCCAAGTTTCCCCTCCTCACGGGAGACTGTCCCGATGAAGCCAAGGCTCATTTCGCCGCGCAGCAGCTTCGCGGCCCTGCTCGGACTTGGTGGGACCACTTCCGTGCTATGCTCCCCGCTGATCGTGAAGTGCCTTGGGAGGAATTCAAGACTGCTTTCAGAGGGCACCACATCCCAGCTGGCATTCTTGATCGCAAGCTGAATGAGTTTCTGGCACTCAATCAAGGAACCCGCACAATACTGCAGTATGCGCAAGCCTTCAATGACCTATGCCAGTATGCAGGTTACCATGCTGATTCTGATGAGAAGAAGAGAGACCGCTTCTGCAGGGGTCTTAACACCAATCTGCGGGAACGACTCAACACTGTCCGGGCTGATAGCTTCAATGAGTTGGTCAACCTGGCCATCTCCCAGGAGGACTGTATTGTAGCCCACCGGGCAGGGAAGAAGAGAAAGGCACCAATGGCAGCACCATCCGCTCAGGCCCAGAGGTTCAGGATTGTTTCTCACAATCAGAGCAGGGGTTTCCAGCAGCAGGCTGGCAGATAGGTGATCAAGCCACCTCAGCAGCAGCAGCCGGCACCCAACCGCTTTCCAGCTCCCGCTCTAAGGAACAATCAGCCTCCACAGCAGCAGCAGCTCCACCAGGGCAATGGGAACAAATGTTTCACTTGTGGCAATGTGGGCCACTATGCCTAAAATTGTCCCAGGAACCAGCAAAGCCAGATGCCAGCACCAAGTCAAGACAAGGGAAGAAAGCAGAAGGTACAAGTCAGGCAAGGGAAGCTCAACTTCACTACTCTGGAGGAAGTACCTGAGGGAGCTCCTATCATGACCGGTATCTTTTCAGTTTATAATCAACCTGCTTTAATTCTGTTTGATTCTGGTGCATCTCATAGTTTCATTAGCCAAAAGTTCAGTGCTAAATGTGAACTGCCATTCTCTCACTCAAAAGGGTCATTTATGATAGTCACACCTGGGGGTAAAATTTCAACTAATCAATTAAACCAAAGTGTGCCTATTCAACTGGGAAGCCACATTGTCAAAACCACCCTTCTTGTTTTGGGTTTGGAAAATGTGGACATTATTCTGGGAGCTAATTGGATGACCCTGCACCAAGTTGTGCTTGATGTAGCTAGCCGTATTGTGGAAATCAATTCTCCATTCTGTGGGAACTTCACCTTGATTCTGCCCAATCAGAGTTCTACTCAGTCATGTGCTTTCTCTATGACGGAGTTACCTCTGAAAAAGATCCCAGTGGTCTGTGAGTATGCAGATGTCTTTCCTGATGAATTGCCAGGAATGCCACCTGATCGAGATATTGAATTTGCCATCGAGTTGCAACCGGGAACGACACCAATTTCCAAGAGGCCCTACCGAATGCCACCCGCTGAGTTGGCAGAATTGAAGAAGCGATTGCAGGAATTGCTGGATAAGGGATTTATTCGCCCAAGTACTTCGCCTTGGGGATGTCCAACACTGTTTGTGAAGAAGAAGGATGAAAGCTTGAGGCTGTGTATAGATTACCGCCCTCTTAATGCGGTAACTATCAAGAACAAGTATCCTTTGCCTCATATTGATGTCCTTTTTGACCAGGTGGTTGGGGCTAAGGTGTTTTCCAAAATAGACCTTCGCTCCGGCTACCATCAGATCAAGATACGAGCAAGCGATATTCCGAAGACGGCATTCTCAACCAGATATGGGCTATATGAATTCTTGGTGATGTCTTTCGGGCTGACTAATGCACCAGCATATTTCATATATCTGATGAATTCTGTTTTCATGCCTGAATTGGACAAATTTGTAGTGGTGTTCATCGATGATATCTTGGTGTACTCTAAGAACGAAGAAGAACATGTCGGGCATTTGCATGTGGTGCTTCAACATCTGTGAGAGCACCACCTTTATGCCAAGTTGTCAAAGTGTGATTTTTGGCTAAAGGAAATCAAATTCTTGGGTCACACTATCTCCCAGGCAGGAATAACTGTTGATCCTGATAAGGTGCAAGAGGTGATGAACTGGAAGCCACCAACGACTGTCCGTCAGATTCAGAGTTTTCTAGGATTAGCTGGTTATTACCAAAGATTTATTCTGGATTTCTCTCGAATTGTGAAGCCTATAACTGAGCTGCTGAAGCAAGAAGCCAAGTTTGTTTGGAGTCAGAAGTGCGAAGATGCCTTCCATGCATTAAGGAAGCATCTGACCACAGCACCAGTGTTAGCGCAACCCGATAACAGCAAGCCTTTTGATGTGTATTGTGATGCCTCTGGCACTGGACTAGGTTGTGTCTTAATGCAAGACAACCGAGTCATTGCTTACGCCTCAAGAGCACTCAGGCCTCATGAGCAAAATTATCCCACTCATGACCTCGAGTTGGTAGCAGTGGTTCATGCATTAAAAATGTGGAGG
This sequence comes from Zea mays, assembly GCF_902167145.1. Classification (NCBI taxonomy): domain Eukaryota; kingdom Viridiplantae; phylum Streptophyta; class Magnoliopsida; order Poales; family Poaceae; genus Zea; species Zea mays. The sequence goes on from NC_050102.1 coordinate 167,485,498, forward strand.
CACTATTTAATGGGAACCCACTGCAACATCTTCACTGATCATAAGAGCCTTAAGTAAATCTTTACTCAGGCTGATCTCAACATGAGGCAGAGAAGATGGCTAGAGCTGATCAAGGATTATGACCTGGAGGTACATTATCACCTAGGGAAAGCCAATGTGGTAGCAGATGCCTTGAGTCGGAAGTTGCAATGCAATTGTATTCTGATGGATTCTCGCATTAACACCTTGTGTGATGAGTTGAGCAAGATGCAAATTGAAGTGATTCCTTCTGGTGCTTTGTCTCACATTTCTGTCGAGCCAGCCTTGTAAGACCAGATCATCATGGCCCAGCTCAGTGACAAGGGAGTGCAGATTATCAAGGAGAATCTCCATCAGAAGGTTGAAAAGTATAAATGTTTCCGCCAAGATGAAAAGGGTGTATTATGGTTCAAAAGCAGATTGGTGATTCCTAAAAACAAGGACCTCAAGAAGAAAATCTTGGACGAGGCTCATCTCTCCAAATTCTCTATGCATCCGGGAAGCACCAAAATGTACCATGATCTGAAGCCTTTGTATTGGTGGACCAGAATGAAGAGGGAGATAGCCCAATATGTATCGGAATGTGACACCTGTCAGAGGATAAAGGCAAGCCACTTGAAATCAGCTGGAGCTTTGCAACCCCTATCTATACCTTCGTGGAAATGGGATGACATCAGCATGGATTTCATCGTGGGTCTGCCCAACACCTCTCGTCATCATGATTCAATTTGGGTTATTGTGGACCGACTGACGAAAGTGGCACATTTTCTCCCTGTGCACACCACTGATAAGGCTCAAAAGTATGCAGAGTTGTACATTGGCCAGATCGTGTGTTGGCACGGATTACCTCAGACCATTGTTTCTGACCGAGGAGCCCAATTTGTTGCCAGATTTTGGGAACAACTGCAGGAGTCTTTGGGAACCAAGCTAATCAGAAGTTCAGCTTACCACCCATAGACTGATGGTCAGACTGAAAGGGTAAACCAAATTCTGGAGGATATGCTGAGAGCTTGTGCAATCGATTGTGGCAAGAACTGGGATAAGCACCTCTCCTTGGCAGAGTTTGCTTATAACAACAGTTATCAATCCATCCTAAGGATAGCACCTTTTGAAGCCCTCTATGGAAGAAGGTGTAGGACACCACTCAATTGGTCTCAGCCTGGAGAAAGAGAAGTTTTCAGACCTGACTTAGTGACTGAAGCCGAAAGGAAGGTCAAACTAATCAGGAAAAATCTAGAAGCTGCTTAGGCCAGTCAGAAGAGTTACCATGATAAAAGAAGGAAACCTCTCCAGTTCAAGGTGGGAGATTTCGTGTACCTCAAGGTATCACCCACCAAGGGAGTGCAGAGGTTTGGAATCAAAGGCAAGCTAGCCCCTCGTTACGTTGGACCTTATGAGATCATAGAAGCATGTGGACCCATGGCATATAAACTGAAGTTACCTTCAAAAATGTCTGTAATTCACAGTGTGTTCCATGTATCTCAGCTGAAGAAGTGTGTTCGATTGCCGACCGAGATCATAGCAGAGCCAGAATTGGAGATAGAGCCAGATCTATCGTACCAAGAGTACCCTTCCAAGATTCTGGATTGCAAAGAAAGATCAACTCGGGCTAAATCGATCAAAATGTATAAGGTCCAGTGGAGTAATCACTCAGAGGAAGAAGCTACTTGGGAGACTGAGGAATTCTTGCGATCCAACTTCCCCGATTGCCTACCTAAGGAAACTGGTACGTAATCACACCCAACCCCTCCTCCTTCCCTTCGAATCTAAATTTCAGAAATATAATCTTAAAACAGAATGAAGCAATTATGAAACAACACTTAATAGGACTTCCTTCTGAAGTTGCAAAGAGAATGACATTCGAAGAGCAGTTTGCCCTAATAATAACAATAAGCACCCACTTCCTATAAGTCTCACCCTTCGCTTCACCCCGAGAGGACTCTGACCCGAATCTCGGGACGAGATTCCTTTAAGGGGGGAAGGCTGTGACACCCCAGTGTCACCTAGGGTTTCTCTCAAGTGCTAACCCAAGAACCATCATTTTATGTGAACCAAATTGAGCATGAGCATCAAATTGACTTAAGAATAATGGATCCACTAAGCTTATACTTAAAAAGTATCATGTTCAAAACAAATGGGTTTTCAAAAGGGCAAAATGTTGCAACCCCAATAAAAACCCTAATTGAGCCCTATAAACAAAATTCAAAAGAAAGGGCAAAAGGGTATGAAAAATATAGAATCATGGCTTGGGCCAATTATAAACATTAAAGTATACTAAATAAGCAACAACAAAGATTATGGAGGCTTGGCCAAAACAATTTAAATAAAACTCTAAACAAGCTTCTCAAGTGGGGTTTCAATAGGGAATTCTGAAATTCAGAATTCTGAAATTCAGACCTTGAGCCGAAGATCAAGCATGTTCACCTTGATCCCTAGCTCAAATCCTAATGACCCCATTGACAAAAACGTGCATAACTAACCTCTCTGTCTTGTGCCAGAAGATGGCATCGGGACGTGTGCCTTGGACACGTCAAACCAGAGATCTTCTCCCTGTGTGCGGCAGTGAGACAAACCAGATTTCTCCCCTCTCTATCTCTTAATCCAGTCAGCCAAACCTGCTAGCCTCCACACACAAATGACAAAGGAACCTGAGAGGAAGAGATCTCTCAATGGGATCATGGCCATAATCTCAAAGATTTGGGGCCAATCCGCGCTTGAACTCGACCTCTCTCTGCGCTGCCTCGTGCTCGACGCTGTGCCAGACGCCAGAGCGCGCACTAGCGTTCGCCGCGCACGCCCCAAGCGCTTGTCAGAGCCCCGCCCTCGGCCGTGCTCGCCCGCGCCTATAAAGCCTCCCCGGGCGCGCCTCACTTCACCCCGTGCTCACCATCGCCGGCCAGACGCCCCTCCTTAGCTCCGGCGAGCTCCTTTCCGCCCGCCATTGCTGCCAGAGCCTCGGCCACCGTGGCCAGCCCACTCCAGTCACTCCCAAGCCGCGCCAGCCGCTCGGTTAGCTTCGCCATTAGCTTGTGAAGCTTTCCAAGCCCTCGGACCTGGCAGAACTTCACCGGAAGGCGAAGATCGAACTCACCGGACTTCGGCCGCCCGCCTGCACGCGTAGACTGGGCACTCTGGTGTGCCATTCTTCAATTCCTCGCGCACACACCTTCCTTGATCCCTGGTGAAGCTCTCTGACCCATTTGATTGGTCAATTGTGCCCTGGATAGGCCGGACTCCTCGCCGCCGACGAGCTCCCCCGCCTGCGCACGCAGACCGACCGACTCCGACCATCCCTGACGGCGACCCGCACATCGTCGTGACCCTCAGAACCTCCCCTACACCCTCGGCCACCTCACCGGAGCAGTCTCGCCGTCGGTAAGCCCCTCCGCCCTTTCTTCCGCCGCAGGTACTGTTTTAATTGGGGGAAGGACCTCGGGTTAGGATTAGAAGAACCTAGAGGGTTTTCTGAGATGTCAGTGACTCAATTGAATAGTAGCCCAGGGACTAGTCTGTAAGGAAAACTTAAAACACCCGCCAGGGACCCCGTTGCAAAGTAGTTTTCCATTTAATCATTTCTGTTTAATCTTTTTAATGAACAGAGAACTTAGGAAATTCATAACTTGATGAATTCTTAACCAAAAATTGTCAAACCAATTTCGCTAAATTCTAAATATTATGAACTATCAATTAACCCTATGCTTTCTGTTCTAATTTTTAGAGTTTAAAATTAAATACAAAAACTGACCAAACCTTGTTTAATTAAGGAAAATTAGTTATGTTTCTGTGCTGAACCTAAGAAAATTTGTAGATGTTCAAACCCTATTTAAACACTGTTTAAAAATAGTGAGAACTCCAGTATTGAAAAATTTAGTGTAGACATCTATTAAAAGCCATTTTTGCCCAAACCTTAGGAAAATCAGAAAGGCCTTAGAAATTAATGACCAGTGGATGAAATTATTTTTCCTAGTTTGCTTAAGTAACAAAGAACCTAGGAAAAATAAAGGAACCTCTAGTCCAGATCAGATTCAAAGTGAAATGTTTTATTTAGCATTATCCCAACTAGAAATCAATTATTAGAATTATAAAACCAGACCCAAAATTGATAATAAAAATCCAATGGACTTGTAACCACCAAAACCCCACTGCAAAAATAATGAACACCCAAGCCCATCATTTTAAGCAGGGCAAATAAATATAATATGATAATGAGTCATATTCCAAATAAATCATGAGTAACCCAAAATAATGCAATAATGGGTAAATAAAATTTTGCTAGATCAATAATGAGATAGGACACCCGAGAAAAATACAAACCCATTGGAAAGATGCAAAATAATACCTATTGCCAATATTTTATAAAAAAGGCCATTTAATCCAATTAATGCATACCACCCCTTCCCTTAAGCAAAAAGATGCCAAACTTCAGAATGATTGCTCTTGCGCAAAGAAAAAGCTAGGAAAAATCAGAAATCTGTTGTTTGATATTTTTCAAATATAGTGGTAGTGGAAAGCATCCCTTTGGCTAAAAACTTTAGAAAATCCTAGTATAATAACTAACAAGTATTAATGGCTAGAAATTTGTACCAAGTCATGTTATAGCATCTAAATGCCAGCAAAAATAAGTCCTAGAGAATTACCTACTTTTGAATGATAGTTGTAGTTCAAATCACCTCTCCTGCCCTAAAAATTGGCAATTTTGTCCAGAGAAAATTATTCACTTCTAGAACCTTAAATTTTGAGACAGAGAATCATACACCAGTAATAAGCCACTGTAATTTTTACAGAATTTTTGGAAATTTATTAAGGTGACTTGTAGTTCAAACCCACCTTAAAACCCTAAAGAAGATCAAGGGAAAAAGAGGAAAGATAAACCTCACTCCAATAAGTCCAACTTGAATTCTTGGCAATTCTCACTAAAGACCATAAAAGGAATTCAGTGAAACCCCAAAAATAAACCTACCACTTAACTTAGCTAAAGTTTGATCCAAATTACCAAGTATACCACCAAAAATCTTGTATAAGCAAGATTTAGCTCTATCTAACTCAAGTAGATCATACACCATCAAAGGTTTAAATTACTAAAGCACATATCATATCATGCATCTATCTTACGCATTTCATTCATTAGATTGTAATCTCGCTGACGGAGAGTACGTGCTCATCCCCGAGCAAGGAACTGTCCAAGAGGAGGACCAGGAGCAAGCTCCCGAGGCTGCTATCGAGGATCTCCCCGCAGCCCCAGCTATTGAAGGCAAGCCCCGGTTTATATGTATAACCGTATTATTATATGCTACTTTACTACACTTAATGCTTGTAGGATTGTAATGTGCACTTAAGTGTAGGAGTTGCTTGAAACCTCTAGTTGCATGAACTTAGGATTCCTTTTTGAGATGAATACTAGTATGCTAGGTCGAGTAGCTGCTTTGCTAATCAAGATCTTGGTAGAAGTCGAGTGATTTTTCTAGCACTCGCGCGAGGTCAGGAATTGGTTGTATTCATCTTGATAACGGGATCTATGTTAGTCTATGGACTTGGATCCAGGGAGTTTGCCTTGTCCATGAGACGGGAAAAAGGAATTAAGGATTAATGTGTGGATACCTGAGTCAAGCTTTTGAACGTACTAAGCACATGTCGGAAAATATGGTAACCGGTAAACCTAGTACCTGAGTGAAGCCGGGCGTGGACTTTATCCCTCACGTGACCTGAGACTGGGTCTCCCATGCTAGCTATGGTGGGTACAAGTGCGGTCACTGCACGACGGTAGCCGGGGTCAGTGGAGCATTGTATGCCAAGGCGGTGAGGCCTGGACGCGAACGGGGAATCGATGTGGACGGTTGACATGTGTGGGGACGGAGTGCCCTGACATGCCGTGTGTTTAGGTTTACCTTGCAAGGACAAAAACTCGATTTGAATCATCTGCTTCTCGCAGCTAATGAGACTGCTTGACCCCTTGTACTACATTGAGTAAGAAGTGAAATGAGGTTACATGAGACAATTTGTTGATTGAACTAAATGCATGTTACCATGTATGCTTAGAAGGAGCAAACGTAGCTAAAATAATAATACTAGAATTTGAAAAGCTAAGAATTGATTTTAGAAACAGCTAGTGCTTTTGGCAAACCAAATCCCTCAGCCAAACAGCTGCATAGTCTAGAGGTAGAGGAGTAGACTCCTCACACCGGGTAAGTCTAGCTGAGTATTAGTATACTCAGCCTTGCTTGTGGCATAATTTTTACAGGTACGATTCAGGATATGGTTTATGGTGTGACTTGGCCTACCACCCTGCCACCGGGTTGGACGGTCGAGTGGGATGTTGCTTCGGCAGGAGAGGAGCACGAGGAGTAGTGGGCTAGGCCTTGCCCATTTCCTCGCTACCGATGACATCGATTATCCGCTGCATTTTATTTCGTGAACTCTTATTTGTTACTTGAGAAACTCCGATCTATGTAATAATTCAGTACTTGATTTGAGGTTTCCTGTTTTATTGTATTTCTTCTGTGACTCACCTTCGAGTGAGATTGTGGAATTTGATCCTGGTTAAGTGGCTCTATCAGACTAGATCTGAGGGACTGACGGGTTATTCCGATTTAAGTGTGTTGCGGCCCCTGGGGCGTGACTTAGGCACTTAAGCTGGAATAATTTGGGTGGTTCCGCCACAGTCCCGGTGGCGTACCATCTACAGAACCCACCGAAGACTGTGTGTGCTACAGGGGGTCCTACCAACCCCTTAGCGCCACAGCCAGTATCTCAAAGTGGTCACGATGCATGGATCTCTGAGATCCGGGACTACCTGAAAGAAAATATCCTTCCTGAAGACCATGTGTCCGCAGAGCACATAGTGCGGTTGGCTAAACGCTACACGGTGGTAGAGGGGGATCTCTACCGTCGTGGTGCCAACGACATTCTCATGCGGTGCATCACCCAGGAGGAGGGCCGTGAGTTACTCGCGGAGATCCATGGAGGAGAGTGCGGAAGTCATTCAGCATCCCGCACATTGGTTGGTAAGGCCTTCCGGCATGGTTTTTACTGGCCAACAGCTCTCCAGGATGCAGCTGAGATGGTAAAGTCCCGCGAAGCATGTCAATTCCATGCAAAGCAGATACACACACCGGCTCAGGCTCTGCAAATGATTCCACCCTCCTGGCCATTCGCCGTATGGGGAGTAGATATCGTGGGACCATTTCCCAAGGCCGTCGGCGGGTACTGTTTCCTCTTCGTCGCCATCGACAAGTTCACAAAGTGGCTAGAGGCCACCCCCGTGGTCAACATCACCCAAGGTGCTACTGTTGCCTTTCTCAAATCGATTGTCTGTAGATTTGGGGTCCCAAACCGTATCATTACAGACAACGGGACCCAGTTCAGAAGTCGCCTCTTCCAAGAGTATTGCGAGGGCATCGACACTCAGCTCTGCTTTGCGTCTGTGGCACATCCCAGGAGCAACGACCAAGCTGAGAGGGCAAACGCAGAAATCCTCAGGGGACTCAAGGCACTCACCTATGACTGCTTGAAAAAGCACGGTGCGAATTGGGTCAATGAACTTCCGTCGGTACTGTGGGGGAACCGGACCACACCCAGCCGAGCCACCGGGGAGATCCCGTTCTTCCTGGTCTATGGGGCCGAAGCCTGTCTTCCCCCGGAAATCCTTATGGGCTCCCCACGGGTCCAGTCTTTCGATGAGTCTATGCAGGAACAGCTACGGCGTGAGGACGTGGACTTCATCGACGAATGCAGATGGCAAGCGGCGATCCGAAATGCATGATACAACCAAGCGCTCAGGCGCTACCACCAGCGGTTCATGCATAGTAGGGATCTCAGGGTCGGGGACCTGGTCCTAAGGTGAATTCTAAATCGAGAAGGGCTCCACAAACTCTCCCCCAGTTGGGAAGGATCCTTCAAGGTGACGGAAGTATGCCGACCCGGGTGTTTCCGCCTCGCCACAACTGAAGGGGTGCCTCTTCCCAATCCTTGGAACATAGAGCATCTCCGTAAGTTCTATCCATAGGAGCAAGTCTGAGGGGTTAAGGTTTCTTCTTTTTGTAACTAGGTTGTGCATATGTGTACGCCAGCCCGGTGAGGTCCGCCCTCATAAGCCCGGCCTGTTGGTCTGCACCCATGCATATCGAGTTATATAGAAAGGATTTACCCCCCCAATGTGCTTCTGTGATGATTTTATTCTGCTGCAGTTTCAAGATATTATTTTTTATCTAACCCACCCATACAGTTCCCACCCATGCTGGTATGATGACATCCGAATTAAGTCAGCCAGGCTTGCAGTTCGGGACCCCTATCCTTATACAGGCCTACAACACACCTTACCTTTTATGACATTCACCTTAAGTCATTAATAAGTGAATATATTTCATAGATTGAAATCTATGACGCTTGTGTGACATTTTTTGGTTCGTCATCTATGTGACGTGGCTAAACATGTTCTATGACGAATTGAAGTTTTTCTGTCATTAAAATTGTGACGATTCTACTTCGTCATAGATTTTATGACGTTTAAATATTGTCATTACTCCAAAGAAAAATGTCACTAATAATCAGCTTAAGCCTTGCCATATGGACCAGATTGTCATAAAATCATGCATACCTATGATGTGGAGCTGATGTGACAAATGGTTATAACGTTTATTAATATGACATAGCACTTTTCAATGACAAATTTTGTTGTCATAATTTATAAAATGGCCCATGCTAGTGGTCGGCCAAATTTGTGGCCTCATTAAATCTAATTTGTAATTTTCCATGAATACTATTTTATATTATCAAAATCTATAGCCCATTGAGCAATCTCATTCAAGCGTACAGATGTTCACATAACATATTTCACAAAATTTACACATCCAATAACCAAAATTATAGCAGACATGAGTTCCAATTCATAGATCACAATACGTCTTGCAAGAAGCAACAATGTTCAACAAAACTTGGAGGTACCAGTAACAAAAATCAATAAACTTGGACCTACTAAGTCATACTTGTAAACAACTAGCAACCAATTATTGATAAAACAATTAGACATAGTTCAACCAACAACCAAATTTCAAAACAGAAACGTCCTGCAATAGTTCACTGTTGGGGGCTTAGGAACTTTATGGCCCTGGATTGTGCTGATCCTGATTGAAGCTTAGCAGCTAGTGAAGGAGGGCATGTATTTCTTATGGTGTCTTCTTTAAATCCTCTATTTCCTCAGAATGTTTTACCAAAGTTTCTGATTCCATCTTCATGTTATCCAACTCTTGTCGAAGTTCTGCCGTTTATTGCTTCTCATTCTCAAGGTAATCTAAAGATCTTGGACCTATAAATAAACATAACCTATTACTTCATATCATGCACACACATACAAGCAAGAACAAGAACATAATTAATAAATAATATATTAATATGTAATTAGACACTAAAGCATCAAGTCGTCTATATATATGGGCAGTAACAAGAACCAAGCAAAACACAAAGCATCGAACAAGTTAAACGACTGCTAATTACTTTTCCATTTCTTTGTCTGCTACCTCCTACTGTTTTCTATTACAAGGATGAAAAGAAGAGTGAAAGGTGGATGCATAGATAGAGCCAAGGACAAGGGAGTGTTGTTGGATGCGTACATGACAAGAGCATGGGCAAAAGGTGAAGCACAATGTTTCTTCAATTGCATCAAAATATACCACACATTGTTTCCATACATTTTAATTTTTTTTCTAGATGCTTTCTCAAGGTACATGTTGCAAGTACAACTTATCCAAAGAAAGAAGGGAACATAATTGGTATGTAAAACACTTGTACCTGTGACGATATTGTGCCTCTAGAGGTACTCTTGGAGGCCGAACAAACACCTGCAACACGAAGAAAAGTAGTTGATTTTGACAACCTGAGAAACAGCTTCATTTGCTAACTTTGGTTCATGTCCATCTTGTACTGGTTCACTCATGATGCCTTCCATATCATCCTAGCAAAATGACAGTAGCAAATGTTTCTTACATGGTATTATTCATGTATACTTTATGTAGAGAAGGAATAAAAGTAAACAATCACTTACAATTGCTTTCTGTACAAACTCGATAAATCCATTGTTTTTGCTATAATGGAAGTTCTTGAATAGATCAACTGAGGTGGGCTCTACATTTCCAAAGGCTGTGTAAGTTGCGATGTAGTACCATCTGTAAGTAGTTATTATATATTAAAACAGTTTCATACGTATCAGCTCATCAACCAGTTGGATCCAAGGTAGTAGATCCCAAATTAGACGGCCACTCCATTATTTGGTGCCATGAAGTTGGGTACCAGAAGGTGGATGATCAACAACTCATTTAGGTGAGAACAGATGAGATGAAATCATCAGTCAGACAGATACATAATGAAGGGCCAAATATTTGGAGAGTGAGATCACGCAATCCAGAAAAAAGAGTGACATCAGCTCAGGAAAAGGGAAAAAACATGGGAAAAGTGGTGCATATATTTGGTTAATTGTAATAATGTCACAGAAGAACTATGAATGTGTGACCAAAGAAATTATACAGGACAGTTCTCCTTTTTTGACAGCTAAATTTAGTTCTCCTTTTTAACACCTAAATAGCAGAGCGAATACAAAGTTTGTTTAGAGGGGCAGAATTGTGCTGGATGAGTGAGATGGAAAACAGAACAAGGCACCAACCCACACTACAGGACACAATCTGTATGAGAATCTTGACCTTGGCCAAATAATAGCAACTGTAAGAGCCCTAGGCAAGAGGGAAATTCCTTAGATTTGAAGCCTGCCTTGTTTTGGTTTGCCCCACACAGCAAGTCAGCAACACTAAAACCTGATGCTGCTATTAGCATGTGTATTGGGCTCAAGAAAGGGGAACACATGGATCAGCAGTCCGCGTGCAGGCATATGTAAGCTCACTATTTTTTTAAAACCAGAGCATAACTGCATTGATGAGGTTACAACTTACACATCCATGGGTGCAAAAGACAATGTATATCCCATATTTTCACTTGTCTAGTTATATAAAATTCTAAGAAGGCATCATTAAAGTAGAATAATAACTTGTTTCCACTAAACCAAGGAGGACAAAACTTTCAAAAGCATCAGTAGGAGCGCCCAGTGCTTTCTCTCTCGTGGATCCCCTATACCAGTCATGTATGTTACATTAACAAAGTGTTTAGCAATGTTATTTGGTCATTCACATCACCAACCGGTTGATTCTCATCAACATTAGACGAATATTACAAAAAGGAAGTCCACAAGCAACACTTTATGATGATAGCAACACTGAAAGGAGTACATTTTTTATTATTCTCAAGAAAAAGTGCCTTGTTAAGTGAATGTAGGTTGTGGAGAACTGAAAGAAAAAGCATCAGAGAGATGAGAACTAACGAAACTTTCAGTATACTACCAGCAACAAATAGAACTACTCAAAGATCACTCCTTCCGACTTTTGATGCATTTACTCTAGGGAACATTGATGTCATGGTCAATGGATATTGGTTCGTCAATCATAAATAAATATGGCAAGGAATAGATCGAGTTCAACATCTGAGCATGTAAACAAACTGTAGAGATATGCAGTATCAAGTGTGTTTGAAACATGAATGATAAATAATAGCAGTATGCCTTAATATGCTTTGGTTCTGTACTATCAACTTTCAAGGATATACCAAGATAAACACAGATTGCAGCCAACAAGCTGAGTATTTGACGACCAGCATCAGGGATCAGGTTTAAAGGCAAGTAAAAATGCAACCAAATGAACTGTGAGAATCCACACATGTCTAAAAACACAACACAAAAGATCAAATATATTTTGCTTGCCATTCTCGCTGAATAAAAGATTTGGTCAGACGATTTGAGCCATCGACCAACAACGTACACAAATACTCACAGTACAGATCTTTCTCCATTCTATTAAGAAAAGACAGCTACAATCCTTTATCTTCCGGGGAGAGGAAAGAAGCCTATAGAGAGTACAATTGGCTTGGTGACTCCTCTCTGTAGATGAGAGTTTGCAAGATTCAGAAGCTAGTTAAGTGACCAAACAAGCGTGGATATGTGACCAAATATGTGCGGAGATTGAAATGTTGATGGTGATCATCAGTGAATGAAGTGAGACATGAAAATCTTATACAAGCGTGCAGGTCATCTGGGTTGGTTCAGTTGCAACAGCATCTGAAATAGACACGCGAACTCCAGCAGAATTCCTTCCATGGGGGCAGGAAATTAAACTATTGTCAAACGTAGCCCTTGACAACGTAGATATATAGTATAGGGTCCGTATCGAAGAAGTATAAATACAGACATATACAAGTTAATGGCCAAAGATAACATATATATTGTGGTGACATATGTAGAACTGCTGGAAATATATACTTATACTCAAGCTTGATACATATACATGTGGCGATGCGCTAGTGCAGAAATAAGCTATAGTCCCGGATGGAAACCTCATTTATGTGCAGTGTGTTAATTAATCTAGATCTAGAGACCAGAAGTGCCTGTCTGACAGAATAAATTTTCTGCCAGCTATCGTTGGCTACCAAAAAATGGATCGGAGCTATTTTCCCATATCTATGTATGCAGAGAGTAATCCAAGCATGCTAGAATGACCACACGAAGAACAAATAAAAGTTGCAAATGCAGAATACGTGTTGCAAATCCTAACAAGGAGATACAACAGAATAATACTACTGTCTTCTATTTCTTACCATAATTCTTTAGTAATATTACCTTTGGCATTCGGTCATTGTTGTTACCTTCACTTTTCGGCTGACCCAAAGAAAACATTGCAAGTGACTGCGTTGGATGGAGCTAAGGATAGGCTGCACTTCAAGGTTTCTCCTTGTTAGGATTATAATAGGGACCCATTCTAAAAAATAGTTTCTGTTTCTATCCGTTTGGTTGATTTTCTATTTCTCTCCCTTCTGGAACTTGGTGTACTGATATGTATGGGGATACAAATTGCTCCTTAATAAACTGACAAGCCAAGTTCATCTGTAGCAGCATTTTTCAGTCTACAGATGCAATCAAGATTTTGGGTTGCCGGAGGCAAGTGGATCCAGAAGCAAAATAGTACCGAACCTAACATCCCAAATTTACCAAGGTAGGTTATGCAGTCCCCTGCCAACTAATCAATTCCCAGTCTAACCTAATCAATCTCACAAAACATCACAGTAATTCCGCTAGCTACCACAGGGAATCAGTGGGAAAGAAAGGCACGGGGATTGGGGAGGACGGGCCGGGATGCGCACATGTGTCTCGCACGGTGGCGCGGACGGTGTAGCCACGGTCGAGGAGGAGCCTGACGATCCAGGACGCGATGTACGCTGATGCGTCGGTGACACACACCACCTTCCACATCCCCATTGTCGTGGTCGCAGCAGCAGAGTGGCACGGGCGACGGCGGCGACACGGGCTAGGCGGCGAGGTCGGGAGGAGGAGGAAGGGTCACGGCGGGAGGGACGGCGTGGGAGGGCGAGGCTGGGAGGGAGTGGTACACGGGCTGGGCGGCGTGGTCGGGAGGAGGAGGGCGGGTCGCGGCGGGAGGGACGGCGAGGGTCGGGAGGAACAACGTGGGACGGTGGGAGGGCGAGGCTGGGAGGGAGAGCCGGAGAGGTGAACGGACACGGGGGCCTCTCCCCACGTCAGCTCAAAGCTAAATTTTTAGTTTCAAAACTGTTTCTATTTTTTTACAGTTTAATTATAATTTTTAGTTATTGGTATATAACAGATTGCTCATGAATACATTAGATCTAAATCTATAGTAATATATTTATGAAAAAATACATGTGGAAAATTCAAAACTTAATCAATTTTATTTAAACATGATTTCATATTCAAACTTGTTTCATTACCATTTTGATGTATTTCATTATTTGTAGTGGGGCCTACAATTTTTCTTTTTTAGAAATTAACAAGAGAACTTATGACGACCAATATTATCATGAAACAGTGACACTAGCTAATTGTCATGAGACTGAAAGAGTGTTCGTCACAAATATGACATCTTTCATATTTATGACGATTTCACATTGGTCTTAATGACAAACATTTTCTCTTCGTCACTGAAGTCAATCAGTCCCTACAAAACGTCATAAATAGGAGAGATTTATGACATTTTGATCTATTGTCACGAGGTATTCGTCATAGAAGGCTATATGTGTTGTAGAGAATGGGTGTTTGTTTCCTGGGGTGGTCCGGAGCTGTGTAGCCGCTTAGCCTGGTCCCATACCCTAAGCCTGCACCTCCACCACTCTGCAACTGGTGCCCTAGTATTTGGAGCTATGATCTTGTAGGTCCAGACATGAGGCTTGGCTTCCCAGACTCAATCCTGCAGGTCCTGTTGCATGAATCAAAGGATGGCTAATACGAGACGATGGGTCCTATGGGTGTGCTACTAACACTTCCTAACTGAAGCTGTGTACAGGTCCAGGTTCCAGTCGAGGCTACCTCCTGGGGGCCGTTACCAACTCTTTCTTAGGTATACTGGTATCCAGCCTCGACACGTCGAGCCTACATCCCAGGGGGCCAAGTACCAGGGAGGATTTGGTAACGCCACACACAACAAGGACAAATAGCATACATATAAGTGCTAATACTGCTCGATAGATAGTACTCAAAAGTATCTTACAAAGACGAAAAAATATTACAAAGCCGCTTCCCAGTGGGACCCTTGCCTTCTCTCTATAGATCTAGCTACTCATCATCAGCAGGATCCCGCTGGAAACGTTCGGCCACCAGTTCCACGACATCTTGTATGGCCTCCCGGGCGGCATCTTCAGTGTCGGCCACCGGACCAGCGATCACCGGCTCCAAGGAGATGGCCGGGTCGTGGCTCCGGAAGCACGTCAGGATGTACTCGATCACCGCTCGGTAGAGCCTGCCGCCCTTGGCCTCCAGGCGGGCGCCAAGAATCTAGTCTAGGCATCGAAGGCGGTCGGCGGCGGAGTCCAGCACCGGGAACGCGTCGGAGATGGACGTCGGCAGCTTCGACACCGGGACGGGACTCACCCCTAGCGGCACCAGTGCCGTGCTCGCCTTACTACGCCCATGCGGCAATGCGCTGGACCCCAGCGCGATGCTCCGCCTAGAGATCTTTAAGTGTCTTCTTCATCGCCTCCACCGCCTGGGGGCCCGGTGCTGCCTGCGCCGCCTAGAACCGGTGGACCCGCTCCTCCAGCGTCCGCTCCTTCTCCTCCGCCTCGAGCTCATGCTCGGCCAGCAACTTCTCCCACCTTTCAAGCATTTCCTCCTTGAAGGCGAGATCCTTCTCCCGCCTGGCAAGGTCCGCCTCCCGCCTGGTGGGGTCCATCTCCCGCCTGTCCAAGGACTCTCCTTTTGCTTTAAGCTTCTCCTCGGCAAGGGCGGCATCGCGGGCCTTGCCCTTGAGCTCTCGCTGCAGCTTTTGCAGACTCTCCACAGCCGCGGTCTGCTGGACCCGCTGCTCCTCCATGATTTCGTTAAAGGCACTCAGCTTGGCCTGGAGCTTTGTGATGACCTCCTCCCTCTAGTTCAAGGCCTCCTCCTTCTTGGCCAGCCTCTTCTTCTTC
This sequence comes from Zea mays, assembly GCF_902167145.1. Lineage (NCBI taxonomy): Eukaryota > Viridiplantae > Streptophyta > Magnoliopsida > Poales > Poaceae > Zea > Zea mays. Next base: position 167,501,041 of record NC_050102.1, read on the forward strand.
CGGCCCACCTCCAGCTCCAGGGCGTACACCTTCTGGACGTCCTTTTTGTAGTCCTTGCGATCCCGCTCAAGCTCGGACCGCTCGGAGGCGAACTGGCGGGACGTCGTCTTGGTGCGCTCCTCCAGCTGGGTACGCCAGTTGCTAAGGCGCTGGTGTTCGACCTCAAGCGCCTCCCACTCCCGTAGGATCGCCGCCTCAGTCTCATGAAGAGCCTGATGGGCACGAGATAGCACCCGGGGGAGGGGAACCGGCGCCGCTTCTGGCTCGGCGCCGGACCGGAGCCGTCGCCCAAAAACCACATCCGTCTCCTCCGGAGTGGGCGGCGGGATGGAGCTGGACGCGCCCCCCGCGTCGACCTTGATGGCGGGGCGGGCGCAGTTGGGGCCTCCTCTGCCGCTGCCGACGGTGTACTCGATGGCATCACCGTCGTTGAGGCTGCGGCAGCTGTCGGAGCAGTGGGGACCCCTTCCGCCGCTGCGGCGCCGCTTGACGTTGGCGCCGCTGCTGCCGGACCCCCAGCTGGAGCATGGGAGCCCGGTGGCGCTCTCTCGGTGGCGGCAGCCGGGGGCAGAGGAGGCATGGCCTTGGGAGCAGAGGGGGAGGAAGCCCTGACAAGCAGAGGATGGGTCAAGACCCGTCGGCGTAATAGATAGACTAATGGAAAAAAGGGGGCTACACTCACTTGGGGCCCTGGACCTTCTAGCGACCCTAGAAGCGGGGCGACCGTTGCTTTTGCTGCTGCTATTGTTGTTGTTGTTGCTGCTGGTGCCCTTGGGGGAGATCACCCCGAGGTGGTGGTGGCGGCGGCGGGACCGATGGTGGTGGTGGCTGTGGTGGCGGCGGACCCAGTGGTGGTGGTGGCGAAGGACTGACGCGCCTCTTCGCGCCCTGGGCCTGGGAGCCGGCCTCCTCGGCCCCACCAGCAGTCCTCTGACGCTTCTGGGGGGGTCCGAGATAAATGACCCATCAGCGCGGCGCAGTCGGCGTCACCTCTCTTCCTCCGACCCTCAGGTGCCACCTGGGGCGGAGGAACTGCCTACAGCCCCTTTTCCCTTGTCCAAGGGGCGGGGGGCCGCGGCGGAGGCGGTGGGAGCCACGCCGGCAGTCTGGGGGCCTCCAGCGAGTGCATCGGAGATCCAGATCTCGCGGTGGGGGTCCCGGCCGCCGGTCTGGCGAACCGCCACGCCGCTCTCGTCGAGGGTCGGCAACGTGGCCAAGATCGCCGTCCTCAGCCATGGATCGTCGCAGAGCGCAGGGATACCCTGGGGAAGGATCAGGGACTCAGGAATGAAGGACTCACCAGTAATCCCCTTCACCAGGACTTCCAGCTCGTCCCAGGACAGGTCGGTCCTTGGCCCACGCTGGACCTAGCCGATGTCGTTTGAGCCGGTGAACCAGCAACACAGATGCGCCCTCTGCTGCAGCGGCGTGATCCGGTGCTTCAGGAAGTCTCCGACCACGTGCATCGACGTCAGGCCACCCGCCGCCAAGCTCTTGATCCTGTCCAGTACGAGCTGGAACTCCGGCGCCAGGGATGGCTTGGCCCGCCATTGCTTTCGGTCGAGTGATGGCCCGTCGCTCGGCAGGATGAGGCAGTCGTTGGCCTCCACGCTGACGATCACCCAGTCGCCGCGCTAGTTCTCCCACCTTGCGTCGCCAAGGGTGGGGATGTAGGCCACGGCTGAATCCGACCTTGTCTGGAAGTAGTAGGCGCCGAGGTGGTCCTTAGCCTTCCCAGACTTTACCAGCACGAAGAAATGGTGGAAGAGGGAGGTGCTGGGGGCCACCCCATGAACATCTCGTAGAGGTGGGCGAAGATGGCCGCCTGGAGGATGGAGTGGGGCAGGAGGTGCTGAAGTTGGAGGCCGAGCTCCTCCAACAGCAGCAAGAAGAAAGGCGAGATCGGCAGCGCCAACCCACAGAAGAGGTAGGAGACGAAGAGCACGAACTCCCCGGTGCGCTCCATCCGAGCAGGTTGCGTACCAGGTTGAGCGCCCCTCAGACTGGAAACGCTCGGGATGAACTAGCGAGTCCATGGCGACTACGGCGGCGCAAAGCAGGAGAGCGCGAATGCAAAAGGGCACAGAGAGCTCGAAGGCGAAAGGGTGTAGAGATTGGGAGAGAATGCGAAAGCGTAACTGCTGCTCACAGGGTGAATCCCTCTTCAAGGCAGACTCTCCCGCTCACGCCCGAGACGCTACAGGAAATCCCGACCGGCGCACACCTGACGCCCAGGCAACCCAGTCTATGACACGGGGCCCGGGTCCACAAGTCATACGGGTTGTGCGCTGAACTTCTGGTGCGGAAAAAGCGAACCGCCGCGCGCGCCCGAAAAGTGAACCGCCGCCTACGGTAGTGCGCCTCTCCATCTCCGCCGCAAGAAACAACAACCCAGTCTCTAACACGGGGGCCCGGGCCCACGAGTCATACTCCTTGGGTGTCGGTTCCCGGGTGCAGAAAAGGTGAACCGCCACACGCGCCGGTAGCGCGCTTCCTCGGGGCCGCGGCAGAAGATAGAGAAGGTGATTTTTCAAACCAATGCAACGGTATCGAGGCGCCTCGCGCGTGGCCTAGCGAAACTATCAGGCGTGGGGGCCACGGGTCAGTCAGCCGCGGGGACAGACATGGCAGTTGGCGCGACCGAAGGCGTATTGGCGGTGATTACGTGAGCAAACGCACGGAAGCGGCGCACCAATCGCCAATCAAGCTTTGGCCCCACCTGCAGGCTCGTATCCTCCCCTTAGGTGGGCCCGTGGGCCACTGTCGGTGCCCTAAAACTAGGGTACCCCTTACTACAGTAATAAGACGCGGTACCCACACGGCTGTCTCTAGTCGCGTGGTAAACAGCACCCGACCCCACCACATGGATGGCTCCGGGGCCGCCGCGTGGCCAGAGAAGACGATATACTCCAAGGTATCAACAGTGGGTCCGGACCCCATGGGAAAGTGTCGGACCCTTGTATATACAGACCGGACCTCCGGGTAAGGTCCAGGACCTCCACGGGCGCAAACCGGACCCCTAGGATGGGTTTCGGATCCATCTGTGTGGGGTCCGGGCCACTCACAGCAGGTTCCCGGGATTCTGGGACAAAGAATACCCATGCCTTAATCAAGGCCAGGCGGGGGTCTGGAGCCGACACGTGTCCGGACCTTACCGCGTGCGCTCCTGCTCCCCGCTCAGGTGGAGCCCCGATGCTGCCACGTGGCATGGTGCGCGTGACGTATGCCAACGGGCGGAGCCTGACATAAGGCCTCTGGGCTACACGGCCTCTGCATTTATTGCGGATAAGGTGCGCCGCCTGTTCATTCCACTGGCAGGTGATGTGCCGCCTCGGCATTTAATGAGCCCTGTCCATTCCGCTGGCAGGCGATGTGTCGCCTCAGCATTTAATGAGCCCTGTCCACTCCGCTGGCAGCGACCAAACCATCCCGCAGGCGACATGCCTATCCATTCCATTGGCAGGCGGCACATCCATACTGTCGCATGCACTACACTCATCATGACTCGCGCGTTACCGAGGAAGCAACCACGACATATCAATACTGTATGGACTATGGACATTATGGCGCACAGGAGATTGCATAGGCGTTAGTTACTCCTATAATATATTCCTTCCGTTATGTTCCTGGGCCCACATGCCAGGGCTCAGTATCCTTGTATGCGCCTCCCTTGAGCTATAAAAGGGAAGGCACACGACGTTACAAGACACACTCACTTAGACCCAACTCAGACTCAGACTCTCATACAATACATAGACAGTGGAGTAGGGTATTACGCTCCAGCGGCCTGAACCACTCTAAATCCTTGTGTGTTCTTGTGTTCATCCCGAATCCATCTAGCAGGCAAAACGCTTAGGCCCCTCCTCATCTTAGAATTTAGGGCGGGTGCGTTCCGCCACCCGGCCGAAGAATTTCCTCTCCAACAGTATCCTTGCTCCCAAACAAGCCCTAAGGCATGTACAACTCTGAGCATTTGGATTAGTTTTTCAAGTATAAGAGACAGCCAAGAGATTGCATAATACAACCCAGAGCGCCTAGATCATAAATATAATTAAGAGATAATATGTATAGAGAGCCATGTAGAAGTGTGACATCGATGGCCCTCTCGTCATCTTCGCCTAAAGGCAGTGTTAATCAAGTGCAATTAAGGCTATGTTCATATTAGGTGTTCATGTAATTAGACTAATTAAGATCATGAATAAGATTAATTTCTAACACTGCTGTCTAAGTATTTCATATATTATTAGTTAGTTTCTTGTCCTCTTATATAAGTTTAAAATTCAAATATTATGTGCCTCCTTTTGTAGGTTAGGTTACCTCCAGCAGGTCTCCTATTCCACCTCCTATTTCAAACTCCACTCTGCAAAATAATACCGACTACAATGCAAAACAATGTTTTACATGGCCATATACATACACAACCTTATTAGTTGTTTTCCCCTAAAGCAATGCCACAATACTACCCTGGAGGTTAGCCAGTGAGTTCGGGTTAGCCCCAAAATTTGGGCATCTAGAAACAATACCAAAATTAGGATATCTAGATGCTATACCTGAAATTTTGGGTACCCTTAAATTTTGGGTTTGGGTAATCCATTCCACCCAAACAACAATCAACCTAAATAATTTACTTCTAGATTAAACATCAGTCAATCATTAGTGCCATAATGCCTCATGTTACAAAACAAGAAGTCAACCACATCTTACCAATGATAATAATTGTTGATAGAAGTCTAAACAATAGTACCAATAACAATGATCAAATGACAAAGAAATATAACACCAATAATGCAACGACAGGTAATTCGAGCTAAACGGTAATTCGGGTATCACATCTTACTATCCAAATAGGCCTGAATCATATTCGGGTTTTGAGTTTTTGAAAGGGAAATAAGGTTTAACCTTTTCCTACAAATAATTTTGGTGGTTGAATGCCCAACACAAATATTGGACTAACTAGTTTGCTCTAGATTATATATTCTACAGGTGCATAAAGGTTCAACACAAACCAATAAAAGATCAAAGTTAGAATTCAAAAGAAAGGAGCAAAAGAACCAAGGGTTCCCTAGTCTAGCGCACCGGACTGTCCGGTGTGCCACCAGACAGTGTCCGGTGCACCAGGACCGTACATGATCAAACTCGACAGTCTCGGGGTTCTCTAACGCTGCTCCGCTATAATTCACCGGACTGTCCGGTGTGCCACCGGACTGTCCGATGCACCAGCGGAGCAACGACTCCTTTCCACAACGGTCGACTGCAAAAGCTGAAGAAACAGAGCTACTGTGCACAAACAGTGCGCGGTAGAGAAGAGCAGTCGTCAGAGGCGCACCGGACTGTGAACAGTACCTGTCCGGTGCGGCACCGAACTGTTGTAACATCCCAATTTTTAACCCAGGTTTGGAACCCTAATCTAACCCCCTTCTTATTATCTATCCCAAAACTCCCCTAGATTTTCTCATCATATGCATACACCTTGTTTGATTATAAGCACCTCACTTAGATTTTATTTTCTAGCACCTAAGATTTTCTAGTAAAGTAATTGTTCAAAAGAAAAGGATATAAAAATGGATATAGAAATTGGAAAAATAAAAAGAAAAGGAAAAACCCCTCTCTCCCCCTAGCTGGGCCGAATCCAGCCCACCACCGCGGCCGCTCCCCCCTCTCGCGCCCGCGACTCCCTCCCCCTCAGCCCACCTACCGGCCCACTCCGCGCTCACGCCCGCGCCGCTGACACGCCGTCCCCACTCGTCATTCCCCGCCCACTCGCCCTCGCTCGCGACCGCTCCCCTGGCAGACTGGCCCCACCGGTCAGCCGCCCCATCGTCCTCGCTGCATACGGCTTCGTTGCGGTCACCTCCGACCACCGTCCCCTCCCCCGTCCCGTCCCCTCGCCCATCCCCTCGCCGCACAGGGAAGTTTGGCACCGCCCCGTCCTCGCCGCTTGACCGTGTCCTTGCCTGGTACCTCCCCCGCCGTGCGGTCTCGTCGTCGCCGCTGTGCGGCAATTACTCCGACGCTGTGCACCTCACCGGCGTCCACCGAGCAACATCGCTCCCCTCCCCACGGGCGCCTATAAAAGGGTCGCCCCGAGCACTTCCTTGCCCCGCACCGGCCTCAGCCACCCCTCTTCTCCCTCGCCGAGCTCAGTCGTGAAGGCACCGCCGTTTTCTTCCCCTCCGGTAAGCCTTCCCCCTCTTCTCCCTTCCCCTCTGGTGGTTCAGCGAGAAATTAGAAAGGCCTATCAGCTTCACCACACCGCTGAGAACTTGGGACACCACTCCCCTACCCCAATCCCCGCCCAAACATCACCATCGGCGACTATCGCCGTGGAGCTCCGCCACCTCCCCGTGGTCAGCCCCCTCTCGCACCCTCTAGCCAAATTGAGCCCGCCCCTAAGTTCGCCAGCCCCTCCTCATGCTAGGGCGCCTGCCCGTTACCCAAGAACCGGGTCACCGGCAGCGAATCGCCGCCGAGCCCACCGGCGGTCGGGTCCTCCCCCGCGGATGGCCGGTTCACCCCGCCGTCGACCGTTTGCGCCGTTCCCCCCCTCCCGCTCTCTCTGTCATGGGGGCCCCGCGGAGACGGTGTCACCCTCGCGCGCTCGCACCGTCTCCCGCCTTGGGCCGCAGCTGGGCCGGCGCATTCGCGCCCGCGCGCGCCCTGCGCCTGGCTGGGCTAGATTACCCCCCCGGCCCACCACAGTTGAATTCCTTTTCTTTTTCCTTTTTCAGCCTTTTCTCCTTTAAATTATTATATCTCAATATTTTATGCACCAAAAATTATCAAAATAATTTCTAAAGTCACATGTAATAATAATGTTAGAAAATGACACACTCCAACTAGTAAACCACTATTGATGTATTGTTTATTGCCTATTTTACTAGAAGAAGCGGGGACCGTCGATCCGGAACCCGTAGCTCCGGAAGAAGGACCGGAGCCCGATCTCCCGGAGGTAGACCTTTTGTGCCAGGAAAGCTTCGACGAAGGCAAGTCCATCCTTCCCTTGATGCATAAATTACCTATTCTTTCTACCACTACCTAGGTCGGGATTTCAGGGTGGGATATTTGCATTGTGAGTAGAGAGATAGCCCGCATTAACATATATCTTTTGGATACGAAATGTGGGTTGGGATAAAGGGAAATATGTTTCTTCAAACAAGGTTTCTTTTAAAAAAGGGAATGTGCGATGAAGGGTATTCACCCTCATCACCTTGGAGTGGGATGATCAGGGACTCCCTGGTTTAGGGGAGGGCCTAAGGTGTTGGTTCAACTGGTTTAGGCGTGAGCAGAAGGATTGTCCCCTCATATAAGGACCGGTTTGTCATCTTCACTTCTTGTACTCTTTAATAGTACAACCGCTCGAGACTGTGTGGGCAGTCACTCAATCTGAACTCGTACGGTCCAACCCCAGGGTTATGAAGGCTGGGGAGCACCAGGAGGATAAAGAGGGGGTATGTTTTGTCTGGTTTGGACATGGCGGTGGCCTGACTCCTTTCGGTATAACCGTTAAGGTTAGGACGTGCGAGGAAAGAAAGAGATTCGGCATTCGGGTCTCGCGACAGTGAGATCGCAGAAACCGGACTAGTGGGTAAAGTGTACCCCTCTGCGCAGAGTTGAAACCTATTCGAATAGTCTGTGTCCACTGGTATGGACGAGTCTGGTGTGGTATGACAATTAGAGATTTTTACAACCTCCGGGAACAAGGGAATGTGTGTGTGAGTGCGTACTAGAAAAGAAAATAAGGCCACGGGAGCGGGAAGCTTAGTGGTGGTTGAGTATTTTGTTACTTTTAATTCTTTGGGAAAAACCCTACATCAACTGCCTTTCTCTAAGAAAATGAAGAGTGACTTCAACTCCACCAAATAAAGCATGTATGATATAGGTCTCTTTCTCTTACGGGAACGGGGTGGGCTTCGGAATACCTAGTGTATTCACCCAGATTTATTTATGTTTTTCAGCAGCCAAAGACTTCTTCTCTGCTATGCTTGATTGAGAGGGTTGTGTCTGCACCCAGTTCTGCCTGTGGCTTGGGCTAGTGTACTTTCTACTGTGCTTACTATTCTGGCTCTCTCTCGAGCTTGTACCCCGGTATTGTAATAACCTTTATTTGAACTCTGTACTATTTGAAGTAAGGAATATGGTTACTAGTCTCCTGGGACTAGTAATTGTATCACATTTGAGTCCCAAAGGATTGAGACGCTTCAGGTGGTATCAGAACCATAGGACTGGCCGTAGGTCACAACCCTGACCTTAAAACTTGCCTTAAAAGAAAATACCACTTACCCCAAGAAAAATCTTCTCTCCTTTCCATTAACAGACCCTTCTTTTCCTATTCCAGATGGAAGACTCTCTGGTCATTAGGACATCCTACTGCTCAGAGGTGGAGGGTTTCCCACATCTGTTGCGAAGTTGTGCGCTTCGCATGGGAATCCGCAAGAAGCCAGCATATGTCTGGAAGGAGTATCTCGAGAATGGAATGGAGAAATGCTCTATGGCAGTCTACCTGGGAGAAAGTCGAAACTACCCGAACCATCCTTCTTTCCAAGTCACTTTCACCGGATACCGCTTCCTAGATACTTGCCAAAATGTTGCCCGAAAAGCCCTCCGACAACTATGCCAAAACTACAGCAGAGTAATCTTTGTAACCCCCTTCGCTACTTTCCACCCAGCAACAAGAATACCCCCGCCTGGAGAAAAAGACTTCAGGCCCTGTCAGGGAGAGACCCTACCGAGGATGACCCCACCATCGTCTACATGGCTGGATACCTCCACACTCTCGATAACCAATATGATGACCTTGCCTCCCACTGTACTCACCTAAACTCCCAAGTGGAAAGCCTGGAGCAACAAGTCAAGGAATTTACAAGGGAAAAGGCGTCCCTTCAAGAGAGCCTCGAGATAGCAGAAGGCGAGGAAACCAACACCCGTGAGGCCTACCGCACTCTGAAGATGGATTACGACAAGAAGCTGAAGAAGCTCGCCCCCGCAAGAAAAATCCGCAAGAAGACCAAAAGCCAAGGATGTCAGACTGAGCAGAAGGAAGAAGCCCCTCTAGCCCTACCTCCTACCAGGATAGGGAACTCGTCCGACACCGAGGAAATGTCCCTAGCCAGCCTTGATGACCTTCTCAAGGAATTTGGGGACACTTTAGAGAAGGAGTTCGGGAGTACCCTAGATAGCACTCGTGTGTAATGAACTTATGGTAGTTGTGTGCTGTAATGAACTGATGTAATGAATAAAGTAACTTGTTAAAAAATTGTGGCATGTGCATGGTAGTAACTCTTTTCCCCTGGCAGATGGCTTCGGATAAAACCACGCCTACCGCCTCCGGGATTGGAGCAGGATTTCCCCTAGGAGCAGAAGGAGAAGCTGGCGGAGAAGGGAGTGAGACCCACCTCCCCGCACCTCCAGAACTACCACTAGATTTGGCCCAAGTTCTAGCCAATCAGACCCGACTTATTGAAGTCCTCACTAGAAGTCTGGAGAACCAGCGCCCAGGTGGTGGAAGACCACAGGACAGGATGGGAGAATTTCTGAGACTCAAGCCTCCCACGTTCGCTGGATCCAGCAATCCCCTCGATGCCGACGACTGGCTGCGCACGATCAAGAGGAAACTGGAAGCCATCGGATGCCCCGAAAATCAGCGTGTTCAATTGGCTGCTCATCAACTTTCTGGGATGCCCCTAGCATGGTGGGATACCTTCAGCAAGGCCGTCAGGGATGCTACCTGGGTAGAATTCGAAACTGCTTTCCGCGAGCACCATGTACCCTAGGGGATCGTTCAACTCAAGGAGGATGAATTTCGGGAACTAACTCAAGGTGGAAGATCTGTTAGTGAGTACGTGCATAAATTCACAGAGTTGGCTCGTTACGCGCCTAACGATGTCAGCACCGAAACCAGAAAGATGGCCCGTTTTCTGAAAGGGCTAAGACCAGAACTCAAGACCATCCTCGCCAGCCAAGATTTCCTCAGCTTCTCGCACCTCTCCAACAAAGCCATACAAGTGGAAAGGGCAAAAGAAGAAGAAAAAGGGCACCTCAAGAGGAAATTCCAAGTTCTCCGAGCTCAGCAGCAAGACCGACACCAGAGAACTCGAACCTTCGGACTTCCACCCAAGGGACCAAGCTTCAATAGACCAGTCGGACCCACTCCGTCACGCTACAGCTAGCGAAGTCAGAGTTCCTTTCAGGGCCCCTCGGTTGCAAGCAACCAACCGCTAGCAAATGCCTGTTGGCACTGCGGAGACCCCAGTCACTTCAAGAATAACTGCCCCCAGTTGAAGGCATCCGGACCTACCTACTCCAACTCGGTGAATGGCCCCAAGATTACCTCAGCACCTGCCTCCAAGGCACCCCCTCTAACAGTCAGCAGAGCAGGACCCAGTACCAGGGCAGAGCACGAGTTAACCACGTCGATGCTCAAGAGGCCCAGCAAGCTCCGGGAGTAGTGCCCGGTGAGTTCCTTGTCGAATTTACTCCCGCTACTGTACTTTTTGATTCAGGAGCATTCCATTCATTTATAGCCACTAGTTTTGTGGAAAAGCATGGCATTCCCTCTACACCCCTAGAAATTCCTTTGGTCACCCGAACCCCGGGGTCAGACCTTCTATGTCAGCTCAAATGCTCCCAGGTCAGAATTCTTTTAAGTGGGGTAGTGTTCCTGGCAGACTTAACTGTCTTGCCATCCCAAGGGATTGATGTGATCCTATGAATGGATTGGCTAACTAAGCACAAGGGCATCATAAGTTGCGCAAGTAAGACCGTCCTTCTCACCGACTGCCAAGGAAAAGTAGTTTCCTGTCAGGCCCAACCGCCCGCCAACGATCCAATGATGTTTAATCTGGCAACAGAAAACATATCCGTAATAGAAGAATTCATGGATGTATTTCCGAAAGAGTTGTCTGGAATGCCACCTCAAAGAGGAGTGGAGTTCTATATAGATCTCATTCCTGGCACTGCGCCCATCGCAAAGAGACCATACCGCATGGCCCCCACAGAGTTAGCAGAATTAAAACTCCAGATTGCAGAGCTGCAACAAAAAGGGTACATCCGTCCCAGTTCGTCTCCCTAGGGAGCACCCGTCCTTTTCGTCACCAAAAAGGATGGAAGTATGAGAATGTGTATTGATTACCGATCCTTGAATGAAGTTACAATCAAGAATAAGTACCCACTCCCTCGGATTGACGATCTCTTTGACCAGCTGCAAGGAGCCAAATATTTCTCCAAGATAGACCTAAGGTCAGGATATCACCAACTGAGAATCAGGGAAGCAGATATACAAAAGACTGCATTTGTCACCAGATACGAGCAATATGAGTTCACAGTAATCCTGTTAGGACTAACAAACGCCCCCGCCTTTTTCATGAACCTCATGAATAAGGTATTCATGGAAGAATTGGGTAAGTTTGTCGTAGTCTTCATCGACGACATCCTTATCTATTCCAAGAATCGCAAGGACCATGAGCGTCACCTTCGAATCGTCCTCGGAAGACTCAGGGCACATCAACCCTATGCTAAGCTCAGCAAGTGTGAATTCTGGTTAGAAAAGATAGCCTTCCTTGGGCATATCTTGACTGCAGAAGGAATAGAAGTAGACCCATCCAAGGTAGAAGCCGTTTCAAAATGGAAGCAGCCATCCAACGTCAGTGAAGTGCGAAGCTTTCTGGGAATGGCAGGGTATTACCGCCGCTTTATCAAGGGATTCTCCAGCATGGCAAGACATATGACCGAACTTCTCAAGAAGGACAATAAGTTTGTGTGGACTCCAAAGTGTGAGGAAAGTTTCCAGATTATAAAGGAGAAGCTCACGACCGCACCTGTTTTGACACTACCAGATATACACCAGGATTTCGTCATCTTCTGTGATGCTTCAAGGCAAGGCTTAGGGTGTGTCTTAATGCAAAATGAGAAAGTTATTGCTTATGCATCCCGCTTACTCAAGCCGCATGAGCAGAATTACCCCACCCACGACTTGGAGTTGGCAGCCATAGTGCACGCCCTAAAAATATGGAGGCACTATCTGATTGGGAACAAATGCCACATCTTCACTGATCACAAGAGTCTGAAGTACATCTTCACTCAGCCAGACCTCAACCTTCGTCAAAGAAGATGGCTTGAACTGATTAAAGATTATGACCTCGAGATCCATTACCACCCCGGGAAGGCCAACGTGGTAGCAGACGCCCTCAGCCGAAAACCTTTCGGGATACAGGGGACCAACTTTTTAGATGATTGGAAGAAGAAATTAGCTCAGCTAAATGCATGTCTGGGAGACAACGGTAGCCTGGAAGTCAAGCCAATGCTAGAAGACCTCATATTCAAGGCTCAACGCCTGGACGCGGAGACAACAAGACTTATGGAAAGAGCTCGCAAGGAGCAACTTCCGGACCTTAGGGCAGATGAACAAGGAGTTCTTTGGTTCAAGAACCGTCTGTGTGTACCAAAAGGAGAGGCACGGGAAGTCCTGCTCAATGAAGCCCATAACTCAGCCTACTCCATCCACCCAGGAACCACCAAGATGTACCTAGACCTCAAAGCCAGATACTGGTGGAGAGGGATGAAAAAGGAGATAGCACAGTATGTGGCCTAGTGTGACACCTGCCAGCGAACGAAGGCCGAACACCAGAAACCTGCAGGCCTACTGCAACCCCTCCCAGTGCCTGAATGGAAGTGGGAGGAAATAGGCATGGATTTTGTAACCGGACTGCCCCTGACGCAAAAAGGGAATGACTCTATCTGGGTAATAATAGACCGTCTCACCAAGGTGGCCCACTTCATTCCAGTAAAAACCACTTTTGGAGGAGCCACCCTTGCCCGTATATATCTTAAAGAGATAGTTAGGCTCCATGGTATTCCTCAGAAGATAGTGTCAGATAGAGGGACGCAGTTCACCTCAAAATTTTGGAAGAGCCTTTAGCAAGCTATGGGCACCAAGTTAGATTTCAGCACCACCTATCACCCTCAGTTAGATGGTCAAACGGAGAGAGTCAACAAGGTCCTCGAATATTTACTAAGAGCCTGTGTGTTGACGTTCGACAGGAATTGGGAGTCCAGTTTGCCGTATGCCGAATTCTCATATAACAACAGCCATCAGACCAGTATCAAAATGTCACCGTTCGAAGCATTGTATGGACGAAAGTGCCAAACCCCCCTAATGTGGTCCAATGTAGGGGAAAGGATACTAGAAGGACCCGACTTTGTTAAAGAAGCCGAAGAGAAAGTTGCCCTGATCCGCAAGAGGTTACTTGAAGCTCAGAGTCGACAGAAAAGTTATGCAGACAACAAACGGAGAGAACTCGGATTTGAGGAAGGAGATTTCGTATACCTCAAGGTCTCCCCGATGCGTGGTGTCAAAAGGTTCCAAATGAAAGGAAAGTTAGCACCGCGATTCATCTGTCCCTATCCCGTCATTGGCAGAGTGGGACCCGCAGCATACCGCCTTGAACTACCAGAATCCATGTCAGATATTCACAATGTGTTTCATGTGTCCCAGCTCCGTAAATGCTTGCAAGTACCAGAGAACCACATCGAGGCAGAGACAATTCAGATTCAAAAAGATCTCTAGTACCGGGAAAAGCCAATAAAGATTCTTGACTCAGCAGTCCGGAAGACCCGCAACTCAGAAGTAAGACTCTGTAAGGTTCAGTGGAGCAGAGAAGGGGAAGAGGAAGCTACCTCGGAAAGTGAGGACTCTCTGAGGAGGGAATACCCTTACCTTTTCTCGAGCCCCGTCTGAATCTTAAGGGCGAGATTCCTTTAAGTGGGGTAGGTTTGTAACATCCCAATTTTTAACCCAGGTTTGGAACCCTAATCTAACCCCCCTTCTTATTATCTATCCCAAAACTCCCCTAGATTTTCTCATCATATGCATACACCTTGTTTGATTATAAGCACCTCACTTAGATTTTATTTTCTAGCACCTAAGATTTTCTAGTAAAGTAATTGTTCAAAAGAAAAGGATTGAGAGCACCTAGAGGGGGGGGGTGAATAGGTGATCCTGTAAAAGTTCAAAACTTAAGCCACAAAAACTTGTTAAGGGTTAGCACAAGTATGGCCAAGTGGCTAGAGAGAACTCAAAACACGATAACCACAAGAAAGCAATCACAGAGTTGACACGGTGGTTATCCCGTGGTTCGACCAAGTACAAAACTTGCCTACTCCACGTTGTGGCGTCCCAACGGACGAGAGTTGCACTCAACTCCTCTCAAGTGATCCAATGATCAACTTGAATACCACGGTGTTTTTCTTTCCTTTGATCTTTTCCCGTTTGCGAGGAATCTCCACAACTTGGAGTCTCTCGCCCTTACAATTAAGTTCACAAAGAATACGGAGTAAGGTGGGAATGAGCAACGCACACAAGACTCGAAAATCAGAGCAACAACACGCACACAAGTCGCAACAAGAGCTCGCAACGCAACACAAAGAGTTCACAACTCCACAAGAGCTCTATATGCTATCACAATGAAACGAATGCGTGAGATTGATGTCTTGGTGCTTAGAAGAGTTGTAGGAATGCTTGGTATACTCCTCCATGCGCCTAGGGGTCCCTTTTATAGCCCCAAGGCAGCTAGGAGCCGTTGAGAGCACATCTGGAAGGCTATCCTTGCCTTCTGTCGTCGGGCGCACCGGACAGTCCGGTGCACACCGGACACTGTCCGGTGCCCGATTTCTTTCCTTAACAGGCGCAGCCGACCGTTGCCGACCACTGCAGATCTGGCGCACCGGACAGTCCGGTGCACACCGGACAGTCCGGTGCTTTCTTCCGACCGTTGGCTCAGCCACGTGTCGCACGGCGATCGCGCGGCCGACCGTTGGCCCGGCCGACCGTTGGCTCACCGGACAGTCCGGTGCACACCGGACAGTCCGGTGAATTTTAGCCGAAGTCGCCGGAGAAAAAAAACCGAGAGCGGCCTCTTCGGCCGAGGCAGCCTGGCGCACCGGACACTGTCCGGTGCACCACCGGACACTGTCCGGTGCACCACCGGACAGTCCGGTGCCCCAGACCGAAGCAGCCCCTTGGCTGTACACAGCCAAGTCTTCTCTTCTCTTCTTCTATCTGTTTCTAACACTTAGACAAATATATTAGTACACAAAACCAATGTACTAAGGCTTAGAAACATACCTTAACTTGTGATTTGCACTTTGATCATCCTTGGGCATATTTTCACATTTAAGCACTTGTGTTTGCACTCAATCACCAAAATACTTAGAAATGGCCCAAAGGCACATTTCCCTTTCAATCTCCCCCTTTTTGGTGATTTATGCCAACACAATATAAAGCAACTAGAACAAGTGCAAAATCACTTTAAATAAAAACTCAAATTGGTTTTATTCAATTTTGGCATATATGGATCATCCTTTGCCACCACTTGGTTTGTTTTTGCAAATCAAACTCAAATCTCTATCTCTAAGTCAAACACACATGTTGAAGTATAAAGAGAGTCATTCCAAAAGAGATTGATCAAAGATTTCAAAAACTCCCCCTATTTCCCATAATCAATACTTCTCCCCACAAGAAGCCAACTTTTGACAAGAGAGACAATAAAAGCTTTTGACACAACAAAAACTCTATTCTACTATTTTCAAAATCTCTCAAGTGGTAGCTGATCCATTTATCGCTTTGGCCTTTATTTTCTCCCCCTTTGGCATCAAGCACCAAAACGGGATTAATCTTGGCCTTTTAACCTCATTGCCTCACCAAAGTCTTCAATTAAGAGCAAATGGCAATAAGATTTCATGAGATGAACTTGGAATTAGTTACCCTCTCATCGGAGTGCAGTGGAAGTCTTTCATGGTCCAAGTCCACCTTTTCCCTTTCAATCCTCCTTCGAGACTAAATTATCAAACTCAAGCACAAGGTTAGTCTCAAAGGGTCAAGTTGTAACACATCTCCCCCTAAACATGTGCATCACTTTGCAACGGACTTGTGAGGTCCAGGGAGTGTTTGTACAACTTGAGCACCATAATAAGCAACATAATGCAAAAAAAAGGAACATGATCAAAAGCATAACTACATGTATGCTACAATTCAATCCAGGTTCCGCGAATCTAAGACATTTAGCTCACTACGCAACCTGCAAAAGGTCTTCTCATCTAGAGGCTTAGTGAAGATATCGGCTAGCTGGTTCTCGGTGCTAACATGAAACACTTCGATATCTCCCTTTTGCTGGTGGTCTCTCAAAAAGTGATGCCGGATGTCTATGTGCTTTGTGCGGCTGTGCTCAACAGGATTCTCCGCCATGCGGATAGCACTCTCATTGTCACATAGGAGTGGGACTTTGCTCAGATTGTAGCCAAAGTCCCGGAGAGTTTGCCTCATCCAAAGTAGTTGCGCGCAACACTGACCTGCGGCAACGTACTCGGCCTCAGCGGTGGATAGGGCAACGGATGTTTGTTTCTTAGAGTTCCATGACACCAGGGACCTTCCTAAGAATTGGCACGTCCCCGATGTACTCTTCCTATCGACCTTACATCCAGCATAGTCGGAGTCTGAGTATCCAACTAAGTCAAAGGTAGACCCTTTTGGATACCAGAGCCCGAAGCAAGGCGTAGCAACCAAATATCTAAGAATTCGCTTCACCGCCACTAAGTGACACTCCTTAGGATCGGATTGAAATCTAGCACACATGCACACGCTAAGCATAATATCCGGTCTACTAGCACATAAGTAAAGCAAAGAACCTATCATTGACCGGTATGCTTTTTGATCAACGGACTTACCTCCTTTGTTGAGGTCGGTGTGTCCGTCGGTCCCCATTGGCGTCTTTGCGGGCTTGGCGTCCTTCATCCCAAACCGCTTTAGCAGATCTTGCGTGTACTTCGTTTGGGAGATGAAGGTGCCTTCCTTGAGTTGCTTCACTTGGAACCCAAGGAAGTAGTTCAACTCGCCCATCATCGACATCTCGAATTTCTGCGTCATCACCCTGCTAAACTCTTCACAAGACTTTTGGTTAGTAGAACCAAATATTATGTCATCGACATAAATTTGGCACACAAACAAATCACCATCACATGTCTTTGTAAAAAGAGTTGGATCGGCCTTCCCAACCTTGAAAGCATTAGCAAGTAAAAAGTCTCTAAGGCATTCATACCATGCTCTTGGGGCTTGCTTAAGTCCATAGAGCGCCTTAGAGAGCTTACACACGTGGTCGGGGTACCGTTCATCCTCGAAGCCAGGGGGTTGCTCCACGTACACCTCCTCCTTGATTGGCCCGTTGAGGAAAGCGCTCTTCACATCCATTTGGTACAACCTGAAAGAATGGTGAGCGGCATATGCTAGCAAAATACGAATGGACTCTAGCCTAGCCACAGGAGCAAAGGTCTCCTCAAAGTCCAAACCTGCGACTTGGGCATAACCTTTTGCCACAAGTCGAGCCTTGTTCCTCGTCACCACCCCGTGCTCGTCCTGTTTGTTGCGGAACACCCACTTGGTTCCCACAACATTTTGCTTCGGACGAGGCACCAGTGTCCAAACTTCATTGCGCTTGAAGTTGTTTAGCTCCTCTTGCATGGCCAACACCCAGTCCGGATCTAGCAAGGCCTCCTCTACCCTGAAAGGCTCAATAGAAGAGACAAAAGAGTAATGCTCACAAAAATTAACTAATCGAGATCGAGTAGTTACTCCCTTGCTAATGTCACCCAGAATTTGGTCGACGGGATGATCCCTTTGAATCATCGCTCGAACTTGGGTTGGAGGTGCCGGTTGCACTTCTTCCTCCATCACATGATTATCTTGTGCTCCCCCTTGATCGAGCGCCTCCACTTGAGGTACCTGTTCGTCATCTTCGGTTGGGGGATGCACCATAGTTGAGGAAGAAGGTTGATTTCGTTCATCTTGTTCCTGTGGCCGTACTTCTCCAATCGCCATGGTCCGTATAGCGGCCGTCGGAACATCTTCTTCATCTACATCATCACAATCAACAACTTGCTCTCTTGGAGAGCCATTAGTCTCATCAAATACAACGTCGCTAGAGACTTCAACCAAACCCGATGATTTGTTGAAGACTCTATACGCCTTTGTATTTGAGTCATAACCTAACAAAAACCCTTCTACAGCTTTGGGAGCAAACTTAGAATTTCTACCCTTCTTCACTAGAATGTAGCATTTACTCCCAAATACACGAAAGTACGATACATTGGGTTTGTTACCGGTTAGTAGCTCATACGACGTCTTCTTGAGGAGGCGATGAAGGTAGACCCTGTTGATGGCGTGGCACGCCGTGTTCACGGCTTCCGTCCAAAAGCACTCGGGGGTCTTGAACTCTCCTAGCATCGTCCTCGCCATGTCGATGAGCGTCCTGTTCTTCCTCTCTACCACACCATTTTGCTGTGGTGTGTAGGGAGCGGAGAACTCGTGCTTGATCCCTTCCTCTTCAAGGAACTCCTCCACTTGAAGGTTCTTGAACTCGGACCCGTTGTCGCTTCTTATCTTTTTCACTTTGAGCTCAAACTCATTTTGAGCTCTCCTGAGGAAGCGTTTGAGAGTCCCTTGGGTTTCGGATTTTTCCTGCAAAAAGAACACCCAAGTGAAGCGGGAAAAGTCATCAACAATAACTAAACCATACTTACTTCCTCCTATGCTCAGATAGGCGACAGGTCCGAAGAGGTCCATATGCAGCAGCTCCAGGGGTCTTGAAGTGGTCATCACGTTCTTGCTGTGATGTGCTCCTCCCACTTGTTTACCTGCTTGACAAGCTGCACAAGGTCTATCTTTTTCGAAATGCACGTTAGTCAAACCTATCACGTGTTCTCCCTTTAGAAGCTTGTGAAGGTTCTTCATCCCCACATGTGCTAAGCGGCGATGCCACAGCCAGCCCATGCTAGTCTTAGCTATTAAGCATGCATCTAGACCGGCCTCTTCTTTTGCAAAATCAACTAAATAAAGTTTGTCGTCTAATACACCCTTAAAAGCTAATGAACCATCGCTTCTTCTAAAGACAGACACATCTATATTTGTAAATAGACAATTATATCCCATATGACATAATTGACTCACAGATAGCAGATTGTATCCAAGACTCTCTACTAAAAATACATTAGAGATAGAATGCTCATTAGAAATCGCAATTTTACCTAAACCTTTTACCTTGCCTTGATTCCCATCACCGAATACAATTGAATCTTGGGAATCTTTATTCTTGACGTAGGAGGTGAACATCTTCTTCTCCCCCGTCATATGGTTTGTGCATCCGCTGTCGATAATCCAGCTTGAACCCCCGGATGCATAAACCTGCAAGGCAAATTTAGGCTTGGGACTTAGGTACCCAACTCTTGTTGGGTCCTACAAGGTTAGTCACAATTTCCTTAGGGACCCAAATGCAAGTTTTATCACCTTTGCATTTTGCCCCTAACTTCCTAGCAATTACTTTTCTATCCTTTCTACAAATTGCAAATGAAGCATTCAAAGCACAATAAATTGTAGAGGGTTCATTCACTACTTTTCTATGAACATTTGCAACATTTCTTTTAGAAACAACATTTCTCCTAGTAACATTTCTATTATACACATAAGAAGAACTAGGAGCACACATGGCATGAGAATCATAAACATATGAATCAAAAGCATCATAACTTCTATTTCTAGTTTGTCTTTTATCATGATACAAAAAGGCATGGTTCCTTTTAGCACTAGTAGCCATAGGGGCCTTCCCTTTCTCCTTGGCGGGAATGGGAGCCTTATGACTTGTTAAGTTCTTGGCTTCCCTCTTGAAGCCAAGTCCATCCTTAATTGAGGGGTGTCTACCAACCGTGTAGGCATCCCTAGCAAATTTTAGTTTTTCAAAATCACTTTTGCTAGTCTTAAGTCGAGCATTAAGACTAGCTACTTCATCACTCAATTTTGAAATGGAAACTAAGTGTTCACTACAGGCATTAATATCAACATCCTTACACCTAGTGCAAATTTCAACATGTTCAACACAAGAGTTGGATTTATTTGCTACTTCTAATTTAGCATTTAAATCATTGTTGACACCTTTCAAAGTAGAAATGGTTTCATGACAAGTAGATAGTTCAAAAGAAAGCATTTCATTTCTTTTAACCTCTAAAGCATAGGATTTTTGTGCCTCAACAAATTTATCATGCTCTTCATACAACAAATCCTCTTGCTTTTCTAAAAGTATATTCTTTTCATTCAAGGCATCAATTAATTCATTAATTTTGTCTATCTTAGATCTATCTAAGCCCTTGAACAAACATGAATAATCTACTTCATCCTCATCACTAGATTCGTCCTCACTTGAAGAAGCATAGGTAGAGTTGCGAGTACATACCTTCTTCTCCCTTGCCATAAGGCATGTGTGACGCTCGTTGGGGAAGAGGGTTGATTTGTTGAAGGCGGTGGCGGCGAGTCCTTCATTGTCGGAGTCGGATGAGGAGCAATCCGAGTCCCACTCCTTGCCTAGATGCGCCTCACCCTTTGCCTTCTTATAATGCTTCTTCTTTTCCCTCTTGTTTCCCTTTTCCTGGTCACTTTCATTATCAGGACAGTTAGCAATAAAATGACCAAGCTTACCGCATTTGAAGCATGATCGCTTCCCCTTGGTCTTAGTCTTGCTCGGCTGTCCATTGCGACCCTTTAGCACCGTCTTGAAGCGCTTAATGATGAGAGCCATTTCTTCATCATTAAGCCCGGCCGCCTCAATTTGCGCCACCTTGCTTGGTAGTGCCTCCTTGCTCCTCGATGCCTTGAGAGCAATGGGTTGAGGCTCGTGGATTGGACCGTTCAACGCGTCATCGACGTACCTTGCCTCCTTGATCATCATCCGCCCGCTCACGAATTTTCCAAGTACTTCTTCGGGCGTCATCATCGTGTACCTGGGGTTCTCACGAATATTGTTCACGAGATGAGGATCAAGAACGGTAAATGACCTGAGCATTAGGCGGACGACGTCGTGATCCGTCCAACGCGTGCTTCCGTAGCTCCTTATCTTGTTGATAAGGGTCTTGAGCCGGTTGTAAGTTTGAGTTGGCTCTTCTCCCCTTATCATGGCGAATCGTCCAAGCTCGCCCTCCACCAACTCCATCTTGGTGAGCATGGTGATGTCGTTCCCCTCGTGAGAGATCTTGAGGGTGTCCCATATCTGCTTGGCATTGTCCAAGCCGCTCACCTTATTGTACTCTTCCCTGCACAAAGATGCTAAGAGAACAGTAGTAGCTTGTGCATTTTTATGAATTTGTTCATTGATAAACATAGGGCTATCCGAGCTATCGAATTTCATTCCATTCTCTACAATCTCCCATATGCTTGGATGGAGAGAGAATAAATGACTACGCATTTTGTGACTCCAAAATCCGTAGTCCTCCCCATCAAAATGTGGAGGTTTACCAAGAGGAATGGAAAGCAAATGCGAATTCGAACTATGTGGAATACGAGAATAATCAAATGAAAAGTTCGAATTAACCGGTTTCCTTTGTTTGTCGTGGTCGTCGTTCTTTTGGGAAGAAGAGGACTCATCGCTGTCGTAGTAGACGATCTCCTTGATGCGTCTTGTCTTCTTCTTCTTCCCATCTCTTCGCTTGTGGCCCGAGCCCGAGTCATTGGACTTGTCATCCCTTGGCTCGTTGACGAAGGACTCCTTCTCCTTGTCGTTTATCACAATTCCCTTCCCCTTAGGATCCATCTCTTCAGGCGGTTAGTCCCTTTCTTGAAGAGAATGGCTCCGATACCAATTGAGAGCACCTAGAGGGGGGGGGTGAATAGGTGATCCTGTAAAAGTTCAAAACTTAAGCCACAAAAACTTGTTAAGGGTTAGCACAAGTATGGCCAAGTGGCTAGAGAGAACTCAAAACACGATAACCACAAGAAAGCAATCACAGAGTTGACACGGTGGTTATCCCGTGGTTCGGCCAAGTACAAAACTTGCCTACTCCACGTTGTGGCGTCCCAACGGACGAGAGTTGCACTCAACTCCTCTCAAGTGATCCAATGATCAACTTGAATACCACGGTGTTTTTCTTTCCTTTGATCTTTTCCCGTTTGCGAGGAATCTCCACAACTTGGAGTCTCTCGCCCTTACAATTAAGTTCACAAAGAATACGGAGTAAGGTGGGAATGAGCAACGCACACAAGACTCGAAAATCAGAGCAACAACACGCACACAAGTCGCAACAAGAGCTCGCAACGCAACACAAAGAGTTCACAACTCCACAAGAGCTCTATATGCTATCACAATGAAACGAATGCGTGAGATTGATGTCTTGGTGCTTAGAAGAGTTGTAGGAATGCTTGGTATACTCCTCCATGCGCCTAGGGGTCCCTTTTATAGCCCCAAGGCAGCTAGGAGCCGTTGAGAGCACATCTGGAAGGCTATCCTTGCCTTCTGTCGTCGGGCGCACCGGACAGTCCGGTGCACACCGGACACTGTCCGGTGCCCGATTTCTTTCCTTAACAGGCGCAACCGACCGTTGCCGACCACTGCAGATCTGGCGCACCGGACAGTCCGGTGCACACCGGACAGTCCGGTGCTTTCTTCCGACCGTTGGCTCAGCCACGTGTCGCGCGGCGATCGCGCGGCCGACCGTTGGCCCGGCCGACCGTTGGCTCACCGGACAGTCCGGTGCACACCGGACAGTCCGGTGAATTTTAGCCGAAGTCGCCGGAGAAAAAAAACCGAGAGCGGCCTCTTCGGCCGAGGCAGCCTGGCGCACCGGACACTGTCCGGTGCACCACCGGACACTGTCCGGTGCACCACCGGACAGTCCGGTGCCCCAGACCGAAGCAGCCCCTTGGCTGTACACAGCCAAGTCTTCTCTTCTCTTCTTCTATCTGTTTCTAACACTTAGACAAATATATTAGTACACAAAACCAATGTACTAAGGCTTAGAAACATACCTTAACTTGTGATTTGCACTTTGATCATCCTTGGGCATATTTTCACATTTAAGCACTTGTGTTTGCACTCAATCACCAAAATACTTAGAAATGGCCCAAAGGCACATTTCCCTTTCAAGGATATAAAAATGGATATAGAAATTGGAAAAATAAAAAGAAAAGGAAAAACCCCTCTCTCCCCCTAGCTGGGTCGAATCCAGCCAAGCTCCACTGCTCCCCTCCCCTCGGGCGCCTATAAAAGGGTCGCCCCGAGCACTTCCTTGCCCCGCACCGGCCTCAACCACCCCTCTTCTCCCTCGCCGAGCTCAGTCGCGAAGGCACCGCCGTCTTCTTCCCCTCCGGTAAGCCTTCCCCCTCTTCTCCCTTCCCCTCTGGTGGTTCAGCGAGAAATTAGAAAGGCCTATCAGCTTTGCCACACCACCGAGAACTTGGGACACCACTCCCCTACCCCAATCCACGCCCAAACCTCGCCGTCGGCGACTCCCGCCGTGGAGCTCCGCCACCTCCCCGCGGGCAGCCCCTCCCGGCCCCCTCTAGCCAAATTGAGCCCGCCCCTAAGTTCGCCAGCCCCTCCTCGTGCTAGGGCACCTGCCCGTTACCCAAGAACCGGGTCACCGGCGGCGAATTGCCGCCGAGCCCACCGGCGGCCGGGTCCTCCCCCGCGGACGGCCGGTTCACCCCGACGTCGATCGTTGGCGCCGTTCCCCCCCCTTCGCTCTCTCTGTCATGTGGGACCCGCGGAGACGGCGTCACCCTCGCGCCCCCGCACCGTCTCCCGCCTTGGGCCGCAGCTGGGCCAGCGCATTCGTGCTCGCGTGCGCCCTGCGCCCGGCTGGGCCAGATTACCCCCCCCCCACGGCCCACCAGAGTTGAATTCCTTTTCTTTTTCCTTTTTCAGCCTTTTCTCCTTTAAATTATTTCATCTCAATATTTTATGCACAAAAAATTATCAAAATAATTTCTAAAGTCACATGTAATAATAATGTTAGAAAATGACACACTCCAACTAGTAAACCACTATTGATGTATTGTTTATTGCCTGTTTTACTAGAAGAAGCGGGGACCGTCGATCCGAAACCCGTAGCCCCAGAAGAAGGGTCGGAGCCCGATCTCCCGGAGGTAGACCTTTTGTGCCAGGAAAGCTTCGACGAAGGCAAGTCCATCCTTCCCTTGATGCATAAATTACCTATTCTTTCTACCACTACCTAGGCCGGGATTTCAGGGTGGGATATTTGCATTGTGGGTAGAGAGATAGCCCGCATTAACATATATCTTTTGGATATGAAATGTGGGTTGGGAGAAAGGGCAATATGTTTCTTCAAACAAGGTTTCTTTTAAAAAAAAGGGAATGTGCGATGAAGGGTATTCATCCTCATCACCTTGGAGTGGGATGATCAGGGACTCCCTGGTTTAGGGGAGGGCCTAAGGTGTTGGCTCAGCTGGTTTAGGCGTGAGCAGAAGGATTGTCCCCTCATATAAGGACCGGTTTGTCATCTTCACTTCCTATACTCTTTAATAGTACAACCACTCGAGACTGTGTGGGCAGTCACTCAATCTGAACTCGTACGGTCCAACCCCAGGGTTATGAAGGCTGGGGACCACCGGGAGGATAAGGAGGAGGTATGTTTTGTTCGGTTTGGACATGGCGGTGGCCTGACTCCTTCCGGTATAACCGTTAAGGTTAGGACGTGCGAGGAAAGAAAGAGATTCGGCATTCGGGTCTCGCGACGGTGAGATCGCAGAAACCGGACTAGTGGGTAAAGTGTACCCCTCTAGTGAGATTTTTACAACCTCCGGGAACAAGGGAATGTGTGTGTGAGTGCGTACTAGAAAAGAAAATAAGGCCACGGGAGCGGGAAGCTCAGTGGTGGTCGAGTATTTTGTTACTTTTAATTCTTTGGGAAAAACCCTACATCAACTGCCTTTCTCTAAGAAAATGAAGAGTGACTTCAACTCCACCAAATAAAGCATGTATGATATAGGTCTCTTTCTCTTTACGGGAACGGGGTGGGCTTGCGGAATACCTAGTGTATTCACCCAGATTTATTTATGTTTTTCAGCAGCCGAAGACTTCTTCTCTGCTATGCTTGATTGAGAGGGTTGTGTCTGCACCCAGTTCTGCCTGTGGCTTGGGCTAGTGTACTTTCTACTGCGCTTACTATTCTGGCTCTCTCTCGAGCTTGTACCCCGGTATTGTAATAACCTTTATTTGAACTCTGTACTATTTGAAGTAAGGAATGTGGTTACTAGCCTCCTGGGACTAGTAATTGTATCACATTTGAGTCCCAAAGGATCGGGACGCTTCAACTGTCCGGTGCCACTAGAAGACAAAGCCTCCAACGGTCGTCTGCGCCCAAACCCTAACGGTTGGGTGACGTGGCTGGCGCACCCGACAGTGTCCAGTGACGCACCGGACTGTCTGGTGCGCCCATCGACAGCAGCCATCCCAACGGTTGTTTTGGTGGTTGAGGGCTATAAATACCCCCCAACCACCTCCACTCCAACCATCCAAGCATTCACCACACTTCATTCAATACAAAAGCAAAGTGCAACACTCTAAGACACAAATCAAAAGCCACCGATCCAATCAAAGTCCCCAATTCAATTCTAGTGCTTTAGGACTTGTGAGAGGATCATTTTTGTGTTTCTTTGTTGCTCTTGTTTGCTTGGATTTGCTTTCTTTTCTTTCTCACTTCTTACTCTCAAGTGCTTTGTAAGCGAAGCAAGAGACACCAATTGTGTGGTGGTCCTTGCGGGGTCTAAGTGACCCGTGAGATTAAGGAAGAAGCCTCACTCGATCTAAGTGGCCGTTTGAGAGAGGGAAATGGTTGAAAGAGACCCGGTCTTTGTGACCACCTCAATGGGGACTAGGTTCTTTAGAACCGAACCTCGGTAAAACAAATCACCGTGTCCATCCGCATTATTTCTTGGTTGATTTGTTTTCCCTCTCTCCCAGACTTGACATTCATTCTAACGCTAACCCCGGCTTGTAGTGTGTTTAAAGTTGTAAATTTCAGTTTCCGCCTATCCACCCCCTCTAGGCGACTTTCAGTTTTGATACACGTATAAGCTCATTGATTTTCAAGTATCAGTCTAAATGTCTTCGGGCTTGGGTTTTTCAGGTTTCCGGTTTCGGGCTTGGGTTTTATGCCTAAAATGACCTGAAGGTATTATTACCTTAGCCGAGTGCTAGCAGGTGCAATAAGGGTAAAATGACCCAAGAAAGAGTTGAAGTAGCTTTAAAAACAAATAAACAACATAAGCCTATACTAATTTTGAAACCCTCACTAGCATGGTGACACATAAGAGTATAAGACTACATCAAAAGCACATTAGTGAGTACTTAGGGATATTATACTAAAATAACCTTAACAAGGTTCGACTAAGAATAATGCCCTTAAGTTCAAGAAGTAAACCTATGTTACGCACATTTTAAACTTATAATCTTAGTTGCCATCCAAAGAGAACTTACACACAACAAACTAAGGAAGACATAATGTAAGAACAAGAAATAAGACAACCGGATTTTCCCCATAGTAATGAATTGTTGCCACAACCCCCTAAACCACATTAGAGCACTAAGAGTCACCAAGACTTGGTTACCTCATATGTACTAGTGAATGTACATTCTCCACTTCGAAATGGTGGCCTTCAAAACTACAAACACCTTTTGGTGGCTCCTCAATAAGAACTCCATCTTGGGAGGTCACCATGTCATCCATCGAACCATATAGGCCATAGTATTAAGACCTCGGCTCCATCTAAAAGAAACCCAACTAGTAACATTGGTTGAACTCAAGGTTTATTTAGCTCTCATTTAATCTTATAGTGTGACAACTAGGATTGTTGGTTAAAGTATGATTAGGATAGATTTACATTGTTTTCTTAAGAACCCTTCTCTTAGTGTGTGTTTATGTCGAAATGACTCCTAGATCATACACTAGCAAGGGCTAGCATACCCATGGTTCCAAATAACCTTGATGACAACAAGAACATAATGGATCAATGAAACCAACTGAAAGATCGGCTAAGCCGAAGTTGAGCCCGTTCTTCGTTTGATAGACTCCCAATCACCTTCTGGATAGATCCATGAGGAAGGAGCATATTAAGGTTCTCTAAGGTCAGCAAGGCCACCTGGAATGCTCAAATCTCGCTAGGACACATGACGAACAAAATGTTAGAGAGAAAGTATGATAAAAGGGGGGGGGGGTAAATATTGTATATTTTGACGATTGAAAGTTGGGATCTTAATCAATTGTTATCCTCTTATAAAGAGGTAGGGGGTGATCTTATCCTAGTAGAAAACAAGTCCAAAATGTGTTCTGCAAGTTTTCCACATCGAAATAAATCCAAAAAATGATTTGGAAACTAAACCAACTTGGACTCAGGCGAAAAGTCGGCTTAGTTAATTAAGGAGTCGGCTAAGATGGTTTTCTTAGGCTTGGGCACTATGGTCGAGAGCATAGGGGTAGTCGGCTTAGCCGACTAGGGGAGCCAAAAAAGACATACTAAGGGCATGTTTGGTTTGATGCCTAACTTGTCACACTTTGCCTAACTTTTATGCCTAAGGTTAGTTCTTCAATTCGAACGACTAACCTTAGGCAAAGTGTGGCACATTTAGCCACGAACCAAACAACTCCTAATAGTTTATAAAATGTAGGCATAAAAGAGAAATTTATAAAGTTAAAACCTTCTATAAGACATATTCATCCAGTTAAAAAACATAATTCTAAATAATTAAGTAAATTATACTTGCATAAATTAAATTCTCGGTCCTCACAGGTGATTATACAAACAACCACATGACATATGTAACAAGTTTTGATGTTGGGCAATATTGATGGTTTTGATGTTGGGCAAACATCTGACTCGCTGCACAAAGGAATAGGAATACCTTTTTGGCTCTAATAATTCAAGTAGATATGACTTTTTTATTATGCAAAGAAAAGAGAGAGAGGGAGAGATTGAATGTGGTGGTTATCTGATTGATCAACTCTAAGTCTGGTCGACAAGGCACCACACATATGCGTAGAGTTCTCTCCTGCCTCTCAACTATCAAAAGCTCAGAACCTACTACGAAGTTGTTTGGATGTTCCACCGTTTTTTAAGTCTACACTCAACAATTTAGCCTCCAGCGGTATCTTGCAATTCGCGTCCGTCGAAAATTTTGAGAAATCGGCCTCCAGCGGTATCTTGCAATTATCATCCTTCCTATACTGGACATTTTCAGATATTTTTTCATTACTTATATAAATATACTTGTATAATATGCTGTATATGCTAGGTATGCAGGGTATACTAGGATATACTTGGCATACCCTCTAGCTCCGCCCTGTTCACAACTATACTAATAACCAAAAAAATCTGAATACAATATGAGAGGAATTAGAGTTCAGGACATGGAAGCAAGAAAGGGGGCCGAGGAGGAATAGAGAGATACATGCAGAACCAGCAGAATATGGAGAAGGAAGATGAGCAGGAGGAGGAAGTCCGATGTGGACGAGCCGAGGAAGAAGATACTACTCAATATTTTAGTGTTCTGAACAATTGATGCCTGTCTCGTGCAGCGTTGTCTCCCTTTGGAACTCTGAACCAGCCCGTCATCTCCCTGACCCTGACAGATAGCACAGGACTTCATCAGGTTGTGTGAAATTATCAATGGAAATAGCTCAAACAGCTTATTGATCCAGGCATCCAGCGAAGGATGCGTTCGGTCAGGACAAGCAGATAAGCCAAACCAAAATCACCGCAGGAGGCAGAACCAATCAAAGGACGCCGGCTCCAAATGCTTCCGCCCTCCGGCTCGCTGGATTAAACAAGGGATCCTGTCGCCAGCATCTGGGGGGACACGCAACTCATATCCGGCGGGGTGATTTGGTTTCCCTACAGCTTGGAGACCAGCATAGAGATGGCAACGGGTACCCGCGACCCGATACCCGATGGGTATTTACTCCATTAGGGTATGTATGTGGGCTAAATATTCTACCCGTGGGTCTGTTATTAGGCAAAAATCTTCACCCAATGGGTAAACGGGTATTAGAACGTTCCGCCTTCACCCATACCTGTTAACCCGTGGGTATAAAATACCCAATATAAACTTATCTGAAGCATTAACTTGGACTTCAGTCATCCAACTTTTTTACTATTTAACAACAATTTAATGACCATGTAATGATGTAATGTGCTATGTAGTACTATCACAGTGTTACTACTTTATCCAATTATCTTTGGTGTGTTGAATGGATGGTTAAATGATGCTAGAAAATTTTGTAATGGTATTTATATGGATATACTTGCCATTTGTATAGTATAATATTTTGATAGTTGTTTAATTTTTGTGGGTACGGGTGACCCGATGGGTAACCCATACCCACATGGGTATGGATATGGGGGTAAATCCATACCCGTCAGCATATATGGGTAACCCGGTGGGGTTATTTTTGTGTCGTGGGTATGGGTATGGGGTAGTAATACCCGGTGGGTATTTACCCATTGCCATCTCTAGACCAGCACGCAGAGACTGAGACATGGTCTTGATGTGGCGGCACGCGGGAAGAACAGCGTGATGGCTAGTGGGATAGAGCAGCAGCAGCAGCTATTGGAGTTGGAGATGTTCTCGATCATCTACGCTAAGAATGTCAGTGCGTAAAAGCAGTTTTGGTACTCAGAACTTGGATGGTGACACAAAACATGCACTTGTTCAGCCTTTCCAAAACATGCCGCCGTGCATCCCTCAAGTTCTTGGTCTGTAATCTAGCATGTTTGTTTCCCCGCGCTGCCTCCTCTGACACTCCGCCCGTTTTTGTCCACAGCCAAACCGGAGCTAACGACCCACGTCACCGAGGCCCGCCTGCCGGCCGGCCGGCGTCCAATGCCGTCTATCCGTGTGTCGTATATATCATCACATCGAAGCACACCGACTGACCAACCCCTTGCCCGTATCGGTCATTCGATCCCCTACTCGTTCTCCGCCCGCGTTTAATCATATATAAACGCGCGCGCACGGGCATCGCCGAGTCCGTCCCACCCACCCACGAACTTCTACGAGTTTTAGTTCGCGCGCGGCAGGGCGTCTCACGCTCGATCGCGCGACCGAGGCGAGGGCCGAGAATGAACTACTACAACCAGCAGCAGGCGCCCGTGACAGGTACG
Organism: Zea mays; assembly: GCF_902167145.1. Taxonomy (NCBI): domain Eukaryota; kingdom Viridiplantae; phylum Streptophyta; class Magnoliopsida; order Poales; family Poaceae; genus Zea; species Zea mays. The sequence goes on from NC_050102.1 coordinate 167,531,021, forward strand.
TACGGTCGGTGATCCTCAACGAGCTCGATCCGGAAACTTGTTTTTTCTTCCGCCACCTCGGCTTCGATCACGGTTTGAACTGACCGCGTGCCTTTTCCGTCGCTCTGCCAAGCAGCGTACCCGCCGGCGACCGCGCCCCCGCTTCCGGCGGGGCAGCCGTACGTGCAGCCGCCGCCGACGCAGGCGAGCCACGTGCAGCCCGCGCCGCCGCCGGGGTACCCTGGCAGCTTCAACGGTGGCATGATGAACCCTCCGCCACTCCAGGTGGTGGCGCCCCAGACGCAGAGCCGCGGCGACAAGACCTTCTGGGAAGGATGGTAAGCTTCGTGCCTTTCGATCGCATGACACCATGCATATATAATGTTACTGACCCCCACTCGCTCGCTGGGCTGCCTTGCAGCTGTGCAGCCCTTTGCTGCTGCTGCATCCTGGACATGTGCTGCTAAGCAATCCCGGAGGAAGCAATAGACCAAAATAGTACCTGGAAGTATCGAACGAACTACGGCATGCTCTCCATTTGTATCTGTAAGAGAGTCCGTCTGTACCTGGAGAACAATTAGTGTTTGCTACTTACTACCTGTAACGTGACATACGTACCGTCAATTTTATTGTGTTGGCATGAGGTTTGTATTTGTGAATTGCGATGAAGGTAATAAAGAGTTATCAAGCAGACAGACAAGCTGGAAATAAAGGGGAAAAAACAGATAAATGTTGAACATCAAAAGTGGCGGGCGGTCCGTGCCCCCGCGATCAGATTAACTCAGACGATTATCTTTATCTCGTGTGTGGTTATCTATCTAATCATGTTGGATTTATTAGCTATCACCTATAAACGGGTCCAGACCCCCTATATACCTCTGAACACATTTTAATCAAATCAATTACTTTATTTATTGTTTCTTTATCATTCCTGCCCTATAAGTAGATGTAGCCTAGCCTTAGTTGTAGCTTTCCGCATCACCTCCACCCCTATTCGACTCTACGTCGTCTAGATTCATCTTGGGTGTCCTGCAAACCCCAAGACGAAGGATCTTACCAATCCCAGGGGGCAAGATCTAGTTGTCCATTCAAGATATATTATCTCAACCGTCTCTTAATTTCTAGGCGACTCCACATCGTCTGGAGACGTCCCGAGTGACCTGTTGACCCGAAGCACTATAAGATCTCTCTCCCAGGAGTGAGATCTAGATTCCAGCGAGGAGGAAGACGACCCTGCACCATCTTAGACCATCCAGGCCAGAGCGCAGACCGTCTGGTGCGACACAGGGAAGGCACGCTCCTGCACCCATGTCGCGAACTGTCCAGCTCAGAGCCGCAGGCCGTTCGCGCCGCCACAGAGGGCACCGCCAGGCGATACACCCCCAATGATTGGTGTCCAGATCGATGCCAACACACTTTTTGGCGACTCCGCTTGGGACCCATTCTCCTAAAAGATTTTGTGTGGCACCCCACTGTAAGTACGCCATGACATCCGACATTATTCAATCTCCTAAAAATTCTTTATGTGACAATCAGATTAAAAGTGTGGACGGATATATAGAGGAATTAAGGCGTAAGTTGGAAAAAATGTGTACATCCAATTCCTTGCTACGAGAATTGGGCACTGAAACAAATACACCAAACATATCAGCAACAAATGTGTTTCTCCGTCCCAGTCATATTATGGTATACCGACGAACTCGTATCAGGGGCAACCACTACATTCATCTTCACTATGCAGTGGATCGGCTCAGAGCACGACCGAACAGCCCGAGCACGATCTCGGACCATCCGACACCTTACGTCGAACAGTCCGGGTATAGTATTGGACCATCTTGTCCCTTCACAGACCATCCTGTCCTTTCGCAGACCGTCCGACTGCATAAGTCGGACCGTCTGGAACACTGAAACCCACCCGTGGTCATCCTAGTACAGAAAGTCGGCATGAATATAATCGACCACCTAAGCCCCAGGAGCCGAAAAGGTTACACGTCATTGAGCTTGTTTGGCCTGCTAATGCCAAATCTTCTGCTCGCTCTCGCCCGCACTCGACACAAAATGGGAAAGTTAAGTTCATATTTAATATTGCTAAGTGTGATAAAATATTTGATGAGTTACTTAAGTATGGTAATATTAAATTGTCACGTACAATTCCTTCGGTTGAAAAATTAAAGGGTGTGTATTGTAAATGACATGGCTCCTTTCTTCATAAGACTAATAATGTTGTCTTCTATCGGCAAATACAATCGGCTATAAATGAAGGTCGGTTCATATTTCAAGAGGTGAATGTTGACAGGCCACCTGTCCCTGTTGCCGCATTAGAGCCAACAAGCAAAAAAGTCTTAGTTCGGCCATGTGCGACCAATAAAAGCAAAGATAAAAAATATCATTATTGGGGATCTTCGTGCGCAAAATATGTCACACAGAGTGGTTACACGAAAGGCTCCGGACAAAAGAAAGACCGAAGGCGGGGGGCAAGCATGATCGGACACCCGATCACGATCACCTGTCGTACGTACGTCGGACGATCTGGGCACTAAGGTCAGACAGTCCGGGACAGGCGCGAACAGTCCGGCTATGAAAGTTGAATGGTCCGCAGACAACCAAAAGCAACAGCAACCTCAGACCATCAGACCACAACGTCGTAAAATAGATACTAGAAAGCAAAACACTTCCAAGACGTGTGGCGGGCTCCACAAAGTTGGCCTACTATTGATCAGCTGGTTGCTAAATATATGAATAAGGTCGTTCCACACAACCGGCCAATAAAATAAACAAAGTCAAAAAGGCGATCTGTGCGAAAACAAAGGCCGACTAAGTTGGCCCAAAAAGTGGTGCAACCAAGATCGCTTGGTCATACTCCTCCAGGGATGTCATGGTGATGTCTGGTCTATTTATCGCCGATGTGTTGTCCTACTCAAGTGTGGGTCGGGCGGTACGTGATGAATCTGTATTACAGGCCCAATCCGTTTACTTATTGGGGCTAGGGGCACCACACATATTTTCCTATTGACATGTTGATCAAGCAGACATAGCCGAAGAGGATGCAATCCGAAACAACCTTTTTGCATCAAAGTTCTATCAAATAATTATATTATCTGATCACAAAAGCCGATGACTTGTATCGAGCTTAGTCCTTACTTCAGGAACAAAATAACTCATGAGATATATTGTTCCGAAGTATGCTGGTGCTTTTGGTTCGCCGAGCTCTACCAAAAGGCAGGGGCATGAGTTGAACACCAAAAGTGGTGGACGGTCCTACCCTAGGGTCCAGACGGTCCGCGCCCTCGCGATCAAATTAACTCGAACGGTTATCCTTATCTCGTGTGTGGTAATCCATCTAATCACGTGGATTTGTTAGCTATCGCCTAGGAACGTGTACAGACCTCCCCTATATATATGAATGGGTACGGTCGATTGAGAACGCCGAACACATTTCAATCGAACCAATTAGTTTATTTATCATTTCTTTTTCATTTCTGCCCTAAGAGTTGATGTAGCCTAACCTTAGTTGTAGCTTTCCACATATCCACTCCCACCTATAGGATCTTACCCCTCTCGGGCATCAACATCTTGTTTTCCATTCAAGATACACCTCGTTTGTCTCTTAATTTCTAGGCGACTCCACATCGTATGAAAAATATCTCGGGTGACCTATCGACCCGAAACACTATAAGATCTCTCCGACAGGGGGCGAGATCTAGATTCCAACGAGGAGCAAGACAACCCTGCGCATCACGAACCGTTCAACCCAAAGCGCGGACCGTCCGGTGCGTTGCAGGGAAGGCGCCGCTCCTGCGCCTAGGTCACGAACCGTCCAGCCCAGAGTCACAGACCGTCCGTAGCACCACGGAGGGCATCGTCAAACGATACACCACCAATGATTGACGTCCAGCCCAGAGCCGCGAACCGTCCACACCGCCGCAGAGGACACCGCCAGACGTTACACCCCCAATGATTGATGTCCAAATCGGCGCTAACAATAAGCAACAAGGTACAATAGCAACGACCATAATTACAAACGGCATTTCTGGGTTCTTTGTTTTCATCTTGAGTGCAACGATGTTCCACGGTTCTGAAATCTGCCAACTATGCAGGATGACAAAACTTCAAATAAACGATAACTGAATCTACAACGACGACCTGAGAAGTTCTCAACTCTCAGGGTCAGTGAAGTAAACGGGGCTTTCTAGATCATCGTTCTTCGCAGAAGCGAATGAGTCTTCTGATCCTACTGTCGATGCACCTGAGCTCTCCTCAGAATCTGAGACCTCACCATGCAGAGCAATATGTTCTTCCGCATCAGGCTCGGGCTCGGACTCGGACCCAGAAACCCCCAGCATGAGCTTGTGGATTGCGGCCTTGGCGGTGTCGACAAACCACCCGTCCTCAGGAAGAACACTGTAATTATTTTTAGTGGAAGGAAAAGGTGACGTTAAACACTAGGCAAGCATTCGACCTAAAACATTACGAGAATAGTACAAAAAAAGAATAGAAAAAGGATTCTGGCTACAGAGTACAGACCTTTGTGGATCAACACCCCTTGCTGAGAAAGCTGCAACTGCTCTGGTTATGATTGTGGACACAAGCTGCTGAACTGGTCTATATGGAAACCTTCCACACACAGCAATCTCGACAATGAAGTGCATATCAAGAATAAGCTGCAAGAAGGAGCATTCAAGAAAAGAGAAACCATCCGCAGACAGCTCTGGTTATGATTTGATAACTTCAGCGTTTGCATCCAAGTAGCACGAGAACTCGAGAAAACATATACCTGCTGCAGCCCCGAAGGCTGGAGTTGGACAGATCGGTCGTCAAAGATATCCCAGAACTCTTGCTCATTGGAGAGCCACATGATAACTGTTTCAGTTAGCCTTGAGAGTAAAACCTTTTGTATCTTATCTTTTCCCAGTAGAACGTCACCAGCGACACTAGCTAGCTGTTGCAATCTTCCAAACAGTGCCTGAGAAGAACAATAACAGATGGGTGAGATAACTTCGTTTGGAACATCAACTTTTGTCTAAACCAAGTTGTAATGGACAATATTGTTGTACTTCAAGTAACAGAATAAGTCAGTCGAATGTAAGCCACTGGAAAACAGAATTCTTCTATAACTTCAATCTGATTTGGAACGTTAGATTTTTCACACAAGCTTTTCCTCAGCAGAATAAGCACTGGATAGTAAAGGAACCAGAAAATGGGACTTATAAGCTAAATGACAATGAAACATCATTGCCTTTTCCCCTCTTAAGCTACAGGTTATACTCTGAATAAAGATGTGTACTAGTGCATTTAACTGCCATTGTTTCTTTATACTTATATATGCATTTAACTGGCATTTAACTAGGCCTAAAGGTACTTTGCCTCACGTTGCTAGGCCTTGAGTAACCAGACCATGCACTGGTTGTCGAGCCCGACGAGGGGTTGGTCATGATCCATATGACCAAAGACCCGTGGCATAGGCTTTGATTCCCACAGCTCTAGCGGACCACGGTTTCTCTCTCGTAGAGCTCGCTACCCCCTATGGGTCCGGAAATGTTTGGCGTTTTCTCTAACATTTTCAAGGGCAAATGACATAACACCGGTACTCTTAACAATTTACTAACCCCAGTGTTGTGTCATTTGCACCTCTTGTCTTTTTATTGATGCAGGACATAGGCCTAGAGAACATGGCAACATATGGCTCATGAATTCCGGATGTTCGCGACACATGACAGGAAACACAAAATGGTTCTCCAGCCTCGACCCTGTGATTGGAAAGGAGTAAATCACTTTTAGGGACAATTCCAGAGGTAAGGTTGTCTCTCGTGACACCATTAAGGTGAACGAGAGCTTTTTTTTAGGATGTTACAATAATTTTCAATTTGCATTTTATTTTGCTTTTTGTTTTGCAACTTCTTGAGTACGATTTTGAAGTGCGCTTTCTCGTGTTTTGGACTCACTGGAGAACTTGTTTACCAGATTTTTCCCATTTGGACGAGTTTTTCAAGTTGATTTTCCCATTCTTTACGCTTGCTAGATGTCTTGTGGTGGGATCTTCCTTAGATTTTGAAGTGGCATAAGAGATTGGACCACTTGAGCTTTGATCTTTTGGTTAGATTAAGCTCACTTGGTCTCTCTCATCAAAGGATTGCCTAAACTAAAATATGAGAAAGATCTTGTTTTCCACTATTGTCGTCATGGAAAGATGTTTGTTGCTTCACACAAGCAACCCAGTGAGTTGCTACACATGGACACAGTTGGTCTAGCTCGGGTTTGCTCTCTTGGGGGGGGAAGTGATATGTTTTGATCATTATTGATTTCTCTCGCTACTCGTGTGCTTTTCATGGAGACAAAGGACAAAGCTTTTTCTCATGCTCGAGATATGTGGTAGTAGTTGGTGATGGTGACGTCCCTTTTGGTGAAGGTGTGAAAGGCGACATCAAGGAAGAGGGCACGAGTTTCACGGTTGCCGAGGAACTGTGGCTCGAGGTCAAGCTAGGTGGTGTTGGTGGGGGCGCCACGCTCAACGATGGCTTAGGTGAGCTCGTCAGAGACGATGTTGATGATCCATGTCCGTACAACGCAATCCATACAGACCTGGTCAGGGGAGTCGAGGCAGAAACAACAGAGAGGACATGGCTCTCGAGGGAGTATCGGCCGATGGCGAGGAGGAAAGCCTCGTGCCAGGGGTGTAAAATGTCGAGGACAAGAGGCACGAGCACATGAATGTTCTGCACGACAACAACCTGTGCATGAAGATTGAGTGTGGTGGCCTCATGAAGGGCATCACAGATGTGTGGCGCGTCGGGGGCAAAGGCATTGTCCTCAGGGTCATTCTCATCAAGGTTGACGTCACCCGGAGACAACTCGATCGCAACACACACACGAGTGACGTGGTCTAGAGCGGCACAAATGTGATCATCTATGGTGTCGCGAGTGACCTAGGTTGTGCGCTCGCGTTCCTCCTTAGCAAGGCAAGCCTCATTAGACTATTGGAGAGCGACGGTGGTGGTGGCCAGATCAATGGTGATCGTGTTGGGCACCGATGGCTGCGCTTGAAGCAGTGACACTAGGAGGCGGTGCAAGAGGGTCGCCAGCCATAGCAGCCGGTGCGACGGATGACATGCATGCAGGGAGCAGCAGTGGCAAGAAGTGAAAGGCTAAACCTAGGCGAATGATACCATGAATGCAATAGAGATAGTGCAGAATAATGGATTGATTGATTGATTGGAGAGACCTATGTACATATTTATAGGGGAGAGATCTCGTGGCTTATGGAAACAGAACCAAACAAGATCTCCCTGTATCTTTCTAACCGTATACAAGGATCAGGACGACTATACCTAGCATGTATCCATACCATATATACACACACAATATATGGCAGTCTAACACTTGGAACCTTTAGCAGGTTTGGTTAAACTAGCGTTGCCTAGATGGCTCAAGCCATGAGATGCTTGCCAGCTCAGGTGAGCCAATTTGGCTCTCCCGGAGCAGCAAGGAAAATCTTGCCAGCGTGGATAGTGAGACAGAAGAAGTGCAGGATCCAAACAGCTAGCTAAGTCTAATTTCTTGCTTGGCTAGGCACAACAGTGTTTGGCAAATCTTCCAAGCACACCTGAAAACATCGATCATTTGCTGATCTCCTGTGTGTTCTCAAGAGTGTTTTGGTACAACCTCTTGAGAAAGTTTGGGCTGCATAGCTTATCCCCTCAGCAAGCGGAGGCTTCCTTCTTTGACTGGTGGGAGAGATCTTCGGCTCAGGTCCTCAGTCTGGGAAAGAAAGGATTGGATTCTCTTATTGCCTTAGGGGCCTGGATGATCTGGAATCATAGGAACAAGGTGGTGTTTGATGACAGGACCCCTTGTATCTCCTTCCTCCTTCAGGCTGCTGGTGAGGAAAGGGAGAAATGGCAAATGGCTGGTGCCAAAGGTCTTTCCTTCTTGGCCGGCCAAGCTTCCTAGCTCCTAGGGCTGTGATTTTTTAGTTTTGATCCTTATGGATAGTTTTGTGTATGCCTGCTTCTGGCCTCCATAAGGAGTGTGTTGTATCTGGGTCCTTTCTGGCCCCCCCTATCCCCTCTACTTTAATATATGGGTGCGCAGTTCTCCTGCGCTATTTTCGGGGAAAAAATGTCGCAAACATACAAAACAGTTTTTCAAATAGATAAGGAAAATAGTTACACCTTCCATCAGTACCACATGTAAACATTTGATATCAAATCATTAAAATTCAAATATGCAATTACCCTCTTAATGAAAATGTGCTTAGGCCTTAGGCATGGTTGCGAAAAAATGCAATAACCTGGAAGGGCAATGAAGGCAAGGGATCAGGATCAAATAAAAGATCATCGTCTTTCCGTCCCAAGTACATTTTAGCATCCAAACGTGACTTCCCTTCCAAGTAAATAAAAGATAAGACATACTGTCGGCAGAAGTGATCCCTCAGTTTGTCCAATGAATGCTGCAAATTACGTTTCCACTCTTTGTATTCCATGGCATATATGGACCCAGGGCCAAGGCCTTCGCTTGATCCACCAGCTCCTTTCTTCTCAGCTTGTATGTCAAAGAACTTGGATACAGCAGCTGGCAATAACTCATCTGCTACAGTGTATGCTGTTCCAATTAGTGTAAGTTGTTGCGCATCACTTTCAGCTTTAAGTTCAATAGGCTCTTTTGACTCCAGTAGATTATCATCTTCAGAAGGCCCAGGCAAGACTTTGATCAGTGTTTCTACATATCTATCAAAAAGCTGGATAAATTTATTCAGAATTGCTCCACCAAAGTGAACTATGGTCATTGGGAGGATCTGATCCAAAACATCCTATAAGGAGGATATGCATATATATCAGCTGCTTCAGTGTATCAGATAGCAGGTGAAGTAGAGAACTTTGCAAAACAATCAAATAAACCACAAAGCATAGTAATCCATGTTCCAGTGAAAGATTATTCTATTCATATTTTTGAATGCTGGCACATAAGTGCATAACCAGTAAACTGACTGCAGTAGCATGGTTTCTACACAAACCCATCAGGCCATCACTCACGAGTCAAGAAAATGCATTACATCTATTTATCCTAGATATTTTCATGCAGAGAGCTATTGCTATTGTGTATGGTTGCTTGTGCCAAGTACACATATGTAGAGAATAGAGAGTGTGCAGACTGCTTGTGTCTGTTATAATTTAAAGACTGAGTGGATTCTAGAAATACTCAAATGCTCATTGATTGCAAGTTGTTCAACTCTGTAAGAATTCACTGGGTGTAGTACATCTAAAAAATTATAAGGGTACCTCACACACCCATTGCTGCAAGGATCACAAATGACTTTTAGTGGATAGTGTGGTAAGCTGACGTGGAAGAATAAATGCATGTTAGTGGATGACATGGCTTGTTGATATCGATAGCTTGCATGAATAGATAGGTGTCGTAATTGCATGCTCTAGATATATAGGTATAGACATAGAGATATCAGAAGTCCAACATGACAGCAAGCTGAATTTCCAGACAAGTTAAAACAAAAGGTTGCATTAAGGCAAGTTCACTTAAAAGAGATATCAGAAGATAAGAACCAACGAAGAACTCACATTGACAATGGACATGAACTTTTTTCCACTGCTTGTAAGCATAACATTTGGTGAAACTGCACCAGAGAGCGGTGATCCTTCTTGAGGGGTGAGAAGCAGAATATCATCATTCCTTGCCCCATCCACAATCTTTCTCCTCACCCTTCTAAAATTCAAATCAAGAACTTCTTCAATATAAGGGCGCAATAGTACCATAAGTAATTTTGAGAATTTCAGACCTTGGGATTCTAGACAAGAGCAATGAAAGAGACTAGTTTCGATGCATATACAGGCAGAGCGAAGGGCAGAAACACTCTCAGGCAAAGGAGAATTTTCTTTAACCAAACGCGCAAAGGTTTCGATTTCATATTCAGCCCATTGGATAATCCGGTTTGTATTCATGGGGCTATCTCCAAGTAGCGTATTAGTTTCTTTTGCTGCTTTTGCAATAGCTGAGAAAACAAGCTGTGACAAAGTTGCAGAGTATGTCTCCGTGTAGATTGAACAGTTAGGAAGAAATGCCTCGACACTTTTCTGCAGGCGTGAACCATAAGCTTTTAGAAGTACTTGATGGGCTAAAGAACTTTTGCCTATCTTAATTAAACCAGACAAACACTTCCTTAGTTCATTCATAGATAAAGATGGCTGTCCACAATACCTAACAAGCTGATCCTCAAGAATTGTTTTCCTTTTAACCAGTGCTGTCTTAAAGGCAGTATTATCTGCATTTGATTCTTTACCAGATTCATCTGCAACTAAATATTTCTTCTCTTCAGCTTCCAAAGCAAGAACAGCCTCCTCCATTTTGTGCTCTGCAAGCAAAACGTCTAACTTATCTAGAAAAATAGTTCTGGGATCCTGGGTATCATCAGACAAAATTTCATCAAGTTCAGTTTCAGAGTCTTTTTTTGTTGCATCTTCTTCCTTGCTAGATTTGTGCCAAATGTCGAGCTCACGACACACACCACTCATTAGATCCTGCACAAGAATTCCTTGGGAAGACACATGCTTTTGTAGCTCAATTAACTCTTGTTCTGCTTCAACAACCTCCTCAGAAATTCTGTGCAAATAGTGAAAAGGAGAAAAACATAAGAGAGAAGTAGTTTCAAAAAGAGAGAAAATGAGTACAGAGAAGGGAGTTTTCAAGTATGAGCAAAGGAAACATATTAAATTCTGAATTTTAATTTGTTTCGTTTATTTTTAGAGCAGGAAAAAATAGCCATTAATTTCGTGATTACCTGAGAAAAGCCAGGAACTTTGACTGCCTATTTGCAGACAGGTTTTCAATAGCATCCTTCAACTCCAACAAATCGGAGCAAATTTTCCTGATACCCTGCAAGCACAACAACCACGATCGATGAGTGCCATCACCACACCAATGAGAAACATTTCGCACTGGAAACCACCAGAGCCCTTCTCTGTACCAATCCCGGCAGACAAAGATGCAAGCAGCACTAAACCCTTTGCTTCATCTCAATAAAAAAGAATGACAAGTTAGCCAGATTTTACTTGCAGTTTTTGGTAGAAGAAGGTGATATGCTTTTGTTTGGTTATGCTTCTAGTTTTGATGCGTCGAGGCTCGGTGAGAACATGCTGTGTTACGGAGGGGAAAAACATGGGATTCAAGAATAACAGATAGATACATTCCTCTCCCAACGCGAAATTACCCATCATAACACCATTGTAACGAGTCTAGATCCAAAATTGCGTAATTTCAAGCCCAAGCAGGCCCTGACGCACAGCGACAAAAGAAGCAGGAACTAGCCAGGAATGGTAGCAGGTGAAATTCCCCGCTGTATGCTGGCCGGAATGTAGGAAAACAGCTGAAGCGCGGAGCAAGGCAAGGAAGCAGAAATCGAACCTTCTCGGTCTGAGACTGGTAGGCGGCGTTGATGGAGGACTGCGGGGTGATCCACTCGTGGCCCGGGAACTCCTCCTCCAGCTCCTCCCCGCTGCTGCTCTCCATTCCGCACCTCCGCGCGATCTCAGAAGCCTCCCACAGGACAGAAGCTGGGAAGGAGAGATTTCTCGGCGTACAGCGTGCCGGGAGCGAATGACGAGAGGACGAAGGAGGCGGCGGTGGAGTGGGAGCGGAAGTGGAGTGGAGTGCCGTTACGGGTAGCCACCCACCGGCAGCGACCGGACGGCTACCGTGTATGGGGTTTTCTGGCTTCGCGTGCCCTGGTCCTGCGATAGGTGAGAAACTGTGGGGCGTCGAGTCGTCGACGTCTCGGCGTCAGAAGCAGTCACCTTGTGTTCTTCTCGACTTCCACCGCCCATCCCTGCAAAATAGGTCATGTTCGGTTAAATTTTAGGACTCGTTTGATTACTTTAATCCAAAGACTAAAATTTAGTTGAGTGATTATCTTATTTGGCTTGAGAAACTAAAAGTATCAAAAGTATTAAGGCTTCGTTTGGTTTGAGGGACTAAAGATTGGTCCCTCCATTTTAGTCTCTAAATTGTCAAACAATGAAAATAAATGAGTGTTTAAATACACTAGAGCTAATAGTTAGTGGCTAAAATTAGCTATTGACATCAAACACCCTAGCTAATATTTCAGTCATTAGCTGTTTTTAGTAAATTAGCTACTAGTTATCTAGCTATTTGTTAGCTAGTTAATTTTACTAGCAAATTTTTAGCCAACTAACTATTAGCTCTAGTACATTCAAACACGCCCTAAATTGTTTTAGTCTCTAGTCTCTCAAGTGGTGACTAAAAGAGACTAAATAATATAAATTTCACTTTTTGCCCCTTGTTTATTTCAGTTGCAGGGAGAATGCTAAGAGGTATTTTAGTCCTCTTATGATTCATTTAATGTGTTTTGAATAGTTTTAGTCTATAGAACCAAATAAAGTAGAGACTAAACTTGTTGACGCCTTTTCGGAACGCCAATCACTCAACAAGAACCGGCGGCGGTGCTCTCTGGTCAGGCGCGGACGGTCCGCGGCACAGGGCCGGACGGTCCGCGACCTGGAGCAGGGGCAAAGGTTCCCTGCCTGACGGCCGGACGGTCCGCGCCCTGGGGCCAGACGGTCCGCACGTGCGCAGGGGGCGGCGAAGGTCGCCGGCGGCGCCTGCATCTCGCTCCCGGGAGGGACCCCGTCGGGGAGGAGAGATCCTAGGTGGTGTCTAGGCTCGGGCCGGCCGACCTAGACTCCTCTAATCGGCGTAGAGTCGAAGAGAGGCGAAGAATTTGGGGATCGAGAGGCTAAACTAGAACTAGACTAGAACTACTCCTAATTGTGCTGGAAATAAATGCGAAATAGAAGTGATATTGGTTCGATCGTTGGGGGTTCAATCGGTCGTAGCCCTTCATCTATATAAAGGGGGAGGTCTGGATCCGCTTCCAACTGATTTCCGAGTTAATCCCGTGGTTTTAGGTAACCAATCCCGCGAGAAACTAGGAACCCTAACTGATTCTGCGCACGCGCGGACCGTCCGCGCCACCACCGCGGACAGTCCGGACCGCGGACCGTCCGGCCTCAGGGCCGGACCGTCCGCGAGACACATTTGGTGTCCAACATATGCCCCCTGCCTTTTGGTGAAGGTTGACGAACCAAAAGCATATGAACTAAACCTGATGTAAGTCACCGGCTTTTCAATATTGAGATCATTTAATAAAGCATCAATGTATAACGGCCGTTTTAGATTTTATCTTTCTCGGCCATGACCGTTTGATCACTGAATCAAAAGGAATAGAATGGAGGTGCCCCCCAGTATGGATAGACAAAGGGACTATACATGTACCATGGATTCATCATCGTACTATTCCATGTTTGAACAGGATAATATACTGACAATGAGTAAACGGGTGGAAAGTACCCTGGTCTCATAGGATGAATAGGTGATGCTTGTTGTGTCGCCTTTCGGGCCGTTTTGTTTACCCGTTTCGTTTTAGTAGGTGACCGAGGTTTCTTCGTTGACCGATCACGTAGAACGGTCTTCTCGCTAGTATTCTTGGAGAGCAACTGATCAACAGTAGAGTCAGCTTTGATCAGCCGACCATTTGTGCTTCGCCGTTGTGTCTCCTTCCCTTTAAGGTTTTGTGTGGAGGCTGACACCTTTGGGCATAGGCGGACTGTCCGGCAGAGTTAGCCGAACCGTCTATCTGAACACCGGACCGTCCGCACGTAGGTGCCAGATCATCCGTGATGCTCAGGACGGCTGTCGTGCTTGACTCATTAATTGTGCCTGCCCCCCGGTGCCTCCGGACTTTTTAGCCTTATCATCCGGAGCCTTTCGAACAATCTCCTTTTGTGATATATTCGACGTGCGAGGACTACCAATGATGATGTCTTTGCTTTTGCCTTTATCGGCCATTTCGGGCCGAACTAAGATCTTTTTGCATGCGATATCTATTGTATTAACAGGAAATGGTTGTGTGTCCACTTGCATTTCCTGAAAAGCCAATCGGCCCTTATTTATGGCCGATTGTACCTGTCGACGAAAAACATTACAGTCATTGGTGGCATGAGAAAAAGAATTATGCCACTTACAATAAGCACGTCTCTTTAATTCATCTATAGGAGGGATAGTATGAGTTAATTTAATGTTGCCATTTTTAAGTAGCTCATCAAATATCTTATCGCATTTGGCAACATTAAAGATAAATTTAATCTCTTCTTGTCGATTCTTTTGAACCGGCTGTAAGGAAGAACATGCTGAAGATTTGGCCTTTGTTGGCCAAATAAACTCAGCGGTATATACATCTGCGGATTCATCATCTGAACTATCATGCTCTATTAGATGTACAGTACGGGCGACCGATTTTGATGTCTCTTTAAATCGGCTTTCACAGGCTAAAGCCCGCTGATGTAGCTGGGCTATCGAAAAGAACTAGGTCCCATCTAATTTGTCTCTTAAGTAGGATAGCAACCCATTAAAAGCTAACCCTGCTAGCTCTTTGTCTGCGACATGGATCCGAAAGCATCGGTTTCTAGTGTCCCGGAACCTCCGGATATAATCATTAACCGATTCTTCGCGTCCTTGTCGAACTGAAGCTAAGTCAGCTAGTCCTAATTCATATTCCCCGGCAAAGAAATGTTCATGAAATTTACTTTCTAACTCATTCCAGGAATTAATGGAATTAGGAGGCAGGGCGGCGTACCATGCAAAAGCGGTACCAGTAAGGGATAGAGAAAATAACCGAACACGAAATGCTTCTCCATCGGCCAATTCACCTAGGTGTGCTAGGAACTGGCCTATGTGTTCGTGTGTGCTCCTCCCATTCTCACCAGAAAACTTGGAAAATTCTGGTATCCTTGCCCCTTGTGGATACGGGACAGTGTCAAACCGGTGATTATACGGCTTTTGGTATGATTGCCCTACTCTGGCTACACTAACTCCGAACTTATCTCGAAATAGTTCAGTCATCTCTTCCCTAATTTTTTCCATTGCACCCGGTGGCAGACCACCGGATCCTGGGCTGTGGGGCTCATTTGGTCGGGTATTAGTATACCGACCTTCTTGCCGTGACCGATCGATAGTGTTGATCGGTCTGTGGTTGTATGGTACGTTATGGTTTAAATATGTAGAGGGCGAAACATACTGCTGCCGTGGTGTGTAATAATTTGGTGCATGGTGTGCAACAACAGGTTCTGCGTATGCATATCCAGCTTGCCCGGTGGTAAATCCGAACTGACCGGTTGCGTTCGCCATTATCGGGACGCCATGTGGTAGTCCTGGTGCGGGCCCGGACTGTCCGGCAGGGAAAGCCGGACGGTCCGCGTAAGGGCCGGACGGTCCGGGCAGAAGCTCAGACGGTCCGACCGCGTCCAGGGTCACCGGTCTGCCAAGCAGGGACGGCGGTGGTCCTAGGGCGGCCCCAGACTGTCCGGCAGAGCAAGCCGGACGGTCTACATATGGGCCGGACGGTCCGGACAGAAGCTCGGACGGTCCGACCGTGTTCATGGGTGCCGATCTACCAAGCAGGGATGGCGGTGGTGGTACTTGTCCTGTATATGAGTTCATCGGCATACCATATAATGGCTGGGGCTGCAAATCCCCATTTGTTGCCAATGTATTAGACATAGATATCCTGTTACTAGTCTCATATGATGGAAAACTAGGAGCAACAGACTTCTCCAACGTACGCGTTAATTTTCTAATTGACTCTTCTAACCCTACAATCTGTTGTTTCATTTGATCCTGCTGCTGATCTACATACTGTTTAATAAATTGGATGTCGTCGGGTTTACTTACGTTGGGGACTTGAAGCGAAGATAGAAGAGATGCGACGTCGGTCTCTCCATGTTTGACAACTTTCTGGTGGCGATCCATCGTGTATTGTGATAAGAATCTCTCCCTCGCTTGACGCATGTAGTCCTCGTATTGCTGTTGCTCATCGGCCGTCAGATTTTCAACAGCCGGCTTTAGGATATTGTCCAGGGAGATATCGGTGTGATCTTTAGAACCGTCCATTTGAGGGCCTGATTTTTAGTAGATCTAAACACCTTCCCCAGCGGAGTCGCCAAAAAGTATGTTGACGCCTTTTCGGAGCGCCAATCACTCAACAAGAACCGACGGCGGTGCTCTCTGGTCAGGCGCAGATGGTCCGCGGCACAGGGCCGGACGGTCCGCGACCTGGAGCAGGGGCAAAGGTTCCCTGCCTGACGGCCGGACGGTCCGCGCCCTGGGGCCGGACGGTCCGCACGTGCGCAGGGGGCGGCGAAGGTCGCCGGCGGCGCCTGGATCTCGCTCCCGGGAGGGACCCCGTCGGGGAGGAGAGATCCTAGATGGTGTCTAGGCTCGGCCGGCCGACCTAGACTCCTCTAATCGGCGTAGAGTCGAAGAGAGGCGAAGAATTTGGGGATCGAGAGGCTAAACTAGAACTAGACTAGAACTACTCCTAATTGTGCTGGAAATAAATGCGAAATAGAAGTGGTATTGGTTCGATCGTTGGGGGTTCAATCGGCCGTAGCCCTTCATCTATATAAAGGGGGAGGTCTGGATCCGCTTCCAACTGATTTCCGAGTTAATCCCGTGGTTTTAGGTAACCAATCCCGCGAGAAACTAGGAACCCTAACTGATTCTGCGCACGCGCGGACCGTCCGCGCCACCACCGCGGACAGTCCGGACCGCGGACCGTCCGCGAGACACATTTGGTGTCCAACAAAACTTTAATCTCCTAACTAAACTTTAGTCCGTGGACTAAAGGAACCAAACGATACCTAAATAAATCATAAGTATTTGGTCCTAGGGACTATCTTATTTGTTAAGTCCCTATTTTAGTCACAGCGTTTGGCAATTTAATGACTAAATGAGACTAAAATATAGGGACTAATTTTTAGTCTCTCAAATCAAACGTGGCCTTAGTCTCTGGTATATAGTATGTTTGAATACTTATTGTAAGTATTAAACATAGTAAAATTATAAAACTAATTATATAGATAACGACTAAACAATAAAACAAACTTATTAAGTCCAATTAATTTATGGTTCAGCCATATGATGCTACAATATGTATCTCCTAGTTATAGATTAGTTAGGCTTAAAAATATCTCGTCTTTAGTCTTTAGTTATATAATTAATTTATAATTAGACTATATCAAATACTCATAATAGACATCCAAACATTTAATGAGATATAGGTTAAATTTTAGTCCCTAGAATCAAACATCTCATAGTTCAATCTTTCTGTTAAAATCCGGCCAAATTTTCATCCAAATGAGCCATAACAGCCTATGATTATAAATATGACATGTTTTTATAATTTTGTACAACTGTAGTGTCCCTGAGACTTCTAGTTCATAAGCCGCCTTTTAGAATTTAGAGAAAAAATTGTTGCGTTTCGCTGGTAAAAAAATATTTTCTATAAAATTTCTATACATTTTAAAATAACTCGTGTTCTAAAGAGACCCTAATTATTATTCTACTGTTCTTTGCAATATTACCTATCACATACCAAATATCAGTATGTGCTTTTTTGCTGTGTTTACAATTGTATTTCCAAATAAGGTCAACGGTGCTAATATGACGATATGGTATATATACGGTGTTTGCCCGTATATAGCTTGCATATTTGCTTTGGCTGCTGGTTAGAAAAGCAACTTATCAAGAAACCGGTAAAAAGTTGTTTCTACTTATTACCTACTTTTAGTTCATTCACGGAAACAACTGAACTAATAAACTGCTACTGAAACCAACTGTTTAGTACAATTTTTGCTTAAATTTGTGGTGAAGGATATGTGGAATAAACTGTGCCAAACAGTGCCATAGTCACTGCTAAAGAAATCGATTGTTATAAGGGCATGTTTGGATCAAAGAGGTAAAGTAAAAATGACTAAAGTTTATGTCTTCTTTGGAATAAAGATTAGTAAAATATAGAGATAGGAAAAATGTAGGAATACAATTGTATGACACTTACGATTCCATAGAAAAAATTCCAAGAGGTTGGACGTTAGAAATTCTCCAAAATATCACTACAATGGTCTATTTCATATAATTTTTTATAGAATTTATAGAAACTCGTTCCTTTGTTCCAAAGAGTCACATAGGAAACTTTTCTATAGAATTTTAATCCTTCAAAATACCTTCACTTTTCCTTTGTTCCAAAGAGGCCTAGCTAATTAGGAGCTAAAGATCTAAATAGAAAGAGATAAAAGTGACTAAAATGATAAAAAAATATTAATTTAGTCATTTTTAGTTTTTCCTATTTAGATCTTTAGCTCCTACTCTAGTGACTTTTGCTTTAGCTCCTACGATCCAAATAGGCCTTAATATAGAGCCTTATTGTGTGATCGACTTAAGAATTTTTTTGGAATTCACTAAAACACTACTCCGTCCGTTCTAATTTATAATTTATTTGACTTTTTCGTACTAAGTTTGACCGACTCATTTTATTCAAAAAATTTATAAATATTATTATTATTTTTTACCATGATATGGTTTACATATAATATACTTTAAGTGTGTCTTTTTTCGTAAGTCAATCAAACTTGGTGCAAGAAAGTCGAACAAATCATAAATTGGGACGTAGGAAGTATTAGAGGTTATTTGAATGCACTAGATCTAATAGTTAGTTGGCTAAAAATGTTATTAGAATTAGCTAGCTAATTATTAGCAAATTAGTTAAAAGTAACTAATAGTCAAACTGTTTTGATATCTTCAGCTAACTATTCGCTCTATACATTCATACACCCTTAGGGAGTGTTTGAATGCACTAAGGGATATTTGAATGCAGTCTAGAGCTAGTAGTCAGTGGCTAAAATTAGCTAGAGACATCCAAACACTCTAGCTAATATTTCAGCTATTATCTATTTTTAGTAAATTAGCTACTAGTTAACTAGCTAATTATACTAACAAATTTTTAGCCAACTAACTTGTCGGCGTTTTCGACCCCGAGGGGTCCCTGGATCGACGAGTAAATTGTCGATGCGTGTCCGAGCCCAAATGGGTCGGCGCGAGACGGAATACAAGGGGGAATAATAAGGGGAACCGCGGCTCGTGTTGTCCTGCGCCCAGGATGGATGCGCTTGCTGTCGGGGACCATAATTAGGGGTACCCCCAAGACTCCTAATCTCAGCTGATAACCCCCATCAGCACAAAGCTGCAAAGGCCTGATGGGCGCGATTAAGGTCAAGGCTCAGTCCACTCAAGGGACATGATCTCGCCTCGCCCGAGCCTAGCCTCGGGCAAAGGCAGCCGACCTCGGAGGATTCACGTCTCGCCCGAGGGCCCCCTCAAGCGACGGACACACCTTCGGCTCGCCCGAGACCCAGTCTTCGCGGAGAAGCAACCTTGGCTAGATCGCCACGCCAACCGACCGTATCGCAGGAGCATTTAATGCAAGGATCGCCTGACACCTTATCCTGACGCGCGCTCTTCAGTCGACAGAGCCGAAGTGACCGCAGTCACTTCACCGCTCCACTGACCGACCTGATAGGAAAATAGCGCCGCCTGCACCGCTCCGACTGCTGTGCCACTCGACAGAGTGAGGCTGACAGCAGCTAAGTCCAGCCTCGGGCGCCATGGGAAGCTCCGCCTCGCCCGACCCCAGGGCTCGGACTCAGCCTCGACCTCGGAAGACGGACTCCGCCTTGCCCGACCCCAGGGCTCGGACTCAGCCTCGGCCTCGGAAGACGGTCTCCGCCTCGCCCGACCCTAGGGCTCGGGCTCAGCCTTGACCCCGGAAGACGAACTCCGCCTCGCCCGACCCTAGGGCTTGGACTCGACCTCGACCTCGGAGGAGCCTCCGCCTCGCCCGACCTCGGGCTCGGACCCGCCATGTCACAGGGAAGGCCATCATTACCCTACCCCTAGCTAGCTCAGGCTACGGGGAACAAGACCGGCGTCCCATCTGGCTCGCCCCGGTAAACAAGTAATGATGGCGCCCCGCGTGCTCCATGACGACGGCGGCTCTTAGCCCCTTACGGAAGCAAGCAGACGTCAGCAAGGATCCAACAACCCCGACAGCTGTCCTTCCACAGGGCCCAAGCGCTCCTTCGACGGCCACGACATCACATGAACAGGGCGCCAAAACCACTCCGGCTGCCACGACGGCATGTACTTAGGGCTCTAGCTCCTCTCTGCTAGACACGTTAGCACACTGCTACACCCCCCATTGTACACCTGGGTCCTCTCCTTACGCCTATAAAAGGAAGGCCCAGGGCTCTCGTACGAGAAGGTTGGCCGCGCGGGAGGACGGGCTGTCGGACAGTCTCTCTCTCTCCCTCGCGGACGCTTGTAACCCCCTACTGCAAGCGCACCCGACCTGGGCGCAGGGCAACACGGAGGTCGCGAGATTCCCCTTTTGCCTGTCTCTTCCCCCCTTCGTGCTCCGTCTCGCGCCGACCCATCTGGGCTGGGACACGCGGCGACAATTTACTCGTCGGTCCAGGGAACCCCCGGGGTCGAAACGCCGACAGTTGGCGCGCCAGGTAGGGGCCTGCTGCGTGTTGACGAACAACTTCCCGTCAAGCTCCAGATGGGTAGTCTCCAACAACCTCTTCAACCCGGGATGATACTTCGTTTCGGGAGTCTGGAGTTCATGTCCCTTGATGGTAGCTACGACATGATACTCCTTCCTCCGCCGCGCGACAACGACAATGGCGGCCGTCAGCCCACCCGCCGGCGACGGAATCGACGATGTCTTCCCCTCGTGGTGGAAGAGCAACATCTGGGTCTGTCCCGTCACCTTCCCCGCTGACGGAGGAGAAGGCGGGGCAGGCATGGCCAAGTAGGAGGCGGCACCTCGTCGGCTGTTGAGCGAGTCGACGGCGCCGGCGCCCCAACGGGGGACACGTCGAGCGTCGACCTCGCGTCTAAGACGAAGACGAGCGTCGTTTCCCCGCAACACGCCAACTCCAAGCAGACGGACGACGCCAGCACGCTCGCGAAGGACATGATGGGTGTTAGCCTCGTACCTGTGACAACGGTGCAGTCCGTCCCTTACGCGACTTCGTCACCACCCGTCGATCAAGAGGTACCGTCCGTTTCCCGTTCCATGCCTTTTGAATTCAGCTGCGATCCACCGAGCAACCCCGCTTCGGTGGACGCTTTCATAAAGGCATGTCCAAACCCTCTGGGGTATCATATGCGGTCACCCTGGGACCGGCTGACGGCCGTCTCGACCTACGGGCCTTTGGGTTCTGTCGGCGTTTCGAGACCGGGGGGTCCCTGGGCCGACAAGTGAAATGTCGTCGCGTGCCCTAGCCCAGATGGGTCGGCGCGAGGCCGAGCGCGAAGGGGGGAAAAGGTGGCCGGAGACGGGCGTGAGAGAGGTGGAAATCCCGTGGCCTTCGTGTTCGTCCCGCGCCCAGGTCGGGTGCGCTTGCAGTAGGGGGTTACAAGCGTCCACGCGGGAGGGGGAGCGAGCGGCCTCACGCGAGCGCCTGTCCCGTCCTCTTCCCCGCGCGGCCAACCCTCTGTAAGAGGGCCCTGGTCCTTCCTTTTATAGGCGTAAGGAGAGGATCCAGGTGTACAATGGGGGTGTAGCAGAGTGCTAACGTGTCTAGCGGAGGAGAGCTAGCGCCCTAAACACATGCCATCGTGGCAGCCGGAGAGGTTTTGGCACCCGGTTCGTGTGGTGTCGTGGTCGTCGGAGGAGCACTGAAGCCTGGCGGAAGGACAGCTGTCGAGGCTGTCGAGTCCTTGCTGACGTCCTCTTGCTTCCGTAAGGGGGCTGAGAGCCGCCATCGTCATAGAGCGTGCGGGGTGCCATCATTACTTGTCTGGCGGAGCGAGCCAGATGGGACGTCGGTCTTGTTCCCCGCAGCCTGAGTCAGCTTGGGGTAGGGGAATGATGGCGCCTCCCGTTGACGTGGTCGGTCCGCGCCCTAGGTTGGACGATGTGGAGGCTCCTCCGAGGTCGAGGTCGAGTCTGTCTTCCGTGGATGAGGTCAAGTCCGAGCCCCCGGGTCGGGCGAGGCGGAGACCATCGGCTGAGGCCAGGGCTGAGTCCGAGCCCTGGGGTCGGGCGAAGCAGAGTTCGTCGTCTTCCGGGGCTGAGCCCGAGTCCGAGCCCTGGGTCGGGCGGAGCGGAGTTCGCCGTCTTCCGAGGCTGAGCCCAAGTCCGAGCCCTGGGTCGGGCGGAGCGGAGTTCGCCGTCTTCCGGGGCTGAGCCCAAGTCCGAGCCCTGGGTCGGGCGGAGCGGAGTTCGCCGTCTTCTGGGGCTGAGCCTGAGTCCGAGCCCTGGGTCGGGAGGAGTTCGCCGTCTTCCGGGGCTGAGCCCAAGTCCGAGCCCTGGGTCGGGCGGAGCGGAGTTCGCTGTCTTCTGGGGCTGAGCCCGAGTCCGAGCCCTGGGTCGGGCGAAGCGGAGCTTCCTATGGTGCCTGAGGCCGGGCTTGACTGCCTGTCGGCCTCACTCTATCGAGTGGCACAGCAGTCGGAGCGGTGCAGGCGGCGCTGTCCTTCTGTCAGGCCGGTTAGTGGAGCGGCGAAGTGACTACGGTCACTTCGGCTCTGTCGACTGAAGGGCGCGCGTCAGGATAAAGGTGTCAGGCCACCTTTGCATTAAATGCTCCTGCAATTTGGTCGGTTGGCGCGGCGATTTGGTCAGGGTTGCTTCTTGGCGAAGACAGGGCCTCGGGCGAGCCGGAAGTATGTTCGTCGCTGGAGGGGCGCCTCGGGCGAGACGGAGATCCTCCGGGGTCGGCTGCCCTTGCCCGAGGCTAGGCTCGGGCGAGGCGTGATCGAGTCCCTCGAATGGACCGATCCCTGACTTAATCGCACCCATCAGGCCTTTACAGCTTTGTGCTGATGGGGGTTACCAGCTGAGAATTAGGAGTCTTGAGGGTACCCCTAATTATGGTCCCCGACAGTAGCCCCCGAGCCTCGAAGGGAGTGTTAACACTCGCTTGGAGGCTTTTGTCGCACTTTTTTGCAAGGGGACCAGCCTTTTTCGGTTGCGTTTTGTTCCGGTGGGTGCGCGCGAGCGCACCCGCTGGGTGTAGCCCCCGAGGCCTCGGAGGAGTGGTTTGACTCCTCCGAGGTCTTAATGCCTCGCGCAATGCTTCGGCTGGTCTGGTCGTTCCCTCATGCGAGCTGGCCGTAGCCCGGGTGCACGGTTGGGTTCCAAGTTCTCGGGCTGGTATGTTGACGCTGTCAACGGTTTGGCCGGAGCCGGGTTTGCGAGAGCAGCCCCCGAGCCTCTGCACAGGGCGAGAGGACGGTCAGGGACAGACTCGACTTTTTTACATACGCCCCTGCGTCGCCTTTTCGCAAGGAGGAGGGGGGGAAAGCGCCATGTTGCCCTCGGAGGGCGCCGAACATGGTGTCTCCGGTGAGCTGCTGGCGGGTAATCCGAGCGGACGTCCGTGCCCCATTTGTTAGGGGTCGGCTAGAGGCCCAGAGGCGCGCCCAAAAGTACCTGCGGGTGATTGCCGGACCCGGTCCCCTGTCGACGGGGTCCGAGGGCTCGATGCCTCCCTCTGATGGGATTCCGTTACAAGATCATTCCCGCTGGTCTCGGAAATGTCCTAGGGTACCTCGGGAGTGTAGCCCGAGCCTCGGTTATGTATCGAACGTACCCAGGGTCATCCCTCGCTCTATGTCTGAGGCGGTTGTGAACCCTTCGAGGGCCAGCCTTCGAACCCCTGATCAGTAGTGGGCACGGAGCCCGAGTGGCCTGAGGCAGCCGTTGAACCCTTCCGAGGGGCCGGCCTTCGAACCTCTGACCAGTAGTGGGTGTGGAGCCCACGCGCTCTGAGGCGGCTGTTAAAACCCTCCGAGGGGGCAGCCTTCGAACCTCTGATCAGTAGGGGGGCTCGGAGCCTGTTTCCTTCACGGAGAAGGGTCCTTTTCGGGGTATCCCCCTTTCCCGGTCCCTGTTGTAAGAGAGAGAAAGAGGAAAAGGAAACGAAATCGGATGACGTGGCGTACCTTTTTTTACACGGTCATTATGGTGAAGGCGAAGCGTCGCTCGCTTCCCCTGCCAGAGGCGCCGCCTGTCCCGCCGCGGAGTTAATGCGACGGGGCGAGTGGTTCGAGGGGACGGAACCGGAGTTCCGTTTGTGATGGCACCTTGAATGCCGGTCTTTCGTTCATTGTGGCTGTCAGGGCCTGAACGTGTATGTATTTTTGGCGCGGAGCCGTGTTTTTTCCTCATTTTTGAGCACTAAGACTCGCCTGTTGGTTGTCTGAACCGCTTCACCAAGCGTGAGTCGCCCCGTGCAAAGGTGACGACTGAGGTATCCGTATCCCGGAGGCGTAGGAGTCCCTCGGCTCGGTCGGCCTTGCTGTCCGAGGCTTCTCTTGCTTAGTTAAAGGAACCCCTCGGCCGCTCTTCGATGAGCCGAAGCCAGGGGTAGCGGTGTTAGCACGGACAGAGGCAGAGTTGGCTCGAAAAGAAGACTTGGTCGGCCGGAGCCTGGCTGGGTCGTCCGTTAGCGGGACCGACGCCGGAGTTGATCTGCCGAGGCCTCGGGCCGGGCTGATGTCTTCGGGGGACAGCTGGTCGAGGCCTCGGGGTGACCAGCCGAGCCGCCTGCTCGAGCCGGTTTCTTGGAGGAGACCCAGGCGGCGATGGCCCGGGCATGACGATGAAGTTGTCCTTCAGAGTGGAGACCCTCGGACCGTGTCGCCGTCAGAGGCTAGGTCGGACCTCGCCGAAGGTGTAGTTGACGCCGAGGGTGCTGCTGCTCCCTTCAACCGTCAAGATCCAAGCCTGCAGGATCAGATTATCTTGTAGCGTGTGTTTTCTGCGGCCGCCGAGGCCCAAACACACCCTCGCCGTGTTGTAAAGCTGCATTTCTTTTCCTCTTGTTTCGAGTATCTGGACTTTTTCGTCGGTAACAGAATTGTCTGTGCGAGCGAGAGTTGCTTCTCACGAAAGGTGATGAGTGAGGTATCTGTATCCCGGAGGCGTAGGAATCCCTCGGCTCGGTCGGCCTTGCCGCTTACGCGCACTCTTGCCCGTCCATAGGGTTCTGTCGCCGATGCAGTCGAGAAGGCTCGAAGAATCGCTTCGGCAGAGGAGCTTTCGAACGTGAAGACTTGTTCGGTCCGCGGAATCACTTATCCGAACGTGAGTTACTTATCGCAGAAGGTGATGAGTGAGGTATCCGTATCCCGGAGGCGTAGGAGTCCCTCGGCTCGGTCAGCCTTGGCTGCTTACGTGTACTCCGTCGTTTTCAGGATCCACTTTCGAAGTAGTCGAAAAGCACGAAAGACATTCTGGCAGAAAGGATTTTTTCCGAGGAAAAAATTCGACGCAGAGGGGGTTCCCCCCTTTTAGCCCCCGAGGGAGGGTCGGGCTTTGCCGAGGCAAGGCTGACCCTTCCTTGATGACTAAACTTTGCGTGGAAGCGAGGTATATGAACAACTTGAAAACATCTTAAGGGTAGAAGCGACGTAGCTGTTGGATGTTCCAAGCGTTGATGTAGACCTCGCCTTGACTGTTGGCCAGCTTGTACGTTCCGGGCTTCAGAACTTTGGTGATGACGAACGGCCCTTCCCAGGGAGGCGTGAGCTTGTGCCGCCCTCGGGTGTCCTGTCGTAGCCGAAGCACCAGGTCGCCCACCTGGAGGTCTCGGGACTGGACCCCTCGGGCGTGGTAGCGTCGCAGGGACTGCTGGTACCGCGCCGAGTGTAGTAAGGCCTTGTCCCGAGCCTCTTCCAGCTGGTCCAGCGAGTCTTCTCGACTAGCTTGGTTGCTTTGGTCGGCATAGGCCCTCGTCCTCGGGGAACCGTATTCTAAGTCTGTGGGCAAGATGGCCTCGACCCCATAGACTAGAAAGAACGGCGTGAAGCCCATGGCTCGGCTCGGCGTTGTCCTCAGGCTCCAGACCACCGAGAGGAGTTCCTTCATCCATCGCTTGCCGAACTTGTTGAGGTCGTTGTAGATCCGAGGCTTGAGTCCTTGTAGAATCATGCCGTTGGCACGCTCTACTTGCCCATTCGTCATGGGGTGAGCCACGACGGCCCAGTCCACCCGGATGTGGTGATCCTCGCAGAAGTCCAGGAACTTTCTGCCAGTGAACTGGGTGCCGTTGTCGGTGATGATGGAGTTCGGGACCCCAAAACGATGGATGATGTTGGTGAAGAACGTCACCGCCTGTTCGGACCTGATGCTGTTTAGGGGTCGGACCTCGACCCACTTGGAGAATTTGTTGATGGCGACCAACAGGTGCGTGTAGCCCCCGGGTGCCTTCTGCAAGGGGCCGACGAGGTCCAGACCCCACAGCAAAAGGCCAGGTGATGGGTATGGTCTGCAGGGCCTGAGCGGGCAGGTGGGTCTGCCTCGCGTAGAACTAACACCCTTCGCAGGTGCGGACAATTCTAGTGGCGTCAGCCACCACCGTCGGCCAGTAGAAACCTTGTTGGAAGGTGTTTCCGACAAGGGCTCGAGGTGCTGCGTGGTGGCCGCAATCCCCCGAGTGTATCTCTCGTAGGAGTTCCTGATCTTCGGTGATGGAAATGCATCGCTGGAGGATGCCCGAGGGGCTGCGGTGGTAGAGCTCCTTCCCATCTCCCAGCAAGACAAACGACTTGGCGCGTCGCGCCAATCGCCGAGCCTCGGCTCGGTCGAGGGGTAGCTCTCCTCGGTGGAGATATTGCAGGTACGGGGTCTGCCAGTTTTGATTAGGCGTGACCCCGCTTCGCTCCTCCTCGACGCGCAGTGCCTCACCCGGTACCTCGGGCTGAACCGAGGATGCCTCGGGCCGAGCTGAGGGTGCCTCGGGCCGAGCCGAGGGTGCCTTGGACTGAGCTGAGGGTACCTCGGGCTGGGCCGAGGGTGCCTCGGGCTCGGGCGTGTCGTCGATCTTGACGGAGGGTTGATGCAGGTCTCGGGAGAAGACGTCCGGGGGAACCGTTGTTCGCCCCGAGGCTATTTTAGCCAGCTCGTCCGCAGTCTCGTTGTAGCGCCGGGCGATGTGGTTGAGCTCGAGCCCGTAGAACTTGTCTTCCAGGCGCCGAACCTCATCGCAGTAGGCCTCCATCTTCGGGTCGCGATAGTGGGAGTTCTTCATGACTTGGTCGATGACGAGCTGCGAGTCACCGCGAGCGTTGAGGCGTCGGACCCCTAGCTCGATGGCGATGCGCAACCCGTTGACCAGAGCCTCGTACTCAGCCACATTGTTGGACGCCGGGAAGTGGAGGCGTAGCACGTAGCGTAGATGCTTCCCGAGGGGCGAGATGAAGAGCAGGCCTGCGCCCGCTCCTGTCTTCATCAGTGACCCATCGAAGAACATGGTCCAGAGTTCCGGCTGGATCGGAACTGTTGGGAGCTGGGTGTCGACCCATTCAGCCACGAAGTCCGCCAAGACCTAGGACTTGATGGCCTTCCGAGGGGCGAACGAGATTGCTTCGCCCATGATTTCCACCGCCCACTTCGCGATTCTACCCGAGGCCTCTCGGCACTGGATGATCTCCCCCAGGGGGAAGGATGGCACCACAGTTACCGGGTGAGACTCGAAGTAGTGTCGCAACTTCCGCCGCATCAGGATCACCGCGTACAGCAGCTTCTGAATTTGTGGGTAGCGGATCTTGGTCTCAGACAGTACCTCGCTGATGAAGTAGACTGGCCTCTGGACGGGCAACGTATGCCCCTCTTCTCGTCTCTCGACCACAATCGCGGCGCTAACCACCTGAGTGGTCGCGGCGACGTAGATCAAGAGGGCTTCTCCGGCAGCGGGGGGCACCAAGATGGGCGCGTTCGTGAGGAGCGCCTTCAGGTTCCCGAGGGCTTCCTCGGCCTCAGGGGTCCAAGTGAAGCACTCGGCCTTCCTTAGGAGGCGGTACAGAGGCAGACCTCTTTCGCCGAGGCGTGAGATGAAGCGGCTCAGAGCCGCAAGACATCCCATGACTATTTGTACGCCTTTCAAGTCCTTGATGGGCCCCATGCTGGTGATGGCTGCGATCTTCTCAGGGTTGGCTTCGATGCCCCGCTCGGAGACGATGAACCCCAAGAGCATGCCTCGGGGCACCCCGAAGACACACTTTTCGGGATTGAGCTTCACGCCTTTCGCCTTGAGACATCGGAATGTCACTTCAAGGTCGGAAAGGAGGTCGGAGGTTTTCCTCGTCTTGACTACGATGTCATCGATGTAGGCCTCGACCGTCCGGCCAATGTGTTCGCCGAACACATGGTTCATGCACCGCTGGTACGTCGCACCCGCATTCCTCAAGCCGAACGGCATGGTGACATAGCAGTACATGCCGAAGGGTGTGATAAAAGAAGTCGCGAGCTGGTCGGACTCTTTCATCCTGATTTGGTGATACCCTGAGTAGGCATCGAGGAAAGACAGGGTTTCGCACCCAACAGTGGAATCCATGATTTGATCGATGCGAGGCAGAGGGTAGGGAACCTTCGGACATGCTTTGTTTAGACCAGTGTAGTCTACACACATCCGCCATTTCCCTCCTTTCTTTCTAACAAGCACAGGGTTGGCAAGCCATTCGGGATGGAATACCTCTTCGATGAACCCTGCCGCCATTAGCTTATGGATCTCCTCGCCAATGGCTCTGCGCTTTTCTTCGTCGAATCGGCGCAGAGGCTGCTTCACGGGTCGGGCTCCAGGTCGGATATCCAGCGAGTGCTCGGCGACATCCCTCGGTATGCCGGGCATGTCCGAGGGACTCCACACGAAAACGTCGGCGTTTGCGCGGAGAAAGTCGACGAGCACTGCTTCCTATTTGGGATCGAGCTCGGAGCCGATCCGGATCTGCTTGGAGGCGTCGCCGCTGGGGTCGAGGGGGACGGATTTAACCGTCTCCGCTGGCTCGAAGTTGCCGGTGTGACGCTTCACGTCTGGCACCTCCTTAGAGAGGCTCTCCAGGTCAGCGATGAGGGCCTCGGATTCGGCGAGGGCCTCGACGTACTCCACGCACTCCACGTCGCATTCGAACGCGTGTTTGTACGTGGGGCCGACGGTGATGACCCCGTTGGGGCCTGGCATCTTGAGCTTGAGGTAGGTGTAGTTGGGGACGGCCATGAACTTCGTGTAGCATGGCCTCCCCAGTACCGCGTGGTAGGTTCCTCGGAACCCGACCACCTCGAACGTGAGGGTCTCCCTTCGGAAGTTGGAGGGCGTTTCGAAGCAGACAGGAAGGTCGAGTTGTCCGAGGGGCTGGACGCGTTTCCCGGGGATGATCTCGTGGAAAGGCGCAACGCCTGCCCGGACCGAGGATAGATCAACACGCAGGAGCCCGAGGGTCTCGGCATAGATGATGTTGAGGCTGCTGCCTCCGTCCATGAGGACCTTGGTGAGCCTGACGTCGCCGATGACGGGGTCGACAACGAGCGGGTATTTCCCCAGGCTCGACACGTGGTCGGGGTGGTCGGCTTGGTCGAAGGTGATGGGCTTGTCGGACCAGTCTAGGTAGACTGGCGCCGCCACCTTTACCAAACAGACCTCCCGACGCTCTTGCTTGCGGTGCCGAGCCGAGGCGTTCGCCGCTTGCCCACCATAGATCATGAAGCAGTCACGGACCTCGGGGAACTCTCCTGCCTGGTGATCTTCTTTCTTGTCGTCGTCGCGAGCCCTGCCACCCTCCGCGGGTGGCCCGGCCCTGTGGAAGTGGCGCCGAAGCATAGCGCACTCCTCAAGGGTGTGCTTGACGGGCCCCTGATGATAGGGGCACGGCTCCTTGAGCATCTTATCGAAGAGGTTGGCACCTCCGGGGGGTTTCCGAGGGTTCTTGTACTCGGCGGTGGCGACAAGGTCTGCGTCGGCGGCGTCGCGTTTTGCTTGCGACTTCTTCTTGCCCTTCTTCTTGGCGCCGCGCTGAGTTGACGCCTCGGGGGCATCTTCCGGTGGGCGGCCCTGGGGCTGCTTGTCCTTCCGGAAGATAGCCTCAACCGCCTCTTGGCCAGAGGCAAACTTAGTGGCGATGTCCATCAGCTCGCTCGCCCTGGTGGGGGTCTTGCGACCCAGCTTGCTCACGAGGTCGCGGCAGGTGGTGCCGGCGAGGAACGCGCCGATGACATCCGAATCGGTGATGTTGGGCAGCTCGGTGCGCTGCTTCGAGAATCACCGGATGTAGTCCAGAGAGACTCTCCCGGCTGCTGTCGGCAGCTTCGGAGGTCCCAGGAGTTTCCAGGGCGTACGTACGTGCCCTGGAAATTGCCGGTGAAGGCTTGGACCAGGTCGTCCCAGTTGGAGATCTGCCCCGGAGGCAGGTGCTCCAACCAGGCGCGAGCGGTGTCGGAGAGGAACAGGGGGAGGTTGCGGATGATGAGGTTGTCATCGTCCGTTCCACCCAGTTGGCAGGCCAGCCGGTATTCCGTGAGCCACAATTCCGGTCTCGTCTCCCTTGAGTACTTAGTGATAGTAGTCAGGGGTCGGAACCGGGTCGGGAACGGCGCCCGTCGTATGGCACGGCTGAAGGCCTGCGGACCGGGTGGTTCGGGCGAGGGACTCCGTTCCTCCCCGCTGTCGTAGCGTCCTCCACGCCTGGGGTGGTAGCCTCGGCGCACCCTCTCGTCGAGGTGGGCCCGACGGTCACGGTGATGGTGCTCGTTGCCGAGGCGACCTGGGGCCGCAGGCGCTGTGTTGCGCGTGCGCCCGGTGTGGACCGAGGCTTCCTGCATGAATCGGGAAGTCGCGACGCGATGTTCCGAGGGCTACCCCTGCCTTCGGGAGGCGGAGCTTTCGGCCCGTCGGACCGCGGCGCCCTCCAGGAGATTCTTGAGCTCTCCCTGGATTCGCCGCCCCTCGGTGGTTGATGGCTCTGGCATCGCACGGAGAAGCATTGTCGATGTGGCCAGGTTCTGGCCGACCCCACTGGAAGCGAGCGTCGGCCTTACCCGGACGTCGTCGGCGATGCGGTGCTGGATGCTCTGGGGTAGATGACGCACTTCTCCGGCCGGAGGTTGGCCCGCCCATTCCTGCCCGACGTCTCGGCTGAAGTGCTCCTGCTCCCTCGTCGAGCCTAGCCGGCACCCCGCGGATTTGCTCGAGCTGTGGGTCATGACCCCCCGCCTGAACGGGGACCACAGCTAGCTCCCGTAGGATGTCAACGCGAGGCACAGGCCTAGGGAGATCACCGTTCTCTGGCATACCGAGATGGTTGCCTTCGGAGGGACCCCCCTAGATCGACGTGGAAACATTCACGACTTGGGCCGCAGTCCTCGTCGCCGAGGCTGCGGCTACCGTTGAAACAGTCGGAAAGGCAGTAGTCGCATGCGGTCATGAAGTCCCGCATGGCACTGGGGTTACCAAGTCCGGAGAAGTCCCAACAGAAGTCGGGCCCGTCATCTTCCTCGGACCCCGAGGGCCCGTAGGTCGAGACGTCCGTCAGCCGGTCCTAGGGTGACCGCATACGATACCCTAGAGGGTTCGGACTCGCCTCTACGAGAGCGTCCACCAAAGCGAAGCCGCTTGGCGGGTCGAGGCTGAACCCATGGGGCGTGAGATGGGAATCGGTCGGTACCTCTTGATCGACGGGCGGTGATGAAGTCACGTCAGGGACTGACTGCACCGTCGTCTCAGGTACGAGGGTGACGCCCAGCAAGCCTTTCGCGAGCGTGCTGGCGTCGTCCGTTTGCTTGGAATTGGCGTGTTGCGGGGAGACGGCGCTTGTCTTCGTCTCAAACGCGAGGTCAATGCCCGACGCGCCCCCCGCTGGGGCGCCGACACCGTCGACTTGCTCGACAGCCGACGAGGTGCCGCCTCCTGCTTGGCCTTGGTTGCCCTGCCTCCTCCTCCGTCGGCGGGGGAGAGGGCGGGGTGAGCTCGAATGTTGCTCTTCCACCACGCGGGGAAGACGTCGTCGATTCCGCCGCCGGCGGGCGGGCTGTCGGCCGCCATTGTCGCTGTCGCACGGCGGGGGAAGGAGTATCATGTCGTAGCTGCCGTCGAGGGACATGAACTCAAGACTCCCGAAACGGAGCACCGTACCGGGCTGGAGAGGTTGCTGGAGACTGCCCATCTAGAGCTTGACGGGAAGCTGTTCGTCAACACGCAGCAGGCCCCTACCTGGCGCGCCAACTGTCGGCGTTTCGAGACCGGGGGGTCCCTGGGCCGACAAGTGAAATGTCGCCGCGTGCCCTAGCCCAGATGGGTCGACGCGAGGCCGAGCGCGAAGGGGGGAAAAGGCGGCCGGAGACGGGCGTGAGAGAGGTGGAAATCCCGCGGCCTTCGTGTTCGTCCCGCGCCCAGGTCGGGTGCGCTTGCAGTAGGGGGTTACAAGCGTCCACGCGGGAGGGGGAGCGAGCGGCCTCACGCGAGCGCATGTCCCGTCCTCTTCCCCGCGCGGCCAACCCTCTGTAAGAGGGCCTTGGTCCTTCCTTTTATAGGCGTAAGGAGAGGATCCAGGTGTACAATGGGGGTGTAGCAGAGTGCTAACGTGTCTAGCGAAGGAGAGCTAGCGCCCTAAGTACATGCCATCGTGGCAGCCGGAGAGGTTTTGGCACCCGGTTCGTGTGGTGTCGTGGCCGTCGGAGGAGCGCTGAAGCCTGGCGGAAGGACAGCTGTCGGGGCTGTCGAGTCCTTGCTGACGTCCTCTTGCTTCCGTAAGGGGGCTGAGAGCCGCCATCGTCATAGAGCGTGCGGGGCGCCATCATTACATGTCTAGCGGAGCGAGCCAGATGGGACGCTGGTCTTGTTCCCCGTAGCTTGAGTCAGCTTGGGGTAGGGGAATGATGGCGCCTCCCGTTGACGTGGTCGGTCCGCGCCCTAGGTTGGACGATGTGGAGGCTCCTCCGAGGTCGAGGTCGAGTCTGTCTTCCGTGGATGAGGTCAAGTCCGAGCCCCCGGGTCGGGCGAGGCGGAGACCGTCGGCTGAGGCCAGGGCTGAGTTCGAGCCCTGGGGTCGGGCGAAGCTGAGTTCATCATCTTCTGGGGCTGAGCCCGAGTCCGAGCCCTGGGTCGGGCGGAGCGGAGTTCGCTGTCTTCTGGGGCTGAGCCCAAGTCCGAGCCCTGGGTCGGGCGGAGCGGAGTTCGCCGTCTTCCGGGGCTGAGCCCAAGTCCGAGCCCTGGGTCGGGCGGAGCGGAGTTCGCCGTCTTCCGGGGCTGAGCCCGAGTCCGAGCCCTAGGTCGGGCGGAGCGGAGTTCACCGTCTTCCGGGGCTGAGCCCAAGTCCGAGCCCTGGGTCGGGCGGAGCGGAGTTCGCCGTCTTCCGGGGCTGAGCCCGAGTCCGAGCCCTGGGTCGGGCGAAGCGGAGCTTCCTATGGTGCCTGAGGACGGGCCTGACTGCCTGTCGGCCTCACTCTGTCGAGTGGCACATCAGTCGGAGCGGCGCAGGCGACGCTATCCTTCTATCAGGCCGGTCAGTGGAGCGGCGAAGTGACTGCGGTCACTTCGGCTCTGTCGACTGAAGGGCGCGCGTCAGGATAAAGGTGTCAGGCCACCTTTGCATTAAATGCTCCTGCGATTTGGTCGGTTGGCGCGTCGATTTGGTCAGGGTTGCTTCTTAGCGAAGACAGGGCCTCGGGCGAGCCAGAAGTATGTTCGTCGCTGGAGGGGGGCCTCGGGCGAGACGGAGATCCTCCGGGGTCGGCTGCCCTTGCCCGAGGCTAGGCTCGGGCGAGGCGTGATCGAGTCCCTCGAATGGACCGATCCCTGACTTAATCGCACCCATCAGGCCTTTGCAACTTTGTGCTGATGGGGGTTACCAGCTGAGAATTAGGAGTCTTGAGGGTACCCCTAATTATGGTCCCCGATAAGTTCCGAGGAAGATGACGACCCCGACTCTGGTTGGGATTTCTCCGGGCTCGATAACCCCAATGCCATGCGGGACTTCATGACCGCATGTGACTACTGCCTCTCTGATTGCTCCGATAGCAGCCACAGCCTCAGCGACGAGGTCTATGGCCCAAGTCGCGAATGCTTCCACGTCGATCTAGGGGGTCTCGACGAAGGCAACCATCTTGGTATGCCGGAGGACGGTGATCCCCCTAGGCCTGCGCCTCGCGTTGACATCCTTCGGGAGCTAGCTGTGGTCCCAGTCCTTGCGGGGAGGTCAGGACGCACAGCTCGAGCAAATCCGCGAGGTACAGGCCAGGCTCGATGAGGAAGCAAGACAACTTGTGCAGCTTCGGCAAAATATCGGGCAGGAGTGGGCAGGCCGAGCACCGGCCGGAGAAGCGCGTCACCTAGCCCAGGACGTCTAGCACCGCATCGCCGATGATGCCAGGGAAAGGTTGCCTCCGGCTTCCAGTGGGGTCGGCCAGAACCTGGCTGCAGCAGCGATACTACTCCGAGCGATGCCGGAACCATCCACCACCGAGGGGCGGCGTATCCAGGGAGAGCTCAAGAATCTCCTAGAGCATGCCGCGGTCCGACGGGCCAAAAGCTCTGCCTCCCGAAGGCAAGGGTACCCCCCGGAGCATCGCGCCGCGACTTCCCGGTTCATGCGGGAAGCCTCGGTCCACACCGGGCACACGCGGAACACCGCGCCTGCGGCCCCGGGTCGCCTCGGCAACGAGCACCACTGCCGCGACCGTCGAGCCCACCTCGACGAGAAGGTGCGCCGAGGCTACCACCCCAGGCGTGGGGGATGCTACGACAGCGGGGAGGATCGGAGCCCCTCGCCTGAACCACCCGGTCCGCGAGCTTTCAGCCGGGCCATACGACGGGCGCCGTTCCCGATCCGGTTCCGAACCCCGACTACTATCACCAAGTACTCGGGGGAGTCAAAGCCAGAACTGTGGCTCGCGTACTACCGGCTGGCCTGCCAGCTGGGCGGAACGGACGATGACAACCTCATCATCCGCAACCTTCCCCTGTTCCTCTCCGACGCTGCCCGAGCCTGGCTGGAGCACCTGCCTCCTGCGCAGATCTCCAACTAGGACGACCTGGTCAAAGCCTTCGCCGACAACTTCCAGGGCACATACGTGCGCCCTGGGAACTCCTAGGATCTCCGAAGCTGCCGCCAGCAGCCGGGAGAATCCCTCCGGGACTACATCCGGCGATTTTCGAAGCAGCGCACCGAGCTGCCCAACATCACCGACTCGGATGTCATCGGCGCGTTCCTCGCCGGCACCACTTGCCGCGACCTGGTGAGCAAGCTGGGTCGCAAGACTCCCACTAGGGCGAGCGAGTTGATGGACATCGCCACCAAGTTCGCCTCTAGGCAGGAGGCGGTCGAGGCCATCTTTCGGAAGGACAAGCAGCCTCAGGGGCGCCCGCTGGAAGACGTCCCCGAGGCGTCCGCTCAGCACGGCACGAGGAAGAAGGGCAAGAAGAAGTCGCAAGCGAAACGCGACGCCGTCGACGCGGACCTTGTCGCCGCCGCCGAGCATAGGAACCCTGGGGAAGCCTCCCGGAGGCGCCAACCTTTTCGACAAGATGCTCAAGGAGCCGTGCCCCTATCATCAGGGTCCCGTTAAGCACACCCTTGAGGAATGCGTCATGCTTCGGCGCCACTTCCACAGGGCCGGGCCACCGACGGAAGGTGGTCGAGCCCCCAACAACGACAAGAAGGAGGATCACAAGGCAGAGGAGTTTCCCGAGGTCCACGACTGCTTCATGATCTACGGTGGGCATGTGGCGAACGCCTCAGCTCGGCACCGCAAGCAAGAGCGCCGGGAGGTCTGCTCGGTAAAGGTGGCGGCGCCAGTCTACCTAGACTGGTCCGACAAGCTCATCACCTTCGACCAGGGCGACCACCCCGACCGCGTGCCGAGCCCAGGGAAGTACCCACTCGTTGTCGATCCCGTCATTGGCAACATCATGCTTACCAAGGTCCTCATGGACGGAGGCAACAGCCTCAACATCATCTACGCCGAGACCCTCGGGCTCCTGCAGATCGATTTGTCCTCAATCCAGGCCGGCGCGGCGCCTTTTCACGGGATCATCCCCGGGAAACGCGTCCAACCCCTTGGGCAACTCGATCTGCCCGTCTGCTTCGGGACTCCCTCCAACTTCCGAAAGGAAACCCTCACGTTCGAGGTGGTCGGGTTCCGAGGAACCTACCACACAGTGCTGGGGAGGCCATGCTACGCCAAGTTCATGGCCGTCCCAAACTACACCTACCTCAAGTTCAAGATGCCGGGCCCCAACGGGGTCATCACCGTCGGCTCCACGTACCAACACGCGTACGAATGCGACGTGGAGTGCGTGGAGTACGCCGAGGCCCTCGCCGAATCCGAGGCCCTCATCGCCGACCTGGAGAGCCTCTCCAAGGAGGCGCCAGATGCGAAGCGCCACGCCGGTAACTTCGAGCCAGCTGAGACGGTCAAATCTGTCCCTCTCGACCCTAGCGACGACGCCTCCAAGCAGATACGGGTCGGCTCCGATCTCGACCCCAAATAGGAAGCAGTGCTCGTCGACTTTCTCCGCGCAAACACTGAAGTTTTTGCGTGGAGTCCCTCGGACATGCCTGACATACCGAGGGATGTCGCCGAGCACTCGCTGGATATCCGAGCTGGAGCCCGACCCGTGAAGCAGCCTCTGCGTCGATTCGACGAAGAAAAGCACAGAGCCATAGGCGAGGAGATCCACAAGCTGATGGCCGCAGGGTTCATCAAAGAGGTATTCCATCCCGAATGGCTTGTCAACCCTGTGCTTGTGAGAAAGAAAGGAGGGAAATGGCGGATGTGTGTAGACTACACTGGTCTAAACAAAGCATGTCCGAAGGTTCCCTACCCTCTGCCTCGCATTGATGAAATCGTGGATTCCACTGCTGGGTGCGAAACCCTGTCTTTCCTCGATGCCTACTCAGGGTATCACCAAATCAGGATGAAAGAGTCTGACCAGCTCGCGACTTCTTTCATCACACCCTTTGGCATGTACTGCTATGTTACTATGCCATTCGGTTTGAGGAATGCGGGTGCGACATACCAAAGGTGCATGAACCACGTGTTCGGAGAGCACATTGGTCGAACAGTCGAGGCTTACGTCGATGACATCATAGTCAAGACGAGGAAAGCCTCTGACCCCCTCTCCGACCTTGAAACGACATTCCGGTGTCTCAAGGCGAAAGGCGTAAAGCTCAATCCCGAGAAGTGTGTCTTCGGGGTCCCCCGAGGCATGCTCCTGGGGTTCATCGTCTCCGAGCGGGGCATCGAGGCCAACCCGGAGAAAGTCGCGGACATCACCAACATGGGCCCCATCAAGGACTTGAAAGGAGTCCAGAGGGTCATGGGATGTCTTGCGGCCCTGAGCCGTTTCATCTCGTGCCTCAGCGAAAGAGGCCTGCCTCTGTACCGCCTCTTGAGGAAGACCGAGCGCTTCACTTGGACCCCCGAGGCCGAGGAAGCCCTCGAGAACCTAAAAGCGCTCCTTACCAGCGCGCCCATCTTGGTGCCTTCCGCTGCCGGAGAAGCCCTCTTGATCTACGTCGCCGCTACCACTCAGGTGGTCAGCGCCGCGATCGTGGTTGAGAGACGAGAAGAGGGGCATGCATTGCCCGTCCATAGGTCGGTCTACTTCATCAGCGAAGTTCTGTCTGAGACCAAAATCTGCTACCCGCAAATCCAGAAGCTACTGTACGCGGTAATTTTGACGCGGCGAAAGTTGCGACACTACTTCGAGTCTCATCCGGTGATTGTGGTGTCATCCTTCCCCCTAGGGGAGATCATCCAGTGCCGAGAGGCCTCGGGTAGGATTGCAAAATGGGCGGTAAAGATCATGGGCGAGACGATCTCGTTCGCCCCTCGGAAGGCCATCAAGTCCCAAGTCTTGGCGGACTTTGTGGCTGAATGGGTCGACACCCAACTTCCAGCGGCTCCGATCCAGCCGGAGCTCTGGACCATGTTTTTCTACGGGTCACTGATGAAAACAGGAGCGGGCGTGGGCCTGCTCTTCATCTCACCCCTCGGGAAGCACCTCCGCTACGTGCTGCGCCTCCATTTCCCGCCGTCCAACAATGTGGCCGAGTACGAGGCTCTGGTTAACGGGTTGCGCATCGCCATCGAGCTAGGGGTCCGACGCCTCGACGCTCATGGCGACTCGCAGCTTGTCATTGACCAAGTCATGAAGAACTCCCATTGCCGCGACCCGAAGATGGAAGCCTACTGCGATGAGGTTCGGTGCCTGGAGGACAAGTTCTACGGGCTCGAGCTCAACCACATCGCCCGACGATACAACGAGACTGCGAACGAGCTGGCTAAGATAGCCTCGGGGCGGACAACGGTTCCCCCGGATGTCTTCTCCCGAGACCTACATCAACCCTCAGTCAAGACCGACGACACGCCCGAGCCCGAGAAGGTCTCGGCCCTGCCCGAGGCGCCCTCGGCTCAGCCCGAGGCGCCCTCAACTCAGCCCTAGGCACCCTCGGCCCCCGAGGGTGAGGCACTGCGCACCGAGGGAGAGCAGAATGGGGTCCCGCCTAATCGAGACTGGCAGACCCCCATACCTGCAATATCTCCACCAAGGAGAGCTGCCCCTCGACCGAGCCGAAGCTCGGCGACTGGCGTGGCGCGCCAAGTCGTTCGTCTTGCTGGGGGACGGGAAGGAGCTCTACCACCGCAGCCCCTCAGGCATCCTCCATCGATGCATATCCATCGCCGAAGGTCAGGAGTTATTACAAGAAATACACTCGGGGGCTTGCGATCACCACGCAGCACCTCGAGCCCTCGTTGGGAATGCCTTCCGACAGGGTTTCACTGGCCAACCGCGGTGGCCGATGCCACTAGGATTGTACGCACCTGGCAAGGGTGTCAATTCTACGCGAAGTAGACCCACCTGCCCGCTCAGGCTCTGTAGACAATACCCATCACCTGGTCGTTTGCTGTGTGGGGTTTGGACCTCATTGGTCCCTTGCAGAAGGCACCCGGGGGGCTACACGCACCTGCTGGTCGCCATCGACAAATTCTCCAAGTGGATCGAGGTCCGACCCCTAAACAGCATCAGGTCCGAACAGGCGGTGGCGTTCTTCACCAACATCATCCATCGCTTTGGGGTCCCGAACTCCATCATCACTGACAACGGCACCCAGTTCACCGGCAGAAAGTTCCTGGACTTCTTGAGAGCACCTAGAGGGGGGTGAATAGGTGGTCCTGTAAAAACTTGAAACTTAATGCCACAAAAAAACTTGATTAGAGGTTAGTACAATTAAGTCAAGTGGATAGAGAGGAGTCTTTGCAAGACACGATAACCACAAGAAGTTCAATCACAGATAGACACAGTGGTTTATCCCGTGGCTCGGCCAAGTTCAACACTTGCCTACTCCATGTTGTGGCGTCCCAACGGACGAGGGTTGCAATCAACCCCTCTCAAGCGGTCCAAAGACCCACTTGAATACCACGGTGTTTTGCTTTGCTTTACTATATCCCGTTTGCGAGGAATCTCCACAACTTGGAGCCTCTCGCCCTTACACTTTGATGTTCACAAAGAAGCACAGAGTAAGGGAGGGATGAGCAACGCACACAAGACACGAAATCAGAGTACCAACACGCACACAAGTCGCAACAAGAGCACACAACACAACTTGACGAGTTCACAACTCAAATAGAGCTCTAATTGCTATCACAAAGAATCAAATGCGTGGAATCGAAGTCTTGGTGCTTAGGAATGCTTAGAGAATGCTTAGTGTTCTCCTCCATGCGCCTAGGGGTCCCTTTTATAGCCCCAAGGCAGCTAGGAGCTGTTGAGTGCATCCCAGGAAGGCAATTCTTGCCTTCTGTCGCCTGGCGCACCGGACAGTCCGGTGCACCACCGGACACTGTCTGGTGCGGATCTCCTTCCTTATCTCGCGAAGCCGACCATCGGCACTTGGGAGCCGTTGGCGCACCGGACACTGTCCGGTGCACACCGGACAGTCCGGTGCCCTCTCCCGACCGTTGGCTCGGTCACGTGTCTTGCGCGGATCGCGCGGCCGACTGTTGGCTCACCGGACAGTCCGGTGCACCACCGGACAGTCCGGTGAATTTTAGCCGTACGCCGTTAATCACTTCCCAAGAGCAGCAAGTTCGCTTGAGTCAGCCTGGCGCACCGGACACTGTCCGGTGCACCACCGGACAGTCCGGTGCACCCAGACAGAGCTGACTTTGGCTGAACAAAGCCATCCTTAGTTTCAACTTGATTTTTCCTGTTTCCAGCACTTAGACACAATACATTAGTCTCTAAAACAATGTACTAAGTCTGAGAAACATACCTTTATACTTGATTTGTACTTTGTCCACCATTTAACACTTAGGCACTTGTGTTGGACACTAAATCACCAAAATACTTAGAAATGGCCCAAGGGCACATTTCCCTTTCAATCTCCCCTTTTTTGGTGATTTATGCCAACACAACATAAAGTGAGTAGAACAAGTGCAAAATCACTTCAAATGAGAACTTGAAAGTAGCCTAGAGGGGGGTGAATAGGCTACACCTGAAAATTTTCACTAAAAACTTCGAAATAGGTTAAATTAAAGTTGCACTGGTGCAAACTGGTTCAGTCGATTTTAATCACGACTGAACAAGTTTGAACCTGCTCAACTTAAATTTGATAATCTATTGAACAAATGCGAAGTAGTGAAGAATATAGCTAAAGATTTGCCCTACACAAAATCTACTCAAATGAATAATATGAACCAACCACTGAATATAAAGCGCTTGACAAGAACACACAAGAACACGCGATATAACCCGAGGTTCGGCAACCACCACAAAGGTGTCCTACTCCTCGTTGAGGAACCCACAAAGGGCCGGGTCTTTTCCAACCCTAATCCTCCACAAGCCGACCACAAAGGTCAAGGCAATCTCTTCTCAAATCAGCTCAAGGAGTGGGTGATACAAACTTCTTGGGGTCGTCCACAAATTTGGAGACTCCCAAGCAACCTCTAAACGTCAAGGAACACGAGGTTCCAAGAGTAACAAATCCACACACGGTTAAGTTTGCAACGAGCTCAAGAACAAGAGAATGGGAGAATCGAGATGAAATTGACAGCGAGTTCGATCGAGTTCACCTCACACCAAGGGTCCTTTAAATGATTGAAGGAGATGCGATTGCGGGTGTGAAAGGTGAAATGAATGCGCTTGTTTGAAGGTTGGTCAGCCAAGAATTCGTGGGAGAGGTAGGAGTAAATGAGAGAGAGAGTGTGAGGGGATATATAAAGGATCCCCCAAAAGCTGGCAGCCGTTGGGAGAAAAGGAGCAAAAACCGGTTGAACCGGTTTTCAGACCGGTTGAACCGGTTTCTACCAGGGGGATCCCGGTCCACTGAGCTACTCAGCCGGAGACTCGACCGGTTTCAAAACCGGCTGAGTAGGGAAAAAATTCGGCTCAACCGATTTTTGAAAAATATATGCTGCGACTTTTCTGACAGTTCTGACTGTCAGACAGGTCAGAGCAGAGGTGGCAGGTGAACAGTACCGAAACCGGTTGAACCGGTTTCAGGACCGGTTGAACCGGTTTTGGGGGCTGAAACCAAAATTTGAGTATTTTGAAGAGAACAAAAGGGGAGTCTTTGTGGGAATTAAAATTTGTTTTTCTCAATGGCATTCATGATCTGGGAAAATGATCTCCAAGAAGTTTTCAAAAGATTTTGAACTTGGCTCGTTTCACAACTTACTTAACCGTCGCGGATCCCTCTTAATTGTACGGCGATTCCTATGACTCAAGAATTATAAATTTAGCACCGCCGTTATTT
Organism: Zea mays; assembly: GCF_902167145.1. Lineage (NCBI taxonomy): Eukaryota > Viridiplantae > Streptophyta > Magnoliopsida > Poales > Poaceae > Zea > Zea mays. The sequence continues at coordinate 167,572,451 of NC_050102.1, forward strand.
CTTAGCACTTGGAGCACACCATTTGATGTGGAATTTTAAATCCGTTGTGCTTTATACTTTTATGCTCGTAAGATCTGTGCTTCTCCTGTCTGTAGAAATACTGTGTACATACTAGGAGCAAACTTGTTAGAATCTTAGTTTGTTTTGTCATTAATCACCAAAACCCTCAATTAGGGTTGATTGCACTTACAATCTCCCCCTTTTTGGTGATTGATGCCAAAACAAACTAGAATGGAAATAAGAATTAAAAGTTACAAGTACTTGCGAGATAAAATCTTTTGTGTATGTGTAGCTCCCCCTAAATATGTGCATGAGTTTTGTGATATTAACATTGACTTGATATGTCAATTTGCAACATATTTAGAGAGAGAGAGAATAATCAACACCATACACAAAAATAATGAGGTATGAAACATAATTGGATAGAAAGAGTAAAAATTACACATTCAAGCTCATTATTGCATAGCATATGATATGAAAAATTCTACAGCTATTACAACAATGAGAACTCATCTCATCACATCATAAAAGTGTTTATGGCATTCGAGCCATGCATGCATCAAATAGTTATTACAGACCGATTGTTCATTACAAAAATAAAGGGGTACTGCATAAAGGGTACTGCATATTAAACTTTCTCCCCCTTTTGGCAACAAGAACCAAAAAGAGAGAGAGAAGCGCCAATCCAATGATCACCAGTGGGGAGGAGGATGATGAGGAGCGAAGATGTGGTGCGCCAGGTCAGAGGCAAAGTGTTCCTCTCCAGACTGGGCCAGAGGAGGAGCACTGCCAGACGGGTCCTGGGGCGGAGGGTAAGAGGACGATTGGCCCGGATCCCCGTGATACGGAGGCGGGACAAACTGCTCCAGATCATCAAAATAAGTTTCTTCTTCTTCGACGTCATCAACTGTCGTAAAAGGCACCCCATATGCCTGCTGGTACCACTCGTTGACATCTGGAGGAGGAGGGTGGAGAGGTACATCAGGAGAGCGGGGGGGGGGGGGGGGGGGCGAAGGGAGTACCCAAAGCGGAAGCTTGACGACGTAGGTTGTCGTCGGTCTCCCGCTGACGTCGAGCCACCTCATGGACATCCGCAGCAATGTTTCAGCACATGGAGAAGAAAGCCGCAAACCCGTGGGCCAAGCGGGCACCCATCCCACGGCCACGACCTCGACCACGACCACGACCACGTGGTGTGGGAGATCCGCGGCCAGGGGAAGGGCGCGAGGCACCACCAGCAGCAGCAGCACCAGCACCAGCAGACGGACCCGCAGATGCATGAGCACGAGAACTGGAGGGGGCTTTCCTGAGGCGCCCTGCTGGATTGTTGGGATCAATCCAGAAAGGGGTGTATGACTGATGTCTGGTACCTTTGTCAAATCTGAACTGAGTCACAACCTCAATCATCTTCATGATAAACGGAGCATGAAGACACCCCTTCAAAGGAAAGCAGGCGGCATGAATGATTTCCTGCCAAATCATATCAAAGACATTTATGCTTTCTGAGCTGCTGGGTTTCATAAAGGAGAGCAAGACCTTGCTCTCCCCAAGAATGTTCATCTGATTACCCCCTTTTGGAATGAGGGTCATCCTGCAGAGGGAGTTGATATAACGATAATACTTATGAATGTTTGTCGACTCCCAATACTTCCCAGACTCAGAAAGATGAAGATCCTTGGCTTCATCTCTAGTAGGTTGCCGGAAATCATGAATCTTGATCTTGTCGCCAGAGATATCATTGTCAGAAAAGCCAAGAATGTGAGCAAATCGACGATAGCTCACCTTATACCAACTACCTTCAATGAAGAAGTTCAGATAAGGGTAGTTGTAATGACTCTCCTCGTCAGCTAGCTTTATCCACAAAGTTGAGTAGAATTGAGCAATAACTTCATCATTCCAATCATATTGGAATGTCATGATACTCTTCATCTGTTTCCTTTCACAGGACCTCAATGCCTGTGTCATTTCTGGGTCCCCAATGGCTTCACAACCTTCCCAGTTGATATAGCGTTGATGCAGGATAGGTTGATGCTTCTTGGGGAGAATGACGGAATTATAGAAATCCACGTGATGAAGTGTCCAAAAGCGATTTCCATTGATCCTGGCATCACGAATGCGCAATACAGGATTTTGGAAACGAAGATCCTGGAGGAGAGCAGAGCCTCCACTGGCAGTGAAATCAGTGACTGGCTCATTGCCAGCACGCCGAGCCTCTGCCCGGTGGAGGACCAAGCCACGAATCACAGGAGCATGGGCCGGGGGAAGATCAACTTCATCATCCTTCCCGCCTTCATCATCACTTGCAGGCTCCCACGCCTGCGGATTCGTCGCGGGTCGAGACCGACCGGAAGGATTCCGGGATGTCCGACCGCGAGCACTTTGAGACCCGGAGGCCTCAGCACCCGGCATGACATTGCCGCTTCCGCGCCCTCGCTTGGATCGAGAGCGTGGGGGAGTATCTCCGTGGATTTCCTGGTCATCCGAGGAGTCGGATTCAACCACAGACGGGTTCCTTCGACGCACCATTCTAAGAAATAAGAAATAGAACCTGTGATGAGCAAGGATCAAACACGTTTGAGTAGAAACACATAAGATATTGATCATGCACTTCAACCGTTCATATGAGCGGTTCAACTACAACGAACAATATCAAATCGCTAATCTCTAACAATGTTTGTGACAAATGAAGATAATCTAAGTGTGGCAATCACTTAAACTAAAATGTACCCAACGAATGATACATTAGATAATCAAGAACGCGTAGGATCGAGTACAAGGAAATGAAATAGGGCAATACCTCGATCCGGAGATTGGGTCAAGAAATCCCAATGAGATGGAGGAAGATGATGGAGAACGCCGGGATGAACGGATCTCCAACAACTCTTCCAAAAGTGTGAGGGCACAAGAGAGTTTTTTGGAGTGGAGTGTGAAGGTGAGAGAGGAGAAAGAGAGGGCGGCGGCGGCTGGAATATGAGACTGAGAAGGGAAGAGGAGAGAGGGAGAGAAATAAAAGGGGGGAAAGTCGGCCGCCAGAAAAACAGAAAATCGGTTCAACCGGTTCAAAATCCGGTTCAACCGGTTTCTGGTCAAACTGCGCAGTAAAAGCGCGCGGAAAACGGTGTTGACTGCGCGAAAATTCTGGCAGTCTGACAGCACAGACTGCAAAAACTGACAGCGCAGACTGCGCAGCTGTCAGCGCAGACTGCGCGCTGACTGACGGCGCGAAGGCCAAAACCGGTTCAACCGGTTTTTATACCGGTTCAACCGGTTTCCACCAGGGAGAAACCGGTTGAGTGGCCTACTCAGCCGGTTTACTCAACCAGTTTCCAGATATTGCCCGGAAGGGCTATAATAGCACTTAGCAAATGTGACATGAGATATTTTAAAGATAAAAATGTTATTTCTCATTTCATATTGCTCAAACAATCAATTTTAATCCGTCAAGTTTGATCAAAATTTTAGTTATTAAGTCACGTTTCGAGAATCTAAGATATTTAGCTCACTCCTAAGAAAACAAAACCTAGTCTCATCAAGGGGTTTTGTGAAGATATCAGCTAGTTGATTTTCGGTGCTCACATGAAATAGTTCGATATCTCCTTTGGCTTCGTGGTCTCTCAAGAAATGGTGTCTGATGTCAATATGTTTAGTTCTAGAGTGTTGCACCGGATTGTTTGCAAGTTTTATGGCACTCTCATTGTCACACAAAAGTGGAATTTTGTTAAACTCACAACCAAAATCTCTAAGGGTTTGCTTCATCCATAACAACTGTGCACAACATGCCCCAGCTGCTATGTACTCAACTTATGCAGTGGAAAGTGCAACACAATTTTGTTTCTTGGAACTCCATGACACTAAGGACCGCCCAAGGAATTGGCAAGTCCCAGTAGTGCTTTTTAGATCTACTTTGCAACCGGCATAATCTGAGTCAGAGTAGCCAAGCAAATCGAAAAGGGAGCCTTTGGGATACCATAATCCTAGGTTTTGGGTGTGAACTAAGTATCTTAGAATTCTCTTAACGGCTACAAGATGGCAATCTTTAGGATTTGCTTGAAAACGTGCACACATGCAAACACTCAACATTATATCAGGTCTAGATGCACATAAGTAAAGCAGTGATCCTATCATTGATCTATATAATTTTTGATCTACAGGTTTACCTTCCTCATTTAGGTCGAGATGTCCATTTGAAGACATTGGAGTCTTGGCGTGTTTTGCTTTTTCCATGCCAAACTTCTTGAGCATATCTTGTGTATATTTGGTTTGACATAGAAAAGTACCTTCCTTGAGCTGTTTAACTTGAAATCCCAGGAAGTATTTAAGCTCGCCCATCATAGACATCTCAAACCTGTTCGTCATTACTTTGCTAAACTCTTCACAAAATTTTTCATTAGTACTACCAAATATAATGTCATCAACATATATTTGGCACACAAATAATTCATTGTCAACTTTTCGAGTAAATAAAGTAGAGTCAGCTTTTCCTATTGTAAACCCACTCTTAATTAACAAATCTTTAAGACAGTCATACCAAGCTCTAGGGGCTTGTTTAAGCCCGTAGAGTGCCTTGTGAAGTAGATAAACATGATTTGGCTTCTTTGGATCTTCAAAACCCGGTGGTTGCTCCACATATACTCTCTCTTGTAGTGGTCCATTTAAAAAAGCGCTCTTGACATCCATTTGATATAACTTGAAATCATGGTTAGTAGCATAGGCAATTAATATTCTAATTGATTCTAACCTTGCTACCGGCGCATATGTTTCACCAAAATCAAGTCCTTCCACTTGAGTATAGCCTTGGGCAACCAATTGTGCCTTGTTTCTTGTAACCACGCCATGTTCATCTTGCTTGTTCCTAAAGACCCATTTAGTCCCAATCACATTTTGTTTGGGTCTTTGGACTAAGGACCAGACTTCATTCCTAGTGAAGTTGTTCAACTCCTCTTGCATGGCAATTATCCAATCCGGATCACCCAATGCTTCTTCAACCTTAAGTGGCTCAAGAGAGGAAACAAACGAGTAAAATTCACAAAAATTAGCTAAACGAGATCGAGTTGTTACCCCTCTCCTGATGCTACCCAGGATGTTGTCCACTGGATGATCCCTTTGAATTGTTTGATGGACTCTAGGATGAGGCACTGATGGATGTCTTTGTATTTGCTCCTCCTCATCATTCACTTGATCAAGAGGCACTTCACCATCAATACTTTCTTGTTCATCCTCTACCACTGTTGACATCCTTTGATGATTTTCTTCGTGGCTTGGATGACTTGAGGTTGATGGGTTTGCTTGGGTGGAGACTTTGTCACTCACCACCCTTGCACCCACATCAACAAACTCATTGGTCATCCATAAGGTTCCTTCCTCATCATCCCTTTCTTGAGGTCTCACTTCACCTATTGCAAGTTTCTTTATGGCCTCACAAGGTAGTTCTTCATTTCCTGCAGTGTCATTAGAAACATGCCCTTGCGAGCCATTAGACTCATCAAATGTCACGTCTATCGCTATTTCAACAAGACCGGTGGTATTGTTGAAAACACGATATCCATGTGCATTTGATGCATAACCAAGCAAGAAGCCCTCGTCCACTCTAGGAGCAAACTTTGAGCTCTTGACTTTCTTGTTAAGAATAAAACATTTACAACCAAACACTCTAAAATAATCAACTTTAGGTTTGTTACCAGTGAGAAGCTCATAAGCAGTCTTTTTGTAGATCTTATGAAGATAGAGACGGTTGATTGCATGAAAGGCGGTGTTGACTGCCTCTGCCCAGAAATTGTCAGGTGTCTTGTACTCATCCAACATGGTTCTTGCAGCTTCAATTAGAGTTCGGTTCTTTCTTTCCACAACACCATTTTGTTGTGGAGTGTAAGGCACCGAGAACTCATGTTTGATTCCCTCTTCTCTTAAGAATTCTTCGACACCTGTGTTCTTGAATTCCGTCCCATTATCACTTCTCACTTTCTTGATTTTGAGCTCAAATTCATTTTGAGCTCTCCTCATGAATTTCTTCAAAATTTCTTGAATTTCACCTTTGTCACTAAAAAAAACCAGGTGAATCGAGAAAAATCATCAACAATGACTAAACCATACTTACTACCACCAATGCTAATGTAGGACACAGGTCCGAAGAGGTCCATGTGAAGAAGCTCCAATGGCCTCTTTGTTGTGACCACATTCTTTGATTGATGTGGGACACCATGTTGCTTTCCTGCTTGGCATGCGCCACAAACCCTATCTTTCTCAAATACAACATTTGTTAGTCCAATGATGTGATTATCCTTTTGAAGTTTGGCCAAATTCCTCATACCGACATGGGCTAGCCGGCGATGCCATAGCCAACCCTTGTCGGACTTTGCCACTAAACAAGTCTCAGTCGTCACTTTACTTGTTGTGAAATCAACAAGATAAAGCTTGCCCTTCAAGCGACCGGTAAAGGCAACTGAGGAGTCCTCCCTTCTAAGGATCTTCACATCCACATCCGAAAATAAACAATTATAACCCATTCCACAAAGTTGTGAAACAGACAACAAATTGTAGCTTAAAGAATCTACCAATAAAACATTTGAAAGTGATTGTTGGTCAGAGATAGGAATTTTACCAATACCAATCACCTTACTCTTGCCACTATCTCCAAACACAATTTCTTGTGCTTCTTGAGTTAGTTGCAATGTATGAAACATGTCTTTCTCCCCGGTCATGTGATTTGTACATCCACTGTCAAGCACCCAACTTGACCCACCAGAGGAGTAGACCTGCAAAACAAGTTTAGGCTATGCTTTTAGGTACCCAAATTGAATTGGGTCCTACATTGTTAGTTATAGCCTTGGGTACCCACACACTTCTTTTCATGACTTTTCGTTTAGTGTAGGCACCCACATATTTCACAACCAATTTCCCTAAATCCCAAGTCAACATATAATCACAAAGATATGAGTGGGAAATGGGAGCATTAGATATTTGTCCACTTGAGGATCCCACTTCCTTCATCTTACTCTTTGTGGAACTCACGTTAACCTTTACCTGAGGTGACTTGTCATTTGAGGAGTGGATCCTCCCCAAGGCATCATATAGAGTGGTTCCCTCTATGAACTTGGGGAATCTCCACCCCTTATGCACTGTGCTAGGGTTTTCCTTGGATGAATTGAACCCAAGCCCCCTTCTTCCATTGTTGGGCTTAAGGGACTTGTACTTGGGTTCAACTTTCTTTAACCCATTATTGCTAGAGCATCTTTTCAAAATTTCTTTGACCTTCACCTGTGGGCTATTCTTCCTTGCATGGTTAGTTAGACAACAAGAAGCATGATATTTGGCGCAATGTTTGCAAGAAATATCATTTGAGCTAGACTTAGATTCAAAAACTAAAGATGAGGCATTGATGTTCTTGCAATTTTCAAGTTGCACTTGAAGTTCTTGATTTTGAACATTCAAGCTTAACATGCTTGATTCAAGTGCATTCTTTTCATTTGCAAGATTAGTTATAGAGGTTTTCATGTTAATTACTTCTTTATCTTTATTCTCTATAGTTATCTTGACTAAAGAGACTTCCTTAGTCAAGACATCTAGCATTTCATCTTTATTGTGAATCAACTCTTGAAGCTCTAGGTTTCTTTCCTTTTCAAGGATAAGCAAGTCTTCTTGAGCATCAAGAGTTGCTTTTCTTTTATCTAGCTTTTCCATTAATTTGGTGATAACATTGTATCCATTCAAGCCAAATTCTTTAATCATTTTATTTTTCATGGCAATTTGATCATCATCATCATCATTTGAAAAATCATTACTAAATAAGGTTACCTTATCTCCCTTTGCCATGAGGCAAGTTGGAGTGTAGGAGTCGTCTTGTAGGTTGGTGAAGAGTTGCGCGCTTGATGTAGATTGGATGGCCACATTTGCCACCACTTCCTCTTCCTCGGAACTAGAACTCTCTTCATCGGAGTTCCATTCTTCACCAATATGGGCTTGACCATACTTCTTCTTCTTGAAGTATCCCTTGGTCTTGCCTCCCTTTTTAAACTTGTCCTTCTTGTATTCCTTCTTGGCTTCTTGTTCCTTCTTGTTAGGACAATCCGCTATAAAATGACCGGTTTGGCCACATTCATAGCATGCCCTCTTCTTTCCTTTCCTTTGGAACTTGTCATTCTTCCTTACAAATTTCTTGAATGTTTTGATGAACATAGTTGTGTCTTCATCACTTGAGCTATCTTCATCACTTGAGGTCTCGACCACTTTCTTTGCTTTGTGGTCTTTGTTCTTCTTGGGGTTGTCTTGTTCATTTGTGATCAAGGCATGAGAGTCTCTTGTCTTGATGGGGGCTTCTTCGGACTCGTGTTGTTGAATTTTTGCAAATAATTGATGAGGCGTCATATCCTCATAGTCATCACGATCCCTTATCATCCTTGCAAGACTCTTATCCTTCTCTTTATAAGATCTCATGAACAATCTTGTGACCTTGGAGTCACTCCAATCTTCACTCCCAAGAACTCTTATTTTGTTGACCAACACCATCAACCGATCAAAAAGTGATTGAAGCGACTCACCCTTTGTCCAATCATATCTTGCAAGCTCACTTTCCAAAGCTTCAACTCTATGTCTTTTAGCTTTGGGATCTCCTTCATGTGACATTTTAAGAATATTCCAAATGTCACGGGCATCTTCTCTTCCTTGAACTTTCCGGTATTCTTCCGGACAAAGACTTCCTTTAATTATGCTCACTGCTTGAGCATTTCGATGAACCTCTTGCATCATTTCCGGAGTCATCTCTTCTCCTTGGGCGGGCTTATACATACCTACATTAACAATCTCCCAAAGACTAGGATGCACACCGATTAAATGCGACTTCATCTTGTCGGCCCACTCATCATAGTTCAACTCACTAAGAGTTGGTAACTTTCCAAGTGGGGCGGAACAGAAGTTGGGAATATAATTTCTAGAGTAATCGAATTGAACTTTGCTAAATTCATTACCTTTGCTTTTGGTAGATGATCCTTCGGTGTTGAGACTTACCTTGCTCAATACCTTAGACACCAAAAGATCCACTAGATCGTCATTATAATCAAATGTTCCCTTACCTTTATCTTCTTCGGCCTTTCTTCTTGATTCTTCTTCTTCGGCCTTTTTCTTAGCATCTTCCTCTTTCATTTTGAGGAACATTCTCTCGACAATCTTCATGGCGAGGTCGAGGACCTTGGGGTCCACTTCCTCACCGGAAGATGTGACGGGGATTTCCTCGAGGAGAGGATCCACATGGTCCCGTTGTGTAGACATGATCGTTTCCTCACGCCGTTAAGCGTAAAACGAGGCACGTAGTTCTGATACCAATTGAAAGTAGCCTAGAGGGGGGTGAATAGGCTACACCTGAAAATTTTCACTAAAAACTTCGAAATAGGTTAAATTAAAGTTGCACTGGTGCAAACCGGTTCAGTCGATTTTAATCACGACTGAACAAGTTTGAACCTGCTCAACTTAAATTTGATAATCTATTGAACAAATGCGAAGTAGTGAAGAATATAGCTAAAGATTTGCCCTACACAAAATCTACTCAAATGAATAATATGAACCAACCACTGAATATAAAGCGCTTGACAAGAACACACAAGAACACGCGATATAACCCGAGGTTCGGCAACCACCACAAAGGTGTCCTACTCCTCGTTGAGGAACCCACAAAGGGCCGGGTCTTTTCCAACCCTAATCCTCCACAAGCCGACCACAAAGGTCAAGGCAATCTCTTCTCAAATCAGCTCAAGGAGCGGGTGATACAAACTTCTTGGGGTCGTCCACAAATTTGGAGACTCCCAAGCAACCTCTAACCGTCAAGGAACACGAGGTTCCAAGAGTAACAAATCCGCACACGGTTAAGTTTGCAACGAGCTCAAGAACAAGAGAATGGGAGAATCAAGATGAAATTGACAGCGAGTTCGATCGAGTTCACCTCACACCAAGGGTCCTTCAAATGATTGAAGGAGATGCGATTGTGGGTGTGAAAGGTGAAATGAATGCGCTTGTTTGAAGGTTGGTCAGCCAAGAATTCGTGGGAGAGGCAGGAGTAAATGAGAGAGAGTGTGTGAGGGGATATATAAAGGATCCCCCAAAAGCTGGCAGCCGTTGGGAGAAAAGGAGCAAAAACCGGTTGAACCGGTTTTCAGACCGGTTGAACCGGTTTCTACTAGGGGGATCCCGGTCCACTGAGCTACTCAGCCGGAGACTCGACCGGTTTCAAAACCGGCTGAGTAGGGAAAAAATTCGGCTCAACCGGTTTTTGAAAAATATCTGTTGCGACTTTTCTGACAGTCCTGACTGTCAGACAGGTCAGAGCAGAGGTGGCAGGTGAACAGTACCGAAACCGGTTGAACCGGTTTTGGGGGCTGAAATCAAAATTTGAGTATTTTGAAGAGAACAAAAGGGGAGTCTTTGTGGGAAGTAAAATTTGTTTTTCTCAATGGCATTCATGATCTGGGAAAATGATCTCCAAGAAGTTTTCAAAAGATTTTGAACTTGGCTCGTTTCACAACTTACTTAACCGTCGCGGATCCCTCTTAATTGTACGACGATTCCTATGACTCAAGAATTATAAATTTAGCACCGCCGTTATTTCTTAGCACTTGGAGCACGCCATTTGATGTGGAATTTTAAATCCGCTGTGCTTTATACTTTTATGCTCGTAAGATCTGTGCTTCTCCTGTCTGTAGAAATACTGTGTACATACTAGGAGCAAACTTGTTAGAATCTTAGTTTGTTTTGTCATTAATCACCAAAACCCTCAATTAGGGTTGATTGCACTTACAGAACTCAATATTGTTTTGATTCAAATTTGACATATATGGATCATTCTTTGCCACCACTTGGTTTGTTTTTGCAAATCAAACTCAATTTCCTATCTCTAAGTCAAACACACATGTTGAATCATAAAGAGAGATATTTCATGAGAAATTGATCAAGGATTCAAAAACTCCCCCTTTTCTCATAATTAAGCCATTCTCCCCACAAGAGGCCAACTTTTGACAATAAGAGACAATAAGAGATTTTTGACAAACCAAAAGCTCTATTCTACTATTTTCAAAATTCTCAAGTGGTAGCTGATCCATTTCTTGCTTTGGCCTTATTTTCTCCCCCTTTGGCATCAAGCACCAAAACGGGATCAATCTTGGCCCTTTAACCCCATTGCCTCACCAAAATCTTCAACTAAGAGTAAAAAGGCAATAAGAGCATGGAGATGAACTTGGAGTTAGTTACTCTTTCATCAGAGTGCAGTGGAAGTCTTGCATGGTCCAAGTCCACCTTTTCCCTTTCAAACCGCCTTTGAGACTAAATTAAGCAAACTCAAGCACACAGTTAGTCTCAAAGGGTCAAGTTGTAGCACATCTCCCCCTAAAGTTGTGCATCACTTGCAAATGGACTTGTGAGGTCCGGGGAGTGCTTGTACAACTTGAGCACCATAAATAAACAACAAAATGCTTAAAGAACATGATCAAGGCATAAAACACATGTATGTTATAAATCAATCCAAGTTCCGCGAATCTAAGACATTTAGCTCACTACGCAACTTGCAAAAGGTCTACTCATCTAAAGGCTTGGTAAAGATATCGGCTAGCTGGTTCTCGGTGCTAACATGAAACACTTCGATATCCCCCTTTTGCTGGTGGTCTCTCAAAAAGTGATGCCGGATGTCTATGTGCTTTGTGCGGCTGTGTTCAACAGGATTATCCGCCATGCGGATAGCACTCTCATTATCACATAGGAGTGGGACTTTGCTCAGATTGTAGCCAAAGTCCCGGAGGGTTTGCCTCATCCAAAGTAGTTGCGTGCAACACTGTCCTGCGGTAACGTACTCGGCCTCAGCGGTGGATAGGGCAACAGAAGTTTGTTTCTTAGAACTCCATGACACCAGGGACCTTCCTAAGAATTGGCACGTCCCTGATGTACTCTTTCTATCGACCTTACATCCAGCATAGTCAGAGTCTGAATATCCAATCAAGTCAAAGGTAGACCCCTTTGGATACCAGATCCTGAAGCAAGGCGTAGCGACTAAATATCTAAGAATTCGCTTTACGGCCACTAAGTGACACTCCCTTGGATCAGATTGAAATCTAGCACACATGCATACACTAAGCATAATATCCGGTCTATTAGCACATAAATAAAGTAAAGACCCTATCATAGACCGGTATGCCTTTTGATCAACGGACTTACCTCCTTTGTTTAGGTCGGTGTGTCCGTCGGTTCCCATTGGAGTCTTTGCGGGCTTGGCGTCCTTCATCCCAAACCGTTTGATCAAGTCTTGCATGTACTTCGTTTGGGAGATGAAGGTCCCATCCTTGAGTTGCCTCACTTGGAACCCAAGGAAATAGCTTAATTCGCCCATCATCGACATCTCAAACTTTTGAGTCATCACCCTGCTAAACTCTTCACAAGACTTTTGGTTAGTAGAACCAAATATTATGTCATCGACATAAATTTGGCACACAAAAAGATCACCATCACAAGTCTTAGTAAAAAGAGTTGGATCGGATTTTCCAACCTTGAAAGCATTAGCAATTAAAAAGTCTCTAAGGCATTCATACCATGCTCTTGGGGCTTGCTTAAGTCCATAGAGCGCCTTAGAGAGCTTACACACATGGTCGGGGTACCGTTCATCCTCGAAGCCAGGGGGTTGCTCTACGTACACCTCCTCCTTGATTGGCCCGTTGAGGAAGGCACTCTTTACATCCATTTGGAACAACCTGAAAGAATGGTGAGCGGCATATGCTAGCAAAATACGAATGGACTCTAGCCTAGCCACAGGAGCAAAAGTCTCCTCAAAGTCCAAACCTGCGACTTGGGCATAACCTTTTGCCACAAGTCGTGCCTTGTTCCTTGTCACCACCCCGTGCTCATCTTGTTTGTTGCGGAACACCCACTTGGTTCCCACAACATTTTGCTTGGGATGAGGCACCAGTGTCCAAACTTCATTTCTCTTGAAGTTGTTGAGCTCCTCCTGCATGGTCAACACCCAGTCTGGATCTAGCAAGGCCTCCTCTACCCTGAAAGGCTCAATAGAAGAGACAAAAGAGTAATGCTCACAAAAATTAACTAATAAAGACCGAGTAGTTACTCCCTTGCTAATATCACCCAAAATCTGGTCGACGGGATGATCCCTTTGAATCATCGCTCGAACTTGGGTTGGAGGTGCCAGTTGCGCTTCTTCCTCCATTAAATGATCATCTTGTGCTCCCCCTTGATCACACGCCTCCTCTTGATGAACATGTTCATCTTCTTGAGTTGGGGGGTGCACCATTGTTGAGGAAGAAGGTTGATCTTGCTCCTTTTGTTCCATTGGCCTCACATCTCCAATCGCCATCGTGTGCATTGCGGCCGTTGGAACGTCTTCTTCATCTATATCATTAAGATCAACAACTTGCTCTCTTGGAGAGCCATTAGTCTCATAAAATACAACGTCGCTAGAGACTTCAACCAAACCCGATGATTTGTTGAAGACCCTATACGCCTTTGTATTTGAGTCATAACCTAACAAAAACCCTTCTACCGCTTTGGGAGTAAATTTGGAATTCCTACCCTTCTTCACTAGAATGTAGCATTTACTCCCAAAAACTCGGAAATACGAAACATTGGGTTTGTTACCGGTTAGTAGCTCATACGAAGTCTTCTTGAGGAGGCGATGGAGGTAGACCCGGTTGATGGCGTGGCAAGCCGTGTTCACGGCTTCCGACCAAAAGCACTCAGGGGTCTTGAACTCTCCAAGCATCGTCCTCGCCATGTCTATAAGCGTCCTGTTCTTCCTCTCTACCACACCATTTTGTTGTGGTGTGTAGGGAGCGGAGAACTCGTGCTTGATTCCTTCCTCCTCAAGATACTCCTTCACTTGAAGGTTCTTGAATTCGGACCCATTGTCGCTCCTTATCTTCTTCACCTTGAGCTCAAACTCGTTTTGAGCTCTCCTTAGGAAGCGCTTGAGGGTCCCTTGGGTTTCAGATTTATCCTGCAAAAAGAATACCCAAGTGAAGCGGGAAAAATCATCAACTATAACAAGACCATACTTACTTCCTCCTATGCTTAGATAGGCGACGGGTCCGAAGAGGTCCATATGAAGTAACTCCAGGGGTCTTGATGTTGTCATCACATTTTTGGCATGATGAGAGCTTCCCACCTGTTTCCGTGCTTGACAAGCTGCACAAGGTCTATCTTTTTCGAAAGTAACATTAGTTAGACCTATCACGTGTTCTCCCTATAGAAGCTTGTGAAGGTTCTTCATCCCCACATGTGCTAAGCGGCGATGCCACAGCCAGCCCATGCTAGTCTTAGCAATTAAGCATGCATCTAGACCGGCCTCCTCTTTCAACTAAATAGAGTTTGCCGTCTAATACACCCTTAAAAGCTAATGAACCATCACTTCTTCTAAAGACAGACACATCTATATTTGTGAATAGACAATTATATCCCATATTACATAATTGACTTACGGATAGCAAATTATATCCAAGCGACTCAACTAAGAATACATTAGAAATAGAGTGCTCATTTGAGATTGCAATCTTGCCTAAGCCTTTAACCTTGCCTTGGTTCCCATCACCGAATATGATTGAATCTTGGGAATCCTTGTTCTTGATGTAGGAAGAGAACATCCTCTTTTCCCCCGTCATGTGGTTTGTGCATCCGCTGTCGATAATCCAGCTTGATCCCCCGGATGCATAAACCTGCAAGGCAAATTTAGGCTTGGGTCTTAGGTACCCAACTCATGTTGGGTCCTACAAGGTTAGTACAAATAGCCTTAGGGACCCAAATGCAAGTTTTATCTCCCTTGCATTTTGCCCCTAATTTTCTAGCAACTATCTTCCTACCCTTTCTACAAATAGCAAAGGAAGCATTTAAAGCGTGATAAATTGTAGAAGGTTCACTATTTGTTTTCCTAGGCACATGAACAACATTTCTTCTAGGCATGTGATTAATAGCATTTCTTCTAGCTAAATTTCTATCATGCATAATAGAAGAACTAGAAGCAACCATAGCATGAGAATCAAAAGCATCATAACTTCTATAAACATTTCTAGAATGTCTCCTATCATGATACATGAAGGCATGGTTCTTTTGAGCACTACTAGCCATAGGGGCCTTCCCTTTCTCCTTGGTGGAGATGGGAGCCTTATGGCTTGTTAAGTTCTTGACTTCCCTCTTGAAGCCAAGACCATCCTTAATTGAGGGGTGTCTACCAATCGTGTAGGCATCTCTTGCAAATTTTAGCTTGTCAAATTCACTCTTGCTAGTCTTAAGTTGGGCATTAAGACTAGCCACTTCATCATTTAATTTAGAAATGTAAATTAGGTGTTCACTACAAGCATCAACATCAACATCTTTGCACCTATTGCATATCATAACATGTTCTACACAAGAGTTAGATTTATTTGCTACTTCTAGTTTAGCATTTAAATCATCATTAACATCTTTTAAAGTAGAAATGGTTTCATGACAAGTAGATAGTTCACAAGGAAGCATTTCATTCCTTTTAACTTCTAGAGCAAGAGAATTTTGTGTACTAACAAATTTATCATGCTCTTCATACAAAAGATCCTCTTGCTTTTCTAATAACCTATTCTTATCATTCAAGGCATCAATTAATTCATTAATTTTATCAACCTTGGTTCTATCTAGGCCCTTGAATAAACATGAATAATCTATTTCATCATCATCACTAGACTCATCCTCACTTGAAGAAGCATAAGTACTAGTATTACGAGTGTTTACCTTCTTTTCCCTTGCCATGAGGCAAGTGTGATGCTCGTTGGGGAAGAGGAATGACTTGTTGAAGGCAGTGGCGGCGAGTCCTTCGTTGTCGGAGTCGGATGAGGAGCAATCCGAATCCCACTCCTTTCCAAGATGTGCCTCGCCCTTCGCCTTCTTGTAGTTCTTCTTCTTTTCCCACTTTCCACTCTTCTTTTCCTGGTCACTATCATTATCGGGACAATTAGCGATAAAATGACCAATCTTACCACATTTGAAGCAGGAGCGCTTCCCCTTCGTCTTGTTCTTGTTGGGGTGCTCCTTACGACCCTTTAGCGCCGTCTTGAATCACTTGATGATGAGGGCCATCTCTTCATCATTAAGCCCGGCTGCCTCAACTTGCGCCACCTTGCTAGGTAGTGCCTCCTTGCTCCTTGTTGCCTTGAGAGCAATAGTTTGAGGCTCTTGGATTGGACCATTTAATGCATCGTCGACGTATCTAGCCTCCTTGATCATCATCCGCCCGCTTACGAACTTTCCAAGGATCTCCTCGGGCGTCATCTTCGTGTACCTAGGATTCTCACGAATATTGTTCACAAGATGTGGATCAAGGACGGTAAAGGACCTTAGCATTAGGCGGACAATGTCGTGGTCCGTCCATCGCGTGCTTCCATAGCTCCTTATCTTGTTGACGAGGGTCTTGAGCCTGTTGTACGTCTGTGTTGGCTCCTCCCCTCTAATCATTGCGAATCTCCCGAGTTCGCCTTCCACCAACTCCATTTTGGTGAGCATGGTGACGTCGTTCCCCTCATGTGAGATCTTGAGGGTGTCCCAGATCTGCTTGGCATTGTCCAAGCCGCTCACCTTATGGTACTCGTCCCTGCACAATGAGGCTAACAACACAGTAGTAGCTTGTGCATTTTTATGAATCTGTTCTGTTGGGGACTTGTTCTCAAATGCTACGAATTAAGAACAAGGCAACATGAAATGTTAAACATTGATGCCCTTCGTCCGCGGAAGCATTATCTCCCCAAGGATTTAATGAGCTTCGGACGAAGGCCATAAACAAAATATCACGAAAGTCATACCTTCGTGATCAGACTTGAAAAACAATATGAAGTAAAATGCAAAACATAAGGCATTATAGAAAGACATGCCGAAAATGAATAACAATATTAACATATCTTTTATTATATGAACCTAAATATTGAAACATAATATTTAGGTACATTTATACCTTCGTCTTAGCAGAAAGCAATAATTCCAGCGTAATGTGCCAGTGATTACAAGATTGCGTGAACAGTACAGAGGTACTGTTCACCTATTTATAGGCACAGGGCGTAGCCTATGAGGAATTACAATTATGTCCCTCATAAGGGATTACAACGGTGACTCAAACATTTATGGACTAAAAGGTCATTTTACTTTTATGTCGGTTTGTAAATTCCGAAGCTTCATGAAGAGGAATCTTTGGTCATCTCATATGAATAACTTCAGCCGAAAACTGCTTCTTCCTACAAGACCTTCGGCGACGAAGCATAGTCCCAACAGTAGCCCCTTTCGCGGTGCTAGATCGTTTTTCGTAACGAGCTTGATCCGTGAAAAAAGTCTCCTAAGCTTCAGGAAGCCGAAGGTCCAAAAAACACCTTCCCTGAGCTCTTTGTCGAGAAACGATTCAGTTTCCCAGCGCATAGCGGTCCCACCTTGCAGAGTTACTGTTTGGTCTCTGCGGTCCACCGCGCAGCGAGTGCAAGCGGCTGTCCGCCTGGTGTAAAAATCCTGGCGTTTCGCCTTCTTACCTGCAGTACTATATAAACAGACGAGTAGGTGTGAAGTTACCACAACATTCATTGCTATTTGCACTGTTTTGCTGCCAAAATTTTTAACCATAGCCGAAGCTTGACTCTCGGAATCGAACGAAGCTCCAGCTTGAAGCCTGCTTCGTCAGAAGAAAAAACTTCGGAAGAAAAAGTATTTAATTCCCACAAATTCAGAATTAAATGGCCAGAGTGCGTTCTACCGCTAGGGTTGAGCGTGAGGGAGGCGAAGCTGAAGGTTCGGAGACTATTCTCATCTCCGAAGCGATGCAACGAACTGGGCTGGTAACTTCGAAAAAATCCCCAGTGCTGATGCAGAACAAGCAGAACAAACAACTGCCGAAGCAGAAGAAGAAACCATCGAAGAAACTGATCCCGAAGATGATTATCGTATTGCCATGCCAAGTAAACCCAGCCACTTGGACTTCGGAAAGTCTACTGTTTCAAAGGCTGATCTCTCCAAGATGGTAAAGTCAGGTTATTTCAGTGAAAGTCAGAAGAAGCTACTACGCTTCGGGGGGGAAGAAACAACCCCAAAGCCGGAGAAGGATGAAATAGTCATTTTCAAGAGCTTTCTAAAGGCTGGATTAAGATTCCCCCTAGATGGGATTATTGCAGAGGTACTGAAGAGGTTTGGTATCTACTTTCATCAGTTGACTTCTAATGCTATCGTTAGGCTTAGTGTTTATATCTGGGCCCTCCGAAGCCAAGCGATGGAGCCGTTTGCGGACAGCTTTTGTCGAGTTCACGAGCTGCACTATCAGACGAAGGCTAGAAAAGATGGATTGCATGACAATTTTGGTTATAATTTTGCTTATCGGAAAACCACAAAGTTTCCTGTAATCAGCTACCGAAGCAAATGGGCAGCAGGCTGGAAGTCGGAGTGGTTCTATGTCAAGGTTGATGACGACAAGGAGAAGCTTGTGCAAAGTCCACTTGAACTAATCTTCGGAGAAACCCGACCTCGTTGCAACATGACACCAGAAGGTCCAACCCAACAAGCGTTGGATGAATTCAGAATTATTGCAGAACATATCAGTACAAGAGACCTGGTTCAGGAGTTTTTGGCTTTCAGAGTTTTTCCTAGTTTAAAAGAATGGGAAATGCCGAAGCTAGAGGGGGAGAAGAAAGAAGGGGAACTTGTGCGGTTACCTTACTATTACAAGTTTAAGAAATACTTTAAAACACCTTGCCAAGAGTGGTTGGAAACAATTGAAATAATGTGCAATGAAATACTTGGCAATTACTCCAAAAAAGAAGATCAGTTGATGACTGCAGCCTTCGGCACCCGTCCGAAGCAAAGACTGAATCGAGTGCTGGACGCCTTGGGTTTTGAATACCCTGACTACGAAAATCTAAATAAAGGTGTCGGAGGCCGGAAAAGGAAAAGGATAACCGAAGCCTTAAATGAAGATGAGAAAGAACCATCAAAGAAGAAAATTCCGAAGAAGAGGAAAGTGTCTTCTTCGAAGCAAAAAATATCCGACGAAGAAGAAACTCCCGCATCACACTCTGCCACCGACGTGGAGGAAATTTTGAAGGTAATGACTGAATCCCTGCCTGCGAAGCTAAGTCCATTGGGGCCTCAACTGACAAAGTTTTTTCAGAAGGAAAAGGAGCCCGAAAAAACGAAGAAAACGACTAAAGCAAAGAGACAAAGAATCATCGCTGTGACGGAGGTCATTGACAAGACACCACCGAGAGCTTCAGCTCAGAAGATACCAGCGGCTGAGGGAATAACAAATATTGAAATCACACCTTCGGAGGTCGCGGCTGCCGAAGCTACCTCAATTGAAGATTTGAACTTGGAAACCACAATCGAACACATCGACAAAATGCTGCTAGACATGGCCACAGAAGAAGCTACTACTGCCGCCGAAGAGGCCATGACCGCAGTGTCGGGGAAAGAAAAGGAAATTGCTGACGAAGCTTCAGAGGACGAGGCCTTCATGTTTCAAAATTTAGTTGGAGAAAAATTGTCAAAAACCGAAATAGAAGAGCTTTAAGAGTATGCCAAATCTTGCGGATATAAGCCAGGAGCACTCCTCTTCGGAGGTATTGATGATGAAAAATTAGACTGTATCTGGGATCAAACTGGAGCTAAGGTTATCGGTACTCTGTCAAAGAGTATCGGCTTTCCGAAGCTAGAAACGGACATTAGCCGCTACCGACGACAACATATCGTTGGTAGTTTATTTTATTCCAATTTCAAGGTGAACTACTTTTCCCTTGACTTTTATTGTTTTTAATAATGAAGACATGTCTAACGAAGGTTGTTTTCATGCAGAGTATGCTGTTGAGCAAAGCTTTGAAAATGCAACAAGATCTGGAAGACAAGAAACAAGAGGTTATAATTGAAAATTTAGAAGGCAAAATAAAAGAGCAATCAGCTATTATTGAAAAGAAGAACTTCGAGCTTCAAGCAACTGAAGGCTTATTGGCGGAAGCCGAAGCTAAGATAACAGAACTGAACACGAAGCTTCTCTGCCAATCTGAACAGTTTGAACAAGAAAAGCAAGAACTTAATGTAAAACTTGAAGCCGAAGTCCAACAAAATTCAGATTTGAAAAAACTATTGGCGGACCTTCAAGACAAATGTTTGGAATTTAGCAACAAATGTATTCAACGACTGAGAAAAATTTTCCACTCAGTTGGAGCTAGCAGTGAGAAATTCACCCCGTCAGCTGAGGATTTACCAAAGACCTTCGAACATATTGAGGGTGAAATTGATGAGCTTGACGAAGTTATAGCCGGGCACGGTGACTTCTGCGCCTGGGTAGCTTCTCGGGGCACTGCTGCAGCTTTCCTAAAAGCTGGCTGCGATCATGGAAAATTGTCAATAGGCCTAATTTCACTTTATCACCATCAATTCTAGATGACATTCCTGATCTCGCCCGAAGCATTTCTAATAGATTTGTAAAGATGATATGGACAAAAGGCGGGCGAGAAAAGGCTGGAGACGAAGCTCGGAGTCATCTTGAACTAGTAAGAAATCATACCTTGTGCTTATCTCTTCCTTCAAGCTCGATTTTGACTTACAACAACTTAATTCATGTAGGATGACGAAGCCGAGGCCGATGGTTAAAGAGAATGACGCCGAAGCTGAGGTCCCTTGAAGATTAAATAGGAGTAGACTGTAGACAGACTCAAGAAACTTTTGAGATAACTTTTGTAAATGTGACTAAACTTGTCTTTAATGAATTCTGTTCATACCTTGTAATATGCTCTTACCCTTCCATTAATGTATGAGAGGTGCTTTGATGTGGACGAAATTATCTTTTTGAGCTGAAAGCGAAAAAAACACCTTCCCTTCTTTTCGTACACAGCGAAGCATAAAAAACAACATTTCCCTTTTTTCCGAAGCTCTTCTTTTCGTACTCGAAGAAGTACAAAAGACAGTTTTTTCTTTTTGCCGAAGCAACCACTTATGCTATGATGATGGTTATCCTACATATGCCTGGATGAATGTTTATGAATGCAAATGCTATGATGTAATGTGATGTGCAAATGAATGTCCAAACACATATCCGAAGCCATAATTACAGCCGTTATTTCCTTAGAAACAATCACATATCAGCGCTGACTTTTCGCTGTAAGCTCTGCATTCCCTTAGGAACGACTTTGGAGCTTCTTCGCCTTTTACTTTCGGCGGAATCAGCGTTGACTTTTCGCTGTAAGCTCTGCATTCCCTTAGGAACGACTTTGGAGCTTCTTCGCCTTTTACTTTCGGCGGAATCAGCGTTGACTTTTCGCTGTAAGCTCTGCATTCCCTTAGGAACGACTTTGGAGCTTCTTCGCCTTTTACTTTTCGGCACTCGATGGTATGTTCTCAGCTTTTACATTTACATCCTTGGGGGATTTTGATCTTATAGAACTAAAAAAGGAAATTACATATGATGGCCCCATTAAAAACCTTTCTCCCCCTTCAGAAAGGAAAAGGGTGCCATAAAAGAAAAAAATATAAAAAATTACATCAAGTTACACATAATATCGCCGAAGCTCATCCGCATTCCAAGATCTAGGAATGTCGTTGCCATCCATATCCTTCAATCTGTATGAACCAGGTCTTGACGAAGATGCTACCAAAAAAGGTCCCTCCCATTTCAACTGCAACTTGCCCACTGTATCTGGGTTAACCACTCGCCGAAGCACCAAATGTCCTGGCTCAATATTCTTTAGCCGAACCTTTCTATCACGCCATTTGATTGTTTCGGCTTGATACTTATAGATGTTCTCCACAGCTTGAAGCCTGATCCCTTCTATAGCATCTTTTTCCACAGAATAAACAACTTCAGAATTTGATTCTGCCGAAGCTACTACTCTTATTGATCCAGTTTTGGCTTCCTCCGGAGTTATTGCTTCGTCACCAAACAATAGTTTGAATGGAGTAAAGCCTGTTGACCTTGATATTGTTGTGTTGTGGCTCCATACCACTTTGATTAATTGATCTGGCCACTTTCCCCTGGGTTGATTGAAGATTAACTTCATTATTCCTGTCATTATAATGCCATTGGCTCTTTCAACGAGTCCGTTTGACTCCGGATACCTGACTGATGCAAAATGGATCTTCGTACCAATTTGATCACAGAAATCTCTGAAAGCTTCGGAGTCGAACTGTGTTCCATTATCTACAGTGATGGCCTTTGGTACCCCGAAACGACAAACAATATTCTGCCAGAAAAACTTTTGAATGGTGGCCGAAGTTATTGTGGCTAAAGGCTTTGCCTCAATCCATTTAGAAAAATATTCCACAGCCACTACAACATATCTTAAGTTCCCTTGGGCCGGTGGTAACGGACCTAACAAGTCAAGGCCCCACCTTTGCAATGGCCAGATGGGTTGTATGAGCTGGGTTAAGGACGAAGGTTGTTTTTGATCTCTTGCACATTTCTGACAACCTTCGCACTTTTGAACTAATTCCGCTGCATCCGAAGCTGCCTTCGGCCAATAAAACCCTTGGCGGAAAACTTTTCCAAGTAACGGCCTAGATCCAATGTGAGATCCGCACAGGCCTGCATGTATTTCTTTCATCAATTCTATGCCTTCGGTTCTAGATAAACACTTGAGTAGTGGAGCACAAACTCCATGCTTGTACAACTCCCCTTTTATCATGACATATGGACGAGCTCTTGCCTCTATCCTCCTGTTATAAGTTTCGTCATCTGAAAGGACTTTACCCTGAAGATAAGAGATGATCTCAGTTCTCCAGTCTTCGCTATAAACAGGAGATATATTGAGGACTGCTCTTTCAAGAAGTTCCACTGAAGGTGCTTTTATTGTTTCGAAGAACACATCCGAAGGTAAGGGCAGCCCCTGTGCTGCTGACTTAGCTAGCAAATCAGCATGCTCATTTTGTCCTCGAGGGATATTTTTGACAGAAAATCCTTCGAAGGAAGCTTCGACTTTTCGGACCGTGTCTAGATATTTTTCAAGCTTCGGATCTTTAGCCTTGCAACTCTTGTCGATATGACCCGAAACAACCTGGGAATCAGTTTTAAGAATGGCCCTTCTGATTCCCATTGCTTTTAACTTCCGAAGACCCAAAAGCAGGGCTTCGTACTCAGTAATATTGTTTGTACAACTAAAATCGAGTCTTGCCGCATAACAAGTTTTAACTTTGGATGGTGAGACCAACACAGCGGCTGCTCCTGCTCCGAATGTTACCCAAGACCCATCGCAAAACACTGTCCATACTTCAGCATCTTTATTTGTTTCTTCATCCTGAGCCCCTGGCGTCCAATCGACGATAAAATCTGCCAACGCTTGAGACTGAATCGAAGATCTATGCACATAATCAATGCAAAATTCATTGAGCTCTGCAGCCCATTTTCCAATCCGCCCAGTAGCTTCTCTATTTCTCATAATATCCTTCAACGGCTGCGAAGAAGGAACAACAATATTGTATGCTTGAAAGTAATGCCGAAGCTTCCTGGATGCCATCAAAACAGCATATAACACCTTCTCCAATTCTGTATAGTTTTTCTTTGATATACTAAGAACTTCAGATACAAAATACACTGGGACCTGCTTCTTGACTTGGCCATCAAGCTTCTCCTGAACAAGTGCTGCACTTACCGCTGAGTGCGAAGCTGCCACATATAATAACAAAGGAGCCCCTGGCGTTGGTGGAGTTAATGTTGTTAAATCTATCAAATATTGCTTCAGCTCCTCGAAGGCTTTTTGTTGGCTTGGTCCCCATTGAAAGACTTCGGCTGATTTCAGCACTTCGAAGAATGGTAAATTTCTTTCTGCTGATCTGGATATAAATCTATTAAGAGATGCCAGCCTCCCTGTCAATCTTTGGGCCCCCTTTTTTGTAGTTGGTGGCTCCATTCGAAGTATAGCTTCAATTTTACTTGGATTAGCTTCAATTCCCTTTGTTGAAACCAAGCATCCAAGAAATTTCCCCTTCTTTACTCCGAAGACACATTTTTCTGGATTCAACTTTAGGCCAGCTTGTCTAAAACTGGTGAAGGTCTCCTGCAAATCAGCAATGTGATTTTCCTGTTTCGTGCTTTTTACAATGATGTCATCAACATAAGTTAGCACATTTCTTCCTATCTGAGACTGGAGAACCTTCGCAGTCATTCTGCTGAAACTTCCTCCAACGTTCTTGAGCCCCTCAGGCATCCGAAGGTAACAATATGTTCCACTAGGGGTTATGAAACTGGTCTTTGGCTCATCCTCCTTCTTCATCCAAATTTGATGATAGCCTGAATAACAATCGAGAAGACTCATAAGCTCTGACGAAGCTGCTGCATCAACTAAGGAGTCTATCCTTGGCAAAGGGAATTCGTCCTTCGGACAGGCCTTGTTGAGATCTGTAAAATCGATACACATTCGCCATTTGCCATTGGCCTTTTTTACCATAACAGTGTTAGCTAGCCATTCTGGGTACTTTACTTCTCTGATAACTCCTGCACTGAGGAGTCTTTTGACTTCATTACGAGCACCTTCGGCCTTGTCATCAGACATTTTCCGAAGCCTCTGCTTTCTGGGTCTGAAGGATGGGTCAACATTGAGCGAGTGTTCAATAACATCCCTGTTAACTCCACAAAGATCATTGGCTGACCATGCAAAAACATCTTTGTTGTTGAACAAAAACCTTATCAAGGTTTTCTCCTATTCTTCGGATAATTGAGAGCCCAACAGCACCCTCTGTTCTGCTATGTCCTCACATAAGAGCATGGGCTTCGGCTGATCTGCTGAAGCTGCTTTCTCCCTTCTGAATTTGTACTGTTCACAAGCTTCAGCTCCATCTATGTTATGGATTGCTTTTGAGTCAGTCCAGTTTCCCTCAGCCCTTCTGGCAGCTTCCTGACTCCCATGAATAGCAATGGGTCCTTGATCCGAAGGTATCTTCATGCAAAGGTAAGCAGGATGAAGAATTGCTTCGAAAGCATTGAGGGTGCCACGACCAATAATTGCATTGTAAGGGTATTCCATGTCAACAATGTCAAACACAACTTGCTCAGTTCTGGTGTTGTTGATGAATCCGAAGGTCACTGGCATGGTGATCTTGCCTAGTGCTACAATCTGTCTTCCTCCGAAGCCACAGAGAGGGTGTGTAGCATCATGAATCTTATCTTCTGGCTCTTGCATTTGCCTGAAGGCCTTAGCAAATATGATATCAGCTGCACTGCCTGTATCAACTAAGACATTGTGGACCAGAAACCCTTTGATAACGCAAGAAATAACCATAGCATCGTTATGAGGAAAATCCTTTAGCTGAAGGTCCTCCTGGGAGAAGGTGATTGGTATGTGGGACCACCTTGACTTGATGAAGGGTCCCTGCACTCCAACATGTTGTACCCTTCTTTGCGCCTCTTTCTTTTGCTTTTTGTTGGCTGGTTCTGAGCACGAACCACCTGTTATCGGGAGCACCAGCTTCGGAGCCGAAGCAGCTCCAGCTCGATCGTTGAACGAAGCCATCAGCTCAAAAAAAGTGGAAGTGAGTTCACCGGAGGTGGGCGCCAATGTTGGGGACTTGTTCTCAAATGCTACGAATTAAGAACAAGGCAACATGAAATGTTAAACATTGATGCCCTTCGTCCGCGGAAGCATTATCTCCCCAAGGATTTAATGAGCTTCGGACGAAGGCCATAAACAAAATATCACGAAAGTCATACCTTCGTGATCAGACTTGAAAAACAATATGAAGTAAAATGCAAAACATAAGGCATTATAGAAAGACATGCCGAAAATGAATAACAATATTAACATATCTTTTATTATATGAACCTAAATATTGAAACATAATATTTAGGTACATTTATACCTTCGTCTTAGCAGAAAGCAATAATTCCAGCGTAATGTGCCAGTGATTATAAGATTGCGTGAACAGTACAGAGGTACTGTTCACCGGCGTAGCCCCAATGTTGGGGACTTGTTCTCAAATGCTACGAATTAAGAACAAGGCAACATGAAATGTTAAACATTGATGCCCTTCGTCCGCGGAAGCATTATCTCCCCAAGGATTTAATGAGCTTCGGACGAAGGCCATAAACAAAATATCACGAAAGTCATACCTTCGTGATCAGACTTGAAAAACAATATGAAGTAAAATGCAAAACATAAGGCATTATAGAAAGACATGCCGAAAATGAATAACAATATTAACATATCTTTTATTATATGAACCTAAATATTGAAACATAATATTTAGGTACATTTATACCTTCGTCTTAGCAGAAAGCAATAATTCCAGCGTAATGTGCCAGTGATTACAAGATTGCGTGAACAGTACAGAGGTACTGTTCACCTATTTATAGGCACAGGGCGTAGCCTATGAGGAATTACAATTATGTCCCTCATAAGGGATTACAACGGTGACTCAAACATTTATGGACTAAAAGGTCATTTTACTTTTATGTCGGTTTGTAAATTCCGAAGCTTCATGAAGAGGAATCTTTGATCATCTCATATGAATAACTTCAGCCGAAAACTGCTTCTTCCTACAAGACCTTCGGCGACGAAGCATAGTCCCAACAGTAGCCCCTTTCGCGGTGCTAGATCGTTTTTCGTAACGAGCTTGATCCGTGAAAAAAGTCTCCTAAGCTTCAGGAAGCCGAAGGTCCAAAAAACACCTTCCCTGAGCTCGTTGTCGAGAAACGATTCAGTTTCCCAGCGCATAGCGGTCCCACCTTGCAGAGTTACTGTTTGGTCTCTGCGGTCCACCGCGCAGCGAGTGCAAGCGGCTGTCCGCCTGGTGTAAAAATCCTGGCGTTTCGCCTTCTTACCTGCAGTACTATATAAACAGACGAGTAGGTGTGAAGTTACCACATCATTCATTGCTATTTGCACTGTTTTGCTGCCAAAATTTTTAACCATAGCCGAAGCTTGACTCTCGGAATCGAACGAAGCTCCAGCTTGAAGCCTGCTTCGTCAGAAGAAAAAACTTCGGAAGAAAAAGTATTTAATTCCCACAAATTCAGAATTAAATGGCCAGAGTGCGTTCTACCGCTAGGGTTGAGCGTGAGGGAGGCGAAGCTGAAGGTTCGGAGACTATTCTCATCTCCGAAGCGATGCAACGAACTGGGCTGGTAACTTCGAAAAAATCCCCAGTACTGATGCAGAACAAGCAGAACAAACAACTGCCGAAGCAGAAGAAGAAAACATCGAAGAAACTGATCCCGAAGATGATTATCGTATTGCCATGCCAAGTAAACCCAGCCACTTGGACTTCGGAAAGTCTACTGTTTCAAAGGCTGATCTCTCCAAGATGGTAAAGTCGGGTTATTTCAGTGAAAGTCAGAAGAAGCTACTACGCTTCGGGGGGGAAGAAACAACCCCAAAGCCGGAGAAGGATGAAATAGTCATTTTCAAGAGCTTTCTAAAGGCTGGATTAAGATTCCCCCTACATGGGATTATTGCAGAGGTACTGAAGAGGTTTGGTATCTACTTTCATCAGTTGACTCCTAACGCTATCGTTAGGCTTAGTGTTTATATCTGGGCCCTCCGAAGCCAAGCGGTGGAGCCGTTTGCGGACAGCTTTTGTCGAGTTCACGAGCTGCACTATCAGACGAAGGCTAGAAAAGATGGATTGCATGACAATTTTGGTTGCTATAATTTTGCTTATCGGAAAACCACAAAGTTTCCTGTAATCAGCTACCGAAGCAAATGGGCAGCAGGCTGGAAGTCGGAGTGGTTCTATGTCAAGGTTGATGACGACAAGGAGAAGCTTGTGCAAAGTCCACTTGAACTAATCTTCGGAGAAACCCGACCTCGTTGCAACATGACACCAGAAGGTCCAACCCAACAAGCGTTGGATGAATTCAGAATTATTGCAGAACATATCAGTACAAGAGACCTGGTTCAGGAGTTTTTGGCTTTCAGAGTTTTTCCTAGTTTAAAAGAATGGGAAATGCCGAAGCTAGAGGGGGAGAAGAAAGAAGGGGAACTTGTGCGGTTACCTTACTATTACAAGTTTAAGAAATACTTTAAAACACCTTGCCAAGAGTGGTTGGAAACAATTGAAATAATGTGCAATGAAATACTTGGCAATTACTCCAAAAAAGAAGATCAGTTGATGACTGCAGCCTTCGGCACCCGTCCGAAGCAAAGACTGAATCGAGTGCTGGACGCCTTGGGTTTTGAATACCCTGACTACGAAAATCTAAATAAAGGTGTCGGAGGCCGGAAAAGGAAAAGGATAACCGAAGCCTTAAATGAAGATGAGAAAGAACCATCAAAGAAGAAAATTCCGAAGAAGAGGAAAGTGTCTTCTCCGAAGCAAAAAATATCCGACGAAGAAGAAACTCCCGCATCACACTCTGCCACCGACGTGGAGGAAATTTTGAAGGTAATGACTGAATCCCTGCCTGCGAAGCTAAGTCCATTGGGGCCTCAACTGACAAAGTTTTTTCAGAAGGAAAAGGAGCCCGAAAAAACGAAGAAAACGACTAAAGCAAAGAGACAAAGAATCATCGCTGTGACGGAGGTCATTGACAAGACACCACCGAGAGCTTCAGCTCAGAAGATACCAGCGGCTGAGGGAATAACAAATATTGAAATCACACCTTCGGAGGTCGCGGCTGCCGAAGCTACCTCAATTGAAGATTTGAACTTGGAAACCACAATCGAACACATCGACAAAATGCTGCTAGACATGGCCACAGAAGAAGCTACTACTGCCGCCGAAGAGGCCATGACCGCAGTGTCGGGGAAAGAAAAGGAAATTGCTGACGAAGCTTCAGAGGACGAGGCCATCATGTTTCAAAATTTAGTTGGAGAAAAATTGTCAAAAACCGAAATAGAAGAGCTTAAAGAGTATGCCAAATCTTGCGGATATAAGCCAGGAGCACTCCTCTTCGGAGGTATTGATGATGAAAAATTAGACTGTATCCGGGATCAAACTGGAGCTAAGGTTATCGGTACTCTGTCAAAGAGTATCGGCTTTCCGAAGCTAGAAACGGACATTAGCCGCTACCGACGACAACATATCGTTGGTAGTTTATTTTATTCCAATTTCAAGGTGAACTACTTTTCCCTTGACTTTTATTGTTTTTAATAATGAAGACATGTCTAACGAAGGTTGTTTTCATGTAGAGTATGCTGTTGAGCAAAGCTTTGAAAATGCAACAAGATCTGGAAGACAAGAAACAAGAGGTTATAATTGAAAATTTAGAAGGCAAAATAAAAGAGCAATCAGCTATTATTGAAAAGAAGAACTTCGAGCTTCAAGCAACTGAAGGCTTATTGGCGGAAGCCGAAGCTAAGATAACAGAACTGAACACGAAGCTTCTCTGCCAATCTGAACAGTTTGAACAAGAAAAGCAAGAACTTAATGCAAAACTTGAAGCCGAAGTCCAACAAAATTCAGATTTGAAAAAACTTTTGGCGGGCCTTCAAGACAAATGTTTGGAATTTAGCAACAAATGTATTCAACGACTGAGAAAATTTTTTCACTCAGTTGGAGCTAGCAGTGAGAAATTCACCCCGTCAGCTGAGGATTTACCAAAGACCTTCGAACATATTGAGGGTGAAATTGATGAGCTTGACGAAGTTATAGCCGGGCACGGTGACTTCTGCGCCTGGGTAGCTTCTCGGGGCACTGCTGCAGCTTTCCTAAAAGCTGGCTGCGATCATGGAAAAATTGTCAATAGGCCCAATTTCACTTTATCACCATCAATTCTAGATGACATTCCTGATCTCGCCCGAAGCATTTCTAATAGATTTGTAAAGATGATATGGACAAAAGGCGGGCGAGAAAAGGCTGGAGACGAAGCTCGGAGTCATCTTGAACCAGTAAGAAATCATACCTTGTGCTTACCTCTTCCTTCAAGCTCGATTTTGACTTACAACAACTTAATTCATGTAGGATGACGAAGCCGAGGCCGATGGTTAAAGAGAATGACGCCGAAGCTGAGGTCCCTTGAAGATTAAATAGGAGTAGACTGCAGACAGACTCAAGAAACTTTTGAGATAACTTTTGTAAATGTGACTAAACTTGTCTTTAATGAATTCTGTTCATACCTTGTAATATGCTCTTACCCTTCCATTAATGTATGAGAGGTGCTTTGATGTGGACGAAATTATCTTTTTGAGCTGAAAGCGAAAAAAACACCTTCTCTTCTTTTCGTACACAGCGAAGCATAAAAAACAACATTTCCCTTTTTTCCGAAGCTCTTCTTTTCGTACTTGAAGAAGTACAAAAGACAGTTTTTTCTTTTTGCCGAAGCAACCACTTATGCTATGATGATGGTTATCCTACATATGCCTGGATGAATGTTTATGAATGCAAATGCTATGATGTAATGTGATGTGCAAATGAATGTCCAAACACATATCCGAAGCCATAATTACAGCCGTTATTTCCTTAGAAACAATCACATATCAGCGCTGACTTTTCGCTGTAAGCTCTGCATTCCCTGAGGAACGACTTTGGAGCTTCTTCGCCTTTTACTTTCGGCGGAATCAGCGTTGACTTTTCGCTGTAAGCTCTGCATTCCCTTAGGAACGACTTTGGAGCTTCTTCGCCTTTTACTTTCGGCGGAATCAGCGTTGACTTTTCGCTGTAAGCTCTGCATTCCCTTAGGAACAACTTTGGAGCTTCTTCGCCTTTTACTTTTCGGCACTCGATGGTATGTTCTCAGCTTTTACATTTACATCCTTGGGGGATTTTGCTCTTATAGAACTAAAAAAAGGAAATTACATATGATGGCCCCATTAAAAACCTTTCTCCCCCTTCAGAAAGGAAAAGGGTGCCATAAAAGAAAAAATATAAAAAATTACATCAAGTTACACATAATATCGCCGAAGCTCATCCGCATTCCAAGATCTAGGAATGTCGTTGCCGTCCATATCCTTCAATCTGTATGAACCAGGTCTTGACGAAGATGCTACCAAAAAAGGTCCCTCCCATTTCAACTGCAACTTGCCCACTGTATCTGGGTTAACCACTCGCCGAAGCAACAAATGTCCTGGCTCAATATTCTTTAGCCGAACCTTTCTATCACGCCATTTGATTGTTTCGGCTTTATACTTATTGATGTTCTCCACAGCTTGAAGCCTGATCCCTTCTATAGCATCTTTTTCCACAGAATAAACAGCTTCAGAATCTGATTCTGCCGAAGCTACTACTCTTATTGATCCAGTTTTGGCTTCCTCCGGAGTTATTGCTTCGTCACCAAACAATAGTTTGAATGGAGTAAAGCCTGTTGACCTTGATATTGTTGTGTTGTGGCTCCATACCACTTTGATTAATTGATCTGGCCACTTTCCCCTGGGTTGATTGAAGATTAACTTCATTATTCCTGTCATTATAATGCCATTGGCTCTTTCAACGAGTCCGTTTGACTCCGAATGCCTGACTGATGCAAAATGGATCTTCGTACCAATTTGATCACAAAAATCTCTGAAAGCTTCGGAGTCGAACTGTGTTCCATTATCTACAGTGATGGCCTTTGGTACCCCGAAACGACAAACAATATTCTACCAGAAAAACTTTTGAATGGTGGCTGAAGTTATTGTGGCTAAAGGCTTTGCCTCAATCCATTTAGAAAAATATTCCACAGCCACTACAACATATCTTAAGTTCCCTTGGGCCGGTGGTAACGGACCTAACAAGTCAAGGCCCCACCTTTGCAATGGCCAGATGGGTTGTATGAGCTGGGTTAAGGACGAAGGTTGTTTTTGATCTCTTGCACATTTCTGACAACCTTCGCACTTTTGAACTAATTCCGCTGCATCCGAAGCTGCCTTCGGCCAATAAAACCCTTGGCAGAAAACTTTTCCAAGTAACGGCCTAGATCCAATGTGAGATCCGCACAGGCCTGCATGTATTTCTTTCATCAATTCTATGCCTTCGGTTCTAGATAAACACTTGAGTAGTGGAGCACAAACTCCATGCTTGTACAACTCCCCTTCTATCATGACATATGGACGAGCTCTTGCCTCTATCCTCCTGTTATAAGTTTCATCAGCTGAAAGGACTTCACCCTGAAGATAAGAGATGATCTCAGTTCTCCAGTCTTCGCTATAAACAGGAGATATATTGAGGACTGCTCTTTCAAGAAGTTCCACTGAAGGTGCTTTTATTGTTTCGAAGAACACATCCGAAGGTAAGGGCAGCCCCTGTGCTGCTGACTTAGCTAGCAAATCAGCATGCTCATTTTGTCCTCGATGGATATTTTTGACAGAAAATCCTTCGAAGGAAGCTTCGACTTTTCGGACCGTGTCTAGATATTTTTCAAGCTTCGGATCTTTAGCCTTGCAACTCTTGTCGATATGACCCGAAACAACCTGGGAATCAGTTTTAAGAATGGCCCTTCTGATTCCCATTGCTTTTAACTTCCGAAGACCCAAAAGCAGGGCTTCGTACTCAGTAATATTGTTTGTACAACTAAAATCGAGTCTTGCCGCATAACAAGTTTTAACTTTGGATGGTGAGACCAATACAGCGGCTGCTCCTCCTCCGAAGGTTCCCCAAGACCCATCGCAAAACACTGTCCATACTTCAGCATCTTTATTTGTTTCTTCATCCTGAGCCCCTGGCGTCCAATCGGCGATAAAATCTGCCAACGCTTGAGACTGAATCGAAGATCTATGCACATAATCAATGCAAAATTCATTGAGCTCTGCAGCCCATTTTCCAATCCGCCCAGTAGCTTCTCTATTTCTCATAATATCCTTCAACGGCTGCAAAGAAGGAACAACAATATTGTATGCTTGAAAGTAATGCCGAAGCTTCCTGGATGCCATCAAAACAGCATATAACACCTTCTCCAATTCTGTATAGTTTTTCTTTGATATACTAAGAACTTCAGATACAAAATACACTGGGACCTGCTTCTTGACTTGGCCATCAAGCTTCTCTTGAACAAGTGCTGCACTTACCGCTGAGTGCGAAGCTGCCACATATAATAACAAAGGAGCCCCTGGCGTTGGTGGAGTTAATGTTGTTAAATCTATCAAATATTGCTTCAGCTCCTCGAAGGCTTTTTGTTGGCTTGGTCCCCATTGAAAGACTTCGGCTGATTTCAGCACTTCGAAGAATGGTAAATTTCTTTCTGCTGATCTGGATATAAATCTATTAAGAGATGTCAGCCTCCCTGTCAATCTTTGGGCCCCCTTTTTTGTAGTTGGTGGCTCCATTCGAAGTATAGCTTCAATTTTACTTGGATTAGCTTCAATTCCCTTTGTTGAAACCAAGCATCCAAGAAATTTCCCCTTCTTTACTCCGAAGACACATTTTTCTGGATTCAACTTTAGGCCAGCCTGTCTAAAACTGGCGAAGGTCTCCTGCAAATCAGCAATGTGATTTTCCTGTTTCGTGCTTTTTACAATGATGTCATCAACATAAGTTAGCACATTTCTTCCTATCTGAGACTGGAGAACCTTCGCAGTCATTTTGCTGAAACTTCCTCCAGCGTTCTTGAGCCCCTCAGGCATCCGAAGGTAACAATATGTTCCACTAGGGGTTATGAAACTGGTCTTTGGCTCATCCTCCTTCTTCATCCAAATTTGATGATAGCCTGAATAACAATCGAGAAGACTCATAAGCTTTGACGAAGCTGCTGCATCAACTAAGGAGTCTATCCTTGGCAAAGGGAATTCGTCCTTCGGACAGGCCTTGTTGAGATCTGTAAAATCGATACACATTCGCCATTTGCCATTGGCCTTTTTTACCATAACAGTGTTAGCTAGCCATTCTGGGTACTTTACTTCTCTGATAACTCCTGCACTGAGGAGTCTTTTGACTTCATTACGAGCACCTTCGGCCTTGTCATCAGACATTTTCCGAAGCCTCTGCTTTCTGGGTCTGAAGGATGGGTCAACATTGAGCGAGTGTTCAATAACATCCATGTTAACTCCGCAAAGATCATTGGCTGACCATGCAAAAACATCTTTGTTGTTGAACAAAAACCTTATCAAGGTTTTCTCCTGTTCTTCGGATAATTGAGAGCCCAACAGCACCCTCTGTTCTGCTATGTCCTCACATAAGAGCATGGGCTTCGGCTGATCTGCTGAAGCTGCTTTCTCCCTTCTGAATTTGTACTGTTCACAAGCTTCAGCTCCATCTATGTTATGGATTGCTTTTGAGTCAGTCCAGTTTCCCTCAGCCCTTCTGACAGCTTCCTGACTCCCATGAATAGCAATGGGTCCTTGATTCGAAGGTATCTTTATGCAAAGGTAAGCAGGATGAAGAATTGCTTCGAAAGCATTGAGGGTGCCACGACCAATAATTGCATTGTAAGGGTATTCCATGTCAACAATGTCAAACACAACTTGCTCAGTTCTGGTGTTGTTGATGAATCCGAAGGTCACTGGCATGGTGATCTTGCCCAGTGCTACAATCTGTCTTCCTCCGAAGCCACAGAGAGGGTGTGTAGCATCATGAATCTTATCTTCTGGCTCTTGCATTTGCCTGAAGGCCTTAGCAAATATGATATCAGCTTCACTGCCTGTATCAACCAAGACATTGTGGACCAGAAACCCTTTGATAACGCAAGAAATAACCATAGCATCGTTATGAGGAAAATCCTTTAGCTGAAGGTCCTCCTGGGAGAAGGTGATTGGTATGTGGGACCACCTTGACTTGATGAAGGGTCCCTGCACTCCAACATGTTGTACCCTTCTTTGCGCCTCTTTCTTTTGCTTTTTGTTGGCTGGTTCTGAGCACGAACCACCTGTTATCGGGAGCACCAGCTTCGGAGCCGAAGCAGCTCCAGCTCGATCGTTGAACGAAGCCATCAGCTCAAAAAAGTGGAAGTGAGTTCACCGGAGGTGGGCGCCAATGTTGGGGACTTGTTCTCAAATGCTACGAATTAAGAACAAGGCAACATGAAATGTTAAACATTGATGCCCTTCGTCCGTGGAAGCATTATCTCCCCAAGGATTTAATGAGCTTCGGACGAAGGCCATAAACAAAATATCACGAAAGTCATACCTTCGTGATCAGACTTGAAAAACAATATGAAGTAAAATGCAAAACATAAGGCATTATAGAAAGACATGCCGAAAATGAATAACAATATTAACATATCTTTTATTATATGAACCTAAATATTGAAACATAATATTTAGGTACATTTATACCTTCGTCTTAGCAGAAAGCAATAATTCCAGCGTAATGTGCCAGTGATTACAAGATTGCGTGAACAGTACAGAGGTACTGTTCACCTATTTATAGGCACAGGGCGTAGCCTATGAGGAATTACAATTATGTCCCTCATAAGGGATTACAACGGTGACTCAAACATTTATGGACTAAAAGGTCATTTTACTTTTATGTCGGTTTGTAAATTCCGAAGCTTCATGAAGAGGAATCTTCGGTCATCTCATACGAATAACTTCAGCCGAAAACTGCTTCTTCCTACAAGACCTTCAGCGACGAAGCATAGTCCCAACATGTTCATTTATAAATAAAGGACTATCCGAGCTATCAAATTTCATTCCACTCTCTACTATCTCCCATATACTAGGATGGAGAGAGAACAAGTGACTACGCATTTTGTGACTCCAAAACCGTAGTCCTCTCCATCAAAATGAGGAGGTTTACCAAGTGGAATGGAAAGCAAATGTGCATTCGAGCTATGCGGAATACGAGAATAATCGAAAGAGAAGTTTGAGTTAACCGTCTTCTTTTTCTCGTAGTTGTTGTCGTCATCCTTTTGGGAAGAAGAGGACTCGTCGCTGTCGTCGTAGTAGACGATCTCCTTGATGCGCCTCGTCTTCTTCTTCTTCCCATCTCTTCGTTTGTGGCCCGAGCCCGAGTCGGTAGGCTTGTCATCTTTAGGCTCGTTGAAGAAGGACTCCTTCTCCTTATCATTGATCACAATCCCCTTGCCCTTAGGATCCATCTCTTCGGGCGGTTAGTCCCTTTCTTGAAGAGAACGACTCTGATACCAATTGAGAGCACCTAGAGGGGGGTGAATAGGTGGTCCTGTAAAAACTTGAAACTTAATGCCACAAAAAAACTTGATTAGAGGTTAGCACAATTAAGCCAAGTGGATAGAGAGGAGTCTTTGCAAGACACGATAACCACAAGAAGATCAATCACAGATAGACACAGTGGTTTATCCCGTGGTTCGGCCAAGTTCAACACTTGCCTACTCCACGTTGTGGTGTCCCAACGGACGAGGGGTGCAATCAACCCCTCTCAAGCGGTCCAAAGACCCACTTGAATACCACGTTGTTTTGCTTTGCTTTACTATATCCCGTTTGCGAGGAATCTCCACAACTTGGAGCCTCTCGCCCTTACACTTTGATGTTCACAAAGAAGCACGGAGTAAGGGAGGGATGAGCAACGCACACAAGACACGAAATCAGAGTACCAACCCGCACACAAGTCGCAACAAGAGCTCACAACACAACTCGACGAGTTCACAACTCAAATAGAGCTCTAATTGCTATCACAAAGAATCAAATGCGCGGAATCGAAGTCTTGGTGCTTAGGAATGCTTAGAGAATGCTTAGTGTTCTCCTCCATGCGCCTAGGGGTCCCTTTTATAGCCCCAAGGCAGCTAGGAGCCGTTGAGTGCATCCCAGGAAGGCAATTCTTGCCTTCTGTCGCCTGGCGCACCGGACAGTCCGGTGCACCACCGAACACTGTCCGGTGCGGATCTCCTTCCTTATCTGGCGAAGCCGACCGTTGGCACTTGGGAGCCGTTGGCGCACCGGACACTGTCTGGTGCACACCGGACAGTCCGGTGCCCCCTCCCGACCGTTGGCTCGGCCACGTGTCTTGCGCGGATCGCACGGCCGACCGTTGGCCCGGCCGACTGTTGGCTCACCGGACAGTCCGGTGCACCACCGGACAGTCCGGTGAATTTTAGCCGTACGCCGTTAATCACTTCCCGAGAGCATCAAGTTCGCCTGAGTCAGCCTGGCGCACCGGACACTGTCCGTTGCACCACCGGACAGTCCGGTGCACCCAAACAGAGCTGACTTTGGCTGAACAAAGCCATCCTTAGTTTCAACTTGATTTTTCCTGTTTCCAGCACTTAGACACAATACATTAGTCTCTAAAACAATGTACTAAGTCTGAGAAACATACCTTTATACTTGATTTTGTACTTTGTCCACCATTTAACACTTACGCACTTGTGTTGGACACTAAATCACCAAAATACTTAGAAATGGCCCAAGGGCACATTTCCCTTTCACTTCTGCGAAGATCACCACATCCAGGTGGACTGGGCCGCCGTAGCTCACCTTATGACGAATGGGCAAGTAGAGCGTGCCAACGGCATGATTCTGCAAGGGCTCAAGCCACGGATCTACAACGACCTCAACAAGTTCGGCAGACGATGGATAAAGGAACTCCTCTCGGTGGTCTGGAGTTTGAGGACAACGCCGAGCCGAGCCACGGGCTTCACGCCGTTCTTTCTAGTCTATGGGGCCGAGGCCATCTTGCCCACAGACTTAGAATACGGTTCCCCGAGGACGAGGGCGTACGACAACCAAAGCAATCGGACCAACCGAGAGGACTCACTGGACCAGCTGGAAGAGGCTCGGGACATGGCCTTACTACACTCGGTGCGGTATCAGCAGTCCCTGCGATGCTACCACGCCCGAGGAGTTCGGTCTCGAGACCTCCAGGTGGGCGACTTGGTGCTTCGGCTACGACAAGACGCCCGAGGGCGTCACAAGCTCACGCCTCCCTGGGAAGGGCCATTCATCATCGCCAAGATTTTGAAGCCCGGAACATACAAGCTGGCCAATAGTCAAGGCGAGGTCTACAGCAACGCTTGGAACATCCGACAGCTACGTCGCTTCTACCCTTAAGATGTTTTCAAGTCGTTCATACACCTCGTTTACATACGCCAATAAAGTCTAACCAACCAGGAAGGGTCAGCCTTGCCTCGGCAAAGCCCGACCCTCCCTCGGGGGCTAGAAGGGGGGCACCCCCTCTGCGTCAAAATTTTCCTCGGAAAGGATCTTTCTGCCAGAACGTCTTTCGTGCTTTTCGATTACTTCGAAAGTGGGATCCTGAAAACGACGGAGTACACGTAAGCAGCCAAGGCCGACCGAGCCGAGGGACTCCTACGCCTCCGGGATACAGATACCTCACTCATCACCTTCTGCGATAAGTAACTCACGCTCGGATAAGCGATTCTGCTGACCTAACAAGTCTTAATGCTCGAAAACTTTTCTGTCGAAACGATTTTTCGTGCGTTCTCGACTATATCGGTAACAGAATCCTACGGACGAGTAAGAGCACACGTAAGCGGCAAGGCCGACCGAGCCGAGGGACTCCTACACCTCCGGGATACGGATACCTCACTCATCACCTTCTGCGAAAAGTAACTCTCGCTCGGACAAACAATTCTGTTACCGACAAATAAGTCCAGATACTCGAAACAGGGGGAAAAGAGACGCAGCTTTACAACACGACGACGATATGTTTGGGCCTCGGCGGCCGCAAAAAACATACACACACTAGAAGATAAACTATTCCTGCAGGATCAGACATCAGTGAGGGAGCAGCAGCACCCTCGGCGTCGACTCCACCTTCGGCGGAATCCGACCCGGCCTCGGATGGCAACACGGTCGGAGGATCTCCACCTCGAAGGAACCTGTTGGCACCACGCCTGGGCCATCGTCGCCGGGGTCTCCTCCGGGAACCCAGCCCGAGCAGACGGCTCGACCGGCCGCTCCGTAGCCTCAGCCAGCTGTCCCGCGAGGACATCAGCCTGGCTCGTGGCCTCGGCAACCCAACTCCGGCGTCGGTCCCGCCAGTGGACGGCCCGGCCAAGCTCCGGCCGACGAAGCCTCTTCTCGAGCCAACTCTGCCTATGTCCGTGCTGGCACCGCTGCCTCCGGCTCCAGCTCATCGCAGAGCGACCGAAGGTTCCTTTAACTAAGCAAGAGAAGCCTCGGGCGGCAAGGTCGACCGAGCCGAGGGACTCCTACGCCTCCGGGATACGGATACCTCACTCGTCACCTTCACACGAGGCAACTCACACTTGGTTAAGCGGTTCAGTCAGCCGACAGGGCGAGTCCTAGTGCTCAAAATGTGGAAAAAACACGGCTTCACGCCAAAAATACATACATGTTCAGGCCCCGAAAGCCGCAATGAACAGACACCGGCACTCAAGGTGCCATTACAAACAGAACTCCGGTTCCACCCCCGCAGGTACGAACAACCCCCCACACTGGAGGGCCTGCGGGGCGACAAAACGCCGACAGGTGGCTCGCTGACGCCCGCTCCGGCAGCAGCGACAACGACCTCCGCTCCGGGTGGCCAAACAACAGCAGTGATGGCCTCAGGGCGGACGCTGCTGCAATGAGCCCCTCGCCCACGTCCCCACTCGAGGGGTGAGGACAAGATATCAAAGCCAAAGAGCCGGAGGCCCGAAGCGCGCATGGTGGCGGTGATCCCGTCGGCGATGAGGACTTCTTCAGCGCCACCACCTCAGCGCCGACGACGGCAGCCATCTGCCCACCGGCAGATCCCCACTCGGATCCTCCCGGACGGGCAAGCACCAACCTTCGCGCAGAGGCGTCGTACCGGAGCAAAGGCAGGACAGCCCAAGAACGCGAACGCCGCCCTAGCAGCGCGCGATGTCTTTGGCGGTCCTCTGGTGCGCGCGGCGCGACAACCGCTCTCGCGGCGGGAGGGGGCACCGGGCGCGGAGCCAGAGCCAGCTGAGCCAGCAAGCCCAACACGCTGAAGCTGACGACGCTCACGGCCGACCGGCCCCGCGTTGTCGAAGTCTGACCCTCCCGCTAGGCCGGTGAGCGCCCTCTCCCCTGAATGCTGAGGGAGAAGGTGACCCACGAACCCGCGCGGGAGGTAGAGCTCCAGCTCAGCCTGGCCTCCGCCCCAGCAAAGATGATGAATATCTTTGAAGCTGAGGGCGGGGCAGAGGCCGCAGCCCGGCTCGCTTCTCCCCACCATCGAACTGGTGGTCACCATCTAGGGTGACCACCGGCGAGGGGATGCAGCCGGGCTGCCTGATGAAAATCCTTGAAGCCGAGCAATGGCTGAAAGGTACCAACTTCTGCGAAGTTGCGTTCCTCCAACATCGACAAGGCGGAAGAACCGCGAGCGCTCCCCATCCGGGGGCTCGGAAGGTGGAGGGACGCGATGCATGAAGGGAGTGCGAAGACATGGTTGCCATCCAAGGGGGTCACCCCCCTTTTAAAGGTGACTCTCCCCACTTGCGTCCTCAACCGTCGCGGACTGAGTCTTCACCAACACGCTCCAAGATCCTCCCCGTACGACACGGGGGCTGGGTCCCACGCGACATGCAAGCTGGCCCAGGGCAGAAGAAGCCAAACCTCCGCGCGCGGTGCGCGTAACTGCCCAGCGGTTACAAGCTCTCCTCCTCTTTCGTCCAGACCAGCGGGTGAAAGGGCGGACCGCCATGCAGGCGGCATGAAACCGTACCAAGGGGCATGAAACCGCCATGCAGACCAGCAGTAGAGATCTCACATGGGTCTCATACCCATTTCCCTCGATGCACTTTCTGTCACATTGCGTGATAGGCCCTTAGTGAATTGATCTGCCAGATTATTCGATGTGTGGACATAATCCACAGTTATAACTCCGGAGTTTTTCAACTTTCTGACAGATTTCAATCTCCTCTTAACATGCCTTGTAGACTTCATGTTATTCCTAGAACTGTTAACCTTTGTAATCACCGTTTGGTTGTCACAGTTCATGGAGATAGCCGGTATCGGATTTTCAACTACCGGTAAATCCAATAGGAAATCACGTAGCCACTCGGCCTCAGCCCCAGCAGTGTCTAATGCTGCGAGTTCTGCTTCCATTGTAGACTTCGTTAAGATAGTCTGCTTGCAAGACTTCCAGGAAACAGCGCCACCTCCAAACAGAAACACATATCCGCTTGTGGCATAAAGCTCATCAGCATCAGAAATCCAGTTGGCATCACAATAGCCTTCCAGCACTTTTGGGTTTCCGGTATAATGAATACCGTATGTCATAGTACCTTTCAAATACCGCAACACTCTCTCAAGAGCACGCCAGTGATCATCTCCTGGTTTCGACACAAACCGACTTAGCTTACTCACAGCATAAGAGATGTCTGGCCTTGTTGCACTTGCAAGGTACATGAGCGAACCAATGATCTGGGAGTATGTCAATTGATCCCTTGCTATTCTCCGATTCTTTCTTAATAGCACACTAGGATCATAAGGTGTTGGAGCAGGATCACAGTCACTAAACCCAAAGCGACTCAATACCTTTTCCACATAATGGGATTGTAACAAAGT
The DNA here is from genome assembly GCF_902167145.1 of Zea mays. Lineage (NCBI taxonomy): Eukaryota > Viridiplantae > Streptophyta > Magnoliopsida > Poales > Poaceae > Zea > Zea mays. Next base: position 167,613,658 of record NC_050102.1, read on the forward strand.
TACCCCACCATCAGCTTCTCTAACAAGCTTGATGTTTAGAATGACATCAGCCTCTCCCAAATCTTTCATCTCGAAATTGCTCGATAGAAGATTTTTAACTTCCTCAATCACATTGAGATTTGATCCAAAGATCAAGATGTCATCAACATAAAGGCACAGCATAACAGACTCACCCCCACCATACCGATAGTATACACACGTGTCAGATTCATTTACAACAAAGCCGGCTGCTGTAAGAGTATTATCAAACTTTTCATGCCATTGCTTAGGTGCTTGTTTTAGGCCATACAATGATTTTATCAACCTGCACACCTTGTTCTCTTGACCATCCGCAATGAACCCTTCTGGCTGATCCATATAGATCTCCTCATCCAACTCTCCATTAAGGAAAGCTGTCTTAACATCCATCTAATGAATGATAAGACCATAAGAGGCTGCCACAACTATTAATGTGCGAATCGTAGTCAATCGAGCCACTGGTGAGTAGGTATCAAAGAAATCTTCACCCTCCTTTTGGGTATACCTTTGGCCACAAGCCTTGCCTTGTACCTCTCAATTGTACCATCAGGCCTAAGCTTTTTCTTGAAGATCCATTTGCAACCTATAGGTTGACAACCATAAGGACGGTCAACGACCTCCCAAGTTCCATTAGACATAATAGATTCCATCTCACTCCTTACTGCTTCCTTCCATAAGTCAGCATCAGGAGAGGAATATGCCTCACTAATGGTAGTTGGTGTGTCTTCCACAAGGTACACTATAAAGTCATTACCAAAGGATTTTGCAACCCTCTGTCTCTTGCTCTTTCGAGTGACTATAGTGTCATCCTCCTCAGGGATGTGCACGTGAGAATTCTCAGCATGATCTAAAGGAATCGACAGTTCGTGCTCATGGGGAATTATAGTCTCATGACTTGTATCACTAGGTGTATTCTTCATAGGAAACTCATTCTCAAAAAATGTTGCGTCTCTTGATTCCATGATAGTATCAACATACATATCAGGCACATCAGATTTTATGATTAAGAACCTATACCCAGTGCTGTGAAAAGAGTACCCAAGGAATATACAGTCAACAGTTTTAGGCCCAAGTTTACGCTTTTTGTTGATTGGCACATTCACTTTAGCCAAGCAACCCCAAGTGCGCAAATATGAGAGATTTAATCTTCTCTTTTCCCATTCCTCGAATGGTGTGATCTCTTTGTTCTTTGTTGGAACTCTATTCAGGACATGACATGCTGTCAAAATCGCCTCACCCCACCATGCCTTGGATAATCCCGCTGTACTCAACATGGCATTCACCAAATCTGTTAGAGTGCGGTTTTTCCTTTCAGCAATCCCATTGGATTGTGGTGAGAATGGCGGTGTCCTCTCATGAATAATACCATGTTCCACGCAGAACTCATCGAACACATTAGAGAAATATTCTCCACCTCGATCAGACCTTAACCGTTTTATTTTCCTCTCAAGTTGATTCTCAACTTCAGCTTTATAGGCCTTAAAATAATTGAACGCTTCATCTTTTGTTTTTAAGAGATACACATAACAAAATCTAGTGGAGTCATCTATAAAAGTGAGAAAGTATCTTTTACCACCTTTGGTCAAAATTCCATTCATCTCGCACAGATCCGAATGAACAAGTTCTAGAGGTGCCAAACTCCTCGCCTCAGCAACCTTGTGAGGCTTGCGAGGTTGTTTTGATTCAACACACACATGGCACTTAGACTTTTTGACCAAGTTAAATTTAGGAATTAAATTCATATTTGCTAACCGCATAAGACAGCCAAAGCTTGCATGACAAAAACGTGAATGCCATAAATCCGACTCATCAGAAAAATGAACAGAATTCACGAGTTTATTACACACATCATGCAGAGATAAGCGGAACAAGCCTCCGCAGTCATATCCTTTACCAACAAAAATACCATGTTTAGACACAACACATTTATTAGACTCAAGAACAACTTTGTAGCCATCTCGACATAGCATAGAAGCACTAACGAGATTCTTCTTGATAGAGGGCACATGCTGCACGCTCTTCAATGGCACCGTCTTTCCCGAAGTAAACTTCAGAATGACCGTACCAACACCAAGAACATGAGCACGCGACCCATTTCCCATTAACAAGGCGCCAGACCTCCCGACCTGGTAGGAGGAGAACATAGAAGCATCAGCACACACATGAATATTTGCACCACTATCCATCCACCACTCAGGTGAATTACAAACTGAGAGAACAAATGGTAAAGAATTACCATACCCAGATGTTCCATCTCCAGTTTCAGTGGTTACAACATTAGCTGATTTCTTGTCCTGAGTGAACTTGCGATCAGGGCACTCTCTAGCCCAATGTTGATCACTGCCACAGACAAAGCATCCTCCCTTTCCCTTGTTATTGTTGTTCTTCTTTTTAAACTGTGCTGTATGAACAGGTTTATTTGCGTTCTCTGGTTTGTTCTGGTTTTTCTTCTTGTTAAACTTGCGGAAGTTTCTCTTCTGCACCACATTAGCAGTAGAGGTCTCCACACCTTTTCCATTGTCCTTAGTTCTAGCCCTTTCCTCAACATCAAGAGTACCAATGAGCTCTTCCACATTGAACTCTTGTCTCTTATGTTTGAGAGAGGTAGCAAAGTCCTTCCAAGAAGGTGGCAACTTGGCGATTATACCGCCAGCCACAAACTTGTCAGGCAAAGGACAAGGAAAAAGTTCGAGTTCCTTAGCTAGTGCCTGAAACTCATGAGCCTGTTCCACTACAGATCGGTTCTCAACCATTTTGTAGTCATACAGCTGCTCCATGAGATACAGCTCGCTACCAGCGTCAGTTACTCCAAACTTTCCGACAAGTGCATCCCACAGCTCTTTCCCTGTGGGAAGGATGATATAGCTTTTCTGGAATTTAGTATCCAGTGCGCTAATTACTGCTCCTCGAAAGAGGTTGTCTTCAGCCTTAAACTTAGCCTCATCCTCAGGAGGTAAGTTTGCAGGCTTGCCCTCAGCGGTATGAAAACAAGACATTGCAGTTAGCCACAATTCCATTTTAGCTTTCCATATCAAGAAGTTTTTACCATCAAAAGGATCAGGCTTGACTTTAGCACATAAATAGAAAATGGTTTTAGCATAAAGAGACAATATTAATTTAAATTTAAAATATCGCAAAAACTCCTAGGTTTTCATAAATTATTTTATGTACCAAGATAAGAGTGCAAGAGTTGCCTTATTTATGGGATGTTTGTTACAGGGACTAACTTTAGCACGTGTCACAACAGATATTTGAATGCTTATAAGGGATATTAAATATAGTTTAATTATAAAACTAATTATACAACTAAAGACTAAACAACAAAACAAATTTTTAAGCCTAATTAATCCATGATTAGCAAAACTTTACTGTAACATCACATGAACGAACCATGGAATAATTAGATTTAATAGACCCGTTTTATTGTTTAGTTCTTACTTGTGTAATTAGTTTTTTATAATTAGACTATATTTAATATTTATAACTAGCATCCAAACATGTGATGAAATGTGATGTGATAGGTACTAAACTTTAGCGCGGGGAAAACAAACGGGTCTTAAGAGGAACCAATCATAAGAGCATGTTTGGGAGCAATAGGAATGAAAAGGAACTTGTCAAATAGTGCTACCAATGAATGGTTCCTGACCAACATAGATAGGTCTAATGTAACTATAGTCCTGCTATGTTGCTACATCCTTAACTGAAAGGGAAATATGGTTTAACCTTTTCCTAAATATAATTTTGATGGTTGAATGCCCAACACAAATAATTGGACTAACTAGTTTGCTCTAGATTATACAGGTGCTAAAGGTTCAACACAAACCAATAAAAAGAACAAGTTAGGGTTCAAAAAGAAAGGAGCAAAAGAAACTGAAGAGAACCCTGGTCTGGCGCACCGGACTGTCCGGTATGCCACCGGACAGTGTCCGGTGCACCACCGGACTGTCTGAACTCTTCACCTTTGGGTTTCTCAGGCGCCGCTCCGCTATAATTCACTGAACCGTCCGGTGTACCAGCGGAGCAACGGCTATTCAGTGCAACTGTCGTCTGCAAAAGCGTGAACAGTGTGCGCAGAAGTCAGAGCAGTCGTCAGAGGCGCACCGGACAGTGAACAGCACTTGTCTGGTGCCGCACCGGACTGTCCAGTGCAACATGAAGTCAGCGCTCCAATGGTCAGAATCTTCAGAACCCTAACGGTTGGGTGAAGTGGCTGGCGCACCGGACAGTGTCCGGTGGCGCACCGGTCGACAGACAGCCTCCCCAACGGCTATGTAGTGGTTGAGGGCTATAAATACCCCCAACCACAACCACTCCAAGGATACAAGTTTTTCAGACATCTCATTCAATACAAGAGCTAGTGCAATCAATACAAGACACAATTCAAAAGAATCAAAGTCTCTCCAAGTCCCAAATTCACTCCAAACTCCTAGTGACTAGAGAGAGTTTTTGCTCGTGTTCTTTGAGCTCTTGTTCTTGAATCGCTTTCTTCTTCCTCATTCTTGTTCTTTAAGTGACTTGTAATCAAAGCAAGAGACACTAAGTTTGTAGTGGTCCTTGCGGGTCTAAGTGACCTGTTTGATTAAGGAGAAAGCTCACTCGGTCTAGATGACCGTTTGAGGGAGGGAAAGGGTTGAAAGAGACCCGGTCTTTGTGACCACCTCAATGGGGACTAAGTTCTTTGGAACCGAACCTCGGTAAAACAAATCACCATGTCATCCGCTTTATTTTCTTGGTTGATTTGTTTTCCCCTCTCTCCCGGACTTGATATTTATTCTAACGCTAACCCCGGCTTGAAGTGTGCTTAAAGTTTGTAAATTTCAGTTTTCGTCTATCCACCCTCTCTAGGCGACTTTCAATAACCAATCACATCTAAAGTCCCCAGTCCCGCCTAATCTCCAACTATTATCCATGTCCAAAAAACATGTGATACTAGTAACAGTGTAACCAAGTAGGGATGGAAGCAAGGTAGGTCCCCGCAGGTTTTGGACCCAATGGGGCGGGGATAGTTTTATTTTTACCTATGCGGTCATACGATTCGGGGACCCAAACTATAATAGGTGCGTGTCGGGTTTTAAATTTCACCCGCGGGTATTCCATGGGCCCCGAAGTAAACAAAAATAGTCCACGCCAAGGAGCCCAGCCCACATAACACTCTCTTCTAGTCTTCTCCATGAAAGTATCCACGCTCGGTTCCTCTCAGCACCGCCGCTCCTGATCACCTCCCGGTCACCAATCGCTATCACGAGTCGCTAGGACTGTTGCCAGTTGCCCATTGCACATCATCGCGAGTCACTGCCTGTTGGCCTATTGCGCTGCCCTTCGAGCTCTAGTCCCTCGTCCATAGGCTCCCATCTCCAAGATCTATCTCCATGTTCTTATGGTTATGGATGATTTGTGAGATCCCGGTCTAGTCCTGCAGCCGCCTTGCGTGGTATGGTCCTCCAGTGTGCCCTCGCCTAGCTGCAACTAGTTCATCCGACACATGTAGGGCCTTGTTCGGTTAGCTCTCAATCCATGTGGATTGAGTGGGATTGGATGGGTTTGAATCCCAAACAAGTCAAAGTTCTTAAGAATTTTTTCCAATCCCATCCAATCCATATGTATTGGGAATAACCGAACAAGGCCTAGAGTGGTAGACCTCCAGCTCCAAGATTTGCTGCTACCGCAATTTTTTCCCTTCCATCAGCACCCCTGCGACAGGGGACAGCGGCTCCAGCCCCTGATGCACCGGTGGCATTGGCATGGTGTCTCGATGACCACATCAGCGGGGAAGTCGCCCGTGCAATAGGGGTCCTCCGGTCTTTTGGTTCCCCAACGAGTTTGGGTGCGAGGACAGATTTTCCCCTGCCATGAGGTTCAGGGTGGGGCGGGTTTTTAGGTTTGGGTTTTGAGTTTTGGGTTCGGGTCCGTAGAAGTTGCACCCGCCCTGAACCCACCTCACTCACATCCCTGTAACCAGGACCTATCCTATCACGAGTGGTTGTATCAATTTCTACCGTAAGCCCTATAGCATATCATACTACATGATCACTGTCATGGTAGTAAGACTCGTAGGATAGAATATATATATATATATATATGCATGTGGTTTCCAATCAACTCATGCTACTTAATACACAAACAACATAATAATGAGTGCTTTTAGAAATAGAGTTATGCATTGGGGCTTGCCTAGGTGACTCAATATTGTATTAAGTTAGTATTGTTCCATCTTCAGGACACGGTCATCCTTCATCTTCGGGATCTTACTACTATTATACCTTCCTCGGTTTCAAATCAATGTCCTTCCATCGATCATCAATAAACATCGTTCCTAAATGATATCTATGAATGTATGTCATGCTTTAGTGAAACAAATATACATGAGGACATACTCAAACATAAGAGGACAAACAACATGTCAATAATATGAACTTCAATAGATACTTGTTATTAAGCACCACTTTCATGCTCTCCTCATCAAAACTTACTCGTGAGCCGGTTACTAACAACCTAACAACATAATGCAAGTAATTAAAATAACCATTTTGCAATTTAAACACACAAGTGTGAGCTACCACAACCTACTAAGCACTCAATCACTACTAAACATGTATATACAACACCTCACTTAGTTCACACATGGACAAAAATAACATAGAGAACATACATAAAAGCCTACTACCAAACATTTGTTATCCTTAATTACTTAATTAAACATGTTAAAAATATGTACCATGGATACCTAGACCAAGCTCCAAGAAAATGAAGAATGGTATAGATGGGTCCATGGGCTTGGCCATAAGTCCATGGACTCGTCAATCAAGATAATAAAGATGCTTATCACTAGGAGGATTCTAGAAGAATAAAGATGGCAAAGATCTTATTGGAATAGAATATATGATCAAGATCCTAACAAATATGGCAAGGTACTAGCAAATAAGCAATAATACACCTAGAAAGATAGAGTTTGACTCACATACAACCTAGGACTGACTCAATCATGAGTTGTAACACCCCGTCCACTTCCGGACCGGTGGTACTTACTCTTGGCAGCCCTCTATGATCATAGACCATCCTCATAGACTAACACGAGTCTTTTTATGTGCACTTTGTCCTCACTCATGCGCACCCAAGAAAATTCCCCGGTCGGTCACTGAAAGGGAATTAGGCTTACACCTATTTCCTAAATGATTTTGGTGGTTGAATTGCCCAACACAAATAATTGGACTAACTAGTTTGCTCTAGTCTACAAGTTCTACAGGTGCCAAAGGTTCACAATAAGCTAATAAAAAACCAAGAAAAGGGTTCAAACAAAGAGAGCAAGGGACAACCGAAGTGTCCCCTGGTCTAGCGCACCGGACTGTCCGGTGTGCCACCGGACAATGTCCGATGCACCAGGGGACTCCAAGCTAAACTCTTCACCTTCGGGAATTCTCAGAGGCGCTTCGCTATAATTCACCGATCTGTCCGGTGCACCACCGGACAGTGTCCGGTGCCCCAAGGGAGAGCGACTCTGAACTCACCAGCTTCGGGAATCCGCTCCGCTAAAATTCACCGAACTGTCCGGTGTGACAGCGGAGCAACGGCTACTTCCCGCGCAATGGTTGACTGCAACGCATTAAATGCGCGCCTGCGCGCGCAGAGGACAGAGCACGCGCGGGTGGCACACCGGACAGTCTACAGGACTTGTCCGGTGCACCACCGGATAGCCAGGCGGGCCCACAAGACAGAGCTCCAACGGTCGAAAGCCAACGGCCAGGTGACGTGGCTGGCGCACCGGACAGTGTCCGGTGCGCCATGCGACAACAGCCTCCACCAAACGGCTAGTTTGGTGGTTGGGGCTATAAATACCCCAACCACCCCACATTCATTGGCATCCAAGTTTTCCCACTTCTACACCTTACAAGAGCTAGCATTCAATACAAGACACACCAAAGAGATCAAATCCTCTCCCAATTCCACCTAAAGCTTTAGTGATTAGTAAGAGAGATTTGTTGTGTTCATTTGAGCTCTTGCGCTTGGATTGCTTCTTTTTCTCATTCTTTCTTGCGATTATCTCAATTGTAACCAAGGCAAGAGACACCAATTGTGTGGTGTTGCTTGCGGGGAAGTTTGTTCCCGTTTGATTGAGAAGAGAAGCTCACTCGGTCTGAGGGACCTGAGAGCACCTAGAGGAGGGGGGGTGAATAGGTGATCCTGTGAAACTTAAAAACTTAAGCCACAAAACTTGGTTAATCGTTAGCACAATAATTGCCAAGTGGCTAAAGAGGAATCCTCAACAAAACACAATAACCAACAAGGATCAATCACAGAGATGGCACGGTGGTTATCCCGTGGTTCAGCCAAGACCAACGCTTGCCTACTCCACGTTGTGGCGTCCCAACGGACGAGGGTTGCAATCAACCCCTCTCAAGCGGTCCAAAGACCCACTTGAATACCACGGTGTTTTGCTTGCTTTTTCTCAATCCCGTTTGCGAGGAATCTCCACAACTTGGAGCCTCTCGCCCTTACACTTGAAATTCACAAAGAACACGGAGCAAGGGAGGGATTAGCAACACACACAAGACACAAGAAACAGAGTGTCAACACGCACACAAGTCGCAACAAGAGCTCGCAACACAACTCAATGAGTTCACAACTCCACTAGAGCTCTATATGCTATCACAATGAAAAGAATACGCGAAATCGATGTCTTGGTGCTTAGGAATGTTGTAGGAATGCTTGGTATCCTCCTCCATGCGCCTAGGGGTCCCTTTTATAGCCCCAAGGCAGCTAGGAGCCGTTGAGAGCAATCCAGGAAGGCTGATCTTGCCTTCTATCGACTGGCGCACCGGACAGTCCGGTGCACACTGGACACTGTCCTGTGCCCGATTTCTTTCCTTAAATGGCGAAGCCAACCGTTGGCAGACTTGAAGCCGTTGGCGCACCGGACATGTCCGGTGCACACCGGACAGTCCGGTGCCTCCTTCTAGCCGTTGGCTCGACCACGTGGCCCGCGCAGATCGCGCGGCCGACCGTTGGCTCACCGGACAGTCCGGTGCACACCGGACAGTCCGGTGAATTATAGCCGTACGTCGCCGGTGAATTCCCGAGAGCGGCCATTTCGCTCGAGCCAGCCTGGCGCACCGGACACTGTCTGGTGCACCACCGGACAGTCCGGTGCCCCCAGACTCAGCAGATTCTTGGCTACTCGAGCCAAGACATTTCCAATTGGATTTTTCCTGTTTCCAGCACTTAGACACAACACATTAGTCCATAAAACAATGTACTAAGTCTGAGAAACATACCTTTATCCTTGATTTGTACTTTGTCCACCTTTTTACACTAGGGCACTTGTGTTGGACACTAAATCACCAAAATACTTAGAAATGGCCCAAGGGCACATTTCCCTTTCAATCTCCCCCTTTTTGGTGATTTATGCCAACACAACATAAAGCAAGTAGAACAAATACAAAATCAATTCAAATAAGAACTCAAATTGTTTTGATTCAAATTTGACATATATGGATCACTCTTTGCCACCACTTGGTTTGTTTTTGCAAATCAAACTCAAATTTCTATCTCTAAGTCAAACACACGTGTTAAGACATAAAGAGAGTCATTCCAAGAGAAATTGATTCAAGATTTCAAAAACTCCCCTTTTCCCATAATCAACACTTCTCCCCACTAGAAACCAACTTTTGACACAGGAGACAATAAAAGAGTTTTGACAAACCAAAAGCTCTAATCTACTATTTTCAAAATTTCTCAAGTGGTAGTTGATCCATCTATCACTTTGGCCCTTTATTTTCTCCCCCTTTGGCATCAAGCACCAAAACGGGATCAATCTTGGCCCTTTAACCCCAATTGCCTCACCAAAATCTTCAACAAAGAGCAAATAGGCAATAAGAGGATAAAGATGAACTTGGAAAAGTTACTCTTTTCATCGGAGTGCAGTGGAAGTCTTGCATGGTCCAAGTCCACCTTTTCCCTTTCAATTCTCCTTGGAGACTAAAACAACCAACTCAAGTACATGGTTAGTCTCAAAGGGTCAAGTTGTAGCACAGCTCCCCCTAAATATGTGCATCACTTGCAACACGGACTTGTGAGGTCCAGGGAGTGTTTGTACAACTTGAGCACCACAATAAGCAACAAAATGCAGAATGAACATGATCAAAGGCATAAACACATGTATGCTACAATTCAATCCAAGTTCCGCGAATCTAGGACATTTAGCTCACTACGCAGCCTGCAAAAGGTCTTTTCATCTAAAGGCTTAGTGAAGATATCGGCTAGCTGGTTCTCGGTGCTAACATGAAACACTTCGATATCTCCCTTTTGCTGGTGGTCTCTCAAAAAGTGATGCCGGATGTCAATGTGCTTTGTGCGGCTGTGCTCAACAGGATTTTCCGCTATTCGGATAGCACTCTCATTATCACATAGGAGTGGGACTTTGCTCAGATTGTAGCCAAAGTCCCGGAGGGTTTGCCTCATCCAAAGTAGTTGCGCGCAACACTGTCCTGCGGCAACGTACTCGGCCTCAGCGGTGGATAGGGCAACGGAAGTTTGTTTCTTAGAATTCCATGACACCAAGGACCTTCCTAAGAATTGGCACGTCCCCGATGTACTCTTCCTATCGACCTTACATCCAGCATAGTCGGAATCTGAGTACCCAATCAAGTCAAAGTTAGACCCCTTTGGATACCAGATCCCGAAGCAAGGCGTAGCGACTAAATATCTAAGAATTCGCTTCACAGCCACTAAGTGACACTCCTTAGGCTCGGATTGAAATCTTGCACACATGCATACGCTAAGCATAATATCCGGTCTACTAGCACATAAATAAAGCAAAGAACCTATCATGGACCGGTATGCTTTTTGATCAACGGACTTACCACCTTTGTTGAGGTCGGTGTGTCCGTCAGTTCCCATCGGCGTCTTTGCGGGCTTGGCGTCCTTCATCCCTGTCGGTGTTTTGGGTCCGACCGCACACCCGGGGTTGCCCCTCAAGGTGTTTCTAGGAGTAGGACGGTGTCGACGACTGTAGCAAAATGGTTCGTGCCGATCGCACGAGGGACAATGGACAAGATTTGTAGGTTCGGGCCGCTTAGAGATGCGTAACACCCTACGTCCTGATGAGTGTTCGAGTATGGTTACAGGAGGACTCTCTGAGTTGAAAACACAGAGAGTTTACGTGGGTGGCTAAGTAAAGTAGGGTCGATCGATCTGAAGGGGTGCCCCCTAGGCCTTATATACTCGACCGTGGGGCAGTACATGTGATATGATAACGTCAAGTAGCTAAAAGATAGTGAACCTCTTGAGCTTATCCCTACGTAACCCTCGCCGACTTATCCTCGCATGGCTCCGCTGCATGGGGGCTTTAGCGCGGGAAAGTCGGGTCTCTGTTGCGATTTATTCGTTCGACGTTGTGGGCCGTCCGGGTTTGCACCAATCCAGTCTCACGTCTTCTCTTCTTTGTCGGTTGTCTTTCCCTAGGCCCACGAAAGAATGACCTTACGAATTATTGGGCCCTTGGGCCTTTCGTGAGGCCTTTTACTTCTTTAGTGGACCCAGGGGATATCTATCCCCCACAAGCCCCCGATCTTTGGGTTGATTTAGAGGTAATCGACTCAAAGATCCAAGGTCCAAAAATGACTCCCTGCTGTCTTCTCTTGCTCCGATCACTCGTTCGACCAAAGTTTAGTTTTGTGCCTGTGCCTTAGAGGTCGGCATTTTGGATTGTAAGATTCTGGACTTCATTGGGTGCACCGGAGGTGCACCCAATGGGTGTAGCCCCCGACCTTTGAGTAGATTTTAGAAGATAATCTACTCGAATGTCTTCTCCAAAGATTATCTCCATTCACGCTCCTGTATCTCGGTTGAGGATTGATCTTTTCAATCTTGTCCCACGCCTTAGAAGTCGGCGCTATATCGGTTTAGAATGATACTCCATGGGGTGCACCGGAGGTGCACCCAATGGGTGTAGCCCCCGACCTTCAAATGGATTTTTTAAGGATAATCCATTCGAAGGTCTTCCTTTTGAAAAAATTGGCATGAAGCTATTCGCATTATGCTTTGGAGGTCAGCATTATGTCATCAAAATTTTGCTGCAGAGGTCAGCATATATTTTGTCTTTAGCAGCCGAGTTTGCAATCCGTCCATATCTTGCTAGGTAATGCAATTTATTTGCTTCTGCAACTTGATTGGACGTTTGATGGACGTTCTGTGTCTAGTCCTCACATCGCTTCTGTCGGTCATATCTTGTACTTTGCTGGCTATATTTGGCTTTCCTCTGATCCTTACTGATATCTCATTTTTGTCTTGAGGTATTTACTGCATGCCCTGCACGGATGTGACCGTTTTGAAAAATATACTGATAATTCCTGGGCGTCCCCCCCCCAATGGGTGTGGGCAAGGGACGGCTTGGTACGCTGAGTGTTTTAGCCGGCTACTTCTGAGTAGTAATGTGATGGGACGGCTAGTGTAATCATATCCTTTGCGCTGTTGACTGGAGTCCCAATGGGTGTAGTGTTGCATGAAACGGCGTCCGCCGTCTGACGTGTCTTCAGATGGGTGGGAGTGCTTATTGAATGCTTTGCGACTGTTCAGTGACCGCGGTTGGAAGTGAGCGGTTGCCTTTCCTTTCTATAAATAACGCCCTTGCTCCTCTGGTTTTTTCGCATCCTTTGCTGTTCTCTGCTTCTTCCCTTTCTTCTCTCCCAAAGCTTCCACCATGGGCAAGAACAACAAGCGCAAGCGTGAGCCGACTCCTCCATCGGAGGAGTTTGGTGACTCGGAATACTCAGAGGAGGAGTTCTCCTCTGAGTCCGAGGGATCTCCGGCTCCCATCCCCCTGCGAGAGTCGTCTGATGACTCAGACGACTCCCAGGGGCTTGCGGCGGAGGTCTGGACGTACATCCGGGCCGTCGAGCGCTCCGGGCTCGAGGGCTCGGATGAGTCTGAGTTCTCCTCGGATGAGGAGGACTCGGACGGCGGCGAGGACGAAGTTGACGACGACGACGACGGCGACGACGACGACGGTGGCGACGGAGACGGTGATGGCGGCAACGGCGGCGGAGGCAGCGGCGGCAAGGGCAGCACCAGAGGCGGCAGCAGCACGGGCAGCACCAGAGGCGGCAGCAGCAAGGGCAGCACCAAGGGCGGCGGCGGCAAAGGCAGCGGCGGCAAGGCCAATGGCTAAACGCCACTGGTCTTTAGATATTAGTATAGTGTAGTTAAAATAATGTAGTAGTAATGTAGAGTAGTATAGTGTAGTTTAGTAGTAGTAGTAATGTAGAGTAGAAGTAGGGAAGCACTAACTCGCGAAGAGTTGGTTTGTAAACTTATTAACTTCCCCTTAATGAAGAACCGTCATTGACCCCCCCTTTTCGATGACTCGGCGTTGCTTTTTCTGAATGCTGAACTGATTCTTTTGATATAGTAGAAACAACGCCGAGCGATGTGAAGGTTGACATCAGCGTTTTAGAAGTAACACCGAGCAATCGAACACGAAACCGATGTTTTAGAGGCGACGCCGAGTCAGTGAAGATCAACATCGGCATTTTAGAAATAATGCCGAGCGATAGAATACGAGTTCAGCGTTTTGGAGGCAACGCCGAGTGATAGAAGGTCGGCGTCGGCATTTTAGAAGTAATGCCGGGCAATAGAATACGAGTTCGGCGTTTTAGAGGCAACGCCGAGTGTTTAAAGGTCGACGTCGGCATTTTAGAAGTAATGCCAAGCGATTTGGACACGAGGTCGGCGTTTTAGAAGCAACGTCGGGTGATTGAAGGTCGGCGTCGGCATTTTAGAAGTAATGCCGAGCGATAGAATACGAGTTCGGCGTTTTAGAGGCAACACCGAGTGTTTAATGGTCGACATCGGCATTTTAGAAGTAATGCCAAGCAATTTGAACACGAGGTCGGCGTTTTAGAGGCAGCGCCGAGTGATAGAAGGTCGGCGTCGGCATTTTAGAAGTAATGCCAAGCGATTTGGACACGAGGTCGGCGTTTTAGAAGCAACGCCGAGTGATTGAAGGTCGGCGTCGGCATTTTAGAAGTAATGCCGAGCGATAGAATACGAGTTCGGCGTTTTAGAGGCAACGCCGAGTGTTTAATGGTCGACATCGGCATTTTAGAAGTAATGCCAAGCGATTTGAACACGAGGTCGGCGTTTTAGAGGCAGCGCCGAGTGATAGAAGGTCGGCGTCGGCATTTTAGAAGTAATGCCAAGCGATTTGGACACGAGGTCGGCGTTTTAGAAGCAACGCCGAGTGATTGAAGGTCGGCGTCGGCATTTTAGAAGTAATGCCGAGCGATAGAATACGAGGTCGGCGTTTTAGAAGCAACGCCGAGTGATAGCCGGCCGCACGAGTTATTTTGAGGATAATAACCGAGCGATGAAGTGGCACGTCGGCTTTCTTGGAAATAACTGTTTAGATGCCCACGTGGCATGCTGGGATTTCGGAAGTAACTGCCGGGTGATGACTGGGCACTTTTTGAAAGGGTATCTGGCTCAAGAATATCCCATAAGAGTTGCGCTTTTAGCCGCCTTTGCTTTCCGTGCCCTAATTCTTGCATTCCCGCATCTGAATCTTCTCTACCACTCGCCTCCTACTCTGTTCGCCAGTGAGAAGCAAGATGGCGCCCAAGAGGAAAACTGCGAACTCGTCTGCTGCGGTGATCCCCGCAATCGACCCCAACAGTCAGTTACCCTTCGCAGGTAACCACATGTCCGTTATTTCCGAAGCTGAGCTTCTCCGTCTTGTCTCCATCGGGGTTCTTCCTCCGCGGGAACTCTGTTCTTGGTGGATTTGCCATGGGACTACTGTCCCAACCGAAGATACCCACGAGTCAGTAGTTTATGCTCCCTTTCTTCTCCGCGGCCTCGGCCTTCCAATCTCTCCTTTTTTCCGTGGCCTTCTTGACTTTTATCATATCAACTTGACCCATTTGAACCCTAATTCCATTCTCCAAATCTCCATCTTCGTCCACCTATGCGAAGCCTACCTCGGTGTGCTGCCGCATTTTGGTTTATGGAAGTATCTGTATCATTGTCGCCCTGGGATGGCCGGGGGGCAACATCAGCTGGTCGGAGGTGCTAGTTTGGAGATGCGCCGTGGGCGGAAGACCGAGTATCTTGAGATTCCCCTCAAAGATAGCATTAAAGGGTGGCGTCTGGAGTGGTTTATAGTTGACAATTATGGAAATTCTCTCCCCTCCTGGTCGGGAAGACAGTCAGACGTTCGTACTCCGAGTTGGACTGAGTCTCCTACAGATCAAGAAGTTGCCGAAGCAGGCGTGTTGCTTACTGAAGTCGGATTACTGAAAGAAAGAGGTCTGACTGCCGAAGCTGTGGTCACTGATTTTGTTTTTAAGAACATTCAGCCACTGAAAGACAGGGCCTATCCAGCGTATCTGTATCGAGGGCTGGCCGACTCAACTCGGGTTACCAATAAGAGAATTCCTTCTGTTGACTTGGTAAGCCGACTTGAAATGATCCTCAGGGGTAAAGTTTCGAATGTTGGTGCTCTAGTGGCATACTCGGCTTGGAACCTACCTCCTCCCAAAGCTTTCACCCTTTTTGTGTCAAATCCGCCTGTGACTGACAGCAATTTGGGCCTTAGAGTGCGACCCTCTGCTGAGGAAGTCAGTACTTTAGTTGCTTCGCCCGGGGCGATTCCTGATGATGAACGGCAGGTTTATTTTGAAGTGCCTCTGAACCCCAGTGATGCTGACATAAATGACATGCTTGATCTATTAGCTGAGGATTCGTCCGATGCTGCTCCTGATGGTACCTTGGCAGTGGTGCCCCTTCCAGAGGTTGATACAACTTTGGATGTCCCGAAACCTGTCAGCACTCGTCCGAGGCGCCCTAGCCGAACCAGTCAGCCCGAGCCTTCTGCTGATGAGCAAAAGAAAAAGAGAAGACGCCTCCAGCGAGTATCCAGTTTTGATGAGGACGCCGGCACTTTAGCTCCTGCTGCTGAAGAAATGCCTGTAATCGGTCTTACTGACACTGATCCCAATGGGTGTGCCCAAACTGTTGCTGATCCCAATGGGTGTGCCCAAACTGTTGCTGATCCCAGTGGGAGTGCTGCTTGTGTTGCCGCTGTGGAGGATGAAGAGGAAGAAGATGAAGCTCCTTTAACTCGGAAAAACAGTTGATAATTCATTGCTAGCGGTGGAAGTAGTGGAGTTCCTTCTCCTGCTTTGTCTGCCCTTATTGGTCTGCAAGAGCTGTCCATGGCCAACTTTGATCAAACTCTAGAGGATATGGTCCCAGAGGATTTGCTATCAGAGCCTGTGGATGTTGATGCAATAGAGACTTGTGCTGCCGTGCCCGATGCTGGGTTGAGGTCATCCCGTGCCTCGTCGACCTTAGAGCATGATCTCGAGGGTCGGGATGCTGATTTGGATTGTCCTGGTCCCATGGAAGTAGCTGAAGGCCCGTCAACCTTAGAGGTGGTTACGGCGGAGAGCTTGGACCCCTTGAATAGTGCTGACACGCGCCCAGCCCCCGAGGATGTCGCCGGGGAAGGCTTAGCTCGGGTGAAGAGTGTAAGCCACTGCCCAGCCCCCGAGGGTGTTGCCGGGGATGATCCGGCTCAAGTGGGCAGTGCCAATTTTGACCCAGCCCCCGAGGGTGTCCGAGCGAGGTCTCCTTCCTGCACTTCCATGGACGTTCATGTGGGTTCACCTCCGCACTCTGGCGGTATGGTGGTGGCCCAAACTCCGGATCAGGGGGTCGCTTTAGAGGGCAGCATCCCCACTGGTCTGGCGTTAGGCTCTGTTGAATGTACTGAGCTCGTTCCTGCTGGTCTGCTGCAAGCTGCTTCGGGTGGTGGTCTGGCACCTGGTTACCAGCTGATTTCTCCTGACTTGGGGATCCCTTCGCTCTTTTCCAACCTCCAGGTGTTGTGCTGTGCTTTAGTTTGATCTTTATGTTGCATGAATTGTTGTCATTATGTTCATCCGCTCTTCTTATCAGGCTTTGGTGGATGGATTGGCCAGTCAGCTGAAATCGCAGGGTGCTTCCATCCCAGAAGTGGCTTCATCTCTTGAGCGTTGGAATCCGGTGTTGCTTCATCGTCGTGTATCCGAGTTGGAGGCAACTAATGCTGGTTAGTGCCCTTTCTTCTTCTTCCTTGCCCTTGCTCGTGGATTGTTTTACCTTCTGACCTCACTTTGTTTGATTACCTCTTGATAGGAATGACTCGGCAGATTGCAGTTCTTGAGGAAAAACATTCCCAAGATCAAGCTGAAATGGCTCGACGGTGCGCTGACTTCGAGAGGTATTCTCAGAGCCAGACTGAACTGAGTCAGGTCTCCGCGGCTTTGGATGACGCCAACGCTCTGAGTTCTTCTCTTCATGCTCAGCTTGACTCTGAAAAGGTAACTTACAAAACCGTGCTTCGCCTTATCATGCTCTTTTTACTTGCTTGGATTCTGAAGGAGTTGATTTTTGTTTGCAGGAAGAAAAACGTATCCTCGCTGCTTCTCGCGATAATCTGGATAGATTGTATCGAGATTCTAGCAATTCGCTGACCATCTTGGAGAGGAGCCACCGTTTTACAATGGAAGAACTGGACAATCAACGTTGCAAGCTGCAAGAATCTTCGGACGAAGTGACCCGCCTTATGCAGTTGCTATCAGCAAAGGATGCCACCATCAAGGGACTCCGAGCTTCTAAAAAATCCATTGCTCAGGAGTTAGAAGCTGCTCAGCTGGCTACTAGAGTTGCCGAAGAAACTGCTGTCACTTTCAAAGCTCAGCGTGATAAAGCCCTGGACAAGGCTATTCGGGCGGGACGAATCTTGATGAGAAGACCCGGCGTGGTTGTCCCTGAAGACATAAGAGCCGATGTGAATGCTGCCCCCGATTCTTCGAATCGCCCTTCCTCGTCAGTCGTTCCTGAGAAAGACATTGAAAAATAAAGAAACATTTCGCGCGCTATGAGCGTGCGGTTAGCATGATCAAGTACTTGTTAGAGGTTATCGGCTTATCATTCGAATGACATTATCACTCTCTTATTGTATCCGAATTTATTAATTTGCAAATTTGTGGTAACGCTGCATGATGATTATGAAGTTTGTTTTCGGGATATGGAAGTCATCCCTTGGGTTGCGCAAGCGCGAGTAAGCTGCACCGGCTTGAGCCACCACTGACTTTAGCCGATAGCTCCGCTAGTAGGGTATAGTGGTCACCCTGGGTTAAGTAAGCGTGAGCATGTTGCACCGCCTTAAGTCGTTGTCGTCTTAAGTCGATTGCTCCGTTTGTAGGGTATAGTGGTCACCCCGAGTTAAGTAAGCGTGAGCATGTTGCACCGCCTTAAGTCGTTGCCGACTTAAGTCGATTGCTCCGTTTGTAGGGCATAGTGGTCACCCCGAGTTAAGTAAGTGTGAGCATGTTGCACCGCCTTAAGTCGTTGCCGACTTAAGTCGATTGCTCCGTTTGTAGGGCATAGTGGTCACCCCGAGTTAAGTAAGCGTGAGCATGTTGCACCGCCTTAAGTCGTTGTCGACTTAAGTCGATTGCTCCGTTTGTAGGGCATAGTGGTCACCCCGAGTTAAGTAAGCGTGAGCATGTTGCACCGCCTTAAGTCGTTGCCGACTTAAGTCGATTGCTCCGTTTGTAGGGCATAGTGGTCACCCCGAGTTAAGTAAGCGTGAGCATATTGCACCGCCTTAAGTCGTTGCCGACTTAAGTCGATTGCTCCGTTTGTAGGGCATAGTGGTCACCCCGAGTTAAGTAAGCGTGAGCATGTTGCACCGCCTTAAGTCGTTGCCGACTTAAGTCGATTGCTCCGTTTGTAGGGCATAGTGGTCACCCCGAGTTAAGTAAGCGTGCAAGCCAATCATAAACGAGCCGAGTATCTTTGAAATCTCTCTTTATTGATGACGTATTTCCATTATACAGAATACATGGTCGCCCCAGCTGTTTTGAAATACAGCTAGGGGTAAAACTTTCGGAGGTGTTCTATGTTCCAGGAGTTCCCAACTTCTGTGCCATCCATCTGGGTGAGGCGATATGATCCGGGCCGAGTGACCTCTGCTACTATGAAAGGCCCTTCCCATAAGGGTGATAACTTGTGCCGTCCCTCCCCTGTTAGAATTCGGCGGAGGACGAGGTCTCCTATCGAAAAGAAACGTTGCCGCACAGCTTTGTCGTGATAGCGCCTTAGAGTCTGCTGGTACCGTGCTGATTGGATCACTGCATTCAGTCGTTCTTCCTCAAGTACATCAATATCCTCCAGCCTGGTGGCCTCGGCTTCTGCTATGCTTTCGAAGATCAACCTTGGCGCCCCAAACTTGAGATCGGCAGGCAGCACTGCCTCCGACCCATAGACCATGAAGAAAGGAGTGTTTCCATGCAGGGCTCGGCTAGGTTGGGTTCTCAGACTCCAAACAACATAAGGCAGCTCTCTTATCCATTTTCCTGCGAATTTTTCATTCTTATCGAAGACCCTTTTCCTGAGTGCCTCTAATATCATTCCGTTGGCTCGCTCAACCTGCCCGTTGGCTCTTGGATGTGCTACAGATGCGTACTTGATCTGAATGCTCTTTTGCTCGCAGAAGTCAAAGAATTCTGAGCTGGTGAAGTTGGATCCCAAGTCAGTAATGATACTGTTTGGTATCCCGAATCTAATTATTATGCTTTGTATGAATTCCACGGCTTTAGCAGAGGTTAAAGAAGCAATGGGCTGAAACTCTATCCATTTAGTGAATTTGTCAATTGCCACCAACACATGGGTATATCCTCCTTGAGCTTTCTTGAAAGGTCCAATCATATCCAGTCCCCAGCATGCGAAAGGCCAGGTTACTGGTATGGTCTGCAGCTGCTGCGCTGGCATGTGCTGTTGCTTTGACAGGTATTGGCAAGCTTCGCATCTCTGAACTAACTCAGCTGCATCGTCCTTCGCCGTCGGCCAATAGAATCCTGACCTGAAAACCTTCCCGACTAGTGTTCTGGATGCAGCATGTACTCCACATTGCCCTGCATGGACTTCCTTCAGAAGTTGCTTCCCGGTGGACGGGAGAATGCATTTCATGAGGACGCCTGACGCGCCCCTCCTGTATAATACCTCCCCAATGAGTGTATAGTGAGCCGATTGTCTGGCAATACGCTCTGCCGAGTTCTTGTCATCTGGTTCTTCTTCATTCTTTATATACTTAATAATCGGCCGTCTCCAGTCATCAGAGTCTGACTCGGGTTGATCTATGACGTTGCACTCTTCTGCTTGATCCATTGAGATACTCGGCTGCAGGATTTCTTGCACGAAGACTCCGGGTGGGACCTGAGTTCGACCGGATCCGAGCTTGGACAGTACATCGGCTGTCGTGTTCCGATCTCTTTCTACATGATGAAATTCCAGACCCTCGAATTTATCTTCCAGCTTTCGGACGGCAGCGCAGTATTTTCCCATTGAATCACTTGAACAATCCCATTCTTTGTTTATCTGGCTGATGACTACCAGAGAATCTCCATATACCATCAATCTTTTGACGCCCAGTGATATGGCGATGTTTAATCCGTGTATCAAGGCTTCATACTCGGCTGCATTGTTAGAGGCCGGGAATAGCAACTGGAGAGCATACTTGAGGTGTTCGCCTCCAGGTGCAGTGAAGAGAATCCCTGCTCCTGCTCCCTGCAGCTTCAGCGAGCCATCAAAATACATTCGCCATACTTCTGTCGTCTCTGGATTATCTGGAACTTGCTGTTCTGTCCACTCTGATACGAAATCAACCAGTGCTTGAGTTTTGATGGCAGTGCGAGGTCGGAACTCGATATCGTGGGATCCCAACTTGCAAGCCCACTTGGCTATTCGGCCAATGGCTTCTTTGTTGTGAAGAATGTCCCCTATTGGAAAACCAGTAACTACTATGACTTTGTGGTCGTCAAAGTAGTGACGCAGCTTGCGGGCAGTTAGAAGTACTGCATATAATAGCTTCTGAACCTGAGGATATTTTTTCTTCGAGGGACCTAGAACTTCACTGATGAAGTAAACAGGATGTTGTACCGGATAGGCATGCCCTTCTTACACTCGCTCGACTACCAACGCAGTGCTTACCACGTGAGTCGTGCAAGAGATATACAGCAGCAAATCTTCAGCCGGTTGAGTCGGCGTAGCTCGCCGGGGCGGTTTCAATACTGGTGGTGTCGTCAAGAATTTTTTCAGTGCATCTAAAGCTTCTTGTGCTTCTGAAGTCCACTGAAACTTGTCCACCTTCTTGAGTAGCTTGTAAAATGGCAAACCTTTCTCTCCCAGTCTGGATATAAATCTGCTCAGAGCTGCCATACATCCAGTGAGTCGCTGAACCTTCTTTTGTGACCGAGGAGCTTCCATCTTCATGATAGCTTCAATATTTTCTGGATTAGCCTCAATTCCCCGGTGGCTGACGATAAATCCGAGCAACTTTCCTGCTGGTACCCCGAAAACACATTTTTCAGGATTGAGCTTCCATCTATATCTTCTCAGGCTGTTGAAAACCAGCTGTAAATCTTCGATGAAGTTTTCCGAATTCTCTGTTTTGATCACCACGTCATCAACGTAAGCCTCCACACGCTTGCCCCAGTGATCAGCTAGGCATGTTTGAATGGCTCTCTGATAAGTCGCTCCAGCGTTTTTGAGGCCGAACGGCATGGAGGTATAACAGAAAGCACCAAACGGAGTGATGAACGCCGTTTTTTTCCTCGTCTTCTTTTGCCAAACTAATCTGATGATACCCGGAATAGCAATCTAAGAAAGACAGCATAGAACATCCAGCGGTGGAATCCACCACTTGATCTATCCTCGGGAGCCCGAAGGGATCCTTCGGACAGTGTTTGTTGAGATCAGTATAGTCGACGCACATGCGCCAATCCACTTTATTCTTTTTGAGTACAAGAACAGGGTTGGCTAACCACTCGGGGTGTAATACTTCTCTAATAAATCCAGCTGCGACCAAGCGAGCTAACTCGGTATGAATGGCCTCTCTCTTGTCGGGCGTGAAACGACGTAGCTTTTGCCGGATCGGCCTCGCCTGAGGATAGACCTTCAATTTGTGCTCGGCCAGTTCTCTTGGGACTCCCGGCATATCTGCAGGTTGCCATGCGAATACGTCTCGGTTATCTTGCAGGAACCGGACGAGCGCGCTTTCCTATTTGTCATTCAAACTGGAGCTGATGATGGCCGTCTTGCGCTCATCAGCGAACCCCAGGTTGATCCGCTTGGTTTCTTCAGTCGGTCGCATAGAGGTCGCGGCCTGAGCTTCGTTTGCCGGTACGGCGAGGTCTTCCTCAGGCTTAGAGTTCGCCGGCGTAAAAGGAACCGTTGACGGCTTGGTGGTGAGGGCTGCTTGGAGGGCCACCCGGAAACATTCTGCGGCGCCTTGGAAGTCGGCGCACACAGTTATGATTCCTTGCGGTCCTGGCATCTTCAGTATCATGTATGTATAGTGCGGAATGGCCATGAATTTTGCCAGCCCCGGCCTCCCGATGATGGCGTTGTACCCGCAGTCGAAGTTCGCCACCTCGAACCTTAGGAACTCGGTTCTGTAGTTCTCCGGAGTTCCGAAGGTGACCGGCATGTAGATGTGGCCCAGCGGGTATTCCCCTTACGTTGGCACGATGCCGAAGAAAGGAGTGTCCGACTCGTAGAGCTCTTTGAGGTGAACTCCCAAGCCTTGGAGCGTACGGGGGAAGGTGACGTTGATGCTGCTCCCCCCGTCCACTAGCACCTTCTTTACCCGGCTCTCTCGGATCACCGGATCGACGAGGAGCGGGTATTTGCCTGGATGGTCGAAGTTGAGCCATTGATCCTCCCGAGTGAAAGTGATCGGGTGCTCCGACCACCGGTATGGGGCGGGAGGGCCGGTGGTCGCCACCAGTATCTGGCGGTCGTTGAGCTTTTGTTGTCTTTTGTTCTCCTGCGACCCATGTCCGCCAAATATGACGTTGACCTCCCTGTCAACGCGCGGGAAAGCTCCTCCTCCCCCCTCCTCCTGTTGATGGGGCTGTCGTGGTTCATCTGGTCCTCCCCTCGGCGGAGGAGGCGGTAGAGGTTGGAAGGGTCGGCCGTGCCCGACGGAGTGCTTGAAGTCCCGGCAGTTACGGAGAGTGTGGCACATGTCCTTGTGGTACGGCACTGGGCGTCGAGGATGTCGTCCAGCGTGCGCTCGCCTCCACGAGGCCCTCCTCGGGCGCGAGAGGCGGGTGGTCCGGCGGCGTGTACTTCTTCACGAGGCCTCTTCTCCCAGCGTTTGTCGGGTGGCTGGTTCGCGTCGCGTCGTGGTGCTGTCGGTGCAGGCTTTGCTCCTCCAATGAGATCCTGGGCCCGCTCGTCGGCGGTGATGTAGAGGTCGGCTTCCCGGAACAGCTCCTCGGAGGTAGTCGGCGCCTTTTGTAGTATGGCTCGGACGAAAGCCGAGTCATTGGATCCTCTGTAGAAGTCCTCGATCACGGCCGCCTCCGTGACCTCGGGGATGCGGTTTCTCATGGTCTGGAACCTTTTGAGGTACGACCGGAGAGTCTCATCCCCCCGGCGCTTGATAGATTTGAGGTCCCATGGTTGCGCTGGCTTGTCGGAGAGAGACTGGAAGTTGGCGGTGAAACGTCGACTGAAGTCTCCCCAGTCGTCGATGCAGTGTCGGGGTAGATGTCGTAGCCACTGCAGCGCATCTTGCCCAAGGACGATGGGTAGATACGCGGTCATGACGTCTTCGGATGCTCCGGCAGCCCGAGCAGCGGTGGTGTAGACGGCTAACCAACCCCCTGGATCCTGCTTAGGTTCATATTTGTCGACATTGGATACCTTGAAGTTGGGAGGCCATTGGATGGCCCTAAGGCGCGGAGTAAGAGCGGATACTCCGCATGTGTCCTCCTGTCGTCGGGGATGACGTCTGTCCCGGGGAGGGGAGTGGTGGTGGTGGTTCCTCGACCGTCCCCGGGTGGTACCGCCAGTTGAAGCTGTTGCCGACTCAGTCCTGGTGGCCTGGCTTTGAGTCGGGAAGCCATGATCTCGGTCATACTCCTCCCGACGGTGAATTTCGTTCTCATGCCGCCGTTCGCGCGAAGCATTGATAGAGCTTCGCGCGTCTCGGCGACTGTTGATGGCGTGTCGCAAATCGTTCGGCGGGTGAGCGAGCGGTAGAAGATGGTTGGCTGCCTGAGTGAACAGGCGTCGGTATCCCTCGGCGTCGGGAGTCTGAGGAAGTCCGTCAGCTATCCGAGCTAGAACGCCTCCGACCTCGCTCGGCGTGTTCATAGCTCGGGCGAAGTCGGGGTTCAGGTTGCGCCCGAAGAGCGGATTCTCCCGGTGTTGCCTTGCATCTTGCTCGGCTTGCTCCTGAATCCGTCGGCGATCACGTCGTCGGGAGTTCCTTCGTTCCCTGAAGACGCGTTCTTCCGGAGTTTCCCCTATCTCTGAGACCTCGTCTCGCGAGACAGGCTGCTCCGGATCCCGTTCTCCGGCCGCGTGATGTCGTCGAACGTTCCTGCGTCGGTTCCTCCGTCGGCGGGATTCTCGTTGAGGTGGTTCTTCTCCAGGCGCGGTCGGTTCGTCGTCAGAGACGGCGGGCGACTCCACTCTCCCGATGAAGAGGACGTCGGGGTAGAACGGTACTGCTGTCGTGGCGACTTTCTTTCCGTTCTCCTTTGAGGCCGGAGGAACGGGAAGAACGACTTGCCTCTCCCTGGTCTCCTTCTTTCTCGCGACCCGTGTCCACTCTTTCATTGGGGAAGTAGACAGCGGAGTCTTCCGGGTCAGCGAGCTTCTAGCTCCAGCCTCCCCGGAGACGATCTTTTTCCGAAGAGCCGGAGGTAGCATTTTTCCAGCATTCTCGGAGTTTGTTGGAGGAAACTTCTTTTCCGGCAGATCCGCAATGCGGTGTAGAATTCCCTCTTCATCTGCTATAGATGAAATCGTCCCGAAGCAGAATACAGATCCGGGACGCATGGTGATCTTGCTGTGGAAGGTGACGGCCATTAAGCTAGCTTGGATCGTCGACACACCCCCTACCTGGCGCGCCAGCTGTCGGTGTTTTGGGTCCGACCGCACACCCGGGGTTGCCCCTCAAGGTGTTTCTAGGAGTAGGACGGTGTCGATGACTGTAGCAAAATGGTTCGTGCCGATCGCACGAGGGACAATGGACAAGATTTGCAGGTTCGGGTCGCTTAGAGATGCATAACACCCTACGTCCTGATGAGTGTTCGAGTATGGTTACAGGAGGACTCTCTGAGTTGAAAACACAGAGAGTTTACGTGGGTGGCTAAGTAAAGTAGGGTCGATCGATCTGAAGGGGTGCCCCCTAGGCCTTATATACTCGACCGTGGGGCAGTACATGTGATATGATAACGTCAAGTAGCTAAAAGATAGTGAACCTCTTGAGCTTATCCCTACGTAACCCTCGTCGACTTATCCTCGCATGGCTCCGCTGCATGGGGGCTTCAGCGCGGGAAAGTCAGGTCTCTGTTGCGATTTATTCGTTCGACGTTGTGGGCCGTCCGGGTTTGCACCAATCCAGTCTCACGTCTTCTCTTCTTTGTCGGTTGTCTTTCCCTAGGCCCACGAAAGAATGACCTTACGAATTATTGGGCCCTTGGGCCTTTCGTGAGGCCTTTTACTTCTTTAGTGGACCCAGGGGATATCTATCCCCCACAATCCCAAACCGCTTTAGCAAGTCTTGCGTGTACTTCGTTTGGGAGATGAAAGTGCCGTCCTTGAGTTGCTTCACTTGGAACCCAAGGAAGTAGTTCAACTCGCCCATCATCGACATCTCGAATTTCTGTGTCATAACCCTGCTAAACTCTTCACAAGACTTTTGATTAGTAGAACCAAATATTATGTCATCGACATAAATTTGGCACACAAAAAGATCACCATTGCACGTCTTAGTGAAAAGAGTTGGATCGGCTTTCCCAACCTTGAAAGCATTAGCAATTAAAAAGTCTCTAAGGCATTCATACCATGCTCTTGGGGCTTGCTTAAGTCCATAGAGCGCCTTAGAGAGCTTACACACGTGGTCGGGGTACCGTTCATCCTCGAAGCCAGGGGGTTGCTCCACGTACACCTCCTCTTTGATTGGCCCGTTGAGGAAAGCGCTCTTCACATCCATTTGGTACAACCTGAAAGAATGGTGAGCGGCATATGCTAGCAAGATACGAATTGATTCTAGCCTAGCCACAGGAGCAAAAGTCTCCTCAAAGTCCAAACTTGCGACTTGGGCATAACCTTTTGCCACAAGTCGAGCCTTGTTCCTCGTCACCACCCCATGCTCGTCCTGTTTGTTGCGGAACACCCACTTGGTTCCCACAACATTTTGCTTGGGACGAGGCACCAGCGTCCAAACTTCATTGCGCTTGAAGTTGTTGAGTTCCTCCTGCATGGTCAACACCCAGTCCGGATCTAGCAAGGCCTCTTCTACCCTGAAAGGCTCAATAGAAGAGACAAAAGAGTAATGCTCACAAAAATTAACTAATCTTGAACGAGTAGTTACTCCCTTGCTAATATCACCCAATATTTGGTCGACGGGATGATCCCTTTGGATCGTTGCTCGAACTTGGGTTGGAGGTGCCTGAGGTGCTTCTTCCTCTTCAACTTGAACATCCTGTGCTCCCCCTTGATCATGCGCCTCCACTTGAGGTACCTGTTCGTCATCTTGGGTTGGGGAATGCACCATAGTTGAGGAAGACGGTTGATCTTGCTCCACTTGTTCCTGAGGCCGTACATCTCCAATCGCCATGGTGCGTATCGCGGCCGTTGGAACGTCTTCTTCATCTACATCATCAAGATCAACAACTTGCTCTCTTGGAGAGCCATTAGTCTCATCAAATACAACGTCGCTAGAGACTTCAACCAAACCCGATGATTTGTTGAAGACCCTATACGCCTTTGTATTTGAATCATAACCTAATAAAAACCCTTCTACAGCTTTGGGAGCAAATTTAGAGGTTCTACCTTTCTTCACAAGAATATAACACTTGCTTCCAAATACACGAAAATAAGACACATTTGGTTTGTTACCAGTCAGCAGCTCATATGAAGTCTTCTTGAGGAGGCGGTGAAGGTAGACCCTGTTGATGGCGTGGCAAGCCGTGTTCACGGCTTCCGACCAAAAGCGCTCGGGGGTCTTGAACTCTCCAAGCATAGTCCTTGCCATATCGATGAGCGTCCTATTCTTCCTCTCTACCACACCATTTTGCTGAGGTGTGTAGGGAGCGAAGAACTCGTGCTTGATCCCCTCCTCCTCAAGGAACTCCTCCACTTGAAGATTCTTGAATTCGGATCCGTTGTCGCTCCTTATCTTCTTTACCTTGAGCTCAAACTCATTTTGAGCTCTCCTTAGGAAGCGCTTGAGGGTCCCTTGGGTTTCAGACTTATCCTGCAAAAAGAACACCCAAGTGAAGCGGGAAAAATCATCAACAATAACTAGACCATACTTACTTCCTCCTATGCTTAGATAGGCGACGGGTCCAAAGAGGTCCATATGTAGCAGCTCCAGGGGTCTTGATGTGGTCATCACATTTTTGGTGTGATGCGCTCCTCCCACTTGTTTACCTGCTTGACAAGCTGCACAAGGTCTATCTTTTTCGAATTGCACGTTAGTAAAACCTATCACGTGTTCTCCCTTTAGAAGCTTGTGAAGGTTCTTCATCCCCACATGAGCTAAGCGGCGATGCCACAGCCAGCCCATGCTGGTCTTAGCTATTAAGCATGCATCTAGACCGGCCTCCTCTTTTCCAAAATCAACTAAGTAAAGTTTGCCGTCTAATACACCCTTAAAAGCTAGTGAAGGTTCTTCATCCCCACATGAGCTAAGCGGCGATGCCACAGCCAGCCCATGCTGGTCTTAGCTATTAAGCATGCATCTAGACCGGCCTCCTCTTTTCCAAAATCAACTAAGTAAAGTTTGTCGTCTAATACACCCTTAAAAGCTAGTGAACCATCACTTCTTCTAAAGACAGACACATCTACATTTGTAAATAGACAGTTATATCCCATATTGCATAATTGACTAACAGATAGCAAATTATATCCAAGAGACTCTACTAAAAACACATTAGAGATAGAGTGCTCATTTGAGATTGCAATTTTACCTAACCCTTTTACCTTGCCTTGATTCCCATCACTGAATATTATTGAATCTTGGGAATCTTTGTTTTTGACGTAGGAGGTGAACATCTTCTTCTCCCCCGTCATATGGTTTGTGCATCCGCTGTCGATAATCCAGCTTGAACCCCCGGATGCATAAACCTGCAAGGCAAATTTAGGCTTGGGTCTTAGGTACCCAACTCATGTTGGGTCCTACAAGGTTAGTGCAAATATCCTTAGGGACCCAAATGCAAGTTTTGTCTCCCTTGCATTTTGCCCCTAACTTCCTAGCAACTATTTTCCTATCCTTTCTACAAATAGCAAAGGAAGCATTTAACTCACGATAAATTGTAGAAGGTTCATTCATTACTTTCCTAGGAGCATGAATAATATTCTTTCTAGGCACATGATGAATAGCATTTCTCCTAGACATATTTCTACCATGCATATAGGAAGAACTAGAAGCAAACATGGCATGAGAATCAAAATCATCATAAGCATTATAACTCCTATAAGCATTTCTAGTTTGTCTCCTATCATGGTACATAAAAGCATGGTTCTTTTTAGCACTACTAGCCATAGGAGCCTTCCCTTTCTCCTTGGCGGAGATAGGAGCCTTATGGCTTGTCAAGTCCTTGGCTCCCCTCTTGTAGCCAAGTCCATCCTTAATTGAGGGTGTCTACCAATTGTGTAGGCATCCCTTGCAAATTTTAGCTTATCAAAATTACTCTTGCTAGTCTTAAGTTGAGTATTAAGACTAGCCAATTCATCATTAAGTTTGGAAATTGAAACTAGGTGTTCACTACAAGCATCAATGTCAAAATCTTTACACCTATTACAAGTTTCAACAATTTCTACACAAGATGTTGATTTACTAGCTATTTCTAACTTAGCATTCAAATCATCATTAACACTTTTTAATTTAGAGATGGATTCATGACAAGTAGATAATTCACTAGAGAGCATTTCATTCCTTTTTATTTCTAGAGCAAGAGAATTTTGTGTACTAACAAATTTATCATGCTCCTCATATAAAAGATCCTCTTGTTTTTCTAGTAATCTATTCTTGTCATTCAAAGCATCAATCAACTCATTAATCTTATTAATTTTAGATCTATCTAATCCCTTGAATAAGCATGAGTAATCTATCTCATCATCATCACTAGACTCATCCTCACTTGAAGAAGCATAAGTACTAGTATCATGAGTGCTTACTTTCTTCTCCCTTGCCATGAGGCAAGTGTGACGCTCGTTGGGGAAGAGGGATGACTTGTAGAGGGCGGTGGCGGCGACTCCTTCATTGTCGGAGTCGGAGGAGGAGCAATCCGAATCCCACTCCTTTCTGATATGTGCCTCGCCCTTGGCCTTCTTGTAATGTTTCTTTTTCTCCCTTTTGTTCCCCTTTTCCTGGTCACTTTCATTATCGGGACAGTTAGCAATGAAATGACCAATCTTACCACATTTGAAGCACGAGCGCTTCTCCTTTGTCTTGGTCTTGCTTGGCTGTCCCTTGCGACCTTTAAGCGCCGTCTTGAAGCGCTTAATGATGAGGGCCATCTCCTCATCATTTAGCACGGCCGCCTCAACTTGCGCCACCTTACTCGGTAGTGCCTCCTTGCTCCTCGTTGCCTTGAGAGCAATGGGTTGAGGCTCATGAATAGGACCGTTCAACGCGTCGTCCACGTATCTCGCCTCCTTGATCATCATTCGCCCGCTTACGAACTTCCCAAGAACTTCTTTGGGCGACATCTTGGTGTACCTAGGATTTTCACGAATATTGTTCACCAAATGAGGATCAAGAACGGTAAAGGACCTTAGCATTAGGCGGACGACGTCGTGGTCCGTCCATCGCGTGCTCCCGTAGCTCCTTATTTTGTTGATAAGGGTCTTGAGCCGATTGTATGTTTGGGTTGGCTCCTCGCCCCTTATCATCACGAATCGTCCAAGCTCGCCCTCCACCAACTCCATCTTGGTGAGCAAGGTGACATCATTCCCCTCATGAGAGATCTTGAGGGTGTCCCAGATCTGCTTGGCATTGTCCAAGCCGCTCACCTTATGGTACTCGTCCCTGCACAAAGAGGCTAGCAACACAGTAGTAGCTTGTGCATTTTTATGAATTTGCTCATTAATGAACATGGGACTATCCGAACTATCAAAGTGCATTCCACTCTCTACAATCTCCCATATACTAGGATGGAGAGAGAACAAGTGACTACGCATTTTGTGACTCCAAAATCCGTAGTCCTCTCCATCAAAATGAGGAGGTTTACCAAGTGGAATAGATAATAAATGAGCATTTGCACTTTGAGGAATACGCGAATAATCGAAAGAAAAGTTCGAGTTAACCGTCTTTCGTTTGTCGTAGTCGTTGTCGTCGTTGTCCTTGTGGGAAGAAGTGGACTCATCACTGTCGTCGTAGTAGACGATCTCCTTAATGCGCCTTGTCTTCTTCTTCTTCCCATCTTTTCGTCTATGACCCGAGCCCGAGTCGGTAGACTTGTCATCCTTTGGCTCGTTGATGAAAGACTCCTTCTCTTTATCGTTGATCACGATACCCTTCCCCTTAGGATCCATCTCTTCGGGCGGTTAGTCCCTTTGTGAAGAGAACGGCTCTGATACCAATTGAGAGCACCTAGAGGGGGGGTGAATAGGTGATCCTGTGAAACTTAAAAACTTAAGCCACAAAACTTGGTTAATCGTTAGCACAATAATTGCCAAGTGGCTAAAGAGGAATCCTCAACAAAACACAATAACCAACAAGGATCAATCACAGAGATGGCACGGTGGTTATCCTGTGGTTCGGCCAAGACCAATTGTTGCCTACTCCATGTTGTGGCGTCCCAACGGACGAGGGTTGCAATCAACCCCTCTCAAGCGGTCCAAAGACCCACTTGAATACCACGGTGTTTTGCTTGCTTTTTCTCAATCCCGTTTGCGAGGAATCTCCACAACTTGGAGCCTCTCGCCCTTACACTTGAAATTCACAAAGAACACGGAGCAAGGGAGGGATTAGCAACACACACAAGACACAAGAAACAGAGTGTCAACACGCACACAAGTCGCAACAAGAGCTCGCAACACAACTCAATGAGTTCACAACTCCACTAGAGCTCTATATGCTATCACAATGAAAAGA
This sequence comes from Zea mays, assembly GCF_902167145.1. Lineage (NCBI taxonomy): Eukaryota > Viridiplantae > Streptophyta > Magnoliopsida > Poales > Poaceae > Zea > Zea mays. Next base: position 167,644,841 of record NC_050102.1, read on the forward strand.
ATGCGCGAAATCGATGTCTTGGTGCTTAGGAATGTTGTAGGAATGCTTGGTATCCTCCTCCATGTGCCTAGGGGTCCCTTTTATAGCCCCAAGGCAGCTAGGAGCCGTTGAGAGCAATCCAGGAAGGCTGATCTTGCCTTCTGTCGACCGGCGCACCGGACAGTCCGGTGCACACCGGACACTGTCCGGTGCCGATTTCTTTCCTTAAATGGCGAAGCCGACCATTGGCAGACTTGAAGCCGTTGGTGCACCGGACATGTCCGGTGCACACCGGACAGTCCGGTGCCTCCTTCTAGCCGTTGGCTCGGCCACGTGGCCCGCGCAGATCGCGCGGCCGACCGTTGGCCCGGCCGACCGTTGGCTCACCGGACAGTCCGGTGCACACCGGACAGTCCGGTGAATTATAGCCGTACGTCGCCGGTGAATTCCCGAGAGCGGCCATTTCGCTCGAGCCAACCTGGCGCACCGGACACTGTCCGGTGCACCACCGGACAGTCCGGTGCCCCCAGACTCAGCAGATTCTTGGCTGCTCGAGCCAAGACATTTCCAATTGAATTTTTCCTGTTTCCAGCACTTAGACACAACACATTAGTCCATAAAACAATGTACTAAGTTTGAGAAACATACCTTTATCCTTGATTTGTACTTTGTCCACCTTTTTACACTAGGGCACTTATGTTGGACACTAAATCACCAAAATACTTAGAAATGGCCCAAGGGCACATTTCCCTTTCAGGACCGTTTGAGAGAGGGAAAGGGTTGAAAGAGACCCGGTCTTTGTGACCACCTCAACGGGGAGTAGGTTTGCGAGAACCGAACCTCGGTAAAACAAATCCTTGTGTCACACTCTTTATTCGCTCACGATTTGTTTTGCGCCCTCTCTCTCGGACTCGTTTATATTTCTAACGCTAACCCAGCTTGTAGTTGTGATTAAGTTTGTAAATTTCAGATTCGCCCTATTCACCCCCCTCTAGGCGACTTTCAATTAGTATCGGAGCCCGATGCTTCATTAGAGCCTAACCGCTCGAAGTGATGTTGGGAGATCACGCCAAGAAGGAGATGGTGACCGGCGAGAAGCCCGCTACAAGCCACGGGAAGGCTCCATCGGGAGAGTCCTACAACAAAGGGAAGGGGAAGGAAAAGGAATCCCCTTCACACAAGTCGAAGCGGTGACAAGAAAAAGAAGACGAGGAAGGTGGTCTACTACGAGACCGACTCCTCGTCGCCATCCACCTCCGGCTCCGACACGCCGTCCGTAACTTCTAAGCGCCATGAGCGCAAGAAGTTTAGTAAGATCCCCTACGCTATCCTCGCATTCCTAAACATACGCCTTTACCTTCCGTCCCATTAGGCAAACCACCAACGTTTGATGGTGAAGATTATGCTAGGTGGAGTGATTTGATGCGATATCACTTAACCTCACTCCACAAAAGTATATGGGATGTTATTGAGTTTGGTGTACAGGTACCATCCGTAGGGAATGAAGATTATGGTGAGGACGAAGTGGCCCAAATCCAACACTTCAACTCCCAAGCCACAACTATACTCCTCGCCTCTCTAAGTCGAGAGGAGTATAATAAGGTGCAAGGGTTGAAAAGTGCTAAGGAGATTTGGGACACGCTAAAGACCGCGCACGAAGGAGACGAGGTGACCAAGATCACCAAGCGGGAGACGATCGAGGGGGAGCTCGGTCGCTTCTGACTTCGCCAAGGGGAGGAGCCACAAGATATGTACAACCGGCTCAAGACCTTGGTAAACCAAGTGCGCAACCTCGGGAGTAAGAAATGGGATGACCATGAGATGGTTAAGGTTATTCTAAGATCCCTCGTTTTTCTTAACCCTACGCAAGTTCAATTAATTCGAGGAAATCCTAGATATACACTAATGTCTCCCGAGGAGGTAATAGGGAATTTTGTGAGCTTTGAATTGATGATCAAAGGCTCAAAGAAAATCAACGAGCTAGATGGCCCCTCCACATCCGAAGCACAACCGGTTGCATTCAAGGCAACGGAGGAGAAGAAGGAGGAGTCTACATCGAGTAGAACACCCATCGACGCCTCCAAACTCGACAACGAGGAAATGGTGCTCATCATCAAGAGCTTCCGCCAAAACCTCAAGAAAAGGAGGGGGAAGGATTACAAATCCCGCTCCAAGAAAGTGTGCTACAAATGTGGTAAGCCCGGTCATTTTATTGCAAAATGTCCATTATCTAGTGATAGTGATAGGGGCGACGACAAGAAGGGGAGAAGAAAGGAGAAGAGGTACTACAAGAAGAAGGGCGGCGATGCCCATGTTTGCCGGGAGTGGGACTCCGACGAGAGCTCCACCGACTCCTCTTCCGACGAGGACGCCACAAACATCGTCGTCACCAAGGGTCTTCTCTTCCCCAATGTCGGCCACAAGTGCATCATGGCAAAGGACGGCAAAAGGAAGAATGTAAAATCAAGATCCTCCACTAAATATGAAACCTCTAGTGATGAGGATAATGCTAGCAATGAGGAGGATAACTTGCGCATTCTTTTTGCCAAACTAAACATGCAACAAAAGGAAAAATTAAATGAATTGATTAGTGCTATTCATGAGAAGGATGATCTCTTGGACACCCAAGAGGACTTCCTTATTAAAGAAAATAAGAAGCATGTTAAGGTTAAAAATGCTTACGCTCTAGAAGTAGAAAAATGTGAAAAACTATCTAGTGAGCTAAGCAGTTGCCATGATACTATTGTCAACCTTAGAAATGAAAATGCTAGTCTAATTGCTAAGGTTGATTCAAATGTTTGTAATGATTCAATTCCCAATCTTAGAAATGATAATGTCGATTTGCTTGCTAAGATTGAAGAATTGAATATCTCTCTTGCTAGCCTTAGGATTGAAAATGAAAAATTGCTTGCTAAGGCTAAAGAATTAGATGTTTGCAATGCTTCCATTTCCGACCTTAGAAGTAAAAATGATATATTGCATGCTAAGGTTGTAGAATTAAAATCTTGCAAACCCTCTACATCTACCATTGAACATACTTCCATTTGTACTAGATGTAGAGACATTAATTTTGGTGCTATTCATGATCACATGGATTTAATTAAACAACAAAATGATCATATAGCAAAATTAGATGCTAAAATTGCCGAGCATGACTTAGAAAACAAAAAATTTAAATTTGCTAGAAGCATGCTCTATAGTGGGAGACGCCCTGGCATAAAGGATGGCATTGGCTTCCAAAAGGGGGACAATGTCAAACTTAATGCCTCTCCTAAAAGATTGTCTAATTTTGTTAAGGGCAAGGCACCCATGCCTCAGGATAACGAGGGTTACATTTTGTACCCTGCCGGTTATCCCGAGAGCAAAATTAGGAGAATTCATTCTAGGAAGTCTCACTCTGGCCCTAATCATACTTTTATGTATAAGGGTGAGACATCTAATTCTAGGCAATCAACCCATGCTAAATTGCCTAAGAAGAAGACTCCTAAGGCATCAAATGATTTTAACATTTCATTTAAGACCTTTGATGCCTCTTATGTTTTAACTAACAAATCCGGCAAGGTAGTTGCCAAGTATGTTGGGGGCAAACACAAGGGATCAAAGACTTGTGTTTGGGTACCTAAAGTTCTTGTATCTAATGCCAAAGGACCCAAAACCATTTGGGTACCTAAAGTCAAGAACTAAACTTGTTTTGTAGGTTTATGCATCCGGGGGCTCAAGTTGGATCATCGATAGCGGGTGTACAAACCACATGACAGGGGAGAAGAAGATGTTCTCCTCCTATGAGAAAAACCAAGATCCCCAATGAGCTATCACATTCAGGGATGGAAATCAAGGTTTGGTCAAAGGATTGGGTAAAATTGCTATATCACCTGACCATTCCATTTCCAATGTTTTTCTTGTAGATTCTTTAGATTACAATTTGCTTTCCGTATCTCAATTATACAAAATGGGCTACAAGTGTCTTTTCACAGATGTAGGTGTTACTATCTTTAGAAGGAGTGATGATTCAATAACATTTAAGGGAGTGTTAGAGGGTCAGCTATACTTAGTAGATTTTGATAGAGCTGAACTCGACACTTGCTTAATTGCTAAGACTAACATGGGCTGGCTCTGGCATCGCCGACTAGCACATGTTGGAATGAAGAATCTTCACAAACTTCTAAAGGGAGAACACATTTTGGGACTAACAAATGTTCATTTCGAGAAAGACAGGATTTGTAGCGCATGTCAGGCAGGGAAGCAAGTTGGTACTCATCATCCACACAAGAACATCATGACGACTGACAGGCCACTGGAGCTCCTACACATGGACCTATTCGGCCCGATAGCTTACATAAGCATCGGCGGGAGTAAGTACTATCTAGTTATTGTGGATGATTATTCTCGCTTCACTTGGGTATTCTTTTTGCAGGAAAAATCTCATACCCAAGAAACCTTAAAGGGATTCTTGAGACGGGCTCAAATTGAGTTCGGCAAGGATCAAGAAAATTAGAAGCGACAACGGGACGGAGTTCAAGAACTCACAAATCGAAGGCTTCCTTGAGGATGAGGGCATCAAGCATGAGTTCTCTTCTCCCTACACCCCACAACAAAATGGTGTAGTGGAGAGGAAGAATAGAACTCTATTGGACATGCCAAGAACCATGCTTGATGAGTACAAGACATCGGATCGGTTTTGGGCCGAGGCGGTCAACACCGCCTGTGTGACGGAACCTCCCAAGTAATTAGGCCGACCTACAGTTGTCCTTGTCTAACAGACATCAGACACCCTGTAGATGTTCCTAAGTCACTTGACAAGTTCGGTATCTTTCCTTACCTTACCAGGAACGTTTCACCCGTCTTGCAGACATTACAGAACATCGGAGATAAAGAAATGCGGAAGCGATTACATAACTTACATTTATTAGAAAGCAAGCTCAAGTTGTTTTATTACAGACCAGAACTAAAAGCGAGTGCTGAGAAGTAATATTATACAAACCAAGGGAGGCGAAAACTCCTCCCGATAAGTTTTAAGTAAAAGTTCTATATGGAGGACAAAGTCCTCCCGCACTTCAGTCTTGTTTTTCTTCCTTGGGAACCACCTTGGCATAGAAGCAGCAGAAATCTGCTACTTCCTCACCTAAAAACAATGAAGGGATAAACTCTGAGTATGGAATTACTCAGCAAGTCTTACCCGACTAAAGAAAAGACTCTCAAGGGTATGCTGGTTATATGGGAGTCAAGGTAAGGCTTTTCAATAATCAAAGACTCTGTTTTGCAGAAATGCTTACTAAAGTGGATCCTTAAAAATCCAATTTTATTTGTCAAGTTAAGTAGAGTTACCTGTAACTAGAGTTCTTTCTACCCTAGTTCAATCACTGGTCCTGCACTAGCCAATTTCTTAACAAAAACCCATCATCTTTCGTGGAATGCTACGTGTAGGGCAGTGACCAAGTCTTCATAACCGCGAAGGTACGGCGATCCGAATCGATTATACTCAGCTAAGGATCTCCAATCACACGACATATGTAGCACTTAACCCTTGCATATGTCAACCCGCCACCGGGGTTCTTAAGACCAGATCAGGTTCACGCAAACCGAGAGCACAGATACACCACCGTCCAGCCTCTTGCCACGGAGGGTACACGCTACTCTCGCCACCGCTCCACGCCCATTTCGTGTTATCTTATTCTGGCCTTAGTCTGCCCGAGGCAAGGCTTACCCATGACGAGGCATGTGACCAATTAAAGGGTCCTCGATCATCAAGCCTACATCGACAAGGTCCTTAATCGACTCAGACGGACACTACACCGAGACTCCTTTCTCGTGCAAGTCACCCGCCCGGTCTCAGCTTAATCTTTTAACCCAAAAATTTGGTACCTGGCAAAGGTACATCTTTTCCGATGTTGAATCCATCACGGCCGTGATGGATTCACCATCAAGTTTAATTTTCGAAAACATCCCACCCACCTTTGCCATATCATATTTTGTAAAAACAAAACATTTTGTTTTCTAAAGCAAGGCTAAGCATAGTAAAACCTTTTTGTAAAAACAGGGTTTCAAGGAGGGTAATCAAGATCAAGGAAGGTAATGCAGGAATGGTTTTATCAAGCAACTCCTATCACCTAATGCAGCAATCAAGTGAGAAAGATTTTAAAAACATCAAGGAAGGTGGCAAATGCACTGGGGCTTGCCTTCGTTCACAGGTGAGTCGGGTTCGGATCCACAAATATCGAAGTAGAAGCAGTTGCCTGCTTGAGAATCCGAAGGTGGTGGTGTCCTTTCTTCGGTGACTTCTACCTCTTCTTCACGTTCTAATCATAACCATACATATGTATAAGAATGGATGCCATGGGATGCTCATGAGGATGCAAAGATAATAAGGATTTATTATCTAAATCTTGAATACAACTTTCCTTCACGGTACTCCGAGAACTTAGGGTTTCCGGAGTCGGTAAAGGAGTTCATAGGGCAGGGGGGTGTTTTGGGGTTTGGTGATCAAACAAGGTCCAAATCAATTCAAACCCTACCCAAGGCTTCTAAATATTGTTTTAAGTTCCTATAAAAAGTTTGGGCATTTTTGGACTTACCAATTATTTTCTAAAAATCCATAACTAATACTTTTAACTACTTTAAATGCCCTAAAATTTCTTATTTCCACTAAAAATCACAAAACTATTTTTATTAAATTCTAGGGAAAATACCAAGCCTAGGAAAATTGGTTTCACAATTTTATCATTTTTCTACTGTTTTCTATAATTGTTTTGGCTCTGGAGATAAAAGAAAAAGAAAAACAGATGAATAGTATTGGACTGAATCCAGCCCAGGTCGGCCCACGACCAGAAGAATTGCGCGCGCCCGCACCCGCTGGGCAAGTTTGCACAGGGGCCCTCGGGGTTTGGCTAATTGGAGGACGAGCTTCTTTACTGTTGCACTGTGTCGCTGACAGATTGCAAAGAAGCCCCTGCAGTTCTAATTCTTCGCAGAGGGAGGTCCACGACAACGGCCGCGCGGAGGATGAACTCCGGTGAGGTTGTGCCGGCGGATTTAAGCAACGGCCGGTGCTCCCGAGCGGCGCACACCGGATTAGACCCTCCCCGAACGATTCCCCTAACTTAATTTCACGATTGACTAACTAATAAGCTCTGGCCACGGCGGTCGTGATCATGGCGGCTATACGGTCGTGTTCCCGGCGACCAGAGAACTCCTAGTTCAATTCAGTGGCTCGGCAAGCATCGTAGGCTTAAGGGAAAACTTGAACGAGGAAGAGGAAGAGGTGAACTGACCGGGAGAGGGGCTAGCCGCGGTGAGGCGAGTTCACGGTGGCGGAAAGTGGATTTGGGGAGAATCAGAAATTCTCGAGCTCTGGTGAACGATTGTGGCTGATTAGTGGTGGCTGGTTAGCTGACGACCTTGCGGAGCTAGTCACAGGCTCAATTTATAGGGAGGACGGGCGGTGGTGAACAATTCGGCCGAGCCGTGCTGGCGGCCGGAGCTAGAGAGGAACGTGGGTGCGGTGAATTCGTGTCCACCGCCGTGGCAACCTCCCCGTCGACGATGGGACGGGTATAGGGAGTCATGGCGACGCGGTGGAAAGGCTTGGACACACGACGCACAGCCGGGAAGCGGCGTTCATCGGTGATTTTATCGGCACAGCCGCAACGAGGAAGAGGGAGCCACGGGGATCACCGGAGTGCTCTCTAGCTCACCGTCGGCGAGGATCTTTTACCGTGTGCCCTTATCTGCCCATCCCGAGCACAAGTCGGGCCGGCAACGGCACGAATCACGGTGGAATTGGTCGTCGGCGGTGGGTTTGCTGGCGACCTTATCTGTTTCAGTTGTACACTGTACCATGGTGAACACCCCATCAGAGAACCTGACAGCCAGAGTTGAGGGTCGATTTCCTTCCAAATTTCTGTGGCAACACAAACCAAACTCTGCAGCAAAGTTATAGATCTACTAACCAGCTACAAGTTTGTCATAGATGCCATGGGCAGATTCATGCTGGACCATAGAGGAATCTTTGCTCAAAGTCTCAGTGGTTGCACTGTTTTTCTAAAAATTCAGACTTAATGACCTGACAGTCCAACTTTGGGCTTAATTATCTCTGGGTTTTTCTTAACAAGTGAGCTTACCACCTTAAGCAAAGTTGTTCTCCTATGTTTGGTCTTCAACTTTGATGTGGTGACCTAATATAAATTCTCATTATTTTGAAAGCTACACAGCCCCAAAGTTGGGCCTATAACCCTGATTTCAGACTTAGCATAGGAATCAAAATTGGGGTCCTTTTTGCAAATGAGTCCAAAAACTTAGGGTTTAACTTGCAAACTCACATATTTGTGACCCAAATGACTTAAAATACTTATTTGGCTTGGTTTTTGCACTTTAGCCCAAAAGTGGACTAATTTTGCACATAGGCCCCTAGGGTTTAGTTTTAGGGTTTTCCAGGGTTCCAATTAGGGTTTCTGGTATCCCAGGGGTATAAATGTGATTCAACTTTATTTTTGGGGATATTTTATAACTATTTCCCTAAAGTATTTAAGTTTTCTCATCTTAGGTAAAGTTTTACCCCTTTAACCTCTATTTAGGGTTAAGCTTCCTATCCAGGGTTCTATTTGCAAAAACATTAAAACAATACAACTTGCTTGAAATTTTTGCCTAGTGAATGCATTCTAGGTGTATCAAACATATGCAATGCCAATGCTTATGATGCCATGCTCAAGTTTTAGTTACAGTAACACCAGGAGTGTTACATCCTTCCCCCCATAAGAGAATCTCGTCCCGAGATTAAAAGTCCTAGGGTAAGTAATGGAAAAGGAAACGCGGAATACTTTTATTTCCTTAGTTTTGGTACATGGCAGGGGTGATGTGGGGGTCACTTCTTTATCACACAGCTATACAGGCTTTACAATTTACAAGAGGCTAAAAAGCCTGGGAAATTCTTATCTAAAAAGTCTTGAGTTTCCCATGTAGCCTCATCTTCAGAATGCTGGTTCCACTGTATCTTATAAAACTTGAGAGTTTTTCTCCGGGTAACCCTGTCCTTTTGATCCAAGACTCGAATAGGGTGCTCGGAATATGTCAAGTCTGGTTCAAGGACAACATATGTTACTTCAATGGTTCGATCGGGAACCTGAAGACACTTCTTCAATTATGACATGTGGAACACATTATGCACAGCAGACAATGTTTCGGGTAGTTGAAGTCGGTACGCCACTGGTCCACATTGCTCAATCACAAGGAATGGACCAATGTACCTGGGTGCAAGCTTCCCTTTAACCCCGAAACGCGATACACCCTTCATTGGTGAAACTTTCAGGTAAACATAGTCTCCTTCCAGGAAATATAAGGGCATTCGCCGTGTGTCTGCATAACTCTTCTGACGAGCTTGTGCCTTCTTCATATTATAAATAATTTTCTGAACCTTTTCTTCGACCTCTTTCACCATATCAGGCCTAAAGAAGTATCTTTCTCCAGGTTCAGACCAATTTAGCGGAGTACGACATCGACGTCCATATAAAGCTTCAAAGGGTGCCATCTTGATACTTTCTTGATAGCTATTATTATATGAAAACTCCGCTAGGGGCAAACATTCATCCCATTTCTGTGAGAAGTCCAGAACACATGCCCGTAGCATATCCTCGAGTATCTGATTTACCCTCTCAGTCTGTCCACTTGTTTGAGGATGATAGGCCGAACTGTGGAGCAATTTGGTACCCAAGGATTTATGAAGTTCTTCCCAAAACTTGGATACGAACTGAGGTCCACGATCCGACACTATGGTCTTTGGAACACCATGCAAACTGAGAATACGGGCAATGTACAACTCCGCATAGGTAATGACGGGATATTTTACTTTGACAGGGAGGAAGTGGGCGATCTTGGTAAGTCGATCAATGATAACCCAAATAGAGTCATACCCTTTTGCGGTCCTGGGCAATCCCACAATAAAGTCCATACTGATGTCTTCCCATTTCCATGTTGGTATTGGTAGCGACTGTAATGGACCAGCAGTTTTCATGTGTATGGCCTTGACACGTCTGCAAGTGTCACACTTAGCCACATAGCGTGCAATTTCGATCTTCATCTTTGTCCACCAGTAATGTTGTTTTAAGTCTTGGTACATCTTAGTGCTTCCGGGATGAATAGAATAACGACTAAGATGTGCTTCATCAAGAATTTGCTGGCGGAGTTCTTCGTTCTTTGGCACTACTATGCGGTTTTTAAACCATATCACACCTTGATCGTCTTCCTTGAAACATTTGGCTACTCCAGCTCTTATCTTCTCTCGTATGTGCTTCATACCCAGATTATCCTTTTGAGCATCAACTATCCTTTGCAAAATGATTGACTCAAGCTTTAGCTGATTTAGAGTCCCTTGTTGGATTATCCCCAGGTTTAGCTTCTCCATTTCTTGACATAAAGTGTTCTCTGAGGTCTTCACCATAAGACAGTGGCAGGAAGCCTTACGGCTCAGTGCATCTGCCACCACATTGGCTTTGCCTGGGTGATAATGGATCTCCAGTTCATAGTCTTTAATAAGCTCAAGCCATCGTCTTTGCCTCATATTTAATTTTGACTGGGTGAAAATGTACTTCAAACTTTTATGATCTGTATATATGTGACAGATATTTCCCAGCAGATAGTGACGCTAGATTTTCAGGGCATGAACCACAGCAGCTAGCTCCAGATCATGAGTTGGGTAATGCTCCTCATGTCGGCGCAACTGCCTTGAAGCATACGCAATTACTCGGCCCTCTTGCATTAGTACACAGCCGAGCCCACTGCCAGATGCATCACAATATACATCAAAAGGCTTAGTGATGTCCGGTTGAGCCAATACCGGAGCAGTGGTTAATAATGTCTTCAATTGCTCAAAGGCTTCATTACACTCAGAAGACCAATTGAACTTAATGTCATTCTTCAATAAACTTGTGATTGGCTTCACAAGCTTAGAAAAATCTGGTATGAATCTGTGATAATACCCAGCTAGTCCAAGAAAACTCCGGACTTGGTGAACAGTGGTTGGGGGTTTCCACTCCAGAATATCTTTGACCTTGCTAGGATCTACCGCAATTCCTTTAGCTGATAACACGTGCCCCAAAAATTGAATTTCCTCCAGCCAGAACGCGCACTTGCTGAACTTGGCATATAGCTGATGTTCCCTCAGGCGCGTCAATACAATCCGTAGATGCTGAGCATGGTCTTCTTCATTTTTAGAATATATCAAGATATCGTCGATGAAGACTACCACGAACTTGTCCAACTCGGGCATGAACACCGAGTTCATCAAATAGGTGAAGTGGGCAGGAGCATTTGTGAGCCCAAAAGACATTACCAGGTATTCAAACAATCCGTACCGCGTAGTAAACGCGGTCTTCGGTATATCCTTGGGCCGAATACGGATTTGGTGATAGCCCGACCTGAGATCAATTTTGGAAAATACCCTCGCCCCAGTCAGTTGATCAAATAAGATGTCGATCCTTGGAAGAGGGTACTTATTCTTGATGGTGACCTCATTCAGGGGTCGATAATCCACGCACATTCGCAAGGTTTGATCCTTCTTCTTAACAAAAATGGCGAGACAACCCCATGGGGACGAGCTTGGCCGGATGAATCCCTTATTCAATAGATCTTGTAATTGAATCTTCAATTCCGCCAACTCATTAGGGGGCATACGGTACGATCTTCGGGAGATGGGAGCCGTACCGGGTTTTAGCTCAATTACGAATTCTACATCTCTTTCTGGGGGCAGTCTAGGCAAATCTTCCGGAAATACATCTGGAAACTCACATACTACTGGAATGTTCTTGATCTCCGGTACAATGGCTTCATATACTCTACCAGAAGCTTTGGCTGGATTGGTTACGGGGAGAGACAAAAGAATCTCTTCTTGATTATAGCTCAACCTGACGGTTCTGAGTTCAGTGTTGAGAATTGCCTTGTGTTGGGTTAACCAATTCATACCCAAAATTACATCTATATCCTGACCTTTCAGAACAATCATGTTAGCAGGAAAGTTCCGTCCGGCCATTGTTACTGGCACTTCATAGGCCACTTCTCTAGTAAAAATGTGTCCCCCAGGTGAATGAATTTTAAATCCCTCTTTTGATTCATGGCATGCAATATGATGTTGCTCCACAAATTTCTTACTAATGAATGTATGCGAAGCTCCAGAATCAAAAAGAATAATTGCAGGGTGACTGGCCACGGGAAACGTACCCATCATCACCGGCTCTCCTTCCGGTGTAGTGGCCACTTGGGTGTAATATACACGCCCCGTCTTCTTTGTATTTTTCCCCACAGTATTTCCTTTGGGTTGAGCTGATCTCCCAGATCCTTGTGGAGCATTTGATTGATTTTGCTTAGGATATGGGCAGTCTTTGATGAAATGTGCCGACTTGCCGCAATTGAAACACCCAGTTGAAGAGCTGGGCAAGGCCGGGAATCGAGTGCCCGGGGCACTCGGCTAATTTGGGGTAGTGGGGGTATTGTTGGGGCGAATAATGATTGGCTGTTTGAAAGGGAATGAGGGTGGACGAGAAAAAGTGTGATTTTGGCTTGAAGGCCGAATCACAAACCGTTGCTTCTTCGCCTGGCCCTGATTAGGCCTCTCACCACTGAATCCCTTATTCTTCCCAGAGCTTGCGTATTTTGCTTCAACAGATAAGGCTGTGCTGACAGCCTTTCCATACGTTAAGTCAATACAAGCAGCCATTTTCCTCTGTAGCCGATCATTTAGTCCTCTCATAAAACAGTTCTTTTTCTTTAAATCGATATTCACCTGGTCGATGGCATACTGCGACAGGTGATTAAACTTGTTGAGATACTGATTGACGGTATCTCCTCCTTGTTTTAACTTCATAAATTCCTCTTGTTTCATATGCAGCACTCCTTCGGGTATGTAGTGCTCACGGAAGGCTGCTTTAAACTCTTCCCAGGTGATTTGATGGTTGACAGGTTGAATAGCCACAAAATTTCCCCACCAAGTACTGGCAGGACCACGAAGTTGTTGTGCTGCGAATAACGGCTTCTGCGTTTCTGAACAACGGAGAAGACCAAACTTTTGTTCAATAACCCGTATCCACTCGTCGGCTTCTAGTGGATCTTCAGCTTTGACGAACAGGGGTGGACGGGTTTCAGAGAAGTCCAGATAGGTGGTTTCACGGGGGCCTTGCTGATAACCCCTTCCTGCCTGCTGCTGGAATTGCTGCTGACCCGCCATTTCCCTAAGGAAGCGGGTATTGTCTGTGGTAGCATTCACCAAGGCGGCAATCGCCTCGGCTAAAGTGGGAGGAACCGGAGGTGGGTTTGGGGTAACATCCCTTCCCCCAGAAGTTCCTGCTGCGTCCTGTCCTCGAGTCCTGGTCGGCATCTGTGGCAAAGAACATTTGAAGTAAACATAATATGCCAGAGAAACCTTCCATTTTACATTACTATAAAAAGTAATGATACAGACTCGATATTACATAACAGGATACATTACCCATTATACAAAAGTTCAACCTATTATACAACAGTACCACCTACAATACACTACTCTACTTTTATTACACCATTAGTCCTGCTGCCCATTACTCTTGGCGGCCTCATCGTCAGGTGTGGGAGTCCAGACGTCAACCAACCTCAAGGAAGGAGGGGGCTCAAAAAGGTCTAACTCCCCACCCAGCGCGCGTCCCGCAACGTGAGAGGGTCCGGCTTCCGCCTCAGCAGGGTGTGCAGGTACACTAGGGTGTAATTGCGAGTATAGTACATGGACTTCCTCATGCAACGTATTGCAGTAGACCTGCAGGTTATCGACAGTTGAGCTAAGTTCTTTTATTCGGGCCTGAGCCCTTGCTTCCTTAGCACATGCCAGCAAACGAGACTGTACTGCCCAGTCAAGTGCTAAGTCCCGATCAGCAAGCTGATCCTGCAGGTGACGGATGTCCCTTCTTAGTTCATTGATTCTATCTCCGTCGGCGACCCAAGCATCGGTCCTGTGTTGCAGCGCTGCTTGAAGTCGACTCACTCGGGCTTCAAGATCTCCTATGGGGTCATTACTCCCACTGCTACTGCTTTCATACCGAGGGGCCAGTTGATGCCGGGGTACTCCAATTGGTCCCGTTGACTTACGTGTCGTTAGCCTTGTGCGTGGCGGCATCTTTCTAAGGGGGAAAATGTTATTAGTATAATTCTTAGCATGATGCATGAGTAAGTACAGAATCAACCTTAGTCGATTCAATCTTCTATACATTGCACTCTTCCTATCTGGTCTTTAAGATAGACTCTTCAGAATACTTAGGTAAGAAGAGAAAAGAGTTTTTAGGTAAGACTTTTGAAAATCCTTTTGAAGATGCCTCAATATCTGCAAAGAAGGGCTACGCTCCGATACCAGCTGTGATGGAACCTCCCAAGTAATTAGGCCCACCTACAGTTGTCCTTGTCTAACAGACATCAGACACCCTGTAGATGTTCCTAAGTCACTTGACAAGTTCGGTATCTTTCCTTACCTTACCAGGAACGTTTCACCCGTCTTGCAGACATTACAGAACATCGGAGATAAAGAAATGCGGAAGCGATTACATAACTTACATTTATTAGAAAGCAAGCTCAAGTTGTTTTATTACAGACCAGAACTAAAAGCGAGTGCTGAGAAGTAATATTATACAAACCAAGGGAGGCGAAAACTCCTCCCGATAAGTTTTAAGTAAAAGTTCTATATGGAGGACAAAGTCCTCCCGCACTTCAGTCTTGTTTTTCTTCCTTGGGAACCACCTTGGCACAGAAGTAGCAGAAATCTGCTACTTCCTCACCTAAAAACAACGAAGGGATAAACCCTGAGTATGGAATTACTCAGCAAGTCTTACCCGACTAAAGAAAAGACTCTCAAGGGTATGCTGGTTATATGGGAGTCAAGGTAAGGCTTTTCAATAATCAAAGACTCTGTTTTGCAGAAATGCTTACTAAAGTGGATCCTTAAAAATCCAATTTTATTTGTCAAGTTAAGTAGAGTTACCTGTAACTAGAGTTCTTTCTACCCTAGTTCAATCACTGGTCCTGCACTAGCCAATTTCTTAACAAAAACCCATCATCTTTCGTGGAATGCTACGTGTAGGGCAGTGACCAAGTCTTCATAACCGCGAAGGTACGGCGATCCGAATCGATTATACTCAGCTAAGGATCTCCAATCACACGACATATGTAGCACTTAACCCTTGCATATGTCAACCCGCCACCGGGGTTCTTAAGACCAGATCAGGTTCACGCAAACCGAGAGCACAGATACACCACCGTCCAGCCTCTTGCCACGGAGGGTACACGCTACTCTCGCCACCGCTCCACGCCCATTTCGTGTTATCTTATTCTGGCCTTAGTCTGCCCGAGGCAAGGCTTACCCATGATGAGGCATGTGACCAGTTAAAGGGTCCTCGATCATCAAGCCTACATCGACAAGGTCCTTAATCGACTCAGACGGACACTACACCGAGACTCCTTTCTCGTGCAAGTCACCCGCCCGGTCTCAGCTTAATCTTTTAACCCAAAAATTTGGTACCTGGCAAAGGTACATCTTTTCCGATGTTGAATCCATCACGGCCGTGATGGATTCACCATCAAGTTTTATTTTCGAAAACATCCCACCCACCTTTGCCATATCATATTTTGTAAAAACAAAACATTTTGTTTTCTAAAGCAAGGCTAAGCATAGTAAAACCTTTTTGTAAAAACAGGGTTTCAAGGAGGGTAATCAAGATCAAGGAAGGTAATGCAGGAATGGTTTTATCAAGCAACTCCTATCACCTAATGCAGCAATCAAGTGAGAAAGATTTTAAAAACATCAAGGAAGGTGGCAAATGCACTGGGGCTTGCCTTCGTTCACAGGTGAGTCGGGTTCGGATCCACAAATATCGAAGTAGAAGCAGTTGCCTGCTTGAGAATCCGAAGGTGGTGGTGTCCTTTCTTCGGTGACTTCTACCTCTTCTTCACGTTCTAATCATAACCATACATATGTATAAGAATGGATGCCATGGGATGCTCATGAGGATGCAAAGATAATAAGGATTTATTATCTAAATCTTGAATACAACTTTCCTTCACGGTACTCCGAGAACTTAGGGTTTCCGGAGTCGGTAAAGGAGTTCATAGGGCAGGGGGGTGTTTTGGGGTTTGGTGATCAAACAAGGTCCAAATCAATTCAAACCCTACCCAAGGCTTCTAAATATTGTTTTAAGTTCCTATAAAAAGTTTGGGCATTTTTGGACTTACCAATTATTTTCTAAAAATCCATAACTAATACTTTTAACTACTTTAAATGCCCTAAAATTTCTTATTTCCACTAAAAATCACAAAACTATTTTTATTAAATTCTAGGGAAAATAACAAGCCTAGGAAAATTGGTTTCACAATTTTATCATTTTTCTACTGTTTTCTATAATTGTTTTGGCTCTGGAGATAAAAGAAAAAGAAAAACAGATGAATAGTATTGGACTGAATCCAGCCCAGGTCGGCCCACGACCAGAAGAATTGCGCGCGCCCGCACCCGTTGGGCAAGTTTGCACAGGGGCCCTCGGGGTTTGGCTAATTGGAGAACGAGCTTCTTTACTGTTGCACTGTGTCGCTGACAGATTGTAAAGAAGCCCCTGCAGTTCTAATTCTTCGCAGAGGGAGGTCCACGACAACGGCCGCGCGGAGGATGAACTCCGGTGAGGTTGTGCCGGCGGATTTAAGCAACGGCTGGTGCTCCCGAGCGGCGCACACCGGATTAGACCCTCCCCGAACGATTCCCCTAACTTAATTTCACGATTGACTAACTAATAAGCTCTGGCCACGGCGGCCGTGATCATGGCGGCTATACGGTCGTGTTCCCGGCGACCAGAGAACTCCTAGTTCAATTCAGTGGCTCGGCAAGCATCGTAGGCTTAAGGGAAAACTTGAACGAGGAAGAGGAAGAGGTGAACTGACCGGGAGAGGGGCTAGCCGCGGTGAGGCGAGTTCACGGTGGCGGAAAGTGGATTTGGGGAGAATCAGAAATTCTCGAGCTCTGGTGAACGATTGTGGCTGATTAGTGGTGGCTGGTTAGCTGACGACCTTGCGGAGCTAGTCACAGGCTCAATTTATAGGGAGGACGGGCGGTGGTGATCAATTCGGCCGAGCCGTGCTGGCGGCCGGAGCTAGAGAGGAACGTGGGTGCGGTGAATTCGTGTCCACCGCCGTGGCAACCTCCCCGTCGACGATGGGACGGGTATAGGGAGTCATGGCGACGCGGTGGAAAGGCTTGGACACGTGGCGCACAGCCGGGAAGCGGCGTTCATCGGTGATTTTATCGGCACAGCCGCAACGAGGAAGAGGGAGCCACGGGGATCACCGGAGTGCTCTCCAGCTCACCGTTGGCGAGGATCTTTTACCGTGTGCCCTTATCTGCCCATCCCGAGCACAAGTCGGGCCGGCAACGGCACGAATCACGGCGGAATTGGTCGTCGGCGGTGGGTTTGCTGACGACCTTATCTGTTTCAGCTGTACACTGTACCATGGTGAACACCCCATCAGAGAACCTGACAGCCAGAGTTGAGGGTCGATTTTCTTCCAAATTTCTGTGGCAACACAAACCAAACTCTGCAGCAAAGTTATAGATCTACTAACCAGCTACAAGTTTGTCATAGATGCCATGGGCAGATTCATGCTGGACCATAGAGGAATCTTTGCTCAAAGTCTCAGTGGTTGCACTGTTTTTCTAAAAATTCAGACTTAATGACCTGACAGTCCAACTTTGGGCTTAATTATCTCTGGGTTTTTCTTAACAAGTGAGCTTACCACCTTAAGCAAAGTTGTTCTCCTATGTTTGGTCTTCAACTTTGATGTGGTGACCTAATATAAATTCTCATTATTTTGAAAGCTACACAGCCCCAAAGTTGGGCCTATAACCCTGATTTCAGACTTAGCATAGGAATCAAAATTGGGGTCCTTTTTGCAAATGAGTCCAAAAACTTAGGGTTTAACTTGCAAACTCACATATTTGTGACCCAAATGACTTAAAATACTTATTTGGCTTGGTTTTTGCACTTTAGCCCAAAAGTGGACTAATTTTGCACATAGGCCCCTAGGGTTTAGTTTTAGGGTTTTCCAGGGTTCCAATTAGGGTTTCTGGTATCCCAGGGGTATAAATGTGATTCAACTTTATTTTTGGGGATATTTTATAACTATTTCCATAAAGTATTTAGGTTTTCTCATCTTAGGTAAAGTTTTACCCCTTTAACCTCTATTTAGGGTTAAGCTTCCTATCCAGGGTTCTATTTGCAAAAACATTAAAACAATACAACTTGCTTGAAATTTTTGCCTAGTGAATGCATTCTAGGTGTATCAAACATATGCAATGCCAATGCTTATGATGTCATGCTCAAGTTTTAGTTACAGTAACACCATGAGTGTTACAGCCTGCTACGCCATCAACCGGTTGTATCTACATCGAATTCTCAAGAAGACATCATACGAACTCCTAACCAGTAAAAAGCCCAATATTTCATATTTTAGAGTCTTTGGTCGCAAATGCTTTATTCTTGTTAAAAGAGGTAGAAAATCTAAATTTGCTCCTAAGACTGTAGAAGGCTTTTTACTAGGATATGATTCAAACACAAGGGCATATAGAGTCTTTAACAAGTCCTCTGGACAAGTTGAAGTGTCTTTGTGACGTTGTGTTTGATGAGACTAACGGCTCTCAAGTAGAGCAAGTTGATCTTGTTGAGATAGGTAATGAAGAGGCTTCGTGCATCGCGCTAAGGAACATGTCCATTAGGGATGTGTGTCCTAAGGAATCCAAAGAGCCTCCAAAGGCACAAGATCAACCATCCTCCTCCACGCAAGCATCTCCACCAACTCAAAATGAGGATGAGGCTCAAGTTGATGAAGGAGAAGATCAAAGAGATGAGCCACCTCAAGATGACGGCAATGATCAAGGGGAGATGCAAATGATCAAGACAAGGAGGATGAAGAACCGAGGCCACCACACCCAAGAGTCCACCAAGCAATCCAATGAGATCACCCCGTCGACACCATCCTCGGCGACATTCATAAGGGGGTAACCACTAGATCTCGTGTTGCACATTTTTGT
This sequence comes from Zea mays, assembly GCF_902167145.1. NCBI lineage: Eukaryota > Viridiplantae > Streptophyta > Magnoliopsida > Poales > Poaceae > Zea > Zea mays. Next base: position 167,663,886 of record NC_050102.1, read on the forward strand.
GAGCATTACTCTTTTGTTTCCTCTATTGAGCCACACAGGGTAGAGGAAGCACTACAAGATTCAGATTGGGTGGTGGCGATGCAAGAGGAGCTCAACAACTTCACTAGGAACGAGGTATGACATTTAGTTCCACGTCCTAATCAAAATGTTGTAGGAACCAAGTGGGTGTTCCGCAACAAGCAAGACGAGCATGGTGTGGTGACAAGGAACAAAGCCCGACTTGTGGCCAAGGGATACTCACAAGTCGAAGGTTTGGATTTCGGTGAAACCTATGCACCCGTAGCTAGGCTTGAGTCAATTCGTATATTACTTGCCTATGCTACTTACCATGGATTTAAGCTTTATCAAATGGACGTGAAAAGTGCCTTCCTCAACAGACCAATCAAGGAAGAGGTCTATGTTGAGCAACCTCCCGGCTTTGAAGATAGTGAGTACCCTAACCATGTGTATAAACTCTCTAAGGCGCTTTATGGGCTCAAGCAAGCCCCAAGAGCATGGTATGAATGCCTTAGAGATTTCCTTATCACTAATGGTTTCAAAGTCGGAAAGGCCGATCCTACTCTATTCACTAAAACTCTTGACAATGATTTGTTTGTATGCCAAATTTATATTGATGATATTATATTTGGGTCTACTAACGAATCTACATGTGAAGAATTTAATAGGATCATGACACAAAAATTCGAGATGTCTATGATGGGGGAGTTGAAGTACTTCTTAGGATTTCAAGTGAAGCAACTCCAAGAGGGCACCTTCATTAGCCAAACGAAGTATATTCAAGACATTCTAACCAAGTTTGGGATGAAGGATGCCAAGCCCATCAAGACACCCATGGGAACCAATGAGCATCTCGACCTCGACACGGAAGGTAAATCCGTCGATCAAAAGGTATACCGGTCGATGATAGGCTCTTTACTCTATTTATGTGCATCTCGACCGGACATTATGCTTTCCGTATGCATGTGTGCAAGATTCCAAGCCGACCCTAAGGAAGCTCACCTTACGGCCGTAAAACGAATCTTGAGATATTTAGTTTATACTCCTAAGTTTGGGCTTTGGTATCCTAGGGGATCCACCTTTGATTTAATTGGTTATTCGGATGCTGATTGGGCGGGGTGTAAAATTAATAGAAAGAGCACATCGGGGACTTGCCAGTTCTTGGGAAGATCCCTGGTGTCTTGGGCTTCAAAGAAGCAAAATTCCGTAGCTCTTTCTACCGCCGAAGCGGAGTATATTGCCGCAGGTCATTGTTGCGCACAACTACTTTAGATGAGGCAAACCCTTAGGGACTACGGTTACAAATTAACCAAAGTTCCTCTTCTATGTGATAATGAGAGTGCAATCCGCATGGCGGATAATCCCGTTGAGCATAGTCGCACTAAACACATAGCCATTCGGTATCATTTTCTAAGGGATCACCAACAAAAGGGAGATATCGAGATTGCATATATTAACACTAAAGATTAATTAGCCAATATCTTTACCAAGCCACTAGATGAACAAACCTTTAGTAAACTTAGGCATGAGCTAAATATTCTTGATTCTAGGAATTTCTTTTGATGTCTTGTACACATAGCTCATTAATATACCTTTGATCATGTCTCTTTTATATATGCTATGACTAATGTGTTTTCAAGTGGATTTCAAACCAAGTCATAGGTGTATTGAAAGGGAATTGGAGTCTTCGGCGAAGACAAAGGCTTCCACTCCACTCCATAACTCATCCTTCGTCGTCGCTCCGAGCAACTCTCCAACTTTGGTATAATCTTCACTTATATGTCTTTTACCAAAGGGGGGGAAAGTGTTTGAAGGGCTTATATTTCACTCAAAGTATCCGTTTTTGGCGATTCATGCCAAAGGGGGAGAAAGTATTAGCCCAAAGCAAAAGGACCGCACCACCACCTAATTTTAAAACTATGATTTTCAAATTGGTATCTCATTGTGTTCAAAAGGGGGAGAAAGTAGTATTTTCAAAATTGATATCTTAAAACCCTCTTGAATACTAAGAGGAGAATTTATTGAGGGGGAGTTTTGTTTAGTCAAAGGAAAAGCATTTGAAACAGGGGGAGAAAATTTCAAATCTTGAAAATGCTTCGCAAAATCTTATTCATTTACCTTTGACTATTTGCAAAAGGACTTTGAAAAAGGATTTACAAAAAGAATTTGCAAAAACAAAACATGTGGTGCAAGCGTGGTCCAAAATGATGAAAAAATAAAGAAACAATCCATGCATATCCTATGAGAATTTCTATTGGCTCAATTCTAAGTAACCTTTGCACTTATAATTATGCAAACTAGTTCAATTATGCACTTCCATACTTGCTTTGGTTTGTGTTGGCATCAATCACCAAAAAGGGGGAGATTGAAAGGGAATTAGGCTTACACCTATTTCCTAAATGATTTTGGTGGTTGAATTGCCCAACACAAATAATTGGACTAACTAGTTTGCTCTAGTCTATAAGTTCTACAGGTGCCAAAGGTTCACAATAAGCCAATAAAAAGACCAAGAAAAGGGTTCAAACAAAGAGAGAAAGGGACAACCGAAGTGCCCCCTGGTCTGGCGCACCGGACTGTCCGGTGCACCACCGGACAGTGTCCGGTGCACCAGGGGACTCCAAGCTAAACTCTTCACCTTCGGGAATTCTCAGAGGCGCTTCGCTATAATTCACCGGACTGTCCGGTGCACCACCGGACAGTGTCCGGTGCCCCAAGGGAGAGCGACTCTGAACTCGCCACCTTCGGGAATCCGCTCCGCTAAAATTCACCGGACTGTCCGGTGCACACCGGACTGTTTGGTGTGACAGCAAAGCAACGGCTACTTCACGCGCAACGGTCGACTGCAACGTATTAAATGTGCGCCTGCGCGCGCAAAGGACAGAGCACGCGCGGGTGGCACACCGGACAGTCTACAGGTTTGGTGGTTGGGGCTATAAATACCCCAACCACCCCACATTCATTGGCATCCAAGTTTTCCCACTTCTACACCTTACAAGAGCTAGCATTCAATACAAGACACACCAAAGAGATCAAATCCTCTCCCAATTCCACCTAAAGCTTTAGTGATTAGTAAGAGAGATTTATTGTGTTCATTTGAGCTCTTGCGCTTGAATTGCTTCTTTTTCTCATTCTTTCTTGCGATCATCTCAATTGTAACCAAGGCAAGAGACACCAATTGTGTGGTGGTCCTTGCGGGGAAGTTTGTTCCCGTTTGATTGAGAAGAGAAGCTCACTCGGTCTGAGGGACCGTTTGAGAGAGGGAAAGGGTTGAAAGAGACCCGGTCTTTGTGACCACCTCAACGGGGAGTAGGTTTGCGAGAACCGAACCTCGGTAAAACAAATCCTTGTGTCACACTCTTTATTCGCTCACGATTTGTTTTGCGCCCTCTCTCTCGGACTCGTTTATATTTCTAACGCTAACCCGACTTGTAGTTGTGATTAAGTTTGTAAATTTCAGATTCGCCCTATTCACCCCCCCCCCCCTCTAGGCGACTTTCTGTCACCCATCCCCAAATTGCTCCAAAAGCCAAGCACACTTAACTTAGAGGTTCTTTCGAGATAGGCTTCTAAAAAAGAAGATACACCTTATTTGTATGAGTACTTTATTAATTCCATTAAGACTTGGACTAGGATATCACCATCCACCGGGGCCAGTATATCACAGTTCACCCCCTTAGAAGACCGACGTCCTCGTCGGTTGACCCCAATCTAGGAACCTCCCATCTTGGCCACTTCTATATGTCTAGTGTCGTCATATGCCAATGCCATGTGACCACTTCGGGCCCACATATGTCATGCACCATATATCTGAACCCCTAGCCCACACACGTCCGTGAAACCGCAAGTGTCGGTTCTGATACCATTTGTAACACCTCGTCCACTCTCGAACTGGCGGTGCTTACTACTGGTAGACCTCTAGGATCACAGACCATCCTCATATACCAACACGAGTCTTTTTGTGCGCACTTTGTCCTCACTCATGCACACTAAAGAAAACTCCTTGGGTCGGTCACCCATCCCCAAATTGCTCCAAGCCAAGCACGCTTAACCTAGAGGTTCTTTCGAGATAGGCTTCCAAAAAAGATGCACATTGTTTGTATGAGTACTCTATTAATTCTATTAAGCCTTGGGCCAGGATATCACCATCCAACGGGGCCAGATATCATATGAGTCCATATAGGTAAACAACTCAATGTCTATCATATAATCCATCGCATTCTCCTTAGCATGTAAAAGGAGGGGTGAGGGAGCCTTTGAGGCTAGATGAGATCGCAAAGATCATACTATGTAGCAATAGACACCAGCCACAAACTGAATATAGGTGTAAGGAAAATGGACCTCGATCCATTTGATTAAAGGTTTTGGGATTGATGATCAACATAACCCTTGAGAGTAATGTGTTTGCTAGTGTCTATGTTTATAGTTCAAGGGATGCAGCATGGACTTGGACAAAAGCAACAGGATGATCAAGAAGATCAGCACCTCAAAAAGACATTAGAAGACTCATTGAAGGCTTGTCAAGATCAAGCAAGAGTCCAAGACATAAGACAAAAGAGGCCCAAGACAAAAGGCATAAAGAGACTAAAAATTCACCACAACATAGGGCATCAGATGTGTCTGGTGACACATCAAATGAGAACTATGATTGAACTGAAGACTAAGTGCACCGAACCCCACTGTGTACACTAGACATGAGGCACTAGATAGGGCTTGTAGAGAGGTCTGCAGCGGGGACACGAGCGGTTACAACACATCGGACATGTCCGATGGGGCACCGGATACGACACTTAGAGAGATTGCAAATGCAACCGAGCTGGAGTTGAAGATTTAATGCTTCAACAAAGGTGACAATTCAGTGACTCACTTGATCAAGATGATTTTTACAACTTAGTCAAATTTATTAAGCAGGAGTTATAAGCGACATCAACCGCTTCCAAGCCATAACACATAGCAAAGTTAAAACAAAACCGAAACTTTCTTTAAGTATTTCATAAGTTTTTACTAACTATATTTTAAATGTTGGACTGAGTTTTTTTTAATTTAGGAGGCGGGAATACCCAAGCTGCAAATTCTGGTTCTGTTACTGTACAAAGTCGTCTCAGCCTATCAGGCACCCACCTGGGCATCTCGCTGACGCTGGCCAAGCCTGTACCGTAGCGCCCATCCCCCGCGAGCATACACGGGCTCAGAATATCCGGGGCTGCAACGATCGATGACGCACCGGAACAGTGCAGGTGCAGCGAAAGAGGAGCGCGCCGTCGCTGTCGACGGCCGTGCCGAGCGCCAGCAGACAAGCGGCGACGCTACAAAACAACGCGCCAACCAACCGCCCCACTGCTGACCCTTTCCAACCTCCAAGCTCCCTGCCTTCTGCCGGCCGGTCGGCAGCGGTGGTAGCGGCCACCACCCCAGGGTATGGCCGCCCGCTCCCTCCTCCTCTACGCGCTGCTGCTCCTGGCCCTCGCCACCGCCGCACCGTCCCACGGCCTCACTCAAGGTAGATTTCTTGCCGTCGTGACTGAAACCCGTTTTCAAGTTCTGATTATCAGCTCGCGCGCACCGAGTTCCGCTGGGATATTTGGTGGATTGCATCGGCGACCGGATTTTGCATGCACACATGAGGGCATCAGGCTACTGTTTTTTTTTTTTTTTTGGTTGCGTCTGGACTGACGTGACTTACTGCTGCTTCCTTCCAAATTCAATGCTTCTGTTGTGTCGTTGTGATGGGTTCCTTTTTCTGCTGACTTTGACACAGCGGATGTTGCGAAGCGATTGAAGGAGGTGCTGTCGGAGAGGAACCGAGGGCATGAGATGCTCGATTCGTGGAATGGGGATGGGGACCCGTGTTCTCCGTCTACCTGGGAAGGCTTCTCTTGCGAACCCAAGGATGGTGCCCAGGTCGTCGTCAAGTTGTGAGTGGTCACCAAAAGTTGCGGACGTTTGCTCAGCACGCACATGTAGTTTTGAGAACACGGCAGCAACACATATTCCGTCGCTGTTAATCTGGGAACTTGTTGTTCTTGAGCTGTGAATTCGGATCCTTCTATGTCGCTCCTATACTCCTCGCTTTTATGTGTTTTCTTTACCTTTTTGGTAGATCATTGCATTTGTGGATTGGTGTTGAACAGAACTGTGATAGGCTGTTATTTCGTAGGAACTTTTCTTCGAAGAAACTGCAAGGGCCGATTCCTGCAGAGATTGCTAACTTGACGGAGCTAAATGAAATGTATATTTCACTGTCTGCTTTCATTCATGTTTTGCATCGCTAGGTGTTGACTTTATTTTCTTACTACTGTGGGCGCAGACATCTGCAGTATAATAACTTCACTGGATTTATTCCGGCATCCTTTTCTGCTTTCAGACACCTGCTGAAGCTGTAAGTACATGCTACCTTTTTCCTCTCTTTTCTCCTTATGTTGCAAAGATGATTGCTTCAATCGAATCAGCAATCAATCCTAGATTTTGACATCCAATTCAGATCATCTTGTTTCCATTTGATAAGATATGCTTCTCACATCACGTGGAGATTTTGTATAAATACTACTCCCTTCGTTCCAAAATAGTAGTCGTTTTAGATAATTAGTAGGTTCATACAATTATTGATGCATGTGTTTTGTATATGTGTCTAGATTCATCATCATCCATTTGAATATAGATATAATATTTTGGGACGCAGGGAGTACCAAAAAGATCCAATTGAACATTGTCATTTAACTAATCCAGGTCGGTGATTTGCAACCCCTTGTTGAACAATAAGCAGCCTGATGGATTTTCTAGTGGCGTAAATTTCAGGTGAAATTTCTGTTATGATATTCGACTTTTCTTGTCATGCGTGGCGGAAACATAATTTTACCATCCTGTATTATTTCTGAAATTTGAAAAGCTATGGAGGATGTGCCACCCAAGAGTACTATAGCTCACCAGCTGAAGAGTACCAAAGCCCACCTGCAGTTGCCAGTCAGAAAGTATATGTTATTGGTGGTGTCGCCGGAGGATCTTTGGCATGTACTGTTGCACTCGGATCATTCTTTGTTTGTTTTAACAAACGTGAACGGCGTTCTCCAAAAAAGGATTGCTCTTCTACAACAAGTATGTCTCCTGCTCCTAAAGTCAGATAGTAGATGTCTTGCACTGTGTATTGTTCGATCATGCTGTGCAGTCTTGCATATATCAATAAAATCTCTGCACATGATCAGAACCCTTTGTATTTGCCTACTTATGTTTTAAGGCCTAAACCACTAAACCCAACTAGAGAAGCATATCAACTACGTCTCCTCTATGATCTTGACGTGTGCCATCATCCGTCCTTGATCGTCCGATCATCAAATCCTTTAGTGCACCTGCTTGACTCAACACAGTCTGCTCCTCCACATGTACACTTGCTTGTTGATCTCCCGATCCTTGGTTCCTCGGTTCAAGTCTCATCGTTTGTCTTTTCACCACTCATGCTATCTCCAGCAGCCTCTCTATCCCCACTCCCTATCTCACTCCTCATTTCAAACTTCATTTTGTAAACAGTGCAGTCTACAGTGCAAAACAGTGTGTTTGCACGTCCATATGCACGCTCTGTTGGACGGCCTCAGTCCATCGACATGAACTCGCTTGAACTTCACCATTGTCATTGATCGTCTTCGCGCTTCACACCTACACACCGACACAACGAAGAGACTGTTGCACAACACCACGCTCACGCCATGGTTACTCTCCAAACTCAACCGAAGCTTGATCATCTCCCAACAATTACTCATCATCGATCGACGCAAACGGGCACATATCAATGTGCTCACATGGTGTTTGGGTTTAGTCACAGTGACACGTGAGTGGAGAAAACCCGCCGCATATTTTTCTCCCCTCACATTTTACTGCATTCGCAGCCGCTGCGGCTGCAGCCGAACAATTAACCAGTAGTTATATGATGCAGTTTAAAAAATAAAGAGAACACAACAATGATAATATGTCATGCAATTCATTTAAATAGAATCAGCATTCAACTTTGATTTCAGTGGGAGACTAGTAAGAAGAAAGTAGTGTAGAAACATAAAATGGGCAACATGTGGTGATGCGGGGACCAAATTTTTCCACGCCAACGCCACTGTTAATGTCAGGGCCTAAGGAGGCCCACGGAGGGGCTGCGGTAGCAGCAGCCATGGGCCCTAAGGGGGATTAGATAAGGATAGTTAGAGATAAGATTAGAAGATTAGTTGAGATTATTTAGGAGATTAGTTGAGATTACCTAGAAAAGTTATCAGTTAGTAGTTTGTTGAGAGTTTTTAGGAGATAAAGATCTCTAACTAGATAGGGGCGGTCAACCGGCCTATTTATGTAATCAATGGATGAGAAATAAAGCAGGCAAGAATTAGAAGGGACAAACCCTCCTCTTGCTCGACCGTGGGCAGAGGCCCCCGGCCGACGTTCCTGCCCATCGATACCCCTCTCCAATCCCTCACCGATCTAGTGACTATAACATCTGGTATCAGCTAGCTTGGGTTTCGATCTGATCCCATGGCTTCTGCTGCCAATTTCGCGGCGTCATCCTGGCAATCGACGTCCCCATCTCCATGGGCTGCGCCGCATGCCACCTTCGTCACGCCATCCTGGCAACCGGCGTCCCTATCTCCATGGGCAGCATCGCCTGCCAATTTTGTCACCACATCCTGGACGCCGGCGTGCCCATCCCCAAGGACAACGCCAAATTTCATCACATCATTTTCATTGACGGTGTCTCCGTCCCCATGGGCGACGCCACTAGGGGCAGCCACGACTCAGCAATCACCAGCTCCATCGATGAGAGATTTGTGGACCAACATAAGGGCTGATCTCACAAAGATGCAAGCCACGCTCCAGAAGGTTGAGCAAGGGCTGCTGCAAATCAAGGCAGCAGTGCAACATGAGCAACACCAGCTGGCGTTGTCCGCACGGCTCCGGACGTCGGCGGTTGTGGGCATACAAGCTGCTGCTCGTGGCTTCCTTGCACGACAGAAAGTGCGGGAGATGCGCCGGCAGATGCTCGAGGCAGCCTTGGTGACGGTTGACCTCGGCACACGTGGGCGCGACCTCACACTGTCGGACGGCCATCAGCAGTGGCACCAGGCCGCTATCTCCAAGTGCGAGCATGATACGTGTCCCGCGGGCGACGAACTTCAACTCTACGGCAGCGGCGGTAGGGAAGGCACTCACCTCGTCATCAACAAGGACGCACTATTTAGCGCCACCACATTCCGCTACCGGCCGCCACGAGGGCGCCTCCGCTGGTTATTGTTGCGACCTATTCCAGATGCCCATCCATGTGCTCCCCTTTCGTGCAGATGGCGTCCATGGGATCCAGGTGGCTGCACACGTGCGTGTCCGCCTTATCTTATGGGGTAAAAAATCAGATTCGGAATAATAAGATAAGCCGAGATGTAAAAGGCTTGTCTTCTAGGTGTTTGGTTTTGGGTCAAGTAGACTCGGTCTTTGAGCACTCGTTATGCGGCAGCTCGAGGGCGAGCTGCTTGTCCAGGAGGGGTGTAGTGTCAGGGCCTAAGGAGGCCCACAGAGGGGCTGCGGTAGCAGCAGCCATGGGCCCTCAAGGGGGATTAGATAAGGATAGTTAGAGATAAGATTAGAAGATTAGTTGAGATTATTTAGGAGATTAGTTGAGATTATCTAGAAAGGTTATCAGTTAGTAGTTTGTTGAGAGTTTTTAGGAGATAATGATCTCTAGCTAGATAGGGGCGGTCAACCGGCCTATTTATGTAATCAATGGATGAGAAATAAAGCAGACAAGAATTAGAAGGGACAAACCCTCCTCTTGCTCGACCGTGGGCAGAGGCCCCCGGCCGACGTTCCTGCCCATCGATACCCCTCTCCAATCCCTCACCGATCTAGTGACTATAACAGTTAGACACATGCAAAACTCAATAGCCACGCTGTGTAACTCTTCTGGGCATGACATCTCCAGTCATGAAGGGAAAACAAAGATATTGTATGAAGTGTTTAAGAAAAGACTGGGGACATCTGATTTTACCTCTATGGGTTTTGATCTAAACACTTTGATTCAAGCAACGGAAGACCTATCTTGTTTGGAATCACCTTTCACCGAGGAAGAGGTTAGCTCTATTGTTGCGTCTCTACCATCTGGAAAATCTCCTGGACCGGATGGGTTCAACACTGACTTTATGAAAAAGTGTTGGTCAGTCATATCTTCGGATTTTCATGCTATATGCAGTAGTTTTTATGACGGAACAATTTGCATGCAGAGTATAAATGGTTCCTACATTACACTGCTGCCAAAAAATTCTTCACCTGTGTCTGTGAATGACTACATGTCCATCTCATTGTTAAATTCCAGCGTCAAATTGCTAACTAAAATTCTTGCAAATAGGCTTCAGAAGGTTATAACTAAACTTATTCATGTAAATCAATATGGATTCATCAAGGACAGGTCAATACAAGATTGTCTAGCGTGGTCTTTCGAATACTTGCACCTCTGTAAATCATCAAAGAAGGAAATGGTCATCCTGAAAATGGATTTTGAAAAAACTTTTGATAAAATAGAACATGATGTGATCTACAAAATTTTGCAACACAAAAGTTTCGGTCCCAAATGGCTCAAGTGGATGGAAATGATTATGAAATCTGGCACATCTGCAATGCTCCTCAATGGAGTACCTGGTAAATTCTTTAAGTGCAAAAGAGGAGTACGGCAAGGAGACCCTCTCTCCCCCCTCCTTTTTGTGTTGGCAGCAGATCTTCTTAGTCAATAATCAACAAAGCCAAAGATATGGGCATACTCAATCTCCCAATTCAACAAAGATGTGGTCAAAATTTTCCCATAATTCAATATGCAGATGATACCATTCTGGTTTTGGAGGCATGCCAGAAACAACTCTTCTTCTTGAAAGCAATCCTGAACACATATGCATAATCCATTGGGTTGTGTGTTAATTACAACAAGTCCAATATTTACCCTATCAATGTATCAGCTGAAAAAATGCAGATTCTAGCCAATACCTTTCAGTTTCAAGTTGGGATTCTTCCTTTCACATATTTAGGGTTGCCCATGGGACATAATAGACCATCTATGAAAAACTTTCTACCCCTCGTACAGAAAATTGAAAAAATATTGTCAGCCACATCTTTATTTCTATCACAAGCAGGCAGACTGCAGGTGGTCAATGCGGTTTTATCTTCACTGCCAACATACTTCATGTGTACACTTAGAATCCCAAAATCTGTCATCAAGTAAATTGACAAGTACAGAAAACATTGCTTATGAAGAGGGGCAAACATCCACGCAAGAAAGCCTCCATAGGTAGCATGGTCCCTGGCATGTCGACAAAAAGTTCAAGGGGGGCTAGGCATCCTCAACCTATCCATACACAACGAAAGTTTAATGATGAAGAACTTACACAAGTTTTTTAATCGATTGGACATACCTTGGGTAAACCTTGTATGGAATAATCACTATAGAGCAGGAAAGATTCCCTCTGAAAACAAGATTGGATCCTTTTGCTGGAAAGACATCCTGAATAACCTAAGCTCTTTTAGATGATTTTCAAAGGTCAACATGCAAGATGGTCGTACTGTCCGGCTGTGGTGTGATGAATGGAATAATACAACCCTCTTCACGAAATACCCAAAGCTTTTCTCTTATGCTGCAAACAAAAACATCACAGTTTTGCAGGCGAGGGAGATTGGACAACCTCAGAACATGTTCCACCTCCCCATGTCGGTTCAAGCTTTCAATCAATTGCAGCTTCTCTTGATAACAATGCAAGCTCAACCGCTATCGGAAGAACATGACAGATGGACATATAAATGGGACTCTCCCGGGTTCTTGTCTCAGAAAGCATACAAACATATAACAAAAGCACCACCAGCACCACTGACATTCACCTTGCTGTGGAAATCAAAATGCTAACCCAAACTTAAGGTATTCTTTTGGTTGCTTCTGCACAACCGTCTCAACACAATGGCAATGCTTTGAAGAAAAAATATGGAGTTGGATTCGTACACGTGCGAAAATTGTATTCTACAGAAAGAAGAAACGGTTACCGTACCCACCTCTTCCTCAGGTGCCATTTTGCAAGAAGATGCTGGCAGACAATTGGATTGGCACCGCCGAAAACAACTGACATACACAATGTGATGAGATTAACTTTTCAATAGCTTGACAAAAACTGGAAAGTGGAAGCAGTGATGGTCATGCCATGGTGCATATGGAAGTGTAGAAATGGATGGCTATTTGAAAACATACCGCCTACAGTACAAGGGTGCCAGACGCTGTTCAGAAAAGAGATGCTTCTTATCTGTTATAGAATGAAGCAAGAAATAGTGGAGGAGGTCAAACAATGGATGACCACTTTGTAATGTCACTTGTGCATATCCGTCACATGTAAAAACAGTATATACACATTTAATCAATGAATAAAAAATACTGCAGGACCCCCTGCAGTACCCCCTTTCAAAAAAATGTTTCATTTTCTGTGTGTCCATGGCTTAAATACCTAATAGATAAATCAATGCTTGTTTTACACTGGTCTATGCAGATCCTGTTTTTCAAGAATGCAGCATCCATAACACTACAAATCCTGCAGTACAACAGTTGTCCCTCAAAGCAATCCAGACTGCAACAAGCAACTACAAAACTATGATAGGAGAGGGTGGGTTTGGAGCAGTTTATCGAGGTGCATTAGCAAATGGGCAAGAAGTTGCAGTAAAAGTCCGCTCAAGTTCATCGACACAGGGAACACGTGAGTTTAACAACGAGGTGCAGATCAATCCTACCCACATTAGAATCGTTTTTTTTCTTCTAAAGAAAATTATACTGGCAAAAATGAATCTCGTGGGGAAGAGTTTGTTCTTAATCATGGATGTGGCATTTGGGTGTCACAATCTTCTCTGAGAAGTTAGCTTCAATTGCTGCTGCCATGTCTTGCAAAATATTCCATAATAACTCAATTCTACGATGTGATCAAATTTTGCATCAACCCTGTTTCTTCTGTTAGTTCTATCCTTTTATTTTTTCTACATATATGTTGAATAATTTTCCCCTAATCATAAGTGCAGTTAAGACTTCTTTCTGCTGTGTGGCATGAGAATTTAGTCCCACTTATCGGCTATTGCTGTGAAAAAGATCAACAGATATTGGTCTATCCGTTCATGTCCAATGGCTCACTACAAGATCGTCTTTACGGTATCAAGCTTCGCATAGTTTTTAAGAAAAAAACAGTTGGAAGACCCTTATTTATATGTTTTTCCGTTCTGTAGGTGAGGCATCAAAAAGGAAAGTTCTTGATTGGCCCACAAGACTATCTGTTTGCATTGGTGCTGCTAGAGGTACTTTTTTTTAAAAAAAAAAACTCAGTCCACTTCTACAATGGGAAGAACTAAATAATATTCATGCAATTGAAGGACGTGCCATGTTACTTTATGATCTTACCTTTGCTCTGTAAACAATTGAACAGCGTACATACTTCCTTTTTTATTTGTACATTCACATATTACATAGTTGACGGCTTGTTTTGCTTGTTCAGGGCTAGTATATCTGCACAATTTTGCAGGGCGTTGTATCATACACAGAGATATTAAATCGAGCAACATACTTCTGGATCACAGCATGTGTGGCAAGGTAGCCGACTTTGGGTTTTCCAAGTACGCACCACAGGAAGGTGACAGCAATCCATCAATGGAAGTGAGGGGAACTGCTGGATATTTGGACCCTGAGTAAGTTCTCTCATCTCTATCACTTTGGAAACACTGGAAGAGGGTCGAAAGATTAAGTTGAAAATAATGGAATAGCGGTGATTCAAACATATAGAACAATATATTGTTTGGTGAGAAAGTTGAGTGAAATTAAAATGTTTTCTATTAACGTGAACATAGCATTATGCTGGGAGTAAGTTGTCCTTTGTACCACAATATTATGTGTTACTAGTTGATATGCTAGATCACCTGTATCAAATCCTTCACATTTTTGTTCATCATGTTTTGGTGTTGTTTTTGTTTTCTTCTAGATACTATTCCACTCAGGTGTTATCAACCAGAAGCGATGTCTTCAGTTTCGGAGTAGTCCTGTTAGAAATTGTGACAGGAAGAGAACCTCTTGATGTCAAAAGGCCTCGTCATGAATGGAGCTTAGTTGAGTGGGTAAGTTCACACTGCAATCTACAATCATCCACTGTTGTGATTCCAAACATCGTCTGTTTGGAAGCTGTGGCACCACTCTATATTCATCATAGTTGTTTCGAAAGAAAAAAAAAAGATATATTTGAGATCCAGGAGTGCAAAAACAATCTTACCTCCATCCACGCCATGTGCAGGCAAAACCATACATCAGGGAGTACAAGATCGAGGAGATGGTGGACCCTGGCATAAAAGGGCAGTATTGCTCAGAGGCCATGTGGAGAGTGCTCGAGGTCGCATCTGTGTGCACCGAGCCCTTCTCAACCTTCAGGCCGACCATGGAGGACGTCCTGAGGGAGCTGGAGGACGCTCTGATCATCGAGAACAACGCGTCCGAGTACATGAGGTCCATCGAGAGCACTGGGACTCTGGGCTCCAACCGCTATCTGTCCATCGACAGGAAGATGTTCGCGTCAGGGTCAGCGCGAATCGAGTCGATGAAGGGGAATCTGCAAGCAATGCCCTCGCTTCCGCGGTAACTAGACGCCGCATTGTGATTTCGTAGCGGGCGTCGTCAGGGTGTGATCCATGCTCAAGGCACATCTAACCACGCTGAGGCCTGACTGAGCACCTGAGATGGGCATAGACATGAAGGGATAGTCTGTACTCTGTACCATGTACAGAGCCCATTCAGTGGTGAGAGCACAGATCAGCGATACCTACACTGGGAAATGCCTTCTGAAGCCAATGTGCTAGTTTTGCCTGTTGAATTTCCCAAAAGCAGGCGAATGTGTGGGCACAAACTATTCTTTGGACCATTATAAACACGTAAAATGTGTCGAGGGAATCCCTCAAGAAATCGAATATTCAGATCTGTACCGTCACTTCATTATGTGAACTATTGCTCGCTTGTTGTAATTGTCATTCTTGCCTAATAAACCGATCAACAGATGAATTTTCTCCAAACAAGTAATCTAGTCCGTCTCAAAATATTAGTCGTTTTAGCCCTTGAATTTTATCTATATTCAAATAGATGACAATATATATAACACATATATTAAGTATTAGATATATATAATACATATATTAAGTATTGTATGAATCTATTAAAATGCTAAAACGACTAATATTTTAAGACGAAGGAAGTATTGTTTGAGCAGTTGCTACTGAAAAGACAATGTCTGGAAAAGTTTAAGTCTCGTGAAATTAAGAAAAAAAGCAAGTGTGGATCACAACTCACAAGCAAGCAGACCTATGACCATCACAAGATAGCATTACGTCAAAAAATATGCAGCAGATATATGATCTTCACAATAAAGCATTATGCCCAAAAAAATATGTGGTGCATGTCTGCTGGTGTCAAGTGTTTCAAAGGAGCTATACTTCTAGTTCTAGGTGCCAAACGAAGAAATTGCCAGTAATCCAAAAGATACCCACCAGAAGATGCTTGTAGCATAATCCAAACTTGAATCACGGATAAATAACGATATAACCACCAAGCAAGTGGAGACTCCTAACCTCAAAACAGATCATGAGTAATCAAACTTTTCACAGCTGGTAAGCAAAGAACATATACATTTTCACAAGTAAGCTTATAATATTAGGTCTTCTGGCTTGTCGACAGAGAAACAGTCTCAACTCAGGTCTAGTTCAGGTATGGTTCTTATACGGTGCGCTATTACACTTGTTCAGCTACCGCCACACAGTACATGTAATAAAGAGCAAGAGTATAACTCTCAGTAAAGCTTAACCATAAAATCTCAAAGGAAAAGGTCAAAGATTCATCACAGGCTTCCGACAAGAAGCACATGATTCTATCACATAAAGTTTGACAAGCTACTGGAAGCTGAAGCGCCGATGCGAAAGCAATCGTCGATCACATCTTTGTAGTTCGTTGGTGTCATCTATTCTTGTTAAGTATCGATGCTGGAATATTTAGGCAATGTACATGCACAAAACTATAGATGAAACAGAAACCTCAGCTGTATAAGCTTCTTCCATTTGTTTCTCAACAACAAACTAAAGTTTGAACAAGCAGTACCCATGACTTAACTGCAGGCTGCATCTTGACCATACCATCACTTCACTCTCTTAACCAGCAGCCAATCCATTCAATAAAGGTTGATTAATCAAAAGATATAGCAGGATATGATCGACCTTACATGTGATCTAAGGTATGCCATACAATTCATGAACTCCTTTATCGGTAGACTTGTCTGCTCCAAACAAGTCAGGGCTACCTTTTTCTGTGGATTTATCGGAGGAGCTGCTATGAATCATTTGGTATGGAGAATTATTCATCTGCCATGCATTGACATCCATGGGTGGATCAGGGAAACGAGAAGTGCATTCTTTGCCTTCAGAAGGAAATGGCCGTGCAACATCAGGTGATCTTCGTGGTCGCCGAACAGGTCTGCTGCTCCTGCTTGAAGATGGGAAACTTGTCTCCCTGCCCTTCTGTTTGGTTCCAAGAAAGCCACAGGCAAGAGCTTCCAAAGCTCGAGCTGTTGGTGGGCGGCTTCTGCTACTATGTCTTCTTGAGTTGAAAGAAAACTCATCATAGAGCACATCACTAGAGGCCTCTATGTCTGGAACACGGTCAGTCACCTCCTCAGCTCCAGAAGTACGTATAGGTCTGATTGTGGTTTCTGCATTTTTGTCAGATGGAGGGACGATGTAGCTCACAGTTGACTCAAAATCAGAAGGCATTTGTGGGATATTAAGATCAATGACATGCCTATTTTGGCATGTTTCCTTGTAAACCATTGTTTCAGCGTTAGGGAGCACATTGTCAAGCTGTCTGCAGTACGGTTTCTTGTTATTCACTTCAAAGGAAATGTTAGTTGATGAGCTAGGAGTTGCACCCCATACAAAAGCTTTGGGTCCGCTTGCTTCATTTTCTCCAGATGCATCATGATGCACTGGCTCGTCAACTTGCTTCCAGTAATGGTTTTCAATGGTGGTGGTATTCTTGCGACCAGTTCTTTCAGTCTTGGATGAAACCAACCTCCTCCTCTTTGAAAAAGGCGCTAAGAAAATTTGGGACTCAGCATTAAGCCTTTGATCAAACTGAAAGCTTATTTCAGTGGAAGTAGTAGGAGCATGGACCATTTGAACATCAACAGGAAGAATAGTTGCATTTGAAGAGGATACATTATTCATTGTGCTGAAACCTTGATCAGTTGAAATATGACCATTAATCGACACTAATGTGCCTGAGGAAGCAGACTTCTGAATTACACTAGAATCCACCTTATCAGCTGTTGGGGGCTTACTTTTTCTCTCATCACTAGCATACTTTGCATTGGTTGTGCTTCGATCATCAGTGATTATATGTTCACAAGACCGAGAGCTGTCCTCAGAATCTGAGTGTTCCTCTGAACTGTCACTTCCAGAGCCTCCACAATGTGGTGAAGACATGTAACCATGGCTAGAATCTGTTGGTAGGTTTCTTAGTGACCTCACCTTGGAAGGTTCTTCCCCTTGAACAAGACTGGTATCCACCACAGTAAATTTCATTAGCTCTGGAGAACAGCCAGGCTCAGTGGGACGGTTATAGCATGAAGGTTTCTTGTTAGGAAGTATGTTTCTGTCAGGTTCAGAATCATGGCTCCATCCATTTTCATGCTTAATGACACTTTCATCATTACCACGCTCAACTCCAAATTCAAGCAGCCTTGGTTCAGATGCAATTTTGCTCAAGACATCACTAACAGAATCAAAATAATGATTTCCCTTGACAAGCTTTTTTCTAGAGAATTTCTTTACACCTGGAATCAGAAAGACTAAAGCATGTTTTCCAATTGGTGAAGAATCCTTAGGCTGCTCTGAATGCCAGCCTCTTGAAAGCAAGCGAGGCCAAACAGCCTCCCAGAATAGATCATTCGATCTTGCCTTGCTCATTCTGAAATCACCAGTCAAAAACTTTATGATATCTCCAGATGAAAGTGCTGAGCAAGCCTTGCCAACAGGGATTTCTGGGCGTGCTGAGATACCATGATTTCTACTAGGATCTAATGCAAATCCTGTCAGGTCATATTTTCCTTTGCCAATTCCAATTGCTTGTACAAGAACCTGAGCACCAACTGTGGATCTTAAGGTCAAAATAAACTGCTCAAAAGTAGATGTTCCCTCATTTAATATCTTAAAGACCTGCAGAAGACCATATATAGCGGTCATTCACTTGAGAGAGCTGATGGAATTACATTGATGCAATGAGCTGCTAGATAAAAATTCAGGAGCTTCTTAGAGGAAAAGGTGAATACATTCTACAAAATAAATAAGAAGAATCATATCATGCTAGGTCATTTTGAAAAACTGAGAAACATGATTTTAACGGCCATACAATGGAACAAATATAGCAGCAATGCTGATGAACTGTGCTGCACTAAGCATCATTAAAAATAAAGATATTAGAATATGTATAGGCTTGTAGTTACCGAACTGATCCTATGCATCGGTTTTCAATGGTTTGCTTCGGTACGAAAAAGTAAAGGAAAAGAAAAGTCAACACACCTCCAACAAAGGAGCTTCAACTTCTCTAGCTACACCAGCAAGCAAACGGGACAACAATTCCTGCTGCCTTGGACCAGAAAATATACGCAGCCCAAAAATACACCTCCTGCTTCTTGCTTTTCTACATACAGCCCATCGTCTGTATGCATCAGACCTGAAAAATTCTCCATAGTAGTATGACAAAACTTCTCCCATCGTCTTAGTTTCAGTAAATCTTGTCACCTGGACAAGATTTTTCCCAAAACTGTAGAGACCAAGAAGAAAAATCTGTGCCTCTTCATCAGTCCAGGAGTATCTTGTCATCCCAGGCAATGGAAAAGAATCAGTAAGTTTCCTATTTACACAAGAACAACCTAAAAGCTTCCTTTTCTGTAAGCAGTGCATGTCTTGTCCAACAAATCCTGGTAATTTCTCACCTTGTTCAGCGGATTCAACTTTACAGTTTACACACTCTGAACAAACACCATGCTGATACAAAATGTCCAGAACATTCCCGCTCTTGTGGTTGGAACCTTCACCTTGTGAAGGAAATGAACTGTGTCCTGGAAATCCCATCCGCTCTTCTTTTATATGACTGCTTCTATTTTGGGTCCATGTGACTGGAATAGCTAATCCTACTCCCACAGGGTACTCGAAGCCAAACGCCATGCTGCCATAAACTGTTGATGACCTTAGTTTCATCTGTTCCTCTACGGTTAGTAGATCTGGAACTTTCACCTGGTACTCATCTCCTACACGAGGGTATACCCGTGTGTCTTCATTGACCTCCTCTGGACATAAAGGTTCTAGAAAACGAGGCTGATCAACAAGCATCTCTATCGGATGCTCTTCATCATCCTTGATTTCAATGGGCTCCATCTGCATGGAAGCAATGGGAGTACATGATCAGGATCCATGATAGCTAATGCAAAAATGATTGATAGAAAATACTCAGAACGAAGATATCTACCTGATAATCTTCTTTTCTCTTGATTTCAAGAGAATCCATCTGTGAAAAAGAAGAACAGGTTCAAAATCGTATTAACCATCAGTTAGCGACCAGACTTGCATGCATATCATCGAAACAGAAAAAATATAACCCTAAGACAAGTCCGCAGTACATGAAATGTGAAAAATATGGAGGGCGAGGGGGTAATCAACTTAGTCATACTATAAGGACAAAGGACCAGTGGAAACACAAAATTAGCTTTACCAGGACCAAAATTCCAGGTAAAATGACAAGAAGTGCAGAATAACACGTGGCACGTCAAATTAATGGCTAATCCATCACAACGCAGCCTGGATATGCCCTTGATTGCTCGATGACATGTGGGCCTAACCTTTATTTTAAATGAACAAGAAGTTCCATATTTGCAATGCTGTTTTATGCTAATAAATAAAGCATGTACCAAAATTAGATTTAAACACAGCAAGTTTAGAAGTCATGGAAAGCATACATGGTTCCTGCATTCCAGCGTTTCCAACTTCCAAATTTAAAAGGTATTCTATTGCCAATGGAGAAAACTTTCTGCAGCTCTAAGTAAAAACTAATATGGCGGCATTTTGCAGTCACCCCCACCAACAATTTGCATTAGCAGTGAAAGCAATTGTTGACTAGTCTTCATCCATAGATCAGCATAAAAAAGCTAACAAACAATTGCTCTTATCAAAATCACACCATCCAGGAGAAAACTTAAACGTTGGACATGGTATTCAATTGATCCCCCAATTTTTTTTCGAGTTGGAAACTGAACTGCACCCGCGCTTCGGGACCAAGTTGTACGGGGTCAAGTGAGATCGATCTCGCAAGCTGACGAATAAGAGCCTAACCGAACCATCAACGGGTGGATTGGATTAGTAGCGTCTCACGAAACAAGCAAATCCGATGCTAACCGACGGAGAGAACTAACGAAAGATGTGGATTTGATTGTTCAATTCAAAGATGAGATCCCGGAGAAGACAATTCTAAGAACAAGACATCTAAGCAAGCTATGGTACTTTACCAGCAAATGGAATCAGTCGCGGGTGCGGACGGATCTCCAGTCCACGCCACTACAATACAGAAGACAACGACGACGAAGATGCAAATGAAGGATTATACTTGGAAGCGGGCAGCGTGCTCGGCGTCAGGATGAAGACGCCGGCCGCTGGTGAAGTGGACGGCGGCGGCGCTGGCGTGGCGCGGGCGCTGGCGCTGGCGAAGTGGTGAGGAGGTCGATGCGATGGTGAGTCTGAGAGTTTGAGAGATGCTTTAGACAAACCAGACGGGAGCAGCCAGGTGCAGGTGGACCCCAAGTGCATTACGGGCCGGGTTGGGCTGGCAAAAAAAAACCCGGGAAGTTTTGGGTCCGTAGAATGCGCCTGTGCACCTTTGTTTTACTTTCTTTATGCCAACGTTGTACATGGACATGTTCTGCTTCAAACATCCGATCATGTTATAAAGGTCGGGTTGTGGATCATTTACCATTAGGGGTGAAAACGGGCGGATACAGACGGATAGTAGCTCATCCTGTATCATACCCTGATGTATTTAAAACAGATTTGGGATCGGATACGGATAGTTAGAAACGAGACGGATACGGATACAGAGACCGGATATTTATCCGGGCGGATAAGCAACGGATACGGATATTATTTGATCGGATATCGAATACTTGTCGGATAATGCATTAATTGGTTATCATAAAATATTCTTGTTCGACCACGAAATTGCAAGTAAATTAATACTAATAAACATTTAATAGAAGATAATCTCAAATTCCCACATAAAAATGGTAAAGTGAAGTATTGATTATGTTGAAACTTGGATACTTAGAGTGATTTCACGTGTAACTCATGCAATAAGTGGAAATAAAATAGAAAAAATGTTTACATCCTGTGGATTTTATGGTCCCATTATTTTTTATGACTATATGTGGCCATATGTTGTACCTTCGTATAACTTCATAGATTTCTGAGACTATTTGTACATTATTCATTTCTTTCTACATAAAATCATCAAAATGTAATTAAAATTCATAAATACACTGGTTTTGACCCAAAATTGCAAAAAGCTTACCAAAACAAATAAACATTCTATTCAAATAAAACCTCAAGTCGCCACATGAAAATGATAAGTGAAATGTTAATTATGTTGAAACGTCGATACATAAAATGATTTCACGTGTAACTCACGCAATAAGTGAGAGTGGAATGGAAGAAACACTAACATCTTGTGGATTTTATAATCCAAATGTTTTTTAAAACTATATGTGGATATATGTTGTGTCCCCGTAAAATTCATGAAATTTTTAGGCTATTTGGTGTATTATTAATTTCTTTTTTTAGAAAATCATCAAAATACAATTAAATTCATAAAAATATTGTAGTGTCGACCGAAAATTGCGAATAAGTTACCAATATTAATAAATAGTTTATAAAAAGATAATTCTAAGTTCCCACATGGAGATAATCTTAAGTCCCCACATGAAAATGGTAAAGTCTATTATTTTGATATAAATTTAGACATTATTTCAATGATTTTGGCCTAAAGATATATTTAAACAAAAATGTGTTGTACTACAAAGTTATAGATCTCTTCGAGCTCTACCATTTTCATATAAACTTTATTTTCATCCGATTTCATATGTAAAAGTTATGATTTTATAACTATATTATTATGCAGAAAAAGAAAAAACGGGTACCCGAATTCCGGGTACCCGTATCCGACCCGAATATCCGGTTCAGATCCATGTCTAATGTCGGTTCAGATCGAGTTGGACCGTGCCTCTCTAGTCGGGTTTTTTTAGATTGAATCGGGTTTTTTGGCTTTGGATCGGGGTTTTCGGGTTGAATCAGATTTTGGATCAAAAATTATGACCCGCTGCATTGGTCAGGTCGAGTCAGACTAGATTTTTAGGTAGGACAGGTCAGATCGGGTTGGTCAGATCGAGTGGCCCATAATTAGATCTAGTTGTACACAGTGTACGTGGTAGATTCTAGACCTTAGCAAATAAGATCCTGAAAAGATTATCAATCAAGATATCACGCACAGCTTTGAATGCATCATATGCGAGTGAATTATATATTTTTTTATTGTTTTTAACTGCTACTATTATATGCAACATATATTCTGGTTAAAACATTGTCATAAAAGTTGCAGACCTTTTTTTTAATGTGGAACTAGATTTTTTTATTTTAGTGCCAACATAGTAACTGTACAATACAATGTGAGCGAAGCAAACCATCGCTAGCACTGAGACTCCCCCCCCCCTCCCTGCCCCGTGCAATCTTTTTTGACAAACATTTTCATGTGCATAAATAATTGTAAGCGTGAAAAAAAATCAATTTGCTACGGGTAGCTGGTACTTTAGGAATCTTGCTAAACGGCACCGGTACATGAAAATTGAGAAACATTTTTACATGTGCATTTGTTGTGTGTCCTGTACCAATAGCTACACTTTTAATAAATTCCACTATCTCGCTTCTTTTTTTTCAAAAAACACTATGTATCGCTGAGCAGAAGTCAAATAAATATTATTCCACAGCAAAAAAACAGAATTATAAATAAATATTGGTTAAACGTGGCTAAATAAAGAAGATGGTGGTGATGTGGTCAAACTTTTGGGAAAAAATGTATTCTCCGAAATTTAAACCAATCAATCCGACCATATCCGCCAAACAGCCTAAACACCGTGAAAAACTGTACAGGATTAGCAAAATATCACATGTGACGCACCAAAACATGTGTCAGCGTCAGCGCCGAACATCCCCGGCTGGGATTCGAGGCACGGAAGGACAAAAGGGAAGTTGCTAGCGAGTTCAACAATGTCATCCGGTAGCATCTACAATGCTTCTAAATCTGTGATACGTCCGAGGTCCTCCTAACAGTTGGTTTTGCCTTTCCGCGTTCCATCATTTCCTAATGCAAATATACACGATTTTTACTAGGTTCAAAGAGAAGGGGAAAAAAAAAGCTTTGCGCTAATCATGGCTGCATTTTCGTCAGGGTAGCAAAGCAAAGGGAAGAAAAATAACAACGACGACATTTTTCAGTCATCCCCCCCACCAAAGCATTAGCATCCCAGCTGGCAGCTACTGCGTGTTACGCTCAATCCACTAATCGCTTTATGAATCCTCACAAGCAAGGCACCGATTCACAGTCTATGCCCCCAAATTTTTCGCGAGTTGCACAGCGAATTGCGCCAGGTCGTAAGGGAGTCAACAGGGACCGATCTTGCGCGTCAGAGAAAACAGGAACGAAATCGAGCCATTGAATTAACATCAATGGATGCATGTATTAGACCACTAGCCTGTCGCCAAGCAGAGAAATCCGCTTATAAGTTTTATATATAACCGATGGGCTGGACGATGTAGAGATGCGGATTCGATTGCGCGCACAGGGATGAGATCCCACGCAAGTACGCAACACAGTTCAAGTAACCATCCATCGAAGCAAGATGAGGAAGGAGGCTTACCAGAAAATGGAAACGCCCGCAGGCCCGGACGGATCTCCACTCCACGCGATTCAGCCGAGAGGGCAACGACGAAGACGAACGAGGAAACACGCGAATTACTTCGAGATGGATGACGTGCTCCGGCGGCGGGATGCCGGAGATGCGACCGCTGGCGAAGTGGACGTGCGGCGGCGATGGTGCTGCCTGGCGTGGCGCGGGCGCTGCCGAAGTGCAGAGGACGACGATGGTGTGTGTGTCTGTGTGTGAGACGGACTGAGACCGTGTGAGAGTTGCTTTGAGGCTAAACGGGGCAGCAGAAGGGAGGACGTGGAACTGGACCCAGAGAATTTAAGCGGGCTAGGCCGGGCCAGTAGAAATCCTACTGGGCTTACAGAGGCCTCACTGAACCACCCTGTTACATTACTGGGCCTAGGCTTGGCTATAGATTTTGAACTCTTTCGCTGCCGGCTTGATCAAACTAGTAGTGTGTCGTCTGCGCTAAAGCTACGTTAAACTACAAAACATGATAAAATTTATAAAATAAATAGCTATATCTATTAATATTAGCGTATTATACATAGTACAACTAAATATTTATGTGACATAATGAATATTATCTCTATTTCTTTATTGTCGCATTTTTGTTGAAAAATAAACTAGCAGACTCAAGAGATCAAGTAGAGACTTCATAGAGGAGCGGTTGGGTGCTTTGAATCTACCTCAATGTGGGCTATGGGTGACCGGCAAGTCATTGACACCACGAGAAAAATCATTGTGTCAAGTGTTGTCAACTCCCCGTTGGTTTTCAACTTTCCTCACTAGCTTGTATTTACTTGTTCATATGCTTATGCTAGTGAGTATTTGTTGCTCTTGTATATCTAGTCATACTTGTTGTAAAATAATTACTCACTTGTTAGCTTGTGTAGCTGATCCATTTTGCTTAGCTTGTGTAGCTAAGTAGTTGTTTCTCTCTCGTTGTGCTTGTGTAGTGCAACTAGTGAGTTTTGCTAGTAGTGGCTTGTGCTTTGTGCGCTTTGCTTAGTAGTATGGTTAGGAGCTCTCGGTGTGCTTAGAATTATAGTTGCATAAGTTTGTATGATCTTGCTAACTAGATTTAGGTGGGAGAGCTCTTTCACTAACTTGGCACCTTAGTTGCTTCGATTAGAATCTTTTGTCAGGTGTTTGTTATAGTTAAAGGGGTACAGTCTTGGCTAGACCAAAACAGTATTAATTCCAAATTTATTCGTGTTAGCCAACATAATTAGTTTTAGAAAGAACTATTCACCCCCATCTAGTCCATCATCTAGATCCTACAAGTGGTATCGGAGCCTGGTTCTCTCATTTGGTGGCCTTAACCAACCCGAGAGTAAGTAGGATGGCGACTAAAGGTATAGTGGTTACTTGTGATCCACACATTTGGCACACACTTTGCACAGAGGAAAGCTTGTAAGAGTTATTATTCCCGTGTTATTGATGCGAAATTATGGTGGATTGTGAGTGTTGGCTTTTCTAGTCCCTTGGATGAGAAAACAAAAGATCTCACCCAAGCCAAAGATAAATGCTTACATCTTGAATACCAAGATACTAACATTTTATATCAATGGATAAGTGATGAGGTGTTCAAGGAAATTATGTATATGAATACCGCTGATGATATTTGGACATAACTTGATGGTGTATATGGGAGGATCTCTAACGAGGATGTTGAGCACATCCACAACATAGTGGTTGTGGAAGATTGCTCCACCTCATGGTCAAGTGATGATGATGAAGGCATACCATAAGTTCACTTGATAATCATGACTGTGATGGCTCAAACTCAAGTGATGCAAATGATTGTTCTATCTCAAGCATACTTGATGATTATGGTGATTGTTCATGCTCGGACGATGTTATCGCTTCTACAAGCCCATCCATTACACCACATTGCTTCATGTCACAAGGTAATACGAAGGTATATTGTAATACTCAAAATTGTATAAAGGGATTATATAGTGATTTCCTTATTATATGTTCCTCGCTTGCATCATAAAAAGAGCATACATAAAATTTAGAGATGAACTAAAACAAAGGATAAAAAAATATGCATCATGTTGGAGTTATATGTTTGTGCATTGAATGAAATAATAAGGTAATAATAATAAGATAATACTTCTTAGAAGTGGAATTAAACCCTAAATTTAAAATTAGGGTTTTTGAAAATGAGAAGAAGAGAAATGATATAAAGAAAATAATAATAATATAATTATATTTCCAAAGTTGGTATTCTAAATTCCACAACATGAATTGAGAATAAATTAAGCACAAGTTTGAATTCAAATTCGAAATTCAAATTGAATTTGGGGGGAAATAGAGAATAAAAAGGAAAAGAATAAAAGGCTATTTGGGCCTCAGACCTCCATTTCGGCCCACTCTAACTTCCCATCTGCGCGGCCCACTTGGCCTATGGCGCGCGCGCAGGGCTGGTATGACGCGTGGGCCCCGTGGACCTGGCGCTGAAGCCGCATGCGCTTGTGCTGCTGTGATGTGGGCCTGAGTCGTCAGCCACTAACCAAAACCGTGCGCTCTCTGTCAGTTCGGGCCCGCTCGTCAGCACCTCCTTGCTTCTCGGTAACAAACCGAGCCGCCATTGTCGCTCGCCCGGTAGACTCGCCAGTCGTTCCTTGCGATGGGATAAGTATGCGCGCGCCCCCTCTGTGCCCTCGGCCGGGATACCTGGGTCCCTCCGACTCCCGTGATTCTCCCCTCCTTTCTACCACCTCAGCCATCATCGCTTGGGAGGAAATTGCTCCGCCGGGTGCTGTTGCCGTGTCGTGGCCGGGCAGCTGGCAATCCCTGCTCGGGCTTGTCGACAGGGGGGTATCGGGGGATCCGCCGAACCACTCTGATGGTATTGCTTCTCGCCGTGGGGTGAATCGTGTACCGGGGCGCCGTTGAATTTCTCACCAGAGAAATACGTCTCTGTGGATCCGCACTGCGCTACGGCCAGCATCGTCGAGAGCTCGGTTCGCCGCCAGGATTTCGCGTCTGCCGTGCTCGGTTCCGATCCATAGCCGATTAGCACTCCTTTATCCATCCTGAGACCCTCTCTGTTTCAATTTAGTGCGGAATCGCATTCTTTCTGTGGTCTGCGCGCGTCGCACCGCCATTGCCGGTATGAATTTGGCACCTGCTCTCGCCTTCGTCTCCTCACTGCGCGACACGTTCTGGATTAGAGATTAGCAGCCGGGGTGTTGAGTTAGCCGTCTCCGGCCATGGTCGCCGCCGTATCTGCGGGCGGCGCCGCCGTGCACGGATTTCAGACGAGGGATGATGCGTACGTCGTCAGATCTCGAGCGAACGACCTGAATTAGAACGCCAGCGTACCCCTTCGCTAATTTCATCTAGGCGGTAGGATGGTGATCCGAGGGGTGGGAGCGGATACTAGCGTGGTTGGATCTCGGACGTTGGCTTCGAATCCAACGGTTGCGGTCGATTACCGGTTCACTTAAAGCACCTTCTAATCGCGACTCTCGGTGTGAGATCCAACGGCCCAGATCCTAACGTACCCCTTCAGCCGACGACTTTGCGAAAGAAACCCTGAGCTTTACAGAAATGAACCCGCAGTCTAGTGTCACTGTCGGCTGAGTCTAGGATAATTTACCTGCTGGCCCTGTACTTCTCTGTATTTGAGACCCCGTCCAGATAATTAATAAAACCAGAAAAATCATTTAGAAAATAGTTTTTAGTACATATTTAAATGCAGAAACTTATTTAATTTGTAGAAAATCCATACTAACTCCAAATTGGTCCATTACAGTTCCTAAATTTTCATAATATTATTGTCTATCCATTTGTGCCTCTGTTTTGGCATGAATGGCACATTAAAATTCATCTAGTACTTGATCATGTATTAAATACACAAAACATTAGAAATTCATAACTTAAAATCCATAACTCCAAAATTAATAATTACAGTTCCTATGATCTTATTTTAATGTCTAGATTATTATTGTGTATATTATTTATATGTTTGATGTGATGTTAATTTTCGCTATAATATGTATGTATTGTGTTGATGCGAGTAGATGAGCAAACTACAGAGGATCCTGAGGTTCAGCTGGTAGAGACTGCTAAGCAGGAGCTCGTTGAAGGCAAGTTGTGCCCTTGATCACTTCTCTTACCCATTCATGTTCTTATTAATCATAATGATCTGCATAGGTTAATTTTGCTGGGACCCAATAGGATACCCTAGATTTTGACTATCTTTATACCTTGTCTCACCACTGGTTTTACTACTAAATTTTTGGGTAGTACATGCTATTGCTATATGTGGCTTTGGGTATAAAGATATTCATCACTCATTGTTATACTTTTTATTATCTGTTTATTATTATTATTCATGATAAGATCATTATGTTAATGGGAACATGGAGAACCACCCGGGAAAACAGTGCTACCACAAGGGTATAATGGGACGCTCTTGGCTGACTAACTAGGAAAGCTAGTGGATGACTACCTTACCCGAAAGGGGCAAGGGCAGTAGGGGAGTGGTCAGTGTAGGGAGGTCCTTGGGTTGATTTTGCTGCGATGGCGGTCAGGCGAGGGATTCCTGCACTGGAGCTTCCTATAAACTGTAGCGAGTTTTCTGAAGCTAGTGGAACTTTGTAAAGGCCTTGTAGTGGTACCCTGCCTCGCTTCCTTGGTAGAGGTGTATGGGGTCTGATCAACTCCGTGGCAAATGGGTAACACGACTTGTGGGTAAAGATGCGCAACCTCTGCAGAGTGTAAAACTGGTATACTAGTCGTGCTCACGGTCATGAGCGGCTCGGACACTCACATGATTAACTTATGGAACTTAAACTTAATTTGTCATTTCATTGCATCTGGGATTATTTTATTATTACTTTTATTTATTATTTCTAAGGTTTGGTATTTACTTACACTTAGTAACTGCTAATAAAATTTTAACCAACTTATAAAAGCAATGCTCAGCTTCAGCCTTATATCATTGATCAGCCTTACACTTCATGAACTCCCACCTTTGGTGAGTTTATGCCACATTATTCCCCACAACTTGTTGAGCGATGAACATGTGTGAGCTCACTCTTGCTGTCTCACCCCCCCCCCCCCCACAGGAGAAGAGCAGGTGGTTCAGGATGAGCCACAAGGCGAGGAGTATGATCTGATCTAGGTGGCGTTTCTCAATTGACATTGGCGTCGACGATCCTTAGTTCGTTTTATGTTTATTCTTTTATTTCGTATTAAGTCTTCCGCTATGTAATAAATACTCTGATGTTTTATGACATTTATCTCTATACACTCTGTTATTATATATGTTGTCTTCTTGGCGCATGTATGAGATGCACCCGGCTTTGTTCCTTAAATCCGGGTGTGACAGAAGTGGTATCGGAGCAAATGTTGACTGTAGGACGAAACCTAGATAGAAATGGATAAAACCCTTACCTACTTACCTTACTCTGATTCTTTCTATACTTATCTTGATCCTGTCTTACCTTCTACTGTCCCACTCTGATCATTCTTATCTTCTCTATTCTAAGACAAGATGGATTTCACACCTTGGAATCCTACACTTATGATTTCTTAAGAGATAGGATACCTAAGACAAAATTTAAAACTATTTTCTCTATTAAAAATGTTGGTTGATTGTTCTGATGATGAATGCTTGATTTGCTTCTTTGATTAATTGAAATAGTATAGATAGGCATCTTAGCATGTACCACTATAAGGTAATGAAGTAGCTTTAGTAGGTGACACCCTAATATGCTTAGCTAATAAATCCCCCACAGTAACATTCCTCGTAATTACTCGCCTTGTGTACAATCATTTCTTTCTTACCTTGTGTTTCTAACCTAGATGGGCTACCCCTATAGTGTTAGAGGAGAGCACTATAGACATGATCCTTGGTATGTCATGGTTAAGAAAGGCAAAGACAGTTTATACACTGTGCTAAAGGAACCATAGAACTCACCAGTTCCAAAGGAGAAAGATTTGAAGTTGAAATTGCAGTAACTACCACCATCAGACTAGCAGCATTCTTAATAGATGGGAAGTTTGTTGGTGACAACATCCGTGTGGTTAAGGATTTTCTGGATGTCTTTCCAGAGGAGTTTCCAGGGATGCCACCAGATAGGGAAGTTGAGTTTGTCATTGATCCCTTACCTGAGACTGTCCCTGCTTTCAAACGGCCATACAGGATGTCTGTAGAAGAGTTAAAGGGACTGAACAAGTAGTTAACGGAATTGCAAGAGGCTGGATACATTCGTCCGAGTCTTCACCTTGCAGAGCACCAGTTTTGTTTGTACAGAAGAAAGATGGATTGCAAGGGATGTGCATGGATTAAAGGTCCCTTAATGATGTTATCATGAAGAACAAGTATCTGTTACCCCGCGTTGAGGATTTATTTGATCAGATGAGAGATGCTAAGGTATTCTCGAAGATTGATCCCCGATCGGGTTACCATCAAATGAAGATTATGCCATCGGATATTCCTAAGACGGCTTTCTCAACCCGATATGGATTATATGAGTTCACTGTTATGTCGTTTGGATTAACCAATGCACCATCTTATTTTATGAATTTGATGAATAAGGTGTTCATGGAGTATTTGGACAGATTCGTCGTGGTGTTCATCGACGATATTCTTATCTATTCTAAGAGTGAAAGTGATCATGAAGAACATCTAAGGTTGGTGCTACAGAAGCTACGTGATAATCAACTCTACGCCAAGTTTAGCAAGTGCGAGTTCTGGATTGACGAGATGCCAGTCCTTGAACATATCATGGAAGGATAACAGTGGATACTGCTAAAGTCAAGGAGATAGTGGCGTGGAGAGTGCCCACTACAGTTACTGAGATTTGGAGTTTCTTGGGACTTGCAGGATATTATCAAAGATTTATTGAAGGGTTCTCTAAGATTGCCAAGCCTATGACCTTGCTTCTGGAGAAAGGAAGAGAATTTAAGTGGGATGAGAAGTGCCAAGAAAGCTTTGATCAATTAAAGGAAAGGTTGATGTCGCCCCTAGTGTTGGTTATGCCAGATCTACAGAAGGGATTTGACATTTATTGTGATGCATGTGGCCAAGGATTGGGATGTGAGCTCATGCAAGAAGGACATGTGATCGCCTACGCGTCTCATCAGTCGCGGAAACATGAATTGAACTACCCCACTCATGATTTAGAACTGGCAGCCGTTGTGCACGCACTTAAGATATGGAGACACTACATTATGGGGACTAAATGCCAAGTATACATGGATCATAAGAGTTTGAAGTATATATTCACTCAGAGGGATCTCAACCTTAGGCAACGCCGTTGGTTGGAGCTTATTAAAGATTATGATTTGGAGATTCACTATCACCCGGGCAAGGCAAATTTAGTTGCAGATGCCTTGAGTCGAAAGGAGCACGTTCATTCAGTTGTTGTTGCCCAGCTACCCGATGAGATTGTTGAGGATTTCAGGAGACTTAACCTGGGGATAGTTGCTCACACTGAAGAAGTCACCATCGAATTGGAACCTACCTTGGAGCAAGAAATTCGTAAAGGCCAAGTGGGTGATGCTAAAATTCAAGAGATTAAGGATCTGATTACGGAAGGTAGAGTTCCGGAATTCACGGAGGATGAGCAAGGTACTATATGGTTCAAGGATCGGATATGTGTTCCGGAGATTGATAGCCTTCGTGAGACTATATTGAAAGAAGCTCATGATTCTGATTACTCTATCCACCCTGGTAGCACTAAGATGTATCAGGATTTGAAGCAAAAGTATTGGTGGTATGGACTGAAAAGAGATGTTGTTGCTCATGTGGCTAAGTGTGATGTGTGTCAAAGAGTTAAGTCCGAACATCAAAGACCAGCTGGACTATTGCACCCACTTAAGATTCCCGAGTGGAAATGGGAAGAAATTGGTATGGATTTCATTGTTGGACTACCCCGCACCCCTGCTGGGTATGACTCTATTTGGGTGATTGTGGATAGATTGACTAAAGTGGCTCACTTCATCCCTGTAAAGACTACATATAAAGGTTCTCAGCTAGCAGAGTTATATATGGCTCGGATTGTGTGTTTACATGGAGTACCAAAGAAGATCATGTCCGATCGAGGTTCACAGTTTACCTGAAGATTTTGGAGAAGCTTTCATGAGAATATGAGTACGAAGTTGAATTTTAGTACAACTTATCACCCTTAGACTGATGGGCAGACTGAAAGGACTAATCAAGTATGGGAAGACATGTTGAGAGCTTGTGCCCTTCAGCATGGTAGTAGTTGGGACAAGAGTCTACCTTATGCTGAGTTCTCATATAATAATAGTTACCAAGCCAGTCTGAAGATGTCACCCTTTGAAGCTTTATACGGCAGAAAGTGTAGGACTCCTCTATATTGGATCAGACTAGGGGAAGATAGTTCTTTGGACCTGAACTTATTCAAGAGGCAGAAGAACAAGTTCGTATAATTCGAGAGAATTTGAGGGTAGCTCAAACCAGGCAAAAGAGCTATGCAGATAATAGAAGAAGACCACTTGAGTTTGAGGAAGGAGATTATGTGTACCTCAAAGTGTCACCACTTCGTGGAATGAGGAGATTCAAAGTCAAGGACAAATTGTCCCCTCGCTTTATTGGACCCTTTAAGAGTTTTTAGGCAAGTTGGAGAGATGGCCTATCAACTCGAGCTACATGATAATCTAACTAATGTGCATAATGTATTCCATGTGTCTCAACTTAAGAAGTGTCTCTGTGTCCCTGAGAAACGGTTACCAATGGAAGAGCTCAGTGTTCAGGGAGATTTAACTTACATGGAGTATCCTATCAAGATTCCTGATACATTGACTCGAATTGCAAGGAATAAAGTGATAAAGATATGCAAAGTTCAATGGAGTCACCACGGAGAAAACGAAGCTGCATGGGAAAGAGAAAAAGAGCCCCACATAGATTTCCCCATCTTTTCCATAGTCTTTCCTAAATCTCGAGGACGAGATTATTTTTAAGGGGGGTAGGATTTGTAATACTCAAAATTGTATAAAGGGATTATATAGTGATTTCCTTATTATATGTGCCTCGCTTGCATCATAAAAAGAGCATACATAAAATTTAGAGATGAACTAAAACAAAGGATAAAAAAATATGCATCATGTTGGAGTTATATGTTTGTGCATTGAATGAAATAATAAGGTAATAATAATAAGATAATACTTCTTAGAAGTGGAATTAAACCCTAAATTTAAAATTAGGGTTTTTGAAAATGAGAAGAAGAGAAATGATATAAAGAAAATAATAATAATATAATTATATTTCCAAAGTTGGTATTCTAAATTCCACAACATGAATTGAGAATAAATTAAGCACAAGTTTGAATTCAAATTCGAAATTCAAATTGAATTTGGGGGGAAATAGAGAATAAAAAGGAAAAGAATAAAAGGCTATTTGGGCCTCAGACCTCCATTTCGGCCCACTCTAACTTCCCATCCGCGCGGCCCACTTGGCCTATGGCGCGTGCGCAGGGCTGGTATGACGCGTGGGCCCCGTGGACCTGGCGCTGAAGCCGCATGCGCTTGTGCTGCTGTGATGTGGGCCTGAGTCGCCAGCCACTAACCAAAACCGTGCGCTCTCTGTCAGTTCGGGCCCGCTCGTCAGCACCTCCTCGCTTCTCGGTAACAAACCGAGCCGCCATTGCCGCTCGCCCGGTAGACTCGCCAGTCGTTCCTTGCGATGGGATAAGTATGCGCGCGCCCCCTCTGTGCCCTAGGCCAGGATACCTGGGTCCCTCCGACTCCCGTGATTCTCCCCTCCTTTCTACCACCTCAGCCATCATCGCTTGGGAGGAAATTGCTCCACCGGGTGCTGTTGCCGCGCCGTGGCCGGGCAGCTGGCAATCCCTGCTCGGGCTTGTCGCCAGGGGGGTATCGGGGGATCCGCCGAACCACTCCTATGGTATTGCTTCTCGCCGTGGGGTGAATCGTGTACCGGGGCGCCGTTGAATTTCTCACCGGAGAAATACGTCTCCGTGGATCCGCACTGCGCTGCGGCCAGCATCGTCGAGAGCTCGGTTCGCCGCTAGGAATTCGCGTCTGCCGTGCTCGGTTCCGATCCATAGCCGGTAAGCACTCCTTTATCCATCTTGAGACCCTCTCTGTTTCAATTTAGTGCGGAATCAAATTCTTTCCGTGGTCTGCGCGCGTCGCACTGCCATTGTCGGTATGAATTTGGCACCTGCTCTCGCCTTCGTCTCCTCACTGCGCGACACGTTCTGGATTAGAGATTAGCAGCCGGGGTGTTGAGTTAGCCGTCTCCGGCCATGGTCGCCGCCGTATCTGCGGGCGGCGCCGCCGTGCGCGGATTTCAGACGGGGGATGATGCGTACGTCGTCGGATCTCGAGCGAACGACCTGAATTAGAACACCAGCGTACCCCTTCGCTAATTTCATCTCGGCGGTAGGATGGTGATCTGAGGGGTGGGAGCGGATACTAGCGTGGTTGGATCTCGGGCGTTGGCTTCGAATCCAACGGTTGCGGTCAATTACCGGTTCACTTAAAGCGCCTTCTAATCGCGACTCTCGGTGTGAGATCCAACGGCCCAGATCCTAACGTACCCCTTCGGCCGACGACTTTGCGAAAGAAACCCTGAGCTTTACAGAAATGAACCCGCAGTCTAGTGTCACTGTCGGCTGAGTCTAGGATAATTTACCTGCTGACCCTGTACTTCTCTGTATTTGAGGCCCCGTCCAGATAATTAATAAAACCAGGAAAATCATTTAAAAAATAGTTTTTAGTACATATTTAAATGCAGAAACTTATTTAATTTGTAGAAAATTCATACTAACTCCAAATTGGTCCATTCTAGTTCCTAAATTTTCATAATATTATTGTCTATCCATTTGTGCCTCTGTTTTGGCATGAATGGCACATTAAAATTCATCTAGTACTTGATCATGTATTAAATACACAAAACATTAGAAATTCATAACTTAAAATCCATAACTCCAAAATTAATAATTCCAGTTCCTATGATCTTATTTTAATGTCTAGATTATTATTGTGTATTTTATTTATATGTTTGATGTGATGTTAATTTTCTCTATACTATGTATGTATTGTGTTGATGCGAGTAGACGAGCAAACTACAGAGGATCCTGAGGTTCAGCTGGTAGAGACTGCTGAGCAAGAGCTCGTTGAAGGCAAGTTGTGCCCTTATCACTTCTCTTACCCATTCATGTTCTTATTAATCATAATGATCTGCATAGGTTAATTTTGCTGGGACCCAATAGGATACCCTAGATTTTGACTATCTTTATACCTTATCTCACCACTGGTTTTACTACTAAATTTTTGGGTAGTACATGCTATTGCTATATGTGGCTTTGGATATAAAGATATTCATCACTCATTGTTATACTTTTTATTATCTGTTTATTATTATTATTCATGATAAGATCATTATGTTAATGGGAACATGGAGAACCACCCGGGAAAACAGTGCTACCACAAGGGTATAATGGGACGCCCTTGACTGACTAACTAGGAAAGCTAGTGGATGACTACCTTACCCGAAAGGGGCAAGGGCAGTAGGGGAGTGGTCAGTGTAGGGAGGTCCTTGGGTTGATTTTGCTGCGATGGCGGTCAGGCGAGGGATTCCTGCACTGGAGCTTCCTATAAATTGTAGCGAGTTTTCTGAAGCTAGTGGAACTTTGTAAAGGCCTCGTAGTGGTACCCTGCCTCGCTTCCTTGGTAGAGGTGTATGGGGTCTGATCAACTCCGTGGCAAATGGGTAACATGACTTGTGGGTAAAGATGCGCAACCTCTGCAGAGTGTAAAACTGGTATACTAGCCGTGCTCACGGTCATGAGCGGCTCGGACACTCACATGATTAACTTATGGAACTTAAACTTAATTTGTCATTTCATTGCATCTGGGATTATTTTATTATTACTTTTATTTATTATTTCTAAGGTTTGGTATTTACTTACACTTAGTAACTGCTAATAAAATTTTGACCAACTTATAAAAGCAATGCTCAGCTTCAGCCTTATATCATTGATCAGCCTTACACTTCATGAACTCCCACCTTTGGTGAGTTTATGCCACATTATTTCCCACAACTTGTTGAGCGATGAACATGTGTGAGCTCACTCTTGCTGTCTCACACCCCCCACAGGAGAAGAGCAGGTGGTTCAGGATGAGCCACAAGGCGAGGAGTATGATCTGATCTAGGTGGCGTTTGTCAGTTGACATTGGCGCCGACGATCCTTAGTTCGTTTTATGTTTATTCTTTTATTTTGTATTAAGTCTTCCGCTATGTAATAAATACTCTGATGTTTTACGACATTTATCTCTATACACTCTGTTATTATATATGTTGTCTTCTTGGCGCATGTATGAGATGCACCCGACTTTGTTCCTTAAATCCGGGTGTGACATATATAATGCTAATGTGACTAATCATTCATATTCATATGTTGAACTTGTTGATTGACTTGCTACCAACAACATTGCTTTAGAAAATGAGAAAGATAAAACACGAAATTTGGAAAGTGAAAACTCATTTCTAAAGTATTTGTGTGAACAACAAAAGCATCTACTTTATGTTATTACTTGTTCACATGAAGAGCTAAAATTTAGTCATGAGAAACTTAGTGTTGCTCATGAAAATTTGATACAAGAGCATGCTTTTATCACTAACAAATTTTCTAGTGAAGAAAATAAAACTAGTAAGAATTCATCCCATGAATTATATAATCAATTAAAAATGTTGCTAATCCATGTGATGGAAACAAGAAGCACGTATCCACCTCTTTTGATGAATTATTAGCTATGCCATGTTCTTCAATTATAGATTATTGTTGTTCTTCTCTGTCTTTGTGAGACTAACCTTTTGAAGGAGAACAATAAGCTCAAAAATCAAGTGAAGAATTTGAGCAACAAGTTTGAGAGGTGGCATAAATCAAAAGTCACTCATGATCTTATAATGAAAAATCAAAAAGGTATAGTGACAAGAGTGGCCTTGGTTTCAACAAGAGCAATATCAAAGGCAAGCAATTGAAGTAAATAGAAAATAAGATACCTCGCTTCATGTGCTATCAATGCCATGAGATGGGTCATCTTGCAAAGGCATGCCCCAATAAAAGGAAGCTAAAGCATGACAAGTGTTTTAAGTGCCGCACTTGGAGTCACATCACCTCAATGTGCCCAACCAAGAAATTGGTGAAGCCACAAGTGAATCCTTAACCAATGCCACAAGTTGAGCAAAAGAAGAATTCCCAAATGCAAATTAAGATTAACCATGAATATTATGGTGATGTGGGAAAGAAAAAGAAAACAAGAATAGGAAGAAGAAGGCATTCAATATATAATCAAGATGCCAATATGATGAGCACAAATCAAAAGAAGAAGGATGATTTGGCTCAAATCAAGTGCTACGAGTGTGATGCTATGGGTAACATTGCCTCGAGGTGTCCCAACAATCTTGAGAAGAAGGCTCAAGCAAATGAGAAGAGGCAAGACGATGTGAAACAAAATTTGAGAAAGAAAGAGAAGGCTCAAACAAAGAGAACTTGCTACACACGTCGGGAAAGGGGACACATGGCAAATGGCGAACAAGCGGCTACGCCAGGGCGCTTGGCAAGCGCTCGCTGTGACAACCAGCGTCCGCCGTCGCCTAAACTATGGTCGGGCTAGGCCGTCACGATTCCCCTAGGCAATCCAGAACGTGACAGTCGCTGCGGCGCTCTTGAACAAATTCCCTAGGGCAGAAAGTCCAAGCGAACGAAGGACAGAAGGACCCACCGAGAAATATGAGGCCTCCTCAACCGTGCCATTCAACAATGGGTCGAGAGTTCCATGTCGCGACTAGAGATGGCAATGGGACCCCGATCCCCGATTCTTCGCGGGGAATTCCTCCATCAGAGGATGGGGATGGGGACGGGATGGGTAAGTTTCTTCCCCCACTGGGATGTAAATGGGGAAAATTTCTCCCCCCGACGGGTAAATGGGGATGGGGACGGGACCCGTTAAGCCTACATGTGACGATGTTTTTGTGTACTAGTTAATGATGAAAATAAATAATTACCTTGTTAAGTGATCACTCATTCTACAAATATTTCATTTTGATGTACACATAATGATTTATTACATCTAGCAATATGTATAAGTGAAAATGTTCTGCATTAATAACAAAGGATATGTGTCCTAATTATAATTTAAACGGGGACGAGGATCACGTCAGGGATTTATCCTCATGGGGAATGGGATGGTGAAGAAATATCCCCCGCAAGTGTTCGCGGGGATCCCCATGTGGAAATTTTTTCTTCGTGGGGACACATATAGGGAGCTATTCCTCGATGGGGAATTACCCATTGCCATGTCTAGTCGCGACATCGGGACCTGGGGGCTGACCAATATACTGCATCAACCCCAGCAGGAAATAACACCTTGATGGGGCAACCGCCCGAGCACAAGGAAGACACGGCACGGACCTCACCCTGCTGGCACCCGAGGTCAGTGTCATACCCGGATTTAAGGTCAAACTCGGGCGTGTTTCAAATGTGTGTGAAAGGGAAATAGGGTCAAACATTTTCCTAAATGATTTTGGTGGTTGAATTGCCAAACACAAATAATTGGACTAACTAGTTTTGCTCTAGATTACATGTTCTACAGGTGCCAAAGGTTCAACACAAACCAATAAAAAGTTAAAGTTAGGGTTCAAAAAGAAAGGAGCAAAACCAACCGAAGGCTGCCCTGGTCTGGCGCACCGGACTGTCCGGTGCACCACCGGACAGGGTCCGGTGCACCAGGGAGATCAACTCTGAAGTGCTCATCTTCGGGTTTTTGGAGAGCCACTCCGCTATAATTCACCGGACTGTCCGGTGTGCCATGCAGAGCAACGGCTACTGCGCCAACGGTCGTCTGCAAAAGTGAACAGTGAACGTGAACAGTGTGCGAACAGCGCATGCAGAGTCTGAGCAGCGCCAGAAGGCGCACCGGATAGTGAATAGTGATTGTCCGGTGCACCACCGGACTGTCCAATGGTCCCAGCTGTCAGAGCTCCAACGGTCGAACCCTAACGGTTGGGTGACGTGGCTGGCGCACTGGACAGTGTCCGGTGGTGCACCGGACTGTCCGGTGCGCCCATCGACAAACAACCTCTCCAACGGCCATTTTGGTGGTTGGGGCTATAAATACCCCCAACCACCACACTTCAAGGCATCTAAGTTTTCAGACTTCACATTCAATACAAGAGCTAGTGCAATCAATACAAGACACAAATTCAATAGAATCAAAGCCTCTCCAAGTCCCAAATCCACTCCAAGCAAATAGTGACTAGAGAGAGAGTTTTTGCTCGTGTTCTTTGAGCTCTTGTTCTTGGATCGCTTTTCTTCTTCCTCCATTCTTGTTTTCAAGCAACTTGTAATCAACGCAAGAGACACCAAGTTGTGGTGGTCCTTGTGAGGGGTCTAAGTGACCCGTTGATTAAGGAGAAAAGCTCACTCGGTCTAAGTGACCGTTTGAGAGAGGGAAAGGGTTGAAAGAGACCCAGTCTTTGTGACCACCTCAACGGGGAGTAAGTTTGCAAGAACCGAACCTCGGTAAAACAAATCACCGCGTCATCCGCTCTATTTCTTTGGTTGATTTGTTTTCGCCCTCTCTTTCGGACTCGACTTTGTTTCTAACGCTAACCTCGGCTTGTAGTTCTGTTTAAAGTTTATAAATTTCAGATTTGCCTATTCACCCCCCCTTCTAGGCGACTTTCAATTGGTATCAGAGCCCGGTACTTCATTTGAGTCTAACCACTCGAAGTGATGTCGGGAGCATCCGCCAAAAGGGAGATTGGGACCGGCGACAACAAGTCCGCAAGCTCGGGGAGAACCCACTCAAGGAAGTCCAGCCACAAGCACAAGGAGGAATCCTCTTCCTCCATCAAGACACAACAGAAAGGTGACAAGAAGAAGATGATGAAGAAAGTGGTCTACTACGAGACCGACTCTTCGTCACCTTCCACCTCCGGCTCCAAATCGGCATCCGCCACTTCTAAGCGCCATGAGCGCAAGAAGTATAGTAAGATGCCTCTCCGCTATCCTCGCATTTCCAAATGCACTCCATTACTTTCCGTCCCATTAGGCAAACCACCGATTTTTTTACGGTGAAGATTATTCTATGTGGAGTGATAAAATAAGGCATCACCTAACCTCACTCCACAAAAGCATATGGGATATTGTTGAGTATGAAGCGCAGGTACCGAAGGAAGGGGACAAGGACTATGATTCGGAGGAGGTCGACCAAATCTGGCACTTCAACTCCCAAGCCACTACTATACTCCTCGCCTCTCTAAGTCGAAAGGAGTATAATAAAGTGCAAGGGTTGAAGAGTGCCAAAGAGATTTGGGACGTGCTCAAGACCGCGCACGAAGGAGATGAAGTGACCAAGATCACCAAACGGGAAACGATCGAGGGAGAGCTCGGTCGATTCATACTCAACCAAGGGGAGGAGCCACAAGCCATGTACAATCGGCTCAAGACCTTGGTGAATCAAGTGCGCAACCTCGGGAGCACAAAATGGGATGACCATGAAATGGTCAAGGTTATTCTAAGATCACTCGTTTTACTTAATCCTACACAAGTTCAATTAATTCGTGGTGATCCTAGATACAAGCTAATGTCTCCCGAGGAGGTTATAGGAAAGTTTGTGAGATTTAAATTGATGATTAAAGGGTCCAAACAAATCATCGAGCGAGGCGCCACCTCCACACCCGAGGTGCAACCAGTCACATTCAAAGCAACGGAGGAGAAGAAAGAAGAGTCTACGTCAAGTAGGCTCCCCATTGATGCCTCCAAGCTCGACAACGAGGAGATGGCGCTCATCATCAAGAGCTTTCGCTAAATCCTCAAGCAAAGGAGGGAAAAGATTACAAGCCCCGCTCCAAGAAAGTTTGCTACAAATGTGGTAAGCCTGGTCATTTTGTTGCTAAATATCCATTGTCTAGTGATAGTGACAGGGGCGACGACAAGAAGGGAAAGAGGAAGGAAAAGAAGAGATACTACAAGAAGAAGGGCGGCGATACCCACGTGTGTCGGGAGTGGGACTCCGATGAGAGCTCCACTGACTCTTCCTCCGACGAGGACGCCGCCAACATCGCCGTCAACAAGGGTCTCCTCTTCCCCAATGTCGACCACAAGTGCCTCATGGCAAAGGACGGCAAAAAGAAGAAGGTAAAATCTAGAGCTTCTACTAAATATGCAACATCTAGTGATGATGAGGATGACTTGCTCACTCTTTTTGCCAACCTAAACATGCAACAAAAGGAAAAATTGAATGAACTAATTAGTGCTATTCATGAGAAGAATGAACTCTTGGATAGGCAAAAGACTTCCTTATTAAGGAAAACAAGAAGCATGTTAAAGTTAAAGATGCTTATGCTCAGAAAGTAGAAAAATGTGAAAAATTAAGTAGTGAGCTTAGCATTTGCCATAACACTATCTCCAACCTTAAAAATGAGAATGCTAAATTAATTGCTAAGGTTGAGAAGTTAAATGTTTGTGATGATTCTCTTGTCAACCTCAAAAATGATAATGCTAGTTTGATTTCTAAAATTGACAAGTTGAATGAATCACTTTCTAGCCTTAAGATTGAGAATGATAATTTAATTGCTAAGGCTAAGGATTTAAATGTTTGCAATGATTCTATTTCCAATCTTAGAAATGAGAATGCCATGTTACATGCTAACATTGATGAATTAAATACTTGCAAACCCTCTACATCTACTGTTAGCCATGTTTCCATTTGTACTAGATGTAGAGATATTAATGTTGATGCTATTCATGATCATTAAACAACAAAATGATCACATAGCTCAACTTAGTGCTAAAATTAATGAGCATGAGATAGAAAATGAAAAATTTAAATTTGCTAGAAGCATGCTCTATAATGGGAGACGCCTTGGGATTAAGGATGGCATTGGCTTCCAACAGGGAGACAATGTCAAGCTTAATACCCCTAAAAGATTGTCTAATTTTGTTAAGGGTAAGGCTCCCATGGCTCAGGATAACGAGGGCTATATTTTATATCCTGCTGGTTACCCCGAGCACAAAATTAGGAGAATTCATTCTAGGAAGTCTCACTCTGGCTCTCATCATGCTTTTATGTATAAGAGTGAGGCATCTAGTTCTAGGCAATCCACTCATGTTAAATTGCCTAAAAGGAAATCTCCTATTGCATCAAATGAACCTAATGTTTCATTTAAAACTTTTGATGCTTCATATGTGCTTACTAACAAATCAGGCAAAGTAGTTGCCAAATATGTTGGGGGCAAACACAAGGGCTCCAGAACTTGTGTTTGGGTACCCAAGGTGCTTGTTTCTAATGTCAAAGGACCCAAGACCGTTTGGGTACCTAAGAACAAGGCCTAAACTTGTTTTGTAGGTTTATGCATCTGGAGGCTCAAGTTGGATCATTGACAGCTGGTGCACAAACCACATGACAGGAGAGAAAAGGATGTTCTCCTCCTATGAGAAAAACAATGATCCCCAAAGAGCTATCACATTCGGGGATGGAAATCAAGGTTTGGTCAAAGGACTTGGTAAATTTGCTATATCACCTGACCATTCAATTTCCAATGTTTTTCTTCTAGATTCTTTAGATTACAATTTGCTTTCTGATTCTCAATTATGCAAAATTGGTTACAACTGTCTTTTTACGGATATAGGTGTTACTGTCTTTAGAAGAAGTGATGATTCAGTAGCATTTAAGGGAGTATTAGAGGGTCAGCTATACTTAGTTGATTTTAATAGAACTAAACTCGATACTTGCTTAATTGCTAAGACTAATATGGGTTGGCTCTGGCGTCGCCGACTAGCCCACGTTGGGATAAAGAATCTTCACAAGCTTCTAAAGGGAGAACACATTTTGGGACTAACCAATGTTCATTTTGAAAAAGACAGGGTTTGTAGCGCATGTCAAGCAGGGAAGCAAGTTGGTGTTCACCATCCGCACAAGAACATCATGATGACCGACAGGCCGCTTGAGCTACTCCACATGGATTTATTTGGCCCGATAGCTTACATAAGCATCGATAGAAGTAAGTATTGTCTTGTAATTGTGGATGACTATTCTCGCTTTACTTGGGTGTTCTTTTTGCAGGATAAATCTCAAACCCAAGAGACCTTAAAGGGATTCTTAAGACGGGCTCAAAATGAGTTCGGCTTAAGGATCAAAAAGATTAGAAGCAACAATGGGACGGAGTTCAAGAACTCTCAAATTGAAGGCTTTCTTGAGGATGAGGGCATCAAGCATGAGTTCTCTTCTCCATACACACCTCAACAAAATGGTGTAGTGCAGAGGAAGAATAGAACTCTACTTGACATGGCGAGGACCATGCTTGATGAGTATAAGACTTCAGACCGGTTTTGGGCGGAAGCAATCAACACCACATGCTATGCCATCAACCGTCTCTACCTTCATCGAATCCTCATGAAGACATCATATGAACTCCTAACCGGTAAAAAGCCCAATGTTTCATATTTTAGAGTCTTTGGTAGCAAATGTTTTATTCTTGTTAAGAGAGGTAGAAAATCTAAATTTTCTCCTAAGGCTGTAGAAGGCTTTTTACTTGGTTATGACTCAAACACAAGGGCATATAGAGTCTTTAACAAGTCCACTGGACTAGTTTAAGTCTCTTGTGACATTGTGTTTGATTAGACTAATGGCTCTCAAGTAGAGCAAGTTGATCTTGATGAGCTAGATGATGAAGAGGCTCCATGCGTCGCGCCAAGGAACATGTCCATTGGGGATGTGTGTCCTAAGGAATCCGAAGAGCCCACACAAGCGCAAGATCAACCGTCATCTTCTATGCAAGCATCTCCACCAACTCAAGATGAGGATCAAGCTCAAGATAATGAAAATGAAGATCAAGAAGAGCCACCTCAAGAGGAGGACAATGATCAAGAGGGAGATGCTAATGATCAAGACAAGGAAGATGATCAGGGACCAAGACCGCCTCACCCAAGAGTCCATCAAGCGATACAAAGAGATCACCCCGTGAACTCCATCCTCGACGATATTCATAAGGGGGTAACCACACGATCTCGTGTCGCTCATTTTTGTGA
The DNA here is from genome assembly GCF_902167145.1 of Zea mays. NCBI lineage: Eukaryota > Viridiplantae > Streptophyta > Magnoliopsida > Poales > Poaceae > Zea > Zea mays. The sequence continues at coordinate 167,708,002 of NC_050102.1, forward strand.
ACATTACTCCTTTGTGTCTTCTATTGAGCCATACACGGTGGAAGATGCATTAAGAGATTCGGATTGGGTGTTGGCAATGCAAGAGGAACTCAACAACTTCATAAGGAATGAGGTATGACATTTAGTTCCACGTCCTAACCAAAATGTTGTAGGAACCAAGTGGGTCTTCCGCAACAAGCAAGATGAGCATGGTGTGGTGACAAGGAACAAAGGCCGACTTGTGGCCAAGGAATATTCACAAGTCGAAGGTTTGGATTTCGGTGAAACCTATGCACCCGTAGCTAGGCTTGAGTCAATTCGCATATTACTTGCCTATGCTACTTACCATGGCTTCAAGCTTTATCAAATGGACGTGAAAAGTGCCTTCCTCAATGGACTGTGACAGAACCTCCCAAGTCATTAGGCCCACCTACAGTTGTCCTTGTCCCACGGACCTCAAACAACCCAGCAGGTGCACCTGATCACTTGACAAGTTCGGTATCTGAATCCCTTACCTTCCCAAGAGCGTTTTACCCATCACGCAGACATTACAATTCATCGGAGATACGAAAGTGCGGAAGCAGTTACAATAACTTACTTTTATTGAAAAGTAAGATAGAGTTAAATATTTACAGACCAGAACATATTATATGAGTGCTGAGTATTATTATTACAAACCATGGGAGGCAAAAACTCCTCCCGAATAAGCAATAAAAAGTTTTTAACGGAGGGCCTTCCCTCCCGCAGCTCTAGTCTTGGTTCTCTTCTTTGCGTACCACCTTTGAACAGAAGCAACAAAAGTTGGTTGCTTCCTCACCTAAAACAACATGGGACAAAGCCCTGAGTACAAAGTGTACTTTCACAAGACTTACCCGACAAAGTAAAAGACTCTCAAGGATATGCTGGTTTTAAGGGAGTCAAGGTAAGGCTTATCAATAATCAATGACTCTGTTTGCACAAATGCTTACTAAAAGTGGATCCTTAAAAATTCAATTTTAATTGTCATATTAAGTAAGATTACCTGCATCTAGAGTTCTTTCTACCCTAGTTCAATCACTTGACCTGCACTAGCCAATTTCATAAACTCCTCCTTCATATGGAGGACCCCTTCCGATATATAATGCTCTTGGAAAGCCAACTTGAACTCATCCCATGTGATTTGATGACCAGCCGGCTGAACGGCAACATAATTTCCCCACCATGTACTGGCAGGGCCTCGCAGTTGTTGTGCCGCAAACAAGGGCTTTTGAGTCTCCGTACACCGGAGAAGCCCGAACTTTTGTTCAATAACGCGGATCCACTCATCCGCTTCCAGAGGATCTTCTGCCTTGATAAACAATGGAGGACATGTCTCTGAGAAATCCATGTATGATGTTTCGCGGGGTCCTTGTGGATATGCCCGCCCGCCTTGTTGCTGCATTTGTTGCCCTGTCATTTCCCGCAGGAAATGGGTGTTGTCAGCTATGGCATTAACTAAGGCGGTGATTGCCTCAGCTAATGTTGGAGGTACTGGGGGTGGATTCGGGGTTGCTTCCCTCCCACGGGAGGTTCCTGCCCCATCCTGTGCGCAAGTCTTAGACGGCATCTGAGGCAAAGAACATTTGAAGAAATATAATATGCCGAAACAAACCATCCATTTCACATTACTTAAAAAAGTAATGTTATAGACTCGTATTTTACAACAGGATTACATTCCCTATTACACATTGTTACTACTTCTATACTATACTACTCTTGCTTCTTGTCGCCTTTGGTAGCCTCGCTGTCAGATGTAGGAGGCCACTGGTTGACCAAATTCATGGAAGGAGGGGGCCTGAAAAGGTCCAGTTCTCCTCCAAGGGCTTCTCCTGCTGCTCCAGATGGTCCGGCTCCCATCCCGACAGGATCCGCAGGGACGTTCGGGTGCAGTTGTGAATACAACACATGAACTTCTTCATGTAGTGTATTACAATAGACCTGCAAGTTATCCACGGCTGAGCTAAGCTCTTCCACGCGGGCTCGAGCTCTAGCTTCCCTTGCCCAAGCTAGTGAACGAGAGTTCACAGCCCAGTCGAGCGTTAGATCCCGTTCCGCTAGTTGGTCTTGCAGGTGGCGGATGTCTGTTCTTAATTCGTTTATCCTTTCACCATCTGCGACCCATATATCGTTCCTATGACGGAGTTCTGATCGAAGCTGGTCAACTTGTGCTTCCAGATCCCCGATTGGATCGTTACTACCACTGCTGCTGCCTTCATGTTGTGGGGCAAGTTGATGACGGGGTACGCCAAACGGCCCGGTAGACTTGCGCGCGGTCTTTCTCGTGCGCGACGACATATCTCCATGAGGGGAAAATCTTATTAGCATAGTTTTTAGCATGATGCATGTGTAATTACAGAATCAACCTTAGTTGATTCACACCTTCTATACATTACACTCTTACTATCTGGTCTTTAAAATAAACTCTTCAAAAGATACTTAGATAAGAAGGGAAGAAATTTTCTAGATAAGTCTTTGAAAATTCTTTTTGAAGATGTCTCATAATATCTGTAGAGATGGGCTTCGCTCCGATACCAGCTATGACAGAACCTCCCAAGTCATTAGGCCCACCTACAGTTGTGCTTGTCCCACGGACCTTAGACAACCCTGCATGTGCACCTGATCACTTGACAAGTTCGGTATCTGAATCCCTTACCTTACCAAGAGCGTTTTACCCGTCACGCAGACATTACAATTCATCAGAGATACGAAAGTACGGAAGCAGTTACAATAACTTACTTTTATTGAAAAGTAAGATAGAGTTAAATATTTACAAACCAGAACATAATATATGAGTGCTGAGTATTATTATTACAAACCATGGGAGGCAAAAACTCCTCCCGAATAAGCAGTAAAAAGTTTTTAACGGAGGGCCTTCCCTCCCGCAGCTCTAGTCTTGGTTCTCTTCTTTGGGTACCACCTTTGAACAGAAGCAACAAAAGTTGGTTGCTTCCTCACCTAAAACAACATGGGACAAAGCCCTGAGTATGAAGTGTACTTTCGCAAGACTTACCCGACAAAGTAAAAGACTCTCAAGGATATGCTGGTTTTAAGGGAGTCAAGGTAAGGCTTATCAATAATCAATGACTCTGTTTGCAGAAATGCTTACTAAAAGTGGATCCTTAAAAATTCAATTTTAATTGTCATATTAAGCAAGATTACCTGCATCTAGAGTTCTTTCTACCCTAGTTCAATCACTTTACCTGCACTAGCCAATTTCTTAACAACCCTTCATCTTTACTAGATTTCTACGTATAGGTCAGTGACCAAGTCTTCATGTCCGCGAAGTTACGGCGATCCGAATCGATTATACTCAGCTGAGGATCTCCAATCACACGACATATGTAGCACTTAACCCTTGCATATGTCAACTTGCCACCGGGGTTCTTAAGACCAGATCAGGTTCACGCCAACCGAGAGCACAGATACACCACCGTCCAGCCTCTTGCCACGGAGGGTACACACTACTCTCGCCATCTCTCCACGCCCATTGCGTGTTATCTTATTCTGGTATTAGTCTGCCCGAGACAAAGCTTACCCATGATGAGGCATGTGACCAGTTAAAGGGTCCTCGCTCATCAAGCCTACATCGAGACGGTCCTTAATCGACTCAGACGGAGACACTACACCGAGACTCTCTTCTCGTGCAAGTCACTCGCCCGGTCTCAGCTTTATCATTTCAAACCCAAAGTTTGGTACCTGGCAGAGGTACATCTTTTTCGATGTTGAACCCATCATGGCCATGATGGATCCACCATCAAGTTTTGTTTTTGAAAAACATCCCACCCACTTTGCAACATCATCTTTTGTGAAAACAAAACATTTTGTTTTGCTAGAGAAAGACTAAGCATAGGAAAAACCTTTTGTAAAACAGGGATTCAAAGGAAGGTAATCAAATTCAAGGAAGGAAATGCAGGAATTGTTTTAGCACTCAACTCTTATCACCTAATGCATCAAGCAAGTAAGAAAGATTTAAAAAGGAACAAGGAGGTGGCAAATGCACCGGGGCTTGCCTTGTTTTAGTGGTGAATCAGGCTCGGTCCCGCAGATATCAAAATAGAAACAGCTGCCTGCCAGATGTTCCTCAGGTGGTGGTGGTGATGAAGTCCTTTCTTCTTCGACTTCTACTTCTTCTTTGTTTGCTATATATAGCCAAATATAATAATGAATGCTCATGAAGATGCAAAGATAACAAAAGTTTATTATCTAAAGTACTGAGTACAACTTTCCTTCACGGATCTCCGAGAACTTAGGGTTTCCGAAGTCAATAGTGAAGTTCATAGGGCAGGGGCTAGGGTTTAAGGTTCTAAGCATCAAACAAGGTCCAAATCATATCAAACTCTACCCAAGGCTTCTAAATATTATTTAGAGATTACCCTAAAAATTTAGTGAATTTTGGATTTATTATTTATTCTCTAAAAATCCATAAACATGGTTCTTGGCTATTTTAAATGCTCTATAATTCCCTATAGGAATTAAAAATCATGAAATTATTTTTATTAAATACTATAGGAAATTAAAAACCTAGCAAAATTGGTTTGATATTTTTTATCAATTTTCTAGAATTTCTTTAGCTCTGGCAGAAAAGGAAAAAGAAAAAGCATGAACAGTGATGGACCGAATTGGGCCCAGGTCGGCCCAACTACGGCGAAAACGCGGTCGCGCGCGCGCCCGCGGGGCAGGTTTACACAAAGGCCCTTGATGACCTGATTAATGCGCTAAGAACCCCCAGCCACTTTTCCTTGTCTCACTGACAATTACACCGGGGTCCCTGACCTTTGTTTCTTCTCCAAATAGACCCCTGACCACGACGCGCTCGTCGTCGATCACCGACGCGGCGTGGACTGGCCCAGACCGGCGACGGTTGCCCTAACTAGCTATGGGGGTGAGCATTACCGATTTCAGGCGACCTAGGAACGAGCTTCACTTTGGCTTGCATACGCAGAGAATGTTCTACCCACGCATACGGCGGAACCCGCGATGTCGAGGCCGCGTTCCCGTTCAATCATGCCTGAATTGGTCCAATGGCTACCACGACGAGCTTCACGGGTATGCAGAGCTACTAAAACGACATTCAAGAAGTGCAGAGCCATACCCGAGTGGTCCAGCCACGGAACGCGGAGACTTGTGCTCGCCGGTGACAGAGAAAGGGGAAAATGGCGCCGCGACGGCCCTGGGTGGAATTGGGAGGTGGGATTGGGGCTACACGGTCGTAAGGAACTATAGTTTCACCGTGCTCACTCAATTTGGGAAGAGGTGGCAGAGGTAGTGCGAATTTTGGGCTGCAATCAAACTCACTAGTGGAGATGTGAACACCTCGCCGTGGATCATGGTGCTATTTATAGCCACGGCGGTCCGGCTAACGATCAGCGGCCGCGGATAGCATTGTTAGCGCATGTTTACCACATAGAGGAGAGGTATAGTGAGGGAAGAGCAAGGTATGGATGACACCGCGGCGGAAGTGACCGAGCCACGGCGATCGCCGGTGGGATATCTCCGGCCACGCATGACTGAGCTCGCGGGATGGTGCCACGTCCAAAGTTTACTTCTCCGCGATCAAGTCCCCACCGTTTCATCCGAGCTCATCCAGTTCAACAGTGCGGTAGATCTTTTCCTCTGTGTTCTTCAGATATTTCAGTGCACTGGATCTTCAGAGTTCGCCTGAACCGACCCCCTTCAACCCACTGATTCTCTTGATTCTTGCTAAGAACAGGACAAACTTCATTAATAAAGTTTGTTCTCGAATCAACAGTCTTCAAACCTACTACAGGATATTCGGGCCAAAACTGAGTGAATTCAAAGATATGTCGCGTCCAATTTAGCTCCATCCCACAGTGACCATTCCTGTTCTAGGGTTCGGTTTCAGTTATTTAGCCCAGTTCTGATAGAGCAACTTTGGGCTGCAGTTTCTTTAATTTTTGTGTAACAACCTGAAAGTCGCCTAGAGGGGGGTGAATAGGGCGAATCTGAAATTTATAAACTTAAGCATAACTACAAGCCGGGTTAGCGTTAGAAATATAAACGAGTCCGAGAGAGAGGATGCAAAACAAATCGTGAGCAAATAAAGAGCGAGACACGATGATTTGTTTTACCGAGGTTTGGTTCTTTCAAACCTACTCCCCGTTGAGGTGGTCACAAAGACCGGGTCTCTTTCAACCCTTTCCCTCTCTCAAACGGTCACTTAGACCGAGTGAGCTTCTCTTCTAAATTAAACGGAACACGAAGTTCCCGCAAGGACCACCACACAATTAGTGTCTCTTGCCTTGGTTACAATTGAGTATGATCACAAGAAGAATGAGAAAGAAAAGAAGCAATCCAAGCGCAAGAGCTCAAATGAACACAGCAAATCTCTCTCTCTAATCACTAAAGCTTTGTGTGGAGTTGGGAGAGGATTTGATCTCTTTGGTGTGTCTTGTATTGAATGGTATAGCTCTTGTAAGGTGTAGAAGTGTAGAATCTTGGATGCCATTGAATGTGGGGTGGTTGGGGTATTTATAGCCCCAACCACCAAAAATGGCCGTTGGAAGACTGCTGTCGCATGGTGCACCGGACAGTCCGGTGCGCAACTGGACACTGTCCGGTGCGCCAGCCATGTCAGCCAGCCGTTGAGGTTCGACCGTTGGAGCTCTGACTTGTGGGGCCTCTGGGCTATCCGGTGGTGCACCGGACAGGTCCTGTAGACGGTTCGGTGCGCCAACTGCGCGTGCTCTGACTCTCGCGCGCACTGTAGCGCATTGAATGCGGTTGCAGACGACCGTTGCGCGCGAAGTAGCCGTTGCTCCACTGGCACACCGGACACTGTCCGGTGACTCACCGGACAGTCCGGTGAATTATAGCGGAGCGCCCTCTGATTTTCCCGAAGGTAGCGAGTTGAGCTTCAAGTGCCCTAGTGCACCGGACACTGTCCGGTGGCACACCGGACAGTCCGGTGCGCCAGACCAGGGTGCCTTTGGGATCTCTTTAGCTCTCTTTGTTTGAACCCTTTCTTGGTCTTTTTATTGGCCTATTGTGAACCTTTGGCACCTGTAAAATTTATAGACTAGAGCAAACTAGTTAGTCCAATTGTTTGTGTTGGGCAATTCAACCACCAAAATCAATTAGGAAGAAGGTGTAAGCCTAATTCCCTTTCAATCTCCCCCCTTTTTGGTGATTTATGCCAACACAAACCAAAGCAAGTATAGAAGTGCATAATTGAACTAGTTTGCATAATTGTAAGTGCAAAGGTTACTTAGAATTGAGCCAATATTAATTCACAAAAGATATGCAAGGATTGTTTCTTTATATTTTTAACATTTTGGACCACGCTTGCACCACATGTTTTGTTTTTGCAAATTCTTTTGTAAATTCTTTTCAAAGTTCTTTTGCAAATAGTCAAAGGTAAATGAATAAGATTTTGAGAAGCATTTTTAAGATTAGAAATTTTCTCCCCTTGTTTCAAATGCTTTTGCTTTGACTAAACAAAACTCCCCCTCAATAAAATCCTCCTCTTAGTGTTCAAGAGGGTTTTAATATACCAATTTTGAAAATGCTACTTTCTCCCCCTTTTGAACACAATAAGATACCAATTTGAAAATCTTAAAATTAGGTGGTGGTGCGGTTCTTTTGCTTTGGGCTAATACTTTCTCCCCCTTTGGCATGAATCGCCAAAAACGGATACTTGAGTGAAATATAAGCCCTCTCATAATTACTTTCTCCTCCCTTGGCAAACAATATATGAGTGAAGATTATACCAAAGTTTTGGAGATGCTCGGAGCGACGGCGAAGGATGAGTAATTTCGATGGAGTGGAGTGGAAGCCTTTGTCTTCGCCGAAGACTCCAATTTCCTTTCAATGCACCTATGAATTGGTTTGAAATATACTGGAAAACACATTAGTCATAGCACATGAAAGAGATATGATCAAAGGTATAATAATGAGCTATGTGTGCAAGACATCAAAAGAAATTCCTAGAATCAAGAATATTGAGCTCATGCTTAAGTTTGTTAAAAGTTTGTTCATCTAGTGGCTTGGTAAAGATATCAGCTAATTGTTCCTTGGTGTTAATATATGCAATCTCGATATCCCCCTTTTGTTGGTGATCCCTAAGAAAATGATACCGAATGGCTATGTGTTTAGTGCGGCTATGCTCAACGGGATTATCCGCCATGCGGATTGCACTCTCATTATCACATAGAAGAGGAACTTTGGTTAATTTGTAACCATAGTCCCTAAGGGTTTGCCTCATCCAAAGTAGTTGCGCGCAACAATGGCCTGCGGCAATATACTCGGCTTCGGCGGTAGAAAGAGCTACCGAATTTTGCTTCTTTGAAGCCCAAGACACCAAGGATCTTCCCAAGAACTGGCAAGTCCCCGATGTGCTCTTTCTATTAATTTTACACCCTGCGCAATCGGCATCCGAATAACTAATTAAATCAAATGTGGATCCCCGAGGGTACCAAAGCCCAAACTTAGGAGTATAAACTAGATATCTCAAGATTCGTTTTACGGCCGTAAGGTGAGCTTCCTTAGGGTCGGCTTGGAATATTGCACACATGCATACGGAAAGCATTATGTCCGGTCGAGATGCACATAAATAGAGTAAAGAGCCAATCATCGACCGGTATACCTTTTGATCTACGGATTTACCTCCCGTGTCGAGGTCGAGATGCCCATTGGTTCCCATGGGTGTCTTGATAGGCTTGGCATCCTTCATCCCAAACTTGTTTAGAATGTCTTGAATATACTTCATTTGGCTAATGAAGGTGCCCTCTTAGAGTTGCTTCACTTGAAATCCTAATAAGTACTTTAACTCACCTATCATTGACATCTCAAATTTTTGTGTCATGATCCTACTAAATTCCTCACATGTAGATTCGTTAGTAGACCCAAATATAATATCATCAACATAAATTTGGCATACAAACAAATCATTGTCAAGAGTTTTAGTAAATAAAGTAGGATCAGCCTTTCTGACTTTGAAGCCATAAGTGATAAGAAAATCTCTTAGGCATTCATACCATGCTCTTGGGGCTTGCTTGAGCCCATAAAGCGCCTTAGAGAGTTTATACACATGGTTAGGATACTCACTATCTTCAAAGCCGGGAGGTTGCTCAACATAGACCTCCTCTTTGATTGGTCCGTTGAGGAAGGCACTTTTCACGTCCATTTGGTAAAACTTAAAGCCATGGTAAGTAGCATAGGCAAGTAATATGCGTATTGACTCAAGCCTAGCTACGGGTGCATAGGTTTCACCGAAATCCAAACCTTCGACTTGTGAGTACCCTTTGGCCACAAGTCAGCCTTTGTTCCTTGTCACCACACCATGTTCACCTTGCTTGTTGCGGAAGACCCACTTGGTTCCTACAACATTTTGATTAGGATGTGGAACTAAATGCCATACCTCATTCCTAGTGAAGTTGTTGAGCTCCTCTTGCATAACCACCACCCAATCCGAATCTTGAAGTGCTTCCTCTATCCTGTGTGGCTCAATAGAGGAAACAAAAGAGTAATGTTCACAAAAATGAGCCACACGAGATCGAGTAGTTACCCCCTTTTGAATATCGCCGAGGATAGTGCTCACGGGGTGATCTCGTTGGATTTCTTGGTGGACTCTTGGGTGTGGCGGTCTTGGAACTTGTTCATCTTCCTCATCTTGATCATGGGCATCTCCCCCTTGATCATTGCTCTCCTCTTGAGGTGGCTCAACTTCTTGATCTTCTCCTTCATCATTTTAAGCCTTATCCTCATCTTGAGTTGGTGGAGATGCCTGTGTGGAGGAAGATGATTGATCTTGTGCATTTGGTGGCTCTTCGGATTCCTTAGGACACACATTCCCAATGGACATGTTCCTTAGTGCAACGCATGGAGCCTCTTCATCACCTATCTCATCAAGATCAACTTGCTCTACTTGAGAGCCGTTAGTCTCATCAAACACAATGTCACAAGAAACTTCAACTAGTCCAGAGGACTTGTTAAAGACTCTATATGCCCTTGTGTTTGAATCATATCCTAGTAAAAAGCCTTCTACAGCCTTAGGAGCAAATTTAGATTTTCTACCTCTTTTAACAAGAATAAAACATTTGCTACCAAAGACTCTAAAATATGAAACATTGGGCTTTTTACCGGTGAGGAGTTCGTAAGATTTCTTCTTGAGTATTCGGTGTAGATATAACCGGTTGATGGCGTAGCAGGCGGTGTTGACTTCCTCGGCCCAAAACCGATCCGAAGTCTTGTACTCATCAAGCATGGTTCTTGCCATGTCCAGTAGAGTTTGATTCTTCCTTTCCACTACACCATTCTGTTGTGGGGTGTAGGGAGAAGAGAACTCATGCTTAATGCCCTCCTCCTCAAGGAAGCCTTCAATTTGAGAGTTCTTGAACTCTGTCCCGTTGTCGCTTCTTATTTTCTTGATCCTTAAGTCGAACTCGTTTTGAGCCCGTCTCAAGAATCCTTTTAGGGTCTCTTAGGTATGAAATTTTTCATGCAAAAAGAACACCCAAGTGAAGCGAGAATAATCATCCACAATAACTAGACAGTACTTACTCCCGCCGATGCTTATGTAAGCAATCGGGCCGAATAGATCCATGTGTAGGAGCTCGAGTGGCCTGTCAGTCGTCATGATGTTATTATGTGGATGATGAACACCAACTTGCTTCCCTGCCTGACATGCGCTACAAATCCTGTCTTTCTCAAAATGAACATCTATTAGTCCCAAAATGTGTTCTCCCTTTAGAGGCTTGTGAAGATTCTTCATTCCAACATGTGCTAGTCGGCGATGCCAGAGCCAGCCCAAGTTAGTCTTAGCAGTTAAGCAAGTGTCGAGTTCAGCTCTATCAAAGTCTACTAAGTATAGCTGACCCTCTAACACTCCCTTAAATGCTATTGAACCATCACTTCTTCTAAAACAGTAACACCTGTATCCATAAAAAGACAGTTGTAACCCATTTTACATAATTGCGGAACTGAAAGCAAGTTGTAATCTAAAGAATCTACAAGAAAAACATTGGAAATGGAATGGTCAGGTGATATAGCAATTTTACCCAATCCTTTGACCAAACCTTGATTTCCATCCCCGAATGTGATAGCTCGTTGGGGATCTTGGTTTTTCTCATAGGAGGAGAACATCTTCTTCTCCCCTGTCATGTGGTTTGTGCACCCGCTATCGATGATCCAACTTGAGCCCTCGGATGCATAAACCTACAAAACAAATTTAGTTCTTGATTTTAGGTACCCAAATAGTTTTGGGTCCTTTGACATTAGATACAAGAACTTTGGGTACCCAAACACAAGTCTTTGACCCCTTGTGCTTGCCCCCAACATACTTGGCAACTACCTTGCCGGATTTGTTAGTTAAAACATAAGATGCATCAAAAGTTTTAAATGAAATTTTAGAATCATTTGATGCAATTGGAGTTTTCTTTTTAGGCAATTTCGCACGGGTTGATTGCCTAGAGCTAGATGTCTCACCCTTATACATAAAAGCATGATTAGGGCCAGAGTGAGACTTCCTAGAATGAATTCTCCTAATTTTGCTCTCGGGATAACCAGCAGGGTATAAAATGTAACCCTCGTTATCCTGAGGCATGGGAGCCTTGCCCTTTACAAAGTTAGACAATCTTTTAGGAGGGGCATTAAGTTTGACATTGTCCCCCTTTTGGAAGCCAATGCCATCCTTGATGCCAGGGCGTCTCCCACTATAGAGCATGCTTCTAGCAAATTTAAATTTCTCATTTTCTAAGTCATGCTCATTAATTCTAGCATTAAGTTGAGCTATGTGATCATTTTATTGTTTAATTAAAGCCATACGATCATGAATAGCATCAATGTCAATATCTCTACATCTAGTGCAAATGGTGACATGCTCAATTGTAGATGTAGAGGGTTTGCAAGAATTAAGTTCAACAATCTTAGCACGTAAAATATCATTGTTATCTCTAAGATCGGAAATGGAAGCATTGCAAACATCTAATTCCTTAGCCTTGGCAATTAATTTTTCATTTTCAATCTTAAGGCTAGCAAGAGAGACATTCAATTCTTCAATCTTAGCAAGCAAGTTAACATTATCATCTCTAAGATTGGGAATTGAAACATCACAAATATTAGAATCAACCTTAGCAATTAATTTAGCATTTTCATTTCTAAGGTTGGCAATAGTGTCATGGCAAGTGCTTAGCTCACTAGATAGTTTTTCACATTTTTCTACTTCTAGAGCGTAAGCATTTTTAACCTTAGCATGCTTCTTATTTTCCTTAATTAGGAAGTCCTCTTGGGTGTCCAAGAGTTCATCCTTCTCATGAATAGCACTAATTAATTCATTTAGATTTTCTTTTTGTTGCATGCTAAGGTTGGCAAAAAGGGTGCGCAAGTTATCCTCCTCATTACTAGCATTATCCTCATCACTAGAGGTTTCATATTTAGTGGAGGATCTTGATTTTACCTTCTTTCTTTTGCCATCCTTTGCCATGAGGCACTTGTGGCCGACGTTGGGGAAGAGGAGGCCCTTGGTGACAACGATGTTGGCGGCGTCCTCGTCGGAGGAGGAGTTGGAGGAGCTCTCGTCGGAGTCCCATTCGCGGCACACATGGGCATCGCCGCCCCTCTTCTTGTGGTACCTCTTCTTTTCTCTCCTCTTGCCCTTCTTGTCGTCGCCCTTGTCACTGTCACTAGATAGTGGACATTTTGCAATAAAATGACCGGGCTTACCACACTTGTAGCAAACTTTCTTGGAGCGGGGCTTGTAATCTTTCCCCCTCCTTTGCTTGAGGATTTGGCGGAAGCTCATGATGATGAGCGCCATCTCCTCATTGTCGAGCTTAGAGGCGTCGATGGGTTGTCTACTTGATGTAGACTCTTCCTTCTTCTCCGTCGCCTTGAATGCGATCGGCTGTGCTTCGAGCGTGGAGGGGCCATCTAGCTCGATGATCTTCTTTGAGCCTTTGATCATCAACTCAAAGCTCACAAAATTACCTATTACTTCCTCGGGAGACATTAGTGTATATCTAGGATTACCACGAATTAATTGCACTTGTGTAGGGTTAAGAAAAACAAGTGATCTAAGAATAACCTTGACCATTTCATGGTCATCCCATTTTGTGCTCTCGATGTTCCACACTTGATTCACCAAGGTCTTCAAGCGATTGTACATGGCTTGAGGGTCCTCGCCTTGGTTGAGTCGGAACCGACCGAGCTCCCCCTCGATCGTCTCTCGTTTGGTGATTTTGGTCACCTCATCTCCTTCGTGCGCGGTCTTGAGTACATCCCAAATCTCCTTGGCGCTCTTTAATCCTTGCACCTTGTTATACTCCTCTCGACTTAGAGAGGCGAGGAGTATAGTGGTGGCTTGAGAGTTGAAGTGCCGGATTTGGGCGACTTTGTCCGAATCATAGTCTTCATCCCCCGGTGATGGAACCTGTACTCCAATCTCAACAACATCACAAATGCTAGTGTGGAGTGAGGTTAGATGATGCCTCATTTTATCACTCCACATATTATAATCTTCACCATCAAACATAGGTGGTTTGCCTAATGGGACGGAAAGTAATGGAGTACGTTTGGAAATGTGAGGGTAACGTAGGGGAATCTTACTAAACTTCTTGTGCTCATGGCGCTTAGAAGTTACGGACGGCGTGTCGGAGCCGAAGGTGGATGGCGACTAAGAGTCAGTCTCGTAGTAGACCACCTTCCTCATCTTCTTTTTCTTGTCACCGCTCCGACCCGACTTGTTGTGTGAAGGGGATCCCTTCACCTTGTTGGCGGACTCCCCGGATGGAGCCTTCCCATGGCTTGTAGCGGGCTTCTCGCTTGTCCCGATCTCCCTCTTGGCGGATGCTCCCGACATCACTTCGAGCGGTTAGGCTCTAATGAAGCACCAGGCTCTGATAACAATTGAAAGTCGACTTGGGGGTGAATAGGGCGAATCTGAAATTTATAAACTTAAGCACAACTACAAGAGGGGTTAGCGTTAGAAATATAAACGAGTCTGAGAGAGAGGGTGCAAAACAAATCGTGAGCAAATAAAGAGCGAGACACGATGATTTGTTTTACCGAGGTTCGGTTCTTTCAAACCTACTCCCCGTTGAGGTGGTCACAAAGACCGGGTCTCTTTCAACCCTTTCCCTCTCTCAAACGGTCACTTAGACCGAGTGAGCTTCTCTTCTCAATTAAATGGAACACGAAGTTCCCGCAAGGACCACCACACAATTGGTGTCTCTTGCCTCGGTTACAATTGAGTATGATCACAAGAAGAATGAGAAAGAAAAGAAGCAATCCAAGCGCAAGAGCTCAAATGAACACAACAAATCTCTCTCTCCAATCACTAAAGCTTTGTGTGGAGTTGGGAGAGGATTTGATCTCTTTGGTGTGTCTTGTATTGAATGGTATAGCTCTTGTAAGGTGTAGAAGTGTAGAATCTTGGATGCCATTGAATGTGGAGTGGTTGGGGTATTTATAGCCCCAACCACCAAAAATGGTCGTTGGAAGACTACTGTCGCATGGCGCACCGGACAGTCCGGTGCGCCAGCCATGTCAGCCAGCCGTTGAGGTTCGATCGTTGGAGCTCTGACTTGTGGGGCCTCTGGGCTGTCCGGTGGTGCACCGGACAGGTCCTGTAGACGGTCCGGTGTGCCAACTACGCGTGCTCTGACTCTGACGCGCACTGTAGCGCATTGAATGCGGTTGCAGACGACCGTTGCGCGCGAAGTAGCCGTTGCTCCACTGGCACACCAGACAGTCCGGTGTGCACCGGACACTGTCCGGTGACTCACCGGACAGTCCGGTGAATTATAGCTGAGCGCCCTCTGATTTTCCCGAAGGTAGCGAGTTGATCTTCAAGTGCCCTGGCGCACCGGACACTGTCCGGTGGCACACCGGACAGTCCGGTGCGCCAGACCAGGGTGCCTTTGGGATCTCTTTAGCTCTCTTTGTTTGAACCCTTTCTTGGTCTATTTATTGGCCTATTGTGAACCTTTGGTGCCTGTAAAACTTATAGACTAGAGCAAACTAGTTAGTCCAATTGTTTGTGTTGGGCAATTCAGCCACCAAAATCAATTAGGAAGAAGGTGTAAGCCTAATTCCCTTTCACAACCCAAGAAGATATCTGTACCAAAGTTACTCTCCTATAATAGCTCTACAAAATTGATGTGGTGACCTAGGGCAAAACCTTTATAACTTGGCAGATATAGGGCTCCAAAGTTGAGCCAATGTCACTGATTTCAGACTTAGCCATTTGAGTATAAGTGTGGCCTTTTTGCAAATAAGTTCAAAAACTTAGGGTTTAAATTGCAAATCCATATTCTTGTGAACCATAGTACTTAAGGTGTCTTACTTTCATGGTTTTTGCACTTTAGTCCAAAAGTGCACTAATTTTGCACTTAGCCCCCTAGGGTTTAAGTCTAGGGTTTTCGAGGGTTCTTTTTAGGGTTTTTGGGGATTCCAGGGTTTGAATACTATGTATGTTTATTCATGGTGACATTACATGGTTATTTCAACTGAGTTTTGAAATTTTCTCCTATTTAAGCCTTGTTTGCTCAATTAAGTTCAATCTAGGGTTAGGTACCCTACTCTAGGGTTTTATTCACAAAATGTCACATCAATACAACTTGCTTGAAATTTTTGCCTAGTGAATGCACTCTAGGTGTGACAAACACATGATATGCCAATGCTTATGATGTTATGCTCAAGTTTTAGTAACAGTAACACCAGGGGTGTTACATGGACCAATCAAGGAGGAGGTTTATGTTGAGCAACGTCTCAACTTTGAAGATAGTGAGTACCCTAATCATGTCTATAAACTCTCAAAGACGCTTTATGGGCTCAAGCAAGCCCCAAGAGCATGGTATGAATGCCTAAGAGATTTCCTTATCACTAATGGTTTCAAAGTCGGAAAAGCCGATCCTACACTCTTTACTAAAACCATTACAAATGATTTGTTTGTATGCCAAATTTATATTGATGATATCATATTTGGGTCTACTAACAAATCTACTTGTGAAGAGTTTAGTAGGATAATGATTCAGAAATTCAAGATGTCTATGATGGGGGAGTTGAAGTATTTCCTAGGATTTCAAGTAAAGCAACTCCAAGAGGGCACCTTCATCAGCCAAACGAAGTACATTCAAGACATACTCACCAAGTTTGGAATGAAGGATGCCAAGCCCATCAAGACACCCATGGGAACCAATGGGCATCTCGACC
Organism: Zea mays; assembly: GCF_902167145.1. Lineage (NCBI taxonomy): Eukaryota > Viridiplantae > Streptophyta > Magnoliopsida > Poales > Poaceae > Zea > Zea mays. The sequence continues at coordinate 167,724,166 of NC_050102.1, forward strand.
TCGACACGGGAGGTAAATCCGTAGATCAAAAGGTATACCAGTCGATTATAGGATCTTTACTCTATTTATGTGCATCTCGACCGGATATTATGCTTTCCGTATGCATGTGTGCAAGATTCCAAGTCGATCCTAAGGAAGTTCACCTTAAGGCCATGAAAAGAATCTTGAGATATTTAGTTCATACACCTAAGTTTGGTCTTTGGTACCCCAAGGGATCCACTTTTGATTTAATAGGTTACTTAGATGCTGATTGGGCAGGGTGTAAAATTGATAGAAAGATCACATCAGGGACTTGTCAGTTCTTGGGAAGATCCCTGGTGTCTTGGGCTTCAAAGAAACAAAATTCAGTAGCTCTCTCTACCGTCGAAGTCGATCGAGTATATTGTCGCAGGCCATTGTTGCGCGCAATTGCTTTGGATGAGGAAAACCATTAGGGACTATGGTTACAAATTAACCAGAGTCCCTCTCCTATGTGATAATGAGAGTGCAATCTGCATGGTGGATAATCCCGTTGAGCACAGCCGCACTAAGCACATAGCCATTCGGTATAACTTTTTGAGGGATCACCAACAAAGGGGGATATCGAGATTGCTTATGTTAGCACCAAAGAACAATTAGCCGATATCTTTACCAAACCACTAGATGAGAAAACCTTTACCAAACTTAGGAATGAGCTAACATTCTTGATTCTCGGAATTTTGATGAATACTTTGTACACATAGCTCATTTATATACCTTTGATCATATCTCTTTCATGTGCTATGACTAATGTGTTTTCAAGTACATTCTTATGCTAAGTCATAGATTGAAAGGGAAATGGAGTTCTTGGCGAATACAAGGCTTCCACTCCACTCTACCGATATCATTTACCCTTCGCCGTCACTCCGCACCACTCTCCACTTTGGTATAATCTTCACTCATATTCATTTGTACTATTTAGGAGAAAGTAAAAGGGCTCTAAAGACTCCGTTTTTGGCGATTAATGCCAAAGGGGAGAGAGTATTAGCCCAAAGCAAAAGGACCGCACCACCATGCCAATTTCAAAATTTTCGAAACAAGTTTAAATTGTTAAATGTTTTTTTCAATTGGTATCTTTGAAAGTAGTATTCCTCTAAGAAATTCTATCTCAATTGGTATCTATATCTTAAGGAGGAGTCTTTCAAAAATTTGGTATCTAAAATATTTGATCTTCTTTCAATTGGTAAACCCCTCTTGAACACTAAGAGGAGAATTTCATTAAGGGGGAGTTTTGTTTAGTCAAAGGAAAAGCATTTGAAACAGGGGGAGAAAAATTTCAAATCTTGAAAATGCTTCTTGCAATCTTATTCATATACTTTTGACTATTTGCAAAACTACTATGAAAAGATTTTTCCAAAAGATTTTGCAAAAACAAAACAAGTGGTGCAAGCGTGGTCCAAAATGTTAAAAGAAAGAAAGCAATCCATGCATATCTTATGAAAGTATTAATTGGTTTAATTCCAAGCAACCTTTACACTTACCTTATGCAAACTAGTTCAATTATGCACTTATATATTTGCTTTGGTTTGTGTTGGCATCAATCGCCGAAAAGGGGGAGATTGAAAGGGAAATAGGGTCAAACCTTTTCCTAAATGATTTTGGTGGTTGAATTGCCCAACACAAATAATTGTGAAAGTCGCCTAGAGGGGGGGTGAACAGGCAAATCTGAAATTTATAAAGTTTAAGCATAACTACAAGTCGGGGTTAGCGTTAGAAATATAATCGAGTCTGAAAGAGAGGGCAAAAATAAATCACAAGCAAATAAGGCGGATGACACGGTGATTTGTTTTACCCAGGTTCGGTTCATGCAAACCTACTCCCCGTTGAGGTGGTCACAAAGACCGGGTCTCTTTCAACCCTTTCCCTCTCTCAAACGGTCACCTAGACCGAGTGAGCTTCTCTTCTCAATCAATCGGGACACTAAGTCCCCACAAGGACCACCACACAATTGGTGTCTCTTGCCTTGATTACAATTGAGTTGGAAACAAGAAAGAAGGAAGAAGAAAAGCAATCCAAGCGCAAGAACTCAAATGAACACAATTGTCTCTCTCACTAGTCACTATTTGATTGGAATGATCTTTGGACTTGGGAGAGGATTTGATCTCTTTGTTTGTGTCTTAGAATGAAGTCTAGAGCTCTTGTATGAGGTTTGATGGCTGAAAACTTGGACGCATTGAAGTGTGGTGGTTGGGGGTTTTTATAGCCCCAACCACCAAAAGGACCGTTGGTGAGGGCTTCTGTCGTATGGCGCACCGGACACTGTCCGGTGCGCCAGCCACGTCACCAGGCCGTTAGGATTCGACCGTTGGAGCTTCTGACATGTGGGCCACCGGACAGTCCGGTGGTGCACCGGACAGTCACTGTTCACTGTCCGTTGCGCCTTCTGGCGCCTGCTCTTACTTCTGCGCGCGTAGTCGCGCACTGTAGCGTTGCAGATGACCGTTGGTGCGGATGACTGTTGCTCCGCTTGGCACATCGGACAGTCCGGCGCTACACCGGACAATCCGGTGAATTATAGTGGAGCGGCCTACCCGAATTCCCGAAGGTGGCAAGTTGGAGAGAATCCACCCTGGTGCACCAGACACTGTCCGGTGGCACACCGGACAGTCTGGTGCGCCAGACCAGAGCAGCCTTTGGTTGCTTTGCTCCTTTCTTTTTGAACCCTTTCTTTGAACTTTGTATTGGTTTATTGTGAACCTTTGGCACCTGTAGAACTTGTAATCTAGAGCAAACTAGTTAGTCCAATTATTTGTGTTGGGCACTTCAACCACCAAAATTATTTAGGAAAATGAGTGAGCCTATTTCCCTTTCAATCTCCCCCTTTTTGGTGATTGATGCCAACACAAACCAAAGCAAATGTATAAGTGCAGAATTGAACTAGTTTGCATAATGTAAGTGCAAAGGCTACTTAAAATTGAACCAATATACATTTTATAAGATATGCATGGATGCTTTCTTCATTTTTAACATTTTGGACCACGCTTGCACCACTTGTTTTGTTTTTGCAAACTCTTTTGGAAATTCTTTTCAAAGTCCTTTTGCAAATAGTCAAAGGTAAATGAATAAGATTTTGAGAAGCATTTTCAAGATTTGAAATTTTCTCCCCCTGTTTCAAATGCTTTTCCTTTGACTAAACAAAACTCCCCTTAATGAAATCCTCCTCCTAGTGTTCAAGAGGGTTTTAGATATTAATTTTGAAGAGGGTATACCAATTTGAAATTATATCAAAAATAAGACACCAATTTGAAAATCTTTAAAAACACTTCTTTAATACAAATTGAAAGACTACAAATTTTTTAAATTGGTGGTGGTGCGGTCCTTTTGCTTTGGGCTAATACTTTCTCCCCCTTTGGCATGAATCGCCAAAAACGGATACTTGTGAGTGAAATATAAGTCCTTTTTCAAACTTTCTCCCCCTTTGGTAAATAATATAGGAGTGAATATTATACCAAATTGGAGAGCGTTGTGGAGCGACGGCGAAGGATGAATAATTCGATGGAGTGGAGTGGAAGCCTTTTGTCTTCGCCGAGGACTCCATTTCCCTTTCAATCTATGACTTAGCATAATATTCACTTGAAAACACATTAGTCATAGCACATGAAAGAGATATGATCAAAGGTATATAAATGAGCTATGTGTGCAAAATATCAATCAAAATTCCTAGAATCAAGAATATTTAGCTCATGCCTAAGTTTGGTAAAAGATTTTTCATCTAATGGCTTGGTAAAGATATCGACTAATTGATCTTTGGTGTTAATGTAAGCAATCTCGATATCTTCCCGTTGTTGGTGATCACTCAAAAAGTGATACCGAATGGCTATGTGCTTAGTGCGGCTGTGCTCAACGGGATTATCCGCCATGCGGATTGCACTTTCATTATCACATAGGGGAGGAACTTTGGTTAATTTGTAACCATAGTCCCTAAGGGTTTGCCTCATCCAAAGCAATTGCGCGCAACAATGGCCTGCGGCAATATACTCGGCTTCGACGGTAGAAAGAGCTACAGAATTTTGTTTCTTTGAAGCCCATGACACCAGGGATCTTCCCAAGAACTGGCAAGTCCCTGATGTGCTCTTTCTATCAATTTTACACCCTGCCCAATCAGCATCTGAATATCCAATTAAATCAAAAGTGGATCCCCTAGGGTACCAAAGGCCAAACTTAGGAGTATAAACTAAATATCTCAAGATTCGTTTTATGGCCCTAAGGTGAGCTTCCTTAGGATCGGCTTGGAATCTTGCACACATGCATACGGAAAGCATTATATCCGGTCGAGATGCACATAAATAGAGTAAAGATCCTATCATCGACCGATATACCTTTTGATCTATGGATTTACCTCCCGTGTCGAGGTCGAGATGCCCATTGGTTCCGATGGGTGTCTTGATGGGCTTGGCATCCTTCATCCCAAACTTGGTAAGAATGTCTTGAATGTACTTCGTTTGGCTAATGAAGGTGCCCTCTTGGAGTTGCTTGACTTGAAATCCTAAGAAATACTTCAACTCCCCCATCATAGACATCTCGAATTTTTGTACCATGATCCTACTAAACTCTTCACATGTAGATTTGTTAGTAGACCCAAATATGATATCATCAACATAAATTTGGCAAACAAACAAATCATTTTCAATAGTCTTAGTAAAGAGAGTAGGATCGGCTTTTCCGACTTTGAAGCCATTAGCGATAAGAAAATCTCTTAGACATTCATACCATGCTCTTGGGGCTTGCTTGAGCCCATAAAGCGCCTTAGAGAGTTTATAGACGTGATTAGGGTACTCACTATCTTCAAAGCCGGGAGGTTGCTCAACATAGACCTCCTCCTTGATTGGTCCGTTGAGGAAGGCACTTTTCACGTCCATTTGATAAAGCTTAAAGCCATGGTAAGTAGCATAGGCAAGTAATATACGAATTGACTCAAGCCTAGCTACGGGTGCATAGGTTTCACCGAAATCCAAACCTTCGACTTGTGAATATCCCTTGGCCACAAGTCGGGCTTTGTTCCTTGTCACCACACCATGCTCATCTTGCTTGTTGCGGAAGACCCACTTGGTTCCTACAACATTTTGAGTAAGACATGGAACAAGACACCATACCTCATTCCTCGTGAAGTTGTTGAGTTCCTCTTGCATCGCCAACACCCAATCTGAATCCCTTAATGCATCTTCTACCCGGTATGGCTCAATAGAAGACACAAAGGAGTAATGTTCACAAAAATGAGCAACACGAGATCGAGTGGTTACCCCCTTATGAATATCGTCGAGGATGGAGTTTACGGGGTGATCTCGTTGTATTGCTTGGTGGACTCTTGGGTGTGGCGGTCTTGGACCGTCATCATCTTCCTTGTCTTGATCATTAGCATCTCCCCCTTGATCATTGTCCTCCTCTTGAGGTGACTCCTCTTGATCTTCATTTTCATCATCTTGAGCTTGATCCTCATCTTGAGTTGGTGGAGACGCTTGCATGGAGGAAGATGGTTGATCTTGTGCTTGTGGAGGCTCTTCGGATTCCTTAGGACACACATCCCCAATGGACATGTTCCTTAGCGCGACGCACTGAGCCTCTTTATCATCTAGCTCATCAAGATCAATTTGCTCTACTTGAGAGCCGTTAGTCTCATCAAACACAATGTCACAAGAAACTTCAACTAGTCTAGTGGACTTGTTAAAGACTCTATATGCCCTTGTGTTTGAGTCATAGCCAAGTAAAAAGCCTTCTACAGCCTTAGGAGCAAATTTACTCTTTTAACAAGAATAAAGCATTTGCTACCAAAGACTCTAAAATATGAAACATTGGGCTTTTTACCGGTTAGGAGTTCATATGATGTCTTCTTGAGGATCCGGTGAAGATAGAGACGGTTGATGGCGTAGCAAGCGGTGTTGATTGCTTCCGCCCAAAACCGGTCCGAAGTCTTGTACTCATCAAGCATGGTCCTTGCCATGTCAAGTAGAGTTCTATTCTTCCTCTCCACTACACCATTTTGTTGTGGCGTGTAGGGAGAAGAGAACTCGTGCTTTATGCCCTCGTCCTCAAGACAGCCTTTTATTTGTGAGTTCTTGAACTCCGTCCCGTTGTCGCTTCTAATCTTTTTTATCCTTAAGATGAACTCATTTTGAGCCCGTCTCAAGCACCCCTTTAAGGTCTCTTGGGTTTGAGATTTTTCCTGCAAAAAGAACACCCAAGTGAAGTGAGAATAATCATCCACAATAACTAGACAGTACTTACTCCCATCGATGCTTATGTAAGCGATCGGGCCGAATAGATCCATGTGGAGTAGCTCGAGTGGCCTGTCAGTCGTTATGATGTTCTTGTGTGGATGATGACCACCAACTTGCTTTCCTGCTTGACATGCACTACAAACCCTGTCTTTCTCAAAATGAACATTGGTTAGTCCCAAAATATGCTCTCCCTTTAGAAGCTTATGAAGATTCTTCATCCCAACGTGTGCTAGTCGGCGATGCCAGAGCCAACCCATGTTAGTCTTAGCAATTAAGCAAGTGTCGAGTTCAGCTCTATTAAAATCAACTAAGTATATCTGACCCTCTAACACCCCCTTAAATGCTATTGAATCATCACTTCTTCTAAAGACAGTAACACCTACGTCATTAAAAAGACAGTTGTAGCCCATTTTACATAATTGAGAAACAGAAAGCAAATTGTAATCTAAAGAATCTACAAGAAAAACATTGGAAATAGAATGGTCAGGTGATATTGCAATTTTACCAAGTCCTTTGACCAAACCTTGATTTCCATCCCCGAATGTGATAGCTCTTTGGGGATCATGTTTTTTCTCATAAGAGAACATCCTTTTCTCCCCAGTCATGTGGTTTGTGGACCCGCTATCAATTATCCAACTTGAGCCCCAGATGCATAAACCTACAAAACAAATTTAGGCCTTGTTCTTAGGTACCCAAACGATCTTAGGTCCTTTGACATTAGAAACAAGCACCTTGGGTACCCAAACACAAGTCTTTGATCCCTTGTATTTGCCCCCAACATATTTGGCAACTACTTTGCCTGATTTGTTAGTTAAAACATATGAAGCATCAAAAGTATTAAATGAAACAATAGGCTCATTTGATGCAATAGGAGTTTTCTTCTTAGGCAATTTAGCATGAGTGGATTGCCTAGAACTAGATGCCTCACTCTTATACATAAAAGCATGATGAGAGCCAGAGTGAGACTTCCTAGAATGAATTCTCCTATTTTTGTGTTCGGGATAACCGGCAGGGTATAAAAAGTAACCCTCGTTATCCTGAACCATGGGAGCCTTACCCTTAACAAAATTAGACAATTTCTTAGGGGCACTAAGCTTGACATTGTTTCCCTGTTGGAAGCCAATGCCATCCTTAATGCCAGGGCGTCTCCCACTATAGAGCATGCTTCTAGCAAATTTAAAATTTTCATTTTCTAAGTCATGCTCATTAATCTTAGCACTAAGTTGAGCTATGTGATCATTTTGTTGTTTAATTAAAGCTAGGTGATCATGAATAGCATCAGTATTAATATCTCTACATCTAGTACAAATAGTAACATGCTCAACGGTAGATGTAGAGGGTTTGCAAGCATTTAATTCAACAATCTTAGCATGTAAAATAGCATTTTCATCTCTAAGATTGGAAATAGAAACATTGCAAATGTTTAAACCTTTAGCCTTAGCAATTAATTTTTCATTCTCAATTTTAAGGCTAGAGAGGGATGCATTCAATTTGTCAATCTTAGCAATTAATTTAGCATTATCATTCTTAAGACTAACAATTGAATCATCACAAACATTTAAACTTTCAACCTTAGCAATTAATTTCTCATTTTTATTCCTAAGGTTGGCAATAGTATCATGACAAGAACTTAGCTCACTAGTTAATTTTTCACATTTTTCTACCTCTAGAGCATAGGCATTTTTAACCTTAACATGATTTTTATTTTCTTTAATTAGGAAGTCCTCTTGGTTATCCAAGAGTTCATCCTTCTCATGAATAGCACTAATCAATTCATTCAATTTTTCTTTTTGTTGCATGTTTAAGTTGGCAAAAAGGGTGAGTAAGTTATCCTCATCATCACTAGAGTTCTCCTCATCACTAGATGTAGCATATTTAGTGGAGGATCTAGATTTTACCTTCTTCTTGCCGTCTTTTGCCATGAGGCACTTGTGGCCGACGTTGGGGAAGATGAGGCCTTTGTTGACGGCGATGTTGGCGGCATCCTCGTCAGAGGAGGAGTCGGTGGAGCTCTCGTCGTAGTCCCATTCCCGACAAACATGTGCATCGCCGCCCTTCTTCTTGTAATACTTCTTCTTCTCCTTCCTTCTTCCTTTTTTGTCGTCGCCCCTGTCACTGTCACTAGAAATAGGACATTTTGTTATAAAGTGACCAGGCTTACCACACTTGTAGCAAACCTTCTTGGAACGGGGCTTGTAATCTCTCCCCTTGATGATGAGCGTCATTTCCTTGTTGTCGAGCTTGGAGGCGTCGATGGGGATCCTACTTGGTGTAGAGTCCTTCTTTTCTTCTTCCGTCGCCTTGAATGCGACGGGTTGCACCTCGGGTGTTGAGGTGGCACCTTGCTCGATGATTTTTTGGAGCCTTTGATCATCAATTCAAAGCTCACAAATTTTCCTATCACTTCATCGGGAGACATTAGTTTATACCTTAGATCACCACAAATTAATTGGACTTGTGTAGGGTTAAGAAAAACGAGTGATCTAAGAATAACCTTGACCATCTCATGGTCATCCTATTTGGTGCTCCCGAGGTTGCGCACTTGGTTCACCAAGGTCTTGAGCCGGTTGTACATCGCTTGTGGATCCTCCCCTTGGTGAAGCATGAATCGACCGAGCTCCCCCTCGATCGTTTCCCGCTTGGTGATCTTGGTCACCTCATCTCCTTCGTGCGCGGTCTTGAGCACGTCCCAAATCTCTTTGGCACTCTTCAACCCTTGCACCTTATTATACTCCTCTCGACTTAGAGAGGCGAGGAGTATAGTAGTGGCTTGGGAGTTGAAGTGTTGGATTTGTTCGACCTCCTCCGAATCATAATCCTTGTCCCCCTTCTTTGGTACATGCGCTCCATACTCAACAATATCCTATATGCTTTTGTGGAGTGAGGTTAGGTGATGCCTCATTTTATCACTCCACATAGAATAATCTTCACCATCAAACATAGGTGGCTTGCCTAATGGGACGGAAAGTAATGGAGTGTGTTTTGAAATACGAGGGTAGCGAAGGGGCATCTTACTATACTTCTTGCGCTCATGGCGCTTAGAAGTGGCGGATGTCGATTCCGAGCCGGAGGTGGAGGGTGACGAAGAGTTGGTCTCATAGTAGACCACCTTCTTCATCTTCTTCTTCTTGTCACCCTTCCGTTGGGACTTGATGGAGGAAGAGGATTCCTCCTTGTGCTTGTGGGAGGACTCCCTTGAGTGCGTTCTCCCCGAGCTTGCGGACTTGTCGCCGGTCCCGATCTCCCTCTTGGCGGATGCTCCCGACATCACTTTGAGCGGTTAGGCTCTAATGAAGTACCGGGCTCCGATACCAATTGAAAGTCGCCTAGAGGGGGGTGAATAGGCAAATCTGAAATTTATAAAGTTTAAGCATAACTACAAGCCATGGTTAGCGTTAGAAATATAATCGAGTCCGAAAGAGAGGGCAAAAACAAATCACAAGCAAATAAGGCGGATGACACGGTGATTTGTTTTACCGAGGTTCGGTTCTTGCAAACCTACTCCCCGTTGAGGTGGTCACAAAGACCGGGTCTCTTTCAACCATTTCCCTCTCTCACACGGTCACCTAGACCGAGTGAGCTTCTCTTCTCAATCAATCGGGACACTAAGTCCCCACAAGGACCACCACATAATTGGTGTCTCTTGCCTTGATTACAATTGAGTTGGAAACAAGAAAGAAGGAAGAAGAAAAGCAATCCAAGCGCAAGAACTCAAATGAACACAATTGTCTCTCTCACTAGTCACTATTTGATTGGAATGATCTTTGGACTTGGGAGAGGATTTGATCTCTTTGTTTGTGTCTTGGAATAAAGTCTAGAGCTCTTGTATGAGGTTTGATGGCTGAAAACTTGGATGCGTTGAAGTGTGGTGGTTGGGGGTATTTATAGCCCCAACCACCAAAAGGACCGTTGGTGAGGGCTTCTATCGTATGGCGCACCGGATAGTTCGGTGCGCCACCGGACACTGTCCGATGTGCCAGCCACGTCACCAGGCCGTTAGGATTCGACCGTTAGAGCTTCTGACATGTGGGCCACCGGACAGACACTGTTCACTGGCCGGTGCGCCTTCTGGCGCCTGCTCTGACTTCTGCGCGCGCAGTCGCGCACTGTAGCGTTTCACTGTAGCGTTGCAGACGACCGTTGGTGCGGACGACCGCTGCTCCACTTGGCACACCGGACAGTCTGGTGCTACACGGGACAGTCCGGTGAATTATAGCCAGGGAGATCAACTCTGAAGTGCTCAGCTTCGGGTTTTTGGACAGCCACTCAACCATAATTCACCGGACTGTCCGGTGTAGCATCGGACTGTCCGGTGTAGCATCGGACTGTCCGGTGTGCCATTCGGAGCAACGGCTACTGCGCCAATGGTCGTCTGCAAAAGTGAACAGTGAACGTGAACAGTGCGCGGACAACGCGCGCAGAGTCAGAGCAGCGCCAGAAGGCGCACCGGACAGTGAACAGTGACTGTCCGGTGCACCACCGAACTGTCCGATGGTCCCAGCTGTCAGAGCTCCAACGGTCGAACCCTAATGGTTGGGTGACATGGCTGGCGCACCGGACTGTCCGGTGCGCCCATCGACAGACAGCCTCCCCAACGACCATTTTGGTGGTTGGGGCTATAAATACCCCCCAACCACCACACTTCAAGGCATCTAAGTTTTCAGACTTCACATTCAATACAAGAGCTAGTGCAATCAATACAAGACACAAATTCAATAAAATCAAAGCCTCTCCAAGTTCCAAATCCACTCCAAGCAAATAGTGACTAGAGAGAGAGTTTTTGCTCGTGTTCTTTGAGCTCTTGTTCTTGGATCGCTTTTCTTCTTCCTCCATTCTTGTTCTCAAGCAACTTGTAATCAACGCAAGAGACACCAAGTTGTGGTGGTCCTTGTGAGGGGTCTAAGTGACTCGTTGATTAAGGAGAAAAGCTCACTCGGTCTAAGTGACTGTTTGAGAGAGGGAAAGGGTTGAAAGAGACCTGGTCTTTGTGACCACCTCAACGGGGAGTAGGTTTGCAAGAACCGAACCTCGGTAAAACAAATCACCGCGTCATCCACTTTATTTCTTTGGTTGATTTGTTTCCGCCCTCTGTTTCGGACTCGACTTTGTTTCTAACGCTAACCCCGACTTGTAGTTGTGTTTAAAGTTTATAAATTTCAGATTTGCCTATTCACCCCCCTCTAGGCGACTTTCAGTGTGCTAGGATCAAGTCTCACACGTATGATGACTCATGGTACAAAAATCAATGTACATCTTTATTATATAGTAGAATTTCGTACAAATATAGCTAAGTAAAATACATCATATGACGACAACGATCCTCCACAACCATAGTTGACTGGAGACTACGACCTAGACCTCTTCTAACACATCGTAACATCCTTCATGATCCACATCTTGGTGTACCTATTCTTGACCTCTTCTAATGCAATGCTTTTGAATAGTTGGTCAAATTTTTATTGTAGTTACTAAGTATAAGTGAATACCAACCCAATTAAGTAATTGATCACAATTAATAATAATATCCCACAATATAATGCAAATGACAGATTAAATTTAATTTCATAAGTTAATCATGCGAGAGTTCTGAGCCGCTTATGACCATGAGCATGACTGATATACCAGTTTTACACTCTGCAAACATTGTGCATCATTACCCACAAGACGTGTTTCCCGTGAAGTCAGAGTTAGCTAGAGCCTTAGACACTTACAAGGTGAATGGCTAGGGATCCACTGCGAGGCCTTTACAAAGTTTTACTAGTTTGAGAAAACCCACAATAGTTTCAGGATGAAGGAAGCATAGGCCTTGTTCCATGGTCTGTAACCCCATCGCAGTAATTATAGTCGGCATTATACTATACAGCGACGCCTCCCGCTTGACCTTTCGGGTAAGGTAATCCCTCACTAGTTTTCGTAATTAATTGGCCAAGGGCGTCCCATTCTACCCTTGTGGTAGCACTGTTTTCTCTGGTTAAGCTCTATGTTCCAAGTAACACAATGTTCTTATCATAAACAATAAAGAATTCCATTGACAATAATAATTAAGCATGATCATAATTCATATATAGAATTAATCCCAAAACTAGGTAGAGCGATAGCAAGACTACCCAATAATTTTCATTTGTTTGTAATGTATAGGGTAAACAAAAGTAGGTAACCTATTAGGTCCCATCAACTTAACCTAGTTGTGCCACAATGATTAGCAGAATGATTATTATGTAAAGAAAGTGATTAAGGACACAACTTGCCTTTTTGGTGCAACTCCAGGTACTTCCCCAAGGAGGGCTTCAGGTTTCTTATAACCTCGCTTCTATTCACAACAATACATACATATAGAGATATAATAGGTAAAAATAGCATTACACTAAGTATGGAAACAAACCACACCATAATGTTCTATGCGTCACTACGAGACTGTAAGTTCAAGAAACACTAAAATTAGAGTTAAAATGTGCAAGTTATGAATTATCTACAATTTCCAGGGCACGTACGCACGTCCAGGCAACCTGTGGGACCTTAAGAACTGTTCATAGAAATTGGACGACCCTAGGGGACTATATGCTACGCTTCTCACGGCAATGCAACAAGCTGACCAACCCTGTCGACGCCGACATCATCGACGCTTTCATCTTGGGGACCACTAACGAGACCCTAGTGCATAAGCTAGGGCGGAAGAGCCCGCGCACAATGAAAGAACTTCTCGACATCACGACCAACCACACGTCGGGAGAGGACGCGGTGGGAGCGGGATCTTTGATCACCGCAGGCAGAAAGCCAGACACGACAAGGAGCCTGACGAGGGTTTCGACAGCTAGCCCGACAGAAAGGAAGAAGAGAGACCTGTGGGGGATAGATATCCCCCGGGTCCACTAAAAGAGTAAAAGACCTCATGAAAGGCCCAAGGGCCCGATAAATCGTAAGGTCATTCTTTCGTGGGCCTGGGGAGAGACAACCAGCAAAGCAGATCGACATGAGGCCGGATTGGTGCAAACCCGGACGACCCACAACGTCGAGCGAGTGACCACAACAGAGATCCGACTTTCCCGCGTTGGAGCCCCCATGCAGCGGAGCCATGCGAGGATAAGTCGGCAGGGCTACAGGGAGATAAACTCAAGCGGTTCACTATATTTTAGCTACACATTGTTATCATATCCACATGTATTGCCCCTCGGTCGAGTATATAAGGCCTAGGGGGCACCCCTTCAGAACGATCGACCCTATTACTTAGCCACTTACATCAACTCTCTGCATTCTCAATTCAGAGAGCTCTCTTGTAACCTTGTCCACCAAGCATACTCACCAGGACGTAGGGTGTTACACATCTCCAAGCGGCCCAAACCTGCAAACATTGTCCACCGTCCCTCGTGCATCTAGCACGAACCATTTTGCTACAGTCGTTGATGCCGTCCTACTCCTAAAAACACCTTGAGGGGCAACCCTGAGTGTGCGGTCGGACCCAAAACACCGACAGCTGGCGCGCCAGGTAGGGGGTGTGTCGACGATCCAAGCTAGCTCAATGGCCATCACCTTCTACAGCAAGATCACCCTTTGTCCCGGATCCGTATTCTGCTTCGGAACAATCTCATCCATAGTAGACGAAAAGGGAACTCTACACCGCATTGCAGATCCACCGGAAAAGAAGTCTCCTCCAACAAACTCCGAAAATGCCGGAGAAGAGCAACCTCCAGCTCTCCGGAAAGAGGTCGTCTCCGGAAAGTCGGAGGCCGAGGGCCCGCTGACCAGGAGAACTCCACTGTCTACTTCCCCGACAAGAGAATGGACACAGATCACGAAGAAAAAGGAGACCAAGGAGAAGCAAGTTGTTCTTTCCGTTCCTCCGCCCTCAAAGGAGAACGGAAAGAAGGTCGCCATGACAGCAGCACCGTTCTATCCTGACGTCCTCTTCATCGGGAGAGTGGAATCGCCCACCGTCTCCGACAACGAGCCAACCGCACCCGGAGAAGAACCGCCTCAACGAGAATCCTGCCGACGGAGGAACCGGCGCAGGAACGTTCGACGACATCACGCGGCCGGAGAACAGGATCCGGAGCAACCTGTCTCGCGAGACGAGGTCTCGGAGATAGGAGAAACTACGGAAGAACGCGTCTTCAGAGAACGAAGGAACTCCCGGCGACGTGATCGTCGACGGGCTCAGGAACAAGCCGAGCAAGATGCAAGGCAATGCCGGGAGAATCCATTCTTCGGGCGCAATCTGAACCCCGACTTCGCCCGGGCCATGAACACGCCGAGCGAAGTCAGAGGAGTACAAGCTCGGATAGCTGATGGACTCCCTCGAACTCCCGACACCGAGGGCTACCGACGACTGTTCACCCAGGCGGCCAACCATCTTCTACCGCTTGCTCACCCGCCGAACGATCTACGACACGCCATCAACAGTCGCCGAGACGCGCGAAGCTCCATCAATGCTTCGCGTGAACGGCGGCATGAAAACGAGATCCGCCGCCGAGAGGAGTACGATAGGGATCATGGCATCCCAGCTCGGAGCCAGGCCACCAGAACTGAGTCAGCAACGGCCTCAACTGGCGGTACCACCCGAGGACGGTCGAGGAACCACAACAATTACTCCCCTCCCCGGGACAGACATCATCCCCGACGACAGGAAGACACATGCGGAGTGTCTGCTCTTACTCCGCGCCTTAGGGCCATCCAGTGGCCCCCCAACTTCAAGGTATCCAATGTCGACAAATATGAACCTAAGCAGGATCCAGGGGGTTGGCTAGCCGTCTACACCACCGCTGCTCGAGCTGCCGGGGCGTCCGAAGACGTGATGACCGCGTACTTACCCATTGTCCATGGGCAAGACGCGCTGCAATGGCTGCGACATCTACCCCGACACTGCATCGACGACTGGGGCGACTTCAGTCGACGCTTCACCGCCAACTTCCAGTCCCTCTCCGACAAACCGGCGCAACCATGGGACCTCAAATCCATCAAGCGCCCGGGGGACGAGACTCTCCGGTCGTACCTCAAAAGGTTCCAGACCATGAGAAATCGTATCCCCGAGGTCACGGAGGCGGCCGTGATCGAGGACTTCTACAGAGGATCCAATGACTCGGCTTTCGTCCGAGCCATACTACAGAAGGCGCCGACTACCTCCGAGGAGCTGTTCCGGGAAGCCGACCTCTACATCACCGCCGATGAGCGGGCTCAGGACCTCATCGGAGGAGCAAAGCCCGCACCGGCAGCACCACGACGCGACGCGAACCAGCAACCCGACAAACGATGGGAGAAGAGGCCTCGCGAAGAAGTACACGCCGCTGGACCACCTGCCTCTCGCGCCCGAGGAGGACCTCGTGGAGGCGAACGCACACTGGACGACATCCTCGACGCCCAGTGCCCGTACCACAAGGACATGCGCCACACTCTTCGTAACTGCATGGACTTCAAGCACTCCGTCGGGCATGGCCGACCCTTCCAACCTCTACCTCCTCCTCCGCCGAGGGGAGGACCAGATGAACCACGACAACCCCATCAGCAGGAGGAGGGAGGAGGAGGAGCCTTCCCGCGCGTTGACAGGGAGGTCAACGTCATTTTTGGTGGACACGGGTCGCAGGAGAACAAAAGGCAACAAAAGCTCAACGACCGCCAGATACTGGTGGCGACCACCGGTCCTCCCGCCCCATACCGGTGGTCGGAACACCCGATCACCTTCACTCGGGAAGATCAATGGCTCAACTTCGATCATCCAGGCAAATACCCGCTCCTCGTCGATCCGGTGATCCGAGAGAGCCGGGTGAAGAAGGTGCTAGTGGACGGGGGGAGCAGCATCAACGTCACCTTCCCCCGGACACTCCAAGGCTTGGGAGTTCACCTCAAAGAGCTCCACGAGTCGGACACTCCTTTCTTCGGCATCGTGCCGACGGAAGGGGAATACCCGCTAGGCCACATCTACATGTCGGTCACCTTCGGAACTCCGGAGAACTACAGAACCGAGTTCCTAAGGTTCGAAGTGGCGAACTTCGACTGCGGGTACAACGCCATCATCGGGAGGCCGGGATTGGCCAAATTCATGGCCATTCCACATTACACATACATGATACTGAAGATGCCAGGACCGCAAGGAATCATAACTGTGCGCGCCGACTTCCAAGGCGCCGCGGAGTGTTTCCGAGTGGCCATTCAAGCAGCCCTCACCACCAAGCCGTCGACGGTCTCTTCAGCACAGGCGAACTCTAAGCCTGAGGAGGGCCTCGCGGTACCGGCAAACGAAGCTCAGACCGCGACCTCTATACGGCCGACTGAAGAAACCAAGAGGATCAACCTGGGGTTCGCTGATGAACGCAAGACTGCCGTCATCAGCTCCAGCTTGGACGACAAATAGGAAAGCGCGCTCGTCCAGTTTCTGCAAGATAACCGAGATGTATTCGCATGGCAACCTGCGGATATGCCGGGAGTCCCAAGAGAACTGGCCGAGCACAAACTGAAGGTCTATCCCTAGGCAAGGCCGATTCGGCAAAAGCTACGTCGTTTCACGCCCGACAAGAGAGAGGCCATTC
The DNA here is from genome assembly GCF_902167145.1 of Zea mays. Lineage (NCBI taxonomy): Eukaryota > Viridiplantae > Streptophyta > Magnoliopsida > Poales > Poaceae > Zea > Zea mays. Next base: position 167,740,916 of record NC_050102.1, read on the forward strand.
GCGCCGAGTAAGCTCGCTTGGTCGCGGCTGGATTTATTAGAGAGGTGTTACACCATGAGTGGTTAGCCAACCCTGTTCTTGTACTCAAAAAGAATAAAGTGGATTGGCGCATGTGCGTCGACTATACTGATCTCAACAAACACTGTCCGAAGGATCCCTTCGGGCTCCCAAGGATAGATCAGGTGGTGGACTCCACCGCTGGATGTTCAGTGCTGTCTTTCTTGGATTGCTATTCCGGATACCACCAGATTAGTTTGGCAAAGGAAGACGAGGAAAAAACGGCGTTCATCACTCCGTTTGGTGCTTTCTATTACACCTCCATGTCGTTCGGCCTCAAAAACGCTGGAGCGACTTATCAAAGAGCCATTCAAACGTGCTTAGCCGATCACTGGGGCAAGCGTGTGGAGGCCTACGTAGATGATGTGGTAATCAAAATGGAGGATTCAGAAAACTTCATCGAAGACTTACAACTGGTTTTCAACAGTCTGAGACGGTATAGATGGAAGCTTAATCCCGAAAAATGTGTTTTCGGGGTACCAGCAGGAAAGTTACTCGGGTTTATCGTCAGCCACCGAGGAATTGAGGCTAATCCGGATAAGATTGAAGCTATCATGTAGATGGAAGCACCTCGATCACAAAAGAAGGTTCAGCGACTTACTGGATGTATGGCAGCTCTGAGCAGATTTATATCCAGGCTGGGGGAGAAAGGTTTGCCGTTTTACAAGCTACTCAAGAAGGTGGATAAGTTTCAGTGGACTTCAGAAGCACAGGAAGCTCTAGATGTACTGAAGAAATTCTTAACAACACCACCAGTACTGAAGCCACCCCGACGAGCTACGTCAACTCAACCAGCTGAAGATCTGCTACTGTATATCTCTTGCATGACTCACGTGGTAAGCACTGCGTTGGTAGTCGAGCGAGTAGAAGAAGGACATGCCTACCTAGTGCAACATCCTGTTTACTTCATCAGTGAAGTCCTAGGCCCCTCAAAGAAAAAGTATCCTCAAGTTCAGAAGCTATTATACGCAGTACTTCTAACTGCCCGCAAGCTACGTCACTACTTTGATGACCACAAAGTCATAGTAGTCACTGGTTTCAATAGGGGATATTCTTCATAACAAGGAGGCCATTGGCCGAATAGCCAAGTGGGCTTGCGAGCTGGGATCTCATGACATCGAGTTCCGACCTCGCACTGCCATCAAAACTCAAGCACTGGTTGATTTCGTATCAGAGTGGACTGAACAACAAGTACCAGATAACCCAGAGACTGCAGAAGTATGGCGAATGTATTTTGACGGCTCGCTGAAGCTGCAGGGAGCAGGAGCAGGGATTCTCTTCACCGCACCTGGAGGCGAGCACCTCAAATATGCCCTCCAGTTGCTATTTCCGGCCTCCAACAATGCAGCCGAGTATGAAGCTCTGATCCATGGATTGAACATCGCCATATCATTGGGCATCAAGAGATTGATGGTATACGGAGACTCTCTGGTAGTCATTAGCCAGATAAACAAAGAGTGGGATTGTTCAAGCGATTCAATGGGAAAATACTGCACTGCCGTCCGAAAGCTGGAAGATAAATTTGAGGGTCTGGAGTTTCATCATGTAGAAAGAGATCGGAACACAGCAGCCGATGTACTGTCCAAGCTAGGATCCAGTCGAACTCAGGTCCCACCCGGAGTCTTTGTGCAAGAAATTCTACAACCAAGTATCTCAATGGATCAAGCAGAAAAGTGCAACATTATAGATTAACCTGAGTCAGACTCTGATGACTGGAGAAGGCCAATTATCAGGTACATAAAGAATGAAGAAGAACCAGATGACAAGAACTCAGCCGAGCGCATTGCCAGACAGTCGGCTCACTACACACTCATTGGGGAGACATTGTACAGAAGGGGTGCGTCGGGCGTCCTCATGAAGTGCATTCCCTCATCTGCTGGGAAGCAACTTCTGGAGGAGGTCCATGCTGGGCAATGTGGAATACATGCAGCCTCCAAAACACTAGTCGGGAAGGTCTTCAGGTCAGGATTCTATTGGCCAACAGCAAAGAATGATGCAGCAGAATTAGTTCAGAGGTGCGAAGCTTGCCAATACTTGTGAAAGCAACAACATCTGCCAGCACAGCAATTGCAGACCATACCAGTAACTTGGCCTTTCGCATGCTGGGGACTGGATATGATTGGACCTTTCAAGAAAGCTCAAGGAGGATACACTCATGTATTGGTAGCAATCGACAAATTCACTAAATGGATAGAGTTCAAGCCCATTGCTTCTTTAACCTCTGCTAAGGCCGTGGAATTCATACAAGACATAATATTCAGATTCGGGATACCAAACAGCATCATAACCGACTTAGGATCCAACTTCACAAGTTCAGAGTTCTTCGACTTCTGCGAGCAAAAGAGCATTCAGATCAAGTATGCATCTGTAGCACACCCAAGAGCCAACGGGCAGGTTGAGCGAGCTAACGGGATGATACTAGAGGCACTCAGGAAAAAGGTTTTCGATAAGAATGAAAAATTCGCAGGAAAGTGGATAAGGGAGTTGCCCTATGTCGTTTGGAGCCTAAGAACCCAACCTAGCCGAGCTCTGCATGGAAACACTCCTTTCTTCATGGTCTATGGGTCGGAGGCAGTGCTACCCGCTGATCTCAAGTTTGGGGCGCCAAGGTTGATCTTCGGAAACATAGCAGAAGTCGAGGCCACCAGGCTGGAGGACATTGATACACTTGAGGAAGAACGGCTGAATGCGGTAATCCAATCAGCACGGTACCAGCAGACTCTAAGACGCTATCACGACAAGGCTGTGCGACAGCGATCCTTCTCAGTAGGAGATCTCGTCCTCCGCCGAATTCTAACGGGGGAGGGACGGCACAAGTTATCACCCTTATGGGAAGGACCCTTCATAGTAGCAGAAGTCACTCGGCCTGGATCATATCGCCTCACTCAGATGGATGGCACAGAAGTCGGGAACTCCTGGAACATAGAACACCTCAGGAAGTTTTATCCCTAGCTGTATCTCAAAAAGCTATCGGGACGACGATGTATTCTGTAAAGTGGAAATATGTCATCAATAAAAAAGGGGTTTCAAAGATACTCAATTTGTTCACGACTGACTTGCATTCTTACTTAACTCGGGGTGACCACTATGCCCTGCTAACGGAGCAATCGGCTTAAGTCGGAAACGACTTAAGGCGGTGCGATATGCTCACGCTTACTTAACCCGGGGTGACCACTATGCCCTGCTAACGGAGCAATCGGCTTAAGTCGACAACGACTTAAGGCGGTGCGACATGCTCATGCTTACTTAACTCGGGGTGACCTCCATGCCCTACGAACGGAGCAATCGACTTAAGTCGGCAACGACTTAAGGCGGTGTGACATGCTCACGCTTACTTAACTCGGGGTGACCACTATGCCCTGCTAACGGAGCAATCGGCTTAAGTCGGAAACGACTTAAGGCGGTGCGACATGCTCACGCTTACTTAACCCGGGGTGACCACTATGCCCTGCTAACGGAGCAATCGGCTTAAGTCGGCAACGACTTAAGGCGGTGCGACATGCTCATGCTTACTTAACTCGGGGTGACCTCCATGCCCTACGAACGGAGCAATCGGCTTAAGTCGGCAACGACTTAAGGCGGTGCGACATGCTCACGCTTACTTAACTCGGGGTGACCACTATGCCCTACTAACGGAGCAATTGGCTAAAGTCAGTGGCGACTTAAGCCGGTGCAACATGCTCACGACTACACAATTCAGGGGGACCACTACACCCTATTAACAAAAGCAAGCGACTTAAGTCAACAGCGACTTAAGGCGATCCGACGAGATTACAATTACTCATATAAGGATGACTTCTATATCCCGCAAACGAATTTCATAACCATCGCGCTTTGTTTTACTACTGCAAATTCACAGACTGATGAATTCTGAAACAATACGGGAATAACAATGTCGTTTAAGTACTGAAATGACGTCCTCTAAATGTCTGACCATGCTAACCGCGCGCTCAGAGCACGCAAAATGTTTCTCTACTTGGTGATATTTTTCTCAGGAGCGATCGATGAGGAAGGACGACTCGAGGAATCAGGGGCAGCATTCACATCAGCCCTTATATCTTCAGGAACAACCACGCCGGGTCTCCTCATCAAGATTCGCCCCGCCCGAATAGCCTTGTCCATGGCTCTGTCGCGCTGGGCTCTGAGAGTAATAGAAGTTTCTTCGGCAACCTTGGCAGCCAGTCGAGCAGTTTCTAACTCCTGGACAATGGATTTCTTGGAAGCTCGGAGTTCTTTGATGGTAGCGTCCTTCGCTGATATCAGCTGCTTGAGACAGGTCACTTCATCCGCGGATTCCTGCAGCTTACAGCGTTGATTGTCCAATTCTTCCATAGTAAAGCGGTGACTCCTCTCCAAGATGGTCAGCGAGTTACTAGAATCACGATACAATCTGTCAAGACTGTCACGAGAAGCAGCAAGGATACATTTTTCTTCCTCCAAGCAAAAGTCAACCCCCTCAAAAACCGAGCAAGTAATAGGAACACAACAAGGCAAAGCACAGTTTTGTAAATCACCCTCTCAGAATTGAGCTGAGCATGAAGAGAAGAACTCAGTGCATTGGCGTCATCCAAGGCAGCGGAGACCTGACCCAGTTCAGTTTGCCTCTGAGAGTACTTTTCCTCAAAATCGGTACACCGCTGGACCAATTCAGCCTGATCTCGGGAATGCTTTTCCTCAAGAGTTGAAATCTGCCGAGTCATTCCTAGCAGGAGATAATCAAACAAAAAGGGATCAGAATATAAAGCAGTCCACAGTGAAGGCAAAGAGAAGCAAAAAAGCACTAACCAGCGTTGGTTGCCTCCAATTCAGAGACGCGATGTTGAAGTGACACTGGATTCCAACATGCAAGAGACGAAGCTACTTCTGTGATAGAAGCACCCTGTAGCCTCAGCTGGCTAGCCATCCCATCCACCAAAGCCTGATGAGGAGAACAGATGAGTGTAACGATAGCAGTTCATGCAATGTGAAAATCAAGCTAAAATACATCATAGTACCTGGAGGTTGGAAAAGAATGAGGGGATCCCCAAATCAGGATGGATCAATTGATAACCAGGTGTAAGGCCACCGCCCGAAGCAGCTTGCAACAAACCAGCAGAAACCAGCTCGGTACCATCAACAGAGCTCAACACTCGGTCAGCGGGGACGCTGCCCTCTAAAGCGACTCCCTGGTCCAAGGTTTGGGCTACCACCATACAGCCAGAGTGTGGAGGAGATCCCGCGTGAACGTCCATGGAAGTACAGGAGGGAGACCCCGCTCGGGCACCCTCGGGGGCTGGGTCATAGTTTGCACTGCCCACTTGAGCCGAATCATCCCCGACAGCACCCTCGGGGGCTGGGCAGAGGCTTACACTCCCCACCTGAGCCAAGTCATCCCCGGCGACATCCTCGGGGGCTGGGCATGTGTCAGCACCATCCTTGGGGTCCAAGTTCTCTGCAGTAGCCACCTCTAAGGTTGACGGGCCCTCAGCTACATCCATAGGACCAGGACGATCCAAGTCAGTCTACCGACCCTCGAGATCGCACTCTAAGGTCGACGAAGCACGGGATGACCTCAACCCAGCATCAGGCACGTCAGCGCAAACCTCCATTACATCATCATCCACTGGCTCTGATAACAAGTCCTCTGGGACCATATCCTCAAGAGTCTGATCAAAGTTGGCCAGGGACAGTTCTTGCAGACCAATGAGGGCAGACAAAGCAGGAGAGGGAACTCCACTACTTTCACCGCTGGCGATGAACTGCCGACTGTTTTTCCGAGTCAAAGGAATTTCATTTTCTTCCTCCTCGTCATCCACGTTGGCAACACAAGCAGCACCCCCATTGGGATCAGCAACAGATGGAGCACCCACATTGGGATCAGCAGCGGGTTGGGTACACCCATTGGGATCAGCATCAGCAAAGTCAGTCATTGGCGTTTCTTCAACGGTAGGAACCGAGGTACCGACATCCCGATCCAAACTAGATACTCGCCGAAGGCATCTCTTTTTCTTTTTCTGCTCATCAGTAGAAGGATCAGGTTGATTGGCTCGGCAAGGGCGCCTCGGGCGGGTATTGACAGGCTTCTGAGTATCCAAAGTTGTATCAGCCTCTGGGAGGGGCGCCACTACCAACACCCCAGCAGGAGCAGCGTCGGAAGAATCCTCAGCCAGCAAATCAAGCATAGCGCTTATCTCTGCATCACTAGGGTTCAAGGGCACCTCAAAATGGACCTGTCGTTCATCATCAGGAATCTCCCCAAGCGAGGCAACCAAGGCACTAACTTCTTCAGCAGAGGGTCGCACTCTAAGGCCCAAACTGCCATCAGTGACAGGTGGATTCGACACAAAAAGGGTGAAGGCTTTGGGAGGAGGCAGGTTCCAGGCCGAGTATGCCACTGGAGCACCAACATTTGACACTTTGCCCCTAAGGATCATCTCAAGTCGGCTCACCAAGTCTGCAGAGGGAATTCTTCTGTTGGTAACCCGAGTTGAGTCGGCTAGCCCTCGATACAGATAAGCTGGATATGCCCTGTCTTTCAATGGCTGAATATTCTTGAACACAAAATCAGTAACCACGGCTTCAACAGTCAGACCCCTCTCTTTTAGCAGTCCAACTTCAGCTAGCAACACACCTGCCTCAGCTGCCTCCTGATCTGTGGGAGACTCGGTCCAGCTTGGGGTGCGAACGTCCGGCTGTCTTCCCGACCGGGAGGGGAGAGAATTCCCATAATTCTCAACTAGAAACCACTCCAAGCGCCATCCCTTGATGCTGTCCTTGAGAGGGATCTCGAGATATTCTGTCTTTCTCCCGCGGCGCATCTCCAAGCTGGCACCCCCAACCAACTGATGTTGTCCCTCGGCCATCCCAGGGCGACAATGATACAAGTATTTCCATAACCCGAAATGTGGTAACACGCCGAGAAAGGCTTCGCACAATTGAACGAAGATGGAGATTTGCAGGATAGAATTGGGGTTCAAATGAGTCAAATTAAGATGGTAGAAATCAAGGAGACCGCGGAAAAAGGGAGAAATGGGAAGGCCAAGGCCGCGGAGAAGGAAAGGGGCATAAACAACGGACTCATGGGTATCCTCAGTTGGAACAGTGAACCCATGGCAAATCCGCCAAGAACAGAGTTCCCGCGGAGGAAGAACCCCGATGGATACGAGGTGGAGAAGTTCAGGCTCAGAAATGACGGACATGTGGTTACCTGCGAAAGGCAACTGGCTGTTGGGGTCGATCGGAGGAATCACCACAACAGACGAACTCGAGGTCTTCCTCTTGGGCGCCATCTCAATTCTACCAGCGAGCAGAGTGGGAGGCGAATGGCAGAGAGGATTCGGAAGCGAGAAAGCAAGAACTAGGGCACGGAAAGCAAAGGCGGCTAAAAGCGCAGCACTTATGGGATATTCTCGAGCCAGATACCGTTTCAAAAAGTGCCCAGTCAGCACCCGGCGGTTATTTCCAAAACCCCGGCGGGCCACGTGGTCACCCGGCAGTTATTTCCAGAACACCGGTGTGCCACCCCATCACTCGGCTATCATCCTCAAAGTGGCCTGCGCAGCCTGCTATCACTCGGCGTCACCTCTAAAACGCCGACGTCGCCCCCCAATCACTCGACGTTGCCTCTAAAACGCTGATATCGTGTTCAGTCACTCGGCGTCACCTCTAAAACGCTGACGTCGCCCCTCAGTCACTCGGTGTTGCCTCTAAAACGCTGATATCGTGTTCAGTCGCTCGGTGTTACCTCTAAAACGCTGACGTCGCCCCCCAGTCACTCGGTGTTGCCTCTAAAACGCTGATATCGTGTTCAGTCGCTCGGTGTTACCTCTAAAACGTTGATGTCGCCCTCTGACATCATCTCAAGTCGCTCGGCAGTTATCTCTAAAACTCCGACATTGTGTTCAGTCACTCGGCAGTTATTCTAAAGCGCCGACACCATCTACAAAGTTACTCGGCAGCTATTTCTGAAAGCATCAGTTTGATGCCCGAGTTATTCACTTACTGTCTCAAAGGAATTAACTTCACAAATGAGCAGGGCAATCATCAAGGAGAAGCCAACATCATTCTTTCATTAGAGGGAAGATAACATACTTACAAATCAACTCTTTATGAGTTGATACTTCCCTACTACTACATTACATTACTGCTACTACTACTACACTACGCTATACTACTCTTCACTACTAAATACTACTACATTATTCTAACTATACTATACTAATATCTAAAAGACCAGTGGCATCTAGCCACTGGCCCTGTTGCTGCCGCCGCCGCTGCCGCCCCTGGTGCTGCCCCTGCTGCTGCCGCCCCGGTTGCTGCCCCTGCTGCTGCCGCCCCGGTTGCTGCCCCTGCTGCCGCCGCCGTCACCGTCCTTGCTGTCGTCGCCGCCGCCCTTGCCGCTGCCGTCACCGTCACCGTCGCCACCGCCGCCGCCGCCGTCGTCGTCGTCGTCGTCATCGTCCTCGTCCTCGCCGCCGCCGTCCGAGTCCTCCTCATCTGAGGAGTACTCCGACTCATCCGAGCCCTCGAGCCCGGAGCGCTCGACGGCCCGGATGTACGTCCAGACCTCCGCCGCGAGCCCCTGGGAGTCGTTTGAGTCGTCAGACGACTCACGCAGGGGGATGGAAGCCGGAGACCCCTCAGACTCAGAGGAGAACTCCTCCTCTGAGTACTCCAAGTCACCAAACTCCTCCGATGGAGGAGTTGGCTCACGCTTGCGCTTATTGTTCTTGCCCATGGTGGAAGCAAAAAGGAGAGAAGAAAGGGAAGCAACAGAGAACATCGAGAGATGTGAAAAAGCCAGAGAGACAATGGCGTTATTTATAGAAGGAGAAGGCAACCGCTCACCTCCAACCGCGGTCACTGAACAGTCGTAAAAAGCATTCAATAAGCACTCCAACTCGTCTGAAGACGCGTCAGGCGGCTGACGCCGTTTCACGCAACACAACACCCATTGGGACTCCAGTCAACAGCGCGGAGGGTATGATTACACCCGCCGTCACATCACATTACTACTCAGAAGCAGCCGGCTAAAACACTCAGCGTACCAAGCCGTCCCTTGCCCACACCCATTAGGGGGGACGTCCAGGAATTATCGGTATATTTTTCAAAACGGTCACATCTGTACAGGGCACGCAGTGAATACCTCAAGACAAAAATGAGATACCAGTAAGGATCAGAGGAAAGCCAAATATAGCCAGTGAAGTACAAAATATGACCGACAGAAGCGACGTGAAGACTAGACAGAGAACGTCCGTCAAACGTCCAATCAGTCACAGAGCAAATAAATTGCACTACCTAGCAAGATATGGATGGATTGCGAACTCGGCTGCTAAAGACAAAATACATGCTGACCTCTGAAGCATAATATTGATGACATAATGCTGACCTCCAAAGTATAATGTGGATAGATTCATGCCAATTTTTACAAAAAGAAAGGATAATTTTCAGCAAAGAGACACAAAAGGAAGACCTTCAAATGGATTATCCTCAAAAATCCATTTGAAGGTCGGGGGCTACACCCATTGGGTGCACCTCCGGTGCACCCTATGGATTATCATTCCAAGCCAAGATAGTGCCGACTTCTAAGGCGTGGGACAAGATTAAAAGGCCGGCCCTCAACCAAAACGCAGGAGCACAAATGGAAATAATTTCTGGGGAAGACCTTCGAGTAGATTATTTTCTAAAATCTACTCGAAGCTCGGGGGCTACACCCATTGGGTGCACCTCCGGTGCACCCAATGAAATTCAGAATCCTACAAATTGAAATGCCGACCTCTAAGGCACAAGCACGAAACAAAGCTTCAGTCTACGAGTGATCAAAGCAGGAGGAGACAATAAGAAGTCATTTTCTTCAAATCACCTGCAAGCTGGACCTAGGATCTTTGGGCTAATTACCTCTAAATTAACCCAAAGATCGGGGGCTTATGGGGGATAGATATCCCCCGGGTCCACTAAAAGAGTAAAAGACCTCACGAAAGGCCCAAGGGCCCGATAAATCGTAAGGTCATTCTTTCGTGGGCCTGGGGAGAGACAACCAGCAAAGCAGATCGACATGAGGCCGGATTGGTGCAAACCCGGACGACCCACAACGTCGAGCGAGTGACCACAACAGAGATCCGACTTTCCCGCGTTGGAGCCCCCATGCAGCGGAGCCATGCGGGGATAAGTCGACAGGGCTACAGGGAGATAAACTCAAGCGGTTCACTATATTTTAGCTACACATTGTTATCATATCCACATGTATTGCCCCTCGGTCGAGTATATAAGGCCTAGGGGGCACCCCTTCAGAACGATCGACCCTATTACTTAGCTACTTACATCAACTCTCTGCATTCTCAATTCAGAGAGCTCTCTTGTAACCTTGTCCATCAAGCATACTCACCAGGACGTAGGGTGTTACACATCTCCAAGCGGCCCGAACCTGCAAACATTGTCCACCGTCCCTCGTGCATCTAGCACGAACCATTTTGCTACAGTCGTTGACGCCGTCCTACTCCTAAAAACACCTTGAGGGACAACCCCGGGTGTGCGGTCGGACCCAAAACACCGACAAGACCAGCGACAACAATTCGAAATGATGGTAGCTACGACAGACCAGAAGGGAATGAGGCCCCAACTGAGGAGGCCACTAACCATTTCGAGAAACTCCTTGAGCCCCCCTGCTCGAACCATCTTTACCCCGCACCATGACTAGGGCTGGAAAATAAGCTCGAGACTCGCGAGCCAACTCGAGATCAGAGCAGCTCGGCTCGGAGCACCTCACGAGCCTCAGCGATTCGAGCCGAGCTTGATTTTTGGAGTCGTTAGTGAAGCGAGCCGAGCCAAGCTGAACCGTTCTGGCTCACGAGCTACGCCAACTATACTGAATTTATCAGTTTGTAGAGTCATAATGGATTATCAGTTCATTTCTTAGTCTTTAATAATGGATATATGACAATTTAAATTTTAAATTGCTCATAATATTCAATAGCGATTCTATATTTCATATTTAAATAATATTAATTTAATATATAATGCAATTATATTCACTAAGGTGTGACTGTGAGCCGAGCTAAGCTAGCTCGTGAGCCAACTTTGAGTCGAGTCGAGCTTCATCCTTGAGCTCGTGTTGTGGGTGAGGCGAGGCGAGGCGAGCTCGGTCACCCACCGATCCAGCCAAGCTCGACTCGGCCTATTTCTTGCCCTAACCATGATATCCATACGAAAAGAAAAGAAAGAGTGGATATATAAAATGAGGGTGGCCTACACAAAAAGTGGAGCTTAGGGTTGATGGCTCGACAGTATAAGTAATCAGGGTGCCAAACTCAAGAGTCATAGACCACAACGGAGAGCGGATCTCAGCACTAATAGTTTAGCCACCTCTCGGCTACAAAGTTATTAACTTATTAATATATAGAGAGCTAACTATATAGCCACCACATATAATAGGTTGACTATTTTTTAGCTGTAAGAATGTTGAATATTTATTACTAGACCCATTTCTACCACCCCATTCTCTCAGAACATGTTTTTGAATTTATGTGTATGGTCGGCTCCTCGTCGACTGATAATTAGGCTATTCCCAATGGGGTATCGCGCTCATTAACGAGATACCACATGTTTTTTTGATGTGGCAAGACGTTTAATATGAGGGGAAAAGTTGTATCTTAAAAATGATTGTTTTGGTACGATATCTTAGCTTATGGCACAAAAAATAAGTTTAGGTTCATTGTCATAGCACGGCATCATACTAATTAACTAGTTTAAACATATAAGTATGACATTGTATTGTAGAAAGTAGAGGGTGTACCTTTCTAACTGTTATATTTTCATGTGTGTGATATTTTTTAAATATTGGAATATGTTACTTTGGACCGTAAATAGTCTTAGCAGCTCGCTTCTTTTCTTTCTTCTATTTTCTCTTCTTGAATTTAGCAAAAAAATATATCATAACAAACCATCCTATTATACTTGCTCTAATTTATAACTCCGACACGTAAGATCCAGTTCAATCATTCTCGTTATCGACATCTCCAAGACTCCAACCTCGATGCTAATATGCTATGGCTAGTGACATGGAGACACATTATTTTTTAAGGGCTAGTTTGAGAACACCATTTTTTAAGAGATTTCTATTTTTAAAAGAAAAAATAACTAATTTTCTTAGAAAAATAAAAATACCATAGAAAAATATAATTTCCAAACTAGCCTTTAATATTGATCCACAGGTTTAACCCTAGATTAGGAGATCAAACTAAGAAATAAGTATAAATACGAATATTTTAAAAATAAAATTTATGTCCCACTTCCACCCCACCCCGCCCCAGCCCAGACGCGAGAATTGACCGCTGTCCTCGGCTCTGCCGAGGGGCCCGCTGTCACCCTTACCCCGCTCCCGGACCTCACCAACCCCGCATCCAATTCACCTCTGCGGCCCACTCGAGAACCCGACGCGTCCGCCCTCTCACCATGGACCGCGCCCACCGTGCTCCGGGGCACGGCCACTTTTGTCACATTCGTGCGCATCAAAGAGCGGTCCACAGACCCAAGTCCAGGCTAGCCACCGACGACCTCTCAACGCGCCGACCTCTCTGTACCGCGACGGAGATGCAACCGAGGCTTTCGGCGCCGAATCTCCCGTCCACCACCTGCCCCAACGGTCCCTGGCCGTCCGTGTGGCCAGCCGACGGTCGGATGAGTCTCCAGCGCGGCACGTGGCGGGCGAGCAGCGGCAGCCACCCCCGGACCCCACCGCTACGCGAGCAGCCAGAACCGCGCCCCGCATCCGACTGTTTCAATCTCGCGCGGGCCCCACACGCAGTAAATTCTTCTGCATAAATCTTGGACCAGCCCGCGCACATACACCTGTTAAACAATCTGGATGACAAGCGGCCCTACAGAACTACGCGACCCACCTGTCGGTGAGTGCTTTAAGGTAGCGGACTTGACGAAGCAGGACGTGGTGCCCGAGGAATAAGACAAGTTAACTCCATCTCACCACCGCCAGTAAACTGCGAGTCCTCCCATCCGTGCTTTGTCGCCTCTCTCTATCTTTCTCTCTCTCCTCTCCCACTGCCGTTCCCCAAACTCAGCCTCGGCTTCTCTTCTCTGGACGGGGGGCGGCTGCCGGCGTCGACCTTCGCGAGGAAGGAGAGGAGGCCGTTGGATCCCGCTGGATTCGATTGGATTAGGACGGGATAACCGCGGGCAGGTAAATACTGCTCACTAATTGCTTTCCTTCCTCGCGTCGATCCGGCCTATGAATCGCGAGATTGCTCTCGGTTCTAGCCGGATTGGATAATCTTTCCAAGGAGAGGCACTTCAATTCTTGGAGCTGGTTTCTCCTCCTTTCCATTTTCATGCTTTCCTCGTATGGTTTCTTGATCTCGTTTCTCGAAGTTTATGCACAAATAATATATCCCCCTCTTGCTGAATCTCCGTGGTTGCAGATGCGCTGAACTATTGCCGTGTGCAGTGAGCGATGGGCGACCTTGCTGATCTCGCGGGTGCGGGCGAGGCGGCGCGTTCGCATCTCGCCGCCGGCGGCCAGCGGGACAGGCTGGCGGCTCTGCTGGAGCTCGCGGCGGCCGACGACGTCGCGGGTTTCCGCGAGGCGCTCGCGGGGGGAGGCGGCGAGGGCGACACGGCGGAGCTGGCGGACGGAGTGGGGATGTGGTACGGCCGAAGCAAGGCGTATGAGCCGCGCACGCCGCTGATGGTCGCCGCGACTTACGGCAGCGTGGAGGTGGTGTCGCTTCTGCTCGCCCTTGGTTGTGTCGACGTCAACCGGCGCCCCGGCGTCGACGGCGCCACTCCGCTTCACTGCGCCGCCTCCGGCGGCTCGCGGAACGCTGTGGCCGTCGTCAAGCTGCTCCTGGGTGCCGGCGCCGACCCGGTAACTCCCGACTCCGCCGGTCGCTTGCCTGCCGACGTCATCTTGTCTCCACCTGCTTCGCCCGACGCCTTGGGCGATCTGGAGATGCTCCTTGGCCGCCGCCGAGGGCTCGCTGTCGCGACCTCGGTGCCATCGCTCTCGTCGTCCCCGCCGCTCTCGTCCTCGCCGGATGAGAGCAACAGGTCGCCGTCCTCGCGGTCGTCTTCGTTGTCTCCGATTACCGTCGACCGTGCCAAGAAGGAGTACCCGGTGGATCCGACGCTGCCCGACATCAAGAGCCGCGTGTATGCCTCCGACGAGTTCCGCATGTTCGCGTTCAAGGTGCGGCCATGCTCCAGAGCCTACTCGCATGACTGGACAGAGTGTCCGTTCGTGCACCCTGGCGAGAACGCCCGCCGCCGGGATCCTCGCAAGCACCCATACACGGCGGTGCCCTGCCCCAACTTCCGCCGCCCTGGTGGCTGCCCCAGCGGTGATAGCTGCGAGTTCTCCCATGGTGTTTTCGAGAGCTGGCTCCACCCGTCGCAGTACCGCACAAGGCTCTGCAAGGAGGGCGCAGCTTGTGCCCGCCGCATCTGCTTCTTCGCCCACGATGAAGATGAGCTCCGCCATGTGCCTCACAATAGTGGTGCAGGTCTGCTGTCTCCCCGTGCCTCTTCATCCATTGACATGACCGCTGCTGCTGCTGCTCTAGGGCTTCTACCTGGATCTCCTACCAGGCACTTTGTGCCACCACCTCTGTCACCATCTGCTGCCAACAATGGTGGAGGTGCTGCTGCTCATTGGCTCCAAGGTAGCAGGCTGCGCTCTTCTTTCAATGCAAGAGATGCACAGGCTGATGACCTTGGCTCGCTCCTGGAATGGGAATCTCAATACCTTGGAGCGCTCAGCCTCCCACAAAGCAGCCGATCCCAGCCCCGTCTTTCTACTGGTCTGACTATTCGTCCAACAGCAGTTGCTCCATCCTACCTCGAAGAGATGTATGCTTCAGACATGGCTATGTCGCCAAGGTTCACCAATGACCAAGGTCACTCAGTCTTCTCACCAGCACACAAATCAGCTCTTCTAAACAAGTTTCATCATCAACAGAAGGGCCTTTTGTCGCCTGTCAATACCAACAGGATGTACTCACCAAGGGGCCTTGATCCATCAATTATCCATTCTCCATTTGGTGGCATGTCTCCTCGGTCCCCTCGGACTATGGAGCTAACATCTCCCCTAAGTGTCCGTGTTGGTGTTGGAGCTGCTGTTACTCCGCGTGATATGTTGGATCAGTTTTCTTCCCTGAACAAGCACCAGGTGCCATCTGTGGGATCGCCACGGAATCTTAATGCCTCATGGGGCAACATTGGTACCCCAAAGAGTAAGGTCGACTGGGGTGTGGACGACGACGAACTAGTGCGCTTGAGGCACCCTGTGCAACATGGAAATACAGAAGACGAACCAGATGTGTCTTGGGTGCAGTCACTGGTAAACCATGCTGAGCTGAATGGCAAGAGGGGTGAAATGGCAAGCATGGCTTCTCCATCGATTAACAAGCCTGACCTGAGCTTTTAGGGTGACTCGCTAGATCAGTGTTATTGCTTCTTGGCTTGAGCAGCAAGATGCACTTGGAGCCGAAGTAACTGTCAAAGAGGCCTTTTGCTCTCAAGGTGGATGAAACCATATTTTTGCCGCGTTAGTTTCCGAGAAGAATAGTTATTTGTCCTAGTAAATAATAATATTCTTTTTTTATTTCTTGAAATTTTTTGTTCGCAAAGTCGGAGATGGTGTGGTCTTCAGGAAAGCATTTGCTCACAAATTGGTAGCTGAAAGAAGCTGTCGAGTATTGGTAAACAGCCTCGTTACCTTGGAGGTCCTAACTAGTATTCTTTTGATTAGTTCAGATGAGGTGAAAATTCATATGGTCGACCGTGAGAGTCGACAGTAATTGTGTTGATCTCTGTAACAAGAGAGGTTATAGATTTTTTTACCCCCATTTGTCAATGAACAATTTCATAAATACATTGATATTTCCAGTTTATTGTTCTTCTGATGAATACGTTTGTACCTATGTTTTTTTCCCTATTTTCTACCATGGTAGTTTTGTATCTGTGTCAATTCTATTACAATAAAGTCCCAAATTTGGACACAGTTCTTGGTTCTTGCCATGCAGGACTCTGGAAACAAATTGCTCAAGTGTCTTAGACACGCTCTTATCTTCTGTCGTAATGATTTTATCATGCATTTCAGAAACATTTTGTGGAAATTGAAATGTCCAGATTGTATAAGTAATTCCCTTCTCGCGGTAAAAGTTTCGTGGGTCGATGTCTGGTAGTTCCAAACTTGTGTCTTCCGAATTGGTAGAAAAACTGGGATATGGTTAAACTTGTTTGTGTGAGTGCATGACCATGACATGACCTCTTCTTCGCTTAACAGAAGATTGGTCAAGACGGTCGCCGCCTTCCCAACAGAAAGTTAGTTTCGGCTTCGGTCAAAAGCAGCGCACCGTTTTGGTCCGTAGCAAGTTCGTTCAACTGTCACGTGGCACCATGTCAGCAAAGTTCAGATCGAAGGTTTGCTACTATCAGCAATGCATCTCGCAACAAATTGGGAACATGCTGATGCAATGCATCTATATCAATCTGTTCACGTATCAAGATGTACTAAAACAAACACAAGCGATGTGCCGTTGATCCAAGATCTCAAACACCCTCTAGCTGAAACGAATCGGATGTACCGTTGATTCAAGATTCAAACATCCTCTAGCAGAACAAATCCGGAGGGCGAAGCGGGGGTATGTTAAATGGAAGCTAATGAATAAGTCATTACCCAAGGACTACATAACTGTTTAACACCCACCAGAGCATCGATGGATTGAATGTTTTAGCCAGAAGGTAGGATTGCACGTAATCAAACAACCAGCGCAATCATCTTTACGCCTTGTTTGGATGCTCTCGTATTCACCTCAATTCATGTGTATTGAGATGAATTGAGATGTAACTTAAACTAAATTATACCCCAATCCACATCAATATATGTGGATTAGGGTGAATACGAGAATATCCGAGACAAGGCTTTAGAGTTGGCGATGAGTCAAGCACTGGATGATGACTGAATCAATAGGCCAAGATGCAAAATCCCATGAATGTATTGAAGATTCTGTTTGAGAGCGGCAAGATAAGCCTCACCAGATAGACAGTGAAAGTCACTAGAATCAGAAACAGAAGCTCCAGAGGTGGCAGACAGCTTGGGACCTGACGCGCGGCGCCGCGCCGTGCCTAAGCAGCGGCGGCCAAATCGGCCGCCACAGCTGCGACAGCAAAAGTGTGGCGGAATATGGTAGTTTAGGCGTAATACCAAACAGCCCTTTGTGTCTTCAGGTGTGGCGCGCCGCGCGCATGGCTTAAACTCAGCCATACCAACACGATCAATAATCTCTAACATGTTTTGGTGCATGGGGGAGGAGGCCAGCGTCACAACGTTGAACATGCATTCGAAGAAAAATGATGGAAGACACCAAAGGAAAATTCATGCCGCAGTGCTTGGATGATCTGCTGTGGAACCAAGGTAGGCTGCAAAAGAAAACTATAGGATCCTTCGTTGCTGGAGTTCTCACCGACAATGGATATTGGAGAGCTTCGAAAGCAGGGGCCAGAGATCTAGCAGACAGTTGGAGAAGTCGGTTCAGAGTTCACGTAGATGACAGCCTCGGTGACGTCGAAGACCAACGTGACCGCTCGACGGAGCTTGGGTGGCGTCTTGCTCCGATGTGGTTGCATTGCGAGATCAATTAGACAATTACCAATCCTGAACTGATAGACATGGGCTGGAATCAGCTGTGCCCATGACACACCAGGGCCAGTGGGCCTAGGCCGGAATAAGGCCTATATAGCTGTTAAACAACAATGACATAAAATTGTGAATGGATCAGGCACGTGAGTTTATCATTTCGTTCAATGCAGCTTTGTTTTATTCTAGCTGTTGAAAAGATTAGACCTAATACAGTGGTGAGTTTTCCAGATTTCACGATAGAATCCTTCGTCGCCACTTCAGAAGAAACTAGGTGAGTGCCCGTGCGTTGCAACGGGAACCTACAATACCACGATAATTATGTACAAATAAGTTTATGTCCATACGATGCTACGAGGAAACACGTGGAATCGTTATCTATGTGATACCGCAAATCAAACAAAGCATAAAATTTATACACGTGACACGACTCCGTAAATCAAACAACATATCATAACATGAGACTTCTCGATCTAAATTAGATATATATAAATTTTACATGATCTTAAACAACACAGTGTTTTAATCCACTCATATCATAACCACTACAAAAATTAAAAATAACCACAACAACTTTCATCAAAAGATAGATACAAGTAGACTTGCCGGTGGATACCCAACACTCGTATCATAACCACTACATCTGAGTAGAATATGGAATACAAAAGATTACACATTCATATTTAAAATAGACGTAAATATGGGATATAAATATATGATAATACATCCATTCAATTAATTTTTATGCACCACGATGTATATTTTCTATTTATGTGGCCATTTACTTGACCAATGTCGTATTGACAGGCCACATATGCTTGTTTGCTTTACCACCGCAATTGGCAATAGTCATCTAAACACGTCACGTAAAAATAACAAGCTCTAGCTAGATAGTATAAATTTGGTAAGAAAAGGACGTAAATGAAGCTCAAATCGAACATCATGATAGCATGCACCAGGATTTTTTCTCAGAGAGAAGAATCCTTGCTAAAAAAGAGAGAGAACAGAACACACATGGAGACATGCATCATCCTCACCAAATTAGTGCGTCAGAAAATAAAATTATTAGTATGGGGCCAGTGTGATTTTTCATACTGATAAATGATTGCTCTTAATTGGTGCCTCTCAGTCCAGAAATGGCAGATGGTAAAAAACACACTATGAAAGAACCCAATATTTGTGGTAGATGAGCAGTTGTTTTATGTTTCTCGATCAGAAGGATTTACAATTTTCTAGTGCTTGAGATGGTAGCATCCACTAATAATGCATCATCTTACAATGTAATTGGACGACAACAAAATAATTCATAACTACCAATGTTTGACACACCTTGTAAGCACGGCAGTTGGGTTGCATTGCTCAACGAAAAATTAATGATCACCTATCACCGTTCTATTTTCAACTTATACAATAGGTCTACATCATTGGAAAAAAATAAAGGCGCAATGCTTTTACATATCTGGAAAACAGATGGTTGATAATTGATACTTGCATTCGTTTTTCCTATGCCAACACCATGAACCCAAGCTAGAACACATGAAGGTGAGTTGGGAGCCACAGTGTTGCCTTACCCGCCTTGGCCTGCCGCTCTCCCCTTTGTGCCCTTACCACCGAGCCGCTACTGATCCTAGTTAATACAATGTATAAAAATCAAATGGAGGTTAGAGCATATATCTTGAAATTAATACGATTTGTAAAACAATAACCATAGTTGGATAATTCATAACATGGGAAAAATTGTTTAGTATAAAACATAGATGTAGAAAGTATAGATGTAGAACGACAAACATCACTATGATATGCAAAATTTGTGTGGTAAAACAACATCGTAACACTAATTTTATACCACCATAGTGAAGAGACAACATTTGCTGGTTATGGTTGAAAACTATTTCGTACACTATTGTTGGTGATGACAATGATCGTGCGGCCTATAATGATCACGGCTATGTTGAGGCATATCAAATTCTTCGTTTGCCATAGTAATTAGGCCACAAGCAATATGAAATGCAGGAAAACTGTAGTTGGAAGTGCATATATACATAAACACTAAAGCAATAGTATATCTCTTCGTTTACATAGGAACATTACATCAGTTTAGCCATCCATATGTTACATCAAAAGCAAGATATATAACACATTAATTTAGGTTCTTGGTACTATCAGTGAAGACACAAAGTATACGAGCACAATCATGATGGTCTAGTTTCATAAAATAAGCATAATCATATAGGCTAAGCTAGAAGAAGCTCAACATATATCCCTTGCAATGTCACTATGAATATAGAAGCACGAAGATCCTTCATGCGGGACTAAGCTTAGGAGCAGACAAATAAGCATCCACTGCATGAACAGACAAAAGCAGAGCATCCTTTGTTTCCTAACTAAAAATCATCTTCGCTAGACCTGTGAAGGAAAAAAGATCACTATGTAAGATACAGAAAAAATGCCCAACAATTTTTTTTATAAATGGCAATAGCTTTGACATCTGTTGTGTGCTTGTATACTTCAGTACTGGTTGTACTGAATGTGGATTCCGATCAAAAAGCTAGACAAGGGGAACCATTAGTATGGGAAAACAACAGTGTAGAGTCCTAATAATAGTGCATTCCAAACTAACAGAAACATATCAACAGACATCTTACTCCTTTCTCATTGCCTCTGGATGCAAGCTGGCAATTGTCATAAGACCACTTGAGTCCACAAACCTGGAAGATGTGTGAGATTACGCGACACACATGTGGAAACTTGGACAACCACTAACATTTAGAATCTGTTAAGAAAAAATAGAATAAGATATATGTAATCTATTGCAGACAAGCGCATGTAACCAACACAGACCACATGCAATAGATTAGTCGATACAGGAAAAAACATCAAAGTTGCAGGCATCATCTTGGAAGGAGCTCACTAATCTGCTAAGTAAGAAATTCTGAAACTTGTATAGTATCATTTCATTGAAAACTTATAAAGGTACAACCGTACATGCATGCTTTCTAGGCCTCAGACACAATCTTACGTACTAAAATCTATCAAACTACACAAAATACTCACCATAGTGCCTTCCAAATACGATTGTTAAAGTGGCTTCTTGAATTAGATCAATAGTGACGCTAAAGTTCTCCATATGTATATCCTTAACAGCTGGCCCACCACCATTACCGTGATTTACATAAACAGGAGGCATTGCAACGCTAACTGCCTCCATCTCCGTGACATGCAATTGATATTGAACCTATACCACCAATACATAATAAAAGAATAGCATATCAGGAAAGAAGACATGCGCCTGCAGGTAAAAAACATGTGTATACAACCGATAATTGCATCATGTGGATATCTAAGTGGAGCCATCTGTATAATAGCTTACTTCAGCCTATGAACCTACTACCAAAAGAGTAGTCTGTCATTCAACCAAAATAAACACAATTATAGTATATTAAGACTAATTAGGTCATTCTAGTTAGCCAACAATAGTGTCGTTTCTCTTCGTAGACCATATTTAGGAGCCCTTTGGTTCAACTTTTTAAGCTAGCTTCATTGTTAAAAATTTGAAATCTCAACTAAGAGGTATCCACAACAGTAAATTTAGTCATACATGATAAATTTACTGGAAAACATAAGGTTCTTTTGAAAAAAGGCTCATAAAGGGAAAGAGTGCAGCACAGTTAAAAAAGGCTCTACTGAGGCACACGATACGATTCATGAAAGGTATTGTAATAGGTAGAGCACAGGAGAAGAATGGAGTACCGAAGTGAAGAGGGGTGCTTATTAGACTCACCGGAAGACGACAGCGGAGACAGAGTAGCACTCGACTGAGGCAGGAGTCCTGAGCAGCAAGGGGCGCCTACTCTCGCAGTCATCATCATTGGTGTCAGCTAGAACGCCGCCGGAGGAGACGTGGATCTCCATGTGCTCGCTCTGTCCCTGCTGGAGCAAGCACAATCGAGGACGACAGGGACATGGATCGGCTGGTCACTATTTGCCACTTAGAAAGATGTTCGCATGATTCGAAAAGGGGACAGAGGACAGCAAGTACCTTTTATTTGGTAACATGAAGCAATATCAGATTTGATAAATGGTTTATGCCACAATTGATACATGCAACTACCACAAGGGCGGCCACAAACAAACTAAACTGCTATATGCCAGCATGATCAGAGACAACTACATAGTGCCAAAGGTTGTAATAATAAAATAAACAAAGTAGAATTTACATACCTAACAGGTCACATGTGGCAGTATTTGATGTTGCGTCCAGAATTTTTGGAGGCGGTTTCAGGGTAAATCTGAGGTGGTTTCTGCTCCGTGGCACCGTTAAAACAGAACATCATTTCTGCCAACATGTTCAGAAATTGCATACCTCATTGAAGAAGATCAAGTAACATTCTGCGCGTGCACACAAAACAAAAAAACATGGGGTCGACATTTAGCATACGCATTGTTTCCTGTTAACCAAATCTCAAAAAACTTCAGCCACCTCATATGCTCCTAAAATGGCACCCTGCCACCAAAGCAGGTTGAAGAAAAACCACAGTACAGGGATTTCTAGTATTTCTCGAGTATTGGTGTCAACACTATGATCTGTAACATGGCAAAATTAATCACACTGACATGACATACGGTTCATATATCTCATTCTAAAAAAAGTTTGAGAAGCTAGCACCTTATTTATGTTGATTTGTTGGTCTGCCTCAATGCCTCATGTTGGTCAGCCCCCATAGTTATATTGTGGCCAGAGACCATCAATTCAGTTAGAAAAAAGATCAAGGATGAACCATGTTTCAGTATGCATGTTGATATATAAATAAATTCTAGGGTGAAAACAGACGAATATAGATGGATAGTATGTCATCCTGTATCCTACCCTAATGTATTTCAATCAGATTCGGGATCGAATACAACTATGTGTGTAAATAAATAATAATAAGTTCAATAGTTAAAATGAACTAACCTGATGCCCCTCTATCACATGACTCAAGGAACTCCTTGAGAAGTTGTTGATAAAACTCAGAATCATCAATAAGTTTAGGATCACCTTCCATAATGTGCCCCTGAGTTATAGCAAAGGCGATGAAATAAGCCCAGGTAGTGTAGTCCGCATTATATCTTCTATTTGTACAAATAGTAGCATTCTGATAGCAATGTTAGTGTGACAGATAAATAACCAAGGTTATGATAGAAAAGGGGAAATCATCTCAGGGGAAGAAATGAGCTTCAATTAACTACAGGTCGTTACACTTCAATAGACTGAAGGAGACCAAATAAAGTTTGAAATATTTTTAAGGGAAAATGTAGTAAATGCTTGAACCTCCACAACTGTTCCAGGTTCTCCCACGTCCTGAAATATGAATAGCAAGACTTAAGTTAGCCAGGTGCACAAATGACTGGTGGTCCTTAGTGATAGATGCATCGAAAATACCTTTCCAAATACTCTAACAGCAGATTTGGTCAAGTACATCCTGTTAATCATCCAGCTTGGATCTCTCATGTAACCAGCAACTTGATCAATAATGTTCTGTTCTCATCCTGTTAATCATCGTGGGGGTGGCATCGCCGTCTCCGAGCTTGCCGGGGGGAGGTGCTTCTAGTTATACTCAAAAGTCAAATGCTATATTAATAGCTAGTGTCCATTGCAAGTAACAACACTACTGAAACAAAAACAGAATGCAAATGATCTTACCTTCTAGACCCCTTCATGTATCCAACAGCCTAGACTCTCTCAAGGCCATAATTTAGTGTGTTCTCAAGTCTACAGAATAGTTCAAGATATAAAACAAAGAACATCTCAGGATATGAGATTATAAAGAGCAACACAAGTGGCGTTCAGAAATCAGTATAGAACATTTTCCAGATTATCACAGAGGCAAGAATAATTTAACTTGACCAGAGTACTTTGAGCCTCATTGTAGCGAGCCCAAGTGACTAGGTAAAGGTCATCAATGATGAAGAGCCCCCAATAACACTAAAACGAATAAAAATACTGCTGTAAACAAGAACGTATAAATAAAAAATACTATAATTCTATATTGCCATAATGCTTGCATATGCTTACAAATTCTTCCAATAATACACTGACAATAAATTTTTTAAAAATGAAGCACAAAGTAAAGATTTAACAGATTGCAAAGCAAAATTTCCCTCACACATCCAAGGAAGGAATTAGCAGCATTAGCTCTCAAGCCTGGCAGGGCGAAAGCTCTTTGGCGGTAACTAAGAATGTAGAGAAACAAGCCTTGATTTCATCATCATTTGCAATAAAAATATGACAAACAATGAATGAAACACTTAGAGAAGAAAAAAAGTTTGAGAAGCTAGCACCTTATTTATGTTGATTTGTTGGTCTGCCTCAATGCCTCATGTTGGCAGCCCCCATAGTTATATTGTGGCCAGAGACCATCAATTCAGTTAGAAAAAAGATCAAGGATGAACCATGTTTCAGTATGCATGTTGATATATAAATAAATTCTAGGGTGAAAACGGACGGATATAGACATGTCTAGAGGGATTAACTCAACTAAGGATCAGCATGCTATTCTGGTTCATGTTCAGGTGTGATGTTGCACGCCACCATCAATTCATCATCGCCATTGTCAAGATCGCCAACGATAGACATGTCTAGAGGGATTAACTCAACATCACAATGTGTTTAATGGATGACGGAGGAGCAAGAAATGATTGATGGGTTTTTCACCCTTAGCAGGGAGATGCAGTTGTCGGGGTTGGAGCCATTGGGAATGCGCGACACTTCTTGAACCTGATTGTCGTGTGACAGGACCTCCCACTGCGGCCACAGCAATGGCAAAGCAACCATTAAAAGCGTGAGCGTTAAATGACGAGCGTGATGTGGCCGCGGGTGGTGACCGTCCAGACTCCATGGTTCGGACGAGCGGCACCGTGTACCTGGAAGCACACTTTCTTGTCGCGGCCAAAGGCGAAGACATGGTCGCCGAGACGGGGCAGCCAGATGGAGGTGGCAACGCTGAGGACAACGTCATCGGGCTGTCCCGAGTCAGGGAACAAATTGAATCTGCAATGTTAGTATAGTATATATATGTGCAATAACCATCGTATGAAAAAACTGAATTTTACACAAAGTCGTTAGACAGGTTCGCCATCGCAGCTTCCTTGGACCTGAAAAATAACGAAACCAGAGCACTAGGATTGATCAAGAACCTCGGATTTGACGGAGCAAAGGCAACAGAAGCAAAAATTCCGAGGAAACAACAAGGCGCCTATTGCAAATCAAAACCAAGGAAGCAAATATCTCTGCCTCCATCTACGGTGGACCATCCTCTATAGCCCCATTGCGTATCTTCGCCTTCCTCTCCTACAAACCAAAACCAGGGAAGCAAATAATTATAGGATTCTTTAAGACGGCAAACCAAAACCATCACCAACCAATGCTGAGCTTAGCAACGTATTCGAAGACACGAAGCATGCAGAAGCCAACACACCATCCGCTCGAACTGCTTGAAGACAGTGAGGTCCACGCCACCGTTAGCGCGGGCAGTGGCTGGGGGCTGTCGATGCCATGGCCAATCGAGGTGGTAAGGGACGTCGACGATGTCTTCGGAAGCTGCTGTGGCACCTCTTCCTCCTCTGCCGTGAAGACCATCTAGATCCACGCCATGGGGAGGAAGCAATCCCTGGAGGTTGTATGGGCGTCGGGTCCGCCATGCGACGCCGCCAGCCACCCGCCCGCCGCAGCTAGCGGCACAACGGCCAGGCGTACGACCACGCACGCAGGTCACAGCACCGGCAGCCCGCTGGGACCAGCCTTGCTATGCTACTCTGGACTCGATTTCGCCATCGCATGACCTAGCCACCAACCCTGTCGCACTCAACCACTCGAGAAAGGTCGACGGCGAAACGAGCGGGAGGACGACATCGATCGTGTGGATTCGCGGTGGACTCGCGCCGGTTTCTGGACCCTTCTCCAGACCTGTGTCGTCCCGTCCAGAGGGTGACAGGGGGCAGGTTGTGTGAGGGTGGCGTCGGGAAGCGGGCTCGGGGGCGCGTCGGTGCATCGGTGAGGACGTTCCGCGACTTTGTGGCGCGGTCTCGGGAGTGGCACGGCGTCGGGCCACGATCTCGGGAGTGGAGGGAGCGGTTGCTACGTGAGAGGAGCGAAGCAGGAAGAGGTGGCTACAGAGGGAGCGAGCTAGGGTTAAGCTGGGTTGCTGGGGCAGGGGACGAACGCGGGCCATTGGATGGTACGGAGGGAGCGAGCGCTGCCGTCGTTGCTGGCGATGAAGACGCTGACCTTGGTGGGCCCCCGCAGCTGGATCACGGACGGCTTCACGACGCTGAACACGAGGTCCCACCGGCGGGAGCTGTCGCCAATGGAGCCGGGTTTGCCGAGGCGAGGCGGCGGCGGCAGCGCTCGCTGTTGGAGATCCATGGGCGGGCGCGAAGGGAGCACGGGAGGGAGCGGCTGCGGCGCGGCTGCGGGATCCGTGGGGGATGCGGGATCCGTGGTGGGGGCGGGGCGATGCGTGGGGGGTGAGAGCGTGCGCATCGGACGGCTGAGAGACTCTAAAGCGTATTGGACGGTTAAGATCGTCGGAAGGCAGAACCAAGCAGAGGCAGCCTACCCTTAGAGCCTTAATAGGTAGTATAGATTTCGAAGACAAGCTTTTGGGGGATTTTATTTTTTATTTTTTAGAGTTGGAGTCGAACATTAAGCACTTAATTCGGTGTATGCATAACCAAACTTGAATACAAATCAAATGCGATACACTGTATTTTTTTCGCCTGCAGTCGACACTCGGGTGTTATCGAACCGTTTTTAGGAAATTTTTTGACAAGCTTGCATGGAAAGAATGAATTTCACAGGCAGAGCAAATCTCTACTGAATTTCCTGGTAACCCCTCCATTTTCGATGTGCCCAAAGTTGTATCTTCATCGCCACTTAGAGCCGCGAGGCACCCTATAATTCACAGTTTAAGGCATTTCAGCCCTGAAGTACAGACAGAACATGAGTTCGGATGAACAAGTACTGCCCCTCGAAACAAAATTTGCAGGTAACCAAACGTACAAACAATAAAATCCGAGGAACGAAAATCAATTGTAGTGTTGTTTAAATGCTATTGTACCAGCTGGTCCCATGATAAGAATTACACAGGACTTCAATATGAACAAAACACGTTCTCTACAACTGTAAGTAGCCATTCCGAAATCCTTCCTTGAGTCCTGGACCTTATGTAGTAAGCACCTACCTGAACAGATTCAGATCAGAGTGAATGAAAGCGGTGTGGGATATGAATGGGACATTAGGATACATTCCACAAAGAGCGCAGCGCAAACACTCAAGCACTGTGAAGATCTGTATGAACGCGATAGACATCCAGAAGTACTGCATTGGCTTCCCCTGATAAACGATGCTTGGCATCCAGGTACACATGGTGGCCACTGCTTGGGAGCCAGTGTCTAGAAGGATCGCTAGGATCACATGGAACCTCAGAAAGTGCGGCGACCACTTCCGCCTCACAACGAAGAAGTACACTGTCATAAATATCACCAGAAAGAGCCACCCAGGGCACAGAGTCATGGTGTCGATGAAGGTGTACAACAGCGAAAACCCCTGCAAGTAAGTGTGCAGCTGGTAGATCACGTCGGCATAAGACCACATGTTGTGCAGTGGCAGCAAGTACGGCACACAAGCTAGAGTTCTCCACCACCATCTGGGTTTGGATGTCAGCTCAGGGTAGCTGAAAGATGCCAGCGAGGATGCCCGACAACTAACGGACCTTGGATGCTGATTATGCTGCCCTGATAGTGATGGCATGCCCTTGAGAGAATTCTCCCTTGGGAATGATATAGGCATGCCATGATGAATGGAATCAGTGCCAACTGAAAAACACAATGATGAAAATCAAATCCATTATAGTAACTAGGGACAATGATCAAAGAATGGGACAATGGAGCGTATAGATAAATCATGGCCATTAAAGAAATCAGTATACATAACACTTGCAAAATGGTTTCATTTCCAATGTCATTCTAATCATAAAAAAGTACCAATGGAGATAACTAAACCAAGGCTTGAACTCCATATCATGCTATATACTTTGTTGATAATATGATGTGGCTGGAACTCTGAACAATTCAAATTCATATCCTGTTTAAACGATTGTATTTTGTTTATTACTTTGCATTGTCTTGACCATGTGCCAACTAAACGTTACATTGTTTTTTTTCAGCAAGCCTATGTCGGAAAATGGACCCTCGACAAGTAATCGAAGGAATAAAGATCCTAGAAGTGCAAAATTTTCTTTGACATGGAACACCAAGTATTGAACTGTCAGGACTCAGGCAGAGCCCAGAAAATCAGCAACACCAGATTATAGCATCTAATACAGGACTATAAGTTTATGATGATTGATGACACTTAGGGCTAGTTTGGCAACCCCATTTTCCAAGGAATTTCTATTTTCCCAAGAAAAATGTGGGTGTTTGGACTCGCGGTCCTAACCAACTAGTGAAGTTATGTCATGTGCCCCAGATCCAGATAGTGATGCGAGTTGACACAGGCGATTTATCCTGGTTCGGAAAATGCAAGGCCCTGCTTCCAGCAGAGGGGGATGAAGCTTATATTACTCGCACCGAAGTGATTGTAGTAGGGGTTACAAGCTGAGCGGGAGAGGGGAAGGCCCTAAGTCCCTATAAATGATTGAGGCAAGTGCCAATATCGGATGCCAGGAGAAGACTACGAAATGTTCGCCTACCCCTAGAGAGGTCGTAGACTAACCTATTTATATGCCCAAGGGGAGCGCATCCTTGTAGACGGGGCATGCTTGCATGCTGTGGAGGGTGTCTTCGCGTCCTGTAGACAGCATGGCCTTTGTACTTTGTTATTGACTTGTGCTTGATTGTTTCCTGCTGAGAGCCGCGACCGAGGCCGAGGGCTCGGTTGTGTCCCCGAGCCCCCCTGAGAGGGGTTGCACATACCATAGTGGTTGACACAGTGCTTAGTATGGGAAAAGGCTTTTTAAGGGATGCGTCAGCTTTACTGTGTCCGATGACGTTGGGGACGTCCTCTGACACAAATATCGAGGGTAGGATCGGGCTAGGTGAGATGAAGGCATGCCCGATGTCACGACCGAGCCTTCTTGCGATTCGATGACGCGTGCCACAGTTCGAAGGAGTGGCCCTTCGCGGGATTCGCGCTGGGGCAGGTAGCCGAGGCCGGGCTCGAGCGAGGCGGAGTTTTGTCCTGAGGGTGAGCTTTGCGTCGGGCGAGACGGAGTTTGCGCCCGAGGGCTGGTCCGCCCTTCTGTCGTATTACATGTCTTGTCAGGGGCTGGCAGACGGCGTGCGTGTACAGTGGCGCGTGCGTAATCATGCTGGTGAATCTTTGACGGGACTGCGGTCTTGTTACCGTTGTACAGCTGTAACCCTGCGCGAGGTAGGTACGAGCATTGAATGCGGCTATCCCCCACGGGCCTTCGGGCTTGCTTTGTCCTTATCGCCTAAGATAGGTTCGGGCGAGGCGAACATGGCGGTCCTAGGGCGAGGGTGCCTCGGGCGAGGCGGAGACTCTCCCGAGTATGTGACCTACTCGAGACCGAGCTCGGGTGAGTCAGAGATTTTGGAAGGCCTTCGTGGGGAGCTCGGTCGGGACAAAGTTTTGTGGGGATGGTCATCGATACGAACCTCGGGTGAGGCGGAGTTTGTGATTCATGGTCCTCGAGGATGTACTTCAAGGGTGTCCCTAGGGTTTTAAGCGCGTTTTTGGGGGTGTAGTTTGGTACCCCTAATTTATCATACTCGACATAAAATTAGTTCATTTTTCTCTTGGGAAAATGGAGTTACCAAACTAACCCTTAATAGGAAACATAATATTTGCCAAAAATAACATACTCCCTCCATCCAATG
This sequence comes from Zea mays, assembly GCF_902167145.1. Lineage (NCBI taxonomy): Eukaryota > Viridiplantae > Streptophyta > Magnoliopsida > Poales > Poaceae > Zea > Zea mays. Next base: position 167,770,479 of record NC_050102.1, read on the forward strand.
AAATAAGGCATATATTTTTTTGACAAAGTCTTTAGAGTGAAACTTTGACCATTAATTTCTTTTAAAATATGACATCAACAAAAACAAATTAAGCATCATATTAAAGTATTTTTAATACAAATTTAAGTATATGACATGCATACACTAAAAAGATATGTTTTATTCTTGAATTGTTGGTCAAAGTTTTAAAATGTTGACTTTTCTAAAACATGTGCGCCTTATTTTATGTGATGGAGTATAATGATAAGGTGAAATGAATACGCCAGCACACACAAAAGAATTGACTGGAGAAGCATGAGATCAGTTTAGCCGAGGTAACTCCACCGGCTCTAAAGCATAACAGTATTTCTTGAGTTATATTTCAGTTATCCTATTCTGGACATTCAATGGCCCAATGTGTTTTCTCCTATGTCATGCATGCTTACCCATACTCAAGAGTGACAAGATAGAATTATGAAGCTGAGCAGCTGTTTTTATAGACTTTGCTAAAATACAGGATTCAGAATTGACAAAGGTGGTACGTGCTCAAATTGCCTGCAGAAAAGAATAACTTAATACAGTGCTAGTCAGTATAACAATAGTACTGTTTGAGCAGAAGCAACATGCATGAATAAAGTGGAATAGTTTAAGACAATATTTTGCTTCGAGGCATAGAGTGATCTATGTTTAAATGGAGATCTTTGGGTATCAGATGAAACGTTCAGTTCATAAGAAAAGAAGCAGCTTGATGATATTTCGTCTAGAACAAGAATTATCAATCAAAAAGGTTTAATCAAGAAGACAAAATAAAAGGTCGAAATTGAAGTGGACCAAAAGAAAATATATTTGTTGTCTTCATACCACGTAGAGCTCTTGCCGAAAAATGATCCGTTTTAACATGAAACTGGGTGCTCTTAAAACTTGATGATCTACCAGGAAAAGCTAGCAACTGAGCATTTCCAACAGAAACGCCCTGACATAGAACCATTTTGCATCAGCACCGCCTGAAGCAGTAATCTGCGCATACAAGTAAACGAACTGAGTGTTTGGTCTGACACTGAACCATGTAGCGGTACACGACGCAAACCCAACGCAGATTAAGTTATTTATTAGTTCAATTCGACAAGCAGGCTGAAACTTTTGGACACCAAACTGAAGCGATGAAGTTTAGAACATTTCAGAGCTAACTGAAGCCATGGAGCCAACAGAGAATTATGGAAAGCCGGCGAGAACAGACCAACGGCTGACTTAAACTAATAGAAATCCACCGAGGAGCATACGGCGGGGAGAGGAGAGAGAGAGAGAGGGGCACAAGTGATGTCTGTGTGTACCTAGGAAGCAGCCGAGGCACGCTCACCGCGGCGGTGGAGAGTCTGGTGAGATGGGAAGGGGCGGACGGAGGCCGATCTGTGCCGTAGCTGGCTCCGCTGGACCGGACTCCGGAGCGGGCAAGGGACGTCCCCCAAATCGGAGAACACCGGAATGGGGAGGCCGGAATGGGGAGGCCGCGCCGCCGCGGCGTAGGAACTAGGAAGAGATAGGGTTATGCAGCAGCGGTAATCAGGTATCTGGAATTCACTCTCGAATACAACATGTCCCCCTGCTCGCGCTGGGCTCGAACAAAACAAACAGGCCCTAGGAAAACATAGGCCCATTTGCATTCGGCCTGCTTTGCCTTTGACACCAAATAGAAAGTTAAAAGTTTCTGTTTCCAACAAATCAATATTACCATTTGGCCGGCCTGTTCGGCTGCGAGAATAATGTAGTGTTTGGTTTATGATCGAGGTCAGGCAGAGCGACCCGTTCTAATTTTTGGTAGCGTTTAGTTAAAAGAAGACAAGAACATACCGTGTGATTGGTTGCTCAGGCTACTCCGTCCAGGCCGACCGTTCTTTGGCATATGTTTGGTTGGTTGCAGAGCAGAATGACGGCCTGTACCCGCTCATGTAGTGTAGGTTTTCTTTTTGCTCATCTGCCACCTTTCCGGCAGACTAGAGGCCTGTTTGGATAGGGGCCGCAGCACGACACACCTGCGGCGGTTGATTTGGACACCACATCCGCGGTAGCTGGAGTGTGGCGCGGTGTGACGCCCGAGCCAGTCTGACGCGACACGGACATCTAGCACCTTAGTAACCAATCACGTAGACATTGGCTCTAAAAAGAAAATATTCTTTTAATATGTTCGAACTCACGTTTTTAAAATTTGAAAAGCATTTTTGCTCGTGAAAATGTGAAAATGGAACAGAGTTATTCTATCTTTTAAACATGGAACAAAATTATTTCATTCTTAGAAATTGAAACGAAATCATCAAAACCATACACATCCAGCCTGATTGAATGGTTGCGCAAGCACACGCACACTCGCGCAAGCTTGGCCGGTGAGATACGCATGTTTTGTGCGTACTTGCTGGTGCAGATAAAATGACTTGTTTTGCATTCGTCCATACAGCCCGCGCTTTTTAGATGCAGGCAATTAAATAGAAACTTAGATAAAGTTAACGCATATGGTGGTTCATGACGAGGTTGTGTTGTAGCAAGCACTGTAAATTGGCTACGGTATTTTGGCAAGAATAAGTGGCTGCATTTTTTTGGAAGAATAAGAGGTTGCAGCAACAACAACAGTCGTAATTGTATTCTCGCGGACAAACATGTCCGAACTACGTAAATTTGTAGAGATTAAGGTAATTTCAAGGTGAGCTTGTGTTGTTGGGACCATTAGTCGCGCTATAAAGTCTTTTCGTCCTTACTATTGAGCTGCATGCTTCCTGCAGCATTTTATGCCAGTCTTGTGGATAGATTTGTTGATTTTTTACTCAATAGATAACCATGATCTATGAAAACGTTAATAGTTTTTCTTTTCGGTAAAAACATATCAATAGGGTTATATATGAAGGGTTTGTGTGCTATGGTTGATTGACACATCTCATAACCTAGTTGTCGCCTCTCTTTCTAGGCTTGGCCTATCTCCGGCAGCTTATCCATCGACTTACCCATATTCAAACTCCACTCTGCGAACAGTGCATAACAGTGCAAAACAGTGTTTTTGGATAAACTTTAGCTAGACTACTACAGATGACCTTACATACGCCTAAGCCGCTATCATCCTTTGTCTACACTACATGAAAACAGTTAATTTCCGTCGGCCAGGAACCGACGGGAATAAGCATTAAACCGACGGGAATAAGTAATTTCCGTCGGTTTAGGGCTTATTCCCGTCGGTTGTCAGCCGCCAGGCGTCCCTTGTCAGGGATAAGGTTATCCCCGTCGGCGCCTGACGGGAATAATTAATTCTCGTCGGCTAGTTAGTGGCCGACGGGAATTAAGGCTAACTCCCGTCGGTTTTACTGGCCGACGGGCGTCACATATTAATTCCTGTCGGTTCCCCAGGCCGACGGGAGTTATTAATTAATTCCCGTCAGCCCTACGTGGCCGACGGGAATTAACTGGGCCGACGAGCGTTAGTAATTAATTCCCGTCGGTTCGACCATAGCCGACGGGAATTAACTGGGCCGACGAGAATTACCCTATACTGTTACAAAAACAACACTAAATTAGGTCATTATTTCTGCACACATAACATAAATCACAGATAACAGCCACATTACAAACACGTGCATTTAGAGATACGACATTCACAAACACATGCATTTAGACATAAACACATGCATTATAATTAAAACGTCCACCAACGAGTACGACATAGTATTAAAACATAACATCCACCAACATCCACCAACGAGTACGACATAGTATTGAAACATAACATCCACCAACGAGTACGACATTTCAAACATAAGTTCAAGTGTTTAGAGATAACCACCACTTGGGTGGTTAGAGCTTTGACCGCTGCCGCCACCACCACCAGGAGGAGGGAACACGAAGAGCGAGTCAACAAATATAGTCCCTACTGCTGGATCAGACCCACTACCACCCGCTTCAGGCGTAACCTATACAAGTTAGCAAATATCAACATGTTAAATGCAAATATCAAAAAGTATACAAGTGTATAAATTAATCGAGAGTTATCAAACGTACCCTATCTCCAGGTGCAGGTATATGTGTCGGAGGGGTGTTGAACTGTGGTGGTGGAATTGGTGTGTTTGCAAATTGGCTCCATTGTGGTGGCGGTGGAAAATTTGTTGCCATGCTCTGTTGCTGCATTAACTGTTAAACACATATGTGTTACTACTGAAGATGTTGTATTGAAATATAATAATTTAGAGTTCGGATTATGTGTACTCACTTGATACATCACTTGGTTATGTGCATTGCAAGCCTCCATAAATTCGCGTTGTTGTCTCATCTCTTCACGCATCCTCATAATCTCCAACTCCTGCTCGTTCGGTCGACGAGAGCATGAGCTACGGGAAGATGAACCCGTCCTCTGAGATCTCACCGACGACGAGTCAATGAACCCATCGAAGAGTGTGTATCTATAAGTGATTCAAAAAATGAGATTACTGCATAATCAATTTAGTGTCAACCATATAATTTCATAAGTTAGAGCTTACCGTCCATGCGCTTTGCCACCACCACTTGCGTACACCACCGAGGGATCCACCGGTTCATGGCGCCAGTCGAAGTCAGGGCCATGGCGACGAACTATCTCCTCCCCATATGCCGCCTATACATCATTCACAATCTTACAAATGCAGGAATTTATATACTTTGAACGTTTGAACTTTTGAGCCAAAACTCACCAAGCGATCCGTGGCTGTCTGGCTGCAGAGCTGGTCAGGGTTGTTCGGGTCTAGTCCTTTGTGGCCCTCCTAGTAGACCTCAATGTCACTAGGCTTTTGGCCACTCGTAGCTTCCTGTATAAACAAAAAACATTCATAAGAAATCCGTTTTTCGAGTCCATGATATAACCAAATTGGATGGATCTTCCACCCGTTTATTTGCTGATCGACATAGCTATATCAAACTTACCATTCTTTTAGCTTTTCGTATAATGTTGTCATCGCCAAACTTGTGGTTAGGATTGGTTCCTCGACATTGTCTATGATGCGCTGACGCTTTCTGGAAGCCTTCGGAAGCCCAATATCGACACCAAGCATAGTACGCATCAGGCACGGGCGCCATCCATGGAACCATCACCTGCACACACAATGTTACATATTATATCAATCACAACAATCAATATAAAGGGTAAAACAAATTGAATACTAACCTCACGATATTGATCCTCAGTCAAATATATCTTTGAGGACCCTTCCTTTTTATTCAAGGGGTCTGCTTCTTCCGGATGCTTTTGAAAATACAGGTTTGTAGCCTGAATTCTCGCATAGTATATGGCATCCTTCACCAGCTTCTTTGCATTGTTTTGGAAGACACATTCAGCGTGCCCCATGTAATCCTCTCCGTCAGGCAACCGATATCGAAGCTACAACATAAAGAATACAAATACAATGGTATAAGTCATAGATTTACAATATTAAGAAACATAACAAAAATAATAAAGAATTCATACCCAAAAGTCATTATGCACAAGTCCCTGTCTGTCGGTGTGGTTTCGTTCCTTTTTAAACTTGTACTCGTCCCAAGTACTGACGAGCACATCATCCTCGGTATCACCGTTTGACACCTTCACTATACCAGGGTAGTGAAGGCGGCAAAGAGAACCCAACGTAAGGTTAACCTGAGTGTGGTGTCCCTTGCCGTCAAAGGACAGGTCCTCCCAATTCCTACATTACACAAAAACATTAACAATAGACATAATAGTTATATGAGATAAGTTAATATATTACACTCATCGATCTCCATGTGGCATGATTAAAGACCTATCAGCCTCTCGCTCTATCGCGTTGAAAGGGAATTAGGCTTACACCTAGTTCCTAATTGATTTTGGTGATTGAATTGCCCAACACAAATAATTGGACTAACTAGTTTGCTCTAGATTATATGTTCTACAGGTGCCAAAGGTTCATCTACAACTATACTAAATCGACTGTCCGGAATACCGTAGATTATTCCGGACAGGAGAAGCTTTTTGGAAAAACAGGCCAAGCGCGGACCGTCCGGGCCCTTGCGGCGGACCGTCCACAACACCAGGATGACCCTCAGACAGAACCAATACAAAAATCCAAGTCTGCACTATGGACCGTCCGGAGGAAAAGCGCGGACCATCTGAGACCTCGCGCGGACCATCCGACCTCAGGCGCGGACCGTCCGGTAGGCAAGGAACCGAAAAACCCGAAGGTGACAGGTTCGGAAAAATGAATTATAGCGGCCTCGCGGACCGTCCGGGGTGCACGATCGGACCGTCCGCGACTGGCTTTATCTGACATCTGACGACGCATTAAATGCAATATAGCCGTTGATATAGCCGTTACTGCTGACCGTTGCGTTTTCAGCCGTTGATCTACAGGGGCGGACCGTCCGGACCAGGCAGGCGGACCGTCCGCGCTCAGCAGAATGGAGCAACGGCTAGGAAGTGGTTGGTGGCTATAAATACAACCCCAACCACCTCCATTCACTTCACCCAAGCATTCCAACCTTCAACATTCAATACAAGAGCTAGCAATTCATTCCAAGACACATTCAAAGCTTCCAATCTCTCCAAGTTTCACAATTGAGAAAAGAGATCATTAGTGATTAGTGACTTAAGAGAGAAAGTGATCCGTGTGTTATTTGTCGCTCTTGTCGCTTGGCTTTTGCAATCGTGCTTTCTTTCGATCTTCATTGCGATCAAACTCACTTGTAATTGAGGCAAGAGACACCAATCTTGTGGTGGTCCTTGTGGGAACTTTGTGTTCCAAGTGATTGAGAAGAAAAGCTCACTCGGTCTGAGGGACCGTTTGAGAGAGGGTAAGGGTTGAAAGAGACCCGGCCTTTGTGGCCTCCTCAACGGGGAGTAGGTTTGAGAGAACCGAACCTCGGTAAAACAAATCCGCTTGTCTCACTTCATTATTCGCTTGCGATTTGTTTAACACCCTCTCTCGCGGACTCTATTATATTTCTAACGCTAACCCGGCTTGTAGTTGTGATTATTTTTGAGAATTTCAGTTTCGCCCTATTCACCCCCCCCCCCCTCTAGGCGACTTTCACGCGTGACGAGGCTTTACTAAGTGGCTTTTTCTTGAGCGACGTGTGCGTGTCGCTGAAGAGCCTCCCGAGCCATCATCCATCGGGTTGTCAGCCGGTTCGCCCTGTTGGCCCCACTGGTCCCACGCCTGTTGCTGCTCTCTCTGGTGGTCCCACTGGTCCCATGGCTGGTGATGCTGTGCGGCCTGGTCCCATGTCACGTGCTCCACCTCCTCATTGTGCTCCACCTCCTCATTGTGCTCCACCTCCTCATTGTGCTGCTCCTCCTCAATGTGCTGCTCCTCAGTGTGCTGCTCATCCTAGTACATACAACTCAATATTTATTTGTTAATATGTAAACAAATTTATCTGTACAAGATATGTTACCTCATCTCCATGTACCGTGCTCAACAGCTCTCGACGTCTGCTGCTGCTAGAAGAATTGCCCTGAAAAAGGCCCAGGCCCTTGAACAACCCCTTCACTGACTTCTTTGATTTTGGCGGCATCCTGCATAAAAAATAAGAAATTATTCATTAGTGCATCAAAAATGACATAATACTTAAAAATAGAAACAAATGAAATAACAAAACAACTTTACTTGTTAAATATCATCAAAATCAGGATCTATTTGTTCTCTTCTATGCAGAGGTCGTCATGTAACCTTTCTCCTAACAGGTTGTCTTCTCCGTCTCTCAGGAAAAGTTAAGTCGTTAACGTCTACAACTAGTGAATCTAATGTCGGTGCAGGATCAATATGAAAACTAGTTGGCAACTCTTCTTCTTGAAACACCTCATCAACCTGCTCAAGGTGACCAATTTGATATTCGTCCTCACCAGGAGTGTATAGGCGTTCGCGGGGATTTACATTGTACACAACCCTCCATTTAGACAACTTTTTGCATGGATATGTCGAGAAATAAACTTGGTCTGCTTGATGGGCAAGGATATATGTGTCGTGTCCTTGAAGCAATGTTTCCGGTTGGATCTGTGTCATCCCAAATTCAGTCCTATAATACTTCGGGTCATACCATTTACACTCAAAGAAAATTAGCGGTAAAGGTTTATTTCCAGCAAATGTAATCTCGATTATATTTTTGATTTTCCCGTAATAGCAGGCTTTGTGTCCTTCTATGTCGGTTGCCCTAGTAACGACTCCACTATTTTGAGTGGCGACCATAGGATGACTTGATTCGAAAATGCTTGAACGAAAGCGATATCCATTGACGTCGTAACGTCCATAGCTTTTGGCAGTTACGCTTCCAATAGATAACTAACGTAAGTCATCATTCAAATTCATTTCCTCCCCAAACTGTCAATTATGCCACAAAGCATTAGCAAATTCTGTAATATTAGTTAACTGAAATTAGCTCTCAGAGCCACATAATTAAGACTTACACGGTCCCTAAGCCACATAATGAAATTAGGTCGCCCATGCATACCATCGCGTCGCAATTTGTCTATGTCTCTCGCTGCTGGCCTACCGAAACATCTCATGTTTTGTTCATCAAACTCGTTGTCAAATATTATTGTATGACATGAGATATTTGATAACATAAACTAATTCACATATGAACAGTTTAAGAAAATAAGTCTTACACAAAGTATTTCTCCACCTCAGGCATATTCGTGAACATGTACAGTAAAGCAGACTTCCGTTCTTCCATACTGAGGTGATATGCCTTGGGTGGACCAACGACTTTGCCATTTGTCTGAAAAATCGAAAGATCACTACAAGGAGGCATCTCTCGTTCATCATCATGGTACCTTTTCTTTCGAGCAAATACATTATGTTCTTCTGCAAAGTAACAACTTGTGAAGTGTGCTACATCCTTAAGTTTAAATAGTTCCGTAATACATCCTTCAACTCTTGCCTTATTGCCCACTGAAAGTCGCCTAGAGGGGGGGTGAATAGGGCGAAACTGAAATTCTCAAAAATAATCACAACTACAAGCCGGGTTAGCGTTAGAAATATAATCAAGTCCGCGAGAGAGGGCGCAAAACAAATCGTAAGCGAATAATGAAGTGAGACATGCGGATTTGTTTTACCGAGGTTCGGTTCTCTCAAACCTACTCCCCGTTGAGGAGGCCACAAAGGTCGGGTCTCTTTCAACCCTTACCCTCTCTCAAACGATCCCTCAGACCGAGTGAGCTTTCTCTTCTCAATCACTTGGAACACAAAGTTCCCGCAAGTACCACCACACGATTGGTGTCTCTTGCCTCAATTACAAGTGAGTGTTTGATCACAAGAAAGAAAGCCAAAGAAAAAGAAGCGATCCAAGCGCAAGAGCTCAAATGAACACTACAGATCACTCTCTCTAGTCACTAGGGCTTTGTGTGGAGTTGGGAGAGGATTTGATCTCTTTTTGGTGTGCTTTGCAATGAATGCTAGCTCTTGTATAGTGGTTGGAAGTTGGAAAACTTGGATGCAATGAATGGTGGGGTGGTTGGGGTATTTATAGCCCCAACCACCAAACTTGACCGTTGGTGGAGCTGTCTGTCGTATGGTGCACCGGACAGTCCGGTGCACACCGGACATGTCCGGTGCGATAGCCACGTCACCAAAAAACCGTTGGATCGACCGTTGGAGTTCTGACTTCTGGGCCCGCCTTGATGTCCGGTGGCGCACCGGACAGATACTGTAGAATGTCCGGTGCGCCTGCTCCCGCGTGCCTAACGACTGCGCGCTTCTGGCGCGCATTAAATGCGCCTGCAGGTGACCGTTGGCGCGAAGTAGTCGTTGCCCCGAGGTTGCACCGGACAGTCCGGTGCACACCGGACATGTCCGGTAAATTATAGCGGAGCAGCCTTCGCGAATTCCCGAGACTGGCGAGTTCCTGAGCCGCGTCTCAAATGAGCACCGGACACTGTCCGGTGTACACCGGACAGTCCGGTGAATTATAGCGCGCTGGCTCCGGAATTTTCCCGAGGGCGACGAGTTTGAGCTGAAGTCCTCTGGTGCACCGGACACTGTCCGGTGGCACACCGGACAGTCCGGTGCGCCAAACCAGAGGAGCCTTTGGTTGCTCCTTTGCCCTTTTGTTGAACCCAACACTTGGTCTTTTTATTGGCTAAGTGTGAACCTTTTGTACCTGTATAACTTATACACTAGAGCAAACTAGTTAGTCCAAAGATTTGTGTTGGGCAATTCAACCACCAAAATTAATTAGGGACTAGGTGTAAGCCTAATTCCCTTTCAATCTCCCCCTTTTTGGTGATTGATGCCAACACAAACCAAAGCAAATATAAAAGTGCATAATTGTACTAGTTTGCATAATGTAAGTGCAAAGGTTGCTTGGAATTGAGCCAATATAAATACTTACATAATGTGCATGGATTGCTTCTTTATTTTTGACATATTGGACCACACTTGCACCACACGTTTTGTTTTTGCAAATCCTTTTGTAAATTCTTTTCAAAATCCTTTTGCAAGATAGTCAAAGGTTAAATGAATAAGATTTTTCAAAGCATTTTCAAGTTTGAAATTTTCTCCCCTTGTTTTAAATGCTTTTCCTTTGACTAAACAAAACTCCCCCTCAATTAAATTCTCCTCTTAGTGTTCAAGAGGGTTTTAAGATATCAAGTTTTGAAAATACTACTTGCTCCCCCTTTAGAACACAAAGAGATACCAATTTTGAAATTTTCCATCCAATTGAAAATCATATTTTAAAATTAGGGTGGTGGTGCGGTCCTTTTGCTTTGGGCTCATATTTTCTCCCCCTTTGGCATGAATCGCCAAAAACGGAATCATTAGAGCCCTATGAAGTACTTTCTCCTCCTTTGGTCATAAAATAAATGAGTGAAGATTATACCAACGTTGGAGAGTGATACGGAGCGACGACGAAGGATGAGTAGTAGAGTGAAGTGGAAGCCTTTGTCCTCGCCGAAGACTCCAATTCCCTTTCAATATACCTATGACTTGGTTTGGAATACACTTGAAAACACATTAGTCATAGCATATAAGACATGATCAAAGGTATACTTATGAGCTATGTGTGCAAGTTTAGCAAAAGAAATTCCTAGAATCAAGAATATTAAGCTCATGACTAAGTCTGGTAAAAGATTGTTCATCAAGTGGCTTGGTAAAGATATCGGCTAATTAATCTTTAGTGCTAATGTATGAAATCTCGATATCCCCCTTTTGTTGGTGATCCCTAAGAAAATGATACCGAATGGCTATGTGTTTAGTGCGGCTATGCTCAACGGGATTATCCGCCATGCGAATTGCACTCTCATTATCACATAGAAGAGGAACTTTGGTTAGTTTGTAACCGTAGTCCCGCAGGGTTTGCCTCATCCAAAGCAATTGCGCGCAACAATGGCCTGCGGCAATATACTCAGCTTCGGCGGTAGAAAGAGCGACCGAATTTTGCTTCTTTGAAGCCCATGACACCAGGGATCTTCCCAAGAACTGGCAAGTCCCTGATGTGCTCTTCCTATTAATCTTACACCCCGCCCAATCGGCATCCGAATAACCTATCAAATCAAAAGTGGATCCCCGAGGGTACCAAAGCCCAAACTTAGGAGTATAAGCCAAATATCTCAAGATTCGTTTTACGGCCGTAAGGTGGGATTCCTTAGGGTCGGCTTGGAATCTTGCACACATGCAAACGGAAAGCATAATGTCCGGTCGAGATGCACATAGATAAAGCAAAGAACCAATCATCGACCGGTATACCTTTTGATCCACGGACTTACCTCCCGTGTCGAGGTCGAGATGCCCATTGGTTCCCATGGGTGTCTTGATGGGCTTGGCATCCTTCATTCCAAACTTGCTTAGAATGTCTTGAGTATACTTTGTTTGGCTAATGAAAGTGCCCTCTTGGAGTTGCTTGACTTGAAATCCTAGAAAATACTTCAACTCCCCCATCATAGACATCTCGAATTTCTGTGTCATGATCCTACTAAATTCTTCACATGTAGATTTGTTAGTAGACCCAAATATAATATTGAGAGCACCTAGAGGGGGGGGGTGAATAGGTGATCCTGTAAAACTTAAACTTATAGCCACAAAACTTGGTTAAGTGTTAGCACAATAATCACCAAGTGGCTAGAGAGAAGTCTTAGCAAAACACAATAACCACAAGAGAACAATCACAGAGATGACACAGTGGTTTATCCCGTGGTTCGGCCAAGACCAACGCTTGCCTACTCCACGTTGTGGCGTCCCAACGGACGAGAGTTGCACTCAACTCCTCTCAAGTGATCCAATGATCAACATGAATACCACGGTGTTTTGCTTTTCTTTTCTTATCCCGTTCGCGAGGAATCTCCACAACTTGGAGCCTCTCGCCCTCACACTTTTGATGTTTACTAAGAATCACGGAGTAAGGGAGGGATGAGCAACTCACACAAGACTCACAAATCAGAGCAACAACACGCACACAAGTCGCAACAAGAGCTCGCAACACAACCCAATGAGTTCACAACTCCACAAGAGCTCTATATGCTATCACAAAGAAACAAATGCGCGGAATCGATGTCTTGGTGCTTAGGAATGTTGTAGGAATGCTTGGTGTTCTCCTCCATGCGCCTAGGAGTCCCTTAGCCCCAAGGCAGCTAGGAGCCGTTGAGAGCAAATCTGGAAGGCTGATCTTGCCTTCTGTCGACTGGTGCACCGGACAGTCCGGTGCACACCAGACACTGTCCGGTGCCCGATTTCTTTCCTTAAACGGCACAGACGACCGTTGGCCACCAGAGAGCCGTTGGCGCACCGGACATGTCCGGTGCACACCGGACAGTCCGGTGCCCCCTTCTAGTCGTTGGCTCGGCCACGTGTCCCGCGCAGATCGCGCGACCGACCGTTGGCCCGGCCGACCGTTGGCTCACCGGACAGTCCGGTGCACACCGGACAGTCCGGTGAATTATAGCCGTACGTCGCCGGTAAATTCCCGAGAGCGGCCAGTTCGCTCGAGCCAGCCTGGCGCACCGGACACTGTCCGGTGCACCACCGGACACTGTCCGGTGCACCCAGACTCAGCAGATTCTTGGCTGCTCGAGCCAAGACATTTCCAATAGGATTTTTCCTGTTTCCAGCACTTAGACACAATACATTAGTCCATAAAACAATGTACTAAGTCTGAGAAACATACCTTTATCCTTGATTTGTACTTTGTCTACCTTTTTTACACTTAGGCACTTGTGTTGGACACTAAATCACCAAAACACTTAGAAATGGCCCAAGGGCACATTTTCCTTTCAAATATCATCAACATAAATTTGGCATACAAACAAATCATTGTCAAGTGTTTTGGTGAATAAAGTAGGATCAGCTTTGCCGACTTTGAAGCCATTAGTAATAAGGAAATCTCTAAGGCATTCATACCATGCTCTTGGGGCTTGCTTGAGCCCATAAAGCGCCTTAGAGAGCCTATAGACATGGTTAGGGTACTCACTATCTTCAAAGCCGGGAGGTTGCTCAACATAGACCTCCTCCTTGATTGGTCCATTGAGGAAGGCACTCTTCACGTCCATTTGATAAAGCTTGAAGCCATGGTAAGTAGCATAGGCTAATAATATGCGAATTGACTCAAGCCTAGCTACGGGTGCATAGGTTTCACCAAAATCCAAACCTTCAACTTGTGAATACCCCTTGGCCACGAGTCGAGCTTTGTTCCTTGTCACCACACCATGCTCGTCTTGTTTGTTGCGGAAGACCCACTTGGTTCCTACAACATTTTGGTTAGGACGTGGAACTAAGTGTCATACCTCGTTCCTTGTGAAATTGTTGAGCTCCTCTTGCATCGCCATCACCCAATCCGCATCTTGGAGTCCTTCCTCTACCCTGTGTGGCTCAATAGAGGAAACAAAAGAGTAATGCTCACAAAAATGTGCAACCCGAGATCGAGTAGTTACCCCCTTATTAATGTCACCGAGGATGGTGTCGACGGGGTGATCTCGTTGGATTGCTTGGTGGACTCTTGGGTGTGGCGGCCTTGATTCTTCACCCTCCTTGTCTTCATCATTTGCATCTCCCCCTTGATCGTTGTCGTCATTTTGAGGTGGCTCATCTTCTTGATCTTCTTGTTCAACATCTTGAGCCTCATCCTCAATTTGAGTTGGTGGAGATGCTTGCATGGAGGAGGATGGTTGATCTTGTGCATGTGGAGGCTCTTCGGATTCTTTAGGACACACATCCCCAATGGACATGTTCCTTAGCGCTATGCACGGAGCCTGTTCTTCACCTATCTCATCAAGATCAACTTGCTCTACTTGAGAGCCGTTAGTCTCATCAAACACAACGTCACAAGAAACTTCAACAAGTCCTGAGGACTTGTTAAAGACTCTATATGCCCTTGTGTTTGAGTCATATCCTAGTAAAAAGCCTTCTACAGTTTTGGGAGCAAATTTAGATTTTCTACCTCTTTTGACAAGAATAAAGCATTTGCTACCAAAAACTCTAAAATATGAAATATTGGGCTTTTTACCGGTTAGGAGTTCATAGGATGTCTTCTTGAGGATTCAGTGAAGATATAACCGGTTGATGGCGTAGCAGGCGGTGTTGACCGCCTCAGCCCAAAACCGATCCGGAGTCTTGTACTCATCAAGCATGGTTCTTGCCATGTCCAATAGAGTTCGATTCTTCCTCTCCACTACACCATTTTGTTGTGGAGTGTAGGGAGAAGAGAACTCATGCTTGATGCCCTCCTCCTCAAGGAAGCCTTCAATTTGAGAGTTCTTGAACTCCGTCCCATTGTCGCTTCTAATTTTCTTGATCCTTAAGCCGAACTCATTTTGAGCCCGTCTCAAGAATCCTTTTAAGGTCTCTTGGGTATGAGATTTTTCCTGCAAAAAGAACACCCAAGTGAAGCGAGAATAATCATCCACAATAACTAGACAGTACTTACTCCCGCCGATGCTTATGTAAGCGATCGGGCCGAATAGATCCATGTGAAGGAGCTCCAGTGGCCTGTCACTTGTCATAATGTTCTTGTGTGGATGATGAGTCCCAACTTGCTTCCCGGCTTGGCATGCGCTACAAATCCTGTCTTTCTCAAAATGAACATTTGTTAGTCCTAAAATGTGTTCTCCCTTTAGAAGCTTATGAAGATTCTTCATTCCAACATGGGCTAGTCGGCGATGCCAGAGCCAACCCAAGTTAGTCTTAGCAACCAAGCAAGTGTCGAGTTCAGCTCTATCAAAATCTACCAAGTATAGCTGACCCTCTAACACTCCCTTAAATGCTATTGAATCATCACTTCTTCTAAAGACAGTAACACCTACATCAGTAAATAGACAGTTGTAGCCCATTTGACATAATTGGGATACGGAAAGCAAATTGTAATCTAAAGAATCTACAAGAAAAACATTGGAAATAGTGTGGTCAGGTGATATAGCAATTTTACCCAATCCTTTGACCAAACCTTGATTTCCATCCCCGAATGTGATAGCTCGTTGGGGATCTTGGTTTTTCTCATATGAGGAGAGCATCTTCTTCTCCCCTGTCATGTGGTTTGTGCACCCACTGTCGAGTATCCAACTTGAGCCCCCGGATGCATAAACCTACAAAACAAATTTAGTTCTTGACTTTAGGTACCCAAACGGTTTTGGGTCCTTTAGCATTAGAAACAAGAACTTTGGGTACCCAAACACAAGTCTTGGAGCCCTTGTGTTTGCCCCCAACAAACTTGGCAACTACCTTGCCGGATTTGTTAGTAAGCACATAAGAAGCATCAAAAGTTTTAAATGAAATAGCATGATCATTTGATGCATTAGGAGTTTTCTTTCTAGACAACTTGGCACGGGTTGGTTGCCTAGAGCTAGATGTCTCACCCTTATACATAAAAGCATAATTAGGGCCAGAGTGAGACTTTCTAGAATGAGTTCTCCTAATTTTGCTCTCAGGATAACCGACAGGATACAAAATGTAACCCTGGTTATCCTGAGGCACAGAAGCCTTGCCCTTAACGAAGTTAGACAAGTTTTTAGGAGGGGCATTAAGTTTGACATTGTCTCCCCTTTGGAAGCCAATGTCATCCTTGATGCCAGGGCGTCTCCCATTATAGAGCATACTTCTAGCAAATTTAAACTTTTCATTCTCTAAGTTATGCTCGGCAATTTTAGCATCTAATTTTGCTATATGATCATTTTGTTGCTTAATTAATACCATGTGATCATGAATAGCATTGATATCAACATCTCTACATCTATCACAAATAGACACATGCTCAATAGTAGATGTAGAGGGTTTGCAAGATTTTAATTCAACAACCTTAGCATGTAACGTATCATTCTTAGTTCTAAGGTCAGAAATAATAGAATTGCAAACATCAAAATCTTTAGCCTTAGCAATCAAATTTTCATTTTCTACTCTAAGGCTAGCAAGAGAATCATTCAATTCCTTGATCTTAGCAAGCAAATCATCATTATTATTTCTAAGATTGGGAATTGAGGCATCACAAACATGAGAATCAACCTTAGCAATTAATCTAGCATTTTCATTTCTAAGGTTGTCAATAGTGTCATGGCATATGCTTAGCTCACTAGATAATTTGTTACATTTTTCTACTTCTAAAGCATAAGCATTTTTAACCTTAACATGTTTCTTATTTTCCTTGATTAGGAAGTCCTCTTGGGAATCCAAAAGGTCATCCTTCTCATGAATAGCACTAATTAATTCATTTAATTTTTCTTTTTGTTCCATGTTAAGGTTGGCAAAAAGGGTAAGCAAGTTATCCTCCTCATCACTAGCATTATCATCACTAGAGGATTCATATTTTGTGGTGGATTTAGATTTTACCTTCTTCTTTTTGCCGTCCTTTGCCATGAGGCACTTGTGGCCGACGTTGGGGAAGAGAAGCCCCTTGGTGACGGCGATGTTGGCGGCGTCCTCGTCGGAGGAGGACTCGGTGGAGCTCTCGTCAGAGTCCCACTCGCGGCACACGTGGGCATCGCCACCCCTTTTCTTGTGGTACCTCTTCTTTTCTCTTCTCTTTCCCTTCTTGTCGTTGTCCCTGTCACTGTCACTTGATAATGGACATTTAGTGATAAAGTGACCGGGCTTACCACACTTGTAGCAAACCTTCTTGGAACGGGATTTGTAATCTTTCCCCTTCCGTTGCTTGAGGATTTGGCGAAAGCTTTTGATGATTAAAGCCATCTCCTCATTGTCGAGCTTGGAGGCGTCAATTGGTTGTCTACTTGGTGTAGACTCCTCCTTCTTCTCCTCCGTCGCCTTAAATGCCACCGGTTGCGCCTCGGACGTGGAGGGTTCGTCAAGCTCGTTGATCTTCCTTGAGCCCTTGATCATACATTCAAAGCTCACAAAATTCCCGATAACTTCCTCGGGGGTCATTAGTGGATATCTAGGATTACCACGAATTAATTGAACTTGAGTGGGGTTAAGGAAAATAAGAGCTCTTAAAATAACCTTAACCACCTCGTGGTCGTCCCACTTTTTGCTCCCGAGGTTGCGCACTTGGTTCACCAAGGTTTTGAGCCGGTTGTACATATCTTGTGGCTCCTCCCCTTGGCGAAGACGAAAGCGACCGAGCTCCCCCTCGATCGTTTCCTGCTTGGTGATCTTGGTGAGTTCATCACCCTCGTGCGCCGTCTTGAGTAGGTCCCAAATCTCCTTTGCATTCTTCAACCCTTGCACTTTGTTGTATTCCTCCTTGCTTAGAGAGGCGAGGAGAATGGTTGTGGCTTGGGAGTTGAAGTGCTCGATTTGGGCCACTTCGTCCGTATCATAATCTTCATCCCCTACGGATGGTACCTGTACACCAAACTCAACAACATCCCATATACTTTTGTGGAGTGAGGTTAGATGAAATCGCATTAAATCACTCCACATAGCATAATCTTCACCATCAAACGTTGGTGGTTTGCCTAATGGGACGGAAAGTAAAGGTGTATGTTTAGGAATGCGAGGGTAGCGTAGGGGGATCTTACTATACTTCTTACGCTCTTGGCGCTTAGAAGTGACGGACGCCACGTCGGAGCCGGAGGTGGATGTCGATGAAGAATCGGTCTCGTAGTAGACCACCTTCCTCATCCTCTTTTTCTTATCCCCACTCCGATGCGGCTTGTGGGAAGAGGATTTTTCCTTCTTCTCTTTGTGGTGTGAAGAAGATATTTTCTCCTTCCCTTTGGAGGAGTCCTTCTTCTTTTCTTCGTGGTGAGAAGAGGATCTTTTCTCCTTCCCTTTGGAGGAGACCTTCTTCCTTTCCTTCCTCTTGGTGCGGGACTCTTCCGATGAAGTGCTCCCTTGGCTTGTAGTGGGCTTGTCGCCGGTCTCCATCTCCCTCTTGGCGTGATCTCCCGACATCACTTCGAGCGGTTAGGCTCTAATGAAGCACCGGCCTCTGATACCAATTGAAAGTCGTCTAGAGGGGGGGTGAATAGGGCGAAACTGAAATTCTCAAAAATAATCACAACTACAAGCCGGGTTAGCGTTAGAAATATAATCAAGTCCGCGAGAGAGGGCGCAAAACAAATCGTAAGCGAATAATGAAGTGAGACACGCGGATTTGTTTTACCGAGGTTCGGTTCTCTCAAACCTACTCCCCGTTGAGGAGGCCACAAAGGCCGAGTCTCTTTCAACCCTTACCCTCTCTCAAACGATCCCTCGGACCGAGTGAGCTTTCTCTTCTCAATCACTTGGAACACAAAGTTCCCGCAAGTACCACCACACGATTGGTGTCTCTTGCCTCAATTACAAGTGAGTGTTTGATCACAAGAAAGAAAGCCAAAGAAAAAGAAGCGATCCAAGCGCAAGAGCTCAAATGAACACTACAAATCACTCTCTCTAGTCACTAGGGCTTTGTGTGGAGTTGGGAGAGGATTTGATCTCTTTTTGGTGTGCTTTGCAATGAATGCTAGCTCTTGTATAGTGGTTGGAAGTTGGAAAACTTGGATGCAATGAATGGTGGGGTGGTTGGGGTATTTATAGCCCCAACCACCAAACTTGACCGTTGGTGGAGCTGTCTGTCATATGGTGCACCGGACAGTCTGGTGCACACCGGACATGTCCGGTGCGACAGCCACGTCACCAAAAAGTCGTTGGATCGACCGTTGGAGTTCTGACTTCTGGGCCCGCCTTGATGTCCGGTGGCGCACCGGACAGGTACTGTAGAATGTCCGGTGCGCCTGCTCCCGCGTGCCTGACGACTGCGCGCTTCTGGCGCGCATTAAATGCGCCTGCAGGTGACCGTTGGCGCGAAGTAGCCGTTGCCCCGAGGTTGCACCGGACAGTCCGGTGCACACCAGACATGTCCGGTGAATTATAGCGGAGCAGCCTTCGCGAATTCCCGAGACTGGCGAGTTCCTGAGCCGCGTCTCAAATGAGCACCGGACACTGTCCGGTGTACACCAGACAGTCCAGTGAATTATAGCGCGCTGGCTCCAGAATTTTCCCGAGGGCGACGAGTTTGAGCTGAAGTCCTCTGGTGCACCGGACACTGTCCGGTGGCACACCGGACAGTCCGGTGCGCCAAACCAGAGGAGCCTTTGGTTGCTCCTTTGCCCTTTTGTTGAACCCAACACTTGGTCTTTTTATTGGCTAAGTGTGAACCTTTTGTACCTGTATAACTTATACACTAGAGTAAACTAGTTAGTCCAAAGATTTGTGTTGGGCAATTCAACCACCAAAATTAATTAGGGACTAGGTGTAAGCCTAATTCCCTTTCACCCACCATTGCTCTAAGCTTCTTGAAAGCTCTTTCTATATGAAACATCCACCTATACTGAATAGGACCACCGACCTTAGCCTCATATGGAAGATGTATAAAGAGATGCTGCATAGGATTGAAGAAACCCGGTGGAAATATTTTTTCCAATTTGCACAAAAGCACTGGTGCCTCTTTCTCCAGCTGTTCCATCACATCTCTTCTGATTTCTTTAGCACACAACTGTCTGTAGAAATAGCTAACTTCAGCTAACGTTTTTGTCGGCGTTTCGAGACCGGGGGGTCCCTGAGCCGACGAGTGAGTGTGCCGCGTGCCCCAGCCCAGATGGGTCGAGCGCGTGGGCGAGCGCGAAGGGGGGAAGCGAGGCGGCCGGAGACGGGCATGAGAGAGGTGGAAATCCCGCGGCCTTCGTGTTCGTCCCGCGCCCAGGTCGGGTGCGCTTGCAGTAGGGGGTTACAAGCGTCCACGCGGGTGAGGGAAGCGAGCGGCCCCAAGAGAGCGCCTGCCCCGTCCTCGTCCCCGCGCGGCCAACCTTCTCTAAGAAGGCCCTGGTCCTTCCTTTTATAGGCGTAAGGAGAGGATCCAGGTGTACAATGGGGGTGTAGCAGAGTGCTACGTGTCTAGCGGAGGGAGAGCTAGCGCCCTAAGTACATGCCAATGTGGCAGCCGGAGAGATCTTGGCACCCAGCTGGCGTGATGTCGTGGCTGTCGGAGGAGCAACGGAGCCTGGTGGAGGGACAGCTGTCGGAGCGGTTGAATCCTTGCTGACGTCCCCCTGCTTCCGTAAGGGAGCTGAGAGCCGCCGTCGTCACAGGGCTAGCGGGGCGCCATCATTGCCTATCTGGCGGAGCTGGCCAGATGGGACACCGGTCTTGTTCTCTGCGGCCCGAGTCGGCTCGGGGTAGGGTGATGATGGCGCTTCCTGTTGACGTGGCGGGCCTGTGCCCTAGGTCGGGCGACGTGGTGGCTCCTCCGAAGCCGAGGTCGAGTCTGTCTTCCGTGGCCGAGGCCGAGCCCGAGCTCCTGGGTCGGGCGAGGCGAAGGTCGTTCGGCAGAGGCCAGGGCGGAGTCCGAGCCCTGGGGTCGGGCGAAGCGGAGTTCGTCGTCTTCTGGGGCTTAGCCCAAGTCCGAGCCCTGGGTCGGGCGGAGCGGAGTTCGCCGTCTTCCGGGGCTTAGCCCGAGTCCGAGCCCTGGGTCGGGCGGAGCGGAGTTCGCCGTCTTCCGGGGCTTAGCCCGAGTCCGAGCCCTGGGTCGGGCGGAGCGGAGTTCGCCGTCTTCCGGGGCTTAGCCCGAGTCCGAGCCCTGGGTCGAGCGGAGCAGAGTTTCTTATGGCGCCTTTGGCAGGGCCTTCGTGTTAAATGCTCCTGCAACTTGGTCGGTTGGTGCGGCGATTTAGTCAGGGTTGCTTCTTAGCGAAGGCAAGGCCTCGGGCGAGCCGGAGATGTGTCCGCCGTTAAAAAGGGGGGGCCTCGGGCGAGACGGAAACCCTTCGGGGTCGGCTGCCCTTGCCCGAGGCTAGGCTCGGGCGAGGCGTGATCGAGTCGCTCGTACGGACTGATCCCTGACTTAATCGCACCCATCAGGCCTCTGCAGCTTTATGCTGATGGGGGTTACCAGCTGAGAATTAGGCGTCTTGAGGGTACCCCTAATTATGGTCCCCGACAGTAGCCCCCGAGCCTCGAAGGGAGTGTTAGCACTCGCTTGGAGGCTTTCGTCGCACTTTTTTGCAAGGGGACCAGCCTTTCTCGGTTGCATTTTGTTCCGGGGGGTGCGCGCGAGCGCACCCGCCGGGTGTAGCCCCCGAGGCCTCGGAGGAGTGGTTTCACTCCTTCGAGGTCTTAATGCCTTGCGTAATGCTTCGGCTGGTCTGGTTGTTCCCTCATGCGAGCAGGTCGTAGCCCGGGTGCACGGTCGGGGTCCAAGTTCTCGGGCTGGTATGTTGACGCTGTCAACGGTTTGGCCGGAGCCGGGTTTGCGAGAACAGCCCCCGAGCCTCTGCACAGGGCGAGAGGGCGATCAGGGACAGACTCGGCTTTTTTACATACGCCCCTACGTCGCCTTTCCGCAAGGAGGAGGGGGGGAGAGCGCCATGTTACCCTCGATGGGCATCGAACATGGTGTCTCCGGTGAGCTGCAAGCGGGTAATCCGAGTGGGCGTCCGTGCCCCGTTCGTTGGGGGTCGGCTAGGGGCCCAGAGGCACGCCCAAAAGTACCTGCGGGTGATCTGCCGGACCCAGTCCCCTGGCGACAGGGTCCGAGGGCTCGATGCCTCCCTCCGATGGGATTCCGTTACAAGATCGCTCCCGCTGGTCTCGGAAATGTCCTAGGGTACCTCGGGAGCGCAACCCGAGCCTTGGTTATGTATCGAACGTACCCCTGGTCATCCCTCGCTCGGCGTCTGAGGCGATTGTGAACCCTTCGGGGGCCAGCCTTCGAACCCCTGATCAGTAATGGGCGCGGAGCCCGAGTAGCCTGAGGCGGCCGTGGAGCCCTTCGGGGGGCCGACCTTCGAACCTCTGACCAGTAGTGGGTGTAGGGCCCACGCGATCTGAGGCGACTGTTGAACCCCGCGGAGGGCCAGCCTTCGAACCTCTGATCAGTAGGGGGGCTCGAAGCCTTGTTCCTTCACGGGGAAGGATCCCTTTTGGGGTATCCCCCTTTCCCGGTCCCTGTTGCAAGAGATAGAGAAAGGGGAAAAAAGGGAAAAAGGATACGAAACCGAACGACGCGGCGTACCTTTTTTGGTGCGGTTGTTTCGGCGAAGGCGAAGCGTCGCCCACTGCGCCTGCCAGAAGCGCCGCCTGTCCAGCCGCGGAGTTAATGCGACGGGGCGAGTAGTTGGCGGGGCAACCGCTGCGCGTGCGCGAGCCGTTCGAGGGACGGATCACGGGTACGCCGTCTTCACGCCGTGAGAGGAGGCTCTCCTGCTGCCCCTGGATGGGACGTGAGCCTGGCTGACGACGTGACCGCTGCTCCCGCCCGCCTGCCACCGTCATTACTGCCGGCCCACTTTCGGCCGCATTGACCGTCGCGTCAGGCTGGCGCCGCTGGGTCGCCTCGAGTCGCGGCATTGGTTCCGCAACCGAAGAGGCGCGATGGTGGCGCAAGTGGCGGTGCAGTTGCCTGCATGCAGCATCCGGCGCACCGGTTGCGTGACGCGTGGGCCGGGGCCTCCATGCTGGCGTGTCGGGAGTCGGAGAAGCGTGTCCACCTGGCGCGGCGGGTCGTCCGTCGGCGGGACCAATGCCGGAGTTGATCAGCCGAGGCCTCGGACCGTGCTGGCGCCCTTGGAAGATGGCTGGCCGAGGCCCCAGGGGTAACCGACCGAGCCGCCCGCTCGTGCCGGATTCCCGAAGAAGTCCCCGGCAGCGATGGCCCGGGCGTGGTGATGACGTCGTCCTTCGGAGCGGAGACCCTCGGACCGCGTCGCCGTCCGAGGCTAGGTCGGGCCTCGCCGAAGGTGTCGTCGATGCCGAAGGTGTTGCTACCCCCTTCCAGCGTCAAGACCCGAGCCTGCAGGGTCAAAGCGTCTTGTAGCGTGTGCCTTCTGCAGCCGCCGAGGCCAGAACACACACCCTCGCTGTGTTGTAAAGTTGCGTCTCTTTTCCTCTTGTTTCGAGTATCTGGACTTTTTGTCGGTAACAGGGATGTTTGTGCGAGCGAAAGTTGTTTCTCGCGGAAGGTGATGAGTGAGGTATCCGTATCCCGGATGCGTGGGAATCCCTCGGCTCGGTCAGCCTTGCCGCTTACGCGTACTCTCACCCGTCCATGAGGCCCTGTTACCGACTCGGTCGAGAAGGCTTCAAAAGATCGCTTCGGCAGAAGGGCTTCCGAACGTAAAGACTCGTTCGATCCGTGGAGCCACTGTATCCGAACGCGAGTTACTTATCGCAGAAGGTGATGAGTGAGGTATCCGTATCCCGGAGGCGTAGGAGTCCCTCGGCTCGGTCAGCCTTGGCTGCTTACGTGTACTCCGTCGTTTCCAGGACCCACTTTTCGAAGTAGTCAAAAAGCACGAAAGATATTCTGGTAAAAGAGATCTTTTTTCGAGGAAAATTTTGACGCAGAGGGGGTTTCCCCCCTTTTAGCCCCCGAGGGAGGGTCGGGCTTTGCCGAGGCGAGGCCGACCCTTCCTTGATGACTAAACTTTGCGTGGGCGCGAGGTGTATGAACGACTTGAAAACATCTTAAGGGTAGAAGCGACGTAGCTGTTGGATGTTCCAAGCGTTGCCGTAGATCTCGCCTCGGCTGTTGGCCAACTTGTACGTTCCGGGCTTCAGAACTTTGGCGACGACGAATGGCCCCTCCCAGGGGGGCGTGAGCTTGTGCCTCCCTCGGGCGTCTTGTCGCAGTCGAAGCACCAGGTCGCCCACCTGGAGGTCTCGAGGTCGGACCCCTCGGGCGTGGTAGCGTCGCAGGGACTGCTGATACCGTGTCGAGTGTAGTAAGGCCTTGTCCCGAGCCTCCTCCAGCTGGTCCAGCGAGTCTTCTCGGCTAGCTTGGTTGCTTTGATCGTCGTAGGCCCTCGTCCTCGGGGAGCCGTATTCCAGGTCAGTGGGCAAGACGGCCTCGGCCCCGTAGACCAGGAAGAACGGCGTGAAACCTGTGGCTCGGCTCGGCGTTGTCCTCAGGCTCCAGACCACCGAGGGAAGTTCCTTTATCCATCGCTTGCCGAACCTGTTGAGGTTGTTGTAAATCCGAGGCTTGAGCCCTTGTAGAATCATGCCGTTGGCACGCTCTACTTGCCCATTCGACATGAGATGAGCTACGGCGGCCCAGTCCACCCGGATATGATGATCCTCGCAAAAATCCAAGAATTTTTTGCCGGTGAACTGGGTGCCGTTGTCGGTGATGATGGAGTTTGGGATCCCGAAGCGATGGATGATGTTGGTGAAGAATGCCACCGCCTGCTCGGGCCTGATGCTGTTCAGGGGTCGGACCTCGATCCACTTGGAGAATTTGTCGACGGCGACCAGCAGGTGCGTGTAGCCCCCGGGCGCCTTCTGCAGAGGACCGACGAGGTCCAGACCCCACACAGCAAAGGGCCAGGTGATGGGTATTGTCTATAGAGCTTGAGCGGGCAGGTGGGTCTGCTTCGCGTAGAATTGACACCCTTCGCAGGTGCAGACAATTCTAGTGGCGTCGGCCACCGCCGTTGGCCAGTAGAAACCTTGCCGGAAAGCGTTTCCGACGAGGGCTCGAGGCACTGCGTGATGGCCGCAAGCCCCCGAGTGTATCTCTTGCAGGAGTTCCTGACCTTCGGCGATGGAGATGCATCGCTGGAGGATGCCCGAGGGACTGCGGTGGTAGAGCTCCTTCTCATCCCCCAGCAAGACGAATGACTTGGCGCGTCGGGCTACCCGCCGAGCCTCGGCTTGGTCGGGGGGTAGCTCTCCTCGGTGGAGATATTGCAGGTACGGGGTTTGCCAGTCCCGGTCAGGCGTGGCCCCGTTCCGCTCCTCCTCGATGCGCAGCGCCTCGCCCTCGGGGGCCGAGGGTACCTCGGACTGAACCGAGGACGCCTCGGGCTGAACCGAAGGTGCCTCGGGCTGAACCGAGGGTGCCTCGGGCTCGGGCGTGTCGTTGATCTTGACGGAGGGTTGGTGCAGATCCCGGGAGAAGACGTCCGGGGGAACCGTCGTTCGCCTCGAGGCTATCTTCGCCAGCTCGTCCGCAGTCTTGTTGTAGCGCCGAGCGATGTGGTTAAGCTCGAGCCCGTAGAACTTGTCTTCCAGGCGCCGAACCTCATCGCAGTAGGCCTCCATCTTCGGGTCGCGGCAGTGGGAGTTCTTCATGACTTGGTCGATGACGAGCTACGAGTCGCCGCGAGCGTCGAGGCGTCGGACCCTTAGCTCGATGGCGATTCGCAATCTGTTGATCAGAGCTTCGTACTCAGCCACATTGTTGGACGCCGGGAAATGGAGGCGTAGGACGTAGCGTAGGTGTTTCCCGAGGGGCGAGATGAAGAGTAGGCCCGCGCCGGTCCCCGTCTTCATCAGCGACCCGTCGAAAAACATGGTCCAGAGCTCCGGTTGGATCGGAGCCGTCGGCAGCTGGGTGTCGACCCATTCGGCTACGAAGTCCGCCAAGACCTGGGATTTGATGGCCTTCCGAGGGGCGAACGAGATTGTCTCGCCCATGATTTCCACCGCCCACTTTGCAATCCTGCCCGAGGCCTCTCGGCACTGGATGATCTCCCCCAGGGGGAAGGATGACACCACAGTTACTGGGTGAGACTCAAAGTAATGTCGCAGCTTCCGCCTCGTCAGGATCACCGCGTACAACAGCTTCTGAACTTGTGGGTAGCGGATCTTGGTTTCGGACAGTACCTCACTGACGAAGTAAACTGGCCTCTGAACGGGCAATGCATGCCCCTCTTCTTGCCTCTCGACCACAATCGCGGCGCTAACCACCTGAGTGGTCGCGGCGATGTAGACCAAGAGGGCTTCTCCATCAGCTGGGGGCACCAAGATAGGCGCCTTGGTGAGGAGCGCCTTCAGGTCCCCGAGAGCTTCTTCGGCCTCAGGGGTCCAAGTGAAGCTTTCGGCCTTCCTTAAGAGGCGGTACAGAGGCAGGCCTCTTTCGCCGAGGCGTGAGATGAAACGGCTCAGGGCCGCGAGACATCCCATTACCCTCTGTACACCTTTTAAGTCCTTGATGGGCCCCATGCTGGTGATTGCCGCGATCTTCTCCGGGTTGGCTTCGATGCCCCGCTCGGAGACGATGAACCCCAAGAGCATGCCTCGGGGCACCCCGAAGACACACTTCTCGGGATTGAGCTTGACGCCTTTTGCCTTGAGACACCGGAATGTCACTTCGAGGTTGGGGAGGAGGTCGGAGGCTTTCCTTGTCTTGACTACGATGTCATCGACGTAGGCCTCGACCGTACGACCGATGTGTTCGCCGAACACATGGTTCATACACCGCTGGTACGTCGCGCCCGCATTCCTCAAACCGAACGTCATGGTGACATAGCAGTACATGCCGAAGGGCGTGATGAAAGAAGTCGCGAGCTGGTCGGACTCTTTCATCTTGATTTGGTGATACCCTGAGTAGGCATCGAGGAAAGACAGGGTTTCGCACCCAGCGGTGGAATCCACGATTTGATCGATGCGAGGCAGAGGGTAGGGAACCTTCGGACATGCTTTGTTGAGACCTGTGTAGTCTACACACATCCGCCATTTCCCCCTTTCTTTCTCACAAGCACCGGGTTGGCAAGCCATTCGGGATGGAATACCTCTCTGATGAACCCGGCTGCCATTAGCTTGTGGATCTCTTCGCCTATCGCTCTGCGCTTCTCCTCGTCGAACCGGCGCAGAGGTTGCTTGACCGGTCGGGCTCCGGCCCGAATATCCAGCGAGTGCTCGGCGACATCCCTCGGTATGCCGGGCATGTCCGAGGGACTCCACGCAAAGATATCGGCGTTTGCGCGGAGGAAGTCGACGAGCACTGCTTCCTATTTGGGGCCAAGCCCGGAACCGATCCGGATCTGCTTGGAGGTGTCGCCACTGGGGTCGAGAGGGACGGCCTTAACCGTCTCCGCTGGCTCGAAGTTGCCGGCATGTCGCTTCACGTCTGGCACCCCTTTGGAGAGGGTTTCCATGTCGGCAATGAGGGCCTCGGCATACTCCACGCACTCCACGTCGCATTCGAACGCGTGTTTGTACGTGGGGCCGACGGTGATGACCCCGTTGGGGCCCGGCATCTTGAGCTTCAGGTAGGTGTAGTTGGGGACGGCCATGAACTTCGCATAACATGGCCTCCCCAATACCGCGTGGTAGGTTCCTCGGAACCCGACCACCTCGAACGTCAAAAACTCCCTTCGGAAGTTAGAGGGCGTTTCGAAGCAGACGGGAAGGTCGAGCCGTCCGAGGGGCTGGACGCGCTTCCCAGGAACGATCCCGTGGAAGGGCGCAGCACCCGCACGGACGGAGGACAGATCGATGCGCAGGAGCCTGAGGGCCTCGACGTAGATGATGTTGAGGCAGCTGCCCCCATCCATCAGGACCTTGGTGAGCCTGACGTCGCCGATGATGGGGTCGACGACGAGCAGGTATTTCCCCGGGCTCGGCACGTAGTCGGGGTGGTCAGCTTGGTCGAAGGTGATGGGCTTGTCGGACCAGTCTAGGTAGACTAGCGCCGCCACCTTCACCGAGCAGACCTCCCGGCGCTCTTGCTTGCGATGCCGAGCCGAGGCGTTCGCCGCATGCCCTCCATAGATCATGAAGCAGTCGCGGACCTCGGGGAATTCTCCTGCTTGGTGATCTTCCCTTTTGTCGTCGTTGCGGGCCCTGCCACCCTCCGCGGGTGGCCCGGACCTGTGGAAGTGGCGCCGGAGCATGACGCACTCCTCGAGAGTGTGCTTGACGGGCCCCTGATGATAGGGGCACGACTCTTTGAGCATCTTGTCGAAGAGGTTGGCACCTCCGGGGGGCTTCTGAGGGTTCTTGTACTCAGCGGCGGCGACAAGGTCCGCGTCGGCGGCGTCGCGTTTCGCTCGCGACTTCTTCTTGCCTTTCTTCTTGGCGCCGCGCGGAGTAGACGCCTCGGGAGCATCTTCCGTCGGGCGGCCCTAGGGCTGCTTGTCTTTTCGGAAGATGGCCTCGACCGCCTCCTGGCCGGAGGCGAACTTGGTGGCGATGTCCATCAGCTCGCTCGCCCTGGTGGGAGTCTTGCGACCCAACTTGCTCACCAGGTCGCGGCAGGTGGTGCCGGCAAGGAACGCGCCGATGACATCTGAGTCGGTGATGTTGGGCAGCTCGGTGCGCTGCTTCGAGAATCGCCGGATGTAGTCCCGAAGAGACTCTCCCGGCTGCTGTCGGCAGCTTCGGAGGTCCCAGGAATTCCTAGGGCGCACATACGTGCCCTAGAAATTACCGGCAAAGGCTCGGACCAGGTCATCCCAGTTGGAGATCTGCCCCGGAGGCAGGTGCTCCAACCAGGCGCGAGCGGTGTCGGAGAGGAACAGGGGGAGGTTGCGATGATGAGGTTGTCGTCGTCTGTTCCACCCAGTTGGCAGGCCAGGCGGTAGTCCGCGAGCCACAATTCCGGCCTCGTTTCCCCCGAGTACTTTGTGATAGTAGTCGGGGGTCGGAACCGGGTCGGGAACGGCGCCCGTCGGATGGCCCGACTGAAGACCTGCGGACCGGGTGGTTCGGGCGAGGGACTCCGATCCTCCCCGCTGTCGTAGCGTCCCCCTCGCCTGGGGTGGTAGCCTCGGCGCACCCTTTCGTCGAGGTGAGCTCGACGGTCGCGACGATGGTGCTCGTTGCCGAGGTGGCCCGAGGCCGCAGGCGCGGTGTTGCGCGTGCGCCCGGTGTAGATCGAGGCTTCCCACGTGAATCGGGAAGTCGCGGCATGAGGTTCCGAGGGGTACGCTTGCCTTCGGGAGGCAGTGCTCTCGGCCCGTCGGACCGCGGCGTCTTCCAGGAGATTTTTAAGCTCTCCCTGGATTCGTCGACCCTCGGTGGTGGATGGCTCCGGCATCGTGCGGAGGAGCATCGCCGCTGCGGCCAGGTTCTGACCGACCCCGCTGGATGCAGGTGGTGGCCAGACCCTGACGACATCGGTGACGCGGCGCTGGAGACCCTGGGGCAGGTGACGTATTTCTCCGGTCGGAGGTTGGCCCGCCCATACCTGCCCGACGTCCCGGCGGATCGGCTCAAGCGCTCCTGCTCCCTCGTCGAGCCTGGCCTGCGCCCCGCGGACTTGCTCGAGCTGTGGGTCGTGACCCCCCGCCGGAACGGGGACCACAGCTAGCTCCCGCGGGATGTCGGCGCGAGGCGCCGGCCTAGGGAGATCACCGTCCTCCGGCATGCCGAGACGGTTGTCTTCGGAGGGATCCCCTAGCTCGACGTGGAAACATTCGCGGCTTGGGCCGCAGTCCTTGTCGTCAAGGCTACGGCTACCGTCGGAACAGTCGGAGAGGCAGTAGTCACATGCGGCCATAAAGTCCCGCATGGCACTGGGGCTGCCAAATCTAGAGAAATCCCAGCAGATGCTGGGATCGTCATCTTCCTCGGACCCAGAGGGCCCGTAGGTCGAGACGTCCGTCAATCGGTCCCAAGGCGACCGCATACGAAACCCCAGAGGGGTTGCACTCGCCTCAACGAGAGCGCCCGCCAAAGCGTGGTCGCTAGGCAGGTTGAGGCCGAGTCGAAATGATGTAGGATGGGAATCAGTCAGTACCTTTTGGTCGACGAGGAGCGACGTAGTCACGTTGGGGGCTGATCGCGTCGTCGTCCTAGGTACGAGGGCGACGTCCTGCAAGCTTTCCGCGAGTGTGCTGGCGTCGTCCACTTGCTCGGGATTGGCGTGTCACGGGGGGACGACGCTTGCCTTCGTCTCAAACGCGAGGTCGATGCCCGACGAAGCGCGGCCTCCCGCCTGGCCTTGGTTGCCCCGCCTCCTCCTCCGTTGGCGGGGGAGAGGACGAAGCGAGCTCGAATGTCGTTCTTCCACTACGCGGAGAAGATGTCGTCGATTTCGCCGCCGGCGGGCGGGTTGTCGACCGCCATTGTCGTTGTCGCGCGGCGGTGGAAGGAGTATCATGTCGTAGCTGCCGTCGAGGGACATGAACTCGAGACTCCCGAAACGGAGCACCGTCCCGGGTTGGAGAGGTTGTTGGAGACTGCCCATCTGGAGCTTGACGGGAAGCTGTTCGTCAACACGCAGCAGGCCCCTACCTGGCGCGCCAACTGTCGGCGTTTCGAGACCGGGGGGTCCCTGAGCCGACGAGTGAGTGTGCCGCGTGCCCCAGCCCAGATGGGTCGAGCGCGTGGGCGAGCGCGAAGGGGGGAAGCGAGGCGGCCGGAGACGGGCATGAGAGAGGTGGAAATCCCGCGGCCTTCGTGTTCGTCCCGCGCCCAGGTCGGGTGCGCTTGCAGTAGGGGGTTACAAGCGTCCACGCGGGTGAGGGAAGCAAGCGGCCCCAAGAGAGCGCCTGCCCCGTCCTCGTCCCCGTGCGGCCAACCTTCTCTAAGAAGGCCCTGGTCCTTCCTTTTATAGGCGTAAGGAGAGGATCTAGGTGTACAATGGGGGTGTAGCAGAGTGCTACGTGTCTAGCGGAGGGAGAGCTAGCGCCCTAAGTACATGCCAATGTGGCAGCCGGAGAGATCTTGGCACCCAGCTAGCGTGATGTCGTGGCTGTCGGAGGAGCAACGGAGCCTGGTGGAGGGACAGCTGTCGGAGCGGTTGAATCCTTGCTGACGTCCCCCTGCTTCCGTAAGGGAGCTCAGAGCCGCCGTCGTCACAGGGCTAGCAGGGCGCCATCATTGCCTATCTGGCGGAGCTGGCCAGATGGGACACCGGTCTTGTTCTCTGCGGCCCGAGTCGGCTCGGGGTAGGGTGATGATGGCGCTTCCTGTTGACGTGGCGGGCCTGTGCCCTAGGTCGGGCGACGTGGTGGCTCCTCCGAAGCCGAGGTCGAGTCTGTCTTCCGTGGCCGAGGCCGAGCCCGAGCTCCTGGGTCGGGCGAGGCGAAGGTTGTTCGGCAGAGGCCAGGGCGGAGTCCGAGCCCTGGGGTCGGGCGAAGCGGAGTTCGTCGTCTTCTGGGGCTTAGCCCAAGTCCGAGCCCTGGGTCAGGCGGAGCGGAGTTCGCCGTCTTCCGGGGCTTAGCCCGAGTCCGAGCCCTGGGTCGGGCGGAGCGGAGTTCGTCGTCTTCCGGGGCTTAGCCCGAGTCCGAGCCCTGGGTCGGGTGGAGCGGAGTTCGCCGTCTTCCGGGGCTTAGCCCGAGTCCGAGCCCTGGGTCGGGCGGAGCGGAGTTCGCCGTCTTCCGGGGCTTAGCCCGAGTCCGAGCCCTGGGTCGGGCGGAGCGGAGTTCGCCGACTTCCGGGGCTTAGCCCGAGTCCGAGCCCTGGGTCGGGCGGAGCGGAGTTTCTTATGGCGCCTTTGGCAGGGCCTTCATGTTAAATGCTCCTGCAACTTGGTCGGTTGGTGCGGCGATTTAGTCAGGGTTGCTTCTTAGCGAAGGCAAGGCCTCGGGCGAGCCGGAGATGTGTCCGCCGTTAAAAAGGGGGGCCTCGGGCGAGACGGAAACCCTTCGGGGTCGGCTGCCCTTGCCTGAGGCTAGGCTCGGGCGAGGCGTGATCGAGTCGCTCGTACGGACTGATCCCTGACTTAATCGCACCCATCAGGCCTCTGCAGCTTTATGCTGATGGGGGTTACCAGCTGAGAATTAGGCGTCTTGAGGGTACCCCTAATTATGGTCCCCGACAGTTTTCCACACAGCTTCGGAAATGTACCCACGAAACATTACAGGCATGATCCTCTCCATAATTATGTGGAAGTCATGGCTCTTCAGTCCATTCATCTTCATTGTCTTCAAGTTCACAGATCTTCTAAAACCAGCGGCATAACCATCGGGGAATTTAATATCCTTCATCCACTTCATCACTTCTTTCCGTTGCTTAGATTTCAGACAATAGTCAGCTTTTGGTTTGCCTCCGTTTTCTCTAAGCACTTGGGTTGGACGATCACATATCACTGTTAAGTCCATGTGTGCCTTGTCATTGTCTTTCGTTGTATCAGGGAAATCCATGCATGTATTTATGAGGGCTTGGCAAAAGTTACTCTCTTGATGCATGGTGTCGATGTTGTGCATCAAAATCAATGACTTAGCATAAGGAAGCTCCCACAAGCCACATATGTGAGTCCAGTTATGCTCCTCACCAAAACCTTGATACCTTTTCCCACTCTCGTCTAGGACAAGTTTCATATGCTCTTCTGTAATTTCTATCCCACTACGTCGCTTGGGCGGTCCCTTCGTGACGATGGTGCCCTTCCTAAATTCCTTTCTCTGCCTTCTGAAGGGGTGATTGAAGGGTAGAAAACATCTATGGCAATCAAAGTAACATATCTTGCCACCAACACTAAGACGAAAACAATCTGTATCTTTACCACAATAAGGACACGTCAATCTACCATGCACGCTCCATCCAGAGAAAATACCATACGCCATAAAATCATGAACCGAGAATAGATATGCAACACGAAGATTGAATTTCTGCTTCTTGAAGCAGTCATAGGCTTCCACACCTTGCCATAGCTTCTTTAGCTCTTCAATCTGTGGTTGAAGCATCACATTGAGGCGTACGCCAGGATGCTCAGGCCCAGGTATAACAAGACATAGGAACATAAACTAGCCGTTTGGTGAAGGCTGCTGTCGACAGGCGCACCAGACAGTGTCCGGTGCGCCAGCCACGTCACCCGACCGTTAGGGTTTGACCGTTGGAGCTCTGTCCTGTGGGCCCGCCTGGCTGTCCGGTGGCGCACCGGACAAGTCCTGTAGACTATTCAGTGTGCCACCTGCGCATGCACTGCTCCTCTGCGCGCGCAGGCGCGCATTTAATGTGTTGCAGTCGACCGTTGCGCGCAAAGTAGTCGTTGCTCCGCTGGCTCACCGGACAGTCCGGTGTGCACCGGACATGTCCGGTGAATTTTAGCGGAGCGGATTCCCGAAGCTGGCGAGTTCAGAGTCGCTCTCCCCTAGGGCACCGGACACTGTCCGGTGGTGCACCGGACAGTCCGGTGAATTATAGCGAAGCGCCTCTGAGAATTCCTGAAGGTGAAGAGTTTGGCTTGGAGTCCCCTGGGGCACCGGACATTGTCCGGTGCGCCAGACCAGGGCACACTTCGGTTATCCCTTGCTCTTTTTGTTGAACCCTTTTCTTGGTCTTTTTATTGGCTTTTTGTGGACCTTTGGCACCTGTAGAACTTATAGACTAGAGCAAACTAGTTAGTCCAACTATTTGTGTTGGGCAATTCAACCACCAAAATCATTTAGGAAATAGGTGTAAGCCTAATTCCCTTTCAATCTCCCCCTTTTTGGTGATTGAAGCCAACACAAACCAAAGCAAGTATAGAAGTGCATAATTGAACTAGTTCGCGTAATTGTAAGTGCAAAGGTTGCTTAGAATTGAGCCAATATAAATTCTCATAGGATATACATGGATTGTTTCTTCATTCTTAACATTTAGGACCACGCTTGCACCACTTGTTTTGTTTTTACAAATTCTTTTGTACATTCTTTTCAAAGTTCTTTTGCAAATAGTCAAAGGTAAATGAATAAGATTTTGCGAAGCATTTTCAAGATTTGAAATTTTCTCCCCCTGTTTCAAATGCTTTTCCTTTGACTTAAACAAAACTCTCTCTCAATGAAATTCTCCTCTTAGTGTTCAAGAGGGTTTTTAAGATATCAATTTTGAAAATACTACTTTCTCCCCCTTTTGAACACAATAAGATACCAATTTGAAATTTACCAATTGAAAATCATTAGTTTTAAAATTAGGTGGTGGTGCGGTCCTTTTGCTTTGGGCTAATACTTTCTCCCCCTTTGGCATGAATCGCCAAAAACGGATACTTTCAGTGAAATTTAAGCCCTTTCTTAACTACTTTCTCCCCTTTGGTAAATAAAATAGGAGTGAAGATTATACCAAATACGGAGAGGTGCTCGGAGCGACGGCGAGGAAGAGTTATGGAGTGGAGTGGAAGCCTTAGTCTTCGCCGAAGACTCCAATTCCCTTTCAATACACCTATGACTTGGTTTGAAATCCACTTGAAAACACATTAGTCATAGCATATATAAAAGAGACATGATCAAAGGTATACGTATGAGCTATGTGTGCGAGACATTAAAAGAAATTCCTAGAATCAAGAATATTTAGGTCATGCCTAAGTTTGTTAAAAGTTTGTTCATCTAGTGGCTTGGTAAAGATATCGACTAATTGATCTTTAGTGTTAATATATGCAATCTCGATATCCCCCTTTTGTTGGTGATCCCTTAAGAAATGATACCGAATGGCTATGTGTTTAGTGCGGCTATGCTCGACGGGATTATCCGCCATGCGGATTGCACTCTCATTATCACATAGAAGAGGAACTTTGTTAATTTGTAACCATAGTCCCTAAGGGTTTGCCTCATCCAAAGTAGTTGCGCGCAACAATGACCTGCGGCAATATACTCGGCTTCGGCGGTAGAAAGAGCGACGGAATTTTGCTTCTTTGAAGCCCAAGACACCAAGGATCTTCCCAAGAACTGGCAAGTCCCTGATGTGCTC
The DNA here is from genome assembly GCF_902167145.1 of Zea mays. Lineage (NCBI taxonomy): Eukaryota > Viridiplantae > Streptophyta > Magnoliopsida > Poales > Poaceae > Zea > Zea mays. The sequence continues at coordinate 167,805,161 of NC_050102.1, forward strand.
TTCCTATTAATTTTACACCCCGCCCAATCGGCATCCGAATAACCAATTAAATCAAAAGTGGATCCCCTAGGATACCAAAGCCCAAACTTAGGAGTATGAACTAAATATCTCAAGATTCGTTCTACGGCCGTAAGGTGAGCTTCCTTAGGGTCGGCTTGGAATCTTGCACACATGCATACGGAAAGCATAATATCCGGTCGAGATGCACATAGATAGAGTAAAGAACCTATCATCGACCGGTATACCTTTTGATCGACGGATTTACCTCCCGTGTCGAGGTCGAGATGCCCATTGGTTCCCATGGGTGTCTTGATGGGCTTGGCATCCTTCATCCCAAACTTGTTTAGAATGTCTTGAACATACTTCGTTTGGCTAATGAAAGTGCCCTCTTGGAGTTGCTTCACTTGAAATCCCAAGAAGTATTTCAACTCCCCCATCATAGACATCTCGAATTTCTTTGTCATGATCCTACTAAATTCCTCACATGTAGAATCGTTAGTAGACCCAAATATAATATCATCAACATAAATTTGGCATACGAACAAATCATTGTCAACAGTTTTAGTAAATAAAGTAGGATCGGCTTTTCCGACTTTGAAGCCATTAGCAATAAGGAAATCTCTTAGGCATTCATACCATGCTCTTGGGGCTTGCTTGAGCCCATAAAGCGCCTTAGAGAGCCTATAGACATGGTTAGGATACTCACTATCTTCAAAGCCGGGAGGTTGCTCAACATAGACCTCTTCCTTGATCGGTCCATTGAGGAAGGCACTCTTCACGTCCATTTGATAAAGCTTGAAGTCATGGTAAGTAGCATAGGCAAGTAATATACGAATTGACTCAAGCCTAGCTACGGGTGCATAGGTTTCACCGAAATCCAAACTTTCGACTTGTGAATAGCCCTTGGCCACAAGTCGGACTTTGTTCCTTGTCACCACACCATGCTCATCTTGATTGTTGCGGAAGACCCACTTGGTTCCTACAACATTTTGGTTAGGACGTGGAACTAAATGTCATACCTCATTCATAGTGAAGTTGTTGAGCTCCTCTTGCATCGCCACCACCCAATCCGAATCTTGTAGTGCTTCCTCTACCCTGTGTGGCTCAATAGAGGAAACAAAAGAGTAATGCTCACAAAAATGTGCAACACGAGATCTAGTGGTTACCCCCTTATGAATGTCGTCGAGGATGGTGTCGACGGGGTGATCTCGTTGGATTGCTTGGTGGACTCTTGGGTGTGGCGGTCTTGGTTCTTCATCCTCCTTGTCTTGATTATTTGCATCCCCCCTTGATCATTGCTGTCATCTTGAGGTGGCTCATCTCTTTGATCTTTTCCTTCATCAACTTGAGCCTCATCCTCATTTTGAGTTGGTGGAGATGCTTGCGTGGAGGAGGATGGTTGATCTTGTGCATTTGAAGGCTCTTCGGATTCCTTAGGACACACATCCCCAATGGACATGTTCCTTAGCGCGATGCACGGAGCCTCTTCATCACCTATCTCATCAACATCAACTTGCTCTACTTGAGAGCCGTTAGTCTCATCAAATACAACGTCACAAGAAACTTCAACTTGTCCAGAGGACTTGTTAAAGACTCTATATGCCCTTGTGTTTGAATTATATCCTAGTAAAAATCCTTCTACAGTCTTAGGAGCAAATTTAGATTTTCTACCTCTTTTAACAAGAATAAAGCATTTGCTACCAAAGACTCTAAAGTATGAAATATTGGGCTTTTTACCGGTTAGGAGTTCATATGATGTCTTCTTGAGGATTCGGTGTAGATACAACCGGTTGATGGCGTAGCAAGCGGTGTTGACCGCCTCGGCCCAAAACCGGTCTGAAGTCTTGTACTCATCAAGCATGGTCCTTGCCATGTCCAATAGAGTTCTATTCTTCCTCTCCACTACACCATTTTGTTGTGGGGTGTAGGGAGAAGAGAACTCATGCTTGATGCCCTCCTCCTCAAGGAAGCCTTCGATTTGTGAGTTCTTGAACTCCGTCCCGTTGTCGCTTCTTATTTTCTTGATCCTTAAGCCGAACTCATTTTGAGCCCGTCTCAAGAATCCCTTTAAGATCTCTTGGGTATGAGATTTTTCCTGCAAAAAGAATACCCAAGTGAAGCGAGAATAATCATCCACAATAACTAGACAATACTTACTCCCGCCAATGCTTATGTAAGCTATCGGGCCGAATAAATCCATGTGTAGGAGCTCCAGTGGCCTGTCAGTCGTCATGATGTTCTTGTGTGGATGATGAGCACCAACTTGCTTCCCGGCCTTACATGCGCTATAAATCCTATCTTTCTCAAAAAGAACATTTGTTAATCCTAAAATGTGCTCTCCCTTTAGAAGCTTATGAAGATTCTTCATCCCAACATGGGCTAGTCGGCGGTGCCAGAGCCAACCCATGTTAGTCTTAGCAATTAGGCAAGTGTCGAGTTCAGCTCTATCAAAATCTACCAAGTATAGCTGACCCTCTAACACTCCCTTAAATGTTATTGAATCATCACTTCTTATAAAGACAGTGACACCTACATCAGTAAAAAGACAGTTGTATCCCATTTGACATAATTGAGATACGGAAAGCAAATTGTAATCTAAAGAATCTACAAGAAAAACATTGGAAATGGAATGGTCAGGTGAAATAGCAATTCTCCCAAACCTTTGACCAAACCTTGGTTTCCATCCCCGAATGTGATAGCTCGTTGGGGATCTTGGTTTTTCTCGTAGGAGGAGAACATCTTTTTCTCCCCTGTCATGTGGTTTGTGCACCCGCTATCGATAATCCAACTTGAGCCCCCGGATGCATAAACCTACAAAACAAGTTTAGTTCTTGACTTTAGGTACCCAAATGGTATTGGGTCCTTTGGCATTAGACACAAGAACTTTGGGTACCCAAACACAAGTTTTTGACCCCTTGTGCTTGCCCCCAACATACTTGGCAACTACCTTGCCGGATTTGTTAGTTAAGACATAAGATGCATCAAAAGTTTTGAATGAAATGCTATGGTCATTTGATGCATTAGAAGTTTTCTTCTTAGGCAAATTAGCACGGGTTGGTTGCCTAGAGCTAGATGTCTCACCCTTATACATAAAAGCATGATTAGGGCCAGAGTGAGACTTCCTAGAGTGAGTTCTCCTAATTTTGCTCTCAGGATAACCAGCAGGGTACAAAATGTAACCCTCGTTATCTTGAGGCATGGGAGCCTTGCCCTTAACAAAATTAGACAATCTTTTAGGAGGGGCATTAATTTTGACATTGTCCCCCTTTTGGAAGCCAATGCCATCCTTGATGTCAGGGCGTCTCCCACTATAAAGCATACTACGAGCAAATTTAAATTTTTCATTTTCAAGTTCATGCTCGCCAATTTTAGCATCTAATTTTGCTATATGATGATTTTGTTGCTTAATTAATACCATATGATCATGAATAGCATCAATATCAACATCTCTACATCTAGTGCAAATAGAAGTATGTTCAATGGTAGATGTAGAGGGTTTGCTAGATTTTAATTCTACAACCTTAGCATGCAATATATCATTTTTACTTCTAAAGTCGGAAATGGAAGCATTGCAAACATCTAATTCTTTAGCCTTAGCAAGCAATTTTTCATTTTTATTTCTAAGGCTAGCAAGAGAAATGTTCAGTTCTTCAATCTTTGCAAGCAAATCAACATTATCATTTCTAAGATTTGGAATTGAAACATCACAAACATTTGAATCAACCTTAGCTAACAAATTAGCATTCTCATTTCTAGGGTTGTCAATAGTCTCATGGCATGTGCTTAGCTCACTAGATAGTTTTTCACATTTTTCTACTTCTAGAGTGTAAGCATTTTTAACCTTAACATGCTTTTTGTTCTCTTTAATAAGGAAGTCCTCTTGGGTGTCCAAGAGATCATCCTTCTCATGAATAGCACTAATCAATTCATTTAATTTTTCCTTTTGTTGCATGTTTAGGTTGGCAAAAAGAATGCGTAAGTTATCCTCCTCATTGCTAGCATCATCCTCATCACTAGAGGTTTTCATATTTAGTGGAGGATCTTGATTTTACCTTCTTTCTTTTGCCGTCCTTCGCCATGAGGCACTTGTGGCCGACGTTGGGGAAGAGGAGTCCCTTGGTGACGGCGATGTTTGTGGCGTCCTCGTCGGAGTCCCATTCCCGGCAAACATGGGCATCGCCGCCCTTCTTCTTGTAGTACCTCTTCTTCTCCTTTCTTCTCCCCTTCTTGTCTCCCCTGTCACTATCACTAGAAATAGGACATTTTGCTATAAAGTGACCGGGCTTACCACACTTGTAGCAAACTTTCTTGGAGCGAGGCTTATAATCTTTCCCCCTCCTTTGCTTGAGGATTTGACAGAAGCTCTTGATAATGAGCGTCATCTCCTCGTTGTCGAGCTTGGAGGCGTCGATGGGTGTTCGACTTGGAGTAGATTCCTCCTTCTTTTCTTCCGTCGCCTTGAACGCGACTGGTTGTGCTTCGGACGTGGAGGGCCCATCAAGCTCGTTGATCTTCTTTGAGCCTTTGATCATTAATTCAAAGCTCACAAAATTCCCGATTACTTCCTCGGGGGTCATTAGTGTATATCTAGGATTGCCACGAATTAATTGAACTTGAGTAGGGTTAAGGAAAACAAGTGATCTTAGAATAACCTTAACCATTTCGTGGTCATCCCATTTTTTGCTCCCGAGGTTGCACACTTGGTTCACCAAGGTTTTGAGCCGGTTGTACATGTCTTGTGGCTCCTCCCCTTGGCGAAGTCGGAAGCGACCGAGCTCCCCCTCGATCGTTTCCCGCTTGGTGATTTTGGTCACCTCGTCTCCTTCGTGCGTGGTTTTTAGCGTGTCCCAAATCTCTTTAGCACCTTTCAACCCTTGCACCTTATTATACTCCTCCCGACTTAGAGAGGCGAGGAGTATAGTTGAGGCTTGTGAGTTGAAGTGTTGAATTTGGGCCACTTCGTCCTCATCATAATCTTCATCCCCTATGGATGGTACCTGTACACCAAACTCAACAACGTCCCATATACTTTTGTGGAGTGAGGTTAGGTGAAATCGCATTAAATCACTCCACCTAGCATAATCTTCACCATCAAACGTTGGTGGTTTGCCTAATGGGACGGAAAGTAAAGGTGTATGTTAGGGAATGCGAGGATATCGTAGGGGGATCTTACTAAACTTCTTGCGCTCATGGCACTTAGAAGTAATGGATGGCGCGTCGGAGCCGGAGGTGGAAGGTGATGAAGTATCGGTCTCGTAGTAGACCACCTTCCTCATCTTCTTTTTCTTGTCGCCACTCCGATGCGACTTGTGGGAAGAGGATTTCTTCTCCTTCCCCTTCCCCTTGTTGCGGGACTCTTCCGATGAAGCCTTCCCGTGGCTTGTAGTGGGCTTGTCGCCGGTCTCCATCTCCCTCTTGGCGTGATCTCCCGACATCACTTCGAGCGGTTAGGCTCTAATGAAGCACCGGGCTGCGATACCAATTGAAAGTCGCCTAGAGGGGGGTGAATAGGGTGAATCTGAAATTTACAAACTTAATCACAACTACAAGTCGGGTTAGCGTTAGAAATATAAACGAGTCCGAGAGAGAGGGTGCAAAACAAATCGCAAGCGAATAAAGAGTGTGACACACGGATTTGTTTTACCGAGGTTCGGTTCTCGCAAACCTACTCCCCGTTGAGGTGGTCACAAAGACCGGGTCTCTTTCAACCCTTTCCCTCTCTCAAACGGTCCCTCGGACCGAGTGAGCTTCTCTTCTCAATAAAACGGGAACCAAACTTCCCCGCAAGGACCACCACACAATTGGTGTCTCTTGCCTCGGTTACAATTAAGTTTTGATCACAAGAAAGAATGAGAGAAAGAAGCAATCCAAGCGCAAGAGCTCAAAAGAACACAACAAATCTCTCTCACTAATCACTAAAGCCTTGTGTGGAATTGGGAGAGGATTTGATCACTTTGGTGTGTCTTGTATTGAATGCTTAGCTCTTGTAAGTAGTTGAAAGGTGGAAAACTTGGATGACTTGAATGTGGGGTGGTTGGGGGTATTTATAACCCCAACCACCAAACTAGCCGTTTGGTGAAGGCTGCTGTCGACGGGCGCACCGGACAGTCCGGTGCGCCACCGGACAGTGTCCGGTGCGCCAGCCACGTCACCCGGCCGTTAGGGTTCGACTGTTGGAGCTCTGTCTTATGGGCCCGTCTGGCTGTCCAGTGGCGCACCGGACAAGTCCTGTAGACTGTCCGGTGTGCCACCTGTGCGTGCACTGCTCCTCTGCGCGCGCAGGCACACATTTAATGCGTTGTAGTCGACCGTTGCGCGCGAAGTAGCCGTTGCTCCGTTGGCTCACCGGACAGTCTGGTGTGCACCGGACATGTCCGGTGAATTTTAGCGGAGCGGATTCCCGAAGCTGGCGAGTTCAGAGTCGCTCTCCCCTAGGGCACCGGACACTGTCCGGTGGTGCACCAGACAGTCCGGTGAATTATAGCGAAGCGCCTCTGAGAATTCCCGAAGGTGAAGAGTTTGGCTTGGAGTCCCCTGGGGCACCAGACACTGTCCGGTGGCACACCGGACAGTCCGGTGCGCCAGACCAGGGCACACTTCGGTTATCCCTTGCTCTTTTTGTTGAACCCTTTTCTTGCTCTTTTTATTGGCTTTTTTGGACCTTTGGCACCTGTAGAACTTATATACTAGAGCAAACTAGTTAGTCCAACTATTTGTGTTGGGCAATTCAACCACCAAAATCATTTAGGAAATAGGTGTAAGCCTAATTCCCTTTCAGTTGTACGGTATGGCAATGACAGACCAACATGAATACGACGCAGCAGTCATATTGAACGGCGTGAAACCATCAGTTGCCAAGCCGATACGAACGTTTCTTGCATCACTGGCAAAATCTGGATCAAATTTGTCAAGAGCCTTCCATGCATCACCATCTGACGGGTGCACCATTAACCCATCTTGTTTGTCCGTATAATCTTTATGCCACCTCATGTGCATATCGGTCTTCCTCGAGAGAAATAAATGTTTCACTCTAGGAGTGAGAGGCATGTACCGAAGCTGTTTATGTGCAACCTTTGTCACCACCTTCTCCCCATCTTCATTTACAAGCTCCACGTACCTTGACTTCCCACATTTTAAGCATTTCTGTTCTCTGCCATGTTCCTTCCAAAAAAGCATACAGTTGTCTTGGCAAACATCAATCTTCTCATACTCCATACCAAGACCTTCAAGCAATTTCTTGGACTGGTACATGTCTTTGGGCATCTTGTGACCCGTAGGAAGAACCTCGCTAATCAAATCCACAAGCTCCTTGTAACAATTAATTGAGAATGCAAACTTGGACTTGATTGACATCAGCCGGGTCACGAATTCGAGTACGGTCACGTTAGTGTGCCCGTGAATAGGCTCTTCTGACGCTTTAAGTAGGTCGAAGAACTTCTGAACCTCCGGTGTAGGTGAATCATGATGATCTGGTGCCAGTTCAGGCTGCAGATCCTCAAGCATCTGGTCCATCATATCAACATCATCTTCACCGTCATCAACTTCTACTTTTGCTGCTCGTTCAAGGCGTGACTCCCCGTGGAGATACCAGACCTTATAGCCTGGCACAAAACCATGCGAGCACAGGTGTAGTGTGACCTGCCTCTTGGTGTGGCTCGTCATATTTCTACATTTATTGCATGGACACCTAATATTATCTATTTGTGACAAAGCGGCTGCATGGTCCAGAAACATCTGCATCTTGGCAAACCATTCACTTGTGTGACACCCACCCTTGAAACCTTCATACATCCAATCACGTCTATCACCCATTATTGCGGCTGTGTGTACGAATAAGAATTGCGTGTGTGAGACATTCATGTTTCTAAATGTCACACATACATCTATAGATAAGTAGTTAAACTATATATATACATAACATAACTTAATCACATTAACATGATTACTACTTGCATAACATCAAATTCATTAAATAATAATATTTGAAATAACTACTATTTGTATAACACATCACATTAATCATCCAATTCATTAACTAATAACATTAAACAACACATTTTATATTTGCAACATAAAATTAAAAATATGAAGACTACTAACACTGTTAATTAACAAATTTAAACAAAATTTAATCACATATTAGTTAACTCCCGTCGGCCACAAAAAACTGACGAAAATAAAACAATATATATAATATACCTCGCTGCTCGCTTTGCGCGGACGACGGTGGTGGACAACGTCGGTGGACGACGCGGATGGACGACGTCGATGTCGGGAAGCTGCGGCTACCGTGGACGGCGGCGGGTGATGGCGTTGGGCGGGCGACGGCGTTCGGCGGCGGTCGTCGGGCGCCCGGGCGAGGGCGGCGGCCGTGGACGCGGCGGCCGTGTGCGCGGGGGAGGCGGGCAGCACGACGGCATGGTGGCGGCGGCGTGCGGGCGCACCGACGGCGTGGTGCGGGCGCGCGGGGGCGGCGTGCGGGCGGCGGGCGCGGCGTGCGGGCGGCGTGGGGGCGGCCGGCAGCTCCGGCGGTGGGCGGGCGGGGGCAGGGCAGGGCGCGGCGTAGAGATGGCGCGGGCGTAGAGAAACAGAAAGGAAGAAGAAGCCCGACGTTGGTTATTCGAATAACTCACGTCGGCTGCCGGTGCGACCGACGGGAGTTATTTAATCACCGTCGGCCTATGCGCGAGCCGACGGGAATTACTTAATCCCCGTCGGCTACTTTGGCGGACCGACGGGAATTATTTAATTCCCGTCGGCCCGCTCGCAGGCCGACGGGAATTAATGTAGCCGACGGGGATGCTTTAGATTGCTGTAGTGCTAAGGCTAGCTCCAGTAAGAGACCCTAAAGAGTTCTGTATCCTAAATATAGAGGATCAAATGGTCATTGACGCTCTCCAGCAGCGTCCTCTAAACGGTCCTCTAAATTTAGAGATATAGGGTTTCTCTAAATTGTCCTCTATCCATTTGAATATTTTAAATAACCGATTTAGCAAAACTAAAATATGTACAATACATTTGAGAGTATGACAAATACGTATGTACAAAAAATAAAAATAAAAATGTCTTTAATATAGATATTTGAGTATAGAGGACGTGATTTAGAGGATGTTGTTGGAGATGAATGAGATATAAGAGCATCTCCAAGAGACTAGTTAAATGACTCGTATCAACAGGGGCGGAGGGCCCGTTATGGCCAAGTATGGCCCACGCCATACCTCAACTCCCTCAACTCGGCCCAGTAAAAGAGTGAAACCTAGGTATTCAGCCTAGCCCGTCTCCGTACCCACAGCACGCCGCACGCACAGCGCAGCCGCCGCAACACAACCGCTGCAGCACAAGACGTCCGCTCGGGGCTCGCTCGCTCCTCGCCCGGCCGGCCGACCGCCTGTTCGTCCGCGGCCGCCTGCCCACCTCCGTCTCTGGCTTGCTGCTTCCCGCGGGCTGCGGTCTTGCCTAGCTGCCTCTGCCTTCCTGCCATGCGCCTGTGCTTGGCCGGTTGGCCCGTTGGACGTTGGCCGGCCGACGGCCGCACGGCCGTGCTCCATCTTCACTGCTCCACGGTTGCTTGCCTGCTTTGCTGCTTGCTTTGCTTTGCTCCGCCTGCTTCGGATGTGCAGCCCGTGCTCCACTGCTCCGCCGATTCGGCTGCTTGCAAAGCCCGCTTCCCTGCAGTTGCAAAGCCTACTGTCAAAGTCTCCTAGACTTAACTAAAATAATTGTTGATTTAGCATATAATCTATAAGGGATTCTTCATCTAAGGTATTTATTAATGATGTTTTTATACTAAATTTTTGTTTTACTGCAAGATATATCTTTACCATTGACATACCTTATTTTTAGTTCGTGCTCCGCCACTGCTCGTCAAGCCAAATTTTGGCTACTCAATTAGCAAAATAACTTTCCAACAGACTAGTCATTTGACTCGCCAAGCTATCTGACTCTCCAAATCAGCTCTCTCACTAGCCAAATTTGGCTAGCCACCTAACTAGCAAAATAGATAGATAGTCTGTTGGAGTGATATGTTACATACATAATGTAATCTTTATGAAAAGATAAATAGAGAGTCAAATAGAAGCCAAAAATAAAGAGTCTCTTGGAGATGCTCTAAAAGATGAATTTTTTTAAAGTAAACTGTAAAGAACAGATATAGAGAATAGATATAAAGAACGTTGCTGGAGACAGCCTAAAAGCACATGGTGCTAACCGTGAAGACATTTCGTCAGAACCGGGCCGCCGACACGGCGCACCAACACCAGCACATCCCTCCCCAAAAAGTAGCTCATTTGAGACTTACAACTTCAGCCGTATAAATCATACTTATCCACATACAAATTAAAATGTGACGCTGTTCCCAAACCTTTTGACGGGTCAGCAGGTTTTACCTGTCAATGGATGGCGTGGTAAAGGTTGGACTTACGTCTCAATCTAGGTACCCAACTAACTCCAATAGCTGCGGGCAATTAATTTGGACAGGCAAATGACAAATACGGTAGGGCGATTATCAGGACATTAAATGAAATGAAACTTGTACGTGAAGAAATGCAATAGTCATGGACCCGACGGCCTTAATAATACTTTACACATACATGCTGATGGCCTGATGCTATGGAAAAGCTGTCATCGGACTTGAACAAGGCTCTGCCACTAGTGATTGAGCGAGCAACAGTCAACAGCACAGCTTTTCCATGCAGCTTGGCTTGCAAGGCGAGGCACCCACCACCGGGCGGTAGGGACTCGGGACCAGCACGTCCCTTTCTCTTCACATCAAGCGAGAGTACCGGCCGCCGCAAGACTGCCTTTCATTGAGCTCCTGCTGCCTGTACTGGCGTGGCGTCGATCTGATCTACCATCTCCAGCAATAGCGTGTATATAGACGTCCAAAACATTGTTTTATATTAAAACTATACTATTTATAGAGTATAGTTTGAAATAAAGAGTAAAATAAAGAGTAAGATAGAGAGACTGTTCGAGATAGCTTTAACCACCATTTCAATCTTTTGACAAAAGCGTCACCGGGGCCAACCCCGCGTCCGCACGAATCCGAGCAGACCACACAGCGAACGCACGTACAATGCAGCTGCTGCAGCCTGCAGCGGCAGAAGGCGTAGGCACGTGTGCGGCTGCGGCGTCGACCACTCAACCGGGCACGAGAAGTCAAAGCGAAGAGGACGGACGGGCACCAACGTCCTCCGCAGCGGCTGCAACTGCACCTAATCCGCATCTGCTTCTCGCCGGAGAGGGTGGAGTTCGTGGACGTCAGCTGCTGGGCGGCCGGCAGGCGGCAGCGACAGAGCCGGCAACGCCCGCTCGGTCATGTTGCTGGTGCCTCAGCGACGCATGTCGATCCCGGACAGCTACGTGCACCTGCCGAATTTTCAGGCGCGTTTACGTTTCGCTCTGTTTAGCCAGCCAGCGTCATAGGCAGGCTGTTGACCGGTTCACGGACTCCAGCTTTAAACTGTGTGTTATGTCTAGACAACAAACCCACCTGTTCCACCTTTTGAATGCCAAATTGCCAATGCCCTCTTTTTTTAGGCAGGGACAGGAAAACACCACGCGCAAGTTTGGCGCTACGCCAACGATGGCCATACAAGATTCAGATATTTCTTTTGTATTCAATGGATTCTCTGGCTGGACTCCACGTACGGCATATAGGTTACCTGCACTTCCGAAAATTGGCAATGAGACAGGAGACGTGGTCAAGCTGGCAGCAGACTTTGGAGCGAAGCACATTTCATGGCTTCATCCGTTAAGTTGACCAGCAAATTCAATTCCTCCATCCAGGTTCCAACAACCGGTGTCGATTCAGCACCATATGCATGAACTAGTCATCAGGAATTCAGGATATTAAGAACAACACACAAACAAATGAATCCACAGAAGTTAAGAAATGAGCAGAGCCTCATAATCCCTTTCTCCTCTTTCTTTTGTACAGTACACTTTGGAAACGAGCGAGGCATGGATCATGCAGTCTAAATACAATCATAGCATAAACAATCCCCCCTAATCCTTCAAACAGGCCGCAAGCGAAGAATACAAAGCAATGGAACATCAGGACAAGCAGAAGAGCTGTCAACAAACAACCAGAAAAATCTACACATGGTTTCCATCTGTAATTCACAACTTGCCTATGTGGTGTTATCGGGCTACCGTGTACTCGTCATCTGCAGCGATCCATCCTTTTGCAGCTTAAGGCTCAGGCTTGTGAATCGCTCTCTCGAGTACTGTCTGGATGCTTTCCTCCAGTCTGTTCCGGCCTTCATCATCGTCGCAAACTCATCGTAGCTTATCTTGCCATCCTGAGGAACACGACAATGGGAACAGTTTGAGATACTCTGAACCACAAAGTTCAGACTTTTGATCATTACACCGAATGAGCTAAACAAGAAATGAGAAAGAAGCTGGCATCCATTTACAACTAATCGATCAACAAGTACCAACCTTATCGGTGTCTACATCACGGATGATGGCATTGATAATCTCTTCACGGTTTTGTCCAAGGTCATCAGCTAATGACTCACGGAGTTCATCAATTTCAATATAACCACTCTGGTTCCGGTCGAAGTATGCGAATGCCTTATGCAGATGCTCATCGTTTCCAATCTTTCTTAGATGAACAAATAATGTAACAAATTCTCCATAATTCAAGGACCCATTTCCATCAGCATCCGCCTGGTACAACATGCACAACAGTAACTATAAAACGCCCAACACATCACCTCCGTGACAGAATGCTCAATTAAAATGAGAAGGAAAAACATTAAACCGGGTTGATAAAACACTATCCAAAGGTGTTTGACATAAACAAAAAAGAAACTCCAGTACAATATTAAAGTGGTGCAAATTAAGTTTCTGTTGTGGGGAAAAAGAATGTAAACTCACCGCTTCCATTAGTGTTTGAACATCTGCATCAGGCATTTGGTGACCAAACTTATGCAGACCAAGCTTCAGCTCCTCGAAACTAAGCATTTGATCCTTGTTAAGATCCATCTTCTCAAACATATCCTTTATGTCAGCAGCCTCTTCTACCGAAAGATGCTCAGCTATAACCTGTTTTCAAATATGTGAGGATTCCCAGAGTAAGTATGACAATTAAAGGGGTACCATTTGTGGTCAGGTCAGATTGAAATGTACCCTAAGTGCATGCTTCTTGAACTTGTTCATCACAGAGAATTGTTGGAGTCTGGCCTTAACAGTTTCACCCAAATTGACATTTGGAGCCTTCTTAATGTTCTGCAACCATGGGTGACCTGGAGAGAGATACAAGGTTATTAGACAAATATATAGGGAAGAACACTTATGAAATATTATAACATTATCTTCCATCAATGCTAACGCAAGGTTCAGCAATCTAAGATAATAATTTTGCACAGGTTTAAGATAGAAAAAACTGAGCAAAACACAATACAGCCATCTAGTGTGAAAATGGTTATTACCAAGCACTTGGTGAGCTGTCAATCGTCGTTTTGGGTCCGGATTCAGCATTCCTCTGACAAGGTCTTTGGCGTTATCAGACACCCTTGGCCATGGATCTCTTTTGAAATCAATGACAGATCGAATGATTGCCTGAGCAACACCCTGTTCCGTTTCTGCATTGCAACATTGAAACACAAAAAAAGTCAAAAACATTTAACAACGAAAAAAAATAAGATGCATTTTTATCTTCTACAGCCCCATCTCCCAATCACCACACCCAAATTCAATGTCAAGAAAAAGAGTATCAGTCCACAGTATACCATATTGAGCATTTGAATTTACAAGTGATTAGAACGTATTTCTTTTCTGTTATTCTCAACATTCTAAACAGTTAATGTTTACAGATGTATCAAAACTGTCCATCATTCCAGATACAAAACTAACCTGCCCAGAATGGGGGGACACCACAAAGAAGAATGTACAGAATCACTCCTGCACTCCAAACATCAACCTCTGGGCCATAGTTTCTCTTTAGCACCTCTGGAGCCATGTAATAAGGACTTCCAACAATCTCAGAAAACCGTTCGCCTACACAAATTCAAATTCGGTTCTTCAACATATGCCATGAAACCAAGCAGCAAAAGGGATAAGACAGACCACCACAGTCGAGTGATCATATTGTCAACAAGATGACATTATTGACAATGACTGATGAAGAAAAATGACAAATAGATAAAGGAAAACAAACTGCACCTGGAGTGAAAAATACAGACAGGCCAAAATCAATGGCCTTAAGTGCCGCTGATTCTTTCTTGTTTGCAAACAAAAAATTTTCTGGTTTGAGATCCCTGTGCATCACTCCATGCTTATGGCACATCTGACATTGCAAAAGTTAACTCATCATTATGATTATGAACGAGTTAAATACTGAAGAAATGAAATCACAACCTATCTAATTACAGGATGATAACCATGGAATGATACTCTAAGCTAGCAGCCAGAAGCCCAGAATGAACACAGTTAAACATTTACTACTGCATAACCTATCGAATAAACTATTGAGAAAGTTATCATATTAGTGACCAGAAACTGACCCCACACGACATAATGAGAGTAACCGAAACACGTGTAACTACATTCATTTGTAATTTTGCTGTCCAACAGTAATGATTCTACTACGTATAGTCAAAATCTCACCTGCACGACCTCAACGATAGTGCGTAAGACCAAGGCGGCAGCACGCTCAGTGTAGTGTCCCCGCGCCACGATGCGGTCGAAGAGCTCACCGCCCTCGCAGAGCTCCATGACGAGGTGCACGGCATTGTCGTCCTCGTACGTGTCCCTGAGCGTGACGACGTTGGGGTGCTTGGGGAGGTGGCGCATGATCTCCACCTCCCGGCGCACGTCCTCGAGGTCGACGGCGGTGCGGAGCTTCTTCTTGGAGATAGACTTGCAGGCCAGCGCCTCCCCTGAGGCACGGTCTGTGCAGAGGTAGGTAACCCCGAACTCGCCGCGCCCGAGCTCCGCGCCGAGCTCGTACCGCGCCGCGATGTCCCGCCCCGTGGGATCCCGCAGCACCACCAGCTTTGGCGCGCTCGCCTGCCCCGAGCGGTTGTACTCGATCGAGAAGGGGTTCGGCTTCTTACCCTTCTTCTGCTTCGGCTCCTTGGGCTTCTTGCCGCCGCCGGCGTCGTCGGCTGCTTTCGGCGTCACGCAGCAGTTGCCCATCCCCAGCCGCCGCGGAGATCCGACAGTCCCGGAGAAGGCGAATTAAGGAACCGCACGGCCGGCGGAGATCTGTTGGGGGCGGAGAAGGACGGGGGTGGACAGAGCGGCCGAGGAACGAACAGCGCGTGCGCGTTTGGAGTGCGCGGTTGTATGGAAGCGGAGGCGGCGAGCGAGGCGAGGGGTTAAATCGCGCGGGGATTCGGTGTAGACGGGGTCAGCGGTGGCGGCGTCTAGCCCCCGTGTGGGAACCCGCCACTGGTAAAGCCAAGCCCAGCGACGGGGCCGCGGAAGAGGAGGCAACGGAGGAAGGTGGGAGCCGAGCCGAGCGAGGGAGGAGGTGGTCAAACACGACATCACTCACGCATTTCCTCTTCCTTCGTTATTTCTTTTCTCCTCTCGCTTTCATTTTATTTTATCTTGTTCGTATTTTTTTTAAATTCAGGTCGAATTTTGTTTTTACTTTTCCTATGATTTTATCTTATTTCCGCTGGTGACTAGTATATATTTAATGGCCTTACGGGAGAGGAGACATTGATGGAAGAGTGAAGAGGACTGAACGGAAAAGGAGATTAGGTGAGGAGATTTAAAATGACATTGCGCAGGATTCGTGCAATCTTGGCCGCCTAATCATAGCGGACAGGTCGACGTTTTGATGGTTGCAAAAAGCGTAGCTCGCTACACTGATTAAGCGGCGAGCGGAATTTCTGTTCAAAGTTAAATCGAGAAGAGTAAGATATGTCACTCATCTGGATATTCACATTCATGTTCATTTCATTGTTTGTTTTGCAAAATATCAAATAGTTACAAGTGTTGGAAACGTGTGAAGGAATCGCCGGATAAAAATCACAAAGCAAAAGGGTGAAAGTGAGACCATCTACTTTGATGCTACGACGACAACAACCTATTAGTTATGGGTTGGTTACACATGGACTTGCTTAGAACGCAAGGGTTCCTTCAATTCCTTCAAAACTTTTAAGTAGGTTTTCAGAATGAAGATGTTTGATACATTTTTTTTTGCGATGACCGTGGTGGACTCCAGAGATCCTGACATACCTTTTTTAAAAAAAATGAAAGAAATGGGTGTAGATTTTTTAAAGGAATCGGAACTGTCCAAAAATATTTATGCACTCTTTGGAATAAACTGTTATGAATAGGGTTATTCCTAATGCTAGGTTTCATTGCCCTGTTTTTAATAATGCCGCATCAGTTTTGTTAATGAAACCGTGTATAATGGATGAAACTCAACTTTCATGAAACGATGTTGTGCATTCTTAGGCTTCTGTGTTTGAAGGAACAATAATCTTGAGGGAAAAAATGACTTTATAGGTTTATTTTATAGGTCTATTTAGTGAAACTTCATCAACTCTAGATTTCCTAAAAGTATATCTGAATTAAATTTTTACCTAAACATGTTTAGATTTGAAAGTATCTAGATATCTAGTTGGTTTCCAGTGATTGCAAGATTATCATGACTAGTTTATGGTTTATACAGATAAATTGAGTTAAGTCACAATATTAGAGACTAGTTGGGCTTTATGTGGTTTTCACATAGAAAACAAATCTAAGATTTTAAACGATGAGTAAGAAAAATAAGAATCAACTAGTTCTAAGTGACAAATTTTAATTTGGTCATACTATAAAAGATGCATAGATGGTTAGCTTAAACTAGACAAGTCTTGTGGCGATGCACACTTTGCACAATCTAGTGCTATATAACCATATAAGAAAAATAGACCACGGCTCAATGGTAATTAAGTTTTGTGCTTGATAATCAATATGACCATTTAGACTAATGTTATTTGGTAGTGTCTTTAGTTATAGTTTAAAGGTTGTATAGTGAACTTGGATAAAGGCAAAAAGGAACACTTCAAGCAATACATTACAAGACTTACAAAAGCAAGAAAAGTGTTCAGACCGTCATGAGGGTGCCAAATCATACAGCGATAGCTAACCTCAGCCAGTAGAACAATATGAGCGTATGGGTAAGGCATGGGACTGTTTTTGTACGTGACCGTCAGAATAAAGAAGAAACACCGAACATAAAGGCTCAAACGAGAAAATTGAAGTGTTAGTCTAGCATTAACACATTAATTACCAAAAACTACTAAGGGATTAGGTGTTTTCAACCTTTGTCCAAATTCACTTGAGTGTCTTCTGAACTAGTGGATCTCAAGTTAACTGTACCCTTGCAGCACGTATCTCCCCCGGGAAAAAAAAAACAGCATGATGTCCAACTTGTTTGAGAAAAACACACCTCGCACAGGATCCCCGATACCTCGCAAAACTCCACCTGCAGTTTTGCATTTCGTTCCTGCTTTTGCGCTTGCTGCCCTCTGAATTTCATATGATCTTCGTGGCCATGTTTTTTCTTCTTCTTCCCCTTGCCATTCAAGACGCCCTAACCACTATCTCCATCCACTAGTTACAATTCACACGCCGTGTGTCCCGCTTTGAGTAAACCCCCCAACTTGATGGTACCTTGTGTACTAGGCACCCGTCCAGTTCAGCGGCCATGACGCGATTTGAACGCCGCCGCCGCCACGGCCCACGGCAGCGGTTAGAACCGGACGGGCGGACCTGCCCCTACTTTCATTTTCCTCCTGCTCGTGGCTTCAATTCCTTTCCAACTCCAGCCCGTGTCAGCAGCAGTGTTCGTGGTACTGCTGCCCTCCCGTTCCGCTGTAAGCAAGCCGTTCGCGCCTTCGCGGTTCGTCAGCCCCCTGCTGGAGCCTGGAGGTCGCAGCGCGCGCACTATTCTCGCGGTCGCCGAGGCGCAGCAAAGGTAAGGTAGCAGTGACCGCCGCCGGTCACGGGTGGTCGTGGTCGACGGGAACCGGGCATTGATGTCACCGTGCGAGCGGGACACTACTACTACCATCTACCAAGCGCAAGCGGGAACCACCGGGAAAGGGACGGCACCGGCCGCCCATTCACACTTCACCGTCTCGCTACGTCCGTGAGCCGCGCGACACGCGTGCCGTGGCATCTCTCATTTGGCGGAGCGGTTTTGCCGCGACGCTGCAGCTCCAGGGGGCAGCAAGCAACACATCGGCGACCTGCCTGCCCTACCCGACCCGACCCGAGTATCCGTGCAGCATAGCGACAAGGAGAAACCGAGAAACCCCACCAGTGCCGTGGCCCCCGAAACGATCGGGAAACCGGTCTGTCCAGCTAGCGAATCACACAGAACAGTAGTACGGCTAATGGTAATGGATATGCATCGATCAGGTTGCTGTTACTACCCACTGGCGTGGTGCCTGCCCTAATCAGACGCTGCCGATGTGGAATCATGCATGCGTGCTTGGAAATGGGAATGGAAGTCGTCGAGTCTTGCTTGGCGTCAAAATACGCGATTCATCGGAGGCGCACTAAAGAATAGTATCGTTTGACGTCTGGTAGTGGTGCAGTCAAACGGCTCGGCGGGCTCGCTGCGGAAGGGAGCACTAGTGCTGTGCCCTGTGCTTTGCGTGCGTGAAGGAATGAGCGCGTGCTCTACTCTAGCAGGAACGCGCTTGCGGTCCAAGCAAATCGACGCGCTGTGAAGCACTGGAGCTGTGACTGTGAGCAGGGCAGTTTTTTTTTTTTTGCCAAGACATGCAAGCATGCAGCTGAATTGGCTGAACGCCTGTGCTGGGCTTCGCAGTGTTACTAATGTTTTGTGTGCTGGCCCAACGGTTGGCCCATTCATTGTTCAAACCAAACACATGCGCGGATGCGCCGGGTCCTAAAATTCCAGATCCGTTAAAGGCCCAAGACTCCAGATCCGAAGAGGCCATCTGAGGTTTGACATGGCTGGCCTAACATCGCCCAGCGGCCCAGGTAAGAGAAAAAAGGCGACTCTAGTCTCTACATAGCGTGACCCGATCGCGAGGCCTTTTTAATGGGCTCGAACACGTAATTTCTCCGGCCGAGGGCTGGGCAGCCACCGTCGAAGCTCGCACCGTGTTTATGAAATACCTGTTACAAATATTTTACATGATATTATGGCCATGATGTGAACGAATCCACAATGGAGAGGATGCACAAATTGCAAACGTGTGTGATAACCTACTTTTATGCGTCTGCGTCTTGCCTTGGGTCTACTTTCCATGCTATGCTGAAACTACTAATTACTAAAGGATACTAACAGCATCTCCACTAGTCCCAGAATCAGTTTAGGATGTTATTAACAAAAAAAAATATGGTCCAACCGTTTCCAAATATTCCTACTCAGTCCCCACTCCCAAACTTTAGGAGCGCCACCAAAGATACATTAAGGATCCTGATAGGACGATGTCACCGATCAAAGGTCGGTAGCATTTTATCGTTGTACGGTCCGGCGTAGAGTCCAGGGTGCTAGGGTGGAGGACCGTGGTATTCATTCACATTGGTAAAAAATCTCTTCTCGTGTCCTGAAGCCTGAACACAGTTTGGTTGGACGACCGTGGGGCAGTGCTGATTACTGCTTGCCTATTCATATCACCGGCCACCACGCACAGCTTGTCAGTCAAAAGCAACTTATTAAATAATAAAAAGAAGAGGAGGCAAATACGATTTTCCATCTTTATATAGTACGTAAACATCCTTTTCATACATCAGGCCGATCGGATCCATACCAAATACACACAGACAGTACATCTCACACTTCAGCAGACAGTACACGTACACAGCGCTGTCGTTTCGTACACGCTTAACTGCTCAAGATCAACCGGCCGCGTAGCTAGACCAGGCACGCGGCCGTACGTGCTTTCGTCTATAGCTAAACGCCTAAACCAGGCACCGTCGTCCTTAGTTCCTTACACACACCACGATCGGGAAGCACGCCGGCGAGGGAGAGCAGAGCAGAGTATAGAAAACCATACCGGCCGGCTCACTCACTCCACTCCAGGTCCTGGCAGCCCGCGAGCGGGGTCCCTTTGCGGCACTGGTTGTGCGCGTACGGCTTGCACCCGTGCTTGATGACGCCGTGTCCCTTGGGGAGCGGGCCGCACAGGCGGTTGTAGCTCAGGTCCAGCTTCTGCAGCGTGGACAGCCGCTCCAGCGACAGCGGCACGGTGCCCCGGATGAGGTTGTGGGACAGGTCCAGGTACGTCATCTCCGGCGGGAACACCAGCTGGCTCAGGTCGAAGTCGAGGTAGTTCCACGACAGGTCCACCTTGCCGATGGGCCGGCCGGCGGCGAACAGGTGGGAGGGGTCGCCCGTCAGCTTGTTGTGGGAGAGGTCCACGGTGTTGATCTCGTCGCGCGCGTCGTCGCGCGGGATCGGGCCCGTCAGCTGGTTGTACGACAGGACCAGCGACCGGAACTGCCCCTGCACCAGCCCCGCCGGGATGCTGCCCGTCAGCTGGTTGTGCCCGAGGTCCAGCGACCGGAGGCTGGGCAGGTCGGCGAACGACGCCGGGATGCCGCCCGTCAGCTGGTTGCTGGAGAGGTCCACCGAGTCGAGGCCGCGCAGCCGCGCCAGGGACTCCGGGATGGCGCCGGACACGTTGGTGTGGGAGACGGTCAGGAACTGCAGGTTGGACAGCGCGGCCAGGCAGGCCGGGATGGGGCCCGTCAGCCCCGCCAGCCGGAACAGGGTCAGCGACATGAGCTCCGTCAGCCCGCCCACCGCCGACGGGATTTGCCCGCGCACGTCGTCCGCGCCGTCGATGAACACGTTGTTCACGCGTCCGGCGTCGTTACACCGGAGGTGGTCCCACGAGCAGCAGTCGGGCGACGCTGGGGTCCACGTCGACAGCGTTGACGGGTTCCCTAGCGCCTGCTTCACGCTCAACAGCGCCTGCAGGTCGCGAGGTGAGCAAGACCGCGCCGGCGCTGCGGACGCAGCCACGAGCAGCAAGACAGCGAGGAGGGTGGTGGACGCCATGTGCTCGTGTGCTGGGAGAGCTGGCTCTCGTCTCGAGCGTGGTGTGGGAGTGCGGGAGTGAGGCGCATGGAGGCTGCTATAAAAAGGGCGCGCGTGACAGGATAACCCGCTTTCTTTTCCTCCGCGTCTCAGTTTTTTTTTTTTTTTTTTGGCTACCCACCACCGGACCGGGGCGCGTGCGCTGGCACCGAGATCGGTCCTGAGGCCTGAAACACTGAGTGCAAGCGGACAAAGCCTCCCCGGTGTCGAACGAACTGGCCGGGACGGCAAGGAAGGATCCGAGCGGGTTCGCCGGCGTCGCGGCCTCGGGGCCGCGCGCGATTCGCATGATTACTTGATTAGCATGTGGCGCTGAGGCTTTCGTCCGCTCCGTTCGCCGGCGTGCACATTATTGGACGGCCGTGTGGACTGTGGCGCGCCCCTGTCCCCTACACGTAGAGTCTCGCGTACATGTGCCTGTGCTGATTTCCAAGAACCGAGATGTGCATGCATCGCCTAGCTAGCACCTGCCCTAGATTCGCTTGTTCTGGTTATGCCTAAGTCAGTTCTGAGTTTTATAGCACAGTTATAAAAAACGTAACATTAGATTCCATGCTGGTAATTAACTTAGCAAGTTATTAGATTTATTGACGTGTTATAGTACTAAAATACAAATAAAACTCGTATAAAACTTATTTGCATTAAAGAACACGCTATTAGGTGTGCCACTGTTTTATTGTCATTGCTTGTTTGGTTATTGGACGGACTGAGAGCATCTGATCTGGAGATTGTTTAATCCAGATCCCAGAAACAGTTATGGAGCTTTGTACAGTTATGAAGTACTGTTCAAAAACAGTATGTACTTGCCCACTCTCAAGCTTCAAACAGATCTTCGGTGCAAAGGTTGGTTACTTGGTTATGTTCCCCCGGGACATTGAGACTAATTTTTCGGGGTTGGCAAAGGTCTAGGCCCTATTTGGGAACATAATTTTTCAAAACTGTAATTTTTCAAATATTGTGGTATGCTTTAGTCATGATATTACTATAGTTTACAGTACTTTAGTTTTTTAATACTACATTATCCAATACATCAAGGTGTTTGGAGAAAAATTGGTTGAGACCAACCGGCCAGAGCAGGACCGAGCGTCAACTCTCTATAGAGAAAAACTTTGGTTGAGACCAAAGTTTCCAAAACCGCAAAACAACTGCAGTATTAACTGTCAGTACCCTGAAAATGGGATACCCGTTACTACAGTAGGAAGGTGTTGTATCCATGCGGCTATCGTTATCGCGTGGCGAACAACACATGACCCCACCACGTGGACGACTCCAGAGCCGCCACGTGGCCAGGAAGGACAATATACTCCAAGGTGGCGACAGTGGGTCCGGACCCCACGAAAAAATGTCGGAGCCCCGGATGCACAGTCCAGACATCCGGGCGAGGTTCAAGACCTCCACAGGTACAAACCAGATCCCTGGGACGGGTCCTGGACCCCTCGGTAGGGGTCCGGGCTACTCACAGTAGGGTCCCGGGATTCCAAGGCAAAGAATACCCAATCAAGGCCAGACAGGGGTCCGGCGCTGACACGTGTCCGGCCCATACCATGAGCACTCCCACTCCCCGCTCAGGCGGAGGCCCGATGCTGCCACGTGGCCTTCTGCCCGTGACGTGAGCTCACGGGCGGAGCCTGATGTAAGGCCTCTGGGCCGCGCAGCGCCACATTTATCACAGATAAGACGCGCCGCCTGGTAGGCGATGTGCCGCATCGGCATTTAATGCGCCCTGTCTACTCCGCCTAGCAGGCGATGTGCCGCCTCAGTATTTAATGCGCCATGTCTACTCTGCTGACGGACGGTGGACATGCCATCCTTGCAGGCGGCGTGCCCGTCCGCTCCGGAGGCAGGCAGTACACCCATACTGCGGCATATACTGTACTCATCATCACTCGTACGTTGCCAGTGAAGCTTCCGCAGCATGCTGATACTACGCAGACTGCGGATATCAGTGCGCAAGGAGATTGCACCGGCGACCAGCACTAGCTGCTCCAAGTATTACATCCGTTATGTCCCTGGGCCCGCATGTCGGGGCTCAGCACCCTTGTACGTGCCCCCCTTTAGCTATAAAAGGGGAGGCACGCAACGAAGCTCACACAGACACATTTAGACCCAGCTCAGGCTCACAAGTTCATACAAGTTCTATACATCACACAGTGGAGTAGGGTGTTACGCTCCGGCGGCCCGAACCACTCTAAATCCTTTTGTGTTCTTGTGTTCATTCATCGCTTAACAAACAGGCAAAACGCTTAGGCCCCTCCTCATTTTAGGATTTAGGGCGAGTGCATTCTGCCACCCGGCCGGAGAATTTCCTCTCCGACATTAACAATACTACAGTTTAGTACACATAGATTTTAGATGAGTTTTCAAACACCTCAAAGTATACAATACCACATTATTGCTCAATAATACAGTGTTGCTTCAATATTGCAGAAAAAACTTTGTTCCCAAGCATCCCCCTACTTGACATATTTGGATTCAGACTATCTCTAACCGTATCTATATCACATATCTCTCTTTTTTGTACCCCTCTAAGGCTACCCGCAACGATTCCCTCTAAATTTTTCTCCCTATATCACTTTTCGCGTCACATCATCAACATTTTATCTCCTACTTTTTTTTATCACCCGCAGCGGTTCCCCCTATATTCTCTCCCTATACCCCACTACAACCATAAAAAATTATTTCCTATACCTACTTTTCATCTACTATCGATTTTTCTCTATCTAATAAATACCCACGTGTATACAAAACCGTGCAAGAGGAGCGGCTGGCGTTACTCTGCATCTGGCGGGTCACTGTGCATCACGTTTGTACTGTAGCAGTTATAGTAGTGAGCGCTGCAGCATGTAGCGTTTCTCTACACACGCTAAACCAAGAGGAGGGGGCGCTTGGCGGCATGCGCTGCACATAGCCTAAAAGAGTCTATAATCTATATCTTATTTTTTAATGTTTTCTATATTTTATCCTCTATACGGAGGATACTTATATTAGATTGTACTTGACCATGTTGATATTGTACTTGAAATTTTCCATATGTCGTAATGCTAGTGGTTTTGTGAACCCATGTGCGACTTGATCGCAGAAGGTACAGAATGGATATGAATTGGTTTCCTTGATACTATTCCTCGAACAAAGTGACAACCCACTTTCATGTTCTTGGTTCTCCCATGCAAAACCTGATTTGATGCTTATTACTTAGCTCCTATATTGTCACACCATAGTCGCGCCTGTTGTGGTCTTTGAATACCCATCTCGCACAAAAGAGTTTGTATCCATACGATTTGTCCTGCTGCATTGGCAACTGCTTTATGTTTCACCTTTGTACTAGATGCTGACACAATAGGTTGTTTATGTGCATTCCAAGAGATTAGATTGGACCGTAAGCCTGTCTCCAACAGCTCTCCTATTTCAAACTCTATTCCAAACTTCACTCTGCAAACAGTATCAAACAATATCATCTATAGTGTTGTGTTCCATATTTTACACGATCCACCAAAGACAACCTAAAAATATATCCAAACCACATGTAGATCTTATGTCATCAAGGCATCCTACTTCCTACCCAAGCCTCATCAGAAAAAGCACTAACAAGAGGAGGTTTAGTTTTAGCAATCTTTCATCCAATCTTAGTGCACTGTTTTAAATATCTCACTATTATTTTTTACTGCTGACTATATGTAGGACCATGTAAAGGCTAACATATTCCATATGTTCCAAAATAGTATTTGTTTTATAGTGTTAATGGATTCATATAATATTTGATGTAAGTGTTTTGTATATGTGTCTAGATTCATTTGAATATGGATACATAAATTTAGAGCTAAAATGATCAATAAAATGGGACGGAGGGAGTACTTTGCATGGTGCCCTGCGCTCGCATCCTCGCTCCATCTGTGCACCACATGGCCTGGTGGAGACTGGGGTTGCCGGGTTGGTTGGCTTGGCTGGCTGGCCCTGCTTGTGCTCTGTGCACTCATCACCAGTTCGGCAAGCGTGCACGTGGCGGCGGATGAATGCCGCGATTTTATTTAGACACGAAGGAGATCGGGTTGGTTAGATTCGTGTACTAGCTACCGAGCAGCCAGCGAGTGGCCAACGCCACGATGGCTAGAAATGTTCGGAGGACCAGATCTGGCATTAAGAAATTATGAGCGGTCCAAGTGCGAAAGGGGCATCGAACTCCTCCGATATCCTACGATGGATAAGCTCGCAATCACTCCTCACTCCGCTGCTTCAGCTCACAGTCTCTTGAAAGCATGTGCACAGGCGGGCCTACTAATTCCTCGCGTAGTTAGTGGTGCAGCAGCAGCAGCATCTTGGTGGGTGAATGGCCAGTGACTGGACCGGCCTCATCAACCTCCGCACAAGCTCAAAAGCATACTGGCCAACACACAGCTGAAGTGCTGAACAGTGCCGTAACGCAGTCCGGCCGGTGGCAAGATCTGAAGGGCTGCATGCCCCGCAAGCGCACACATGCTTCCTCGCTACTCTTACTTTACTGCGCCAGCGCGCGACAGGCCCCGGCCCCGCACCCGCACCCGTCATGGGCTTCGCGACCGCGACCGGTGATTCGATCAAGGAAGAGGCCGAGAGCGAGCTAGTACGAAACGAAACCCGCATGGATCTGATGATCTGATCCTGGCGAGCTGCCACCCACGGAGCCCATGACGCGGGCACATGTGCCGCCGACTGCCGACGAGCGGGGACGGTGTCGGAACGAGAGCCGGACGATTGTCCCGTCCCCGGCCCGCGGCGGCCTCGCCCGATAAGGTGCATGGATCTGGGGAAGACGCTCGCACATGCGCATGACGGGGACGCTCT
Source organism: Zea mays (assembly GCF_902167145.1). Lineage (NCBI taxonomy): Eukaryota > Viridiplantae > Streptophyta > Magnoliopsida > Poales > Poaceae > Zea > Zea mays. The sequence goes on from NC_050102.1 coordinate 167,831,013, forward strand.
AGGTGACTAGGTGTAGGGGCGCGGCGCGCGGCCGGCGGTGGCGCGCATCGCTTGCCTTCTTTTCTCTGGAGCGTCGTCGAGTTTGATGGCGATGTGGACGTCGGTTCGGCACCAGATCTGCCAGTGCGAGCAGGCCTGCCTCGATCGAGGTGAAGTCACGTTTCGTGTTCGGCAGTCGATGGGTTTCGTTTCGCTGTTTGCTCGTGCAGCTAGCAGCGGTAGCTTCCGCCTTCCGGGGAGCTATTAGATTCGGCAAAAAATAAATAAAACCCGAGAGCGCTGCACATCGCACATGCGATGCTGGTAGTTGGACTACACGGCGCGCGGTGCTCGAGCGAGGGCGAATGGGCGATGAAACATGCTTACCAGGCTCCGTTTTTTTAAAAATTTTTTTTTTCTCGGCAGCAACAAATCGAAGATTAGGCGTGCATGCGCGTGGCGTTTCGACACCGGCCAAAGCGCGCCGTTTTTTTCGAATACGTGACAAAACGGTAGATGCTGTATCTATGTCTATGTCTCTACTAAGATATACAGCGAAGCAATTCGTGGTCTTGTTTAATGGAAATTGAGTGATCGAGAAAGCTCGATTAATCATCTCTACTGGAGCAGAAAAGAACGCCGACAAGCGCCACTCAGCGCTGCGATATCTGAGGATAACGAGACAAAAAAGAATACAAAGAAAAGAAAATAGGAGGGGGACGATCAAAAGAAACGGAAATGAAAACCCGGTCCTAAAATAAAAGGAAAATACAGTCAGGACATGTTTAGATATAGGGATCAGAGCACCATTTCTCTCTCACTTGACCTTTGTTCTCGGTCGCGCACATATGTGTGCCATCCTGTGTAATTTAAAGCAGACATGCAGGATCATGCAAAAAACACACCAAATCTCACAGTAATAATGGCTCACTTAAGAAAAACTAGACGAAGCGAACTCCCACTGTCCACATCCACACAATAAAATATCCCGTTTCACTTGGGCCACGTATCTTTTAACAAAACTGTATGCTGTGCACTGTGCAGAGACTATTCGGGTGGCCTGTCCGCTGGATTGACGAGAGACGCTCTCTCTCTCGATTCTTTCGGGGCTTGTTCTTTTTATTTTCAATCCATATGAATTAAAGAGGATTGATATGGATTGAAGAGGATTTTGACTTACTAGGGATTGAAACCCCCTCAATCTTCCTCAATCCATATGGATTGGGTAGAACCAAACAAGTCCTCAGGCGGATCGACGCCGTCGACGGAAGGTTTTACGTAGAGGTTGAACATGACGTTGGTGAAGATGGTGAGGATGACGAGTCCAAGAGTCGAGGACGCCACGTAGGCTGGAGAAAACTCTGGCAGCTCATCGGCTGATCATCCCCGTCCGTCCGTCCCGTTATCATGGCTCGGTCCAAGTACGGATCTGTTTCAAGCAAACGACGGTAAATATACAGCGCATACAAAAGGCTGTAATCGAGCAGCATACATTAAACATATAATTTGAGTTTTTTTACTGCAGGTGTGCAGTGTGCTGCCTCAAAGAAAATCGAGTTGGATTACAGAGCAATTGAGAGCCTGTGCGCACACAGTACTAACTAGTACTGCCTTCGTTTCAAATTATAACAAGTTTTAGGGGGTGTTTGGTTAGAGGGACTAAACATTAGTCTCTAGTTTTTAGTCCTATTTAGTCTTTTTTTGCCAAACACTAGGACTAAAATATAGACTAAAATAATTTAGTCTTTAGTCTTTCACATAAGTGCTAAAAGAGACTAAAAGCCCATAATTATCATATTGCCCTTACTTTTTTGTATGGATAACTAATATTATGAGTATATTCTAAGGGCATTTAAGTCTTTGGACATTGTATTTAATAACTTTAGAATATGTTTAGTCCCTAGAACTAAACATGTAGGGACTAAAGTTTAGTCCTAGGACTAAAGTTTAGTCCTAGGACTAATTGAAACCAAACATGGCCTTACATTACTTGTGATTTGTGAAGGGCACTGTTCTACTACTATTTTATCTTAGCTAGTACTATAAAGTCATAGGAGTTGTACACTTGTTCAGGGCACTGCATACTGAAGCATTCGCCTTGTTCGCTGCGGCTTGCTGCGGCTGCAATCCGGCTGCGGCTGCGGCTTCTACAGTATTTTTCTCTCTATGGATTGCAGCTGCAGCAATCCAAACAGCTGCAACAGTGTCGGCTTGCAGCCAGCCGAACACGCTCATTCTCTTCTGAATGCCATAGCCCGTAGCCCCGTAGGCTGGCCAATGAAACAAAAGCACATGAAACAGACGAATGGAAAAAAACGCAGTAGTGAAAAACTATATATGTTTCAAAACACATGAATGGATACTTTCCTGTTTGGAACACGGGAAATTTTTCTGTTTGCTGTGTTTTTCCTGTGAAAATGAACTAGTTCCTGTATTTCAAAGGAGCCTTAGAGGGTGTTTGGTTAGAGGGACTAAAGATTAGTCTCTAGTTTTTAGTCCATTTAGTCCCTTTTTTGCCAAACACTAGGACTAAAATATGAACTAAAATGATTTAGTCTTTAGTCCTTTACATAGGTGCTAAAAGAGACTAAAAGCTCACATGAGTGTATTCCAAGGGCATTTAAGTCTTTGGACAATGTATTTAATGACTTTAGAATCTATTTAGTCCCTATAACCAAACAAGTAGGGACTAAAGTTTAGTCCTAGAACTAAAGTTTAGTCCTAAGACTAATTGAAACCAAACATGGCCTTAGTTGTTTGGAATGGATGGAAAAATTATAGGACATTAGCAAGCATAGCAGGAGAGGGCGAGCAAAGATTCTTTCCCTTGGACTAGAGTGGATGTTTTATTTCCTATGTTTTGCACTGCTATGGATTTATTTCCTTTGGAAAGGAACTCAACATTCCTTCATTCCTAACACTGACGGCATTCATTTCCTTTGGAATTCATTCCTCCAAAGTTCCTTTGAATAATCCTTTGATCCAAACAGGCCCAGTATAAAAGGGACAACCTTGCATTGCACGTTACAAAACTACACAGTTTAATGCCGTGGCCGTTTCAGAAAACACCAGATTCATGCAAACAACCGCTAGTTCAGGCGACAGGCTTGTACTGTGTACTTTAGCATCAATTGTTGGCATTGAGGAAGATGTGTCAGGAAGTTTTTTCAATTTCAACTAGAACTGAAGCATCAGGATTCAGGAGAACGGACACGGACAGAGGCCACTAGCACTGGACATAAGCTGAGATAGGCAGGCAGAGGGTGGTGGGTGGAATTAGGAATTACCCGGAGGAGGAGGTGGCGTTGGAGGCCGCATCATGGGCTCGACCAGCCCCCTCCAGCAGCGCATCCAGCTCCTCCAGCCGCTTCCGCTTCTCCTCCGGCGTCTCTCGCCTCGCGGCCTCCTCGCCCCCCTTCCCGCCGATGAGAAGCTGATTACCTTCCGACACGTCCTTGTCACGCCAGCGGGTGTCATAACGCAGAATACAGAGGACGCGGGAGTGGAGCCAGAAGCTGAAGTTTGAAGCGAAGGTGTCGAAGGGTGAACAGGGATGTGCGCCATTGTGGGCTGTCTTTGGGTCGTCCGAGAGAGACTGGAGGACGGCGGGTTGAGGATTTTGAAGGAGGGCATCTTCCAATACCACGTATGCCATTTCCTAAATTTGAAGGGGCAGAACCTCGTATCTGGATTGATCAGTGTGTGAATTATTTCACTTTGTATCGAGTGCCTGAGTCAGTTTGGGTGATGTCAGCATCGTTGAACATGGAGGGGGATGCTAAGAGGTGGTTTCAGATTTTTAAAATTCAGTATGGTCCATGTTCATGGGAGGAATTTTGTGAAGCTGTGATGCTGAAGTTTGGGTCAGAGGAGTATTCACAGGCTATGCAGTCCTTACCGGAGATTAGGCAGATTGGATCTGTGGAGGAGTACAAAAAGGTGTTTGATGAGGCGCGATATGCAACTTCTGTCCATAATCATGATTTAGATGAGACTTTGTATGTGGCCCATTTCATTAAGGGGTTGAAGCAAGAGCTACAAGGACCGGTTAAGTCTCATTTGCCAGCGTCAGTGGAACGAGCAGCATTGTTAGCCAGGATCCAACAAGGTATTTTGGACAAACAGCAACAGAAACCATTCAAGATGGTCAATCCGGGTCGATTGGGGGTGCTGTGTCCAGGTCCGACACTAGAGCGACTGCTTCCTTACCCGAGTTGTCTAAAGAGAGATTGGTGAAGGAGTATAGGAGGCAGAATGGTCTGTGCTATACTTGTGGCGACAAGTTTGAACCTGGCCATCAAGCTCGCTGTCCCAAAAAAATCCAGATGCAGTTACATGCCCTCACTGCCGAGGATTTGGGGATGACACTCGTTGACACAAATTGAGCAGGAGGAAAAAGGGGAAGAGGAGAATTTTATGTTGTCCCTTAATGCTCTTAGTGGTACTACAAATGATGAATGTATGGCTGTGAGAGCCTTATTGCAAAATCAAGTGATGTTGGTGCTGGTTGATTCGGGAAGCTCCACTAGTTTCATTAACAAGCAGTTGGTCGATCGAATGGGGCTGCAAGTGCATCCGTGTGCTTCAGCTAAAGTGAGAGTGGCAAATGGGGAAATTTTGCATAGTGACACGATGGTGCGATCATTGGAATGGTGGGCCAATGGGCATACATATCAATGTGATATGAGGGTGTTGGGGCTGGGAGCATATGATGCTATATATTTTGGGCTATGATTGGTTGTGTCGCCATAGTCCTATGCATTGTGATTGGGATGATAAGGTTATTAGCTTTGTGGACAATGGAGTGGAAGTTCAGTTGGTGGGCAATACTGCTCAACAGCAGGTTGTGAATGAAGTTTCTACTATACAGGTGGCGAAATGGCTGTGAGGGAATGATATCTGGGTGTTTGCATTGTTGGAGGAGGTGATTGAGGAGAACAACAATGAGGTCCATCCAGAATTGCAGGTGTTGTTGGGGGAATTCAGTGACATTTTTGTTACACCAACTGAACTGCCGCCATCTCGACCGTTTGACGATCATATTCCTTTGCTCCCTGGGTCCATCCCGGTCAATGCTCGACCCTACAAATATTCTCCTCATCATAAGACGGAGATTGAGAAGCAAGTGGTTGCGTTGTTGAAATCTGGTTTGATCACCCCCAGTGTGAGTCCATTTGCTTCTCCGGTCCTTTTAGTGCAAAAGAAGGATGGTACGTGGCGGTTCTGTGTGGATTACCGTAAGCTCAATGATATGACCATCAAGAATCGGTTTCCAATGCCGGTGGTCGAGGAGATTTTGGATGAGCTTGCCGGCACTAAATTCTTTTCCAGTCTGGACATGACTTCGGGGTATCATCAGGTGCGTATGGGCGCCTCCGAGGAGTTTAAGACTGCATTTAAAACTCACCAGGGCCACTACCAGTTTCGAGTCATGCCCTTCGGACTTACTAACGCTCCAGCTACATTCCAGTGTGCGATGAACTTGGTGCGAGCTCCTTTTCTCCGAAAATTTGTTATGGTCTTTATTGATGATATATTGATTTATAGTCCCACTTGGCACTCTCATTTGGAGCACCTGCGGTTGGTCTTTGCTGCTTTAAGGGACCACAAGTTCTATCTCAAAGAGAGGAAATGTGTCTTTGGTAAAAAGGAGCTGATTTATTTGGGCCATGTTATATCTGGTGAGGGTGTGGCTACTGATCCTCAGAAAACCGAAGCTATGCTCAAGTGGCCGACACCAATGTCTGTCACTGATTTGCGATGTTTTCTTGGGTTGACCGGGTATTACAGGCGATTTGTGCAAGCGTATGGGATAATTGCTCGACCACTAACGAAGTTGCTGCAGAAAGGGGCCTACAAGTGGACACCAGAAGCTGAGGTTGCTTTTCAGCGTCTGAAGCAGGCCATGGTTTCCACGCCGATATTGGCATTACCTGATTTTAACATACCTTTTGCTGTTGAAACTGACGCTTGTGATGATGGGGTAGGAGCGGTGTTGATGCAGCAGGGCAGACCTATCGCTTTCTTGAGCAAGGCGTTGGGAGTTTCCAATCAGAAGCTTTCAATCTATGAGAAGGAGTTCATCGCCCTGATTATGGTTGTGGATCGTTGGCGTCATTATCTCCAACGGAGCGAGTTTGAAATCCGGACGGATCACAAGGCTCTCAGTTTCTTGGGCAGTTAGGAGCTGCATTCGGAGTTGCAACGTAAAGCCATGGCAAAGCTTATGGGGATGCATGAAAGTAGCCTAGAGGGGGGGGGGTGAATAGGCTACACCTGAAAATTTTCACTAAAAACTTCGAGATAGGTTAAATTAAAGTTGCACTGGTGCAAACCGGTTCAGTCGATTTTAATTACAACTGAACAAGTTTGAACCTGCTCAACTTAAATTAGATAATCTGTTAAACAAATACGAAGTAATGAAGAATATAGCTAAAGACTTGCCCTACACAAAATCTACTCGAGTGAATAATATGAACCAACCAATGAATTTAAAGCGCTTGACAAGAACACACAATATAACCCGAGGTTCGGCAACCACCACAAAGGTGTCCTACTCCTCATTGAGGAACCCACAAAGGTCCGGGTCTTTTCCAACCCTAATCCTCCACAAGCCGACCACAAAGGTCAAGGCAATCTCTTCTCAAATCAGCTCAAAGAGCGGGTGATACAAACTTCTTGGGGTCGTCCACAAATTTGGAGACTCCCAAGCAACCTCTAACCGTCAAGGAACACGAGGTTCCAAGAGTAACAAATCCGCACAAGGTTAAGTTTGCAACGAGCTCAAGAACAAAGAGAATGGGAGAATCGAGATGAAATTGACAGTGTGTTCGATCGAGTTCACCTCACACCAAGGGTCCTTCAAATGATTGAAGGAGATGTGATTGCGGGTGTGAAAGGTGAAATGAATACGCTTGTTTGAAGGTGAAAGGGAAATGTGCCTTTGGGCCATTTCTAAGTAATTTGGTGATTGAGTGCCAACACAAGTGCTCTTGTGTTGATCTATGCAATGTGGTGGACAAAGTGCAAATCATGTCAAAAGGTATGTTTCTAGACTTAGTACATTATTTTATGGACTAATGTGTTGTGTCTAAGTGCTGGAAACAGGAAAAATCGAATTGGAAATGAGATGGCTTTGTTCAGCCAAGTCTGCTCAGTCTGGGAGCACCAGACTATCTGGTGGTGCACCGGACAATGTCCGGTGCGCCAGGCTGGCTCGAGCGAACTGGCCGCTCTCGGGAATTCACCGGCGCGTACGGCTATAATTCACCGGACTGTCCGGTGTGCACCGGATTGTCCGGTGAGCCAACGGTCGGCCGGGCCAACGGTCGGCCGCGCGATCTGCGCGGGACATGTGGCCGAGCCAACGGCTAGAAGGGGGCACCGGACTGTCCGGTGTGCACCGGACATGTCCGGTGCGCCAACGGCTCTCTGGCTGCCAACGGTCGGCTGCGCCATTTAAGGAAAGAAATCGGGCTCCGGACAGTGTCCGGTGTGCACCAGACTGTCCGGTGCGCCACGCGACAGAAGGCAAGAATTGCCTTCCCAGATTGCTCTCAACGGCTCCTAGCTGCCTTGGGGCTATAAAAGGGACCCCTAGGCGCATGGAGGAGCACATCAAGCATACTCAAAGCAATCCTAAGCACCGAGACTTCGATTCCACGCATTTGTTTCTTTGTGATAGCATCTAGAGCTCTAGTTGAGTTGTAAACTCATTGGGTTGTGTTGCGAGCTCTTGTTGCGACTTGTGTGCGTGTTGTTGCTCTGATTTTTGAGTCTTGTGTGCGTTGCTCATCCCTCCCTTACTCCGTGTTTCTTTGTGATCATCTAAGTGTAAGGGTGAGAGACTCCAAAGTGTGGAGATTCCTCGCAAACGAGATATAGTAAAGCAAGCAAAACACCGTGGTATTCAAATGGGTCTTTGGACCGCTTGAGAGGGGTTGATTGCAACCCTCGTCCATTGGGACACCACAACGTGGAGTAGGCAAGCGTTGGTCTTGGCCGAACCACGGGATAAACCACTGTGTCATCTCTGTGATTGTTCTCTTGTGGTTATTGTGTTTTGCTAAGACTTCTCTCTAGCCATTTGGTGATTATTGTACTAACACTTAACCAAGTTTTGTGGCTTAAAGTTTTACAGGATCACCTATTCACCCCCCCTCTAGGTGCTCTCAATTGGTATCAGAGTCGTTCTCTTCAAGAAGGGACTAATCGCCCGAAGAGATGGATCCTAAGGGAAAGGGGATGGTGGTCAACAACAACGAGAAGGAGTCTATCTTCAACTAGCCGAAGGATGACAAGCCTACCGACTCGGGCTCAGGCCACAAGCGCAAAGACGGGAAGAAGAAGAAGACAAGGCGCATCAAGGAGATCGTCTACTACGACAGCGACGAATCTTTCGCTTCCCAAAAGGATGACGACGACTACGAGAAAAAGAAAACGGTCAATTCAAACTTTTCTTTTGATTACTCTCGTATTCCTCAAAGTACAAATGCTCATCTATTATCTATTCTACTTGGTAAACCTCCTCATTTTTTGATGGAGAGGACTACGAATTTTGGAGTCACAAAATGCGTAGTCACTTGTTCTCTCTCTATCCTAGTATATGGGAGATTGTAGAGAGTGGAATGCACTTTGATAGTACGGATAGTCCCATGTTCATTAATGAGCAAATTCATAAAAATGCACAAGCTACTACTGTTCTTCTAGCTTCCTTGTGCAGGGATGAATACCACAAAGTGAGCGGCTTGGATAACGCCAAGCAAATTTGGGACACCCTCAAGATCTCTCATGAGGGGAATGACGTCACAATGCTCACCAAAATGGAGTTGGTGGAGGGCGAACTCGGGAGATTCGCGATGATAAGGGGAGAAGAGCCAACCCAAACGTACAACCGGCTCAAGACCCTTGTCAACAAGATAAGAAGCTATGGAAGCACGCGATGGACGGACCACGACATCGTCCGCCTAATGTTAAGGTCTTTTACTGTCCTTGATCCTCATCTTGTGAACAATATTCGTGAGAATCCTAGGTACACCAAGATGACGCCCGAGGAGATACTTGGAAAGTTCGTGAGCAGGCGAATGATGATCAAGGAAGCAAGATACGTGGACGACGCATTGAATGGTCCAATCAATGAGCCTCAACCTCTTGCTCTCAAGGCAACAAGAAGCAAGGAGACGCTACCTAGCAAGGTGGCACAAATTGAGGCGGCCGGACTTAATGATGAAGAGATGGCTCTCATCATCAAGAGATTCAAGACGGCGCTAAAAGGTCGCAAGGGGCAGCCAAGCAAGACCAAGACAAAGGGGAAGCGCTCATGCTTCAAATGTGGTAAGCTTGGTCATTTTATTGCTAACTGTCCCGACAATGATAGTGATCAGGATCAAGGGAACAAGAGGGAGAAGAAGAAGAACTATAAGAAGGCAAAGGGCGAGGCGCATCTAGGCAAGGAGTGGGATTCGGATTGCTCCTCTTCCGACTCCGACAATGAAGGACTTGCCGCCACCGCCTTCAACAAGTCATCCCTCTTCCCCAACGAGCGTCACACATGCCTTATGGCAAGGGAGAAGAAGGTATGTACTCGAAACACTACTTATGCTTCTTCAAGTGAGGACGAATCTAGTGATGAGGATGAAATAGATTATTCATGTTTATTTAAGGGCCTAGATAGAACCAAGGTATATAAAATTAATGAATTGATTGATGCCTTGAATGATAAGAATAGGCTTTTAGAAAAGCAAGAGGATTTGTTGTATGAAGAACATGACAAATTTGTAGAAGCACAAAAATCTCATGCTCTAGAAGTTAAAAGAAATGAAATGCTTTCGTGTGAATTATCTTCTTGCCATGAGACAATTTCTAACTTAAGGAGCATTAATGATGATTTGAATGCTAAGTTAGAAATAGCTAGTAAATCAACATCTTGTGTAGAAAATGATGTTATTTGCAATAGGTGTAAAGATGTTGATATTGATGCTTGTAGTGAATACATAGCCTCTATTGCAAAATTAAATGATGAAGTTGCTAGTCTTAATGCCCAACTTAAGACTAGCAAACGTGAATTTGACAAATTAAAATTTGCAAGGGATGCCTACACAATTGGTAGACACCCCTCAATTAAGGATGGTCTTGGCTTCAAGAGGGAAGTCAAGAACTTAACAAGCCATAAGGCTTCCATCTCCACAAAGGAGAAAGGGAAGGCCCCTATGGCGAGTAATGCTAAAAAGAACCATGCCTTCATATACCATGATAGAAAATTTTCTAGAAATGTTCATGATGATAGGAGTTGTAATGCTTATATTGCTTTTGACTCTCATGCCATGTTTGCCTCTAGTTCTTCCTATATGCATGGTAGAAATGTGTTTAGAAGAAATGTTGTTCATCATAAGCCTAGGAGAAATGTTGTCAATATTCCTAGGAAAGTTAATGAACCTTCCACAATTTATCATGCTTGTGATGCTTCATTTGCAATTTGTAGAAAGGATAGAAAGGTGATTGCTAGGAAATTAGGGGCAAAATGCAAGGGAGATAAAACTTGCATTTGGGTCCCTAAGACAATTGTGACTAATCTTGTAGGACCCAACAAGAGTTGGGTACCTAAGTCCCAAGCCTAAATTTGCCTTGCAGGTTTATGCATCCGGGGGTTCAAGCTGGATTATCGACAGCGGATGCACAAACCATATGACAGGGGAGAAGAAGATGTTCACCTCCTACGTCAAGAACAAGGATTCCCAAGATTCAATAATATTCGGTGATGGGAACCAAGGCAAGGTAAAAGGGTTAGGTAAAATTGCAATCTCAAATGAACACTCTATTTCTAATGTGTTCTTAGTTGAGTCTCTGGGATATAATTTATTATCTGTTAGTCAATTATGCAATATGGGATATAATTGTCTATTCACTAATGTAGATGTGTCTGTCTTTAGAAGAAGTGATGGTTCACTAGCTTTTAAGGGTGTATTAGACGACAAACTTTATTTAGTTAATTTTGCAAAAGAGGAGGCTGGTCTAGATGCATGCTTAATAGCTAAGACTAGCATGGGCTGGCTGTGGCATCGCCGCTTAGCACATGTGGGGATGAAGAACCTTCACAAGCTTTTAAAGGGAGATCATGTGATTGGTTTAACTAACGTGCAATTCGAAAAAGATAGACCTTGTGCAGCATGTCAAGCAGGTTAACAGGTGGGAGGAGCACATCACAGCAAGAATGTGATGACCACATCAAGGCCCCTGGAGCTGCTACATATGGACCTCTTCGGACCCGTCGCCTATCTAAGCATAGGGGGAAGTAAGTATGGTTTAGTTATTGTGGATGACTTTTCCCGCTTCACTTGGGTATTCTTTTTGCAGGATAAGTCTGAGACCCAAGGAACCCTCAAGCGCTTCCTAAGGAGAGCTCAAAACGAGTTTGAGCTCAAGGTGAAGAAGATAAGGAGCGACAACGGGTCCGAGTTCAAGAACCTTCAAGTGGAGGAGTACCTTGAGGAGGAAGGGATCAAGCACGAGTTCTCCGCTCCCTACACACCACAGCAAAATGGTGTGGTAGAGAGGAAGAACAGGACGCTAATCGATATGGCGAGGACGATGCTTGGAGAATTCAAGACCCCTGAGTGTTTCTGGTCGGAAGCCGTGAACACGGCTTGCCACACCATCAACAGGGTCTACCTTCACCGCCTCCTCAAGAAGACGTCGTATGAGCTTCTAACCGGTAACAAACCCAATGTATCTTACTTTCGTGTATTTGGGAGCAAATGCTACATTCTAGTGAAGAAGGGTAGAAATTCTAAGTTTGCTCCCAAAGCTGTAGAAGGGTTTTTGTTAGGTTATGACTCAAATACAAAGGCGTATAGAGTCTTCAACAAATCATCGGGTTTGGTTGAAGTCTCTAGCGACGTTGTATTTGATGAGACTAATGGCTCTCCAAGAGAGCAAGTTGTTGATCTTGATGATATAGATGAAGAAGATGTTCCGACGACCGCTATACGAACCATGGTGATTGGTGATGTACGACCACAGGAACAAAAGGAGCAAGATCAACCTTCTTCCTCAACTATGGTGCATCCCCCAACTCAAGACGATGGACAGGTTCATCAACAGGAGGCGTGTGATCAAGGGGGAGCACAAGATGATCATGTAATGGAGGAAGAAGCACAACCGACACCTCCAACTCAAGTCCGAGCGATGATTCAAAGGGATCATCCCGTCGACCAGATCTTGGGTGACATAAGCAAGGGAGTAACTACTCGATCTCGATTAGTTAATTTTTGTGAGCATTACTCCTTTGTCTCTTCTATTGAGCCTTTCAGGGTAGAGGAGGCCTTGCTCGATCCGGACTGGGTGTTGGCCATGCAAGAGGAGCTCAACAACTTCAAGATGAATGAAGTTTGGACGCTGGTGCCTCGTCCTAAGCAAAATGTTGTGGGAACCAAGTGGGTGTTCCGCAACAAACAAGACGAGCACGGAGTGGTGACAAGGAACAAGGCTCGACTTGTGGCAAAAGGTTATGCCCAAGTCGCAGGTTTGGACTTTGAGGAGACTTTTGCTCCTGTGGCTAGGCTAGAGTCCATTCGTATTTTGCTAGCATATGCCGCTCACCATTCTTTCAGGTTGTTCCAAATGGATGTGAAGAGCGCTTTCCTCAACGGGCCAATCAAGGAGGAGGTGTACGTAGAGCAACCCCCTGGCTTCGAGGATGAACGGTACCCCGACCACGTGTGTAAGCTCTCTAAGGCGCTCTATGGACTTAAGCAAGCCCTAAGAGCATGGTATGAATGCCTTAGAGACTTTCTAATTGCTAATGCTTTCAAGGTTGGGAAAGCCGATCCAACTCTTTTCACTAAGACTTGTGACGGTGATCTTTTTGTGTGCCAAATTTATGTCGATGACATAATATTTGGTTCTACTAATAAAAAGTCTTGTGAAGAGTTTAGCAGGGTGATGACGCAGAAATTCGAGATGTCGATGATGGGCGAGTTGAACTACTTCCTTGGGTTCCAAGTGAAGCAACTCAAGGATGGCACCTTCATCTCTCAAACGAAGTACACGCAAGACTTGCTAAAGCGGTTTGGGATGAAGGACGCCAAGCCCGCAAAGACTCCGATGGGAACCGACGGACACACCAACCTCAACAAAGGAGGTAAGTCCGTTGATCAAAAGGCATACCGGTCAATGATAGGGTCATTACTTTACTTATGTGCTAGTAGACTGGATATTATGCTTAGCGTATGCATGTGTGCTAGATTTCAATCCGATCCTAAGGAGTGTGTAGCATCCCAAAAATTCAAATCCTGAAATTTTCTCAAACTCGCTCTAAATTCAAAATGAATCTCAAATTTCATTTCAAAATGTTTGTTTGTGAGTTGACATCAGCAAATAAAATATAGTGGTCTATATTCTCTCTAAAATCCTCCTCAAAATATCCTACAAATATTTTCCCAGTAATCCCCTTCAAATTCTTTCCAGAAATACTGCCCAGATATTTCCCTAGTGATCCCCTTCAAGTTCTTTCCAGAAATACTGTCCAAATATTCCACCGATATATCTCCAAGTATTTTCCTCTTGAGAAATACCTTCAGAATCATTTTTCAAGTCCCTATAAATATTTTCTTCATAACTTTCCTCATGCCCATACGTATACGTATGCCTCCAGTGTCATACGGTGAGCTCTACAAGCTAATCTCACTTATACAAGACAAATACATGCTAATCTCCCACTAATCCTCTCATCCTCCCACTAATCCTCTCATCCCTCCCCCTAATCCCCCCCACAATGGCTATAAATAGAGGGGCAAGGGCCTCCTCTCATCCCACCCCAAGCCATTTCATGGCAACTCTCTTCCCCCCCCCCCACACCCACTCCATGTTCCACACAAGCACACACTAGCACAAGGATCGTTCGATCGTTCTTCGATCGTTCGTCCCCTGTTCTTAGTTTGTTCGTTCGTTCGTCCGATCGTTCGATCGTTCGTCCGATCGTTCATGGTTCGTTCGTCCGTTCGTCCGATCGTTCGATCGTTCGTCCGTTCGTTCGTCCAAATAATCTTTTTCCTACCGTTATGCTGCCGAAATTCCGATCGGTCGTTCGTTCGATCATTCGATCGTTCATCGTTCGTTCATAGTTCCTATTCATCGTTCATCGTTCGTTCATAGTCCCTATTCATCGTTCTTCCAGATAATCTTTGTCCTGCCGTTATGTTGCCGAAATTCCGATCGTTCGTTCGTCCGATCACTCGATTGTTCGTCCGTTCATTCATCCAAATAATCTTTGTCCTGCCGTTATGCTACCGAAATTCCGATCGTTCGTTCGTTCGATCATTCGATCGTTCATCGTTCGTTCATAGTTCCTATTCATCGTTCATCGTTCGTTCATACGACTATTCACCATTACTATTCATCATTAGTATTTACTGACACTATTCACCATCGTTACTATTCAGTATTACTATTCATCATTGTTACTATTCATCACCGTCACTACTCATCGATGATATCTAGTAACTTTTTCGTCGTCACTATTCATCGTTACTATTCATCGATTAGCCGATCACCCCAAATTTCAACTACTCATACATCATGATGTCCAGTCCACCTAAGACCAGCCAGACCCATATTCCAGTCATACAAACTCCGGTGACTGTGATTTTCCTTCCAGTAGGGAACTTCCCATCTGGTCACCCATCCCAGGTTTCTCCAAGTTGAGCACGCTTAACTTTAAGATTCCTTCGAACCAGGCTCCCAAACTCAGATTCCAATAATTCTTGTTTCTAAATTCTTATCAAACTATTCCCTATCCAACCATGTCATCTCTTAAGCATGGTCCATATTCCAGAAAACTCCCAAAATACTCTTGTCCCATATTCTGCCTATAACTCTCCTGTTCATACTAAGTCAGACGATTCATTCGTCACTATTCTCACCAACAGTGAACTTCACTATGCTACACCACATACACCCAGCTATAAATACACCCAACTACCCTCTCCCTCTCCACACACACTCAACACCCTCAGCCAAGGCAAACACCCCACCCACTCAGTTACTCTGCTCTGCCGGCTACACGCATAGTGTCGCTTCGCCTCCAGTCCACCCTCCTGGTAAGCACCTCCGCTCCACCACCAGTAATATCACAACACCACATGACACAGATTCTACTCAAGACTACCCATCCATATATCGCTTTTATGACCAATATACTAAATATTTGTTGGTATACTTGCTGGTTTGTATGTTTGCTTGTTCATGTTGCATAGTTATCGGAGCGTTCGTGCCATCTCGTGGAGGCCAGATCTGCAAGTCTACGCTAGGCGGTGGAGTCAGAAGCCAGTTCCGCGAGCTCTCCTTCCCCCTTCGCCGGATAAGCACGGCAAGCTCACTAGATACCTTTGATGCATAAATTACCTATGATTTTTCAACCACAACCCTCAGCCTGTTATTTTATGCATGATATGATTTTGAGACAAGTTATTTTGGCCACCCAACCGCTTGCCGCAATCAATCCCTGATATATATGTTCCAAATGATTTGAGAACAGGTGTGAGTTTTCAAAAGAAAATGCTTTCCAAAATGTGTGTGATGAAGGGTTTTCACCCTTATCACCTTGTGAGTGGGATAATCAGGGACTCCCTGGTTTAGGGGAGGGCCTAAGGTGTTGGCTCAGCTGGTTTAGGCGTGAGCAGAAGGATTGTCCCCTCATATAAGGACCGGTTTGTCATCTTCACTACCTGTACTCTTTAATAGTACAACCACTCGAGACTGTGTGGGCAGTCACTCAATCTGAACTCGTACGGTCCAACCCCAGGGTTATGAAGGCTGGGGAGCACCGGGAGGATAAGGAGGGGAAAAGTTTTGTCCGGTTTGGACATGGTGGTGGCCTGACTCCTTCCGGATAACCATTAAGGTTAGGACGTGCGGGGAAAGAAAGAGAGTCGGATTCGGGTCTCATTGGCCATGGGATCGCAGAGCCGAACTAGTGGGTAAAGTGTACACCTCTGCGCAGAGTTTGAAAACATATTCGAATAGTATCTGTCCATAGGAATGGACGAGTCTGGTATGGTATGACAATTAATGTTTTGTTTTCCAAAAAAGAGATGCTTTTGAAAAGTGGTTTTTAAAAAGGTTCGGCGGTTGAGCCGTGAGCTATGGTGGACGGGAAGTCCAGTAGCTGTTTTTGAAAATGAAAACCAGTGGGAACTGCTGAGATACCTGGATGGTTTAGTCCAGGGGATTTTGTTATAATACTGAAAAACTTCCTGCACCTTTTGGAGAGGACGCGCTTTGCAAAATACAAAATGTTTTTTTCAAAAACAACCCTGCATAAAATATTGCTGTTTCTGCAAATATCCTGAGCTCCACATATTCCATGCATTATATCTGATTTCCCCATTCCGCGGGTGAAGGTGGGCTGCTGAGTACGTTTGTACTCACCCTTGCTTATTTGTTGTTTTTCAGAAAAAGGAGATCGGGTAAGAGTTACGACTGTTCCCAACCTTGCCTGTGGCTATTGGACCGCTGAATTGCTTCACTGCGTATATCGGGCTGCTTCGGCCCCACTCTGATGATATGTCCCGAGTTGTGGACCAACTCTTAAAGTTGATCGCCACCTTTATAGGTTTGTCTCGTTTAAGCAGATCTGGAATCATCTGATGTATAAATGTGTTTACTAGTCTCCTGGGACTAGTAATTGTATCACATTTGAGTCCCAGAGGATTGGGGACGCTTCAGGTGGTATCGGAGCTGTTAGGTTGGCCGCAGGACGTAACCCTTAGCCTGATCAAAAGTTTTTGAGTCCAAACTATTTTCTTAAAAAGATTCTTGCTCTCATCCCTTCATTTCAAAAATGCTTCCCCCTTTCCTTCTCTCAGAAGTCAGATGGAGGTCCGCTGCCAAACCAGCTTGTGCCAGAATGAAGATGGTTTCCCCAAGTTACTGAGAGCATGCACAGTTCGCCTCGGAATTAGGTGCCAGCCAGAGTATGATGGTCGTGAATTCGTCGAGCATGGCACAGAGAAGTGTGTCGTGACTGTACACATTGGATCTAGTCCGCACCATGTGGAATGGAGTGTCACTGCTGCTGGGCACAGATTCAAAGACACCTACCAAGTCGTCGCTCGCAAGGCATTGAGGGCCCTGTGTCAGATCTATGAAGAAGAAGTGGCCGACACACCGCTCAGATTCTTTCCGCCTTTTCAGAGAGACCGTCCTGTTTGGATGGCCAGGATGCGTGCATTGGAAGGTCAAGAGCTGCTTGAGGACGACCCCACAGTCGTGTACCTCACTGCATACCTGCTCACCCTGGATGCGCAGTATGATTTCTTGGCTCGGCACCACCGTCAGATGATTGCCCGAGCAGAAGATGCAGAGAAGCTCAACCGTAAGCTCCATGTGGATCTCACCACAGCTCAAGCCCGTGTAACTGCCTTGGAGAGTCGTGAAGTCATTGTTGTTGAAGCCCTGAAGCAAGCCAAGGATGAGCACGTCCAGAAGTTGATGGAGGCCTACTTGGTAACCCATAACCAACGTAGAGCCGTGTGGATCCAAGAGCCCGCTCCATCCAACCCAGTTCAACCCATGAGAGCTGAAGATCCCCAGATTCTTGAAGGTCACCCGGTCTCTATCAGAGGAGAGAAGAAGGCATGGGAACTCCCGAAAGGAGCCATAGTCTTGGAAGGAATTCCAATCTTCCCTCAGGCTATGGATAAGCAAGAGCACCCTAAGTCCTCCCAAGATCCCCCGCCAGAGTTGTTTGAGCTCCTCACCATGAAGAAGATTCCAGCACCATCGCTTGAAGTCAAGGAAGAAGCTGCAAGCACCCCGCCAGCACCGCCGCCCTCTGAGGAGCTACAAGAGCCAGTCCAGCTTGAAGAAGAGTTCGACCACGTCTTGCCATCTCAGTCGCCGCCAGAAGAAGTCATCAACATCAGCTCCCTCTTGACCCATCCAGGAGATGTCTCAGATTGAAGTTGTGCGCCAGCCTTGCCAGAAGAGAAGCTGCCAGATCTGAGTTAGTTATGCCCAGTCCTCTGCATGCATTGGGTAGTGAAGTTTTTCTTCACTTTGGCTAGAGCCCTGCATGTATGAGAGGTAACCGTGTAGCGTCGTGTTTTGAAAAACTCTATTTGTGTGCCCCCCTAGGGCATTTCAAAATGAATTTCGCTTGATGTTTTCTCCTCTTTTGAGTGCATATGTGATGCTTTAACGTTAGTGCTCATAAGTTGCAATTAGCATAGTTCTCAATTCAGGAGCCAAGCAATAGTAGTTATGCTTAGCCCTACGAATCTGAGTAGTTCGTGCTTTGGAAAAACTCTATTCTTCCCCTATTCAAAATATTTGATTTGTTTGTGCTTATCATTGCTGAACTTATGTGTTTTCTTTCTTTTTAAGAAAGGTTTTCTCTAAAAACATAGATCACAAATTAGATCTAATCCTTACCTTATGCTTCCATTCTCATCTTAACCCATCTCAAGAGAAAAGCACCTTACCCAAGAAGATATCGGGAAGCTTACCCTTGAAGCATGGAATAAGCTACAGAAGAAACCAGTCCAACCGCTCAGTGAAAAGGACCGACCGTGAGAATCAAAGCACTGCCCCTGAGTCAAAGTAAACAGGAAAAGAGGACAGAAGGAGTTATTACCATACAGAGAGGCAAAGATTCTTGGAACCAGAGACCACAAACATCAGGGTCATCGACTCCACCACTCACCCATGCCCCCGCACGCGTGCCCGCCTCCATGCGCACTAGCACCGCCGCCCACGCCCCCTTTGCAGCGCACTACCGCCATCCACGCCCCCTTTTGCAGCGCACCCATCGCCATCGTCGCCGGCACCAGGCCCCCCTTTCCCCTTGTCGCACCCGCTGCCGCGTAGCACCTACTCCATCACCACTACTCTGCAACCGGACACCCCCGCTCGCCTATAAATCCCCCCACCAGCTCCCTCAGTTCCCATCCAAATCAAAGCACACTCCCGATAAAAATCCCCTCTGCCAAATCGCAAGCAACTCCATTTTTCCACTCCCTCGCCCCTAAGATCACAATGCTTGGTGATTCTTGGGTTGAAGACTGTTGTACATGGTTCATAGTCTTTGGTTTCCTCCTCTGTATGATGGTAATACTCTTTGATAGAATCCTCCAGTGGGAAGAGCAAAGAGAAAGAAAGGGTCAGTGAAAAGAAGATAGCGAAGAGAAGATGAGAAGAAGGTTCTCCCAAAATCAACCCTGTGTCAGTCATTTCTCTGCAGCCTGCTCAAGCAGCAACAGCAGCAAGAAGGACCTGTAACACCCTTGTTATGTGGTACTTCAAGGAGTTCAAATCCCCAAGATTCAAGAGATCTACCCTCATTCATTTTAAGTGGGGTAGTGTTCCAGTAAAGTTCCTGCTATGGAGAAAAAGAAGAAGACCTATAGCAAGCTTGTGGAGGACCAGATCATCGAAGCTTATAAGTTTCTGGATGAGAAGTGGTCACCCAAGTTCCGTTGATGAAGCACTAGAAGAGCAATCAAGGAAGGGACCCATGGATAAGTTCGCAAGAAGAAGGTATGCGTGTTGGCATCGTTGCTTCTTCAATAAGCTAGCTGCCAAGCGAAACCTAGAAGCCTGAAGATGATCTTTGAGTAACCAGAATCAGTGTTTGCAATCAGCAACCAGATGCTCCTCAAAGGCCGGATTTTGTTGAAGTTCCATCTCCTCGAAGAGTTGCAAAGTGAAGATATGTAGCTGAAGTAAAGCTATACCCATAACCCTTCTAAGCCGAATCTCGAGGACGAGATTCCTTTTAAGTGGGGTAGATTTGTAGCATCCCAAAAATTCAAATCCTGAAATTTTCTCAAACTCGCTCTAAATTCAAAATGAATTTCAAATTTCATTTCAAAATGTTTGTTTGTGAGTTGACATCAGCAAATAAAATATAGTGGTCTATATTCTCTCTAAAATCCTCCTCAAAATATCCTACAAATATTTTCCCAGTAATCCCCTTCAAATTCTTTCCAGAAATACTGCCCAGATATTTCCCTAGTGATCCCCTTCAAGTTCTTTCCAGAAATACTGTCCAAATATTCCACCGATATATCTCCAAGTATTTTCCTCTTGAGAAATACCTTCAGAATCATTTTTCAAGTCCCTATAAATATTTTCTTCATAACTTTCCTCATGCCCATACGTATACGTATGCCTCCAGTGTCATACGGTGAGCTCTACAAGCTAATCTCACTTATACAAGACAAATACATGCTAATCTCCCACTAATCCTCTCATCCTCCCACTAATCCTCTCATCCCTCCCCCTAATCCCCCCACAATGGCTATAAATAGAGGGGCAAGGGCCTCCTCTCATCCCACCCCAAGCCATTTCATGGCAACTCTCTTCCCCCCCCCCCACACACACCCACTCCATGTTCCACACAAGCACACACTAGCACAAGGGTCGTTCGATCGTTCTTCGATCGTTCGTCCCCCGTTCTTAGTTTGTTCGTTCGTTCGTCCGATCGTTCGATCGTTCGTCCGATCGTTCATGGTTCGTTCGCCCGTTCGTTCGATCGTTCGATCGTTCGTCCGTTCGTTCGTCCAAATAATCTTTTTCCTACCGTTATGCTGCCGAAATTCCGATCGTTCATTCGTTCGATCATTCGATCGTTCATCGTTCGTTCATAGTTCCTATTCATCGTTCATCGTTCGTTCATAGTCCCTATTCATCGTTCTTCCAGATAATCTTTGTCCTGCCGTTATGCTGCCGAAATTCCGATCGTTCGTTCGTCCGATCACTCGATCGTTCGTTCATCCAAATAATCTTTGTCCTGCCGTTATGCTGCCGAAATTCCGATCGTTCGTTCGTTCGATCATTCGATCGTTCATCGTTCGTTCATAGTTCCTATTCATCGTTCATCGTTCGTTCATACGACTATTCACCATCACTATTCACCGTTACTATTCATCATTAGTATTTACTGACACTATTCACAATCATTACTATTCAGTATTACTATTCATCATTGTTACTATTCATCACCGTTACTACTCATTGATGATATCTAGTAACTTTTTCGTCGTCACTATTCATCGTTACTATTCATCGATTAGCCGATCACCCCAAATTTCAACTACTCATACATCATGATGTCCAGTCCACCTAAGACCAGCCAGACCCATATTCCAGTCATACAAACTCCGGTGACTGTGATTTTCCTTCCAGTAGGGAACTTCCCATCTGGTCACCCATCCCAGGTTTCTCCAAGTTGAGCACGCTTAACTTTAAGATTCCTTCGAACCAGGCTCCCAAACTCAGATTCCAATAATTCTTGTTTCTAAATTCTTATCAAACTATTCCCTATCCAACCATGTCATCTCTTAAGCATGGTCCATATTTCATAAAACTCCCAAAATACTCTTGTCCCATATTCTGCCTATAACTCTCCTGTTCATACTAAGTCAGACGATTCATTCGTCACTATTCTCACCAACAGTGAACTTCACTGTGCTACACCACATACACCCAGCTATAAATACACCCAACTACCCTCTCCCTCTCCACACACACTCAACACCCTCAGCCAAGGCAAACACCCCACCCACTCAGTTACTCTGCTCTGCCGGCTACACGCATAGTGTCGCTTCGCCTCCAGTCCACCCTCCTGGTAAGCACCTCCGCTCCACCACCAGTAATATCACAACACCACATGACACAGATTCTACTCAAGACTACCCATCCATATATCGCTTTTATGACCAATATACTAAATATTTGTTGGTATACTTGCTGGTTTGTATGTTTGCTTGTTCATGTTGCATAGTTATCGGAGCGTTCGTGCCATCTCGTGAAGGCCAGATCTGCAAGTCTACGCCAGGCGGTGGAGTCAGAAGCCAGTTCCACGAGCTCTCCTTCCTCCTTTGCCGGATAAGCACGACAAGCTCACTGGATCCCTTTGATGCATAAATTACCTATGATTTTTCAACCACAACCCTCAGCCTATTATTTTATGCATGATATGATTTTGAGACAAGTTATTATGGCCACCCAGTCGCTTGCCGCAATCAATCCCTGATATATATGTTCCAAATGATTTGAGAACAGGTGTGAGTTTTCAAAAGAAAATGCTTTCCAAAATGTGTGTGATGAAGGGTTTTCACCCTTATCACCTTGTGAGTGGGATAATCAAGGACTCCCTGGTTTAGGGGAGGGCCTAAGGTGTTGGCTCAGCTGGTTTAGGTGTGAGCAGAAGGATTGTCCCCTCATTTAAGGACCGGTTTGTCATCTTCACTACCTGTACTCTTTAATAGTACAACCACTCGAAACTGTGTGGGCAGTAACTCAATCTGAACTCGTACGGTCCAACCCCAGGGTTATGAAGGCTGGGGAGCACCGGGAGGATAAGGAGGGGGAAAGTTTTGTCCGGTTTGGACATGGTGGTGGCCTGACTCCTTCTGGATAACCGTTAAGGTTAGGATGTGCGGGGAAAGAAAGAGAGTCGGATTCGGGTCTCATTGGCCATGGGATCGCAGAGCCGAACTAGTGGGTAAAGTGTACACCTCTGCGCAGAGTTTGAAAACCTATTCGAATAGTCTGTGTCCACAGGAATGGATGAGTTTGGTATGGTATGGCAATTAATGTTTTGTTTTCCAAAAAAAGATATGCTTTTGAAAAGTGGTTTTTAAAAAGGTTCGGCGGTTGAGCCGTGAGCTATGGTGGACGGGAAGTCCAGTAGCTGTTTTTGAAAATGAAAACCAGTGGGAACTGCTGAGATACCTGGATGGTTTAGTCCAGGGGATTTTGTTATAATACTGAAAAACTTCCTGCTCCTTTTGGAGAGGATGCGCTTTGCAAAATACAAAATGTTTTTTTTTCAAAAACAACCCTGCATAAAATATTGCTGTTTCTGCAAATATCCTGAGCTCCACATATTCCATGCATTATATCTGATTTCCCCATTCCGCGGGTGAAGGTGGGCTGCTGAGTACGTTTGTACTCACCCTTGCTTATTTGTTGTTTTTCAGAAAAAGGAGATCGGGTAAGAGTTACGACTGTTCCCAACCTTGCATGTGGCTGTTGGACCGCTGAATTGCTTCACTGCGTATATCGGGCTGCTTCAGCCCCACTCTGATGATATGTACCGAGTTGTGGACCAACTCTTAAAGTTGATCGCCACCTTTATAGGTTTGTCTCGTTTAAGCAGATCTGGAATCATCTGATGTATAAATGTGTTTACTAGCCTCCTGGGACTAGTAATTGTATCACATTTGAGTCCCAGAGGATTGGGGACGCTTCAGAGTGTCACTTAGTGGCAGTGAAGCGAATCCTTAGATATTTAGTTGCTACGCCTTGCTTCGGGCTCTGGTCTACCTTTGACTTGATTGGATATTCAGATTCCGACTATGCTGGATGTAAGGTCGATAGGAAGAGTACATCGGGGACGTGCCAATTCTTAGGAAGGTCCCTGGTGTCATGGAATTCTAAGAAACAAACCTCTGTTGCCCTATCCACCGCTGAGGCCGAGTATGTTGCCGCAGGAAAGTGTTGCGCACAACTACTTTGGATGAGGCAAACCCTCAGGGACTTTGGCTACAATTTGAGCAAAGTCCCACTCCTATGTGATAATGAGAGTGCTATCCGCATGGCAGAAAATCCTGTTGAGCACAGCCGCACAAAGCACATAGACATCCGACATCACTTTTTGAGAGACCACCAGCAAAAGAGAGATATCAAAGTGTTTCATGTTAGCACCGAGAACCAGCTAGCCGATATCTTTACCAAGCCTCTAGATGAGAAGACCTTTTGCAGGTTGCGTAGTGAGCTAAACGTCTTAGATTCGTGGAACTTGGATTGATTTATAGCATAGATGTGTTTATGCCTTTGATCATGTTCCTTATGCATTTTGTTGCTTAGTTATGGTGCTCAAGTTGTACAAACACTCCCTGGACCTCACAAGTCCATTGCAAAGTGATGCACATGTTTAGGGGGAGATGTGTTACAACTTGACCCTTTGAGACTAACCATGTGCTTGAGTTTGATGATTTAGTCTCGAAGGAGGTTTGAAAGGGAAATGGTGGACTTGGACCATGAAAAACTTCCACTGCACTCCGATGAGACGGTAACTTATTCCAAGTTCATCTCATGTACTCTTATTGCCTTTGCATTCTTATTGAAGATTTTGGTGAGGCAATGGGGTTCTAGGGCCAAGATTGATCCAGTTTTGGTGCTTGATGCCAAAGGGGGAGAAAATAAAGGCCAAAGCAATAAATGGATCAACTACCACTTGAGAATTTTGAAAAAGTAGAGTTAGAGTTTTTGTTTGTCAAAATACTTTTGTTCGTCTCTTATTTTCAAAAGTTGGCCTCTTGTGGGGAGAAGTGTTGATTATGGGAAAAATGGGAGTTTTTGAAATCCTTGATCAATTTCTTTTGGAATACCTCTCTTTATGTCTTTACAAGTGTGTTTGACTTAGAGATAGGAATTCAAAGTTGATTTGCAAAAACAAACCAAGTGGTGGCAAAGAATGATCCATATATGCCAAATCTGATTCAAAACAAATTGGAGTTTTATTTGAAGTGATTTTGCACTTGTTCTACTTGCTTTATGTTATGTTGGCATAAATCACCAAAAAGGGGGAGATTGAAAGGGAAATGTGCCTTTGGGCCATTTCTAAGTATTTTGGTGATTGAGTGCCAACACAAGTGCTCTTGTGTTGATCTATGCAATGTGGTGGACAAAGTGCAAATCATGTCAAAAGGTATGTTGGAGCGAAGGCAGAAACGCCACCCGTCGCCCGAAGTCTCCGCTGTTTAGCCGCTGCTCTGACAGACAAAGCGGGCAGGGACACCCTTCGCTCGATTCGGCACCAGACGAAGGCCTGCGGCGACGTCATCCCGCGGCGCGGCCTCGACCAGCTCTGAGGCCCACGTGTGATCTGGCCCATTGTAACGGGCCCTGCGTGGCCGCCTTTGTGTTACGGGCCTAATTTGTAAAGGCATTCTTGTAATTACAGCTTGTAACCCTGCTTTATGGGAATATTCTGGGGATAAACTAGGTGTCTGAGGGCACATGCGTCCTTAACACAAGGCGCTGGGCACTCAGATACCTATAAATACCCCCGCACAGTGCCCGTGAGAGGCTAGATTAACAGAGCTATTGCCTCCTAGCACGTAACCCTGTTGTCACCACTGTTCACCCTTGTTGGCCTCCCTGCAGTTGAGAGCAAGTTCCAACATTTGGCGCCCACCGTTCGTGCTACGACCAAACCACCCGCGATGGCACCCAAGAGAGCTAACCCGAAGGCTAACGAGGCTGCGAAGGCAGCACTGCTTGCCGCAAGAAAGGGCAAGGCCCTCGTCCTCACCCAATCCACCCACCAAGAGCCCATTGAAGACAATGTTCCCCGCACCTGCGAAGACGACACCTTCCGCACCTGCGGGCTCGAAGGACAATCGCAGCCGCCCCCAGGCTTCGCCCCACTGGAAGGCGCGGATCTCACCGAGGACGGCGAGGTCCTCGGCGTCTCAACAGAAGAACAGCTACAGCTGCGCGCCCTGCGCCTCAAGAACCGCAATCTCCAGAGGCAGAAAGAGATATTGGAGGCCAAGCACCAGCGTGTGTCCGCACTAGCCAAGGTGCGGCAAATGATACGCGACGAGGAGCAGAAGGCCCAAGACCTCGAGCGCGAGATCGCGCTGATGCAGCGCGAAGGCCACCTCGGTCTACAGCAAGAGCCACCCCTCCAGCAGCGCGCACAACCGGAAGACACGCGCGAAGGCCACCTCGGCCTGCAGCATGGCCCACCCCTGCAACACCGGGCGCAGCCGGAGAACCCACGTTTCCCCCAGCATGACTACGCTTTCCAGCACGGCGCGCCATTCCAAGGGGTCAACTACCTCGACGAGCGAAGTCCCCTGGCGCCACACCTGCAAGTGACGCCTTGGCCAGCTAACTTCCGAGCAGGCACCTATCCCAAGAACAACGGCAGCACTGACCCGGCGCAATACATAATGAGTTATCAGGTCGCCGTTGCGTCCGCCGGAGGGGACGACGCCACAATGGCGAAGTCTTTCATCATCGCCCTAGAGGGCCCAGCACTCACCTGGTTCACCAGATTGCCTCCGCTGTCCATTGATTCATGGAGAAGTCTCAGGGACAAGTTCCTGCTCAACTTCCAAGGGTACCGCCCAGACACCGACGCCTTGGCCGAGCTCTCACTTTGCAAACAGCTGGAAAAGGAGACTCTGCGGGAGTATTACCGCAAATTCTTAACACTCAAGTCACAATTGCCCTCCGTCGATGACCAGATCGCTATCCACTACGCCATCAGTGGCCTTCGAGCCGGCGTCCTCTACAGTCATTGTATCAGAGATCCACCCAAAAACCTCCAGGAGCTATATCAGCTCTTTGAGAAATATGCCAAATCCGAAGAGCTCCATCAGCGCAAAGTTGAGTCACAGCGGAAGCCCAAAGATGCCCCGCAGTCCAGCCGCACATGGACGAGGACTCCGCAGCCAGACTCCAGTCGAGATGGCCGCAGTCAGCAGCAAGTGCACAACATCGCCAACCAGCAGCCTGCTGCTGACCCCCCTCGTCGCCAGGAATATCCCCCCCAGGGCCGCGGAAATGGAACTCGCGGCAGGGGCCGAGGGCGCGCGCAGCCGCCGCGCCGATTCTACTGCCTTTTCCACGGCGAAGACTGCGCCCACCAAACCAAAGACTGCCCCGAAACGAAGGCCACCAGAGACAGAATGGCGAGGGCGCAGCCAGCCGACAATCCCAGAATTGTCGCGCATAATTACCAGCCACCCCCTCCACCATATATCCACGCTCCCGCCCCGCACCTACCGCACCACGCTTACCAACACCATCAGGAAGTACAAATCGTACCTCCTCCACCCCCACCACCACACCAGCAACACCAAAACATCCCCCATGCCCCCAAGCAGGAAGACTTCGCCGATCAACCATATCACGGAGTCATTCACATGATAACAGGGGGGTCAAGCACTGACTTCGACACCAAGCGGCAGAAGCGGGACCACTACCGCAGCATCAACCATGTCGCCGTCACTGGCCCAGTCGTGCAGACAAAGTGGTCCCACATACCGCTAACCTTCGACGCACGAGACGTCGACCTGCGCAGCGCCCCCCACATCGACGCCATGGTAATCAATTGCAGCATGGCAGGCTGGGACTTACACAAAGTCCTAGTCGACAACGGCAGTCAGGCGGACATCATCTTCCTCCACGCCTTCGACCGCATGGGTATAAGCCACAACCTGCTCAAGCCTTCGGACAACCCGTTGTATGGCTTCGGCGGCAAGGGCACCTTTCCCGTTGGCAAAATAGAGTTGCCCCTCTCCTTCGGTGTAGCACCCAATGCCCGAAGTGAGCAAGTAACCTTCGACATTGTCGACATGGTATATCCATACAACGCCATCATGGGCCGGGGCTCCATCAATAAGTTCGAAGCTGCCATCCACGGACTGTACCTATGCATGAAGATACCAGGTCCGCTAGGCGCAATTACGATCTACGGCAACCAGCAGACGTCGCGCAACATAGAGCGTGACTTCGTGCCTGGTCAGAGGAACGTGCACTGTCTCACGACCCAGCGCGAGGTCCCTGCGCCCGCCAGCCCAACCGATAAGCTGCATGACAAGGCACAGTTGCAGAGCCAAGACGGGACCAAGACTGTCCCCCTCGATCAGGCCATGCCCAAGCAGACAGTCACTGTCAGCGAAGACCTTACCTCACATGAAGAAGAGAAGCTCCTCTGCTGCCTGGCCAAGAATAAAGATGTCTTCGCCTGGTCTGCCCTCGACCTGGTCGGAGTCAGCCGATCCATAATTGAGCACAGCTTGGGAATTGACCCTTCGGTGCGACCAAAAAAGCAAAGGCTTCGCAAAATGTCCGACGAAAAGACAGAGGCCGCCAAGGCAGAGGTGCACCGCCTCCTAGAAGCTGAATTCATCGAGCCAGTGGCTTACCCCACGTGGCTCTCCAATGTCGTAATGGTGCAGAAAAAAAGCGGGAAATGGCGAATGTGCATAGACTTCACCAGTCTCAATAAGGCCTGTCCAAAGGACAATTTCCCGTTGCCGCGGATCGACAAAATAGTCGATAGCGCGGCCGGATGCGAGGTCATGTCACTCCTCGACTGCTTCTCCGGCTATCACCAGATATACATGAAGGAGGAAGACAAGGCTAGCACCAGCTTTATAACACCCTTCGGCACTTATTGCTTCATCAGAATGCCGGAGGGACTCAAGAATGCCGGGTCCACCTTCTCCAGACTCACCAAAACAGTACTCGAAGGGCAGGTTGGCAGAAACATATTCACATATGTGGACGACATCGTCGTCGCCAGCAAGAACAAGGAGGACCATCTCGTCGACCTCGCCGAGACATTCGCGAACATGCGAGATGCACGACTCCGCCTAAACCCGGAAAAGTGCGTCTTCGGTGTTCGCCAGGGCAAGATATTGGGCTACCTGGTGTCACACCGCGGCATCAAGGCCAACCCAACCAAGATCCAGGCCATCATCGACATGTCGCCTCCGCAGTCCGCCAAAGACGTCCAGCGTCTGACAGGCAGACTGGCCGCTCTCAACAGATTCATCTCCAGGTCCGCCGAGCGAAGTCTCCCCTTCCTCAAAACACTCCGCGGTGCAAAAGACTTCGCCTAGGGACCGGAGCAAGCAGCGGCCTTCGCCTCACTAAAACAGTACCTGTCGGAGCTGGCCATCCTCACGAGCCCCGACTCCTCGCTCCCCCTATTGCTCTATGTCACGGCTTCGTCGCACGCGGTCAGCGCGGCACTAGTGCAGGAGCAGACAGTTGAGGGCGCGGTCAGACAGTGCCCTGTTTACTATGTCTCCGAGGTCCTGACACCGTCCAAATGCAACATGACAGAGCTGGAGAAGATCGCCTACGCAGTTGTTATGTCTTCGCGCAAACTGCACCATTACTTTGAAGCATTCAAGGTCCGAGTCACCTCAGACAGGGGGCTCGGCGAACTATTCAGAAACCCGGAGGCATCGGTGAGGATTGCCAAGTGGGCAGCCGAACTCTCCGGCTACCACATCAGCTTCGAGCCCAGGACAGCCATCAAGTCACAAGTCCTGGCAGACTTCATCGTCGACTGGACTGGGCCAATAACACAGCCGGACCCGTCCACAGAGAAAGTTTGGACCATCCACTGCGACGGCGCATGGTGCCATGCGGGGCAGGCGTCGCTGCAGTCGTCACCTCACCAGCCGGAGTCAAACACAGATATGCAGCACGCCTCAGCTTCGCTCTGGAATCCGACAGATGCACAAACAATATAGCAGAGTATGAAGCGGTTATCCTGGGCCTCCGCAAGCTAAGGGCCCTCGGAGTCACCACATGTATCATCAAAACAGACTCCAAGATAGTTGCCAGCCAGATCGAGAAGGACTATGCAGCAAAAGACCCCGCGCTCATGCAATACCTCGCGACCATCCGAAGTCTCGAGAGACAGTTCAAGGGATTCACCTTGCAGCATGTGGATAGAGCCAAGAACGAGGAGGCCGATGCACTGGCCAAGGTGCGAGCACCTAGAGGGGGGGGGGTGAATAGGTGATCCTGTAAAACTTAAAAACTTAAGCCACAAAACTTTGATTAAGCGTTAGCACAGTTAATGCCAAGTGGCTAGAGAGAAGATCTTGCACAATACGATAACCACAAGGAGTTCAACACAGAGAAGACACAGTGGTTTATCCCGTGGTTCGGCCAAGTACAAAACTTGCCTACTCCACGTTGTGGCGTCCCAACGGACGAGAGTTGCAATCAACTCCTCTCAAGTGATCCAATGATCAACTTGAATACCACAGTGTTATGCTTTTCTTTTCTTATCGCGTTCGCGAGGAATCTCCACAACTTGGAGTCTCTCGCCCTTACACTTGAAGTTCACAAAGAAGCACGGAGTAAGGGAGGAAAGCAACACACACAAATCCACAGCAAAATGCGCACACACACGGCCAAGAATTGAGCTCAAAAGACTATCTCAAAGTTCTCACTAGAACGGAGCTCGAATCACAGAGAATGACAAACGAATGCGCAAAGACTGAGTGTGGATGATCAAGAATGCTCTAAGGTTGTTTGGTGTTCTCCTCCATGCGCTTAGGGGTCCCTTTTATAGCCCCAAGGCAGCTAGGAGCCGTTGAGAGCAAATCTGGAAGGCCAATCTTGCCTTCTGTCGTCGGGTGCACCGGACAGTCCGGTGCACACCGGACACTGTCCGGTGCCCGATTTCCTTCCTAAAATGGCGCGGCCGACCGTTGCAGATCAGGGAGCCGTTGGCGCACCGGACATGTCCGGTGCACACCGGACAGTCCGGTGCCCCCTTCCGACCGTTGGCTCGGCCACGTGTCGCGCGCAGATTCCGCGGCCAACCGTTGGCCCGACCGACCGTTGGCTCACCGGACTGTCCGGTGCACACCGGACAGTCCGGTGAATTATAGCCGTACGTCGCCGGTAAATTCCCGAGAGCGGCCAGTTCGCCCGAGTCAGTCTGGCGCACCGGACACTGTCCGGTGCACCATCGGACAGTCCGGTGCTCCAGACCGAACAGCCTTTTGGCTGTACACAGCCAACTTTTCTCTGACTCGATTTCTCCTGTTTCAAGCACTTAGACACAATACATTAGTCTTCAAAACAATGTACTAAGGCTTAGAAACATACCTTTACTCTTGATTTGCACTTTGTCCATCCATGGGTATAGATTCACATTTAAGCACTTGTGTTGGCACTCAATCACCAAAATACTTAGAAATGGCCCAAAGGCACATTTCCCTTTCAATCTCCCCCTTTTTGGTGATTTATGCCAACACAACATAAAGCAACTAGAACAAGTGCAATATCACTTCAAATAAAACTCAAATTTATTTTGATTCAATTTTGGCATATATGGATCATCCTTTGCCACCACTTGGTTTGTTTTTGCAAATCAAAACTCAAATTTCTATCTCTAAGTCAAACACACATGTTAAGTCATAAAGAGAGTCATTTCAGGAGTATTTGATTCAGGATTCCAAAAACTCCCCCTTTTTCCCATAATCAACATTTCTCCCCGCAAGAAGCCAACTTTAGACAAGAGAGACAATAAAAGAGTTTTGACAAAACAAAAAACTCTATTCTACTATTTTCAAAATCTCTCAAGTGGTAGCTGATCCATTTATCACTTTGGCCTTTATTTTCTCCCCCTTTGGCATCAAGCACCAAAATGGGATCAATCTTGGCCCGTTAACCCCATTGCCTCACCAAAATCTTCAATTAAGAGCAAATAGGCAATAAGAGTTAAAAGATGAACTTGGAAAAGTTACTCTTTTCATCGGAGTGCAGTGGAAGTCTTGCATGGTCCAAGTCCACCTTTTCCCTTTTAATTCTCCTTCGAGGCTAAAACAAGCAAACTCAAGCATATGGTTAGTCTCAAAGGGTCAAGTTGTAACACATCTCCCCCTAAAACTGTGCATCACTTTGCAACGGACTTGTGAGGTCCAGGGAGTGTTTTTACAACTTGAGCACCATACTAAACAACAAAATGCAAAAAGGAACATGATCAAAAGCATAAATACATGTATGCTACAATTCAATCCAAGTTCCGCGAATCTAAGACATTTAGCTCACTACGCAGCCTGCAAAAGGTCTTCTCATCTAGAGGCTTGGTGAAGATATCGGCTAGCTGGTTCTCGGTGCTAACATGAAACACTTCGATATCTCCCTTCTGCTGGTGGTCTCTCAAAAAGTGATGCCGGATGTCAATGTGCTTTGTGCGGCTGTGTTCAACAGGATTTTCCGCCATGCGGATAGCACTCTCATTGTCACATAGGAGTGGGACTTTGCTCAGATTGTAGCCAAAGTCCCGAAGGGTTTGCCTCATCCAAAGTAGTTGCGCGCAACACTGCCCTGCGGCAACATACTCGGCCTCAGCGGTGGATAGGGCAACGGAAGTTTGTTTCTTAGAGTTCCATGACACCAGGGACCTTCCTAAGAATTGGCACGTCCCCGATGTACTCTTCCTATCGACCTTGCATCCAGCATAGTCGGAATCTGAATATCCAATCAAGTCAAAGTTAGACCCCTTTGGATACCAGATCCCGAAGCAAGGCGTAGCGACTAAATATCTAAGAATTCGCTTCACCGCCACTAAGTGACACTCCTTAGGATCGGATTGAAATCTAGCACACATGCATACGCTAAGCATAATATCCAGTCTACTAGCACATAAGTAAAGCAAAGAACCTATCATGGACCGGTATGCTTTTTGATCAATGGACTTACCTCCTTTGTTGAGGTCGGTGTGTCCGTCAGTTCCCATCGGCGTCTTTGCGGGCTTGGCGTCCTTCATCCCAAACCGCTTTAGCAAATCTTGCGTATACTTCGTTTGGGAGATGAAGGTGCCGTCCTTGAGTTGCTTCACTTGGAACCCAAGGAAGTAGTTCAACTCGCCCATCATCGTCATCTCGAATTTCTTCGTCATCACCCTGCTAAACTCTTCACAAGACTTTTGGTTAGTAGAACCAAATATTATGTCATCGACATAAATTTGGCACACAAAAAGATTACCGTCACAAGTCTTAGTGAAAAGAGTTGGATCGGCTTTCCCAACCTTGAAAGCATTAGCAATTAAGAAATCTCTAAGGCATTCATACCATGCTCTTGGGGCTTGCTTAAGTCCATAGAGCGCCTTAGAGAGCTTACACACGTGGTCGGGGTACCGTTCATCCTCGAAACCAGGGGGTTGCTCCACGTACACCTCCTCCTTGATTGGCCCGTTGAGGAAAGCGCTCTTCACATCCATTTGGTACAACCTGAAAGAATGGTGAGCGGCATATGCTAGCAAGATACGAATGGACTCTAGCCTAGCCACAGGAGCAAAAGTCTCCTCAAAGTCCAAACCTGCGACTTGGGCATAACCTTTTGCCACAAGTCGAGCCTTGTTTCTCGTCACCACCCCGTGCTCGTCCTGTTTGTTGCGGAACACCCACTTGGTTCCCACAACGTTTTGCTTGGGACGAGGCACCAGTGTCCAAACTTCATTGCGCTTGAAGTTGTTGAGCTCCTCTTGCATGGCCAACACCCAGTCCGAATCTAGCATGGCCTCTTCTAACCTGAAAGGCTCAATAGAAGAGACAAAGGAGTAATGCTCACAAAAATTAACCAATCGAGATCGAGTGGTTACTCCCTTGCTGATATCACCCAGAATTTGGTCGACGGGATGATCCCTTTGAATCATCGCTCGAACTTGGGTTGGAGGTGCCAGTTGCGCTTCTTCCTCCATCACATGATCATCTTGTGCTTCCCCTTGATCACACGCCTCCTTTTGATGAACCTGTTCATCGTCTTGAGTTGGGGGACGCACCATAGTTGAGGAGAAAGGTTGGTCTTGCTCATGTTGTTCCTGTGGCCGCACATCTCCAATCGCCATGGTGCGTATTGCGGCCGTTGGAACGTCTTCTTCATCTACATCATCAAGATCAACAACTTGCTCTCTTGGAGAGCCATTAGTCTCATCAAATACAACGTCGCTAGAGACTTCAACTAAACCCGATGATTTGTTGAAGACCCTATACGCTTTTGTATTTGAATCATAACCTAATAAAAACCCTTCTACGGCTTTGGGAGCAAATTTGGAATTCCTACCCTTCTTCACTAGAATGTAGCATTTACTCCCAAATACACGAAAGTACGATACATTGGGTTTGTTACCAGTCAGCAGCTCATATGAAGTCTTCTTGAGGAGGCGGTGAAGGTAGACCCTGTTGATGGCGTGGCAAGCCGTGTTCACGGCTTCCGACCAAAAGCACTCGGGGGTCTTGAACCCTCCAAGCATAGTCCTCGCCATATCTATGAGCGTCCTGTTCTTCCTCTCTACCACACCATTTTGCTGAGGTGTGTAGGGAGCAGAGAACTCGTGCTTGATCCCCTCCTCCTCAAGGAACTCCTCCACTTGAAGATTCTTGAATTCGGACCCGTTGTTGCTCCTTATCTTCTTCACCTTGAGCTCAAACTCGTTTTGAGCTCTCCTTAGGAAGCGCTTGAGGGTTCCTTGGGTCTCAGACTTATCCTGTAAAAAGAATACCCAAGTGAAGCGGGAAAAATCATCCACAATGACTAAACCATACTTACTTCCCCCTATGCTTAGATAAGCGATGGGTCCGAAGAGGTCCATATGCAGCAGCTCCAGAGGTCTTGAGGTGGTCATCACATTCTTGCTGTGATGTGCTCCTCCCACTTGTTTACCTGCTTGACAAGCTGCACAAGGTCTATCTTTTTCGAATTGCACGTTAGTCAAACCTATCACGTGTTCTCCCTTTAGAAGCTTGTGAAGGTTCTTCATCCCCACATGTGCTAAGCGGCGATGCCACAGCCAGCCCTTGCTAGTCTTAGCGATTAAGCATGCATCTAGACCAGCCTCCTCTTTTGCAAAATCAACTAAATAAAGTTTGCCGTCTAGTACACCCTTAAAAGCTAGTGAACCATCACATCTTCTAAAGACAGACACATCTACATTTGTAAATAAACAGTTATATCCCATATTGCATAATTGACTAACAGATAGTAAATTATATCCAAGAGACTCAACTAAAAACACATTAGAGATAGAGTGCTCATTTGATATTGCAATCTTGCCTAAACCTTTCACCTTGCCTTGATTCCCATCACCGAATATGATTGAATCTTGGGAATCCTTATTCTTGACGTAGGAGGTGAACATCTTCTTCTCCCCCGTCATATGGTTTGTGCATCCGCTGTCGATAATCCAGCTTGATCCCCCGGATGCATAAACCTGCAAGGCAAATTTAGGCTTGGGTCTTAGGTACCCAACTCATGTTGGGTCCTACCAGGTTAGTGCAAATATCCTTAGGGACCCAAATGCAAGTTTTGTCTCCCTTGCATTTTGCCCCTAACTTCCTAGCAACTATTTTCCTATCCTTTCTACAAATAGCAAAGGAAGCATTTAAAGCACAATAAATTGTAGAAGGTTCATTAACTACTTTCCTAGGAGCATGAATAATATTCTTTCTAGGCACATGATGAATAGCATTTCTCCTAGACATATTTCTACCATGCATATAGGAAGAACTAGAAGCAAACATGGCATGAGAATCAAAATCATCATAAGCATTATAACTCCTATAAGCATTTCTTGTTTGTCTCCTATCATGGTACATAAAAGCATGGTTCTTTTTAGCACTACTAGCCATAGGAGCCTTCCCTTTCTCCTTGGTGGAGATAAGAGCCTTATGGCTTGTCAAGTCCTTGGCTTCCCTCTTGTAGCCAAGTCCATCCTTAATTGAGGGGTGTCTACCAATCGTGTAGGCATCCCTTGCAAATTTCAGCTTATCAAATTCATTCTTGCTAGTCTTAAGTTGGGCATTAAGACTAGCCAATTCCTCATTTAATTTGGAAATTGAAACTAAATGATTACTACAAGCATCAACATCGAAATCTTTACACCTCTTACAGATTGTAACATGTTCTACACAAGAACTAGATTTACTAGCTACTTCTAGTTTAGCATTTAAATCATTATTAACACTTTTTAAAGTAGCAATGGTTTCATGACAAGAAGACAATTCACTAGAGAGCATTTCATTTCTTTTAATTTCTAGAGCAAGAGATTTTTGTGCACTAACAAATTTATCATGCTCCTCATATAAAAGATCCTCTTGTTTTTCTAGTAATCTATTCTTGTCATTTAAAGCATCAATCAACTCATTAATCTTATCAATTTTAGATCTATCTAATCCCTTGAATAAGCATGAGTAATCTATCTCATCATCATCGCTAGACTCATCCTCACTTGAAGAAGCATAAGTACTAGTATCATGAGTGCTTACTTTCTTCTCCCTTGCCATGAGGCAAGTGTGACGCTCGTTTGGGAAGAGGGATGACTTGTTGAAGGCAGTGGCGGCGAGTCCTTCATTGTCGGAGTCGGAGGAGGAGCAATCCGAATCCCACTCCTTGCCTAGATGTGCCTTGCCCTTTGCCTTCTTGTATGCCTTCTTCTTCTCCCTCTTGCTCCCTTGTTCCTGGTCACTTTCATTATCGGGACAGTTAGCAATAAAATGACCAAGCATACCGCATTTGAAGCATGAGCGCTTCCCCTTGGCTTTGGTCTTGCTTTGCTGTCCCTTGCGACCTTTAAGCGCCGTCTTGAATCTCTTGATGATGAGGGCCATCTCTTCATCATTAAGTCCAACCGCCTCGATTTGTGCCACCTTGCTAGGTAGCGCCTCCTTGCTTCTTGTTGCCTTGAGAGCAAGGGGTTGCGGCTCGTTGATCGGTCCATTCAAGGCGTCGTCCACGTACCTCGCTTCCTTGATCATCATTCGCCCGCTGACGAATTTTCCTAGGACTTCTTCGGGCGACATTTTGGTGTACCTGGGATTCTCACGAATATTATTCACCAAATGAGGATCAAGAACGGTAAAGGACCTTAGCATTAGTCGGACGACGTCGTGGTCCGTCCATCGCGTGCTTCCGTAGCTCCTTATTTTGTTGATAAGGGTCTTGAGCCGGTTGTATGTTTGAGTTGGCTCCTCGCCCCTTATCATCGCGAACCGTCCAAGCTCGCCCTCCACCAACTCCATTTTGGTGAGCAAGGTAACGTCATTTCCCTCATGAGAAATCTTGAGGGTGTCCCAGATCTGCTTGGCGTTATCCAAACCGCTCACTTTGTTATATTCATCCCTGCACAATGAAGCTAGAAGAACAGTAGTAGCTTGTGCATTCTTATGGATTTGCTCATTAATGAATATAGGACTATCCGAACTATCAAAGTGCATTCCACTATCTACAATCTCCCATATACTAGGATGGAGAGAGAATAGGTGACTACGCATTTTGTGGCTCCAAAATCCGTAGTCCTCTCCATCAAAGTGTGGGGGCTTGCCGAGTGGAATGGAGAGCAAATGTGAATTTGAACTTTGCGGAATATGAGAGTAGTCAAAGGAAAAGTTCGAATTAACCGGTTTCCTTCTCTCGTAGTTGTTGTGGTCGTCGTCCTTTTGGGAAGAAGTAGACTCATCGCTGTCGTCGTAGTAGACGATCTCCTTGATGTGCCTTGTCTTCTTCTTCTTCCCTTCCTTTCGTCTATGACCTGAGCCGGAGTCGGTAGGCTTGTCATCTTTGGGCTCGTTGATGAAGGACTCCTCCTTATCGTTGATCACTATCCCCTTGCCCTTAGGATCCATCTCTTCGAGCGGTTAGTCCCTCTTCTTGAAGAGAATGGCTCCGATACCAATTGCGAGCACCTAGAGGGGGGGGGGTGAATAGGTGATCCTGTAAAACTTAAAAACTTAAGCCACAAAACTTTGATTAAGCGTTAGCACAGTTAATGCCAAGTGGCTAGAGAGAAGATCTTGCACAATACGATAACCACAAGGAGTTCAACACAGAGAAGACACAGTGGTTTATCCCGTGGTTCGGCCAAGTACAAAACTTGCCTACTCCACGTTGTGGCGTCCCAACGGACGAGAGTTGCACTCAACTCCTCTCAAGTGATCCAATGATCAACTTGAATACCACAGTGTTATGCTTTTCTTTTCTTATCGCGTTCGCGAGGAATCTCCACAACTTGGAGTCTCTCGCCCTTACACTTGAAGTTCACAAAGAAGCACGGAGTAAGGGAGGAAAGCAACACACACAAATCCACAGCAAAATGCGCACACACACGGCCAAGAATCGAGCTCAAAAGACTATCTCAAAGTTCTCACTAGAACGGAGCTCGAATCACAGAGAATGACAAACGAATGCGCAAAGACTGAGTGTGGATGATCAAGAATGCTCTAAGGTTGCTTGGTGTTCTCCTCCATGCGCCTAGGGGTCCCTTTTATAGCCCCAAGGCAGCTAGGAGCCGTTGAGAGCAAATCTGGAAGGCCAATCTTGCCTTCTGTCGTCGGGTGCACCGGACAGTCCGGTGCACACCGGACACTGTCCGGTGCCCGATTTCCTTCCTAAAATGGCGCGGCCGACCGTTGCAGATCAGGGAGCCGTTGGCGCACCGGACATGTCCGGTGCACACCGGACAGTCCGGTGCCCCCTTCCGACCGTTGGCCCGGCCACGTGTCGCGCGCAGATTCCGCGGCCGACCGTTGGCCCGACCGACCGTTGGCTCACCGGACAGTCCGGTGCATACCGGACAGTCCGGTGAATTATAGCCGTACGTCGCCGGTAAATTCCCGAGAGCGGCCAGTTCGCCCGAGTCAGTCTGGCGCACCGGACACTGTCCGGTGCACCACCGGACAGTCCGGTGCTCCAGACCGAACAGCCTTTTGGCTGTACACAACCAACTTTTCTCTGACTCGATTTCTCCTGTTTCAAGCACTTAGACACAATACATTAGTCTTCAAAACAATGTACTAAGGCTTAGAAACATACCTTTACTCTTGATTTGCACTTTGTCCATCCATGGGTATAGATTCACATTTAAGCACTTGTATTGGCACTCAATCACCAAAATACTTAGAAATGGCCCAAAGGCACATTTCCCTTTCACAAGGCCGCCGCCAGGGGCGAGCCCTTGCCCTCCGACGTGTTCTTTCACACCATCGGCACGCCAGCCGTCCGGAGCCCCAAAGGGCTCCAAATAACTAATGACAGCGAGGGCCACCGCATAGTCAACCTAATCATGACCGAAGACTGGCGGGCACCAATAACCCTGTTCCTACAGGGGTACTACCACCCAACTGACGTCAGTGAGGCCAAGCGCCTCAGACATCGAAGCCGGGACTTCGCATTGATTGAGGGCCAACTCTACAAGAAAGGGGTCAGTCAGCCAATGCTTAAGTGCGTCACCGAAACCGAAGGCATGCAGATCCTACGTGAAGTCCACAGTGGCACGTGCGGTTCGCACGCAGGGCCAAGGGCCTTAGCTGCCAAGGTGATCCGCCAAGGGTTTTACTGGCCCGCAATGATCTGCGCCGCAAATTGGTTCACAAGGTCCTGCGAAGCCTGCCAGAAGTTTTCTCCTCGGTCAGGCAGCCCCTCGCAGTATACAAAGCTGATTGCCCATACATGGCCTCTCCAGCGCTGGGGCCTGGACATCGTCGGGCCCCTGCCCACCGCTCAGGGGAACCTCAAGTTCGCCTTCGTAGCCGTCGAATACTTCACCAAATGGATCGAAGCGAGGGCTGTTTCTACAATAACATCAAAGACTGCCCAGAAATTCTTCTGGCAAAACATTGTTTGCCGCTTCGGAGTACCGTCCGAGCTAACAGTTGACAACGGCAAGCAGTTTGACAACCAAGATTTCAAGGATTTCTGTTTCTCCATCGGCACCAAGCTTGCCTTCGCTTCAGTTTATCACCCGCAGTCCAACGGGGTCGTGGAGCGCGCCAATGGGAAAATCTTCACAGCTGTCAAGAAGATGCTCCTCGATGAAAAAAAGGCAGATGGACCGATTTGTTACCGGAGGCAGTCTGGGCGCTAAACACAACTGAGTGCAGGGCGACTGGGTTCACTCCTTTTCGCCTTTTATACGGATCGGAGGCCATGACCCCGCAAGAAATAAAGCATGGGTCCCCGCGTACAGTTCCGTCAGCCGTCCCCGACGTGGACGAGCCAACTTCAAAAGATCTCATTGACGGAGACCGGGTCTTCGCCCTACAGGCCCTAAACAAATACCAAGCCCAGACCAAAGCATGGCGCGACCACACAGTCATCCCGAGGGAGTTCAGCGAGGGGGACCTCGTACTCGTCCGAACAGCTCGGACGGAGTCCAGAGGCAAGCTGGAGCCCAAGTGGGAGGGCCCCTTTATAGTCAAGACAAAAGCTTTCCCCAGCGCTTACAGGCTCATAACGCCAAACGGCGAGGACCTGGAGCACTCCTGGAACATCGACAACCTTCGCAAATTTTTTGTTTGACTCATTAGGGCTGATTTCGCCCTTGTAATTCGCCAAAAACAATCTTGTACCGGCCCGCACTCTTTTCCTCCCGGGGGGTGAGGTTTTTAACGAGGCGGAGCCATGTAATATATGTGTGAAAAATCCCCCGCAAAAACATGCGTCGAAAAAAGACCGCGACGACGGTCTTCGACATTCGACCAATTCGAGGTCACCGCGAGGCTAAGCGCTAGCCACCCTCGCGTGCGACAAATCCGCGCAGAAGTCGCCTAAGGGTGCAGCCGGAATAGCACAACAAGTGCGAAAAAACATGAAGTCTATCGCGAAGACTATCCGCGCAGAAGTCGCCTAAGGGTGCAGCCGGACTAGCACAACAAGTGCGAAAAAACACGAAGTCTATCGCGAAGACTATCCGCGCAGAAGTCGCCTAAGGGTGCAGCCGGACTAGCACAACAAGTGCGGAAAAACACGAAGTCTATCGCGAAGACTATCCGCGCAGAAGTCGCCTAAGGGTGCAGCCGGACTAGCACAACAAGTGCAAAAAGACACGAAGTCTATCGCGAAGACTATCCGCGCAGAAGTCCCCTAAGGGTGCAGCCGGACTAGCACAACAAGTGCGAAAAAACACGAAGTCTATCGCGAAGACTATCCACGCAGAAGTCGCCTAAGGGTGCAGCCGGACTAGCACAACAAGTGCGAAAAAACACGAAGTCTATCGCGAAGACTATCCGCGCAGAAGTCGCCTAAGGGTGCAGCCGGAATAGCACAACAAGTGCGAAAAAACCCGAAGTCTACCGCAAAGACTATCCACGCAGAAGCCGCCTAAAAGGCGCAGCCGAACTAGTACAACAAAAGCAGCAACGACAGCATCAAACTGTCCACGTTAAGACCGACTATAACCACACCAGCACAGCATAACAAAACATCCCAGACAAAGTACACAGCGCCTCCGCAGGCACAGGCAAGCGAGGGCACACAACTTCATCGTACAAGCCTTTACACATATACACGCGAGGGCGCCACGCTCTACATCGGCTCAACCTTAGGAATAATTCCCATCTCCCTATAATTAAATAACATTATCCTAAGCTCCTCACCCGCAAAAAGACTCCGCAGTTCCCCTTCCCCTGTATTCGCGGCGGCCGGCAAAGACAACAGTTCCTGCCGACCAGCCCTACTCACACGAAGCCGAGACCTTTCCTCCGTACTAACTCTACGCTTTGCAACCGCCCTTCGCCGTCGGCGCCCGGTGCTCGGACCTGGCACATCTTGCGCGTCCGCAGCGTGCGGCGAGGTCTCCGCCGCAGCCACATCCAAAGCCGCGAAATAGTCCAAATCCTCCGACGACTCCTCAGTCCACTCAACCGAGCTCCCAGAATCAGCAACATCAAAAAACTCAGAAAATTCAGATCCAGATCCACCACATTCATTACCACCTTCCGCTGTCGAAGCCGCCAAAAATTTAGCAGTAGCGGTTGCGTGCGCAGGCCCAAAATCTTGAACCTGCGCAGCAACCAAAATTCAGTAACATATCCAAAATTCCCCAACCCTATTACACCCACTATGCCACCTGCGAAGGCCCTGACGCTGCGGGAGCCTCCGCCGCGGGCTCCGCCGCCGCTTCTGCTGTTGTTTCCGCCGTCTCCGCCGCGGGATCTTCAGCACACGGCACAACAGCTGCGGGGGCATCAGGGGCGCCTTCGGCCACCTTTGGGGGTAGGTCTTCGCCGGCCGTAGCGGACGTGGGGGCAGCCACCGCGATCGCCGCGGTCTCAGGGGTTGGCTCCAGGGCGACCCCGGACACGGCCTCCGCAGGGGTCGGCTCCGGGTCAGGTAGCGCGCTGTTCAGCGCCCCGAGGTCGTCCACCCGCTCGCCACGCGACGCCTAAGACAAAACACACAAGGTTCAACAAACACACGCACACCCCACACCCAACAAACGCCGAACAAACGAAAATATTACCTGAGCCATTGCCGTCTCCGCCCGCTCCCTGACCACCTCGCGACCGTGCGGACCCCACATCCGGTCGTAGAGGGCCCCGGCAGAATCCTTCACCACGAGGTCTTCAACCTTATAGACATCTCGATCAAAATCTTCATCCGCCTGGTCGAAGACCTCGAAGTGTCGGCACCCTTCACGGGAGAGCGCGTTCATCGCCCCCTCGCAGGTGACCAGGGAGGCGTACGACATAAAACCCCCCACGACAGCGGGGAGTTCCTGCAGCTCCTCCTGCACCCACTGCAGACAGCGA
Source organism: Zea mays (assembly GCF_902167145.1). NCBI lineage: Eukaryota > Viridiplantae > Streptophyta > Magnoliopsida > Poales > Poaceae > Zea > Zea mays. The sequence continues at coordinate 167,873,078 of NC_050102.1, forward strand.
AGCCCGGGCTCTCGGTCCGGCACCTCGAAGTCACCGGTCCGCGCACCCAGCTCACGATATGTATCCATAAGCTGTGTGCACGTCCGTTCTGCCTCCGCACGCACCGCGGCCTCGGCCCCCTTCGCGCGGCTCTCCAGGGCGGTGAGCCGCTCCTGCAGATGTTCGGCGAGCTCCTTGGCAAGATTGCCCTCCGCCCGCGCCAGTTTGGCCTTCGCCTGAGCAGCCTGCTCCTTGGCGATGGCCTCGTTGGCCTCCCTCCTCTCCGCCGCCAGTTGGCGCCGAAGGTCAGCCTTCTCCTTCTCCAGCACGGCCACCTTGTCCGTCAGTTTCCGGCACTTGCTGTCGGAGGCTGATTTCTCACGGACAGCGTCAGCATGTTGCGTCCGAAGTCTCTCGACTTCGGCAGATACAGCTGCCATGAGGGCCCCCGACGCAGCACGGCTGGCGAAGTCAGCCACCTGCAAAAGCACATGTAAGGCCGTTGCCCGTAAAAAAAAGGAGAGAGAGCATAGCTCAGCGGACCTGACTCAGCGCCTCCGTCGCCTGACTCAGCGCCTCCGTCACTCCCTTCAGCCGGCGGGTCGCTGCGCCCGCCTCGTCCCTGACAACCGCGAGGGCCGACACCTCGCCTCCGGAGCCAAGAGCCTCGCCCCTCGCCTTCGGCACTATGCCAGCCGTCGCGATCGCCGCGGCAGGCGCAACCATAGCAAGCTGGCCCTCGTCCGACCCTGCAACGCACCAACGAATTAAAAAAAAGCCAGCGACTTACCACCAAGATAGTCCTCCACACAAATGTTGGTGGCGAAGTCGGCGACACGCTTGCCTGCCGACGGCAGCGCTCGGGCCGCCTTCGCGGCCTCCGCCACCTCGCTGAGCGGCGGCACAGCCTTCGCCGGTTTGGAGCCTCCGGCGCCCGCCGCTGCCTCTGGCGCCTTGCTAGATGCAGGGACGCCTGACTTCGCCGCCAGCGGCGGCTTGCCTCCGCCGGGGGCCGCAGCCTTCGCCGACTCCCGCTTTTGCCTCTTTGGCCTGGCTTCAACAATCCTGATAGCCGCCTGCCGCTTTTGCGCAGCCCCCTGGCGGTCCTTGTCCATCACTGCCGACACAACAGCAGCAATATTCCGCCCGTAAGGAAAAACTCTCCATTTGCGAACCAAGCGAGATGTAAAAACGTCCCTGCTGGCCGCGCGGGGGATAGGAACATTCCTAGGCCATCAACCCCCGGTAACCTTCAGCATCCGAGCCGAAGACTCCCGGAGCTCGGGCGAAGACATCCTTTCCCCCGGGGCCGCGCATGTCCTCATCAACTCTCTAGCAAACCCATCGGAAACCCCAAGTCCTCCCGTGGCAGTACCTAGTTTCCTCTTCTTAGAGGATGGCGCGGCCGCCGGTGCAGGGTCGCCTTTAGTCTCCACCACCAGTTTCTTCCCCTGGCGGTCCGCGTCGTCTTGACCAGGATAGCCGTCATATGGCAGTTGGTTCAATTCGAAGACCCTATTCAAACGGTCATTCGACCCGCGGATCTCCCAGCTGCGCTGGCCCTCGGTCCTCGGCACATAACGCCCAACAAGCCGCACCGCCTCATCCTCAGCTTCACGCATAAAGGCGGCCGGATCACGGTTTCACAGATTTAGCGCGAAGGCGGGACTCCGCACCATCTCTCCCCCACGGAAAGGCATCTGGCGAGGGCATACTTCACCCAACGCCCAACCATGCGCCAAGGGCCATACCCCGTACGCCACAAACTCTTCAACCAAGTCGCGCCCACTGCTCTGGCCGGTGGCACACCGAAGGGCCCCTTCGTCCACATCATCCTCCGCCACTTCAAAAGGCGGGTACGCCGAGTAAAAATGAGAGCACATCTCGGACACGGGAAGTCCCTCGTGGCCTTCGACGGTACCCTCCGCAACGTAAAACCAAAATTCATTCCAGTTGCCCCACTTGTTGCGGGCGCAAGGGACCAACTCGACTACTGGCATCGTGGTCTTGCCGGTCTTCGGCGTGAATGTGCAGGACCCAAACTGAGCAACTTCGTCCCCGATCATCCTCTTCTGCCAGTGTAAACAATAATGCTTCGCGAAAACTTCGACCGATGGCTGTCCGCCGTACGAAGTCGTCGCCCAGACATACTTCGACAGGGCCACCACGACATTCGGCGTCAGCTGATGTATTTGCACATTGAACCTGCGCAGGACTTCGCCAACAAACCGATGCGCAGGCAAGCGGAGACCGGCGGCGAAAAACGCCTCGAAAACAACCAACTCGCCCTCCGGCTCGGGGACTTTCTCCGTCCCCGGGGCACGGGCAACTCCGCCGCCGAAGTAGCCCAACCGCTGCATATCCTCCACGCGGGTCGACGACATTCACGACACGCCGAAATCAACAGAATCGCCGGCGCGCAACTCCTCCGGCATCAAACTGCTCAGCGTCTCCTCCGACGAGGCGGCGGCCGGCGGCGAGGAACCGGCCGGCGGCGTAGCGGCAGCGGAAGAAGAGGAAGACGGCATCGCTACGTACCGTCGGCGGCGGCGGGCAGTCTGCTTCACTCGCGCCAGATCTCCGGCGAACAAAAGCACGGCGGGCGGACGAGCAGCAAGACGGCGGGCGGCTAGGGTTTTTGCGGAGCGCGGAAAGTAAAGTTCAAAAAGCGCCGGCCCCCGCCCCCTTTTATAGGCAGGGCGCGGCTCTTCGGGAAACCCGCAATCCAACAGAGCGCGGCGCTTCGGGAAACCCGCAATCCAACAGTACGCGGTCAATCAACGGTCACATCAAAAACCCCCGCGGAACCACTTCGAGCGAGGGCAACGTCTCCGCCATCTAGCGACGTCTTCGGCACCAGGTGACTTTGTCGAACTGGTCCCTCGGAGGGCAGATGTTGGAGCGAAGGCAGAAACGCCACCCGTCGCCCGAAGTCTCCGCTGTTTAGCCGCTGCTCTGACAGACAAAGCGGGCAGGGACACCCTTCGCTCGATTCGGCACCAGACGAAGGCCTGCGGCGACGTCATCCCGCGGCGCGGCCTCGACCAGCTCTGAGGCCCACGTGTGATCTGGCCCATTGTAACGGGCCCTACGTGGCCGCCTTTGTGTTATGGGCCTAATTTGTAAAGGCATTCTTGTAATTACAGCTTGTAACCCTGCTTTATGGGAATATTCTGGGGATAAACTAGGTGTCTGAGGGCACATGCGTCCTTAACACAAGGCGCTGGGCACTCAGATACCTATAAATACCCCCGCACAGTGCCCGTGAGAGGCTAGATTAACAGAGCTATTGCCTCCTAGCACGTAACCCTGTTGTCACCACTGTTCACCCTTGTTGGCCTCCCTGCAGTTGAGAGCAAGTTCCGACAAGGTATGTTTCTAGACTTAGTACATTATTTTATGGACTAATGTGTTGTGTCTAAGTGCTGGAAACAGGAAAAATCGAATTGGAAATGTGATGGCTTTGTTCAGCCAAGTCTGCTCAGTCTGGGAGCACCGGACTGTCCGGTGGTGCACCGGACAGTGTCCGGTGCGCCAGGCTGGCTCGAGCGAACTGGCCGCTCTTGGGAATTCACCGGCGACGTACGACTATAATTCACCGGACTGTCCGGTGTGCACCGGACTGTTCGGTGAGCCAACGGTCGGCCGGGCCAACGGTCGGCCGCGCGATCTGCGCGGGACACGTGGCCGAGCCAACGGCTAGAAGGGGGCACCGGACTGTCCGGTGTGCACCGGACATGTCCGGTGCGCCAACGGCTCTCTGGCTGCCAACGGTCGGCTGCGCCATTTAAGGAAAGAAATCGGGCACCGGACAGTGTCCGGTGTGCACCGGACTGTCCGGTGTGCCACGCGACAGAAGGCAAGAATTGCCTTCCCAGATTGCTCTCAACGGCTCCTAGCTGCCTTGGGGCTATAAAAGGGACCCCTAGGCGCATGGAGGAGCACATCAAGCATACTCAAAGCAATCATAAGCACCGTGACTTCGATTCCACGCATTTGTTTCTTTGTGATATCATCTAGAGCTCTAGTTGAGTTGTAAACTCATTGGGTTGTGTTGCGAGCTCTTGTTGCGACTTGTGTGCGTGTTGTTGCTCTGATTTTTGAGTCTTGTGTGCGTTGCTCATCCCTCCCTTACTCCGTGTTTCTTTGTGATCATCTAAGTGTAAGGGCGAGAGACTCCAAAGTGTGGAGATTCCTCGCAAACGGGATATAGTAAAGCAAGCAAAACACCGTTGTATTCAAGTGGGTCTTTGGACCGCTTGAGAGGGGTTGATTGCAACCCTCGTCCGTTGGGACGCCAAAACGTGGAGTAGGCAAGCGTTGGTCTTGGCCGAACCACGGCATAAACCACTGTGTCATCTCTGTGATTGTTCTCTTGTGGTTATTGTGTTTTGCTAAGACTTCTCTCTAGCCATTTGGTGATTATTGTACTAACACTAAACCAAGTTTTGTGGCTTAAAGTTTTACAGGATCACCTATTCACCCCCCCTCTAGGTGCTCTCAGAAGGTTGGTCAGCCAAGAATTCGTGGGAGAGGCAGGAGTAAATGAGAGAGAGAGCGTGAGGGGGTATATAAAGGATCCCCCAAAAGCTGGCAGCCGTTGGGAGAAAAGAAGTAAAAACCGGTTGAACCGGTTTTCAGACCGGTTGAACCGGTTTCTACCAGGGGGATCCCGGTCCACTGAGCTACTCAGCCGGAGACTCGACCGGTTTCAAAACCGGCTGAGTAAGGAAAAATTTCGGCTGAACCGGTTTTCAAAAAATATCTGCAGCGACTTTTCTGACAGCTCTGACTGTCAGACAGGTCAGAGCAGAGATGGCAGGGGAACAGTCCCAAAACCGGTTGAACCGGTTTTAGGACCGGTTGAACCGGTTTTCAGGGCTGAAACCAAATTTTGAGTATTTTGAAGAGAACAAAAGTGGAGTCTTTGTGGGAAGTAAAATTTGTTTTTCTCAAGGGCATTCATGATCTGGAAAAATGTTCTCCAAGATGTTTTCAAAGGATTTTGAACTTGGCTCATTGCATAACTTACTTAACCGTCGCGGATCCCTCTTAATTGCACGTCGATTCCTATGACTCAAGAATTATAAATTTAGCACCGCCGTTGTTTCTAAGCACTTGGAGCACGCCATTTGATGTGGAATTTTAAATCCGCTGTGCTTCCTACTTTTATGCTCGTAAGATCTGTGCTTCTCCTGTCTGTAGAATTACTGTGTACATGCTAGGAGCAAACTTGTTAGAATCTCAATTTGTTTTGTCATTAATCACCAAAACCTTTAATTAGGGTTGATTGCACTTACAATCTCCCCCTTTTTGGTGATTGATGCCAAAACAAACTGGAGTAGAAACAAAAATTAAAAGTTACAAGTACTTGCGAGATAAAATCCTTTGTGTATGTGTAGCTCCCCCTAAATATGTGCATGAGTTTTGCGATATTATCATTGACTTGATATGTCAATTTGCAACATATTTAGAGAGAGAGAACAATTAACACCATACACAAAACAATGAGGAATGAAACATAATTAGATAGAAAGAGTAAAAATTACACATTCAAACTCATTATTGCATAGCATATGATATGAAAAATTCTACTACTATTACAATAATGATAACTCATCTCATCACATCATAAAAATGTTTATGGCTTTAGAGCCATGCATGCATCATACGATAGACCAAATAGTTATTACAAACCGATTGTTCATTACAAAAATAAAAGGTACTGCCAGTCTAATAAACCTTCTCCCCCTTTTTGGCAACAAGAACCAAAAAGAGAGAGAAACGCCAATCCAAAGATCATCAGTTTGGAGGAGGCTGATGAGGAGCAAAGAGGTGGTGCGCCAGGTGAAAGGCAAAGTGTTCTTCCCCAGACTGATCCGGGGGAGGAGCACTGCCAGAAGGATCCTGGGGCGGAGGGTGAGAGGATGATTGGCCCGGATCCCCGTGATACGGAGGCGGGACAAACTGCTCACGATCATCAAAATAAGCTTCTTCTTCTTCTTCTTCAACGTCGTCTGTTGTCATAAAAGGCACCCCGTATGCCTGCTGGTACCACTCGTTGATCTCTGGGGGAGGAGGATGGAGAGGCACGTCAGGCGATCGGGGGGCGAAGGGAGTACCCAAAGAGGAAGCTTGATGACGAAGGTTGTCGTCAGTCTCCCGCTGACGTCTTGCCACCTCATGGACATCCGCAGCAATGTTCCGGCACATGGAGAAAAATGCCGCAAACCCGTGGGCCAAGCGGGCACCCATCCCTCGGCCACGACCTCGACCACGACCACGACCACGTGGCGTGGGAGATCCGCGGCCAGGGGAGGGACGCGAGGCACCGGCAGTAGCATCAGGACCAGTAGACGGACCCGCAGATGTATGTGCACGAGAGCTGGAAGGGGCTTTCCGTAGGCGCCCTGCTGGATTGTTGGGATCAATCCAGAAAGGGGTATATGATTGATGTCTTGTACCTTTATCAAATTTAAACTGGGTCACAACCTCAATCATCTTCATGATAAAAGGAGCATGAAGACATCCCTTCAATGGAAAGCAGGCAGCATGAATGATTTCCTGCCAAATCATATCAAAGACATTTATACTCTCTGAGCTGCTGGGTTTCATGAATGAGAGCAAGACCTTGCTCTCTCCAAGAATGTTCATCTGATTACCCCCTTTTGGAATGAGGGTCATCCTGCAGAGGGAGTTGATGTATCAATAATACTTATGCATGTTTGTAGACTCCCAATACTTCCCAGACTCAGAGAGATGAAGATCTTTGGCTTCATCTCTAGTAGGCTGGCGGAAATCATGTATCTTGATCTTATCGCCAGAGATATCATTGTCAGAAAAACCAAGAATGTGAGCAAACCGACGGTAGCTCACCTTATACCAACTACCTTCAATGTAGAAGTTCAGATAAGGATAGTTGTATGGACTCTCCTCGTCAGCTGGCTTGATCCACAAAGTTGAGTAGAATTGAGCAATAACTTCATCATTCCAATCATATTGGAATATCATGATACTCTTCATCTTTTTCCTTTCACAGGCCCTCAATGCCTGTGTCATCTCTGGGTCCCCAATGGCCTCACAACCTTCCCAGTTGATATAGCGTTGAAGCAGAATAGGTTGATGCTTCTTGGGGAGGATCATAGAATTATAAAAATCCACATGATGAAGCGTCCGAAAACGGTTTCCATCAATCCTGGCATCGCGAATGCGCAATGCAGGATTTTGGAAATGGAGATCCTGAAGGAGAGCAGAACCTCCACTGGCAGTGAAATCAGTTACTGGCTCATTGCCAGCACGCCGAGCCTCTGCCCGGTGGAGGACCAACCCTCGAATCACAGGGGCGTGGGCCGGGGGAAGATCAATTTCATCATCCTTCCCACCTTCATCATCACTCGTAGCCTCCCACGCCTGCGGATTTGTCGCGGGTCGGGACCGACCTGAAGGATTCCGGGTTGTCCGACCACGAGCACTTTGAGACCCGGAGGCCTCAGCACCTTGCATGACATTTCCGCTTCCTCGCCCACGCTTGGATCTAGAGCGTGGGGGAGTATCTCCATGTATTTCTTGGTCATCAGAGGAGTCAGATTCAACCACGGACGGGTTCCTCCGACGCACCATTCTAAGAAAAAAATAGAACCTATGATGAGCAAGGATCAAACACGTTTGAGTAGAGACGCATAAGATATTGAGGATGCACTTCAACCGTTCATATGAGCGGTTCAACTACAACGAACAATATCAAATCCCTAAACTCTAACAATGTTCGTGACAAATGAAGATAATCTAAGTGTTGCAAGTACTTAAACTAAAATGTACCCAACGAATGATACATTAGATAATCAAGAACGCGTAGGATCGAGTAAAAAGAAATGAAATAGGGCAATACCTCGATCCAGAGATTTAGTCAAGAAATCCCATTGAGATTGAGGGAGATGATGGAGAACGCCGGGATGAACGGATCTCCAACAAATCTTCCAAAGATGAGAGGGCACAAGTGAGTTTTTGGAGTGGAGAAGGTGTGAAGGAGAGAGAGGAAGAAGAGTGGGCGGCGACGGCTGGAAAGTGAAACTGAGAAGAAGAGAAGAGGAGAGAGGGAGAGAAATAAGGGTGGAGTCGGCCGGTCAGAACACAGAAAACCGGTTCAACCAGTTCTAAAACCGGTTCAACCGGTTTCTGGTCAAACTGCACAGTAAAAGCGCAGTCTGACAGCGCAGACTACGAAACTGACAGCGCAGACTGCGGCGCAGTCTGACGGCGCGGATGTGGAGGAGGTCAAAACCGGTTCAACCGGTTTTTATACCGGTTCAACCGGTTTCCACCAGGGGAAAACCGGTTGAGTGGCCTACTCAGTCGGTTTACTTAACCAGTTTCCAGATATTGCCCGGAAGGGCTATAATAGCACTTAGCAAATATGACATGAGTGATTTTAATGATAAAAATGTTATTTCTCATTTCATATTGCTCAAACAATCAATTTACATCCATCAAATTTGATCAAAATTTTAGTTATTAAGACACGTTTCGAGAATCCAAGATATTTAGCTCGCTCCTAAGAAAACAAAACCTAGTCTCATCAAGGGGTTTTGTGAAGATATCGGCTAGTTGATTTTCGGTGCTCACATGAAACAATTCGATATCTCCTTTGGCTTCGTGGTCTCTCAAGAAATGGTGTCTGATGTCAATATGTTTAGTTCTAGAGTGTTGCACCGGATTATTTGCAAGTTTTATGGCACTTTCATTGTCACACAAAAGTGGAATTTTGTTAAACTCACAACCAAAATCTCTAAGGGTTTGCTTCATCCATAACAACCGTGCACAACATGCCCCAGCTGTTATGTACTCAGCTTCTGCAGTGGAAAGTGCAACACAATTTTGTTTCTTGGAACTCCATGACACTAAGGACCGCCCAAGGAATTGGCAAGTCCCAGTAGTGTGTTTTCGATCTACTTTGCAACCGGCATAATCTGAGTCAGAGTAGCCAAGCAAATCGAAAAGGGAGACTTTGGGATACCATAACCTTAGGTTTTGGGTGTGGACTAAGTATCTTAGAATTCTCTTAACGACTACAAGATGGCAATCTTTAGGGTTTGCTTGAAAACGTGCACAAAGCAGTGATCCTATCATTGATCTATATAATTTTTGATCTACAGGTTTACCTTCCTCATTTAGGTCGAGATGTCCATTTGATGACATTGGAGTCTTGGCGTGTTTTGCTTTTTCCATGACAAACTTCTTGAGCATATCTTGTGTATATTTGGCTTGGCATAGAAAAGTACCTTCCTTGAGCTGTTTGACTTGAAATCCCAGGAAGTATTTAAGCTCGCCCATCATAGACATCTCAAACCTGTTCGTCATTACTTTGCTAAACTCTTCACAAAATTTTTCATTAGTACTACCAAATATAATGTCATCAACATATATTTGGCACACAAATAATTCATTGTCAACTTTGCGAGTAAATAATGTAGAGTCAGCTTTTCCTATTGTAAACCCATTCTTATTTAAAAAATCTTTAAGACAGTCATACCAAGCTCTAGGGGCTTGTTTTAGCCCGTAGAGTGCCTTGTGAAGTAGATAAACATGATTTGGCTTCTTTGGATCTTCAAAACCCGGTGGTTGCTCCACATATACCCTCTCTTGTAGTGGTCCATTTAGAAATGCGCTCTTGACATCCATTTGATATAGCTTGAAATCATGGTTAGTAGCATAGGCAATTAATATTCTAATTGATTCTAACCTTGCTACCGGCGCATATGTTTCACCAAAATCAAGTCCTTCCACTTGAGTGTAGCCTTGGGCAACCAACCGTGCTTTGTTTCTTGTAACCACGCCATGTTCATCTTGTTTGTTCCTAAAGACCCATTTAGTCTCAATCACATTTTGTTTGGGTCTTTGGACTAATGACCAGACTTCATTCCGGGTGAAGTTGTTCAACTCCTCTTGCATGGCAATTATCCAATCCGGATCACCCAATGCTTCTTCAACCTTAAGTGGCTCAAGAGAGGAAACAAACGAGTAAAATTCACAAAAAATAGCTAAACGAGATCGAGTTGTTACCCCTCTCCTGATGCTACCCAGGATGTTGTCCACCGGATGATCCCTTTGAATTGTATGATGGACTCTAGGATGAGGCACTGATGGTTGTCTTTGTATTTGCTCCTCCTCATCATTCACTTGATCAAGAGGCACTTCACCATCAATACTTTCGTGTTCATCTTCTACCACTGTTGACATCCTTTGATGATTTTCTTCATGGCTTGGATGACTTGAGGTTGATGGGTTTGCTTGGGTGGAGACTTTGTCACTCACCACCTTTGCACCCACATCAACAACCTCATTGGTCATCCAGAAAGTTCCTTCTTCATCATCCTTTTCTTGAGGTCTCACTTCACCTATTGCAAGTTTCTTTATGGCCTCACAAGGTAGTTCTTCATTTCCTGTAGTGTCATTAGAAACATGCCCTTGCGAGCCATTAGACTCATCAAATGTCACGTCTACCGCTATTTCAACAAGACCGGTGGTATTGTTGAAAACACGATATCCATGCGCATTTGATGCATAACCAAGCAAGAAGCCCTCGTCCACTCTAGGAGCAAACTTTGAGCTCTTGACTTTCTTGTTAAGAATAAAACACTTACAACCAAATACTCTAAAATAATCAACTTTAGGTTTGTTACCAGTGAGAAGCTCATAAGCAGTCTTTTTGTAGATCTTGTGAAGATAGAGACGGTTGATTGCATGACAGGCGGTGTTGACCGCCTCTGCCCAAAAGTTGTCAGGTGTCTTGTACTCATCCAACATGGTTCTAGCTGCTTCAATTAAAGTTCAGTTCTTTCTTTCCACAACACCATTTTGTTGTGGAGTGTAAGGAACCGAGAACTCATGTTTGATTCCTTCTTCGCCTAAGAATTCTTCGACACCTGTGTTCTTGAATTCCGTCCCATTATCACTTCTCACTTTCTTGATTTTGAGCTCAAACTCATTTTGAGCTCTTCTCATGAATTTCTTCAATATTTCTTGAGTTTCACCTTTATCACTCAAAAAGAAAACCCAGGTGAATGGAGAAAAATCATCAACAATGACTAAACCATACTTACTACCACCAATGCTAATGTAAGCCACAGGTCCGAAGAGGTCCATGTGAAGGAGCTCCAATGGCCTCTTTGTTGTGACCACATTCTTTGATTGATGTGGGACTCCATGTTGCTTTCCTGCTTGGCATGCGCCACAAACCCTATCTTTCTCAAATACAACATTTGTTAGTCCAATGATGTGATTATCCTTTTGAAGTTTGGCCAAATTCCTCATACCGACATGGGCTAACCGGCTATGCCATAGCCAACCCTTGTCGGATTTTGCCACTAAACAAGTCTCAGGCGTTACTTTACTTGTTGTGAAATCAACAAGATAAAGTTTGCCCTTCAAGCGACCCGTAAAGGCAACTGAGGAGTCCTCCCTTCTAAGGATCTTCACATCCACATCAGAGAATAAACAATTATAACCCATTCCACAAAGTTGTGAAACGGACAACAAATTATAGCTTAAAGAATCTACCAATAAAACATTTGAAAGTGATTGTTGGTCAGAGATAGGAATTTTACCAATACCAATCACCTTACTCTTGCCACTATCTCCAAACACAATTTCTTGTGCTTCTTGAGTTAGTTGCAATGAATGAAACATGTCTTCCTCCCCGGTCATGTGAGTTGTACATCCACTGTCAAGCACCCAACTTGACCCACTAGAGGAGTAGACCTGCAAAACAAGTTTAGGCTATGCTTTTAGGTACCCAAATTGAATTGAGTCCTATAGTGTTAGTTATAGCCTTGGGTACCCACACACTTCTTTTCATGACTTTTCTTTTAGTGTAGGCACCCACATATTTGACAACCAATTTCCCTAAATCTCAAGTCAACATATAATCACAAAGATAAGAATGAGAAATGGGAGCATTAAACTGTTGTCCACTTGAGGATCCCACTTCCTTCATCTTACTCTTTGTGGAACTCAAGTTTACCTTTACTTGAGGTGACTTGTCATTTGAGGAGTGAATCCTCCCCAAGGCATCATATAGGGTGGTTCCCTCTATGAACTTGGGGGATCTCCACCCCTTATGCACTGTGCTAGGGTTTTCCTTGGATGAGTTGAACCCAAACCCCCTTCTTCCATTGTTGGGCTTTAGGGACTTGTACTTGGGTTCAACTTTCTTTAACCCATCATTGCTAGAGCATCTTTTCAAAATTTCTTTGACCTTCACCTGTGGGCTATTCTTCCTTGCATGGTTAGTTAGACAACAAGAAGCATGATATTTGGCACAATGTTTGCAAAAATTATCATTTAAGGAGCTAGACTTAGATTCAATCACTAAAGATGAGGCATTAATGTTCTTGCAATTTTCAAGTTGCACTTGAAGTTCTTGATTTTGAACATTCAAGCTTAACATGCTTGTTTCAAGTGCATTCTTTTCATTTGCAAGATTAGCTATAGAGGTTTTCATATTAATTACTTCTTTATCTTTATTCTCTATAGTTATCTTGACTAAAGAGACTTCCTTAGTCAAGACATCTAGCATTTCATCTTTATTGTGAATCAACTCTTGAAGCTCTAGGTTTCTTTCCTTTTCAAGGATAAGCAAGTCTTCTTGAGCATCAAGAGTTGCTTTTCTTTTATCTAGCTTCTCCATTAATTTGGTGATAACATTGTATCCATTCAAGCCAGATTCTTTAATCATTTTATTTTTCATGGCAATTTGTTCATCATCATCATCATCATTTGGAAAATCATTACTAAACAAGGTTACCTTATCTCCTTTTGCCATGAGGCAAGTTGGAGTGTAGGAGTCGTCTTGTAGGTTGGTGAAGAGTTGCGGGCTTGATGTAGATTGGATGGCCACGTTTGCCACCACTTCCTCTTCCTCGGAGCTAGAACTCTCTTCATTGGAGTTCCATTCTTCACCAATATGGGCTTGACCATATTTCTTCTTCTTGAAGTATCCCTTGGTCTTGCCTCCCTTTTTGAACTTGTCCTTCTTGTATTCCTTCTTGGCTTCTTGTTCCTTGTTGTTAGGACAATCCGCTATGAAATGACCGGTTTGGCCACATTCATAGCATGCCCTCTTCTTACCTTTCCTTTGGAACTTGTCATTTTTCCTTACAAATTTCTTGAATGTTTTGATGAACATAGCTGTGTCTTCATCACTTGAGCTATCTTCATCACTTGAGGTCTCGACCACTTTCTTTGCTTTGTGGTCTTTGTTCTTCTTGGGGTTGTCTTGTTCATTTGTGATCAAGGCATGAGAGTCTCTTGTCTTGATGGGGGCTTCTTCGGACTCGTGTTGTTGAATTTTTGCAAATAATTGATGAGGCGTCATATCCTCATAGTCATCACGATCCCTTATCAACCTTGCAAGACTCTTATCCTTTTCTCTATATGCTCTCATGAATAATCTTGTGACCTTGGAGTCACTCCAATCTTCACTCCCAAGTACTCTTATTTTGTTGACCAACACCATCAACCGATCAAAGAGTGATTGAAGCGACTCACACTTTGTCCAATCATATCTTGCAAGCTCACTTTCCAAAGCTTCAACTCTATGTCTCTTAGCTTTGGGATCTCCTTCATGTGACATTTTAAGAATATTCCAAATGTCACGGGTATCTTCTCTTCCTTGAACTTTTCGGTATTCTTCTGGACAAAGACTTCCTTTAATTATGCTCACTGCTTGAGCATTGCGATGAACCTCTTGCATCATTTCTGGAGTCATCTCTTCTCCTTGGGCGGGCTTATACATACCTACATTAACAATCTCCCAAAGACTAGGATGCACACCGATTAAATGCGACTTCATCTTGTCGGCCCACTCGTCATAGTTCAACTCACTAAGAGTTGGTAACTTTCCAAGTGGGACGGAAGAGAAGTTGGGAATATAATTTCTAGAGTAATCGAATTGAACTTTGCTAAATTCGTTACCTTTGCTTTTGGTAGATGATCCTTCGGTGTTGAGACTTACCTTGCTCAATACCTTAGACACCAAAAGATCCACTAGATCGTCATTATAATCAAATGTTCCCTTACCTTTATCTTCTTCGGCCTTTCTTCTTGATTCTTCTTCTTCGGCCTTTTTCTTAGCATCTTCTTCTTTCATTTTGAGTAACATTCTCTCGGCAATCTTCATGGCGAGGTCGAGGACCTTGGGGTCCACTTCCTCACCGGAAGATGTGATGGGGATTTCCTCGAGGAGAGGTTCCACATGGTCCCGTTGTGTAGACATGATCGTTTCCTCACGCGGTTAAGCGTAAAATGAGGTATGAAGCTTTGATACCAATTGAAAGTAGCCTAGAGGGGGGGTGAATAGGCTACACCTGAAAATTTTCACTAAAAACTTCGAGATAGGTTAAATTAAAGTTGCACTAGTGCAAACCGGTTCAGTCGATTTTAATTACAACTGAACAAGTTTGAACCTGCTCAACTTAAATTAGATAATCTGTTAAACAAATACGAAGTAATGAAGAATATAGCTAAAGACTTGCCCTACACAAAATCTACTCGAGTGAATAATATGAACCAACCAATGAATTTAAAGCGCTTGACAAGAACACACAAGAACACGCAATATAACCCGAGGTTCGACAACCACCACAAAGGTGTCCTACTCCTCGTTGAGGAACCCACAAAGGGCTGGGTCTTTTCCAACCCTAATCCTCCACAAGCCGACCACAAAGGTCAAGGCAATCTCTTCTCAAATCAGCTCAAAGAGCGGGTGATACAAACTTCTTGGGGTCGTCCACAAATTTGGAGACTCCCAAGCAACCTCTAACCGTCAAGGAACACGAGGTTCCAAGAGTAACAAATCCGCACAAGGTTAAGTTTGCAACGAGCTCAAGAACAAAGAGAATGGGAGAATCGAGATGAAATTAACAGCGTGTTCGATCGAGTTCACCTCACACCAAGGGTCCTTCAAATGATTGAAGGAGATGCGATTGCGGGTGTGAAAGGTGAAATGAATGCGCTTGTTTGAAGGTTGGTCAACCAAGAATTCATGGGAGAGGCAGGAGTAAATGAGAGAGAGAGTGTGAGGGGGTATATAAAGGATCCCCCAAAAGCTGGCAGACGTTGGGAGAAAAGAAGTAAAAACTGGTTGAACCGGTTTTCAGACCGGTTGAACCGGTTTCTACCAGGGGGATCCCGGTCCACTAAGCTACTCAGCCGGAGACTCGACCGGTTTCAAAACCGGCTGAGTAAGGAAAAATTTCGGCTGAACCGGTTTTCAAAAAATATCTGCAGCGACTTTTCTGACAGCTCTGACTGTCAGACAGGTCAGAGCAGAGATGGCAGGGGAACAGTCCCAAAACCGGTTGAACCGGTTTTAGGACCGGTTGAACCGGTTTTCAGGGCTGAAACCAAATTTTGAGTATTTTAAAGAGAACAAAAGTGGAGTCTTTGTGGGAAGTAAAATTTGTTTTTCTCAAGGGCATTCATGATCTGGAAAAATGTTCTCCAAGATGTTTTCAAAGGATTTTGAACTTGGCTCATTGCATAACTTACTTAACTGTCGCGGATCCCTCTTAATTGCACGTCGATTCCTATGACTCAAGAATTATAAATTTAGCACCGCCGTTGTTTCTAAGCACTTGGAGCACGCCATTTGATGTGGAATTTTAAATCCGCTGTGCTTTCTACTTTTATGCTCGTAAGATCTGTGCTTCTCCTGTCTGTAGAATTACTGTGTACATGCTAGGAGCAAACTTGTTAGAATCTCAGTTTGTTTTGTCATTAATCACCAAAACCTTTAATTAGGGTTGATTGCACTTACAATGCAGTTTAAAGTAATCTACAAGCCGGGCAAGGAGAACAAGGTCGCTGATGCTCTTTCTCGGGTGGGCTGTGTGATGGCGTTGACAGTAGTCAGTGAAGTTCAACCTCGCTGGATTCAAAAAGTTACCAATTCTTATGTGACTGATTCTGATGCGCAGTCACTGTTGACTCGGTTGTGTGTCCACAGCCCGGATGAGTATGGCTACTCTCTTTCTCAGGGAGTCATCAGGAAGGGCACTTTATTTTGGGTTTGCCACAATTCAGCTCTCCGGACGAAGTTGGTGGCAGCATTGCATGACAGTGCCACGGGTGGTCACTCGGGGGTGCACACCACTTATCATCGATTGAAGAAATTGTTTGTGTGAAAGGGCATGAAGACCGATGTGGAGGATTTTGTCAAACAGTGTCAAATTTGTCAAAAGGCCAAAGGAGATAGAGTTCACCCGACTGGTTTATTGCAACCACTTCCGGTTCCTCAAGCCGCCTGGCAGGATATTGCAATGGATTTCATCGAAAAACTGCCCAAGTCCAGTGGCTATTGTCGGCGTTTCGACCCCGGGGGGTCCCTGGACCGACGAGTAAATTGTCGCTGTGTGTCCCAGCCCAGATGGTTCGGCGCGAGACGGGACACAAAGGGGGGAGAACAGTAAGGGGAAACCGCGGCCTTCGTGTTGTCCTGCGCCCAGGGCGGATGGATGCGCTTGCAGTAGGGGGTTACAAGCGTTCGCGTGGGAGAGAGAGAGAGCGAGAGCCTTATGCGTCGGCCCGTACTCCCGCGCGGCCAACCCTCTGTACGAGAGCCCTGGACCTTCCTTTTATAGACGTAAGGAGAGGGCCCAGGTGTACAATGGGGGGTGTAGCAATGTGCTAACGTGTCTAGCAGAGATGAGCTAGTGCCCTATGTACATGTCGTCGTGGCTGTCGGAGAGGTGTTGCTGCCCTGTTCATGTGATGTCGTGGCCGTCGGAGGAGAGCTGGAGCCCTGCGGAAGTACAGCTGTCGGGGCTGTCGAATCCTTGCTGACGTCTCCTTGCTGACGTAAGGGGCTGGGAGTTGCCGTCGTCATGGAGCGTGCGGGGTGTCATCATTACTTGTTTACTGGGGCGAGCCAGATGGGACGCCAGTCTTGTTCCCCGTAGCCTGAGCTAGCTAGGGGCAGGGTAATGATGACCCCCCTGGCGACGTGGCCGGTCCGAACCCGAGTTTGGACGAGGTGGCGATTCCTCCGAGGTCGAGGTTGAGTCCGAGCCCTGGGGTCGGGCGAGGCGGAGTCCATCGTCTTCCGGAGCCGAGGCTGAGTCCGAGCCCTGGGGTCGGGCGAGGCGGAGTTCGTCGTCTTCTAAGTCGTGGTTGAGTCCGAGCCCTGGGGTCGGGCGAGGCGAAGTCCATCTTCCGAGGCCGAGACGGGGGCCGAACCCTAGGGTTGGGCGAGGCGGAGCTTCCTATGTCGCCCGAGGCTGGACTTAGCCGTTGTCGACCTCACTCTGGCGAGTGGCACGACAGTCGGAGCAGGGCAGGCGACGCTGTATTCCTGTCAGGTCGGTCATTGGAGCGGCGAAGTGACTGCGGTCACTTCGGCCCTGCCGACTGAAGAGCGCGCGTCAGGATAAGATGTCAGGCGATCCTTGCATTAAATGCTCCTGCGATATGGTCGGTTGGTGTGGCGATTTGGCCAAGGTTGCTTCTCCGTGAAGCCTACCCGAGCTGAGCCTCGTGCGAGTCGATGGTGCGTCTGTTGCTTGGGGGGACCCTCGGGCGAGGCGTGAATCTTCCGGGGTCGGCTGTCTTTGCCCGAGGTCGGGCTCGGGCGAGGCGGGATCGTGTCCCTTGAGCGGAGCCTTGGCCTGAATCGCGCCCATCAGACCTTCGCAGCTTTGTACTGATGGGTTTACCAGCTGAGATTAGGAGTCTTGGGGGTACCCCTAATTATAGTCCCCGACACTATGATACAATCTTGGTTGTGGTGGACCGCTTCTCGAAGTACGCCCATTTTATTGCTCTGAAACATCCTTTCACTGCAGCACAAGTGGCTCAGGTTGTGTTGGATCAGGTGGTCCGCTTGCATGGTCTTCCGAGATCTATTGTCAGCGACAGGGATAAATCTTTACGAGCATATTTTGGAGTCAATTATTCAAGCTGTTGGGCACTAAGCTGAACCTGAGCACAGCCTATCACCCACAGACTGACGGCCAGAGTGAGCGGGTTAACTAATGTGTGGAGATGTACCTGGGGTGTGCAGTCCATGCTCAACCTTCTAAATGGAAGAATTGGTTGTCTCTGGCAGAATTTTGGTACAACACCACATACCACACTTCACTGGCTTGTTCTCCTTTCAAAGTGTTGTACGGTTATGACCCTCCATTTGCAGCAGCACCTCATATCCCATCTGATGGATATTGGAACGTGTGGGTGCAGTGGCTTATCGTTTGGAGCCGCCGGCTGCTGCTCAGGTGCACCCGGTGTTTCATGTGTCACAACTGAAACCGTATATTCCAGACTACACTCTCGTCTTTGCTACTCTTCCTACTTCCTCTGATCTGAGTGGTCACAATGTCCAGCCTTTGGAGATACTGAATTGCAGATTGGTCAAAAAAGGGAATCGGGCTGTGCCACAGGTGCTGATCAGGTGGAGTCATGTTCCAGCGAACGCCACAACCTGAGAAGATTACTATGTTCTGCGCCAGTGCTATCTAGATGCTCTTGCTTGGGGTCAAGCAAGCGTTCCAGGGGGGCAGATGTCACGCCAGCGGGTGTCATAAAGCAGAATACAGAGGACGCGGGAGTGGAGCCAGAAGCTGGAGTTTGAAGCGAAGGTGTCGAAGGGTGAACAGGAACTGGTGTGCGCCATTGTGGGTTGTCTTTAGGTGAGTGCGTGTGTGGCATTATGGGCCGGCCCATGTAAGGAGCGATATACTGTTGTCTGGTGCTTGGAAAAGGGTTAAGAAAATAATAGAGAAGAAACACACTATCTGAGACATCCGTGCGTCTGTTCTCTTGGCGGCGATTCCTGGTGCTCACGTCGCGGCGATCGTCGTCGTCGGTCAAAGGCTGTGACAGTCCTCCCCTCCATTCACGCACGGACCGGACAAGAACCGCCCAAAACGCACCTCCTCCTCCGGCGCTCGGGGCGAGCGGGCGGAAGTCGCCCCGGAACGAAAGTGTCAGCGGCAGACCTGCGGCTGTGTTGGACGGACCTTGCGCGCGCGTGTGGATAACGATTTTGACGACCTAAATTGACCAAATGGAGCTACCAGGCCTTTTGACCCATGTTATTTCGAGTTATTTAAGGCTAGTTTAATTTTTAAAGGATTTCTATTTTTACATAGAAAAATAAACTAATTTTACTTGGAAAAATATAAATCTCTTAAAAAATTGGGATTTCTAAACTAATCCTTAGTGGGCAGGAATACAAAAAATCAAGGCCATCAGGCCCAACTGCCCAAGGGCCTATGAGGCTTATAGCGTATTCAAGTTTCTGGATATCTTCAGATAAAAGATGGTATTTTAAGGGTTCTTGGACGAGCTGAGTATAGACATAAAATAAGTTAAATATCCGTGCAATGTTACGGACTATATATATCAAATAAGTAAAATGTGTTTTAAATATATGTGTTTTGTTGGTTATGTGGACGTGAGCCAATAACCAAGGCTCAAACTTCCACTTATATATAATTTACTTTTTATTAATAAAGCAGGAAGGTTTATAGGTTCAAATCTCCACTTGTGCGTAGTTTTATTTTATTTTTAAGAAAGCGGGCAAGGTTTAAGCAATAGAGATATTTTTAGATACCGGATATCACTATCACCAATTTTTTATCATTGGTAAATAATTAAGAAGTATCACTATGTTATATTGATACTTAATAATTATAATTTTAATATTAAATGATAGTACACTTATTTTGTATGTTAGTTATGATAACTAATGTTAATTAGTATAAGTTATTTGTAATTAGTGATTATCGTAACAAAATGGGTGTTATTGTATAGTTATCTAATGTATAAATAACTTTTACTCTTAAATACTATAAATACAGTTAGTCAAGTATTTTATTTAATTTACTCTCATTTATCTAAAAATAAAAAAACTCATTTTATCTATCCAATCAAATAGACTCCATTAAATACACACACACACACTAAAGATTAGTTTACAAACTCAAATCTCCTTTTTAAGTCATGTTTGTTTGGGATTATAATCTACTTAGATTATATAATCTAACTTATTTTAATGTTAATTCAAAATAAGTTAGGTCATATAATTTGTGTAGACTATAATTCTAAACAAACAACCATTTGATCCCCTTTGACTCTAAAGGAAATTTAATTTTCTAAAATTGCCCTAAATTCATAGATGACCTATTCATGCTTGTGGTTGTAGTCAATAGTAAATTCATAATAAGAACGGTTCAGATATAAACAAACACTTGGTGCAAATGAAAGGGAAATGTGCCCTTGGGCCATTTCTATAAGATTTTGGTGATTAAGTGCCCAACACACATTAACGAATGAGTATATGCCAAAGGGTAGACAAAGTGCAAATCAATACAAAGGTATGATTCTAGACTTAGTACATTGATTTTTGTGTACTAACATATTTGTCTAAGTGCTAGAATCAGAGAAAAGACAATTGGAAAACACTTGGCTCGAGCAACCAAGACTCTGCTCAGTCTGGGTGCACCCGACTGTCCGGTGGTGCACCGGACAGTGTCCGGTGCGCCCGGCTAGCTCTGGTGAAAAGGCCGCTGTAGCATCCCAAAAATCCTAACCCAGGTGTCGGCATTTCGAGACCGGGGGGTCCCTCGGGCCGACGAGTGAGTGTCGCCGCGTGCCCCAGCCCAGATGGGTCGAGCGCGAGGGCGAGCGCGAAGGGGGGAAGGAGCGAGGCGGCCGGAGACCGGCGTAAGAGAGGTGGGAATCCCGCGGCCTTCGTGTTCGTCCCGCGCCCAGGTCGGGTGCGCTTGCAGTAGGGGGTTACAAGCGTCCACGCGGGAGAGGGAAGCGAGCGGCCCCAAGAGAGCGCCTGTCTCGTCCTCGTCCCCGCGCGGCCAACCTTCTCTAAGAAGGCCCTGGTCCTTCCTTTTATAGGCGCAAGGAGAGGATCCAGGTGTACAATGGGGGGTGTAGCAGGGTGCTACGTGTCTAGCGGAGGAGAGCTAGCGCCCTAAGTACATGCCGATGTGGTAGCCGGAGAGATTTTGGCACCCAGCTGGTGTGATGTCGTGGCCGTCGGAGGAGCGATGGAGCCTGGCAGAGGGACAGCTGTCGGAGCGGTTGAGTCCTTGCTGACGTCCTCTTGCTTCCGTAAGGGGGCTGGTAGCCACCGTCGTCACAGAGTGTGCGGGGCGCCATCATTGCCTATCTGGCGGTGCTGGCCAGATGGGACGCCGGTCTTGTTCCCTGCTGCCCGAGTCAGCTCGGGGTAGGGTGATGATGGCGCCTCCTGTTGGCGTGGCTGGCCTGCGCCCTAGGTTGGGCGATGTGGAGGCTCCTCCGAAGCCGAGGTCGAGTCTGTCTTTCATGGCCGAGGCCGAGGCCGAGCCCCTGGGTCGGGCGAGGCGGAGGTCGTCGGCAGAGGCCTGGGTGGAGTCCGAGCCCTGGGGTCGGGCGAAGCGGAGTTCGTCGTCTTCTAGGGCTGAGCCCGAGTCCGAGCCCTGGGTCGGGCGGAGCGGAGTTCGTCGTCTTCTAGGGCTTAGCCCGAGTCCGAGCCCTGGGTCGGGCGGAGTGGAGTTCGCCGTCTTCTGGGGCTTAGCCCGAGTCCGAGCCCTGGGTCGGGCGGAGCGGAGTTCGCCGTCTTCCGGGACTTAGCCCGAGTCCGAGCCCTGGGTCGGGCGGAGCGGAGTTCGCCGTCTTCCGGGACTCAGCCCGAGTCCGAGCCCTGGGTCGGGCGGAGCGGAGCTTCCTATGGTGCCTTTGGCAGGGCCTGACTGCCTGTCAGTCTCACTCTGTCAAGTGGCACTGCAGTCGGAGTGGCGCAGGCGGCACTATCCTTCTGTCAGGCCGGTCAGTGGAGCGGTGAAGTGACGGCGGTCACTTCGGCTCTGCCGGGGGGCGTGCGTCAGGATAAAGGTGTCAGGCCACCTTTGCGTTAAATGCTCCTGCGACTTGGTCGGTCGGTGCGGCGATTTAGTCAGGGTTGCTTCTTAGCGAAGGCAGGGCCTCGAGCGAGCCGGAAATCCTCCGGGGTCGGCTGCCCTTGTCCGAGGCTAGGCTCGGGCAAGGCGTGATTGAGTCGCTCGAATGGACTGATCCCTGACTTAATCGCACCCATCAGGCCTTTGCAGCTTTATGCTGATCTGGGTTACCAGCTGAGAATTAGGAGTCTTGAGGGTACCCCTAATTATGGTCACCGACAGTAGCCCCCGAGCCTCGAAGGGAGTGTTAACACTCGCTTGGAGGCTTTCGTCGCACTTTTTTGCAAGGGGACCAGCCTTTCTCGGTTGCATTTTGTTCCGGTGGGTGCGCGGGAGCGCACCCGCCGGGTGTAGCCCCCGAGGCCTCGGAGGAGTGGTTTCACTCCTTCGAGGTCTTAATGCCTTGCATAATGCTTCGGCTGGTCTGGTTGTTCCCTCATGCGAACTGGCCGTAGCCCGGGTGTACGGTCGGGGCCCAAGTTCTCGGGCTGGTATGTTGACGCTGTCAACGGTTCGGCCGGAGCCAGGTTTGCGAGAGCAGCCCCCGAGCCTCTGCACAGGGCGAGAGGGCGATCAGGGACAGACTCGGCTTTTTTACATACGCCCCTGCGTCGCCTTTCCGCAAGGAGGAGGGGGGAAAGCGCCATGATGCCCTCGATGGGCGCCGAACATGGTGTCTCCAGTGAGCTGCAAGCGGGTAATCCGAGTGGACGTCCGTGCCCCGTTCGTTAGGGGTCGGCTAGGGGCCCAGAGGCACGCCCAAAAGTACCTACGGGTGATCTGCCGGACCCGGTCCCCTGGCGACGGGGTCCGAGGGCTCGATGCCTCCCTCTGATGGGATTCCGTTACAAGATCGCTCCCGCCGGTCTCGGAAATGTCCTAGGGTACCTCGGGAGCGCAGCCCGAGCCTTGGTTATGTATCGAACGTACCCATGGTCATCCCTCGCTCGGCCTCTGAGGCGGTTGAACCCTTCGGGGGCCAGCCTTCGAACCCCTGATCAGTAATGGGCGCGGAGCCCGAGTAGCCTGAGGCGGCCGTGGAACCCTTCGGGGGGCCGGCCTTCGAACCTCTGACCAGTAGTGGGTGTAGGGCCCACGCGATCTGAGGCGGCTGTTGAACCCTTCGGGGGGCCAGCCTTCGAACCTCTGATCAGTAAGGAGGCTCGGAGCCTGGTTCCTTCACGGGGAAGGATCCTTTTCGGGGTATCCCCCTTTCCTGGTCCCTGTTGCAAGAGATAGAGAAAGAGGAAAAAAGGAAAAGGATACGAAATCGAATGACGCGGCGTACCTTTACTGACGCGGTCATTATGGCGAAGGCGAAGCGTCGCCCGCTTCTCCTGCCAGAGGCGCCGCCTGTCTCGCCGCGGAGTTAATGCGACGGGGCGAGTGGTTGGCGGGGCGGCCGTTGCGCGTGCGCGAGCCGTTCGAGGGACGGATCACGGGCGCGTTGTCTTCACGCCGTGAGAGGGGGTTCTCTTGCTGCCCTCGGATGGGACGTGAGCTTGGCTGACGACGTGACCGCTGCTCCCGCCCGCCTGCCACCGTCATTACTGCCGGCCCACTTTTGGCCGCATTGACCACCGTCATGAAGCAATGTGGCGGTGCAGTTGCTTGCATGAAGCATCCGGCGCGCCGGTTGCGTGACGCGTGGACCTGGGCCTCCATGCTGGGCGTGTCAGGAGTCGGAGAAGCGCGTCCACTTGGCGCGGTTGCATGCCGCCTGCATGGCTGCCCGCCTCTTTCGCCCGTTGGTCTGGGCAAAAGTGGAGGGTCACTTGTAACCGCTGGGCGGTCGTGTGCACCACGCGCGGCGGTTTGGCTTCTTCTGCTCTGAGCCGGCTTGCGTGACATGCGGGACCCAGCCCCCGCGCCGCAGGGGAGGGCCTTGGAGCATGTCGGAGAAGACTCAGCCCGTGACGGTTGGGGGCGCAAGTAGGGAGAGTTGCCTTTAAAAGGAGGGTGACCCCCTTCGGAAGGCGACCATGTCTTCGCGCTCCCTTATGCATCGTGTCTTTCCACCTTCCAAGCCCCCGGATGGGGGATACCCGCCGTCTTTTCGCCTCATCGTTGGAGGAACGCAACTCCGTGGGAGTTGGTACCTTTCAGCCATCGTTCGGCTTCAAGGATTTTCATCATGCAGCCCGGCTGCACCCCTCCGCCGGTGGTCACCCAAGATGGCGACCTCCAGCTTGATGGTGGGGGAAAGCGAGCCGGGCTGCGGCCTCTGCCCCTCCCTCAGCCTCAAGGATTTTCATCACCAGGGCTGGGGAGGGGAGTGTGCCGAGTTGGGGTCGGCCCCTGCGTGGGCGGTGGCCCGCTCCTTCACTCAGTGATCGGAGGGAAGGGCGGTCGTCGTCCATGGCGCTGGCAGCTGCACCGTGCCTGGCTCTCGGACGCGAGTGGCTCCGGAGCCGCTTGCGGCGCCGGCGTCTGCCACAACAGCTGGAAGAGGTTCTTCCGCCGGCGAGATAGCCAGGGCCGGCCATGGACCGACCTCCAACTCTACGGCCTTCTGCCCGTCCTTGCCTCACGAGTTTGGGCATGGGCGGGGGCCTCCTGGCAGCAGCATCCGCCCTGAGGTCAGTGTTGCCGCTGTTCGGCCCCCCAGAGCAGAAGTCGTCGTCGTCGCTGCTGCTGGAGCGAGCGACGGCACGCCGTTCGTCGGTCTTCTGTTGCTCCGCAGGCCCTCCCCTATCGAGTGGGGTTGTTCGTACCTGCGGAGGGGGAACCGGAGTTCCGTTTGTAATGGCACTTTGAATGCCAGTGTTTTTGTTCATTATGGCTGTCGAGGCCTGAACATGTATGTAATTTTGGCACGGAGCCGTGTTTTTTCCTCATTTTCGAGCACTAAGACTCACCTGTTGATTGCCTGAACCGCTTCACCAAGCGTGAGTCGCCCCGTGTCAAGGTGACGAGTGAGGTATCCGTATCCCGGAGGCGTAGGAGTCCCTCGGCTCGGTCGGCCTTGTTGTCTGAGGCTCCTCTAGCTTAGTTAAAGGGACCCCTTGGCCGCTCTTCGACGAGCCGAGGCCAAGGGTAGCGATATCAGCATGGACAGAGGCGGAGTTGGCTCGAAAATGAAACCTGGTTGGCCGGAGCCTAGCCGGGTTGACCGTTAGCGGGACCGACGCCGGAGTTGACCAGCCGAGGCCTCGGGTCGGGCTGGCGCCCTTGGAAGATGGTTGACCGAGGCCCCAGGGGTAACCGGCCGAGCCGCCTGCTCGGGCCGGACTCCTGGAGAAGTCCCTGGCAGCGATTGCCCGGGCGTGGCGATGACGTCGTCCTCCAGAGTGGAGATCCTCGGACCGCGTCGCCGTCCGAGGCTAGGTCGGACCTTGCTGAAGGTGTCGTCGATGCCGAGGGTGCTACTGCCCCCTTCCAGCGTCAAGACCCGAGCCTGCAGGATCAGAGTGTCTTGTAGCGTGTGCCTTCTGCGGCCGCCGAGGCCAGAACACACACCCTCGCTGTGTTGTAAAGCTGTGTTTCCTTTCCTCTTGTTTCGAGTATCTGGACTTTTTTGTCGGTAACAGGGATGTTTGTGCGAGCGAGAGTTGCTCCTCGCGGAAGGTGATGAGTGAGGTATCCGTATCCCGGAGGCGTGGGAGTCCCTCGGCTCGGTCGGCCTTGCCGCTTACGCGCACTTTCACCCGTCCATGAGGCCCTGTCACCGACTCAGTCGAGAAGGCTCGAAGGATCGCTTCAGCAGAAGAGCTTCCGAACGTGAAGACTTGTTCGGTCCGCGGAATCACTTTATCCGAACGCGAGTTACTTATCGCAGAAGGTGATGAGTGAGGTATCCGTATCCTGGAGGCGTAGGAGTCCCTCGGCTCAGTCAGCCTTGGTTGCTTACGTGTACTCCGTCGTTTTCAGGATCCACTTTTCGAAGTAGTCAGAAAGCACGAAAGATATTCTGGCAGAAGAGATCTTTTTTCGAGGAAAATTTCAACGCAGAGGGGGTGCCCCCCCTTTTAGCCCCCGAGGGAGGGTCGGGCTTTGCCGAGGCGAGACCGACCCTTCCTTGATGACTAAACTTTGCGTGGGTGCGAGGTATATGAACAACTTGAAAACATCTTAAGGGTAGAAGCGACATAGCCGTTGGATGTTCCAAGCGTTGCCGTAGACCTCGCCTTGACTGTTGGCCAGCTTGTACGTTCCGGGCTTCAGAACTTTGGCGATGACGAATGGCCCCTCCCAGGGGGGCGTGAGCTTGTGCCTCCCTCGGGCGTCTTGTCGCAGCCGAAGCACCAGGTCGCCCACCTGGAGGTCTCGGGGCCGGACCCCTCGGGCGTGGTAGCGTCGCAGGGACTGCTGGTACCGCGCCGAGTGTAGTAAGGCCTTGTCCCGAGCCTCTTCCAGCTGGTCCAGGGAGTCTTCTCGGCTAGCTTGGTTGCTTTGATCGCTGTAGGCCCTCGTCCTCGGGGAGCCGTATTCCAGGTCTGTGGGCAAGACGGCCTCGGCCCCGTAGACTAGGAAGAACGGCGTGAAGCCCGTGGCTCGGCTCGGCGTTGTCCTCAGGCTCCAGACCACCGAGGGGAGTTCCTTCATCCATCGCTTGCCGAACTTGTTGAGGTCGCTGTAAATCCGAGGCTTGAGCCCTTGTAGAATCATGCCGTTGGCACGCTCTACTTGCCCATTTGACATGGGATGAGCCACGGTGGCCCAGTCCACCCGGATGTGGTGATCTTCGCAGAAGTCCAAGAACTTTCTGCCGGTGAACTGGGTGCCGTTGTCGGTGATGATGGAGTTCGGGACCCCGAAGCGATGGATGATGTTGGTGAAGAACACCACCGCTTGCTCGGACCTGATGCTGTTCAGAGGTCGTACCTCGATCCACTTGGAGAATTTGTCGATGGCGACCAGCAGGTGCGTGTAGCCCCCGGGCGCCTTCTGCAAGGGGCCGACGAGGTCTAGACCCCACACAGCAAAAGGCCAGGTGATGGGTATCGTCTGCAGGGCCTGAGCGGGCAGGTGGGTCTGCTTCGCATAGAATTGACACCCTTCGCAGGTGCGGACAATTCTAGTGGCGTCAGCCACCGCCGTTGGCCAGTAGAAGCCTTGTCGGAAAGCAATCCCGACAAGGGCTCGAGGCGCTGCGTGATGGTCGCAAGCCCCCGAGTGTATCTCCCGCAGGAGTTCCTGACCTTCGGCGACGGAGATGCACCGCTGGAGGATGCCTGAGGGGCTGCGGTGGTAGAGTTCCTTCTCATCGCCGAGCAAGACGAATGACTTGGCGCGTCGTGCTACCCGCCGAGCCTCGGCTCGGGCGAGGGGTAGCTCTCCCTGGTGGAGATATTGTAGGTACGGGGTCTGCCAGTTTCGATCAGGCGTGACCCCGCTTCGCTCCTCCTCGATGCGCAGTGCCTCACCCTCGGGGGCCGAGGGTACCTCGGGCTGAACTGAGGTCGCCTCGGGCCGAGCTGAGGGTGCCTCGGGCTGTGCCGAGGATACCCCGGGCGAGGCCGAGGGTACCTCGGGCTGGGCCGAGGGCGCCTCAGGCTCGGGCATGTCATCGATCTTGACGGAGGGTTGATGCAGATCCCGGGAGAAGACGTCCGGGGGAACCGTTGTTCGCCCCGAGGCTATTTTAGCCAGCTCGTCCGCAGTCTCGTTGTAGCGAAGAGCGATGTGGTTAAGTTCGAGCCCGTAGAACTTGTCCTCCAGGCGCCGAACCTCATCGCCGTAGGCCTCCATCTTCGGGTCGCGGTAGTGGGAGTTCTTCATGACTTGGTCGATGACGAGCTGCGAGTCACCGCGAGCGTCGAGGCGCCGAACCCCTAGCTCGATGGCGATCCGCAACCCGTTGACCAGAGCCTCATACTCAGCCACATTGTTGGTGTGGGGGATAGATATCCCCTGGGTCCACTAAAGAAGTAAAAGGCCTCACGAAAAGCCCAAGGGCCCAATAAATCGTAAGGTCATTCTTTCGTGGGCCTAGGGAAAGACAACCAATAAAGAAGACGTGGGACTGATTAGTGCAAACACAGGCGGCCCACAACGTCGAACGAATGAATCATAAACAGAGACCCGACTTTCCCGCGCTGAAGCCCCCATGCAACGGAGCCATGCGAGGATAAGTCGGCGGAGGTTACGTAGGGATAAACTCAAGAGGTTCACTATCTTTTAGCTACTTGTTGTTATCATATCACATGTACTGCCCCACGGTCGAGTATATAAGGCCTAGGGGGCACCCCTTCAGATCGACCGCCCCTGTTCTACTTAGCCACCCACAAAGACTCTCTGCGCCCTCTATCCAGAGAATCCTCTTGTAACCACGCTCACATACTCACCAGGACGTAGGGTGTTACGCACTTCTAAGCGGCCCGAACCTGTAAATCTTGTCCATTGTCCCTCGTGCGATCAGCACGAACCATTTTGCTACAGTCGTTGACACCGTCCTACTCCTAAAAACACCTTGAGGGGCAACCCCGGGTGTGCGGTCGGACCCAAAACACCGACAGCTGGCGCGCCAGGTAGGGGGTGTGTCGACGATCCAAGCTAGCTCAATGGCCGTCACTTTCCACAGCAAGATCACCATGCG
Organism: Zea mays; assembly: GCF_902167145.1. Lineage (NCBI taxonomy): Eukaryota > Viridiplantae > Streptophyta > Magnoliopsida > Poales > Poaceae > Zea > Zea mays. The sequence continues at coordinate 167,901,545 of NC_050102.1, forward strand.
TCCCGGATCCACATTCTGCTTCGGGACAATCTCCTCCGTGGCGGACGAAGAAGGAATTCTACACCGCCTCGCGGATCTGCCAGAACAGAAGTCTCCACCAACAAACTCCGAAAATGCTGGAAAGATGCTACTTCCGGCTCTTCGGGAAAAGATTGTCTCCGGGGAGGCTGGAGCGAGAAGCTCGCTGACCTGGAAGACTCCGCTGTCTACTTCTCCAACGAAAGAATGGACACGGGTCGTGAGAAAGAAGGAGACCAGGGAGAGGCCAGTCGTTCTTCCCGTTCCTCCGACCTCAAAGGAGAACGGAAAGAAAGCCGCCGTGGCAACAATACCGTTCTACCCCGACGTCCTCTTCATCGGGAGAGCAGAATCACCCACCGTCTCTGACGATGAACCGACCGCGCCTGGAGAAGAATCGCATCAGCGAGAATCCCGCCGACGAAGGAATCGGCGCAGGAACGTTCGACGACATCATGCAGCTGGAGAACGGGATCCGGAACAACCTGTCTCGCGAGACGAGGTCTCAGAGATACGAGAAACTCCGGAAGAACGCGTCTTCAGGGAACGAAGGAACTCCCGACGACGAAATCGCCGTCGAACTCAGGAGCAGGCCGAGCAAGATGCAAGGCAACGACGCGAGAATCCGCTCTTCGGGCGCAACTTGAACCCCGACTTCGCCCGAGCCGTGAATACGCCGAGCGAAGTCGGAGGCGTTCTGGCCCGGATAGCTGACGGACTTCCTCGGACCCCCGACGCCGAGGGATACCGGCGCCTGTTCACTCAGGCAGCCAACCATCTTCTTCCGCTCGCTCATCCGCCGAACGATCTGCGACACGCTATCAACAGTCGCCGAGACGCGCGAAGCTCTATCAATGCTTCGCGCGAACGGTGGCACGAGAACGAAATTCGCCGTCGAGAGGAGTATGATCGAGATCATGGCTTCCCGACCCAAAGCCAGGCCACTCGAACTGAGTCGGCAACAGCTTCAACTAGTGGAACCACCTGGGGACGGTCGAGGAGCTACCACCGCCACTCCCCTCCCCGGGACAGACGACATCCTCGACGACAGGAGGACACGTGCGGAGTATCCGCCCTTACTCCGCGCCTTAGGGCCATCCAATGGCCTCCCAACTTCAAGGTATCCAATGTCGACAAATATGAACCTAAGCAGGATCCGGGGGGCTGGTTAGCCGTCTACACCACCGCTGCTCGGGCCGCTGGGGCATCTGAGGACGTCATGACTGCGTATCTGCCCATCGTCCTCGGGCAAGACGCGCTGCAGTGGCTACGACATCTACCCCGACACTGCATCGACGACTGGGGAGACTTCAGTCGACGTTTCACCGCCAACTTCCAGTCTCTCTCCGACAAGCCGGCGCAACCATGGGACCTCAAATCCATCAAGCGCCGGGGGGATGAGACTCTCAGGTCGTACCTTAAAAGGTTCCAGACCATGAGAAACCGCATCCCCGAGGTCACGGAGGCGGCCGTAATCGAGGACTTCTACAGAGGATCTAACGACTCGGCTTTCGTCCGAGCCATACTGCAAAAGGCGCCGACTACCTCCGAGGAGCTGTTCCGGGAAGCCGACCTCTACATCACCGCTGACGAGCGAGCCCAGGACCTCATCGGAGGAGCAAAGCCCGCGCCAGCAGCACCACGACGCGACGCGAACCAGCCGCCCGACAAGCGCTGGGAGAAGAGGCCTCGCGAAGAAGTACACGCCGCCGGACCACCCGCCTCTCGCGCCCGAGGAGGACCTCGTGGAGGCGAACGCACGCTGGACGACATCCTCGACGCCCAGTGCCCGTACCACAAAGATATGCGCCACACTCTCCGCAACTGCCGGGACTTCAAGCACTCCGTCGGGCATGGCCGACCCTTCCAACCTCTACCACCTCCTCCGCCGAGAGGCGGACCAGATGAACCACGACAGCCCCATCAGCCGGAGGAGGGGGGAGGAGGAGCTTTCCCACGCGTTGACAGGGAGGTCAACGTCATCTTCGGCGGACATGGGTCGCAGGAGAACAAGAGACAACAAAAGCTCAACGACCGCCAGATACTGGTGGCGACCACCGGCCCTCCCGCCCCGTACCGGTGGTCGGAGCACCCAATCACGTTCACTCGGGAGGATCAATGGCTCAACTTTGACCACCCAGGCAAATACCCGCTCCTCGTCGATCCGGTGATCCGAGAGAGCCGGGTGAAGAAGGTGTTAGTGGACGGGGGGAGCAGCATCAACGTCACCTTCCCCCGTACGCTTCAAGGCTTGGGAGTTCACCTCAAAGAGCTCCACGAGTCAGACACTCCTTTCTTCGGCATCGTGCCGACGGAAGGGGAGTATCCGCTGGGCCACATCTACATGCCGGTCACCTTCGGGACTCCGGATAATTACAGAACCGAGTTCCTGAGGTTCGAGGTGGCGAACTTCGACTGCGGGTACAACGCCATCATCGGGAGGCCAGGGCTGGCCAAGTTCATGGCCATCCCACACTACACGTACATGATACTGAAGATGCCGGGACCACGAGGAATCATAACTGTGCGCGCCGACTTCCAAGGCGCCGCAGAATGTTTCCGAGTGGCCATCCAAGCAGCCCTCACCACCAAGCCATCAGCGATTCCTTCTACACCGGCGAACTCTAAGCCTGATGAAGACCTCACCGTGCCGGCAAACGAAGCTCAGGCCGCGACCTCTATGCGGCCGACTGAAGACACCAAGCGGATCAACCTGGGGTTCGCTGATGAGCGCAAGACGGCTATCATCAGCTCCAGTTTGAGTGACAAATAGGAAAGCGCGCTCGTCCAGTTCCTGCAAGATAACCGAGACGTATTCGCATGGCAACCTGCGGATATGCCGGGAGTCCCAAGAGAACTGGCCGAGCACAAATTGAAGGTCTATCCCCAGGCGAGGCCGATCCGGCAAAAGCTGCGTCGTTTCACGCCCGACAAGAGAGAAGCCATTCGTGCCGAGTTAGCCCGCTTGGTCGCGGCCGGGTTTATTAGAGAAGTATTGCACCCCGAGTGGTTAGCCAACCCTGTTCTTGTACTCAAAAAGAATAAAGTGGATTGGCGCATGTGCGTCGACTATACTGATCTCAACAAACACTGTCCGAAGGATCCCTTCGGGCTCCCGAGGATAGATCAGGTGGTGGATTCCACCGCTGGATGTTCGATGCTGTCTTTCTTAGATTGCTATTCCGGGTATCATCAGATTAGTTTGGCAAAAGAAGACGAGGAAAAAAACGGCGTTCATCACCCCGTTTGGTGCTTTCTGTTATACCTCCATGCCGTTCGGCCTCAAAAACGCTGGAGCGACTTATCAGAGGGCTATTCAAACATGCTTAGCCGATCACTGGGGCAAGCGTGTGGAGGCTTACGTAGACGACGTAGTGATCAAAACTGAGAATCCAGAAAACTTCATCGAAGATTTACAGCTGGTTTTCAACAGCTTGAGAAGATATAGATGGAAGCTCAATCCTGAAAAATGCGTTTTCGGAGTACCAGCAGGAAAGTTGCTCGGATTTATCGTCAGCCACCGGGTAATTGAGGCTAATCCAGATAAGATTGAAGCTATCATGAAGATGGAAGCTCCTCGATCACAAAAGAAGGTTCAGCGACTCACAGGATGTATGGCAGCCCTGAGCAGATTCATATCCAGACTGGGAGAAAAAGGTCTGCCATTCTATAAACTGTTGAAAAAGGTGGATAAGTTTCAATGGACTTCAGAGGCACAAGAAGCTCTAGACGCACTGAAGAAATTCCTGACAACACCGCCAGTATTGAAACCGCCCCGGCGAGCCACGCCGACTCAGCCGGCTGAAGATTTACTGCTATATATCTCTTGCACGACTCACGTGGTAAGCACTGCGTTGGTAGTCGAGCGAGTAGAAGAAGGGCATGCCCACCCGGTACAACATCCTGTCTACTTCATCAGTGAAGTTCTAGGCCCATCAAAGAAAAAATATCCTCAAGTTCAGAAGCTATTATATGCAGTACTTCTAACTGCCCGCAAGCTGCGTCACTACTTTGACGACCACAAAGTCATAGTAGTCACTGGTTTTCCAATAGGGGACATTCTTCACAACAAGGAAGCCATTGGCCGAATAGCCAAGTGGGCTTGCGAGTTGGGATCCCATGATATCGAGTTCCGACCTCGCACTGCCATCAAAACTCAAGCACTGGTCGATTTCGTATCAGAGTGGACAGAACAGCAAGTACCGGATAATCCAGAAATCGCAGAAGTATGGCGAATGTATTTTGATGGCTCGCTGAAACTGCAAGGAGCAGGAGCAGGAATTCTCTTCACTGCACCTGGAGGTGAGCACCTCAAGTATGCTCTCCAGCTGCTATTCCCGGCCTCTAACAACGCAGCTGAGTATGAAGCCTTGATACACGGATTAAACATCGCCATATCGCTGGGCGTCAAGAGATTGATGGTATATGGAGACTCTCTGGTAGTCATTAGCCAGATAAACAAAGAATGGGACTGTTCAAGTGATTCAATGGGAAAATATTGCGCTGCCGTTCGAAAGCTGGAAGATAAGTTCGAGGGTCTGGAATTTCATCATGTGGAAAGGGATCGAAACACAGCAGCTGATACACTATCCAAGCTCGGATCCGGTCGAACTCAGGTCCCACCCGGAGTTTTCATACAGGAAATTACACGGCCGAGTATCTCAATAGACCAAACAGAAGAGTGCAACATCGTAGATCAACCCGAGTCAGACTCTGATGACTGGAGGAGGCCGATCATTAAGTACATAAAGAACGAAGAAGAGCCAGACGACAAGAACTCAGCAGAGCCTAACGCCAGACCAGTGGGGATGCTGCCCTCTAAAGCGACCCCCTGATCTGGAGCTTGAGCCACCACCATGCCGCCAGAGTGTGGAGGTGAACCCACGTGAACATCCATGGAAGTGCAGGAGGGAGACCTCGCTCGGACACTCTCGGGGGCTGGGTCAAGGTTGGCACTGCCCACTTGAGCCGGGTCACCCCCGGCAACACCCTCGGGGGCTGGGTAGTGGCCTACGCTCCTCACCCGAGCTGAGTCCTCCCCGGCAACACCCTCGGGGGCTGGGCACATGGCGGCACTATTCAAAGGATCCAAGCTCTCTGCCGTGACCACCTCTAAGGTCGACGGGCCTTCAGCTACTTCCACAGGATCAGGACGATCCCAGTCATCATCCCGGCCCTCGAGATCGTGCTCTAAGGTCGACGAGGCACGGGACGACCTCAACCCAGCATCTGGCACGGCTGCACAAGTTTCTGTTGCATCAGCGTCTGCAGTTTCCAACAGCAAGTTCTCAGGGACCATATCCTCTAGAGCTTGATCAAAATTGGCCATGGACAGTTCTTGCAGACCAATAAGAGCAGACAAGGCAGGAGAAGGAACCCCACTACTACCACCGCTAGCAACGAACTGCCGACTGTTTTTCCGAGTTAATGGAGTTTCGTTCTCTTCCTCTTCATCTTCCACAGCGACAGCACAAACAGCCCCCTCATTAGGGTCAGCAGCAGGCGGAGCACACCCATTGGGATCAATGTCAGCTAGGCCAGTTGCAGTCATTTCTTCAGCAGCAGGAGCTAAGGTGCTGGCATCCTCATCAAAGCTAGACACTCGCCGGAGGCGTCTTCTTTTCTTCCTCTGCTCATCAGCAGAAGGCTCGGGCTGACTGGTTCGGCTGGGGCGCCTCGGGCGAGTACTGACAGGTTTCGAGACGTCCAAGGCCACATCAACCTCTGGAAGCGGCACCACCGCCAATGTACCATCAGGAACAGTATCAGATGAATCCTCAGCTAGCAGATCGAGCATGTCATTTATGTCCGCGTCACTAGGGTTCAGGGGCACTTCAAAATAAATCTGCCGTTCATCATCAGGTATCTCCCCGAGCGAAGCAACTAAGGAACGGACCTCCTCAGCAGAAGGTCGCACTCTAAGACCCAAGTTGCTATCTGTCACGGGCAGATTGGACACAAAAAGAGTGAAATCTTTGGGAGAAGGCAGGTTCCAAGCCGAGTATGCTACTGGAGCTCCAACGTTTGAAACTTTACCCCTGAGGATCATCTCGAGTCGGCTCACCAAATCAACAGAAGGAATTCTCCTATTGGTAACTCGGGTTGAGTCGGCCAGCCCTCGGTAAAGATATGCCGGATAGGCCCTGTCCTTCAGCGGCTGAATGTTCTTGAAAACAAAATCTGTGACCACGGCTTCGGCAGTCAGACCTCTCTCTTTCAGTAATCCAACTTCAGTAAGCAACACGCCCGCTTCGGCTACTTCTTGGTCCGTGGGAGATTCAGTCCAACTCGGAGTACGAACGTCTGCCTGTCTTCCCGAGCGGGAAGGGAGAGAATTTCCATAATTATCCATTATAAACCACTCCAGACGCCAACCTTTAATGTTGTCTTTAAGGGGTATCTCGAGATACTCAGTTTTCCGCCCCCGACGCATCTCTAAGCTGGCACCTCCGACCAATTGATGTTGCCCCCCGGCCATCCCAGGACGGCAGTGATACAGATACTTCCATAAGCCAAAATGCGGCAGCACGCCAAGATAAGCTTCGCAAAGGTGAACGAAAATAGAGATTTGGAGAATGGAGTTAGGGTTCAAGTGAGTCAGGTTGATGTGATAAAAATCAAGGATGCCACGGAAAAAAGGAGATATGGGAAGGCCGAGGCCGCGAAGAAGGAAAGGAGTGTAAACCACTGATTCGTGGGTATCTTCGGTTGGGACAGTAGTCCCATGGCAAGAGCGCCAAGAACAGAGTTCCCGTGGAGGGAGAACCCCGATGGAAACAAGGCGGAGAAGCTCAACTTCAGAAATCACAGACATATGGTTACCTGCGAAGGGTAACTGACTGTTGGGATCGATGGCGGGGATCACTGCAGCAGACGAGTTCGCGGTCTTCCTCTTGGGCGCCATCTTGCTTCCCGCCGGCGAAACAGAGCAGGAGGCGAGTGGCAGAGAAGACTCAGATGCAGAAATGCAAGAACTAGGGCACGGAAAGCAAAGGCGGCTGAAAGCGCGACACTTAAGGGATATTCTTGAGCCAGATACCTTTTCAAAAGTGCCCAGTCATCACCCGGCGGTCATCTCCGAAATCCCAGCATGCCACGTGGATATCTAACAGTTATTTCCAAGAAAGCCGATGTGCCACCTCATCACTCGGCCATTTTCCTCAAAGAAACTTGAAGAAGCTAGCTATCACTCGGCGTTGCCTCTAAAACGCCGACCACGTGTTCAATCGCTCGGCATTACTTCTAAAATGCCGACGCCGACCTTCAATCACTCGGCGCCGCCTCTAAAACGCCGACCACGTGTTCAAACGCTCAGCATTACTTCTAAAATGCTGATGCCGATATTCTATCACTCGGCGCTGCCTCTAAAACGCCGACCACGTGATCAATCGCTCGGCATTACTTCTAAAATACCGACGCCGACCTTCAATCACTCGGCGCTGCCTCTAAAACGCCGACCACGTGTTCAAACGCTCAGCATTACTTCTAAAATGCTGATGCCGATATTCTATCACTCGGCGCTGCCTCTAAAATGCTGGCCCCGTATTTTGTCGCTTGGCATTACTTCTAAAATGCCGATGCCGACCTTCTATCATTCGGCATTGCCTCTAAAACGCTGGTCTTGTGTTCGATTGCTCAGTGCTACTTCTAAAACGCTGATGTCAATCTTCACATCGCTCGGCGCTGTTTCTACTATATCAAAAAGAACCAGTTCAGCATTCAGCAAAAGCAGTGGCAAGTCATCAAAAAGAGGGGATAAAACGATATACTTCATTAAAGGGAAGTTGATGAACTTACAAACCAACTCTTTATGAGTTGGTACATCCCTAATTCTACTTTACATTACTACTACTGCTAAACTACAGTATACTACTCTACATTACCACTACTACTAAACTACACTAATTACTACTACATTATTCTAGCTATACTAAACTATACTAATATCTAAGAAGACCAGTGGCGTCTAGCCACTGGCCCTGCCCCTGCCCCCGCCGCCGCCGCCGCCTTTGGTGCTGCCCCTGCTGCTGCCCTTGGTGCTGTCCCTGCTACCGCCGCCGCCGCCCTTGGTGCTGCCCCTGCTGCTGCCCTTGGTGCTGTCCTTGCTGCCGTCGCCGCCACCCCAGCCGTCGTCGTCGTCGTCGTCGTCGTCGTCTTCACCCTCGTCGCCGCCGTCCGAGTCCTCCTCATCCGAGGAGCACTCCGACTCATCCGAGCCTTCGAGCCCGGCGCGCTCGACGGCCCGGATATATGTCCAGACCTCCGCGGCTATCCCCTGGGAGTCATCCGAGTCATCGGACGACGCCGGGGGAGAGGCGGGAGCCGGGGACCCCTCAGCCTCGGAGGAGAACTCCTCCTCCGAGTATTCTGAGTCACCAAACTCCTCCGATGGAGGAGTCGGCTCACGCTTGCGCTTGTTGTTCTTGCCCATGGTTAAAGTTTTGGGAGAGAAGAAAGGGAAGAGGAAGTAAGGAGCAGCGAAGAGATGTGAAGAAACCAGAGAAGCAAAGGGGTTATTTATAGAAGGGAAAGGCAACCGTTCACTTCTAACCGCGGTCACTGAACAGTCGCAAGGCATTCAATAAAACACTTCCACCCACCTGAAGACACGTCAGACGACGGACGCCGTTTCATGCAACACTACACCCATTGGGACTCCAGTCAACAGTGCAAAAGATATGATTACACTAGCCGTCCCATCGCATTACTACTCAGAGGAAACCGGCTAAAACACTCAGCGTACCAAGCCGTCCCTTGCCCACACCCATTGGGGGGGAACGCCCAGGAATTATCAGTATATTTTAAAAAAAAACGGTCACATCCGTGCAGGGCATGCAGTGAATACCTCAAGACAAAAATGAGATATCAGTAAGGATCAGAGGAAAGCCAAATATAGTCAGCAAAGTACAAGATATGGCCGGCAGAAGCGACTTGAAGGCTAGACAGAGAACGTCCATCAACTGTCCAATCAGTCACAGAGCAAATAAATTACACTACCTAGCGAGATATGGATGGATTGCAAACTCGGCTACAAAAGACAAAATACATGCTGACCTCTGAAGCATAATACTGATGACATAGTGCGGATGACATCATGCCAATTTTTTACAAGCAGAAAGGATAATTTTCAGCAAAAAAAGGACACAGAAGGAAGACCTTCGAGTGGATTATCCTCAAAAATCCACTTGAAGGTCGGGGGCTACACCCATTGGGTGCACCTCCGGTGCACCCCATGGAGTATTATTCTAAACCAACATGGCGCCGACTTCGAAGGCATAAGAGCAACATTGAAAAGACCAGTCTTCAACCGAGATGCAGGAGCGCGAATGGAGATAACCTTTGGAAGGAGACCTTCGAGTAGATTATCTTCTAAAATCTACTCAAGGGTCGGGGGCTACACCCATTGGGTGCACCTCCGGTGCACCCAATGAAGTCCAGAGTCTTACAATCCAAAATGCCGACCTCTAAGGCACAAGCACAAAACCAAACTTTGGTCGAACGAGTGATCAGAGCCAGAGGAAGCAGCAGGAAGTCATTTTCGGGACCTTGGATCTTTGAGTTGATTACTTCTAAATTAACTCAAAGATCGGGGGCTTGTGGGGGATAGATATCCCCTGGGTCCACTAAAGAAGTAAAAGGCCTCACGAAAAGCCCAAGGGCCCAATAAATCGTAAGGTCATTCTTTCGTGGGCCTAGGGAAAGACAACCAATAAAGAAGACGTGGGACTGATTAGTGCAAACACAGGCGGCCCACAACGTCGAACGAATGAATCATAAACAGAGACCCGACTTTCCCGCGCTGAAGCCCCCATGCAACGGAGCCATGCGAGGATAAGTCGGCGGAGGTTACGTAGGGATAAACTCAAGAGGTTCACTATCTTTTAGCTACTTGTTGTTATCATATCACATGTACTGCCCCACGGTCGAGTATATAAGGCCTAGGGGGCACCCCTTCAGATCGACCGCCCCTGTTCTACTTAGCCACCCACAAAGACTCTCTGCGCCCTCTATCCAGAGAATCCTCTTGTAACCACGCTCACATACTCACCAGGACGTAGGGTGTTACGCACTTCTAAGCGGCCCGAACCTGTAAATCTTGTCCATTGTCCCTCGTGCGATCAGCACGAACCATTTTGCTACAGTCGTTGACACCGTCCTACTCCTAAAAACACCTTGAGGGGCAACCCCGGGTGTGCGGTCGGACCCAAAACACCGACAGTTGGACGCCGGGAAATGGAGGCGCAACACATAGCGTAGGTGTTTCTCGAGGGGCGAGATGAAAAGTAGGCCTGCGCCGGCTCCCATCTTCATCAGCGACCCGTCGAAAAACATGGTCCAGAGCTCCGGTTGGATCGGAGCCATCGGTAGCTGGGTATCGACCCATTCGGCCACGAAGTCCGCCAAGACCTGGGACTTGATGGCCTTCCGAGGGCCGAACGAGATTGTCTCGTCCATGATTTCCACCGCCCACTTTGCAATCCTGCCCGAGGCCTCTCGGCACTGGATGATCTCCCCCAGGGGGAAGGATGACACCACAGTTACCGGATGAGACTCGAAGTAATGTCGCAGCTTCCGCCGCGTCAGGATCACCGCGTACAGCAGTTTCTGAACTTGTGGGTAGCGGATCTTGGTTTCGGACAGTACTTCGCTGACGAAGTAAACTGGCCTCTGAATGGGCAATGCATGCCCCTCTTCTTGCCTCTCGACCACAATCGCGGCGCTAACCACCTGAGTGGTCGCGGCGACGTAGACCAAGAGGGCTTCTCCGGCAGCTGGGGGCACCAAGATAGGCGCCTTTGTGAGGAGCGCCTTCAGGTTCCCGAGAGCTTCCTCGGCCTCAGGGGTCCAAGTGAAGCACTCGGCCTTCCTTAAGAGGCGGTACAGAGGCAGACCTCTTTCGCCGAGGCGTGAGATGAAACGGCTCAGCCGCGAGACATCCCATGACCCTTTGTACGCCTTTCAAGTCCTTGATGGGCCCCATGCTGGTGATGGCTGCGATCTTCTCCGGGTTGGCTTCAATGCCCCGCTCGGAGACGATGAACCCCAAGAGCATGCCTCGGGGCACCCCGAAGACACACTTCTCAGGATTGAGCTTGACGCCTTTCGCCTTGAGACATCGGAATGTCACTTCAAGGTCGGAAAGGAGGTCGGAAGGTTTCCTCGTCTTGACTACGATGTCATCGACGTAGGCCTCGACCGTGCGACCGATGTGTTCGCCGAACACATGGTTCATGCACCGCTGGTACGTCGCGCCCGCATTCCTCAAGCCGAACGTCATGGTGACATAGCAGTACATGCCGAAGGGTGTGATGAAAGAAGTCGCGAGCTGGTCGGACTCTTTCATCCTGATTTGATGATACCCTGAGTAGGCATCGAGGAAGGACAAGGTTTCGCATCCAGCAGTGGAATCCACGATTTGATCGATGCGAGGCAGAGGGTAGGGAACCTTCGGACACGCTTTGTTGAGACCAGTGTAGTCTACACACATCCGCCATTTCCCCCCTTTCTTTCTCACAAGCACAGGGTTGCCAAGCCATTCGGGATGGAATACCTCTTTGATGAACCCTGCCGCCATTAGCTTGTGGATCTCCTCGCCTATGGCTCTGCGCTTCTCCTCGTCGAATCGGCGCAGAGGCTGCTTGACGGGTCGGGCTCCGGCCCGAATATCCAGCGAGTGCTCGGCGACATCCCTCGGTATGTCGGGCATGTTCGAGGGACTCCACGCGAAGACGTCGGCGTTTGCGCGGAGAAAGTCGACGAGCACTGCTTCCTATTTGGGATCGATCCCGGAGCCGATCCGGACTTGCTTGGAGACGTCGCCACTGGGGTTGAGGGGGACAGCCTTAACCGTCTCCACTGGCTCGAAGTTGCCGGCATGACGCTTCACATCTGGCACCTCTTTGGAGAGGCTTTCCAGGTCGGCGATGAGGGCCTCGGACTTGGCGAGGGCCTCGGCGTACTCCACGCACTCCACGTCGCATTCGAACGCGTGTTTGTACGTGGGGCCGACGGTGATGACCCCGTTGGGGCCCGGCATCTTGAGCTTCAGGTAGGTGTAGTTGGGGACGGCCATGAACTTCGCGTAGCATGGCCTTCCCAGTACCGCGTGGTAGGTTCCTCGGAACCCGACCACCTCGAACGTCAGAGTCTCCCTTCGGAAGTTGGAGGGCGTTCCGAAGCAGACGGGAAGGTCGAGTCGTCCGAGGGGCTGGACGCGCTTCCCGGGAATGATCCCGTGGAAGGGCGCAGCGCCTGCTCGGACGGAGGATAGATCGACGCGCAGGAGCCTGAGGGTCTCGGCGTAGATGATGTTGAGGCTGCTGCCCCCGTCCATGAGGACCTTGGTGAGCCTGACGTCGCCGACGACGGGGTCGACAACGAGCGGGTATTTCCCCGGGCTCGGCACGTGGTCGGGGTGGTCGGCTTGGTCGAAGGTGATGGGCTTGTCGGACCAGTCTAGGTAGACTGGCGCCGCCACCTTCACCGAGCAGACCTCCCGGCGCTCCTGTTTGCGGTGCCGAGCCGAGGCATTCGCCGCATGCCCACCGTAGATCATGAAGCAGTCGCGGACCTCGGGGAACTCTCCTGCTTGGTGATCTTCCTTCTTGTCGTCGTCGCGGGCCCTGCCACCCTCCGCGGGTGGCCCGGTCCTGTGGAAGTGGCGCCAAAGCATGACGCACTCCTCGAGGGTGTGCTTGACGGGCCCCTGATGATAGGGGCACGGCTCCTTGAGCATCTTGTCGAAGAGGTTGGCACCTCCGGGGGGCTTCCGAGGGTTCTTGTACTCGGCGGCGGCGACAAGGTCCACGTCGGCGGCGTCGCGTTTCGCTTGCGACTTCTTCTTGCCTTTCTTCTTGGCGCCGCGCTGAGTAGACGCCTTGGGAGCATCTTCCGACGGGCGGCCCTGGGGCTGCTTGTCCTTTCGGAAGATAGCCTCGATCGCCTCCTGGCCAGAGGCGAACTTGGTGGCGATGTCCATCAGCTCGCTCGCCCTGGTGGGGGTCTTGCGACCCAACTTGCTCACCAGGTCGCGGCAGGTGGTGCCGGCAAGGAACGCGCCGATGACATCCGAGTCGGTGATGTTGGGCAGCTCGGTGCGCTGCTTCGAGAATCGCCGGATGTAGTCCCGGAGTGACTCTCCCGGCTGCTGCCGGCAGCTTCGGAGGTCCCAGGAATTCCTGGGGCGCACGTACGTGCCCTGGAAATTGCCGGTGAAGGCTTGGACGAGGTCGTCCCAGTTGGAGATCTGCCCCGGAGGCAGGTGTTCCAACCAGGCGTGAGCGGTGTCGGAGAGGAACAGGGGGAGGTTGCGGATGATGAGGTTGTCGTCGTCCGTTCCACCCAGTTGGCAGGCCAGACGGTAGTCCGCGAGCCATAGTTCCGGTCTCGTCTCCCCCGAGTACTTTGTGATAGTAGTCGGGGGTCGGAACCGGGTCGGGAACGGTGCCTGTCGGATGGCCCGGCTGAAGGCCTGCGGACCGGGTGGCTCGGGCGAGGGACTCCGATCCTCCCCGCTGTCATAGCGTCCCCCACGCCTGGGGTGGTAGCCTCGGCGCACCCTCTCGTCGAGGTGGGCCCGACGATCGCGATGATGGTGCTCGTTGCCGAGGCGGCCCGGGGCCGCAGGCGCGGTGTTGCGCGTGCGCCCGGTGTAGACCGAGGCTTCCCGCATGAATCGGGAAGTCGCGGCATGAGGTTCCGAGGGGTATCCCTGCCTTCGGGAGGCAGAGCTCTCGGCCCGTCAGACCGCGGCGCCTTCCAGGAGATTCTTGAGCTCCCCCTGGATTTGCCGACCCTCGGTGGTTGATGGCTCCGGCATCGCGCGGAGAAGCATCGCTGCTGCAGCCAGGTTCTGGCCGACGCCACTAGATGCGGGTGGCGGCCTGAACCTGGCGTCGTCGGCGACGCGGTGCTGGAGGCCCTGGGGCAGGTGACGTATTTCTCCGGCCGAGGGTTGGCCCGCCCATGCCTGCCCGCGTCCTGGCGGATTGGCTCAAGCGCTCCTGCTCCCTCGTCGAACCTGGCCTGTGCCCCGCGGACTTGCTCGAGCTGTGGGTCGTGACCCCCCGCCGGAACGGGGACCACAGCTAGCTCCCGCGGGATGTCAGCGCGAGGCACCGGCCTAGGGAGATCACCGTCCTCCGGCATGCCGAGATGATTGCCTTCGGAGGGACCCCCTAGATCGACGTGGAAACATTCGCGGCTTGGGCCGCAGTCCCCGTCGTCGAGGCTGCGGCTACCGTCGGAACAGTCGGAGAGGCAGTAGTCGCATGCGGTCATGGAGTCCCGCATGGCACTGGGGTTGCCAAGTCCAGAGAAATCCCAACAGATGCTGGGCTCGTCGCCTTCCTCGGACCCAGAGGGCCCGTAGGTCGAGACGTCCGTCAGCCGGTCCCAAGGCGACCGCATGCGAAACCCCAGAGGGTTTGGACTCGCCTCTACGAGAACGCCCGCCAGAGCGAGGTCGCTAGGCGGGTTGAGGCTGAATCCAAATGACGTAGGATGGGAATCGGTCGGTACCTTTTTGGTCGACGGGCGGCGATGAAGTTATGTCGGGGACTGACTGCATCGTCGTCTCTGGTACGAGGGTGACGCCCAGCAAGCTTTCCGCGAGCGCGCTGGCGTCGTCCGCTTGCTCGGGATTGGCGTGTCGCGGGGAGACGGCGCTCGCCTTCGTCTCAAACGCGAGGTCGATGCCCGACGCGCCCCCCGTTGGGGCGCTGGGGCCGTCGACTCGCTCGACAGCCGACGAGGCGCGGCCTCCCGCTTGGCCTTGGTTGCCCCGCCTCCTCCTCCGTTGGCGGGGGAGAGGACGGGGCGAGCTCGAATGTTGTTCTTCCTCTACGCGGGGAAGACGTCATCGATTCCGCCGCCGGCGGGCGGGCTGTCAGCCGCAATTGTCGTTGTCGCGCGGCGGTGGAAGGAGTATCATGTCGTAGCTGCCGTCGAAGGACATGAACTCAAGACTCCCGAAACGGAGCACCGTCCCGGGTCGGAGAGGTTGCGGGAGACTGCCCATCTGGAGCTTGACGGGAAGCTGTTCGTCAACACGCAGCAGGCCCCTACCTGGCGCGCCAACTGTCGGCGTTTCGAGACCGGGGGGTCCCTCGGGCCGACGAGTGAGTGTCGCCGCGTGCCCCAGCCCAGATGGGTCGAGCGCGAGGGCGAGCGCGAAGGGGGGAAGGAGCGAGGCGGCCGGAGACCGGCGTGAGAGAGGTGGGAATCCCACGGCCTTCGTGTTCGTCCCGCGCCCAGGTCGGGTGCGCTTGCAGTAGGGGGTTACAAGCGTCCACGCGGGAGAGGGAAGCGAGCGGCCCCAAGAGAGCGCCTGTCTCGTCCTCGTCCCCGCGCGGCCAACCTTCTCTAAGAAGGCCCTGGTCCTTCCTTTTATAGGCGCAAGGAGAGGATCCAGGTGTACAATGGGGGGTGTAGCAGGGTGCTACGTGTCTAGCGGAGGAGAGCTAGCGCCCTAAGTACATGCCGATGTGGCAGCCGGAGAGATTTTGGCACCCAGCTGGTGTGATGTCGTGGCCGTCGGAGGAGCGATGGAGCCTTGCGGAGGGACAGCTGTCGGAGCGGTTGAGTCCTTGCTGACGTCCTCTTGCTTCCGTAAGGGGGCTGGTAGCCGCCGTCGTCACAGAGTGTGCGGGGCGCCATCATTGCCTATCTGGCGGTGCTAGCCAGATGGGACGCCGGTCTTGTTCCCTGCGGCCCGAGTCAGCTCGGGGCAGGGTGATGATGGTGCCTCCTGTTGGCGTGGCTGGCCTGCGCCCTAGGTTGGGCGATGTGGAGGCTCCTCCGAAGCCGAGGTCGAGTCTGTCTTTCATGGCCGAGGCCGAGTCCGAGCCCCTGGGTCGGGCGAGGCGGAGGTCGTCGGCAGAGGCCTGGGCGGAGTCCGAGCCCTGGGGTCGGGCGAAGCGGAGTTCGTCGTCTTCTGGGGCTGAGCCCGAGTCCGAGCCCTGGGTCAGGCGGAGCGGAGTTCGTCGTCTTCTGGGGCTTAGCCCGAGTCCGAGCCCTGGCTCGGGCAGAGCGGAGTTCACCGTCTTCTGGGGCTTAGCCCGAGTCCGAGCCCTGGGTCGGGCGGAGCGGAGTTCGCCGTCTTCCGGGACTTAGCGCGAGTCCGAGCCCTGGGTCGGGCGGAGCGGAGTTCGCCGTCTTCCGGGACTTAGCCCGAGTCCGAGCCCTGGGTCGGGCGGAGCGGAGTTCGCCATCTTCCGGGACTCAGCCCGAGTCCGAGCCCTAGGTCGGGCGGAGCGGAGCTTCCTATGGTGCCTTTGGCAGGGCCTGACTGCCTGTCTGTCTCACTCTGTCAAGTGGCACTGCAGTCGGAGTGGCGCAGGCGGCGCTGTCCTTCTGTCAGGCCGGTCAGTGGAGCGGCGAAGTGACGGCGGTCACTTCGGCTCTGCCGGGGGGCGTGCGTCAGGATAAAGGTGTCAGGCCACCTTTGCGTTAAATGCTCCTGCGACTTGGTCGGTCGGTGCGGCGATTTAGTCAGGGTTGCTTCTTAGCGAAGGCAGGGCCTCGGGCGAGCCGGAAATCCTCCGAGGTCGGCTGTCCTTGTCCGAGGCTAGGCTCGGGCGAGGCGTGATCGAGTCGCTCGAATGGACTGATCCCTGACTTAATCGCACCCATCAGGCCTTTGCAGCTTTATGCTGATGGGGGTTATCAGCTGAGAATTAGGAGTCTTGAGGGTACCCCTAATTATGGTCCCCGACACCAGGTTTGAAACCCTAATCTACCCTTTCCCCTCCTTTCATCCTCTAATTCCAAGACCTCCACTAAATTTTCTTTCATCATATGCATACATTTTGTTTGATCACAAAGCACCTCACTTAGATTCTATTTTCTAAACACTTAGAGTATCTACAAAATAATTTGTTCAAAAGAAAAAGGTGCAAAATGGGAAATAGGAATTAGAAAGTAAAAAGAAAAAGAGAAAAGCCTTCTCCTCCCCCTGCTGGACCGAATCCCGGCCCAAACCCGCGGCCTCCCCTTCCCACGCGCCCGCGCTCCTCCTCTCTCAGCCCATCTTCGGCCTGCCTCCGCGCGCGCGCGCCAGCCCGCTCCGCACCCCGCCTCCCTCTCGCTGGCAAGGCGTCCCCACCCGTCAGCCGCCCTCTCTCTCTCGCGCTCGCTCCCTCTGGCAGAGTGGCCCCGCTGGTCAGTTGCTTCGTCGTCCTTCCGTCGTCCCTTCACCGCAGTCACCTCCGGCCGTCGCCTCCGTCCTCCCCTCCGTCTTCTCGCCGCACAGGGAAGTTTGGCACCGCTCCGTCCTCCCCTCCCCTTGACCAGCGTCCTCGTCGGTACCGCCCCGCCGTGGTGTCCCCTCGGCGGCGCTGTGCAGCATTAATGGCGGCACTATGTAGCTCGCCGGAGCCAAGAAGCTCCACCGCCCCCCTTCCCTCGCGCGCCTATAAAAGGCTCGCCTCGAGCTCCTTCTTCCTCGCACCAGCCTCGGCCATCCCTCTCCTCCCCTCCCCCGAGCACAATTCGCGAAGCGCCGGCGTCGTGCTCCTCTCCGGTGAGTCCTTTCCTCCTCCTCCCTCTCCTTCTCCGTTGGTCCGACAAGAAATTAAGTGAGCCGAGCAGCTCCCTCACGTGGCCACGAACCTGAAGCACCACCTTCCAGCCCCCGTCCCCCACCCAGAGCCCACCGGCGGCGATCCCCGCCACAGAACTCCGCCCCCTCCCCGTGGGCAGCCCCCTCCCAACCCTCTCCGGCCAAATTGAGCCTACCGTTAGAATCGCCAGCCTCCGCCCGTGCTAAACCACCCTCCCTTGGACCGAGAACCGGGCCACCGGCGGCAAGCCGCCGTCAAGCTTCCCCGGCGGCCGGCTCTTCTCCCTCGCTCGGCCGGTTCGCCACGTCGTCTGGCCACGACGCCGTTCCCCCCCCCGGTCTTGTTGGCAAGTGGGTCCACAGCAACGCCGTCACCCTCGCAGCCACGCCGTCTCCCCCTCGCTCTTGGGTCGTCGCTGGGCCGAAAGCGCTTCAGCGCGCGCGCTCGCGCCCGGGGTGGGCCAAAAGCCGTGTCCCCAGCCCAGGAAAGAGGAATTCTCTTTTCTTTTTCTTTTTCCACCCCTTTTTCCCATTTAAATAGTTTTCTCAATATTTTATGCACCAAAAATTATCAAAAAGGATTTCCAAGGTTACATACAATAATGTTGTTAGAAAATGACACACTATGATTGATAAACCACTATTGATGTATTGTTTTACTGCCTGTTTCCTAGAAGAAGCGGGGACCGCAGATCCGGATCCCGTAGCTCCGGAAGAAGGGTCGGAGCCCGAACTTCCAGAAGTAGATCTTCTGTGCCAGGAGAGCTTCAACGAAGGCAAGTCCATCCTTCCCTTGATGCATAAATTACCTATTCTCTCTACCACTGCCTAGGCCGGGAACTATGGGGGAATATTGCATTGTGAGTGAGAGATGGCCTGCATTAACATATACTTTCTGGATACGAAATGTGGTTTGGAAAGAAGGGCAATGTGTTTCTCCAAATAAAGTCTCTTTTTGAAAAATTTTGCGATGAAGGGTACTCACCCTCATCACCCTGGGAGTGGGATGATCAGGGACTCCCTGGTTTAGGGGAGGGCCTAAGGTGTTGGCTCAGCTGGTTTAGGCGTGAGCAGAAGGATTGTCCCCTCATATAAGGACCGGCTTGTCATTTTCACTACCTGTACTCCTTTATCGTACAACCACTCGAGACTGTGTGGGCAGTCACTCAATCCGAACTCGTGCGGTCCAACCCCAGGGTTAAGAAGGCTGGGGAGCACCGGGAGGATAAGGAGGGGGAAAGTTTTGTCCGGTTTGGACATGGTGGTGGCCTGACTCCTTCCGGATAACCGTTAAGGTTAGGACGTACGAGTAAGGAAAGAGATCCGGCATTCGGGTCTCGCGACGGTGAGATCGCAGAAACCGGACTAGTGGGTAAAGTGTACCCCGCTGCGCAGAGTTGAAACCTATTCGAATAGTCCGTGTCCACTGGTATGGACGAGTCCGGTATGGTATGGCAATTAGAACTTTCTCTATGAGTTTCATGAAAAGGGGAATGTGTGAATAAATAGGTGTTAAGAAAGAAACTAAGGCCACGGGAGCGAGAAGCTCAGTGGCGGTTGAGTTTTTGGTTATTATAAGTGAGAGCACCTAGAGGGGGGGTGAATAGGTGATCCTGTGAAACTTAAACTTATCGCCACAAAAACTTGTTAAGTGTTAGCACAATAATCGCCAAGTGGCTAGAGAGGAGTCTCAACAAAACACAATACCACAAGAAATCAAACACAGAGATGACACAGTGGTTTATCCCGTGGTTCGGCCAAGACCAACGCTTGCCTACTCCACGTTGTGGCGTCCCAACGGATGAGGGTTGCAATCAACCCCTCTCAAGCGGTCCAAAGACCCACTTGAATACCACGGTGTTTTGCTTGCTTTTTCTCAATCCCGTTTGCGAGGAATCTCCACAACTTGGAGCCTCTCGCCCTTACAATTGAAGTTCACAAAGAAACACAGAGCAAGGGGGAATGAGCAACGCACACAAGACTTCAAAAGATCAGAGCAACAACACGCACACAAGTCGCAACAAGAGCTCGCAACACAACTCAAAGAGTTCACAACTCCACAAGAGCTCTATATGCTATCACAATGAAACGAATGCGCGAGATCGATGTCTTGGTGCTTAGGAATGTTGTAGGAATGCTTGGTTTTCTCCTCCATGCGCCTAGGGGTCCCTTTTATAGCCCCAAGGCAGCTAGGAGCCGTTGAGAACAATTCTGGAAGGCTGATCTTGCCTTCTGTCATCGGGCGCACCGGACAGTCCGGTGCACACTGGACACTGTCCGGTGCCCGATTTCTTTCCTTAAATGGCGTAGTCGACCGTTGCAGATCTGGGAGCCGTTGGCGCACCGGACAGTCCGGTGCACACCGGACAGTCCGGTGCACACCGGACAGTCCGGTGCCCCCTTCCGACCGTTGGCTCGGCCACGTGTCGCGCACGGATTCCGCGGCCGACCGTTGGCCCGGCCGACCGTTGGCTCACCGGACAGTCCGGTGCACACCGGACAGTCCGGTGAATTTTAGCCGTACGCCGTCGGCAAATTCCCGAGAGCGGCCACTTCGCTCGAGGCAACCTGGCGCACCGGACATTGTCCGGTGCACCACCGGACACTGTCCGGTGCACCACCGGACAGTCCGGTGCTCCAGACCGAAACCGCCTCTTGGCTGTACACAGCCAACTCCCCTCTTTTCTTCTTCTTCCTGTTTCTGATACTTAGACAAGTATATTAGTACACAAAACCAATGTACTAAGACATAGAAACATACCTTTGCTCTTGATTTGCACTTTGTCCATTCATGGGCATAGATTCACATTTAAGCACTTGTGTTGGCACTCAATCACCAAAATACTTAGAAATGGCCCAAGGGCACATTTCCCTTTCAATCTCTCCCTTTTTGGTGATTTATGCCAACACAACATAAAGCAACTAGAACAAGTGCAATATCACTTCAAATAAAAACTCAAATTTATTTTGATTCAATTTGGCATATATGGATCATTCCTTTGCCACCACTTGGTTTGTTTTTGCAAATCAACCTCAAAATCCTATCTCTAAGTCAAATCCACTTGTAGAGACATCAAGAGAGGTTTTCCAAAGAAAATGATTCAAGATTCCAAAAACTCCCCCTATTTCCCATAATCAATACTTCTCCCCACAAGAAGCCAACTTTTGACAAGAGAGACAACAAAAGAGATTTGACAAACCAAAAGCTCTATTCTACTGTTTTTCAAAATCTCTCAAGTGGTAGCTGATCCATTTATCACTTTGGCCTTTATTTTCTCCCCCTTTGGCATCAAGCACCAAAACGGGATCAATCTTGGCCCCAGAACCCCATTGCCTCACCAAAATCTTCAATAAGAATACAAAGGCAATAAGAGTACATGAGATGAACTTGGAATAAGTTACCCTCTCATCGGAGTGCAGTGGAAGTCTTTCATGGTCCAAGTCCACCTTTTCCCTTTTAATTCTCCTTTGAGACTAAAACAAGCAAACTCACGCATATGGTTAGTCTCAAAGGGTCAAGTTGTAACACATCTCCCCCTAAAACTGTGCATCACTTTGCAACGGACTTGTGAGGTCCAGGGAGTGTTTGTACAACTTGAGCACCACAATCAGCAACAAAATGCAGAATGAACATGATCAAAGGCATAAACACATGTATGCTACAAATCAATCCAGGTTCCGCGAATCTAAGACATTTAGCTCACTACGCAACCTGCAAAAGGTCTTCTCATCTAGAGGCTTGGTAAAGATATCGGCTAGCTGGTTCTCGGTGCTAACATGAAACACTTCGATATCTCCCTTTTGCTGGTGGTCTCTCAAAAAGTGATGCCAGATGTCTATGTGCTTTGTGCGGCTGTGCTCAACAGGATTTTCCGCCATGCGGATAGCACTCTCATTGTCACATAGGAGTGGGACTTTGCTCAGATTGTAGCCAAAGTCCCTGAGGGTTTGCCTCATCCAAAGTAGTTGCGCGCAACATTGTCCTGCGGCAACATACTCGGCCTCAGCGGTGGATAGGGCAACGGAGGTTTGTTTCTTAGAGTTCCACGACACCAGGGACCTTCCTAAGAATTGGCACGTCCCTGATGTACTCTTCCTATCGACCTTACATCCAGCATAGTCGGAATCTGAGTATCCAACCAAGTCAAAGGTAGACCCTTTTGGATACCAAAGCCCGAAGCAAGGCGTAGCAACCAAATATCTTAGAATTCGCTTTACCGCCACTAAGTGACACTCCTTAGGATCGGATTGAAATCTAGCACACATGCATACGCTAAGCATAATATCCGGTCTACTAGCACATAAATAAAGTAGAGACCCTATCATTGACCGGTATGCTTTTTGATCAATGGACTTACCTCCTTTGTTGAGGTCGGTGTGTCCGTCGGTTCCCATCGGAGTCTTTGCGGGCTTGGCGTCCTTCATCCCAAACCGCTTTAGCAGATCTTGCGTGTACTTCGTTTGGGAGATGAAGGTGCCGTCCTTGAGTTGCTTCACTTGGAACCCAAGGAAGTAGTTCAACTCGCCCATCATCGACATCTCGAATTTCTGCGTCATCACCCTGCTAAACTCTTCACAAGACTTTTGGTTAGTAGAACCAAATATTATGTCATCGACATAAATTTGGCACACAAACAAATCACCATCACATGTCTTAGTAAAAAGAGTTGGATCGGCTTTCCCAACCTTGAAAGCATTAACAATTAGAAAGTCTCTAAGGCATTCATACCATGCTCTTGGGGCTTGCTTAAGTCCATAGAGCGCCTTAGAGAGCTTACACACGTGGTCGGGGTACCGTTCATCCTCGAAGCCAGGGGGTTGCTCCACGTACACCTCCTCCTTGATCGGCCCGTTGAGGAAAGCGCTCTTCACATCCATTTGGTACAACCTGAAAGAGTGGTGAGCGGCATATGCTAGCAAGATGCGAATTGACTCTAGCCTAGCCACAGGAGCAAACGTCTCCTCAAAGTCCAAACCTGCGACTTGGGCATAACCTTTTGCCACAAGTCGAGCCTTGTTCCTCGTCACCACCCCGTGCTCGTCCTGTTTGTTGCGGAACACCCACTTGGTTCCCACAACATTTTGCTTGGGACGAGGCACCAGTGTCCAAACTTCATTGCGCTTGAAGTTGTTGAGTTCCTCCTGCATGGCTAACACCCAGTCCGGATCTAGCAAGGCCTCTTCTACCCTGAAAGGCTCAATAGAAGAGACAAAGGAGTAATGCTCACAAAAATTAACTAATCGAGATCGAGTAGTTACTCCCTTGCTAATATCACCCAAAATTTGGTCGACGGGATGATCCCTTTGAATCACCGCTCGAACTTGGGTTGGAGGTGCCGGTTGCGCTTCTTCCTCCATCACGTGATCATCTTGTGCTCCCCCTTGATCACATGCCTCCTTTTGATGAACCTGTTCATCGTCTTGAGTTGGGGGGTGCACCGTTGTTGAGGAAGAAGGTTGATTTCGTTCATCTTGTTCCTGTGGCCGCACTTCTCCAATCGCCATGGTTCGTATAGCTGCCGTCGGAACATCTTCTTCATCTACATCATCACAATCAACAACTTGCTCTCTTGGAGAGCCATTAGTCTCATCAAATACAACGTCGCTAGAGACTTCAACCAAACCCGATGATTTGTTGAAGACTCTATACGCCTTTGTATTTGAGTCATAACCTAACAAAAACCCTTCTACAGCTTTGGGAGCAAACTTAGAATTTCTACCCTTCTTCACTAGAATGTAGCATTTGCTCCCAAATACACGAAAGTAAGATACATTGGGTTTGTTACCGGTTAGAAGCTCATAGGACGTCTTCTTGAGGAGGCGATGAAGGTAGACCCTGTTGATGGCGTGGCAAGCCGTGTTCACGGCTTCCGACCAGAAACACTCGGGGGTCTTGAATTCTCCAAGCATCGTCCTCGCCATATCGATTAGCGTCCTGTTCTTCCTCTCTACCACACCATTTTGCTGTGGTGTGTAGGGAGCGGAGAACTCGTGCTTGATCCCTTCCTCCTCAAGGAACTCCTCCACTTGAAGGTTCTTGAACTCGGACCCGTTGTCGCTTCTTATCTTCTTCACCTTGATCTCAAACTCATTTTGAGCTCTCCTGAGGAAGCGCTTGAGGGTCCCTTGGGTTTCAGACTTATCCTGCAAAAAGAATACCCAAGTGAAGCGGGAAAAGTCATCAACAATAACTAAACCATACTTACTTCCTCCTATGCTCAGATAGGCGACGGGTCCGAAGAGGTCCATATGTAGCAGCTCCAGGGGTCTTGATGTTGTCATCACATTTTTGGTGTGATGAGAGCCTCCCACCTGTTTCCCTGCTTGACAAGCTGCACAAGGTCTATCTTTTTCGAAATGAACATTGGTTAGACCTATCACGTATTCTCCCTTTAGAAGCTTGTGGAGGTTCTTCATCCCCACATGTGCTAAGCGGCGATGCCACAGCCAGCCCATGCAAGTCTTAGCCATTAAGCATGCATCTAGATCGGCCTCTTCTTTTGCAAAATCAACTAAATAAAGTTTGCCGTCTAATACACCCTTAAAAGCTAGTGAACCATCACTTCTTCTAAAGACAGACACATCTACATTTGTAAATAGACAGTTATATCCCATATTGCATAATTGACTAACAGATAGCAAATTATATCCAAGACTCTCCACTAAAAACACATTAGAGATAGAATGCTCATTGGAGATTGCAATTTTACCT
Organism: Zea mays; assembly: GCF_902167145.1. Lineage (NCBI taxonomy): Eukaryota > Viridiplantae > Streptophyta > Magnoliopsida > Poales > Poaceae > Zea > Zea mays. The sequence continues at coordinate 167,925,835 of NC_050102.1, forward strand.
AGCCCTTTTACCTTGCCTTGATTCCCATCACCGAATATAATTGAATCTTGGGAATCCTTATTCTTGACGTAGGAGGTGAACATCTTCTTCTCCCCCGTCATATGGTTTGTGCATCCGCTGTCGATAATCCAGCTTGAACCCCCGGATGCATAAACCTGCAAGGCAAATTTAGGCTTGGGACTTAGGTACCCAACTCTTGTTGGGTCCTACAAGGTTAGTCACAATTTCCTTAGGGATCCAAATGCAAGTTTTATCACCCTTGCATTTTGCCCCTAACTTCCTAGCAATCACCTTTCTATCCTTTCTACAAATTGCAAAGGAAGCATTCAAAGCATGATATATTGTAGAAGGTTCATTGACTTTCCTAGGAACATTAACAACATCTCTCCTAGGCATATTATGAACAACATTCCTTCTACCAACATTTCTATCATGCACATATGAAGAACTAGGAGCAAACATAGCATGAGAAAAATCATCGTAAGCATTATAACTCCTATAGGTATTTCTAGTTTGTCTCCTATCATGATACAAAAAGGCATGGTTCTTTTTAGCACTAGTAGCCATAGGGGCCTTCCCTTTCTCTTTAGCGGGAATGGGAGCCTTATGGCTTGTTAAGTTCTTGGCTTCCCTCTTGAAGCCAAGTCCATCCTTAATTGAGGGGTGTCTACCGATCGTGTAGGCATCCCTTGCAAATTTTAGTTTATCAAATTCATTCTTGCTAGTCTTAAGTTGGGCATTAAGACTAGCCAATTCCTCAATTAATTTGGAAATTGAAACTAAATGATCGCTACAAGCATCAACATCGAAATCTTTACACCTAGTGCAAATCTCAACATGTTCTACACAAGAATTAGATTTACTAGCTACTTCTAGTTTAGCATTTAAGTCATCATTAACATTCTTTAAAGTAGCAATGGTTTCATGACAAGAAGATAGTTCACTAGAAAGCACTTCATTTCTTTTAACTTCTAAAGCATAAGATTTTTGTGCCTCTACAAATTTGTCATGCTCTTCATACAAAAGGTCCTCTTGTTTTTCTAAGAGTCTATCTTTTTCATTCAAGGCATCAATCAATTCATTAATTTTATCTATTTTAGTTCTATCCAATCCTTTGAACAAACTAGAGTAATCTATTTCATCATCACTAGACTCATCATCACTGGAAGAATCATAAGTGACATTGTTTTGATTACATACCTTCTTCTCCCTTGCCATAAGGCATGTATGACGCTCGTTGGGGAAGAGAGATGACTTGTTGAAGGCAGTGGCGGTGAGCCCTTCATTGTCGGAGTCGGAGGAGGAGCAATCCGAATCCCACTCCTTTCCGATATGTGCCTCGCCCTTGGCCTTCTTGTAATGCTTCTTCTTTTCCCTCTTGCTCCCGTGTTCCTGGTCACTATCATTGTCAGGACAGTTAGCAATAAAATGACCAAGCTTACCGCATTTGAAGCATGATCGCTTTCCCTTGGTCTTAGTCTTGCTTGGCTGTCCCTTGCGACCCTTTAGCGCCGTCTTGAATCTTTTGATGATGAGGGCCATCTCTTCATCATTAAGACCGGCCGCCTCAATTTGCGCCACCTTGCTGGGTAGCGCCTCCTTGCTCCTTGTTGCCTTGAGAGCAATGGGTTGAGGCTCATGGATTGGGCCATTCAACGCGTCGTCCACGTATCTCGCCTCCTTGATCATCATTCTCCCACTTACAAACTTCCCTAGAACTTCTTCGGGCGACATCTTGGTGTACCTAGGATTTTCACGAATATTGTTCACCAAATGAGGATCAAGAACGGTAAATGACCTTAGCATTAGGCGGACGACGTCGTGGTCCGTCCATCGCGTGCTCCCGTAGCTCCTTATTTTGTTGATAAGGGTCTTGAGCCGGTTGTATGTTTGAGTTGGCTCCTCGCCCCTTATCATTGCGAATCGTCCAAGCTCGCCCTCCACCAACTCCATCTTGGTGAGCAAGGTGACATCATTCCCCTCATGAGAGATCTTGAGGGTGTCCCAGATCTGCTTGGCATTGTCCAAGCCGCTCATCTTATGGTACTCGTCCCTGCACAAAGAGGCTAGCAACACAGTAGTAGCTTGTGCATTTTTATGAATTTGTTCATTAATAAACATGGGACTATCCGTACTATCAAAGTGCATTCCATTTTCTACAATCTCCCATATGCTAGGATGGAGAGAGAACAAGTGACTACGCATTTTGTGACTCCAAAATCCGTAGTCCTCTCCATCAAAATGAGGAGGTTTACCAAGTGGAATAGATAATAAATGAGCATTAGTACTTTGAGGAATACGAGAGTAATCAAAAGAAAAGTTCGAATTGACCGGTTTCTTTCTCTCGTATTCGTTGTGGTCGTCGTCCTTTTGGGAGGAAGTAGACTCATCGCTGTCGTAGTAGACGATCTCCTTGATGTGTCTTGTCTTCTTCTTCTTCCCATCTTTGCGTCTGTGGCCCGAGCCCGAGTCATTTGACTTGTCATCCCTTGGCTCGTTGACGAAGGACTCCTTCTCCTTGTCGTTGATCACGATTCCCTTCCCTTTAGGATCCATCTCTTCGGGCGGTTAGTCCCTTTGTTGAAGAGAACGGCTCTGATACCAATTGAGAGCACCTAGAGGGGGGGTGAATAGGTGATCCTGTGAAACTTAAACTTATCGCCACAAAAACTTGTTAAGTGTTAGCACAATAATCGCCAAGTGGCTAGAGAGGAGTCTCAACAAAACACAATACCACAAGAAATCAAACACAGAGATGACACAGTGGTTTATCCCGTGGTTTGGCCAAGACCAACGCTTGCCTACTCCACGTTGTGGCGTCCCAACGGACGAGGGTTGCAATCAACCCCTCTCAAGCGGTCCAAAGACCCACTTGAATACCACGGTGTTTTGCTTGCTTTTTCTCAATCCCGTTTGCGAGGAATCTCCACAACTTGGAGCCTCTCGCCCTTACAATTGAAGTTCACAAAGAAACACAGAGCAAGGGGGAATGAGCAACGCACACAAGACTTCAAAAGATCAGAGCAACAACACGCACACAAGTCACAACAAGAGCTCGCAACACAACTCAAAGAGTTCACAACTCCACAAGAGCTCTATATGCTATCACAATGAAACGAATGCGCGAGATCGATGTCTTGGTGCTTAGGAATGTTGTAGGAATGCTTGGTTTTCTCCTCCATGCGCCTAGGGGTCCCTTTTATAGCCCCAAGGCAGCTAGGAGCCGTTGAGAACAATTCTGGAAGGCTGATCTTGCCTTCTGTCATCGGGCGCACCGGACAGTCCGGTGCACACCGGACACTGTCCGGTGCCCGATTTCTTTCCTTAAATGGCGTAGTCGACCGTTGCAGATCTGGGAGCCGTTGGCGCACCGGACAGTCCGGTGCCCCCTTCTGACCGTTGGCTCGGCCACGTGTCGCGCACGGATTCCGCGGCCGACCGTTGGCCCGGCCGACCGTTGGCTCACCGGACAGTCCGGTGCACACCGGACAGTCCGGTGAATTTTAGCCGTACGCCGTCGGCAAATTCCCGAGAGCGGCCACTTCGCTCGAGGCAACCTGGCGCACCGAACATTGTCCGGTGCACCACCGGACACTGTCCGGTGCACCACCGGACAGTCCGGTGCTCCAGACCGAAACCGCCTCTTGGCTGTACACAGCCAACTCCCCTCTTTTCTTCTTCTTCCTGTTTCTGATACTTAGACAAGTATATTAGTACACAAAACCAATGTACTAAGACATAGAAACATACCTTTGCTCTTGATTTGCACTTTGTCCATTCATGGGCATAGATTCACATTTAAGCACTTGTGTTGGCACTCAATCACCAAAATACTTAGAAATGGCCCAAGGGCACATTACCCTTTCAATAAGACTATGGGAAAAACCTTCAAGTATCTGCCTTTCTCTAAGAAAATGATGAGTGACCACAACTCCACCAAATTGAGCATGTATATCATAGGTCTCTTTCTCTCTACGGGAGCGGGGTGGGCTTGCGGAATACCTAGTGTATTCACCCAGATTTATTTATGTTTTTCAGCAGCCGAGGACTTCTTTTCTGCTATGCTTGATTAAGAGGGCTGTGTCTGCACCCAGTTCTGCCTGTGGCTTGGGCTAGTATATTTTCCTACTGCGTTTCTTAATTTGGCTCTCTCGAGCTTGTACCCCGGTATTGTAATAATTTTTATCTAAACTCTGTACTATTTGAAGTAAGGAATGTGTTTACTAGCCTCCTGGGACTAGTAATTGTATCACATTTGAGTCCCAAAGGATCGGGACGCTTTAGGTGGTATCAGAGCCATAGGACTGGCCGTAGGACGCAGCCCTGACCTTAAAAACTTGCCCTAAAAAGAAAATACCTCTTACCCTAAGAAAAGTTTTCTCTTCTCTTCCCCGATTTTAACAATACCCTTCTTTTCCTATTCCAGATGGAAGACTCTCTGGCCATTAGGACATCCTACTGCTCAGAGGTGGAAGGGTTCCCGCATCTCTTGCGAAGCTGCGCGCTTCGCATGGGAATCCGCAAAAAGCTGGAATACGTCTGGACGGAGCATATCGAAGGCGGATTAGAGAAATGCTCTATGGCAGTCTACCTGGGAGAAAGCCGAAACTATCCAAACCATCCATCCTTCCAAGTCTCTGTTACCGGATACCGTTTCCCCGATACTTGCCAAAATGTTGCCCGAAAAGCCCTCCGACAACTGTGTCAGAACTACAACAAAGTGATCTTTGAAACCCCCCTTCGCTACTTTCCACCCAGCAACAAAAATACTCCCACCTGGAGGAAAAGACTTCAGGCCCTATCAGGAGGAGATCCTATTGAGAATGATCCCACCATTGTCTACATGGTCGGATACCTTCACACCCTTGACAACCAATATGATGACCTCGCCCTCCACTGCACCTCCCTAACCTCCTAGGTGGAAAGCCTGGAGCAAAAAGTCAGGGAACTTTCAGAAGAAAAGGCGTCCCTTCAAGAGAGCCTCTCAATGGCTGAAGGGGAAGAGACCAATACCCGTGAAGCTTACCGCACCCTAAAAATGGACTATGACAAGAAACTGAAGAAGCTCGCCCCCGCAAGGAAAATCCACAAGAAGACCAAAAGTCAAGGATGTCAGACTGAGCAGAAGGAAGAAAACCCTCCAAGGAACCCATCCGACACCGAAGAGATGTCCCTGGCCAGCCTTGATGACCTTCTCAAGGAATTTGGGGACACCTTAGAGAAGGAGTTCGGGAGTACCCTAGATAGCATTCGTGTGTGATGAGCTTGTGGTAGCAAGGTGTTGTGTCATGTAATGGCTTGATGTAATGAATAAAATAACTAGTTAAAAAAATGGCATGTGCATAATAGTGACTCTCTTCCCATGGCAGATGGCTTCGGATAGAACCACGCCTACCGCCTCCGGGATTGGAGCAAGACTTCCTCTAGGAGCTGAAGGAGAGGCTGGCGGAGAAGGGGGTGAGACCCACCTCCCCGCACCTCCGGAACTACCATTAGACCTAGCCCAAGTTCTGGCCAATCAAACTCGACTCATTGAAGTCCTCACTCGAAGTCTGGAAAACCAGCGCCCAGGCGGTGGAAGGCCACAGGACAGGATGGGAGAATTTTTGAGACTCAAGCCTCCCACGTTCGCGGGGTCCAGCAATCCCCTCGATGCAGATGACTGGCTTCGCACGATCAAGAGGAAGTTGGAAGCCATCGCTTGTCCCGAGAATCAGCGTGTTCAACTGGCAGCTCATCAGCTTTCAGGAATGGCTTTAGCATGGTGGGACACTTTCAGTGAAGCCGTCAGAGATGCTACCTGGGCAGAATTCGAAGCAGCTTTCCGTGAACACCACGTACCCCAGGGGATAGTTCAACTCAAGGAGGATGAATTCCGGGAGTTAACTCAAGGCGGAAGGACAGTCAGTGAGTATGTGCACAAGTTCACAGAGCTGGCCCGCTACGCGCCCGAGGATGTCAGCACCGAGGCCAGAAAAATGGCCCATTTTCTGAAAGGGTTAAGACCCGAGCTTAAGACCATCCTCGCCAGCCAAGACTTCCACAGCTTCTCTCACCTCTCCAACAAAGCTATCCAAGTGGAAAGGGCAAAAGAGGAAGAAAAAGGGCACATCAAGAGGAAATTCCAAGTCCTCCGAGCGCAACAGCAAGAACGTCACCAGAGAGCTCGACCCTTTGGGCTTCCACCCAGGGGTCCAAGCTTCAATAAACAATCTGGACCCACTCCATCACGCTACAGTCAGCAGAGTCAGAGCTCCCTTCAGGCACCCTCCGTTGCAAGCAACCAGCCGCCAGCAAACGCCTGTTGGCACTGCGGAGACCCCAGTCACTTCAAGAACAACTGCCCTCAGTTGAAGGCATCCGGACCAACCTACTCCAACTCGGTGAATGGCCCCAAGATTCCATCGGCACCTACCTCCAAGGCACTTCCTTCAAACAGCCAGCAGAGCAGGACTCAGTATCAGGGCAGAGCCCGGGTCAACCACGTCGACGCCCAAGAAGCTCAGCAAGCCCCGGGAGTAGTGCTCGGTGAGTTCCTTGTTGAATTTACTCCCGCTACTGTGCTTTTTGATTCGGGAGCATCCCATTCTTTTATAGCCGCTAAGTTTGTGGAAAAGCATGGCATCCCCTCTACACCCCTAGCTATCCCTTTGGTCACCCGAACCCCGGGATCAGACCTCCTGTGCAAACTCAGGTGCTCCCAAGTCAGAATTCTCTTAAGTGGGGTAGTGTTCCTGGCAGGCTTAACCATCTTGCCATCCCAAGGAATTGATGTAATCCTAGGGATGGATTGGCTAGCCAAGCACAAGGGTATCATCAGCTGCGCAAGCAAGACTGTTCTCCTCACAGATCACCAAGGAAAGGCAGTTTCCAGTCAAGCCCAACCGCCCGCAAACGATCCAATGATGTTTAATCTAACAGCAGAGAGCATGTCTGTAATCAAGGAGTTTGAGGATGTATTTCCGGAAGAGTTGCCCGGAATGCCACCAGAAAGAGGAGTGGAGTTCTATATAGATCTCATTCCTGGCACTGCGCCCATCGCAAAGAGACCATACTGCATGGCCCCCACTGAATTGGCAGAATTGAAACTTCAGATTTCAGAACTACAGCAAAAAGGGTGCATCCGTCCCAGTTCGTCTCCTTGGGGAGCACCCGTTCTTTTCGTTACCAAAAAGGATGGAAGTATGAGGATGTGTATTGATTATCGATCCTTGAACGAAGTTACAATCAAGAATAAGTACCCTCTCCCTCGAATCGATGACCTCTTCGACCAACTACAGGGAGCCAAATACTTCTCCAAAATAGACCTCAGGTCAGGGTATCACCGACTAAGGATTAAGGAGGCAGACATTCAGAAAACTGCATTCGTCACCAGATACGGGCAATATGAATTCACAGTGATGCCATTTGGGCTAACAAACGCACCCGCCTTTTTCATGAACCTCATGAATAAGGTATTTATGGAAGAGTTGGATAAGTTTGTCGTGGTCTTTATCGACGACATCCTCATATATTCCAGGAGTCGCAAGGACCATGAGCATCACCTTCGAATCGTCCTCGGAAAACTCAGAGCACATCAACTTTATGCTAAACTCAGCAAGTGTGAGTTCTGGTTAGAGAAGATAGCTTTCATGGGGCATATCTTGACTGCAGAAGGGATAGAAGTGGACCCATCCAAGGTAGAAGTTGTTTCAAATTGGAAGCAACCATCCAACGTCAGTGAAGTACGAAGCTTTCTGGGAATGGCAGGGTATTACCGCCGTTTTATCAAGGGATTCTCCAGCATAGCAAAACCCATGACCGAACTTCTCAAAAAGGGCAATAAGTTTGTGTGGACTCCCAAATGTGAAGAAAGTTTCCAAATCATCAAAGAGAAGCTTACAACCGCACCAGTTTTGACTCTACCAGACATACACCAGGATTTTGTCATCTTCTGTGATGCTTCCAAGCAAGGCTTAGGGTGTGTCCTAATGCAAAATGAGAAAGTCATTGCTTATGCATCCTGCTTACTCAAGCCGCACGAATAGAACTACCCTACCCACGATCTGGAATTGGCAGCCATAGTGCACGCCCTAAAAATATGGAGGCATTATCTGATCGGGAACAAATGCCACATCTTCACTGATCACAAGAGTCTAAAGTACATCTTCACGCAACCGGACCTCAACCTCCGTCAAAGAAGGTGGCTCGAATTGATCAAGGATTATGACCTCGAAATCCACTACCACCCCGGAAAGGCCAACGTAGTAGCAGACGCCCTCAGCCGAAAACCTTTCGGGGTTAAAGGAACAAACTTTCTGGAAGATTGGAAGAAAGAATCAACTCAGCTGAATGCATGTCTGGGAGACAACGGTGGCCTGGAAGTCAAGCCAAATCTAGAAGATCTCTTATGCAAGGCCCAACGCCTGGACGCAGAGACAGCCAGGCTTATGGAAAGAACACGCAAGGAGCAACTTCCGGACCTTAGGACAGACGAGCAAGGAGTCCTCTGGTTCAAGAACCGCCTGTGTGTGCCAGTGGGAGAGGCACGAGAAACCCTGCTCGATGAAGCCCACAACTCAGCTTACTCCATCCACCCAGGGACCACCAAGATGTACCTAGACCTCAAGGCCAGATATTGGTGGAAAGGGATGAAGAAGGAAATAGCACAGTATGTGGCCCGATGTGACACCTGTCAGCGAACAAAGGCCGAACATCAGAAGCCTGCAGGCCTACTTCAACCCCTCCCAATACCCGAATGGAAGTGGGAAGAAATAGGCATGGATTTCATAACCGGACTGCCCAGATCACAGAGAGGAAATGATTCCATATGGGTAATAATCGATCGTCTCACCAAGGTGGCCCACTTCGTTCCAGTAAAGACCACTTTCGGAGGAGCAGCCCTTGCCCGAATATACCTTAAAGAGATAGTCAGGCTACATGGCATTCCACGGAAGATAGTATCAGATAGAGGAACGCAGTTCACTTCAAAATTTTGGAAGGGCCTTCAGCAAGCAATGGGCACCAAGCTAGATTTCAGCACCGCTTATCATCCCCAGTCAGATGGTCAAACCGAAAGAGTCAACAATGTCCTCGAAGATTTACTCAGAGCCTGCGTATTAACCTTTGACAGAGATTGGGAGTCCAGTTTGTCGTACGCCGAATTCTCGTACAACAACAGCCATCAGGCCAGCATCAAGATGTCACCATTTGAAGCACTGTACGGAAGAAAATGCCAGACTCCCCTAATGTGGTCCAATGTGGGGGAAAGGACGCTAGAAGGACCCGACTTTGTTAAAGAGGCCGAAGAAAAAGTCGCTTTAATCCGCAGGAGGTTACTTGAAGCTCAGAGTCGACAGAAGAGTTACGCAGACAATAGGCGAAGGGAACTCAGATTTGAGGAAGGAGATTTCGTTTATCTCAAGGTCTCCCCGATGCGTGGTGTCAAGAGGTTCCAAATGAAAGGAAAACTGGCACCACGTTTCGTCGGTCCCTACCCTGTCATTTCCCGAATAGGACCCGCGACATACCGTCTTGAGCTACCAGAATCCATGTCAGATATTCACAATGTGTTCCATGTGTCTCAACTCCGCAAATGCCTAAAAGTACCAGAAACCCGCATCGAGGCAGAGGCAATTCAGATTCAAAAGGATCTCCAGTACCGGGAAAAGCCAGTGAAGATTCTCGACTCAGCAGTCAGAAGGACCCGCAATTCGGAAGTGAAACTCTGTAAGGTTCAGTGGAAGAGAGATGGAGAAGAGGAAGCCACCTGGGAAAGTGAGGACTCTCTGAGGAAGGAATACCCTTACCTTTTCTCGAGCCCCGTCTGAATCTCGAGGGCGAGATTCCTTTAAGTGGGGTAGGTTTGTAGCATCCCAAAAATCCTAACCCAGGTTTGAAACCCTAATCTACCCTTTCCCCTCCTTTCATCCTCTAATTCCAAGACCTCCACTAAATTTTCTTTCATCATATGCATACATTTTGTTTGATCACAAAGCACCTCACTTAGATTCTATTTTCTAAACACTTAGAGTATCTACAAAATAATTTGTTCAAAAGAAAAAGGTGCAAAATGGGAAATAGGAATTAGAAAGTAAAAAGAAAAAGAGAAAAGCCTTCTCCTCCCCCTGTTGGACCGAATCCCGGCCCAAACCCGCGGCCTCCCCTTCCCACGCGCCCGCGCTCCTCCTCTCTCGGCCCATCTTCGGCCTGCCTCCGCGCGCGCGCGCCAGCCCGCTCCACACCCCGCCTCCCTCTCGCTGGCAAGGCGTCCCCACCCGTCAGCAGCCCTCTCTCTCGCGCGCTTGCTCCCTCTGGCAGAGTGGCCCCGCTGGTCAGTTGCTTCGTCGTCCTTCCGTCGTCCCTTCACCGCAGTCACCTCCGGCCGTCGCCTCCGTCCTCCCCTCCGTCTTCTCGCCGCACAGGGAAGTTTGGCACCGCTCCGTCCTCCCCTCCCCTTGACCAGCGTCCTCGCCGGTACCGCCCCGCCGTGGTGTCCCCTCGGCGGCGCTGTGCAGCATTAATGGCGGCACTATGTAGCTCGCCGGAGCTAAGAAGCTCCACTGCCCCCCCTTCCCTCGCGCGCCTATAAAAGGCTCGCCCCGAGCTCCTTCTTCCTCGCACCAGCCTCGGCCATCCCTCTCCTCCCCTCCCCCGAGCATAATTCGCGAAGCACCGACGTCGTCCTCCTCTCCGGTGAGTCCTTTCCTCCTCCTCCCTCTCCTTCTCCGTTGGTCCGGCAAGAAAATAAGGGAGCCGAGCAGCTCCCTCACGTGGCCATGAACCCGAAGCACCACCTTCTAGCCCCCGTCCCCCACCCAGAGCCCACCGGCGGCGATCCCCGCCGCGGAACTCCGCCCCCTCCCCGTGGGCAGCCCCCTCCCAACCCTCTCCGGCCAAATTGAGCCTACCGTTAGAATCGCCAGCCTCCGCCCGTGCTAAACCACCCTCCCTTGGACCGAGAACCGGCCACCGGCGGCAAGCCGCCGTCAAGCTTCCCCGGCGGCCGGCTCTTCTCCCTCGCTCGGCCGGTTCGCCACGCCGTCTGGCCGCGACGCCGTCCCCCCCCCCCCCCCCCCCCCCGCTCTCGCTGGCAAGTGGGCCCACAGCAACGCCGTCACCCTCGCAGCTGCGCAGTCTCCCCCCTCGCTCTTGGGCCGCCGCTGGGCCGAAAGCGCTTCAGCGCGCGCTCGCGCCCGGGGTGGGCCAAAAGCCGTGTCCCCAGCCCAGGAAAGAGGAATTCTCTTTTCTTTTTCTTTTTCCACCCCTTTTTCCCATTTAAATAGTTTTCTCAATATTTTATGCACCAAAAATTAGCAAAAAGGATTTCCAAGGTTACATACAATAATGTGGTTAGAAAATGACACACTATGATTGATAGACCACTATTGATGTATTGTTTTACTGCCTGTTTCCTAGAAGAAGCGAGGACCGCAGATCCGGATCCCGTAGCTCCGGAAGAAGGACCGGAGCCCGAACTTCCAGAAGTAGATCTTCTGTGCCAGGAGAGCTTCAACGAAGGCAAGTCCATCCTTCCCTTGATGCATAAATTACCTATTCTCTCTACCACTGCCTAGGCCGGGAACTATGGGGAAATATTGCATTGTGAGTGAGAGATGGCCCGCATTAACATATACTTTCTGGATACGAAATGTGGTTTGGAAAGAAGGGCAATGTGTTTCTCCAAATAAAGTCTCTTTTTGAAAAGTTTTGCGATGAAGGGTACTCACCCTCATCACCCTGGGAGTGGGATGATCAGGGACTCCCTGGTTTAGGGGAGGGCCTAAGGTGTTGGCTCAGCTGGTTTAGGCGTGAGCAGAAGGATTGTCCCCTCATATAAGGACCGGCTTGTCATTTTCACTACCTGTACTCCTTTATCGTACAACCACTCGAGACTGTGTGGGCAGTCACTCAATCCGAACTCGTGCGGTCCAACCCCAGGGTTAAGAAGGCTAGGGAGCACCGGGAGGATAAGGAGGGGGAAAGTTTTGTCCGGTTTGGACATGGTGGTGGCCTGACTCCTTCCGGATAACCGTTAAGGTTAGGACGTACGAGTAAGGAAAGAGATCCGGCATTCGGGCCTCGCGACGGTGAGATCGCAGAAACCGGGCTAGTGGGTAAAGTGTACCCCTCTGCGCAGAGTTGAAACCTATTCGAATAGTCCGTGTCCACTGGTATGGACGAGTCCGGTATGGTATGGCAATTAGAACTTTCTCTATGAGTCTAAAGTACATCTTCACGCAACCGGACCTCAACCTCCGTCAAAGAAGGTGGCTCGAATTGATCAAGGATTATGACCTCGAAATCCACTACCACCCCGGAAAGGCCAACGTAGTAGCAGACGCCCTCAGCCGAAAACCTTTCGAGGTTAAAGGAACAAACTTTTTGGAAGATTGGAAGAAAGAATCAGCTCAGCTGAATGCATGTCTGGGAGACAACGGTGGCCTGGAAGTCAAGCCAAATCTAGAAGATCTCTTATGCAAGGCCCAACGCCTGGACGCAGAGATAGCTAGGCTTATGGAAAGAACACGCAAGGAGCAACTTCCGGACCTTAGGACAGACGAGCAAGGAGTCCTCTGGTTCAAGAACTGCCTGTGTGTGCCAGTGGGAGAGGCACGAGAAACCCTGCTCGATGAAGCCCACAACTCAGCTTACTCCATCCACCCAGGGACCACCAAGATGTACCTAGACCTCAAGGCCAGATATTGGTGGAAAGGGATGAAGAAGGAAAAGCACAGTATGTGGCCCGATGTGACACCTGTCAGCGAACAAAGGCCGAACATCAGAAGCCTGCAGGCCTACTTCAACCCCTCCCAATACCCGAATGGAAGTGGGAAGAAATAGGCATGGATTTCGTAACCGGACTGCCCAGATCACAGAGAGGAAATGATTCCATATGGGTAATAATCGGTCGTCTCACCAAGGTGGCCCACTTCGTTCCAGTAAAGACCACTTTCGGAGGAGCAGCCCTTGCCCGAATATACCTTAAAGAGATAGTCAGGCTACATGGCATTCCATGGAAGATAGTATCAGATAGAGGAACGCAGTTCACTTCAAAATTTTGGAAGGGCCTTCAGCAAGCAATGGGCACCAAGCTAGATTTCAGCACCGCTTATCATCCCCAGTCAGATGGTCAAACCGAAAGAGTCAACAAGGTCCTCGAAGATTTACTCAGAGCCTGCGTATTAACCTTCGATAGAGATTGGGAGTTCAGTTTGCCGTACGCCGAATTTTCGTACAACAACAGCCATCAGGCCAGCATCAAGATGTCACCATTTGAAGCACTGTACGGAAGAAAATGCCAGACTCCCCTAATGTGGTCCAATGTGGGGGAAAGGACGCTAGAAGGACCCGACTTTGTTAAAGAGGCCGAAGAAAAAGTCGCTTTAATCCGCAGGAGGTTACTTGAAGCTCAGAGTCGACAGAAGAGTTACGCAGACAATAGGCGAAGGGAACTCAGATTTGAGGAAGGAGATTTCGTTTATCTCAAGGTCTCCCCGATGCGTGGTGTCAAGAGGTTCCAAATGAAAGGAAAACTGGCACCACGTTTCGTCGGTCCCTACCCTGTCATTTCCCGAATAGGACCCGCGGCATACCGTCTTGAGCTACCAGAATCCATGTCAGATATTCACAATGTGTTCCATGTGTCTCAACTCCGCAAATGCCTAAAAGTACCAGAAACCCGCATCGAGGCAGAGGCAATTCAGATTCAAAAGGATCTCCAGTACCGGGAAAAGCCAGTGAAGATTCTCGACTCAGCAGTCAGAAGGACCCGCAATTCAGAAGTGAAACTCTGTAAGGTTCAGTGGAGCAGAGATGGAGAAGAGGAAGCCACCTAGGAAAGTGAGGACTCTCTGAGGAAGGAATACCCTTACCTTTTCTCGAGCCCCGTCTGAATCTCGAGGGCGAGATTCCTTTAAGTGGGGTAGGTTTGTAGCATCCCAAAAATCCTAACCCAGGTTTGAAACCCTAATCTACCCTTTCCCCTCCTTTCATCCTCTAATTCCAAGACCTCCACTAAATTTTCTTTCATCATATGCATACATTTTGTTTGATCACAAAGCACCTCACTTAGATTCTATTTTCTAAACATTTAGAGTATCTACAAAATAATTTGTTCAAAAGAAAAAGGTGCAAAATGGGAAATAGGAATTAGAAGGAAAAAAGAAAAAGAGAAAAGCCTTCTCCTCCCCCTGCTGGACCGAATCCCGGCCCAAACCCGCGGCCTCCCCTTCCCACGCGCCCGCGCTCCTCCTCTCTCGGCCCATCTTCGGCCTGCCTCCGCGCGCGCGCCAGCCCGCTCCGCACCCCGCCTCCCTCTTGCTGGCAAGGCGTCCCCACCCGTCAGCCGCCCTCTCTCTCACGCGCTCGCTCCCTCTGGCAGAGTGGCCCCGCTGGTCAGTTGCTTCGTCGTCCTTCCGCCGTCCCTTCACCGCAGTCACCTCCGGTCGTCGCCTCCGTCCTCCCCTCCGTCTTCTCGCCGCACAGGGAAGTTTGGCACCGCTCTGTCCTCCCCTCCCCTTGACCAGCGTCCTCGCCGGTACCGCCCCGCCGTGGTGTCCCCTCGGCGGCGCTGTGCAGCATTAATGGCGCCACTATGTAGCTCGCCGGAGCCAAGAAGCTCCACCGCCCCCCTTCCCTCGCGCGCCTATAAAAGGCTCGCCCCGAGCTCCTTCTTCCTCGCACCAGCCTCGACCATCCATCTCCTCCCCTCCCCCGAGCACAATTCGCGAAGCGCCGGCGTCGTCCTCCTCTCCGGTGAGTCCTTTCCTCCTCCTCCCTCTCCTTCTCCGTTGGTCCGGCAAGAAATTAAGTGAGCCGAGCAGCTCCCTCACGTGGCCACGAACTCGAAGCACCACCTTCCAGCCCCCGTCCCCCACCCAGAGCCCACCGGCGGCGATCCCCACCGCGGAACTCCGCCCCCTCCCCGTGGGCAGCCCCCTCCCAACCCTCTCCGGCCAAATTGAGCCTACCGTTAGAATCGCCAGCCTCCGCCCGTGCTAAACCACCCTCCCTTGGACCGAGAACCGGGCCACCGGCGGCAAGCCACCGTCAAGCTTCCCCGGCGGTCGGCTCTTCTCCCTCGCTCGGCCGGTTCACCACTCCGTCTGGCCGCGCCGCCGTTCCCCCCCCCCCCCCCCCCCCCCCGCTCTCGCTGGCAAGTGGGCCCACAGCAACGCCGTCACCCTCGCAGTCGCGCCGTCTCCCCCTCGCTCTTGGGCCGCCGCTGGGCCGAAAGCGCTTCAGCGCGCGCGCTCGCGCCCGGGGTGGGCCAAAAGCCGTGTCCCCAGCCCAGGAAAGAGGAATTCTCTTTTCTTTTTCTTTTTCTTTTTCCACCCTTTTTCCCATTTAAATAGTTTTCTCAATATTTTATGCACCAAAAATTATCAAAAAGGATTTCCAAGGTTACATACAATAATGTTGTTAGAAAATGACACACTATGATTGATAAACCACTATTGATGTATTGTTTTACTGCATGTTTCCTAGAAGAAGCGGGGACCGCAGATCCGGATCCCGTAGCTCCGGAAGAAGGGCCGGAGCCCGAACTTCCGGAAGTAGATCTTCTGTGCCAGGAGAGCTTCAACGAAGGCAAGTCCATCCTTCCCTTGATGCATAAATTACCTATTCTCTCTACCACTGCCTAGGCCGGGAACTATGGGGGAATATTGCATTGTGAGTGAGAGATGGCCCGCATTAACATATACTTTCTGGATACGAAATGTGGTTTGGAAAGAAGGGCAATGTGTTTCTCCAAATAAAGTCTCTTTTTGAAAAAATTTGCGATGAAGGGTACTCACCCTCATCACCCTGGGAGTGGGATGATCAGGGACTCCCTGGTTTAGGGGAGGGCCTAAGGTGTTGGCTCAGCTAGTTTAGGCGTGAGCAGAAGGATTGTCCCCTCATATAAGGACCGGCTTGTCATTTTCACTACCTGTACTCCTTTATCGTACAACCACTCGAGACTGTGTGGGCAGTCACTCAATCCGAACTCGTGCGGTCCAACCCCAGGGTTAAGAAGGCTGGGGAGCACCGGGAGGATAAGGAGGGGGAAAGTTTTGTCTGGTTTGGACATGGTGGTGGCCTGACTCCTTCCGGATAACCGTTAAGGTTAGGACGTACGAGTAAGGAAAGAGATCCGGCATTCGGGTCTCGCGACGGTGAGATCGCAGAAACCGGACTAGTGGGTAAAGTGTACCCCTCTGCGCAGAGTTGAAACCTATTCGAATAGTCCGTGTCCACTGGTATGGACGAGTCCGGTATGGTATGGCAATTAGAACTTTCTCTATGAGTTTCATGAAAAGGGGAATGTGTGAATAAATAGGTGTTAAGAAAGAAACTAAGGCCACGGGAGCGGGAAGCTCAGTGGCGGTTGAGTTTTTGGTTATTATAAGACTATGGGAAAAACCTTCAAGTATCTGCCTTTCTCTAAGAAAATGATGAGTGACCACAACTCCACCAAATTGAGCATGTATATCATAGGTCTCTTTCTCTCTACGGGAGCGGGGTGGGCTTGCAGAATACCTAGTGTATTCACCCAGATTTATTTATGTTTTTCAGCAGCCGAGGACTTCTTTTCTGCTATGCTTGATTAAGAGGGCTGTGTCTGCACCCAGTTCTGCCTGTGGCTTGGGCTAGTATATTTTCCTACTGCGTTTCTTAATTTGGCTCTCTCGAGCTTGTACCCCAGTATTGTAATAATTTTTATCTAAACTCTGTACTATTTGAGGTAAGGAATGTGTTTACTAGCCTCCTGGGACTAGTAATTGTATCACATTTGAGTCCCAAAGGATCGGGACGCTTCACCATGAGAGTCCTCACTTTCCCAGGTGGCTTCCTCTTCTCCATCTCTCCTCCACTGAACCTTACAGAGTTTCACTTCCGAATTGTGGGTCCTTCTGACTGCTGAGTCGAGAATCTTCACTGGCTTTTCCCGGTACTGGAGATCCTTTTGAATCTGAATTGCCTCTGCCTCGATGCGGGTTTCTGGTACTTTTAGGCATTTGCGGAGTTGAGACACATGGAACACATTGTGAATATCTGACATGGATTCTGGTAGCTCAAGACGGTATGTCGCGGGTCCTATTCGGGAAATGACAGGGTAGGGACCGACGAAACGTGGTGCCAGTTTTCCTTTCATTTGGAACCTCTTGACACCACGCATCGGGGAGACCTTGAGATAAACGAAATCTCCTTCCTCAAATCTGAGTTCTCTTCGCCTATTGTCTGCGTAACTCTTCTGTCGACTCTGAGCTTCAAGTAACCTCCTGCGGATTAAAGCGACTTTTTCTTCGGCCTCTTTAACAAAGTCGGGTCCTTCTAGCTTCCTTTCCCCCCACATTGGACCACATTAGGGGAGTCTGGCATTTTCTTCCGTACAGTGCTTCAAATGGTGACATCTTGATGCTGGCCTGATGGCTGTTGTTGTACGAGAATTCGGCGTACGGCAAACTGAGAGCACCTAGAGGGGGGGTGAATAGGTGATCCTGTAAACTTCAAAACTTAAGCCACAAAACTTTGATTAAGTGTTAGCACAGTTAATGCCAAGTGGCTAGAGAGAAGATCTTGCACAATAGGATAATCACACGGAGTTCAACACAGAGCAGACACAGTGATTTATCCCGTGGTTCGGCCAAGTACAAAACTTGCCTACTCCACGTTGTGGCGTCCCAACGGACGAGAGTTGCACTCAACTCCTCTCAAGTGATCCAATGATCAACTTGAATACCACAGTGTTATGCTTTTCCTTTCAATTTCCCGTTTGCGAGGAATCTCCACAACTTGGAGTCTCTCGCCCTTACACTTGAGATTCAACAAGAAATACGGAGTAAGGGAGGGAAGCAACACACACAAATCCACAGCAAAATGCGCACACACACGGCCAAGAATCGAGCTCAAAAGACTATCTCAAAGTTCTCACTAGAACGGAGCTCGAATCACTTAGAATGACAAACGAATGCGCAAAGACTGAGTGTGGATGATCAAGAATGCTCTAAGGTTGCTTGGTGTTCTCCTCCATGCGCCTAGGGGTCCCTTTTATAGCCCCAAGGCAGCTAGGAGCCGTTGAGAGCAAATCTGGAAGGCTGATCTTGCCTTCTGTCGTCGGGCGCACCGGACAGTCCGGTGCACACCGGACACTGTCCGGTGCCCAATTTCCTTCCTTAAACAGCGCAGTCGACCGTTGCTGTTCTGGGAGCCGTTGGCGCACCGGACATGTCCGGTGCACACCGGACAGTCCGGTGCCCCCTTTCGACCGTTGGCTTGGCCACGTGTCGCGCGCAGAATCCGCGGCCGACCGTTGGCCCTAGCCGACCGTTGGCTCACCGGACAGTCCGGTGCACACCGGACAGTCCGGTGAATTTTAGCCGTACGCCGTCGGCGAATTCCCGAGAGTGGCCACTTCGGCCGAGGCAGCCTGGCGCACCGGACACTGTCCGGTGCACCACCGGACAGTCCGGTGCCCCAGACCGAAACAGCCCCTTGGCTGTACACAGCCACCTCTTTCCTTTTCTTTTTCTTCCCGTTTCCAATACTTAGACAAGTATATTAGTACACAAAACCAATGTACTAAGACTTAGAAACATACCTTTGCTCTTGATTTGCACTTTATTCATCCATTGCATAAATTCACATTTAAGCACTTGAGTTGGTACTCAATCACCAAAATACTTAGAAATGGCCCAAGGGCACATTTCCCTTTCAATCTCCCCCTTTTTGGTGATTTATGCCAACACAACATAAAGCAACTAGAACAAGTGCAAAATCACTTCAAATAACACTTAAATTTATTTTGATTCATGTTTGGCATATATGGGTCATCCTTTGCCACCACTTGGTTTGTTTTTGAAATCAAACTCAAATCTCTATCTCTAAGTCAAACACACATGTTGAAGCATATAGAGAGTTATTCCAAAAGAGACTGATCAAAGATTTCAAAAACTCCCCCTATTTCCCATAATCACCACTTCTCCCCACAAGAAGCCAACTTTTGACAAGAGACACAAGAAAAGAGTTTTGCCAAAACAGAAAGCTCTATTCTACTATTTTCAAAATCTCTCAAGTGGTAGCTGATCCATTTATCACTTTGGCCTTTATTTTCTCCCCCTTTGGCATCAAGCACCAAAACGGGATCAATCTTGGCCCTTTAACCCCATTGCCTCACCAAAATCTTCAATAAGAGTACAAAGAGGCAATAAGAGTCTAAAGATGAACTTGGAATAAGTTACCCTCTCATCGGAGTGCAGTGGAAGTCTTTCATGGTCCAAGTCCACCTTTTCCCTTTCAATCCTCCTTCGAGACTAAATCATCAAACTCAAGCACATGGTTAGTCTCAAAGGGTCAAGTTGTAACACATCTCCCCCTAAACATGTGCATCACTTTGCAATGGACTTGTGAGGTCCAGGGAGTGTTTGTACAACTTGAGCACCATAATAAGCAACAAAATGTAAAAAGGAACATGATCAAAAGCATAAATACATGTATGCTACAATTCAATACAGGTTCCGCGAATCTAAGACATTTAGCTCACTACGCAACTTGTAAAAGGTCTTCTCATCTAGAGGCTTGGTAAAGATATCGGCTAGCTGGTTCTCGGTGCTAACATGAAACACTTCGATATCTCCCTTTTGCTGGTGGTCTCTCAAAAAGTGATGCCGGATGTCTATGTGCTTTGTGCGGCTGTGTTCAACAGGATTTTCCGCCATGCGGATAGCACTCTCATTATCACATAGGAGTGGGACTTTGCTCAGATTGTAGCCAAAGTCCCGGAGGGTTTGCCTCATCCAAAGTAGTTGCGCGCAACACTGACCTGCGGCAACGTACTCGGCCTCAGCGGTGGATAGGGCAACGGAGGTTTGTTTCTTAGAGTTCCATAACACCAGGGACCTTCCTAAGAATTGGCACGTCCCCGATGTACTCTTCCTATCGACCTTACATCCAGCATAGTCGGAGTCTGAGTATCCAACTAAGTCAAAGGTAGACCCCTTTGGATACCAGAGCCCGAAGCAAGGCGTAGCAACCAAATATCTAAGAATTCGCTTTACCGCCACTAAGTGACACTCCTTAGGATCGGATTGAAATCTAGCACACATGCATACGCTAAGCATAATATCCGGTCTACTAGCACATAAGTAAAGCAAAGAACCTATCATTGACCGGTATGCTTTTTGATCAACAGACTTACCTCCTTTGTTGAGGTCGGTGTGTCCGTCGGTCCCCATCGGAGTCTTTGCGGGCTTGGCGTCCTTCATCCCAAACCGCTTTAGCAGATCTTGCGTGTACTTCGTTTGGGAGATGAAGGTGCCGTCCTTGAGTTGCTTCACTTGGAACCCAAGGAAGTAGTTCAACTCGCCCATCATCGACATCTCGAATTTCTGCGTCATCACCCTGCTAAACTCTTCACAAGACTTTTGGTTAGTAGAACCAAATATTATGTCATCGACATAAATTTGGCACACAAACAAATCACCATCACATGTCTTAGTAAAAAGAGTTGGATCGGCTTTCCCAACCTTGAAAGCATTAGCAATTAGAAAGTCTCTAAGGCATTCATACCATGCTCTTGGGGCTTGCTTAAGTCCATAGAGCGCCTTAGAGAGCTTACACACGTGGTTGGGGTACCGTTCATCCTCGAAGCCAGGGGGTTGCTCCACGTACACCTCCTCCTTGATCGGCCCGTTGAGGAAAGCGCTCTTCACATCCATTTGGAACAGCCTGAAAGAATGGTGAGCGGCATATGCTAGCAGGATACGAATAGACTCTAGCCTAGCCACAGGAGCAAAAGTCTCCTCGAAATCCAAACCTGCGACTTGGGCATAACCTTTTGCCACAAGTCGAGCCTTGTTTCTCGTCACCACCCTGTGTTCGTCCTGTTTGTTGCGGAACACCCACTTGGTTCCCACAACATTTTGCTTCGGACGAGGCACCAGCGTCCAAACTTCATTTCTCTTGAAGTTGTTGAGCTCCTCCTGTATGGCCAACACCCAGTCCGGATCTAGCAAGGCCTCCTCTACCCTGAAAGGCTCAATAGAAGAGACAAAGGAGTAATGCTCACAAAAATTAACTAATCGAGATCGAGTAGTTACTCCCTTGCTAATGTCACCCAGAATTTGGTCGACGGGATGATCCCTTTGAATCATCGCTCGAACTTGGGTTGGAGGTGCTGGTTGCACATCTTCCTCCATCACACGATCATCTTGTGCTCCCCCTTGATCACACGCCTCCTGTTGATGAACCTGTTCATCGTCTTGAGTTGGGGGTAGCACCATAGTTGAGGAAGATGTTTGATCTCGTTCATCGTGTTCCTGTGGCCGCACTTCTCCAATCGCCATGGTTCGTATAGCGGCCGATGGAACATCTTCTTCATCTACATCATCACAATCAACAACTTGCTCTCTTGGAGAGCCATTAGTCTCATCAAATACAACGTCGCTAGAGACTTCAACCAAACCCGATGATTTGTTGAAGACTCTATACGCCTTTGTATTTGAGTCATAACCTAATAAAAACCCTTCTACAGCTTTGGGAGCAAACTTAGAATTTCTACCCTTCTTTACTAGAATGTAGCACTTGCTCCCAAATACACGAAAGTAAGATACATTGGGTTTGTTACCGGTTAGAAGCTCATACGACGTCTTCTTGAGGAGGCGATGAAGGTAGACCCTGTTGATGGCGTGGCAAGCCGTGTTCACGGCTTCCGACCAAAAACGCTCGGGGGTCTTGAACTCTCCAAGCATAGTCCTTGCCATGTCGATTAGCGTCCTGTTCTTCCTCTCTACCACACCATTTTGCTGTGGTGTATAGGGAGCGGAGAACTCGTGCTTGATCCCTTCCTCCTCAAGGAACTCCTCCACTTGAAGGTTCTTGAACTCGGACCCGTTGTCGCTCCTTATCTTCTTCACCTTGAGCTCAAACTCATTTTGAGCTCTCCTGAGGAAGCGCTTGAGGGTCCCTTGGGTTTCAGACTTATCCTGCAAAAAGAACACCCAAGTGAAGCGGGAAAAGTCATCAACAATAACTAGACCATACTTACTCCCTCCTATGCTCAGATAGGCGACGGGTCCGAAGAGGTCCATATGCAGCAGCTCCAGGGGTCTTGAAGTAGTTATCACATTCTTGCTGTGATATGCTCCTCCCACTTGTTTACCTGCTTGACAAGCTGCACAAGGTCTATCCTTTTCGAATTGCACGTTAGTCAAACCTATCACGTGTTCTCCCTTTAGAAGCTTGTGAAGGTTCTTCATCCCCACATGTGCTAAGCGGCGATGCCACAGCCAGCCCATGCTAGTCTTAGCTATTAAGCATGCATCTAGACCGGCCTCTTCTTTTGCAAAATCAACTAAATAAAGTTTGTCGTCTAATACACCCTTAAAAGCTAGTGAACCATCACTTCTTCTAAAGACAGACACATCTACATTTGTAAATAGACAGTTATATCCCATATGACATAATTGACTAACAGATAGCAAATTATATCCAAGACTCTCTACTAAAAATACATTAGAGATAGAATGCTCATTAGAAATTGCAATTTTACCTAACCCTTTTACCTTGCCTTGATTCCCATCATCGAATATAATTGAATCTTGGGAATCCTTATTCTTGACGTAGGAGGTGAACATCTTCTTCTCCCCCGTCATATGGTTTGTGCATCCGCTGTCGATAATCCAGCTTGAACCCCCGGATGCATAAACCTGCAAGGCAAATTTAGGCTTGGGACTTAGGTACCCAACTCTTGTTGGGTCCTACAAGGTTAGTGCAAATTTCCTTAGGGACCCAAATGCAAGTTTTGTCTCCCCTGCATTTTGCCCCTAACTTCCTAGCAACTATTTTCCTATCCTTTCTACAAATAGCAAAGGAAGCATTTAGTGCATGATAAATTGTAGAAGGTCCATTCATAACTTTTCTAGGAACATTAACAACATTTCTCCTAGGCATATTATGAACAACATTTCTCCTATCAACATTTCTATCATGCACATAGGAAGAACTAGAAGCAAACATGACATGAGAATCAAAATCATCATAAGCATTAAAACTCCTATAAGCATTTCTAGTTTGTCTCCTATCATGGTACATAAAAGCATGGTTCTTTTGCACACTACTAGCCATAGGGGCCTTCCCTTTCTCCTTGGCGGAGATGGGAGCCTTATGGCTTGTCAAGTTCTTGACTTCCCTCTTGAAGCCAAGCCCATCCTTAATTGAGGGGTGTCTACCAATTGTGTAGGCATCCCTTGCAAATTTTAGTTTATCCAAATTACTCTTGCTAGTCTTAAGTTGGGCATTAAGACTAGCTACTTCATCATTTAATTTAGAAATGCACTCTAGGTGTTCACTACAAGCATCAACATTAAAGTCTTTACACCTAGTGCAAATCACAACATGTTCTACACAAGATGTTAATTTACTAGATTTTTCTAGCTTAGCATTTAAATCATCATTTATGCTCTTTAAGCTAGAAATTGTCTCATGGCAAGAAGATAATTCACAAGAAAGCATTTCATTTCTCTTAACTTCTAAAGCATGGGATTTTTGTGCTTCTACAAATTTGTCATGCTCTTCATATAAAAGGTCCTCTTGTTTTTCTAGTAATCTATTCTTGTCATTCAAGGCATCAATCAACTCATTAATCTTATCAATTTTAGATCTATCTAATCCCTTGAATAAGCATGAGTAATCTATCTCATCATCATCACTAGACTCATCCTCACTAGAAGAAGCATAGGTAGGGTTTTGAGTACATACCTTCTTCTCCCTTGCCATAAGGCATGTGTGACGCTCGTTGGGGAAGAGGGTCGATTTGTTGAAGGCGGTGGCGGCGAGTCCCTCATTGTCGGAGTCGGAAGAGGAGCAATCCGAATCCCACTCCTTTCCGATATGTGCCTTGCCCTTGGCCTTCTTGTAATGCTTCTTCTTTTCCCTCTTGTCCTCCTTTTCCTGGTCACTTTCATTATCGGGACAGTTAGCAATGAAATGACCAATCTTACCACATTTGAAGCATGAGCGCTTCTCCTTTGTCTTGGTCTTGTTTGGCTGTCCCTTGCGACCTTTAAGCGCTGTCTTGAAGCGCTTAATGATGAGGGCCATCTCCTCATTATTTAGCCCGGCCGCCTCAACTTGCGCCACCTTGCTTGGTAGTGCCTCCTTGCTCCTTGTTGCCTTGAGAGCAATTGGTTGAGGCTCATTGATCGGTCCATTCAAGGCGTCGTCCACGTATCTTGCCTCCTTGATCATCATCCGCCCGCTTACAAATTTTCCGAGTACCTCCTCGGGCGTCATCTTCGTGTACCTGGGATTCTCACGAATATTGTTCACGAGATGAGGATCAAGAACGGTAAATGACCTTAGCATTAGGCGGACGACGTCATGGTCCGTCCATCGCGTGCTTCCGTAGCTCCTTATTTTGTTGATAAGGGTCTTGAGCCGGTTGTATGTTTGGGTTGGCTCCTCGCCCCTTATCATTGCAAACCTTCCAAGCTCGCCCTC
Source organism: Zea mays (assembly GCF_902167145.1). Classification (NCBI taxonomy): domain Eukaryota; kingdom Viridiplantae; phylum Streptophyta; class Magnoliopsida; order Poales; family Poaceae; genus Zea; species Zea mays. The sequence continues at coordinate 167,950,297 of NC_050102.1, forward strand.
CACCAACTCCATTTTAGTGAGCATGGTGATGTCGTTCCCCTCGTGAGAAATCTTGAGGGTGTCCCATATCTGCTTGGCATTGTCCAAGCCGCTCACCTTATTGTACTCGTCCCTGCACAAAGAGGCTAGCAACACAGTAGTAGCTTGTGCATTTTTATGAATTTGTTCGTTAATAAACATAGGGCTATCCGAGCTATCAAATTTCATTCCATTCTCTACAATCTCCCATATGCTTGGATGGAGAGAGAATAAATGACTACGCATTTTGTGACTCCAAAATCCGTAGTCCTCCCCATCAAAGTGTGGAGGTTTGCCGAGAGGAATGGAAAGCAAATGCGAATTCGAACTATGTGGAATACGAGAATAATCAAATGAAAAGTTCGAATTGACCGTCTTCCTGTAGTCGTTGTCATCGTACTTTTGGGAAGAGGAAGATTCGTCACTGTCGTAGTAGACAATCTCCTTGATGCGCCTTGTCTTCTTCTTCTTCCCATCTTTTCGTCTATGACCCGAGCCCGAGTCGTTTGACTTGTCATCCTTTGGCTCGTTGACGAAGAACTCCTTCTCCTTATCATTGATCACGATTCCCTTCCCCTTAGGATCCATCTCTTCGGGCGGTTAGTCCCTTTCTTGAAGAGAACGGCTCCAATACCAATTGAGAGCACCTAGAGGGGGGGGGTGAATAGGTGATCCTGTAAACTTCAAAACTTAAGCCACAAAACTTTGATTAAGTGTTAGCACAGTTAATGCCAAGTGGCTAGAGAGAAGATCTTGCACAATAGGATAATCACACGGAGTTCAACACAGAGCAGACACAGTGATTTATCCCGTGGTTCGGCCAAGTACAAAACTTGCCTACTCCACGTTGTGGCATCCCAACGGACGAGAGTTGCACTCAACTCCTCTCAAGTGATCCAATGATCAACTTGAATACCACAGTGTTATGCTTTTCCTTTCAATTTCCCGTTTGCGAGGAATCTCCACAACTTGGAGTCTCTCGCCCTTACACTTGAGATTCAACAAGAAATACGGAGTAAGGGAGGGAAGCAACACACACAAATCCACAGCAAAATGCGCACACACACGGCCAAGAATCGAGCTCAAAAGACTATCTCAAAGTTCTCACTAGAACAGAGCTCGAATCACTTAGAATGACAAACGAATGCGCAAAGACTGAGTGTGGATGATCAAGAATGCTCTAAGGTTGCTTGGTGTTCTCCTCCATGCGCCTAGGGGTCCCTTTTATAGCCCCAAGGCAGCTAGGAGCCGTTGAGAGCAAATCTGGAAGGCTGATCTTGCCTTCTGTCGTCGGGCGCACCGGACAGTCCGGTGCACACCGGACACTGTCCGGTGCCCGATTTCCTTCCTTAAACAGCGCAGTCGACCGTTGCTGTTCTGGGAGCCGTTGGCGCACCGGACATGTCCGGTGCACACCGGACAGTCCGGTGCCCCCTTTCGACCGTTGGCTTGGCCACGTGTCGCGCGCAGAATCCGCGGCCGACCGTTGGCCCTAGCCGACCGTTGGCTCACCGGACAGTCCGGTGCACACCGGACAGTCCGGTGAATTTTAGTCGTACGCCGTCGGCGAATTCCCGAGAGTGGCCACTTCGGCTGAGGCAGCCTGGCGCACCGGACACTGTCCGGTGCACCACCGGACAGTCCGGTGCCCCAGACCGAAACAGCCCCTTGGCTGTACACAGCCACCTCTTTCCTTTTCTTTTTCTTCCTGTTTCCAATACTTAGACAAGTATATTAGTACACAAAACCAATGTACTAAGACTTAGAAACATACCTTTGCTCTTGATTTGCACTTTATTCATCCATTGCATAAATTCATATTTAAGCACTTGAGTTGGTACTCAATCACCAAAATACTTAGAAATGGCCCAAGGGCACATTTCCCTTTCACAAACTGGACTCCCAATCTCTGTCAAAGGTTAATAAGCAGGCTCTGAGTAAATCTTCGAGGACCTTGTTGACTCTTTCGGTTTGACCATCTGACTGGGGATGATAAGCGGTGCTGAAATCTAGCTTGGTGCCCATTGCTTGCTGAAGGCCCTTCCAAAATTTTGAAGTGAACTGCGTTCCTCTATCTGATACTATCTTCCGTGGAATGTCATGTAGCCTGACTATATCTTTAAGGTATATTCGGGCAAGGGCTGCTCCTTCGAAAGTGGTCTTTACTGGAACGAAGTGGGCCACCTTGGTGAGACGATCGATTATTACCCATATGGAATCATTTCCTCTCTGTGATCTGGGCAGTCCGGTTACGAAATCCATGCCTATTTCTTCCCACTTCCATTCGGGTATTGGGAGGGGTTGAAGTAGGCCTGCAGGCTTCTGATGTTCGGCCTTTGTTCGCTGACAGGTGTCACATCGAGCCACATACTGTGCTATTTCCTTCTTCATCTCTTTCCACCAGTATCTGGCCTTGAGGTCTAGGTACATCTTGGTGGTCCCTGGGTGGATGGAGTAAGCTGAGTTGTGGGCTTCATCGAGCAGGGTTTCTCGTGCCTCTCCCACTGGCACACATAGGCGGTTCTTGAACCAGAGGACTCCTTGCTCGTCTGTCCTAAGGTCCGGAAGTTGCTCCTTGCATGTTCTTTCCATAAGCCTGGCTGTCTCTGCGTCCAAGCGTTGGGCCTTGCATAAGAGATCTTCTAGATTTGGCTTGACTTCCAGTCCACCGTTGTCTCCCAGACATGCATTCAGCTGAGCTGATTCTTTCTTCCAATCTTCCAGAAAGTTTGTTCCTTTAACCCCGAAAGGTTTTCGGCTGAGGGCGTCTGCTACTACGTTGGCCTTTCCGGGGTGGTAGTGGATTTCGAGGTCATAATCCTTGATCAATTCGAGCCACCTTCTTTGACGGAGGTTGAGGTCCGGTTGCGTGAAGATGTACTTTAGACTCTTGTGATCGGTGAAGATGTGGCATTTGTTCCCGATCAGATAATGCCTCCATATTTTTAGGGCGTGCATTATGGCTGCCAATTCCAGATCGTGGGTAGGGTAGTTCTGTTCGTGCGGCTTGAGTAAGCGGGATGCATAAGCAATGACTTTCTCATTTTGCATTAGGACACACCCTAAGCCTTGCTTGGAAGCATCACAGAAGATGACAAAATCCTGGTGTATGTCTGGTAGAGTCAAAACTGGTGCGGTTGTAAGCTTCTCTTTGATGATTTGGAAACTTTCTTCACATTTGGGAGTCCACACAAACTTATTGTCCTTTTTGAGAAGTTCGGTCATGGGTTTTGCTATGCTGGAGAATCCCTTGATAAAACGGCGGTAATACCCTGCCATTCCCAGAAAGCTTCGTACTTCACTGACGTTGGATGGTTGCTTCCAATTTGAAACAGCTTCTACCTTGGATGGGTCCACTTCTATCCCTTCTGCAGTCAAGATATGCCCCAGGAAAGCTATCTTCTCTAACCAGAACTCACACTTGCTGAGTTTAGCATAAAGTTGATGTGCTCTGAGTCTTCCGAGGACGATTCGAAGGTGATGCTCATGGTCCTTGCGACTCTTGGAATATATGAGGATGTCGTCGATAAAGACCACGACAAACTTATCCAACTCTTCCATAAATACCTTATTCATGAGGTTCATGAAAAAGGCGGGTGCGTTTGTTAGCCCAAATGGCATCACTGTGAATTCATATTGCCCGTATCTGGTGACGAATGCAGTTTTCTAAAAGTCTGCCTCCTTAATCCTTAGTTGGTGATACCCTGACCTGAGGTCTATTTTGGAGAAGTATTTGGCTCCCTGTAGTTGGTCGAAGAGGTCATCGATTCGAGGGAGAGGGTACTTATTCTTGATTGTAACTTCGTTCAAGGATCGATAATCAATACACATCCTCATACTTCCATCCTTTTTGGTAACGAAAAGAACGGGTGCTCCCAAGGGAGATGAACTGGGACGGATGTACCCTTTTTGCTGTAGTTCTGAAATCTGAAGTTTCAATTATGCCAATTCAGTGGGGGCCATGCGGTATGGTCTCTTTGCGATGGGCGCAGTGCCAGGAATGAGATCTATATAGAACTCCACTCCTCTTTCTGGTGGCATTCCGGGCAACTCTTCCGGAAATACATCCTCAAACTCCTTGATTACAGACATGCTCTCTGCTGTTAGATTAAACATCATTGGATCGTTTGCGGGCGGTTGGGCTTGACAGGAAACTGCCTTTCCTTGGTGATCTATGAGGAGAACAGTCTTGCTTGCACAGCTGATGATACCCTTGTGCTTGGCTAGCCAATCCATCCCTAGGATTACATCAATTCCTTGGGATGGCAAGATGGTTAAGTCTGCCAAGAACACTACCCCACTTAAGAGAATTCTAACTTGGGAGCACCTGAGTTTGCACAGGAGGTCTGATACCGGGGTTCGGGTGACCAAAGGGATAGCTAGGGGTGTAGAGGGGATGCCATGCTTTTCCACAAACTTAGTGGCTATAAAAGAATGGGATGCTCCCGAATCAAAAAGCACAGTAGCGGGAGTAAATTCAACAAGGAACTCACCGAGCACTACTCCCGGGGCTTGTTGAGCTTCTTGGGCGTTGACGTGGTTGACCTGGGCTCTGCCCTGATACTGAGTCCTGCTCTGCTGGCTGTTTGAAGGAAGTGCCTTGGAGGTAGGTGCCGATGGAATCTTGGGGCCATTCACCGAGTTGGAGTAGGTTGGTCCGGATGCCTTCAACTGAGGGCAGTTGTTCTTGAAGTGACTGGGGTCTCCGCAGTGCCAACAGGCGTTTGCTGGCGGCTGGTTGCTTGCAACGGAGGGTGCCTGAAGGGAGCTCTGACTCTGCTGACTGTAGCGTGATGGAGTGGGTCCAGATTGTTTATTGAAGCTTGGACCCCTGGGTGGAAGCCCAAAGGGTTGAGCTCTCTGGTGACGTTCTTGCTGTTGCGCTCGGAGGACTTGGAATTTCCTCTTGATGTGCCCTTTTTCTTCCTCTTTTGCCCTTTCCACTTGGATAGCTTTGTTGGAGAGGTGAGAGAAGCTGTGGAAGTCTTGGCTGGCGAGGATGGTCTTAAGCTCGGGTCTTAACCCTTTCAGAAAACGGGCCATTTTTCTGGCCTCGGTGCTGACATCCTCGGGCGCGTAGCGGGCCAGCTCTGTGAACTTGTGCACATACTCACTGACTGTCCTTCCGCCTTGAGTTAACTCCCGGAATTCATCCTCCTTGAGTTGAACTATCCCCTGGGGTACGTGGTGTTCATGGAAAGCTGCTTCGAATTCTGCCCAGGTAGCATCTCTGACGGCTTCACTGAAAGTGTCCCACCATGCTAAAGTCATTCCTGAAAGCTGATGAGCTGCCAGTTGAACACGCTAATTCTCGGGACAAGCGATGGCTTCCAACTTCCTCTTGATCGTGCGAAGCCAGTCATCTGCATCGAGGGGATTGCTGGACCCCGCAAACGTGGGAGGCTTGAGTCTCAAAAATTCTCCCATCCTGTCCTGTGGCCTTCCACCGCCTGGGCGCTGGTTTTCCAGACTTCGAGTGAGGACTTCAATGAGTCGGGTTTGATTGGCCAGAACTTGGGCTAGGTCTAATGGTAGTTCCGGAGGTGCGAGGAGGTGGGTCTCACCCCCTTCTCCGCCAGCCTCTCCTTCAGCTCCTAGAGGAAGTCTTGCTCCAATCCCGGAGGCGGTAGGCGTGGTTCTATCCGAAGCCATCTGCCATGGGAAGAGAGTCACTATTATGCACATGCCATTTTTTTAACTAGTTATTTTATTCATTACATCAAGCCATTACATGACACAACACCCTGCTACCACAAGCTCATCACACACGAATGCTATCTAGGGTACTCCCGAACTCCTTCTCTAAGGTGTCCCCAAATTCCTTGAGAAGGTCATCAAGGCTGGCCAGGGACATCTCTTCGGTGTCGGATGGGTTCCTTGGAGGGTTTTCTTCCTTCTGCTCAGTCTGACATCCTTGACTTTTGGTCTTCTTGCGGATTTTCCTTGCGGGGGCGAGCTTCTTCAGTTTCTTGTCATAGTCCATTTTTAGGGTGCGGTAAGCTTCACGGGTATTGGTCTCTTCCCCTTCAGCCATTGAGAGGCTCTCTTGAAGGGACGCCTTTTCTTCTGAAAGTTCCCTGACTTTTTGCTCCAGGCTTTCCACCCGGGAGGTTAGGGAGGTGCAGTGGAGGGCGAGGTCATCATATTGGTTGTCAAGGGTGTGAAGGTATCCGGCCATGTAGACAATGGTGGGATCATTCTCAATAGGATCTCCTCCTGATAGGGCCTGAAGTCTTTTCCTCCAGGTGGGGGTATTTTTGTTGCTGGGTGGAAAGTAGCGAAGGGGGGTTTCAAAGATCACTTTGTTGTAGTTCTGACACAGTTGTCGGAGGGCTTTTCGGGCAACATTTTGGCAAGTATCGGGGAAACGGTATCCGGTAACAGTGACTTGGAAGGATGGATGGTTTGGATAGTTTCGGCTTTCTCCCAGGTAGACTGCCATAGAGCATTTCTCTATTCCGCCTTCGATATGCTCCGTCCAGACGTATTCCGGCTTTTTGCGGATTCCCATGCGAAGCGCGCAGCTTTGCAAGAGATGCGGGAACCCTTCCACCTCTGAGCAGTAGGATGTCCTAATGGCCAGAGAGTCTTCCATCTGGAATAGGAAAAGAAGGGTCTTGTTAAAATCGGGGAAGAGAAGAGAAAACTTTTCTTGGGGTAAGAGGTATTTTCTTTTTAGGGCAAGTTTTTAAGGTCAGGGCTGCGTCCTACGGCCAGTCCTATGGCTTTGATACCACCTGAAGCGTCCCGATCCTTTGGGACTCAAATGTGATACAATTACTAGTCCCAGGAGGCTAGTAAACACATTCCTTACTTCAAATAGTACAGAGTTTAGATAAAAATTATTACAATACCGGGGTACAAGCTCGAGAGAGCCAAATTAAGAAACGCAGTAGGAAAATATACTAGCCCAAGCCACAGGCAGAACTGGGTGCAGACACAACCCTCTTAATCAAGCATAGCAGAAAAGAAGTCCTCGGCTGCTGAAAAACATAAATAAATCTGGGTGAATACACTAGGTATTCCGCAAGCCCACCCCGCTCCCGTAGAGAGAAACAGACCTATGATATACATGCTCAATTTGGTGGAGTTGTGGTCACTCATCATTTTCTTAGAGAAAGGCAGATACTTGAAGGTTTTTCCCATAGTCTTATAATAACCAAAAACTCAACCGCCACTGAGCTTCCCGCTCCCGTGGCCTTAGTTTCTTTCTTAACACCTATTTATTCACACGTTCCCCTTTTCATGAAACTCATTGAGAAAGTTCTAATTGCCATACCATACCGGACTCGTCCATACCAGTGGACACGGACTATTCGAATAGGTTTCAACTCTGCGCAGAGGGGTACACTTTACCCACTAGCCCGGTTTCTACGATCTCACCGTCGCGAGGCCCGAATGCCGGATCTCTTTCCTTACTCGTACGTCCTAACCTTAACGGTTATCCGGAAGGAGTCAGGCCACCACCATGTCCAAACCGGACAAAACTTTCCCCCTCCTTATCCTCCCGGTGCTCCCCAGCCTTCTTAACCCTGGGGTTGGACCGCACGAGTTCGGATTGAGTGACTGCCCACACAGTCTCGAGTGGTTGTACGATAAAGGAGTACAGGTAGTGAAAATGACAATCCGGTCCTTATATGAGGGGACAATCCTTCTGCTCACGCCTAAACCAGCTGAGCCAACACCTTAGGCCCTCCCCTAAACCAGGGAGTCCCTGATCATCCCACTCCCAGGGTGATGAGGGTGAGTACCCTTCATCGCAAAACTTTTCAAAAACAGACTTTATTTGGAGAAACACATTGCCCTTCTTTCCAAACCACATTTCGTATCCAGAAAGTATATGTTAATGCGGGCCAACTCTCACTCATAATGCAATATTTCCCCATAGTTCCCGGCCTAGGCAGTGGTAGAGAGAATAGGTAATTTATGCATCAAGGGAAGGATGGACTTGCCTTCGTTGAAGCTCTCCTGGCACAGAAGATCTACTTCCGGAAGTTCGGGCTCCGGCCCTTCTTCCGGAGCTACGGGATCCGGATCTGCGGTCCCCGCTTCTTCTAGGAAACATGCAGTAAAACAATACATCAATAGTGGTCTATCAATCATAGTGTGTCATTTTCTAACCACATTATTGTATGTAACCTTGGAAATCCTTTTTGATATTTTTTGGTGCATAAAATATTGAGAAAACTATTTAAATGGGAAAAAGGGGTGGAAAAAGAAAAAGAAAAGAGAATTCCTCTTTCCTGGGCTGGGGACACGGCTTTTGGCCCACCCCGGGCGCGAGCGCGCGCGCTGAAGCGCTTTCGGCCCAGCGGCGGCCCAAGAGCGAGGGGGAGACGGCGCGGCTGCGAGGGTGACGGTGTTGCTGTGGGCCCACTTGCCAGCGAGAGCGGGGGGGAACGGCGTCGCGGCCAGACGGCGTGGCGAACCGGCCGAGCGAGGGAGAAGAGTCGGCCGCCGGGGAAGCTTGACGGCGGCTTGCCGCCGGTGGCCCGGTTCTCGGTCCAAGGGAGGGTGGTTTAGCACGGGCGGAGGCTGGCGATTCTAACGGTAGGCTCAATTTGGCCGAAGAGGGTTGGGAGGGGGCTGCCCACGGGGAGGGGGCGGAGTTCCGCGGCGGGGATCGCGCCGGTGGGCTCTGGGTGGGGGACGGGGGCTGGAAGGTGGTGCTTCGGGTTCGTGGCCACGTGAGGGAGCTGCTCGGCTCACTTAATTTCTTGTCGGACCAACGGAGAAGGAGAGGGAGGAGGAGGAAAGGACTCACCGGAGAGGAGGATGATGCTGACGCTTCGCGAATTGTGCTCGGGGGAGGGGAGGAGAGGGATGGCCGAGGCTGGTGCGAGGAAGAAGGAGCTCGGGGCGAGCCTTCTATAGGCGCGCGAGGGAAGGGGGGCGGTGGAGCTTCTTGGCTCCGACGAGCTACATAATGCTGCCATTAATGCTGCACAGCGCCGCCGAGGGGACACCACGGCGGGGCGGTACCGGCAAGGACGCTGGTCAAGGGGAGGGGAGGACGGAGCGGTGCCAAACTTCCCTATGCGGCGAGAAGACGGAGGGGAGGACGGAGGCGACGGCCGGAGGTGACTGCGGTGAAGGGACGGCAGAAGGACGACGAAGCAACTGACCAGCGGGGCCACTCTGCCAGAGGGAGCGAGCGCGCGAAAGAGAGGGCAGCTGACGGGTGGGGACGCCTTGCCAGCGAGAGGGAGGCGGGGTGCGGAGCGGGCTGGCGCGCGCGCGCGGAGGCAGGCCGAAGATGGGCCGAGAGAGGAGGAGTGTGGGCGCGTGGGAAGGGGAGGCCGCGGGTTTGGGCCGGGATTCGGTCCAGCAGGGGGAGGAGAAGGCTTTTCTCGTTTTCTTTTTACTTTCTAATTCCTATTTCCCATTTTGCACCTTTTTCTTTTGAACAAATTATTTTGTAGATACTCTAAGTGTTTAGAAAATAGAATCTAAGTGAGGTGCTTTGTGATCAAACAAAATGTATGCATATGATGAAAGAAAATTTAGTGGAGGTCTTGGAATTAGAGGATGAAAGGAGGGGAAAGGGTAGATTAGGGTTTCAAACCTGGGTTAGGATTTTTGGGATGCTACACATGGGCTGGTTGTGGCATCGCCGTTTAGCACATGTGGGGATGAAGAACCTTCACAAACTTCTAAAGGGAGAACATGTGTTAGGTCTAACAAATGTAAAGTTCGAAAAAGATAGACCTTGTGCAGCTTGTCAAGCAGGTAAACAGGTGGGAAGCTCTCATCATATCAAAAATGTGATAACCACGTCAAGACCTTTGGAGTTACTTCATATGGACCTCTTCGGACCCGTCGCCTACATAAGCATAGGAGGAAGTAAGTATGGTCTTGTTATAGTTGATGATTTTTCCTGCTTCACTTGGGTATTCTTTTTGCAGGATAAATCTGAAACCCAAGGGACCCTCAAGCGCTTCCTAAGGAGAGCTCAAAATGAGTTTGAGCTCAAGGTGAAGAAGATAAGGAGCGACAACCGGTCCGAGTTCAAGAACCTTCAAGTGGAGGAGTACCTTGAGGAGGAAGCAATCAAGCATGAGTTCTCCGCTCCCTACACACCACAGCAAAATGGTGTGGTAGAGAGAAAGAACATGACGCTTATAGACATGGCAAGGACGATGCTTGGAGAGTTCAAGACGCCCGAGCGGTTTTGGTCGGAAGCCGTGAACACGACTTGCCACGCCATAAACCGGGTCTACCTTCATCGCCTCCTCAAGAAGACTTCGTATGAGCTTCTAACTGGTAACAAACCCAATGTTTCATACTTTCGTGTATTTGGGAGTAAATGCTACATTCTAGTGAAGAAAGGTAGGAATTCTAAATTTGCTCCCAAGGCTGTAGAAGGGTTTTTGTTAGGTTATGACTCAAATACAAAGGCGTATAGGGTCTTCAACAAATCATCGGGTTTGGTAGAAGTCTCTAGCGACGTTGTATTTGATGAGACTAATGGCTCTCTAAGAGAGCAAGTTGTTGATCTTGATGATATAGATGAAGAAGATGTTCCAACGGTCGCCATACGCACCATGGCAATTGGAGATGTGCGACCACAGGAACAGACGGAGCAAGATCAACCTTCTTCCTCAACAATGGTGCAACCCCCAACTCAAGATGATGAACAGGTTCATCAAGAAGAGGTGTGTGATCAAGGGGGCACAAAATGATCATGTTATGGAGGAAGAAGCACCTCAAGCCCCTCCAACTCAAGTTCGAGCGACGATTCAAAGGAATCATCCCGTCGACCAGATATTGGGTGATATTAGCAAGGGAGTAACTACTCGCTCTAGATTAGTTATTTTTTGTGAGCATTACTCTTTTGTCTCTTCTATTGAGCCTTTTAGGGTAGAATAGGCCTTGCTAGATCCGGACTGGGTGTTGGCCATGCAAGAGGAGCTCAACATGTTCAAGAGAAATGAAGTTTGGACACTGGTGCCACGTCCCAAGCAAAATGTTGTGGGAACCAAGTGGGTGTTTCGCAACAAACATGACGAGCACGGAGTGGTGACAAGGAACAAGGCTAGACTTGTGGCAAAAGGTTATGCCCAAGTCGCAGGTTTGGACTTTGAGGAGACTTTTGCTCCTGTGGCTAGGCTAGAGTCAATTCACATATTGTTAGCCTATGCCGCTCACCATTCTTTCAGGTTGTTCCAAATGGACGTGAAGAGCGCTTTCCTCAACGGGCCAATCAAGGAGGAGGTGTACGTGGAGCAACCCCCTGGCTTTGAGGACGAACGGTACCCCGACCACGTGTGTAAGCTCTCTAAGGCGCTCTATGGACTTAAGCAAGCCCCAAGAGCATGGTATGAATGCCTTACAGACTTTTTAATTGCTAATGCTTTCAAGGTTGGGAAAGCCGATCCGACCTTATTCACTAAGACTTGTGATGGTGACTTATTTGTGTGCCAAATTTATGTCGATGACATAATATTTGGTTCTACTAACCAAAAGTCTTGTGAAGAATTTAGCAGGGTGATGACGCAGAAATTCGAGATGTCGATGATGGGCGAGTTGAACTACTTCCTTGGGTTCCAAGTGAAGCAACTCAAGGACGTCACCTTCATCTCTCAAACGAAGTATACGTAGGACTTGCTCAAACGGTTTGGGATGAAGGACGCCAAGCCCGCAAAGACTCCAATGGGAACCGACGGACATGTCGACCTCAACAAAGGAGGTAAGTCCGTTGATCAAAAAGCATACCGGTCTATGATAGGTTCCTTGCTTTACTTATGTGCTAGTAGACCGGATATTATGCTTAGCGTATGCATGTGTGCTAGATTTCAATCCGATCCTAGGGAGTGTCACTTAGTGGTCGTTAAGCGAATTCTTATATATTTAGTCGCTACGCCTTGCTTCGGGATCTGGTATCCAAAGGGGTCTACCTTTGACTTAATTGGATATTCAGACTCCGATTATGCTGGATGTAAGGTTGATAGGAAGAGTACATCAGGGACGTGCCAATTCTTAGGAAGATCCCTGGTGTCGTGGAGCTCTAAGAAACAAACCTCCGTTGCCCTATCCACTGCTGAGGCCGAGTACGTTGCCGCAGGACAGTGTTGCGCGCAACTACTTTGGATGAGGCAAACCCTCCGGGACTTTGGCTACAATCTGAGCAAAGTCCCACTCCTATGTGATAATGAGAGTGCTATCCGTATGGCGGATAATCCTGTTGAACACAGACGCACAAAGCATATAGACATCCGGCATCACTTTTTGAGAGACCATCAGCAAAAGGAAGATATCGAAGTGTTTTATGTTAGCACCGAGAACCAGCTAGCCGATATCTTTATCAAGCCTCTAGATGAGAAGACCATTTGCAGGCTGCGTAGTGAACTAAATGTCTTAGATTCGCGGAACTTGGATTGATTTATAGCATACATGTGTTCTATGCCTTGATCATGTTCCTTATGCATTTTGTTGTTTATTTATGGTGCTCAAGTTGTACAAGCACTCCCCGGACCTCACAAGTCCATTTGCAAGTGATGCACATATTTAGGGGGAGATGTGCTACAACTTGACTCTTTGGGACTAACCATGTGCTTGAGTGTTCTTAAATTAGTCTCAAAGGTGGATTGAAAGGGAAAGGTGGACTTGGACCATGAAAGACTTCCACTGCACTCCGAAAAGAGGGTAACTTACTCCAAGTTCATCTCCATGTCTCTTATTGCCTTTTGCTCTTAATTGATAATTTTGGTGAGGCAATGGGGTTTAAGGGCCAAAAATGATCCCGTTTTGGTGCTTCATGCCAAAGGGGGAGAAATTAAGGGCCAAAGCAACAAATGGATCAGCTACCACTTGAGAAATTTTGAAAATAGTAGAGTTAGGACTTTTGATTTGTCAAAATTCTAAATGTCACTTTTTGTCAAAAGTTGGTCTCTTGTGGGGAGAACATTTGATTATGGGAAATAGGGGGAGTTTTTGAATCAGTGATCAATTTCTCTTGGAATACCTTTCTCTATGCCTCAACAAGTGAATTTGACTTAGAGATAGGAAATTGAGTTTGATTTGCAAAAACAAACCAAGTGGTGGCAAAGAATGATCCAAATATGCCAAATTTGAATCAAAACAAATTTGTGTTCTCATTTGCATTGATGTTGCACTTCTTTTAGTTGCTTTTTGCTGTGTTGGCATAAATCACCAAAAAGGGGGAGATTGAAAGGGAAATGTGCCCTTGGGCCATTTCTATAAGATTTTGGTGATTAAGTGCCCAACACACATTAAGGAATGAGTATATGCCAAAGGGTGGACAAAGTGCAAATCAATACAAAGGTATGATTCTAGACTTAGTACATTGATTTTTGTGTACTAACATATTTGTCTAAGTGCTAGAATCAGAGAAAAGACAATTGGAAAACACTTGGCTCGAGCAACCAAGACTCTGCTCAGTCTGGGTGCACCGGACAGTGTCCGGTGCGCCCGGCTGGCTCTGGTGAAAAGGCCGCTCTCGGGAATTCGTCGGCGGCGTACGACTAAAATTCACCGGACTGTCCGGTGTGCACCGGACTGTCCGGTGAGCCAACGGTCGGCCGCGCAATCCGCGCGTGACGCGTGGCCGGGCCAACGGTCTGAAGTGGGCACCGGACTGTCCGGTGTGCACCGGACACTGTCCGGTGCGCCAACGGCTCCAAATCTTCAACGGTCGGCTGCGTCAGAATAGGAAATAAATCCGCACCGAACAGTGTCCGGTGGTGCACCGGACTGTCCGGTGCGCCAGTCGACAGAAGACAAGAATTGCCTTCCTGGAATGCTCTCAACGGCTCCTTGCTGCCTTGGGGCTATAAAAGGGACCCCTAGGCGCATGGAGAAAGACACCAAGCACACCTTGAGCATTCTTGATCATTCACACTTCGTCTTTGCACACTCGTTTGACATTCTTAGTGATTTGAGCTCTGTTCTAGTGAGAACTTTGAGATATTCATTTGAGCTCAAGTCTTGGCCGTGTGTGTGTGCGTATTGCTGTGGACTTGTGTGTGTTGCTCATCCCATCCTTACTTCCGTGTTCATTTGTGATAACCTTTTGTAAGGGCGAGAGACTCCAAGTTGTGGATATTCCTCACAAACGGGAAATAGTGAAAGGAGGAAACATCGTGGTATTCAAGTGGATCTTTGGATCACTTGAGAAGGGTTGATTGCAACCCTCGTCCGTTGGGACGCCACAACGTGGAGTAGGCAAGTGTTGAACTTGGCCGAACCACGGAATAAATCATTGTGCCTCTCTGTGTTGATCTCTTTGTGGTTGGTGTGTTTTACAAGAACTCCTCTCTAGCCACTTAGCTTTATTGCTCTAACACTTAATCAAGTTTGTGGCTGTAAGTTTGAAGTTTTTACATGATCACCTATTCACCTCCTCTAGGTGCTCTCAGCAAATCGTACACACGTTGGTGGAGATGTGATAGTATATTTAAAAATGTATCAGAGAAAAGGAAAGGATTGCTTTTAAAAGCTGATATATAAGGTAAGAGGGTTGTTTTGTACTCCTTGATCTCAAAATATAATTCGTTTAAAATTAATTGTATATTTATTAATTAACATCCGAATGAATAGGTTTATATTTGTTATTATTATTTGAATGAATATGGAAAGAAAAAAACGGTCTGCAAATAACTATATTTTAGAACGGACCTACTAAAAATATTATAACGGTTTGCACGGTTCCATTCATAAATGATCTATCCACAATCCGTTTGTCAGACACACCACCAGATTCGCGTGTGGTGAAAGCTACTGGTAGATCGCTTGACGGAATTCGGAAGCCACTGAGGCGAGCGGCGAGCGCACACCGTCACAAGCACCACGCCGCCGCTACTGACTGACCCGACCATCACTCACCCAATACTTGGAGGTGCGAGATGGCAGCGTCAGGATCGGGAGGCAACGAGCCCGGCGGGCGGCCTTGGACGGCGACCAGCACGTGGGTCCTCGGTCCCGCCGGCGGGACCGCGGAGGACGCTGTCTCGTTCGAGACCTCCGACTACGACGCCGAGGCGTCACCGGCTGGCGTCGTGCTCTGCCGCCCGCCGGCCGACGCGGAGGGCGACGTGCATTCCTGCCCCTGCGAGCTCACTGGTGAGTCCTCTCTTTGTCTTCGGTAGAACCAACCAACCTAGTAAAAATTAAATTTGGAGGTTTGTTGTGCTCGCTTAGTCGAATCGTTGATCGGATGCAACTGCCCGCTCGGCTGGGAAGTGTTGCTACTTGCGTCACAGTCGGACAGCGTCTGAGCGGGCAAAACCCTAGTAGGCTTATATACTATCTATAAATCGAATTGGGCATCGGCTATTTGGGTTCTGGGGATCTAGTGCTGTGATTGTTCCATTGGGCTGGAAGTGTCGTATTAATGTTTTGTTAGGGAGAAGGTTATCCCCGCTTTTTTTCTGCATGACGCATTCTAGGCACGTCCGCCCACATTGTCTTGGTCCAAAATCTGGAAGACTTGAATAGCTACATGGCCTAAACTTAAAGTTTCTCGAGAAATGACTTCATCAGATACTGCTGCATCTTCCCAGTTGGAGTCCTGAACTGTTCCAGTTGCATTGAGCTTTAAAGTATGAGTGAATTGTCCACTTCTCTCCATTAGCTTAAGCTTTTGGGTTAAATTGGTGGATTAATGCTTTGGGGTCCCTTTGTTAATCTTACGTGTTGTTGAAACTAAGTAACTACAACAACTTGTTGAGATGCCTAAACCCTGCTCATAATGTTGGTACAGACTAATAAATTGATGTATGACCACCATGAGTTAGTTACCTATAGCTAGGGGTGATAATGGGCTCTAGATTTTACACTGTAAAATTTAAGGATCGAATCGGATTAGGATTAGGCTTCATTCCTATTTATTTTTGAACAAGAATGAATTAATGGCCCTAACTTATTGTAAAGAAACATTTGGATCGTGATCCATTACCACGCTTACCTATAACACTTTGACTCTTCTTATTCAGTCCACGATCATAGCAACAGCATTTGGTTGTTAAGGCCCATATTACCCATATTACATGTGCCTATATATTCTACCAAGTCCCTAAGGACTAAGGACTCTTTTTCAAATCCAAGGTTAGTAACATTGGTAGTTTCAGATGTATGATACTTTGGAAATTACATTTGCTGGTGTTTTACATCTCCTATAGCTAAACATTGTCGGATTCTACTTTACCATGGAATCTGATTATGGCATTATTTCCAAATCAACTTTGATAGCGTTGTACCTGGTTTTGGCGTCTTCTATTGAACAGTCGAACCGTTGGATTCCTATGGAAGCCTTTAGTAATGCAAATTTGTAGACAGTTACATTCTCATCCTGTATACACAAAAACTTAATCAAGGATTTTGTTCAGTTAGTTTCAGGGGGAAGTATGAGATTCACAGGGTATATGTGCGAAGCACAGCTCGGATATATGAACTATACCACTCTCCTGATGCAAAGGGCACCGGCAAGGATTATCTATGCACCGTGCGTTGTGGACTTGCTGTTAAAGAACCGCAGCCCTATGGCGAAGAAAGTATGTCCCAGCGGACTGGCAGTGCTTTAAACAGTGCCAAGCGTGAACATGAGGCAAAAAGTGTAAGCAGTGGTAGTGATGAAGATAGTTGGGTTGATGTCAATATTCCAGAATCTCCTGCGGGAAATAAAACACTAACATCTCAAGAAAGGAATGTGATTCGTACCTGCCAAGTAAATACTATGGTATGCAATTCATTTTTTTTATTCTGCCGATGAAACATTGGTTAATACTCATTTATCACCAGAAATTTATGCAGGCAATGGTTTTGTTAGATAAAATAAGGATGTTTTTCTTTGTTATGAGGTCATCTCTAGCAACCTTATCTGTCTCACCTCCTATTTCAAACTTCGCTTTGTGAACAGTGCAGAGACTGCTGTGCAAAACAGTGTTTTGCACGGTCTACTGGAGTTTCTTATTGAGTTCTTTTTAAGATATCTACAACCTTTTTGTTAGTGATACTTTTAGAGAAGTGGGATTGATGAGCAGGCGGACTTACAAGTTGCAACTTTGGACGTAGTAAAAACATTGTCCTTATCTTCTGTTATTATATGTATTGCAGGCACACTATGAAGCTACTGCCGAGATGACTGATGTTAACCCATGTGCATCCCTTACTATACGTCTTCTATCACTTCAGTCAAATACGTCAGTGCACATTGAGGAAATCTACATATTTGCTGATCCTGTTGAATCCACCAATGATGTTTCAGTAAGAGGTCCTGGAAACATGGGAGGCAGTTCTTTGCTGGCAATGCTTGCTCCTGGCCTTATGCAAATGTCTAAGTCAAGAAATTTGAAAATTGATGGTAGTTATTTTTCTGACAAATCAAGGGATCAAGATAGCGTCACATGTGAAAGGGTTACACAGGAAGCAGGGCTGTGTAGCACAAATGATTCAAAATATACGTCTGCAGGGATAGAAAGTGGAATGGGCCCTACAATTGGTGTTACAGTATCTGATGAAAAAAGTAGCCAAAGCGAGTTCCAGTTCAAGGAGCCCAATTCTCTTCCACTGCCTGTACAAACATTAGATAGCACACAAGCGCCTTCAGTGAAGGATCGGCGAGAATTAAACACAGGTCATCCCCTCATGAATGAAAACTTTACTCCTTATAATCATATTGAGAGAAAGCTGGATACTCTGCTGTCAAAGGTAGAGAAGGTGGAATTATATTGCTCTAGGTTTGAGGACAGCATGATAAAGCCCCTTGGTAGCATTGAGGCAAGGCTTCAGCGACTGGAGGAACAGTTTAGTTCGTTCTCTCTGGATATTCAGTCTTTGAGAGGTTCTTCTGCATTTATGTCAGCACCAGATGGTATGCCTAATACAAAGAGCTCGCAGGAGGAAGCACCTAATGATGCTAATGATAGAAGTACTTCTACAACTGACAGGAAGCCAGGTTTAGTTGTTAGGGCGCCAGATTTTATGTCAGATGATTCCTGTGGTTGTAATGTAATAACTAATGGAAACCAGGTTAGTTGCCATGGGCCTAATGTGGTGCCAAGGCTACTTGTGAAGGTCCCTGATTTTATTTCTCAAGCTGAGTTAACTGATGGAAACCTCCATGATGGACATGCTCTATCTTCTGAAAAGGAGTGTAAGCCTTCCCCGGGTTTAATTGTCAAGGTTCCTGAATTCCTAGATGATGATGATGATGATGACGATAATGACAGCGACGACGAAGTGGAAGGGAAGAAACAGGCAGAAGTTTGTGGTGATGGTGATGCTCACGCATGGTCTGATGATACTCTGAAGAAAAACACATCCAGCAACACCAAGAGCAAAAAAACTGTATCTATCAATGGGGCATTGGCGTCCGCATTGGAGGCATTACTCACTTCCACCATAGGACCACCATCTTCAAAACCTGCTGTTTGCGCTACCAGTAATTTAAGTGCTGAAAATATTAATGATTCCTTCAGTTGCTCCCGTTATCCTGGAAAAAGTGGCGAGATGCCCACTAAATATGGTTCAGTTGACCAATTTCTGGGTACATCTGGTGATCCAAATTTGGTCGGTGCCTTCATATCTTTTCAGGATATTGATACGACTCATAATTCTCTGTCAAAGGAAATGTTGGATAGCGAGGTTGAGATAAATGAACATAACTGTGATCTCAATACAGAAAAGGTGGCATTTGTTGCAATCACAGAACCATTGGATGTTTCCTCACAGACTGATAAAATTGACGAATCTATTTGTGATGGAAGTTGGATGAACAGACAAAACAATGGTTCTAATTTTGATACAATGCCATATATCATGAACATTGAACCTTTGGATCCTTCTAAGCCTCCTACAGTTTTTGGACCTGTTGATAGTGGAGTTCAGGTGAATGAAGATAGACCTTCCATATCCTTGCTGGAGTTTCTTGCAGCAAGGAATGCAAACTCTTGCAAGAATGATACTTCGGAGGTATGCCTTGGTAACGAAGCTGCTGAAAAACTGTCTTTTGAGAGAACATCGGCTGGAGCTGGTAAAAACTCGAAAAATACCAGTCAACTTCTAGTGAAGAAAGCTCTTGAGATTGACGCGGACGAGAGATTTTTTTTGTCTAGTGTACCCATCGGGGCAAAATTTGAAAGAACAAGCAGTCCCGCCCCCAGAACTAGTGGGCACGATATTAATAATACAAAAGAAGCTGTCTCAGATAAGGAATGTGGCCTGGAGGATAGAGAGAATGGAATTAGGCTCTCTTCGAGGATGGACTCTATATTTTCTCAGTGTCATGCTACAGACTCCTTGTCAAGTTTGAGTAGTATGGAGTCATTTAGTGCAGCACCTGCCACAGACCCTGTTGTTCCAGGGAATGACACATCGGGAAATTTCGTGGAAGATCTTGCAGGCATTGGAGATCATCCTGTTGCAACACTAATATCTGGGGAAGATCTCCAAAAGGTTTGTGATTTGCTTTATGAGTTGAAGGATGACATGTTGGGCATGGCCTCCACAGCAAAGTGTACAAACAAGAGCAGCCCGTCCCTTGAAGTCTTGCTTGCTGAATCATCTGATTCTGAAGTGCAAATTTCTGATCTTGAGGAGGGTATTGCCAGTGGCGCTGGCATTGGCTCAGCTGGACTGTTTGGTACATTCTCATCTTCAGATGACGATGCTTCTGCTGCAGGCGAGCCTTTAGGTGATGTTGCCGACCTGACTACACCATCAGAGCCATATACTTCTGCCTTCAATGAGCCTCTGGTTGACGTGGCTGACCTGACAAACCCTTCAGGGACAGATGCTACTTCAGTGAATGAGCAGCCTTCGGCTGATGTGGTTGATCCGCTACATACTTCAAACGAGCCTTTGGTCAGTTTGGATGATCTGCCAAACCCTCCAGAGATGTCTTTTGGTGGGAGCAGTGGAGAACATCCTGACAGTCTTATATAGGATAAGGCTATGCGACACTGATAGTTCAGAGATGAGCGATTGAGCGGAACATGTTCCTGCTGCTGCACTAGTTGGTGTGTGCTGTACAGTGATGACTGTTTTCTTCGTGCAGAAGTTTCTGTACATAAATAAGTCTTTGTGTCCTCAATAGTTTATGCTAAATACTACGAAAGCAAAGTAACTTTGGTTTCGGGTTGCTATTCTCCGGTTCGTGCAATCCATCATTACAACCGAACACCTGCCGGCATATTACTTTTTACTGTTGCCCGTTCATTTTAAGATCTGAGCATTTGCAGGAGAAACACGTAGCTACCACTTACCAGACGCGCCTATATTGGGTACAATTTCTAGACCAGACCAGAGTTACAATCAAGAATCAACCCTTCATCTAGAACAGACCATACAAGGTATGGCAAAACTTCACTGCGTAGTACTTTCATTATCTCCCTCTTTTCTGATACTAACTGCTTTATTAGTATGTAATTTCTTGTAGTAATCTAGTGACCATTTAACCGCTGGCAGCTGGCAGGTGAATCTCGGAGCACGCCATGTTCTGAGACGGTACACTCCATGTTTGTTTCATAAGTAAGCGGACAGAAGAACAGGCGGCGCTCTGTTCACATGTGAGCTTGCCTGCCGCCTGCGGTCCGCGTATAGGCGCACATGGGCTAGCGACCTGGCAAAGTCGTCCCGCCATTAGTACGAGGCACGGGCCCGCGCGGCCCATTAGTGGGTCCGAGGTGCATCTTCTCTCTGTCCAGCTGCAAGGAATCCATGGATTCTCATCCTCTCCGGTCTCCGCCCCCGTGCAGTCAGAGAGGTGCATGAAGGACGATGTTTTCTTCATCCAAATAATCCTCTAGAAAGGAGACGAAACAATTCTCAGGTATTATGGTACCAGAACCTCCTTTGGTCTCTTCGTATTAACATTGTTACAGTGTTAAACCGAGCCTAACAACAAACGAAAAAAAAACTTTCGTCCATAGTCGTTGCCGAGTGAGTAATAGACTGAAGACCATCTTTTTGTGCACTGCACTAAACTCCCCACCCTAGAATTAAGTAGTTGAAGGTCACTTTTCTGTTAGGGACGTGGATATTGTCGATCACCTTCTTTTTTAAAATATACGACGACTTGTCTGGAAGCACCATGTAATGTAAATAAAAAACAGAGGGGGTACTAGTATGCTTGCCTTTTTTGATAGACTATGATAATGGTAGCCGGAAGTATGGGTCGGAATTTATTAATATAGCGACACGAAGACCTAGCCCTATCATCACATCAGCCTCCTTTTTTGCAGACGGCACTTTCGGATATACTAGGATATATTGTGCGTTAATGATGATTGCCATTCCTCTCAGTCTCGCATTTGTTAACAGCTGTGAGTTGAGAGGTGACATT
Source organism: Zea mays (assembly GCF_902167145.1). Classification (NCBI taxonomy): domain Eukaryota; kingdom Viridiplantae; phylum Streptophyta; class Magnoliopsida; order Poales; family Poaceae; genus Zea; species Zea mays. The sequence goes on from NC_050102.1 coordinate 167,971,616, forward strand.
CCATTAGTCAGAAACAGCTTCCCCGTTGAGCACTTAAAAACATTGCTGGGCTGGGTATATGGAAGCTTCACAGCAGCGAAGGAATTAACACAAAGAAACAACAGAAACGAAGAAAGCCGTTGCTTCAGAAATCAAGTGTGCAAGCGGTCCAGTTTACGCGGTGGTAATGGTGTTCATATCTTTTCGTAATTGACATACACAACCATTATATTGGTGAAAAATACATGCAGCTCCTGTCCTCAAGACTCGGGCAGAGGCGCAGAGCACATCCTTCTAATGGTGTATACATATGCTTTCCCTGTCTATCGTGGCCATGGACTTTGCAATACCATAGATACCATACGAAAACACGAAACGGGAGAAGCAAGGAAACGTTACAAATCGTACATGTGGATACAACACTAAAACAAGCGTTCCACACAGCTAGCACGGCACTGATCACTGTGCCTGATCCCGTGGAGTGAAGCGGTGAACGGTCCGACCCACAGGACAACTGAACTGAACTGAACTGCACAGGCGGCGGCGGCAAGACAGAGGAACTGGTGAAGAAGAGGCCGGTGGGTTCAGAAGAAGGAGCGCTTGGTGGAGGGCGCCCTCCCCACGGCCCTCATGAAGTTGGCGAGCTCCAGCACTCGCGCCACCTTGGTGCCCCGCTTGGCCTCCGCGGACGCGCGCTTCTCCTCCGCCTTCCGCCGCGCCTTGGCCACCTCGTTCTGCGCCTTCTCCATCGCCTTGGCACGCTTCTCCTCAAGCTTCCTCTGTGCCATACAACATAACAACACTGACGATATCAGAACTGGGCAATCCAGATACATGATTAGGGGGGGTTTGCTGGGTTTTGAAGCTATAGACCCATGGATATTAATTACCTCGTACTTCTTGAGCCACGCGCTGGCCTTCTCGACCTGGTCGCCCTCCCAGCCGTTGATGACGACCTCCTCGCGCTTGAAGCGGTTGTTGACCTTGGCCACCTCGGCGACCTGCCACGCGGCGATCTTGGACTCCACCTCCTCCTTCCTGACCTGCCCCACGGACACCCCCCCGCCTTCGCGGCTTCCGTGCCCGTCGGCGGCCACCAGCGCCGCCGCGTCGGCGCCCGGGGCGGCGGGCGGCGGGCCCCGGCGCGGCGACGGGATGGGGTTGCTGTCCGGCACGATGGCCAGCGGGTTGGTCTCCTCCAGCTCCTCCTCCTCCTCCTCCTCGGCCCTGCCCACGACGTCGCTGCCGGCGTCACGGCTGTCTGCTGCGGCGCTGGCTGCTGCGGCGACCATGGCCGAGAACTCCCTGGTCATAGTCGGGAAGGGCTCGCTGGGCGCGGTGTCGCTCCCCACGGAGCGGACGGACGTGTGCCTGCTCCCGCCCGCGGCGGACCCCCACGGCTCGCCGCCGCGCGCCCGGCGGTACGACGACGGCTGGCTCGGCGGCGGGCTCAGCGCGTGGATGTCCCTGAACTCCTCCTCCTCCTCCTCGTTCTCCGCCACCGGCTGCAGCCACCTGTCCTGACGCTCGACGCCGCCGCCGCTGCTGCTAGTGCTAGCCGCCGTCTGCTCACTCAACATGTGGCACGCCGCTTCCTCCCTCTTCGTCGACGCTAAGTCTCTAGCGGCCGCGAAACCATCTGCCGCTATGCTGGTCAGCTACCTGGTCGAAGGGCTTGGCGCCGCCGGGTGTGCGGTGGTGGTGGTGGTGGTGTGTGGTGGGTAGGATGGTGGCGGGGGCGCGCCTTCTTAAATAGAAGCCGGAGGCGGTGCCTGGCCAGCGCCCACCACACTAGCGTAGGGCGGCGAACCAACAGAGGAACAGATTGGTGTTATTTTACAGGACCATTGGCCGTCCTGGATACTTATTTCCCAAATTTCACGTCCATTTCTCGCGGCTTTTTCGTGACCTTCGTCTCGCTTTCCCGGCACCGGAGCAAACTGGCGTTTTTTTTTTTGGGTGTGTGGGGTGGGAGGGGCACGGGTCGCGTGGCGTGGGCAAAGTGCGCTGACTCACAACCGATCAGTGCCTGAGTTTTCATGTTATCTTCTCCCGGTTAGATACGCCTGCGCGCACGTCAAGTTGTTTTCGTTATCGATGTGCAATGGGCAGGTATCATTGGTGGCGACCATTCCAGTGCTTCCGGTAGCGGCGGTGCAGTGTGCGGAGATATCATATCCGAGCAAATTGACACACGACTGAATTAAAGCCACTCTGCGGTGATTATGCATGCTGACCGAATTCCAGTCGATTTTAGCCTCTCGAGCAAGGGTTTGTAGCCCTCCACAGCTGATGATAAGGAACAAACAAGAGGAGGAGGACCTCAGCGGAAACAACTCTTTACCACATACAGCGCCGGTATGATTTCAGATCGTTATCAATCTTATTAAACTTTCGTTTGACCGGGGCGGACAAATTTTTGTGACGTACGCCTCCTCCTATTCACGTACCAGCCGGATAGAAAGAAAAGAGAGAGAAAGGGATAGATATTCCGTTATTATGGGTGGGGGATTAATTAGAGACGTGGTCGGCCGCGGCAACACACGTCACCGTCACACGAACACGATCAGAAGAGTGGGCTTGCTGTGACGAAATTGACCGCGTGCACTGACGGGTGAAACATGACGGAGACGGACGCAGGCGGAGGCGGTGGGGAATTAGCGTTAACCCCGCGTGGGGGCCCTGATAGCTCTGCTGCGTCGATGTGATAATTAATAATAAACGGCGCCCATTACAAATAAACCGGTAGACGTGGACAAGGCGTGGGCTGGGCCTGGGCCCTGCCAATATCGAGGGAGATACGTCTGGTGGAAGCATCTTTTTTGCGAGCGAGAGTCTGTGGCGTGCCATCTAAAGATGGCAACCGTTAAAAACTCGTTAGGTATTACTTGCTCAAATTTATATCCGCGAAGAAAAAATACGGCTGCTAAAAAACTCATACCCATGACGGATATAAAATTTGCCTAAACCTATACCTGTGGGGATTTCGGGTACCCAACGGGTTTTCCATACCAACTAACACCAACATAAAAAATAATTCACCATGTAAATAACAATCAATACATTAATAAGCTAGGATAAAAGGAACAAGTGATAACTAATTTTAGCTTAAAATTTGTTATATAAAGTTTATTTCAATTAGAACATATCCAATTAATAATATTATAAGATATATTTATAATGAATGATGATGTTAAGGCAGGTTTTAAAAACCTTTGCGGGTATGGGTAGTGGAAGAATTTTGAGGTGGGGTGGTAGACTGGTATATAGTTGGCTCTCAGAGCTCGGAAGGGGAAACGGAACGGGGGTGCAGAACGGCCCCCAAGGCCGCAGAACGCACTAGGGGACCAGTGTCGGAATCGCGAAACTGTGCAGTGCACACCTGCTGCCGCGCGCACACAGACACACGGACACACGGACGTGGGTGTGGCCCACCGTGTGTCCCTCCTCCCGTTTCACGTTTCGACGCGGCATCTTTCACACTTGCTAAGCACTCTCTCTCTCTCTCTCTCTCTCTCTCTCTCTCTCTCTCTCTCTTCGCCATCTGAAAGCTACCGGCAGTCCGGCACATAGTACTAGCTTGGTGCCATGAAGCACCTAACAACAGTCTCGGAGTACAGGCCCGGTGCATGTCATGCCATGCAACATTCATGCGTTCACGCATGGTAACACTGCCATGCCCATGCATGGCTCTCACCTACACCCAGCGCCATGACATGCACCACGTACGTACCTACCGCAGCGTGCGCATCGAATCAACGAAAGCTGGAACCAACTTTACTCCACTTTACAGCTGCTCCTGGTAGTTACTAAGAATGTCTGCAAAGCGCTTGTTCTTCGACGTGGTCAAACCCACGGCGCACAAAAAAAAATCGCTCGCAATACCACTCTCTCTCTCTCTCTCTCTCTCAGTCTCTCTTTATCTCGAGGGAGCAATTAATATCGCTTTCTCTCTGATAAAAACAAGGGAAAGCCGCATCTCACGTTTCTTTTGTACCACTGCTGCCTCGTGGGATGGAAAAGAGAACGTGAACGCGAAGCTTCGGTGACAAGGCGCGGAGCGGACACAGACACAGTCATACGTCAGAGAGATCACGGGATAACGGAGCAAGATTGGGAAACCCCCCACCCCCATCGTTGCCCCTTGGATAAAAATCTGGACGGGACCCACCCAGACCTTGACGCGCCACAGGTAACGGACAAAGGCCCGAGGACCGATCGCCTTCACAGTCACGTCTGTTGCACTGTGCTCTCAGCTCTCTATATATCCGTTGCATTGCACGACGCCTTCGCGTTTTCAGTAACCATGCATCTCCTTTCCCACATTAGAGGCGTAGCAACAACAAAAAAAACGATCATGAAATTATTAAAGCTGGCGCTGGCGCTAGCACTCTGCAGCTTCGTAGTTAGTGTGCTCTGAAACAGACAGCACAACTGCAGCGCATCGTTCGGCGCCAAAAAGAAATAATAATAATAAAACGCGGCATCGACGATCAAGATCAACCACCTTAAATTGCTATTCCTAATAATATTGTAAACCACCACCACGTATAGTGCGCTTTTTAGAAGAAGATCCTGATCCTGGCTGGGAATAAACGGAACCGAACGGGACGAGGTCAAGGTCAGCCATAGGTACCCTACCAGTCTACCACTCCCACCACACCACGCCCGTCCTGCTCTGCTCTGCTCGGCTCGGCTGCTCCTACCACTGCAGTGCGCAACCCGACGCGAAGCGCAGCGCAGCCAAAAAAGCGAGGCGCGCCCACCACGTCATGGGGAGCCATGGCGAGTCAGACGCGGTTGTCGGCCGGGGCCGCGCAGCATGCTGGCCAGACACGTGGGTTACCGACAGCGCCCGTGCCCCGCGGGGCCCGGCGGCGCTACGGCCACTCCATGTCCATGTCCAAGCGGCTCGCCCTCGCTCTGGGCTCTGGCTCCTCCGGCACGGCGATGCATCCGTCCACCCGTCGCTGAGAGCGCCGTGAGTCCGTGACGTCTAGCCTTGCCGTTGCCGGTCGCGACGCGTCCCGTCCCGTACCGGGACAAGATCACGTTGAGAATTTATGGATGCGGTTCCCAGGAATGGAGAGCAGGAGAAAGAGGGGCGATTGGTTCGCGGACCACTCCGGCTGCCCGATGTTGCGGCCGGCCACATGCCGCCGGCGGTTGCTTGCTGCCTGCTGGGTGTGGTGACGGCGCCCCCCTGTTAATTATCGATCGTATATTCATACTGCTTTAATGCTTTTGTTCGTGGGGAATCTGGATGATAGAAGCTGATAGTATGATGGATTCGTTTTGTTATCATTAGAGTATGTACATTGATGTTTAATATAGAGCTTTTGAGATGTATCCGAATACTTAGTATTCGTATGCACAATAAAATGCACAATAAAAACTGTTGTATGCATTATTTGCTCCCCCACAATAAAAAAAAAGGTGAAATGGAATATCCGAATACTAAGTATTCGTATCTATATGTAGATTTTATATCTATCGTTTGAGAATGTAGATTTGATGTTTACCTTTTATTAATATATACAATATCGATGGTGAAAATAATAATACGAATTTGTACAGCAGTATCTATATCCTATCTATTTATAATAAAAAATAGCGAAAAGAATAAAAAATGATAGTGAAATAATTATTCATCTTCATCCCAACAATGGACTCGTTGCCGCCGCAACGAAGGCAACCTAAACTGCCTTCTCCACATACGGGAGTGGTGGCCATCATTGCACACTCAGAAACCACTCCCACCAGTAGGGGTGAAAACGGGCGGATACGGACGGATAGTAGCTCATCCTATATTCTACCCTAATGTATTTAAAACGGATTCGGGATCGGATACGGATAGTTAGAAACGGGACGGATACGGATACAGGGACCGGATATTTGTCTGGGCGGATAAGTGACGGATACATATATTATTTGATCGGATAACGGATACTTGTCGGATAATGCATTAATTGGTTATCATAAAATATTCTTGTTCGACCACGAAATTGCAAGTAAATTAATACTAATAAACATTTAATAGAAGATAATCTCAAGTTCCCACATAAAATGGTAAAGTGAAGTATTGATTATGTTGAAACTTGGATACTTAGAGTGATTTCACGTGTAACTCACGTAATAAGTGGAAATAAAATAGAAAAAACGTTGACATCCTGTGGATTTTATGGCCCCATTATTTTTTTATGACTATATGTGGCCATATGTTGTACCGTCGTATAATTTCATAGATTTCTGAGGCTATTTGTACATTATTAATTTCTTTCTACATAAAATCATCAAAATATAATTAAAATTCATAAATACACTAGTTTTGACCCAAAATTGCAAAAAGCTTACCAAAAAAAATAAACATTCTATTCAAATAAAACCTCAAGTCGACACATGAAAATGATAAGTGAAATATTAATTATGTTGAAACGTCGATACATTAAATGATTTCACATGTAACTCACGCAATAAGTGGGAGTGGAATGGAAGAAACACCAACATCTTGTGGATTTTATAATCCAAATGTTTTTGAGAACTATATGTGGATATATGCTGTGTCCCCGTAAAAATTCATGAATTTTTTAGGCTATTTGGTGTATTATTAATTTCTTGTCGTAGAAAATTATCAAAATACAATTAAATTCATAAAAAATATTGTAGTGTCGAACGGAAATTGCGAATAAGTTACCAATATTAATAAATAGTTTATAAAAAGATAATTCTAAGTTCCCACGTGGAGATAATCTTAAGTCCCCACATGAAAATATTAAAGTCTATTATTTTGATATAAATTTAGACATTATTTCAATGATTTTGGCCTAAAGATATATTTAAACAAAAATGTGTTGTACTACAAAGTTATAGATCTCTTCGAGCTCTACAATTTTCATATAAACTTTGTCTTCATCCGATTTCATATGTAAAAGTTATGATTTTATAACTATATTATTATGCAGAAAAAGAAAAAAAAAACGGGTACCCGAATTCCGGGTACCCATATCCGACACGAATATCCGGGTATTTACCAGGTAGTACTCGTTCCGTATCCGACCCGAATCCGAAGTTGTACTATCCGGGTATTACCCGTATCCGTCCCGAATATTAAAATACCTGTATCCGTATCCGAAAAATGGTCCCGAATCAGTACCCGTATCCGGTACCCGTTTCGGGTAGCCTACCCGTTTTCACCCCTACTGGCCACGAGAGCCCCAAGAGTGCTATGCTATGCTAAAGAGCCGTAAGTCAACTAGCCCAATGCCACCGAGGGCATGTGGATGCCACGCAGTAGGCCAAGCTACTCTCTTCAATTCCCGCCGAGAGCCTGGTCGCTGGCAGTCCAAACTCCAAAGGAATGCATGTCTCATGTCTGCGCTTGTCAATTGCTTTGACAAACCCAAGGAGAGAGGGGATCTGCTTCGTGCCATGCCTGATGCCCCAGACGTGACTGGCCGCCTGGCCGCGCATCCACATCGCGATCGCCTGGACGGCTGGCTGGATCGCACCGGATGGAGCGGAGCCTGCATTGCCCTGCCTCATCGACTCGACGCTGGGTGTTCGGATGAGACGACGACGATGGGTACGTGCATGTGAACGCGCCGTGACTTGACGTCGGCCCTGTCGTCAAATCGCAACGCCTATCGGGCCCGCTGCTCTCTCCCTCTCTAGTTTTGAAAGGTCGGCCCTGTTGCTTGAATCACAGGACTATGTGCTTGTACATGCATGCCTGATGCCTCGCCATGGCACAGACCAGAGAGACCACAGGTACATGATATCGAGTAGGCTGTTGGCTACAGCTCGTTGCCCTTCCCTCTGTGTAGTCAGTACTACTCCAGTCACACACACACTCCGTAATTAATCCGGAAACGGGACATGGGGCGAAGTTCAGTGCACGCGGGTGTTTTCTTCGTTCCTCCTAGCAATAATTGGGAATCCGCACGCAGCTCAGGTCGTACTACGTATTGGACCCGGAAAGATCTCTAGCTAGTACCGACGGGCGTCGAGGGGAAGGGAAAAGGAACCGAGCGAGCATCACATCACATCCTCCTCCGGACGAACGCGACTGGATCGACGACCCCTGCTACCAAGCACATGTCGGCAAGTGCGTCCGTCCGTCCCATCTGCCGTCTCAGCTCCGCAAGCCCGAAAACAAGCGCGCAAACCCAGCCAGCAGCAGCCAGCAACCCCACGCACGGACAAACGCATGCCACACGCGCCGCGTACCGATCGGTCGCCGGATCGGCAAAAGCGATCCAATCCAGCCCAAGCCCAAGGGGACCGGCCGGGGCAGCGACAGCGGCCGCCCCGGACGGCGCCAAACGCGCGCCATCCCGCGGCCGGGACGACGAGCGAAGCTTCGGTCGCCCTCCGTGCCTGTGCATGCACCTCTCCCCGCCCCGGTCCGGCCGCAAAGCCGCTGGACGCACGACACGGATCGTTCTCGACCGCGCGCGCGGTAGTATAGTACAATACGACGTGGTGGCGCTCGGGCCAACGGCGAGATCGATCGCCGTGGAGAAAGGCGCCTGCTGACTGCGCTGCGCTGGGTTGCATCAACGCGTGTTTGGGTAGCTGTTTTACAGCTGCGGATGATGGCAACTAATGCTACACGCCGGTTCGGTCAGGAGCAAGGAAGGAACGGTACATAACTACATACGTCAGGTCAGGTGAATTTACAAAACAGATATATGGAGGGCGACGCGTTCACGTTTACGGAACAGTGATGAGTTGATTAGTCGCCGGAGATACGTAGGGTAGTAGGGTGTATCCAGCTGGTCGCCCTGATTGCATGGTCGATTCCTGCGCATGTGCAGGGACATAAATGTTTCTTTTGCCAATTGTACCTTTAACTATAATTTTACCTCTTGTTTTTTCAATTTTATAGTTTTACCGTTGTTTGGATATTTTATTATTCACATCAATCCACATGTATTGATATAGATTGAAGTGTAAATTTACGCTTCAATCTATCATAATACATACGGATTAAAGTAAATACTAGAATATTCAAACAAGTCCTGACATATTTTCTTACAACAGCGGTACTGTCTATCTCAGATAGGTCCTGTAATTGTTTTACAATTTTTTGTCGAGTACAGCTCTTCCTGTTTTTCCGGTACGCTTTCTGCTCTCATCTATAGTCATACTATTAGTACCTAGTACCTACGATGAGTATTATATTCTCTCTCACTAATTTTAGCAGTATGGAGCAATGTTGCTACGACTACGACGCAGTCACGAGCAGTACCAAACAGGCCCTAAGTAGGCCACACCGTACCTGTTTAAGGGCCCGTAGTTACGATTATGGGCCTTGAGCCCGTTATTATGACTACGGGCCTTCGTTTCCGCGCTGCCAATTCACCGGGACAGAAGAACACGGCGCGAACTTCAACAAATAGCAAGCACAGATGCAACTTTACAAGAAAGGGATCCCCGCTCCAGTATTAATGACCACTGTACTTTCACTTTGCAGTACACTCGAAAATGAACGAGCAACCTTCCTAGCCAGGGTACTTTCACTTCAAATGTGCAATGTATAGGATCTGTTTGGTGTTATTTATAAACCGTTTATGGTTAAAATAAACTGAAACTAGATGGGGAAAAAAAGGATAATGACTAAGAAAGTAAACAACAATTGTCAAAGTTATTTCTTATGTGTGATGATGACCCCACCACAAGTGTATGCTGGCCTAATGCTTAAAGTTATTTTTTTTAATGCATGGTGTGTCTATCATAGCAATTGGGTGATGCGGCATAGCATTATCTATAATCGTGATAATGTAGGTATTGTTTAAGTGGCCAGAGAGAATCCAAAATCTGTACCCCGATGAACAATAAATAGCTTGATAGTTGTCACTTCTAACTGTACTTACTAGTAAGAACAAACAAACTAAACCATTTTTAGATTCTCACCACATTAGGATCCTCATCCTTGTGTTCAAATTATCATGAGCTGCTAAATATTAGTGTAACTAGTTTCTAATTAAACGATATCCATTATTACTCCTAATTAATATTAAGAAATGCGATGTAGCCAACCAAGGCCACGTTTGGTTTGATCGGCTAAAGATTACTCACTCCATTTTAATGAGTTGTGTTATGAATACTTTTAAGGGATGTTTGGTTATTTTAGTCACCTTTTAAATTTTAGTGACTAACTCTAGTTCTTAAAAAAATATATTTTAGTATCTCGTTTGGTATGTTAGAAACTAAAAGTGTCACTAAAGTTTAGGATACACCAACCAAACACCCTCTAAATTAGATAGAGACTAAACTTAGGCCTCCAACAAACTTTAGTCGTGAACTATGAGAATGTTTGAATGTATCATAATTAATAGTTACCTGCTAAAATTAGTTGCATATATCTAAACAATCTATCTAATAGTTCAATTATTAGTTATTTTTAGCAAATTAATTAATAGTTAGCTAGATATTTGTTAGCTAGCTAATTTCACTAGAATTTTTAGCCAACGGACTATTAACTCTAGTGTATTTAAACATTTCTAAGAGAGCTGATTTGGTGAACAAGTATCACGATAGGAATCACAAAATAGCAATTAAATTTCTTTTCATGATCTCTCTCGATCACGGGTCACTAAACCACCATAAAAAATACCAAACACTCCTTAAACTTCAACCAATCACCCCTCGTTGACCTAGTAAACTCCGGTATCTCGCCTGTCTGATGGCCGCCACAACCGCCGCCGACGCATTCCCCTCCACCGTCTCCTCAGACTCGGACTCCGACGACCTACTTCTCCCGAACCTCCTCCCCTCCACCACCACCGCACCCGCACCCTCCTCCCCATCGCGCGAGCAGCTCCACCACTTCCAAATCCCCTCCCTCCCGTCCCCCATCACCGTCCGCGCGCTCCCGTCACGGGGCCTCTCGTTTCAGCTCTGGCCCTCGGCCTCCACCCTCCTGCGAGTCCTCCCTGCCACCCCGTGCCTCCTCCCGCGCCCGCCCGCGCTGGGGAGCCCGCTCAGCGTCCTCGAGCTCGGCTCCGGCACCGGCGCCGCGGGGCTCGCCCTGGCCGCGGCGCTCCCGGCGCGCACCGTCCTCTCCGACCTCCCCGACGCGCTCCCCAACCTCCGCCACAACGTCGAACTCAACGAGCACCTCCTCGGCTCCGCCGGTGGCGCGGCCTCCGTCGTGCCGCTCCGATGGGGCGACGCCTCCGCGATGGCGGACGTGGCCGTGGCGCAGACGGCGTCCCCGTTCGACCTCGTCGTGGCGTCGGACGTGGTGTACTACGAGGAGTTGGTGGACCCCTTGATAGAGACGCTGCGGTTCTTTGTGAAGGGGGAGGTGGCATTCGTGATGGCGCACATGAGGCGGTGGAAGCGCACGGACAAGAAGTTCTTCGGCAGGGCGAGAAAGCTGTTCGACGTTGAGGTGGTTCACGAGGATCCACCGCTCGAGGGCTGGCGCCACGGGCCGGTGGTTTACCGGTTCACCGCCAAGAAGCAGCACGGCAAGAAGTGAAGAAACTACCTTAAGGTAAAGGCTGCTTGCTTGCCTATCTGCATGTGTTCATGTTGCAGCGCTGCTGCTGCTGCTGTTTGTCCTCGTTTGTTGCGTGCTAGATTCCAATGTTGGAAACAGAAAGTAGTTCCTTGGAACAATGTGCAACTCTGGACCAAAACTGGGTTGAATTTGCAGGCATATTGATTTACATTGTATCGGTGAGGTTTTGCTCTGGTTTACTATATACTATCTAGTTTGATGAGTTCAATGTAAGTGTCATATTACATTTTTCGAATTGAGGAATCTTTATTCTTCTCTGTTTTTGGTGGTAGCTCATGTTGAGTTTCAACTCTAACCTAGCCAAACTTGTAGGGTAAAAGGCTTTTTTGTTGCTGAAGGATCTTGTTCTTATGTATGATACATTTTCCTAAAAAATCTTATATATGGTAAAATATATGATGTGAAATACTAGGTAGTTGCCACATGTACTTTGCAAGTAATAATGTAGTATTATATCCACATGATTGTTTGGATGGTGTAATTTCATGGTTTGATATTTCAAACTGCTTCTAGGTCCTTGTGCACTACAAAACAAATGTTTGTTTCACCATTAACTTAAGTAGCATAAATTAACCGGTAGTTTCAAACTTTCCAACACCACTTCTATGCCATTATGTGATAATAATAAATGTTTGCTTCAATATGACCTTAAGTAACAGAACATATTTATCCATTGTTAAACTGCGATCGGAGGTTGTCAACATGCGAATGCTTTGTCTGTATAGCATGTTAACCTCGCTCTGCTTGGAGGGCTTCTCTTGCACTATTTTCTAAAACTTTTCTCTAGGTGAAGCTCTAATGAATTGAGTCTTTCTCATATGAAATGAAAGGTTCCCTTCATGTGTTACAACGAAACCTTGGATCTTATTACTATATTGTGATGTTGAATATATGTCCAAGAGGCAATCATGATCCATAAGAACGCTAATGGGTCTTTAGGGTAGCTTCTCCACTGCCACCAATGCCTCTAGTCGGTTAGAGGGGATGGTGATGACGTTGTTGGGCCCCAGCATCTTGAGGACTAGATGCCCTGTAGAGCATGTGGCGCCCAAGGTTTGCGTTGTAGGGAAGATGGAGCTCGACAACGGTGAACTCCACATATTCAGCGTGGAAGTTCACGCGAGTGCCGAAGGCGACCGGCACCTTGATTGAGTCAATTGGGAGGATCATCCTCGGGGAGATTTCGACAAACAGGCGGGCTTCGTCTGTGGACTGTGGGATCTACATCTTGTTAAAGGCATACATCAACAAGATGGTGATGCCGGGCCTATCATCAACCATGACATGCTTGAATTTGATATTGTTGATGGTGGGAGAGACGACAAGAGGAAGGATCCCTGCGCCTACCATGTTACTAGGGCAGCCAAAGTAATCGAAGGAGATCGAGGTGCCAGCCTATCTGAGGGTCTGCCGTGGAATGGCGACGTGCAGAAGCTTTAGGGCTCACCTAAAAGACAACTCGGTGGTGTCGTAATTAACGGAAACCGTCCGCTCTAGGTCCTGTAACTCATATTCGCCCTCCTCCTTGGAGAATGGAAGCCAAATGTGTTTGGTCTTGCGTGATTTCTTTTTTCTTATAGGGCCTGGGGCCTCGCTTATACCGTTGTTGATTGAGGTGCGGCTGTTTTGGGTCCCCTTGATCGGGGCATTTTTTGTCAGGGCACTAAACCTTGACTAGCCGTCAAGTCGTGGGTACTCGACCGGTGAATGGGGCAGTACTTCTCGATACCTTCTGGCGCTAGGCGAGGCTGCTCCTGACCCCAGGCAGGTTTGCTGTCAGCTTCAGTGGCAACACAAACATGGGGGTTCCCTCGAGACCTTGTTCTTCTTTTTCTTCTTTGCACAAGACAACATCCAGGTTAAAACCCACATACAGACACACACTGTCTCACAAGGTTTCACCGAGTTGTGCGAGGACAAGAAGGGTCCCAGCTCACTACAGACCCCTATCAACTGTTCTATTCATGCAGCAGAGCTGCCATATACAGAAATGAGCCAGTCAAAAAAACATTGAAGAAAATATACAGCATCTATTGAAGCAGCTATTGCTCCGCGTCAATCCTTAGACTCGCCGAAGTTTGTGTCATCGGTCGGCCAGACCACTGTCTCGACCAACCTTTGGCGCATGATATCCAGGTTCTCTTTGGAGATCCGTTCGTACATCATCGCGTGGTCGCATCTCTGCTGGGACGCACGTTTCAACAGAAAAAGGCAAGCTAAGTTACCCTCTTCATGCCGTCGAATACCTCTCTTTCAGATTCAGCTAAATTTAGTCCGTTCCTACCTTGATCCATTTGCCGTACAGGTGGAGGCGCGTGATCATCACTCTCTCTGCGAGGTCTTGCCTCTCCTATCATACGCGAACATGAAACAAATGTTTGGAGAACACTCGTGTTTTTGTCAGTTTCGTCAGAAGAAGAGGTAGATATGTACCTTGGCGAGCAAGCGAAGGAAGTAATCGCCATCTAATGGATCGTTGACAGAAATGTAACTGGCAAAAGAGTTGTGGAGTATAATTTAGACAAGCAGTTGCACACACACAGAGCAGGTATTAATGTTACAGATTGGGATCGAAAGATTCAGCTGACACACCTATAGAGCCAGGTGTAGGCTGGGGGATTCATCTCGTACAGCTGATGGAGGACCGTGTGCGTGGCCTTGTAAGTGAAGTAGTTGATGATGTTCTGCAGTCAAATTGTCGGTAGGTAACTCAAGTCAGTTCACGCACCAGACCAGGCTAAAACGTGTTGATGCCTCATTTGACGACGAGCCAATGTTAAACGACAAATCGACGACGCTACATGTTCGGGTGAGTGCGGCCGGGCGCACGCGCACCGTGTGTCATGTACCTTGTGCACGTCCTCGAATCCGTCCTCGTACGTCCCGCCGAACTCGGCCACGACGACGAGCCCCCGGCCGCGGCCCGTGGCTCGGCTCCCGCGCCGCGCCGGGCGTGCCCGTGCCAGCGCGCGCCGGCGTGGTCGCCACCTGAACACGCCAGTCGTCCCGCTCGGCGAAATGCCCCGGCACGCGGCGGCCGCAGCCACCACCGTTGCGGCCTGGGCGACTGCCATGGTTCGTGGAGATGGGATAGCTGTAGCTCTAGTGGGCCAGATATTTCCGTCGGCTGGCCTCGCCCGGTGCGGGTGCGACGCAATCCTAGCCGTGAAAAACGTCAGTAGCCGGGCGTGTTCGTGCGCGTTTATGGAGTCGGGCAGTTGGCTGTTTGTTTTTTTGGCTTTCGTCGAGAGAACGAGAGGACAAAGGCGCAGCGGTGAGCAGCACCTACGAGCGCCGTGGGCTGATATTTGTGGTCAGGAATGCGGATGAGATTCTTGAGGGCCACGGCCGCACGGGGCAGAGCTTCTGCTTCTGGTGCTCAAGGCTCAAGCCCTCAAGGGACGACACTCGTAGATTCAGCATTGTGGTTTTTGTTTTTGTCCCTTCTGGTGTTTCGGCAGTCTTGTCGGAGAATCTTTTTTTTTTCCACTGATATATATAACTCTTTCAAAAACTTACTAGAAAAAATAGCTCTTTCTGAAAAAGGCGTATGAAAATAGATAATTTGATTGGGCTTGTGAGGACCAAAAGCCCAACCAAACGGATTCTGTTTCTCCATAGGCTAGACAACACTTTTTTGCTTATATCTGTTAAGTAACCCTAGTTAGGGTTATGTGGGCAAATACCGGCTTTGCCCCTGAGGGGTCTCACATCTCTATATAAGGAACATGTACACCTTCTCATAATACAGATATCAGAAAGAGGCCAGAGGCCCAACCCTATATCTTGTGTCTCGTGTGTTTCCTCTGTCGTGTATATGGGAAGGGAGACGAATCTTCTACAGCTTCTTGCGTCTCTACTGCTGACGGGAGGGAAGGGAGCGGATCTGGTGATCCGTGGTAACGTAGTTCTCAACAATATCCACTACGATCCATCCATGCACAGCCACATGAGATCGCAAGGCTACAGCTACATGCTACAGCTCGAATAGGCTGATTGTGCAAAGAAAGATCGCAAGGCTACAGCTACATGCTACAGCTCGAATAGGCTGATTGTGCAAAGAAAGATCGCAAGGCTACAGCTACAGGTATAGATGTCCAATAAGCACGAGGCCCGCGAGCCCGGCACGGCCCGGCACGAATAAGCAGGCCGGGCTCGGACAGGAAATTAGGCACGGTGGGCTAGCCCGACACGGCCCGTTTAGCTCTAAGCCCGTTAAGCCCGCTTTTCGGCCCACTTTTTTCGTGCTAAACGGGTCGGCCCGGCCCGTTTAGGCCCGTTGCGGGCCGGGCTCGGACAAGAAATTGAGCCCGCGTGCTTAGCCGGCCCGGCCCGGTTTTTTAATCGTGTCTGACGGGCCGGACCCAAAACGGGCCGAGCTTCACCGGGCCCGGGCCGGACCGGGCCAGGCGGCCCGTTTGGATATCTCTAGGTACAGGCTACAGCTCGAATAGGCTGATTGTGCAAAGAAAGATCGCAAGGCTGACTGTGTCCAGATATGCGTCTGGATGGTCCTGAAGTTGGACCCCTTCGTAGGGTAGGAGCATCCTAGAGTTTGATGTAGGCCCAGTTTTATTTGAGGGGCTAAAGATTAGTCTCTCTATTTTAGTACCATTTAGTTTCTAAATTGTCAAACGGTACGACTAAAATAGGGACTAAACTGCTTTAGTTCCTACCCTCAAGATGTGGCTAAAAGAGACTAAATCATATTAATTTCAAAATTGCCCCTCATGTAGTTCAATTATACTAATAGCAGGAGAATGTTAAAGACCATTTTAGTCTTCTTATGAATCATTTAGTATATTCTTATTAATTTTAGTCTTAGAATCAAACATGTTAGAGACTAAACTTTAGTCACCTAACTAAACTTTAGCCTATAGACTAAAGAAACCAAACATGCCCGTAGTCGATGACCGCTGGGACTAACAACCTGCCATGCAATGCAATCAACATATAAAGTAAGCACTCTCGTCATGACTGTTTTGACCAGAATGGATCTCCAGCTGCGTTCAGCAAAGCTGTCTTCTGCTCATGCTCTCTGCCCGCGAAAACCGAAAACCACAGTTTTGGTTGCGTTTTCCAGACGTTTCTGAGCTCCAGTCCAACCATCCCTTGCTGTGCGGCGGGCAAAACGGGCGCGGCTGAAGCGTCCACGGAACCTACCCGACAGAGGAAAGCACCGAAGCGGAAGCGACGAGCCGACGATATCGTCGTGCGGCACGGCAGACAACCCCACCTGCGAAAACGAGGAACGCGGCCGCGTCAACCACGCCGCCCGTCACGAACGCGACGCCGAGGCCGGGTCAGGTAAAAGCGACGGGCTCGCCGGGTGGACTAGCTCGCCGGTCGTCCTTCATGTTATCTCCAGCACCAGCAGCACGCGCGATCTCGTCCGGTGGACTGGCGTTCACGTAATCACGGTCCACAAGTCTCGCCGATACGCGATACGGCGATACCGGCCGTCGCCGTCTCATGGGCTCCGGCTCCGACTCTCACGGTCTCACTCTCACCTGCTATAAGAAAAAGGGCCCAACAACTACCACGTCAAAACGTTATGTTTATTCGATTTCGTGTCCCGTCCGTTTGACGACCGAGCCCTCCCCCTGCCCCCCTTTTCCAGTTTCCTTCTCCCTTCCTGCCGCTACGGCGGTGGCGGCAACGACTCGCGCGGGCCGGTCCTAGGTTCTCCCGGAGCGGGTGGGCGGGCGGGCGGTTCGGCGGGATGGGCACGCCGGAGTTCCCCAACCTGGGAAAGCACTGCAGCGTCGGCGACTGCAACCAGATCGACTTCCTCCCCTTCACCTGCGACCGCTGCGACCATGTACGTTTCCTGCAACCCCGTGCTTGGTTTGGATGTGGTGGTGCTTTGTCTACTTACTCCGAATCGGACTGTTGGGCCAACCAAATTTTGTTGCGCTGTAGAATTGATGTTCCTTGGATTATGGAACTCTAGAACTGATTTTCCTCCCCCCCCGTGGAAATCCGCGAGACAGATCTTGGGAGGAGTTGTAGTTGCTTGGGCGGCAACCATTCATTAGATTTTAGGTTTTGGATGATGATGTAAGTAACAGCCGTCTAGGCAGTAGTCAAAGGGGACCTTAACCACCCGTGCTAGTGACCGGGCAACACTTGTGGGCGGCGGTCTTTTTCGCTGTTTTGGTGAGGTACCGAGGTTGGATCGTTGTATCTAACCATTGAACAAGACAGTGATCCTTTGGGTTCTGCTTTTTGCTGTGCTCCATTTGTTATTGAGGTAGAGTTCTTATGTCACCCTTCACCACTCGTATTTCATATTTTCCTCTAATGTCAACATTTTTGGTGTGGAACCTTTAACCACTTGGCCGATTCTTGGATCCAGTAAAAAAAATCCAGATGCTCAAGAAATAAGATCTATTAGTTTATTTATTACTGGAACCTAGTGAAATGTTTACTGATTCACACACTATCGTGTTTGCGTCCAAACTCTAAAGCCTTCATCGTGTCTGAAAGAATACCAGCCTTTTCATTTGGATAATCGCCTGAGGCACGATGCTTAATGGTTCACACTAATAGGCACTTGGAAAAAAAATCAATATATGTAGATGCCAGTGATTGATCGCTAACTGCAAAAATAAAGCATATTTTCTTATTGGAAGAATTGGCTGCTTCAGTTACAAGCCAATATTGGACACTGATAAAATCGGTAAGAAGGGTAGAAGAAAAAAAAATCGTCCTAGTCGATGACGGCCACTATACACAAAATGTGATTGATATTGATGATAATTGATAACTAAATGCATGGAATGCTAAGGATACCAACATCCACTTGTTTCACACAAACACAATTACCATTGACACATCATGTTGGTCACATGGCTGGAATCCTCACATTCGATGCCTGAAAGTTGCTTTTCCCCTGTTAGATGCTTAGTTTCTGTATTTCACATTGCAACTTGCAGTTCCTAGATTATGTATTGTTACTGAGCTTAATCCCTATTTATCTGATGGAACTCTCAATTGACAATGTAATTTACTAGCACCATACCCTCTTGGTCACAGGGTTTAAATGGTAGCAGATAGAGAATTTTGGGCTTTTACTTATTTATTTTTGCTGAATTTATTTAATCCTTTTGATGTTGTTTTGACTGCAATAGCAATAACGAGAAGTACATAGTTAAGAATTATATGGAAAGACATTTCCCGAGGCCACTTTTACATATTTCTTTAGAAAAAAAGGTAGTATATAGATTTGGTGAAACTGAGTTCAGGCACCTATCTGTTGCCTGAAAGCTGACTGTCCATATGTAGTGTGTATAATTATCCTCACTAAATACTGTCAGCCAAAATATTAATGTGGTTGTTGGACATTGTATAGGTCTTTTGCCTTGATCACCGAAGTTATACATCACACCAATGCCCAAATGCAAACATGAAAGACGTCACTGTCCTCATCTGCCCACTCTGTGCTAAAGGTGTTCGCCTCAATCCAAGTGAAGACCCAAATATCACCTGGGATACTCATGTTAACACTGATTGTGATCCATCAAATTACCAAAAAGTGATGAAGAAAAAGAAATGCCCTGTTCCTGGGTGCAGAGAGACACTGACATTTTCCAACACCATCAGATGCAAAGATTGCACCAGAGAACACTGCCTAAAGCACAGATTTGGGCCTGATCATAAGTGCCCAGGACCAAGAAAAGTGGATTCTGGCTTTCCCTTTGTAAGCATGCTAAGGAGAAGTCAGAAAGCGGAGACACGCTCAAATAGCAGTAACAACAATGGTTCTTCGTGGTGGAGCTCCAGTCTTGTGAATGCAGCAACGAATTTCAAATCATCAGCCGAAGCTGGAATGCAGAAGCTGAGCACCGTGACTAGCCAAGCCTTCCAGAAGGCTAAGGATGGGATCGCCCCAAATAGCAGCAGCAGCAGTGGTGACCTTGTGGAGCAATGTGTTCACTGCCCAGCAAGATTTTCCACCGTGGGGGCCTTAATTGAACATGTTGAGAAATCCCACCAGATCAACTCACAACCAAGTCATGGCCGAGTGACGATTGATGTTTGCCCAAAATGCAGCAAGGCGTTCCGGGATCCTGTGTTGCTTGTGGAGCATGTTGAGAAGGAGCATGGAGGAACGTCAAGAGTGTAGTGTAAAGCTTCGTGTGTACTCTTAACCTTTGTAATGTGTAACTTTTCGTTACCTTTTCTCATTTCATCAATTTGATTATACTCTACACTTTTGGGCTCAACATTTGCCCACAGGACAAGTATATTACGCTGGATTGAAGGCAAAGCAGCCATTGTCCATCATTATAGAAACTGAAGTAAGATTTGTTAAGAAAATGTTAATATCTGTCGCAACTGGTGAAAAAAAAGGCAGCAGCTGTTCTTGGCCTTCGTATGGTTTGCCTCGTTTGTTAAGTGAAGAGTTCATGTGTCAGTGTGTCACCATTTACCGTTGGTGTTACTAATAACACGTTCGGGAATGCGGACAATTCTAACCGCTTGGCTGATTCTGCGATCCAAGATCCAATGAATAAGACCAAGATATTATAAAACAATCTCTTCATTTGTTCTTACTAGACACCATTTGATTTAAATCATACATCATGTCCAGGGCCGTAGTACAAGTTCTCCTTGGTGCATACCAAACTATGTTCTATTTTTCATAAGATTATAAGGACCATATTAGCTGACATTCCCTCGTAAAAGTTGCTAGTGCCAGCTATGCTTAGGGTTAGTTTGAAAACTCAAATCTTCTTAGGGATTGAAGATGATCGAGAAAACTAGCTTATTTTTCCGCTCAATTCTCTCCAATTCTCAATAAAATTTGAGTTTCTAAACTAGCCGTAGACGTAGAATCTCCGCCGCTCAACACCTCCAACGCCACCTACAAATATATAGATTGTAGTCTGTTTGATTGATAAAACATTTTTTTTGCTATTTAGCAATATGAAAATATCTCTACGTATATGACTATAACTAGAAGGGCTCTATCCTAATATACTCACTTCCTGCCAGTGCTACCTACGTTTAGGGTTAGTTTGGAAACTTAAATCTTATTAGGGATTGAAGATGATTGAGGAAATTAGCTTATATTGTGTTTGGTTTGTGGAGTCACTCTATACCTCATGAGGTGATGCATCATAAGTTCATTCCATCAATTTTGGTGGAATTAACCCACTCCTCATCTATATACTAATTATTAGCTTATGAGGAATGAGGTGGTGATGGATCAACCCATTCTATTCCACAAACCAAATAAAAAAGGGAGGAGTGAGAAGAAGATGGATCAGTTCATTCCTCAAACCAAACACACTGTTATTTTTTCGCTCAATTCTCTCCGATTCCCAATAAAATTTGAGTTTCTAAACTAGCCATATACGTAGAATCTCTGCCGCTCACCACCTCCCGCGCCACCTATAAATATATAGATTGTAGCCTGCTTGAGTGATAAAAACATTTTTTTACTATTTAGCAATATGAAAATATCTCTACTATATTTAGGTGGAAAAATAAGCCTTCATGCGTTGCCCGCATCTGCCCCCGCCTGGTGCTCCCTCGCGCTCGCAAAAAATAAATGCTATAACTAAGGTTCAAACCCTAGCCACAAGGTTCCCAACACTAGGCATCTACCACCGGATCTACATTTGTGTTATATAATTGATAGATATTATATATATATATATATAGAGATAATAATTTGAAAAAATAAAAAATAAGACTAGTTAATCGTTACATTCAATTTGATGGAAGTACCATTTTTTGCCAATTTATCTGAAAGAAAACATTCGATTGAACGATATATGCTATTTCTTGATATGTCATTCGGTGAAATTATTTTATTCGAAAAATAAAATTGGTTCCTATCTTCTAAAATTGTGTGTAATGCTTGTTTTTGTTCTTTTTTTAAGTGAAGGAGAATTATAAAGCTTGGCATAGTACAATCTAAATTACATGCAAACGAACCTAAAATTAAAAGGCATACTTCTCTCATATTCTTTTCTAGTGGATTTTGTCTAGATGAATACGACCCATCAAATAATAGAGCTATAGTACAATCCTCGTATCGAATCCGTCAATCAACTACAAAATATTACACATGTTGCAAGATCCAATGATCCACGAACATATTAAATAATATCTGAATCAACGAAAGAATGTCATGACCCGTGTTTAAAATAGCGGGCTAAAGCATTTATCCCTGCCTTTTTTAGTAGCTACAAAAGGATATATCCGGATATAGCTGCAGCTAAATTATTTAGCGGTTTTCAAAAAACATCCGATTCAGCACACATTTAGCACACATATAGCAAAACATTCATGTTCAGTAAACAATGGTAAGTACTTCAGTAGCACACATAGTCATATATAGCAAGCATAGATTAAACACCAGTCAGCTCAGGGGAGAATCAGAGAAGGTAGAAACGATGTTGTTTGTCTGCTCAAGGGAGAAGTCCCATAGCTTGACGGCGATCTTGATGCGCCCTGAGCCTTGCTTGGTATAAGTGTAGAACTAACATATACACATTGAAGGAATCTGCTAGCATGACACCATATGATCCGGTGTGGCCTTTTGTGGCCAATAGACCATTCAATGCTCATTGTGCTGGCTAAAAAATTATAAATGCTAGCCCTAGCTCATTTAGAGTAGCTCTTTGAAAGTCGCCTAGAGGGGGATGAATAGGCGAAACTTGAAAATTATAAACTTTGAACACGCACTACACCCAGGGTTAGGGTTAGAAATAAATTTGGAGTGCGGAAGATAGTTCCTCTTGCTATGAGTTGCTCAATCAATGCAGATAACTTTGGGAGCAAACTCAAAACAATATGAGCAAGAGAACTTTAGAGAGAGAGAGAGAGAGGAGAGGGGAGAAACAAATCGAGTGATGAAGATTAAAACAAATGAACACGGTGATTTGTTTCTCGAGGTTCGGTTCTAAAGAACCTACTCCCCGTTGAGGAGGCCACAAAGGCCGGGTCTATTCCAACCCTTCCCCTCTCTCAATCAGTCACTTAGACCGGTCGAGTGCTTCTTCTTAATCACACGGGTCACTAAGACCCCGCAAGGATCATCACACAATTAGGTGTCTCTCGCTTGCTTCACAAAACACTTGAGAAGTTTAGAATGAGAAGAAAGAAACCAAGCAACAAAAGAAGCACAAATCACTCTCTCTCAAGTCACTAAGCACTTGATTTGATTTTGGAGCTTGAAGAGGATTTGATGCTTTGATTGTGTCTTGGAGTGTATGTTTTTGCTCTAGTATTGAATGAGAAGGTTGGAAAGCTTGGATGGCTTTAATGGTGGTGGTTGGGGGTATTTATAGCCTCCAACCACTTCTTAGTCGTTGGTTGACTTTGCTATCGATGGGCACACCGGACAGTCCGGTGGTGCACCGGACACAACAGTACAGTGCGTGCCACGTTAGTCGACCGTTGGGGTTTTGAGCTGTTGACCGTTGAAGTCTTATGTCCTCTTCCGACACCGGACAGTCCGTTGTGTTCTGACTTTGCAGACTGACTTCTGAATTATGCTATGCTGACTGCGCTGCAGTTAGTGTAGTCGACCATTGGGCGAAGTTGACCGTTGCTCTGTTGGCTCACCGGACAGTCCGGTGAATTATAGCGGATGAGCGTCGAGAAAACCCGAGAGCGGCTAGTTCGAGGAGGGCTGCAACCTGAGCACCGGATAGTGTCTGGTGCGCCACTGGCTGCGCCAATTCTTGTATGCTCCAAACTTTGTAGAATTCTCTCAAGTCTTTTTCTTTGTATGTTTGTGTTGAACTTTATGCACCTGAGAAAAAATATTCACTAGGTAAACTAGTTAGTGATGGACGTCAAACAACAAAATCGATTATAGAAAATGTTGAGGCCATTTCCCTTTCACTCTTCAACCCCATTGTACCCAATATATAGAGAGGTTTGTGAAGCATTTGGAGATCCACCCACGCTAAGTGAGATGGGAGTGTTAGCTAGAGTGCTATCAATGTTCTTGGAGTTTATTTAGGAAAATCTTGAAGACTAGTTACTCTTGGTGTTTGGTAGCACCTAGATGGCCTGATGATGGACTCCAAATTAGCATAGGATTTCATGATTGTACTTAAGAACTTCAATCTTATTTTAGCGTGAAACATTGTTAAGGATATGGTAGTTTGTTGGCTCTAATAAGGACTACCTAGTTTTCTTTGTAGAAGAACTTAGGAACTAGAAATTTGGGTGGGGGGGGGTTAGTTTTTTTTTGCATAGGTTAAAGTTTCTTGATTTAATTGTTTAGAGCCCAATTCAATTCAATTCAATCCTCTATTGGGCCATTTGGTCATTTCACCACTAATCTACTTACATTTTTGTTATCCCTTCTTTTAAAAGGATTAACATCGAGCTGATGGTGGACTCTACAAGCCTTCTATGCCATCCCACTCTAAAAAATCAAAATGAGACTAAACACCCTACAATCTGACGTTAGTATGGCAGCGGGGCGGGTGGAGCGTTCGCGGACCCGGACCCGAAATCCAAGAAAAAACCCGAACCACATCTCGGGCTAAAATCCATCCCCGCCCCCGAACCTGTCGGACACCCGAGACCTGAAGGGTTCCCTGAAATACGAATAGAATGAGCAACACAAGCTAGCGGGAGTGGCTGTCCTCGTGGAGTCGTGGCTCCAGTCCATCGGCTGGCCACTACTGCAGTACTGCTGATCCCTGTGGCAGCTTCCTACGCCACACAGCGATTCCATGAAGTGCTGAATATATAAGAAACATAACTGGGAAAAAATAAAGCCGGATGACTAGTACATATTAGAAATATTAGAAATGAACCGAGTTCAAAATATCAAGTATCAGATACCTATATTCAAATGTTGCTCTACTAATAAGTCCAAGCAACAATGAACCATGGAATAGCTGGCTAGGCATTTCCACTAAATCACTCGCCCAATCGGATCCGAAGAGAGTAATAAGCCTACAAAGAACATTGAAAAGGAAAGTTTGCAGCTCCAGCCACAGGACTGCTACTGGCCACAATGCCACATGAATGCTACTAGCTGTAGGGGGAGGAGTTGCACTGCTGTAGCAGGCGCCGGTCGAGGGGAGGAGAGGAGCTGCGCTGCTGCAGCAAGCGCCGACCGAGGAAGGAGAGTAGCGCTACAGCGGGGCCGCCACGCCGAGAGCCGGGGAAGCAACTTCGGGCTTGGGTGGGGTTGGAAGAGCACTGCACACCAGGGGTGGGAGGAGGAGCGGCGCTGGCCGCCTGGCCGAGCCGCCGGGAAAGTTAGACAGCTAATGGAAGCAGCGGCGACGCCTGTGTTTTGTGGGAGACTGTGGGCCTTATGTACCTAGAGATGCAGCCACACGTTATTGGGCTTGAGCCAGATATGTATGTTTTTCAGGCCTGTGGGGAACCCGCGGGCGGGATTTATTACCCGCTCCGAACCCACAGTTGTACGGGTCCTCCAACCTGTCGATGTCACAACGGAATGACACTAGTCTTGACCGTTCTCTCACCCCTGCACAAGCATATTTATGGTTTATTTGGTTGAAATGTGGCTATAAAAAAATTGTTGTGGGCTATGAGCTATGGAAAAAACTGCTGTGGGCTGTGAATTGTTAAAAAACTAAAAACCGTTTGATGGAAACCACTAAAAGTCGTTAAAAGTTCTTCGATATATGTTTTCACAGTTCCATCGGAAAGCCATTAAAAGTAGGTCTAGTGGTGATTTCAATTTTACACGCGAGAAAGTCGGATTACAGAAAAAAAAAATTGATTCCTAAATCTAAACATTTGGTTTGGCTTTTTAGAGGGAAAAAAAATCAAAACTAAAAGCCAAACTAAACACACCCTTAGCCCATCACAGCCCACCACACTAAAGCAAACTTGTCTTCGAGGACTTTGCACCACGACAAAACCCAGGTGCACAACTTCATGCCCTTCTTCGGACGGCCATGCTGATAAAGTGATAACGACAAAAGATGGATATAAAGTTGAGTGTACATATATCTAGGCGAGCGTCTACGTTTGTACTATGATCTACAAAGATATATGCAATTTATTAAAAAAGATATGCATGTAATAAATGCACATAAACAAATATGCCTCTTTGCTTAATATGTAAGTTTCAAAAACAAAGATAAAAGGCGTCATGGCAGCAGTATAAATGAATACCTGCGCCCTTCTCTTTTCCTCCTCACTCGACAAAAACAAATCTCCCTAATTTCAGTCATGAAGGCCCAGGTCGCAGCAGCAACTGTCTTGGTCTTGCTCCTCCTGACCTTTGGTGAGTAAATTCATCCAATCCCTGCCAAAGAAAAAGAAATTGAACATGAATATAGGCAGTAGCACTTGTTTTATCCATCCAAATGTCCTGACTCGCCATTGTTTTGATTATCTGGCTGAGCATGTAGCTGCGGAGGCTCGTACGTGCATGTCGCGAAGCCAGGAACAGAAAGGGAGGTGCTTTCACGATACGGATTGTGCCGCCGTCTGCGTCAAACAGAGCTTCACCGGAGGCTTATGCAACGGGCGGCCGCCGTTCAAGCAGTGCTTCTGCACTAAGCCATGCAAGAGAGAGAGAGCTGATGCTACACTCCGGTCGTCAGGCCTCTGATCATGTTGTGCTTGATCCGCATGACAGCGCGACTCTCGCTTGTATGCCTAGGTTGATGTGTATGTAATAAATAAACAAAATAGTAAATGACATGTTTTTCTTACATGAAAGTCAAGCGATTTTGCTTATCTGACCGGCATGTGTCCGCGCGAATCGATTTGCTCTGAGATGGTTTTATTTCTATACATCAGAGAGAAGGAGACGCTCGCGTCGCCCCCCGCGCGGGCGACCGAGCGGACACCTAATCCTAGCCGCCGCGGCGCCGCCATCCTCACCTCGCCTCTTCTCGCCGCACCGCTGCCCGAGCAGGATGCCGGCTGCTCGTGCGGCCTGCGGGGAAGGCGGCGGCGGGGCCCTCTCTTCTCTTCTCCGGTGGATTGGGGCGGACGCGGCTGCCTGGTCCCCCGGACCTCCTCGTCGGCGATGACGGGCTGGCGGTGGAGGAGGATAGGGCCACCAGATCCGATATTCCCTCGGCTGGATCCGGTGGCCGTGCGACGAGAGGTGTGTGATGTGCGTGGGGCGGCAGGACGCCGGGCAGCGGCGGCGGCCGGCTCGGGCGGCACCGACGGTGGTCGTGGCCAGTGCAGGTGTCTGGCGCTAGGGGCTACTTGACTTCGTGCTGTGGCTGCAGGCCGTGGCCGGCTGTGGCTGCCGTGGCTTGGTTGGCTGGGGCAGCGCACGGACGGCAGGCTTTGTGGTGAGGCAGTTCTTGCTTCTCGGCGGTGATGCTGATGGTGCCGTGGTGGTGCTTTGGGCTGTGACGGGCTTCTTCCGGTGGAGTCGATGCGGGGGCAAGAGGAGCGGGCTGGGCTACTGGCTTGGGCAAGAACATATGGCAGGTGCTGAGTCGGGCGTAAGTCTTCACTGACGTCTATGTCAATGGCGATGGTGGTGACACCCTTGTGGCGTTGAGTCGGGCGTAAGTCTTCACTGACGTCTATGTCAATAGCGATGGTGGTGACACCCTTGTGGCGTTGCTCTACCTGTTGGGGGCACCATTGGGAGGCATCATGTCCCCTACTGCATGGGGCTCTCGAGAGTGTGAGCCTTGTCCATCCTTGGACGTGCGACGGTGGCGTCATTGGCGTCGTGCCCTCCTTAGAGGTGCCGCATCTGAGGCCCATCTTGGTCAGGTAGTGGCGGTGGTTGGTTGGTGGTGTTGCTCGCGCACAGCAGTAGAGGAGTGCCGGTGGGCGGAGATTTCTAAGTCCTTGGCAGATGAGTGTGTGCTGAGCGATCGACGACCGTGCGTGTGGCTTGAGGGTGATTTCCCATGGTGGAGGAGTTGCAGGTGTCGCTGAGGCTTGCAGCGGGCTGCGGCTTTTGGCGTGGCACAGCGTTGGCGACGACGGCGCAGTTCACGACGGCTTCTTTCTCTTCCTCTCCCAGTTTGTGGTGGTGTAGTGTTTTGTTGGGTGTGTTGTTTGCGTGGTGGTGGTGTTCGCTTCGGCGTGTTACTCTGTCGTCGTTGTGCTGAGTTTGGTATGGTGTCGCCGTGTTGATGTCCCAATCCAACCGCCTGTTGTCTGTCAGCCCATCTTATGGAGTCGGAGCTGCTTATCCCTTGTGTCGAGCTTGGCAATGATAACTCTAGTTGGGCTTTGTGTGTGGGGTTGCCGTTCTCTAGGCTGTTTGTGTGCTCTGTATAGGTTTTGGGCCTGGTTTTCCTTAAAACTGGATCAATTCCATTCTTCTTAAATGAAAGGCAAAGCTCCTGCTATTACGTTAAAAAAGATTTGCTCTGAGGTTTGCGAAGTTTTGTTGACGACGAAAGTCACGCACACATAAAGGTTCATTTGGACTCGAGGTTTAAGAGAAGCTCTAAAATAAGCCCTAAACTAACCCGAAAATCAACATAAAGCAATTAATTTTTTATGTACCTTTTTATTGTTCTAACAGGTCCCTCTTTCTTCCAAAAAGATTCGTGTCCCTCATCTGTGTTGGATTTATAGGCTAGGCCTAATTGTGAAATTCAATTAAATCCTAGAAAAATCTCAAAAGTCATGTATGAGTATGGCAAGAGAATGGTGGAACAAATAGGCACATATTTCTAGTCTAAGTGGAGTGAAACTAGTTTAAATATGTAGGCTACACTCACTCACCAAGTTATGAATGAGGGGAGAGAGTGTGGAGAACCACAAGTGCGCTCGCTCACCTCGCCTCGCCTGGGCGAGGTGGGGCGAAGGGTGCGGACGCACATGAATGGTCCGTCAAAATATGCCCCTCGCCTTGCGGGGCGAATTCCTTTTGTCGTTTTATTTTTTGGTTGCTTTGTTGTTAAGTCTAGATACCTATGCGATCGCGATAAGGATCTGAGCCATTATCGGAGCGCGAGTCTATCAGTTCGTGGATAACGTGTAGATCGTATCACGAGTCTACTACGGACTATCCGAAGGAGAGAAGAACACCGTCCGAGACCAAGCTCAAACCGTCCGCCCATTGGAAACCAGAGAAACCCGAATGTGCCAAGTTCGGTAAAAAGAAATTATAGCGTCCTCGTGGACCGTTCGAAGTACATGACCGGACCGTCCGCGACTGCTTTATCTGACATATAACGACACATTTAATGCACTTATAGTCGTTGATATAGCCGTTACTACTGACTGTTGCGATTTCAGTCGTTGATGTGCAGGGGCGAAGCGTCCGAGCCAGGAGTGCGGACCATCCGCGGTTGGCAGAAAGTGGGCAACGGCTAGGAAGTGGTTGGTGGTTATAAATATAACCCTAACCACCTCCACTCACTACATCCAAGCATCCTATTCATTCTCATTCAATACAAGAGCAAGCACTTCATCCCAAGACACATTCAAAGCCTCCAAGCTCCTCCAAGTGCCATAATTGTGACTAATGATCATTAGTGATTAGTGCTTTGGAAAATCTAGAGAGAGAGACAGAGTGATCTTATGATTTTCTTGTTGCTCTTGTTGTTTGGCTTTCTTAATCGTGTTTTCTTCGTCTCCTTCTAAACTATCAAGTGTCTTGTAAAGCTAGCAAGAGACACCTAATTGTGTGGTGATCCTTACGGGGTCTAAGTGACCCTCGAGGCTAAGAAGAAGCACTCAACCGGTCTAAGTGACCATTCGAGAGAGGGAAATGGTTGAATGAGACCCGGTTACGTGGCCTCCTCAACGGGGGTATGTTTTTTTGGAACCGAACCTCGGGAAACAAATCGTCTGTGTCTTTGTGCTAATCTTGTATTGCAATTTGATTCTTCCTCTCCTATCTCTCTCTCTCTAAAGTTCTCTTGCTTGCAATCTCTTTGAGTTAGCTCCCAAAATTGTCCGCATTGATTGAGCAACCCATAGCAAGAAGAACCCTCTTCCGCACTCCGATCTCATTATTACTCATTCTAACTCTAACCCCGGACAAAGTTCGTGTTCAAAGTTTATAATTTTCAGCTTTTGCCTATCCACCCCCTCTCTAGGTGACTTTCACATGTTAAAATATGATTGAAGTCTATTAGAAAGTTGAGAAAATCCAGAGTTATAAGTGTGACTTATATTTCAACAGATAAAAATCTAACAGATCCTTTTACAAAGGGACTACCACGTAATGTGATAGAAATCGTATCGAGGGAGATGGTATGAGACCCGTATAAGTTGCCATGGTGGAAATCCAGTCTATGTGATCGGAGACCCGTGAATTAGGTCCTGGGAGAACAAGCCATCGGTGAACTGAGAAGAGTAACTTTTGATTCTCTCTAAGTAAAAATGCAATACTCTCAAATGATGTAAGTCAGGTTGGCTTTGTGCCTTAATGTGCTTCTATGGGCTTTTACTAGTGAAGATGTTCACCTGCAGAACATTCTTGAGAGAACACACCTATATGAGTTAGACTGTCTAACTTCGCAGTCTATGAGATCTGTGTGATCTCTAGTAAACTCATGAAGAGACCTTGGAGTACGACGTATATGCTCCACACGAGAAGGGGACTATTGGTAGACAGGTACTAGTTATGGCTTTAAGTGAAACAAATTCACACAAAACTTGCAATTCAAGGCATAGTCTATTGTCCAAGTTGTGGGTTGGTGTAGCTTAGAGTTCTAGGCGAAAATTCAACTTAACAGTCTCTGTTGAAACACTAGTATATTAAACAATAGTGAACAATGGCAAAACTGTAGATGGGCATTTGAGATCTGGTGGAGGTTTGTTGGATTTATGGGCTAAGCCCAACTGTGAAATTTTATTAAATCCTAGAAAATATCAAAAGTCCATGTATGGGTATGGCTAGTCCAAGTGGGGTGGAACTAGTTTAAATATGGAGGCTTGGATGCAGGGAGAGAGTGTGGAGAACCACACTCGCGCTCGCTCGCCTCGCTTGGCCTGGCCTGGCCTGGGCGAGGCAGGGCGGGGCGAGGCGAAGGGCGCGGACGCACGACATGCACGTGAATGGTCCACCAAAATTCGGCCCCTCGTCTTGCGGACGCACGACATGCACGTGAATGGTCCTCACACGACTGCTCGTGATCTTTTCGTCGACCCTGCTGCTTTGACGTCGTCGACCCTACTACTTCGACATCGTCGACTCTGCTGCTTCCACTCACGCCGTCTACCGGTATGTGTGATCAGTACACATCATCTAATTTGACCCTATACTTCAGTTTATCTGTTATGGTAGATGTGTGATGTCTTTTTATGATTAACATGTTAAGTAACATGTTAGGTTACTTATAGTGGAACAAACACCTAAACTATTTATTATTGGTCATGATTTATATTTGAAATTTAATCTAAAAAATGTCTAACTATTCAACGATTTGTGACCTCCATTCTCTCATATTTCCGTGTCCCTCGTATGTCGCTAAAACCTTTTGCATGCAGCATCTCAAGCGTGGGCGTCGGCCACCTGCACTTCAAAAGGCCCACGTACGGTGCAATTTTCAATTTTAGCATATATTTAAAGAGGTTGTTGGAGTATGTACATTAAAAACACCTTAAACTTTTTTAACATGTCCCAATAATCATTTTTGAGAAATTTTTTAGCATGCTTTTGGAGTTTCTCTAATTGTGTTAGCCTATTGGTGGATTAAAAGGAGCTAATGAAATGAGAAAACACCTATTTTATGGGGTATTTGATTTATGACAACATATCCACATGGAACATTGGTGCACATGGTGCACATATTAAATCATCATCACTCATTTTAGATTTAACGTTTCTAGTTGTTTGGTACATTTTACTAAGGACACCCTTCAACGTGGTGGTGTGTAGTGGTGGAAGGTGTTATTTATAAATTGAATAATCAACTAGAGACGTTAGATCTAAAATGAGTGGTGATGATTTAATATGTGCACCATGTGCACCAGATATGTCCCCTTGATTTATATGGTCTAATTTTTAGTTCCTCTATTTTATTCTATTCTAGTCTCTAAATTATCAAATACAGAAACTAAAATATAGTTTTAGTTTTCAAATTTAGCAATTTATGGACTGAAATTAAATAAAATGGCGAGACTAAAAATTAGTCACTAGAAATCAAACACTCCCTTGTACCTCAAGTGCACGTACCAAGGTCCAAAGGAATGTCGTGAATCCTATCATATATTAGATCATGTATCAGATAACTATTATAGAAGCCTACCATTTATTAGCTCGTGTATCAAATAACTATTAATTAGTTCAAATTTGGCACAACTCAGCTTTATTATTGAAGCTACAGCTTCATAAGCATCTTTTTTTATGAAACTAAGCTGTTTTGAGAAACTATTGGATAAAATAGCTTCACCAACAATTCTATGCAGTGCTAATAGAGAAATAATAGAGAGTTGTGAAATATACTTTTTAAGCTTCACCTATCTCTACTACTTTATGAGAATATAAAAAACTTCACCTATAAAGTTACTTTTTTAAAAAGTTGATTGACCAAAAAATAGTTTAATAACTCGTGAAGCTGGTGGTGAAGCTGTGTCAAGCATGATCTAACTAGCTAACAATTAGCCCTAGCTATTAACAAACAAAAATTAATTATATCTCTTCCAAATGGTCCCAAGTTGGCGTTAAGATAGTGGCACACATATACTTACATGTTGAGATGATCAAAATCTATACTATTTATTAAGAACGCAAGGGTAGCCTGCCTCCTTGCGTTCTGCCGTTAGACAATCTCAACCGTCCGTTCTATCCTTCTCTGATCTAAACCGTCCGATCCCACACAACAGTCCCACTCCTCGATCCTGCCCACCAGCCCCGAAGCCGTCGCGGGTGCTGCTGCGGAGGCCCAGGACCGAAATTGAACTGCAGTTGGTGAGGTGGCGGCGGACCGGGTGGCGGCGGGGGCGGGGGCCCAGCGTGGTAGGGCGGCACCGGCATCCTGTTGTAGGGCGCCTGCGGCGGCGGCGTGTACGGATTCATCTGCGACGGGTAGCCGCCCTGCGGAGGCGGCGGTGCGTACGACCTGTAAGACGCCATCGCGCGGCAGCTAGGGTTCCTCGGAACCCGAGCCCTAGCACACAGACACCGCGCCTGCGGACACTGCTCGCTCCCCTTCTCCTCCGTCGCCGCCACCGCAGAAGCCTCTACCACGCGCGACCAGCTCGCCGCCGCGCCCGCCGGGGCCGACGGCCTGCACGCGCTCGCCGAGCAGGTGGTGCAGCTCGTGCTCGCCGACGGCTCCGGCGCCAGCAGCCCGCGCGTCGCCTTCGCCGACGGCGTCTTCGTCGACTCCTCGCTGAAGCTCAAGCCGGCCTTCGAGGAGGTCCCCGTGGGAAAGTACAGGGCCGACACCCAGTCCGTCGACTTCCAGAAAAGGTTGATTTGATCCCCTTCCTACCGAGCTCCCGAACACTTGTGTCCTGCTACCGTAGGTGCTAAAGATTGTTTGCCTGGATGTATGAATCAAATCTTGTTGTTTCGGCTACGGGACATACTGGCTTGTAGCTAACTTTCTCTGTGAACTGTTCGGCACTGATGAATTACTGTAGGTATTGTGTGTGACAGTTCACTTTTTATTGTCACCTTTATGACTCAGTTCATACTCTTATGACAGTGGTCATATCAACCAGAACTTATCAAGGAAGTGTGAAGCATTAGTTGTGTCAGGTTTGGCAGAATATGGTGATGAAATAGATGGGATTGTCCCAGCTGATATCATGAAGATTCAGCCTATCCTACAGTAAGATTTCATTACTTATGTTTACTTGAAGCTACAGTTGAATGCATAGCCTATTCTTGCTTTTGTCTATTTATGGTGCAACGCTTAGTGAAACATATTTGGAGATAATTCACCTTATGAATATGATAGAGTCACCTAAGTGTCGAACCATTACTGAAATCGATCATCTGTGGGGTGCTTCCGCTCTGAAATTCAGAGAAGATCTGAAACTAGATTTTTCAAAATCACGTACAAATAAGACAGGGAATGCTGAAATTACTAAGAGGAGAAGGGTACTCTTTTGGAGAACATATGACGTGATTCGGTTTAGGGATTTTTTAGGAGGGAAATTGGGAGCTCAGTGCTGCTCGATCTCACAGTGTTTTGGCCTCTGGTGCTCGGCGGGGTGCTAAATTTTAGTTTTTAGTGGGTAATTTATGATGAGTGGGCAGGGGTTTGGTGGATTCAAGCTTGGGTTTCAGGTCACCCGTGCTCAGGCTCTTGCTAATTATGTTATATTTTGCATGCAAAGTTGTACATAAAATTTATATTCCTTTTGATCTCATTGAACTATTTCAATTTGCAGATGGTCGTGATAGATGAGGTAGATTCTTTTCTCTTCAGACCACATGTTGGGCTTAGGGCCAAGTACCAGGCAATATGTAATTATTAAAAGCACATTATGTGCCATTATTGTTTCAGAAATTCCATAGACAACATCTTCATTAATATTGAATTTTACTGAATTATCTACCAAACTGGCTTCTAATCATTAGAAATATGATTTACATTATGATTTTTACCTTCTAATTTGTGACATCTCTACAAGTAATTTTCTTACCAGATTCTTCTTGCAAACAAGGGAGATTGACCTAAAATTGCAAAACAGTTGGTGGATGTCTACGCGCGCAGTTTAAGGTTTGGATGCGTTTCAGCTTTCTATAGTTGTTTATGCTTATTGTGTGAATGATTTGTTAGCCTTTATCTTTCCTTTTTTCTTATTAATATAATGTTGCAAAACTCTCCATGTTTGAGAAACAAAAATCATGTCTTCCATTATATTTAAGTTTTATTACCCATCACATGGGCATCTCATGAGTTTCCTTCATGAGCATTTTGTGGTTTGATCAATGGGGATGTCTGTGTAACCAGATGTTGAGGGCCTGAACCGCATGTAAGGTGGTATTGTGGCACTTCAAGTTTGTACAAAGATGGGGTGATCCTCTAGGGAGGGTAACACATTGGTAAAATAGTCACTTACGTGTGGTACTGTGGTGGGGTAGTGACATATTATCTTGTGATCTTTGAGCATGTGGTCATGCTTTGTTTCAGTGCTTGGAACATTGCCAGCCATCTTGTTGATGTGTTTCACTGGTAATTATTGTTGTCCAGCCATCACATGTAATTTGGGCATGACATGCTATTCTGTGTTCATGCATTTGAATTCACAATTTTAAGAATGGGCATGTTACAATGGACATGGACTTTTGTGGGGATCTAAATATCATTCTTTCGGTAACAAAATAAACATTCTTATGTTTGAAACACTATATTTCTAAATCATGCTACAGTGCACGCGCTTGGCTGACTGCCCAGTTAGCTATTTGCATACACCAAGCGGCAGTGTATATATATTTTGTCGGTTTAAGGACCATCTGGAATACAATAGATCGATCGTCAGCCGCTTAAGAGGAGCAGCTCCCCTTATGGTTTTGTGTTCTCACAATTTATGGTAGGATGCCATGCAAAACCCTTTTGGTTCAATCACTCACTTCATAGTTCATATTGTATGGTGATTTACTTCTACAACAACATGATATCATTAGCAACCCTTTTTCTGTGAGACTATCCTTGTCCCCCATACAATACATCTAGGAGTCTTGTGCATCTGTTGGTGAAGAGATGATGGCAGTTTAGTTGTTGGCTCTAAACTCTGAAAAAAATATTTTTTTACCAAATACAACATCAGATGTAATCTCTACTATTCTTAAGAAGATACCGTAGGCGTCCACAGTGGTGTGGCGCACGGTTCTGCCCTGCCCCTGCCTCCGACATCCTCCCCTTGCCCCGCTCTTGGTCGCGCAATCCCAGGAACCCTCCATCCGCCCCACCATCATCGCACTATCCATCGCCGCCCCGCCATCATCAGCCCGCGCCCGTGCGCATGCCCTGCCCCCGACATCCTCCCCTCGCGCCCTTCTATCGGCGACCGCTCCCACTCGCTGTGCATCGTGCCCTCGCCCCCGTCAACCACCCCGTGCGTCGATGCCTGCCCCTGCCCCTGCCCCGCCCCCATCCCTGCGATGCCCGCGGCCACAGCGCCCCTCCCCTCGACGCGCTCTGCGCGCCATGCCTGCTAACCAAGACCACAGCGCCTGGAGCAATGGGGAGGATGTCGGCCTTGCATGGCACCAGAGAGGGCGGCCCCTGCGCGAACGCGGCCCCCGGCCTCAGCCCCGATGGCGGCACGCTGCCCCACCGGCCCCCCGACGCGAGCGGGCGCGCCGCGGCCCCCACCCGACGGCGCGAGCGAGGCACGCGGCCCTCCCGGCGGGGTGGACGCGGTCCCTGGCTGTGAGGCGACGATGGGGCTGGGGGCTGCGATGGCACTGGGCGACCCACCGGCGGACTACGCATCCATCGCGGCGGTGGGGCTGTTTGTGGCACTCATGTGTGTCGGCATCATCGTCGGGCACCTGCTCGAGGAGAACCGCTGGATGAACGAGTCCATCACCACGCTCTTCATCGTGAGTCCAACCGCCTCCTTTTCTTTTTCGCTTTTGCCCTGCTGTGCTCATGCTTCTATTCTTAATCGAGGCTTCGGGACCTTGATGTTGCAATGCTGTATGTTGGGGATTGCAGGGGCTGGGAACTAGAGCAGTCATCCTGTTCGCATCGAGCGAGAAGCATTCGCGTGTGCTGGTGTTCAGTGAGGACTCTTATTTATTTACCTGCTGTCGCCGATCATATTCAATGCAGGGAATGGGATTCGTGTATTGATGCTATGTTCTAGCGTTATGGTGTTATTATTTTATTTTTTGTTAGTATTTATATCAGTTTTTCCTGCACATAATAATAAACACAACGAAAAAAGCAAGAAGACCCTAACTATTAAAAGTAGTATTTATATCAAGAGAGCTGTTGCTACCCTGCCTGTGTGCTCAGAAAATTCCTCCTTTTCTTTCTAATTGATGCAGGAGGCAGGAGCATCCTTAATTGAACGACAGTGATCCTGCAGTTTATGTTGGAAAGAAATTAACATAGGAGCATTGCACGTATTTGGTTATTGTTTTAGAACCTATTTCTATAGGTTTTCTCTTTGGAGCTTTCTGAGCTAAAGTCCAAAAAGGATTCCAACTTCTGAACACTTCAGTAGCAAAGCAACTATGTTGTGCTATTAAATATAAATCTGCAATTATTCCACCAAGTCTTTGGCGTTAGGAGTGTAGCTGATATGTTGTCATGTATGATTATGCTGAATATCTGGCACTAAGAACCTTTGTGTATAACCCACTCACAATTCTTTTTTTTCCTTCCCCAATAAGCCAGGTTCCAAGTGAAGAAGAAACAGTTCTTTCGAAACTTCATTACTATTACACTGTTTGGTGCAGTTGGCACCTTGATCTCTTTTACTGTAATATCCCTTGGTAGGTTCAGTCCCAAATTTCACTTTTAACATGATTATATGCTTCTAGATTTCTGCCTGCCTAACTCACATTTGATCTCAATAGGCGCTCTAGGACTAATATCAAGGCTTAATATCGGCGCACTTGAACTGGGAGACTATCTTGGTAAGTTCATCACCCAAAGCATAAACACTTATGTTGCCCATATACAGTTCTTTCTTTCTGACTCTTGTACATCTTAAATTTCAGCACTTGGGGCAATATTCTCGGCCACAGACTCGGTTTGCACCTTGTAGGTGTTAAGCCAAGATGAGACACCATTCTTGTACAGCCTCGTGTTTGGTGAAGGTGTTGTCAATGACACAACTTCTGTTGTGTTGTTCAATGCAATCCAGAACTTTGATCCTGGAAATATCAGCGGTGCCAAATTACTGAACTTCATTAGCAGTTTCCTTTATTTGTTCGGCTCCAGCACCATTCTTGGAGTAGCTGTAAGTTATATGCTCTTCCGCTTCTAGCTTTGCTAAAGTTTACTGACATGTGTTTTTTTCTGCAGTCTGGACTTCTTAGTGCTTATACCATTAAGAAGTTGTACTTTGGCAGGTTTGTACTTGACACAACACAATTTTTTTAATTGAAAAATTGATGGTATTTCCACATCTTACATTCCTCTTATTTGACATGCACCCTAGGCATTCAATCTATCGTGAAGTTTCCATTATGATGCTAATGGCTTATTTATCTTACATGCTAGCTGAAGTGAGCACCCTGTACTTTTAACCTCTTCAGACATTTTGCATTTTTTAAAAGCAAACATAGCTGTAAATTGTTATTAACGGGTTGCCTTTTTATTGTAAGTTGCTCGATTTGAGTGGAATTCTCACTGTGTTTTTCTGCGGTGTCGTAATGTCACACTATACTTGGCACAATGTAACAGAAAGTTCAAGGGTCACAACCAAGTAAGTAGCTTCATACCTTCTGTATGAACATTTGCTTTTGATCATGCATTCTTTGGTAATGCTTATGTTAATGTACTATTGGATGGATCACAGGCATGCCTTTGCAACATTGTCGTTTATCTCCGAGACTTTTCTGTTTCTTTATGTTGGTATGGATGCATTAGATATAGAGAAGTGGAAGATTGTCGGTCAAACTTATAGGCATACTCTCTCCCTCTTTCTCTCTCTTCATTGCTCAACTATAAGATCTTTCTTCTAGATCTGTATTTTCTATCATGTGCAGCCCGGTAAAGTCTATCGCTTTGAGCAACACCATTTTAGCCTTGGTGCTGGTTTCAAGAGCTGCTTTTGTTTTCCCACTATCCTTTCTATCAAATTTGACCAAAAAAACTCCAAATGGAAAGATATCTTTTAGGCAGCAGGTAAGTCTTTAACTTATCAACATCTTAACTTCTTATGTTCTCTTGAAACAGTTGTTATATTCCTTACATGATATTGGTCATTTAGGTTATTGTTTGGTGGGCGGGTCTCATGAGAGGTGTTGTGTCTATTGCGTTGGCTTACAATAAGGTTAATCTTGTGTTTGGTCTATATGGTTTGAGCTTTGGTTTGGATGTGTTACTGCTTTTGCTTCCTCTATCCATTCCAAAACATAGGACATTTTTTGTTGTAGTAAGTCAAAATTCTCTAACTTTGACAAAGTTTATAGAAAAACAAACCAACATCAACAACCTTCATTTCTTAATCTTATATAGAAGTTGCAGTATTTTAGTCTAATAGATGGACATGTTTTAAATTTTGAGACATTGAAACAATTTGCATCATGAAGGCGTTTGACTTAATGTTTCCAAGGTTCTGTGGAAGTGCGAGGCATTTTGGGAGGTGGTGAGCGCCTCGCTTGGCACCTTCATTTTCGTGATGATGCTATCCTTCAGGCTGCAGTGCCACACAAGTTCGTTTGGTGTAGGTGCTGCTTGATTTTTGGCGGTGCATGCCGGGTGTTCGACAATGTTTCTGAGGTTTTGTGGCAGTGCGAGGCATTTTGGGAGGGACATCATCATGCCCAACTTGAAGTCGTCCGTGACCACAACAGCGAGCGCGGTGGAGTACATGGATGAAGTATTGAAGGCGTTGCCGCTAGGTAGTACCTTATTCCCACTCATGACACTACCTCGTAGACAACACAAGTCTAGATGAGATCAGGCTCGCAAGTATGACCTACATGTTGCCATTTTTTTGTTAATCTTTTAAACTGAAGCAAAAGTTTTCCCCGTGAGATTTTTTTCCCCTGGTTGTGTCGCGATTAGGCGTAATGGATGCCTCTTTTGCTGCTCGCATGTGCTTGTTTTTTTCCCGTGTGTAGCAACCTTTGCTTAGCATTCATAAGAAAATGCTGTCGTCCCCGTATTTGGATAGATAAATGGATCTAATTAAATATCCCGTGCCTATCATAATGTTCGCGTTGCTAGCAGATTTAAAGGGGGGTAGTGGGGAAACACCATTTTCCGTTGGTCAAGCAATTAACTCGCCTGAGTTAGTGTGAGCCATTGCTTGCTTTAGTGCCACAAGAGGGGTCTTGTTGCAGTTATGCAGCTATCTGATTTGTATGTCTTTTCTTGTCCGGAGATTAAGTCGATCTGACCGGTGCATTCCCATCCCCACCATCTGGTGAGTCCTTTTATTTGTTCTTCTGTAAAAATTTAAAAATGTCTCTTTGTTTTACAGGTGAGGCCAGGAATGAGGATTCACGAACACTGCAATTCAATTATGGTTCATTCAAACATAAGGCATTGGATAAATCCTTAACTAAAAAGGTTCCTAAAAATCGTTTGACTTCAAATACTAAACTAACACAATGTTGCTCTATTGTAGGGATTTTTGAAGCACTAACTGCATTCCCCTTCTCCCCTTCTCCCTTCCTGCTGTGCGAAGCCGTGCCCCAAACCCTCTACCATCTTATTTCAGTTCCCACTCTCTACCATCTTCCAGGAAAAAACACTAGCAATCTTACATGAGTTCCAAGTTTTGCAGGTCGTTGCTGTTTGTGAATGTGGTTTGGATTATGACAGACTTCAGTTCTGTCCGACAGATATGCAAAAAAAGTATAGAATCTTGTTCTCCTATGCACACAAATTGGCATTTAATCTATTCATTTCTGAGTGATTTATTTTGTATTAGGTACTTTGAGAAACAATTTGAGTTGGCTGAAGCAGTAAAGCTGCCCATTTTCTTCACATGTGTGCTGCTGGTGAAGACTTCTATGAAATCATGACACAAAATTTGCACAGGTAGCATATAATCTGTATTCCGTAGGTGGTGTTCCTCAATGATGCCCTGCTGGATACACTCTTGTTTTTAATGAAACAGTTGAAAGTACACTGGCCGTAGGATTTACCTATGTTTCAATTCACTTGTTATGTTTTATAACTATTCATTGATCTTTGTGTCTGTTTTTTCTCTTTGGCAGATTCCCTGGTGGGGTTACACATTCCTTCACTGACTCAACAGAAGATCAGGATAGGCTACTTTCTTTTGAGAAGATGTTTATCGGTAAAATCTCTTTACCTAGCAATAAAAATCTGCATCTCTTGCAACATGATAAACTTCAGAGTAAAGATAGTCAATTGACCACCCTTTAGGTAGTTGTAACAAGCTATTCCGAATTCTGTTGTAATTCCTCTTTGTGATTCAGTTCTGTGTTGAAAATTTCCATTTGGATATTGATAACTGAAACAACTGTAAAATTTGATACTCTGTTATTCTTTATCTCCCAGTCGGGTCAGATGATTGTGCATCGTGGTTGCAGGTGTTAATGGTTCCTCTCTGAAAACTAACGGAAATCTTGAGGTTGTACGAGGCATTCCTGTCGAGAGGTTGATGATGGAAACAGATTCTCCATATTGTGACATAATAAATACTCATGCTGGAAGCCAGTATGTAAAATCTGTCTGGCCATCCAAGAAGAAAGAAAAGTATGAGCCAGATTCAACAGTAAAAGGTCGCAATGAACCTTGTTTAGTCAGGTACGTTGCAACAGTTTGCCATCAATTCTTGGGTTTTCTTGCTCGGTATAGACTGGTTGCTGAGTTTTTAAATATGACAATTGTTTTCCAGTGTAGAGAATATTTGCTTATCATTTAAGTACTCCATTCTTTTACGCATGTGCTTGTTTTTTCCCGCGTGTAGCAACCTTTTCTTAGCATTCATAAGAAAATGTTGTCGTCCCCGTATTTGGATAGATAAATGGATCTAATTAAATATCTCGTGCCTATCAAAATGTTCACGTTGCTAGCAGATTTAAAAGGGATAGTGGGGAAACACCATTTTCCGTTGGTCAAGCAATTAACTCGCCTAAGTTAGTGTGAGCCATTGCTTGCAACTTTACTGCCACACGGGGGGTCTTGTTGCAGTTATGCAGTTGTCTGATTTGTATGCCTTTTCTAGGGGTGGGCGTTCGGGTTACCCGAAATTTTCGGGTCGGGTAATTCGGGTTTTTAAAATTTCGGGTTTTGAGAATCGATACCCGAAATTACAACGGGTTTTCAATACCCGAAAATTCGGGTACCCGGAATTTCGGGTTCGGGTTCGGGTATTCCCGAACTACCCGAACTATTGTGTTGGCTTCATAAAAACACATACATCCTATTAAATTAGTATAAAAATATAGTTTGAATAATGATATACATGGATATATAAAACACAAGAAATCTACAATCACAAGTTATGCACACTTACACATAATTATAGATGTACAAATTAAATATTAAGCATGACATGAGTACATGACACATGAAAGTTCGGGTAATTCGGGTATTTCGGGTACCTGATTGTGATACCCGAATTACCCGAAATAATTTCGGGTTTTGCAAGTTGCTACCCGAAATTCCTGAACAAAATTCGGGTTTCGGGTATTTCGGGTTCGGGTTCGGGTATTCCGGGTTCGGGTTTCGGGTTACGGGTTTTTTGCCCAGCCCTAGCCTTTTCTTGTCCGGAGAATAAGCCGATCTGCCCGGTGCATTCCCATCCCCACCATCTGGTGAGTCCTTTTATTTGTTCTTCTGTAAAAATTTAAAAATGTCTCTTTGTTTTACATGTGAGGCCAGGAATGAGGATTCACGAACACTGTAATTCAATTATGGTTCATTCAAACATAAGGCATTGGATAAATCCTTAACTAAAAAGGTTCCTAAAAATCGTTTGACTTCAAATACTAAACTAACACAATGTTGCTCTATTGTAGGGATTTTTGAAGCACTGACTGCATTCCCCTTTCTCCCTTCCTGCTGTGCGAAGCCGTGCCCCAAACCCTCTACCATCTTATTTCAGTCCCCACTCTCTACCATCCTCCAGGGAAAAAACACTAGCAATCTTACATGAATTCCAAGTTTTGCATGTCGTTGCTGTTGGTGAATGTGGTTTGGATTATGACAGACTTCAGTTCTGTCCGGCAGATATGCAAAAGAAGTATACAATCTTGTTCTCCTATGCACACAAATTGGCATTTAATCTATTCATTTTTGAGTGATTTATTTTGTATTAGGTACTTTGAGAAACAATTTGAGTTGGCTGAAGCAGTAAAACTGCCCATGTTTCTTCACATGTGTGCTGTTGGTGAAGACTTATGTGAAATCATGACACGGAATTTGCACAGGTAGCATATAATCTGTATTCCGTAGGTGGTGTTCCTCAATGATGCCCTGCTGGATACACTATTGTTTTTAATGAAACAGTTGAAAGTACACTGGTCGTAGGAGTTACCTCTGTTTCAATTCACTTGTTATGTTTTATAACTATTCCTTGATCTCTGTGTCTGTTTTTCTCTTTGGCAGATTCCCTGGTGGGGTTACACATTCCTTCACTGACTCCGCAGAAGATCGGGATAGGCTACTTTCTTTTGAGAAGATGTTTATCGGTAAAATCTCTTCACCTAGCAATAAAAATCTGCATCTCTTGCAACATGATGATCAATGCTCAACAACATTGATCAGGGTAGAAATACAAATTTCTAGTGTAGAGAATATTTGCTGCTCATTTAAGTACTCCATTCTTTTACATGCTTTCTCTGTAGAAGCATCCAAGTAATCCAACCTTAACTCATGCCCTTCTCTATAGAGAGACTAACAAGAAACTTGTCTTTTACATGGAAATTTGTATTTCTACCCTGATCAATGTTGTTGAGCATTGATCATTGACTTTTGTGCTTCATTAGCCTTATTCCCTAAGTCATGATTGTTCTATTGTTATTACTGGGAGCTGAACTCGTCAGACTTAT
The DNA here is from genome assembly GCF_902167145.1 of Zea mays. Classification (NCBI taxonomy): domain Eukaryota; kingdom Viridiplantae; phylum Streptophyta; class Magnoliopsida; order Poales; family Poaceae; genus Zea; species Zea mays. The sequence goes on from NC_050102.1 coordinate 168,014,653, forward strand.
CTGTTACTCAAATTTTTATTCTCACATGAATGTTGCCCCCAGAAAATTTGACTTGGAGCTATCGGTTTCAGGCAAGTTCTTGAGGTAGTGGCGGGAAGCAAAGAAATTTCTGACATAGAAGGCCTGAGTAGAACTCTGTACCACAACACATGCAGGTAAGATAACTTCGTACCAACCTTAGAATTTTCCACTGGTTATCAGTAACTAGAAACAACCCATGTCATAATCATGTTGCTTATTTGTAGCTCCAGCTCTGCGGTGTTCGATAAGTCATCTTTTAATCAATGTGAATACGTGATTAATGGATCGACCAATCTTGCAGGCTCTTCTTTCCTCAGGATCTTGACGCGTCTACTAATGCGCAGCTTGAGAGTGGTACTGCCGTCCAGGATTGCTGATGTCAGAGTGATTTTTTTTAAAAAATGTTTCCTTTTGGTTGGCGTTTGGTTTCGTACAACTTCCAATATGCCTATGAAATGTTTTTGGTCTTATAATTTTCCCTCGCTGCCAATTTTGCCATGTTTCATGAGCCTGATGACATGTCAGGCAAGTCCTGACTATGTACAAGTACCCTACTGAGACTATGCCCTAAAATCATTTAGGGCTGAGCATGTACAAGTACAGTTTGATGGCTATGTTGTTCACTACAATCAAACAACAACTAAGCTCTATATCTATATTTTATACAAATTTTTAAATTCCGTGGCAACGCACGGGCATGTACCTAGTGTACTTATAACATTTACATTGAACAATTCTATTTCCTAGATGAAGAAAAGCATGAAAACCACTCAGTATATCTATCTATCTATATCCCATATCTATATCTAATATATCTATATAATATAAGGTAGATGTGAATCAACAATTGTTGTCATATCTGTATCTATATCTAAAAATATTGAAGTTAGGTGCAAATCACCAGTCACTACCATATCTATATAATATTGTAGTGCCTATACTGGCAGTCTGTTTGCACCAACCACTATATCGTATCATAGTGTTGACCAAGACGCATTCATGTATCCTAGTATATGAAGCTACCACAGGATCCAACTACTGGACCATCGCTCCTAAGGCCCTATACCTCGGGGACATACTCTAGATCTAGCTAAGACATTGGCCTAACTATCTAGGCAGCTTAATATTAAGGTACTCCAAAGGAATGACATCTACACTACCATATCTTGCTAATAACTACAAAGGTCCTAGGTCCCTCATGGCCCTGAAGTACTCCAAAGTTTGGGACACCTCCGCACTTAGGGGAACCAGTCCGCAAGATTGGTCTAAGATTCACCCCTGTTATCTAGGACATCGTCCAACTAGAATGATCTAAGTCTCTTGTGCCCCCGTGCTTCGAGGTGCCTATGACGAAGGATTTAAGTGCCTTAGCCTCCAAACCCAGGTCACTCATAATGGTAGAAACACTTAGTTGCCTGGGGCCATTAGTGCCCCCTAAGTACTTAAGTTATATAACCTCATATAATATGAAATGTTAGTGCCTAAGACAAAGGCCTCATATGGGACCAAGGGACTCTTGCTACATTTAAGTACAAAGTTGTCCGTAAGATAGAAGGATGTGGTTGATCCCACCAAAGGTATCATGGCCCCCAAAACAGGGATGTCATGTGTAAGGCCTACTACTAATAGTCCCATAACGTTGACATTTTGGATAAGCCTCCCATACAACACATTAAATGTGTTATGTGCAACATCACATCTGACAGGCACACTATCCCCACAACTTAAGTATTAGGGTACTCGATACCACAATTTGGTATGTGCATTGACCCTACTGTAGCCATGTGTGTGCATACCTATGTACCATAAAGTATTATCAAGTACATGTTGCTACACTAGTTACCAACTACGTCGTACCCAACGTCAATGACTCTAGAGTCCATAGAAGTGACATAACATACATGCCCTTGCAACATGTATTATGCCACTAAAAAGGACATCTATAACAATATGCCTGACTAAAGGCATGGCCCTATCTTAGTTGATCAGACCCATAGTCTTGTTAACATGTAAACTCCACTCCCTTTATCTATAAAAGGGGAATAGAGTAATAAAGGAAGTGGCCATTTTGAAACATAGGAACAGGATTCTCATACACAACATCTAAGGACAGACATAAGGGTGAATTATAAACCAACAGGGCTAAAACTCTCACCAGAGCCAAGTGGAAAGGGGGAGCTAGGAGGTCATGGTACTTAGTTGATTCTTTTGATTCTTGAGCTTGTAATCTTCTATGACTTTTGTTCATCAATGAGTAGAAATAGAATATAAGGTATTATACACACAATGGCACAAACCTCTCCAACTGCATGTATGTTGGTTCCTGATCATGCCAAGATTCAATATTCCGCTCGCCTATGCCCACACTCTCTCTAATAAATCTCTTCTTTTTGTACCATACATACCTTGGTGTCTATCCATGATGCCTTCTAGCACTTTTTCTCTTGAGATTGTTCTGGTTTGCTATGCAGCATGGCTATGAAGACACCAACTTACTTGTCGTTAAGAGCAGTCATGACTAACACCTGCTCTAGCAACTCAGATCATGAGCCACGCCATAGAAGGCATCAGAACCTCACTCAGTTTTCCACACTACCGTCTTTGATGAGAGGACATGCTTTAGTGAGGTTGTATGGAGTAGTTCCCACAGGCCTACCTTCGATGCTTATGTCGACTAGGGTGTGCAACGCCATAGGGGCATCACACCATATGTCTCCATGAGCCCTAGAGAAGCACCACCACTCAATGTGTGTCACTCTCATAGCCTCATATCGGGACCAAGGCGATGCGACCTCCAATCATGAATGTTTTTCCTATCACTAGTCATCATGATGGGCTTGTTGATGTCTTGACTTTGGAATTTATGATGTTGTTTGTTCTCTTGATAAAGGCTCTTCTCTATAATCCACCAACACCAGACATTAGTCAGGTTACTATTGAACGGTGATGACAAGAAGTCGCTAGGTTCATGCCATTGCTAGGGCCAACCCTAGCCCATCTCATCTTGTGCAACCTAACTTAGAAAAGGCTGCAACATTAGGATCCACCATATGTACGCTCTCAGGCCCTAATCATGGTATCTCTAGGTCTACCCATTAGAGTTATACCTTAGTTTGCAGAGCCATAGTGTAGGGCCCCACCTTGGTGTTAGCTCTAAGAACTACGCTAGCTACATGAGCCATCACATGAACGTAGGGATGCCGAGATAGCACCATAATGAAAAGTTGGTCGCTAGCCACAACCTTCACTTAGCATCACCTACAACACACATCAACCATATAGCTCATCTGTTTAGGGATAGGTGCTTGGCCCTCACCCTCGTACCCCTTTTATTCTACTTAATGATTTAGTTCAGAGCCTAAGGTATGACACATCATATCAAAAGGGGTGCAGGCATGAAACATGACTACTGCCGGTGCTTTGTCTTCCAAGATGACGGTAAAAATAACTAATAATTGATCCTACACGAGTATACAGGTAAGACCTAGAGATAAAACCTAAGTAATAGCTAAATCATGATATGAATCTCTCTACAATGACGAGTTACTTTTTCTAGCATGATTTAATACTCTTCTTGTGCTTGAGCGCCCCAGGGACCTGATTGTCATGACGCCAACTAAAACCCTTGATGATGTGATACATGGTACAAATCGGGCATACTAAAAATCCATTTCATTAGGAGTCTAGTAAGAAAGATAGACCTAACTGCAATATAAGTCTGGCAACATACTTCAGGGGCTCTATCAGCACTTGAGGAAGGCCATACCCTTGAATGCTACCAAGACATATTCAAGGATCACAGTATATAGAGCTATTATGGGGCCTATTGAAAGGGAATTAGGCCTACACCTATTTCCTAAATGATTTTGGTGGTTGAATTGTCCAACACAAATAATTGGACTAACTAGTCTGCTCTAGTCTATAAGTTCTACAGGTGCCAAAGGTTCACAATAAGCCAATAAAAAGACCAAGAATGGGTTCAAACAAAGAGAGCAAGGGACAACCGAAGTGTGCCCTGGTCTGGCGCACCGGACAGTGTCCGGTGCACCAGGGGACTCCAAGCTGAACTCCTCACCTTCGGGAATTTTCAGAGAAGCTCCGCTATAATTCACCGGACTGTCCGGTGCACCACCGGACAGTGTCCGGTGCCCCAAGGGAGAGCGACTCTGAACTCGCCAACTTCGGGAATCCGCTCCGCTAAAATTCACCGGACTGTCCGGCGTGACAGCGGAGCAACGGCTACTTCGCGCGCAACGGTCGACTGCAACGCATTAAATGCGCCTGCGCACGCAGAGGAGCAGAGCACGCGCGGGTGGCACACCGGACAGCCTATAGGGCCTGTCCGGTGCACCACCGGACAGCCAGGCGGGCCCACATGACAGAGCTCCAACGGTCGAACCCCAACAGTCTTCTAACGTGGCTGGCGCACCGGACTGTCCGGTGCGCCATGCGACTACAACCTTTCAACGACCACTTTGTGGTGGTTGGGGCTATAAATACCCCAACCACCCCACATTCATTGGCATCCAAGTTTCTACACTTCTACACCTTACAAGAGCTATAGCATTCAATACTAGACACACCAAATAGATCAAATCCTCTCCCAATTCCACACAAGGCTTTAGTGATTAGTGAGAGAGATTTGTTGTGTTCTTTTGAGCCCTTGCGCTTGGATTGCTTCCTTCTTTCATTCTTTCTTGCAAACAACTCAATTGTAACCAAGGCAAGAGACACCAATTGTGTGGTGGTCCTTGCGGGGAAGTTTGTTCCCGTTTGATTGAGAAGAGAAGCTCACTCGGTCTGAGGGACCGTTTGAGAGAGGGAAAGGGTTGAAAGAGACCCGGTCTTTGTGACCACCTCAACGGGGAGTAGGTTTGCGAGAACCGAACCTCGGTAAAACAAATCTGTGTGTCACACTCTTTATTCGCTTGCGATTTGTTTTGCGCCCTCTCTTTCGGACTCATTATCATTTCTAACGCTAACCCGGCTTGTAGTTGTGATTAAGTTGTTAAATTTCAGATTCGCCCTATTCACCCCCCTCTAGGCGACTTTCAATTGGTATCAGAGCCCAGTGCTTCATTAGAGCCTAACCGCTCGAAGTGATGTCGGGAGATCACGCCAAGAAGGAGATGGTGACCAGCGAGAAGCCCACTACAAGCCACGGGAAAGCTCCATCGGGAGAGTCCCGCAACAAGGGGAAGGAAAAGGAATCCCCTTCTCACAAGTCGCGTCGAAGCGGTGACAAGAAGAAGAAGATGAGGAAAGTGGTCTACTACGAGACCGACACCTCGTCGCCATCCACCTCCGGCTCCGACACGCCGTTCGTAACTTCTAAGCGCCATGAGCGTAAGAAGTTTAGTAAGATCCCCCTACGCTATCCTCGCATTTCTAAACATACACCATTACTTTCCGTCCCATTAGGCAAACCACCAACGTTTGATGGTGAAGATTATGCTAGGTGGAGTGATTTGATGCGATTTCACCTAACCTCACTCCACAAAAGTATATGGGATGTTGTTGAGTTTGGTGTACAGGTACCATCCGTAGGGGATGAAGATTATGATGAGGATGAAGTGGCCCAAATCCAACACTTCAACTCCCAAGCCACAACTATACTCCTCACCTCTCTAAGTCGAGAGGAGTATAATAAGGTGCAAGGGTTGAAAAGTGCCAAGGAGATTTGGGACACGCTAAAGACCGCGCACGAAGGAGACGAGGTGACCAAAATCACCAAGCGGGAAACGATCGAGGGGGAGCTCGGTCGCTTCCGACTTCGACAAGGGGAGGAGCCACAAGACATGTACAACCGGCTCAAAACTTTGGTGAACCAAGTACGCAACCTTGGGAGCAAAAAATGGGATGACCATGAAATGGTTAAGGTCATTCTTAGATCACTTGTTTTCCTTAACCCTACTCAAGTTCAATTAATTCATGGCAATCCTAGATATACACTAATGACTCCCGAGAAAGTAATCGGGAATTTTGTGAGCTTTGAATTGATGATCAAAGGCTCAAAGAAGATCAACGAGCTTGATGGCCCCTCCACGTCCGAAGCACAACCGGTCGCATTCAAAGCGACGGAGGAGAAGAAGGAGGAGTCTACATCAAGTAGACAACCCATCGACGCCTCCAAGCTCGACAACGAGGAAATGACGCTCATCATCAAGAGCTTTCGCCAAATCCTCAAGCAAAGGAGGGGGGAAGGACTACAAATCCCGCTCCAAGAAAGTATGCTACAAATGTGGTAAGCTCGGTCATTTTATTGCAAAATGTCCATTATCTAGTGATAGTGAAAGGGGCGACGACAAGAAGGGGAGAAGAAAGGAGAAGAAGAAATACTACAAGAAGAAGGGCGGCGATGCCCATGTTTGCCGGGAGTGGGACTCCGACGAGAGCTCCACCGACTCCTCCTCCGACGAGGACGCCGCAAACATCGCCGTCACCAAGGGTCTTCTCTTCCTCAGCATCGGCCACAAGTGCCTCATGGCAAAGGACGGCAAAAGGAAGAAGGTAAAATCAAGATCCTCCACCAAATATGAAACCTCTAGCGATGAGGATAATGCTAGTAATGAGGAGGATAACTTGCACATTCTTTTTGCCAACCTAAACATGCAACAAAAAGAAAAATTAAATGAATTGATTAGTGCTATTCATGAGAAGGATGATCTCTTGGACACCCAAGAGGACTTCCTTATTAAAGAAAATAAGAAGCATGTTAAGGTTAAAAATGCTTATGCTCTAGAAGTAGAAAAATGTGAAAAACTATCTAGTGAGCTAAGCACTTGCCATGACACTATTGCCAACCTTAGAAATGAAAATGCTAAATTAATTGCTAAGGTTGATTCTAATAATTGTGATGTTTCAATTCCCAATCTTAGAGATGATAATAATAACTTACTTGCTAAGATTGAAGAATTGAATGTCTCACTTACTAGCCTTAGAATTGAAAATGAAAAACTAATTGCTAAGGCTAAAGAACTAGATGTTTGCAATGTTACAATTTCCGATATTAGAGATAACAATGATATTTTGCGTGCTAAGATTGTTGAACTTAATTCATGCAAACCCTCTACATCTACCACTGAGCATGTTACTATTTGCACTAGATGTAGAGATGTTAACATTGATGCTATTCATGATCATATGGCTTTAATTAAACAACAAAATGATCATATAGCAAAATTAGATGCTAAAATTGCCGAGCATGACTTAGAAAATAAAAAATTTAAATTTGCTAGAAGCATGCTCTATAGTGGGAGACGCCCTGACATCAAGGATGGCATTGGCTTCCAAAAGGGAGACAATGTCCAACTTAATGCCCCTCCTAAAAGATTATCTAATTTTGTTAAGGGCAAAGCTCCCAGGCCTCAGGATAACGAGGGTTACATTTTGTACCCTGTCGGTTATCCCAAGAGCAAAATTAGGAGAATTCATTCTAGGAAGTCTCACTCTGGCCCTAATCATGCTTTTATGTATAAGGGTGAGACATCTAGCTCTAGGCAACCAACCCGTGCTAAGTTGCCTAAGAAGAAAACTCCCAGTGCATCAAATGACCATAATATTTCATTTAAGACTTTTGATGCTTCATATGTTTTAACTAACAAATCCGGCAAGGTAGTTGCCAAGTATGTTGGGGGCAAACACAAGGGATCAAAGACTTGTGTTTGGGTACCCAAAGTTCTTGTATCTAATGCCAAAGGACCCAAAACCATTTGGTTACCTAAAGTCAAGAACTAAACTTGTTTTGTAGGTTTATGCATCCGGGGGCTCAAGTTGGATCATCGATAGCGGGTGCACAAACCACATGACAGGGGAGAAGAAAATGTTCTCCTCCTATGAGAAAAACCAAGATCCCCAACGAGCTATCACATTCGGGGATGGAAACCAAGGTTTAGTCAAAGGTTTGGGTAAAATTGCTATATCACCTGACCATTCCATTTCAAATGTTTTTCTTGTAGATTCTTTAGATTACAACTTGCTTTCAGTTTCCCAATTATGTCAAATGGGCTACAACTGTCTATTTACTGATGTAGGTGTCACTGTCTTTAGAAGAAGTGATGATTCAGTAGCATTTAAGGGAGTGTTAGAGGGTCAGCTATACTTGGTAGATTTTGATAGAGCTGAACTTGACACTTGCTTAATTGCTAAGACTAACATGGGTTGGCTTTGGCACCGCCGACTAGCCCATGTTGGGATGAAGAATCTTCATAAGCTTCTAAAGGGAGAACACATTTTAGGATTAACGAATGTTCATTTTGAGAAAGACAGGATTTGTAGCGCATGCCAAGCAGGGAAGCAAGTTGGAGTTCATCATCCGCATAAGAACATCATGACGACTGACAGGCCACTCGAGCTCCTACACATGGACCTATTCGGCCCGATAGCTTATATAAGCATCGGTGGGAGTAAGTACTATCTAGTTATTGTGGATGATTATTCTCGCTTCACTTGGGTGTTCTTTTTGCAGGAAAAATCTTATACCCAAGAGACCTTAAAAGGATTCTTGAGACGGGCTCAAAACGAGTTCGGCTTAAGAATCAAGAAAATAAGAAGCGACAATGGGACGGAGTTCAAGAACTCTCAAATTGAAGGCTTCCTTGAGGAGGAGGGCATCAAGCATGAGTTCTCTTCTCCCTACACCCCACAACAAAATGGTGTAGTGGAGAGGAAGAATAGAACTCTATTGGACATGGCAAGAACCATGCTTGATGACTACAAGACTTCGGATCGGTTTTGGGCCGAGGCGGTCAACACCGCTTGCTACGCCATCAACCGGTTATATCTACACCGAATCCTCAAGAAGACATCATACAAACTCCTAACCGGTAAAAAGCCCAATATTTCATATTTTAGAGTCTTTGGTAGCAAATGCTTTATTCTTATTAAAAGAGGTAGAAAATCTAAATTTGCTCCTAAGACAGTAGAAGGCTTTTTACTAGGATATGATTCAAACACAAGGGCATATAGAGTCTTTAACAAGTCCTCTGGACAAGTTGAAGTTTCTTGTGACGTTGTGTTTGACGAGACTAACGGCTCTCAAGTAGAGCAAGTTGATCTTGATGAGATAGGTAATGAAGAGGCTCCATGCATCGCACTTAGGAACATGTCCATTGGGGATGTGTGTCCTAAGGAATCCGAAGAGCCTCCAAATGCACAAGATCAACCATCCTCCTCCATGCAAGCATCTCCACCAACTCAAAATGAGGATGAGGCTCAAGTTGATGAAGGAGTAGATCAAAGAGATGAGCCACCTCAAGATGACGACAATGATCAAGGGGGAGATGCAAATGATCAAGACAAGGAGGATGAAGAACCAAGGCCGCCACACCCAAGAGTCCACCAAGCAATCCAACGAGATCACCCCATCGACACCATTCTCGGCGACATTTATAAGGGGGTAACCACTAGATCTCGTGTTGCACATTTTTGTGAGCATTACTCTTTTGTCTCCTCTATTGAGCCACACAGAGTAGAGGAAGCACTACAAGATTCGGATTGGGTGGTGGCGATGCAAGAGGAGCTCAACAATTTCACTAGAAATGAGGTATGGCATTTAGTTCCACGTCCTAATCAAAATGTTGTAGGAACCAAGTGGGTTTTCCGCAACAAGCAAGACGAGCATGGTGTGGTGATAAGGAACAAAGCCCGACTTGTGGCGAAGGGATATTCACAAATCGAAGGTTTGGATTTCGGTGAAACCTATGCACTCGTAGCTAGGCTTGAGTCAATTCGTATATTACTTGCCTATGCTACTTACCATGGCTTTAAGCTTTATCAAATGGACGTGAAAAGTGCCTTCCTCAATGGACCAATCAAGGAAGAGGTCTATGTTGAGCAACCTCCCGGCTTTGAAGATAGTGAGTACCCTAACCATGTTTACAAACTCTCTAAGGCGCTTTATGGGCTCAAGCAAGCCCCAAGAGCATGGTATGAATGCCTTAGAGATTTCCTTATCACTAATGGATTCAAAGTCGGATAGGCTGATCCTACTTTATTTACTAAAACTCTTGACAATGATTTGTTTGTATGCCAAATTTATGTTGATGATATCATATTTGGGTCTTGAAAGGGAATTAGGCTTACACCTAGTCCCTAATTAATTTTGGTGGTTGAATTACCCAACACAAATAATTGGACTAACTAGTTTGCTCAAGTGTATAGATTATACAGGTGTAAAAGGTTCACACTTAGCCAATAAAAAGATCAAGTTTTTGGATTCAACAAAGGAGCAAAGAGGCAACCGAAGGCACCTCTGGTCTGGGGGCACCGGACAGTGTTCGGTGCACCACCGGACAGTGTCCGGTGCACCAGAGGACTTCAACTCGAACTCGTCACCTTCGGGAAATTCCAGAGGCGACTCCGCTATAATTCACCGGACTGTCCGGTGTACACCGGACAGTGTCCGGTGCTCCAAGGGAAAGCCGCCCCAGGAACTCGCCAGCCTCGGGAATTCACTTCAGCCGCTCCACTATAATTCACCGGACTGTCCGGTGTACACCGGACTGTCCAGTGTAACAGCGGAGCAACGACTATTTCGGCGCCAACGGCTACCTGCGTCGCATTAAATGCGCGCGCAGCGCGCGCAGATGTCAGACATGCCCATACTGGCGCACCGGACATCCAACAGTACATGTCCGGTGTGCACCGGACATCCAGGCGGGCCCACAAATCAGAAGCTCCAACGGTCAGAATCCAACGACAGTGATGACGTGGCGGGGGCACCGGACTGTCCGGTGCGCCATCGAACAGACAGCCTCCCAACGGCCACTTTTGGTGGTTGGGGCTATAAATACCCCAACCACTCCACCATTCATTGCATCCAAGTTTTCCACTTCTCAACCACTTACAAGAGCTAGGCATTCAATTCTAGACACACCAAAGAGATCAAATCCTCTCCAATTCCACAAAAGGCTTTAGTGATTAGCGAGAGAGATTTGCCGTGTTCTTTTGAGCTCTTGCGCTTGGATTGCTTCTTTTCTTTCTCACTTGCTCTTGTGATCAACACTCAATTGTAATCAAGGCAAGAGGCACCAATTGTGTGGTGGCCCTTGCGGGGAAGTTTTATTCCCGGCTTTGATTTGAGAAGAGAAGCTCACTCGGTCCGAGGGACCGTTTGAGAGAGGGAAGGGTTGAAAGAGACCCGGCCTTTGTGGCCTCCTCAACGGGGAGTAGGTTTGAGAGAACCGAACCTCGGTAAAACAAATTCGCGTGTCTCACTTTATTATTTGCTTGCGATTTGTTTTGCGCCCTCTCTCGCGGACTCAATTATATTTCTAACGCTAACCCGGCTTGTAGTTGTGTTTATATTTGTAAATTTCAGTTTCGCCCTATTCACCCCCCCCTCTAGGCGACTATCAGGTCTACTAACGAATCTACTTGTGAGGAATTTAGTAGGATCATGACACAAAAATTCGAGATGTCGATGATGGGGGAGTTGAAGTACTTCTTAGGATTTCAAGTGAAGCAACTCCAAGAGGGCACCTTCATTAGCCAAACGAAGTATATTCAAGACATTCTAAACAAGTTTGGGATGAAGGATGCCAAGCCCATCAAGACACCCATGGGAACTAATGGGCATCTCGACCTCGACACGGAAGGTAAATCCGTCGATCAAAAGGTATACCGGTCGATGATAGGCTCTTTAATCTACTTATGTGCATCACGACCAGATATTATGCTTTTTGTATGCATGTGTGCAAGATCAAGCCGACCCTAAGGAAGCTCACCTTACGGCCGTAAAACGAATCTTGAGATATTTGGTTCATACTCCTGGTACCCTCGGGGATCCACTTTTGATTTAATTGGTTATTCGGATGCCGATTGGGCGGGATGTAAGATTAATAGAAAGAGCACATCGGGGACTTGCCAGTTCTTGGGAAGATCCTTGGTGTCTTAGGCTTCAAAGAAGCAAAATTCCGTAGCTCTTTCTACCGCCGAAGCCGAGTATATTGCCGCAGGCCATTGTTGCGTGCAATTACTTTGGATGAGGCAAACCCTTAGGGACTATGGTTACAAATTAACCAAAGTTCCTCTTCTATGTGATAATGAGAGTGCAATCCGCATGGCGGATAATCCCGTTGAACATTGCCGCACTAAACACATAGCCATTCAGTATCATTTCTTAAGGGATCACCAACAAAAGGGAGATATCGAGATTGCATATATCAACACTAAGGAACAATTAGCCGATATCTTTACCAAGCCACTAGATGAACAAACTTTTAACAAACTTAGGCATGAGCTAAATATTCTTGATTCTAGGAATTTCTTTTGATGTTTTGCACACATAGCTCATTAATATACCTTTGATTATGTCTCTTTTATATGCTATGACTAATGTGTTTTCAAGTAAATTTCAAACCAAGTCATAGGTGTATTGAAAGGGAATTGGAGTCTTCGCCGAAGACAAAGGCTTCCACTCCACTCCATGACTCATCATTCGCCGTCGCTCTGAGCAACTCTTCGTCTTTGGTATAATCTTCACTCATATTTTATTTGCCAAAGGGGAGAAAGTAGTAATTAAGGGCTCTAATGATTCCGTTTTTGGCGATTTATGCCAAAGGGGGAGAGAGCATGAGCCCAAAGCAAAAGGACCGCACCACCACCAATTTTAAATTTTAGTCTTTCAATTTGGTCTTAAAGAAGTATTTTCAAATTGGTATCTTATTTGTGATATAATTTCAAATTGGTATACCCTCTTCAAAATTAACATCAAAATCCTCTTGAACACTTAGAGGAGGATTTCATTAAGGGGGAGTTTTGTTTAAGTCAAAGGAAAAGCATTTGAAACAGGGGGAGAAAATTTCAAATCTTGTAAATGCCTCTCAAGAATCTTATTCATTTACCTTTGACTCTTTGCAAAAGACTTTGAAAAGAATTTTCAAAACCTTTGCAAAAACAAAACATGTGGTGCAAGCGTGGTTCAAAATATTAAATAAGAAAGAGAAACAATCCATGCATATCCTATTGGCTCAATTCTAAATAACCTTTGCACTTACAATTATGCAAACTAGTTCAATTATTCACTTCTATATTTGCTTTGGTTTGTGTTGGCATCAATCACCAAAAAGGGGGAGATTGAAAGGGAATTAGGCCTACACCTATTTCCTAAATGATTTTGGTGGTTGAATTTCCCAACACAAATAATTGGACTAACTAGTCTGCTCTAGTCTATAAGTTCTACAGGTGCCAAAGGTTCACAATAAGCCAATAAAAAGACCAAGAATGGGTTCAAACAAAGAGAGCAAGGGACAACCGAAGTGTGCCCTAGTCTGGCGCACCGGACTGTCTGGTGTGCCACCAGACAGTGTCCGGTGCACCAGGGGACTCCAAGCTGAACTCCTCACCTTCGGGAATTTTCAGAGAAGCTCCGCTATAATTCACCGGACTGTCCGGTGCACCACCGGACAGTGTCCGGTGCCCCAAGGGAGAGCGACTCTGAACTCGCCAGCTTCGGGAATCCGCTCCGCTAAAATTCACCGGACTGTCCGGTGAGTCACCGGACAGTGTCCGGTGCACACCGGACTGTCCGGTGTGACAGCGGAGCAACGACTACTTCGTTCGCAACGGTCGACTGCAACACATTAAATGCGCGCCTGTGAGCGCAGAGGAGCAGAGCACGCGTGGGTGGCACACCGGACAGCCTACAGGGCCTGTCCGGTGCACCACCGGACAGCCAGGTGGGCCCACAAGACAGAGCTCCAACAGTCGAACCCCAACGGTCTGCTAACGTGGCTGGCACACCGTACAGTGTCCGGTGGCGCACCGGACTGTCCGGTGTGCGATGCGACTGCAGCCTTCCAACGGCCACTTTGTGGTGGTTGGGGCTATAAATACCCCAACCACCCCACATTCATTGGCATCTAAGTTTCTACACTTCTACACCTTACAAGAGCTACAGCATTCAATACTAGACACACCAAATAGATCAAATCCTCTCCCAATTCCACACAAGGCTTTAGTGATTAGTGAGAGAGATTTGTTGTGTTCTTTTGAGCCCTTGTGCTTGGATTGCTTCCTTCTTTCATTCTTTCTTACAAACAACTCAATTGTAACCAAGGCAAGAGACACCAATTGTGTGGTGGTCCTTGCGGGGAAGTTTGTTCCCGTTTGATTGAGAAGAGAAGCTCACTCGGTCTGAGGGACCGTTTGAGAGAGGGAAAGGGTTGAAAGAGACCCGGTCTTTGTGACCACCTCAACGGGGAGTAGGTTTGCGAGAACCGAACCTCGGTAAAACAAATCCGTGTGTCGCACTCTTTATTCGCTTGCGATTTGTTTTGCGCCCTCTCTTTCAGACTCATTATCATTTCTAACGCTAACCTGGCTTGTAGTTGTGATTAAGTTGTTAAATTTCAGATTCGCCCTATTCACCCCCCCCCCTCTAGGCGACTTTCACCTATCTACTAGGACCACCACTCTCAAGGACCCATGCCTTAGGGGCATACCCTAGCTCTAGGCAAAGTAGTGCCCTAACTCTTCAAGCAACTTGATGTTGGAGCACTTTGAAAGAATGAAATCTACACCATAATGTCCCATTAAGAGCAATTAATGGTCTTGAAGTCCTCGTGGCCTTGGAACACTCTAAAGTTCGGGGCACTCCAACACTTATGGGAACCAATATGCAAGAATGGTCTAAGACGTAGGCACTGATGTCTGGAGATGCTCCTAACTAGAATGGTATAAGTCTTAGGTCCCTATGCCTCGAGGTGCTCATGATGAAATATTTAATTGCATAGGGCTCTCTGGGTCCAAGGGCACTCATAATGGCATAAATGTTTAGTCATTTAAGGCCCTCTACTGGCATCTAGGTCCTTAAGGTCCCTAGTCTCATATAATATGAAAGGTCGAGCCTTGAGCCCATGGGGATAGAGGCCTCCCATGGGAGCAAGAGACTCTTGCTATGGCTAATATGAAGCTAACCACAAAATAGAAGAATGTGGGTGGTCCCATCAAGGGCAGTACAACCTCCAAAATAGGGACACCACATTTGTGGTCTACACTTGATAAGCTCATAACACCGGCATTTTAGATAAGCCTTCCATAAAACACAATAAATGTGTTATGTGTGATGTTAGACTGACAGGTGCATTATTAGTTTGTCAACACAACTTAGGTTGCAAGGGACTTGAGACCACTATTTGCTACGTGCATCAACCCTATGGCCACACGTGCGCATGCCAATGTACCATGAAGTGTTATCAAGTATAGAATGCGATATCGATTACCAAGTATATCATACCCAACAACATGGGCTCTAGAGGCTATAGAACTGACATAACATAGATGTTCCCATAGCAGGTATGGTTGCCACTGAAGAAGGACATCCCTAACACTATGCAACGACCAAAGGCATGGCCCTGCGTATGACTTCATGACCAAGATAGGATTGGATTTGTTGGCTCTTAGCTGACCAGACCCATGATATGGCTGACATATAAACTCTCTCATTCCTTACTCTATAAAAGGGGACGGAGTAAGGAAGGAAGGGGGTCATTTCGAAATAAAGGGATAATATTCTCAAGCACAACATCTAAAGGCAGACATAAAGGTGAATTAAGAATCGATATGGCTAGCACACTCACTAGAACCAACTGGAAATGGAGAGCTAGGAGGTTATGGTATTCAAATGGTTCTTGAGCTTGTAATCTTCTTCAACTTTATGTTCATCAATCAATGAGTACCAATAGTACATAGGGTATTATGCACAATATGACCCAAACCTCTTTAAACCGCTTGCTTATTGGTTTCTGATCATGCTCAAGTTCAACACACAACTTTCATATGCCCCGCTCTCTAATAACTCTCTTCGTTTTGGTACCTTACATACTCTATGTCTATCCACAACATTTGCTATTCTAGATTTTATAGGACATGCTATAAAAAATTATATACCAATCATTGGCCAATGCCAACTCTATTAGATGCTAGGAACCCTATTCCTCCATATCTCCCCCAAACACATCAATGGAAAATTTGTGTCTTGGCAGCAGCTACTGTTGCTGCTCCAAGTGACAGACGACGATTGAGTGGCATCAAGGGTGACCTGAAAATCTCCCTGCATGGGATTTTCTAAACACCCTTGTTAATGATAAGCTAAGAATTTGCCCTAACCCCTTAGGCACGATAAGAAGAAAGCCTCCTTTATCTATACGTTGGATAAGATGTGTCCTATCTCAATCTCCTAATGTAATAACATCTTTACCGACCATCCCATTGTCCCGTCTGGTTACCCTTGATTCTAGCCCCTAATTTCTTTAAGACTAACAATTGATCTTTGAACATGGGAACCACAAACAGAACATGCTCGTCCCAAGATGTTCAGCAGAACTCAAGTTCAAGCTACAAGGAAGTAGAGCCTCATCACAAAGTCACACTGACCTTATAAGATAGGATAGAGTGTCATATGTAGCTTGGGTAGGTGGTCAAAGCAACCAATGAGGACATCACCGAGGATCATGAGTGTGCCCTAAGGGGCCCACGTAGCCAATATGTCAATAAACTTGGCAACTAATGCCTTTTGTGTTTTAGTGGTCTTCCATCAACTAGCTTATCAACTCATTGAACAATCATCCTATCAAAATCCATGAGGCCTCAATGATCAGTTCGTCACAACATGATGGACTATCTGTCATGACACCAATGGATTTACAACATGCAAGTGTAGAGAAGCCTCTTTCACCTATCTAAAAATATGAGATCCACTATAATAATGTTGTCCTATCTACATCTAATTTTAAAGTCAAAAACTTCTTCATTTTTAATGCCCCATCGACCTCGTTCAACCCTTTTTCTCTTCATTATTTATATATAGTATCCGGTAAAAAATATCAAAATCAAAATTTAGTGTAAGTGGGGTCTCAAACGCTAGACCTCGTGATCAAAAAGGTACTTGCATGACAATACGCTAAGCCAACACTTATGCTCTTTAAGAAATCATTTTTTTAAATAACACAAGATGATCCAACATCATACCAAAACGTCCCGCAACCACCGTGATGGTGCCATGGTGGCCATACATGATACATATAATTCGATTATTGCAAAACTCAAGTGTTGTATTGTTATGAGGAACTCCACAACTAACATCTCAAGTTCACAAAGAACGTAAATACGCTTCCTAGCTAACTAATCGCTCGGGCTATTCCGGTGCAAACATCTACTCTTCTTCGATCCGAAGCCACTCTTTCCGGATTCAAATATGGTGTCATTTTTCCTACACGCCTAAATCTATATTATCCATATCCTCGACTACCTTTCACTTTCCGATAAAAAATTATAAATCCATATCTTCAACTGATGTTAAAAAACTTTATATCTTTAACTAATATTAAAGAGCAAAAAAGACCTTGGTCTAGCCCGCTTTTGCATTTTATATTTTTACTTTTCAAACTGTCCTCGCGTCCTTCATATCCCATGACTTGAACTCGAGCAGGGTAAAAAAATCTCGAATGAGACTCGGCGAAAACCGCCAAAAAATCTCGTTCTCGATGTTGGACGCCTTCAAAAAAACCGTAGATTTTCTCATTATTTCGTTTTAATTTTTTTATTCCAAAATATATATATAAACTAAAGAATCTCAGGAGTTTATAAATATATTTTTATTCAATAATTCATGTATTGATATTAAAAACAAATTTGATTTACTCTAGACCCGTTAACTAAAACCCGAACCCATATATTCTCTCCCACCAAGAAAGCAGCGAAAACCATCGAGAAAGTGGTGAAAACAGCCGAGAAAAATGAAAAACCAATATTCAAATTTGAAACCGCTTTTTCGCTAAAAACCCGTTCTCGGGGGTGAGCGAAAAATCACTTTAAAACAGGGTGATAAACCCTAGACCCGTTGTAACAACTAAGGGCATGTACAACCTAGATACAGCTGCACGGTACTCCAAGTATAAGACACAGCTAAAACACAACATAATACAGTGGTCATGTCTAAAACATGTGTCTTACCATATTCATTGTACCAATCAGAACATTCAATAAATTAAAGTGACCAATCAGATAGTCTCCTGTCTCGAATATAGAGCTAAGACACTGTGTCTTCGTCAAGATACATGTCTTGAGATTTTTTACATTCACCCCCCTAGACACACTCTAAGACACAACTTAAGACACCCACTGTACATGCCCTAACATCTAGCAATGATGTATTAGCTTCTCTAAGGCCTTGTCCGGTTATTGACTCCTAGGGATTTAAACCCACTCAACGAACAGGCCCTAATCACTTTAGGGCTTGTTCGGTTAGCTCTCAATCCATGTGGATTGAGTGAGATTGGATGAGTTTTAATTCCAAACAAGTCAAATTTCTTCTCAATTTTTTCCAATCCCATCCAATCCATGTGTATTGGGAATAACCGAACAAGCCCTTAAGTGTTTTATATGGGGCTCAAACTAATGATATGCACTAATACAAGCTAGAACAACTCGTGCATAACAGTAATGAGTCCCAACTACGAAATGTATTGGGCTCTATTTCAACGCATGGAAACATTCGCTAGTATTCTAAAGTCTAAACTGGTTTTAAAGTACTAGGTAGAAGCTACCTAAGCTGTTTTGTTGTTACAGGTCCCTAGGCTTAGCCCGGGTGATGAATAGATAGATGCGTGCGCAGTCGTTTAGTTCAGTCGGTGGCGTAGCTGGTAGTACTCGAAACTGGTTATTATACTAGTGTTTGAAGCGCGCCCCGCACGCGCAAGCCTGCTGTTTCTGAAGTATCTTTAGAATTATGATTTTAGCAATAGATATTATAGATAAGATAGTACACATTTGATGATCATACTAATATATGTAGCATATTTCATTTCATATATGTCATTGGACTATTGCAGGTACTGAAGAACACTGAACAGCACTGCGAACAGAAGAGATTCAGGAAGCACTGTTAGTAGAGAGGGCCAATAGCATTGAATGACAGAAAAACAGTAATGCGTTGTCCTAAACATATGTCCATGCGGAGTACATCTGGCCAGTTTGAACTGTGGTGAAGGATTTGTGCAGATAGTCATATGTAGTATCTTAGCGTGTGACTGCGAGATGGTCCAAGAAAAAAAAACTTATAGAATGTACTTAACATATATCATATCATTTTTTGACACTAAACATGCTTTACATACCATCATATGTTGTTAGTTTTCTTAGAATGATGTTTGTGGATGACGTTGTGAATATAGTAGTAGTCAATATCGATTCAAGAACTATTGTATAAAATTTGCAGAGCAAAGCTGCATTATTTATTTCCATGGTTGTATAGTGATCAGAGATCACAATCGGCTCAGCTGCTGACGAAATTGGAAGATGCTCCTAAGTTTGATTTTCCTTGCATGATAAAGAGAAGTGCTGCTGATTTTTTTGTGCAGTTTGATAAAGCCAACCCTATTTTTATTTCCACGAATTCTCAAAATTAGTATTCCTGAAAGTCCTTCAAGACTTCAATGCGCCCATTTTTCCTGAAACATAAAGCGTAAATTGATTGGTTTCTGAATATTCTGCCAAATAATTTTACGAAGTCTGTGAGAAGAATGAAATTCGTTTTATAGAGAATATGGCCATCACAGGGGCTACAACAGCAAACTAAATCGTAAAGACCTCGACCAACCTGAAGAAACACAAGCGGTTAATACTATTGAAGGTCCAAATACAACTGTGACTGTGACGGGTGTGTCAGGAATTGAAGCTTAAACTGAATGACCTCACACGCAACAAACGTAACCTAATTGGGTGTGCTTCAATTGTTCGTTGAGGTCACCTACCTTGTTTGGATTGTGAATACAACTGTTCCTAAAAAGCTAAATCTAGAGGCTATGTTCTAGCTTTAGCTAGATATCTACATAGCAAGTAAAATGGATGTTGGACAAATTTGTAGCACCAGTTTTTCATTTACAGTGTAAAAATGACCCGGAGTGAAATGCAGTTCCCAGCTATGTTGTGTCATCTTTTATGTGGGAGCAATTTGAAATTCCGCGATGAAGAATATTTGTAAAGGATGAATCCTTTGGTGGTTACCATGCTTTGAACATCAAAAAAAGTTCTTTGAACACTCTTCATGACACGTCACTCTCAGTAGCAAAACCATAGCTAGAAATTGATTACTTTCATTTTTTGGAATAACGTAAGGAAAATTATGCAAGTATGAAGCAATTCCTTCAGATAACGCTTCAAATTACTAATGACAATGCT
Organism: Zea mays; assembly: GCF_902167145.1. Lineage (NCBI taxonomy): Eukaryota > Viridiplantae > Streptophyta > Magnoliopsida > Poales > Poaceae > Zea > Zea mays. The sequence continues at coordinate 168,034,855 of NC_050102.1, forward strand.
AAGTTTCACATTTAACCTAGGCATGCACTCCACATTTCCAAGAGTCGATGATCAAAAAAAATCTGAACTTTCTAAAAACTCACACAATAACCAAGTACACTATTGTTCTGTTCGCAAGAATCATGGCACACCACTTTCAGTAACAAAATCAGAGCTAGAAACTGATTACTTCATTTTTGAAATAACATAGGGAAAACTATTCAAGTATGAAACAATTCATTCAGATAACACTTGAAATTACTAATGCCAACGCTAAGTTTCATATTTAGGCTAGGCATGCACTCCACAATCTCAAGAGTTCAAATGGATCCTCTATTTTATAATGTTTGCAACATTTATATGATGACATGATCTGCACAGCTAAAAATTACTAATATATTAGAAGCAGTCTTCTCACTAAGGTAATGACATATCATAGCTCGCCAAGTACTTTACAACACGACAGAACAAAATTTTTTAATTGAACCAGACTTGCAGGAAGAAGGGGTACTCCCGGTACAGCACGAGCGCGAGCTTATAGAGGACACAGTTCCCTTACAATCGAGCAAAATAAATTTAGAGAACTGCATGAAACCTGAGACGTTGCCATGGAGTTTCTAGGCCCACTTGGAGAACCCTAGGTCTCTATCCCCAGTGTCGTCCTCACCACTGATCTCTGCAAACCACATACACATGCAAAAAACCTCAACCCCTAACCATTCCCAAAATCGAAACACTGCCACGAATGGAATGAACCCATTGCATTGAACCTCGCGTGTATTACCGTGAGAGAAGAAGGGGTTGCGTTGGGAGCCGACGAGCTCGACGTGGATGAACGTGTAGTACAGGCTGAGCTAGCCGACCAAAATCAAATATGGTAATATAAATAGGAATTGATGGGAAAGGCAGGATGCCTTAAATAAATCAAGTATTATGTTTAGGCACACCTAGAACAAACATCAATTTCTTCAAAGTAAAGCAGAAAAACTCCATCTAAATTTGTGTGTCTTCAAATAAAAAAGAAGTTGTATGACGACCAAAATTACTAAGAAAAATAAAACAATAACAACTAAAGAAACATCTAAGCACCTCCATAAAGTAATTATAAAGCCTAGCGATATACTATCATCAATATGAAGGTTGCGCGAGTGTTTTCCTGATTTGTTTTCATAGTTTAAAGAGTGTTATTTTAGACATATAGGAGCAGCAATGTATGTAAATATATACACATATATATACAATTGTTTACAGTAGTAGAATAGTTAATTATGTAGATATAACAACACATGCTATGATGCATTATAAGCAATTAATCATCATCCCTAATGAAATACGTTGTATTACGGGGGATTTAACAAAATAAATTTTGTAACACAACATTTAGTAGCTTTTTCATCACTAAAAGTAAATGTAGGTAATCTGTAGCAACAAATACAGGTGGGTGTAAATAATTTCTCTATATTAACATGGAATTATGCCATCTTGAATCAATAACATGGTGTACTCCATAGATTACCTTATATTAAGAGCCCTGCAAGAAGGGCTGACCTTGTCTCACTTGTACAACAACCCTCCTTATATTTTAACGAATCCCATTGAACTAACATAGAGAACAAAGACATGATTGAGGTGGAGGCTCAGAGCAACAAAGTTGGAAGCAGTAACCTTGTCCAACGAAATACAACAACATAACAGAATAGTTGTACATTGGAATTCTTGATTAATATGCTTACAATTTGAGTGAAGTATAGCTAAAAATATTAATGTTTATGACACCAAATAAGTGCACAGATAAAAGTAAGTTAGTGCACAAAAAAATGGAATTGTCTCACCTTGATTCAATAGCTAGCATGGCGTACTTCATACATTAAGAGCCCTACAAGAAGGGTTCGACCTCCACTCACGTGTACAACAACCCTCCTGATATTTCAATGAATCCCATTGTATGGTTGAGATGATGCCTAAGAACATCAAGAATTGGAAAATAGAATTGCAACAGTTCCAAGAACTAAATCCTTCTGTGGCTAGACGTGAGAAGCAGTACCACATGGAATGATGCCCAGGAACATCAAGAACAGGGAAATAGAATTGCAACATAGTTTCAAGAACTAAATCCTTCTGTGGCTAGACGTGAACAACAGTACCACATGGAAGCAAGAATGTTTTCGAAAAATGTAATAACAGCCAAAAATGACTCGTCATTGGCTGGTGAAGGCCTTGGCTGATAGTATAACGCTAGGCTTTATATTGATGTAGCGAGAATGACGGTCGCGCAGCCCTCATTCGGGATTCGCCTGTCACCATTTTAATAAAGCATTCCAGCTCTAATATTGAAATGCAATATATAAGAACTCATCATCCGTAATGAGTGCACGTGTTGTGTTCACAGAAGGTTTAACAAAATAATTTTTTAACACAACATTTAGTAGGTTTTTTAATGCTAAAAGTAAATACAGCTAATCTGTAGCAACAATTCTAGGTGGGTTTAAATAAATCACAGTGAGAATAATTTCTATATTACAACAATTTCAGTAAATTGAGAATTTGAATAATTTTAACGCAAAAAGTAAGTTATTGTACAAAAATGGAATTATGTCATCTTGAATGAATAGCATAGTTCACTTCATAGGTTAGGAGCACCTGCAAGTAGGCATGAGTTCTTCTCAATTGTCCAGCAAGTGCTTCATGCAATGTCCAAACTCTGACCATGATGTTGTGGCATACTGTTTTCCCACTATGAGATAGTAGACATAAGTTGTTAGGTAAAAACAATGTGAAATTGATAGAACTATTAAAAGCAAGAATTATCCATCATTCGATAGCAATTATTTCAAAGAGTAAATAGATGAGTAAATATAAGATATTCTGTTACCTGGAAAGTTACTCATAAACGGCAGCACCTCTCGGTCGTCCAAAAAATTGCAGAAACTAAAGAGAGAGTGAGATGGTTCTGTCGGCAACACATGCAACATTTCCTATTTGTGCTAGATTATTAAAAACATTGATTTCAGATCTAGCCCCAACAAAGCATATTGCAAAGAGAATCCAGAAAAGCAGTTGAAGATCAGTAGCTCGCCTTTGAGTGTCTTCCCTTCGGCAGAGGAGAATTCACGCGCGAGAGGCAGAGGGACATTTCTAGGATTTTTTTGATAGTCTAGACCAAAATACAAAAATGTGGATCTAAAATTTAAGAAATTTAACTTATTCGTGTCCAATATGACTAAATAATACTGTGATTTTTTGTGTGCTATTCATTCCTTTGTGTCGGGTTTTATCTTGATCTGCGAAATTCAGAGAGTGTAGTCGAAGCAACTGGTAATTTTGAGGCCCATCCAACGAACACGAATCAAACTATGAGCGGATGCAAGTGGATGCTAATCAAACTGATAAAGAAATTTTAAAAAAATAGATCAAACAGAAACACAAAGGAAATGATGAGCGTGGATGGTGTACCTGCTGACCCATTACAGCCACGACCACATTCTTCTCTGTTGCTGGCGCGGGCAAAAAAACAGATCAAATAGAAACACAAAGGAAAAGGATAAGCATGGATGCTGGACCTGCTGACTCGTTGCCGCCACGATCCCCTTCTTTGTAGCTGTCTTTTGGAGGCGCTTGGCCCCGAGATGCCGCTTCCACTTCCACTTGAGTCCAGATCGCCCCCGGTGTGAAACTCGTCCATCTTGGGCGTAGTCCGCATGAGGAGGGCAGCGTCCATCCGCGCGGCGTCTTTCTCCACATGAGCCTCCGCGGTGGTGATCTCATCCTCCTCGCGCGTGTCGTTGCCGGCGGGAGTGGCAAGCATAGGGCGAGACGAGGCATCTCGTCCCCCATCCGGGCCTCGGGGATACATCACAGGCGGTGGTGGAAGAGCAGGAACTAGACAGAGGCGACTTCGAGGATGGGTATGAAACTGAGCGAGTGCTCGGTGGCGGTGTAGGAAGTGGGTGTGCGAGACGGCGAACCGGCGAACCGAAAGAGTAGAAGCGGGGGAGGGATTCCTTGCCTCGCAGAAATATCTTACTTTTTTCGCCAACGCTTGGAGCTTCCAGAACAGTCATGGAGAATGGAGCAGCGATGCGTCTGTTACTGTCAGCTGCAGGTGTTTTTAGCCGTTGTTACTCAATCGGATGGACGGCATAAAAGAGAATGACGTGGACGCACCAGGTGACAGTTTTCGACTCCGCTTTAATATATAGGAAATACCCAGTGGCACTGGCATAGCTAATTTCGTTCCTTTTAGCTCAATGGCACTGGCATAGCTAGTGTTTTGTTATTTCTTTAGAAATTCAGGTCTTCATCGAGGAAAAAGTCAAAACTTATTATATACCCACATGTCGTCTATATTAATCCAAGCTAGGTTGATTAACCGAATATTTCTTTTTTTTTCCTTTTTAGTCTAATATATGGTGTATCTCAGACCAACCAAACATGGCTAGAGATTTGTCTTTACAAGGCAATGTGAAATCTCATAATATCTTAATGAATATAGTGAAAAAACCGTAGATAAATGGCCTACTAGAGTGTTCGCAATGAAAAAACAATCAACGTAGATGCAGTTGAACAGAAAGATGACTCTTTTTCAGAATTTTACAGAATGATGAGAAAATGTTGAACTATAGCTTCATCTGACCAACGCCTCCCCTGAATGATCCATATAAAGGCCTCGACCTCCTGAAGCCATAAATATCAGTTATCTCACACGACGGCGGTGGCGGAGCATTTTGCACTATGGTTTCGTACTCGGCAGAATGGAGACCACCGTACACTTGTATACTAAGAATCTTCTTTTGTGGTGCATTGACCTTGACATGATCATTGAAGAAGCCTACCAACTCTTCCTTCTTGAGCTCCCTCAGTGCAGCAACCTGCCATCATAGAATTATCTTGAGTTCGCAAAAATAATACACGAAGACAAACAAGAGTACACACCTCTGCTTCTTTTCTATCAAATTTGAGGGTTCCTTCAGAAATCTCTCCATAGAAGAAAGCTGATTCTTCGCGTATGTTTTTGTATTTCTCCAGTTTCATATCAATAAGAGCACTTACATTACTCTGCAGGTGAGACCATTCAATTGTTATAATTCATTTATTATAAGATACTTGCATAAACCATGTAACAAAGCCAGAGAATGCTGTAAAAGAAGCAAACAATGCGACTCTGTTGGGGTTTTTTGTGATGAATACTAATTCCTCGCTTACGTCCTAGTTTTGTGGCTTTGTGTTTTTGTTGGAGTTTTTTCCACATTTGTATCTCTACTTTGAAGTGTTTTGGGACCGGCTTTTCCCTCGTGATAATAACACGTGCAGTTCTCCTGCATTATTCCGGGAAAAAAACAAACGATCCTCCTTAGAATCCAACACAATGTTATAATTTCCACTGGAGGGCTGGCCATGCTGCTCCAGATGCTCGGCGGCCAAGTGCCAAAAGATCAGAAAACACCAGAAGCAAGCTGCCACAATTCCAACGTCTTTCTTCACGGACACAACCCACAACGGCTTTTTTCACAGCCATAGCCTAACCAAACAGACCCTTAGTCCCAAACAAATTAAAGTAGGCTACAGTTGAAACCCAACAAAAACTATAAATCAAGGATCAGACATGTGGATAGTTGTTTTTGTTCACTCTTGTTCACGACTAAATCTTTGTCTATATTCTATCCGTTCAATCTTTTTTTATTCTCTTCCCATATGAACTTCAGTTCTCTCTCTTCACATTACTATCATGCTCTAAATCCCATTGTACATTGGTGTCTCTGAAGGTCTCTGTTGGATGTCCAAACTATTTTAACTGATGTTGGACAAGTTTTTCTTCAATTACTGCTAACCCTTAGCCTACCACGTATATCATTGTAGGCTCGATCCTTTCTTATATGGCCACAAATCCAACACAATGTATGCATTTCCTCAGCACTCATCTGCTAAATATGAGTGTCTTTTTGTTGTAGGTCAATATTCTGCATTAAACAATATAGCATGTCTAATTGTCGTCCTATAAAACTTGCATTTTAGCTTTTGTGATACTATCTTGTCACATAGCACGCTAGATGCTTGACGCCACTTCTTCCAACCTGCTTTTATTCTATAGCTAAGATCTCCATCAATTTCGCATCTCTGTAGCATTGATCCTAAATACCAAAAGGTGTCGTTCCTAGACACTACTTGCCCTTCTAAACTAACATCTTCTTCCTCGTATTATCTCCTTCCTCATTTGTAGGAGTGCCAAAGTCACGTCTGTTATTTAGTTTATTAAGTCTAAAACTCAGCCTTTAGGGGGAAAACCACCCCTATGGTATTATTTTAAGAAGCTTAATCGGAGCCCCGACCGAGAAAGGTCACGAAAGAGTCTCTTGTCACACGCTAGAGGCCCTTTCGCTTAAACTCTAGAGTCCTGTCACAGCTCTAGTTTTTTATTTACTCCTAACTGACTTTCATCAACTAATACTATGTCCATAAAAAACATACACCAAAGAATATCCCCTTGTACATGTCCCTTGTGACCTCCCTCATCTATCACCAAAGCAAAAGGTAAGGGCTCAAAGTTGACCTCTGATATATTTTTTTCGAAAAACACAGGAGAGCTGCGCATCTTTATATTAAGGTAGTGTTTGGTTGAGGAGCCAAGTAGAACGGAATCGTTCCGTCCTAGTTTTGGTGCTGTTTGGTTAGCAAGAAACTAGAACGGAGTCGCTCCAATTAGAGAATATTCTCTCCAGATCTGGAACCATCCCACTCCAAAAAATTGAGGGGACGGAGCGGCTCCGTTCCCAGCCCGCTCTCCTCACCGCTCTCTGCTGGGAACGACTCAGGTACACCTCTCTCTCTCTACTGGCCGCCACCGGCACCCCTACCTCTGCTGGCCGCCGCCGCCACCTCCCTCTGCTGGCCGCCCTCTCCTCTGCTGGCTCGCGCGCGCGCCCGTCCATCACCTTCCTGCTAGCTCGCGCGCGCCCGGCCGTCACCTTCCTCCTCTGCTGGCTCGCGCGCCCAGCCGTCATCTTCCTGCTAGCTCGCGCGCCCGGCCGCCACCTTCCCTCTGTTGGCTCGCGCTCGTCCGTCTGCTGGCCGTCGAACGGCCGGCCATCTCTCTGCTGGTTCGCGCGCCGTCCCGACGGCCAGATCTGGCCGGAGCAGCCATGGCCGCCTATTTCTGCGCAGCTCCCTCTGCAGCTCCCTCTGCGCCTCCCTCTGCGGCTCCCTCTGTTCAGCTCCCTCTGCGCAGCTCCCTCTACGCAGCCATGGCCGGAGCAGCGCCTCTCCCTCTGGCAGCGCCTCTCCATCTGGCAGCGCCTCTCCCTCTATCTATTTTTGGTTGATTGTAAACTAATTCACTCCTTGTTGATTGGAAACCAGATTGATTGGACAAAGAAGGAGAGCCAAGAACAACTACACCAAAGGTATACTTGTAAGACGAATTTGCCGCTCTATTGATTTGAATATACTATCTTCATGTGTTGTGAATTGGTTATGTATTTTTTGTTGGCATATAGATGGATGAGGGCGATGAACTTGGTACTCAAACCATAGCTGGTGCTATACGAGATGCAGCATCAAAGAGAGCGTTGCCACCAGGTTTGTTTGAAGCTGTGGATATTCTTCCTGATTTTGAGCTTAAGCACAAGGTTAAGTACTATTCTTATTTGCTGAACAATCCTAATGTTGCACAAGAGTTTGTGGAGGTGTCGTTGTTGTACAAGCTTAGTATGCTTACTGAGTTCATTAATGGTAATATGTAGGCTTGCTAGGAATACTTCATTTTGGGTGACATAAACTAGTATGTCATGTTCTATGTATCCATAAACAAGGCACTTTGGAATACTTCATTTTGGGTGATATGAACTTGTATGTCATGCTAATTGTATTCATGAACATGGCAATTTGGATTATATGAGTGTTGTGATGACTTGTGGTTTATATGTTATCATGTCAAATATATGCATGTTGTGATGAACTTGTATGTCATGCTAATGTCTACTTCAGTGACTCTTCAACCAAACAAAGGATGGAGTTGTTCTGTTCCAGTTCACTCTGCAACCAAACAAAAAACAGAGCCGCTCCGTTCCAGTTTACCAAACACAGAACAGAGCCGCTCCGTTCCTAGAATCAGGGATGGAACGACTCCGTTCTACTTGGCTCATCAACCAAACACTACCTAAGAAGGGAAATTAAGGTCCAAGAGGACCAGTACAAAAACCACCCTATGGTGGCCAGCAACAAGCATAAATAAAACTTCTGCGCATCTTTATATTAAGAAGGGAAATTAAGGTCCAAGAGGACCAGTACAAAAAACACCCTATGGTGGCCAGCAACAAGCATAAATAAAACTGTCCATAGGACCAAGATACAAAAAGACGACCAATGAAAAAATTAAGTCGAGCATGCTGCGCCTAGAGCGGCAGCAAAACCAAGGCTTCCGAGGTGTTTGGCACCAACCAGCACCCATAAGGATAGCTCGTCGATGAAGCTTCTATGCACCTTGCCAATGGTTGGCGAATCTCCATCGAAGATAACTCTTTCTGTGCAACCAAAGGCACCATGCTCCCAAAATAATGGCATTGTTGACTCCCTTTCTCTTGTTTCTGTGCACCTGAATGGTCACTATTCCCCACCAATCAGCAAAATTAGTATCCTCTGGTCCTGGAGTTAGGTGGCCCATACCAAAGGGGGAGAGGATGCTATGCCAAAACTGCCTGGCGAAGACACAACCAATCAACAGATGCTGAACTGCTTCTTGCTCTTGTTCATAGAAAGGGCATGCTTTCGGATGGGGAAGACCTATTTTTTGCAGCCTGTCAGCTGTCCAACACTTATAAAGTTGACCTTTGATATAGTCCTATTTTAATCAAGTCATCCCTATCCCCAACACTTGCTCCAACACTAGTTTGAACACTAGTGACTAGTCATAACATTGTTGTACATGTGCTTAATGGGTCCAACATACTTCGTTAGAACTTTATATTTGTCCAAAGTCCACCACATAACATTTCATGATATTTTAGCATAAACCTTCTCCAAATCAATAAAAAAACATGTGTAGATCTTTCTTTTGCTCTCTATACTACTCCATCACTTGTCTTATTAAGAAAATGGCTTTCATAGTTCACCTTCTGAGCATGAAACCAAATTGGTTCATAGTGATCCGCATTATTCCACGAGAAAGATGCTGGACAACTATCTCCCATAGTTTTAATAGTGTGGTTTATCAACTTAATTCCGTGGTGTACAACTTCGAATATCTGCCTTATTCCAAACTGCCGTAATTCCAATCCAAGAAAATTCATAGCACAGGAAAACCAAAAATATGATGCAGTCAACGCCTTGGGAATAAAATAAGATAGCTCACTTATGCGTCCTACCCTCTTTCATTACCAACACATGGGTGAAGAAAGAGTATCATATCCTTCACGATTAATAATAAGTATCAGTGGCTGGAATTATGGCTAAATTTAAACGGGCAAGAAAGGTGATCCAAGGGTGGCATAAATCCCTCCCCAATCTAGCTAAGTTGATTGTTAAGGTGAAAATGATCATTCAGCTTATGGACTTCATTGAGGAAAGCAGAGACTTAACGATTCAAGAATGGAATTTTAAGGATGTTCTCGTTCATCATTTGCATGATCTTCTTTCCAAGCAACGAGCATACTGGAAACAGAGAGGCCAAATCAAATGGGCTACTTTGGAGGATGCTGGCACGAAATTTTTTCACGCAAATGCCACTACCAAGCATCGTCATAACCTTATTTTGTCTCTCGTAGACGATAATGGCATTGTTGTTACCTCTCATGTGGACAAAGAAGATGTGCTCTTCCAAACCTTCAAAGATAGATTGGGGACCTCTCAACAAACGTCTATGGTATTCAACTTGTCTTCGCTGATTCAGCCAGTTAGCAACCTGTCAACATTGGAGACGCCCTTCTCCCGCAGCGAGATAGACCAGATCATCACAAACTTACCTACAAATAAGTCGCCAGGCCCTAATGGTTTCAACACGGATTTTGTGCGTAAATGCTGGCCGGTGATTGCTTCAGATTTCTATGAGCTTTGTGATAAATTCTATGATGGATCCATCTGCATGGATAGCATTAATGGATCTTATATGACTCTCATCCCTAAACATAGTTCTCCTGCCTCGGTGGGAGATTACAGGCCGATATCCCTCCTCAACACAAGTATGAAAGTGCTGACAAAACTTCTTGCTAACGTCTTCAGTTGGTGATTACCAAATTAGTCCACCAGAATCAATACGGCTTTCTGAAGGCAAGGACAATTCAGGATTGTTTAGCATGGGCTTTTGAATACATCTCTATCTGTCACAAGTCGGGCAAAGAAATGGTGATTCTAAAGCTGGATTTTGAAAAGGCTTTTGATAAATTAGAGCATGCGGCTATCATTGACATATTGAGGCATAAGGGCTTTGGGACCAAATGGATCCACTGGATTTCAATGATTTTAGGATCTGGTACATCACAAGTACTTTTAAATGGTGTCCCTGGAAGACGTTTTCACTGCAGGCGCGGAGTCTCTTCTCTTTGTCCTGGCAGCAGATCTCCTTCAGTCAATTATTAACAAGGCTAAAGACTGTGGCATTCTCAATCTCCCAATCCCGCATTCATGTGGGGTTGACTTCCCGGTTATTCAATATGCAGATGACACTATTCTGATCCTGGAGGCTTGCCCTAGACAACTTTTCTTCCTCAAAGTGATGCTTAATTCATTTGCAGACTCCACAGGCCTCCATGTGAACTATCACAAATCCAATATTTATCCCATCAATGTCTCAGATCAGAAATTGGCAATCTTAGCAAATACGTTTCACTGCAAGGTCGGAAATATGCCTTTCACGTATCTCGGGCTTCCTTTGGGTCTTAAAAAACCCAAATTGGGAGCGTTCCTCCCCCTCATTCAGAAGATTGAAAGAAGACTCACATCCACTTCTATCTTTTTATCTCAGGCTGGCAGATTACAAATGGTCAACGCGGTATTCTCCTCTCTCCCAACATATTTCACGTGCACCCTGAAACTCCCAAAAACAGTGATCAAGCAGATTGACAAATTCAGACGGCACTGCCTTTGGAGAGGAGCAGACATAAACGCAAAAAACCATCTCAAGTCGCTTGGAAAGCAGTCTGCAAACCAAAAGCCCAGGGGGGGTTAGGCGTCATAAACCTTGAGTTGCAAAACAAAGCTCTTCTTATGAAATGTCACCATAAATTTTATAATAGAGCCAACATTCCGTGGGTTAACATTATCTGGGCCAATCATTACAGCAATTCTTTACCTTCAGTTAAACCAGTTGGTTCATTCTGGTGGAAAGATATCCTCAAAATTCAAGACGTATTTAAGGAATTAGCCCGGGTGGAGATTGGAGATGGAAAAATTACACTTTTGTGGCATGATAATTGGGATGGTTTGCGCAAATCTGTAAGATTCCCGGAGCTTTGGTCTTTTGCCTCTCTCAAAGACATCACCATTAATCAAGCAAGGCTGGCGTCGCCGAACGAAATGTTTCACACTCCCCTGTCTGCCGAAGCGTTTGAGCAGTTTCTTGCCCTACAAGACATTCTGACAAATCTTCAGTTGCATGATCACAATGATAAATGGCTCTGCATTGCCTCTTCCAGTTTGTTTTCTTCTCAGAAGGCCTATTCTCACATGATAGGTAACCAACCGACTCACCCCCTCTTTTCCTGGTTGTGGAAATCCAAATGTCAACCTAAGCACAAGGTGTTCTTCTGGTTGCTGCTTAAAAATAGATTGAATACCCGCTCTTTCCTCAGGCGGCGTTCAATGGCATTGGACTCTTTCACTTGCGATAACTGTATTCTTCAGATGGAAGAGACGGTTATTCATCTTTTTTTCAGATGCAACTTTGCTTAGAGATGTTGGTTATTATTGGACATCCGTCCGCCTCGAACAACGGATCTTCTTCATACCTTGATGAGGATTAGAAGGAGATGGCAAGTCCCATGGAGGTTGGAAAGTGTCATCATTATGACGTGGTGCATTTGGAAGAGCAGAAACAATTGGATTTTCAATGAGATCCCACCCACAGTTAATGAGTGCAAGGCAATGATTATGAAAGAAATGTTTCTGGTGTGTCATCGAGTCAAGCCTTCTCTCAAAGGGGAAATTAGTAATTGGTTGCAGAATTCTGTATTGTAATCCTTCCTCTTTTTTCTTTCCTTTCTATGTAATTTGCATTTCTTGACACTAGTTTTCTTTTGAGTTAATAAAATTACTGTAGGTCCTCCCTACAGTACCTTCACTTCAAAAAAAGTATCAGTGGCTGGAAATGCAACTTGCTTTCATTCTGGTTGATAACAATACTACAAAACTCAGCTTGCAATAGGTTTGTCTTACTTTTCAGTCAAAATAACAGAATCAGGACCTGGTACCGGACAGCATAGATTTTTCAACTACAATTACCAAGCATGTAATTTTTCACAACTAATTAAGCAGTTTATGTATGGGTTTTTAATTTGAACACAATGGTGTGACTGAGTGGGTGTGTCTTGTATGGGTTCCTCCCCGTTTTTTTCTTCTTAATGTGATGATGAGTACGTGTTGGAGAAAAAAAGTTTGCGCATGGGTTAAAGCATTAACATGTTAGCAGATAAACATCTCGCAATCACCAGATAGGAAGCAACATGGTTAAACAGAGCACAAATAGCTTGATAAAACAGTAATTACATGGAAAGAGAAGCATGTCTAACCTTGAACTCTGCATCAGACATATTGTAGACATTGCTTTCAAACATGTTGAGAAAATTTTCAACTCTGGCATCCAGATTAGCAGGATCCTATTGAAATTGTACTGAATTTATTAGAGCCGAAGAGTAATTACACGTTCAAAAGAAGCACTAGAACTGTGAAGAGGATATTTTAAAAATAAATAACAGAAATGGATAAACTTTGTAATTAAGTATATTTACCTTCACCGTTGACTGGATTATAAATTGCAACCCACGGACACCTGAATCATTTCTGGGCGAAACACAGGTACACATTTTATTGCCAAATACATTACACAAAAATAAAAGATTCTCATGTAACCATAAAAATAAGAAAGGGTTCCTTGTACCTTTGCCTAAGAAGCGCTATGTAGCCAAGTTGCTCAACTGATCGCAATTGATGAAAAGCTGGCTGCTTGCCAACAAGAGCAAGTAGTTGAAGTAGAACATTTTGCTTAACATTATCCTGATGAGTCTGCAAATATGATTCTTATAGCGTTATGTTGTGTAGCAGGTAACAAATCCAGAGTCCTGGCACAATGTAATTGATCCAGGCATGGTACAATGGAATTGATACGAGCATGCATAAAATTACAGAACAGGACTACGTGAGCGTCAACTATGTCGCACAGTTAACATGGTGTAGCACTATGATATCCATTAGGTTAATCACCTAAATTTACTACTATATGCAGATTAAACATATGAATCTTTCAATAGCACATTTTTAGAATCAATTGGTATTACTTAAGAGGTACTTCTCACTGAAAACAATCATTCAAGAAGAAAAGTATAGAAAGCATGCCTGAATATAGTGCAGAAGAGCAGAATTTTCATCTTGGTGATTTGAGCACATTGCTGGATAATAGTATCTCAAACCCTTCTCAAGCTTTACAATCCTCTTGGCAAGATGCTGCGATGGGGATAGTGGCTTGCAAGCACTAATTGGTGCATTGAATAAGACATCTTCAACATGTTGAACGATATTGTTTGCTTCATTGGGTTCAATATTACCTGAAAATGATATATGCAGTTAAGAAGGGTAAGAATGAAGAGTATCGTCAGTCAAGACAGAAAATATGAAACAAGGGTATTAAATCAAATTCTTTTGAGGATGTATCAAATATTCCAGTCAACTAAATAGATAAACCTGCAAAATAACACTCGATGAAGGTTTTTGATAGCAAATGGGGCAAAAAAATTCCCAGATCACTAGCTTCAAGGTGAGAAAGTGCAGAAAATTCCTCATCCCATGGCCATGTTTGGTCCTCCAGTATTAGCGAACAATAATATAGGACTTGTTGGTATGGCTGCCGAAACTTGAAATTCTCATACTCCTTTGTCATAGCTTCCTGATGACAAAAAGAAAACGTCTTTAGTTCATACAAGTGCATAGAAGAGTCTCGGCTCACAATTGCATCACCTGTAAACAAGTACAGTAATAAAGAAGGCATGACCAGAAGCACCTTTTGATATTCTAGAACACCTTGGGTAACAGATACTATCAACTTGATTATTAGATAATAGAAGTCCCAATTCAAATAACAAGCAACAAATGTATGGCATGTTGATTACCCATAGATATTCAGATAAATTGCTTTACATAGAAACATACTAAAACAGGGTGGTAAAAAAGCTTAGGACACACCCCTTATGGAGGCCGAAAACAAAGAAACCTAAAAGTACTCATGTAGAAAACAAAACAATAGACGACCTTTACCACGATACAAAACATTTATGGCCAAAGACCACGTAGCCCTGCTGCTCCAGCCATACACCAAAGAGAAGCCTCATCTCGATTTCCTGGATGATCTTCGCAATGCATGGTGGAGCCTTATCATAGACACATGCATTTCGATGTTCCACAACATCCAAGCCACAAGTGAAACCAGGGTGTTAAATCCTTTCCTTTGTATGGCATGTGTAAACAGTCCCAGTCACTAATTCTATTAACTTCTCCATTAAAATAACAACATGAAAGAATTTTTTATCCTTACCATGTTTAGCGAATTCAAATGAGACGTTGAGAAGGCTCTTTGTTGTACAAGAGAGAGAAGGGGGGGATTCTGACAGTTAAATTAGAGTTTCAGCCCTGCCGCGGTGCCGCCGCCGGATCTAGATGGCAACAACTTCCCTCCCCTCGTGCAGACAACCATGGCACGACCAGATGAGACTTCCACCATAGCCACCACTTGCCGCGACCTGGAGTGGTTCTCCACCCATGTTGTGGTAGCGTGCCTGAGCCGTGACTGAGCCGTGACAGGCCAAAGGTGGACATCAACGCCGTCAAAGCTACATTCAACGCTCAGTTAGGCATGCACCCTGACAACATCACGGTGACCAAGCACTTCCCTGAGGATTTTTCATCACGTTCAAGCATCAGCACCACCGAGACATGGCAATGGCACGCAGAGACTTCTCTTTCCATGGCCGCCACTTCCACGTTAGGCGGTGGCAGTTGCCACTAAACCGTGACCTTGACGAGCTCAAGTATCATGTGTGCATCTGTCTCGAAGGGATCCGACTCCACGCCTGGAAGGAGAGCATCGCCAAGCGCACAGTAGCGACGTCCTGTGACATGAACTACGTCGAGGAACAGTCTCTGCAGCGGGGGACACCAGGACCCTCAACCTTTGGGCATGGACCTCGAACCCTTCGAGTACGACCAAGGTAACTTGGCTTACGCTTAGGCCATGCTCAGCAAAGCGTGCATATAACTGTAAAGAACATTGTTTTGCACTATAGAGTGCACTGTTTATAGAGTGGAGTTTGAAATAGGGAGTGGGATAGGAAGGCTACTAGAGATAGCCTTACCAGCAGCTGCAACTCCATGGTTGTCCACAGTGGAGTACCACTCCCTGCGGGAAGAGGCCTCACCTTCAGGACCATTGTGCACCTCGACCTAATGGAGGGACCGATGGGCAGGGATGGGTGCACGGTACCGAGGGAGGTCGAGTGGCGCTTAGGCGTCATGGATAGTGAGAGCACAGTATGATACCGCCATGGGCCTCTCTGATAGAAGCAGAAACCCTAACCCTGAAACAGGTTGGGTGATGTATTAATAGTAATATTAGATGGGCCTAGGCCCAACACAAAGTCAGCCACTCATACAATACAATAGACGCACATAGTACATCTAATATTCTCACTGCCACCACGATAGAAGTGGCCACGACAACGATGAACACCGCGGACACTCACGCAAGGAAGATAGGTACAGCTCTCGTCTTTTCCGCAACCTATCATCCCCCCCCCAAAGGGAGCACAAGAGATCGAAACTGAGGACAGGCGACAACAAAGATAGAGGCCCCATCACCATCGAATGATGTCGTCACCTCGCCAGCAGCCAACAGCAGCAGACTATGTCTTTGTCACAGAACTTGGTTCAGCAGCAGCAGCACCTTCAGCTTCACCATGAACTGCATTACACCACCCCCATCCAAACCTTATTCACCATGACATGCTGCAGCTTCAAGGAGAGTCGCTGATTTGCAGTTGCACTGCTGCTGGACTCCAGGACCAGGCTCCAGGCACCGGTGGGATGAGCGAAAGTGGGAGGAGCTGGTTGAGAAGAGGCGGGAAACACCAGCAAGGGAGAGAAGGACCCAGCGGTGGAAGAGAGGCGCGCTGCAGGCCACGGGAGGAGGCTCTCGGAGCCTGTGGAGGTTGGAGGGTGGAGTGTGGAGAAGGCAATGCGTGCGCTCTCATAAAGCACCAGCCACTGCTCCTCCCCCCCCCCCCCCCCCCTTTTTCCACAATGTATATGGTATATATACCAAAACCTAAAGGCCAGCTAAATCGGGTCAAATTCTTTGTGACAAAATATTTCCTTGGGGCCCAACTAGTCGTCCAGACTACTTGTCGGATGATGGATCGTGATTAGTCGCCAATTAGTCGGATGACTAGTTTTTTAATAGGTCTGATCAAATCGAAAGCCTTATCCAGTCCCAGTTTACGGTTAGGACAACTAATCACGATTAATCATGATCACTCGTCCAATCTAATAACACTGACCTAGCGATCGGTGGATGGCCCCACCAAACTTCCTGCACCCTTTGCACTGGCGCTCCAGAAACGGGACTTCACTTATGCCTTCACTGCCCTTTCGCCCAGTTGGTTTGGACACAGGTTACAACCTAGGACCAAAGAGCGACTTTCGATACCTCACAACACACCCCCAGCAAACTTCGATAGCATCAGCAACCGGTTTGAAGCCAAACTGATACACAAAAATCATAAGAGGGACTTCAATGGCATGGTCATCTACATCATGTGGAACTTATGGAAGGAGCTTAACCAGAGAATCTTTGAAAACAAGAGCCTAGCCGCAGAACAGGTGGCAGAGAGAACTGAAGAGTGTCTAGAAATTTAAGCGGGGTTCCAAAATATGTGTAAATCGGGCTCTCTCTGTGGGAGGAGCCGAGGAGGGTTGGCTCTTACCTAGCACCTGTCTAAAGCCAGGCTCAGGAACCTTAGCTCGGCTTTGGTCCGCAATCTTGTACATATACTCTTTTCTTACATAATTGAAAAACAGGGCTCCTGACACTTCGTTCAAAAAATATGGGGTATTTTAATGTGAACCCAGTCCCAACTCTTAAGGGCTCCTAAAAGTTCCAGACATACAACTCACACAAGAACAACCAAACAACATGCAATTTTGCGGGGAACTATTGTCGATTACCTTTATCACAGAAAAACGGTCAGCCTTAACTTCAAATTCTGCAATTTTTCCAATAACAGTCTCCAAAAGGGTTCTCATTTTGTCATTGAAGCCAACCATAGTTACCTACAAGATAGTACAAACATCGAATGGTAAAGGGACAGCCTTAAGTTTCCAAAACGAAAACAAGAAATTCATTTTGTATCATGTTACCCAGTGTCGTAGGCTTCCCGCACTGTGCGGGGTCTGGGAAAGGGTATCTTTAAGCGCCAAGCCTTACCCGCATAATATGCAGAGGCTGGGGCTCGAACCCGGGACCTTCCGGTTACAGACGGTAGGCTCTACCGCTGCACTAGGCCCGCCCTTCCTCATTTTGTATATTAAATATATTCCCTCAATTCAAAATTATAAGGTGTTTTTACTTTTCTAGATACATTGATTTGATTATGTATCTAGACATAGTGTATATCTAAGTGTATGGCAAAAACTATGTATCTAGAAAAGCCAAAATGTCTTATAATTTGGAATGGAGAGAGTAGGTAGTAACCCAATAAATAATAAGTAGAAAAATACATCCGTCATCAAGGAACATCAGGCAGGCACTCTGGTACCATGCAGTCTATGTGAGCACATGAGCGTTGCAAGGGGCATCAGAACTTACAACCGACTAAAATGTGTTTTGTAAATTGTAAAAGCACCAGACAGCAAAGAAACAGTAAAACTTCATACTGTAAAAGTGAGCATGCATCGAGTAAGATATGAGGTATTATATCGGTCCAAGTACTATGTTTTTACACCAGTAAAAAAATACAAAAAATAAACAAATTATAGACTAATATATGTGTGTGAATTACTTGAACAACCAACCTGAAAACCAGTGTCATTTGGCTTAACAACATAATAGAGGCCAGCAACTTGGGCGTCATAAGCTGAAAGCAAAAAGAAAATTGGTGTCATTACAAAAGATAAGAGTGCAAGTCTGAAACAAGTTAACTTAAAAAAAACAGTACAACCTTCCATGATACAATGCCTGACTCATGAAAAAACATGTATCTCAGAAAGCCAACACCAGAGAATAACATTTGTAAAACACATTTCACGGACATCCCATATTGGTATTTTATGTTACCTTTTTATTTCTTTAACTCGTTGTATTAACTGGTGTATATGTATATGAATTATTGCTAAATATGTTCCAATAAGAATTTTTTCACAGTTTCCATTTCTAGTATCTAATACATGTTGTATCCATTAATATACCCATGAGAAATTATATGACAAACAAGTGAAAGAATGCACTAAACAAATTGATCAGCCTGTGTTGGAACTTGGAAGAACCATAACAACAAATATCTAAGGGAGTCATACATACCATAATCATTCAAATAATCCATAAGCAACCTTGTGAATACATCAGTAAGAACTGCCGACTCAGGTGAGCTTTGAGATAGTGGACAGTGAAAATCCATCTTGATATAAGCCTTGGGTGTGAAAAACATTGTATCGGGCTTGTACCAGAGTCTCGAAAATTGTGTCTTCCTCAGCATGGCAGGAAAACTTACCTGGATGTAACAGAGATAGAGCATAAGCAGACAAGATGAAGTTAAGCAGGCAAGCCATTCAAAATATTACCTTTTCCTCTACACTTCTCAGTGAAAGATCACTTGGAATGAAGATGTTACGCTTTGGCAGGTGTAGATCTTCCTCAGGGGCTTTCCCTACCCATTTCTGCAAAATAATTGCCGTATACAAGACACAGGTACTTTTCTAGCTTCAACACAGAAAGTAATGATGTCCAAAAATGTACCTGTATGATTGATGGAGGGACAACTTCGACAGAATATGATGTACCATACCATGGCTCTGCTAATTTTGTTTTCCCTTCAAACTTTTTCGATTCCCAGAATATTCTGATAGGAAATATGGAGAGCAAAGGGAGATTAAAACAGAGGGAGCAAAACAAAAATTGCAAGACAGAAAATAAATTTCTCCATTTGTAATTTGTATGCTCACGTAGTGCCTTGAGAATTACCTTACAGTCTCAGGAGTCAGTTCATTTAAAACATTCTGAATAGCATCTGGTGAAAACTTTGATGGCACAGATGACGCAATCAACCAATCTTTTGGTGGAAAAATCTGTGGTGATAACAAAAAGGGTCCATTAATGGGTGCCATAGTTTACCGTTATTATAAAAAGAAAATAAGCATTTGGGGTAGCTTACAGCCTTACACTATATTAATCAAGGGAACTACCATATCCCGATATAATGTATAAAAATGACATTGTACAACATTTGTATAATTTTGTGTGAATTTGCCTACATAATACATATAGATCAACATTTACCACACTCAGATTGCTATGTGCCTAGACATGACTACCACAATCATGGAAATTGTGAAATGTGTTCTGTGGAAACCAAAGTAGGATGTTTCTACATATTATTTTGGTCCTTCAATGGCATGCAAATTAAAAAATGATGATATATTGCTTTTCTTTCATTCAATAATAAGTTTTACTCACTGTATAGAAGCAATTCACAGAGACAAAAGGTTCAGGTTGCAAAAGTCAAGATATCATTTAAATATATGTGAATTGCATTAAAGTGCATCAGAATCAGATGTTACCAGTTTTTAGTTTCCATTTAAATACATGTGAATTGCACTAAAGTGCATCAGATGTCACCAATTTTTAGTTTACAACAAGCATGTGCAAATAAATCCAGTATACAGAAGGGCAACAGTTGTGAAAATAAATTTAAGATAAGCATAACCGAAGTACCTGCATGTTAGAAGAAATATTTACAACATAATTGATAGGGGGGCTCTTGTCTCGGTAGTGGAATCCTGTCTCACAGATAGCTTGAAGCTTCAAAGTCCAACCAAAATTGTATTAGTATACGAAAAAATACATGTCAACAATCTGAAGCAGAGAGAGAGAGAGAGATCAACATCTGTACATTGTTGTTGAACAATGCATTTGTATTACTTGATCGTTTTATTTCGCCAGTCAGTGAAGCATATAAATAGTTATGCATGCGCGGATGATACAAACATAAATTACTGTTTCAAGACAAGATCCATGTTTAATTGGGTGATGAAGGAACATGCATTACATTGCAAGTATACTCCAAAATCAGATCTGTCTTGTAGGTTCAGCTAACTGCAGTAGAATATATCAGACAACTAGCTACTACACAACAACAACGGTTGAACAAATCAATGAATCATAACATGGAACTATATCTCATGAAAAAAAATCAGTGGAGACTTTTGTTCATATTATAGTGTTAGGCTGGTATTACTGATAAAAGGGTAAGTGGCATGATTGACTAAATTCCAAAATATACTAAAATATTTGTAACAGTCCTTGATCTAGGAGGCGTTTAGAGGGGGTTATATGGGGAATAGAGTAACGGTGGCTGCCCTAGGGCAGGCCGTGCCTAGAGGGAGGGAAGGGGCAGCAGCAGCACCAGCATGCCACAGCTGTCTGGCATAAGGGAAGGCGGTGTAGCCATGGCGGCTGGGAGAAGAGGGAGGGAGAGAGGATTAGGGTTATTGTTGCTCCATCTCAAAGAATACATCTCCCCATATATTTATATCTATAGGGAGGACACGACCCAACTCAACTTGACACACAAGTAACTATAACTTCTGGACTCTTCCAAATCCTAAACCTAGATGGGCACTGTAACGCGCTACAGTACCCGCAGGTACTGTTCACGCTAGGACCATATGACCCGACTTGGGCCCAATACCTCCGTAGCCCGTCACAATGCCCATGACATCATTCCCCCCCTTTTCTTCACAGCATGCCCTTGCATTGTGTCCTTGCCCAGTCATGGACGTCATTCGAAGAAGAAGCTCCTCCTGGTGGTGGCGCATGTTGTTGCTGAAGTGGCACCATGACGATAGGTGTCGGGTTTGGATACGTGACACTTCTCCCTGCTTCCCGAGACAGCACATCCTTGTGCTGGTATCTGTCACGGTTGGAGATGATGTTGTAGCGGTCATCTGTTATTTTTGAAGTGTTGAAGCATGCTTGATGTTGCCGGTTGTGTAGTCGTGGTGGTGGCCATGGTGGTCGCTTGAGGTAGCCCAATGGACTAGCTGGTGTTTGGTACTTTATCACGTCTGCAACACTAGGGTGGTGATGACGATGTTGTAGTAGATGGTGTTGATGCCACGGATGTTGTTGATGGTGTTGCCTCTTAGTTGTAGCGGAGTAACAGCGTTGTAGCTGGTAGTGGCTGTTGAAGTGTATAAATGGATTGGCTACCTTCTCCCATCAGCTTAAGCTTTTGGGTTGAACTGGTTAGTGCGTCCATTCTAACATGGTATCAAAGCCAGAGGTCTCGAGTTCGAATCCTGGCAGAGGCTTTATTTGTGCCTCCACCCATTTTATTTCCACGTTTGCGCCTTTCTCTCTGGCTGCACGTGAGTGGGGGTGTTGAAGTGTATAAGTGGATTGGCTACCTTCTCCCATCAACTTAAGCTTTTGGCTTGAACTGGTTAGTGCGTCCATTCTAACAGTGGCACGGATGTTGTAGGCCATGTTGGTGTTGAAGGCAGCGTCTCGGCGATGCTACTAAGGCTTGGTTACTACTTCTGATGAAGATGATGGTGTAACCCATGGTTTTAAAGTCGTCCGACTAATCGCGATTAGTCAGACTTATCGCTGCTGTAAGGGTGATTAGGGCTACCGACGCGATTAGGGCGACTAGAAACCTAGTCGTCCGACTAATCGCGATTAGTCGGCGATTAGTCATCCGATTAGGGTTGTGTCCGACTAGGTTCTCTGTTTTGGGCTCCAGCAGATGAAGCAGGTATCTGCTCTTTTCCATTTGGGTCGGCCCATCATGGGAACTGAAACTGAGTGCCGCTGCCCTTAGCCCCTTATACAGTCTTTTGCCCTAGCTGGAGCTGAGTGTCGCCGCCTTCATTTGCTTGCTGGACTGCTCTGAGCGTCGCCGCCCTCATCTGCTTGCTGGAGCTGGACTGCTGAGCGCCGCCGCCCTCATCTACTTGTTGGAGCTGGACTGCTGACTGCTGAGCGCTGCCGCCCTCATCTATCGTCGGCCCGTCGCCCTCATCTCTGCTTCGACCTGTGACCTGTCCCTGCTCCAGCATCCAGGGCGCGGCAACCTCTGCTCTAGGCTTCCTTCTGCTCTGTTCAGAGCTCAGACCATCCTCCACTCCCTCCTGCTCTGTTCAGACCTCAAAGGCTCAAACAGAGATGAGCACTTCTGGTAATCCCTCCTCTAGTCTTCTGTCCTTTTGCAATCTAGTATGTTGTTATATATATATGGTCTTGTTATAGATGGACGACTAGGGAGTCGACTAGGCTCGACTAATCGAGCTAATCGACGACTAGTCACCTTATCGGTGCTTAGGCGACTAGAGTCGACTAGCTGACTTTAAAACCTTGGTGTAACCCTTATGTCCGGGAGCGTATTGAGGCACCTTGTTTGTTGGAGTTGCTAATGTCGGGGTGTGGAGGATAGCATACATCAAAGTTGGTGTTATTAGTTGTAGAAGGAATTTGAAGTTGTGCCTATAATGGCAGTGGTGTTGATGATTGATGCTAGGTGTAGAGGTTGTTGTGTGACTGTTGGGATTGTTGTGGTTGTCACTTGTGTATGTTTTGTGTGGCCATCAATTGTACAATCCACGATTTGTGGTGCTGGTAGAGGGACAGCAAACAATCAATGCACATGACGCTTATTGTAGGTGGTAGTGTTGTGGCATCCATTGTTGACATAGATTTGGTGCAGTAGCACGTCGAAGAGGTGGCACCTATGGTTTCTTCTCTCGCTATTGGAGTTGAGTAGTACTATAAAAAGAACTTATTGAGCTCGAGTCCATATGTTGGCCAACCTAAGGATGTCCAATTGCGGTAAGGGGATCGTTGGTTGTTGTAGGTCGGAGTTAGTTGTTGTGGTGGCGGAGGTAGATTCGGTGGATTACCTTGCATGGTTGAGGATGAGGTGGAAGCATCTGGTTCTCGTTGTGAAGCATGATCGCCACGAGGGTAGTAAGGAACTAAGGATTGGTGATGTATGGGTAGAACTAGTTTTTTAGCCTCTTATATTCCCTAGTTTAGCTCCAAATTTTGGCCTAGAGCTCTATTAGTTGTCATAGGTGTTAGAGTACCTGTTTAGGGTTTGGGTTTACCCCATGTATTTACCATCTCACCCTTATAATGGGCTTGGCCCATCTTACACAGTCTATTAATACATCACCCAACACCTTGTTAGGGTTAGAGTTTCCCACATGGTATAAAGCTAGTCTTCTTTCTTTTTTCCTCTTCACCTCCCGCCCAGTCGTCGGCCTCCCCTTCCCTACCCCCAGCGCCTACCCCCCCCCACCAGTCAGCTCCCCCATATAGGTCCCCCCCCGCGCGCCCCTAAACCCTGATCATGTTGAACTTAAACTTTGATCTTTGTTTGATGCATATGCTTGAAATGTTCAAATTTGATTTGTGCCTTGGTTGGATTTGAATTCAAAAGAGAAAATAAAAGGAAAAGGAGATTAGAAATTCAGAATAAAAAGAAAACCCAAAGCAGCACGCAACTCACCCTGACTCGGCCATTCGGCCCAGCTCCCCGCAGCTCGCGCGCCTGCTCCCTCGCTCTCGCTGCCAGGTGGGACTAGCCTGTCGGCGCCAACTCTCTCAGCCGCACGCCGCTCCCTCGCTCTCAACCCTGCGGGCCCCACGCGCATAGCCGTTGTCACCCCGACCTTGCCTGCGAGCCCTGTCTTCCCCTCCCCGCAATCGCCGCTCGCTCGGCGCGCATGCCCGTCGAGAGAGCCAGCCCACGTCGCGCCCCACAACCCTCCCCCAGCTCTTTTGAGCCTCGCGCACACCTGCTCTCTCTCTCCCCTGCCTCATTTCTCTCGCCTGCGGCCCACCTCGCGCACGACTGCTGCCGCCCGAGCTCATCGGTGACGTGCGCCCGCCGTGTCGAACCGCACAGAGCTCCCGCCGTGCCGAACCGCACAGAGCTCCAGACCCCGCACTCTGTTTGACTCGATTCCACTTCTCTGCAACGAATTAGAGCTCGCCGGAGTTCTGGCACGTCGGTCCGCCATGCCTGTGAGTGGATCACGAACGGACCGATCCCCTGGCCCAAACGGTCTGCACCACCAACACTTAGTGCACTTCCCAAAACACGCTTATGAAAAGATTTTAACCCTCGAATACGAAAGCGTTGTTAGTCCTCATGCAAATGCAACATCTAAATATTGTATGAGGCACTAAGTTTCACACAAAGAATTATTATTGACCCCTCATAATAGTACGGCTATCTAGCTACTAATCTGGTAAATTCTCTAAACACCTTGTGACCAGCAAAAGTAAAATCCTGCATAATACATTTGCTTTCATCCATTCCACAACCAATGTTTAAGTCTTCAAGACTTTCAATAAAGCTCATCTCTCTGTGATCCAACCCGCATTCTTATTTCTCCAAGAATTTGTTAGTCCACATACGGTTGTCATTAATTACCAAAACATCACTTAGGGACCTAGATGCTTCACAGCTGCGAGGGCAAGGAATGGCCAAGGTGGCCGAGAGTCGAGAGAGGACGTCATGGCTGGAGTGGCCAAGATAACGGTGCCAAATGGAGGCAGGGGCAGGAGGACGTAGGGTTGGACAACATGGGTGGAGGATGTGGGGCGGGGAAGCGAATGGGGTATAGGGGGTTGAAGTTGTCGTAATGAGCAACCACAGCCCGAGTGGTAAGATCCCGTATGGTGAGCCCCTAGGGATCAAACTCCATAGAGCAGCGGTGGTGAAGCAACAAAACGATAGAAGGTTCTAGATGATGTTGGAGGCAACAAAGATGTTGTTGAGGTACAAAGGACCAAGAAGGACCGTGTACCTACTGAGGTGACAGGCAGAGTCGACCCAATACTGACAATGGAGTAAGGGAAGGTGGGGCTATGGGGATGGAGTAAAGCGACAGCTTTGGGGTCGAGAGTGGTGTGGAACGAGGCACCGGAGTTGGCAACCCAGTTGATGGGAGGAGGGGTTGGCGAAGACATGGGGTGCGAGAAGAAAGCCAAGGGAGGTACCCCTAAAGAGCCACCGGATGGGGGCTGGGGTCGGGAGCGGCGAGTATGCTGACGGCAAATATGGGTGGTAGTGTGCGCCGAAAAAGCTAGTCGTCGTGAAGGGAGACGTGCACACGGTAAGGAGGCACGTGAGCCGCGACGGAGCGAAGGAGGGGCATCGAGGGAGCAGGTGCACGAAGGGTTGCACCGACCGAGAGGGTCGCGCCGCCAGGGAAAGAGGTGTCACCGAGGAAGAGGGTGCAGGCGGAAGACGCGGCCGCGCCGAGGAAGGAGAGGGTGACGGCAGACACGTTGGGTGACGTCACGGGGCAGGCCGTTCCGGGAGGGAAGTCAATGGCGACACAGAATGGTGCAGACATGGATGGGAAGGCGTCGAGGCCAGAGCAGAGGAGGACAAGCGTGTTGCGCGCTGCAGGTGAGGGTGGGAGCAGGTTTCGCACTGTCGGAGAAGGGCACAATGTGCTGGACGGTGCCTGGACGACGAGCTAGGTGGTGCCGGCGACACAGAAGACAGAGCGTGGGCGACTGGATTCGGCGGCAACGGGTTGATGCAGGGGGAGGGAGCTACGGGCTAGAACAGGGGGAAGAGAAAGTGGCCGTCGTCAGGAGGGAAGTCGAGGGGCATTCGGTTGCCGGCCATGGGAGGGGTAGTGCCCCATGGTTGGAGGGGAAGGAGCAATGGAAGCGGCGGCAACGGCTGGATGGGTGACTAGGAGGGCGCGGGCAGGCCACGCATCCAGGCGCGAGGAGACGCAAACCAGCGACGACATCGGGCACAGACCGAGCCACCGAGGCTAGCATGGGGCCGCGGTGGGCAAGGCGCGAGCCGAAAGCGAGGAAAGAGGTGGGCCAACAACGCCGGCCGCTGGGGCGGTCGGAGCAAAGCAGGAAGGGTCGTGTCACTACGATGACTACATATCATCAAATAGCTGAAGAGTAAAGGGTTGGTGCCTTCCAGTTTGAATGTTGGGATTCCATAAATAGGCGAGGATGCACCTTGTAACAGATTCATGAACAGAAATAACTTCAAACCAAATAGCCCATACCTCCTCTTCTTCCCTTGTCCTGTCGATTCCTAGTCTTCTACCTTGGATTCTTCGTCGCCGCCGACTAGGTCAAGATGTGACAAGTTGGTATCGGATTCAGTTTGGGCACGTGTGGTTCCTCCCTGTCTACAAGGAGTTTTCTTGTGCCTGTGTACCTCTCCGACGAGTTCGTGCTCTTACCATCAGTTCATCGCCACGGCAGGTGATGGCTGGCATCTCGGAGATGGAACAATGTCTGGCTGAGAAGTTCGACGGGACCATCAAGTTGTCGGATACAACACTCAAGGAACATCCAAAAAGGATGACTCGACTAGATGAGGTCACCAACAAGTTGGTCAGCATCGAGAAGAAGCAAGATGAACAAGACAAGTCAATGGGTTGTATTCAGGCCAAATTCGACATCTCGATGAAATCATTGGCGCAGATGCAGCAAAAACAGTCTAAAGAGTCGGGTATGATGGGTCATCCTTCCGCCACTGTTCGCATGCCGAGAGATGGATTGATGGGGGCCAGGCCACCTCCTATTGGGGCTCCTCTGAATGGCTCTTCTGTTGGACCTTCCATTCCCAACCAAATATTGATTCTATTCTGAATATGGCGACAAAGAATGACTCTTCTGTTTCACGATCATGTTTGCCGAAAATGGATTTTCCTTGTTTCGATGGATCAGATGTGAGAGTGTGGTTGGATCAGTGTGAATCCTATTTTACATTGTATTCGATTCCTGGTTATTTCAGAGTTACTGTTGTTTCCCTCCATTTATCAGGAAAGGCTTTGTATGGGGTGGATCCTAGCACTGGTCTTCTCCCAGCCCTACTACATGTAGATCACTCCGAGGCTTCCAATGTACTGCAAGAGAGACAGTCATTTTTGACAATGATGAAGACAATTTAGCCCAAGTTCAAAACAAGATGAAACAACAGGCTGATAGACACAAGACATTTCGTGAGTTTCAGGTTGGTGAGTTGGTGCTTCTCAAATTATAGCCTTATGCTCAGCCTTCAGTGGTTAGTCGACCATGTGCCAAGCTATCATTAAAGTTCTTTGGGCCCTTCAAAGTGCCTCAGCGAATTGGCCAAACTGCTTACAAGTTGGATTTACCTGAGGATGCCAAAATTCATCCAGTCTTTCACACGTCTCAACAGAAGCCTTTGTATGTGTGTGTGGATTGCTAGGCCGATGATACAGGGGCATAAATAGGCGAGGATGCTCCTTGTAACAGATTCATGAACAGAAATAACTGAAAACCAAATACCCCATACCTCCTCTTCTTCTTCGCTTGTCATGCACTCATGTTGATTCATGCTCTTCTACCTCGGATTCTTTTTCGTCGTTGCCGACTAGATCGGGACGTGACAGGCCGACAGCCTAGGGGGGTGGCGACTGTGGTAGGGAGGGAGGAAAAAAGGACCTAGCTAAATACCATGTTGGAATATGTGAAACCCTAACCCTAGGTTGGGAGTATATTATATAGAAAAGTTAGGTGGGTCAAGCCCATTACAATAGGGGTAATTAGGTAAATACACTGAAATAGTAACCTAACCCTAAATAGTAGTCTAACAGTGGACACCAAGGGTATGTTGTTGATCAGACCGAGGGCGGCCGGAGCAGAGGAAGGGTCGACGGCCTGGGGCGACGACTATGGGAGAGGAAAAAAGGTCCTAGCCAGATAACATGTTGGAATATGTGAAACCCTAACACTAAACCTGGGTTGGGAGTGTATTATATAGAAGGGTTAGCTGGGCCAAGCCCATTACAAGAGGGGTAATTAGGTAAATACAGGGAAACCCTAACCTAACCCTCATAGTCTAACAGTGGACACCAACAGTATGTTGTTGATTAGACAGCTACCATTGTTATTTGTATTGTTGATGCCTTTTCCATCCAAAGACCCCCTATATGTATCTATGGAAAAAAAATTGGGGATTAATTTGGATGTCACATTCTATAGATGTCATTGTTGTGGTCCTCTTGCGAGTGAGATTGGCGCCTCTGGATTTAGATCTAGTGTCAATATAAAACTTTGGTGTCGTGCAAAAAAATTGTCCAGCTCTTTTCACCAATGATTCGAGTGTTGTTATAGATGGTGTTGGTGTATAACTGTATATGTTGTCAACGTCAACATTGGTTTGTTGATCGATGCATAATCGTTGTTGACGATGTGGTAGAAGTCGTTTGAATCTAATGACACCCTAAATGCATCCATAGAACAAAATTTGGGGGTAGTTTGGATGTAGAATGCACTAATTGCTAGAGTTTTGAGCGCATTGTTCTTAGATTTGTTCGGGTCTATTGTTGGGAGACATTGGTGTTGTGTTGAACTCTTGTCCAATTTCCTCGTCCATCTGTAGTAGATGTTGTTGAAGCTCAGCATTGTAGTAGATCGAGACGTGCCCAAAGGGTCGATCCGGTCTCTTGATATCAGGTGTAATAGTCCTTGATCTGGGGGCGTTTAGCGAGGATTAGATGGGGTATAGATGAGGGAGGGTGGCTGCCATAGAGCAGGTGGGGCTTAGAGACACGAAGGGGGAGGCAGCCGCAAGATATTGCAGCCGTCTAGCGTAGGGGAAGCAATGTGGCCGCAACAGCTAGAAGAAGGGTAAGGAAGTGAGGATTATGGTTCCCCTAAATTATTCAAGCTTCATCTCAAAGGACAAGTCTCCCCCTTTCCTAGGAATGGGTGTGTTTGCTTGCGTATAAACTCTTTTCTTCTATTAATAAAATTATATGCAGTCCTCCTGCATGTTCGGCAAAAAAAAATATAGGGAGGACTCGACCCGACACAACTTGACTCACAAGTAACCCTAGCTTCTAGACTTTTCCTAATCCTAAACCTAGATGGGATTTGCAACGCACTACAGTATGTGCTACAGCACCCGTGCTGCAGTACTTGCGGGTATTGTTCAAATGGGCTTAGTGGGCATGACTTGGGCCCAATAACTATGTAGCCCATCACGGCTATTTAGGCCCGTAAAATACTCATAGAAACTAAAAAGATCTCTGACATGCATGCGCGAAGCTTCAACTCATCGCTCATGAAAAAATAAAAATGATTTGATTTTGGTAATGTGCAATGTTATTCATTTTTATAATAAAAACATGTATTCCAAACCAAATTACCTCATCAAATATCCACTTAGGAGTTCCAGAGTTCTGCAGCAACTTTATATATCTGAACAATAGTCCGAGAGTATCCTCCATGTGTTCTATCACCAGTAATCAGGTTTATGATCTTCAGTTACATTTAAAAAGTTGATATCAAAATGGCCCCTCAGAAAGTACAACTCACCCTGGCCTACATCTGTGAGCTGAATAACAACGCAGAAGAATGAAAAATCATGACTCCAATCCCCTTCACCAGCTTCCAAACTCATAGCCCATCCTGAATATAGAACAGAACTGGAATTCAACCATGAATCCGTGATGACCAAATAAAGAGGATAAAGAACAGAGTTCTCTTGGAGAGGAATGAAAATGTCAGCAAATAAGTTTCATACATGAAAAAGGCATAACAGCAATAAAGAAATTTATACAGAACTGAGGCAAAACAATGTTGTTCTTTTTCTTTATTCGTGTGAAGTTTGTTTCTCTTTGACTTCATGACTTGTCTTCTTCAAATGTATGGAAAGCAATTTCTTCAGTATTTACTGTAAAGGCTTAAGCTACCATGGTAATTCCTTTCAGCTCTAAGTGATTCCTAACTAATATTAGCGGCACAAGGTTTAAAAAAGACATGTCATACAAAGAGCTACATGGCTATTTATTTAATTACTAAGTTTGTATGTAAAAAAAGGAATGAAACAGACAAAAACATAAACCAACATGTCCATCTATGCACTCTGCAGATAAGTGTAACATACAATAACAATAAAGAAAACAAAAATAGAGCTCTGGGAGTGACATGAACATGATAATATGATATATAAACATCCGGGTGAGGCATTCCCTCATTTTTCCAACCGGAAAAAAGAGGGATGCCTCGCCGGGATGTTTTGCCCCACGTGTGATCAAGCCCAGGAGACAATTCGGCACCTTCTTTCTGCTTGCATCTTTGCTCAGCAAGTCGGCATATTTGGCACAAAATTCTTGCTGCTCTTGGCTTGGGACACCTCACTCCTACAGCTGACGAGGAGTCTTTTGCAGAATGGTGGAGAAGGGTGAGCATCAAGGTTTCCAAGAGCAAGAAAAAAGGGCTTAACTCCTTGATCATCCTGGGAGCTTGGTGTCTATGGATTCAGAGAAACAGAACAGTGTTTGATGAAGAGTCCCCCTCATTATCTAGAATTCTTCGAAGGTTCCTGGATGAATGTACTAGCTGGGCTATGGCAGGAGCTGAAGAGCTAAAGCGCCTAGGCTTAGTTGCAGCTCTTAGCGAGGTCGGGTCAAGACTTGGTTCCGGTTTGTAATGTCCTACGGGTGTGTGTAGGATCCTTGGGGTACTTGCTTAGCAAGATACCCTCTTTTGTATGGTTTTTTCCTCTCTTTTATATAAGATGCTGGATGCACAGTTCTCCTGCGCGTTCGAGAAAAAAAATATGATATATAGTACTCCCTCCATCCCAAAATAGTAGTCGTTTTAGCTCTTGATTTTTATGTCTATATTCAAATGGATGTTGATGAATCTAAACGCATATATAAAACGCATACATCAAGTATTGTATGAATGCATTATTTCCCTAAAACGAATTTTTTTTGGGACAGAGGGAGTAATCACTACTCAGACACAAGCGATTTAGAACAAACACACACCGGAGACAACCCAACCTAAAAGCCCCAGCAAACACACGTCCTTTCCCTCTTCTGGCATGCGGTAAAGATTCCTAAACTGCAAGGAAGGCCACGGAATGATAACTTACCCAACTTCTTAAGTACGTAAAAAAGAGATCCTTCTCCTTCATGACCAATCAGATGGCTAATGTACTTGCAAGGGCCTTCTTTGTAACAACGGATATTGGGAGTGATTGGAAATAAGATTCTCAAAGTGTGCCCTTGTTTAATGGGAACTGCTTTGACAAGGACCTGCAAGGGAACAACTTGCATAAACAAGTGCACAAGCATCTGTAGCTGCAAGTCTCCTTTGTAAACTCATATCCTGTAAATAGCAAACCTGGAGATGTTCAGGTGTACATGGATGACCAGGAAATGAAAATGGCTTCCTCCCAACATCTCTAATATCGCAAAACTTATTTTCAACAAGGTTCTGCAGGTTATCAAGGCTATCTGCAAAATACAAAAGATATGAGAAGCAAAACAACCAAAAAAAAGTTTTAACAGCATATAACTTGTAAGGAAATACAGAACAGTTTGATGGAGAACCTTTTCCATACACAACGAGTTGCATCAAGTTAGCTGAGTAGTGTGAATCATAAAATTTAATAAGCTCAAGCCTTGTGTCCAATCCTTTCTCCTTTGCTTTAACTTCAAGTGTGTTCCAATTTCCTAATCAATAAGAATTCTGAATATCAGTTCTAAGGAATTGTCCAATATTTCAAGCAAGCAGTGAGAATCAGTTCCAAGAAATTGTCCATTATTTCAAGCAAGCAGTGAAAATAAGTTCTAAAGATTTCCAATATTTCAAGCAAGCAGTGAAGCATATATCATAAAAGAACTCTTTATTACATTGAAACATCATTTATTGTTGAAGCAAAGAGATATCATGTCAAAATGAAATTTAATAAGCTCAAGCCTTGTGTCCAATTTTATTTCTATCACTATCAAAAACTGAAATAAAAGGTTTCTGTAAACAACCAGTATGAATGCTAAAATAAAGAGATGTCATGTCATTCAAAGAAATATAAAATTAGATAGGAAATGAGCAGTGTATTCTAAATGTCATTAATCGTATGTAATGTAAGAACAGAAAGGAAAGGGAAAAAATGTTCAGAAAACAACCAGTGCTAAACTTATGATAAGGATGATTCTCTGCACAAAGATGCTTCTGAAGCTGAAAACAAGAAAGAACAGATACAAATAAAATCAGATCTCTATAATTAACTTGTCTGATTATTTAACATGAGCTTGGAAAATGCAAGTACCTGACTCATTCGCCAAGGATCTGACAAGAGGTTTTTCTGATTTTCTAAAAATGAAAAATGGAAGTTAGAAAATTAAAGTGTCATTCCAGTAACAGCAACAGAAAAAACAAAAAGATATCACATACCAGAGTCAACAGCTTTTATTTCCCTAAGTGTAGCATCTGGGGACATCAATGGCTTGATAAAAAATTGGGCAAACCTAAGATTAGATGGCACAAGCATAAGTGAAATTTCTCACAAGGAAAATAAGGTTAAAAAATAAAGAATGCAACAGGACGTACCTATCTAAAGCATCGTGCAGGCTATCACTGTTCACATCAAAATAGAAGTTTGTGTGTTCAGAAGATGTGAAAGCATTCGTTGAACCACCATGCTACAAGAAAACACCCATTATCCAAGCACTTTACCATAAGCAACACATAGCGACATAAATTTAGTGTAGAATAAAATGCATGGGTAGTCCCTAAACTTGTCCTAGGGTACCAACCAGATCCCCGAACTCTAAAAAGGTATTTTTAGAGTCCCTCAAAATATCATTGCCAGGTTCCAAACTTATCATATGGTGTCATCCAGGTCCAAACAAAGGTGGTCCCACATGTAAGCCTCTACCGTCCACCTCCATGCTCACACATCTCTTTCCCTCTTCCTCTCTCCACACTCCAAGCGGCACTGCATCCCCATCCAAACTTCTGCCTTCATCATCATCCACATCGAAGGTCACAACATCCACAGTAGTGAAGGTGGCTAGGCCGAACACCTAGGCGGATGGCTGCTTTGCTAGTGAGTTCTCACCGCAGTCAATAATGAGGTGTGGACCAAACCTCCATGGCATACAACTCAGGGCATGGAGATGATCAGGGCCCATTTGGACCTAGACAACATACTATGGCAAGTTAGGTGACCTAGATGACACTCATGACACCACGAGACAAGTCCGACCTAACAATGGCATGTTAAGAGCTTGGGCCCTTATATTGGCATGATATATTATCATCTTTTGGTCTTAATAATATCAGTCCTAAGAGAAGGGATACTTGTTTTGTGGACTGGTGGAGGAAAGCTCCTCACAGGGTCCATAAAAACAAGAGAAAGGGGTTCAGTAGTATTATCATTCTTGGAGCCTGGAACATTTGGAGGCATAGAAATAAGTGTGTTTTTGAGGGGAAGCATCCTCGCTTTTCTTCTCTGGAAGGAGGATATAGGGATGAGCTCCATCTATGGCGCTTGGCAGGGGCTAAATACTTAAGAGCCATGTTTGATCCTGGTTAGATTTGAGGATCTCTCTTCTTCTGCACCGCTTGTGTGCGTCTGCGGTGTGCTGGTGGCCTGGAGTGTGTGCAGGCCTAGTATCTTTTGGGTGTGTGTGTGTGTGTTTGCGGGTGTGTGTGTTGGTTTTCCTTTTTGTATGATTCTGGCCATGTGCCTTTTTTTCTTCTCCTATTAATACAAAGATATGCAGCTCTCCTACGTATTCGAGAAGAAAAAAAGAGCTTGGGCCCTAGAAGACACTCAAGGACAAGTTTAGGAACCTAAAAATAAACTTATGGGTGTTCAGGGACCTAAATGAAACCCAGGACAAGTTCAAGGACTGCTCATGTATTTTACTTTTGAGTGTATGAAATCTGCAAGCGCACCATGATAGTATAGAACAAGATAAATAGTACTCCCTCCTTAGTCATATATATATATATATAAGGATTGGAGAAGTCATGAACAGTAAACTTTGAACATTAACTTTTGTTAGTACATTATCAAGTACAAGGGTGCTGGGGAAGCAGCCGCGGCTAGGCCAGCTGTGCCCGCGCCTGTGGCAGCAGTGACACGCGCCCGCACCAGCGGCAGCCATGCGAACGGCATGTGTCGAGCCAGGGCAGCGTTAGTGAGAGTGGGAAGGCCAGCGATGGCAGTGAACGACGAATGCCCATAAGGGGACAGCGCGCCGGCTAAAGGGAGAGGAGGAGGAAGAGACGACGTCACGACGCCAGGGGAGAAGAGGGGCACGTCGGCCATGGTGGTGGCAGCAGCTACAAGGCTCTAAGGAGAACCTGTCTCAGGATACCATGATAGAGGAAGAAAAAATACTACACATTACAGTGATTGGAGATAGGGCTACAACCCTAATGGGCCTCTTGGGCTGGGCTCTAGGCCCAATACACACTAACAGTCTAACAATGTTGACAGGTTGTTGTTAGTTCAGGATTTAGGATATATTAAGCAAAATATTCCTTTGGCTATCACCAGCTTTCAATTTTCAATTGTTTGTTGTTTTCAATTTTATCTTTTGTGGGAAAAGAGAAGTTCAAGTAGTTTCCATGAACTCATTATTTGAGTTAGAGAAAGCTGATTTTTTTTACAATTGTATTAGTCTATCCAGACCAAATAATGGTCGAGGCTTTCATCAGGTCTAAAAACAAGGAAAACCAAAAACACTACAATTAAATGTTTTATGATGGTTTAGCTATTCTAGAATTAAGCTGCTACTTGTCAAGTTCTAAACAAGTTCCACTGTGCCAGCAAAGCTTCTAAGAAAGAAGTCAGTCACCACTAACAACTTGAAGAAATGCATCCAGGAGCTAAAGAAGAAAGAAGGATTTCATTGTCAACCAGCTAAATCCAATAACAAATTACAATAAAACAATTACAGCTGTTTACAGGAATCTATTTGTAAGAAATATAAACAAGACAAAGAAAATTCTCAACCTGACGAAATAAGGCATACCTCTGCAATGTACTTTGAGTAACTGTCTTCTTCTGGATATTTTTCACTGGCATAGAAAAGCATATGCTCTGTAAAATTGGAAACATTCATAAGGATAGGGAGAAAAAGAACAACCCACATAATATTCAATTTTCATCAATATGTTAGTAAAACTGTAACTAAAGCAGTATAAAAGCAGAACAATAAGTGTCTATATATGTAGAAATACAAATTAGATATATTGTTTATATATTATTAATCAAGTCCACAGATATTTAATTATCACCTTAAATGATCCTGGCAATTGGGTAAAGCATCAAACCAAGCAAAAAATGCATAGATAAAATTCAGGGAACTTTATAGAATGTCAGACAACTTGTAGAGTTCATCAACTAAAACTAATTCAACTGAACTTTCAACTAGCATATCATCCATAAATGGGAGCATACCATCAAAATGACAACATGTAAAGGTATTCTCCCAGCATCAATCACATTATTGACGTTTGTTTTGTTGTCATGCATGCATGGTTTCAGATGAGTAAGTTGTCTTGATGCTTTTTCACCACTAAGCCACAAGATACTTGCAGATTTTATGGATAAAACTTAGTTTCTCCAAACTAAGTGACTCTACGACTCACGTTTTTTCAGGGTTACTGGAGTATCCCAGTCCAGATATCATCAAACAACCGATACTTTCTGTAAATTTGAAATATAGTGAAAAATGCCAAGGAAGTTCTTTATTCAGCACAGCATGTTCACTCCACTCATCAAATTCAATGATATTTCGGCTGGTGGTAAAAGTTCATTTTGAAATGTTTTTTTCTCAGAAACCAGTACATACTTGAATGCTCAATGGAATATAGCAGGTTTAAGGAGAGAGAGGGGGGGAGGGGAGGAGTAACATATTTGACTGGACCTAGAGTATCGCTCAACGCTCATCCTCCTTTTTCATGTTTATTTGCACCTAATGCCTAATAGTATAGCGCTCTTGATTTCCATGTATGATCAGAGGAATAGAGAAGTAATATCTGTTTGACAACCAAATGCACATTCAAATGCAGTGTAACAAGCATTGAGACCTAAGTTGCGATAAGACGACACTACGACAGTACATGCAGATAGCACAGAAAAAAATACTAGTGTTCACGTATTTCTCACTTCCAAACTACTCACAACCAATCAGAGAAAAGCTACCAACAAAAAACAGGATCAAGCTGAAGCTCAGTCCAGTTCAAGCAGTAAGCGAGTTCAGGACTTCAGATGCAGCAAGATGAAACCGAACACTGACCGAGGAAGTGTGCGAGCCCTTCCAGCCCATCGGGGTCGCAGAAGTACCCCACCGAAACATTCATTGACGCCGCCGCCTGCAAAACAAAGCACAATTCACAACCTCGAAATCTCGCACCAAAATCCAAAACCCGTCGCCAAAACCCCCGTTCGGTCCATCCTAGCACGATCGGTGTAGCAGACCTTATCGGTGTCGGGGTCGCTGATGAGCAGGCACTCGAGCGAGTTAGGGAGCACGACGCGGCGGTACCCACGCTTGTCGTTGCGGGGCCTGATGATCTCGACGTCCCCGGTCGCGGCCGTCACCGCCGCGGCCAGCGGAGGGGCGGCGCCGTTGGCCGGGTCGCCGGGGGCGTCAGTCTCGCGGGGCCTCGAATCCATCGCAACGAGACTTCACGACCGCGACGCTTGGAGCGGAAATTGGCAACAAAGCGGAGCGGAGCAGTAAGCTGGTTTGGTTTGGCTTTGCTCCCGCTGTTGGATTTGGAGGGGAAGGGTGGGGGCAGACGGCGACAGGCGGCGCGGGTCAGTCAGATATCAGATCGGCTGGCCGGTCGCTTCACGGCACACGGCTTCAAGACTCGTCAGTAGGAAATGGACTGGACCGGCCGGTTGGCTGAGCCAGTCTGAAATAGATACGGCTATAGATGTCAAGCACGTGGTCTGTTAGCCCGGTACGAAACACGTTATTTTAGCACGACACGAGCACGGCACGGTACGGATTAAAGCGGATCCGGGCTCAGCTCGGCCCGGATAACGTACCGGGCCCGACAGACATTTGAGCCTGTTGGGCTGGTCCAAGCACGGCCCGGTATTTGTCGGGCCTTTTAACCAGCCCGTTTATTCTAAACCCCCTAAAACCTAAATCCCCATTTCCCCACCCACCCCGCCGCCAGCCCACAAGTCCCCGAGACCCCGACGGCCCAACCCGACGGCTGTCGTGTCCGCGTATAACACCTCGTCACCTCCTAACGCAAACTCTAACCCACTCTTCCTCCCTCTCGCTCCTGGATCTCTCCTCCCTGCGGCGGCGCGACGCGGCGAGTGCCGAGTGTCGGCATCCAGTGCGCACAGCGCACGTCCTCCCTGCTCCCTGCTCCCTGCTCCCTCCTGCAGCTCAGCAGTCATGGCTCGCCCCTGCAGCAGCAGCAGCGCCGCTGCCCGCCTCCTCCTGCTGTTCGTCGCTGTCGCAGCGGCGCTCCAGGCCACGGTCGTCGCGCCGCCGGTGGCCAGCGGCTTCATCCGCAAATCCTGCCGCGCGACGCAGTACCCGTCGGTGTGCGAGCATAGCCTCGCGGCGTACGGAGGCTCCCCGCCGCCGCGGGGGCTGGCGCGCGGCCCGCGCTCGGGCAGCGTCCGCGTACGTGGGCCGCCTGTGCGGCTCCCGGTCCGGATTCGGTGATGGCAGCCCCCGCCGCGGCGCGAAGAAGGGGTCAGCGGTCGCAGGTCCCGTGCGCGACTGTCTGGAGAATCTAGCGGACAGCGTGGGCCACCTCCGCGACGCGGCGCAGGAGATAGGCGGCGCCGGGATGGTTTTGTGTTTTGCGGGCTCGGGCCGGCACAGGCCACTAAATGGGTCGTGCTATTTAGTCCGGCCCTGCATGGTCAGTCCTACACCGTGCCATGCTCGGGAAGAGTTATGGGCCCGTCAGGCGGTACGGCACGGCTCGATTAAGTGGTCGGGCTTAATTGTGTCGGGCTCAAACGGGTCGGGCCATGTCTCCCGTTTGGACATCTATATATACGGCTTCACGGCACACGCTTTTTCATATACACTCTTAACGATAATAACCAAACTAGAAATTTGGGTTGTTGATGTAACAAACCAGCTCACAAGCTAAAATAAGCTAAGGTTTCTAATGCAAGGCAGGCAGCCCGTCAGTGATTTCTTGCAGCCTACGATCACAAGGGAATCCTAACAAGCCCACCAGAAAAGTCAAACGATCAGCCTTTGTGCGATGAATATGTGTGACCGTGATGTTCCGATTTCCCAATCCATCCACCAATAAAAAGCAAATGCTGCCACGAGTTGAACCCTCTCCGGAGGCGAAGCCTAAACAACCAAACAGGTGGCGTGGTCGATAAAAATCTACAAGTCAACTGGCGCGCGCCAGCGCGCGCGTTCATCTTGTTTTTGATGTTATACGTTTTCAGCAAGCCGAAGCAAACGATTCTATATACGAAACATGACGGTTCGTTATAGCACCTGATAAGTATACAGAAGGGTACATGACATAGTAGTACATAGATATCATGTAGCATGTCCAAAATAAGATCTGCTTCATGGAAGCTGTGACTCTAATTATATATAGAGACAAAATAGCGACGAACATGTTTTTTTCATCTGAATTTTGGCTCCGACGTTCCAAAATATTCTTATATTCTTGCGATACAACAGTAGGATACTTCAGTTATGCAGCAAAGTTTGGGTTTATTTGAAGTCTTGGTTGCATCGTTTACCTCGCTGTGTTGTGTTGTAGACAACGTCTACTCTTGTTGATTCTTGGGATTTTGTTTGATTCTGGATGAATGTAGGCTAAAAGTTTAGCTGCATAGTATAGCAAATATACTAATGGAGGATCGGGGACTCAATTGTAGACCTTTTGATTCTGAGATGAGAATTATAGACCTTTTTGTTGGCGACTCAATTGTAGTTGTAGGAGCTCTGCTTCTGTTAGCATCGGGGAGGTTTGTCTATGCAATAGTTAAATTATTTGTAAATGAGTAACAGGGAAAATGAGCGCAGTTGATAAAGGATACTGAAAAAAATACAATTATTGTATACTGAAAATATTTCAAGAAGACATGTCCTATTTCAAAGTATTTTCTTATAAGTGTTGGTGCAGAACCTGGTGGGTTGTTTGCTTCTTGTGAAATAGGCTTACCTCAGGCTTATTCTTTGCTGGAGAATATGCCAGCTTTCGGGTCATCTGAGGATGATTGAAACATATGTTACTGTATGAAAGCTTAAGAATGAAAAGGTAATTGATAAGTATGATTTAACTTACGCATGGTGAGTCTGCTGTGGAAAGTCTAGACATGGGTGTAGAAGGAGATTCGGCAGCTGTTGTTATCAGTTTGTTTTTTGTTGGAGTGAGAGGAAGTTGCACATCATCTTTTTCTTGTACTATTGGTAGTGATGTCATTCTTCCATATGATGCTACAATT
Organism: Zea mays; assembly: GCF_902167145.1. NCBI lineage: Eukaryota > Viridiplantae > Streptophyta > Magnoliopsida > Poales > Poaceae > Zea > Zea mays. The sequence continues at coordinate 168,074,538 of NC_050102.1, forward strand.
CCTTTGATGAGCAATGTTTTTTTCTAGAAATCTGAATGACTGGCTGTTGAATTCTATAATGAATGTGTATTTCCGTGAAACTATTGCTGCAATTTCAGGTGGGATAGCTGATGCATCAGGAAAGGATGCAACAACTGTTGGACATGGTTTCCCAATAATTGTCCTAGCAACATTGTCGAATGCAAACATTTCAGCTTCTTCAGTTCCATCTGATGCCTTGAAAGTGAGCTTGTATCTATAACGGAGAGGAGAGTGAGTAAATTGTTATATTTTTATGGTACATTAAAGAAATTATTAAAAGTAGGTTGGAACAAAGCAGATATATTTAGTTGTAACAAACCAGACCTGAAGCAGTAATTTGTTGATCTACATGTGGAGCATTGACGGATGACGGGATCAGTGCTTGGTTTGTTTGGGCAAGTGTTGCAAGCAATATAATACCAAGTCTTGCCTTCAGGAATACATGTAATGGTTACCGTGCATTCATATCCTTGATCCTACGAATGAAGTATAAACACATGAATTACAATCGTGTGTGGAAGAAGAATTTTTGAGGTAATGTAAATTAACATTAGATATGCTTACCGGTACATCATGTGGGTTTAAAGACAGTATGTATTTAAGGTTGTGATGTTCTCGTTGTGGAAAACTTGGAGGTGTAATTTCTTGTTTGTCAAGACTGGGCAATTCTATGTTTATCTTTTCAGATTCAATCCTGTGAATGATAAAGTGATGTTAGTCTTCATTGTCCATTTTCCTTTTTTTCTAAAAAAACGTGGAAGTGTGTAATTGTTGTACCTGCTATAAAAAGCTTCAGCTTCTTCAATTGATGGGTTGAAGTACCAATGACAGGTTGCGCCACCACTTAACAGTACTTCCCCTATATAATTAGAATAAATGAAGATAAGAAGTGTATGAGGCTAAAAAAGCTATGAGGAAAAGTTGTATTTGTGCACCTTGATATTCTTTTGGTAAACAACCAACAAATAAGACCACGATAGGAGTTTGTTTCTGTGGGTCATAAGTGTTGGTCAACGAAAATTCTTGTGCACGTTTTCCCCATAGAGTAATTTTCAGAATGTGTCGCTGTGAGACAATTTTAAAATAAGCATGTAATGTATGTGAAATGTAGTGTTTGTTGAGCAATGAAGAATCAACTACTAATATGCAAAATAATAAAATAAGATAGTAAGGATGCTTTATGTTATAAAGTATTAACCTGAGGTTTTTTATCAGAACATGTCGATTGTAAGACGAGGGTATGTGTGCATTTTCGACAGGCTTAATCGCAGAGATTTCTGTAATAATACCAAGGACGTCTAATGTTTCATACAATAGTAAAAAAACACCAGGATTAAATCAGGCGAGAGATTGGATAGTTGTGAGAATGGGATTTCATGTCATATTTAGGAAACATACCATGGAAGTTTCTTGCATTTGATCCATCTGGATCAATCTTGTCATAGCTTGTTAGATGATAAACATAAAGGGGAAAACATGATTGTGAAGTGTGGCAAAGTTCAAGGGTTGTGTATGGTGTGACATACAACATGAGATCACCATCAACAGGCTTGTAGGTGGATTTTGCACGGGCTACTGAAAAGCGGGTCATCTTGTATATTTTGCCAACTTGAAATTCATCGCCTCTTGTAGCTGCTAGGAACGAAGGAATCTGACAATGGATAGCATTGCCCTGTGCAGTGATTGAAAAACTACTATAAGTATTTCACATTTTAGGTATTATAGAATACTGTCTCAACATAGCAACAGAAATATTTTCGCATATTGAAGCTTTGGTTACATTGGCACACAGAGCTAAATCTGGAGGTTATTTTTTGGTGTGCTTAATACTTACTGTGCAGTCTGTCAGGATCATGTCGATGTGTAATATAGGGCCATTGTCAACGGCACCTCGAAACTCCCATTTCCTGTGGATCTGTATTTGAACCTCTGCATTTCGATCTTGTAGAGTCAATGCTGAAAGTGGTTTATTAGGCATCCTGTGTAACATGGGATAGATGAAAAATACAGTTAGCATTTTGTTTAGAAGTATGGTATAAGAAATATATGTATGAGAAATATGTATGAGTTAATAATGCAGCATCATACAAAGCGATGATGAAAAACAAATGAAATCTGTACAGGTAGATCAGTTTACTCCTTTCTTAAGTGAATTAAAAGAGAGTAAAATTGTATGTAAGTGGAGGGAAAAGGGGGGTAAAAAGAGAGCAATGAATTGTACCGGCATTAAGGGAACCAGGAGTACTGTAGGGCACAGAGAGCATCTTCTGTACATGGATACTATACATAATAGGCTTGTTTAGGATATAAACTGAAATATAAAATGTATTTTTTAGATATTATTCTGTACATGAACAGCAAGTTGTAGATCATCCTTAATGCGCAGGAAACCGGGAAAAGATTTTCCTGTAAACAATATTTTTGGTTTCATCTGTTGATTTGCCATCATCATCTTCAATCAACACTCTGAGTCCTTTTTTGAAGTAACTCTAGAGAAAGCAACATATAGTTGCCCATGTGTAAAAACAGGTTTCTTCAAGTACACAGCAACACTGGATAAAGTTTGTCCTTGGCTCTTGTTTATTGTCATGGCGTAGCAAACTTTAATGGGATACTGCCTTCTTTCTAGAGTGAATGGTAGCTTCGGTGTTTTTAAAGTTAAACAAACACGTGGAATCAACACAGTTTTGTCCTTATATTTTCCAGTCATGATCTTAGCTTCAATAATCAGATCTCCTAGAGTAACAATGATTAACCTTGTTCCATTGCAAAGGCCTTCGGATTGGTTAATGTTGCGCAAAAGCATAATTGGACCTCCTTTTTTTAATATTAACTGATGTTGAGGGAAATTGTTGCCAGTAATTGAATTGAGGAATTCAACAGAATATAATAAGTCATATAAATCGTTGTTGTCTGGTCCTTTTACTATGCTATCACAGCTAAGATATTCCCTTGGATCACCAGGTATTAGAGTGACAACGAAGTTGTTGACTGTGTCTATAACATCATTCGTTGGAGAAAGTATTGCACATTCTTTCAGGTATTGTATGTCTGCATACTTATCTGTTAGATCTGGATACGCGGAGTCTACAATGCATTGCAGGCTATTATTTTGAGGTGTTAGTAAAATGTCTTGCAGAATTTTTATCCAATATTTTTCTGTTTCAGAGTCTTTTGCTCGTGCTGGTACTTTGCCATCACCTATGTCCAAGAGCCATTTGCTAAAGGAAGCAATTTCATTCTTACTTGCAGAATCTAAATGAGGTGATTTTAATCTCATATTTTCAGTCAAGTATAAGACAGTAATAGAAGTCCATAGAGGAGAGCTAGTTATTGCTGCGTCTATAATCTGTGATTGTGAACCACCTTCAATAACTGGGAGTATCTGTCTAGCATCACCTCCCAAAACAACTACCTTTCCACCAAAAGGTGTTTTTTCAGCTACAGGACATCGAGTTGAAAGTAAATCACGCAGTGTTCGGTCTAGAGCTTCAAAAGCTATTCTATGAGTCATGAATGCCTCGTCCCAAATGATTAATGAAGCAACTTCAATCAGTTCAGCTAGCATAGTTCCTCTCTTGATATTGCAAGTAGTGGTTTCATTTAAATCACATGGTATTTTAAATCGGGAATGTGTTGTACGACCTCCCGGAAGGAGTAATGCGGCAACCCCTGAAGAAGCAACTGTAAGAACAACCTTTTTTCTGCGAACGCAGATATGCTACGATGGTATTCCAAAGGAAGGTTTTTCCAGTCCCACCATACCCCGAAACAAAGTAGAAGCCAGGCTGTCCAGATAGCACATTTTCCACAATAGTGTTAAAGGCTTTCATTTGTTCTGTGTTTAATTGATGAATTAGGACTTCAGATTCATATGAAAGGCTGTTTGCATCATATGACAACTCTTCTTTGAGTAAATGATTGACATTTCTACCTTCTAGGTTGTCGGTTTTCCTTGGGAGGTTGAAGTCATGAATGTTGCCGCCACTCTTGTTAAATAAAACTGCTAGCTTATCTAGTAAATAATTCTTGAGATCATCTTCTGGTATTTGATAATTAGTCTGGTTAAGTGCCTTACGAATATTATATTCGATGTCATCAGCTAGGTATTTCCAAACTTTCCCAAAAAGTGTATACTCATCGACTACCTGACAATAAAGAAGCATTGTGACAAAAAGTTGTCTTAGCTGAGAAGACGTTGCCCAAGTAGCAGCTTCATTGAAAGCAGCCAACCATTCTTGATCATCACCAAGGAGCCCACGTGCTTTGCATGCTTCTTTGAAGGTATTATAGACAATATTGTTGTAGGTCCGAACCTCCTCATAACTGCGTGCACCTTTGACAACTAACAAAAGCATTCTAAGGTAATACTTGTCACCTGCCAGGGGATGCACATAGTATAGACGTCCTATCTTGCCTTCTCTTGTTTGTCTAGGATGCCAAGTTCTGGTCTTGTCATCCCATCTCCATTTTGATGGGAATTGAGAGTATGTAAGATTTCTAGCATTAGAATGTTGTTGATTAGTGGTAAACCATTCAGTAAGCATGGTTTTTCTGAGAAATGATTGTGACAATATGCCTGCCATGTTAGCTGAAGTTTTATATGTTATATAATTTTCATTTGGTAAATGAACATGCATTCTTTCAACAGCTGGGTAATGTCTATGTATCTCAAATCCAAATACTCGCCAGCAAGAATCAATGTCACAAAGGTATCTACTGTCAATGTATTCTTTGATTTCATTTCTTGCATCAGTTTCTTCATCATAAGGAACATCTTTGCCGCTCTGAATCCTCTGAAGAAACATTTTGCTACGATCTGGTCCTTTGGTCACATATTTGAAAAGGTATTTTATAAAGATGGTTTTGTTGCACCATTCAACATTTGTATGTGCACCAAATTTTTTCAATAACAACAAATTTGAAGGCACAATGTACCTATTATCCAGTGCAATCTTATTTTTGAAAACAACACGTCCATTATTTCTTCTTCTGTAGAGAACAAAGCCATTCTCATCAAAGGAAGTTTCCTCTTGAAGTTTTTTTGGATAGTTTTTTGAACATCGACCATTTTTCATGCAAGGAGCATGTTTGTTGTAATCTCCACATGGGCCATGGACCATATGTTCAGCAACTAAGGCGTACCCTAACGGATCAGTTTCTGGATCTGGTATCTCAGCAGTTATAAATGAGTCAATTAGCTCAGGTGTTGGTTGAGAAGTGTCAGTGGAGACCCAAAATATAATGTGTGCATGAGGCAAGCCACGTTTTTGGAATTCAACGGTATGTAACACTGCATGTAAATATAGATAATGTAGAATTTCAATGCGTTAGATCATAATGACAAAACATAATCAGGAAATTTTGCAAACGATGTTGCGTGAAGAGGAGAACATAGGAGAAATGTGTCAGGGTAACTAATATAAGATAGAAATTTTGTTGCGTTGGAAATTTTTACAGGCAGAAGTGTACCTGCCAGTAACGGACCAAAGATAGTTCCTGATCTAATATCCTGAAGTAATTCATGAAGCTTTAGATGGAAGACCCGTGTAACTACGTCTGATCTGTCAGGAGCTGTTTGACCATGCTGAAAGATACTTTCAGTAATTTCAGGCCATGAAGGGTTACATGTAAATGTAACAAAAAAGTCAGGAGGACCATACTTTCCACAAATTGCTAGACCGTCATGGTAATTTTGAATCATATAGCGTCGTCCTCCAACGTGCGATGCTGGAAGAACAACTCTTTTTCCCATTTCATCGCCATTTATGCATCCACGGCTAACAGCATCTGCTATTCCTTGGATACTTTCCATCCGTAAGTTTCTTTGATTTTGAGCAATGTAGTGAAGTCTACTCTCCTCAATAGCAGCACGTGCGTCAACTTTGGCTTGGCTTGATAACAGACCATAGCATAGGTACGGATTTGGCTGATTCTTCCTATAATGGAATTGATAGCAATAGTATTCTTGCATTGTCATATGGCGTCCTGTGGTTGCCCCAATAGGATTTCTATTACTGTAATGAATACCGAGCTGGAATCCACGTTCACCATAAGGAAATAAAAGAGGATATTGGAGAGGCATGTAAGCTGGATGTAATGAGGAGATTCTTTTAAGCTCTCTATTATGTGTTTCAATGATGATATCACGTTTGTACGTATCTAAAGAGAAGTCACCAACCACCAACATTGCAAGTTCATCAGTAGTTGGTAAGTTGTATTGAACTGGATCACCCTCTTTTGCGCCAACGATTCTGATGATGAAATCTTCATTATTGTGGTCAGCCAACTGATCTCTTGTCATTCTAAATTTCTTAGCAAATGGATTATGTTGGTCTAACATGCTAATCAAATCATGTACAATTGATGGATCAAGCGATTCAACGGGTCTATGATCAGCATCAAGACATTTCAATCTATTACTAACTTCGTTAGCAGTGTCGTACACATAAAGTTGAAGAAATTGTGGAGCAGAGTCATCAAGGGGTAAAAGAGAACCAACACGATGATGTACTTGACCACATATCTTGAACAGCGGCGGTCCTCGACCATCATTAATAGAGTTATCAATTCGTGCACCCATTGATGTGAAAGCAAAAAGACAGTTATATTGCCTGATACTACGCATGAATTTCTTGGACTTAGAATCACCATTGAAGATTGCCAAGGAAGCCAGTGGTTCAGGCCGATCTCTAAACGAAGGTATATAAATTTTCCCACTCTTACAGCAGGTATGATACTGAGGCCTTTCAGTTTCGCGATTTATAGAAGACTTCTCACCATACCAGAATAAAGCATGACAATGTTCACATTCATAATCTAGTGTTCCATGGTATGATCGACCTCGATATGACGCTAATAGGACATAAAAATGTTAGTAATTAATTAAAATTTTTCTGAAATACAATTTTATATCTATAAATAATTATACAATTATATAAGAGTCTATTTATTACTTGCATTAGAGGTGCATTGTTGTCATACCTTTAAGCGCAGCTATGTACTCTTCAGGAAAATAACCACAATTCATTGGTGTTCTAATACTTTTGGCAGGACCTGTGTTATTGTATTGTTAGAGGCAGCGGACCAAGTATTAATGTTGGTAGTCATTGTAACTATCGTCTATCCATTGGTACCTCGGGTGAGTAATCGCCGCTGGTCTAACGCTCTTTTACGTTGTTGTCGTGCCAGTGCAGCGTTTTTTTGGGTAGTCACAATTGAAAATTTTCTCCGAGGAGTAAAAGCCCAAGTATCGGTTACATGTGAAGCCACATGAGAAATAGGGGGATCTGCTTCGTCGTCGCCGTCCATTTCCTTTGTTGCTGAAGAATCACTTATTTTCTAGATTAATCTCTATATGACTGGGGAATTACTTGTCCCATAACATTTTGTCGAGGTATTATATGTTAGTTTGCGTTATGTATGAATGTAAGTACTAATTACGAAAACGGGAAAAAATGCAGACATATGGTAGAAGTGTAATCAATCAAAGAGATGGGAGTGGTAATTACCATTACAGATTCTGTGAATCGAAACTGAACACAGTAAAATGGTGATCTAAAAAATCATTGCAATGATCAGAACAGGAAGGAGGTACTATATTGCGTTATGCATGAATGTAAGTATTAATTACGCAAACGAAAAAAATACAGACATATGGTAGAAGTGTAATCAATCAAAGAGATGGGGAGTGCTAATTAGCATTACAGATTATGCGTACCGAAACTGAGTATAGTAAGATATTGATCCAAAAAATTATTGCAATAATCAGAACATGAAGGAGTTACTATAGTGTGAATTAGGAAGGTAATACCTTATCTTTGTTGATGGTCGATATTGAGCTATCGGAACCTTTTTTACGGATGAACTTCGTACTGCTGCGAAACACGGTTATTTTACATGTATTTGTCTACGTAGGTAGCATAGTAAATATATCAGAGAAAAAGATTATAGTTAGAAACTCAGCTCTTTGGACCTGGCTTCGAATGAAAGCGTAATCCCTGCAAAGTACAGTAATCGCAGACTTTAGTACGAAATATTTTTATATTGCGAAAACAGGAGATAAGATTGGAGAAAATATTTTAGGCACAAATAGATTTAAGGTTGAGAAATTGTGTGCAACTGCATACAAATTAGAAGCTGAAAGCGTAACCAGGAAAGTGACATACTGATTGTTTAATAAAGGGATGATAACATCTTAGTTATTTCATCAGTAAACTCTAAAGACAAAAGATTCTATTGCTGTTCCTTTTTTTCACATAGGAACCTCCGCTAGAAAGAGAGAGAGAGAGAGAGAGAGAGAGAGAGAGAGAGAGAGAGAGAGAGAGGCGGAAGAGAACGAAAAGAGGGGACCAAAAATGTATCTTCTTCAATGAAGAGAGCAGGAATCGAACGAAAAGAGGGTCATCTAGGAACCTTCGCCAAACATTTTATCCCAGATTTTTTAACAATTTATCGCTCATCGCAGTACCAATGAGGGCAAAAATAAAAAAATGATGGATGAAGTGCTGAAATGGCGTAAGAGAACATGGACTTCATTGAAGTGCGGTAAGATAAACTGGAAGGGGATGAATGGCGGTAAAAAAGTGAGGTTAGCGCAGAGAGTAAAAAATCACATAAGATTTTTTCGCTTTAGAGAAAAAAAATAAAGAAGGTTAGCTGAGCGAGAAGAAATCGCAGAAGATCGATTTTTTTTTAACAATCCACAACACTTTATAGCACATCTAAAATGTTGACTCAAGGATGGCTGGAAAAATACTATACAGTAGCAATGAGAGTAAAATATGGAGGTAGAGAACTTAAGGGAGGCAAGAGAACCTAGAGAACGATGGATGGTGGGGGAGCTGATGTCGTCTGGTGATGGCGGAGTTCTTGATGTGGTTGCGTTTCCTCTCTCTGTAAATGTGACGTCCTGCCTTCCTTTACTTTTGATAGGAGGTTACGGTGGTGAAGCAGTGTTTCTTTCTTCTTCTTTTTTTATTCAATCCATGGAAGACTCTGCACGCAAGCACAAGCGAGGACACGTGCCTTCTTTCGGAAGACTCCGGAGCACCTGACATTTTTTTTCTTTCTTTCTTTCGGAAGACTCCGGAGCACCTGACGGATTTTTTTTCCTTTTATTTTGAGTTTTATACGGGACATCGGATCACAATCTAAGGGTTGGAAATATAGTAGTGACGTGGATAGCATGGTTGCGCGGTTATGTTCAGCTGGTTAATATAGTAAATAGTGCTGAGGCTCTCTCCATCAAAAAATATCATATACCCAAAATATAGCGGATACAAAGTCTATTTAATTAAGTTGTGGCTGTAAAAAATTGTGAGCTATGACGTGTGAAAAAAGTTATTGTATGATGTGAGCTGTAAAAAGGTTGAAAATTGTTAAGTCGAAGCCATTAAAAGCTATTAAAAATATGTGCAGAGATGTTTTAAATTTTGCACTGCGAGAAAGTCAGCTTTGTTTTAGATAGCTAATTGTATCGCGGTATATTATTGGCAATTGGTAACTTTTTCTAATTTATTAGAATCAGTAATACAAACAATATTCAGTAACCACATACAACAGTCAATTACATAGGGGTATATATATAGTGCCTAGTTGCCGGTGCTTTGCTACGGTTGTTATATACTCAAATATAACTATTGTTTATTTCTAGACACTAAGGTACATTTGTTCCGGTGGTTAACTCCAAGTTTTTAAAGCGAGTGGGTGGCATTCGAGTGCTCGTTCTTCACTATTTTTTGCACGGTGTGGTGGGTGGGCCTAGAGTGTCAACACGGAGGGTGAAGCACTGGTATCACCAGTGCCCACGTTAGGTTCTTAATAGATTACTAGGGATGTGCATGTGCATTGCGACGGCACAAAATCTCTACTCCCACGAAACCGAAATCAACAACACAATCAGGTCTTAAGATGTGACTTATTCCCTCCATCAACGAAATAAGCCTGAAAAATTCTATTTGAGGCCTAAATGACCTTGCAACAGATGCTTGCAATCTGACAAATCTTTTTTAGGTACCAGAACATACTGAATCTTTAAAAAAGACAATTCAGATTGACACATAAATGCAATGACATGATCAGAAAAAGAAAAGAGGGGATGTGACCAGCCAAAAACACAAGCCCCATATAGTATCAGATGTCGTGCGTTGCGATGGTACATAAATTATTCGATAAAATATTAGTATATAATGATTAAACAAAAACAAAACACATGTTATCATCGATTCCCCAGCTGTCTGGGTAGCTGCCAACATGTATCCAATGAGTACAAATAATCCGATATAAAACATGATCGCATGTTCATCACAATAGTATTCCACAATTCAGCCTGCTTCACTGATTCCTTACACTGCACTGTAGGAAGCTCCTACATCCTTAATATCAGTCTAGAATCAAACCTGCTTACGGCCTAGAAGACGTTTAACCATCTCATCCTCAGACAGTCAAAGAAAATCACAATGTCTTATTCTGTTCCAACCTGAAATATCCAGGTAAAATAGTAGATTGATATTTCAGAACAGGTATAGAGTGTTCAATTAGATTACTACTACATGTGGAGGAAAACAGTAAGAACAATTCAGTTGGCATAGTAGTGTTCATAATGAATGACTTCAACAACACAAATTGATGCAAAACAGTAAAGGCACATCTTCTTAAATGATATCGATGTCAAATGTGCATGTGCTTATAAATGATTAATAAAAACATGACTATAAAGTAGAAACAATAGAGAATGACATGCCATGAAGATCATATTTAATCATCAATGAGCACAAAAAATGCCAACAAAATTAAAATGACTGCATGTACATCATATATAGAGAGGTGTTATTTAGAGTTAGCATGCAAGAAGAAAACCCATAACATGTAAACAACTTCAACATTACCTAGCAAATCAGAAATTCTGAGGGAGCTTAATGAAACTCCTTTAGAATATGGGTCCCTACATGGCAAAAATAAGGACCACTTGGCAAAAAAATGTGTCGAGCAAATGTTTATGCTAAATATCTAGAAATTGGAAAACAAAACATCAGACCAATCACTACCAATTTGATCGGCCACCAATGAATGTGGATGTTTGTTTGTGTTTATCAATTCGGTCCCTAGTCAAGGGTGAGTTCCTTTTAAAACTTTGCTGGTCCTCACCACCTTTGCTTATCTGTTGAACATCACTGGCATCTGCTCAGATTGATTTTCCAATTCACCATCACCTTTGTCCTCCATAGTGACATTAATTGTCCGAGGAACCAAGGTTGGCAAACATTTTACTTTCTTTAAAGCTTTCTCAATGGTGTACGAGTCTACCAGAAATAGAATACAACCGTAAGATTCTTGATAAAATAAAAAGACAACCATGGAAGGATAATCATACTCCAAATAGCTTCACATTCGATGAAACATTAAAAGGTATATGCAAATATGCAATAACTTCGCTCCTTAAAAAGCACAGTTGGTGATGGGGTCCTCTATTCTACAACCTCACATCTCTTCTCACTTCTCTCACAAAATAGTCAACCAAGACATGTGGGCTCGCCAGTACCAACTCATCGAGCACAACCTACAGCCAATTGAGCTCACCCCTCCTCACCTAAGTACCTAACTAATCAGATCCATCTAGTGCTTGAGGCCAGGATGAGTGCCAAGACAATACTCCAGCAACCATAGTGGTTCCTTGCCTCCGCTTGTCATTACATAGCTCCCGGCTTGCCCTAAGAAGGCATGTGCCACTACCATCAATTCTAGATACATCTATCTCCCTTTAGTCCTCTCCACCCTGCTTTATGCCTTATTTGTTCATGTCATCTTTAAAACAAGGACAACTTGAATGTCATATTTATATTAATTAAGCTCAAACGAGGTGACAATATTTATTTTGAATTTAGTTTAGCTCTATTTAAGGATAAATCAAATGGCATGTTTATTCTGAAGCCCACGGAACCAATAAAAAAGCTAATAATTGCATATGATATTCATTGCTTTGAAAATGTGACTGCATCGGTTTTAGGAATTAGGATTCAATAATACAGTGATGCATTCTAGATTTCTAGGTAGGCAAAGGAATTTAGTCCATGTGGTTGTTCATCAAAGATCAGACTGTTATGACTTTGTGCATCTAGCTCTACGATTCTAACATTCTCCATGCAGTTCTCTTTTGCGGTTAAAATATTGCCTTGCTCCTCTTGATTTAAGAGACAGTGTATTCAAATGTTTTTGTACTGTTGAAACCTTTTATCCCAGCCCATTATATTGTTCATAAAAATGTTTTTATGTAGCTGAAATAGCCTGACGACATGCTATCTTTCCTAGTGATTCTGAGTTGCAACGGTTGCTTCACATCTTTAGGTCCTTTTCTTTTCTTCTATATTCAGTCAATGGTACCACAACATGAGCAGTACCTTCCTTTTGTTATGATAGTATTATTTTGATAATTGTGAAATTGTTTTTCTCTTATCCTGTTGAAGGAACACGTAACAATTTGGTACACTTGTTATATATCATTAGTTCTTCCTTGGGATAATCTAAATGCATTACTAAATGAGATGATAGTTTGATTATCAATACTCTTCTCTGTTGGACACTACCCCAATGGCTAAATCACACTTGAATTCTTGGTTGTTTTAACTTTCATGGATTAGTTTGCTATGAACATATTAATGCCATTGTATCTCAGTCTGGTTCTACCATCCTGTATTATACAATGTATTGACTGAAATATGCTTTTGAAAAAAAGGTTGATGAACACCTACTAAGGAGCAGTGGCCTGGCGTGAGTGGTTTAAGGGATTGACATGTGTTATAAGGGTGATTTATTTACATGCCCATTTAGTGTGTTCTCTTAAATTGGAAGTGTGTTAATCATGTAACCTAATATACCTTGCTTCACTTACTTGAAGTTGATCCATTTATTTTTGTCATATTTGAAATTGGTATGTATATTTTGTTTTGTTGCCTTGCCCCAATATGTGACTTGCCTGATTGTTGAGTGCATTTATTCTTGACACACTTCCTAAATCAATATCTGGGTATGCTTTTAAAAAGGGAAGTGCAGTTAACAGTTCCATTTGGATGCTTCACCATGCCCTTAAACATAAAACTAAGTTGTATTTGGTTTCTAAAAAAAGGAAAAAGTTGTGTTGACCGTTTGTATTCATGTGTGTAGAAAATGCTTCAGCTTGATCCTTCAAACAGGATATCAGTGATGAAACATCCCTACTTCGATAGACTTGACAAGTCCTAGTTCTAGCCCTTCTACCATAGTGGAGACACCAGAAACGCTCATAAAAATAAAACATAGTATCATGCAATGAGACCTTAAAATATCCCGAACACCGGAAATAGAGCAATGTAACGAGCTGCATGATTGACGCGAGTAAACCAAAGCAGGCACTTACTAATGGATCCTGACAAACTCGATACCTTATCCTTGGGTGCAAGTGCCCTCGTCACCGGCAACATGCCCCTCAATGACGCCACCGACCTCACCGCCATCGTCACGCGGGAGGGCTCTGGTTGCTACGTCGTCGCGGGGCTTCGCTGGTCCCGACGCTTCGTCTCATCATCGATACCTATCAATTACAGGTTGCAAAATCAGGTAATTCCAGACAGACACATCCATAGAAAAAATAAAATTGAAATTGACAACAAAGTTTCATCTTCCTATAATTCTAGATTTGGACAATAAGCTTAGCTCCAGCAGCTTCGAGCACCAAAATCCCATCCCAGTAACCCCCATCTAACGACATTCAAGACAGAACAATTAGGATGGCGATGCGGGTTTGAGGGCTAGGCAACTTGCATTCCTACCTAGAAACACCTAAGGAACCTAGACAACAAACATAAAGGAGTGAATATGAGCTGCAAAGGCACGTGAACTGCTATCCTGCAATTTATATGTGGCAGACAAAATTACTAAATTAGTGGGAAACCTACCTATTTATGCAGAGAAGTCCTCTATACTCCCATCGTTCTAACAATGGATACCACCAAAATTGTCATACACCCATGCAGCCTTAAAACACAAACAACTATCAAATAGCTGAGGATTAGGTACAATGTCATATGGGATGTTATCTCCCACCCTATAAGCACAATAAAGATAGGTGGCAGATAACACTACAAGCACGAATTGTTCTTCCACCGATTCATACACCCATTGTTCAAAACAATCAAAAAGAAAGGGTCCGCATAAATTTTGAATACTATTGTACTAAAATATATATACACACATACATCCTAACTCTTGGTAAGAAGCAAGTTTAGACTTACTACTCATCTCACCTAGGGACGGACCTTGTAAAGGACATGGGTATACAGATGCACACCCTATAATATGCATGTATACTTGTAATAGATCAGATTCGAATATAAATAGTATGTCACAACTCACAACTGAAGGGCAATGAAGGACGATTATTGAAGAGGTGGACCGGTCGGTGGTCGATATTGAAGAAGGCAGTACCGGTTCAGAAGATAGAGAGCAGATTCTATTCTAGAAGGATAGATCATGTAATAGGTGTGGGATCTGCTGGTCCCTAGAAGGGCATATAAATCAGTAACAGATTGGAGGGGGGAAATTGGCTAATATCAGAAATTAGAACAACCACTTATATGTTCCTTACCTGGGTCTCTTACCAAGTGACAAGGGAGAGCACATCCAATCCGGTTCCTTGCGGACTACCAGCGCCACCGTCAGCCTCACACCTCGGCCACCTCATCGGAAGCCAAGGGGTGTAACATAGTAAATTGGGTTTGCGTGCTTGTTTTTGCAGAGCAGGAAGATAAGACCAAGCGATTGGCGTACCTTGTGATACTCCTCGCCGACGAAGGGCCTGAAGAAGATCTGGGCATCTGATGTATGGCAGCAGCGACTAAATCTACCATAGATGTAGTACCGCAAAGAATATGAACTGTGGGAATATAATGAATGCATGCTCACCTGCACAGCTCTGTTCAACCTCTTGATTGGCCTGGAACACAGATCACCGCATGAATTTTAGCAAAGAGATCAAAGGAGCAGAAAAAACAGAACAAACTTTATTTCTTGGTAGGTTGATAATGCAAGTACCAATAAAATTTTAGACAAAGACATGTCAACGTAGACCATTTAAAACTAAGTTATTGAGAGGCTAACCCATAGTCTAACTTCTGAAACTAGTTTCCGAATCATACTGCAATTCTGTTGATTCTTCATCATAACTTTAACTGTCTCAGCATCACATATCCTGATCCCACTTGCACTGCCTATCCAAATGCCACCACTGTGGGGAGGATGAAGAATAGAAGGGCTACAAAGATTCAATGCAAAGCACACCTGACTGCAGGCGCATATCCAGTAAAGGACATGGGTGTGCTCATGTACGCATAATAATCTTTGAAAGGGATCGAAGTTGGCATGTGCATGTACACACATGTAATTAGATGGACTCACAGAGTTTAGAAATTAATCATTTCTGAAAAAATTGGAAAAAAAACTACAAAGAGAAATATCAGCAACTCTAAAAAAGATGGGGAATATATCAAAACTAATAAGGGAGGCATATGTGTACATTTGTCTGTTGTTTTCTCTCCGTTCCTTAAGAACAATCAGAACAAATGTTCAGGTGAGAGGAAAATCACCAAATGTGTAGTTCGAAGCTAGTTATTTTTTATCTGTACCTGTACATTAACCAAACTGTAGCGGCGTTAATTTTTATTCCTACCTGGACATTTAACCAACCATAATTTCGCTCATGTATACTACAGTCCATCACAGCTCTACAAAAGTACGCTGTTGGTCATTTCAACAAACACATAGAACACTCATGCGCCGGTGCAATATAGAAACAAATGAGCTCAATAAACCTTGCGGGGGCATCCAGAGTGTGGACGCCTTCATTGGCAGGCAGGGGCAGGCAGAGGTCCCGACGGAGTCGAGCGCCCCGGCCGTCCACAACGCCTGGAGGAAGCGCTTTATCGGGGTGACGTAGATGTGGATGAGGACCACCGACAAGCCTAGCCCCGCGGAGCCGCCAGCGTACCGGAGGTCGGCGGCGCCGGTGACGGCGGAGGCGGTGGGGTTCCCCTCCGGCAGGAACGCCGCGGAGGCCGCCGCCACGAAGGACGCCGTAACCGTCACCAGCCCCGACCGGTACAGCAGGACCTCAAAGACGTCAGAGTCCTCTAGGGTCCAGGGACCGTAGGCGCCGTCGTAGATCGTGGCCTGCTCGGGTGGCAGCACCGCGCCGGGCCCGTCCCCGATGGCTCAGAACCTCGCATCGACGCCATGACCGCCGAGGAGGTAGGGCGGTGGTCTCTTGGTGAAGCATAGGGCGAGGCTCAGATGAGGTGGGAAAGAGACGCTCCATGGTGAGAGGAGCGCGACGGCGGCCATGTCGTTGAAGAGCAGAGCATGGGGGAGTGGATCGTGTGGTTGCGTAGGTCGGTGCAGAGATTTCTAAAGGACGGCGATGGGCTTCCATGGAGAGCAGAACACGGGGATGGCCTTCCATGGAGAGCAGAACGCGGGGACGGCCTTCCAAGGAGAGCAGATCGGGCGTGGGGGAGTCGATCGCGCGGTCCTGTGGGTGGACACAGAGATTTCGGATGGCGGCGCCGGCCTTCCATGGCGAGCAGAGGGGGGAGTGGATCGCGATGACGCGCCATCGAGTGTGCGAGGAGATTTTGGATCGCAGCTTCCATGGAGAGCGTGGGCGAGGAGATTTCGGATCGCGGTGCATTCCATGGAGAGCGTGGGTGAGGAGAGCCGGGATGGGGGCGGGGCATGCTTCACCCACTACCGGAATCCGAGACTTTGCCGAGTGTTGGCTTCTTTGCCGAGTGCCTTTTGTCGGGCACTCGGCAAAGAAAGCTGTGCCGAGTGCCGTACTCGGTAACGTTAGGCACTCGGCAAAACGTGCTTTGCCGAGCGCTGAACACTCGGCACAGAACGGCACTCGGCAAAGACAACTTTGCCGAGAGTCAAACACTCGGCAAAGGGGGCTCTCGGCAAACGGCCGTCAGCGGCCGTCCCAAAGCTGACGGCCGTTAGTCTTTGCCGAGTGTCATCCGTTGGCTCTCGGCAAAGAGGTTCTGTACCGAGTGCCACATAGTAGGCACTCGGCAAAGCATACTTTGCCGAGTGTCATCCCTGGACACTCGGCAAAGTATATTTTTATTTTTTTTATTTTATCTCTCGAAATTTTTGTGGTATGTTCCTACACTATGTAGACCTACATGTATCATGTGTGGACAATTTTAACAGAGTTTTCAATCGTTAGTAGATTTAGTTCGTTTATTTGAATTTCTTCGGAAAATTTAGATTTGAACTGTAAGTCACTCGAAACTTGGAAAACCGTGCATGCAAAAATGATATTCATGTTACTTAGCATTAGTTACGACCGATTACAGGAGCGGACCGGAAACTTCGAGCACCATGCTCACTCAACATGACCGTAAACTTGCCAATCAGGTGTTTAAAAATTGTATAAAACAGAAACAAAGTCAGAAAATCATGAAACCTGTCCACGTGTCATGATATCATATGTAGAGGCTGTGATAAAAATTTGAAAAAGTTTCGAGAAAGCTGTAACGCACTATGTGTACAAACCTAAGAGATCCACATTGAAACTCTATGATTTCATGTGTGGTTCTTTTAGGTTTCTACACATAATGTCTCACAACTTTCTCCAAACATTCTAAATTTTTTATCACAGACTCTACATATGATATCATGACATGTGGACAAGTTTCATGATTTTCTAAGTTTGTTTGTGTTTTATACAATTTTTAAACAGTTGTGTGGCAAGTTTACGGTCATGTTGAGTGAGCATGGTGCTCGAAGTTTCCGGTCCGCTCCTGAAATCGGTCGTAACTTGTGCTAAGTAGTATGGATATCATTTTTGCATGCACGGTTTTCCAAGTTTCGAGTGACCTGCAGTTCAAATCTGAATTTTCCGAAGAAATTCAAATAAACAAACTAAATGTACTAGTTATAGAAAACACTGTTATAATTGTCCCAAAATGGTACATGTAGGTCTACATAGTGTAGGAACATACCACAAAAAGTTTGGCAGGGAAAATAAAAAAAATAAAAAAGTAATTTGCCGAGTGTCCACAAATGACACTCGGCAAAGGATGGTTTGCCGAGTGCCAGCTGGATGACACTCGGCAAAGAATTGTAAAAGATTCTTTGCCGAGTGTCATCCAGATGGCACTCGGCAAAGAACACTTTGCCGAGTGCCCGTGATCTGGCACTCGGCAAAGAAAATTTTAATATTTTTAAAAAATCTTTGCCGAGTGCCAGATCACGGGCACTCGGCAAAGAAAGCAAATAAACGGCTCTCCCGTTCTTCCTTCTCCTTCTTTCTCTCCACTCCTCTCTCTGTTACGCTTACGCCGCGCCGCTCGCTCTCCGCCGCCGCCTCCCCGTGCCAGCCCGCTCGCCGCGCCGCCGCGCCGCCGCGCCACCGCCCCGCCGCGCCACCGCGCCCCGCGCTCTCCGCGCCCGCGCTCTCCAAGCCCGCCCGCTCGCCGCGCCGCCGCGACGCGCGCTCGCTCGCGGCCGCCAGCCCCCCGCGCCGCCGCTGTCCGCCCGCTCGCCGCTGCCCGCTCGCCGCTGTCCCCCCGCGCCCGCTCGCCGCTGTCCGCTGTCCGCCCGCTCGCCGCGCCACCGCTCTCCAAGCCGTCAGCCCGATCGCCGCTGTCCGCGCCTTCGTCCTCGCCTCCGCCGTCCTCGCCTCCGGTACGTAATTGAATAACGATGTAGAAATTAGTTGTAGAAATAAATGTGATTGTCGATTAAATGTGTGGATTAGGTGTAGAAATTAGTTGTAGAAATTAATATTAGTTGGTGATGGTGGATATGGATGTCGATTAAATGTGATTGTCGGCCATCGTGTCGTTGATATATGTGTGGATGTCAGCCATTGTGTTGTCAGTTTTATTTGCAGGTTTTGGAAACCTCCCCGTGCAGGGGAGATGCTGCCGAAATTTTTTATTTACAGACTTGTTTATTTTTTGCAGAGGTCTTCCTAGCCGTTGCGGGTCTGCCTCGCGTCGCCACTGCACCGACCCGCCACAGCCCCACTAGCCTGACTCCACCGCCACCCTAGGTATAACCTCTACATCCGCATCATGGTCGTAGATCACGTAACCCTGTTAGGCGTCTCCCGTTCGAAAGAGATACGGTCTAGATATGCAGATCTTTGCATATCTACAAATGTATCAGTTTCGAATTGTCCACGTTTTTTGGACAGCCTGCGGTTGCGTAGATGGTGTTAGTTTCCATGCTCTACTCCGGTCCGAGATAGAGTTTCGGCGTCACCTCCCTGTTGTTCTCCGGACAGTACACTCTCCCTGTCAGGACGTGTATCCGGAGAACAGCGGGTAGGTGCTGCCGAAATTTTATCTCGGATCGGAGTAGAGCATGGAAACTAACTCTATCTACGCAACCGCGGGTGGGATTAGGACCTATCATCACCTATTAGAAGGTAGGAACGTAGTGTACATGCATTACATGTCTATATTAAACTATACTCGGTTATATATGTTAGAGGATGGAGGACCGTGAGTGGATGTACACGGGCCGCGTTCGACGTAATGATGT
The DNA here is from genome assembly GCF_902167145.1 of Zea mays. Lineage (NCBI taxonomy): Eukaryota > Viridiplantae > Streptophyta > Magnoliopsida > Poales > Poaceae > Zea > Zea mays. The sequence goes on from NC_050102.1 coordinate 168,094,143, forward strand.
CACCCCAGAATGGATTAGGAAGACCGATGCTTTTGTGGAACGGGCATATGGCGAAGCTGCTAAAGGAGCTAGCCTAGTCCCTTGTCCGTGCAGCAAATGTGACAACCGGAAAAGAAAACCAAAGAAGGCCATGGTAGAACATATTTGGAAGAATGGATTTACGCCGGACTATACTCGGTGGATCTTCCATGGTGAAGCGCATCGCACGAGAGAGGAGGTGGTGAGACAACGCGTCGAGGATTACGATGCTGATGCCGGGGTAGCGGACATGTTGAACGACTATCACGAGGCACAGTTCGCCGAAGGATGTATGGAGGACGAGCCAGAGGCGACCGCAAAGGCATTCTACGACATGTTTGACGCGGCACAGAAACCCCTTCACGGCAAGACAAAGGTTTCTCAACTGGATGCCATTGGGCGTATAATGGCGTTCAAGTCGCAGTATAGCATGAGTCGAGACGCCTTCGATGGTTTGTTGACAGTTATTGGGAGCCTGCTTCCGGAGGATCACGTTCTCCCAAAGAGCATGTACGAGGCACAGAAACTCCTTCGTGCACTCAAGATGACGTATGAGCAGATACATGCTTGTCCGAAGGGCTGCGTCCTATTTAGGAAAGAACACACTGAGGCAAAGTACTGTCCGAAGTGTAAATCGTCTAGGTTCATGGAGGTAGACTCTGGTGATGGACAGAAGAGGCAGCTCGACATCCCCGTGACAATCCTACGCCACCTTCCGTTCATACCGAGGATCCAGCGTCTATACATGACAGAGGAATCCGCGAAACAGATGACATGGCACAAAAAAGGCAAACGATACAATCCTGACAAGATGGTTCACGCATCCGATGGTGAAGCATGGACCCACTTTGATGTCATTCACCATGAGAAAGCTAAAGAGGCTCGTAATGTTCGTGTTGCGCTGGCCACAGATGGGTTCAATCCCTATGGAATGACCGCTGCCCCATACACATGTTGGCCTGTGTTCGTTATCCCCATCAATCTCCCCCCCGGCGTATGCTTTCAAAGACAGAACATATTCGTGTCGTTGATAATTCCTGGACACCCGGGGAATAAAATGGGCGTGTACATGGAGCCTTTGATTGATGAATTGGTCCGTGCTTGGGAGGAAGGGGTATGGACGTACGACCGAGCTACGAAGACAAACTTCAAAATGCATGTTTGGTACCAGTACTCCATGCATGACTTTCCGGCGTACGGGCTATTTTGCGCCTGGTGTGTTCACGGTAAGTTCCCATGCCCAGTTTGCAAGGAAGCTCTTAGGTTCATTTGGTTGAAGAAGGGTGGCAAATATTCGTCATTCGATAAACATCGACAATTTCTCCCTCCTGACCATGCATTCCGACTAGACATCAAGAACTTTACGAAAGGTGTCGTGGTGACAGACCGCCCACCTGCAATGATGACTGGTGCCGAAGTTCGCGAAGAGATAGATGGTCTCGTGGCCAACCCAGAAGGTGGTTTTGTGGGATATGGTGAGCAACATATGTGGACACATAAGTCGGGATTGACTCGGCTCCCCTATTATGATGACCTGCTCCTTCCACACAACATTGACGTGATGCACACTGAAAAGAATGTCGCCGAGGCACTTTGGGCAACAATTATGGAGATTCCTGATAAGTCAAAGGATAACGTAAAGGCAAGAGTGGATCTGGCAGAGTTATGTGATAGACCAAACCAAGAGATGAAGCCGCCTAGTGGTGGTAAGACATGGAGAAGGCCTAAGGCTGATTTTGTCCTGAGCAGGGCCCAGAGGAAGGAAGTACTAGAGTGGATCAAGATGTTAATGTTCCCTGATGGGTATGCAGCTAACCTTAGTAGGGGGGTGAACTTATCTACTCTGCGAGTCTTAGGGATGAAGAGTCATGACTTCCACATATGGATTGAACGAATTCTTCCGGCGATGGTTCGAGGCTATGTCCCTGAGCATGTCTGGCTAGTGCTTGCTGAGTTGAGCTATTTCTTCCGCCAGCTTTGTGCAAAAGAGTTAGCTCGGACCATGATTGCAGACTTGGAAAGGATGGCACCCGTGTTACTATGTAAGCTGGAGAAGATCTTTCCACCCGGCTTCTTCAATCCGATGCAGCATTTGATTATTCATCTCCCGTATGAGGCACGAATGGGGGGGCCCGTGCAGGGACGTTGGTGCTATCCAATCGAGAGATGTCTAAAGACTATCCGAAAGAAATGTAGAAATAAATGCAAAATCGAGGCTTCCATTGCAGAGGCATACATACTGGAGGAGGTGTCAAACTTCACAACAACTTACTATGGTGACAAACTGCCGAGCGTGCATAATCCACCCCCTCGTTACAATGATGGCGACAATGAATCGAATCTCAGCATTTTTCGAGGGCAACTCGGAAGCGCAAGTGGTTCGACCACCAAGACCCTGAGACATGAAGAGTGGCGCCATATCATGCTATATGTATTGACCAACCTTGAAGAGGTGACGCCATACATGGAGCAATTTCTTCATGAATTCTGGCGTCGATCAAGGGACCCAACTCCACAGGAATATGATACCCTTCTTCGAAAGGGTGCGGGAAATGGATTGCCCGATTTCATTTCCTGGTTTAAACGTAAGGTACGTGCTTAGTTTGTCATTTGAAGTTGCTCTTACGTGCGAATAATATAACAATCTAGCGTGTTTGAACTTGCAGGGCCAAAGAGAGCCGTCTATGAGTGCCGAGTTGAGACAAGTAGCCAATGGCTTTGCCTATAGGGTCAGGAAATTTTCTGGGTATGACGTCAATGGATACCGTTTTCGCACAACAAGCTACGACCAAAGCCGGCCCAATCGAAAAACCACGTGTTCTGGAGTCTATACGCCCGGGCTTGACGAGGTCGAGTATTATGGAAGAATTGAAGATATATATGAACTCAATTTTTATGGTTCCAAACCTCTTACTCCAGTGATATTCAAATGTCATTGGTTTGACCCTGATGTTACGAGACGGACACATTCTAATCTTGGGCTAGTCGAAATTCGACAGGATTCCACCTTACCAGGAGACGATGTCTATATTGTGGCCCAACAGGCCACACAAGTGTATTATCTTCCATATGCGTGCCAAACGAAACAACATCTTAAGGGTTGGGATGTTGTGTATAAGGTATCACCGCACGCTAAATTACCTGTTCCAAACGATGAAGATTATAACTTAGACCCGGACACATATGACGGAGAGTTCTTCCAAGAAGATGGGCTCGAAGGGCAATTTGAGATAGACTTAACCGAAGCGATCGGAATGGAAGTAGATATCGAAATGGTTGTTGATGACGAGGATGATGAGGTGGAAAATGAGAATGACTTAGAAATACTTGAAGGCAATGCCAATGAAGAAATTGCGCCTTCAGATGATGTCGACTATGAAATGGTTGATAGTGATGATGACACTTATGATCCGGCTAACCCGGACACATATGAAGATTATTTTTAATCGATGTAATGCTATATTTCATTTATTTTGCATATGTTTCTAAATACATATTTTTTATCTGTGCTTAATTGTTTACTCTTAATTGCAGGTTGTTGGACAAAGATGGTGGGCGGTGGGACGAGGACGAGGAGGGGGAGGGGGGAGGGGGAGGAGGAGCACCCGTAGGACGGAGGAGGAGGCGCAGCAGGACGACGCCGTACAGCAGCAGGTGGAGCAGCAAGCCGCTGTCGATGCGGCACAACAGGACGACGACGATGCGGCGCAGCAGGACGACGACGACGACGACGCCGCTCAGCAGGACGTCTCAGGTTCTGGCTCCTCAGGTTCGAGGAGTATCTACCTGCGAGGTCCCGCGAGCCTCCCTAAGCGACCCATACTTCGTGACAGACGTCCGCTGATACGACCCGATGGAGAGAGGTAGGTAACTTTACATATTGTTGCTGCCTTTTCATATTATATGTTCAAATTAATAATAGAAACTAATACTTCATCTTAATCACTTGGACAGGTCTTGGATGGTTTTGGAGACTGCAGGGGGTCACGGCCGCAACCCCAATGGCATCCTGGGCCTTCTATGCCGGGAACACTTCCCTGGACTTGTCGAGTACGCCGGAGTGACGAGCCCAGCATACACCTTCGACCACTACGCCGTCGCCCCCGATGCAGTAGATCGGGACGGCAGACAATTCAACAACAAGGCGGAGCGGGTGAAGCAAGAGCTGTGGGTAAGTCTTCATCGCACTATATTGTTTAATAAGTCGCATTTGTTGCATATTCTTGAAATAATGTATGGATACATCGTCTTTGTGTATGTAGGATTTCTTCAGGTGCGATGCTGGATATGAGGCCAGGGTGGATGTGGTGTCTACGACATGCTGTAAGAAGCTCGTCGTGGACATGCACTACGAGGCGCGCATCCAGGCCATCGTCACTTACCACGGCTCCGTCCTTGGGGAGAAGGTCAACAAGAAGGATGCCCGAACCATGTCGTTGACTCCGGACCAGTACTTGCAGGTAAATACAAAACTTTATTATTGGTACTAAATATGCTTATTTTTTTCTTCTGATATGCTGTGTACTTATATTTTTTTAGATGATTCCTCATTGGTGCGCCGCGCATCCTGAGTGCTGGGAGCAGATGGTGCAGAGGTGGTGCTCGGCTGAGTGGGATGAGGCGCACAACGCTAGCCGGGAACGGCGTTTGCTGATGCAAGGTCCCTCCCACCATCAAGGCAGCCGCAGCCTGGGCAAATACGCGGAAGCATGGGTACGCGCTCTTTTTTATTTAGGTATATAACTTTCGATTAGACATGATTTCTAACCATCTCGTTGGTTTTCTCGCAGTCGGCGGCACATGGTGGCGCGCCTTGCTCCACGTTCTCGGCATATGCCATGGCCCACAAGGGGAAGGCGACGTCCGACGTCACCTACAACCCGGATGACGGGCCCGAGGCGTACACCAACCCCGCCATCCACAGCCGACTCAGTGAGTACACCGCCATGGCCAAGGAGGTCCATGGGCCAGATTACGATCCGAGGACCAAGGACATCGACGGAGATGTCCTCATGAGGGTCGGAGGAGGCAAGAGGCATGGGCGGTACTGGATTGCCGACGGGGCAATCGACTCGTCCTCCACTCCCACTCTCTCTCAGGTGCGAGCAAGGAGCACGAGCGCGAGCCCAGCCATACGACCTCGGCAGGACACCTCACAGCATCGTATCCAGCAACTCCAGGTTATTCCTTATCTATTCATCGTTCATTGATTTTTATATATCTTCTCTTTGCATTATCGTAACATTAGGGCGAAATATTACAGACTCAGCTAGATGATGAGAGGAGGCAACGTGAGGAGCTAGAGAAGAGGATGGCGGAGATGTTCGCGTACATGCAGAGCCTTGGCGCCGCACAGGGTCATGCTCCACCACCTCCGTTGTTCCCTGCAGCTGACCCTACAGAGTTCACTACTCTTGTGAGTATCAAAATTTTAGTACTGCATGATATATATTCATATGTTCTCACACATACAATCTCTTCTCTGTGCAGGGTCAATCGGCGGCGTCGAACAACCCTCATGCTTCGTCCAGCCCTTCGCCGAACCAGTCCAGATGCCCACCTCGTTGATGATTTGTTTTGTGATGATCCAGACTTACCTTTATGAGTGTTGGTGATGTTAGTTACACTTTATCTTGTGAGATACTTGGTGATGTTAGTGATGATGCATACTTGTATCTGTTTTGTGATGATCCTGACTTTAGTGTGATCTGTTTTGTGAGACTTTGTGATATATATGGTGTTGATGATAAATGTGTTCATTCTGTGATGTGCTTGATATATAATGTGATGTGAATGATATATATCTTTTGTTTGTTTGGATGGAACAACAAAAGCAAATAAAAAAGGGACATCCTGGTCACTTTGCCGAGTGTAACACTCGGCAAAGGGTGGCTTTGCCGAGTGCTATGACCATGGCACTCGGCAAAGAAGGGAACCTGGGAACCGGTAAAGACATCTTTGCCGAGTGCTGACAGTGGCACTCGGCAAAGAAGGAAACCTGGGAACCGGCAAAGATATCTTTGCCGAGTGCTTTTGCCAAGACACTCGGCAAAGATACTGGCAATGGGGCCCACTGGAGGGTTCTTTGCCGAGTGCCAGGCCACCAGACACTCGGCAAAGAAACCTTCTTTGCCGAGTGCCATTAGGGCTCTCGGCACAGAGACTGGCTGTGGGGTCCACTGGACCAGTCTTTGCCGAGTGTCGCCGTAGGCACTCGGCAAAGGATCCGTCACCGTTACTTGGCGCCGTGACGGTGACTTTTCTTTGCCGAGTGCCAAATGGCACTCGGCAAAGACTTTGCCGAGTGCCCGACAAAAAGTACTCGGCAAAGAAGTTGTTGCCGATGTACAATTCGCCGAGCGTTCTTTGCCGAGTGTTACACTCGGCAAAGCCGTTGCCGAGTGTGAAATAGCCTTTGCCGTGTGTTTAGAACACACGGCAAAGAAGCTGATTCCGGTAGTGACCATAGATGTGGACACTCACATTACACACATATAGATTAGTAGAGATTAGCTAGTTGTTCGTGCTTTGCTACAATTTTTATATATCATATAAATAAATATTGAGATATTTATTTAAATATAATTATTGTTTATTTTTAAACACTAAGGGACGTGTGGTCTGGTGGTTAGCGCCAAATTTATAGAGCAAGGGGTGTGGGTTCGAATGCTCGCTCTACACTATTTTTTGATACAATTATTGTTTATTTCTAAATATTAAGGTACATGTGGTCTGGTTTTGGGCAGGTGCAGGTGGACGAGCCCAGAGTGTCAGCGCGGAAGGTGAAGTTGTGGTAGCACTAGATGCTCACATTAGGTTCTTAATAGATTAGAAGTGTGCGTATATATATATATGTTTCATTGTCGCGTAATGTCTACATCTACTGAGCACAAGCATTATTGTACTATGCTATAATGACATGTGCTCCATCATGTTTGAAAAACGCATCTTCTTTGATGTCAAATAAGCTAAAAGAAATGGTAAAGTAGCTAGGTTTCGGTTCATTATTGCGAATGAGCACTTAAGCAATTGAGGATAAGATCCTAACTGGTCTCTTGTTTTCTAGTGTTTATGACTCTCCTTTACACATCGAACTTGGTGGACAGTCCTTGCAAATAACAACAGAGGATGTTCATCTTGTTACTGGATTACCAAGAGGAAAGATAAGTTCCCTGAGTTGGATTATCATTCGATGAGTACTACCAGATTTAGTTTTAGGCTAGTAACAAGTACATCCATTATTTTGGTAGCACTAGATGCTCACATTAGGTTCTTAATAGATTAGAAGTGTGCGTATATATATATATATATATATATATATATATATATATATATATATATATGTTTCATTGTCGCGTAATGTCTACATCTACTGAGCACAAGCATTATTGTACTATGCTATAATGACATGTGCTCCATCATGTTTGAAAAACGCATCTTCTTTGATGTCAAATAAGCTAAAAGAAATGGTAAAGTAGCTAGGTTTCGGTTCATTATTGCGAATGAGCACTTAAGCAATTGAGGATAAGATCCTAACTGGTCTCTTGTTTTCTAGTGTTTATGACTCTCCTTTACACATCGAACTTGGTGGACAGTCCTTGCAAATAACAACAGAGGATGTTCATCTTGTTACTGGATTACCAAGAGGAAAGATAAGTTCCCTGAGTTGGATTATCATTCGATGAGTACTACCAGATTTAGTTTTAGGCTAGTAACAAGTACATCCATTATTTTGGTAATTACCCATTTTTCGTAGCGCTACATGTTCAAAAAAATTCCTATTAATTTGTTATGTATAGAAAACTACGCGAGAAAATTAGGATAGTTAAGATCTCTACAGATGATAGCGCGAAGGGAGAAAATAATTGTTATAAAGAACAACTCTTCTCAAAACCCCAAAACAAAAGGTGGTGAGTTATAATCCCATTCAAAGGATTCTTGTGGTTCTGGGGAATCCATCTAAAGGGGAACCAGAAACGGGGAGCTCTCCCCTTTTTCTGCCCGACTCTTTGATATTAACTTAAGAATGTTGGTTTTAAGAACGAGTAATTGTCCTTCTTCGACCCTTATTGCCCAACCGAAGAGCGGACATCTAACATGTTCCAATTATTGAACATGATCTATGGTCGGTTCGTGACCGCTAGACGTCGAAGGTGTCGTTGGGTGATTTCGTAGTTCCTACGGGGTGAAGACAATAACTACCATTCCATAAGTACTATCAGATCTAGTTTTTAGGTCAGTAACAAGTACATCCATTATTTTGGTTATTACCCATTTTTCGTAGTTGCTACATGTTCAGTAATTTTTTCCTATTAATTTGTTATGTATAGAAAATTACGCGAGGGAAATGGGATGGTTAAGATCTTCACAGATGATAGCGCAAAGGGAAAAAATAATTGATATAAATTTCGGATACAAATACAAATTCGAATTCGAATGTTTTTTCACATTTTTGTTGCAATGAGAAAATAATGCAAAAAATATACAAATTATTATTCTTGCCATTAATATATTCTTAACAATATAACTAAAGATTAGCACAAAAATCTTTGCATACTTATATTAAAATATTAAATCTATTATAGTGCGGTTGGTTTCGTAACGAAGTGGGTTGGGTTGAAACCGACCCATTTTTGTGGGTTGGATCAGACCCGTTGCTTGTTTGATTGAAGTGGCAGGTTGAACCCAATTTCTTGTTTGATTACAGGGTTGAAGTGGGTTGAAATTGCACTGTCTCTTGTTTGGTTTCGTGATGAGGGGTAAATGAAGGATGAACTGAATATGGTCACCTTCTTGGTCACATTACCACACTAAGGATGATATCTTTAATTCCAAATGAGATTACAACATTCAAAATAAATGAAACCAACACTATTTCAGTATTTGACAAATCTATAAGCACAACGAAAATGGGGCCCGCTCCTTCTCACCTAGTGGTGTCGGTAGGGGACATGGAGGTGGTATTGGTGGATGGTGGCAGGGGCTGGATCACGGCTCAACAACGTCGTTGGAAGGCGCGGACGGGGCGTAGCGCGCTGGAGGACAGGCCGGTGGGGGAGTCTGACGGCTGGAGATCACGCCGGCACCGGAGGTCAGGGCGGCGGAGGACTCTGACGGCGGGCGTGGTCGGGGGCGTAGCGCGTCGGAGGGCAGACCGACGGGGGAGCCGATGACCAGAGAACAGGCCGACGACGGTGGTGCGCCCTCCGCCCCTGCGTAGGCTGCGCTCGGGTGAAGATGTGGTGTGGTCGTGTGGGTGACAAGAGGGGTGGAGAGGGAGTGGGTTGAAGTGGTTCGCTTGTTTTTGAGGAATCCCTAGAACCCGCATCTTAAAAGAATATTTCGACCCGGAACCGACCTAACCCGCGAACCTTTCGAACCAAACAAGGGTTGATGCGGGTTCAATCCGTTCCAACCCGCATCAACCCACTAACCAAACACGTGCTTATATCATCCATATGTTTAGGATCCATCCCCATGTCCTCGCCCTCGGGGCTCTGGTATAGGCAAGGCAAGCATCTGTGAGGATGCTGTGAGTTGATGTAGAAAGCATTCGAACTAGAAAAACAAGGAATGGGTTGGCTTGTCACGATAGAAATCGTGCTGAGTGTAGCGGCATGCGGGTGTGGACGGTAACGAGGCGATGGGCTGGCGTACGCAATACATTACCACACATTTTTTTGCACATGTTCCTAGCCCATGTTCTCACTCCGGACTTAATCTTAAAGTTGGATACCAATATGATTGCAGTAACTGTTTCGCTTTTATGTAACTGTAGGTCTAATGTACATTGTATCATGGTTGCTAGTGGTGTTTACAAGCTGATGGCTGCAGATGGTGCTTACATTTTTGGCTTCTTTGTATCTGGTTTTGAGACATTGTAGTGAAGGTTGACATGGTAAACTCTTGTATGAACTTTAGAATGGTTATCTTTGGAGTGCCTTGTGACAGTTTGCCTTTTTATGTACTTCGGATTTGTATGGAATATTTCATTTGATGCATGTACTTTGGATTTGTATGAATATTTTTATCCTTGCTAATATTTTTGTGTATTGCAGCAACAATTTACATTTCTATGTTTTTCTGATTTTCTTATTTTTTATTGGTCGGGATTTTAATCCCTGTCTCTCCCAAATAGATATCGGGTAAAATCACCTCTAGAGGGTTCTAATCACCTAGTGGGGCAGGGATGTCTGGTGTAGGGTGGAAATTCCCTTCGGGGTGTAAACACATGTGTATTTTATTTCCAAACATCCAAAGGAACCCTTAGGGGATGGGGAAGGTTCTCCCCTATGGGGATGTAAGCGGGGAAAATCTTCCCCTGACAGGTAAACGGGGGCGAAGATGGGGAAATTGATAGTCGCCTAGAGGGGGGGTGAATAGGGCGAAACTGAAATTTACAAATATAAACACAACTACAAGCCGGGTTAGCGTTAGAAATATAAACGAGTCCGCGAGAGAGGGCGCAAAACAAATCCCAAGCGAATAAGCAAGTGAGACACGGAGATTTGTTTTACCGAGGTTCGGTTCTTGCAAACCTACTCCCCGTTGAGGAGGCCACAAAGGCCGGGTCTCTTTCAACCCTTCCCTCTCTCAAATGGTCCCTCGGACCGAGTGAGCTTCTCTTCTCAAATCAAAGCCGGGAACAAAACTTCCCCGCAAGGGCCACCACACAATTGGTGCCTCTTGCCTTGATTACAATGGAGTTGTGATCTCAAGAACAAGTGAGAAAGAAAAGAAGCAATCCAAGCGCAAGAGCTCAAATGAACACGGCAAATCACTCTCACTAGTCACTAGGGCTTTGTGTGGAATTGGAGAGGATTTGATCTCTTAAGTGTGTCTAGAATTGAATGCTAGAGCTCTTGTAGTAGTTGAGAAGTGGAAAACTTGGATACAATGAATGGTGGGGTGGTTGGGGTATTTATAGCCCCAACCACCAAACTTGACCGTTGGCTGGAGGCTTCTGCGCGATGGCGCACCGGACAGTCCGGTGCACACCGGACAGTCCGGTGCCCCTGCCACGTCATCACTGCCGTTGGATTCTGACCGTTGGAGCTTCTGACTTGTGGGCCCGCCTGGGTGTCCGGTGCACACCGGACATGTATTGTTTGATGTCCGGTGCACCGGCATGGGCGATTCTGACTTCTGCGCGCGCTGTGCGCGCATTAAATGCTCCGCAGGGAGCCGTTGGCGCCGCAGGGAGCCGTTGCTCCGCTGGCACACCGGACAGTCCGGTGCACACCGGACAGTCCGGTGAATTATAGCGGAGCGGCTGCCGCGCGAACCCGAGGCTGGCGAGTTCAGGAGGCCGAGCTTCCTTGGAGCACCGGACATGTCCGGTGCACACCGGACAGTCCGGTGAATTATAGCGCGCCGGCTTCCGAGAATTCCCGAAGGCGAAGAGTTTGAGTCTGAGTCCCCTGGTGCACCGGACAGGAACTGTTCACTGTCCGGTGGCACACCGGACAGTCCGGTGCGCCAGACCAGGGGTGCCTTCGGTTGCCCCTTTGCTCCTTTATTGAATCCAAAACTTGGTCTTTTTATTGGCTGAGTGTGAACCTTTTACACCTGTATAATCTATACACTTGGGCAAACTAGTTAGTCCAATTATTTGTGTTGGGCAATTCAACCACCAAAATTATTTAGGAACTAGGTGTAAGCCTAATTCCCTTTCAATCTCCCCCTTTTTGGTGATTGATGCCAACACAAACCAAAGCAAATAGAGAAGTGCATAATTGAACTAGTTTGCATAATGTAAGTGTAAAGGTTGCTTGGAATTGAGCCAATATAACTACTTTACAAGATATGCATGGAATGTTTCTTTCTTATATAACATTTTGGACCACGTTTGCACCACGAGTTTTGTTTTTGCAAATTCTTTTGTAAATCCTTTTCAAAGTTCTTTTGCAAATAGTCAAAGGTAAAAGAATAAGAGTTTGTAGAGCATTTTCAAGATTTGAAATTTTCTCCCCCTGTTTCAAATGCTTTTCTTTTGACTTAACAAAACTCCCCCTAAAGGAGATCCACCTCTTAGTGTTCAAGAGGGTTTAGGTATATCATTTTTGAAATACTACTTTCTCCCCCTTTTGAACATAATAGGATACCAATTGATAAATACTTTTGGAAAGCACTAAGTTTTTGAAAAAGTGTGGTGGTGCGGTCCTTTTGCTTTGGGCTCATTTCTCCCCCTTTTTGGCATGAATCGCCAAAAACGGAATCATTAGAGCCCTCGAAGTAATTGCTTCCCCTTTGGTCATAAATGAATGAGTTAAGATTATACCAAAGACGAAGTCCGGTCCTTTTGCTTTTGAGTTTTTACTCTCTCCCCCAAGGATGAAGTCCTTTTCTTTGATGCTCATTTCTCCCCCAAAGGATAGAGAGTTGCTTGGAGTGATGGCGAAGTATGAGTTACGGAGTGGAAGCCTTTTTCTTTGCCGAAGACTCCAATTCCCTTTCAATATACCTATGACTTGGTTTGAAATAGACTTGAAAATACATTAGTCATAGCATATAAAAGAGATATGATCAAAGGTATTTAAATGAGCTATGTGTGCAAGCTAGCAAAAGAAATTTCTAGAATCAAGAATATTGAGCTCATGCCTAAGTCTGGTAAAAGATTGTTCATCAAGTGGCTTGGTAAAGATATCGGCTAATTGATCTTTAGTGTTGATGTAAGAAATCTCGATATCTCCCTTTTGTTGGTGATCCCTAAGAAAATGATACCGAATGGCTATGTGCTTAGTGCGGCTATGCTCGACGGGATTGTCGGCCATTTTGATTGCACTCTCATTGTCACATAGCAAAGGGACTTTGGTTAATTTGTAACCATAGTCCCGCAGGGTTTGCCTCATCCAAAGCAATTGCGCGCAACAATGACCTGCGGCAATGTACTCGGCTTCGGCGGTGGAAAGAGCGACCGAATTTTGCTTCTTTGAAGCCCAAGACACCAAGGATCTTCCCAAGAACTGACAAGTCCCCGATGTGCTCTTCCTATTAATCTTGCACCCCGCCCAATCGGCATCCGAATAACCAATTAAATCAAATGTGGATCCCCGAGGGTACCAAAGCCCAAACTTAGGTGTATAAGCCAAATATCTCAAGATTCGTTTTACGGCCGTAAGGTGGGATTCCTTAGGGTCGGATTGGAATCTTGCACACATGCAAACGGAAAGCATAATGTCCGGTCGAGATGCACATAAATAAAGCAATGAACCAATCATCGACCGGTATACCTTTTGATCCACGGACTTACCTCCCGTGTCGAGGTCGAGATGCCCATTGGTTCCCATGGGTGTCTTGATGGGTTTGGCATCCTTCATCCCAAACTTGGTTAGAATGTCTTGAGTGTACTTCGTTTGGCTAATGAAGGTGCCCTCTTGGAGTTGCTTGACTTGGAATCCTAGAAAATACTTCAACTCCCCCATCATCGACATCTTGAATTTCTGTGTCATAATCCTGCTAAACTCTTCACATGTAGACTCGTTAGTAGACCCAAATATGATATCATCAACATAAATTTGGCATACAAACAAGTCATTTTCAAGAGTTTTAGTAAAGAGTGTAGGATCGGCTTTTCCGACTTTGAAGCCATTAGCAATAAGGAAATCTCTAAGGCATTCATACCATGCTCTTGGGGCTTGCTTGAGCCCATAAAGCGCCTTAGAGAGCCTATAAACATGGTTAGGATACTCACTGTCTTCAAAGCCGGGAGGTTGCTCAACATAGACCTCTTCCTTGATCGGTCCGTTGAGGAAGGCACTTTTCACATCCATTTGATAGAGCTTAAAGCCATGGTAAGTAGCATAGGCCAATAATATGCGAATTGACTCAAGCCTAGCTACGGGTGCATAGGTTTCACCAAAGTCCAAACCTTCGACTTGTGAATATCCTTTGGCCACGAGTCGAGCTTTGTTCCTTGTCACCACACCATGCTCATCTTGTTTGTTGCGGAAGACCCATTTGGTTCCTACAACATTTTGGTTAGGACGTGGAACTAAATGCCATACCTCGTTCCTTGTGAAATTGTTGAGCTCCTCTTGCATCGCCACCACCCAATCCGAATCTTGAAGTGCTTCCTCTACCCTGTGTGGCTCAATAGAGGAAACAAAAGAGTAATGTTCACAAAAATGAGCAACACGAGATCTAGTGGTTACCCCCTTATGAATATCGCCGAGGATGGTGTCGACGGGGTGATCTCGTTGTATTGCTTGGTGGACTCTTGGGTGTGGCGGTCTTGGTTCTTCCTCATCCTCCTTTTCTTGATCATTTGCATCTCCCCCTTGATCATTGCTATCATCTTGAGGTGGCTCATCTTCTTGATTTTGCTCTTCATCATTTTGAGCCTCATCCTCAATTTGAGTTGGTGGAGATGCTTGCATGGAGGAGGATGGTTGATCTTGTGCATTTGGAGGCTCTTTGGATTCCTTAGGACACACATCTCCAATGGACATGTTCCTAAGCGCGATGCATGGAGCCTCTTCATTACCTATCTCATCAAGATCAACTTGCTCTACTTGAGAGCCGTTAGTTTCATCAAACACAACGTCACATGAGACTTCAACTAGTCCAGTGGACTTGTTAAAGACCCTATATGCCCTTGTGTTTGAGTCAAAACCAAGTAAAAAGCCTTCTACAGTTTTAGGAGCAAATTTAGATTTTCTACCTCTTTTAACAAGAATAAAGCATTTGCTACCAAAAACTCTAAAATATGAAATGTTGGGCTTTTTACCAGTTAGGAGTTCATATGATGTCTTCTTGAGGATTCGGTGAAGATATAACCGGTTGATGGCGTAGCAGGCGGTGTTGACCGCTTCGGCCCAAAACCGGTCCGGTGTCTTATACTCATCAAGCATGGTTCTTGCCATGTCCAATAGAGTTCGATTCTTCCTCTCCACTACACCATTTTGTTGTGGAGTGTAGGGAGAAGAGAACTCATGCTTGATGCCCTCCTCCTCAAGGAAGCCTTCAATTTGAGAGTTCTTGAACTCCGTCCCGTTGTCGCTTCTTATTTTCTTGATCCTTAAGCCGAACTCATTTTGAGCTCGTCTCAAGAATCCCTTTAAGGTTTCTTGGGTTTGAGATTTTTCCTGTAAAAAGAATACCCAAGTGAAGCGAGAATAATCATCCACTATTACAAGACAATACTTACTCCCGCCGATGCTTATGTAAGCAATCGGGCCGAATAGATCCATGTGGAGTAGCTCAAGCGGCCTGTCGGTCGTCATGATGTTCTTGTGTGGATGATGGACTCCAACTTGCTTCCCTGCCTGGCATGCGCTACAAATCCTGTCTTTCTCAAAATGAACATTTGTTAATCCTAAAATGTGCTCTCCCTTTAGAAGCTTATGAAGATTCTTCATCCCAACATGGGCTAGTCGGCGATGCCAGAGCCAACCCATGTTAGTCTTAGCAATTAAGCAAGTGTCGAGTTCAGCTCTATCAAAATCTACCAAGTATAGCTGACCCTCTAACACTCCCTTAAATGCTATTGAATCATCACTTCTTCTAAAGACAGTGACACCTACATCAGTGAATAGACAGTTGTAGCCCATTTGACATAATTGGGAAACAGAAAGCAAGTTGTAGTCTAATGAATCAACAAGAAAAACATTAGAAATGGAATGGTCAGGAGATATAGCAATTTTACCCAATCCTTTGACCAAACCTTGATTTCCATCCCCGAATGTGATAGCTCGTTGGGGATCTTGGTTTTTCTCATATGAGGAGAACATCCTTTTCTCCCCTGTCATGTGGTTTGTGCACCCGCTGTCGAGTATCCAACTTGAGCCCCCGGATGCATAAACCTACAAAACAATTTTAGTTCTTGACTTTAGGTACCCAAACGGTTTTGGGTCCTTTGGCATTAGACACAAGAACTTTGGGTACCCAAACACAAGTCTTTGACCCCTTGTGTTTGCCCCCAACAAATTTGGCAACTACCTTGCCGGATTTGCTAGTAAGCACATAAGATGCATCAAAAGTTTTAAATGAAATGGCATGATCATTTGATGCATTAGGAATTTTCTTCTTAGGCAACTTAGCATGGGTTGGTTGCCTAGAACTAGATGTCTCACCCTTATACATATAAGCATGATTAGGGCCAGAGTGAGACTTCCTAGAATGAATCTTTCTAATTTTGCTCTCAGGATAGCCGGCAGGGTACAAAATGTAACCCTCGTTATCCTGAGGCATGGGAGCCTTGCCCTTAACAAAGTTAGATAAGTTCTTTGGAGGGGCATTAAGTTTGACATTGTCTCCCCTTTGGAAGCCAATGCCATCCTTGATGCCCGGGCGTCTCCCATTATAGAGCATGCTACGAGCAAATTTAAATTTCTCATTTTCTAAGTTGTGCTCGGCAATTTTAGCATCAAGTTTAGCTATATGATCATTTTGTTGCTTAATTAAGGTCATGTGATCAAGAATAGCATTAACATCAATATCTCTACATCTAGTGCAAATAGAAACATGCTCAACATTAGATGTAGAGGGTTTGCAAGATTTAAGTTCTACAACCTTAGCATGCAACATTTCATTCTCAGTTCTAAGGTCGGAAATAGTAGCATTGCAAACATCAAAATCTTTAGCCTTAGCAATTAAATTTTCATTCTCTAATCTAAGGCTAGCAAGAGATGCATTCAATTCATCAATCTTAGCAAGCAAGTCAATGTTATCATCTCTAAGATTGGGAATTGAAACATTACAAACATGTGAATCAACCTTAGCATTTAAACTAGTATTTTCATGTCTAAGGTTGTCAATCATCTCACGGCAAGTGCTTAGCTCACTAGACAATTTTTCACATTTCTCTATCTCAAGAGCATAAGCCTTTTTAACCTTAACATGTTTTTTGTTTTCTTTAATTAGACAATCCTCTTGGGAGTCCAAAAGGTCATCCTTTTCATGAATAGCACTAATCAATTCATTTAGTTTTTCTTTTTGCTCCATGTTAAGATTGGCAAAGAGAATACGCAAATTATCCTCCTCATCACTAGCATTATCATCACTAGACGATTCATATTTAGTGGAGGAGTTAGATTTAACCTTTTTCTTTTTGCCGTCCTTTGCCATGAGGCACTTGTGGCCGACGTTGGGGAAGAGAAGTCCCTTGGTGACGGCGATGTTGGCGGCGTCCTCGTCGTCGGAGGAGTCGCTTGAGCTTTCGTCGGAGTCCCACTCGCGACAAACATGGGCATCGCCGCCCTTCTTCCTGTAGTACCTCTTCTTCTCCTTTCTTCTCCCCTTCTTGTCGTCGCCTCGGTCACTGTCACTAGACATAGGACATTTAGCAATAAAATGACCGGGCTTACCACATTTGTAGCAAACCTTCTTGGAGCGGGACTTGTAGTCTTTCCCCCTCCTTTGTTTGAGGATTTGGCGGAAGCTCTTGATGACGAGCGCCATCTCCTCATTGTCAAGCTTGGAGGCGTCTATTGGTTGTCGACTTGGTGTAGACTCCTCCTTCTTTTCTTCCGTCGCCTTGAATGCAACGGGTTGAGCTTCGGATGTGTCGCCAAGCTCGTTGATTTTCCTCGAGCCTTCTATCATGCACTCAAAACTTACAAAATGCCCGATAACTTCCTCGGGGGTCATTTTAGTATATCTAGGATTACCACGAATCAATTGAACTTGAGTGGGATTTAGAAAAATGAGGGATCTTAAAATAACATTTACCACTTCGTGGTCATCCCACTTCTTGCTCCCGAGGTTGCGCACTTGGTTTACCAAAGTCTTGAGCCGGTTGTACATATGTTGTGGCTCCTCCCCTTTATGAAGCCGGAACCGACCGAGCTCCCCCTCGATCGTTTCCCGCTTGGTGATCTTGGTGAGCTCGTCTCCCTCGTGCGCGGTTTTGAGTACATCCCAAACCTCCTTGGCGTTCTTCAACCCTTGTACTTTGTTGTATTCTTCTTTACTTAGTGAGGCGAGGAGAATTGTTGTGGCTTGTGAGTTGAAGTGCTCGATTTGGGCTACCTCATCCTCATCATAGTTCTCATCCCCTACGGATGGTACCTGCGCACCAAACTCAACAACATCTCATATGCTTTTGTGGAGCGAGATTAGATGAAATCACATTAAATCGCTCCACCTAGCGTAATCTTCACCATCAAAAGTTGGTGGTTTGCCTAATGGGACGGAAAGTAAAGGTGTATGTTTGGAAATGCGTGGGTAGCGTAGGGGGATCTTACTATACTTCTTGCGCTCTTGGCGCTTAGAAGTGACGGAGGGCGCATCGGAGTCGGAGGTAGAAGTTGATGAAGTGTCGGTCTCGTAGTAGACCACCTTCCTCATCCTCTTGTGCTTGTCGCCTTTCCGATGCGGCTTGTGGGAAGAAGATTTTTCCTTCTTCTCTTTGTGATGAGAAGAAGATTTCTTCTCCTTCCCTTTGTTGGAGGAGCTCTTCTTCTTCTCCCTCCTTTTGGTGCGGGACTCTTCCGATGAAGTGCTCCCGTGGCTTGTAGTGGGCTTTTCGCCGGTCTCCATCTCCTTCTTGGCGTGATCTCCCGACATCACTTCGAGCGGTTAGGCTCTAATGAAGCACCGGGCTCTGATACCAATTGATAGTCGCCTAGAGGGGGGGTGAATAGGGCGAAACTGAAATTTACAAATATAAACACAACTACAAGCCGGGTTAGCGTTAGAAATATAAACGAGTCCGCGAGAGAGGGCGCAAAACAAATCCCAAGCGAATAAGCAAGTGAGACACGGAGATTTGTTTTACCGAGGTTCGGTTCTTGCAAACCTACTCCCCGTTGAGGAGGCCACAAAGGCCGGGTCTCTTTCAACCCTTCCCTCTCTCAAATGGTCCCTCGGACCGAGTGAGCTTCTCTTCTCAAATCAAAGCCGGGAACAAAACTTCCCCGCAAGGGCCACCACACAATTGGTGCCTCTTGCCTTGATTACAATGGAGTTGTGATCTCAAGAACAAGTGAGAAAGAAAAGAAGCAATCCAAGCGCAAGAGCTCAAATGAACACGGCAAATCACTCTCACTAGTCACTAGGGCTTTGTGTGGAATTGGAGAGGATTTGATCTCTTAAGTGTGTCTAGAATTGAATGCTAGAGCTCTTGTAGTAGTTGAGAAGTGGAAAACTTGGATACAATGAATGGTGGGGTGGTTGGGGTATTTATAGCCCCAACCACCAAACTTGACCGTTGGCTGGAGGCTTCTGCGCGATGGCGCACCGGACAGTCCGGTGCACACCGGACAGTCCGGTGCCCCTGCCACGTCATCACTGCCGTTGGATTCTGACCGTTGGAGCTTCTGACTTGTGGGCCCGCCTGGGTGTCCGGTGCACACCGGACATGTACTGTTTGATGTCCGGTGCACCGGCATGGGCGATTCTGACTTCTGCGCGCGCTGTGCGCGCATTAAATGCTCCGCAGGGAGCCGTTGGCGCCGCAGGGAGCCGTTGCTCCGCTGGCACACCGGACAGTCCGGTGCACACCGGACAGTCCGGTGAATTATAGCGGAGCGGCTGCCGCGCGAACCCGAGGCTGGCGAGTTCAGGAGGCCGAGCTTCCTTGGAGCACCGGACATGTCCGGTGCACACCGGACAGTCCGGTGAATTATAGCGCGCCGGCTTCCGAGAATTCCCGAAGGCGAAGAGTTTGAGTCTGAGTCCCCTGGTGCACCGGACAGGAACTGTTCACTGTCCGGTGGCACACCGGACAGTCCGGTGCGCCAGACCAGGGGTGCCTTCGGTTGCCCCTTTGCTCCTTTATTGAATCCAAAACTTGGTCTTTTTATTGGCTGAGTGTGAACCTTTTACACCTGTATAATCTATACACTTGGGCAAACTAGTTAGTCCAATTATTTGTGTTGGGCAATTCAACCACCAAAATTATTTAGGAACTAGGTGTAAGCCTAATTCCCTTTCAGAAATATTCCCCATTCCCGTTCCCCGCGGGGACCAGTTAAACTTATATATGATGATGTTTTCATATAATATATAATGATAAAAATAAACAATTACATTGTTAAGAGATAACTTGTTGTATAAATATGTTTATTTTGATGTACACATAATGATTTTTAACATCTGACAGTGTGTATAAGTGACAATGTTTTGTATTAATAACAAAGAAAGTATGCCATGATTATAATTTAAGCGGAGAACGAGGATCCCCGACGAGAATTTATCCCCGCGGGGAACAGGGACGGGGATGGGGAAGAAATGCCCCCCGCAAGAGTTCATGGGGATCCCCGCGGTCCACGGGGACGGGTATGAGGAGCCAAAACCCGACGGGGAATTCCTCATTGCCATCCCTACTTATGGGTGAAAAAACGAAAATCCCACCCAAACACCTCTGATTATTTTTTTTGCTTAAAATGACCACCAGCGGTGGTGAAAAGCTAGTTTACACATTAGAGCATCTCCAAGAGACTCTTTATTTTTGACTCTTTATTTGTTTCCCGTAAAGATTAAACCCTATATATAACATCTTATTCCAACAGACTCTACAACATGCAAGTTAGTTTGGCTAGTGAGGGAGTTAGTTTAGAGAGTCGGATAGATTGACAAGTTAAATGACTAGTTTGTTGGTGAGCTATTTTTTCTATTAACTAACTAAAATTTAGCTTGACAAGCAATTTAGTTAGTCTCTTGTAGATGCTCTTAGAGTGTCTTTTCCATACTACAGCTCAATCCCAACTTTTTCGAAAATCCCACATCCTGTCACCCTCCTGCACCCGACCCCTCCGTCGCTATCCTCCAGTCCGCCCCTATCGAGCTCCATCACCACCCCATCGAGCATCTCCGCCTCCACCCTCCCCTATGTGCCACCCGCACCCGAAGCTCCATCGTCGACCGCACCAAAGTTCCATTGTCGCACATCGCTCCCTTATAGGTTCTGACGTCCCTCCCTTGAAGCTCTCGGTCGATGTCCCTTGAATCTCCTATCCGCCGCTCCCTTCCAGGTTCCAACGTCCCTCCCTTGAAGCTCCCCATCGACGCCCTTGAAGCTCCTATCCGTCGCCACTCCTTCCAGATCCTCGTTGTCACCGCCCATACTAACCCTGGGCTTCCAATAGGATACAGGAAGCCCCAACCAGCCACCCCACACCACCGCATTCTGGCCACCAGCACACCTCCCGCATGCGTCGATTCCTTGCATGCGCGCAGTTTGTTTTCATTTGTATGCGCGAGAAATTAGGATGTGTATTGGTTTACTGTTGCATGCATGGAAACAAAGAAAATCAAATTTGAATGTTTTATTACATCCATAAATATAGAATCTCTATAACAACCGTGCAGC
This sequence comes from Zea mays, assembly GCF_902167145.1. Classification (NCBI taxonomy): domain Eukaryota; kingdom Viridiplantae; phylum Streptophyta; class Magnoliopsida; order Poales; family Poaceae; genus Zea; species Zea mays. Next base: position 168,115,414 of record NC_050102.1, read on the forward strand.
TAGGCTCGTTAGAAACATTTTATAAATATACTGCTACTAACTATGCTACACAGTGTAGGTATTTATGTAATATGGTAGGCTGCGTAAAAAATCAGTTTCCTGTTGCATGTGCACAAATTTAGGTTGACAATAATGTGCGTTGAGAGGAAAATGTATTGACGTGCATCAAACAAAAATCTAATTTTAATACTTTATTTTGTCCATAAAAATAGGATCTCTATAATAGCAATACAGATAGGTTCGTTAGAATCAGTTTATGACATATACTGATATTAATTATGCTACACTGTGTAGATATTTATGCAGTGTGGTACACCGCGTAAAAAATATATTTCCTGCTGCATGCGCATAAATTTAGGATGACAAAAATGTGGGTTGAAAGGAAATGGAGTGGCATGCATGGAAACCAAAAAAATCTAATTTAAATGTTTTATTTTGTCCATAAAAGTAGGATCTTGACAACAATAATGCAAATTGGATTGTTGGAACCAATTTATGGTATATAATGATACTAATTATGCTATACGATATAGAAATTTATGCACTGCGGTACACCGCTGTCGGCGTTTCGAGACAGGGGGGTCCCAAAGCCGACGAGTGAGTGTGCTGCGTGCCCCAGCCCAGATGGGTCGAGCGTGTGGGCGAGCGCGAAGGGGGGAGAGGCGAGGTGGCCGGAGTCGAGCGTGAGAGAGGTGGAAGTCCCGCGGCCTTCGTGTTCGTCCCGCGCCCAGGTCGGGTGCGCTTGCAGTAGGGGGGTTACAAGCGTCCACGCGGGTGAGGGAAGCGAGCGGCCCCAAGAGAGCGCCTGTCCTGTCCTCGGTCCCGCGCGGCCAACCTTCTTTAAGAAGGCCCTGGTCCTCCCTTTTATAGTCGTAAGGAGAGGATCCAGGTGTACAATGGGGGGTGTAGCAGAGTGCTACGTGTCTAGCGGAGAGAGAGCTAGCGCCCTAGGTACATGCCAATGTGGCAGCCGGAGAGGTCTTGGCACCTTGCTGGCGTGATGTCGTGGCTGTCGGAGGTGCGACGGAGCCTGGCGGAGGGACAGCTGTTGGAGCGGTCGAGTCCTTGCTGACGTCGCCCTGCTTCCGTAAGAGAGCTGGGGGCCGCCGTCGTCACAGAGCTTGTGGAGCGCCATCATTGCCCATCCGGCGGAGCTGGCCGGATGGGACGCCGGTCTTGTTCTCCGTGACCCGAGTCGATTCGGGGTAGGACGATGATGGCGCTTCCTGTTGACGTGGTGGGTCTGTGCCCTAGGCAGGGTGACGTGGGGGCTCCTCCGAAGCCGAGGTTGAGTCTGTCTTCTGTTGCCGAGGCCGAGTCCGAGCCATGGGGTCGGGCGAGGCGGAGGTCGTTCGGCCGAGGCCAGGGCGGAGTCCGAGCCCTGGGGTCGGGCGAGGCGGAGTTTCGTCGTCTTCCGGGTCTTAGCCCGAGTCCGAGCCCTAGGGTCGGGCGGAGCGGAGTTCGCCGTCTTCCGGGTCTTAGCCCGAGTCCGAGCCCTGGGGTCGAGCGGAGCGGAGTTCGCCGTCTTCCGGGTCTTAGCCCGAGTCCGAGCCCTGGGGTCGGGCGGAGTGGAGTTCGCCGTCTTCCGGGTCTTAGCCCGAGTCCGAGCCCTGGGGTCGGGCGGAGCGGAGTTTGCCGTCTTCCGGGTCTTAGCCCGAGTCCGAGCCCTGGGGTCGGGCGGAGCGGAGTTCGCTGTCTTCCGGGTCTTAGCCCGAGTCCGAGCCCTGGGGTCGGGCAGAGCGGAGTTCGCCGTCTTCCGGGTCTTAGCCCGAGTCCGAGCCCTGGGGTCGGGCGGAGCGGAGTTCGCCGTCTTCCGGGTCTTAGCCCGAGTCCGAGCCCTGGGGTCGGGCGGAGCGGAGTTCGCCGTGGCGCCTTTGGCAAGGCCTGACTATCTGTCAGACTCACTCTGTCGAGTGGCACCGCAGTCGGAGTGGCGCAGGCGGCGCTGTCCTTCTGTCAGACTGGTCAGTGGAGCGGTGGAGTGACGGCGGTCACGTCGGCTCTGCCGGGGGGGGGGCGCGTGTCAGGATAAAGGTGTCAGGCCACCTTTGCGTTAAATGCTCCTGCAACTCGGTCAGTCGGTGTGGCGATTTAGTCAGGGTTGCTTCTGAGCGAAGCCAAGGCCTCGGGCGAGCCGGTGATGTGTCCGCCGTAAAAAGGGGGGCCTCGGGCGAGACGGAAGTCTCTCGAGGTTGGCTGCCCTTGGCCGAGGCTAGGCTCGGGTGAAGCGTGATCGAGTCACTCGTGTGGACTGATCCCTGACTTAATCGTACCCATCAGGCCTTTGCAGCTTTATGCTGATGGGGGTTACCAGCTGAGAATTAGGCGTCTTGAGGGTACCCCTAATTATGGTCCCCGACAGTAGCCCCCGAGCCTCGAAGGGAGTGTTAGCACTCGCTTGGAGGCTTTCGTCGCACTTTTTTGCAAGGGGACCAGCCTTTCTCGGTTGCATTTTGTTTCGGTGGGTGCGCGCGAGCGCACCCGCCGGGTGTAGCCCCCGAGGCCTCGGAGGAGTGGTTACACTCCTTCGAGGTCTTAATACCTTGCGTAATGCTTCGGCTGGTCTGGTCGTTCCCTCATGCGAACTGGCCGTAGCCCGGGTGCACGGTCGGGGCCCAAGCTCTCGGGCTGGTATGTTGACGCTGTCAACGGTTTGGCCGGAGCCGGTTTTTGCGAGAGCAGCCCCCGAGCCTCTGCACAGGGCGAGAGGACGATCAGGGACAGACTCGACTTTTTACATACGCCCCTATGTCGCCTTTCCGCAAGGAGGAGGGGGGGGAGTGCGCCATGTTACCCTCGATGGGCACCGAACATGGTGTCTCCGGTGAGCTGCAAGCGGGTAATCCGAGTGGGCGTCCGTGCCCCATTCGTTGGGGGTCGGCTAGGGGCCCAGAGGCACACCCAAAAGTACCTGCGGGTGATTTGCCGGACCCGGTCCCCTGGCGACGGGGTCCGAGGGCTCGATGCCTCCCTCCGATGGGATTCCGTTACAAGATCGTTCCCGCTGGTCTCGGAAATGTCCTAGGGTACCTCGGGAGCGCAGCCCGAGCCTCGGTTATGTATCGAACGTACCCCTGGTCATCCCTCGCTCGATGTCTGAGGCGACTGTGAACCCTTCGGGGGCCAGCCTTCGAACCCCTGATCAGTAATGGGCGCGGAGCCCGAGTAGCCTAAGGCGGCCATGGAACCCTTCGGGGGGCTGGCCTTCGAACCCCTGACTAGTAGTGGGTGTCGGGCCCACGCGATCTGAGGCGACTGTTGAACCCTCCGGAGGGCCAGTCTTCGAACCCCTGATCAGTAGGGGGGGCTCGGAGCCCGGTTCCTTCGCAGAGAAGGATCCTTTTCGGGGTATCCCCCTTTCCCGGTCCCTGTTGCAAGAGATAGAGAAAGAGGAAAAAGGAAAAGGAAACGAAATCGAACGACGTGGCGTACCTCTTTTTGACGCGGTTATTACGGCGAAGGCGAAGCGTCGCGCGCTTCTCCCGCCAGAGGCGCCGCGTGTCCCGCCGCGGAGTTAATGCGACGGGGCGAGTGGTTGGCGGGGCGGCCGTTGCGCGTGCGCGATCCGTTCGAGGAACGGGTCACGGGTGCACCGTCTTCACGCCGTGGGAGGAGGCTCTCTTGCTGTCCCAGGATGAGACGTGAGCCTGGCTGACGACGTGTCTGCTGCGCCCGCCCGCCTGCCACCGCCATTACTGCCGGCCCACTTTCGGTCGCTTTGACCAACACGCCAGGCTGGCGCTGCTGGGTCGCGCGTCGGGTCGCCTCGAGTCGCGGCATAGGCTCCGCAACCGAAGAGGCGCGACGGTGGCACAAGTGGCGGTGCGGTCGCTTGCATGCAGCAACTGGCGCGCCGGTTGCTTGACGCGTGGGCCTGGGCTTCCAAGCTGGCGTGTCAGAAGTCGGAGAAGCGCGTCCACCTGGCGCGGTTGCATGCCGCCTGCATGGCTGCCCGCCCCTTCCGCCCGTTGGTCTGGGCAAAAGTGGGGGGTCACTCGTAACCGCTGGGCGGTCGCGCGCACCACGCGCGGCGGTTTGGCTTCTTCTGCCCTGAGCCGGTTTGCATGACATGCGGGACCCAGCCCCCGAGTCGCAGGGGAGGGCCTTGGAGCGCGTTGGAGAAGACTCAGCCCGTGGCGTCTGGGGGCGCACGTAGGGAGAGTTGCCTTTAAAAGGAGGGAGACTCCTTTCAGAAGGCAACCATGTCTTCTTCCTCCCTTATGCGTCGTGTCTTTCCATCTTCCAAGCCCCCGGATGGGGGGTATCCGCCGCCTTTCTGCCTCCTCGTTGGAGGAACGCAACTCCATGGGAGTTGGTACCTCTCAGCCATCGTTCGGCTTCAAGGATTTTCATCACGCAGCCTGGCCACACCCCGCCACCGGCGGTCACCCAAAATGGTGACCTCCAGTTCGACAGTGGGGAAAGCGGGCCAGGCCGCGGCCTCTACTCCTCCCTCGGCCTCAAGGATTTTCGTCATCCAGGCCAAGATGGAAGATGAGGCGAGTCGAGGGGCCGCCCCCGCGTGGGTCGGCTGCCTTTTTCTTCCCCCCGCGCCTGGGGGAGAATGGCGTCCTCGAGTCCCACGGGGACTTCCTCCAGCCATGCCGGGATAGGTAGGGTGCCAGTGGTCCTGGGTCTCCGTCTCCCTGCCTGAATGGCTGGTTCTCGTCCTCAGCGGGGGAGAGCCCTCCTGTCGTGACACCTGCCCCAAAGCTGCTGCCTAAGCCGCTTCGCTGCCCAGGGCGGGGGTGGTTGTCGTCGTGGTTAGAACGGGCGGCGGCGAGCCGCTCGTCAGTCTTCTGTTGCTCCGCAGGCCTTCCCCATGGAGTGGGGTCGTTCGTACCTGCGGAGGGGGGACCGGAGTTCCGTTCGTAATGGCATCTTGAACGCCGGTGGGTTTGTTCATTGTGGCTGTCGAGGCCTGAACATATATGTAATTTCGGCACGGAGCCGTGTTTTTTCTTCATTTTCGAGCACTAAGTCTCGCCTGTTGATTATCTGAACCGCTTTACCAAGCATGAGTCGCCCCGTGCCAAGGTGACGAGTGAGGTATCCGTATCCCGGAGGCGTAGGAATCCCTCGGCCCGATCGGCCTTGTTGTCTGGGGCTCCTCTAGCTTAGTTAAAGAGACCCCTCGGCCGCCCTTCGATGAGCCGAGGCCAGGGGTAGCGATATCAGTATGAACAGAGGCGGAGTTGGCTCGAGAATGGGAACCTGGTTGGCCGGAGCCTAGCCGTGTTGTCCGTCAGCGGAGCCGACGCCAAAGTCGATCCGCCGAGGCCTCGGGTCGGGCTGGCGCCCTTGGAAGCCGGTTGGCCGAGGCCCCAGGGGTAACCGGCCGAGCCGCCTGCTCGGGCCGGATTCCCGGAGGGGTCCCTGGACCGCGTCGCCGTCCGAGGCTGGGTCGGACTTTGCTGAAGACGTCGTCGATGCCGAGGGTGCTACGGCTCCCTTCAGCGTGAAGACCCGAGCCTGCAGGATCAGATCGTCTTGTAGCGTGTGCCTTCTGCGGCCGCCGAGGCCGGAAAACACACCCTCGCCGTGCTTGCGAAGCTGCGTCTTTTTTCCTCTTGTTTCGAGCATCTGGACTCTGTCGGTAACAGGGATGTTTGTGTGAGCGAGAGTTGCTTCTCGCGGAAGGGACGAGTGAGGTATCCGTATCCCAGAGGCGTGGGAATCCCTCGGCTCGGTCGGCCTTGCCGCTTACGCGTACTTTCACCCGTCCATGAGGCCCTGTCCCCGACTTAGTCGAGAAAGCTTGAAGGACTGCTTCGGCAGGAGAGCTTCCGAACGTGAAGACTTGTTCGGTCCACGGAGTCACTTTATCCGAGCGCGAGTTACTTATCGCAGAAGGTGATGAGTGAGGTATCCGTATCCCGGAGGCGTAGGAGTCCCTCGGCTCGGTCAGCCTTGGCTGCTTACGTGTACTCCGTCGTTTCCAGGATCCGCTTTCCGAAGTAGTCAAGAAGCACGAAAGTAATCCTACTAAAAAGAGATCCTTTTTCGAGGAAAAATTCGACGCAGAGGGGGTCTCTCCCCTTTTAGCCCCCGAGGGAGGGTCGGGCTTTGCCGGGGCTAGGCCGACCCTTCCTTGACGACTAAACTTTGCGTAGGTGCGAGGTATATGAATAACTTGGAAACATCTTAAGGGTAGAAGCGACATAGCTGTTTGATGTTCCAGGCGTTGTCGTAGATCTCGCCTTGATTGTTGGCCAGCTTGTATGTTCCGGGCTTCAGAACTTTGGCGATGACGAATGGCCCTTCCCAGGGGGGCGTGAGCTTGTGCCTCCCTCGGGCGTCTTGCCGCAGCCGAAGCACCAGATCGCCCACCTGGAGGTCTCTGGACCGGACCCCTCGGGCGTGGTAGCGTCGCAGGGACTGCTGGTACCGCGCCGAGTGTAGTAAGGCCCTGTCCCGAGCCTCCTCCAGCTGGTCCAGCGATTCTTCTCGGCTAGCTTGGTTGCTTTGATCGGTGTAGGCCCTCGTCCTCGGGGAGCCGTATTCCAGGTCAGTGGGCAAGATAGCTTCAGCCCCGTAGACCAGGAAAACGGCGTGAAACCCGTGGCGCGACTCGGCGTCGTCCTTAGGCTCCAGACCACCGAGGGGAGTTCCTTCATCCACCGCTTGCCGAACTTGTTGAGTCGTTGTAGATCCGAGGCTTGAGCCCTTGTAGAATCATGCCGTTGGCACGCTCTACTTGCCCATTCGACATGGGATGAGCCACGGCGGCCCAGTCCACCTGGATATGGTGATCCTCGCAAAAATCCAAGAATTTTTTGCCGGTGAACTGGGTGCCGTTGTCGGTGATGATGGAGTTTGGGACCCTGAAGCGATGGATGATGTTGGTGAAGAACGCCACTGCCTGCTCGGACCTGATGCTGTTCAGAGGTCGGACCTCGATCCACTTGGAGAATTTGTCGATGGCGACCAGCAGGTGCGTGTAGCCCCCGGGCTCCTTCTGCAAGGGACCGACGAGGTCCAGACCCCATACGGCGAAGGGCCAGGTGATGGGTATTGTCTGCAGAGCCTGAGCGGGCAGGTGGGTCTGCTTCGCATAGAATTAGCACCCTTCGCAGGTGCGGACAATTCTAGTGGTGTCAGCCACCGCCGTTGGCCAGTAGAAGCCTTGCCGGAAAGCATTCCCGACAAGGGCTCGGGGCGCCGCGTGGTGGCCGCAAGCCCCCGAGTGTATTTCTTGCAGCAGTTCCCGACCTTCGGCGATGGAGATGCATCGCTGGAGGATGCTCGAGGGGCTGCGATGGTAGAGCTCCTCTTCATCGCCCAGCAAGACGAACGACTTGGCGCGTCGCGCTACCCGCCGAGCCTCGACTTGGTCGGGGGGCAGCTCTCCTTGACGGAGATATTGCAGGTACGGGGCCTGCCAATCTCGATCAGGCGTGGCCCCGCTCTGCTCTTCCTCGACGTCCAGTGCCTCGCCCTCGGGGGCCGAGGGTACCTCGGGCTGAGCCGAGGGTGCCTCGGGCCGAGCTGAGGGCGCCTCGGCTTGAGCCGAGGGTGCCTCGGGCTCGGGCGCGTCGTCGATCTTGACCGAGGGTCGATGCAGATCCCGGGAGAAGACATCCGGGGGGACCGTCGTTCGCCCCGAGGCTATTTTAGCCAGCTCGTCTGCGGTTTCGTTGTAGCGCCGAGCGATGTGGTTGAGCTCGAGCCCGAAGAACTTGTCTTCCAGGCGCCGAACCTCGTCGCAGTAGGCCTCCATCTTCGGGTCGCGACAGTGGGAGTTCTTCATGACTTGGTCGATGACGAGCTGCGAATCGCCGCGGGCGTCGAGGCGTCTGACCCCTAGCTCGATGGCGATCCGCAACCCGTTGACCAGAGCTTCGTACTCGGCCACGTTGTTGGACGCCGGGAAATGGAGGCGCAGCACGTAGCGCAGGTGCTTTCCAAGGGGCGAGATGAAGAGCAGGCCCGCGCCGGCTCCTGTCTTCATCAGCGACCCGTCGAAAAACATGGTCCAGAGCTCCGGTTGGATCGGAGCCGTCGGCAACTGGGTGTCAACCCATTCGGCCACGAAGTCCGCCAACACCTGGGACTTGATGGCCTTCCGAGGGGCGAACGAGATCGTTTCGCCCATGATTTCCACCGCCCACTTTGCGATCCTGCCCGAGGCCTCTCGGCACTGGATGATCTCCCCCAGGGGGAAGGATGACACCACAGTTACCGGATGAGATTCGAAGTAGTGTCGCAGCTTCCGCCTTGTCAGGATCACAGCATATAGCAGCTTTTGAACTTGTGGGTAGCGGATCTTGGTCTCGGACAGCACTTCGCTGACGAAGTAGACCGGCCTCTGAACGGGCAATGCATGCCCTTCCTCTTGCCTCTCGACCACAACCGCGGCGCTAACCACCTGAGTGGTCGCGGCGACGTAGACCAAGAGGGCTTCTCCATCCGCCGGGGGCACCAAGACAGGCACCTTCGTAAGGAGCGCCTTCAGGTTGCCGAGGGCTTCCTCGGCCTCAGGGGTCCAAGCGAAACACTCGGCCTTCCTTAAGAGGCGGTACAGAGGCAGACCTCTTTCGCCGAGGCGTGAGATGAAGCGCCTCAGGGCCCCGAGGCATCCCATGACCCTCTGTACACCTTTTAAGTCCTTGATGGGCCCCATGCTGGTGATGGCCGCGATCTTCTCCGGGTTGGCTTCAATGCCTCGCTCGGAGACGATGAACCCTAGGAGCATGCCTCGGGGCACCCCGAAGACACACTTCTCAGGATTGAGCTTGACTCCTTTCGCCTTGAGACATCGGAATGTCACTTCAAGGTCGGAGAGGAGGTCGGAAGCCTTCCTTGTCTTGACTACGATGTCATCGACGTAGGCCTCGACTGTGCGACCGATGTGTTCGCCGAACACATGGTTCATGCACCGCTGGTACATCGCGCCCGCATTCCTCAAACCGAACGGCATGGTGACATAGCAGTACATGCCGAACGGCGTGATGAAAGAAGTCGCGAGCTGGTCGGACTCTTTCATCCGGATCTGGTGATACCCTGAGTAGGCATCGAGGAAGGACAGGGTTTCGCACCCAGCGGTGGAATCCACGATTTGATCGATGCGAGGCAGAGGGTAGGGAACCTTCAGACATGCTTTGTTGAGACCAGTGTAGTCTACACACATCCGCCATTTCCCCCCTTTCTTCCTCACAAGCACAGGGTTGGCAAGCCATTCGGGATGGAATACCTCTTTGATGAACCCTGCTGCCATTAGCTTGTGGATCTCTTCGCCAATCACTCTGCGCTTCTCCTCGTCGAATCGGCGCAGAGACTGCCTGACGGGTCGGGCTTCGGCCCGAATATCCAGCGAGTGCTCGGCGACATCCCTCGGTATGCCGGGCATGTCCGAGGGACTCCACGCAAAGACGTCGGCGTTTGCGCGGAGAAAGTCGACGAGCACTGCTTCCTATTTGGGGTCGAGCCCGGAACCGATCCGGACCTGCTTGGTGGTGTCGCCACTGGGGTCAAGAGGGACGACCTTAACTGTCTCCGCTGGCTCGAAGTTGCCAGCATGGCGCTTCACGTCTGGCACCTCCTTGGAGAGGTTCTCCAGGTCAGTGATGAGGGCCTCGGACTCGGCGAGGGCCTCGGCGTACTCCACGCACTCCACGTCGCATTCGAACGCGTGTTTGTACGTGGGGCCGGCGGTGATGACCCCGTTGGGGCCCGGCATCTTGAGCTTCAGGTAGGTGTAGTTGGGGACGACCATGAACTTCGCGTAGCATGGCCTCCCTAGTACGGCGTGGTAGGTTCCTCGGAACCCGACCACCTCGAACGTCAGGGTCTCCCTTCGGAAGTTGGAGGGCGTCCCGAAGCAGACGGGGAGGTCGAGTCGCCCGAGGGGCTGGACGCGCTTCCCAGGGATGATCCCGTGGAAGGGCGCAGCGCCTGCTCGGACGGAGGACAGATCGACGCGCAGGAGCTTGAGGGTCTCGGCGTAGATGATGTTGAGGCAGCTGCCCCCATCCATCAGGACCTTGGTGAGCCTGACATCGCCGACAACGGGGTCGACGACGAGCGGGTATTTCCCCGGGCTCGGCACATGGTCGGGGTGGTCGGCCTGGTCGAAGGTGATGGGCTTGTCGGACCAGTCTAGGTAGACTGGCGCCGCCACCTTCACCGAGCAGACCTCCCGGCGCTCTTGCTTGCGATGCCGAGCCGAGGCATTCGCCGCATGCCCTCCATAGATCATGAAGCAGTCGCGGACCTCGGGGAACTCTCCTGCTTGGTGATCTTCGTTCTTGTCGTCGTCGCGGGCCCTGCCACCCTCGGCGGGTGGCCCGGCCCTGTGGAAGTGACGCTGAAGCATAACGCACTCCTCGAGGGTGTGCTTGACGGGCCCCTGATGGTAGGGGCACGGCTCCTTGAGCATCTTGTCGAAGAGGTTTGCACCTCCGGGGGGCTTCCGAGGGTTCTTGTACTCGGCGGCGGCGACAAGGTCCGCGTCAGCGGCATCGCGTTTCGATTGCGACTTCTTCTTGCCTTTCTTCTTGGCGCCGCGCGGAGCAGACGCCTCGGGAGCCTCTTCCGATGGGCGGCCCTGGGGCTGCTTGTCCTTTCGGAAGATAGCCTCGACCGCCTCCTGGCCAGAGGCGAACTTGGTGGCGATGTCCATCAGCTCGCTCGCCCTGGTGGGGGTCCTGCGACCCAGCTTGCTCACCAGGTCGCGGCAAGTGGTGCCGGCGAGGAATGCGCCGATGACATCCGAGTCGGTGATGTTGGGCAGCTCGGTGCGCTGCTTCGAGAATCGCCGGATGTAGTCCCGGAGCGACTCCCCCGGCTGTTGCCGGCAGCTTCGAAGGTCCCAGGAATTCCCGGGGCGCACGTATGTGCCCTGGAAATTGCCAGCGAAGGCTTGGACCAAGTCGTCCCAGTTGGAGATCTGCCCCGGAGGCAGGTGCTCCAACCAGGCGCGAGCAGTGTCAGAGAGGAACAGGGGGAGGTTACGGATGATGAGGTTGTCGTCGTTCGTCCCACCCAGTTGGCAGGCAAGGCGGTAGTCCGCGAGCCACAGTTCCGGTCTCGTTTCCCCCGAGTACTTCGTGATAGTAGTCGGGGGTCGGAACCGAGTCGGGAATGGCGCCCGTCGGATGGCCCGACTGAAGGCCTGCGGACCGGGTGGTTCGGGCGAGGGACTCCGATCCTCCCCGCTGTCGTAGCGCCCCCCACGCCTGGGGTGGTAGCCTCGGCGCACCCTTTCGTCGAGGTGGGCCCGACGGTCGCGTCGATGGTGCTCGTTGCCGAGGTGGCCCGGGGCCGCAGGCGCGGTGTTGGCGTGCGCCCGGTGTAGACCGAGGCTTCCCGCATGAATCGGGAAGCCGCGGCATGAGGTTCCGAGGGATATCCTTGCCTTCGGGAGGCAGTGCTCTCGGCCCGTCGGGCCGCAGCGCCTTCCAGGAGATTCTTGAGCTCTCCTGGATTCGCCGACCCTCGGTGGTTGATGGCTCCGGCATCGCGCGGAGGAGCATCACTGCGGCTGCCAGGTTCTGACCAACCCCGCTGGATGCGGGCGGCGGCCTGACCCTGACATCGTTGGCGACGCGGTGCTGGAGACCTTGGGGCATGTGACGTATTTCTCCGGCCAGGGGTTGGCCCGCCCATACCTGCCCGACGTCCCGACGGATCGGCTCAAGCGCTCCTGTTCCCTCGTTGAGCCTGGCCTGCGCCTCGCGGACTTGCTCGAGTTGTGGGTCGTAACCCCCCGCCGGAGCAGGGACCACAGCTAGCTCCCGTGGGATGTCGGCGCGAGGCACCGGCCTAGGAAGATCACTGTCCTCCGGCATGCCGAGATGGTTGCCTTCGGAGGGATCCCCTAGCTCGATGTGGAAACATTCGCGGCTTGGGCCGCAGCTCTCGTCGCCAAGGCTGCGGCTTCCATCGAAACAGTCGGATAGGCAGTAGTCACATGCGGTCATGAAGTCCCGCATGGCACTGGGGTTGCCAAGTCCGGAGAAATCCCAACAGACGCTGGGGTCATCATCTTCCTCGGACCCAGAGGGCCCGTAGGTCGAGACGTCCGTCAGCCGGTCCCAAGGCGACCGTATACGAAACCCCAGTGGGGTTGCACTCGCCTCAATGAGAGCGCCCGCCAAAGCGAGGTCGTTTGGCGGGTTGAGGCCGAGTCGAAATGACGTAAGATGGGAGTTAGTCGGTACCTTTTGGTCGACGAGGAGCGACGTAGTCACATCGGGGACTGGTTGCACCGTCATCTCAGGTACGAGGGCGACGTCCTGCAGGCTTTCCGCGAGCGCGCCGGCGTCGTCTTCTTGCTCGGGGTCAACGTGTCGCGGGGGGACGGCGCTTGCCTTCGTCTTGAACGCGAGGTCGACGTCCGGCGTGCCTTCCGTCGGGGCGCCGGGGGCGTCGATTCGTTCGACGGCCAAAGAAGCGCGGCCTCCCACCTGGCCTTGATGGCCCCGCCTCCTCCTCCGTTGGCGGGGGAGAGAACGGAGCGAGCTCGAATGTTGTTCTTCCACCACGCGGGGAAGGTGTCGTCGATTCCGCCACCGGCGAGCGGGTTGTCGGTCGCCATTGTCGTTGTCGCGCGGCGGTGGAAGAAGTATCATGTCGTAGCTGCCGTCGAAGGACATGAACTCAAGGGTCCCGAAACGAAGCACCACCCCGGGCCGGAGAGGTTGCTGGAGACTGCCCATCTGGAGCTTGACGGGGAGCTGTTCGTCAGCACGCAGCAGGCCCCTACCTGGCGCGCCAACTGTCGGCGTTTCGAGACAGGGGGGGTCCCAAAGCCGACGAGTGAGTGTGCTGCGTGCCCCAGCCCAGATGGGTCGAGCGCGTGGGCGAGCGCGAAAGGGGGAGAGGCGAGGTGGCCGGAGTCGAGCGTGAGAGAGGTGGAAGTCCCGCGACCTTCGTGTTCGTCCCGCGCCCAGGTCGGGTGCGCTTGCAGTAGGGGGGTTACAAGCGTCCACGCGGGTGAGGGAAGCGAGCGGCCCCAAGAGAGCGCCTGTCCCGTCCTCGGTCCCGCGCGGCCAACCTTCTTTAAGAAGGCCCTGGTCCTCCCTTTTATAGTCGTAAGGAGAGGATCCAGGTGTACAATGGGGGGTGTAGCAGAGTGCTACGTGTCTAGCGGAGAGAGAGCTAGCGCCCTAGGTACATGCCAATGTGGCAGCCGGAGAGGTCTTGGCACCTTGCTGGCGTGATGTCGTGGCTGTCGGAGGTGCGACGGAGCCTGGCGGAGGGACAGCTGTTGGAGCGGTCGAGTCCTTGCTGACGTCGCCCTGCTTCCGTAAGAGAGCGGGGGGCCGCCATCGTCACAGAGCTTGTGGAGCGCCATCATTGCCCATCCGGCGGAGCTAGCCGGATGGGACGCCGGTCTTGTTCTCCGTGACCCGAGTCGATTCGGGGTAGGACGATGATGGCGCTTCCTGTTGACGTGGCGGGTCTGTGCCCTAGGCAGGGTGACGTGGGGGCTCCTCCGAAGCCGAGGTTGAGTCTGTCTTCTGTTGCCGAGGCTGAGTTCGAGCCATGGGGTCGGGCGAGGCGGAGGTCGTTCGGCCGAGGCCAGGGCGGAGTCCGAGCTCTGGGGTCGGGCGAGGCGGAGTTTCGTCGTCTTCCGGGTCTTAGCCCGAGTCCGAGCCCTGGGGTCGGGCGGAGCGGAGTTCGCCGTATTCCAGGTCTTAGCCCGAGTCCGAGCCCTGGGGTCGGGCGGAGCGGAGTTCGCCGTCTTCCGGGTCTTAGCCCGAGTCCGAGCCCTGGGGTCGGGCGGAGCGGAGTTCGCCGTCTTCCGGGTCTTAGCCCGAGTCCGAGCCCTGGGGTCGGGCGGAGCGGAGTTCGCCGTCTTCCGGGTCTTAGCCCGAGTCCGAGCCCTGGGGTCGGGCGGAGCGGAGTTCGCCGTCTTCCGGGTCTTAGCCCGAGTCCAAGCCCTGGGGTCGGGCGGAGCGGAGTTCGCCGTCTTCCGGGTCTTAGCCCGAGTCCGAGCCCTGGGGTCGGGCGGAGCGGAGTTCGCCGTGGCGCCTTTGGCAAGGCCTGACTATCTGTCAGACTCACTCTGTCGAGTGGCACCGCAGGCGGAGTGGCGCAGGCGGCGCTGTCCTTCTGTCAGACTGGTCAGTGGAGCGGTGGAGTGACGGCGGTCACGTCGGCTCTGCCGGGGGGGCGCGTGTCAGGATAAAGGTGTCAGGCCACCTTTGCGTTAAATGCTCCTGCAACTCGGTCAGTCGGTGTGGCGATTTAGTCAGGGTTGCTTCTGAGCGAAGCCAAGGCCTCGGGCGAGCCGGTGATGTGTCCGCCGTAAAAAGGGGGGCCTCGGGCGAGACGGAAGTCTCTCGAGGTCGGCTGCCCTTGGCCGAGGCTAGGCTCGGGTGAAGCGTGATCGAGTCACTCGTGTGGACTGATCCCTGACTTAATCGTACCCATCAGGCCTTTGCAGCTTTATGCTGATGGGGGTTACCAGCTGAGAATTAGGCGTCTTGAGGGTACCCCTAATTATGGTCCCCGACAACCGCGAAAAAATTTGTTTCCTGCTACATGCACACAAATTTAAATTTAGGATGACAAAAAATGTGCGTTAAAAGAAAATGAATTGGCATGCATGTAAACAAAAAATGATTTAAATGCTTAATTTCCCTCATAAATATAGGATCTCTGCGGCAGTCATCCATCTAGGTTCGTTAGAACCAGTTTATGATATATACTAAGGCTAATTATGATACACATCGAAATTATTTTTGTATTTCGACACACTATGTGCAAAATATGTTTCCTATTGTATTATGACACACTCCGCCTCCGCTCGTCTTGTTCGGTTGCGTCGGTGGCGCTTGCTCGCACGCCTTTGGAGTGTCGGTGTCGCTTGATTCTAGGGGAGCGTCGTCGTCGGTCTTCCGCCTCAGCACACCACCGCCGCTGGCCCCCGGGATCGTCGCCGCTCGCACGTCCGAGGAAACCGCCGCCACCGCTCGCTCGCCCGCGGGAACCGCCACCCCGGCTAAAACCTAATCCCTGGCGACCTAGGGATGTTTTTATAGCCGCCCGAACCTGGTGCGACTGAACTGGATGGCACCGTTGAGCCAGGGCTTACTCTAGTTATTGGAAGCCCATGGCTCCAAATATACAAATTATATATATATATATATTAGTACATATGTATATATTTATTTATATAAAAATATAAATGTATATATATATATATTACTTGGACTCAATAAAATTGAGTTATATAGACCTACTCAAAAGGTCTAGAGCGTATTTCCCTTCTTACTCAAGCGTCTAGCACTTTAGGGTTGTGATCTGGTTACCCCTAATTATGGTACCCGACAAGTACTTATGTATGTGACTTATTGTTTTTATGTAACAGCAATATGTGTTTTCTTTTAGTTGTTCACGAAGATGTTAGCTGAAACTCATTAGTTGCATGCGTGTAACATCCCAATTTCGATTTCCGAGGTTAGAACCCTGAAACTCCTAACCCCCTTGATTATCTCCTAAGACCCCATGAAGCATTTTATCCATCATATGCATACACCATGACTTCTTGTAGCACTTCACATAGAGTATTTTATATTTGGCACCTAGGAAATTAGGAGAATTATTGTTTAAAAGAAAAAGGGATCAAGGAAATAGAAATAGGAGAGAAATAGAAATAGAAAAAGAAAAAAAGAAACCTTCTCCCCCCTCGATTGGGCCGAATCCGGCCCAACCCTGTCCCTCTCTCCCGCGCGGCGCGTTTCCCCCGCCTGGCCCACACGGCCCATCTCCCGCACGCCCGCTCGCGCTCGCATCGCGCCTCCCCTCCCGCTGTCAGCCTGACCCCACCCATCAGTCGCGCTCGTCCTTTCTCCCTCGCGACCGCCCTCTCTCTGGCAGGCAGGCCCCGCCCATCATCTCTCTCTCTCTCTCGCTCGTGATCGGCTATCGGCGCGATCGCCACCGGCCACCACCCCACCACGTCTCCTTGCCATTACTCCTATGCCAGTGAAGTTAGGCACCGCTCCACCCCCTCAGTTCACTGTGCTCGCACCCCTTCACGGCAGCCTGCCCGTGCGGTCTCGTCCCCGGCGTTGTGCGCCCTCATCGCCGCCACGATGTCCCTCGCTGGCGCCAGCTGGCCTTTGGCCACTTCCTCCTCGGACGCCTATAAAAAGGACCGCCCAAGCTCCACCTTTCTTCACACCGGCCTCGGCCACCTCTCTCCCCCTTCCCCGAGTTCAAACGAGCCAGCTCCGCCGTCGTCTTCCTCTTCGGTGAGCTCCTCCCTCCTCTCTCTCTAATGGTTTCAAGACAAATTATTGTAGCTCATGAGATCCACCACTTCACCATGAACACGGGGCGCACCCTTCCCCTTCACCTATCACGCCCGTAGGCCTCGCCGGCGACCTCGCCGGCGCGGGCGCTCGCCACCTCGCCGCGGACCGACTGTTCCAAGCCCCCAATGACCAAATTGACCCCTCCACCATGACCCCCTACCCCCACCCGTGCTTCACCACCTCCCCAACCACTCGGGACCGAATCACCGGTGGAGAACCGTCGTCAGGCTCCGGCGACCGGTTTTCCTTCCGGCCGACCCCCCCCGTCACACACCCCCTAACGCCGTTTCCACTCCCTCGCTGGCACGTGGGCCCGCGCCCACGGTGCTGTCCCCGTGCCGCTCCCACTGGCAGACCGAGTTGGGTCGACCGCCCGCGTGGCCGCGCGTGCGAGCGCGCTCGCTGGGCCGAATTCCCCCTGGACCCAGCTAACCAGGAAAACCCTTTTCCTTTTCTTTTCCTAATTTCACATATGTGTATATATATTGATATTTTATGCACCAAAAATAACCCAAATATTTTATGTAACACAAAACAATAATATTTAAAACTTGGCACACTTCACTAAGCCACCATGGTTGATGTAATGTTCATTGCCTGTTTTTGCTAGGCGAAGAGGGATCCGATCCTCCGAAAATCGTAGCTCCGGAAGAAGGGTAGGAGCCCGACCTCTCGGAAATAGAACTTTCGTGCCAAGAGAGCTTCGACGAAGGCAAGTCCATTCTTCCCTTGATGCATAAATTACCTATTCTTTCTACCACTACCTAAGTCAGGAATAAGGGTTGGGTTCTGAAAGGGAAATAGGGTTTAACATTTTCCTATAAATGATTTTGGTGGTTGAATGCCCAACACAAATAATTGGACTAACTAGTTTGCTCTAGATTATATATTCTACAGGTGCTAAAGGTTCAACACAAACCAATAAAAAGATGAAAGTTAGGGTTCAAAAGAAAGGAGCAAAAGAAATCGAAGAGAACCCTGGTCTGGCGTACCGGACTGTCCGGTGTGCCACTGGACAGTGTCCGATGTGCCAGGGGCGATCGACTCCAACTCTTCACCTTCGGGTTTCTGTGGCTGCGCTCCACTATAATTCACCGGACTATCCGGTGTGCCACGAGACTGTCTGGTGCACTAGCGGAGCAATGGCTAGCCAGCGCAATGGTCGACTCAAACGGTCGCCTGCAACGTGAACAGTGAAGAATAGTGCGCGCAGATGTCAGAGCAGCCGCCAGAGCCGCACCGGACAGTGCAAAGTACCTGTCTAGTGCGGCACCGGACTGTCCGGTGCCACCAGACGACAGAGCTCCAACGGTCGAAACCGTCAAAACCCTAACGGTTGGGTGACGTGGCTGGCGCACCGGACACTGTCCGGTGGTGCATCGGACTGTCCGGTGCGCCCATCGACAGGAGCCTTCCCCAAAGGTTGAATTGGTGGTTGGGGCTATAAATACCCCCAACCACCTCCACTCCAACCATCCAAGAATTCACTACTCCGCATTCAATACAAGAGCAAAATACAACACTCCAAGACACAAATCAAAGCCTCCGATCCAATCAAAGTCCACAATTCAACTCTAGTATTTTAGGACTTGTGAGAAGATCATCTTGTCTTCTTTGTTGCTCTTGTTGCTTGGTTGGCTTTCTTCTTTCTCTCATTCTTACTCTCAAAGCCTTGTAAGCGAAGCAAGAGACACCAATTGTGTGGTGGTCCTTGCGGGGTCTAAGTGACCCAGGAAATCAAGGAAGAAAGCTCACTCGGTCCAAGTGACCGTTTGAGAGAGGGAAAGGGTTGAAAGAGACCCGGTCTTTGTGACCACCTCAACGGGGACTAGGTTCTTTGGAACCGAACCTCGGTAAAACAAATCACCGTGTCATCCGCTTTTATTTCTTGGTTGATTTGTTTTCCCCTCTCTCCCGGACTTAACTTTTATTCTAACGCTAACCTCGGCTTGAAGTGTGCTTAAAGTTTGTAAATTTCAGTTTCCGCCTATCCACCCCCCTCTAGGTGACTTTCAATTGGTATCAGAGCTCGGTACTTCATTAGAGTCTAACCACTCGAAGTGATGTTGGGAAGATCCGCCAAGAGGAAGATGGAAACGACCACAAGCCACGGGAAGGCTCCATCAAGGGAGTCCGGCGCCAAAGGAAGGGAGGACTCACCTCCCCGCGTCAAGTCGCACCGGAGTGGCGACAAGAAGAAGAAAATGAAGAAAGTGGTCTACTACGAGACCGATTCTTCGTCGCCCTACACATCCGGCTCCGACGCACCGTCCGTCACTTCTAAGCGCCATGAGCGCAAGAAGTTTAGTAAGATCCCCTTACGCTATCCCCGCATTTCCAAACGTACTCCTTTACTTTCCATCCCATTAGGCAAACCACCGGTTTTTATGGTGAAGATTATTGTATGTGGAGTGATAAGATGAGGCATCACCTAACCTCACTCCACGCTAGCATATGGGACATTGTTGAGTTTGGAGCGCAGGTACCACCCATGAGGGACAAAGGCTACGACTCGGACGAGGTCGCCCAAATCTGGCACTTTGACTCCCAAGCCACCACTATACTCCTCGCCTCTCTATGTCGAGAGGAGTATAACAAGGTGCAAGGGCTAAAAAGTGCCAAGGAAATTTGGGATGTACTAAAGACCATACATGAAGGGAATGAGGTGACCAAAATCACCAAGCGGGAAACGATAGAGGGAGAGCTCGATTGTTTCATCCTCAACCAAGGAGAAGAGCCACAAGCAATGTATAACCGGCTCAAGACCTTGGTCAACCAAGTGCGCAACCTCGGGAGCACAAAATGGGATGACCATGAGATGGTCAAGGTTATTCTAAGATCCCTTGTTTTTCACAATCCTACTCAAGTACAATTAATTCGTGGGGATCCTAGATACAAATTAATGTCTCTCGAGGAAGTGATAGGAAAGTTTGTGAGCTTTGAATTGATGATCAAAGGCTCCAAACAAATCGTCGGCTTGGAGCAAGGCGGCACCTCCACACCCGAATTGGAACCCGTCGCATTCAAAGTGACGGAGGAGAAGAAAGAAGAGTCTACATCAAGTAGGCTCCCCATCGACGCCTCCAAGCTCGACAACGAGGAAATGGAGCTCATCATAAAGGGCTTTCGCCAAATCCTCAAGCAAAGGAGGGGGAAGGACTACAAAACCCGCTCCAAAAGGGTGTGCTACAAATGTGGTAAGCCCGGTCATTTTATCGCTAAATGCCCTTTGTCTAGTGATAGTGACAGGGACAACGACAAGAAGGGGAGGAAAAAGGAGAAGAAGAGATATTACAAGAAGAAGGGCGGTGATGCCCACGTTTGTCGGGAATGGGACTCTAATGAGAGCTCCACCGACTCCTCTTCCGACGAGGATGCGCCAATATCGCTGTCAATAAGGGTCTTCTCTTCCCCAACGTTGGCCACAAGTGCCTCATGGCAAAGAACGACAAAAGGAAGAAGGTAAAATCTAGAGCCTCCACTAAATATACAACATCTAGTGATGAGGGTAGCTCTAGTGAAGATGAGGATAACTTGCTTAACCTTTTTGCCAACCTTAACATGCAACAAAAGGAAAAATTAAATGAATTGATAGGTGTTATTCACGAGAAGGACGAACTCTTGGATAGCCAAGAGGAATTCCTTATTAAGGAAAATAAAAGGCATGTTAAGGTAAAGAATGCTTATGCTCAGGAAATAGAGAAGAATGAAAATTTGACTAAGGAGCTTAGCATTTACCATGACACCATTTCCAACCTTAGAAACGAGAACAATAATTTATTTGCTAAGGTTGAGAAATCAAATGTTTGTCATGATTCAATTGACAATCTTAGAAATGAAAATGCTAGTTTGATTGCTAAGATTGATAAATTAAATGAATCAATTTCTAGCCTTAAAATTGAAAATGCTAGTTTAATTTCAAAGGCTAAAGAATTGAATGTTTGCAATATTTCTATTTCCAATCTTAGAAATGAGAATGCCATGTTACATGCTAAGATTGATGAATTAAATGTTTGCAAACCCTCTACATCTAGTGTTGATCATGTCACTATTTGTACTAGATGTAGAGATATTAATGTTGATGCTATCCATGATCACCTTGCTTTAATTAAACAACAAAATGGTCATATAGCACAATTAACTAGTAAAATTAATGAGCATGAAATTGAAAACGAAAAATTTAAATTTTCTAGAAGCATGCTCTATAGTGGGAGACGCCATAGCATTAAGGATTGAAGCGTCCCGATCCTTTGGGACTCAAATGTGATACAAGTACTAGTCCCAGGAGGCTAGTAAACACATTTCTTACTTCAAATAGTACAGAGTTTATATAAAGGTTATTACGATACCGGGGTACAAGCTCGAGAGAGCCAAATTAAGAAGCGCAGTAGGAAAATATACTAGCCCAAGCCACAGGCAGAACTGAAAGGTTTTTCCCATACTCAAAAACAATAACCAAGACTCAACCACCACTGAGCTTCCCGCTCCCGTGGCCTTAGTTTCTTTCTCAACACCCATTTAATCACACATTTCCCCTTTCATGAAACTCATAGAAAAAGCTCTAATTGCCATACCATACCAGACTCGTCCATACCAGTGGACACGGACTATTCGAATAGGTTTCAACTCTGCGAAGAGGGGTACACTTTACCCACTAGCCCGGTTTCTGCGGTCTCACCGTCGCGAGACCCAAATGCCGGATCTCTTTCCTTACTCGTACGTCCTAACCTTAACGGTTATCCGAAAGGAGTTAGGCCACCACCATGTCCAAACCGGACAAAACTTTCCCCCTCCTTATCCTCCCGGTGCTCCCCAGCCTTCTTAACCCTGGGGTTGGACCGCACGAGTTCGGATTGAGTGACTGCCCACACAGTCTCGAGTGGTTGTACTATAAAAGAGTACAGGTAGTGAAAATGACAAACCAGTCCTTATATGAGGGGACAATCCTTCTGCTCACGCCTAAACTAGCTGAGCCAACACCTTAGGCCCTCCCCTAAACCAGGGAGTCCCTGATCATCCCACTCCCAAGGTGATGAGGGTGAGTACCCTTCATCGCATAACCTTTCAAAAGAGGTTTTATTTGAAGAAACACAATGCCCTTCTTCCCAATCCATATTTCGTATCCAGAATGTATATGTTAATGCGGGCCATCTCTCACTCATAATGCAATATTCCCCCTAAATTCCTGGCCTAGGCAGTGGTAGAGAGAATAGGTAATTTATGCATAAAGGGAAGGATGGACTTGCCTTCATCGAAGCTCTCCTGGCACAGAAGATCTACTTCCGGAAGTTCGGGCTCCGGCCCTTCTTTCGGGGCTACGGGTTCCGGATCTGCGGCCCCCGCTTCTTCTAGGAAACATGCAATAAAACAATACATCAACAGTGGTTTACAGTTTATAGTGTGTCATTTTCTAACATCATTATTGTATGTGACCTTGGAAAACCTTTTTGATAATTTTTGGTGCATAAAATATTGAGAAAACTATTTAAATGAGAAATAGGGTGGAAAAGAAAAATAAAGGAGATTTCTCCTTTCCTGGGCTGGGGAAAAGGTTTTTTGCCCACCCCGGGAGTGAGCGCGCGCGCGGGAGCGCTTACGGCCCAGCGGCGGCCCATGAGCGAGGGGGAGACGGCGCGGTGCGCGAGGGTGACGGCGTTGCTGCGGGCCCACTCGCCAGCGAGAGCGGAGGGAGAAAACGGCGTTGCGGCCAGACGGCGTGGCGAACCGGCCGAGCGGCCGGGGGGAAAGCCGGCCGCCGGTGGGCTCGACGGCGGTTTGCCGCCGGTGGCCCGGTTTTCGACCCACGGGGAGGTGTCCTAGCACGGGCAGGGGCTGGCGATTCCAATGGTAGGCTCAATTTGGCTAGAGGGGGTTGGGAGGGGGCTGTCTGCGGGGAGGTGGCGGAGCTCCGCGGCGGGGATCGCCGCCGGTGGCCTCTGGGCGAGGGATTGGGGCGGAAGAGTGGTGTGCTGAGCTCGCGGCAATGCGAGGAAACTAGTGAGCTACCTTAATCGCTCGCGGGACCAACGGAGAGAGAAGAGGGGGGGGGGAACTTACCGGAGAGGGAGAAGACGGTGGCGCTCTGCGAATTGCGCTCGGACGAGGGACGAGAGGGATGGCCGAGGCTGGTGCGGGGAAGAAGGAGCTCGAGGCGAGCCTTTTATAGGCGCGCGAGGAAAGGGGGGGGCGGTGGAGCTTCTCGGCTCCGGTGAGCTACACAGCGCCGCCCATAAATGCCGCACAGCGCCACCGAGGGGACACCACGGCGGGGCGGTACCGGCGAGGACGCTGGTCAAGGGGAGGGGAGGACGGAGCGGTGCCAAACTTCCCTGTGAGGCGAGAAGACGGAGGAGGGGACGGAGGCGATGGCCGGAGGTGACCGCGGTGAAGGGACGGCGGGAGGACGACGAAACGGCTGACAAGCGGGGCCATCCTGCCAGTGGGGGCGAGCGTGCGAGAGAGAGGGCGGCTGACGGGTGGGGACGGTTCGCCAGAGGGAGGGAGGGAGAGCGTAGGGCGGGCTGGCGCGTGCATGGAAGCAGGCCGGAAATGGGCCGAAAGAGGAGGGAAGTGCGGGCGCGAGGGGGAGGAGGCCGCGGGTTTGGGCTGGGAAACGGCCCAGCAGGGGGGGGGAGAAGGGTTTTCCTCTTTTTCTTTTTATTTTCTAAATCCTATTTCCCTTTTTGCATCTTTTTCTTTTGAACAAATTATTTTGTGGGTAATCTAGGTGCTGGAAAATAGAATCTAAGTGATGTGCTTGTGATCAAACAAGGTGTATGCATAAGATGAAAGAAAATCTAAGGGGGTTCTTGGAATTAAAGGATGAAATGGAGGGAAAGGGGGTAGATTAGGGTTTCAACCCTAGGTTAGGATTTTGGGATGTTACAAACCTACCCCACTTAAAGGAATCTCGCCCTCGAGATTTAGACGGGGCTTGAGAAAAGGTAAGGGTATTCCTTCCTCAGAGAGTCCTCACTTTCCCAGGTGGCTTCCTCTTCTCCATCTCTGCTCCACTGAACCTTACAGAGTTTCACTTCTGAGTTGCGGGTCTTTCTGACTGCTGAGTCGAGAATCTTCACTGGCTTTTCCCGGTACTGGAGATCCTTTTGAATCTGAATTGCATTTGCCTCGATGCGGGTTTCTGGTACCTTTAGGCATTTGCGGAGTTGAGACACATGGAACACATTGTGAATATCTGACATGGATTCTGGTAGCTCAAGACGGTATGCTACGGGCCCTATTCGGGAAATGACGGGGTAGGGACCGACGAAACGTGGTGCCAGTTTTCCTTTTATTTGGAACCTTTTGACACCATGCATCGGGGAGACCTTGAGATAAACGAAATCTCCTTCCTCAAATCTGAGTTCCCTTCGTCTGTTGTCTGCGTAACTCTTCTGTCGACTCTGAGCTTCGAGCAATCTCCTGCGGATCAAGGCGACTTTCTCTTCGGCTTCCTTAACAAAGTCGGGTCCCTCTAGTGTCCTTTCCCCCACAATGGACCACATTAGGGGAGTTTGGCATTTTCTTCCGTACAGTGCTTGAAATGGTGACATTTTGATGCTGGCCTGATGGCTATTGTTGTACGAGAATTCGGCGTACGACAAACTAGACTCCCAATCCCTGTCGAAAGTTAACATGCAGGCTCTGAGTAAATCTTCGAGGACCTTGTTGACGCTTTCTGTTTGACCATCTGACTGGGGATGATAAGCGGTGCTGAAATCTAGCTTGGTGCCCATTGCTTGCTGGAGGCCCTTCCAAAATTTTGAAGTGAACTGCGTTCCTCTATCTGATACTATCTTCCGTGGAATGCCATGGAGGCTGACTATCTCTTTAAGGTATATTCGGGCAAGGGCGGCTCCTCCAAAAGTGGTCTTTACTGGAACGAAGTGGGCCACCTTGGTGAGACGATCGATTATTACCCATATGGAATCATTTCCTTTCTGTGTTCGGGGCAGTCCTGTCACGAAATCCATGCCTATTTCTTCCCACTTCCATTCGGGTACTGGGAGGGGTTGAAGTAGGCCTGCGGGCTTCTGATGCTCGGCCTTTGTTCGCTGACAGGTGTCACACCGAGCCACATACTGTGCTATTTCCTTCTTCATCCATTTCCACCAGTATCTGGCTTTGAGGTCTAGGTACATCTTGGTGGTTCCTGGGTGGATGGAGTAAGCTAAGTTGTGGGCTTCATTGAGCAGGGTTTCTCGTGCTTCTCCCACTGGCACACACAGGCGGTTCTTGAACCAGAGGACTCCTTGCTCATTTGTCCTAAGGTCCGGAAGTTGCTCCTTGCGAGCTCTTTCCATAAGTCTGGCTGTCTCTGCGTCCAGGTGTTGAGCCTTGCATATGAGATCTTCTAGATTTGGCTTGACTTCCAGGCTACCGTTGTCCCCCAGACATGCTGATTCTTTCTTCCAATCTTCCAGAAAGTTGGTTCCTTTAATCCCGAAAGGTTTTCGGCTGAGGGCGTCTGCTACCACGTTGGCCTTCCCGGGGTGGTAGTGGATTTCGAGATCATAATCCTTGATCAATTCAAGCCATCTTCTTTGATGGAGGTTGAGGTCCGGTTGCGTGAAGATGTACTTCAGACTCTTGTGATCAGTGAAGATGTGGCATTTGTTCTCGATCAGATAATGTCTCCATATTTTTAGGGCGTGCACTATGGCTGCTAATTCCAGATCGTGGGTAGGGTAGTTCTGCTCGTGTGGCTTGAGTAAGCGGGATGCATAAGCAATAACTTTCTCATTTTGCATCAAGACACACCCTAAGCCTTGCTTGGAAGCATCACAGAAGATGACAAAATCCTGGTGTATATCTGGCAGTGTCAACACTGGTGCAGTTGTAAGCTTCTCCTTGATGATTTGGAAACTTTCCTCACATCTGGGAGTCCATACAAACTTATTGTCCTTTTTGAGAAGTTCAGTCATAGGTTTTGCCATGCTGGAGAATCCCTTGATAAAGCGGCGGTAGTACCCTGCCATTCCCAGAAAGCTTCGTACTTCACTGACGTTGGATGGTTGCTTCCAATTTGAAACAGCTTCTACCTTGGACGGGTCCACTTCTATCCCTTCTGCAGTCAATATATGCCCCAGGAAAGCTATCTTTTCTAACCAGAACTCACACTTGCTGTGTTTAGCATAGAGTTGATGTGCTCTGAGTCTTCCGAGGACGATTCGGAGGTGACGCTCATGGTCCTTACGATTCTTGGAATAAATAAGGATGTCATCTATGAAGACTACGACAAACTTGTCCAATTCTTCCATAAATACCTTATTCATGAGGTTCATGAAAAAGGCGGGTGCGTTTGTTAGCCCAAACGACATCACTGTGAATTCATATTGACCATATCTGGTGACGAATGCAGTCTTCTGAATGTCTGCTTCCTTGATTCTCAGTTGGTGGTACCCTGACCTGAGGTCTATCTTGGAGAAGTATTTGGCTCCCTGCAGTTGGTCGAAGAGGTCATCGATCCGAGGGAGAGGGTACTTATTCTTGATTGTAACTTCATTCAAGGATCGATAATCAATACACATTCTCATACTTCCATCCTTTTTAGTAACGAAAAGAACGGGTGCTCCCCAGGGAGACGAACTGGGACGGATGTACCCTTTTTGCTGCAGTTCTGAAATCTGAAGTTTCAATTCTGCCAACTCTGTGGGAGCCATGCGGTATGGTCTCTTTGCGATGGGCGCAGTGCCGGGAATGAGATCTATATAGAACTCTACTCCTCTTTCTGGTGGCATCCCGGGCAACTCTTCTGGAAATACATCCTCAAACTCTTCGATTACAGACATGTTTTCTGCTGCCAAATTAAACATCATCGGGTCGTTTGCGGGCGGTTGGGCTTGACAGGAAACTGCCTTTCCTTGGTGATCTGTGAGAAGAACAGTCTTGCTTGCACAGCTGATGATACCCTTGTGCTTAGCTAGCCAATCCATTCCTAGGATTACATCAATCCCTTGGGATGGCAAGATGGTTAAGTCTGCCAGGAACACTACCCCACTTAAAAGGATTCTAACCTGGGAGCACCCGAGCTTGCACAGGAGGTCTGATCCCGGGGTTCGGGTGACCAAAGGGATGGCCAGGGGTGTAGAGGGGATGCCATGCTTTTCCACAAACTTAGCGGCTATAAAAGAATGGGATGCTCCCGAATCAAAAAGCACAGTAGCGGGAGTAAATTCAACAAGGAACTCACCGAGCACTACTCCCGGGGCTTGCTGGGCTTCTTGAGCGTCGACGTGGTTGACTCGGGCTCTGCCCTGATACTGAGTCCTGCTCTGCTGGCTGTTTGAAGGAAGTGCCTTGGAGGTAGGTGCCGATGGAATCTTGGGGCCATTCACCGAGTTGGAGTAGGTTGGTCCGGGTGCCTTCAACTGAGGGCAGTTGTTCTTGAAGTGACTGGGGTCTCCGCAGTGCTAACAGGCGTTTGCTGGCGGCTGGTTGCTTGCAACAGAGGGTGCCTGAACGGAGCTCTGACTCTGCTGACTGTAGCATGATGGAGTGGGTCCAGATGGTTTATTGAAGCTTGGTCCCCTGGGTAGAAGCCCAAAGGATCGAGCTCTCTGGTGACGTTCTTGCTGTTGAGCTCGGAGAACTTGGAATTTCCTCTTGATGTGCCCTTTTTCTTCCTCTTTTGCCCTTTCCACTTGGATAGCTTTTGGAGAGGTGAGAGAAGCTGTGGAAGTCTTGGCTGGCGAGGATGGTCTTAAGCTCGGGTCTTAATCCTCTCAGAAAACGGGCCATTTTTCTGGACTCGGTGCTGACATCCTCAGGCGCGTAACGGGCCAGCTCTGTGAACTTGTGCACATATTCACTGACTGTTCTCCCGCCTTGAGTTAGCTCCCGGAATTCATCCTCCTTGAGTTGGACTATCCCCTGGGGTACGTGGTGCTCACGGAAAGTTGCTTCGAATTCTGCCTAGGTAGCATCTCTGACGGCTTCACTGAAAGTGTCCCACCATGCTAAAGCCATTCCTGAAAGCTGATGAGCTGCCAGTTGAACACGCTGATTTTCGGGACATGCGATGGCTTCCAACTTCCTCTTGATCGTGCGAAGCCAGTCATCTGCATCGAGGGGATTGCTGGACCCCACGAACGTGGGAGGCTTGAGTCTCAAAAATTCTCCCATCCTGTCCTGTGGCCTTCCACCGCCTGGGCGCTGGTTTTCCAGACTTCGAGTGAGGACTTCAATGAGTCGGGTTTGATTGGCTAGAACTTGGGCTAGGTCTAGTGGTAGTTCCGGAGGTGCGGGGAGGTGGGTCTCACCCCCTTCTCCGCCAGCCTCTCCTTCAGCTCCTAGAGGAAGTCTTGCTCCAATCCCGGAGGCGGTAGACGTGGTTTTATCCGAAGCCATCTGCCATGGGAAAAGAGTCACTATTATGCACATGCCATTTTTTTAACTAGTTATTTTATTCATTACATCAAGCCATTACATAACACAGCACACTTGCTACCACAAGCTCATCACACATGAGTGCTATTTAGGGTACTCCCGAACTCCTTCTCTAAAGTGTCCCCAAATTCCTTGAGAAGGTCATCAAGGCTGGCCAGGGACATCTCCTCGGTGTCGGACGGGTTCCTTGGAGGGTTTTCTTCCTTCTGCTCAGTCTGACATCCTTGGCTTTTGGTCTTCTTGCGGATTTTTCTTGCGGGGGCGAGCTTCTTCAGTTTCTTGTCATAGTCCATTTTTAGGGTGCGGTAAGCTTCACGGGTATTGGTCTCTTCGCCCTCAGCTATTGAGAGGCTCTCTTGAAGGGACGCCTTTTCTTCTGAAAGTTCCCTGACTTTCTGCTTCAGGCTTTCCACCCGAGAGGTTAGGGAGGTGCAGTGGAGGGCGAGGTCATCATATTGGTTATCAAGGGTGTGAAGGAATCCGGCCATGTAGACAATGGTGGGATCATTCTCAATAGGATCTCCTCCTGATAGGGCCTGAAGTCTTTTCCTCTAGGTGGGGGTATTCTTGTTGCTGGGTGGAAAGTAGCGAAGGGGGGTTTCAAAGATCACTTTGTTGTAGTTCTGACACAGTTGTCGGAGGGCTTTTCGGGCAACATTTTGGCAAGTATCTGGGAAACGGTATCCGGTAAAAGTGACTTGGAAGGAAGGATGGTTTGGATAGTTTCGGCTTTCTCCTAGGTAGACTGCCATAGAGCATTTCTCCATTCCGCCGTCGATATGCTCCGTCCAGACGTATTCCGGCTTTTTGCGGATCCCCATGCGAAGCGCACAACTTCGCAAGAGATGCGGGAACCCTTCCACCTCTGAGCAGTAGGATGTCCTAATGGCCAGAGAGTCTTCCATCTGGAATAGGAAAAGAAGGGTCTTGTTAAAATAGGGGAGAGGAGAGAAAACTTTTCTTGGGGTAAGAGGTATTTTCTTTTAGGGCAAGTTTTAGGGTCAGGGCTGCGACCTACGGTCAGTCCTATGGGCTCTGATACCACCTGAAGCGTCCCGATCCTTTGGGACTCAAATGTGATACAAGTACTAGTCCTAGGAGGCTAGTAAACACATTTCTTACTTCAAATAGTACAGAGTTTATATAAAGGTTATTACAATACCGGGGTACAAGCTCGAGAGAGCCAAATTAAGAAGCGCAGTAGGAAAATATACTAGCCCAAGCCACAGGCAGAACTGAAAGGTTTTTCCCATACTCAAAAACAATAACCAAGACTCAACCACCACTGAACTTCCCGCTCCCGTGGCCTTAGTTTCTTTCTCAACACCCATTTAATCACACATTTCCCCTTTCATGAAACTCATAGAAAAAGCTCTAATTGCCATACCATACCAGACTCGTCCATACCAGTGGACACGGACTATTCGAATAGGTTTCAACTCTGCGCAGAGGGGTACACTTTACCCACTAGCCCGGTTTCTGCGGTCTCACCGTCGCGAGACCCGAATGCCGGATCTCTTTCCTTACTCGTATGTCCTAACCTTAACGGTTATCCGGAAGGAGTCAGGCCACCACCATGTCTAAACCGGACAAAACTTTCCCCCTCCTTATCCTCCCGATGCTCCCCAGCCTTCTTAACCCTGGGGTTGGACCGCACGAGTTCGGATTGAGTGACTGCCCACATAGTCTCGAGTGGTTGTACTATAAAAGAGTACAAGTAGTGAAAATGACAAGCCGGTCCTTATATGAGAGGACAATCCTTCTGCTCACGCCTAAACCAGCTGAGCCAACACCTTAGGCCCTCCCCTAAACCAGGGAGTCCCTGATCATCCCACTCCCAAGGTGATGAGGGTGAGTACCCTTCATCGCATAACCTTTCAAAAGAGGTTTTATTTGAAGAAACACAATGAACTTCTTCCAAATCCATATTTCGTATCCAGAATGTATATGTTAATGCGGGCCATCTCTCACTCACAATGCAATATTCCCCCTGAATTCCTGGCCTAGGCAGTGGTAGAGAGAATAGGTAATTTATGCATCAAGGGAAGGATGGACTTGCCTTCGTCGAAGCTCTCCTGGCACAGAAGATCTACTTCTAGAAGTTCGGGCTCCGGCCCTTCTTCCGGGGCTACGGGTTCCGGATCTGCGGCCCCTGCTTCTTCTAGGAAACAGGCAATAAAACAATACATCAACAGTGGTTTACAGTTTATAGTGTGTCATTTTCTAACATCATTATTGTATGTGACCTTGGAAAACCTTTTTGATAATTTTTGGTGCATAAAATATTGAGAAAACTATTTAAATGAGAAATAGGATGGAAAAGAAAAAGAAAGGAGATTTCTCCTTTCCTGGGCTGGGGAAAAGGTTTTTGGCCCACCCCGGGCGCGAGCGTGCACGCGGGAGCGCTTACGGCCCAGCAGCGGCCCATGAGCGAGGGGGAGACGGCGCGGTGCGCGAGGGTGACGGCGTCGCTGCGGGCCCACTCGCCAGCGAGAGCGGAGGGAGAAAACGGCGTTGCGGCCAGACGGCGTGGCGAACCGGCCGAGCGGCCGGGGGGAAAGCCGGCCGCCGGTGGGCTCGACGGCGGTTTGCCACCGGTGGCCCGGTTTTCGACCCACGGGGAGGTGTCCTAGCACGGGCAGGGGCTGGTGATTCCAATGGTAGGCTCAATTTGGCTAGAGGGGGTTGGGAGGGGGCTATCTGCGGGGAGGTGGCGGAGCTCCGCGGCGGGGATTGCCGTCGGTGGCCTCTGGGCGAGGGATTGGGGCGGAAGAGTGGTGTGCTGAGCTCGCGGCAATGCGAGGAAACTAGTGAGCTACCTTAATCGCTCGTGGGACCAACAGAGAGAGAAGAGGGGGAAACTTACCGGAGAGGGAGAAGACGGTGGCGCTCTGCGAATTGCGCTCGGACGAGGGAGGAGAGGGATGGCCGAGGCTGGTGCGGGGAAGAAGGAGCTCGGGGCGAGCCTTTTATAGGCGCGCGAGGAAAGAGGGGGCGGTGGAGCTTCTCGGCTCCGGTGAGCTACACAGCGCCGCCCATAAATGCCGCACAGCGCCGCCGAGGGGACACCACGGCGGGGCGGTACCGTCGAGGACGCTGGTCAAGGGGAGGGGAGGACGGAGCGGTGCCAAACTTCCCTGTGCGGCGAGAAGACGGAGGAGGGGACGGAGGCGATGGCCGGAGGTGACCGCGGTGAAGGGACGGCGGGAGGACGACGAAACGGCTGACAAGCGGGGCCATCCTGCCAGTGGGGGCGAGCGTGCGAGAGAGAGAGGGCGGCTGACGGGTGGGGACGATTCGCCAGAGGGAGGGAGAGAGAGCGTAGGGCGGGCTGGCGCGCGCGTGGAAGCAGGCCGGAAATGGGCCGAAAGAGGAGGGAAGTGCGGGTGCGAGGGGGAGGAGGCCGCGGGTTTGGGCTGGGAAACGGCCCAGCAGGGGGGGAGAAGGGTTTTCCTCTTTTTCTTTTTCTTTTCTAAACCCTATTTCCCTTTTTGCATCTTTTTCTTTTGAACAAATTATTTTGTGGGTAATCTAGGTGCTGGAAAATAGAATCTAAGTGATGTGCTTGTGATCAAACAAGGTGTATGCATAAGATGAAAGAAAATCTAAGGGAGTTCTTGGAATTAAAGGATGAAATGGAGGGAAAGGGGGTAGATTAGGGTTTCAACCCTAGGTTAGGATTTTGGGATGTTACAAGGATGGCATTGGTTTCCAACAGGGAAGCAATGTCAAACTTAATGCCCCCAAAAGATTGTCTAACTTTGTAAAGGGCAAGGCTCCCATGGCTCAAGATAACGAGGGTTACATTTTATATCCTGTTGGTTATCCTGAGCACAAAATTAGGAGAATTCATGCTAGAAAATCTCATTTTGTTTCCCATCATGCTTTTATGTATAAGAATAAGGCATCTAGCTCTAGGCAATCAACCCATGTTAAATTGCCTAAAAAGAAAACTCCTACTGCATCAAATGAACCTAATGTTTCATTTAAGACTTTTGATGCATCTTATGTTCTTACTAACAAATCAGGCAAGGTAGTTGCTAAATATATTGGGGGCAAACACAAGGGATCAAAGACTTGTGTTTGGGTACCCCAGGTGCTTGTTTCTAATGTAAAAGGACCCAAGACCGTTTGTGTTCCTAAGAACAAGGCCTAAACTTGTTTTGTAGGTTTATGCATCCGAGGGCTCAAGTTGGATTATTGATAGCGGGTGCACAAACCACATGATAGGGGAGAAAAAAATGTTCTCCTCCTATGAGAAAAACGAAGATCCCCAACGAGCTATCACATTCGGGGATGGAAATCAAGGTTTGGTCAAAGAACTTGGTAAAATTGTTATATCACCTGACCATTCCATTTCCAATGTTTTTCTTGTAGATTCTTTAGATTATAACTTGCTTTCAATTTCTCAATTATGCAAAATGGGTTACAAGTGTCTTTTTACGGATATAGGTGTTACTGTCTTTAAAATAAGTGATGATTCAGTAGCATTTAAGGGAGTACTCGAGGGTCAGCTATACTTAGTTGATTTTAATAGAGCTGAACTCGACACTTGCTTAATTGCTAAGACTAATATGGGTTGGCTCTGGCATTGCCGACTAGCCCATGTTGGGATGAAGAATCTTCACAAGCTTCTAAAGGGAGAACACATTTTGGGACTAACAAATGTTCATTTTGAGAAAGACAGGGTTTGTAGCGCATGTCAAGCAGGGAAGCAAGTTGGTACCCACCATCCACACAAGAACATCATGACGACCGACAGGCCCCTTGAGCTACTCCACATGGATCTATTCAGCCCTGATAGCTTATATAAGCATCGACAGGAGTAAGTATTGTCTAGTAATTATGGATGATTATTCTTGCTTCACTTGAGTATTCTTTTGCAGGAAAAATCACAAACCCAAGAGATCTTAAAGGGATTCTTGAGACGAGCTCAAAATGAGTTCGGATTAAGAATCAAGAAAATAAGAAGCGATAATGGGAAGGAGTTCAAGAATCTCAAATTGAAGGCTTTCTTGAGGAGGAGGGTATCAAGCATGAGTTCTCTTCTCCCTACACACCTCAACAAAATGGTGTAGTGGAGAGGAAGAATAGAAGTCTACTAGACATGGTGAGGACCATGCTCAATGAGTACAAGACTCCGGACCGGTTTTGGGCTGAGGCGATTAACACCGCCTGCTACTCCATCAACCGGCTCTACCTTCACCGAATCCTCAAGAAGACATCATATGAACTCCTCACCGGTAAAAAGCCTAATGTTTCATATTTTAGAGTCTTTGGTAGCAAATTCTTTATTCTTGTTAAAAAAGGTAGAACATCCAAATTTGCTCCTAAGGCTGTAGAAGGCTTTTTACTTGGTTATGACTCAAACACAAGGGCATATAGAGTCTTCAACAAATCCACCGGATTAGTTTAGGTTTCTTGTGACATTGTGTTTGATGAGACTAACGGCTCCCAAGTGGAGCAAGTTGATCTTGATGAGCTAGATGATGAAGAGGCTCCATGCATCATGCTAAGGAACATGTCCATTGGGGATGTGTGTCCTAAGGAATCCGAAGAGCATACACAAGCACAAGATCAACCGTCATCTTCCATGCAAGCATCTCCACCAACCCAAGATGAGGATCAGACTCAAGATGATGAAAATGAAGATCAAGAGGATGAGCCACCTCAAGAGGAGGACAATGATCAAGGGGGAGATGACCATGACAAGG
Source organism: Zea mays (assembly GCF_902167145.1). NCBI lineage: Eukaryota > Viridiplantae > Streptophyta > Magnoliopsida > Poales > Poaceae > Zea > Zea mays. The sequence goes on from NC_050102.1 coordinate 168,148,784, forward strand.
ACAAGGAAGATGAGCAAGAAATTCAGGGCCAAAGAACGCCACACCTAAGGGTCCACCAAGCAATTCAAAGAGATCACCCCGTGAACTCAATTCTCGGTGACATTCATAAGGGGGTAACAACTCGATCTCGAGTCACTCATTTTTGTGAACATTACTCTTTTATGTCCTCTATTGAGCCATACAAGGTGAAGGATGCACTAAGAGATTCAGATTGGGTGCTGGCAATGCAAGAGGAGCTCCACAACTTCACAAGGAATGAGGTATGGCATTTAGTTCCACGTCCTAACCAAAATATTGTAGGAACCAAGTGGGTATTCTGAAACAAGCAAGATGAGCATGGTGTGGTGACAAGGAACAAAGCCCGACTTGTGGCCAAGGGATACTCACAAGTCGAAGGTTTGGATTTCGGTGAAACCTATGCACCCGTAGCTAGGCTTGAGTCAATTCGTATATTACTTGCCTATGCTACTTACCATGGCTTTAAGCTTTATCAAATGGACGTGAAAAGTGCCTTCCTCAATGGACCAATCAAGGAAGAAGTCTATGTTGAGCAACCTCTCGGCTTTGAAGATAGTGAGTACCATAATCATGATTATAAACTCTCTAAGGCGCTTTATGGGCTCAAGCAAGCCCCAAGAGCATGGTATGAATGCCGAAGAGATTTCCTTATCACTAATGGCTTCAAAGTCGAAAAAGCCGATCCCACACTCTTTACTAAAACTATTGTAAAAGATTTGTTTGTATGCCAAATTTATGTTGATGATATCATATTTGGGTCTACTAACAAATCTACTTGTGAAGAATTTAGTAGGATCATGATACAGAAATTCGAGATGTCTATGATGGGAGAGTTGAAGTATTTCCTAGGATTTCAAGTCAAGCAACTCCAAGAGGGCACCTTCATTAGCCAAACCAAGTATATTCAAGACATACTCAACAAGTTTGGAATGAAGGATGCTAAGCCCATCAAGACACCCATGGGAACTAATGGGCATCTCGACCTCGACACGGGAGGTAAATCCGTAGATCAAAAGGTATACCGGTCGATGATAGGATCTTTACTCTATTTATGTGCATCTCGACCGGATATAATACTTTCCGTATGCATGTGTGCAAGGTTCCAAGCTGATCCTAAGGAAGTTCATCTTAGGGTCGTGAAAAGAATCATGAGATATTTAGTTTATACACCTATGTTTGGTATTTGGTACCCCAAGGGATCCACCTTTGATTTAATAGGATATTCAGATGTCGATTGGGCAGGGTGTAAAATTGATATTAATAGCACATCAGGGACTTGTCAGTTTTTGGGAAGATCCCTGGTGTCTTGGGCTTCAAAGAAACAAAACTCAGTAGCTCTTTCTACCGCCGAAGCCGAGTACATTGTCGCAAGCCATTGTTGCGCACAATTACTTTGGATGGGGCAAACCCTCAGGGACTATGGCTACAAATTGAGCAAAGTCCCTCTCCTATGTGACAATGAGAGTGCAATCCACATAGCGGATAATCCCGTTGAACACAGCCGCACTAAGCACATAGACATTCGGTATCACTTTTTGAGGGATCACCAACAAAGGGGGGATATCGAGATTGCTTATGTTAGCACCAAAGAACAACTACCCGATATCTTTACCAAACCATTAGATGAAAAAACCTTTACCAAACTTAGGAATGAGCTAAACATTCTTGAATCCCGGAATTTCGATTGAAACATTGCACACATAGCTCATTTATATACCTTTGATCATATCTCTTTTATATCTACGACTAATGTGTTTTCAAGTGTATTTTTATGCTAAGTCGTAGATTGAAAGGGAAATGGAGTACTCGGCGAAGACAAGGCTTCCACTCCACTCTATCGGTATCATTTACCCTTCGTCGTCACTCCACATCACTCTTCGATTGGTATAATCTTCACTCATATTTACTTGTACCAATGGGAGAGAAAAAAAACTTAGCCTTTTAAGTGGGGTAGTGTTCTTAGCAGACTTAGCCGTCTTGCCATCCCACGGAATTGATGTGATCTTAGGGGTGGATTGGTTAACCAGGCATAATGGCGTCATAAGTTGCACAGATAAGACCATTCTTCTCACTGACCACCAAGGAAAGTCAGTTTCGTGTAAGGCTCGACCACCAACCCAAGATCCAATGGTGTTTAGCCTAGCAACAGAAAGCATATCTGTGGTCGAAGAATTCATGGATGTGTTCCCAGAAGAATTGCCAGGAATGTCGCCAGAAAGGGAGGTAGAATTCTACATTGATCTAATCCCAGGCACCGCACCAATCGCAAAGAGACCATATCGCATGGCTCCCACAGAATTGGCAGAACTAAAGCTCCAGATCACAGAACTTCAACAGAAAGGGTACATTCGTCCCAGTCCATCTCCTTAGGGAGCACCAGTCTTATTCGTCACCAAGAAGGATGGAAGCATGAGAATGTGCATTGACTACCGATCCTTAAATGAAGTAACAATAAAAAACAAGTACCCACTACCTCGGATTGATGACCTCTTCGACCGGCTTCAGGGTCCAAGTATTTCTCTAAGATAGATCTAATGTCAAGATATCACCAGCTGAGAATCAAGGAAGCAGACGTTCAGAAGACGACGTTTGTCACTGGTACAGACAGTATAAGTTCATAGTAATGCCCTTTGGACTAACCAACACACCTGCTTTTTTCATGAATCTTATGAATAAGGTATTGAAAGTGCATTCATCCCTTTTGTGAGTTTTGGTGATTTAGATAACAACACATTTAAAGGTCTAACGAGTTTGCTAAGTGTTGAACATGAAATTCAGTATGATGAACAACTTGAATAGTGTATAATGATCAGTGAACAAAGATTCAACACGAGGTTAAATAACCAATGAGACAATGCAAATGGATATAATATGATCTCTATATTGGTTTGAATATATGGACAAGACCTGAGAAATCACTACATACATATGATCAGAATAGAGGATGAAGTGATTAAGAGGATTGGTCAAGCCAAAGTAAATAAGATATGAGGAATCGTGAATTGGCTTGACCATATTACTATCAGTCCATATATGCTTCTATGAGAATCAAACTAGAGCTTGATTGATCTTAACAGTTATATCTAGAAGACATTCAAGCAAGGTTCACAATATTGAAGAAATGATTCTCTCAATTGATGCTCAATATGATGTGACTCAAGAATGGCTTGATAGGGTGAAGATGGCAAGGAAAGGGCTTCGAGGAACTAAGCGAAGGTGAAGTGATAGTCGCCTAGAGGGGGGGTGAATAGGGCGAAACTGAAATTTACAAAATTAATCACAACTACAAGCCGGGTTAGCGTTAGAAATAATAACGAGTCCGAGAGAGAGGGCGCAAAACAAATCGCAAGCAAATGAAGAGTGTGACACGCGGATTTGTTTTATCGAGGTTCGGTTCTCGCAAACCTACTCCCCGTTGAGGAGGCCACAAAGGCCGGGTCTCTTTCAACCCTTACCCTCTCTCAAATGGTCCCTCGGACCGAGCGAGCTTCTCTTCTCAAATCAAAACCGGGAACAAAACTTCCCCGCAAGGGCCACCACACAATTGGTGCCTCTTGCCTTGATTACAATGGAGTTTTGATCACAAGAACAAGTGAGAAAGAAAAGAAGCAATCCAAGCGCAAGAGCTCAAAAGAACACGGCAAATCTCTCTCGCTAATCACTAAAGCCTTGAGTGGAATTGGAGAGGATTTGATCTCTTTGGTGTGTCTAGAATTGAATGTCTAGCTCTTGTAAGTGGTTGAGAAGTGGAAAACTTGGATACTATGAATGGTGGGTGGTTGGGGGTATTTATAGCCCCAACCACCAAACTAGCCGTTTGGTGGGGCTGACTGTCGTATGGTGCACCAGACAGTCCGGTGCACACCAGACATGTCCGGTGCACACCGGACATGTCCGGTGCGCCAGCCACGTCACCAAAGCCGTTGGGTTCCGACCGTTGGAGCTCTGACTTCTGGGCCCGCCTGGATGTCCGGTGGCGCACCGGACATGTACTGTAGAGTGTCCGGTGCGCCAGTATGGGCGTGTCTGACGTCTGCGAGTACTGGCGCGTATTAATTGTTGTTGCAGGCGACCGTTGGCGCGAAGTAGTCGTTGCTTCGATGTCACACCGGACAGTCCGGTGTACACCGGACATGTCCAGTGAATTATAGCGGAGCAGCGGTTGCGAATTCCCGAGGCTGCCAAGTTCCAGAGCCGCATCCTCTTGGAGCACCGGACACTGTCCGGTGTACACCGGACAGTCCGGTGAATTATAGCGTGCCGGCTCTAAAAATTCCCGAGGCTGAGGAGTTCAGCGCGAGGTCCCCTGGTGCACCGAACACTGTCCGGTGGCACACCGGACAGTCCGGTGCGCCAGACCAGGGAGCCTTTCGGGATGCCTTTAGCTCTCTATTTTGAACCCAATATTGGTCTTTTTAATTGGCTTGTTGTGAACCTTTGGCACCTGTAAAACTTATACACTAGAGCAAACTAGTTAGCCCAATTATTTATGTTGGGCAATTCAACCACCAAAATTATTTAGGAACTAGGTGTAAGTCTAATTCCCTTTCAATCTCCCCCTTTTTGGTGATTGATGCCAACACAAACCAAAGCAAATATACAAGTGCATAATTGAACTAGTTTGCATAATGTAAGTGCAAAGATTGCTTGGAATTGAGCCAATATAAATACTTACAAGATGTGCATGGATTGTTTCTTCATTTTTAATATTTTGGACCACGCTTGCATCACAGATTTTGTTTTAGCAAATTCTTTTGTAAATCCTTTTCAAAGTTCTTTTGCAAATAGTCAAAGGTAAATGAATAAGATTTTTACGAAGCATTTTCAAGATTTGAAATTTTCTCCCCCTGTTTCAAATGCTTTTCCTTTGACTAAACAAAACTCCCCCTAAATGAGATCCTCCTCTTAGTGTTCAAGAGGGTTTTGATATATCATTTTTGAAATACTACTTTCTCCCCCTTTTTAACACAATAAGATACCAATTTGAAATTTACCAATTGAAAATCTCCAATTTTAAAATAGGTGGTGGTGCAGTCCTTTTGCTTTGGGCTCATACTCTCTCCCCCTTTGGCATGAATCGCCAAAAACGGAATCATTAGAGCCCTTAGAATTATTCTCTCCCCCTTTGGTCAGAAATAAATGAGTGAAGATTATACCAAGGGCGGAGTCCTTTTGCTTTTGACTCTCCCCCAAAAGATGGAGAGATGCGCGGAGCGACGGCGAAGGATGAGTTGCGGAGTGGAAGCCTTTGTCTTCGCCGAAGACTCCAAATTCCTTTCAATACACCTATGACTTGGTTTGAAATATACTTGAAAACACATTAGTCATAGCATATAAAAGAGTCATGATCAAAGGTATATAAATTAGCTATGTGTGCAAATTAGCAAAAGAAGTTCCTAGAATCAAGAATATTTAGCTCATGCCTAAGTTTGTTAAAAGATTGTTCATCAAGTGGCTTGGTAAAGATATCGGCTAATTGATCTTTAGTATTAATGTAAGAAATCTCGATATCTCCTTTTTGTTGGTGATCCCTTAAAAAGTGATACCGAATGACTGTGTTTAGTGCGGCTATGCTCGACGGGATTATCCGCCATTTTGATTGCACTCTCATTATCACATAGAAGAGGAACTTTGGTTAATTTGTAACCATAGTCCCGCAGGGTTTGCCTCATCCAAAGCAATTGCGCGCAACAATGGCCTGCGGCAATGTACTCGGCTTTGGCGGTAGAAAGAGCGACCGAATTTTGCTTCTTTGAAGCCCAAGACACCAAGGACCTTCCCAAAAACTGGCAAGTCCCCGATGTGCTCTTTCTATTAATCTTACACCCCGCCCAGTCGGCATCCGAATAACCAATCAAATCAAATGTGGATCCGCGAGGGTACCAAAGCCCAAACTTAGGAGTATAAGCCAAATATCTCAAGATTCGTTTTACGACCGTAAGGTGAGATTCCTTAGGGTCGGATTGGAATCTTGCACACATGCAAACGGAAAGCATAATGTCCGGTCGAGATGCACATAAATAGAGTAAATAACCTATCATCGACCGGTATACCTTTTGATCGACGGATTTACCTCCCGTGTCAAGGTCGAGATGCCCATTGGTTCCATGGGTGTTTTGATGGGTTTAGCATCCTTCATTCCAAACTTGGTCAGAATGTCTTGAGTATACTTCGTTTGGCTAATGAAGGTGCCTTCTTGGAGTTGCTTGACTTGGAATCCTAGAAAATACTGCAACTCCCCCATCATCGACATCTCGAATTTTTGTGTCATGATCCTACTAAATTCTTCACATGTGGATTCGTTAGTAGACCCAAATATAATATCATCAACATAAATTCGGCATACAAACAAATCATTGTCAAGAGTTTTAGTGAATAAAGTAGGATCGGCCTTGCCGACTTTGAAGCCATTAGCTATAAGGAAATCTCTTAGGCATTCATACCATGCTCTTGGGGCTTGCTTGAGCCCATAAAGCGCCTTAGAGAGCCTATAAACATGGTTAGGGTACTCACTGTCTTCAAAGCCGGGAGGTTGCTCAACATAGACCTCTTCCTTGATTGGTCCATTAAGGAAGGCACTTTTCACGTCCATTTGATAAAGCTTAAAGCCATGGTAAGTAGCATAGGCTAATAATATATGAATTGACTCAAGCCTAGCTACGGGTGCATAGGTTTCACCGAAATCCAAACCTTCGACTTGGGAGTATCCCTTGGCCACAAGTCGGGCTTTGTTCCTTGTCACCACACCATGCTCGCCTTGCTTGTTGCGGAAGACCCATTTGGTTCCTACAACATTTTGATTAGGACGTGGAACTAACTGCCATACCTCATTCCTAGTGAAGTTGTTGAGCTCCTCTTGCATCACCATCACCCAATCCGAATCTTGGAGTGCTTCCTCTACCCTGTGTGGCTCAATAGAGGAAACAAAGGAGTAATGCTCACAAAAATGTGCAACACAAGATCTAGTAGTTACCCCCTTATGAATGTCGCCGAGGATGGTGTCGACGGGGTGATCTCGTTGGATTGCTTGGTGGACTCTTGGGTGTGGCGGTCTTGGTTCTTTATCCTCCTTGTCTTGATCATTTGCATCTCCCCCTTGATCATTGCCGTCATCTTGAGGTGGCTCATCTCTTTGATCTTCTTCTTCATCATTTTAAGCCTCATCCTCATTTTGAGTTGGTGGAGATGCTTGCGTGGAGGAGGATGGTTGATCTTGTGCATTTGGAGGCTCTTCGGATTCCTTAGGACACACATCCCTAATGGACATGTTCCTTAGCGCGATGCATGGAGCCTCTTCATTACCTATCTCATCAAGATCAACTTGCTCTACTTGAGAGCCGTTAGTCTCATCAAACACAACGTCACAAGAAACTTCAACTTGTCCGGAGGACTTGTTAAAGACTCTATATGCCCTTGTGTTTGAATCATATCCTAGTAAAAAGCCTTCTACAGTTTTAGGAGCAAATTTAGATTTTCTACCTCTTTTGATAAGAATAAAGCATTTGCTACCAAAAACTCTAAAATATGAAATATTGGGCTTTTTACCGGTTAGGAGTTCATAGGATGTCTTCTTGAGGATTCAGTGTAGATACAACCGGTTGATGGCGTAGCAGGCGGTGTTGACCGCCTCGGCCCAAAACCGATCCGAAGTCTTGTACTCATCAAGCATGGTTCTTGCCATGTCCAATAGAGTTCTATTCTTCCTCTCCACTACACCATTTTGTTGTGGTGTGTAGGGAGAAGAGAACTCATGCTTGATCCCCTCCTCCTCAAGAAAGCCTTCAATTTGTGAGTTCTTGAACTCCGTCCCGTTGTCGCTTCTAATTTTCTTGATTCTTAAGCCGAACTCATTTTGAGCCCGTCTCAAGAATCCTTTTAAGGTTTCTTGGGTTTGAGATTTTTCCTGCAAAAAGAATACCCAAGTGAAGCGAGAATAATCATCCACTATTACAAGACAATACTTACTCCCGCCGATGCTTATGTAAGCAATCAGGCTCAATAGATCCATGTGGAGTAGCTCAAGCGGCCTGTCGGTCGTCATGATGTTCTTGTGTGGATGATGGGCACCAACTTGCTTTCCTGCTTGGCATGCGCTACAAACCCTGTCTTTCTCAAAATGAACATTGGTTAGTCCTAAAATGTGCTCTCCCTTTAGAAGCTTATGAAGATTCTTCATCCCAACATGGGCTAGTCGGCGGTGCCAGAGCCAACCCATGTTAGTCTTAGCAATTAAGCATGTGTCGAGTTCAGCTCTATCAAAATCTACTAAGTATAGTTGACCCTCTAACACACCCTTAAATGCTATTGAATCATCACTTCTTCTAAAGACAGTGACACCTACATCAGTAAAGAGACAGTTGTAGCCCATTTTGCATAATTGAGATACAGAAAGCAAGTTGTAATCTAATGAATCTACAAGAAAAACATTGGAAATAGAATGGTCAGGTGATATAGCAATTTTACCCAATCCTTTGACCAAACCTTGATTTCCATCCCCGAAAGTGATAGCTCGTTGGGGATCTTGGTTTTTCTCGTAGGAGGAGAACATTCTCTTCTCCCCAGTCATGTGGTTTGTGCACCCGCTATCGATGATCCAACTTGAGCCCCTGGATGCATAAACCTACAAAACAAGTTTAGTTCTTGACTTTAGGTACCCAAACGGTTTTGGGTCCTTTAGCATTAGAAACAAGAACTTTGGGAACCTAAACACAAGTTTTGGAGCTCTTGTGTTTGCCCCCAACATACTTGGCAACGACCTTGCCGGATTTGTTAGTCAAAACATATGATGCATCAAAAGTTTTAAATGAAAAGCTATGTTCGTTTGATGCACTAGGAGTTTTCTTCTTAGGCAACTTAGCACGGGTTGGTTGCCTAGAGCTAGATGTCTCACCCTTATACATAAATGCATGATTAGGGCCAGAGTGAGACTTCCTAGAATGAATTCTCCTAATTTTGCTCTCGGGATAACCGGAAGGGTATAAAATGTAACCCTCGTTATCCTGAGGCATGGGAGCCTTGCCCTTAACAAAGTTTGACAATTTCTTAGGAGGTGCACTAATTTTGGCATTGTCTCCCCTTTGGAAGCCGATGCCATCCTTAATGCCAGGGCGTCTCCCACTATAGAGCATACTTCTAGCAAATTTAAAATTTTCATTTTCTAAGTTATGCTCGGCAATTTTAGCATCTAATTTTTCTATATGATCATTTTGTTGTTTAATTAAAGTCATGTGATCATGAATAGCATTAACATCAATATCTCTACATCTAGTACAGATAGAAGTGTGCTCAACGGTAGATGTAGAGGGTTTGCAAGATTTTAATTCTACAACCTTAGCATGTAATATATTGTTTTCACTTCTAAGGTTAGAAATAGTAACATTGCAAACATCAAAATTTTTAGCCTTAGCAAGCAATTTTTCATTTTCATTTCTAAGGCTAGCAAGAGAAATATTCAATTCTTCAATCCTAGCAAGTAAATCATCATTATTATCTCTAGGATTGGAAGTTGAAACATTACAAACATGAGAATCAACTTTAGCCAACAAATTAGCATTTTCATTTCTAAGGTTGGCAATAGTGTCATGGCATGTGCTTAGCTCACTAGTTAATTTCTCACATTTTTCTACCTCTAGAGCATAAGCATTCTTAACCTTAACATGCTTTTTATTTTCCTTGATTAGGAAGTCCTCTTGGGAGTCCAAGAGATCATCCTTCTCATGGATGGCACTAATTAGCTCATTTAGTTTTTCCTTTTGTTCCATGTTAAGGTTGGCAAAAAGGGTACACAAATTATCTTCCTCATCATTAGCATTATCATCACTAGAGGACTCATATCTAGTGGAGGATTTAGATTTAACCTTCTTTTTCTTGCCGTCCTTTGCCATGAGGCACTTGTGGCCGACGTTGGGGAAGAGGAGTCCCTTGGTGACGGCGATGTTGGCGGCGTCCTCGTCGTCGGAGGAGTCGGTGGAGCTCTCATCGGAGTCCCACTCGCGGCACACGTGGGCATCGCCGCCCCTCTTCTTGTGGTACCTCTTCTTTTCTCTCCTCTTGCCCTTCTTGTCGTTATCCCTGTCACTGTCACTTGATAAAGGACATTTAGCAACAAAGTGATCGGGCTTACCACACTTGTAGCAATCCTTCCCCTTCCGTTGCTTGAGGATTTGGCGAAAGCTTTTGATGATTAAACCCATCTCCTCGTTGTCGAGCTTTGAAGCATCGATTGGTTGTCTACTTGGTGTAGACTCCTCCTTCTTCTCCTCTGTCGCCTTGAATGCCACCGGTTGTGATTCGGATGTGGAGGGATCATCAAGCTCGTTGATCTTCTTTGAGCCCTTGATCATACATTCAAAGCTCACAAAATTTCCGATAACTTCCTCGGGAGTCATTAGTGTGTATCTAGGATTACCACGAATTAATTGAACTTGAGTGGGGTTAAGGAAGATGAGTGATCTAAGAATAACCTTAACCACCTCGTGGTCATCCCATTTCTTGCTCCCGAGGTTGCGCACTTGGTTCACCAAGGTTTTGAGCCGGTTGTACATATCTTGTGGCTCCTCCCCTTGGCGAAGACGGAAGCGACCGAGCTCCCCCTCGATTGTTTCCCGCTTGGTGATCTTGGTGAGTTCATCACCCTCGTGCACGGTCTTGAGTAGATCCCAAATCTCCTTTGCATTCTTCAACCCTTGCACCTTGTTATATTCCTCTCTACTTAGAGAGGCGAGGAGTATGGTTGTGGCTTGGGAGTTGAAGTGCTCGATTTGGGCTACTTCATCCTCATCATAGTTTTCATCCCCTACGGATGGTACCTGTGCACCAAACTCAACAACATCCCATATACTTTTGTGGAGTGAGGTTAGATGAAATCGCATTAAATCACTCCACCTAGCGTAATCTTCACCATCAAAAGTTGGTGGTTTGCCTAATGGGACGGAAAGTAAAGGTGTATGTTTAGAAATGCGAGGGTAGCGTAGGGGGATCTTACTATACTTCTTACGCTCTTGGCGTTTAGAAGTGACGGACGCCGCGTCGGAGCCGGAGGTGGATGCCGATGAAGAATCGGTCTCGTAGTAGACCACCTTCCTCATCCTCTTTTTCTTGTCCCCACTCCGATGCAGCTTGTGGGAAGAGGATTTCTCCTTCTTCTCTTTGTGGTGTGAAGAAGATCTCTTCTCCTTCCCTTTGGAGGAGTCCTTCTTCTTCTCCTTCCTCTTGGTGCGGGACTCTTCCGATGAAGTGCTCCTGTGGCTTGTAGTGGGCTTTTCGCCGGTCTCCATCTCCTTCTTGGCGTGATCTTCCGACATCACTTCGAGCGGTTAGGCTCTAATGAAGCACCGGGCTCTGATACCAATTGATAGTCGCCTAGAGGGGGGTGAATAGGGCGAAACTGAAATTTACAAAATTAATCACAACTACAAGCCGGGTTAGCGTTAGAAATAATAACGAGTCCGAGAGAGAGGGCGCAAAACAAATCGCAAGCAAATGAAGAGTGTGACACGTGGATTTGTTTTACCGAGGTTCGGTTCTCGCAAACCTACTCCCCGTTGAGGAGGCCACAAAGGCCGGGTCTCTTTCAACCATTACCCTCTCTCAAACGGTCCCTCGGACCGAGCGAGCTTCTCTTCTCAAATCAAAACCGGGAACAAAACTTCCCCGCAAGGGCCACCACACAATTGGTGCCTCTTGCCTTGATTACAATGGAGTTTTGATCACAAGAACAAGTGAGAAAGAAAAGAAGCAATCCAAGCGCAAGAGCTCAAAAGAACACGACAAATCTCTCTCGCTAATCACTAAAGCCTTGAGTGGAATTGGAGAGGATTTGATCTCTTTGGTGTGTCTAGAATTGAATGTCTAGCTCTTGTAAGTTGTTGAGAAGTGGAAAACTTGGATACTATGAATGGTGGGTGGTTGGGGGTATTTATAGCCCCAACCACCAAACTAGCCGTTTGGTGGGGCTGACTGTCGTATGGTGCACCGGACAGTCCGGTGCACACCGGACATGTCCGGTGCGCCAGCCACGTCACCAAAGCCGTTGGGTTTTGACCGTTGGAGCTCTGACTTCTGGGCCCGCCTGGATGTCCGGTGGCGCACCGGACATGTACTGTAGAGTGTCCGGTGCGCCAGTATGGGCGTGTCTGACGTCTGCGAGTACTGGCGCGTATTAATTGCTGTTGCAGGCGACCGTTGGCGCGAAGTAGCCGTTGCTTCGATGTCACACCGGATAGTCCGGTGTACACCGAACATGTCCAGTGAATTATAGCGGAGCAGCGGTTGCGAATTCCCGAGGCTGCCAAGTTCCAGAGCCGCATCCTCTTGGAGCACCGGACACTGTCCGGTGTACACCGGACAGTCCGGTGAATTATAGCGCGCCGGCTCTGAAAATTCCCGAGGCTGAGGAGTTCAGCGCGAGGTCCCCTGGTGCACGGGACACTGTCCGGTGGCACACCGGACAATCCGGTGCGCCAGACCAGGGAGCCTTTCGGGATGCCTTTAGCTCTCTATTTTGAACCCAATATTGGTCTTTTTAATTGGCTTGTTGTGAACCTTTGGCACCTGTAAAACTTATACACTAGAGCAAACTAGTTAGTCCAATTATTTGTGTTGGGCAATTCAACCACCAAAATTATTTAGGAACTAGGTGTAAGTCTAATTCCCTTTCATGAAGGCCAAGCGACGGCTTGTGGACCGAGGTACCATGGCTAAGGTGAAGAAGAGAGTACTTGCACTAAGTCGATGAACTAATCAGCTATGAAGAGTTATAACATGTTGATGCATCAGTACGGCGACTTGAAGCCATGATTTGAACTCATATATGGTGATATGGTACAAGTCACAGGGTTTGAGTTGTGTTTGCTTCAAAAGGTGAGACAAAGATGTTTGTGATCCTTATGAAGCAACACCATGGAGAAATCACACACGAGACGCCAATTACTCAAGGAGTTTACTTAATTAATTTTATTTAATTTGAGTATAGGAATCGTCGTACTATAAAGGGGAATCCAAAACGAATGTTGGTGTTTGCCAAAGCTCAAGCCTCTATATTCAAAAGCTATTTTTTTGAAAACCAAAAATCTCTTTAAAATTTTATGGTTGACCGTGGTTAGGTTTGAGAAACCTAGAGTGTTCTTATTGAAAAGCAGTTGAACTTCTTCAGCTGTAGATGAGCTTTTCAGCTGAGCTTAACTTCAGCTGAGTTGAGCTTCTTCAGCTGCAGCTGAGCTGAACATCAGCTGTGTTGAGCTTTCTCAACTCCAGTTGAACTTCAACTTCAACTGGGGTCTAGGCAGGTTCAACCGGGGTCCAGGGCAATTTCAACCGGGGTCCAGAGAGGTTCAACCGGGGTCCAAGGAAAGTTCAATCGGGGTTTTTTCTTGGACCTCACTGGTCAAAACCAGTTGAACCGGCCCTAGGGGAGGTTCAACCGGTGTCAGGGTCACCTGACCGGTCTGACCTCCTGGATGGCAGACTGACTGCTAGTCTGACCCCCATGCGGTTGAACCGACCCTGGGGGCGGTTCAACCGGTGTAAGGACCTGTTTTTGTAGTCTGACCTGCACTGGCAGACTGACTGTCAGCCTGCCCCAGGCGGTTGAACCAGTCCTAGGGGCGGTTCAACTGGTCCTCCACTGCCAAAATCAGTCCAATGGCTAGTTTTGAAGCCCCACCTATATATACTCACTCCTACCTCTCTCCCCACACTAGAGCATGACCCAAACTCCATTTCTAACTTGAAGAACACCTCCCACTCTCTCTCACACATCTCTTGCCTCTCCCATTTCAAATCTTTGGAGAGAAATCTTCGAGTGAGTTTGAGAGCTGCAGTTTTTGCGCTTCATCTCCAAATCTCTCTTGCTCTTCTTCATTCAAGCTTTGGTACTACATCGAGTACGGTTCGGTTCGGTTCGGGACGGTTCGGTTCGGTTTTCGGTTTATGGTAAAAAAGTGCCCACCCCTAAGCACCGCCTATCACCCCCAATCAGACAGACAGACAGAAAGAGTCAACAAAGACCTCGAGGATTTGTTGAGAGCTTGTGTGTTGACCTTCACCAGGGACTAGGAGTCCAGTTTGCCGTATGCAGAGTTTTCATATAACAATAGCTACCAGACCAGCATCAAGATGTCACCTTTTGAAGCCTTGTATGGAAGGAAGTGTCAGGCCCCTCTGACGTGGTCCAACGTAGGGAAAAGGACAAGGAGGGGGTTGCTTTCATTAAGGAGGCAGAAGAGAAAGTCTCCCTAATCCGCAAAAGACTACTCGAAGCTTAGAGGCGGCAAAAGAGTTACGCAGACAACAGAAGGAGAGAACTCAGTTTCAAGGAAGGAGATTTTGTCTACCTCAAGGTCTCCCCAATGCGCGGAGTCAAAAGATTCCAAGTTAAAGGGAAGCTAGCTCCGCAATTCCTCGGCCCCTATTCTATCATCGGCAGAATAGGGCCCGCAGCCTACCGCCTTCAATTACCAGAGTCCATGTCAGATATCCACAATGTGTTTCATGTATCTCAACTCTGCAAATGCTTGAAAGTACCAGAGAGTCACATCGCAGAAGAGATAATTCAGATTCAGAAGGATCTGCAATACCGAGAAAAGCCAGTGAAGATTCTCGATTCAGCCATCCGAAAAACCTGAAACTCATAAGTAAGGCTCTATAAGGTCCAGTGGAGCAGATAAGGAGAAGAGGAGGCCACGTGGGAGAGTGAGGACTCTTTGAGGAAGGAATACCCTTACCTTTTCTCGAACCCAGTCTGAATCTCGAGGGCAAGATTCTTTTAAGTGGGGTAGGTTTGTAACATCCCAATTTCAATTTCCGAGGTTAGAACCCTAAAACTCCTAACCCCCTGATTATCTCCTAAGACCCCCATGAAGCATTTTATCAATCATATGCATACACCATGACTTCTTGTAGCACTTCACATAGAGTAATTTATTTTTGGCACCTAGGAAATTAGGAGACTTATTGTTTAAAAGAAAAAAGGGATCAAGGAAATAGAAATAGGAGAGAAATAGAAAAAGAAAAAGAAAAAGAAAAAAATAAATCTTCTCCCCCCTCGGCTGGGCTGAATCCGGCCCAACCCTCTCCGTCTCTCCCGCGCGCCGCGTTTCCCCCGCCCGGCCCACGCGGCCCATCTCCCTCACGCCCGCCCGCACTCGCGTCGTGCCTCTCCTCTCGCTGTCAGCCTGACCCCACCCATCAGTCCGCCCGTCCTTTCTCCCTCGCGACCGCCCTCTCTCTGGCAGGCAGGCCCCGCCCGTCAGCTCTCTCTCTCTCTCTCTCTCGCCCGTGATCGGCTATCGGCGCGATCGCCGCCGGCCACCACCACGCCACGTCTCCTCGCCATTACTCCTGTGCAGTGAAGTTAGGCACCGCTCCGCCCCCTCAGTTCACTGTGCTCGCACCCCTTCACGGCAGCCTGCCCGAGCGGTCTCGTCCTCGGCGCTGTGCGCCCTCATCGCCGCCCCGGTGTCCCTCGCCGACACCAGCTGGCCTTTAGCCGCTTCCTCCACGGGCGCCTATAAAATGGACCGCCCGAGCTCCACCTTTCTTCACACCAGCCTCAGCCACCTCTCTCCCCCTTTCCCGAGCTCAATCGAGCCAGCGCCGCCGTCGTCTTCCTCTCCGATGAGCTTCTCCCTCCTCTCTCTCTGATGGTTTCAAGTCAAATTATTATAGCTCATGAGCTCCGCCACTTCACCACGAACATGACACACCCTTCCCCTTCACCTATCACGCCTGTAGGCCACACCGGCGACCTCACCGCCGAGGGCGCCCACCACCTCGCCGCGAACCGACTGTTCCAAGCCCCCACCGGATAAATTGACCCCTCCACCATGACCCCTACCCCAACCCGTGCTTCGCCACCTCCCCAACCACCCGGGACCGGATCACCGGCGGAGAACCACCGTCGAGCTCCGGCGAACGGTTTTCCTTCCAGCGGAACCCCCCGTCACACACCCCTAATGTCGTTTCCCCTCCCTCGCTGGTACGTGGGCCCACGCCCACGGTGTCGTCCCCGTGTCGCTCTCGCTGGCAGGTCGAGTTGGGCTGCCCGCCCGTGTGGCCGCGCGCGCGAGCGCGCTCGCTGAGCCGAATCCCCCCGGGCCCAGTTAACCAGAAAAACCCTTTTCCTTTTCTTTTTCCTATTTTCTTTTCCTAATTTCACATATGTGTATATATATTGATATTTTATGCACTAAAAATAGCCCAAATATTTTATGTAACACAAAACAATAATATTTAAAACTTGGCACACTTCACTAAGCCACCATGGTTGATGTAATGCTCATTGCTTGTTTTTGCTAGGCGAAGAGGGATCCGATCCTCCAGAAATCGTAGCTCCGGAAGAAGGGCATGAGCTGACCTCTCGGAAATAGACCTTTCGTGCCAAGAGAACTTCGACGAAGGCAAGTCCATTCTTCCCTTGATGCATAAATTACCTATTCTTTCTACCACTACCTAAGCCGGGAATAAGGGTTGGGTTCTTTGCATTGTGAGTCGAGAGATGGCCTGCATTAAAGAATATCTTTTGAGGACAAAATGTGGGTTGAGGAAAATGGGGTTTTTCTAAAACGGAAAATGTTTTCAAAAGTGTATGATGAAGGGTACTCACCCTTATCACCTTTTGAGTGGGATAGTCAGGGACTCCCTGGTTTAGGGGAGGGCCTCAGGTGTTGGCTCACCCGAGTTAGGTGTGAGCAGAAGGATTGTCCCCTCATATAAGGACCGGTTTGTCATCCTTCACTACCTGTACTCATGACAAGTACAACCACTTGAGACTGTATGGGCAGTTACTCAATCTGAACTTGTATGGTCCAAACCCCAGGGTTATGATGGCTAGGGAGCACCGGGAGGATAAGGAGGGGGAATGGTTTGTTCGGTTTGGACATGGCGGTGGCCTGACTCCTTCTGGTATAACCGTTAAGTTAAGGACGTGCAAGGAAGGAAAGAGATCCGGATTCGGGTCTCATTGGCCATGATACCGCAGAGCCGGACTAGTGGTAAAGTGTACCCCTCTGCGCAGAGTTTGAAACCTATTCGAATAGTCTGTGTCCACTGGTATGGATGAGTCTGGTGTGGTATGACAATTAGTATTTTTTATCTCCGTAAACAGGGATGTGTGTGGGTGTTTTTGGAAATAAAAACAATGCCACGGGAGCGGGAAGCTCAATGGTGGTTGAGTGTGAAAATGTTCTACTTCTCTCTCTAGGGTAAACCATCAAAGTATTGCCTTTCTCTGAAAAAGATGAGTGACTTCAACTCCACCATATCAAGCATGTACTGTATAGGTCACTCTCTCTTTACGAGCGGGATGGGCTTGCAGAATAACTAGTGTATTCACCCAGATTTATTTATGTTTTTCAGCAGCTGAAGACTTCTTTTCCGCTATGTTCGACTAGAAGGGGGGCTGTGTCTGCACCCAGTCTGCCTGTGGCTTGGGCTAGATGATCTTCCACTGTACTTTGTTTTCTAGGCTCGCTAGAGCTTATACTTAGTATTGTAATAACCTTTATCCGAAACTATGTACTATTTGAAGTAAGGAATGTGGTTACTAGCCTCCAGGGACTAGTAATTGTATCACATTTGAGTCCCAAAGGATCTGGGCGCTTCAATGTGCTTATGCGGTATGGTTTCAAGGCTTGCTAGTCGTGCGAGTGCTTGTATCTTATATAAACATCGTATCATGTGATTTTGTAGTAAATCATATAAGTGCTACATAAATGTATCGTACAAATATTATAACCATTATGAACCACTCATAGAGTGATGGTTCAAATATTATAACCATTATGCACCACTCATAGAGAGATGAACCGAGCGTCCGTTTCTTGGAAGGTAGGTTGGCGCCAATAACCACGACGCAGATCTCCTACCACATAGGCGCCATCTCGACTTACTAGATCAAGATCTCGACGTCATTTATGTTGGCGTCGAGACATGTGATATTGACGTCAATAATAATGAAGCCGGGGTAAAAGGTTCGTTTTCTGAATTCAAATCAGAAATTGCGTAGCTGTGAAAATCTTTAGGAAAGGGTCAAAAAGCAAAAAAGAAGAAGAAAAAAGACGACACTATATACTGTAGCAGTAGGGGTGAAAACGATCGGTAAACACAAAAACATTTCCGTTTTCATATTTTTCCTCGGAAACGAGATCGAAAACGGTAACTCCGAAAACGAAAACGACATCAGTAATTCGGAAGCATAGAAAACGAAAGCTCGGTACGAAAATTACATCGGTTACGATCGGAATCTAAAAATTCGATCGGTAAAAACTGTAACATGTACCTCAATTGACTTCAAAAATTCACGCAAGTCATACATTTATATAAAATTAGTAATAATATATAAGGTAGGAGATCACAATAAATATATAAACTAAGAAGTCATAAAACAATAAAATCATTATTATGTATTTAAATAAAGTAGAATCAAGATGTGTATGACACTTACATTCTATTTGTACTCCTACTACTTGGTATAGTCAATATAATTAGTGTCTTCTTGGTACTTTTTAAATTCTCGTGCAAATTATGAATATATGTATCAAGAGTAATAACAGGTAAGAAAATATAAATAAGATTTTTCAAAGTTTCAAACAATTCTAAACTATATACCATTAGATAGATCTTGATTTTAGAAAAAATAATAAAATTAGTTTCATATTTTTCTAAGTTAAGGTGAATTTATTATGAATTTATAATGATCAATTCAGATTTAATATGTTTTCTGAAAAACACCGAATTTATTAGCGATGGTAAAATACCGAATAAAAGCGGTAATTTACGAAAACGGTCGAAAGAGACCAAAACCGTTTTCATTTCTAAGTTTTTGTACCGATTCTGTTTCCATATTTTCGGTAACCGTTTCTGTGTAGATCTAAATTTCAGTAAAACTTCGAAAATCAATTTCCGGCATCCGAAAATTACCGTTTCTGTTTTCATCACTATGCAGCAGCGAGGCTTCACGTAGTGCGCCTGCAAGGCTTTACCGATGGCGCTGCTTGCAGTCGCCAGTCACCACCGCATGGAGAAGGCAGATGAGATAATCGATGTTCCCGAAGCAAAGTCAGCAAGACAGAGTAACAAACACAGATCCAGGGCTAAATGCTCATACGGCCACAGAGACAGTCACACAGACACAGTACGAGCTCTCACAATTCACAAAGGCGCCGTCCCCTGGCCAGCACTACACGATCCTGATCAAGTGATCATGCCAGCACGGCCGCGGCCAGGGAGAGCAGGGACGTGGCGACAGCCGCGGCTACGGAGCTGGCGGAGAGGGCCTTCGGCGCGGCGTTAGGGTGCGGCGACGGCGCGGCCGTGGCGCCGCCGGAGGGCTTGGAGCCGGAGGGGGTCGGCGACGGTGCGGCGGAAGGGGCAGCAGAGGAGGCGACGCGGATGTCCACCTTCTGGCCGGCAGCGCAGTGGCCCGGGTAGCCGCAGAGGAAGTAGTGGTGGCCCGTGGTGTTGAGGACGACGGAATCGTTCCCCGTGGACCAGGTGGCCGTCGGCTTGGTGGCGATGCAGTTCTTGTAGTCCGCCTTGCTCACCGCCAGCACGTTGTGGAACTGCTTGTTATACGTGAACACTGCACCCATGCGTGAACAAGGTCACAAGTCGTCAGACATGAATAATACAGTCACTAGTTTCATTCTTTCTTTATGAACTATAAACAGCATGAGCATTGCTATATAGGAGTACCATAAAATTGAGGAGGCGAATAACTGCCAGTTTTACAAAAGGTTGTTACTTGGATAAAACTAAAACAAACATAAAACACAGGCACTAAAGTGATGTGGACCATTCTATCCATGTTCCATGCATCCCCACACGTAGCCAGCTGATGAACAGAACCAGTAGTAAGCACTGAACAGTAAGATGTCCCACATTGCCAATAAGTCTGCCAGCTTGAAATCTGAATGAAGAGGCCAGTGCTATATATGTTTGAAACAGATATAGATCTGACACCAGCATGATGGTACCATGAATTTGACAAAGTCACTAAATTGCTGAGCTTAGATGACCAATCTCGTCTATGCACCCCATCGTGCTAATGCCCTATTACAAACATAAGAAACGCCAATATTCTCAAGGACAAACCTTTGGTTGCTGAGGATTAAAGCATAATGAACTATTTAACAAACATAACTCGTATCAGTACCGATCCTACTAACCCAGTCAATCGCAATCAGATTGGATCTGATACTGATCGCCTTTTGATGAAAGTGTTACGACTCCACACTATCTAGTTATCTGCATTGTTCATGGAAATTCCACACAGCAATGGCCATCTGCATCCATACCAGCAAACCAGAACTTTTATCTGCCCTCAGCTGCTACTTTTACTAAACGTGTGGATATGGTGGACAGACGATTCACCTTGGTCCAACAAAGGCAGAATTCAGTGCAGCCGAAGAATAAACAGGTAAAAAAAAGGAGCAAATTTGACTCGAGTGGCAATCTCTGCTGTCTAGTGGATGAAAAGATAAGAGCAGTGATCACCATGCAGCTTTACAGCTCATGGACCCCCACCCAGTCTGGCATCCACATTGCAAGCGTGACACTGGAGCTATGCTGTGTCGTCCATATTGAGTATTGACAATCATAGAAACCTTTTTTTCTGGATGGGGTTATCCTCACCTCAATTGAGGGACAAATGCTAGTAGTATAGACAACTACTCCTATTTGGTCGATCGGTCTACAACTCGACATGAATGATGCCCTTGCCACTCGAGGTAATCTCGCTTTCATTTCCACCGGAAACAAGCAAAGAACTAAAGAAGTGGCCAGCAGCTCCAGCATACGCCGCTCAATGCCTAAGAGACAGCTGGGTGAGCTTACCTCGGCGCAAAAAGGGTCTGGTACACAGGCGTGGACGTGCATGGTTCATTTCCGGCAATCCTAATGTTCATTACCTCGGCGCAAAAAGGGTCTGGTACGTTTAGATCATCGAACTAATGTTTAATCCATTATTGAATAATAGGCTAAACATATACTCCCTCTGTTTCTTTTTATTTGTCGCTGAATAGTACAATTTTACACTATCCAGCGACAAATAAAAAGAAACGGAGGGAGTAGTAAACAAAAAAACTAATAAATTATACCCATCAATTAGACTATGATTTTTTTGTTAGACCATCGAAATATTGTTAGACAATCTAAACATGCCCTAATCTTACCCTAACTTGGCTGTGGCAGTAGACGGGAGTTGAGACAAGTGAAAAAGGAGCCGTGAGTGTTCTGTTTACGACCTAAAGGGATCACCGTAGAAGTAGGAATTCTCAAGAATATTTTCTTTATGTTCATCATGTGTATGATGCGTGTGGGATTTATTTTGTGTTTATTTGCTGCGTGTCTCAAAACTGTCATGGTGGTGTGCACTAATGTTAGATCAATGAACCAAATCGCAAGCAAAAATCATTTGTATTCCAGTATCATTACACTTCAACTTTCCTAAGATGGGGTCCGGCGAAAGACCCAAAAAAAACTGTTTTTGTCCAACGAGAAAGGTCGTTCGAAAGCACCGGCAGCAGAGGATTAACCTAAACCAGCAAAGGCAGGAGAGCCTTTCGATGTGTTAGGATGCACAGGGATTCCAAGAATCTGAATATAAAAATAAATCCCAAAATTCTAAAACTGCATTCGAACACTTCGTGATTGTAATAGATTCTAACACACGGACACAGAATCCCAGAAATAGCGGAGATTATTCTTATTCGGCTTAGATTTTAAAACCCAATCTAAACATGCGAAAGAAAAGAAGGCAAAAGCTTGTTGACCCCTCAGATAATTCTGGAGCATAGCGCACATTCTTTTGTCCTTCCACTAGCGAGTCAGTTGTATGTGTATAGATGAAGGCTTGGCTATGTATGCGTGACTGACTGCACCGTGACTGGCAGGTCATGTGCTCTTTGCGCTGGCCAGAGACAAAAGTCCCGGGACAGCGGAGCAGCAGGCATTTTTATTAGTTCGGCAAAAGTGCCTTTTTCCTCCGGCGGAGTGCATTCGCCATTCAGGGGCGAAACTCTAAAAATAAGGCTAAAACAGGGCCAGAGTAAAAAGATTCGGTCACATTTAATTGACCAAAAAGCAGCTTAAAATAAGGCTAGAATAAATATTTGAGATCTTTCGACTACGTTAAATAAAACTAAGGACTAGTTTGAGAACCACATTTTTCAAGAGAATTTCATTTTTTCCAAGAAATGAGCTTAATGGTTAGTTTGGGAGCCACAAAATCGAAGGGGATTGGAGGGGCTCAAATCCCCTCATTTCTTTACTTTTATTTAATAAGGATGAATTTTAGTCCTTCAATCATCTCCGATCCTCTCCGGTATTTGGACTCCCAAACTAGACGCGTAAGTGAATTGTGGGCCCGCGGCCGCAGCCACCCGCCCCTGAGAACATGCACGGAGATGATGGCCGGTGAGCAGTGGCCGGCTGGCAGCCAGGCGCGCGCGGACCCACCACCACCGGATCTGGGTCTGCAAAAGCCCCGAGCCCGTGCAGTCCTGCCGCGTTGTGGACTTGTGGTGCCCGGCGGCCGGCGCCCCAGCTGGTGGCATCAGCGCCAACGCCATCACACGGCGCATTGTGCGTTGCTGCGCTGCCGGTGCCCCCACTGGCGGTTGGGTGAGGGGCTGAGGGCGTGCGTCACGCCGAGAAAAGCGTCGCGACTTCCCTGCCGAGACAGACACGAGCACGGCCGCGCCATGGGAAAGCCATAACGCGTCAAGAGCCTACCATACCAACCTGGACCTGAGGTGCCTGTAAGGCTGCTCTCCCGGGCAGCGCTGCACCTACAGGTATCCACTGTTTCGTGTCTAGACTTTTGGCAGCGGATGCCGCCGCTGCTGCTGCATATAATTTATCAGGAGATATTTCCATGACCTGCGAAAGGATAGCCGAAAGCCTGCAGGTCGCTAGCCTGGCCACTCATCCATCCTTCCTGCTCCGCAGCCACCCACAATATGCTGGTGGGTCAGTGGTCACAGGGCGCGCGAACCTAGATCGATCGATCCGCCGACACACACACTCTGTTTCCTTACGGCTAACGCCCCGTCACGTCAGTCATCAATAGCATTATTGCTAATCCTCGACACGATCGTCTTTGAGGTCTTGTTCATTGCATTACTGCTAATCCTCGACATGATCATCTATTAGATCTTATGCGGGTTTTCCCATTTCATATCTATTGGAAAGAATTAGGCATCTATATCCCACAAACAATTATTGTCTATGTGTGTAATAAAAACACGTACAAACAATATAAATAATAAATCATGTGGTGGGTTCTATGTTTACATTGTATCGTGTGTCGAACATGGAACAAAACAGACAGATAGTGCTTGTCTTATCATCTCTTTGCATTATAATACCTGCCGAAGCCATCTTCTCACGAAAGATGACAGGTGTCTCTCCTCCTTAATCAGCGTCGATGTTGGAATTTTTTTATCTAATTTCTGCCTAGAGACGACGTATTCAATGTCGCAGTACGAATCCGGATACCTATTAAGATGTTAAATTTTTAATCTTCTTTCTTTGATTATGAATAAATAGGATATAGGATTTGTTATGTAAATTTATATTCTTGAGTTTATTAAGATTAATAAAAAGTAAATGTCAAATTCATTTTGTGTCTTTTTAGAATAATTGGTTTAAAATTCGGATACGAGTATTATTCAGATTTGGATGTTTTTTCACCGATAAAAAATGTTGAAAAAAATAATAATACAGAAATTTATATTTGTCTTTAATAATATGCTTAATAACAAGCCTAAAGATTACCGCCAGATATTATGCACATCTATGCTAAAATATTATATTTGTCATATAATCTAGATGTTCCCGGAACATTCCTATGTACGTGCCCTTGGAATAAATTAGGAATAATTTTGAGATGTTAGAGATTTAAACTCAATCAATTTTATTAGATCCACGTTGTTTGAGATTAAAACGAACATACCTTAGATCATTAATTTCATTGGCGGTACCCCTTCCGGCGGCAGCATAGAATTTGCGAGGGCTACTGGAGTACTACTTGTGCAATGTGCTGCCACTACGGCGGCCGTACGGGAGCAAGTAATTAGCTAAGCGCCGCACAGGCCGGCGCGGCGCTGTAATAAATGAGTCCTCGCCCCGGTTTCCCATTCACGCGTAAAGAGAAAGAGGCCACGGGTACACGTAGCGTGCCAGGCAGAGGCAGCCACCGCTCGTTGCTCGCCGTTCGCCGTGCCGCACGAAGGTCACGTAGCGTGGCCACCCATTTTCGGGTGCTTTGCCATTCACGTGTAAAGAGAAAGAGGCCACAGGTGAAGGCCAAGGGTTTGTGGATAGCGCGACGCGGACGGCGGCGAATGGGGGTGCCATCGGTTCGGTGGTGCCGCACCACACGAAGGCACCAAATTAAAATGGAGGTGCGCGGCCTTTTGCTGCTGGACGCGCGCGAGTTCTCGCTCCGAATTAGGGCGTCCGGATTCTAGCAGTAGCAGGTAGTAGGGGAGTAGCAGTACTGGCGCTACCTGAAGCCCGAAACTGACTGACAGACAAAACAACTCGAGAGGGTCAGAGGGTGGTGGAGTGGAGAGCCGGATATTGGACATGGCTGCCTCAGACAGAGGATGAAAGCGAAATTACTCTGTACAGTACGGGTCTTCATATCGCTACAACCATGTGTCGTGCCGGCCCGACTGCCACTAGTGCACCACCGATTTGTGCACTCGTAGTCTCGTACACCGGGAGGAATGGATACGGTCCCTCCCTCCGGCCTAGGTTCTACAGTTCTCGACTAGGGATTTTTCCCAGAATTTCGGTAGGTAAGTCGAAAGTGCCTCCAGTTCAAAGTTCTCGGTTCTCCTAGCGGAGTTATGAAGGAAAAAAGAAATCTAACTTAAGGAGTGATTGCGGCTCGATCAGCACACACCCACGTCCGACTCCGACGCACAGAAGAGAGCGCGAGTGACTGAAGAGCGAGACGGACAGGGGGAGGGATGGGACGCACCAACAGTGTCGCCGATGACGATCTGCTTGGAGCTGGCCCAGGCGGCGTAGTCGGGGTTGCCCATGACGGTCCACCCAATCGTGCCGCCCACCTCGTACACGGCCGCCGACGCCACGCCCGCCCACATCACCAGCAGCAGCAGCGCCGCGCCACCGCCGCCCATGGCTCCGGCCGAGATAGATAGAGCGGCAGCGAAGGGACGAGACGCGCGGTAGGCAGCAGTACCGTAGGAGAGCGATGGCAGTGTGCAGTACTGAGTGGCTGGCTGGCTGGCTGGCTGACCAACCGGCCGGTTAAATCAAAAGCTCCGCGGCTTTCCAGCCCCGCCCGCGGCGAGGTTCCCGGAAATGCCCCCCTGCGTCCAGCCTTCGATACGTATGGCTTGGCCTGGTGTGCCCGGGTTTTATGGACTTTCTCGTGGTCTTGTGCTTTCGCCTTTCGGGTCCGGTGGCCTGACCAGGGTCTCGTTCTCGTCTGCGCTGCCTGATACGGCGCGGGTCGGGTCACTGTCCACGGCACGCGACCACTCCTGGGTCCTGGCGGTGGCGGTTGCTACTGCTCGGCTGCTCGCTCCATCATCCGAACGAATCTGCACATGTGGTGCAGAAGCGCCATCCAAGGCCCAAGCACTCGCCCAGATTTTTTTTTGATCCCCTTGATCGTGTCGTACGCAGCCGTATGAGTCGAATCGGGGTGCTCCCGTAACCGCAGCTGATAAGATGTGCATGGCGACGAGCCTACGTCTGTCTAGCCATAGTCCCATCGACGAGCGGGACCCCGGAGTGTTCTCGCCGTCGACCGGAAGCGGGAAGCGTTTTCCACGTCGAGTAAAGTACACACGGACACGGCATAAGCGCCGGGACAGAAGCTTTCCAGTTTCCACCCGGGTGTCCCAACTCCCAACGCTTTTAGCGTGTGTGCATACGTGTGGTCGGCGGTGAGGCACTGACGACTAACTGACTCCATATCTGCACTGTTCATAGAATGAAGTTCACAACCGCAGCAGGTAGTACTTGAGAGTCCATATACACACATCACACATACATACAGGTCGCTTGGCACAACCGCACAACGGAACAAACAGCCAAATGTCCTAAGGCCATATATGGATGGTCTTGTGTAGGGGTTTCCATTCATTCAGCTCCCAAACAAAAGCCCTCAGTGGAGTCCAGTGTCCAGTCCATTCTAGTCTATCTTGTCGTATCCTCCGTCACAGGACAACTACGACACGGCTCGAGAGTATTGATCTGATCGATGGCGGACGCTGACCGGTCGATCCAGCGATCCTACACGTCGCGCCCCGGTCATCCGGAGACGGGGGCGGCCAAACACAAGCGGAAGATGCACTGGACAAGCGTGTCGTTCGTGAACCGGGCTCGTGAGTTACTACTGACGGCTGACGATCGGCGTGACGACACCATGAGCTCAGGCCTCGCCGGACGCCGTGAGCCCGCGAGGCAAGCATCTGGCTGGCGGACGACGAGACGAGAGGGAAGGCCCAAAGGCCGGATCAATACATGTCTGGAGTCTGGACTGTTTGCTGGAACGGGAAAAAAAGCCCATCCTACTTCCACGCTCTATCGTTGTTGTTTGCTGCAACTTTTGGTGCAACCTCAGACAGTGTTGCCGTTGCCGTGTTCTCTTTCTACGTGATTGGTTGGTTGGCCGGCTGCATCTACCCGCGGCGTTCCGTTGATCTTGCGCAGCACCTATTTGGTTAACCGAAGAGAAGGGTGGCAGCATGTACCCGCACATGCAGCATAGGCTTTTTTTTTGGCTTGATTGTCTGCATGCACGGAAACACGCATATCCTGCGTATCCCGCGGTCCGGGCTAGCCAGAGACGGGCGCTGCGCACCCAGTCAACCAATCACAAGGTTTATGTGATGGTCGTAATACATGAATACATCCTCTCACGGCACCAGTCGTTGTGGAAGGATGCAATATTTCATTTTTTTTTGGTTTGAACAACACATGATATGCTAAATTTTCTTTTCAATAGGTTTTAGAGAAAAAAATATATCTGCTTATAAATAGTATTGAACTATGCTTAAAATTAAATTAATCGGATAAAGTAAATTACCTAAGCATACTATCATGGCTAGAGTATAAGAAGTGATTTAATTTTGGTAATTGTCGGTGCTCACGAATCTAATCTTATATAACATTGTTTAAAAAATATCTTGTAACGTTGTTTTATTCTCTCAGTAGTACTACTAGTATTCGATGAGTAGCAATCGAGGGAATATGACTTCATATAACGATGATGGTAATAAGAGAATAAAAAAGTTCTAAATGGATGGCCGCAGAAAAAAAAATCTACATAGTTTTGGATGGCTGTGAAGGACTTGTCGTAGTTTGGGTGAGAAGGGGTGAATTCTCTTGCGGAGAATTTTGGGGCTGAAGCTGAAGACAATAATCTTGCTCAGGGAGCAGACAACAGGCTCTGGCACGTGGGGCGTTGCGATCACTAGATGCAAGCAACTTGGCCCGACCTACTTCTCAGGCCTGGTATTCATAGGTTTCATTATTGGATATTTTCATCAGAGCTGACAGCTGAAAGGGGTGGCAAGACCGGTTCACAGGCTGTAGTGTGTGCAGGCGTGCAGCACTCACAGTCGTGGACCGTGGCCTCAAGACACCCTCTGCCCCTACCGGAACTAGGTAGGTTGTGTAATTTCACGTGCAAATGCAGTTACAAAACAGTCACGCCATATGTGCCGTGAGCTCACAATCGGACGCGTCGGCGCATCCGCCAGCAGTTTTAACGCGATTCGGGCCTGCTGGTCCGGCCCAACTACAGCCCACACTTTCCATAGCTCGTCGAGTCGCGGCTTGGGGTTCACTCGTCTCGTCTGAGAGCCGCCGTCTACTTTTACGCGTCTCCGCCGGCATCTAGCGCCGCGTCTCCGCCAGCCGCCGTGTACTGAGCCACCGCTCGTCGCTGAGTGCTCGCTTCCGTGGTCCGTGCCGTCTAGCGACGCGCCGCCGTTCATGGCTAAGTGCTCTCCTCCGTGGTCCGCGCCGTTCTTCGCCTCCGACTGCTCCGCGTGGAGGTACACGACGCAGCAGCAGTTGGCGCAACACTATCAAGATAAGTGATGCATCATTTCTTTTCTTAAATTTGGTAGGATAAACTTATTAACCATGCTAGTACTAACTAATTATGAGAAATAATATGGTGATAAACCAATTTATTCGATTCCATAAACCAAATAAACCAAGTAAAAACACTAGCTTATTTTCAAACCAAACACCTCGCACCAACTTACATTAAAACTGACTCGTGTAGTTTTAGGTCCAATTTTTACGTCAACATTGCATTTTGGACCGAGTCCTATCACCGACGATCTCGCTCCACGGCCTGTACCGCCGCCGCCACCACCGTCCACCTACACCAACATTGCACACACAGGTCGACTGGAGCGTCGGCGGAGGGGTTCGACACGTGACACATCTCCCGTCGACAGGGACAGCCTGCGAGAATTACGGACGCTAACGCCTCCACGCCTCCACGGCGAGAGGGGCCCGCCTGGGCCTGGGCCTGGATTCTCATGCACCACTGGCAGGGCGTGGGGCCCGGCTTTGTTGCTAGGTGGGGCCCGCGGCTGTCCCCGCCCTGT
Source organism: Zea mays (assembly GCF_902167145.1). Lineage (NCBI taxonomy): Eukaryota > Viridiplantae > Streptophyta > Magnoliopsida > Poales > Poaceae > Zea > Zea mays. The sequence continues at coordinate 168,177,412 of NC_050102.1, forward strand.
CTTCCTGCTGTACGTAGGAGTAGCTAGCACTAGCAGCAGTGGGACAGCGACAACAGCGATGGTGACGCCGATAATTACGAGGCATATCCGTTCTACCAGCTCTCGACTGTAGCATGGACTAGGCTCGTGAGCAAGACTGGTGGCGTGAAGAGGCTGTCAGTCATTTTGCACGTGGATTTTTTTGGATTACACCATGATTAACGCCACATATTCCTTGAAGCCGGAAAACAACGCGACCAGCTTGACTGTTAGGTCATGTTTAGTGCCTTCTACTTGTACAGCAGAATCAGAGTAGTAAAGTACCCCCATTTATAAAGATTTATCTGAAATCTTTTGGAAAGAAAGTAGAGTTTGATAGCGCTCTAGTAGCGAGATTTGAGACTAACGGAGAGAATTCTGCACTGCAAGGTTGGTTTTTTTTTCCTTATGAGAGTGCTTTCGCAAAGCGCAAGAGAAAGGACATGTTAGCACCACACCAATCGGATAGGAGGAGGAGGAGGGGGAATGCGACATTGGATTGAAGTAAAACGAACCACCAGCTTCGTTTCGAGCGGAATCGATGTGACGAGAAAATGCAGAGCGCATGGGCAGGGCACCCGATCCAAGTAGGCGAACAAGCGAAGCGAGGCAGAAGCCAGGCAGAGCCGCAGAAGCAAGAACCCCACGACCCCAAAACGCGAGGCAGAAGAAGTTCTGACCGGGGTCATCATCTCGGCCGCGAGTAAGTACCGTCAGGAGAAGAAAGTAGCAGGAAGAGAGACCGAGAGACTATGAATGAATGGCCGGCGGGCGCGACGGCCTCGGTGATTGCCGGTGGACGACTGGTCGGCGACGGTCGGCGTGGCGGCCGCTCGGCCCGTCAGCTCGCCTTCTCCCGATGAGCCTATATGGGTCCGCGGCAAACCCATTCGCGCGGAGAATAGCGTGATCGCCCTGATGCAGAGGAGCGGGCATCGTGCCAATATATATATATACTTTATGTGTGTAATGCCAATCTCTACTTCTCTAGTTGGCCCGTGCTCTTCCGGGCCCCTGGCCACTGCTCGACCTGTAGCTGTAGGCATGGGATGGGAGTACTGTTCTTGGAGAGAGAGAGAGAGAAGGGCAAGGGCGCAACCGCGCAAGCGCAAGGCGCCTTTCGGCTTTCGATTGACCTTTATAGCCTTAAGCCTACCCACAGCAGTATTCTCTCTCCTTGTTTTTGGAAATTGAGAATAACGTTTACCGTACTTACGCAGGAAATATGAGAATATCACCGACAGACTGATACGCAAGTCATGTGAGACATAGGCCCTTGCAGGACTGAGCAATTATCAGGTACCGTAGACACTTAATTTAATTTGGTTCAAAGCAGCACTTTGAGTATGTGGCAAATTTTAAACAAACACCTTTTAAAAAATCTGCAAAGTGAGCGCGTGGGGGAAGTTGGCCAAGGCCACACCAGCTGATCAGCGAGCAGAAGATCCCACTCGGCTTCCTGCTACTACTCGTAGGCAGCTAGCCTGCCCCGGCTGACCGGCTCCCCGCGAAACCTGTGCACTGAACCACTCATCATTCCCTCTGGTCCTGGTCCCCCGACCGCTACCCCCAAGCGGGCCCACGTAGGCCCCAGCGAGGTGGGTCTCGCGAGCCGGAACTGGCATCTCTTCAACGCGGGCGCGCCGCCGAGCCCCACACACCAACACCAGACACCACCACAGTAAGAGCCACACCTCTGAAAAGATGGCGGGTGGGCCCGTGGAACAAGATTGGGCCGCCGGGGTCCGCAATAATTGCGCCCCGGTGGGGCCCATGACGCAAGCTGCCTGCCGCGCGATAGGATCGCGAAGGCGTGGTTGGACCGTTGGACCCGTTGGAGTCGATTCGGCGGCGACCGTGCCACGTCGGCCGGCCTCCCATTGGACGCCGCGGATCACGGGATCAGGGATCTCGGGCCGTGGGCCAGCGTCGCGTTTGTTACAAAACCTTTCATGTGATCTAATTCCAAGGGATGCGACCCGGTGTCTCTTCACTATGTATATATATGTACACACTTCATGAGATTAATACAACCGTTAGTTCATTCTGTCATTCTCTCTACATCTCGTTACCACTGAGTATACTTTAACACGTTATCAGCACCGGCTCGCGAGATCTGAGAAGAAAAAAAAACAGGGAGAATCTGTCGCTCGCAAGAGGAAAATGAGGGGCTTTGATATCCAGAAATTGTAAGTACGACGCACAGAGTTCTTTTTTTTGACTGCTAAAGAATAATGTTGCTCGATGACTGGTGAGGGACGAGACCGCCGCTCCTTGCCTGAGTCGGGGACGTCTCGCCCGCGACAGGACGGGTCGATCGCGCCCGGGCCGCCATGCAGAACCTGCACATCCAGTGCTGTGTCACCGGAGCCGCGTCCGTGCCGCGCGCTGCCGGGCCAAGGGCCCATGCCGTCGGAGACTACGGCCGGGAGGCCGCACCCGCCATGGGAAACCGCGCCGCCGTCGGATCCACGCGACGGCTCGTCGGTCCTGGCGGCTCGTCACGCGGCGGCTAGATCGCGCCTGCACCGCGCCGGGGCCGCACCCCGCAGCCGGGGCCATTGCGCACGCGCGCGCCAGGGGACCGCGCGCCGCCGTCGCAGGCCGCCTGTCTTCCGGGCCCGCGCGTCGCCGAGAGGCTACGCTTGTGCCGGGGCCACGCCCGCGCGCCAGGGCTGTGCCTGTGCCGGGGCCGTGCCTCGTGCTCCCGCGGCCGTGCCGCCGTGCCGCCGGGGCCGCGCGCCCGTGCATAGATGCCGGACAGCCGGGGCCGCGCGCCGCCGCCGGGGGCTCGCCCCCGCGCACCGCGGTGCTGCGCCGCGCCCGCCCATCGCCGGGGGGCTCGCCCGCGCCGCGCGCCCGTGCGTCGAGGCCGAGCGGCCCCACTCGCGCCGTGTCGCCGGTGCCCGAGCCGCCAGTGCCTCGCTGCCCGCGCTCGCAAGCCTGGGCCGCCTCCACCCGAGCCGCCATGGCCGGGCCCCGCACCTAAGGGCCGCGCCCGCGCCCTGCGGGGGACCGCGCACGCGCCGGGGAGGCGGAGGCCGTGCCCGCGCCCTTGCCGCGACTGCGGCTGCGCCCTGGCCGCCTGGGTCGCGCCGGGCAGCGTGCCATGCCTAGCCGCCGCCTGGTGGATGTAGTGGGCGGTTAGGGTTTCCTAGACCTAACCGCCTAGCCCTTTTGGGCCGCCGCTAATGGGCCACCTCGGCAGGCCGCCAGGCTGGCCGCCTGGGGCGTGTTTGGGCTGACTATGCTTAATTTTTTTTATTTATATTTATTTTCTGCAGCTTTCAGGCACAAGAAATATGTGATTGTTCAATTACCGATTTCATCAGTGTTGAGTATCTAAAAGTTAAATATTTAGACTGCTGATGATACATGTAATTGCACATATTTGTCTGTTTTTTTATTATAAAGAAAATACAGACTTGTTAGTGAATTATATTTTATTTACATTTATAATTCATAAATTTTCGACTTGCTTTTGTTTTTGCATTCTTTTATGTTTGCATGGAAAACATAGCACATTAATAAGTCGAAACTGAATGGTCTACATGCAACATGAGGTTGCAGTTTTTGGGTGAAAGCATAGGGTGATGGAGTCCTAAGCACTGGTTGCGCTAAATTCTTTATAGAATTTAGTAGCCCAGAGACCGTGCTTTAGGCCGCATTTGAAATGCCTATCACTATGAGGTCTACATCTTTCAAGATGATTACCTATATGTGCTATCCAAAAAGATCACGGACCATGCAGGCGTCGCAGGCTGTGGAGCCAGGCTGGACGCTGCAGTCATGCTGACTGTTAAAAGAATTCTTTTAATTAAGTTCTACTTAATTAAGTTCTACTTAATTAAACGATGAATTCTTGCAAAATATGACACATATCTTGAACTTGGGATTATTCAACACATGATGGAGTTCTAGGCTTTGGCTGCAATAAGTTCTTGGAATTTATTTGCCCTGAGATCAAGCTTTTAGACAGCAAAATGTTATTTGCCCATCAGTAAGAGGTCTACATCATATGGTTATGATGATTAACTATATGTTCTTCCAAGTAGATATGTTGGAGATGTGATGTTGGTTATTCACCTTTATGGTGATTTCCATTTTATTTTTGAAATTTTGGTCAAGCACAGGGTAGTGGAGTCCTAAGCATTGGCTGCGGTATGTTCTTTGAATATATCAGCCCAGAGACCATGCTTTCAGGCAGCAAAAGTTTTGCCCACTACTGGGAGATCTACTCCATTGTTTCATTACATGGAGATTATCTACGTTGTGTCCACCAAATTTTTCAAAAATCTGTTGGTACACTGTATGTGATACCTATAATTATCCAACATATGAAGATATGATATATTTTGCAGCATATTACAACATCAGAAAATGGTTAAACCATTTGAAGGATAATAATTTAATAGAGTTTGATGAACTCGCCTAATGGGCTTAATTATCCTCAATGTTCATTGGATATGTCCATTTCATTTTTGTATGACATGGGAATTCATCTCTTCATTTTGGAGGAAATAAGATGCTCTCTTTCTCTTTCGGTTCTTATGAAAAGAACTTATGTGCTTTTGCGGCTTGATATGCAAGCGCAAAATGAATAGCAAAGAAAATCATAAGACTTGTGGACTTATGAGTATGTGTCTGCATAATGTTGTAGACTAACTCTTTGTATTCAAATATTTTTGCTTGAAAGCAAATATATAAGCACATTAAAAAGGGAAGGGCAATGAGTATTACAAACTCTTTTGTCATTACACTATATGTGGTATAGTGTTGTATGCCTAAGCATCTAATCATGTATATGAAATCCCAATAGATGCATACTACTCATGAAAGCTAAGATATGAAGTGTACTTCAATCTTCCATCTGACATGATAACAGTGGTTAGTTGTGTAATTCATGATTTGGACTAATCATGTAACAACACTTCTTTTTCTAAGAGAAGACCACTTTGTTAGATGATTTGCTTTTGAGTAATATTTAAATGATGCATGAGATTTGGTATAATCTCATAATTGATGTTGTGATAGGTTCAACTCATGCGGTGTGAGTTGAACACACTCATGTAATTTGAGTGTAAAAAAAACTCATATGAATTTGAGTTGAACAAACTCATAGATTAGAGTTGAACCAACTCATCAAGGGAGTTGAAGACTCATTGATTTGAGTTGTGCAAACTTGTACAGGGATTCTTCCAATTGAGGAAGAAACATGCAATGTGGAGAATTGAGCCACAAACTCTATAAGTGGGGAAACAAAATATTCTCATATTCCTTTGGAAAGAGGAAAGAATATTTTAACAATCGCTTCGCGCGATATCATGATATGTTAATATCTAGTCCCCTTTTGGTAATGGAAGTATCAAGGATGTGTTGATATATCCTAATTTATCTTACCAAATTATAGAGATATCCATGAAATTAATATCATGTGGAAATACAAGGTGATAGTGATGGGTATTGCATATGTTTCTCAGAAACATTTCTTATGGACTGTATTCTACATACATCCTCCCATACAAGTGTTGCATATGTTATAACTTTTCAAGTGATGATACTTACCATGCTGGGTAAGACTGAATTGGTAATTCCATTATTGGGATGAAATGAAAAGTTATAGACAATTCTGTTGGTCATGTTTTACCCATAAGATGGATACTTGATGAGTATCATTGGGAATGAGATTTTAAGTCCCTCTTATCTTAAAATCTGATCTGAATTGGTTAAGTTCTTTGAATTGTTTCAAAGGAACGAGTGTGGTCCATTACATAGATGATATGGACATTGAAGGCTTTATATGGTTATTTGGTGCATCTATATGATGACCTGAAGTGTGTCCTTCGGACAACACATGACCATTAAGTAATAATGTCTCAAGCTTGAGCACATTAGCCTCCACACTACTGAATTTACCAAATGTGCTTACAATGATGATTGTTTGTCTTGGTATTCAGAATGATATCCATAAAGGATATGATGAATCTGTGATAGATTCGAAAAATTTCAGATCATTAATGACCATCAACAATGAATTGTCATTTCCAACTGGTTATGGTTGGAGTCAGGAATTTTGCACGCTCCTGACTTGTGATTAACTGCATGTACTGCATGTACAAGTTCCCCTATGGTTTTTAGTACGTGAGAATCCGTGAAAGATTTCCCATGCGTACATTGGGTATGTTCCCAATCTCACCACCGCAGCGTACATGCATGGGCACACAGAAAGCTGGGGATCTATGTGAGAATTCATTCTCCGTCGATCATTAAGTTTTAGAATCTCTTCATGAGAATCTATTTACGGCCCGTACGCTTGCTTGAATCATGAGCTTTTCCAGGCATTAGGGGGAGATTTCGAGTACCAAAAAGAATGCCAGGAAATGATGAATGCAGTAAGCATTCAGGCTCAGGATTGTCACACCCGGATTTCGGGGCACCAAAACCCGGGCGCGAACATAATCACCAGGTGTGCTGGGACCAAGTCTCACACATATGATGAATCATGGCACAGGATCGAATGTCACATCTTTACTATATAATAGGAGTTCTGTACAAAATAAATAAATAATTACATTATAAGGAGACAACGGTCCAGCAACCCAAAGTTGACTGGGAGACGACGACCTAGACCTCTCACGAACTCGTCACAGCATCCTTCATGCGCCTCATAATGTGGTACCTGTTCTTGACCTGTGGGGGGGGGGGTGAGACAGCAAGAGTGAGCTCACATACGTTCATCGCTCAACAAGTTGTGGGGAATAATGTGCATGAACTTGCCAAAGGTGGGAGTTCATGAAGTGTAAGGCTGATCAATGATATAAGGCTGAAGCTGAGCATTGCTTTTATAAGTTGGTCAAAATTTTATTAGCAATTACTAAGTATAAGTAAATACCAACCCAATTAAGTAGTAGAACAAAGTAACAACATCACCTGCAATGCAATGCATATGACAAATTGAATTTAAGTTCCATAATTAATCATGTGAGTGTCCGAGCCGCTCATGACCGTTAGCACGGCTAGTATACCAGTTTTACACTCTGCAGAGGTTGCGCATCTTTACCCACAAGTCGTGTTACCCATTTGCCACAGAGTTGATCAGACTCCATACACCTCTACCAAGGAAGCGAGGCAGGGTACCACTACGAGGCCTTTACAAAGTTCCACTAGCTTCAGAAAACCCGCTACAGTTTATAGGAAGCTCCAGTGTAGGGTTCGTGCCTGACCGCCATCGCAGCAAAATCAACCAAGGACCTCCCTACACTGACCACTCCCCTACTGCCCTTGCCCCTTTCGGGTAAGGTAGTCCTCCACTAGCTTTCCTAATTAATCAGCCAAGGGCGTCCATAAACCCTTGTGGTAGCACTGTTTTCCCGGGTGGTTCTCCATGTTCCCATTAACATAATGATCTTATCATGAACAATAATAATAAATAGATAATAATAAGTATAACAATGAATGATGAATATCTTTATACCCAAAGCCACATAAAGCAATAGCATGTACTACCCAAAAATTTAGTAGTTAAACCAGTGGTGAAACAAGGTATAAAGATAGTCAAAATCTAGGGTATCCTATTGGGTCCCATCAAAATTAACCTATGCAGATCATTATGATTAATAAGAACATGACTGGGTAAAAGAAGTGATCAAGGGCACAACTTGCCTTCCACGAGCTCCTGCTCAGAAGTCTCTACTTGCTGAACCTCAGATTCCTCTGTAGCTTGCTCGTCGCGATTCCGGTCGTCTCCAGGTCCGCCCACGACGATCCGCGGATTTGCAGTGGCGGCGTCGAATTCCCGACGCTGCAGTCGGGGATTCCGTCCGGCTTCGCGACGAACTGACTTGCTACACCCGGGAGGACCCCACAGCGCACCCAAACGGCGAAAATGTGGCCCGAGCCGGCAACCCGAGGAGTGGCGCGGCGATGTTTCTATCGGTGGTGTGGATTCCGCGGCGCGGGGCGATTGGGGAGGAGAGGAGGGGATGCGGCCGGGTCTTATGTGCGCGGAACGGCTGTTAGACAGCTGAGGCCGGAAGATCCGAGGAGAAGTGGTTCCGGTCACAGCGGCGCCATCTTCGCGGTTCGGTTGAAGGAGAAGAAGCGCTGACAGCTGGGGCCTAGTCGCCAGTGCTTGCAGTCTCGCCCCAGCGCTCAGGGTCACTTGGCCAGGGGGCCCACACGTTAGTGTCGCGGTGGAAAAAGAAAAAAAAGGGGAGGGAATAGAGTGGGCCGCGCGAGGGGGTTGCTGCAGTTGGGCCGAAAGGGGAATCCGAGGCCCAGCCAGGGTTTTTATCTTTTTCTATTTTATTTTCTATTTTCTTTTCTCCCTTTTCCAATTCAAACTCCAATTTGAATTTGAATTCGAATTCCATAGCAAACTTGTCTCCAAATTAAATATCTCACTTGAATATGACATAGGATAAATTAATTTATTTTTAAGAAATTTTATTTGGTGATGGATAATTCTTCCCCCCCCTTCTCCACATTTCTTTAAAATTTTGCTTTCCAAAAATAGAATTTAAATCCATGTGTCCATTAATATACTAACATTGCCTTTATTTTATTAGCCACAAATGCACAATCAAGTAAAACTCAGCATGATGCATGATTTATTTAGGTGTTATTGGTTATTCAATCCCCTTTTGATGGTGTTTATTCACATGTGATATTAACTAGAGATGGTACACACATATAAAAAAAGGAAATACTCTCTCTTCATATGAGTTACAAATTTAGGCATTACAAGGATCACGTACTAAAATTGAACCTTTGGGTTCGAATGATTTGCAAGAAGTTGCAAATTGACTGCCATGTGCATTTACTATGAGGTGTCACTCAAATTAATCCTATGTGGAAGTGCCAGAAAGAGTGGTTAAATGGAACACCACTCAACTCCCTATTACAATGATGTTGTAAATAAGAGGGGGAGAAGTATGGTCACAAATTGGGATTAAGATGCTTGCAAGCAGCTGAAGGCTAAACCTTCTGAGATAGTAAATGCAGACCATCTATTCGTTGGTAACCAACTTAGCGTTGGTGGACACCTAAAGGATATTGATTATCCTGTGAATGGAAGAAATTCACAACCTAGCTCAGTGCGCACTGATGAGGCTAGGTTATCGGAAGCCCTTGATTCTAGTTTTGGGATTTCACGAGGAATCATAAGGGTACATAAAAATGACTTTATGTCAACTGGAGAATTGTGTTATTTAAAAGCTACAAGTGTCGACACATACATCTTAGCAAATTGTATATGCACTCCAAGTGATCCAAAAGACTATGGCCATAACAGAGCATGAGTATGCTCAAACTGGATCTTGTTGAGTGATACAATATTGCAGAGATAGCCTTGCCCACCGGAAAGAAGTGTTAACTTATTTTCACTTCAAGGTATCCTACTGTGGATACAAGTTTGTTTTCATGGACTTGGAAACAATGAGGTGGTGAAAAAGCATGGCTAGTAGCAACTGGGTTTATACGTAAACCCAAGCATTATTTTAATGCTATAAATTCTCTTCTACCATGAGTAGTAAAATTCCGATACAATAATATGGGCAGTAAATCATCTATCTGTGCAGTTGATAGATGTAGTGACAACATATGCATATGTGGTCACTAGATTATGGTATATGTGGAGTCTTGAAGGATTCCAAATACATAATCACCAATCACAAATTTGTAATGCTTGGAAAGTCTTTGTGACTTAGAGCATCCTGGTCAAATATGGTACATTCGACCTAGTGAATCCTTCCTTCTGAAAGGATACACAAAGAATGATATGTTCAGTGCAAATATGTACAGCATATTTTAAACATACATTACTTATCGACGGAGTTCGAGATAGAGGATATGAATTGAAAGAGATTTTCAATTCAAAGTAAACTATCTTGAGTATCTTGGATACAAAATTGTCTATATCCAACATATATTGAAGAAATTCAATATGAGAGAATCATCGTTATTTGATTCTTTCTGATCATGAGATGTGCTATTGTATCTTGCAAGAGCATCCGGCCGGATATTGCTTTGCAAAGATTTGCTAGCTAACAGCACATGAGATCAAGTTATGATCTTCAGGTGTACTCATGCTCTCCTTATGTTTGGATATACTGATCTTGGATATCTATAGAAGATCCCCATATACAAGATCAATGACATACTTCTAGTAAGTTGGACCTACTATTTGATAAATGTTGATCAACAGAGATTAATGGTCACTTACACTAATCATTCTATAGTACACTTCGTGGGATTGTACAGAATGATATACTACATACTGAGGGTATGTGGTGGTCATGATTTTATATCATTGACCTTATTATCTATGGAGATAATATTACTTTGTGTTGTTTAGATGAAAAACAAGTTACGAACTAAGTCTCTACCTTACTCCACATTTTTAATGTGTTTGAGAACAGGTATGGGATGACTTAGTGATTTGCAAAGATTAGGGGGAGTTTCCTCTTGATCGGAAGAACTTGTTTATACATCATGTTGTACTCTTTTCTTTGCATGAGTTTTCCCCTGTTTGGGTTTCTCATTCAAAGTTTTTAACGAGGCAACATCAACACAAGGCCTATGTCGTATCATCTATTTTCCCGTTGAGGTTTTTGAGGATGATACATTATGACATAGTTATTGTTGTATTTGAACTAGGATATGAGTTTATATCCCTAGAGTTCAAATGGATCAACAATAGAGTATGACTACTCTCCTTATTTTTTTCCCATTGGGTTTTTAAGGAGACTCGACTAATATGTTGATTTCTCAGATTTTCTGACTAGATTATCTTGGAGAAATATTAGCCTGAGTTATATGTCTCATCATTTATTTTCCCCACTGGGGTTTTTGAGATGATGACTATAGACATATTATTGTTCTTTGGGCTAGAGGTCCATGGGAGAACAATGGCATACCATGGTTCAATTGAACCACCGATAATTATCTATAAAGATAATTGAGCTTGTGTTGTTCAGATGGAAACAGGTTATATCAGGAGCAACATTAATAAGCATATTGCTCCTAAATTGTATTATCCATCTTGCAAACAAAGTCTTGTGATAATATTGCTGATATATTCATAAAATCTCTACCATACTCAACGTTTTCAGAAATGTGTTGAGGTGATTGGTGTGGGAAGACTTAAGTGCTTGCAAGGATCAGGGGGTAATTCTCCATGATATTTGACCTGTTTTGTACCATCATATTACACTCTTTTCTTTGTATGAGTTTTGCCTTGTTGAGGTTTTCTCATCCAAAGTTTTTAACGAGGTAATATCAACTAAGCTATATGCTTCATCATTGACTTTTCCCCACAGGGGTTTTTATGCATGATGATTACAAGCATATTTTCTTTTGGAGTTCAAGTGAGATTAACTCACTATCCAAAAGATATTGTATACTCCTTATTTTTCCCACAGAGTTTTTAAGGAGATATGACTTGGAATAACAGCTGACAGATGATTAAATGAAGTTGGAATTGATCAAGGGGGAGTGTTAGAAAACCTTTCATGTGATCTAATTCCAAGGGGTGCGACCCTTCGTTGTGTCTCTTCACTATGTATATATATGTACACACTTCATGAGATCAATATAACCGTTAGTTCATTCTATCATTCTCTCTACATCTCGTTACCACTGAGTATACTTTAACAGCGTTGAGCACTTGAGCGGTTGAGCCTTGCCTAGCCACGGGAACGGGATGCGGTCCGGCCGACGGCCATCACCGTCTAGTTAACGGCTTCAGACAGCGATCCTTTTAATAAACGTGATCAAGATTTCAGATAGTACTCCTTTTTTCCGTTTTATTTAATTTATCTCGAAAGAAATACTCCAGCTGTTATTCTGCACTGGTGGCGTGCTTGCTCCACTCCGGATTCTGACAGAGATACTCCCTCGTCCAACGTCTCGCTTTTTTTTTGGAAAAAACTCGAAGTTTTAAAATTTAACTAAGGACATGTTTAGATCTCATAAGCTAAAGCAAAATGACTAAATTTTAACCATTTTAGAAGCTAAAGATTCGTACAGAAAGAGCTAAAATTACTAAAATAGTAAAAATATGTCGTTATAGTCATTTTAGCTAACTTTTAGTCATTCTAAAGCAATAACTAAACTTTAATCACTTTCCTTTATCTCATGGATCTAAACAGACCATGAGAACAATTAACGTAAGTAGACCAATTCTAGCTATTAACATTGTTTTTCTAAAGTTGGTTAATCAAGATTTTTGACTTATTAAATATTATGACACATGAGTCAGATAATTTGAACTTTAATCAAAACTATATAAAAGAAGCATTTATGATACAAAATTAAATCATAAAATATATTTCTATAATATATATGTGTGCGCGTATTCACGCCCGTGCACGTATGCGTGCGTTTTATTACTATCGACCATAAACTTGGTTAATCTTAAACAACTAAAACTGGCACGAGTTTTAAAATTATATATTTTTTATGGAGTGAGTAGATATTTTGTTATCTTGGACAAAGGGAGACAATGAATGATGGTTGGCACATATTAGGCGCTGCGCTGAGTTGCAGTCGACCTACCACAATCACAACCATTCTAGAGAGAAGACAAGTTCGTTCTCCGCTTAACCTGCCATGTTAGTTTTGTGAAATAGGGAGAATGATCAATCTTATGGCAAATGTGTCTCGCCCTTGCATTACGACATGTAAAGATTGATTATCTCAGGTTGTGCTTAGTAGAGTGTGCATATAACCGTGCAAAATATTATATTATACATTTATACTATAGCATAAACTGTTTACAAAATTGAGTTTAAATATGGAGTGCGATAAAAGATGAGTTAAGGAGGCTGCTGGAGATAGTCTAACACCCCTTTTGCACGGTATAGCAAGGAGCTTACTTGTATGGAACTTGGAACATAAGTAGGTTAAACTTAAGACAGCTTTAGTAACTGATTTATTTAGTTTGTACGTGTTTAGCGGTGAATTAATTTCTAGCAGCATTACCAGTTTACCACCTTTCGTCTGAAACAAAGAAAGTTGACATGCTGTGCATGCACGCACATGAAGCCATTGGCCACTCGGCGAGAGGTTGCACCATTCAATGCCATCACGGGCCCGTACGTACGCTACAGGATGGTGGCTGCCACACGCCGCCGTGAATAATCTGCGCACTGGCGCGTCTGCACGGTCATTAAAAGTAGTACTACCTCTGCCGGTAAAACAAGCATTGAAGCAACAGCTGCAGGAGCAGGGTCGCCTATCTGGGGCGGCCTGCTGGTGCTGCGCTCCAGCTCTACGCTGGGGCTACTACTAGCACAGTGGCTGGCTCCATTGGCACGGGATCTTGTTGCTGCTGGGGACATGGAAGAATGAAGATGGAACAGAGAACAGCGACCACCATTGCGGAATCCAACGCGTACGACATGCTGCTGCGGCCTGCGGCACGTGGGGACATGCACGTGTTATGCGTGCGCGGTGTCATGTGGCCTGTGGGGGCCGTGTGGTCTGCAGCAGATGACCGACTCCCCGAGAGCCCGAGGAGGGACGAGAGAGGCCATCGATCAACCATGGAGAAGCGGAGCAAACCGCGGTGGATCTGTGCTCAATCGGACAGGGAAGCAGACCGATTGCCGATGTCGCCGGATTAGCACTGCTAGTGATACAACACTTGACATTTCGTAAAATGCATCATATATATATTGTATGCCGATGCTGGCTATGTAGGCAACGCTACCAGGGAGGGTCCGGGTTGGGCTTCGGCATCGGCATGTCTCGCACCGACAAGGGACCTTCATCACATAGCAGGGGTCTTGGGTGGCACAGGCTGGCAGCAGGACGTCGCGAAGCCGCACCTGGAGGAGTCAGCGACAGAAATATATAGTGTGTTTGGTTTGCGGAATGAAGTGATCCATTTTCTTCTCACTCTTTACTTTTTTATTTTGTTTGTGAAATAAAATAAGTTGATCCATCACCACTCCATTCCTTATCTCTACTAACTATTAAGAGTAGAGTGTAGACTGCCCCCGCTCCTGTTCCCCTCCCGCCCGCGGATCACGCGCACGCCTGCCACCCCCGGCCGCGATTCCGCTCCCCGCCCGCGGATCACGCGCACGCCCGCCACACCGCCGCGATTCCGCTCCACGCGCACGACCCGGTACGGAGAAAGCATGGGGCGGCGACAAGCTTGCATAGCGCGTACGCATGGACCAGGAAGGCAATGCGTCTCCTCCCCGGTAAGCAACGCTCCTTCTCCCACGAGAAAATCGCGCAGCAGGGGCACTTAGCATCCGCGGGGCCGTGTGCGTCCGCAGCGGGGAACGACTGGTCCACCTGCATCTGGTCCGCGGCGCCGGCGACGTGGGCCCCACCCGGCATGGCTCGCCCTCGCTCTCTCCGCCCCCTCACGGTAAGCGCTGATGCACGAGTACCTTCGGCTGCCGGCACAGATCGAGCGGTCCCTGCCTCTGCCTGTGTCTCCGATGGAGCCACAGTAGTAGCAGATCTCAGTCGTGCCTGCCTTTCTTCTTCCTTCACTCGATTGGTTTCCGATGGAGCCACAGTAGTAGCAGATCTCAGCTGGTACCATTGATTTTACTCGGGCTGGTCCCTCCAGCAGTGCTGCCACTCTGCCCAAGTATCCGAGACATGGATTGCCAGCTAGCAGTAGCAATGAGCAGTCCTCTTTTGGAGCGCTTTTCCCGAACAGAAGTGCTAATGTAATGGGTATTTTTACTTGTCAAAGTTCGGCTAATGAAGGTAATGTTCCAGTGAATTTGGAGGCAATGACTACATGTCCATAATCGTAGCTTTCCTGTGATCTGAACACTCGCGGCAATTTCAACTTGCAGGAATAGCAAATGTTGGTGTGCAGTTTCAGGACTCAAGTGTCCATGGACTGCAGAAATTGCCATTCAAATCGATGACTCATCAGCATCCTACACTGCCTGGTGATCGAATCCGTGTCACCTGTATGAATGTTGGTGGATTGAACTTGCAATGTTGTTACAACCTGACTTGACTACCACAGTATCACTGTGGAGGTAGTCTTTGAGATGGCTACAAAGTTACATTGAACATTTTTTGCCACATCTAAAATCTGTACCTGGGATGTCCTCAAGTAAAGACAGTCATTTGAATATGCATGATTAGTTGTGTGCAACCAAAACATTTACATCCTCATTGCAAGAAAACAACATTTATGCCCAGCTATTGGACGATGTTCCTACGATGTTCCTGCTTTCAGCATTTTAATAGCAACATACCTTTGGTAAAAGCGAGAATTGTTGAGATTACTATTGGTTGATACTTATAACAATATCTTGATGCTATTTCCTAAATCAATTATCCTCATCAGCATCCTACACTGCCTGGTGATCGAATCCGTGTCACCTGTATGACTGTTGGTGGATTGAACTTGCAATGTTGTTACAACCTGACTTGACTACCACAGTATCACTGTGGAGGTAGTCTTTGAGATGGCTACAAAGTTACATTGAACATTTTTTGCCACATCTAAAATCTGTACCTGGGATGTCCTCAAGTAAAGACAGTCATTTGAATATGCATGATTAGTTGTGTGCAACCAAAACATTTACATCCTCATTGCAAGAAAACAACATTTATGCCCAGCTATTGGACGATGTTCCTGCTTCCAGCATTTTAATAGCAACATACGTTTGGTAAAAGCGAGAATTGTTGAGATTACTATTGGTTGATACTTATAACAATATCTTGATGCTATTTCCTAAATCAATTATCCTCATTTGACATACATTGTTGAATCTCCTGACATGCCCATGGCACTTGAATAGGCGGAGAGTTTTTTTGGGCGAAGGTGGGCTTTTTGGAGTTATCTGCTTGTGTCATCGGTTGCGAATGTCTGTAGCTAAATTATGCGAGGTGCTAAAGGATTGTCCTAACTATTTTCTTGGTTTCACATTTACCACTGCCATATATTTTTTTCTTCTAGTAAAGTTATCCACATTATGCCTGAAATTTTAAAGTTATGTGTTTGCATATGCTTGCTACAACATGCTGGAGGAATTCCAGAAAAAGCTGGTGAAATTGTCTGCTTGGAGAATGGCATGAGTATTGCACAATGGTTCAAATTCTGCATAGGTGTGAGTATTGCATCAAGTCATGGTCCCATCTGTTGTAGTTTGATTGGTCCAAGTTACATATTAGTAGAAGTAAATGTCTTTTGTCCATGAATTAGTTACAAAATATAACTCATGTAAAAGACTTACTACAACAATGAATTAGTTGTAAGACTTCATTATACAATATTAAATAGTGTAGAGCTAAAGAGCATAAGCATAGTTGCAGCTCTTGGCGAGGTCGGGTCAAGTTACGGTTCCTGTTTGTAATTTCCTACGGGTGCAGGGGGAGGTGGAGGTGGTGCTCTGGTACTCTGGTTTGATGGCGGTGGCGGTGCGGTCGCGGCGATGGTACTCCTCTACCTCGACCAGCCGGAGATCTGCCAGGTGGCCCGCCTCAACAGCGCCTTCCACGGTGCAGCCTCGGCGGACTGCGTCTGGGCCGCCAAGCTCCCCGCCAACTACCGCTACCTTGCGGCCCTAACAGCGGCCGCCGATGACGAGGGCTGTGGCGATGGAGATGCCAGCGGCAAGCGCTTGACCAAGAAGGAGATTTACGCTCGTCTGTGCCGATCCACCCTCTTTGATGCCGCAGAAAGGTAAACTCATTTGGTCATTCCTCCATGGAGGTATTATGCTTGTTTGTTAGGGCCGATCTGTTGTGGATGCGGTTCTGTTATTAGCCTCGTGTTTGCTTGAAATTGTCTATTTTGCTTAATAGCCATCCATGTTGTCTATTTTAGGAATTCTGGATTCTGAAGAACAAGGGAGCCCTTTGCATGAGTATATCATCAAAGGCAATGACTATTACTGGGATAGATGATCGGAGGTACTGGAGCCACCTCGCCATAGAGGAATCAAGGTACTTCTTTTCTTTAAGGTTGTTATTTTGTATAGCTTCTCCTTGATGTGTGTATCCCATTTCCTTTATATTTCTTATTGTTGCAACCACTTCAAAGTTTCAATTTTAGTTCAAGTTTTGTAGCATCATTGTCAAGATATCACAGTGAGCACCATTAGCATTTCTCTCCTACTACATGGTAATGCTTTTGTATTTTCAATTTGCATCAACATGAGCACCATTAGCAACCAGGAAATAAAGAAGTTTTCACGGTGTCTCAGCTAATAACTTTGATGGATCATGGTCATTCTGCAAGAAAACAAAGATTAATCACAATTTTCTTATATGATGTCGCCTGCTGAAGCAAACAACATAACCCATCTTTTAAATATAAGTTAGTGTTGGTGAAATGTAGGAACCTATGTCTTTTAAATCAGCTCCTGAGGGCAATGTATGCATTACTTTATATGGTCTCAATTGCCTTTTAATGGATACAAGCATATATACATTGTAGCTACATTGATTCACATTGTCTTGCTTGTTTTATAATGCAAAAATTATTGGTCGAAACCAAAAAAAATCTAGGACGTCCTTCTTGTCTCCATTATTGAGTAAAATGGCAGTTGACATCAAAGTTCATCAACGCAGACAAAATAAATCTAGCAACGTTATCCAATCAGACAACAAGATTATAAAGGAAGAAGGGAGTATTTACCTGCAATAAACATGTCTTTCCATCAATCTGAAGCCGAGTACCACCAGCTTCTTATTCTGCATTGGCTGTTTCCAATTAACTGGAGCTATTGCAGTTTAACAATCCGAAATGGACACCATTTATCCAACTAATTAATAATAAAGCAAAAAAAGACCTTACATTTACGAAGAACTAATACAAATGTGAATCAATTGCATCATACTCCAAAGAGAAGACATCCCAGCCACGATCACCATCCCCATGATCCATCATCTTTACCTTTATCCGGTTCAAGATATCACAGTATCTTCCAAGCGACTGAGATCCATTTCTGATAACTCCAACAAGTACAGGCACTGCAGAAGTAGCGCCAATAGCTGCCTTCCCCTCTGGATTGCTCATGGCCTGAGAGGATTGCCAATATTGCAAGGGCCTCATCTACCATCCCTACCCTTTTTATCATATACCAATGGATTGCCATCTGCTGTATTTTTTTTCAACAGCACCCTACCCTTTCTATTTACGGCGCGCTTTTCACTATCGGTCATGGAGCACATCATGATTTCAGACTGGGCGAATCATCCACTGCCTCACCTGTTTGTAGACTGAAGCAGGCTAAGATACTATGAATTTATTTTTTGTTTTTTTCCTGCATTTGTTCCCCTTTTATTCTGACATTTTGTTCTAGCGAGGTGCACTCCTTGAAGTCTTTGAATCCAAAGTTGTCCGTGTCAATGGGAAATCTTTGGACAAGGCTGCCATTATGGAGGAGATGAAATTATCTTCTGTTCACCAGTGAGGCATGCTTATGTATCCTTTTCTATTGTCTATTTCTTTATCTATTAAATATTCCCTATGTTTTTGTTTTTTTAAATGTATGACACCTGAACAGGTTAAACAGTTAACAAAGGAAATAATTACCTGTCTTAAACATCATATTTTAAAACAAAGGGAGCATCTTACTTTTATGATTAAGGCTAACCGGCTAAACACAAATGAACCTTGATTTTTATTGGACTTGTTCGTAATAAATATAATATAATGATGGTCAAAGAAGTAACATTTGTCATTGGAACTTTTTATTTCCTTAATGTAATGGTAGATATTTGAGCAACTTCATCAGGAGAAATCAAGCACTCCAGCATGATATATGACAACAACTCAAAGATGGTCATGATTTGTAAGCAAGGGTAAACTCTTCGCTCCAGCCATGTTCTAACTCCATAGCTCTGGACCAAGTTACTACTGAACGAATGCAATCATATATCCATTGCTTGAGAGCTCGATGATGCACCCTTCTTCCTCCTCCTTTTCTTGTTCTTGGAGTCCTTCCCCTGCTTCACGGCATCGCCCTTTGCAGCTGCAGGTGGCTGCGTTGCTAGCAGGTGCTGATGGATCGCAGCAAATGGGTCAAGCTGGAACTGCATCTTTACCAGCACAGCCTTGAGATGAGCAGCCTCCCGTAACCTGGACAAGAAAATTGGGTTTACAGTCCAAAACTACAGTTGAAAAACATGAGGACCTGAATGAAGCAAGGGAGAAGGTGTGAAGAGAGGATTACACAAATGTCTGTCTTGACTTGCAGTTCAGCTTTGCTTCAGGTTTCTGCTTTGGTGCACCTGGTTCTAGGAGGGACTCGGACAGTGCTGAGAGGTCGTATGCTTTCAGTTTCTTCTGACACCGACTCCGTGTATTTTTCTGTTGAACAAAAAAAAAGATTGAAATTGTAGAACACTAGCGTCACAATAAAAAGTGAAAGGAAATGCAACTTATACAAATATGTTGATAAATGATAAGTGCGTGTTTATATATGAGTAAGGTGTCGCCTCGCCTTATATCTTTCCGCTTAAAAGGTAAAAAAGTGGTTATCGCCTTAATAACTATAGTACAAATGCAAAAATCTCTTCTAACTATTAAGAGAGGAGTGTAGACTGTCTCCGTCAACCTATCCCGCCCGCGAACTTCAGGATTGTCGTGCCGCGCCTTCGCCATTTTCGCCGCCGCGCCATCGACACCACCTCCCAAGTATCCTCGTGCCCGCCCCTACCGCCATCGTGTGCCCCCGCCCCCACCTGTTTCTGCCGCCGTGCCCCGCCCAAGTCCCAGAGGCGAGCGCGAGAAAATCCCCATTCCCCAATCCCCACGCCACAACCTCCCCTCCCTCCCCGTATCCTCCAAATTCAATCGTCTCTAAGCGCCAATCCGCCCCGTCTCCAAATCCCAGGCAGCCAACCAGCCATGGAGTGCGAGCCGGAGGAGCTGCAGTTCCTGGGCGTCGTCGGCATCTACCGCTTCTCCGAGGAGATCCTCCGAGGCCCGCACCGCCCGCTCTTTGCGCGCATCGCGGCTGCCTTCACACTACCCCTCTCATCCCAGCATACTCCCGTTGCAACGCACGGGCACACACCTAGTAAGCTAATAATTAGTATATACATGATGAGTGTGTTGATTTCACCAAAATTGATGGAATGAACTTATGATGCATCACCTCATGAAACATAGAGTGACGCCACAAACAAACACACCAATAGCTACTAGAGTCCTTCCCTCTCTGTTCTAAAATATACAGTTAATGTTTTAGGTTAAGAACTTGAGATACATTAATTTAGATGGAGTGAAAAATATATGACACTGAAAAATAAAAAGAGAGCGGTAGAGATGCACTGGAAAAAGGTGACGGAAAATCAAAACTGTATTGTGTCCAGCAGACACCACATACTATGCTGCTACAAAATCCAAACTAGGTCTAGTGATCCCTACTGCTTCATACTAAAGGCGGCATGATTTTCAAACATATGCGAGTAGGACACGGCCGGAAACACGATCCGCCGGTTGCCCAGGACTCCGATCCAGGAGCATGCAGCCACTGTTCTGACAAGGCGGCGAGCTGGTTGGTATGCATGCAACAGGAGCCTGGCAGAGGAACTGCAAGCAAACTGACGATGACGACGTACTGGTACGTCGTTTTCGACGGCACCGGAGAGAGAAGCCCATGACCGTCCAGTCGTCCACCGAACAGTCTGGACGCCAGGTCCTTCCGGACGAGCCGACGTGGCGACGCGTTTCTCCACTCCACCGAACAGTCAGCAGAGACGGCGGCCGCACCGCACGCCAGTCCACCTGCGACCTCGCCGTCGCCGGTATATACAAGCTAGGCCTACGACGGCAAGGAGAAAGAGAAGCACAAGTTGGTTTCTCATCTCCGATGCTACGAATCCGCGTCATGCGTATGCGTCGCTTGGATTTTTTTTGTCCTGCCTGCCCACTTAGAGAAGACTGGATCTAACCTTAAACGACAGCGACGTATGGTCGATATCGATCACGTCGGCTTGAATGGCTGGTTGATAGATCTACTGATAGATCGGTTCGATCCACAATTTATCGTATTTAAGTCCGCGTTGGTCGGTGCCAATTAATCTGTCGGCGATGAGTGGGTTACGACATTAAAATTTTAAAATACTTAGGAATTATATAGCTTTATAGTTTCACATATCATGTTTAGTTTTACTCAGATAGATTTTTTGTCTCATAAAATTTTACGTTTCATTTTAAGTATGTAAAAGAAAAGATGATATGGTGGTGGCAATAAAAACAGTGTATTGTAGTGTTGTACTTCTTTTGTTTTTTATTTGTCGTGGTTTAGTAAAAATAAACTAGCGGATGATAAAAATTTGAGAACCGAGTTAGAAGTAGATAAAATCTAATGATGATCGATAACGCGGTCGATATGGTTGGTAAGCACCTGATGCACCAGAGGCAGACTTACCGGAGAGCAGGAATGAATATTAATTGCAGATTCAGTATTCTTTCTTTTTATTTGAGAGCATACGACCTTTGATTTTTCGTTCTGGCGTCTAATCATGCGTATGGACCCTCTGATGCCCGGGTAAAGCTGTTTGCGACGTGCTTTACTATTTTTGTCCATGTTTGCCTTCTGGCTTCTGCACACTACGGCAGTCGGCAGCAGGCCGCACCGGCGCGTACAGTACACTACTGCCGCTACTTTGCAATGCGGCGACCGGCCCCATCCCCATGGTGAACGGGTGAACCCCGCAACTCTGCGCTGCCTTGTGGCCCCAACCCACCACCATACCTTATCGCGACAGAACAGCGGGGTCCAGCGGTCGCCCTCTGCCGCGCAAGCAGAAAGCTGACGACGTGTCAACGCTACAGGGGAGCAGCCGGTGGGCCCGACCACAACTAGCATCTCGCTCTGCGGCTCTGCGCTGGACCTAGCGGAGCCTGATCCCACCTCCGAGCGGTGGACCCTGTCCTTGCCGGATCTAGCACACTCTTTCGTGAAGTCAAAGGAGTGCGGCATTTATAACCCTTACGGTTCGATTTTCTAAATACAATAAATACTTATTAAGAGATAATATAGTCGTGTAGAAATAAGTTCTTCACGAAGAGCACATCTCTTATATTTTTCCAACTATCTCTAGAAACTCTTCAAGCGACTCCATATAAATGAGAATGTATATGCCAAAAATATTAACCGAAAAACCGTTTTAGGTCCTGTTTGGGAGAGCTTCACTTCAAAAATTTCAGCTTTCGTTTTCCAGTTTCACTATAAAACAGCTCCAGCAAATTGTTAAGGTGAGTTCCAGAAGCGTTAGGTTTGTTTTTGTATATGGACTTCAATTTCTATAGTACAATTGATTTGTGTGGGTTTCCTTGATTACCCTTGATGATTAGTGGGTTGTCGCCAGAGAGAACGGAAGTTGTATGTTGCGTAATCAGTGGCATGGTGGGTAATTTTTGTATAGCTTCATGAGGAGATATAAAAACAGTGTTTTTGAAGCACCCTCTAAGGAGCTTCATAAATTTCATGTTTCGTTTTTTTTAAAACTAAAGCTCGTGGAGCTAGACCTGTTTGGGTTGAAGAAGTTCGAATGAAATTGAAATTCTTGAAGTGAAGCTCTCCCAAACAGGGCCTTAGGGAGAGCTTCACTTCAAAAATTTCAGCTTTGGTTTTCCAGTTTCACTATAAAACAGCTCCAACAAATTGTTAAGGTGAGTTCCAGGAGCGTTTGGTTTGTATATGGACTTCAACTTTTATAGTACAATTGATTTGTGTGGGTTTCCTTGATTACCCTTGATGATTAGTGGGTTGTCACCAGAGAGAACGGAAGTTGTATGTTGCGTAATCAGTGGCATGGTGGGTAATTTTCGTATAGCTTCATGAGGAGATATAAAAACAGTGTTTTTGAAGCACCCTCTGAGGAGCTTCATAAATTTCATGAAACGGGCCTCTAGTTTCGATTTTTTTTAAAACTAAAGCTCGTGGAGCTGGACCTGTTTGGGTTGAAGAAGTTCGAACGAAATTGAAATTCTTGAAGTGAAGCTCTCCCAAACATGGCCTTAATCTTAACAAAAATATTAAAGCATTCAGATTCGCCAAATCGATAAATATACCGTTTCGGATCCGTCAAATCCAGAGCTGTTGTGTTGCTATTTTTTCTTCTTTAAGCAAATTACTTTTTATGAAATGTGTCTATCTCTACCCGTGTCGCTGGAGCTATTATGGCCTAGTCTGCCATCAGCAATGCCTTAATTCAATTCACGTTGCATGCAATTTTTTCCTGTTTTTTGAGCCATACCTCATTACTTTCTTTGCCCTCGCTACTAATCTCTACTTACTTTTTTTAAAAGTTTTAAATTAGTGTTTGTGAGAGACTTTAAAACATCAATTTTAAAGAGATGCTTGGTTTTTCCTACTACTCTTCATCCCCTCACGTAATATACTCGATGGTCCAAGCAACTCAAGCGCCACACTATCCATCCTCCCCTTGATCCCTCACTTTTTTCCGTTGACACAGAAATAATAATAGTAGTAGTAGTAATATAACAATATTATTATTATTATTAATTGTAAAAAACTGTGGTGCCTTCCAAGGCTGTTTGTATGTAATAAATTCATTATTGTTGGTTGCTCTAGAAGCATCTTCAATAGTCATTCTAGATTTCACTCTCTAGATTGTCTACACTCTTTACATTATCATTTAGAGAGTCATTGCATAACAACTATTTTCTATATATTTTCAATTTCCAACATTGTTTCTACATTTTGTTCGTACTCTAGAGAGTTATTCATATTTTCTATATTTAGTTAGCGAAAACCCAAAATAGAACATAGCTATATTTAAATAAAAATTCACATAAGATGTTGGATGATATTTTTTTACAAATATATCTATTTATATAGATTAGAAAATAATATAGATAGTGTCTTAGAATTTCTCTAACGGGCTCGCGTGGATGAAGAACACCAGTGGAAGACTGATGTTCACTTTAAATTAAAGTCGGTTATTTAGACTGTTGCAGCTGCAGTCTATAAAGAAAAAAATACTAGAAACAGTAGAAATCAGTATGAATTAAAGCCAAACAAACAGTACCATCTCCTGTCCGGCTGTCATCAATGGCGATCTCCACTGCACTGCTCTGGCCATTACTCGTCCGACGAGAGGTTGTGCGGCTGCATGCACCAAAGTTCTCTGCATTCTATTGTGATCCGATGTTCATGTTATTTAGGCTAGCTTCAGTAAGAGACCCTAAAAAGTTATATACCCTAAATATAGAGGATCAAATGGTCTTCTACGTTCTCCAGCAGCGTCCTTTAAACGATCATCTAAATTTAGAGGACGCTGCTGGATTCTCTATATATAGAGTTTCTTTAAACGGTTCTCTATCCATTTGAATACTTTAAATAACCGGTTTAGTAAAACTAAAATATATACAATAATTTGAGAGTATGACAAAATACATATGTATAAAAAATAAAAATAAAAATATCTTTAATATAGATATTTGAGTATAGAGGACGTGATTTAGAGGACGTTGTTAAAGAGGAAGGAGATATAGATGATAAAATCTTTTATAGAAAACTATAAAAACAGATATAAAAGATGTATATAGAGTACGTTGGTTGAGACAGAATTAGACCAATTTTTTGATCTCTCAACATATGTTTCTCATCGATCACCTTAAAAGACGAGAAGAGTACACGTCTGCTGCAAAAAGGAGATACGGCATGATTCGGCTTTCCTCGACTGGATTTCCTTTCTGTTTCCTCCATCGTTCAGGCAGGCAGGCAGGAGGACGACTCGAGCAGAGAAGCTAGGTGGACTACTCGAGCAGAGAAGCAGAGGTGCAGAGGGGAGAAGGCAAGGGCGCAAGAGCAGGAATGGTGGCCAGTGCCACAAGTGCATTGAACCCGATCACGGGCCCGTACAGAGGCAGACCGACAGACAGAGACAGGCCGCCGTGCCACGAGCTGCGCCTGTGAATATTCTGCGCACATTGATGGTGACGCCACTGCTGCAAGTTATCCTACGCACAGACACAGTAGAGTTACGCACAGTAAACATCTGCAGTGGACGAAGGAGGGCCCGATGGACGGATGGTTGTCAATTGTCACGTCCAGTAGAGTTAGACTATTTCCACTAACCTCTTTATCTTGGCACAGTTTGGATCCAATAGGATACTGAAAATCTAATACAAAATATCTCATACAGATTCAAATGGTTTAGATTTTAACTACTACAATATACTGTACGAGCTAAAATCTTTTAGAGGGTGTTTGGGAGTGAAGTTTTTTCGAAGTTATGGAAGAATATTGCAGTATTCTCAAAAATTGTAGTATTATACACCAAAAGGTGTTTGGCAAGCCAGCTAAAATCTCTGTTTTCAAAACTAAAGTATTACAAATACTGCAGCTCTTTTGAAGTATTCTAAACTTAGGTTTATACCTCAGTTTTCTCTGTAAAACGCAGCGCACGCATCTCTACAGCGTGCAAAAAATATTTTGCTTCCAAACACCTCTACGTATCCAATACTGTGGTATTCTAAAACTGTAGCATTTTAAACTGTATTGTCATGACTAAAGTATATTGTAGTATTTAAAAAACCGTAGTTTCCAAAAACTTTGTTCCCAAACAGGGCCTTAACAGCTGGGTGGGCTAAAAGGGATTCCGTAGCCCAATAATTGGTGAAAAGACAAAAATAACCCTTTGCACTAGGTCTACAGTAAGTTATCAACATAAAAGGTAGGGGGCAATAAGAAAATTAGCGTTCATCATGCAGGTGTAAATATCCGCAACCCAAACAAGCCGGATAGAGATAATGCGTAATACGTTTAGTGTAGAATCCAGGATTTTTAAAAAAGTTTATCTCGTCCAAACGCGGCATAAGTCTATAACTTATTTTCTATTTTAAACTTCACTCTCTAAACAATATAACCGGTTTTTTTTGTATTTTAGCACTTTTTTTTTAAAAAATGT
Source organism: Zea mays (assembly GCF_902167145.1). Classification (NCBI taxonomy): domain Eukaryota; kingdom Viridiplantae; phylum Streptophyta; class Magnoliopsida; order Poales; family Poaceae; genus Zea; species Zea mays. The sequence goes on from NC_050102.1 coordinate 168,203,317, forward strand.
TCATGTTTAGATTTTTGGATGACTTAATCTCGTTTTGGACCCTTTGCTCGGCGCAACAGACCGTAGCACCGAGATAACACGGTTCGGCGCCACAGATCTTGGCATCGAGGTACTTGCTCCGCTGGTGACAATGGGTTGACGTGGCGCCGACGTCGCCGAACTCGGCGCCATGAATCATGGCGCTGACGTTCCTAGCAAATGTTGTTGCTGTATATTTTACCCTGGCACCGGCCGGAGCCTGGAGTGCTAGAGCAAAGCATGCACCATACCTGTAGGTTTGCGGCTTAGCTGCCTCAGCGCGACGCAGGTCGTCCTCGGCCTTGTAACACACGATCGAAGATGAGGATGATGAAGGATGATGTTCGAACTATAGAGTAATGCAAACTCAGATTGTAAAATTTCTCACAAAAGCATGAAAGCCAAACACTCTGTCTTTATAACACACGAAAACGAGCAACAAAGATTTTAGCACCATTCTGGGCGTAGGAATTCTTTCTGTACTAGTTTAAACTCTATTTCTTATGCTCGCCAAGAGCAAAGGCATCATAACAAGGGCACGTTGACCCCCTCCTAAACTATAAATTTACATGTTATGGGGTCAAAACCACAATAGAGGTATTATGCCACAAATATCATGGACGCTACCGTGGCTGTGACATGACAATATCTCAACATCGTAGCTCCTGGTGTCGAGGTCGGTGTCAGAGATTTGGGCGCCAAAGTCGAAATCATAAATCTTGATGTTGAGGTTTCATCTTCATAGTCGTGACGTCTTTTCATCTCGTTGTGCACTCTCTCTCTCTCTCTCCCTCTCTCGTGTGCTCTCTTGATGCGTCAACACCGATCGCACTGCACCGCACCATCTGCCACTAGTTGTGTCGTTGCCAGACCCGGTTTCGCCACCGCACCGCTGGCCACCGGCCATGCCCTCGCTCGGCTCCTCCAAACATGTTGCCACAAATTCTCTAGGTAACCCAACATAAGAATTGTGAGTCATCAGATACTGATAATTGGTGTGCCAGATAGGAGTCTTCGCTAAAAGGGACAATCAAAAGCTTGATGGATCTCATCTAAAAGCATATAGAATGGAGAATTATTGAAGGTTGAAACAACAAATTGAAAAAAGGTTAGAAAGATCGAGTGGGAGAGCGCGACTAGTTAAGACCGTTTAAAATTACAACTCAACGTGACAGATTTTGACATCGATCTTGATGTCATGTTATATCGAGGATGGTAGTATCTACAATATTTATGAGGTACTAGATATATACCCGTGCGTTGCTACGGAATATATATGCTAAAACACATTGATATGCAAAAGACCGGTTGTTATTCTATATTTCTGTTAGTCACTTGATATGTGCGCGTGCATTGCCACGAAGTGAAAAATCAAATAACCTTAGAGTACTCGCCATGGACATCACCTGATCATACGAAAATATGTGTGATCGATATTTGTCAGGAAGCTTCGCTAAAGGCATTTCGGGGTAACTCATACTCAGATTAAAGTTTACTTGTCACAGATTTTGATGAAGTTTCTGAAAGGGAAATAGGGTAAAACATTTTCCTAAATGATTTTGGTGGTTGAAATGCCCAACACAAATAATTGGACTAACTAGTTTGCTCTAAATTATATGTTCTACAGGTGTTGTTGAGACCATGCTTCGTCGCCGAAGGTCCTGCAAAAAGAAACAGCTTCGGCTGAAGCTGCTTGAACATGCTGCCGAAGACGCCGTTCATGAAGCTTCGGAACTACAGCATATCCGAAGACGAAGGGTCGAACCGACTTAAAGATAAAATGACCTTTTTAGTCTTTAAGGGTCTGAGTCGTTGTTGTAAACTTTTATGAGGGGCATAATCGTAATTTCTCATGAGCTGTGTCCTATGCCTATAAATAGTTAACAGTATTCCTTTACTGTTCACGCATTCCTGTAATTGCTAACGCATCACTCGAGAATTATTGTTTGTCAAGGCAAAGGTATAATGTACCTAAACGTTGTATTCAAATATCATAAATTCATATAATAAGATACGTGAATGATGTCATTTATTTTCAATGTATTTATCTTTAATGTTCCATGTTTTATTTTACTTTGTATTATCCTTATAAGTTTAGTTACGAAGGTGAAACCTTCGTAATATTATGTTCGTGACCTTCGTCCGAAGTTCATTAAATCCTTGTGGAGACAATGCTTCGGCGGACGAAGGGCATTGATATTTAACATTTTATGTTGTCTTGTTCTTAATTCATAGCATTTGAGAACAAGTCTCCAACATTGGCGCCCACCTCCGGTGAACTCACTTCCACTTTTTTGAGCTGATGGCTTCGTTCAACAATCAAGCTGGAGCTGCTTCGGCTCCGAAGCTGGTACTCCCGATAACAGGCGGTTCATGCTCAGAGCCAGCCAACAAGAAGCAGAAGGAGGCACAGAGAAGGTACAACATGTCGGGGTGCAAGGACCCTTCATCAAGTCAAGATGGTCTCACATTCCAATTACCTTCTCTCAAGAGGATCTTCAACTCAAGGATTACCCACACAACGATGCTATGGTTATCTCTTGTGTGATCAAAGGATTCCTGGTCCATAATGTTTTGGTTGATACAGGCAGCGCAGCTGATATCATATTTGCTAAGGCCTTCAGACAGATGCAAGAGCCAGAGGACAAAATCCATGATGCCACACATCCCCTTTGTGGCTTCGAAGGAAGACAGATCGTAGCACTTCGGATTCATTAACAACACAAGGACTGAACAAATTGTATTTGATATTGTTGACATGGAATACCCTTACAATGCAATCATTGGTCGTGGTACTCTCAATGCCTTCGAAGCAATTCTTCATCCAGCTTATCTTTGCATGAAGATACCTTCGGACCAAGGGCCCATTGCTATTCATGGAAGTCAGGAAGCTGCCAGAAGGGCCGAAGGAAATTGGATAGATTCAAAAGCAATCCATAATATAGATGGAGCTGAAGCTTGTGAGCAATACAAGTTCAGAAGGGAAAAAGCTGATTCGGCTGATCAGCCGAAGCCTATGCTCTTGTGTGAGGATATAGCAGAGCAGAAGGTGCTCTTGGGATCTCAACTATCCAAAGAGCAGGAGAAAACCTTGATAAGGTATTTGTTCAACAACAAAGATGTTTTTGCTTGGTCAGCTAATGATCTTTGCGGAGTCAACAGGGATGTTATTGAACACTCGCTCAATGTTGATCCATCCTTCAGACCCAGAAAACAGAGGCTTCGGAAGATGTTTGATGACAAGGCCGAAGGTGCTCGAAATGAAGTGAAAAGACTCCTCAGTGCCGGAGTTATCAGAGAGGTAAAATACCCATAATGGTTGGCTAACACTGTTATGTTAAAGAAGGCCAATGGCAAATGGAGAATGTGTATCGATTTTACTGATCTCAATAAGGCCTGTCCGAAGGACGAGTTTCCATTGCCAAGCATAGATTCCTTAGTCGATGCAGCAGCTTCATCAGAGCTTATGAGTCTGTTGGATTGCTATTCAGGCTATCACCAAATCTGGATGAAGAAGGAGGATGAACCGAAAACTAGCTTCATAACCCCCAGTGGAACATATTGTTACCTTCGGATGCCCGAGGGGCTTAAGAATGCTGGAGGAAGTTTCAGCAGAATGACAGCGAAGGTCCTCCATTCTCAGATAGGAAGGAATATGCTAACTTATGTTGATGATATCATTGTAAAAAGGACGAAGCAAGATAATCACATTGCTGATCTGCAGGAGACCTTCGCTAATTTCAGACATGCTGGTTTAAAGCTGAATCCAGAAAAATGTGTCTTCAGAGTGAAGAAGGAGAAATTTCTTGGTTGTCTAGTTTCAACAAAGGGAATTGAGGCTAATCCAAGCAAAATCGAAGCTATACTTCGAATGGAACCACCAAGTACAAAGAAGGGGGCTCAAAGATTGACAGGAAGGCTGGCATCTCTCAACAGATTCATATCTAGATCAGCTGTGACACTATGAAACTCATTAAATAAAAATAATACATTTAGTTAATGATATTGATGGTATTGAATTTCCTTTTAAGTGATTGTTAGGTATTTGCATTTGGAATAATTTTTTTTTATTTTTTTTATCGCGCATGATTAATTTTTGGTTATTGAATGACATTTCTTCTTAAATCCTAGTAAATAAATAATATAATCAGTCCAAAAATAACTATATTATTTATAAATACTTTTGGTTTAATCATTATAAATTTTAGAGTTATTTAAAAGTGTATTTTAAATTAGAAAGGAGAAATTAGAAAAAAACAAAACCTAATCCTAATCTACCCAGCCGAATCGGCCCACTTGGCCCATCCTCCAGCCGGCCGCCTCCTACCCTAGGAGCCAGCCGCCGCGCGCCCCAGGCTTTCCTGGCCGCCGCCGCCGCTCCTATGCCGCCACCTCTGCTTCTCTCTCCCTCTCCTCTCCCGTTTCTCTCGCCTCCCCTGCTCTCTTCCCTGCCTCGCGCCTGCAGCGGCTCCAGCCGATCCCGCGCGGACCCGACGCCGCTCGCCCTCCTCGACCGAGCGCCCAGCCCGACGCCGCCCAGGCCGAGCAGCAACTGAGCCACCTCGCTAGGGGTGGGCGTTCGGGTTACCCGAAATTTTCGGGTCGGGTAATTCGGGTTTTTAAAATTTCGGGTTTTGAGAATCAATACCCGAAATTACAACGGGTTTTTCAATAACCGAAAATTCGGGTACCCGGAATTTCGGGTTCGGGTTCGGGTATTCCCGAACTACCCGAACTATTGTGTTGGCTTCAGAAAAACACATACACCCTATTAAATTAGTATAAAAATATAGTTTAAATAATGATATACATGGACATATACAACACAAGCAATCTACAATCACAAGTTATGCACACTTACACATAATTATAGATGTACAAATTAATAATTAAGCATGACATGAGTACATGACACATGAAAGTTCAGGTAATTCGGGTATTTCGGGTACCCGATTGTGATACCCGAATTACCCGAAATAATTTCGGGTTTTGCAAGTTGCTACCCGAAATTCCCAAACAAAATTCGGGTTTCGGGTATTTCGGGTTCGGGTTCGGGTATTTCGGGTTCGGGTTTCGGGTTACGGGTTTTTTGCCCAGCCCTACACCTCGCGCGACCTCGCTGCTAGGATCCGAAGCCGCGACCCCGCGCCCGAGCTCAAGCCCCAAGCTGCGCAGCCACCCAGCCTCGACCGACCGCGTCGTGCCGTGCGAGCCGAGCACCCTGCACGCCGGTCGGACGAGAAGCCGACGCGCGCGACCCCGCACAGCGTCCGACCAAGCCGCCAAGATCCGAAGCGCTCACGACCGTTCCTCTTCGCGAGTAAAGGAGCATCAAATCGTCTGTTTTCCTCCTCATTAACCCCTCCGTTGATGAACGCCATTGATGGCCGATTGAAGACACCGACCCTCTCTCTCTTCCCTCCTTGCTCTATAAAAACCGCGCCCACGGAGCATTCCCTCCAATGCCCTGCTCGCCAGCCCTCCTCTCGCATTCGGTGTTTGGTGTGCGTGCTGTGCGTCGCCGTCGCTGTGTCCCCGGACGCCAGTGCCTCACCAACGACCGCGCTCACGTCGACGTGCAACGACGAAACCCGCCCGGCCGGAGTTTGTACCTCGCCGCCCATAGACGATCGCGCTCGTTCCCTGCTCGCCGGAGTCCGTGGAACATCGCCAGAGCAGACGTGCCCGTCGCCATCGAATGCCCTCGTCGGAGCCCCGCCCGCTGCTTGCCACCAGGCTGCGCAACCCCCTCGTCGAACTCCTTCCATGCACCTGATTAACTCAAGGTTGAAGACAACCCACTGATTTATTTTCTAAATCATATTTTGAATCTTGCGATTTATCGTTGTAATATTATGATGTGATTTGGTGATTCGTGTACGATTTTAGAGATTTCCGATGTACACGTGTAACAAAAATTGAACCTTGCGGCAATATTTTAAAATGCGTATGATTTTATAGTTCTAAAAATGAACACGATCACTATTCACTACCTCAGTGATTTTCATACTAGAAAACGTTTAGAGATTTGATTTTACTTTTGTGGGTGGAACGATAATTGTTAGTAGTATGTTAAGTATAAACTTATTTGCATGAAGAAATAGAAGAAATACTAGGCCACGTATTTTCAGTTGAATGAAAATATATATAGATTTTACTATTCATAATAAATATATTCATAAGTACGGCACTTAAGTACTTAGAATTAGCAAGGCATTTATTTATGTCATAATAACCATGATTATGTTATTAAAAGTCCTATTTAGTAATTTACATTAATTCTTAGAATATTAATGTTAGAAGAATTAAATAAACACTTTTAGATATACGTATAAATCCTATTTAGAAAAGAAAGGAGAAATCGAAAGAGCAGAATTTATGTTAAAATGACTTAACTAGGCACTTATACTTTCCTAATAAAGAAAATGATAATATGTTGATAAATATAGGTTTCTTACTAAAGAATTAGAGAAGTTGTTTCTAACTGTAAAACGACCTTTTAATAGACATCATGATTTTGATTTAATAAGATTCGTTATAGATGTTTAAGTGTAGTCGTACTAAATAGTAATATGTCATATAACTTTTCTAATAATGATATAATTGCTTAATTTAGTGCTCACACTGTCATAACTAAAATGATAGTTAATAAATATAGTATTTATTTTAATTATCTGGATCATTTATCCCTACAATAGAATTAAAGGTAATTAATAGACTAATTATCCTTTATCATAATCAAATCGATAGTCAATTTGTTCTTAACTAGATTTATGGCAGGATTAATGATTTCATAGAATTTAATCCACATTATATACGAATCACTTAGTTTTTCTTAAAGGATAAAATAAAGTAATAAGAGTTTAAGTTCTTTTATAACTTAAAAATGTTACTTTATATATATTGACTTCAAATATAATATTATAGGCCATATGCTTTTTAATGACATTAAATGATGGTTATGCGTTCATTATCTTTTGCATGAAAATCCACTTAAGATCCATAACTTAACTCGTATTAAATAAGTGATTAATAATATATGGTCTTTTCACATAAAACCTATTTAGACTTATATTTTAATTTGTCATAAGTGAATGATTAATAATATGCTCCATAATGCTTCTACAATTAATAACGTGATTAGTAGCCCATTAACGTTAGATATAACATATATCTTTTCTAAAATGTTAAAAAGGTTTAATATTGTTATAACGTGTTTTATCATCTTATAAACCCTTTATCTTAGATATATCGCGTATGTCGTTTTATAAAAGATTAATTTGGTGAACCTAATATTTGTATATTTTAATTAAGATATTTATAAGCTTATGTCTTGTTTTATAAAGTATAGATCACACATTTTTAAAAAGAACACCCTCCCATTATAACCATTGCTTGCGACGTTTCAGAATAGCGAACGCTCTTTTCGTTAGACTTTCTTTTAGCTTTACGTATGGTAAATATGGTATGTTATTGAGTGGTGTTTGTTCTTCTTATTTGTTTGTGCGATATTCAGTGGTTGATCTAGTAGTTAAGAATCAAGATCTATTCCTATCCGTGGAAGGACCCCAAGTTTTCAATAAGCAAGGCAAGTGGACTTCTTCCTCTGCATACTCTGTTTGATCCCAAGCAATACATTTAATAAAGTTTATTATTTTGGATATATATGCATAATTTGACGGGTTACCTATTTAGATAACCTTTCCAACCTTATTCCTTGATCAAACCTGGGAATTATACTTTACCTTCGTAGCTATGCTATTGCTACAACTTAAATTTATACAGTCACTCCTGTTTATGATACTAATGTTCCAAATGGTAAGTTTACTTTATTGTTGTTAACCCGATGGTTAAACAAGATTATTACATATTAATTGGAACATGGAGTGACCACCCGGGAAAACAGTGCTACCATGAGAACTATCATAGCTCTGGTCTTGGCTAAATAACTAGGGAAGTCTTATGTTGGGTGTTGGTCGTGGTCGACCGGAACGGGGGCATCTGGCAAGCTCTTATAGTTCCGGCTCAGGCAGATTGGATACGGGCATAGTTCCTAAAGCTTTACCCTGTAGTCTGGACTATAAGTTGGTTACGGTAGGTGTGCCTTATGCAGTTTGACCATTTCCAGCATTTGCGTAATGAGGACTCTAGGGAGAAGCCTCGTAGTGAGACCCTGACCATTCACCTCGGAAGTGAATACGGGTCTAGCTAACCCGGGCTAGAAGGGAATCGCGACTCATGGGTAAAGATGCGCCACCTCTCCAGAGTGTAAAACTGATATATCAGCCGTGCTCACGGTTACGAGCAGCCTGGACTCCTCACATGATAATTGAACTTGAAGATGGAAATAAATCGTGATCCGATGATCTGCCAATGGTTTGCTTAAGTGGTTTCACTTAAGTGTTTTTGATATACTCTCATACTTTTGTTTAAATGGGATACTTGGGATTCACACTTATTAGTAAGACAGGTGTTGTTAATAAAATGTTGACCAACTAAAATGCTTACTGCCCAACCTTAGCCTCACCTTGTTAAACCTGCATTAATTTTTCCCCCACTTGCTGAGCCCCGACCATAAGTGAGTTCACCCTTGCTTAATTTTGATCAGAAGTTGCAGATGAAGATATGATGCTGAACTCCATGGATGCTAGTCTAGTGATACCCCCGGTCATCTTCCTGTGGATGGATGTCCATGTTTCGCTATACTTTGATGAACAAAGGTTAAGACATTATGTCTGTTCGAAGTGTAATATGTTAATATAATCGTTATTTACGCTCTCATGCATTGTTCTTTTGATATATTACACTTGTGATGTCAACATATGTGTGGAAATAGATCCTGGCACACATATGGTATGCGCTCGGTTCTACCCCCGGAACCGGGTGTGACATCAGCAGAGAGAAATTTACCATTTTTCGAAGTGCTGAAGTCAGCCGAAGTTTTTCAATGGGGACCAGTCCAGCAGAGAGCCTTCGAAGAACTGAAGCAATATTTGATAGATCTAACAACACTAACTCCACCAACGCCAGGGGCTCCTTTGTTATTATATGTGGCAGCTTCACACTCAGCGGTAAGTGCAGCACTTGTCCAGGAGAAGCTTGAAGGCCAAGTCAAGAAGCAGGCCCCAATATATTTTGTATCCGAAGTTCTTAGTTTATCAAAGAAAAATTATACAGAATTGGAGAAAGTACTGTATGCTGTTTTGATGGCCTCCAGGAAGCTTCGGCATTATTTTCAAGCTTACAACATAATTGTTCCTTCTTCACAACCTTTGAAGGATATTATGAGAAACCGAGAAGCTACTGGAAGGATTGGAAAATGGGCTACAGAGCTCAATGAATTTTGTATCGATTATGTCCACAGATCTTCGATTCAGTCCCAAGCGTCGGCAGACTTCATTGCTGACTGGACGCCAGGGGCTCAGGAGGAAGAAACTAATAAAGATGCCGAAGCATGGACATTGTTTTGCGATGGGTCTTGGGGAACCTTCGGAGCAGGAGCAGCTGCTGTGTTGGTTTCACCTTCCCTTGATTTCAGTTGTACAAACAATATTGCTGAATACGAAGCTCTGCTCTTGGGTCTTCGGAAGTTAAAGGCAATGGGGATCAGAAGGGCCATTCTTAAAACTGATTCCCAAGTTATTTCTGGTCATGTTGACAAGAGCTATAAAGCAAGAGATTCGAAGCTTGAAAAATATCTAGATACAGTCCGAAGGATCGAGGCTTCCTTTGAAGGATTCTCTGTTAAAAATATTCCTTGTGGAGAAAATGAATATGCTGATCTATTGGCCAAGTCAGCAGCACAGGGGCTGCCTTTACCTTCGGAAGTATTTTTCGAAACAATAAAAGCACCTTCAGTCGAGCTTCTTGAAAGAGCGGTCCTCAATATATCCCCTGTCTATAGTGAAGATTGGAGAACTGAAATCATCTCTTTCCTTCAGGGTAATTTTCTTTCAGAGGACAAAGCTTACAACAAAAGAATAGAAGCAAGAGCTCGACCATATGTCATAATAGAAGGGGAGCTGTACAAGCGTGGGGTCTGCTCCCCGTTGCTCAAGTGTTTATCCAGATCCGAAGGTATAGAATTAATGAAGGAAATACACGCAGGCCTATGTGGATCTCACATTGGATCTAGGCCTTTGCTTGAGAAAGTTTTTCGTCAAGGATTTTATTGGCCAAAGGCAGCTTCGGATGCAGCGGATTTAGTCCAAAAGTGCGAAGGTTGTCAGAAATGCGCAAGAGATCAAAAACAACCTTCGTCTTTAACTCAATTAATACAACCCACTTGGCCGTTGCAAAGGTGGGGCCTTGATTTACTAGGTCCATTACCACCAGCACAGGGAAACTTAAGATATGTTGTAGTGGCAGTGGAATATTTTTCCAAGTGGATTGAGGCAAAGCCGCTAGCCATAATAACTTCGGTTACTATTCAAAAGTTTTTCTGGCAAAATATTGTTTGTCTCTTCGGAGTGGCGAAGGCCATTACTGTGGATAATGGGACACAGTTTGATTCTGAAGCTTTTAGAGAATTTTGTGATCAAATTGGCACGAAGATCAATTTTGCATCAGTTCGACATCCGGAGTCAAACGGACTTGTCGAACGAGCTAACGGGATCATAATGACAGGAATAATGAAGTCAATCTTCAATCAGCCCAGGGGAAAGTGGCCAGACGAGTTAATCAAAGTGGTGTGGAGCCATAACACAACCATGTCAAGATCAACAGGCTTTACGCCTTTCAAACTATTATTTGGGGATGAAGCAATAACCCAGGAAGAGGCCAAAGCAGGATCAATAAGAACGGTAGCTTCGACAGAAGGTGAAGACGAAGTTGATTGCTCTGTGGAAAAATATGCTATAGAAGGGATCAGACTTCAGGCTGTGGAAAACATCAATAAATATCAAGCCGAAACAATAAAATGGCGTGACAGAAAGGTTAAGCTGAAGAACATTGAACCAGGACATCTGGTGCTTCGAAGAGTAGCTAACCCTGAGACAGTGGGCAAATTACAGCTGAAGTGGGAAGGACCTTTTTTGGTAGTATCTTCGTCAAGACCCGGTTCCTATAGATTGAAGGATATGGACGACAACGACATCCCTAGGTCATGGAATGCGGATGAGCTTCGGCGATATTATGTTTAATTTGATGTAATTTTTTCTATTCTTTTTGTGGCACCCTTTTCCTTTCCAAAGGGGGAGAAATGTTTTTAATGGGGCCACAACATATAATTTTTCTTTCTTTATTTCGATTCTATAAAAGTGATATCCCCCAAAAAATGTAAATGTAAATGCCAAGGGAAAAGAAAAGAAAACAGGGAGAAGCTCAAAAGTCGTTCCTAAGGGAATACAGAGCTTACAGCGAAAAGTCAATGCTGATTCCGCTGAAAGTAAAAGGCGAAGAAGCTCCTAAGGGAGGCTTACAGCGAAAAGTCAACGCTGATTCCACTGAAAGTAAAAGGCGAAGAAGCTCCTAAGGGAGGCTTACAGCGAAAAGTCAACGCTTATACACTGAAAAGTAAACGATGAAGCTGAAAAGTGAAAAGATTTGAATCATTCCCAATATTCATCTCCACAATACATTTCATCATATCATTTGCATTCATAAACATTCATTTAGACATATATAGAATCATCATCATATCGCACAAAAAAGATAGGCGCTTCGGCAATGAGGAAAGACTTCGAAAAAGGAAAATTTTTTATGCTTCGTTATGTACGAAAAGAAGGGAAGGTGTTTTTCGCCTTCGGCTCAAAAAAGAAGTTTCGTCCACAACAAAGCGGATTGTACACAGATAGCGGAAACAAAATATATTACAAGGTATGTACAAATTTACATGAGTTTTTCCATAATAATATTACAAAAGTCTCTCCAGAATTTTTGCAGGAAAGAATATTGTAGCAACTGTCAAGCTTCAGCTTCGTCACACTTCAGCTTTGTCATACTTCAGCTTTGTTATACTTCAGCTTCGTCATCCTACGAATATTAAAGAACAGAATAAGAAAGGTGCAAATTTCAAGGAGAAGGTAAAGGTAACAAATATAAGCTGTTTACCGGCTTAAGATGACTTCGAGCTTCGTCACCCGCCATTTTCCGCCCGCCATTTACCCAAATCTGGGTCATAAATCTATTCCCGATACTTCGGGCTAGGCTTGGAATATCTATCAGATCTGATGACGATAAGCTGAAGTTGGGCCTATTAACAATTTTTCCATGCGTGCAGCCAGCCTTCAGAAAAGCGGTAGCTGTGCCCTGAGAAGCTACCAGCGCGCAGAAGTCAGCATGGCCACCAATAACTTCATCAAGAGCATCAACCTCGCCTTCAATATATTCTAATGTGCTGGGCAAGTTTTCAGCTGAAGGTGTAAATTTTACAGAGCTGGCTCCAATAGAATGAAACACATCCTTCAGCCGCTGCACGCATCGGTTGCCGAAGCTTAGGCATTTCTCTTGAAGCTCCTTCAAGGATTTTTGCAAATTTGAATTCTTTTCCATCTCAGTTTTAAGACTTGCTTCAAGGTGTTTCTTCTCCTGCTCAGATTTTTCTAGTTGTTTGAGCAATTCATTCTTTAAACTGTTATTCTCGGCTTGGACCTCAGCCAAGGAGCCTTCCATAGACTGAATAACAAAGTCTTTCTTTTCTAATGCACCTTCGTGTTCTTTAGTCATGATTTCAAGGTCCTGGATGGTGAAGTCCTTCCTTTTCAGAATAGCTTCGTAATTTTCAACTTTTTCTTCCAAATCTTTGATGATAGTTTTGTTCTTCTCTTCTTCGAGATCTTGTTGCATTTTTAGAACCTTACTCAATAGTATACTCTGCCAAAACAATCTTCGTCAGTAAATGACCTAAGAAATAAATAAAATAATAATTATTATCGGTGTTTCGAGACCGGGGGGATCCCTGGGCCGACGAGTGAAATGTCGCCGCGTGCCCCAGCCCAGATGGGTCGGCGCGAGGCCGAGCGCGAAGGGGGGAGGAAAGGCAGCCGGAGACGAGCGTGAGAGAGGTGGAAGTCCCACGGCCTTCGTGTTCGTCCCACGCCCAGGTCGGGTGCGCTTGCAGTAGGGGGTTACAAGCGTCCACGCGGGAGAGGGAGCGAGCGGCCTCACGCGAGCGACTGTCCCGTCCTCGTCCCCGCGCGGCCAACCCTCTGTAAGAGGGCCCTGGTCCTTCCTTTTATAGGCATAAGGAGAGGATCCAGGTGTACAATGGGGGTGTAGCAGAGTGCTAAAGTGTCTAGCGGAGGAGAGCTAGCGCCCTAAGTACATGCCATCATGGCAGCCGGAGAGGTTTTGGCACCCGGTTCGTGTGGTGTCGTGGCCGTCGGAGGAGCGCTGGAGCCTGGCGGAAGGACAGCTGTCAGGGCTGTCGAGTCCTTGCTGACGTCCTCTTGCTTCCGTAAGGGGGCTTAGAGCCGCCATCGTCATAGAGCGTGCGGGGCGCCATCATTACTTTGTCTGGCGGAGCGAGCCAGATGGGACGTCGGTCTTGTTTCCCGTAGCCTGAGTCAGCTTGGGGGGTAGGGTAATGATGGCGCCTCCTGTTGACGTGGCCGGTCCGCGCCCTAGGTTGGGCGATGTGGAGGCTCCTCCGAGGTCGAGGTCGAGTCTGTCTTCCGTGGCCGAGGTCGAGTCCGAGCCCCTGGGTCGGGCGAGGCGGAGACCGTCGGCTGAGGCCAGGGCTGAGTCCGAGCCCTGGGGTCAGGCGAAGCAGAGTTCGTCGTCTTCCGGGGCTGAGCCCGAGTCCAAGCCCTGGGTCGGGCGGAGCGGAGTTCGCCGTCTTCCGGGGCTGAGCCCGAGTCCGAGCCCTGGGTCGGGCGGAGCGGAGTTCGCCGTCTTCCGGGGCTAAGCCCGAGTCTGAGCACTGGGTCCGGCGGAGCGGAGTTCGCCGTCTTCCGGGGCTGAGCCCGAGTCCGAGCCCTGGGTCGGGCGGAGCGGAGTTCGCCGTCTTCCGGGGCTGAGCCCAAGTCCGAGCCCTGGGTCGGGCGGAGCGGAGCTTCCTATGGTGCCTGAGGCCGGGCCTGACTGCCTATCAGCCTCACTCTGTCAAGTGGCACAGCAGTCGGAGCGGCGCAGGCGGCGCTGTCCTTCTGTCAGGCCGGTCAGTGGAGCGGCGAAGTGACTGCGGTCACTTCGACTCTGTCGACTGAAGGGCACGCGTCAGGATAAAGGTGTCAGGCCACCTTTGCATTAAATGCTCCTGCGATTTGGTCGGTTGGCGCGGCGATTTGGTCAGGGTTGCTTCTTGGCGAAGACAGGGCCTCGGGCGAGCCGGAAGTATGTTCGTCGCTGGAGGGGGGCCTCGGGCGAGACGGAGATCCTCCGGGGTCGGCTGCCCTTGCCCGAGGCTCGGGCGAGGCGTGATCGAGTCCCTCGAATGGACCGATCCCTGACTTAATCGCACCCATCAGGCCTTTGCAGCTTTGTGCTGATGGGGGTTACCAGCTGAGAATTAGGAGTCTTGAGGGTACCCCTAATTATGGTCCCCGACAGTAGCCCCCGAGCCTCGAAGGGAGTGTTAACACTCGCTTGGAGGCTTTTGTCGCACTTTTTTGCAAGGGGACCAGCCTTTCTCGGTTGCGTTTTGTTCCGGTGGGTGCGCGCAAGCGCACCCGCCGGGTGTAGCCCCCGAGGCCTCGGAGGAGTGGTTTGACTCCTCCGAGGTCTTAATGCCTCGCGCAATGCTTCGGCTGGTCTGGTCGTTCCCTCATGCGAGCTGGCCGTAGCCCGGGTGCACGGTCGGGTCCCAAGTTCTCGGGCTGGTATGTTGACGCTGTCAACGGTTTGGCCGGAGCCGGGTTTGCGAGAGCAGCCCCCGAGCCTCTGCACAGGGCAAGTGGATGGTCAGGGACAGACTCGACTTTTTTACATACGCCCCTGCGTCGCCTTTCCGCAAGGAGGAGGGGGGAAAGCGCCATGTTGCCCTCGGAGGGCGCCGAACATGGTGTCTCCGGTGAGCTGCTGGCGGGTAATCTGAGCGGACGTCCGTGCCCCCATTTGTTAGGGGTCGGCTAGAGGCCCAGAGGCGCGCCCAAAAGTACCTGCGGGTGATCTGTCGGACCCGGTCCCCTGTCGACGGGGTCCGAGGGCTCGATGCCTCCGTCTGATGGGATTCCGTTACAAGATCGTTCCCGCTGGTCTCGGAAATGTCCTAGGGTACCTCGGGAGCGTAGCCCGAGCCTTGGTTATGTATCGAACGTACCCATGGTCATCCCTCGCTCTGTGTCTGAGGCGGCTGTGAACCCTTCGAGGGCCAGCCTTCGAACACCTGATCAGTAGTGGGCGCGGAGCCCGAGTGGCCTGAGGCAGCCGTTGAACCCTTCCGAGGGGCCGGCCTTCGAACCTCTGACCAGTAGTGGGTGTGGAGCCCACGCGCTCTGAGGCGGCTGTTGAACCCCTCCGAAGGGCCAACCTTTGAACCTCTGATCAGTAAGGAGGCTCGGAGCCTGTTTCCTTCACGGAGAAGGATCCTCTTCGGGGTATCCCCCTTTCCCGGTCCCTGTTGTAAGAGAGAGAAAGAGGAAAAAGGAAAACGATACGAAATCGAATGACGTGGCGTACCTTTCTTGACGCGGTCATTATGGCGAAGGCGAAGCGTCGCTCGCTTCCCCTGCCAGAGGCGCCGCCTTTCCCGCCGCGGAGTTAATGTGACGGGGCGTGCGGTTCGCGGGGCGGCCGTTGCGCGTGCGCGAGCCGTTCGAGGAACGGCCGTTTCGCTTTGGGTTTTTGAATCCCGCGGCGGGTCCGGGCGAAACATTGAACGAGTCTCGTCTTGGTCCTGGCGACGGTTCTTTGCTCCGCTTCTCGCCTCCCCCTTAGGTTTTCGCAACCCGAGAGGTTTAGCCAGAGAAAGGGAAACCGCTTACCCAGTCCTTTCCGCTGCCACCCCTTTTGCTCGGTGATGGCCGACCGGGTGACCATCATCTCGCCGCGCGATCCATGGCCTTTCTCCACGGTCACGGCGGGTGATCTAGAGGATCTTGTTGCTGAGGGTTTACTTCGCCCTCTCTCTGATGAGAGGCGGCCGGAGTGGATTCCCCCTGTGGGCGGAGCCGCTCCGTCCCCGCCGCCGGGGTATGTCGTGAGCTTTGTCTCCTTCCACGAGCGGGGATTCGGTGTGCCGGCGAGCCGCTTTATGCGGGCGATCCTGCACAACTATGGGGTGGAGTTGCACAACTGAAAGGGAAATGTGCCCTTGGGCCATTTCTAAGTATTTTGGTGATTGAGTGCCAACACAAGTGCTTTTGTGTTGATCTATGCAATGTGGTGGACTAAGTGCAAATCATGTCAAAAGGTACGTTTCTAAACTTAGTACATTATTTTATGGACTAATGTATTGTGTCTAAGTGCTGGAAACGGGAAAAATTGAATTGGAAATGAGATGGCTTTGTTTAGCCAAGTCTGCTCAGTCTGGAGCACCGGACTGTCCGGTGGTGCACCAGACAGTGTCCGGTGCGCCAGGCTGGCTCGAGCGAACTGGCCGCTCTCGGGAATTCACCGGCGACGTACGACTATAATTCACCGGACTGTCCGGTGTGCACCGGACTGTCCGGTGAGCCAACGGTCGGCAGGGCCAACGGTCGGCCGCGCGATCTGCGTGGGACACGTGGCCGAGCCAACGGCTAGAAGGGGGCACCGGACTGTCCGGTGTGCACCGGACATGTCCGGTGCGCCAACTGCTCTCTGGCTAAACCTCTCGGGTTGCGAAAACCTCTTGTGGAGTTGTGATCTCATTGGGTTGTGTTGCGAGCTCTTGTTGCAACTTGTGTGCGTGTTGTTGCTCTGATTTGTGAGTCTTGTGTGAGTTGCTCATCCCTCCCTTACTCCGTGATTCTTTGTGAACATCAAAAGTGTAAGGGCGAGAGGCTCCAAGTTGTGGAGATTCCTCGCGAACGGGATAAGAAAAGAAAAGCAAAACACCGTGGTATTCAAGTGGGTCTTTGGACCGCTTGAGAGGGGTTGATTGCAACCCTCGTCCGTTGGGACGCCACAACGTGGAGTAGGCAAGCGTTGGTCTTGGCCGAACCACGGGATAACCACCGTGCCATCTCTGTGATTGATTTATTATGGTTATTGTGTTTTGACTCCTCTCTAGCCACTTGGCAATTATTGTGCTAACGATTAACCAAGTTTTGTGGCTTAAGTTTTCAAGTTTCATAGGATCACCTATTCACCCCCCCTCTAGGTGCTCTCAATTGGTATCGGAGCCGTTCTCTTCAAGAAAGGGACTAACCGCCCAAAGAGATGGATCCTAAGGGCAAGGGGATGGTGATCAACGATAAAGAGAAGGAGTCCTTCGTCAACGAGCCCAAAGATGACAAGCCTACCGATTCGGGCTCGGGCCACAAGCGAAAAGATGGGAAGAAGAAGAAGACAAGACGCATCAAGGAGATCGTCTACTACGACGACAGCGACGAGTCCTCTTCTTCCCAAAAGGACAACGACGACTATGACAGACGAAAGACGGTTAACTCAAACTTTTCTTTCGATTATTCTTGCATTCCGCATAGCTCAAATGCTCATTTGCTCCCCATTCCACTTGGCAAGCCCCCTCACTTTGATGGAGAGGACTACGGATTTTGGAGCCACAAAATGCGTACTCACCTGTTTTCTCTCCATCCAAGCATTTGGGAGATTGTGGAAAGTGGAATGAAATTTGATAGCTCGGATAGCCATTTGTTTATTAATGAACAGATTCATAAAAATGCACAAGCTACTATTGTGTTGCTAGCCTCTTTGTGCAGAGACGAGTATCACAAGGTGAGCGGCTTGGACAATGCCAAGCAGATCTGGGACACCCTCAAGATCTCTCATGAGGGGAACGACGTCACCTTGCTCACCAAGATGGAGTTGGTAGAGGGAGAGCTTCGAAGATTCGCAATGATAAGGGGCGAGGAGCCAACCCAAACATACAACCGGCTCAAGACCCTTATCAACAAGATAAGGAGCTACGAAAGCACGCGATGGACGGACCACGACGTCGTCCGCCTAATGCTAAGGTCCTTTACCGTTCTTGATCCTCATTTGGTGAATAATATTCGTGAGAATCCCAGGTACACCAAAATGTCGCCCGAAGAAGTCCTTGGAAAATTCGTTAGCGGGCGAATGATGATCAAGGAGGCGAGGTACGTGGACGACGCCTTGAATGGTCCTATCAACGAGCCGCAACCCCTTGCTCTCAAGGCAACAAGGAGCAAGGAGGCGCTACCTAGCAAGGTGGCGCAAATTGAGGCAGCCAGACTTAATGATGAAGAGATGGCCCTCATCATCAAAAGATTCAAGACGGCGCTAAAGGATCGCAAGGGACAGCCAAGCAAGATCAAGACCAAGGGAAAGCGCTCATGCTTCAAATGCGGTAAGCTTGGTCATTTTATTGCTAACTGTCCCGACAATGATAGTGATCAGGAACAAGGGAACAAGAGGGAGAAGAAGAAGAACTATAAGAAGGCAAAAGGCAAGGCGCATCTAGGCAAGGAGTGGGATTCGGATTGCTCCTCTTCCGACTCCGACAATGAGGGACTCGCCGCCACCGCCTTCAACAAATCGGCCCTCTTCCCCAACGAGCGTCACACATGCCTTATGGCAAGGGAGAAGAAGGTATGTACTCGAAACTCTACTTATGCTTCTTCAAGTGAGGACGAATCTAGTGATGAGGATGAAATAGATTATTCATGTTTGTTTAAGGGCCTAGATAGAACTAAGGTAGACAAAATTAATGAATTGATTGATGCCTTGAATGATAAGAATATGCTTTTAGAAAAGCAAGAGGATTTGTTGTATGAAGAACATGATAAATTTGTAGAAGCACAAAAATCTCATGCTCTAGAAGTTAAAAGAAATGAAATGCTTTCTTGTGAATTATCTTCTTGCCATGAGACAATTTCTAACTTAAGGAGCGTTAATGATGATTTGAATGCTAAGTTAGAAATAGCTAGTAAGTCAACATCTTGTGTAGAAATTGTTGCAACTTGTAATAGGTGTAAAGATTTTGACATTGACGCTTGTAGGGAACACCTAGTTTCAATTTCCAAACTTAATGATGAATTGGCTAGTCTTAATGCTCAACTTAAGACTAGCAAGAGTGATTTTGATAAGCTAAAATTTGCAAGGGATGCCTACACGATTGGTAGACACCCCTCAATTAAGGATGGGCTTGGCTTCAAGAGGGAAGCCAAGAACTTGACAAGCCATAAGGCTCCCATCTCCGCCAAGGAGAAAGGGAAGGCCCCTATGGCTAGTAGTGTGCAAAAGAACCATGCCTTTATGTATCATGATAGGAGACAATCTAGAAATGCTTATAGGAGTTGTAATGCATATGATGCCTTTGACTCTCATGCCATGTTTGCTTCTAGTTCTTCTTATGTGCATGATAGAAATGTTGATAGGAGAAATGTTGTTCATAATAGGCCTAGGAGAAATGTTGTTCCTAGGAAAGTGAATGAACCTTCTACAATATATCATGCTTTAAGTGCTTCCTTTGCTATTTGTAGAAAGGATAGGAAGATAGTTGCTAGAAAATTAGGGGCAAGATGCAAGGGAGACAAAACTTGCATTTGGGTCCCTAAGGATATTTGTGCTAACCTTGCAGGACCCAACATGAGTTGGGTACACAAGACCCAAGCCTAAATTTGCCTTGCAGGTTTATGCATCCGGGGGTTCAAGCTGGATTATTGACAGCGGATGCACAAACCATATGACGGGGGAGAAGAAGATGTTCACCTCCTACGTCAAGAATAAGGATTCCCAAGATTCAATAATATTCGGTGATGGGAATCAAGGCAAGGTAAAAGGGTTAGGTAAAATTGCAATATCTAATGAGCACTCTATCTCTAATGTGTTTTTAGTTGAGTCTCTTGGATATAATTTGTTATCTGTTAGTCAATTATGCAATATGGGATATAATTGTCTATTTACAAATGTAGATGTGTCTGTCTTTAGAAGAAGTGATGGTTCACTAGCTTTTAAGGGTGTATTAGACGACAAACTTTATTTAGTTTATTTTGCAAAAGGGGAGGCCGGTCTAGATGCATGCTTAATCGCTAAGACTAGCATGGGCTGGCTGTGGCATCGCCGCTTAGCACATGTGGGGATGAAGAACCTTCACAAGCTTCTAAAGGGAGAACACGTGATAGGTTTGACTAACGTGCAATTCGAAAAAGATAGACCTTGTGCAGCTTGTCAAGCAGGTAAACAAGTGGGAGGAACACATCACAGCAAGAATGTGATGACTACTTCAAGACCTCTGGAGCTGCTGCATATGGACCTCTTCGGACCCGTCGCCTATCTGAGCATAGGAGGGAGTAAGTATGGTCTAGTTATTGTTGATGACTTTTCCCGCTTCACTTGGGTGTTCTTTTTGCAAGATAAGTCTGAAACCCAAGGGACCCTCAAGCGCTTCCTCAGGAGAGCTCAAAATGAGTTTGAGCTCAAGGTGAAAAAGATAAGGAGCGACAACGAGTCCGAATTCAAGAATCTTCAAGTGGAGGAGTTCCTTGAGGAGGAGGGGATCAAGCACGAGTTCTCCGCTCCCTACACACCTCAGCAAAATGGTGTGGTAGAGAGGAAGAACAGGACGCTCATTGATATGGCGCGGACTATGCTTGGAGAGTTCAAGACCCCCGAGTGTTTTTGGTCGGAAGCCGTGAACACGGCTTGCCACGCCATCAACAGGGTCTATCTTCACTGCCTCCTCAAGAAGACCTCATACGAGCTGCTAACTGGTAACAAACCCAATGTATCGTACTTTCGTGTATTTGGGAGTAAATGCTACATTCTAGTAAAGAAGGGTAGGAATTCCAAATTTGCTCCCAAAGCTGTAGAAGGGTTTTTATTAGGTTATGACTCAAATACAAAGGCGTATAGGGTCTTCAACAAATCATCAGGTTTGGTTGAAGTCTCTAGCGACGTTGTATTTGATGAGACTAATGGCTCTCCAAGAGAGCAAGTTGTTGATCTTGATGATGTAGATGAAGAAGACGTTCCAACGGCCGCGATACGCACCATGGCGATTGGAGATGTACGGCCTCAGGAACAATTGGAGCAAGATCAACCGTCTTCCTCAACTATTGTGCATCTCCCAACCCAAGATGACGAACAGGTACCTCAAGTGGAGGCGCATGATCAAGGAGGAGCACAGGATGTTCAAATTGAGGAGGAAGAAGCACTTCAGGCACCTCCAACCCAAGTTCGAGCGACGATCCAAAGGTATCATCCCGTCGACCAAATATTGGGTGATATTAGCAAGGGAGTAACTACTCGCTCGAGATTAGTTAATTTTTGTGAGCATTACTCTTTTGTCTCTTCTATTGAGCCTTTCAGGGTAGAAGAGGCCTTGCTAGATCCGGACTGGGTGTTGGCCATGCAGGAGGAACTCAACAACTTCAAGTGCAATGAAGTTTGGACACTGGTGCCTCGTCCCAAGCAAAATGTTGTGGGAACCAAGTGGGTGTTCCGCAACAAACAGGACGAGCACGGGGTGGTGACGAGGAACAAGGCTCGACTTGTGGCAAAAGGTTATGCCCAAGTCGCAGGTTTGGACTTTGAGGAGACGTTTGCTCCTGTGGCTAGGCTAGAATCAATTCGTATCTTGCTAGCATATGCCGCTCACCATTCTTTCAGGTTGTACCAAATGGATGTGAAGAGCGCTTTCCTCAACGGGCCGATCAAAGAGGAGGTGTACGTGGAGCAACCCCCTGGCTTCGAGGATGAACGGTACCCCGACCATGTGTGTAAGCTCTCTAAGGCGCTCTATGGACTTAAACAAGCCCCAAGAGCATGGTATGAATGCCTTAGAGACTTTTTAATTGCTAATGCTTTCAAAGTCGGGAAAGCCGATCCAACTCTTTTTACTAAGACGTGCGATGGTGATCTTTTTGTGTGCCAAATTTATGTCGATGACATAATATTTGGTTCTACTAATCAAAGGTCTTGTGAAGAGTTTAGCAGGGTTATGACGCAGAAATTCGAGATGTCGATGATGGGCGAGTTGAACTACTTCCTTGGGTTCCAAGTGAAGCAACTCAAGGACGACACCTTCATCTCCCAAACGAAGTACACGCAAGATTTGCTAAAGCGGTTTGGGATGAAGGACGCCAAGCCCGCCAAGACGCCGATGGGAACCGACGGACACACCGACCTCAACAAAGGTGGTAAGTCCGTTGATCAAAAAGCATACCGGTCCATGATAGGTTCTTTGCTTTATTTGTGTGCTAGTAGACCGGATATTATGCTTAGCGTATGCATGTGTGCTAGATTTCAATCCGATCCTAAGGAGTGTCACTTAGTGGCTGTGTCGGGGACCATAATTAGGGGTACCCTCAAGACGCCTAATTCTCAGCTGGTAACCCCCATCAGCATAAAGCTGCAAAGGCCTGATGGGCATGATTAAGTCAGGGATCAGTCCACACGAGTGACTCGATCACGCTTCACCCGAGCCTAGCCTCGGCCGAAGGCAGCCGACCTCGAGAGACTTCCGTCTCGCCCGAGGCCCCCTTTTTATGGCGGACACATCACCGGCTCGCCCAAGGCCTTGGCTTCGCTCAGAAGCAACCTTGACTAAATCACCACACCGACTGACCAAATTGCAGGGGCATTTAACGCACAGGAGGCCTGACACCTCTATCCTGACACGCGCCTCCGGCAGAGCCGAGGTGACCGCCGTCACTCCACCGCTCCACTGGCCAGTCTGACAGAAGGACAGCGCCGCCTGTGCCACTCCGACTGCAGCGCCACTCGACAGAGTAAGTCTGACAGGCAGTCAGGCCTCGACAAAGGCACCACGGCGAACTCCGCTCCGCCCGACCCCAGGGCTCGGACTCGGGCTAAGACCCGGAAGACGGCGAACTCCGCTCCGCCCGACCCCAGGGCTCGGACTCGGGCTAAGACCCGGAAGACGGCGAACTCCACTCCGCCCGACCCCAGGGCTCGGACTTGGGCTAAGACCCGGAAGACGGCGAACTCCGCTCCGCCCGACCCCAGGGCTCGGACTCGGGCTAAGACCCGGAAGACGACGAAACTCCGCCTCGCCCGACCCCAGGGCTCGGACTCCGCCCTGGCCTCGGCCGAACGACTTCCGCCTCGACCGACCCCTTGGCTCGGGCTCGGCCACGGCAACAGAAGGCAGACTCAACCTCGGCTTCGGAGGAAACCCCACGTCGCCCTGCCTAGGGCACAGACCGCCACGTCAACAGGAGGCGCCATCATCATCCCACCCCGAATCGACTCGGGTCACGGAGAACAAGACCGGCGTCTCATCCGGCCAGCTCCGCCAGAGGGGCAATGATGGCGCTCCACAAGCTCTATGACGACGGCGGCCCCTAGCTCTCTTACGGAAGCAGGACAACGTCAGCAGGGACTCGACCGCTCCAACAGCTGTCCCTCCATCAGGCTCCGCCGCACCTCCAACAGCCACGACATCACGCCAGCAGGGTGCCCAGATCTCTCCGGCTGCCACATTGGCATGTACCTAGGGCGCTAGCTCTCCCTCCGCTAGACACGTAGCACTCTGCTACATCCCCATTGTACACCTGGATCCTCTCCTTACGACTATAAAAGGAAGGACCAGGGCCTTCTCAGAGAAGGTTGGCCGCGCGGGACCGAGGACGGGACAGGCGCTCTCTTGGGGCCGCTCGCTTCCCTCACCCGCGTGGACGCTTGTAACCCCCCTACTGCAAGCGCACCTGACCTGGGCGCGGGACGAACACGAAGGCCGCGGGACTTCCACCTCTCTCACGCTCGGCTCCGGCCGCCTCGCCTCTCCCCCCTTCGCGCTCGCCCACGCGCTCGACCCATCTGGGCTGGGGCACGCAGCACACTCACTCGTCGGCTTAGGGACCCCCCTGTCTCGAAACGCCGACAGTTGGCGCGCCAGGTAGGGGCACGCTGTGTGCTGACGAACAGCTCCCCGTCAAGCTCCAGATGGGCAGTCTCCAGCAACCTCTCCGGCCCGGGACGGTGCTTCGTTTCGGGACTCTTGAGTTCATGTCCTTCGACGGCGGCTACGACATGACACTTCTTCCACCGCCGCGCGACTACGACAATGGCGGCCGACAACCCGCCCGCCGGCGGCGGAATCGACGACGTCTACCCCGCGTGGTGGAAGAGCAACATTCGGGCTCGCTCCGTTCTCTCCCCCGCCAACGGAGGAGGAGGCGGGGCCGTCAAGGCCAGACGGGAGGCCACACTTCGCCGGCCGTCGAGCGAATCGACGCCCCCGACTCCCCGACGGAAGGCACGCCGGACGTCGACCTCGCGTTCGAGACGGAGGCAAGCGCCGTCCCCCCGCGGCACGCTGACCCCGAGCGAGAAGACGACGCCGGCGCGCTCGCGGAAAGCCTGCAGGACGTCGCCCTCGAACCAGAGACGACGGCGCAACCAGTCCCCGATGTGACTACGTCGCTCCTCGTCGACCAAAAGGTAACGACTAACTCCCATCTTGCGTCATTTCGACTCGGCCTCAACCCGCCAAACGACCTCGTTTTGGCGGGCGCTCTCATTGAGGCGAGTGCAACCCCACTGAGGTTCTGTATGCGGTCGCCTTGGGACCGACTGACGGACGTCTCGACCTACGGGCCCTCCGGGTCCGAGGAAGATGACGATCCCAGCATCGGTTGGGATTTCTCCGGACATGGCAACCCCAGTGCCATGCGGGACTTCATGACCGCATGTGACTACTGTCTATCCGACCGTTCCGACGGAAGCCGCAGCCTCGGTGACGAGAGCTGCGGCCCAAGCCGCGAATGTTTCCACATCGAGCTAGGGGATCCCACCGAAGGCAACCATCTTGGCATGCCGGAGGATGGTGATCTCCCTAGGCCGGTGCCTCGCGCCGACATCCCACGGGAGCTAGCTGTGGTCCCCGCTCCGGCGGGGGGTTACGACCCACAACTCGAGCAAGTCCGCGAGGCGCAGGCCAGGCTCAACGAGGGAACAGGGGCGCTTGAGCCGATCCGTCGGGACGCCGGACAGGCATGGGTGGGCCAACCCCTGGCCGGAGAAATACGTCATCTGCCCCAAGGTCTCCAGCACCGCGTCGCCAACGACGTCAGGATCAGGCCGCCGCCCGCATCCAGCGGGGTCGGTCAGAACCTGGCGACCGCAGCGATGCTCATCCGCGCGATGCCGGAGCCGTCAACCACCGAGGGGCGGCGAATCCAGGGAGAACTCAAGAATCTCCTGGAAGGCGCTGCGGCCCGGCGGGCCGAGAGCACTGCATCCCGGAGGCAAGGATATCCCTCGGAACCTCATGCCGCGACTTCCCGATTCATGCGGGAGGCCTCGGTCTACACCGGGCGCACGCGCAACACCGCGCCTGCGGCCCCGGGCCACCTCGGCAACGAGCACCATCGACGCGACCGTCGGGCTCACCTCGACGAAAGGGTGCGCCAAGGCTACCACCCCAGGCGTGGGGGGCGCTACGACAGCGGGGAGGATCGGAGTCCTTCGCCCGAACCACCCGGTCCGCAGGCCTTCAGTCGGGCCATCCGACGGGCGCCATTCCCGACCCGGTTCCGACCCCCGACTACTATCACAAAGTACTCGGGGGAAACGAGACCGGAACTGTGGCTCGCGGACTACCGCCTTGCCTGCCAACTGGGCGGAACGGACGAAGACAACCTCGTCATCCGCAACCTCCCCCTGTTCCTCTCCGACACTGCTCGCGCCTGGTTGGAGCACCTGCCTCCGGGGCAGATTTCCAACTGGGACGACTTGGTTCAAGCCTTCGCTGGCAATTTCCAGGGCACATACGTGCGCCCCGGGAACTCCTGGGACCTTCGAAGCTGCCGGCAACAGCCGGGGGAGTCGCTCCGGGACTACATCCGGCGATTCTCGAAGCAGCGCACCGAGCTGCCCAACATCACCGACTCGGATGTCATCGGCGCGTTCCTCGCCGGCACCACTTGCCGCGACCTGGTGAGCAAGCTGGGTCGCAAAACCCCCACCAGGGCGAGCGAGCTGATGGACATCGCCACCAAGTTCGCCTCCGGCCAGGAGGCGGTCGAGGCTATGTTCCGAAAGGACAAGCAGCCCCAGGGCCGCCCGTCGGAAGAAGCTCCCGAGGCGTCTGCTCCGCGCGGCGCCAAGAAGAAAGGCAAGAAGAAGTCGCAATCGAAACGCGACGCCGCAGACGCGGACCTTGTCGCCGCCGCCGAGTATAAGAACCCTCGGAAGCCCCCCGGAGGTGCAAACCTCTTCGACAAGATGCTCAAGGAGTCGTGCCCCTACCATCAGGGGCCCGTCAAGCACACCCTCGAGGAGTGCGTTATGCTTCGGCGTCATTTCCACAGGGCCGGGCCACCCGCCGAGGGTGGCAGGGCCCACGACGACGACAAGAACGAAGAACACCCAGCAGGGGGGTTCCCCGAGGTCCGCGACTGCTTCATGATCTATGGAGGGCATGCGGCGAATACCTCGGCTCGGCACCGCAAGCAAGAGCGCCGGGAGGTCTCCTCGGTGAAGGTGGCGGCGCCAGTCTACCTAGACTGGTCCGACAAGCCCATCACTTTCGACCGGGCCGACCACCCCGACCATGTGCCGAGCCCGGGGAAATACCCGCTCGTCGTCGACCCCGTTGTCGGCGATGTCAGGCTCACCAAGGTCCTGATGGACGGAGGCAGCTGCCTCAACATCATCTACGCCGAGACCCTCAAGCTTCTGCGCGTCGATCCGTCCTCCGTCCGAGCAGGCGCTGCGCCCTTCCACGGGATCATCCCTGGGAAGCGCGTCCAGCCCCTCGGGCGACTCGATCTCCCAGTCTGCTTTGGGACACCCTCCAACTTCCGAAGGGAGACCCTGACGTTCGAAGTGGTCGGGTTCCGAGGAACCTACCACGCCGTGTTAGGGAGGCCATGCTACGCGAAGTTCATGGCCGTCCCCAACTACACCTACCTGAAGCTCAAGATGCCGGGCCCCAACGGGGTCATCACCGTCGGCCCCACGTACAAACACGCGTTCGAATGCGACGTGGAGTGCGTGGAGTACGCCGAGGCCCTCGCCGAGTCCGAGGCCCTCATCGCCGACCTGGAGAACCTCTCCAAGGAGGTCCCAGACGTGAAGCGCCATGCCGGCAACTTCGAGCCAGCGGAGACGGTCAAGGCCGTCCCCCTCGACCCCAGCGGCGACACCACCAAGCAGATCCGGATCGGTTCCGGGCTCGACCCCAAATAGGAAGCAGTGCTCGTCGACTTTCTCCGCGCAAACGCCGACGTCTTTGCGTGGAGTCCCTCGGACATGCCCGGCATACCGAGGGATGTCGCCGAGCACTCGCTGGATATTCGGGCCGGAGCCCGACCCGTCAGGCAGCCTCTGCGCCGATTCGACGAGGAGAAGCGCAGAGCGATTGGCGAAGAGATCCACAAGCTAATGGCGGCAGGGTTCATCAAAGAGGTATTCCATCCCGAATGGCTTGCCAACCCTGTGCTTGTGAGGAAGAAAGGGGGGAAATGGCGGATGTGTGTAGACTACACTGGTCTCAACAAAGCATGTCCGAAGGTTCCCTACCCTCTGCCTCGCATCGACCAAATCGTGGATTCCACTGCTGGGTGCGAAACCCTGTCCTTCCTCGATGCCTACTCGGGGTATCACCAGATCCGGATGAAAGAGTCCGACCAGCTCGCGACTTCTTTCATCACGCCATTCGGCATGTACTGCTACGTCACCATGCCGTTCGGCCTGAGGAATGGAGGCGCGACGTACCAGCGGTGCATGAACCATGTGTTCGGCGAACACATCGGTCGCACAGTCGAGGCCTACGTCGATGACATCGTGGTCAAGACACGGAAGGCTCCCAACCTCCTCTCCGACCTTGAAGTGACATTCCGGTGTCTCAAGGCGAAAGGAGTCAAGCTTAATCCTGAGAAGTGTGTCTTCGGGGTGCCCCAAGGCATGCTCCTAGGGTTCATCGTCTCTGAGCGAGGCATCGAGGCCAACCCGGAGAAGATTGCGGCCATCACCAGCATGGGACCCATCAAGGACTTAAAAGGGGTACAGAGGGTCATGGGATGCCTCGCGGCCCTGAGCCGCTTCATCTCACGCCTCGGCGAAAGAGGTCTGCCTCTGTACCGCCTCTTAAGGAAGGCCGAGTGTTTCGTTTGGACCCCTGAGGCCGAGGAAGCCCTCGGCAACCTGAAGGCGCTCCTTACAAAGGCACCAGTCTTGGTGCCGCCGGCGGACGGAGAAACCCTCTTGGTCTACGTCGCCGCGACCACTCAGGTGGTTAGCGCCGCGGTTGTGGTCGAAAGGCAGGAGGAAGGGCATACATTGCCCGTTCAGAGGCCGGTCTACTTCATCAGCGAAGTGCTGTCCGAGACTAAGATCCGCTACCCACAAGTTCAAAAGCTGCTGTATGCTGTGATCCTGACGAGGCGGAAGCTACGACACTACTTCGAGTCCCATCCGATAACTGTGGTGTCATCCTTCCCCCTGGGGGAGATCATCCAGTGCCGAGAGGCCTCGGGCAGGATCGCAAAGTGGGCAGTGGAGATCATGGGCGAAACGATCTCGTTCGCCCCTCGGAAGGCCATCAAGTCCCAAGTGTTGGCGGATTTCGTGGCTGAATGGGTCGACACCCAACTACCAACGACTCCGATCCAACCGGAGCTCTGGACCATGTTTTTCGACGGGTCGCTGATGAAGACGGGGGCCGGTGCGGGCCTTCTCTTCATCTCGCCCCTCGGAAAGCACTTGCGCTACGTGCTGCGCCTCCACTTCCCGGCGTCCAACAATGTGGCCGAGTACGAAGCTCTGGTCAACGGATTGCGGATCGCCATCGAGCTAGGGGTCAGACGCCTCGACGCCCGCGGTGATTCGCGGCTCATCATCGACCAAGTCATGAAGAACTCCCACTGCCGCGACCCGAAGATGGAGGCCTACTGCGACGAGGTTCGGCGCCTGGAAGACAAGTTCTTCGGGCTCGAGCTCAACCACATCGCTCGGCGCTACAACGAAACCGCAGACGAGCTGGCCAAGATAGCCTCGGGGCGAACGACAGTCCCCCCGGACGTCTTCTCCCGGGATCTGCATCAACCCTCCGTCAAGCTCGACGACGCGCCCGAGCCTGAGGTACCCTCGGCTCAGCCCGAGGTACCCTCGGCTCAGCCCGAGGTATCCTCGGCTCAGCCCAAGGTACCCTCGGCTCAGCCCGAGGTACCCTCGGCCCCCGAGGGCGGGGCGTTGAACGTCGAGGAAGGGCAGAGCGGGGCCACGCCAGACCAAGATTGGCAGGCCCCATACCTGCAATATCTCCGTCGAGGAGAGCTACCCCCCGACCAAGTCGAGGCTCGGCGGGTAGCGCGACGCGCCAAGTCATTCGTCTTGCTGGGCGACGAAGAGGAACTCTACCATCGCAGCCCCTCGGGCATCCTCCAGCGATGCATCCCCATCGCCGAAGGTCGGGAACTGCTGCAAGAAGTACACTCGGGGGCTTGCGGCCACCACGCAGCACCCCGAGCCCTTGTTGGAAATGCCTTCCGGCAAGGCTTCTACTGGCCAACGGCGGTGGCTGACGCCACTAGAATTGTCCGCACCTGCGAAGGGTGCCAATTCTATGCGAAGCGGACACACCTGCCCGCCCAGGCTCTACAGACAATACCCATCACCTGGCCCTTTGCTGTATGGGGTCTGGACCTCGTCGGTCCCTTGCAGAAGGCGCCCGGGGGCTACACGCACCTGCTGGTCGCCATCGACAAATTCTCCAAGTGGATCGAGGTCCGACCCCTGAACAGCATCAGGTCCGAGCAGGCGGTGGCATTCTTCACCAACATCATCCATCGCTTCGGGGTCCCGAACTCCATCATCACCGACAACGGCACCCAGTTCACCGGCAAAAAATTCTTGGATTTTTGCGAAGATCACCATATCCGGGTGGACTGGGCCGCCGTGGCTCATCCCATGTCGAATGGGCAGGTAGAGCGTGCCAACGGCATGATTCTACAAGGGCTCAAGCCTCGGATCTACAACGACCTCAACAAGTTCGGCAGGCGATGGATGAAGGAACTCCCCTCGGTGGTCTGGAGCCTAAGGACGACGCCGAGTCGTGCCACGGGCTTCACGCCGTTTTTCCTGGTCTACGGGGCTGAAGCTATCTTGCCCACTGACCTGGAATACGGCTCCCCAAGGGCGAGGGCCTACACCGAACAAAGCAACCAAGCCAGCCGAGAGGAATCGCTGGACCAGTTGGAGGAAGCTCGGGACAGGGCCTTACTACACTCGGCGCGGTACCAACAGTCCCTGCGACGCTACCACGCCCGAGGGGTCCGGTCCCGAGAACTCCAGGTGGGCGACCTGGTGCTTCGGCTGCGACTAGACGCCCGAGGGAGGCACAAGCTCACGCCCCCCTGGGAAGGGCCATTCGTCATCGCCAAAGTTCTGAAGCCCGGAACATACAAGCTGGCCAGCAATCAAGGCGAGATCTACGGCAACGCTTGGAACATCAAACAGCTACGTCGCTTCTATCCTTAAGATGTTTTCAAGTTGTTCATATACCTCGCACCTACGCAAAGTTTAGTTGTCAAGGAAGGGTCGGCCTAGCCTCGGCAAAACCCGACCCTCCCTCGGGGGCTAAAAGGGGGGAGACCCCCTCTGCGTCGAATTTTTCCTCGAAAAAGGATCTCTTTTTAGCAGGATTTCTTTCGTGCTTCTTGACTACTTCGGAAAGCGGATCCTGGAAACGACAAGGTACACGTAAGCAGCCAAGGCTGACCGAGCCGAGGGACTCCTACGCCTCCGGGATACGGATACCTCACTCGTCCCCTTCTGCGATAAGTAACTTGCGCTCGGATAAAGCGACTCCGTGGACCGAACGAGTCATCACGTTCGGAAGCTCTCCTGCCGAAGCAGTCCTTCAAGCTTTCTCGACTAAGTCGGGGACAGGGCCTCATGGACGGGTGAAAGTACGCGTAAGCGGCAAGGCCGACCGAGCCGAGGGATTCCCACGCCTCTGGGATACGGATACCTCACTCGTCCCTTCCGCGAAAAGCAGCTCTTGCTCACACAAACATCCCTGTTACCGACGAAGTCCAGATGCTCGAAACAGGAGGAAAAAAGGCGCAGCTTCGCAAGTGCAGCGAGGGTGTTTTCTTCTGGCCTCGGCGGCCGCAGGAAGCACACGCTACAAGATGATCGGATCCTGCAGGCTCGGGTCTTCACGCCGAAGGGAGCTGTAGCACCCTCGGCATCGACGACGTCTTCAGCAAAGCCCGACCCAGCCTCGGGCGGCGCCGCGGTCCAGGGGCTCCTCCGGGAATCCGGCCCGAGCAGGCGGCTCAACCGGTTACCCCTGGGGCCTCGGTCAACCGGCTCCCAAGGGCGCCAGCCCGATCCGAGGCCTCGACTGATCGACTTTGGCGTCGGCCCCGCCGACGGACAACACGGCTAGGCTCCGGCCAACCAG
This sequence comes from Zea mays, assembly GCF_902167145.1. Taxonomy (NCBI): domain Eukaryota; kingdom Viridiplantae; phylum Streptophyta; class Magnoliopsida; order Poales; family Poaceae; genus Zea; species Zea mays. The sequence continues at coordinate 168,234,719 of NC_050102.1, forward strand.
GTTCCCATTCTCGAGCCAACTCCGCCTCTGTTCATACTGATATCGCTACCCCCGGCCTCGATCCACCGAAGGGCGACCGAGGGGTCTCTTCAACTAAGCTAGAGGAGCCTCACATAACAAGGCCGAACGGGCCGAGGGATTCCTACGCCTCCGGGATACGGATACCTCACCCGTCACCTTGACACGGGGCAACTCATGCTTGGTAAAGCGGTTCAGATAATCAAACAGGCGAGACCTAGTGCTCGAAAATGAGGAAAAAACACGGCTCCGTGCCAAAATTACATACACGTTCAGGCCTCGACAGCCACAATGAACGAACTCACTGGCATTCGAAGTGCCATTACAAACGGAACTCCGGTTCCCCCTCCGCAGGTACGAACAACCCCACTCCGAGGGGGAAGGCCTGCGGAGCAACGGAAGGCCAACGAACGGCGCGCCGTCACCTACTCCAGCAGTGGCGACGACGGCGACTTCTGCTCCGGGGGGCCGAACAGCGGCAACGCTGACCTCAGGGTGGATGCCGCTGCCAGGAGGCCCCCGCCCGTGCCAAAACTCGTAAGGCAAGGACGGGCAGAAGGCCGTAGAAGTTGGAGGTCAGCCCGTGGCCGGTCCCGGCCGCCGCGCCGGCGGAAGAACCTCTTCCGGCTGCCGTGGCAGACGCCGACGCCGCAAGTGGCCCCGAAGCCACTCGCGGCTGAAGACCAGGCACGCTGCAGCTGCCGGACGCCACGGGCAATGCCCGCTCTCCCCCCATCACTGAGTGAAGGAGCGGGCCACCGCCCACGCAGGGGCCGACCCCAACTCGGCACTCTCCCCTCCCCGGCCTTGGTGATGAAAATCCTTGAGGCTGAGGAAGGGGCAGAGGCCGCAGCCCGGCTCGCTTTCCCCCACCATCAAGCTGGAGGTCGCCATCTCGGGTGACCGCCGGTGAAGGGGTGCGACCGGGCTGCGTGATGAAAATCCTTGAAGCCGAACGATGGCTGAGAGGTACCAACTCCCATGGAGTTGCGTTCCTCCAACGAGGAGGCGGAAAGGCGGCGGATACCCCCCATCCGGGGGCTTGGAAGACGGGAAGACCCGACGCTTAAGGGAGGAAGAAGACATGGTTGCCTTACGAAGGGAGCCTCCCTCCTTTTAAAGGCAACTCCCCCTACGTGCGCCCCCAAGCGCCGTGGGCCGAGTCTTCTCCAACACGCTCCAAGGCCCTCCCCTGCGACTCGGGGGCTGGGTCCCGCATGTCATGCAAGCCGGCTCAGGGCAGAAGAAGCCAAACCGCCGCGCATGGTGCGCACGACCGTCCAGCGGTTACAGGCGACCCCCCATTTTCGCCCAGACCAACGGGCGGAATGGGCGGGCAGCCATGCAGGCGGCATGCAACCGCGCCAGATGGACGCGCTTCTCCGACTTCTGACACGCCAGCCTGGAACCCAGGCCCACGCGTCGAGCAACCGGCACGCCAGTTGCTGCATGCAAGCAACCGCACCGCCACTTGTGCCACCATCGCGCCTCTTCGGTTGCGAAGCCTGTGCCACGACTCGAGGCGACCCAACAGCGCCAGACTGGCGCGTCGGTCAAAGCGACCGAAAGTGGGCCAGCAGTAATAGCGGTGGCAGGCGGGCGGGCACAGCAGTCACGTCGTCAGCCAGGCTCACGTCCCATCCTGAGACAGCAAGGGAGCCTCCTCTCACGGCGTGAAGACGGTGCACCCGTGACCCATTCCTCGAACGGATCGCACGCGCGCAACGGCCGCCCCGCCAACCACTCACCCCGTCGCATTAACTCCGCGGCGAGACACACGGCGCTTCTGGCAGGAGGAGCGCGCGACGCTTCACCTTCGCCGTAATAACCGCGTCAGAAAAGGTACGCCACGTCGTCCGATTTCGTATCCTTTTCCGTTTTCCTCTTTCTCTATCTCTTGCAACAGGGACCGAGAAAGGGGGATACCCCGAAAGGGATCCTTCTCCGCGAAGGAACCGGGCTCCGAGCCCCCCATTACTGATCAGGGGTTCGAAGGCTGGCCCCCCGAGGGTTCAACAGTCGCCTCAGATCGCGTGGGCCCGACACCCACTACTGGTCAGGGGTTCGAAGGCCAGCCCCCCGAAGGGCTTCATGGCCGCCTCAGGCTACTCGGGCTCCGCGCCCATTACTGATCAGGGGTTCGAAGGCTGGCCCCCGAAGGGTTCACAGTCGCCTCAGACACCGAGCGAGGGATGACCAGGGGTACGTTCGATACATAACCGAGGCTCGGGCTGCGCTCCCGAGGTACCCTAGGACATTTCCGAGACCAGTGGGAACGATCTTGTAACGGAATCCCATCGGAGGGAGGCATCGAGCCCTCGGACCCCGTCGCCAGGGGACCGGGTCCGGCAAATCACCCGCAGGTACTTTTGGGCGTGCCTCTGGGCCCCTAGCCGACCCCCAACGAACGGGGCACGGACGTCCACTCGGATTACCCGCTTGCAGCTCACCGGAGACACCATGTTCGGTGCCCATCGAGGGTAACATGGCGCACTCCCCCCCTCCTCCTTGCGGAAAGGCGACGAAGGGGCGTATGTAAAAAGCCGAGTCTGTCCCTGATCGCCCTCTCGCCCTGTGCAGAGGCTCGGGGGCTGCTCTCGCAAAAACCGGCTCCGGCCAAATCGTTGACAGCGTCAACATACCAGCCCGAGAGCTTGGGCCCCGACCGTGCACCCGGGCTACGGCCAGTTCGCATGAGGGAACGACCAGACCAACCAAAGTATTAAGACCTCGAAGGAGTGTAACCACTCCTCCGAGGCCTCGGGGGCTACACCCGGCGGGTGCGCTCGCGCGCACCCACCGGAACGAAATGCAACCGAGAAAGGCTGGTCCCCTTGCAAAAAAGTGCGACAAAAGCCTCCAAGCGAGTGCTAACACTCCCTTCGAGGCTCGGGGGCTACTGTCGGGGACCATAATTAGGGGTACCCTCAAGACGCCTAATTCTCAGCTGGTAACCCCCATCAGCATAAAGCTGCAAAGGCCTGATGGGCATGATTAAGTCAGGGATCAGTCCACACGAGTGACTCGATCACGCTTCACCCGAGCCTAGCCTCGGCCGAAGGCAGCCGACCTCGAGAGACTTCCGTCTCGCCCGAGGCCCCCTTTTTATGGCGGACACATCACCGGCTCGCCCAAGGCCTTGGCTTCGCTCAGAAGCAACCTTGACTAAATCACCACACCGACTGACCAAATTGCAGGGGCATTTAACGCACAGGAGGCCTGACACCTCTATCCTGACACGTGCCTCCGGCAGAGCCGAGGTGACCGCCGTCACTCCACCGCTCCACTGGCCAGTCTGACAGAAGGACAGCGCCGCCTGCGCCACTCCGACTGCAGCGCCACTCGACAGAGTAAGTCTGACAGGCAGTCAGGCCTCGACAAAGGCGCCACGGCGAACTCCGCTCCGCCCGACCCCAGGGCTCGGACTCGGGCTAAGACCCGGAAGACGGCGAACTCCGCTCCGCCCGACCCCAGGGCTCGGACTCGGGCTAAGACCCGGAAGACGGCGAACTCCACTCCGCCCGACCCCAGGGCTCGGACTCGGGCTAAGACCCGGAAGACGGCGAACTCCGCTCCGCCCGACCCCAGGGCTCGGACTCGGGCTAAGACCCGGAAGACGACGAAACTCCGCCTCGCCCGACCCCAGGGCTCGGACTCCGCCCTGGCCTCGGCCGAACGACTTCCGCCTCGACCGACCCCTTGGCTCGGGCTCGTCCACGGCAACAGAAGGCAGACTCAACCTCGGCTTCGGAGGAAACCCCACGTCGCCCTGCCTAGGGCACAGACCGCCACATCAGCAGGAGGCGCCATCATCATCCCACCCCGAATCGACTCGGGTCACGGAGAACAAGACCGGCGTCTCATCCGGCCAGCTCCGCCAGAGGGGCAATGATGGCGCTCCACAAGCTCTATGACGACGGTGGCCCCTAGCTCTCTTACGGAAGCAGGACAACGTCAGCAGGGACTCGACCGCTCCAACAGCTGTCCCTCCATCAGGCTCCGCCGCACCTCCAACAGCCACGACATCACGCCAGCAGGGTGCCCAGATCTCTCCGGCTGCCACATTGGCATGTACCTAGGGCGCTAGCTCTCCCTCCGCTAGACACGTAGCACTCTGCTACATCCCCATTGTACACCTGGATCCTCTCCTTACGACTATAAAAGGAAGGACCAGGGCCTTCTCAGAGAAGGTTGGCCGCGCGGGACCGAGGACGGGACAGGCGCTCTCTTGGGGCCGCTCGCTTCCCTCACCCGCGTGGACGCTTGTAACCCCCCTACTGCAAGCGCACCTGACCTGGGCGCGGGACGAACACGAAGGCCGCGGGACTTCCACCTCTCTCACGCTCGGCTCCGGCCGCCTCGCCTCTCCCCCCTTCGCGCTCGCCCACGCGCTCGACCCATCTGGGCTGGGGCACGCAGCACACTCACTCGTCGGCTTAGGGACCCCCCTGTCTCGAAACGCCGACAGGATGTGAAGCGAATTCTTCGATATTTAGTCGCTACGCCTTGCTTCGGGATCTGGTATCCAAAGGGGTCTAACTTTGACTTGATTGGATATTCAGATTCCGACTATGCTGGATGTAAGGTCGATAGGAAGAGTACATCGGGGACGTGCCAATTCTTAGGAAGGTCCCTGGTGTCATGGAATTCTAAGAAACAAACCTCCGTTGCCCTATCCACCGCTGAGGCCGAGTATGTTGCCGCAGGACAGTGTTGCGCGCAACTACTTTGGATGAGGCAAACCCTCCGGGACTTTGGCTACAATCTGAGCAAAGTCCCACTCCTATGTGACAATGAGAGTGCTATTCGAATAGCGGAAAATCCTGTTGAGCACAGCCGCACAAAGCACATTGACATCCGGCATCACTTTTTGAGAGACCACCAGCAAAAGGGGGATATCGAAGTGTTTCATGTTAGCACCGAGAACCAGCTAGCCGATATCTTTACCAAGCCTCTAGATGAGAAGACCTTTTGCAGGTTGCGTAGTGAGCTCAATATCTTAGATTCGCGGAACTTGGATTGAAATGTAGCATACATGTGTTTATGCCTTTGATCATGTTCATTCTGCATTGTGTTGCTTATTATGGTGCTCAAGTTGTACACGCACTCCCCGGACCTCACAAGTCCTTGTGCCAGTAATGCACATATTTAGGGGGAGATGTGTTACAACTTGACCCTTTGAGACTAACCATATGCTTGAGTTTGCTTGATTTAGTCTCGAAGGAGAATTGAAAGGGAAAAGGTAGACTTGGACCATGCAAGACTTCCACTGCACTTCGATGAAAAGAGTAACTTTTCCAAGTTCATCTTTAAACTCTTATTGCCTATTTGCTCTTAATTGAAGATTTTGGTGAGGCAATGGGGTTAAAGGGCCAAGATTGATCCCGTTTTGGTGCTTGATGCCAAAGGGGGAGAAAATAAAGGCCAAAGCAATAGATGGATCAGCTATCAGCTACCACTTGAGAAACTTTGAAAATAGTAGAATAGAGCTTTTGGTTTGTCAAAACTCTTGCATTGTCTCTTTTGTCAAAAGTTGGCCTCTTGTGGGGAGAAGTGTTGATTATGGGTAAAAGGGGGAGTTTTTGAAATCTTTGATCAATCTCTTTTGGAATGACTCTCTTTATGCTTCAACATGTGTGTTTGACTTAGAGATAGGAATTTGAGTTTGATTTGCAAAAACAAACCAAGTGGTGGCAAAAGATGATCCATATATGCCAAATCTGATTCAAAACAAATTTGAGTTTTATTTAAAGTGATTTTGCACTTGTTCTACTTGCTTTATGTTATGTTGGCATAAATCACCAAAAAGGGGGAGATTGAAAGGGAAATGTGCCCTTGGGCCATTTCTAAGTATTTTGGTGATTGAGTGCCAACACAAGTGCTTTTGTGTTGATCTATGCAATGTGGTGGACTAAGTGCAAATCATGTCAAAAGGTACGGTTGTAAACTTAGTACATTATTTTATGGACTAATGTATTGTGTCTAAGTGCTGGAAACAGGAAAAATCGAATTGGAAATGAGATGGCTTTGTTTAGCCAAGTCTGCTCAGTCTGGAGCACCGGACTGTCCGGTGCGCCAGGCTGGCTCGAGCGAACTGGCCGCTCTCGGGAATTCACCGGCGACGTACGGCTATAATTCACCGGACTGTCCGGTGTGCACCGGACTGTCCGGTGAGCCAACGGTCGGCAGGGCCAACAGTCGTCCGCGCGATCTGCGCGGGACACGTGGCCGAGCCAACGGCTAGAAGGGGGCACCGGACTGTCCGGTGTGCACCGGACATGTCCGGTGCGCCAACGGCTCTCTGGCGGCCAACGGTCGGCTGCGCCGTTTAAGGAAAGAAATCGGGCACCGGAGAGTGTCCGGTGCGCACCGGACTGTCCGGTGCACCAGTCGACAAAAGGCAAGATCAGCCTTCCAAATTTGCTCTCAACGGCTCCTAGCTGCCTTGGGGCTATAAAAGGGACCCCTAGGCGCATGGAGGAGGACACTAAGCACACTTACAACATTCCTAAGCACCAAGTCATCGATTCCGCGCATTTGTTTCTTTGTGATAGCATATAGAGATCTTGTGGAGTTGTGATCTCATTGGGTTGTGTTGCGAGCTCTTGTTGCGACTTGTGTGCGTGTTGTTGCTCTGATTTGTGAGTCTTGTGTGAGTTGCTCATCCCTCCCTTACTCCGTGATTCTTTGTGAACATCAAAAGTGTAAGGGCGAGAGGCTCCAAGTTGTGGAGATTCCTCGCGAACGGGATAAGAAAAGAAAAGCAAAACACCGTGGTATTCAAGTGGGTCTTTGGACCGCTTGAGAGGGGTTGATTGCAACCCTCGTCCGTTGGGACGCCACAACGTGGAGTAGGCAAGCGTTGGTCTTGGCCGAACCACGGGATAACCACCGTGCCATCTCTGTGATTGATTTATTGTGGTTATTGTGTTTTGACTCCTCTCTAGCCACTTGGCAATTATTGTGCTAACGATTAACCAAGTTTGTGGCTTAAGTTTTCAAGTTTCATAGGATCACCTATTCACCCCCCCTCTAGGTGCTCTCAACAACCTCAGCCCCAACTCCATCTCGCAAGCCGCCATCTTCGTAGCGGTGTGCGAAGGGTATTTGGGGATCGCCCCCCACTGGGACTTGTGGACTCATCTCTTTTCCACGGAGCTCTTTGCTTCGCCGACGGGGGAGAGAAGGGTCCACGCGGCAGTGCGGGCCGGCGGCTGCATCCTCCAGCTGAGGTAGTCGCGGGCGTCGCTGTACATTCCCGCCATCCTTGCGCCCTCGAATAAAGGGTGGCAGCGCCGGTGGTTCTACCTCCGGAACGACGGCGAGATGCTCCCGCTGTTTTCCCAGCGAGTGGTCACTGTTGCCGCTGATGCTTGGCGCCACGGGACCCCGCACGACAGCCAGAAGAACCTCGAGCCCCTTCTCAAGGCCCTGGAGGCGCTGCGGAAAGGGGGACTCACCGCCGCGGGAGTGATTGCCGCCATCCACCGCCGGAGGGTGCTTCCCTTGGTGGAGCGGCGGTTGCCGCTTTGGGAGATGACGCCGGAGGCCGACTTGGAGGGCTCGCGGATGTCCTCGGATCCTCTTCCCATCGACGTTCTCCACACGCGGGTGGCCGTCGCGTTGGGAAAACCGGACGCTAGCGCCTTCTCCCAGCCCTTGATGCGCCCCGACCAAGGGTGCGTGACCCTGGTGAGTGTCCGCTCCTTCCTTCTCCTTGCGTCGGGTTGCCCCTGGTTCTTACGATCAGGACTTCCATCCATCTCTAGGAGGTAGGGTGGCACAAGCCTTCCCGGCCACGGGTCCCGGAGGATGCAGTGGACCGAGCAGCACGCGGGTTGCCGCGGAGGAGAAGAAGAAAAAGAAGGACGCGGAGAAGGCCCGGGCCCGCGAGCGGATGCGGGCCCGAGACGCCTTGGAGAAGCTCCATCGTCGGCAGGAGAGGGAGGGGCTCCCGTGGGAGCCGTCGCCGGAAACGCCTGACGACGACGACGATGATGAAGGTGATGACGAGGATGACGACATGGCTGCCCGCCTCGGCTTCAGCCCGGGCTTGAGGCCAGGCCAGGAGTCGTCAAGCCAGCCCCCGAGTGGGCTGGTGCCGTCAGTCCCCGGAGTCGGGACGCCGAGGTCTCGGCCCGAAGAGCGGGGGCAGACCGAGGCCGAGGAAGTTGAGGTGACCCCGGGGTGTCAGGCCGAGGCGTCTGTTCCCTGAGAGCTGTCGCCCACGCTGGCAGCGCAGGAGAGCAACCCTCAGGTCGCCGTGGCAGCGCCTGGGCAGTCCGTCTCCCGGGCGTCCAAGGTGCCCAAGGCGAGGGTGGTGCCGAAGCAGGCGGCGAGGCGGACCTCGGCGGTGCCTTCGGGGGTCGAGATCCGAGAGACCTCTCCTCAGGCACGGTTGATCATGGCCCGGAGCGGGTAAGTATCTTGGAACGTCTTCGTCCTAGCTTCTCATTCGTATGTCCCGACCGCGACTTTTCTTTCCTCCTCAGCAAGCGAAGCCATGGCCTGACCGATCTGGCTCCCCGGAAGGCCCTTAAGACGGCGTCGGCTTCCGCAGCTGGTGCCGCGCCGGGCCTCACTGTTCAGCTGACCTTCTCGCAAGGCGCTCCACAGCTGGGGGCTCAGGTGGCACCAGTCGCCGTGGAGCGATCTCTCGAGGTCGGCTCTTCTGCTGAGGCGGCCATCGTGCTGGAGGAGGCGGCTGGCGCGGATGTGGCCTCGGGCCCACCGGACATGCCATCGGTGCTGGCACCTGTTGCTGCTGAAGCCGCTGCCGACCCAGTCGGGGAGCGACCTGTTGCTGCCGACGCTGAGATGGCCGAGGCATCGGCGCTCGGTGCCTCGGAGGAGGGGGGCATGGAAACGCGATCCGTCCCGCCGAGCGGCAGCCTTGTCCCTGTGCGGCGGAGCTCCGAGGGGCGGCGCCAGTTGCTCCGGTTCCGGACCCGTGAGGCCTCAGATCCCTTCTTCGTTCTTGACGATGAGCGGGAGGAGCAGTCTTGGGACGAGCTCCGCGAGTGTGCCGAAGCAACGGTGGGGTCGCTCCGGTCGTCGCTGGAGGTCTTCTGCAGGGACATCCCCAAAATCCTCCAGGTAATGGTTTCAGGCATACCTTTTTTTTGTGACCAAGGCGTCTTTTGTGACGCCCCGCTTCCTTCCCTCAGGATCTGACGGATCTTGGCGCCGCCAAGTCGTCGTTCATCCGCCACGAGGTCGATATCTGGGGCTCGCTGCGATCCCTGAGGACCTCGCTCGCCGGGGCTACTGCGCGCCTCTCTCAGCAGGGCGCCGAGGTGGCGGACCTTCGGTTGCTCTGCGCCGATCTGAGAGCCGAGGCGGCAGCGGCATGCGCAGAGGTGCAACGACGGCAGTCGGAGTTCGACCAGGTCGCCAATGAGCGACACCAATCTCGGGGCCGGGCTACCAAGGCCGAAAGCCGGGTTGGAGCCCTTGCAGCAGACCTAGCCGTAGCCCAGGCCGCAGCCTCGGAGCAGCGTGCCCGAGCCGGAGGTATGTCCCGGCCATTTTCGGTTTTCGTTTCAACTTGTTTCCTCCGCTTGTGTTTGAGACCTTGCGTTCTGGCTGTTCGCAGAGGGAGGCCCTTGATGAGTCCGCCAGGGCGCTTGCCGGGGTGGCCGAGCAGAGGGAGGCCGACCATGCGGCCATGTCCGAGGCCGTCTCGGACTTCTGCCGGGTCTTTGGCTTCGGTGACGTCCCCTCAGGGAGCTCCCCTCAAAGTCGCCTGCAGGCCTTGGGCGATCACGTGCGCGGCAGACTCCGCGAGGCGCTACACCACGGCGTCAGGCGGGCCTTTGCTGTGCTCGCTTCCCACTACGTCGTGGATCTGGAGCGGGTCAGCGAGGGATATTGTCTTCCTAACGAAGATGAAGCTGCCTTAGCTGAAGTCCAGAGGCTCGACGCGGCCGCCGCGGGCCCGAGCGCGGTGCTGGCGACCACCTTCGAGGCAGAGATCCTCCCGCCTACACCGTCGTCCGAAGCCGGGGTGGACTTTGCCGAGGGTGGGGACGAAGCCGAAGGCACGGCTCCTTCTCCGGGCGGCGCCTAACTCTGTTGGGGCAGTTTCCTTTGAATGCACGTGTGTCTTTTGCGGCCGCTGAGGCTTGAACACTTTATTATCGTAGTATAAAGTCGTGCCCCTTTCCCTTTTTATTTTGCGTGTCCGGCTCCGCTCGTCAGTAGCAGGGTGGCTTGCCCAAGTAGGAGTCATTTTTCGTGGTAGGTGACGAGTGAGGTATCCGTAACCCAGAGGCGTAGGAGTCCCTCGGCTCAGTCAACCTTGCCACTTACATGCACCTGCATTCGCTTCTTGGGGTCCTGCTACCGACATAGCCGGGGGAACGCGGAAGCCTTTTTTGATTGAAAATTTTGACGTGGAGGGGGCTCCCCCCTTTTTAGCCCCCGAGGGAGGGTCGGGCTTTGCCGAGGCAAGGCTGACCCTTCCTTGATGACCAAATTTTGCGTGGGAACGAGGTATAGGAACAACTTGAAAACATCTTAAGGGTAGAAGCGACGTAGCTGTTGGATGTTCCAAGTGTTGGTGTAAACCTCGCCCTGACTGTTGGCCAGCTTGTTAGTTCCGGGCTTCAGAACTTTGGCGATGGCGAACAACCCTTTCCATGGGTGTGTGTAGCCCCCGGGTGCCTTCTGCAAGGGGCCAACGAGGTCCAGACCCCACACAGCAAAAGGCCAGGTGATGGGTATCGTCTGCAGAGCCTGAGCAGGCAGGTGGGCCTGCCTTGCGTAGAACTGACGCCCTTCGCAGGTGCGGACAATTCCAGTGGCGTCGGCCACCACCGTCGGCCAGTAGAAACCTTGTCGAAAGGCGTTTCCGACGAGGGCTCGAGGTGCTGCGTGATGGCCGCAAGCCCCCGAGTGTATCTCTCGTAGGAGCTCCTAGCCTTCGGCGATGGAAATGCATCGCTGGAGGATGCCTGAGGGGTTGCGATGGTAGAGCTCCTTCCCGTCCCCCACCAAGACAAACGACTTGGCGCGCCGCGCCAACCGCCGAGCTTTGGCTCGGTCGAGGGGTAGCTCTCCTCGGTGGAGATATTGCAGGTACGGGGTCTGCCAGTTTCGATTTGGCGTGACCCCGCTTCGCTCCTCCTCGACGCGCAGTGCCTCACCCTCGGGGGCCGAGGGTACCTCGGGCTGAACCGAGGGTGCCTCGGGCCGAGCTGAGGGTGCCTCGGGCCGAGCCGAGGGTGCCTCGCACTGAGCCGAGGGTTCCTCGGGCTGGGTCGAGGGTGCCTCGGGCTCGGGCGTGTCGTCGATCTTGACGGAGGGTTGATGCAGGTCTCAAGAGAAGACGTCCGGGGGAACCGTTGTTCGCCCCGAGGCTATTTTAGCCAGCTCGTCCGCAGTCTCGTTGTAGCGTCGGGCGATGTGGTTGAGCTCGAGCCCGTAGAACTTGTCTTCCAGGCGCCGAACCTCATCGGTCATCGCAGTAGGCTTCCATCTTCGGGTCGCGGCAGTGGGAGTTCTTCATGACTTGGTCAATGACGAGCTGCGAGTCGCCGCGAGCGTCGAGGCGTCGGACCCCTAGCTCGATGGCGATTCGCAACCCGTTGACCAGAGCCTCGTACTCAGCCACATTGTTGGACGCCGGGAAGTGGAGGCGTAGCACGTAGCGTAGATGCTTTCCGAGGGGCGAGATGAAGAGTAGGCCTGCGCCGGCCCCTGTCTTCATCAGCGACCCGTCGAAGAACATGGTCCAGAGTTCCGGCTGGATCGGAACCGTTCGGAGCTGGGTGTCGACCCATTCAGCCACGAAGTCCGCCAAGACCTGGGACTTGATGGCCTTCCGAGGGGCGAACGAGATCGCTTCGCCCATGATTTCCACCGCCCACTTTGCGATTCTACCCGAGGCCTCTCGTCACTGGATGATCTCCCCCACGGGGAAGGATGACAACACAGTTGCCGGATGAGACTCGAAGTAGTGTCGCAACTTCCGCCACGTCAGGATCACCGCGTACAACAGCTTCTGAATTTATGGGTAGCAGATCTTGGTTTCGGACAGTACCTCGCTGATGAAGTAGACTGGCCTCTGAACGGGCAATGCATGCCCCTCTTCTCGTCTCTCAACCACAATCGCGGCGCTAACCACCTGAGTGGTCGCGGCGACGTAGATCAAGAGGGCTTCTCCGGCAGCGGGGGGCACCAAGATGGGCGCGTTCGTGAGGAGCGCCTTCATGTTCCCGAGGGCTTCCTCGGCCTCGGGGGTCCAAGTGAAGCACTCGGCCTTCCTTAAGAGGCGGTACAGAGGCAGGCCTCTTTCGCCGAGGCGTGAGATGAAGCGGCTCAGAGCCGCAAGGCATCCCATGACTCTCTGTACGCCTTTCAAGTCCTTGATGGGCCCCATACTGGTGATGGTCGCGATCTTCTCCGGGGTACCCCGAAGACACACTTCTCGGGATTAAGCTTCACGCCTTTCGCCTTGAGACATCGGAATGTCACTTCAAGGTCGGAAAGGAGGTCGGAGGCTTTCCTCGTCTTGACTACGATGTCATCGACGTAGGCCTCGACCGTCCGGCCAATGTGTTCGCCGAACACATGGTTCATGCACCGCTGGTACGTCGCACCCGCATTCCTCAAGCCGAACGGCATGGTGACATAGCGGTACATGCCGAAGGGTGTGAGGAAAGAAGTCGCGAGCTGGTCCGACTCTTTCATCCTGATTTGGTGATACCCTGAGTAGGCATCGAGGAAAGACAGGGTTTCGCACCCAGCAGTGGAATCCACGATTTGATCGATGCGAGGCAGAGGGTCGGGAACCTTCGGACATGCTTTGTTTAGACCAGTGTAGTCTACACACATCCGCCATTTCCCTCCTTTCTTTCTCACAAGCACAGGGTTAGCAAGCCATTCGGGATGGAATACCTCTTTGATGAACCCTGCCGCCATTAGCTTGTGGATCTCCTCGCCTATGGCTCTGCGCTTTTCCTCGTCGAATCGGCGCAGAGGCTGCTTCACGGGTCGGGCTCCAGCTCGGATATCCAGTGAGTGCTCGGCGACATCCCTCGGTATGCCGGGCATGTCCGAGGGACTCCACGCGAAAACGTCGGCGTTCGCGTGGAGAAAGTCGACGAGCATTGCTTCCTATTTGGGATCGAGCTCGGAGCCGATCCGGATCTGCTTGGAGGCGTCGCTGCTGGGGTCGAGGGGGACAGACTTAACCGTCTCCGCTGGCTCGAAGTTGTCGGCGTGACGCTTCACGTCTGGCACCTCCTTAGAGAGGCTCTCCAGGTCGGCGATGAGGGCCTCGGATTCGGTGAGGGCCTCGGCGTAGTCCACGCACTCCACGTCGCATTCAAACGCGTGTTTGTACGTGGGGCCGACGGTGATGACCCCGTTGGGGCCCGGCATCTTGAGCTTGAGGTAGGTGTAGTTGGGGACGACCATGAACTTCGCGTAGCATGGCCTCCCCAGTACCGCGTGGTAGGTTCCTCGGAACCCAACCACCTCGAACGTGAGGGTCTCCCTTGAGAAGTTGGAAGGCATTCCGAAGCAGACGGGGAGGTCGAGTTGTCCGAGCGGCTGGACGCGCTCCCCAGGGATGATCCCGTGGAAAGGCGCAGCGGCTGCCCGGACCGAGGACAGATCAACACGCAGGAGCCCGAGGGTCTCGGCGTAGATGATGTTGAGGCTGCTGCCTCCGTCCATGAGGACCTTGGTGAGCCTGACGTCGCCGATGACGGGGTCGACGACGAGCGGGTATTTCCCCGGGCTCGGCACGTGGTCGGGGTGGTCGGCTTGGTCGAAGGTGATGGGCTTGTCAGACCAGTCTAGGTAGACTGGCGCCGCCACCTTCACCGAACAGACCTCCCGACGCTCTTGCTTGCGGTGCTGAGCCGAGGCGTTCGCCGCTTGCCCACCGTAGATCATGAAGCAGCCGCAGACCTCGGGGAACTCTCCTGCCTGGTGATCTTCCTTCTTGTCGTCGTCGCGAGCCCTGCCACCCTCCGCGGGTGGCCCGGCCCTGTGGAAGTGGCACCGAAGCATGGCGCACTCCTCAAGGGTGTGCTTGACGGGCCCCTGATGATAGGGGCACGGCTCCTTGAGCATCTTGTCGAACAGGTTGGCACCTCCGGGGGGTTTCCGAGGGTTCTTGTACTCGGCGGCGGCGACAAGGTCCGCGTCGGCGGCGTCGCGTTTCGCTTGCGACTTCTTCTTGCCCTTCTTCTTGGCGCCGCGCTGAGTTGACGCCTCGGGGACGTCTTCCGGTGGGCGGCCCTGGGGCTGCTTGTCCTTCCGGAAGATAGCCTCAACCGCCTCCTGGCCAGAGGCGAACTTGGTGGCGATGTCCATCAGCTCACTCGCCCTGGTGGGGGTCTTTCGACCCAGCTTGCTGACCAGGTCGCGGCAAGTGGTGCCGGCGAGGAACGCGCCGATGACATCTGAATCAGTGATGTTGGGCAGCTCGGTGCGCTACTTCGAGAATCGCCGGATGTAGTCCCGGAGAGACTCTCCCGGCTGCTGTCGGCAGCTTCGGAGGTCCCAGGAGTTTCTAGGGCGCACGTACGTGCCCTGGAAATTGCCGACGAAGGCTTGGACCAGGTCGTCCCAGTTGGAGATCTGCCCCGGAGGCAGGTGCTCCAACCAAGCGCGAGCGGTGTCGGAGAGGAACAGGGGGAGGTTGCGGATGATGAGGTTGTCGTCGTCCGTTCCACCTAGTTGGCAGGCCAGCCGGTAGTCTGCGAGCCACAGTTCCGGTCTCGTCTCCCCCGAGTACTTTGTGATAGTAGTCGGGGGTCGGAACCGGGTCGGGAACGGCGTCCGTCGTATGGCGCGGCTGAAAGCCTGCGGACCGGGTGGTTCGGGCGAGGGACTCCGATCCTCCCCGCTGTCGTAGCGTCCCCCACGCCTGGGGTGGTAGCCTCGGCGCACCCTCTCGTCGAGGTGGGCCCGACGGTCGCGGTGATGGTGCTCGTTGCCGAGGCGACCCGGGGCCGCAGGCGCTGTGTTGCGCGTGCGCCCGGTGTGGACCGAGGCTTCCCGCATGAATCGGGAAGTCGCGGCGCGATGTTCTGAGGGGTACCCCTGCCTTCGGGAGGTGGATCTCTCGGCCCGTCGGACCGCGGCGCCCTCCACGAGATTCTTGAGCTCTCCCTGGATTCGCCGCCCCTCGGTGGTTGATGGCTCCGGCATCGCGCGGAGAAGCATTGCTGCGGCAGCCAGGTTCTAGCCGACCCCATTGGAAGCGGGTGGCGGCCTTACCCTAACATCGTCGGCGATGCGGTGCTGGAAACCCTGGGGTAGATGACGCATTTCCCCGGCCGTAGGTTGGCCCGCCCATTCCTGCCCGACGTCCCGGCAGATTGGCTCAAGTGTTCCTGCTCCCTCGTCGAGCCTGGCCTGCACCCCGCGGATTTGCTCGAGCTGTGGGTCATGACCCCCCGCCTGAACGGGGACCACTGCTAGCTCCCGTAGGATGTCAACGCGAGGCACAGACCTAGGGAGATCACCATTCTCCGGCATACCAAGATGGTTGCCTTCGGAGGGACCCCCTAGATCGACGTGGAAACATTCACGACTTGGGCCGCAGTCCTCGTCGCCGAGGCTGCGGCTACCGTCGGAACAGTCGGAAAGGCAGTAGTCGCATGCGGTCATGAAGTCCCGCATGGCACTGGGGTTACCAAGTCCGGAGAAATCCTAACAGAAGTCGGGCTCGTCATCTTCCTTGGACCCCGAGGGCCCGTAGGTCGAGACGTCCGCGAGCCGGTCCCAGGGTGACCGCATACGAAATCCCAGAGGGTTTGGACTCGCCTCTACGAGAGCGTCCGCCAAAGCGAAGTCGCTTGGCGGGTCAAGGCTGAATCCAAAGGGCGTGAGATGGGAATCGGTCGGTACCTCTTGGTCGACGGGCGGTGATGAAGTCACGTCAGGGACTGACTGCACCGTCGTCTCAGGTATGAGGGTGACGCCCAGCAAGCCTTTCGCGAGCATGCTGGCGTCGTCCGTTTGCTCGGAATTGGCGTGTTGCGGGGAGACAGCGCTCGTCTTCATCTCAAACGCGAGGTCGATGCCCGACGCGCCCCCCGTTGGGGCGCCGGCACCGTCGACTTGCTCGACAGACGACGAGGTGCCGCCTCCTGCTTGGCCTTGGTTGCCCCGCCTCCTCCTCCGTCGGCGGGGGAGAGGGTGGGGTGAGCTCGAATGTCGCTCTTCCACCACGCGGGGAAGACGTCGCCGATTCCGCCGCCGACGGGCGGGCTGTCGACCGCCATTGTCGCTGTCGCACGGCGGGGGAAGGAGTATCATGTCGTAGCTGCCGTCGAGGGACATGAACTCAAGACTCCCGAAACGGAGCACTGTCCCGGGCTGGAGAGGTTGCTGGAAACTGCCCATCTGGAGCTTGACGGGAAGTTGTTCGTCAACACGCAGCAGGCCCCTACCTGGCGCGCCAACTGTCGGCGTTTCGAGACCGGGGGTCCCTGGGCCGACGAGTGAAATGTCGCTGCGTGCCCCAGCCCAGATGGGTCTGCGCGAGGCCGAGCGCGAAGGGGGGAGGAAAAGCAGCCGGAGACGGGCGTGAGAGAGGTGGAAGTCCCGCGGCCTTCGTGTTCATCCCGCGCCCAGGTCGGGTGCGCTTGCAGTAGGGGGTTACAAGCGTCCACGCGGGAGAGGGAGCGAGCGGCCTCACACGAGCGACTGTCCCGTCCTCGTCCCCGCGCGGCCAACCCTCTGTAAGAGGGCCCTGGTCCTTCCTTTTATAAGCGTAAGGAGAGGATCCAGGTGTACAATGGGGGTGTAGCAGAGTGCTAACGTGTCTAGCGGAGGAGAGCTAGCGCCCTAAGTACATGCCATCATGGCAGCCGGAGAGGTTTTGGCACCCGGTTCGTGTGGTGTCGTGGCCGTCGGAGGAGCGCTGGAGCCTAGCGGAAGGACAGCTGTCGGGGCTGTCGAGTCCTTGCTGACGTCCTCTTGCTTCCGTAAGGGGGCTGAGAGCCGTCATCATCATAGAGCGTGCGGGGCGCCATCATTACTTTGTCTGGCGGAGCGAGCCAGATGGGACGCCGGTCTTGTTTCCCGTAGCCTGAGTCAGCTTGGGGTAGGGTAATGATGGCACCTCCTGTTGACGTGGCCGGTCCGCGCCCTAGGTTGGGCGATGTGGAGGCTCCTCCGAGGTCGAGGTAGAGTCTGTCTTCCGCGGCCGAGGTCGAGTCCGAGCCCCTGGGTCGGGCGAGGCGGAGACCGTCGGCTGAGGCCAGGGCTGAGTCCGAGCCCTGGGGTCACGCGAAGCGGAGTTCGTCGTCTTCCGGGGCTGAGCCCGAGTCCGAGCCCTAGGTCGGGCGGAGCGGAGTTCGCCGTCTTCTAGGGCTGAGCCCGAGTCCGAGTCCTGGGTCGGGCGGAGCGGAGTTCGCCGTCTTCTGGGGCTGAGCCCAAGTCCGAGCCCTGGGTCGGGCGGAGCGGAGCTTCCTATGGTGCCTGAGGTGGGGCCTAACTGCCTGTCAGCCTCACTCTGTCAAGTGGCACAACAGTCGGAGCGGCGCAGGCGGCGCTGTCCTTCTGTCAGGCCGGTCAGTGGAGCGGCGAAGTGACTGCGGTCACTTCGGCTCTGTCGACTGAAGGGCGCGCGTCAGGATAAAGGTGTTAGGCCACCTTTGCATTAAATGCTCCTGCAATTTGGTCGGTTGGCGTGGCGATTTGGTCAGGGTTGCTTCTTGGCGAAGACAGGGCCTCGGGCGAGCCGGAAGTATGTTCGTCGCTGGAGGGGGGCCTCGGGCGAGACGGAGGTCCTCCGTGGTCGGCTGTCCTTGCCCGAGGCTAGGCTCGGGCGAGGCATGATTGAGTCCCTCGAATGGACCGATCCCTGACTTAATCGCACCCATCAGGCCTTTGCAGCTTTGTGCTGATGGGGGTTACCAGCTGAGAATTAGGAGTCTTGAGGGTACCCCTAATTATGGTCCCCGACAATAATAAAATTTGTTACCTTAAAATTAGCATAGAGCAGGCTTCCGGCGATATGGTGTCGTTGATACCTACAGAGGTCCGCTTCTAGTTTTGGCAGCCCAACGCTTTTGGAGAGGGTTCTAACAACTTTGGCCTCGGTGCGGTTCCGAAGGCATCTTAGCTTCCCTTCGTTGACCCCACCAAATAGCGTAGCCCCTGGCTTATATCCGCAAGATATGGCATATTTTTTCAACTCTTCTTTTTCGGCACCTGTTAGCTCTTGTCCAAGCAAATCTTGAAAGTTAAAACTTTCTTCTTCTAAAGTGTCATCGATCTGCTTCTTTCCCTTTCCAGTTGTCGTGGTTACCGCAGCCACATCAGCTTCTTCCTCAACCATTTTCAGGAGAATATTGTCAATAACTTCAAGGGTGGTTTCCAGATTCGAACCTTCCGTGGTCCCAGCTTCGGCCCCAGTAGCTTCGGCATCGCCGGTTTCAGCTTCGGTGGTTTCCACTCTGGAAGCTTCGGCTGCGGCGCCTTCGGCTTCAGCGGTCTCGGCAAAAGCAATTTTTGACACTGTCGCCGGTGGTGGCGTCTGATGAATCACATCTGCTATTTGAATAATTCTTCGTTTTTTCGGCAGTGCAGGACTTTCTTCTGCCGAAGCTGTTTTGTCCTTCTGAAAAAACTTTGTCAGTTCCGGCGCCAGCGGACTTAGCTTGACAGGCAAGGGTTCAGTCATTACCTTCATAATCTCTTCTACTTCGGCAGCAGAAGGCGTTGCAGGAGTGTCTTCTTCTCGAACCAACGTTTTTGGTTCTGGAGATGCAGTTTTCCTTTTTCTTGCAGCGGCCACCTTCGGCTCAGGGCTCAACTTTTCAGGACTCAGCGTTTCAGAAATCTCCTTTTTCTTTTTGGCCACTTTGGTGCTCTCTTCGTCAACGGCACTGGCAATTATTTTTCTCTTCGGGCCACCAGCATCTCCGCCCAATCGCCCATAATCAGGATATTCAAAGCCTATAGCATCAAGTACTCTGTTTAGCCTTCGTTTCGGCCGGGTGCCGAAGGCTGCTGTCATCAATTGGTCTTCTTTTTTAGAGTAATTTCCAAGAATTTCAGTACTCATTATTTCGATTGTATCAAGCCATTCTTGGCAGGGTGCCTTAAAATATTTCTTGAATTTATAAGGATAGGGTAGTCGGACAAGCTCCCCCTCTTTCTTCTCACCTTTAAGCTTCGGCATAGCCCATTCCTTCATAGTTGGAAATACTTTGAAAGCCAGAAATTCCTGCACCAAATCCCTAGTGCCAATGTGCTCTGCAATAATTCTGAATTCAGCCAACGCCGTTTGGGTTGGACCTTCTGGTGTCATATTGCACTGGGGTCGGGTTTCTCCGAAGATTAGTTCAAGCGGACTCTGTACAAGCTTCTTCTTGTCGTCATCAACTTTGACGTAGAACCATTCTGATTTCTAGCCTGCCGGCCACTTGCTTCGATAGCTGATCACAGGAAATTTTGTAGTTTTCTGATATGCAAAGTTGTAACAACCAAAATTTTCATGTAGCCCATCCTTTCTGGCCTTAGTTTGGTAGTGTAGCTCGTGCACTCGGCAGAAACCTTCGGCAAATGGCTCCACTGCTTGGCTTCGGAGAGCCCAAATATAAACACTAAGCCTAACAATAGCGTTAGGAGTTAGTTGGTGAAAATAGATCCCAAATTTTTCAGCACATCGGCAATCATCCTATTCAAAGGAAATCTCAAACCAGCTTTGAGGAAACTCTTAAAAATCACTATTTCATCTTTTTGTGGCTTCGGGGTAATCTCTTCCCCACCAAAGCGAATCATCTTTTTCTCATCTTCACTGAAGTAGCCCGACTTCACCATCTTTGGGAAATCAGCCTTCGAGATAGTCGACTTCCCGAAGTCCAGATGACTAGGCTTGCTCGGTACTGCGATATTGTAATCATCGTCAGTACCAGCCTCCTCAATATCTGCTTGTTCTGCTTCAGCAGCAGGGATGTCTTCTGATGTCATCAATCCAGATCGCTTCATTGCTTCAGAGATAGGAACAGTTTCCGCACCTTCGGCTTCGTCTCCCTCGCGCTCAACTCTACCAGTAGAGCGCACTCTGGCTATTTAATTTTGAATTTCGTGAAAAATGTCTTGGAAAATAATAACCTTCTCTTCCGAAGCTCTTCTTCTGACGAAGCAAACACCAAATTGGAGCTTCGTTTGAATGCGAAAGTCAAGCTTCGGTTATGGTTAAAAATTTTGGCAGCAAAACAGTGCAATAGCAATGAATGCTGTGATAACTTCACACCTACCCGTCTGTTTATATAGTGCTGCAGGTAAGAAGGTAAATCGCCAGAATTTTTACACCAGGCAAACAGTTGCTCGCACCCGCTGAACGGTGGGCCGCAAAAACCAGAACAGTGAACCTGCATGGTGGGACCGCTACACGCTCGAAAGTTGTATCGTTTCTCGACAACGAGCTCAGGGAAGGTGTTTTTCGGACCTTCGGCTTCCTGAAGCCTAAGAGATTTTTTTCACGGATCAAGCTCGTTATGAAAAACGATCTAGCACCGCGAAGGGGCTACTGTTGAGACCATGCTTCGTCACCGAAGGTCCTGCAAAAAGAAACAGCTTCGGCTGAAGCTGCTTGAACATGCTGCCGAAGACGCCGTTCACGAAGCTTCGGAACTACAGCATATCCGAAGACGAAGGGTCGAACCGACTTAAAGATAAAATGTCCTTTTTAGTCTTTAAGGGTCTGAGTCGTTGTTGTAAACTTTTATGAGGGGCATAATCGTAATTCCTCATAAGCTGTGTCCTGTGCCTATAAATAGTGAACAATATTCCTTTACTGTTCACGCATTCCTGTAATTGCTAACGCATCACTCGGGAATTATTGTTTGTCAAGGCAAAGGTATAATGTACCTAAACGTTGTATTCAAATATCTTAAATTCATATAATAAGATATGTGAATGATGTCATTTATTTTCAATGTATTTATCTTTAATGTTCCATGTTTTATTTTACTTTGTATTATCCTTATAAGTTTAGTTACGAAGGTGAAACCTTCGTAATATTATGTTCGTGACCTTCGTCCGAAGTTCATTAAATCCTTGTGGAGATAATGCTTCGGCAGACGAAGGGCATTGATATTTAACATTTTATGTTGCCTTGTTCTTAATCCATAGCATTTGAGAACAAGTCTCCAACAGGTGTCAAAGGTTCAGCACAAACCAATAAAAAGATTAAAGTTAGGGTTCAAAAGAAAGGAGCAAAAGAAACCGAAAAGAACCCTAGTCTCGCGCACCGGAGTGTCCGGTGTGCCACCGGACAGTGTCCGGTGCACCAGGGTGGATCGTCTTCAAACTCTTCACCTTCGGGTTTCTGAGGCCGCGCTCCGCTATAATTCACCGGACTATCCGGTGTGCCAGCGGAGCAACGACCGCCAGTGCAACGGTCGACTTCAACGGTCAACTGACAACTGAATAGTGCGCGGACAGTTCGCACAGGGTCAGAGCAGGCGCCTGAAGGCGCATCGGACAGTGAACAGTACCTGTTCGGTGCGGCACCGGACTGTCCGGTGCCCCAAGATGTCAGAGCTCCAACGGTCGAAACCGTCAGAACCCTAACGGTTGGGTGACGTGGCTGACGCACCGGACAGTGTCCGGTGCGCCCATCAACAGCAGCCCTCCCCAACGGTTGTTTTGGTGGTTGGGGCTATAAATACCCCCCAACCACCACCATTCAAGGCATCCAAGCATTCAGTACTCCTCATTCAATACAAGAGCAATACACAACACTCCAAGACACAAATCAAAGCCTCTGATCAAATCAAAGTCCACAATTCAACTCTAGTTTTTAGAACTTGTGAGAAGATAGACTTGTGCTCTTTTGTTGCTCTTGTTGCTTGGTTGGCTTTCTTCTTTGTCTCATTCTTACTCTCAAAGCCTTGTAAGCAAAGCAAGAGACACCAATTGTGTGGTGGTCCTTGTGGGATCTAAGTGACCCGGGAAATCAAGGAAGGAAGCTCACTCGGTCTAAGTGACCGTTTGAGAGAGGGAAAGGTTGAAAGAGACCCGGTCTTTGTGACCACCTCAATGGGGACTAGGTTTGCAAGAACCGAACCTCGGTAAAACAAATCACGTGTCATCCGCTTCATTTGCTTGTGATTTGTTTTTGCCCTCTCTCTTTCGGACTCGACTCTATTTCTAACGCTAACCCCGGCTTGTAGTTGTGCTTAAAGTTTATAAATTTCAGATTTGCTTATTCACCCCCTGTAGGCGACTTTCAGTTTCCAATATCGATCGTCATTTGATACACCGATTGACAAAAAATCGAAAACCATTCCAGTAACATAACAAGGATTCAGAAGCAGAGATGTATGTGCATTACACACTCGGCAGAAGGCGACATTGGATCAAGTGTTGGATCATGCATCAGTTGATATTCACTATCCAAGATCAAATCACGGAGCAAGAAAAATGACAAAACAAGATTGGAGGGGATCTGTAGTTACTCAGTGGTGGCAATAGGATTATTGGTTTGATTCTGCCTGCGAGCCTCAATGCCTTCAGAAGAGGGAGTTTGGTATCCTCATCGCAACAATTTAATCCACACTCGAATAGGGAAAAGGAAGCAGGAAAATAAACCGTCCAGAGAAAAAACTTCGAATCACAAATAAACGAGACCCAAAGAGAGAAAATAGATGGATCTATTCAACAGAAAAATCTGCATAAAGATCGATCTCGTGTACAGAGAGACCTGTGATTTGATATGTTGAGCTTGAATATTACCCAGTCGTCACTGCCATCGCACTTGAGACTTGATGCAAAGAACTGATTACGACAAACGGAAAGAAGATGGAACTGCAGTACGACGAAGAGAAAGAATGATTGATCCACTATCTGGAGGGGGTTCTAAACCTAGACCCAACAGATTTGGCTTGATGTCAGATGGATTGAGGCGAGGTGTTTTGAACCTAAACAAATCCACGACCGTCGTGCACGACAGAGCATATCTACGCAAAAAAACGGAGAAAGAAACTAACCTCCGGGATCGGGCGGAGGAGCACCTAGATGACGCCAAAGGAACTGGACGCGTCGAGCGTGGAGGGCGGTGAGACATCATGCTGGTACTATGGAGCGCGCACCCGGTGCGTTGAGCAAGCTTGTAATCGGGCATGGCCTTCTTGGCGGCGCGAACTCGGCGAGAGGCCGTCGAGGGATGTGCGCCCTGCTCGGCACACTTGGCGGCTGGGGCCCACGGTTGCGGCGTCGGATCGGCCTGTGGAGGAGTCGCTCCTCGGCGAGGTGGCCCTGTCCATGGAGTCGTGCGCCCCGCTCAGTGGACTCAACGGCGGGGCCTGCGGCTACAACGTACGGTCGGCTTGCGGCTGCAACATTGGCGAGTCACCCTCGAACGGGGAGGTAGCCCTGTCCATGGAGTCGTGCGCCCCGCCCGCGCGGACTCGGCGGCGGGCCCTATGGCTGCGGCGTTGACCCTGTCCATGGACTCGACGTACTCGGCGGCGGGAAGGGACCCTAAACGACGACCTCGGGGGCGTCGGCGGCCTTGGCCTCGTGAAAGCAACGAACGAGCGCGGGTAGGACGTGGGAGTTATCTGGTGGAAGTTATCGCGAGCCGCGCGCGTCACAGCGAGACGGACGGGGGCGGAGGGATCGGTGCCTTTGAGCGGGCGTGGGAGGGAGGCAGATGTGGGGGCATGGCAGGGGCGTTGGGTGTGGACGTTGACGGTGGAGTCTTAATAGAGTAGTATATATTAACGTTGACCCGACCGCAGATCTCAGGGTTGAAATACCTAATTTTCTTACTAAATGTGAACATAAATTGTTTTTGCGAAAAGGATATTTAAAAAAACGCCTGGCTTGCCCTGCAAGTCCCAGCGACAACAGTGAGTAGAGATGGCAACGGGTACAAACCCGCTGGGTTTTGCCGTCCCAAACCCGTACCCGTGAAAAATATCTATGCCCATTAAAAACCCCGTACCCATGACGGGTTTGAGATTTTTCCCAAACTCGTACCCATCGGGTTAGCGGGTACCCATGGGTTACCCGCGGGTTTCATGTCCAATATACTTGTTCTTCTCATAATCAATAAGTATCGTAATGATTAATGATATCATGATCCAAAATCTATGTAATGAACAACGAGTTCATGTTTGGTATAAAAATTATTAATAGAGGGAATGAAATACAAATAATAAGTTGTATAATTAAGTGACCTTGCACTAAGTTATCCATCCACCACATATATAACGCTAGTAAAAACTATAATAGCAAGCAAGCAACACTCTCACCGACTATTGATACATTCACCAATTGATAAAAAATATGAAGTAAATAAGGAATAACAAGTTCCTTGTTCGTTTATAAAATAAAATGACAATGTACACTAAGGTTTGGTCGGGTTTAAAAAACCCACGGGTTCACGGGTTTGGGTACTATAGGAACAAACCCGTACCCATAAACCCGTCGGGTATAGATTTATACCCATTAACAAATCTATGAGTATGAAAATTTACTCAAACCTGTACCTTAATAGGGTAAAAACCCACCGAGTTTCAGGTTTCGGGTACCCGTTGCCATGTCTAACGGTGAGAGTGAGACACTGACAGTCACACTGTTGCGGCATCCGATGCGTCCCGCATGGCGCGCTGGAGGTGGGATCGGGTCGCCGACGCCGTGGATGTTGGTGTTCCTGCACAGCCTGTCCCGTCCCCTCCCGGCCCGTCTGGCGTCTGCTACTCTGCTGCTTGCCTGCTTGTCCGTAGCCCGTTTCCGATTGGGCGGACGGTGGTCCAAGCTCAAGCCATGTACATGGACGGGTCGGGGACGAAATCGCGTCGCGGCTCTCTTCCTCGCGATCGACTGAAACGCGAGGACATTTGTCAGACAAGTCTTTTTCATAGAGGAGAGCGCACTTGAGTACTGTACGTACTTGACAAGGGAAACCTAAGCTGCTCCGCTCTCGTTTGTTTTGTTGCCGTCAACGACCTGGGAAAAAAATGAAGGCGATTGTAACAAAAAAAAAAGCATAACAATCATCCATTACTACATTTTTTTGCCAGTACAAACCGATGCCCTTGTTTGGTTATTCACATTATACATGTATTGAATGTGATTGAAAAAAAAACTATGTCTTTTTTGGTTATTCCCATTATACATGGATTGGATGAGATTAGAAAAAATTTAGAAAAACTTTGACTTCTTTGGATTTAAACTCATCCAATCTCACCTAAACCATATGGATTGAGAGCTAACCGAACATACACGTCCTCTCTGACGAGCTAGAGGTGGACAGATTCTTGCTCTTGCTGATAAACTGGCGCCTTGACGCAGCATGAAGTCACCGGCTGAGAACAGGTGCTCCAAATAACCGGCGGCCCCACCGCCGAAGCGGCATGCACGGGGTCAAGGAAACCAGTCAGCATGACGACCTTTCACACGGAAAACTAGAGGGGGAGGATACACCGAACCAGAAGAGGCGTCACAGCCTAGTAGTCCAAAACGATCGCCTGACGACGGGAAGGTGCACGAGTTGGAAGGTTAACTGGAAGCTTTGAGCCTTTGACGAGATGAAAAGGACGATTTAGCGGGCGCACCTCACCTCGACGTTGGCAGATTCTTTAGGCCTTGTTTGTTTCCGTCGGATTGCACCTGGAATCGTTCCAGCTAATCAAAATTTATATAAATTAGAGAATCAATCCGTTCAGGAATCGTTCCGACCCACCAATCCAGCAGAAACGAACAAGGCCTTAGTCACTTTGCCACGGCACGCATCGAAAGCGACCGGGATGCACAGCAGCGGCCACACGTCCGCATGCAATTAGCAGCCAATTTACACGCCTGCTAGATGGGGCGATTGGCCGTCTCCAGTAACGTCCTCTATATTCGTCTTTTACAGACTTCTCTAAAAGATTTTATCATCTATATTTTTTTTATCTCCAACAACATTCTCTAAGTCACGTCCTCTATACTCAAATACTTATATTAAAGACTTTTTATTTTTATTTTTTGTACATACGTATTTGTCGTACTCTTAAATGTATTGTACATATTTTAGTTTTGTTAAATCGGTTATTTAAAGTATTCAAATGGATAGATGACCGTTTAGAGAAACTCTATATATAGAGAATTCAGCAACGTACTCTAAATTTAGAGGACCATTTAGAGGCAGGGGCGGAGGGCCTATTATGGCCCAAGCCATACTAAGAAAAAAACAGGTCCAGCTCAGCATCTCTAAACCCTAATCACTCAGTCGCCCGCCGCCGTCCGCCCGTCCGCTCAATCGGTCGAGCGCTCGAGCCTCCTCCGTCGCGCCCGTCCGTCGAGCGCCGACGGCCCGAGCAGCCAGCACCGCCCAGCAGGCGAGCCGCTTCGCCTCCACGCCTCTGTCCGCCGTCCGCTCGGCCTGAGGCCCCGAGCCGCTCCGCGGCTACGGCCCTCCGCCCGACGGCCCGAGCAGCGGAGCAGGCGAGCAGCTCCACGCCTCCGGCCTTCGCCCGCCGTCCGCTTCCAGGTAGTGCTGGGAATTGGGCCGGGTCGGGCCAGCCCGGCCCAAGCCCATCGTGCTTCGTGCCAAACGGGTTCGGGCCAGCAAAGCCCAAAAGATTTTTGGGTCGTGTCGTGCCAGTCCGAGTGTAAAAACAGTGGTCCAGCCCGACCCTAAACCACGTTGTGCCTTTTTTGGGCCGTGCCGGCCCAAGCCCGGCCCGTATATTTGACCATATAAAATCAAAATATTACAACCATATAAAGTTCATAGCTTACTAAATTAAAGATATTAAACAATTCTAGCATTATTGAACCACGTAAACTCCAAATATAACAACAATATACAATCGATATTTTACTAAATTAAAGAAATTAAACAGATTGGGCTTAATTGGGCCGTGTCGGCCCAAGTCTGGCCCATCTATGCGGGCTGTGCCGGGGGTCCGATGGGCTGGAAATTGAGGCCCGGCCCAAGCCCGCCTTCGGACCGTGCTAGTCCGGTCCATATTATTTTGTGTCGGGCCGTGCTTTGGGCTCATATTTTCGGACCGTGCTTGTGCTAGCCCGAAAAGCCCGGCTCATATTCCCAGCACTACTTCCAGGTTCCAGCCATACCTAATTTTGTTTTCGTCCTCCACCACTGTTTAGAGGACGCTGCTGAAAAGCGTAGAGAATCGTTTGATCCTCTATATTTAAGGTAGAAAACCTTTTAGAGGTCTTTGCTGGAGTTAGCCTCGACGAAGGGCCACGGGGCCCGCCTACAAGATTTCGCGATGGCCTACCTGCCCTGTTCACGAGTTCTGCAGCCTGCACTGCAGACGGACGGGGCAAGCTCTACCTTATCTTGCTCGCCGGCCAGGTAGTAAAAGCACCTCTACCCGCTGGCCTCTGTGCGTTGGACGAACCGATCCATCCAGCGGCGAATTCATCGCCACCACCCCGGCCGAGCTGGCGAGCGAGCACTGGACCTGGACAGGACAGGGAGACGCTGGCAGAATTCAGCAGGATCACATCATGCGGTGCACACAGCACTGGCTGGCTACCACCACCACCACCTCTTCCCCCGCCCGTGCCTTGCCGTGCCCACTTGGGGAGGGAAACTGTCCAGCACCAAACGAAACTTGCCTCTGCTCGACGGTGCTCCTAGCTCCCACATATTTTAATGCCTTTTTCATCCTCGCACGTCCAACGGCGACGGGCACCGGCACGTGTGCTCACCTACAGCTCCAGCACGCATATCTTTTTTTTCTATCCCCATGCCCATGGTATGGAGCACGGCGTCTCGCCCGTCCACATAAAACCGAAACAGATGCTCGAGCTGCCGCTAGCTGGACTCCCCAGTCCCCACATGCACTCCGGATGAGAGATGCACAGTCATCAGAGGCAGCGAATACCTTTGTCATCACACGCTCACAGTGGGCAGAGGTACACCATCCATCCATAATCAGTCACTTTCAATTCATTCATTCATTTCCTTTCCCCCACCCCCCTCCCAAAGCTACTTACAACAACAAACCCAGAAGCATGTCACCCACCAATCATGGCCGGAAGATCCTACCTATTCTACTTGGGATAGATATTTTGCTCCTCCTAGATCTAGCTGCCAAAACAATCCAAGCAGAGTGTGTATCAACAGACAGCATAACGAAGTCACCTGATCTGCGTTCTAACTGAATCTTTCTTCCTCCAGTTAGTTAAAGCTTAGAACCACCCAAAAGAAAGAAAGGGGGGAAAACGGAAACAGCAAAGCTACAAGAAAGAGAGAGGGGGAGAAACCAGCTTTTGGGCCATCCATCCATGCATAAAATAAAAAACGGGCTAAGAGACAAATTCTATGCACCTCCTCCTCCGCGGCCTTTACACCATGGGAGGATAACCAGCCCCAACTACACAAAAGAAGTACCACTCCCCCATCAACCATTCCGGAATCTGAATACTCTGTTTTAAGTTAACGAGACATCTGCTTCTTGCTCGGAACGAACTGGTGCACGGCACCCCTCCTTCCTTCCTCATCACCAGCAACCAAGCGGGCCATTTGAGCTTCCATGCGGGTTCTTTTGAGCTGCCGCTGCTACTGTTGTTGCGATTCTGCCATTTGGGCTTCCGCTGAACAGGCAAAAACCAGTTCAGGTTTACCACTCCGATGCATGGTCGTCTGGACTGTTTATTTTCCTGGTAATAAAAATAAAAACAAGGCAACTTGTTCTGTGAGCTAAAAGGGACTGAACCTTCTCTGTTCAAACTCATTTGGTGGCAAGTCAAGTACCGGCAGCAG
The DNA here is from genome assembly GCF_902167145.1 of Zea mays. Classification (NCBI taxonomy): domain Eukaryota; kingdom Viridiplantae; phylum Streptophyta; class Magnoliopsida; order Poales; family Poaceae; genus Zea; species Zea mays. Next base: position 168,263,451 of record NC_050102.1, read on the forward strand.
GCTTCTGGTCGCTTGACGGTTTTAAAGGCGTCGGCATTGTTCCGAAAGTCAGTTGCCCCGCCGACACGTGGGTGTGCGCCATGCCACCTGCAGACTGGGCTGCGAGATGCATAAACCCGCCGGATGAAGGATGGAGTGCTTTCACGTTATTGCCGCCGGCAGCTGCGAGCAAGAGTTTCCCTGGGTCAGCGAGGGTCACGGCAGAGGAAGCCGAAACGGATCCAAAGGACATGGAAGGGGTTGCGGACGAACCTGACATGGCGCTCTGCTGGTGCGATGCCTGCTGCTGCTGCTGCTGCTGCGTCTTGTCGCCTGGTCGCTTCTGGTAGAGGCCTAGGGCAGCAGCACCTCCGGCTCCCGGAGCCGGAGGAGCGTAGGTGTTGGATATGAAGAAATGGCCTTGCGGGAATGGCTGCTGTTTCATCGATGCTGGCTGCGTATGTGAGTGCTGCTTGCTCCCAGGATTGGAACCAGGCGATGCATTAGGCTGCTGGCCAAGGATGGATGGCATGGCCATACTGAAATGATTCGTGGGAGTAGTCCTGGAGCCAGACGTCGACGCGGAGTTCTTGGCTGACTGCTGCTGTGGTGATGGCAGTTGGACAGGCTGCTGAACACCCTTTGCATTTCCTGTGGCGGGTGGGCTGCCACCGGTACTTTTGGACACCGAATTGGATGGTGAACCAGAAGCAACAGGGGCGTTTGAAGATCGAGATAGATCCCCTCCTCCGGTAGAAAGGTTTGTTAGAGAAGGTCCTACCTTTGATGAACTTAAGGAAGTCTGTGATTGGTGACCAGGAGTGTAGAGAGCCTGCATAGGGACTTTTGCTTGTTGCTGGTGGAGGCTACTGTTCTTCATCATAATCAAATTAGGGGGTGTGGCGGCAGGGGTAGTCGTAGCAGTAGATGAAGGTGTCCCTCTCCCTGAGGATGCCTTCAACTGGGGGGATTGAACTCTCCCTTGGGCAGCACTTGATGGGTACATCATATTCTGAAAATTAGCCATGTTTATACGGTCTTGGTACCCACCTGCACTGTTCTGTGTACTTGGTGCAGCAGATCTGGGCCGATTCAGATGGTGATGCTGAATTAGCTGCTGATGCTGCTGGTGCTTTTGTTGCGCTTGCATCTGAAGGTGCTGCTGCTGCTGCTGAGAAATGCTGGCCGAAGCTGCAGCGGCGGTAGAGGCAGGGGTGTTGGAATTTGTGGGTTTGCTTCCCATGAATGCATTTGAAGATTCTGTTCCGATAAGGCTCAGGGTGCGGGACGAAGTTTCATTTGTGTTGCCAGTAAGGAAAGGAGGCACATAATTCTTGCTTTCCGTCCTGGTGAAGGACAGCGAATGCTGTTGTGAATCACTAGAATACTTGTGAGAAGTTGATTTCTTTCTCTCACTGTCTCCAGCAATGGGAGTCGAGGATGAATCCCCCGCAACAGTTTTTGTTTCTCCAGTCATTTGGTGCTGGGGCTTCTGCTGCGTGGATTGCACAGGTTGAGCTGCAGCAAAATTAAGCTGGGGATAACCATGCCTTGCTGCATCTTGATGGCTCTGGAAAACTGCATGGTTCTGCGCCAATGCCGAAAAGTCAAGACCACTTGGGGTAGATCCAGGAGGACCAATGGAGCCAAAGGGCATCACAAAAGGCTGAGAAGAGGCAAGATCAATCCTCACACCCTGGCCTCGGCTGACTTGTGGCTGCTGCTGTTGCTGGTGGTGCTGGTGGTCACTTAACTTCTTCTCACTCTGACTGACAGCAGGTTGAGCGGCTGGCATCATTGCAAAATTCGGTAGATGGACTGGAACGGCAAAATTGTGTTCATACCCACTCTTCTGGGAGTGAGATGGCTTGTCATCACTAGATGGACAATCTTGTCCAGTTTTGTCACTCTCCTGTCGGTGCACAAGGCCAGGTAGCAGGACAGGGCGCTGATTGCCACTTGAATAATTCTGTGAATTACTAGCAGCTGCTGCTGCATTAGTATTTGGTGCGTATCCCAACAGGCCTTGGGACTGTTGTGGCTGATGCTTCTGTGATGAACTGGGCAAGTTTGGCATTTGGGTCTTCTGATGACTTTGTGACTGCGCACCTTGCTGCTGTGATGGGTGCAGCATGGGGGAGGAATACACATGACCATTGAAGAATGGAACAGCTGGGCCTGGCGATGCCATGCCTCGATATGGAGGCCCTCCAGGATGGGCAGCAACCTGGAACGGGTATCCATTCTGTAAGATTGCCAAAAACTGGGCATCAGCCGGTTGCATGTTGGCAAAGCTCAAGTTCATGGCCGCGGCACCAGAGTTTGTTGCCAAAGTGTGAGCACTGGCAGATGGCGGCAATGTATTGCCGGCACCAGATGATTTTGCATCCCCTGCTCGGTTGGCAGCATTTGCAGCTGCCACCATAGCATGCTGCTGATTGAATGGAAAGATGAATGCCGGGGCTTGCTGCAAGAGGGAGGAAACATCTTGTAAAAAAAATCCAACTGAAATTTTCAAGTACAAATAACGGATGCATAAGATTTCCAGCATGTACGTACCAGCATGTTTGGCAAGGGAGTGGACTGCAGTGTTTCATGAGAAGGTGGTTGTTTCCTCTGGCTTGATTCAGCACCAGCAGCATTGCCTAGTGTTTTGTCCTTCGAGAGACTCCCCTGGAATGGTGATGTAGCCATAGGAGCCTTTGCTTCTTGCATCGGAGTGTGCGCCCTAACAGGGTAGCTTCCCTGCATTGGGTTCACAAGCATAGAGGCGGCATCCGTGGGTGGCACAACACCCATGCTGAATGGCCTTGCACCAAAGAATGGCCCCGGTGGTCTATTGGCGGCGGCGGCGGCTGCAGCAGCAGCAGTTGGCGGCCAGAAAGAGTTCATCTTTGCAACTCGCTGCTGGTGCTGGATAAATTGTGCAATGTAGCAATGTGTAGCACATCTCTTTGAGCGTGTTGGCGGTGGAAGCAATGCAGAATGCTGCAATATAGAAGACCGTAAGACTTCAGGAGAGGCGGCAGAGCGAGGGGAACAGAGCACAGATAACCACAGCGTTACTGACACAAGAATACATACATGTAATCCACTAGATGACCCTGGTTTCACGTCCATGGGATGATGAAGACCAGCTGCTGATAGGCCTGGGACTGGACTGAGATAACTGCAACGACACAAAACAGCAGATTCAGAAACCAAACCACTGAAGAGGAGTGCACATTTCGTATCCAGCTCCAGCAACTAAAGGAACTCACCCAAACGGTGGGAAATTCCCAAGCCAGCCTCCAACAGGTATAGGCATAGGTGGTGTAACAGCAGCAGGCATAGCTGCAACACAACAAAATCCAGATAAAACAATGGAAACAAACAACTTCCTAAAAGGCTTAAAACCAAAGGACCAAATGCAAATAACACGGCAAAAGACTTACCAGATTTCTCGTGCTTTATCTCAGCCTTTGAGGGCTTCTGCTGCTGCAATTGTTGTGGCTGCGGCTGCGGCTGCCGTCTCTCTGATGGCGACTTTTCATCACCGAGACTGGGCTTCTCCAAATCCAACTGCAGTGTGAGCTTCTTCGGCGCGAACTCATCGACTGGAATTCTTCGCACCTTCTGGTCCTCCAAATCAATATCCAGTCCTCTCCGAGTCCTTTCACTAGCCTTCTTTTCCGAATTTCCTCTCCCCAACTATTAGTCAAACAGAAAGAAAATTAGAAAAAAAATCTGAATCAATATCCAATGCTCCAGCTGATGATGTATTGATGTCAATCAAAAGAATTGGTGAAACCAAAGTACTCACCATGTCCATCTCAGAATCCAATCCCTTCTTATCTGCATCAGGGTCGGAGGAGCCATCTATATCATCAGATAGCTTCCCAGGAGGGGGAGCCTATAGAACCAAAAATAAAAAGATGAGGGAAAAGAAAGCCAGAAAAAGAAGCCAAAGAATAACAAAACACCAAGCAGCAATTGCGGCAAAAATTGTCGCTTTCACTCTATGCCCACAAAATTCGGCAAGACCAATTCAACCACAAACAGAGAGACAAGAAAGCATATACCCACCATGAGATCAATGGAAAACCTCTTGTCATGCCGAGCGCCATCCGATGCCAGCTCACTGCAGGGAAAAAGATATTTCACATAAATAAAGATCGTTCACATAAATTGTGAATATACTAATCAAATCAGCACAATCCAAAAACAATAATGGCTATCGTAACATCAATAATATAAAATTCAAAGTGGCCCACATCTTTGTCGTGGCAGTAGCTTCGCCGTTCCTGGCCTCGGAGCCCACCGGCTTTGCTTCAGCATCCGGCTTGACTGGAGGCTCTGGCAACGGCAACGGCAACGGCGACGGCGGCACAGCCTGGCTCTCCAACCTGTGATCTCGCCGATCTGATTCGTTGGGCCGGAGCTCTGAGTCTCTGTTTCTACCACGGTCCTCCGCCTTCTCTGACTCTCGTGAAGTCTCAGGTTGGGCAGCCGCAGGGGTGGTGCTGGTGCCGCTTTCTGCTGCTGCCGATGTTGCTGTTGTCTTCGCTTCTGATCTTGCCACAGGAGGTGACTCCGGGTTTGATGACGGCTCTGCCAACTCTGGTCTCGCCGGACGGCTATCTTCGTCGTAATTTACCAGCCGTGGTCTCTTCCTCTTTGGAGCTGCAAGATCCAGCGGGAGAGCCGATTAGACCCAAGAAAACAAAAATGCAAAAACAGCGAGGGAAAAAAGCCACAACCGCCAACAGGACTACGCACCTATGGTGGAAAGGGAGGTGGAATCCGACGGTCGGACGCCAGAAGACGAGGGGGCCGGCGAAGAGTTCCCAGACTTGGCCTCGGGCGCGTCCCTAGGCTCGAGTTTGTGGTTGCTCTCCTGCTTTTGCGGGCATGGGAACTGCCTGGTGAGCCCGAACAGCACCTCAGCGACCTCAATCTCCTCTTGGATAAAAGATGGAGACTTCGAAATCTTCGACGGCGGCGGTTGTGGCGGGGTTGTTGAAGGCGCTGGGGACATCGACGGTCGCTGCTTCGGCGCTGGTCCCAGACCACCGCTGCTCACACCGCCACCCAATGTTTTCTGATAGGCAAAGCCGAAGAGAGAAAAAAAAGTTAGCAAGCAAGAGCACCATGGAAAACGAGGGGCAAAGGCCTCTAGAAACCCACAAGCTTCTTCCGAGGAGCGGCAGTAGAGGCAGGCGCCGGAGAGATCGGCCGTGACGAAGGTCGTTGGATCTGCGAGCCATCTCCTACGCCGGAGCTGCCTCCACTGGTTCCACCGCCGGGGACAGGCCACTCGTGCGAAGAGCGTTTCGTAGAAGCTGCCAAGAGCACAAAAGCATAAGCAAAGATGAAACAGCCGGTGATGCCAAAAAAATCTGAGCGGTGGTAGGAGAGACTACCAGAGCGGGCTTTCCTCGGGACAGGCACGCCGATCATCTCGTCAACAGCCTTGACCACCATGGGGCTTTTCGGATGTGAGACGCCGCCCTTCCGCTGTATCTGATGCTGCTGGCCGTGGTGGTGGTTGTGGTAACCGCCGCCGCCGCTGCTACTACTGCTGTGGTGGTGGCCACCGCCGGGCTGCGGCGGCGAGGGCGGTGGCGGCGCCGTGCTCGGCGACCGCCGCTGCTGCTGGTACCGCGGCGCGAGCTCCTCCTCGGCGTCTTCGTCGTCGTCGCCGAGGCTGTCGTCGGAGGTGTCGTCGGCGTCGTCCCTCCCGGCGCCGGCGCCGCCGCCGTTGAGCATGAGGCGCTCGCCACGTCGGCGCTCGGAGCGCGGCGAGTCTCTGGGGCCCCCTCCGCCGTTGCTCCTGAGGCGCCTTCTCGGAGGCGGCGGCCCGGCTCCGCCGGACACCCCGCTCCTCCTGCCGTCCCGGATCCTGTCCATCTCAGATCTGAGACATGCGGCGCCGATCCCCGGCAAATCACCGCCGCCTCGCCGGATTCCGACGAGCGCCGCCGCCGCCCTGTAGATCCGGGGTGCAGCGCCTCGGTAATTCTGGCGAATCTAGCAGCGCGGCCAAGGATTAGGCGGAGGAGAGCTCCTCGGCTCTCGTCGCTCTTCCTCCCTATCTCTCTTTCTACTACTGCTTGGCGCTCCCCTCGCTTCTCTTCTGCGGTGCAAGGCTCCGCCCTGCCCTTCACCACGCCAGCCTCTCTTTTCCGGCAGCGTGCCGCTTGCCCCCTTCTCGCTCTTTGGTCTGAGCGTCGTCTGGCCGTTTCCCTCCCCGTCGGGTTCCCTTTCTAGGCGCCCGCCTCGCCTCATCTTCTTTTTGTCGCTGCGCACCCCCGCATCGGACGGTCCAGATCCGCGCGCCTACCGATCCTGCATCCGACAGCGCCGGCGACGAGGGCGCCACCGTAGCGCGGCCCGCCACCGTCGGATCCTTACCGGGCCCACACTGACGCTCAATAAAATCTCTCCCTCTGCCTCTTCCTTACGGCTCAAGCATGGGCCGCCACTGACACGTGTCGGTTTCGGGTAGCCGGGAAAAATCTAATCGTCCACCGGTGGTAGGAGGTGGGTGGGGGACGGGCCGGGGAAGAAGGCACCATTAGCCTATTCATTCAATTATAAATTGATTATAACCAGCTGAGTAATGAGAAAAAATGATTTTAATATAGATGGGTTGTCCGCTTTTGGCGGGCCCCACCTGCGCGGAATGGACCTGATCTGGACACTGCACGGGGTGTTTCACCCCGGTGCTGATGTGGCACGCCCTCGCACCGGTTGCTCGGGTGTTGCCGCGGTTGTCTGGTGGGTTATGTGGTGGGCAAACTACTGACTTGTAATGGAATGAAGAAAAATGGCTACAGCAATTTTCACATATTTACGTTAAATTACTTATACACGGAAAAGGGGCGTTAAGAAAGTGCAAGCGCGTGCGCCAAACAGTCTGAGACGTCAGTTTCCAAAAAGGAACCACACGTTGGCTGGCGATTTGGGATGAGATTATCCACGTATAGATATTCATATTTGCAACACTCTCCTTGCTGTAATGCTGTTCCTAGACCGAATCCAATTTTAAGATCAATGAATACAATTAATCCTCTAAAAGTCCTGTAGAATAAAAATGATGGGAAATATTGATATATTTTATTAAAAACTTCTTTAAACCTAATGGAAAAATAAGGAGAAAGTGATCCAACATGTAATGATTATTGCCTTATTGTAAACTCGTATGAGAACTCATAGATGTTTTAGAGGACAATACATATATTGGTAACTCCTTTGAAACTATTGTAAATGAATGAAAAACGAGATTTGGGATAGAAGTGACAGCCGCAGGGAATTTATATTTATATACAAGTGAAGGGGTGCAAGCCAATAGGTGTGTCTCTTAGCGAGATAATTGTCGCACCCCTTTGGATTGATCACACATATGTCACATTTTTCTAGCACTCTCCCTTGATCAATTCCAACTTCATTTGACATCCGTCAATTGTTCTTTCAGTATATTATTCTCCTTAAAAACCCTATAGGAAAAATAAGGTGTACATCATGCTTTTGGATTATGAGTAAAACTCATACTGACTTCCAAAAGAAAATATGTCTGTAATCAGCATTCCTAAAACCCCCATGGAGTAAAATAAATGATGAAGCATAAAGCTTAGTTGATATTACCTCGTTAAAAACTTTGGATGAGAAAACCTCAGCAAGGTAAAACTCATACTGTCGGTGTTTGGGACCCGACCGCGCACCCGGGTTATCCCTCGAGGTGCTTTTGGGTAGGACGGTGTTACCAACTGTAGCTCGATGGTTCGTATTGGGCGCACGAGGGACGATAGACAATTTTATACAGGTTCGGGCCGCTTAGAGATGCGTAACACCCTACTTCCTTGTGTGGCTCTTTATGTGGTGGATTACAGGGGAGTTCTCTAGCATGAAGGATGCTAGAGAATTGATTAGATGGCTAATAAGTGACTTCTTCTTTGATAGGGTGCCCCCTAGGCCTTATATACTCGACCGTGGGGCGTTTCATGCGGGTACGATAACTATGTGTTCCTAAGTAATAGTGAACCGACTGAACTTATCTCCCTGTTATCCCGCTGACTTATCCTCGTTTAGTTCCGACGTCTGAGGGTGCTGCGCGGGAGAATCAAGTCAATGCTGCGGATAATGTTTAAACCCAATGAGCCGTCTGGGCTCGAGTCGGTCCAATCTTGTGTCGGTCCATTCTGCCAGTGATTCCTCCCCTGGCCCACGAAGGGATGGCCTTGTGAAGTAATGGGCCCAGAGTCTTTCGCGAGGCCTTCTAGCCTTCTAGTGGACCCGGGGGATATCTGTCCCCCACAAATCCGCAATCTTTGAGTTGATTTTGAAACAATCGGCCCAAAGATTTTAGGTCCAGCTTGCAGTTTTGATTTTAGATCGCAGATGCTCTGAAAGTGCACCTGTTAAGTCATTGCTTCTGAACTCTGATCAATCCGGTAAAAACAAACTTCTGTTATCCTTCTTCAGCTCTTTCAACGGTCTTCACTTTGTACTAGGTAGGTGCCCGTGCGATGCCACGGAACATAAATCTCGATTTGTATATCAGATATGCTTCCTGTGAAGCAAGGAAGCGAACGCAAGCCAGCTTTTTGTATTAGTGCATTATGTTCAGTTCTTACTTGAGCATCCCGTGTTCTCGTGTGTGCCATGGCCGAGTGGCAAGCTCAACACTGGTATTGTTGTCTTGTCTCAAATGAAGTCCGCTTCCACAAGTTAATCGGATTTCTTCATGGGTGATAGCTGTGTCAGATTCTTCCACGCATAGGGCAAGTAATGCAAGTGATAGCTGTGTCAGTTTACCCCCATTTTCTTGGGCATCACTTGTCACAAATGAAGTCCATTGGAGGTTCGCAATTTATATTCCGTGGCATCGCACGGGCACCTACCTAGTAAAATTTGAAGTTCAAACACATCATATATTAAAAGATAAAAAAGAAAATTCTGAGATAAAAAAGTGAAATTATCTCTTACAGTTTTCTCTTCTTTTATCTCTTATCATATGATGAATTTGAAGTACATCTATAATTTAATGCTTTTTTGGGACTTTTGTTAGTTATAATTTAATATTTTTTTGTGGCTTTTGTTAATTGGTTTGCACGAAAAATTGATTTTAAAGTACATCTATAATTTAATATTTTTTGTGACTTTTGTTAGTTATAATTTAATAATTTTTTGTGACTTATGTTAGTTGGTTTGCACGAAAACTTGATTTGCACTTAACACGTTGCCAACAATATTATATTGATCTCTTGTTCTCGCACAAGTACTGAATTTGGGACACGCTCTATTGATCCAAGCCATATCGCTTCTCATGGCCTCTTGCACAGGCGCATCAGGTTGAAACAACTTATCACACGCCAAAAGCGCATCAGTAGGATAGCGAACTTGATTTCTTACAGCCACGAAATCCATGCACTACAGCAAATCTGCAATGTGAACACAACAAACACCTGGGTATCGATACAGCACACAAGAACGTGAATCACATAAACAAACTGCAGAGACTGTCAAATACAACATCCATCTTACGTATCTCATTTGTTTACAGTATGCGTTCAGGAGGGTTTCAAATGTAAACATCACATGTCGTTGGAGCAAATCAGTTTACAGAGTGATAAAACCAAGACATGTCACTGGAGCAAATCAGTTTACAGAGTGAAAAAACCAAGACAAGCTTCAGGCTGGCTGCTCATAAGTGATGCTGCTATTCTTGTTTGAAACAGTAAATCATCAACAGACAACTTACTCCACCTCTTCCAAGAAATCCTTGATCTCTGATGGGCTTAGAACTCTGTTATTTGTATGGAAACTGTTAGTTCTCACCAAACCATTTGAAGTAGCAAGGAGTTTGTAATATCAAATAGCCTTAGATTTCCAACAACAAAAACATAGTAAACAGATTCATTTCCCCTACAGCTAGAGGAGCACAAGTTGTTACCAAACCCTAAAGAACAGAATGGGAGCAATGAGTGATGCAGTGATTTGATCATTTGATGAGGCAAGAGGAACATGGATCATATAAAGGTGGCAGTAATAATTGAGTCTGTGTAACTTACTTGAACTCACGGTCAGCTCGAATAATTCCGATTTCAATGTTGTTGGAGGAAATTTGCCCCTCATATCTGCAAGTCCAAGATGCAGAACCAATTAGTAACTATTTAGGATGTTTTAAACTAAGCAACTACAAGTGGGTTGCAATACCCTTCTTTCAAAGTCAAAATTGCAGTGTGGATGGCATCATCAAGCTCTATATCCTCTGTGTATCTACAATGAAAACATATTATAAAGATAAGATGTGAAATCAGAAGGAAAGGATGATCTGTTATGGCACACAGGGGGTGGTAATGGGCTCTAAATCTTACACTATAAAATTTAAGGATCGAATCGGATTAGGATTCGGTCTCTATTCCTATTCATTTTTGTACTAAAATTTATTAAGGGCCACAATTTATTGTGAAGAAACACTTGATCATAATCCATTACCATCCCTAGGCACACATGCCTCTTATATTAATCAATGATGAGGTACATAGAATCAACTGGAATTTATTTACAATCAATGATGGAAGAAAATTATCAATGATAGAAGAAAATTATCAGCGGTACTATGTCACAACTCACAACAGTGTATCTGTATATAGTGCAAGTGCACAACATTACTACCATGAGATTATGTACCTCTTTCCAAGAAATGTCTTTGCATTTGACACATTTTTTCCCATGGCTGATGCCTTCCAGGAGAAGTATGATCCTGAGGGATCAACCTGAAGAAATAGCCAACAATGTCAGTTGTCTTGACTCTTGAGTTTACGAAGGTACATCCTACAATATCATGGTGATTGTTAACACATATGTGCACATTTTTCACTTTATAAGTACTACTTGTGATGATCCCTGTGAGACAATAAACAGGTTTCCTTTTTTTGAAAGGTTGATAATCAGGTTTGAGGTTTCTATCTTGTAACTTCTTCAGTATACCTGATACAACTGTGGGCCATTGTCATCATACCCAGCAATCAACAGCGATACTCCAAATGGTCTTACACCACTGAAACAAATAAGGATCACAAGTAAAACTCATTAACATATACGTATCTCAGGTTTTCACTAATCACCTTAAAAGCCCCAGACAATAGAGGCTAGTACAATCCTTTTGACTGGATGGTGTATATCCTAGTAATCTCTATTAGTTTAACTGTCTGGTCAAGCCATCACGACGACGTCAAGTGCGTCAATCAATAAATGGAAATATCTACTAAATGTTATAGATATAGTGCATATTCTATGTATGATGTTGGTTGGCTCGCTTGGCAAATAAACAATATTTAACCCTCGACCACTTAAATATCACCAATTAATTGAAAATCAATATCTGGATTGCACACAGGGACAATACATTTAGGTAATGTACAAATAAAAAAAATGGCAGACCGAGTACCAGAGGCAAGCCTTCCTCCCGCAAATGCAGAGAGGCTGCTTCGAACCCGCGATCTGGTGACTCAATGAAGCAGATCTTCCAAGTGTTTAGCTATTTAGGTAATGTACAAATAAGGCACTAAAAACAGCTAAAAAATACAATGTTATTCCAAGTGTTTAGCCCGGAAGAAAAGTTGTTTGAAGGTTTAGTGCCATAATATATTGATTATGGAGTGGCCATCCTGCAGTATGCAGATGACATTATCCTCTGTATTCAAGAATCTGTTTTCAAGTCGTCCGATTAATTGTGATTAATCGTCCAAGTTGATTTGGACCCAATCACGATTAATTGCCCAAGTTGGTCAGCCAGAACGACCAGCAAGTCGTCCGACTTGAAAGCAGATGACAAAGAGCAAGCTGCAAATTTAAAGTTGCTCTTTATATCTATGAGATGTCTGGTTTTTAATCAAAATGCAGTTTGTACAGCTTTTTAATATGAACAGAGGCTCAAGGTAAGTTAGATGCCACTTAACTCAGCTGAACTTGATAAAGGCATAAAGCCATAAGCCAAGGAAGAGGCTCTGATCACAGATCCCTTGAATGGGGGAAACTTTAGGTATGTTTCTTGTTAAAAGAAATCAATGGGACTACAGCCTTCTATATAGGCCAGCCCTAACAATCTTTAATAATTAGCATAGAAGCATATCGTCATGCCCATGCCACCTGGGTAATTGGGGCCATGGTTTCCTTCTACGTGAGAAGGTGCAACCCACAGTGGTATTTCACATTTCCACAAGACATGTAATGATTAACTCTTCAAAATTCACTTTAGATTGGGAGAGTAAGCTCCACAAGAATTACAATATCTAAGGGTATTAATGTTTTAACTCTAAAAACTGTTTGAATTCATAATGCAATAGAAATTAATTATATCGATTTCTGGTCAAATAAAGGAATGAACAACTGGGGCCTTCCATGTGATAAATAGTAGTGCTGGGTCTTCAAGACCAAATTACAAGAACATTGCGAACTTGACTTCATGATCATGTACTGCCTTTATTAGGACAATATGATGAGCTTTTAACATTTCCTTTCGACTTGCACAATCTGGTGTGTATGTTATAATCATGTTATTGGATTTCCATTATTGTAACAAACTACTTTTTTAGAATACTATACTAACAATGAATACTATACTAACAATCATGAAAAGCAAAGTAGTGACAAATTTCAAATTATATTGGGGCAGACACACAGAAAAGGAAAATGCAGATAATGCTACTGCCACTTAACAAAATGCAATGGAGTTACACTCCGAGGTTTTATTTATAGCTTCACCAGAGATGAAAACATTAAGTTCTAGTTATAAAACCCCAAACGGGCTGCATGTGGTGTAAACATAGAAATGCACTCTATTTCATATATAAGCAGTAATAGCGATACAAAAATGGAAATCTATTACACTGTAAGAATTTATAGTATTTTGAAGACTATAAGGGACATAAAGCTAGGCATATTCATATGTTTCATATGAGACCATATATTATGAATGACAAATGCATATGAAAAAAATAAGATACTGTAAATGTTGTTCAGGCATGCCAAATAACAAGCATGAACTGAAGGTGATTAGAAACCTTGGCTGACCGTACATCTGCTTCTCTGCTCCCATCGACGGTTTTAGAGGATTCATCTTTAGATGTGTTGAAGCTGAAGCAACAATCAACAAATATGAAAAGCGTTAGGACCCAATCATCCAAGTACCAAACAATGAATGATCATGCTTACAGAAATTTACTCCATGAGATTTTACGTGGTTAACAAACAATTCAGTTTTGACAAACATACCGTGGGTCTAGTTTGTTAGGACCTCCTTGTATACGATGTTTTTGGTGCATGTCCCACAATCTACTGTAGGGTTCTTTCTTAGACCCTTCCTCGACCTCTTCTTCCCATCGACGGTTGGGATGGCAAGGATCTTTATGTTCGATCGGGCTATCGCTCTAGATAGAGCAACATATAGTTGGCCATGAGAGAACACTGGTTCGGGCAAGTACACACCAACATTGGGAATAGTCTGACCCTGTGCTTTGTTAACAGTCATTGCAAAGCTAAGCCGTACAGGAAACTGCTTTCTTTTGAACTGGAAAGGGAACATCTCTTCATCGGAGGGACACAGAGGTATACGCGGCAAGAAAATCCGTTTTCCAGCGTGCTGACCCAGTACAATTTCTGCGTCAATGCTATTTCTTTGGAAACCACGAATGACCAGTCTGGTGCCATTGCAAAGTCCATTCGCAGGGTCTATATTCCGAAGCAATATAATAGGGCATCCAATCTTGAGCTTCAAAACATGTGGTGGCAGCCCATTAGGCGTCAGTGTGTTTAGGAACTCAGGAGGGTAGTAGTTATGAGGATCATCCATGGCGCTATCGAAACTATGGTACAACATATGCTCCCCTTGAAAACGATCGATCATCTTAGCATTTATCATATCCACCCAGTCGTTCCGCGTTGACAGTATCGCCCTTGAAGTGATGTAGGTCGAATCAGACATATTTTCGTTGAGATTTGGGAAAACGAAGTCTATTAGGTTGTCAAGATCGTTGTCACTCCCACTATAAGGCACACATACCTCGTCAGGAAGACAGATGTCGCCGTCACTATTTGTGTCCTCAGTTCCACCGCCTACGCGCAGCAAATACTCCGCAAACCAAGGGTCATTTTTTGCCCTCATATTGCTAACAAGCTTTAAGTGGGACATGGACTCCCATAGGTAAGACATCCGTAGCGAAGAAGCGACCACTTGAGCCCTTGACCCTTTACGAACAACAGGCAAGACTTGTCTGAAATCCCCACCGAAGACAATGGTTTTACCACCGAATGGTAGTTCAGGCCGACCCATTATATCGCGCATGCTATTGTCCAGTGCCTCAACGGCTTGTCTCTTGGTCATAGAAGCCTCGTCCCAGATAATGAGAGATGCTTTCCGTAGCAACTCTGCGGTTCCACTCTACTTCGTGAAGCTACATACAGCGCCATCGTCAATAGTGAGAGGTATTTTGAAGCGTGAATGGGCGGTTCTTCCTCCAGGCATTATGGAAGCCGCAACGCCAGATGTAGCTGTTGCCACTGCAATCTTGCCCTGGCTGCGTAGCGTCGCGAGCAGCACTCTATATAGATAAGTCTTCCCGGTGCCACCAGGTCCATCCACAAAGAACAATCCGCCCTTATCAGTGTCCACGGCAGATAGAATCTTATCATAGGCGACCCTCTGTTCCTCGTTAAGAGAGTCTTTGAGAGCCACATCTCCCACTGCTGGTTCGATACTTTCCTCCTCGTAGACCTCCCTAGCAGTACCAATAGCATCGTCATATGCGTCGATGATAGGAGGAAGAGGGAATGTCTTTATGTCCTTTCCCATTGACTGCAGCATGTTCCTAATGTCAATCAATACCATCTGCTCAACATGAGTTTTACCCTGACTCCTGTGTTGATAGTCCTCTGACATAACATCTAGGTGATTCTGCCAGAGTACCGCCACGTCGCTTGGCTCACAGTACACCAGTATTGTGGCAAAAAGTCGTCGCAGCGCCGATGGCATCTGGAAAAGAGCACGTTCAGTGAGACAGTCATCCAGTGTGTTGTCCGACTCAAGCAGTCCCCTTCTCTCTGCTGCCTCACGAAAAGTTGGTAGCGGGACACCATCTACTGTCCTTAGATCCACATAGGAGGTGGCACAAGTCACATGGTTTAGGAGAACACGGAGATAGTAGCGCTCCCCCTCAGCGGGATGAGCAGAGACTATTCTACCGACTTGTCCACCCGTATCACGCTTCCTCCGTTGCCATACTTTGCCCTTACCACTTTGCCAAGTGTACCACTCAGGGAAGTCACGATATAGGATGCCACGAGCCCCCTCATGTAGCCTATTCGCTTCAAAATATGCCGTGAGCATTGACCTATCAGCACCTGGACGGTTGACGACTAGCTCGACCATTTGTCGTTCGTGAAACGCCACCATGTGCATGTTTGGAAGATGGAGTTGCAATTGCATCACAGGTGGAGAGTTCTGACTAAGCTCAAAGCCGTATATCCTCCATAACGCTTCTGGAGGAGTCACCCACCTTGCATCTCTGTACTGCTTGATCTCATCTACATCATCATCTGCCTTGCTCGCATCTCTCATAACAACAGACGCACGATCATGGCCTTTGTATATGTACTTGAAAAGGTATTTAACAGCCTTGATGCTCCCGCACGCCTCAACATTGATGTGACAGTTGAAGAGACGAAGGAGGTAAGGGTTGTAAGGGACAACCCATCTATTGTCCAATTCGCACCCTCGAACCTTTTCCTTACGCCCATCATCACGACGTCTGTAAATCGGGTATGAGTCCTTCCCTTGCAAGGTTGTGTCACTGAAAGGCCGGGGGTAATGATTCTTGCACGATACATGGCCCTTAGTGCATGGGCAGTTAGGGTTTAACGACCCACACGGGCCATGCATCATATGCTTGATAACCATCTTTCGTAGTTCAGGGTACTTGTTGTGTGGGATCTCGGCTGAGATCAAAAGGTCATACTGCTCAGGGCACGTTAGCTTGTACTTCCTCTGCATGATGAGTAGAAAATGGGCATGTGGCAAACCCCGCTTTTGAAACTCCACGACATAGACGTAGGCCCGGACCTTACCGAGAATATCCTGTTTAGTCAGCCTATGCTTTAACTCCTGTAGCTTCGCATGAAAGACACGCACTACAAGATCGGGACGATCTTGTGGTGTTTGCCCAGGGAGAAGCTCTCTCCTTATCTCATCCCAGTTGGGGTTACATGTCATGGTAAGAAAGATGTCCGGTTTACCAAACTTCCGCACCAGAGCCATAGCATCCATATACCGACGTTTCATGTCACGAGGACCACCAATAAATGACGTAGACAGCACAGTTCGCTTCCCAACCTTTTCTGCTCTGATATCTCCATCTAACATGCTATCCACCAAGCCCTGGTATAGGTCTGCCCTTAAACGATCCTGATTCTTACGTATGAAATCTAAACGAGAGCTCTCAATCTTGATGTACGTGTCGACAGCGAACTGCTGGAAAAGCCGCTTTCCATGAAGTATTGGATTAAATACCCCGGGACGAATCTGGAATTTGTAGCAGTAGTAGTCACGTACGGACACACATAAATGGGTAGGAGATTCTGCATACGCAAGGATTGAAAAGTGAGTGATGTTGAAAGAATAGTTAATAATGTGCAAAAATCGCAAAGTACAAAGAAACAACTAACCTGCATCTTCATCGTTTGAATTATTTGCCCTATGTGTCGCACGGTATGCATCCACTTCATCCATGGATACACCAACCTTTGGGATATTTGCATGCCATCCAAGTTCACCTTTAGGGAAGAACAGTGGATACGATAGTGCATCGTAGCATCCATGGTATGAGCGGATGCCGTGGCTTGACCTATCCTTCCCATGTAACATAACACTCTTGCTGAACTGGCCTCGCCGTTCGCTCCCCTCGATCCATACAACGGCCACCTCCGAAGTGAGAGGCGTGTTATATGTCTTCTGGTTCAAAGTCTGGTCAAGGTTCAATGCGATATGATAGTCATCAAGGTTCTCAACATGGCCCATGCTCCTAAGGTGCTCGGAGTACGGGTTTCCATGGAGTATGCCAACTATCTGTTTAATAACATCTTTGTCTTTCTGAAGCTGTTCTTCACGACACTTACGGTACCGATGCTCGAGACTGGGATCGTCATCGTAAAAGTAAAGCTCTAGATGTTTATGCTCCGACCCACCTTCCTTACCGAATGACTTGATATTGTGGTACATCATGCCTTGTGCCCGGAACGTGTATATACCAGAATCTCGCACATTAGTTGTCATACTATCGAGGCAACAGTATAGGGAAGTGAAAGAGAAATGGCCATTAAAAAACCTAATGTTATCACGAAAGTGCTTAGCATCAGAGTCTGCACTATCCCACAACCTCCTGAGCTGGGGAGGGGTATCGAGTGGTGCTAGCTCAACCTTCCCACCACGACAGCAAAACCCAGGTGGCTCGTACTCAAACTTCTTCGCAGTGCAATAACCGCAGTCAGGAACAGGCTTCAGCATATGTGTTTCTTCAGGGAGGTTACTGTATACCTTGTCGTACGGGTCAGGCACATCAGTGCCAGTAGATTCATCCTGAGTACCATCGATTTCGATGTCCTCGTCAGTCTCCTCGTCTGATATTTTTTGGAAAACAACGACTAAGACATGTGTATTTATATAAGCCTTGGTATCATAATCATAATAAAAATTGACATAAGTACATTGGCCAGCGAATATGTATCCCTCGTCGTTGTCATCATCTTCTTCGAATATGACAGCCTCATCATCATCATCATCATCTGGATCGTGAAAATACGAGCCACGTAAAAGACAAAGGCATTAAGGGTGGGGAAAATATGTAATCTAATTAAAGATTTTTTACAATTACCATTGGAAATGACCGTTGGCTTCTCTTGTGTATGCTCCACCTCATTTCCTTGTTCGGTTATGCCTTCACTTCCATTTGTTGGCAAGGTAGCGGCTTGGCATGGAACGCTACATTGTGCTGATGGAAACACACGATTAGTCTGACTATATGGTATCGTCGTCGTGCAAGATCCATTTAAGATTGGATAGTAATTACCATTGTTGTTGGCGTCACCGATAGTATCCCCATTCAAAGTAGTCACGTTCCTTGCAATGGATGCTTGAAATTGTTTGTTTCGACGGGCTAAGATAGCTTGTCTTTCCCCACGCGGCACATGATGTTTATGTCTTATTGCTTCAGTAGACATATCGAATGAACCGACATCCTCGGTCTGTGTTTGAGCTGGTAGGAAAGGTGTCCTAATGAATTCAGGGATAACCCAGTCGCAGGTGGTAACTGTTGAAGGTTCCGTTGCAGGGTGCACAACCTCAGGGGTATATGTTGGGTCCTCCATGGCGATGGACGCAACATTCAGAGTGTCAGCATGTAGCACTCTACGTTTTCTCATGTACTCTATCTTTGCCTCTTTTCGCTTTGGTGTCTGATTATACAACCTAAGGCGTTCAAGCCTATACTCCCTAACGCCGATACTCGGTTCCCCAATGACACCAACAGATTCATGCACACTGCCTAGAATATGGCATGTATAGGTTCAATTGCACGAAACCTGTTGTATTTTGCCTTATTTTAGTAAAGTGAACAGTCATGAACCTGGTGGCAGAAGGTCTGTCGTTGCGACATAGTCGTTTGACTGGAATGTCTCGTTCCGATGCAGCCAGTCGCTATCATCATCTGGATCCACATTTTCTTTTTTGTCGCCATCTACGAAATATGAATACAATTACTTTACAATAGTAGGTCTATGAACATACATATTTAATTTAAATTTGACGGGTTTCATCACCTCCTGAAACATCGGGCATCACATTTTGTCCCTTATTTCGTTGACGCATTTGACGACGCTTGTTATTGTACTCATTCCTTTGTTCAACCGACATTGTTGCACGCCTTTCTCTATCCCTTTGCCTCTTTCGTTCGATAGAATTACCAGCCAATGGAGTGTTTTTAATAGGACCTACCATAATCATCCTAGCATTAGCCAAATAAACAGTGGTACAAAAGGCAAAATTTGTGAGATCAATGGTGCTACAGTTAAATACGAACCTCTAGATGACTCAGACTTTAGGGGTAGTCCTTTGTTTCGTTGACGTGCTTCACGGCGCTTCCTATTTTTCTCATTCTTTTGTTCAATGGACATCGTGGCATATCTTTCTCTATCCCTTTGCCTCTTACGTTCATTAGCATCGTCTATTGGTCCAAGCGAGTTTGATCCTATTTGATCACCTACAATTCAACCTTTTGTATTAATGAACACATACTTATTAAGTTTCAATCATTAATTGACATGTGTGAACAAACTTTTACCTGTAACGCTTGTGTTTGAGATGTCTATTAATGGTGTGCGATCAGCATTATGCTCCATTAGATTCGTTTATGTTGGTTCTTCGTTTTCACATAAGGAAATCTGCTAGTTGAGAATGGGCAAGTTTAGATGGTGCTTACAGAGATTCTGGTGGAAAGGGAGATACGGCAGCAACCGTCCTATTTTGGTAAAGTGTAGATGGTGCCATTGATCTTTTATCGACAATATATTGATCAAAGCACCATTAAAACAACAATAAAATTATGAGAAGGATTAAGTAGCCCTATTATGGTAAATTGTAGATGGTGCCATTGATCTTTTATCGACAATATATTGATCATAGCACCATTAAAACAACAATAAAATTATGAGAAGGATTAAGTAGCTTTTCACAAATAACACAAGATACCACAAGATACCACAAGATATCTGGTTATCCTAGATTCATCATTAGAGACACCCAGAATTAAAAAAATGGAAACAAATCACTTCCAAACTGTAGATGTGCTATATACCTGTTTTGCTTGGTGGCTGGTGCATTGGAATTAGTAAGATGAGTCCATACTTTGTATTAGCGTGGATAACTTAATCCCTACTATTAAGTGTAAGTCACTAAACAATGTATCTTATTGGTACTACACGTAAAAAACTGGTGCATTTTAGATGTGACTGTACAAGTAAAAAACTGTAGATGTGCTTCTACAGTTGGGAATTGTAAAGTAGACTGCTTCCATTAAGTTTTGCCAAGGAAACTCAATTGATATCAACAAGCTGGGAACACTGCCGCTGAATTTAGAGGCTGGCCAAAATGGTTCCATAAAAAAGGTTACAAGTATTCCTGTGATGCCACATTCTGGGCACAAAGGGCAAGACAGGATTGGATGTTGTTGTTGCACTTCATCGAGTACTTGGCATTCTAAAAGGTAAAATCTGGAACTAATGGCTGCCTGCAGTCACCGGGTGTTTATACTGTTAAAATCTACAGACGCGAGGACACTTTCTGTTTGGCTGAACCAATGGCGGCCTCTACTGTTTAATTTAACAAAAACATTGGTTTAGCAAAAAATCTTATTGGAACTACACGTAAAAACTGGTGCATTTTAGATGTGATTGTACAGGTAAAAAACTATAGATGTGCTTCTACAGTTGGGAAGTGTTAAGTAGACTGCTTGTATTAAGTTTTGCCAAGGAAACTCAACTGATATCAACAAGCTGGGAACAATGCCGCTGAATTTAGAGGCTGGGCAAAATCCCTATCCCTACTCCCTACTACTAATTAAGAATGGAGTGTGGGCGCCTGGCGTGGCCATGCCCCCGCCTCCGTTTCTCTGTCATCCTGGCCCACTGCGAGCCCTTTCTCGTCATGCTGGCCCACTACAAGCAGAGAGAATCTCTGCCATGCTGGTCCACTACGAGAGAAGCGTCATCAGCTCGTACACACAGCTCCACCGCTCCACCGCACACAGCTCCACCGCACCTCTGCACACTGCCGGCCCCACTCCTGCCCCATCTCGCCTCCACCGCACATCTCCACAACACAGGCCGGCGGCCGCAGAAACCTCGCCTCATATGTTGTTGTTTAGGGGATATCAGCTGCTGGTTTGCTTCTGTTCTTTTGGTTGGTTGCTTCAAGCTCGTGCAAACTATCCTTTCGTATCAAGAGTTAACAAACTTGTAAAGTTAGTATTTTCTGTTTTTGTTCCATGTATGTATTACACAATCGTGTAAAGTTTAATTTATGTGCTTCTTATTTTTTCAAAACATTATATTAGCCGGTTAGGTTCTAGAATACATAATATATTGTAGCCTTGTAGGACTTGTAGGAAAATACTACTTACATAAACCCACCGGTGTAAGAGATCTAACTATAATCGACTAAGTTAAGTCTGCTAGGTAAAAACAAACTTATCAGTTTTTTATTTTGATGCGTGCACAAAACCAGTTTATACCCTGACTGTTGTCTCAAAATTATTATAAATCTGCGCCTCCAATAATTACATAAATTTATTTGCTGCTGTTTTTTTATTTTACTTGTACAAACACTTTCCAACTGAATCCGAGATCAAATCTAACTTTTAATGGTGAATCTAGGATAACCAGATTGTACTAAACTTAGTTCCAATAAGATTTTTTTTTGAAAGCAGAACTTCAATTTAATCGAACCCAGAACTACATCTGAAACCCAAATGAACACAAACCACTGTAAATCTGCGCCTCCAATAATTACATAAATTTATTTCCTGTTGTTGTTTTATTTTACTTGTACAAACACTTCCCAACTGAACCTCAGATCAAATCTAACTTTTAATGGTGAATCTAGGATAACCAGATTGTACTAAACTTAGTTCCAATAAGATATTTTTTGAAAGCAGAACTTCAATTTAATCAAACCCCGAACTACATCTGAAATCCAAATGAACACAAACCACTGTAAATCTGCGCCTCCAATAATTACATAAATTTTATTTGCTGCTGTTTTTTATTTTACTTGTACAAACACTTCCCAACGGAACCCTAGATCAAATCTAACTTTTAATGGTGAATCTAGGATAACCAGATTGTGCTAAACTTAGTTCCAATAAGTTTTTTTAAAGCAGAAATTCAATTTAATCGAACCCAGGACGACATCTGAAATCCAAATGAACACAAACCATTGTAAATCTGCGCCTCCAATAATTACATAAATTTATGTGCTGCTGTTTTTTTTATTTTACTTGTACAAACACTTCTCAACTGAACCCCAGATTTGCAAGTACCAGTTCTACCTTGACATGCTGAACAAGGGCTGTCGTGGTGGTATGTCTGCCTAAACTAAGTAAGCTTGCCTTTATTAGGATTATTCATACTTTGTAATCGGGCACTTTAATGTACTCCGGAGAAGCAAGGAGAATGTTTTCGAGTGATTAGTGTATTAGTTGGGATGGAAAGTGTGCATGTCGATCCCACCATCTAGGCTAGAGTCATCTTTGGGCTCAATTGGGTGATTTTTTTCTTACCAATGCAGAGCCTTTTTCTCTGATGGATATGCTGTGGAAGAGCAGGTCAAAAAGAGAGTAGAGAATAAGGCAAGAATCTTCGAGCAAAATGCTATCTACATGTGTTGCTTGGTGGCTGGTGCATTGGAATTAGTAAGATGAATCCATTCTTTATATTAGCGTGGATAACTTGATAGCTGAACATAGTATATACTTGTCTCTCACTCCATAATTAATTGAAGCAACATGTGCTGGTTACAAGTATTATCCTTGCCCCAAGGTCCTTATAGTTCTGTTATTCGCCCAGCAGAAGAACATGATTTATTCACACATTTGTTATCAGCTACCTGCTTATCGCTTTTACTAAATTTCTAAACACTTTGGATACTATTATGTTGTGATGTGGTCAAAAGTATTACTTTATTGTTGTGCAGTAAATTGAATAGGAGGTTTGTGGTTTGTGCTTGGCCTGAAAGGTCATGCCACTCTAGTTGATTCCTTGCAATTTAGCAGAGCGAAATATTTTTGGTGTATATTTTTTTCACGAGTGCAATTGTGATTGATTATATCGTTTTTG
Source organism: Zea mays (assembly GCF_902167145.1). Classification (NCBI taxonomy): domain Eukaryota; kingdom Viridiplantae; phylum Streptophyta; class Magnoliopsida; order Poales; family Poaceae; genus Zea; species Zea mays. Next base: position 168,286,353 of record NC_050102.1, read on the forward strand.
TTTGGCTAAACCAATGGCTGCTTTATACAAAAGTTGCTAGATGTTATATTACATAAACGTTGGTTTATGTAAGTTGTTTTTTCCTACAAGTCCACAATATACCATGGTCTGCAACCTAACAGGCTAATAGTGATACATGAAAAGTTAAAGAATACAACACCAGTGTATTTCTACATCGTTAAGAAAGCAAAGCAGAACTAAACACACTATGAACTAATACATAAACACAGATTAGCAACAACTCGGGGAAAAAAAGTGTACCAGCAGGAACCGCTAGCACATAAGAAAATTGTATATCTAGGTTCGAACAGGCAAGAACATGGTTATGCATAATCATGAACTGCTAGAGAAGCTAGTGAAATTTATACCTTTGAACAGGGGCAAATGAGGAGTAGGCTCCTGCTTGGACCCTCCTAAGTCAGCTGAACCAAAAAGAGAAGAACCAAACTGAGAATCTACTGAACATGAAGATGTTGGCACACACATGAAAATGAAGGACCAGCGCTGACTCACCTGGACGTGGGTGGGCGCGACATTTGGGGGATAGTTGTTGTGATTGCGGTACCGAGATCGTGCTTTCCAAATCGGCGACGTAGATTGTGCGATTTCCAAATCAGCGACGCCATAGCCAAATCGGGCGCCATTGCCGTGGCTTCCAAATTTGTGGGTGCATTTCCAAATTTGTGGGCCAAGCCGAGCGCGGAGGGGAAGGAGAGACAGGGTCCTGGCGGGTCGGGCGGTTGCACGAAGGGGAAGCCGAGGCGCTGGCACGGCGGATCGTGCGAGGCGGGGGCATGACGGATCGTGCGAGGTGGTTGCATGGCAGTTCGTGTGGCTGCGCGGAGCGTCCAAATTTGTGGGCGCATTTCCTCGGCTCGGCTTGGTTGTTTGAGCGCGGAGGGGAAGGAGAGGCAGGTCCTGGCGGGTCGGGCGGCTGTGGATCTGCGCATAGGGTTAGCCGAGGCGGGGACATGGCTGTTTTGCGGAGGGGAAGGCGGCGGGTCGGGCGGCTGAACGGAGGAGAAGCCGAGACGCTGGCATGGCGGATCCTGCGAGGCGAAGGCATGGCGGATGGTGCGAGGTAGGGGCATGGCGGTTGCTGTGGTTGCGCGGAGGGGAAGACCATGGCGGTTGCGCAGAGGACGGAGGGGAAGACCGAGGGGCATGGCGGTTGCTGGTTGCGTGGAGGGGAAGACCATGGCCATTGCTGTGGTTGCGCGGAGGCCGGAGGGGAAGACCGAGGCGGGTCCACATGGCAGACGCGTAGGGGAGGCGACGCGGGGGCATGGCATCGCCAGGCGCCCACTCTCGATGCTTAATTAGTAGTAGGATTTCAGAAATTAGTGCTCGGTTACCAGCTTATGCTTTAGAGATCAGCATTTTGTCCTTAGCGGTTGAGGATTCATTGGGTGTGCAGCAATGGGTGTAGCCCCCGAGCTTTGAGTGGATTACCGAAAATAATCCACTCAAAGGTCTTCATCTCATGCTTTTTAGAAGTCGTTGGTTTATCTTCGTCTCATGCTTTAGAGATCAGCGTTTCATTGTCGGTCCATGCCTTAGAGATCAGTGTTCTGCCTTCGAGGTTGAGAATTCATTAGATGCACCGGAGGTGCACCCAATGGGTGTAGCCCCCGAGCTTTGAGTGGATTACTGAAAATAATCCACTCAAAGGTCTTCATCTTATACCTTATAGAAATCTTTAATTTATCTTCGTCTCATGCCTTAGAATTTGGCAATATATCATCAGCTTATGCTTTTAGAGATCAGCCTGTTGTCTTCAATTCCTGCTTTAGAAATCAGCAGCGCATCTACCCATGTCCTGTTAGGTTTGAAATTTATTTGATCGGCGACAGATTGGACGTCTGGTAGATGGCTCTTGGCTGGTCTTCATTTCGCTTCGTGCTTCAATGCTTCTGTTGACTAGACTTGTACTTCAGTAGCTATATTTGGCTTTCCTCCGATCTCCATCAATATTTTTCTTCTGTCTTGATACATTCATTGCGTATACTGTATGGATGTAACTGTTTGGGAAAATCTATTGAAAAATCCTGGGCGTCCCCTCCCCAATGGGTGTAACCAAGGGACGGCTTAGTGCGCTGAGCGTTTAGCAAACTGCCCTTGAGTAGTAACTTGATGTGACCGCGGGGTGTAATCATATCGTCCAAGCAGTTGACCTCAGTCCCAATGGTGTCGTGTTACGTGTAACAGCGTCTACCGCCTGACTTGTTTCCAGACGATTTGAATTTCTTATTGAATACTTGTGACTGTTCAGTGACCGTGGTAGGAGATGAGCGGTTGCCTCCCGCCTCTATAAATAGACTGCCTGCTTCGCTGGTTTCTTCACACATCTCCTGGCCGTTTGTTGCTTATTCTCCCACTTTTCTATTCTCTTCCAATCAACCATGGGCAAGAACAAGAAGGGCGGAAGTTCGTCGCACCACTCCGGCGACAAGCAGAAGCGCGAGCCAAGTCCCCCCTCGGAGGACTTTGGTGACTCCGAGTACTCGGAGGAGGAGTTTTCCTCCGAGTCCGAGGGGTCGCCAGTCTACTCCTCTCCCCTGGTGTCGTCCGATGACTCGGACGATTCCCAGGGAATCGCTGCCAAGGTGTGGACGTACATCCGGGCCGTCGAGCGCTCCGGGCTCGAGGGCTCGGATGAGTCAGAGATCTCCTCGGACAAGGAGAACTCCTCCGACTCGTCCGAGGAGGAGAGCGGCGGTGACGGCGACGACGAGGACGACGGCGGTGATGGAGGCGACGACAGCGGTGATGGCGACAACGGCGGCAAGGGCAACGGCGACGGCGGCAGCATCAAGGGCGACAGCGATAGCAGCAAGGACAGTGGCAAAGCGCCACTGGTTTAAATGTTAGTATAGATAACTAGTAGTATAAGTAGTATTAGTAGTAGTGGAATAATGTAGTAGTAGTTAGTAGTATAGTGTAGTGTGAGTAGTGCAGTGATGTAGTAATGCAATGTAGCAAAAAAGGAAAAAAGGCCGACTCATAATGAGTTGGTCTTTTAAGTTTGTGAAAGAACTTCCCTCCTCTATATATTGAAAAAGTTTCAGCTTGTTATGAGCGTTCTTTCGCTTTTTCGTTGTGTTTCTTTTATAGTCAATTGATAGTTTGTCTTCATGCATAGCGCTGCTGGTGTTTTTAGAGATAACACTTGAGTAATGTTTGGTAATTGCTGAGTCGTATTTGGTTCCGTCGGCATTCACTTAGAGAAAACGACCGAGTTACGACAGACACTGTTGGCGTCTTTTAGAAATAACTGCTGAGTGGTGCTTGATGGCGTCGACGTTTCAGAGGTAACAGCCGAGTTGCGTTGGACCACGTCGGCGTTTTAAAGGTAACTTCCAAGTGGTGCTTGATGCTGTCGGCGTTTTAGAGGTACGGCCGAGCGGTGCTTGATGACGTCGGCGTTTCAGAGGTAACAGTCGAGTCACGCTGGGCCACGTCGGCGTTTTAGAGGTAACTGCCGAGTTAGGACAGACACTGGCAGCGTTTTTAGAGGTAACAATCGAGTGGTGTTTGACGACGTCAGTGTTTTAGATATAACAGCAGAGTTATGACAGACACTGCCAGTTTTTTAGAGGTAACCCCCGAGTGGTGCTTGATGTTGTCGGTGTTTTTAGAGGTACAGCCGAGTTATGTCGAAAATCTCGTTTTCCCGAGTGATGACTTGTCACTTTTTAGAAACGGTGCCCAACCCGGGAAAACCCCATTTATATCACGTCACCGCATGCCTCTGAGTTCTGAGCACTAACTTCACATTTCCGCCTCAAATCACTCCTCTATTTCTCTCTAATTTCGCCTCTGTTCAATCCGCCGGTGAGATTGCGATGGCGGCCAAGCGGAAGAACTAGAATTCTGTTGCGGTAGTCATTCCTCCCATCGACCCCAACAGTCAGTTGTCGTTCGCAGGTAACCATATGTCTGTCGTCTCGGAATGAAATCTTCTCCGCCTTGTCGATGTTGGAGTTCTTCCTCCGAAGGAGCTTTGTTCTTGGCGGATTTGTCGTGGGGTCACTGTTCCGATAGAAGGTACCCACGAGTCTGTTGTCTATGTTCCTTTTCTCATCTGCGGCCTTGCTCTTCCCATTTCTCCCTTCTTTTGTGGTCTCCTTGACTTTTACAATTTAAACCTGACCCATCTGAATCCCAATTCCATCTTGCAAATTTCTATCTTTGTACATCTGTGTGAGGCCTACCTCGAAATTCTTCCTCATTTCGATTTATAGAAGTATTTGTATCACTATCGACCTGGGATGGCTGGGGGCAGCACCAGCTCGTGGGTGGTGCAAGTCTGGAGATGCGTCGCGGGAGGAAAATAGAATACCTTGACATTCCGCCTAAGGACAACATTAAAGGGTGGCGCCTTGAGTGGTTTATTGTGGAAAACCACGGCAAGTCCCTCCCCCCTCGGTCAGGAAGACAGCCAGATGTACGCACTCCGAGTTGGGTTGAGTCTCCCACTGCCTTGGAGGTAACAGAAGCTAGGGTTCTGCTTGCTGAGATCTGTCTGCTAAAGGAGAGAGGTCCGACTGCCGAGGCTGTGGTTGCTGACTTTGTTTTTAAGAACATTCAGCCTTTGAAGGACAGGTCATACCTAGCTTACTTATATAGTGGCATTACTGACTCGACTCGGGTTACCAATAGGAAAATTCCTACTGAGGATCTGGTGAGCCGACTGGACATGATCTTAAGGGGCAAAGTATCAAATGTTGGTGCTCCTGTTGCCTTCTCTGCTTGGAATCTGCCACCTCCTAAGTCCTTTTTCAATTTCGTGTCCAACCCTCCTACCGGTGATAGTGGTTTGGGTCTTAAAGTGCGACCCTCTTCTCAAGACATTGGGGCTCTGGTTGCTTCTATTTGTGATCTTCCCAATGATGAGAGGCAAGTTCAATTTTCAGTGTCGGCAAGTCCGGATGATGAAGAAATAGATGTTGTACTCAATATGTTGGCTGGAGAATCTTCTGACTCGGCTTGTGCTAAACCAATGGCTGTTATGGTTGTACAAGAGCTTAACAAAACAGTGGGCACCCAAAACCTGAGGGTATTTGCCCAAAGTGTCCTTGCCCAGTTAGCCGCCCAACTGCATCTGTTGAGGAAAAGAAGAAAAAGAAGCGACTTCGGCGACTGTCATGCTTGGATCAAGACGCTGGCCCTTCTGCTCCTGTTTGTGAAGAAGTACCAGCAGAGGTCCTTACTGAGGTTGATCCCAATGGTGGTGTACCTGTTGAAGCTGACCCCAATGGGTGTGATCGCGCATCAGCTAACCCCAATGGGTGTAACCTTGTTGAAGCTGACCCCAATGGGTGTAACCGTGCACCAGCTGAACCCAATGGGTGTGACCTTGTTGAAGCTGACCCCAATGGGTGTAACCGTGCAGAAACTGATCCCAATGGGTGTGATCGTGCACCAGCTATTGTTCGTATTTTTGATGAGGACGAAAAATAGGAAGAAGAAGTTCCGCTAATTCGTAAGAATAGCCGGCGTTACAGAGGCATTAGGGGGGATAGTGATATTCCTTCTCCAGCTCTGTCTACTCTTGTTGGCCTTCAAGAATTATCCATAACAGATTTTGATCAAGCCCTTGAGGATGTCATTCCTGAAGTTATGTTGTCGGAGCCGACTGCTGGTGATATGATGGATGTTTGCTCTGAAATTTCAGACGTGGGATTAGAGGTATCCCGGGCAGTATCTCGCGCATCGTCGACTTTGGAAGGCAGTCTTCGGTGTCAAGAAGTTGGTCAGGATTGCCCGACTCCGATGGAGGTGACTGAGGATCCTTCAACCTTAGAGGTGGCTGTTGCAGAAAACGCAGCCTCCAAGGGTGGTGCTGGCGGTTACCCAGCCCTCGAGGGTGTCGCCGGTAATGATCCGGCTCTGGTGGGTAGGGTGAGCTGCAACCCAGCCCCTGAGGGTGTTGCCGGTAGTGATCCAGCTCTGGTGGGTAGCGCGAGCTGCAACCCAGTCCCCGAGGGTGTCCAAGTGAGCTCTCTTTCCCACACCTCCATGGACGTCCACATCGGGTTGTCTCCACCAGGATCTGATGGAGTGATAGTAAAGCATGCTTCTTTAACTTCGAGCGAGCGAGTCGCCTTGGAGGTCGGTGAGCCGTATGCAAGAATTCTGATATATGCTAGTGCGACTGAATCAACTCCCGACGATGCTCTTCAAATTGTTCCAGTTGATCTTCCTTCGTCGAGCTACAACGCAGCTTCTCATGACTTGGGATTGCCCTCATTCTTTTCTAATCTTCAGGTAACTTAGCTCTTTTTGTTCTGTCGTTCCCCCTGGTAAATCATTTTCTCTATACTCATTTGTCTTTAATAACAAGCTTTGGTTGACGGAATGTCCGCTCAGTTGAGGTCACATGGTGCCACTATTCCATAAGGGGCTATGTCTCTAACACAGTGGAATCCATTGCTGCTTCAAAAACAAATAGCTGATTTGAAGACGTCGAATGCTGGTTGGTAACTTTGTTTCTTCCTTGGCTCATTGATCAACTTGTTTTTAACCGTGTATCCTTTTTCGACTGCTTTGTCAGATATGGCCCGGTGGTAATCTGGGCTTGAGGAGAAACATCTTCAACATCAAGCCGACTCAACCCGACGGTACTCCGAGCTTGAGGAGAAGTATTCCCAAGGTCAGATCGACCTGACTTGGGTTTCTGCTTCTTTGGACGACGCACATTCTTTGAATTATTCTCTCAATGCTCAGCTTGACTCTGAAAGGGTGGCTAATGAGGTAAACTTACTTAATTGGCTCTGTCGTGCTTTACTGTTTACTGGATGCTTGAGAGTTGATTCTTGTTTGTAGGAGGAGAAACGAGCACTTGCAGCTTCTCGTGATAATCTGGATAGGTTGTATCGTGATGCCAGCAATTCCTTAACCATCTTGGAAAGGAGCCACCGCTTTACTATGACAGATCTGGATCATTATCGTCGTGAACTGCAAGTATCCCAGGATGTGATTCTGCGGCTTAAACAGTTGGTGTCAAGCAAGGACTCCATCATCAAAGATCTGCGTGCCTCCAAGAAATCAGTCGCCCATGAGCTAGAGGCCGCTCGACTGGCTACCAAAGTTGCAGAGGACAACTGGGCCACTCTGAAAGCTCAGCGTGACAAGGCTATGGACAAAGCCATTCGCGCGGGACGGATCCTGATGAGAAGGCCCGGTGTAGTTGTTCCTGATGACATTGTTGTTTACGTCAAGGTTGCGCCTGATGCCTCGAGTCGCCCTTCTTCCTCGATTGCCCCTATGAAAGACATTGCCAAATAGAGATGTTTCGCCGTAGCGACGTGTTTAGAAGATACTGAATGCATTTGTGAATTATATGTGTGTGTGATCACTGTGCTCGGGTACTCGGTGGATAGGGTACTAGAATGTGTCCTTGGTGCTGAAAACTATAACATTTTGCTTCTGTTGTTAGAATTCAATAGTCGTCCTGAACGATTGCGGAAGTAAGTGCGACGTGCTGGTTTTGGAGTCTTTTCCTGATTTATGTCAATTGATCGGCTGGTAAGGCATAGAGGTCACCCTAAGACGAGTAGTTGTGAGCGTGTTGTACCGTCTTAAGTCATTGCCGACTTAAGCTGATTGCTTTTATTAGTAGGGTATAGTAGTCACCCTAAGTTGAGTAAGCGTGAGCATGTCGCACCGTCTTAAGTCGTTGCCGACTTAACCTGATTACTCCGTTAGTAGGGTATAGTTGTCACCCTAAGTCGAGTAAGCGCGAGCATGTTGCACTGTCTTAAGTCATTGCCGACTTAAGACGATTGCTCCGTTAGTTGGGTATAGTGGTCACCCTAAGGCGAGTAAGAGCGAGCATGTTGCACCGTCTTAAGTCATTGTCGACTTAAGCAGATTGCTCCATTAGTAGGTGTCGGTGTTTCGAGACCGAGGGGTCCCTAAGCCGACGAGTGAGTGTGCCGCGTGCCCCAGCCCAGATGGGTCGAGCGCGTGGGCGAGCGCGAAGGGGGGAAAGCGAGGTGGCCGGAGACGGGCGTGAGAGAGGTGGAAATCCCACGGCCTTCGTGTTCGTCCCGCGCCCAGGTCGGGTGCGCTTGCAGTAGGGGGTTACAAGCGTCCACGCGGGTGAGGGAAGCGAGCGGCCCCTAAGAGAGCGCCTGTCCCGTCCTCGTCCCCGCGCGGCCAACCTTTTCTAAGAAGGCCCTGGTCCTTCCTTTTATAGGCGTAAGGAGAGGATCCAGGTGTACAATGGGGGAGTAGCAGAGTGCTACGTGTCTAGCGGGGGGAGAGCTAGCGCCCTAAGTACATGCCAATGTGGCAGCCGAAGAGATCTTGGCACCCTGGTGGTGTGATGTCGTGGCTGTCGGAGGAGCAATAGAGCCTGGCGGAGGGACAGCTGTCGGAGCGGTTGAGTCCTTGCTGACGTCCCCCTGCTTCCGTAAGGGAGCTGAGAGCTGTCGTCGTCACAGGGCTAGCGGGGCGCCATCATTGCCTATCTGGTGGAGCTAGCCAGATGGGACACCGGTCTTGTTCTCTGCAGCCCGAGTCGGCTCGGGGTAGGGTGATGATGGCGCTTCCTGTTGACGTGGCGGGCCTGTGCCCTAGGTCGGGCGACGTGGTGGTTCCTCCGAAGCCGAGGTCGAGTCTGTCTTCCATGGCCGAGGCCGAGCCCGAGCCCCTGGGTCGGGCGAGGCGGAGGTCGTTCGGCAAAGGCCAGGGCGGAGTCCGAGCCCTGGGTCGGGCGGAGTGGAGTTCGTCGTCTTCTGGGGCTGAGCCCGAGTTCGAGCCCTGGGTCGGGCGGAGCGGAGTTCGTCGTCTTCCGGGGCTTAGCCCAAGTCCGAGCCCTGGGTCGGGCGGAGCGGAGTTCACCGTCTTCCGGGGCTTAGCCCGAGTCCGAGCCCTGGGTCGGGCGGAGCAGAGTTCGTCGTCTTCCGGGGCCTAGCGCGAGTCCAAGCCCTGGGTCGGGCGGAGCGGAGTTTGCCATCTTCCGGGTCTTAGCCCGAGTCCGAGCCCTGGGTCGGGCGGAGCGGAGTTCGCCGTCTTCTGGGGCTGAGCCCGAGTCCGAGCCCTGGGTCGGGCGGAGTGGAGTTCGCCATCTTCCGGGTCTTAGCCCGAGTCCGAGCCCTGGGTCGGGCGGAGCGGAGTTTCCTATGGCGCCTTTGGCAGGGCCTGACTGCCTGTCAGTCTCACTCTGTCAAGTGGCACTGCAGTCGGAGTGACGCAGGCGGCGCTGTCCTTCTGTCAGTCCGGTCAGTGGAGCGGCGAAGTGACGGCGGTCACTTCGGCTCTGCCGGGGGGCGCGCGTCAGGATAAAGGTGTCAGGCCACCTTTGCGTTAAATGCTCCTGCGACTCGGTCGGTCGACGCGGCGATTTAGTCAGGGTTGCTTCTTAGCGAAGGCAAGGCCTTGGGCGAGCCGGAGACGTGTCCGCCGTTGGAGGGGGGCCTCGGGCGAGACGGAAATCCCTCGGGGTCGGCTGCCCTGGTCCGAGGCTAGGCTCGGGCGAGGCGTGATCGAGTCGCTCGTATGGACTGATCCCTGACTTAATCGCACCCATCAGGCCTCTGCAGCTTTATGCTGATGGGGGTTACCAGCTGAGAATTAGGCGTCTTGAGGGTACCCCTAATTATGGTCCCCGACAGTAGCCCCCGAGCCTCGAAGGGAGTGTTAGCACTCGCTTGGAGGCTTTCGTCGCACTTTTTTGCAAGGGGACCAGCCTTTCTCGGTTGCGTTTTGTTCCGGTGGGTGCGCGCGAGCGCACCCGCCGGGTGTAGCCCCCGAGGCCTCGGGGGAGTGGTTCCACTCCTCCGAGGTCTTAATGCCTCGCGTAATGCTTCGGCTGGTCTGGTTGTTCCCTCATGCGAACTGGCCGTAGCCCGGGTGCACGGTCGGGGCCCAAGTTCTCGGGCTTGTATGTTGACGCTGTCAACGGTTCGGCCGGAGCCGGGTTTGCGAGAGGAGCCCCCGAGCCTCCGCACAGGGCGAGAGGGCGATCAGGGACAGACTCGGCTTTTTTACATACGCCCCTACGTCGCCTTTCCGCAAGGAGGAGGGGGGAGAACGCCATGTTACCCTCGATGGGCACCGAACATGGTGTCTCCGGTGAGCTGCAAGCGGGTAATCCGAGTGGACGTCCGTGCCCTGTTCGTTGGGGGTCGGCTAGGGGCCCAGAGGCACGCCCAAAAGTACCTGCGGGTGATCTGCCGGACCCGGTCCCCTGGCGACGGGGTCCGAGGGCTCGATGCCTCCCTCCGATGGGATTCCATTACAAGATCGCTCCCGCTGGTCTCGGAAATGTCCTAGGGTACCTCGGGAGCGCAGCCCGAGCCTCGGTTATGTATCGAACGTACCCCTGGTCATCCCTCGCTCGGCGTCTGAGGCGACTGTGAACCCTTCGGGGGCCAGCCTTCGAACCCCTGATCAGTAATGGGCGCGGAGCCCGAGTAGCCTGAGGCGGCCGTGGAGCCCTTCGGGGGGCCGGCCTTCGAACCTCTGACCAGTAGTGGGTGTAGGGCCCACGCGATCTGAGGCGACTGTTGAACCCCTCGGAGGGCCAGCCTTCGAACCTCTGATCAGTAGGGGGGGCTCGGAGCCCGGTTCCTTCACAGGGAAGGATCCTTTTAGGGGTATCCCCCTTTCCCGGTCCCTGTTGCAAGAAATAGAGAAAGAGGAAAAAAGGAAAAGGATACGAAATCGAACGACGTGGCGTACCTTTTTTGGCGCGGTTATTACGGCGAAGGCGAAGCGTCGCCCGCTTCTCCTGCCAGAAGCGCCGCCTGTCCCGCCGCGGAGTTAATGCGTCGGGGTGTGTTGTTGGCAGGGCGGCCGTTGCGCGTGCGCGAGCCGTTCGAGGAACGGCTGTTTCGCTTCGAGTTTTTTGAATCCCGCGTCCGGTCCGGGCGGAGCGCTGGAAACGGTCTCGCCCTGGTCTTTATGTACCCGGGAGAGGGTCTGGTGACGGTTCTTCGCTCCGCTTCCTGCCTCTTCCTTTAGGTCTTCGCAACCCGAGAGACTTTAGCCAGAGAAGAGGAAACCGCCCTTCCTGCCCCTTGCGCCGCCATTCCTTCCGTCTTGGTGATGGCTGATCGGGTGACCATCATCTCACCGCGCGATCCGTGGCCCTTCTCCACGGTGACGGCGAGCGATCTGGAGGAGCTGGTCGGCGAGGGTTTGCTTCGCCCTCTCACCGATGAGCAGCGACCAGAATGGATTCCTCCCATGGGCGGAGTCGCTCCGTCCCCACCGCCGGGGTACGTCGTGAGCTTTGTCTCCTTCCACGAGCGGGTATTCGGTGTGCCGACGGGCCGCTTTATGCGGGCAATCCTGTTCCACTATGGGGTGGAGTTGCACAACCTCACCCCCAACTCCATCTCGCAGGCCGCTATCTTCGTAGCGGTGTGCGAAGGGTATTTGGGGATCGCCCCCCATTGGGATTTGTGGACTCATCTCTTCTTCGCCGAGCTTTTTGCCTTGCCGACGGGGGAGAGGAAGGTCCGTGCAGCGGTGCGGGCCGGCGGCTGCATACTCTTGCTGAGGCAGTCACGGGCGTCGCAGTACATTCCTGCCATCCTTGCGTCCTCGAACAAGGGGTGGCAGCGCCGGTGGTTCTACCTCCGGAATGACGGTGAGTCGCTCCCGCCGTTCTCCCAGCGAGTAGTCACCGCCGCCACCGCCGCCTGGCGTCATGGGACCCCGCACGAGAGACAGAAGAACCTCGAACCCCTTCTCCAGGCCCTGAAAGCGTTGCGGGAGGGGGGACTCACCGCTGCGGGAGTGGTTGCCGCCATCCACCGTCGGAGGGTGCTTCCCTTGGCGGAGCGGCGGCTGCCGCTTTGGGAGATGACCCCGGAGGCTGACTGGGAGGGCTCACGAATGTCCCCTGATCCTCTTCCCTTCGACGCCCTCCAATGGCGGGTGTCGGCTGCGATGGGGAAACCGGACTCCCACGCCTTCTCCCAGCTTCGGATGCGCCCCGACCAGGGGTGCATAACTCTGGTGAGTGTTCGCTCCTTCCTTCTTCATACATCGGGTTGCTCCTGGTTCTTACGATCGGGTTTCTTTCCCCCCTTTCTTTAGGAGGTGGGGTGGCACAAGCCCTCCCTGCCACGGGTCCCAGAGGACGCGGTGGACCGAGCGGCGCGGCGGGTCGCCGCGGAGGAGAAGAAGAAAAAGAAGAAGAAGAAGGACGCGGAGAAGGCCCGGGCCCGCAAGCGGAGGCGGGCTCGGGACGCCTTGGAGAAACGCCGTCGCCAGCAGGAGAGGGAGGGACTCCCAAGGGAGCCGTCGCCGGAGACACCCGACGACGATGATGACGATGACGATGAGGAGGAGGACGACATGGCCGCCCGTCTCGGCCTCAGCCCCGGCTTGGGGTGTGGCCAGGAGTCGTCGAGCCAGCCCCCGAGCGGGCCGACACCGTCAGTCCCCGGAGTTGGGGCGTCGGGGTCCCAGCCCGAGGCATCGCCTGACCCCTCGGCTGGAGGAGCTGAGGTGGCTCCGGAGGGCCAGGTCAGGGCGTCTGCTCCCCAGGGGCCGCCGCTCGTACCGGCAGCGCATGGGGGTGACCCTCAAGTCATCGCGACCGTGCCCGGGCAATCTGCTCCCCGGGCGTCCAAAGCAAGGGTGGCGCCGAAGTTGCCGGTGAAGCGGACCTCGGCGGCTGTTCCGGGAGCCGGGATCCAAGAAATCTCCCCCCAGGCGCGGTGGATCATGGGCCGAAGTGGGTAAGTATCTCAGAATGTCCTCGTCTTGGCTTCCCATTCATATGTCTCGGCCGTGATTTTCCTTTTCTTGTCTTTCTCAGCAAGCGAAGCCATGGCCAGACCGACCTGGCACCCCGGAAGGCCCTTAAGACGGCGCCGGTCTGTGCGGCCAGCGCCGCCCCGGGCCTCGTCGTTCAGCCGACCCTTTCGCAGGGCGTTTCACCGCAGGGGACTCGGGCGTCGCCTGCCTCTGGGGAGCAGGTTCCCGAGGCTGGCTCTTCTGCCGAGGCGGCCATCGTGATAGGGGAGGCGGCTGATGCCGACGTGATCCCGAGCCCGCCTGTCGTGCCGGCCATGCCGGCGCCTGCCGCTACCGAAGTCGCCGCCGACCCAGTCGGAGAGCGACCGGTTGCTGCCAGCGTCGGGATGGCTGATGCGTCGGCGCCCGGTGCCTCGGAAGAGGTGGGTGTGGACGCGCGATCCGTCCAGCCGGGCGGCAGCTTCATCGCTGTGCGGCGGAGCCCCGAGGCCCGGCGCCAGCTGCTCCGATTCCGGACCCGCGAGGCCTCGGACCCTGTCTTCGTTCTCGACGATGAACAGGAGGACCAGTCCTGGGATGAGCTCCGCGAGCGTGCTGAAGCAACGGTGGGGTCGCTCCGGTCGTCGTTGGAGGTTTTCTGCAGGGACGTCCCCAAAATCCTCCAGGTAACGGTTTCAGGCATACTTTTTCCTTTCTGTGAGCGAGGCGTTCGTCGTGACGCCCTGTTTCCTTCCCCCAGGACCTGACGGATCGGAGCGCCGCCAAGTCGTCGTTCATCCGCCGCGAGGTCGATGTCTGGGGCTCGCTGCGATCCCTGAGGACCTCGCTCGCCGGGGCTACTGCGCGCCTTTCTCAGCAGGATGCCAAGGTAGCGGACCTCCAGTTGCTCTGCGCTGACCTGAGAGCCGAGGCAGCAGCAGCGCGCGCGGAGGCGCAACGGCAGCGGTCGGAGTTCGTCCAGGTCGTCGAGGAGCGGGACCAATCTCGGGGCCGGGCTGCCGAGGCCGAAAGCCGGGCTGAGACCCTCGCGGCCGACCTAGCCGCAGCCCAGGTTGCAGCCTCGGAGCAGCGTGCCCGAGCCGGAGGTACGCCTTGACCGTCCCTGGTTCTTGTTCTTGTTGGTTTCCTCTGCTTGTGCTTGAGGTCTTTCTTCTGGTTGTTCGCAGAGCTCGAGTCCGCCCTTGACGAGTCCGCCAAGGCGCTCGCCGAGGCGCTTGCCGGAGCTGCCGAGCAGAGGGAGGCTGACCTCGCGGCCATGTCCGAGGCCGTCTCGGATGTTTATCGGATCCTTGGCTCCGGCGACGTCCCTTCAGGAAGCTCCCCTCAAAGCCGCCTTCAAGCCTTGGGTGATCACGCGCGCGGCAGAGTCCGCGAGGCGCTACACCACGGCGTCAGGCGGGCCTTCGCCGTGCTCGCTTCCCACTACGTTGTGGACCTGGAACGGGTTAGTGAGGGGTATTGTCTTCCTGACGAGGACGAAGCTGCCCTGGCGGAAGTTCAGCGGCTCGACGCGGTCGCCGCGGGTCCGAGCGCGGCGCTGGCGACCACCTTTGAGGCGGAGATCCTTCCCCCTGCGCCGTCGCCGGAAGCCGAGATGGACCTTACCGACGGCGGGGACGGAACTGAGGGCGCGACTCCTTCCCAAGGCGGCGCCTAACTCTTGTTGGAACAGTTTCTGTTGAATGTGCGTCTTACCGTGGCCGCTGAGGCTTGAACACTTTGTTTTTCTTGCATGAAGTCGTACTCTCCTTTCTTTCAATTTGCGTGTCCGGCCCAGCTTGTCAATAATAGGGTGGCTTCCCGAGTTGGGTCATTTTTCGTGGCAGGTGATGAGTGAGGTGTCCCTAACCCGGAGGCATAGGAGTTCCTCGGCTCAGTCGGCCTCGCCACTTACATGCACCCACGTTCGCTCCTCGGGACCCTGCTTCTGACATAGCCGGGAGAACGCAGAAGCCCCCTTTTTGATCAAAAATTTTTGATGTGGAGAAGTACATCCAATCTCGACGCAGAGGGGTTCCCCCTTTTTAGCCCCCGAGGGAGGGTCGGGCTCTGCCGAGGCGAGGCCGACCCTTCCTTGACGACTGATACTTGTGTATGAGCGAGGTATACGAACAGCTTGAAAACATCTTAAGGGTAGAAGCGACGTAGCTGTCGGACGTTCCAAGCGTTGCCGTAGACTTCGCCTTGACCGCCGACCAGCTCGTACGTTTCGAGCTCCAGAACGTCGGCGATGACAGGCGGCCTTTCTCGGGGGTGTGTGCAGCCCCCGGGTACCCCCAGCAAGGGCTCGGGGTGCCGTGCGATGGTCGGGGTTTTCTCCTGGTTGGCTTCGATGCTCCATTTGGAGATAATGAACTCCAAGACCGTGCCCTGGGACGCCCCGAGGACTCCCCTTTCAGGGCTGAGCTTGACACTTTTTGTTTCTTTTAGCTTGTGGATCTCCTCGCCTATCACTCTGCGCTTCTCCTCGTCGAATCGGCGCAGAGGCTGCCTGACGGGTCGGGCTCCTGCCCGAATATCCAGCGAGTGCTCGGCGACATCCCTCGGTATGCCGGGCATGTCCGAGGGACTTCACGCAAAGACGTCGGCGTTTGCGTGGAGAAAGTCGACGAGCACTGCTTCCTATTTGGGGTCGAGCCCGGAACCCATCCGGATCTGCTTGGAGGTGTCGCCACTGGGGTCGAGAGGGACGGCCTTAACCGTCTCCGCTGGCTCGAAGTTGCCGGCATGACGCTTCACGTCTGGCACCTCTTTGGAGAGGTTCTCCAGGTCGGCGATGAGGGCCTCGGACTCGGCGAGGGCCTCGGCGTACTCCACGCACTCCACGTCGCATTCGAACGCGTGTTTGTACGTGGGGCCGACGGTGATGACCCCGTTGGGGCCCGGCATCTTGAGCTTCAGGTAGGTGTAGTTGGGGACAGCCATGAACTTCGCGTAGCATGGCCTCCCCAGTACCGCGTGGTAGGTTCCTCGGAACCCGACCACCTCGAACGTCAAAGTCTCCCTTCGGAAGTTGGAGGGCGTTCCAAAGCAGACGGGAAGGTCAAGTCGTCCGAGGGGCTGGACGCGCTTCCCAGGAATGATCTCGTGGAAGGGCGCAGCGCCTGCTCGGACGGAGGACAGATCGACGCGCAGGAGCCTGAGGGTCTCGGCGTAGATGATGTTGAGGCAGCTGCCCCCGTCCATCAGGACCTTGGTGAGCCTGACGTCGCCGACGATGGGGTCGACGACAAGCGGGTATTTCCCCGGGCTCGGCACGTGGTCGGGGTGGTCAGCTTGGTCGAAGGTGATGGGCTTGTCGGACCAGTCTAGGTAGACTGGCGCCGCCACCTTCACCGAGCAGACCTCCCGGCGCTCTTGCTTGCGATGCCGAGCCGAGGCATTCGCCGCATGCCCACCGTAGATCATGAAGCAGTCGCGGACCTCGGGGTACTCTCCTGCTTGGTGATCTTCCTTCTTGTCGTCGTCGCGGGCCTTGCCACCCTCTGCGGGCGGCCCAGCCCTGTGGAAGTGGCGCCGAAGCATGACGCACTCCTCGAGGGTGTGCTTGACGGGCCCCTGATGATAGGGGCACGGCTCCTTGAGCATCTTGTCGAAGAGGTTAGCACCTCCGGGGGCTTCCGAGGGTTCTTGTACTCGGCGGCGGCGACAAGGTCCGCGTCGGCGGCGTCGCGTTTCGATTGCGACTTCTTCTTGCCCTTCCTCTTGGCGCCGCGCGGAGTAGACGCCTCGGGAGCCTCTTCCGATGGGCGGCCCTGGGGCTGCTTGTCCTTTCGGAAGATAGCCTCGACCGCCTCCTAGCCAGAGGCGAACTTGGTGGCGATGTCCATCAGCTCGCTCGCCCTGGTGGGGGTCTTGCGACCCAACTTACTCACCAGGTCGCGACAGGTGGTGCCGGCGAGGAACGCGCCGATGACATCCGAGTCGGTGATGTTGGGCAGCTCGGTGCGCTGCTTCGAAAATCGCCGGATGTAGTCCCGGAGAGACTCTCCCGGCTGTTGTCGGCAGCTTCGGAGGTCCCAGGAATTCCCGGGGCGCATGTACGTGCCCTGGAAATTGCCGGCGAAGGCTTGGACCAAGTCATCCCAGTTGGAGATCTGCCCCGGAGGCAGGTGCTCCAACCAGGCGTGAGCGGTGTCGGAGAGGAACAGGGGGAGGTTGCGGATGATGAGGTTGTCATCGTCCGTTCCACCCAATTGGCAGGCCAGGCGGTAGTCCGCGAGCCACAGTTCCGGTCTCGTTTCCCCCGAGTACTTTGTGATAGTAGTCGGGGGTCGGAACCGGGTCGGGAACAGCGCCCGTCGGATGGCCCGACTGAAGGCCTGCGGTCCGGGTGGTTCGGGCGAGGGACTCCGATCCTCCCCGCTGTCGTAGCGTCCCCCACGCCTGGGGTGGTAGCCTCGGCGCACCCTTTCGTCGAGGTGGGCCCGATGGTCGCGACGATGGTGCTTGTTGCCGAGGTGGCCCGGGGCCGCAGGCGCGGTGTTGCGCGTGCGCCCGGTGTAGACCGAGGCTTCCCGCATGAATCGGGAAGTCGCGACATGAGGTTCCGAGGGGTATCCCTGCCTCCGGGAGGCAGAGCTCTCGGCCCGTCGGGCCGCAGCGCCTTCCAGGAGATTCTTGAGCTCTCCCTGGATTCGCCGACCCTCGGTGGTTGATGGTTCCGGCATCGCGCGGAGGAGCATCGCTGCGGCTGCCAGGTTCTGGCCGACCCCACTGGATGCGGGTGGCGGCCTGACCCTGACGTCGTTGGTGACGCGGTGCTGGAAACCTTGGGGCAGGTGACGTATTTCTCCGGCCAGGGGTTGGCCCACCCATACCTGCCCAACGTCCCGGCGGATCGGCTCAAGCGCTCCTGCTCCCTCGTCGAGCCTGGCCTGCGCCCCGCGGACTTGCTCGAGCTGTGGGTCGTGACCCCCCGCCAGAACGGGGACCACAGCTAGCTCCCGCGGGATGTCAGCGCGAGGCACCGGCCTAGGGAGATCACCGTCCTCCGGCATGCCGAGATGGTTGCCTTCGGAGGGACCCCCTAGCTCGACATGGAAACATTCGCGGCTTGGGCCGCAGTCCTCGTCGTCGAGGCTGCGGCTACCGTCGGAACAGTCAGAGAGGCAGTAGTCACATGCGGTCATAAAGTCCCGCATGGCACTGGGGTTGCCAAATCCAGAGAAATCCCAACAGATGCTGGGATCGTCATCTTCCTCGGACCCAGAGGGCCCGTAGGTCGAGACGTCCGTCAACCGATCGCAAGGCGACCGCACACGAAACCCCAGAGGGGTTGCACTCGCCTCAACGAGAGCGCCCGCCAACGCGAGGTCGCTAAGCGGGTTGAGGCCGAGTCGAAATGACGTAGGATGGGATTCGATCGGTACCTTTTGGTCGACGAGCAGCGACATAGTCACGTCGGGGACTGATTGCACCGCCGTCTCAGGTACGAGGGCGACGTCCCGCAAGCTCTCCGCGAGCGCGCTGGCGTCGTCCACTTGCTCGGGATCGGCGTGTCGCGGGGGGACGGCGCCCGCCTTCGTCTCAAACGCGAGGTCGACGCCCGACGCGCCCCCTGTTGGGGCGCTGGGGACGTCGATTCGCTCGACAGCCGACGAAGCGTGGCCTCCCGCTTGGCCTTGGTTGCCCCGCCTCCTCCTCCGTTGGCGGGGGAGAGGACGGGGCGAGCTCGAATGTTGTTCTTCCACCACGTGGGGAAGATGTCGTCGATTCCGCCGCCGGCGGGCGGGTTGTCGGCCGCCATTGTCGTTGTCGCGCGGCGGTGGAAGGAGTATCATGCCGTAGCTGCCGTCGAAGGACATGAACTCAAGACTCCCGAAACGGAGCACCGTCCCGGGCCGGAGAGGTTGCTGGAGACTGCCCATCTGGAGCTTGATGGGAAGCTGTTCGTCAGCACGCAGCAGGCCCCTACCTGGCGCGCCAACTGTCGGCGTTTCGAGACCGGGGGGTCCCTAAGCCGACGAGTGAGTGTGCCGCGTGCCCCAGCCCAGATGGGTCGAGCGCGTGGGCGAGCGCGAAGGGGGGAAAGCGAGGTGGCCGGAGACGGGCGTGAGAGAGGTGGAAATCCCGCGGCCTTCATGTTCGTCCCGCGCCCAGGTCGGGTGCGCTTGCAGTAGGGGGTTACAAGCGTCCACGCGGGTGAGGGAAGCGAGCGGCCCCTAAGAGAGCGCCTGTCCCGTCCTCGTCCCCGCGCGGCCAACCTTTTCTAAGAAGGCCCTGGTCCTTCCTTTTATAGGCGTAAGGAGAGGATCCAGGTGTACAATGGGGGAGTAGCAGAGTGCTACGTGTCTAGCGGGGGGAGAGCTAGCGCCCTAAGTACATGCCAATGTGGCAGCCGGAGAGATCTTGGCACCCTACTGGTGTGATGTCGTGGCTGTCGGAGGAGCAACGGAGCCTGGCGGAGGGACAGCTGTCGGAGCGGTTGAGTCCTTGCTGACGTCCCCCTGCTTCCGTAAGGGAGCTGAGAGCTGCCGTCGTCACAGGGCTAGCGGGGCGCCATCATTGCCTATCTGGTGGAGCTAGCCAGATGGGACACCGGTCTTGTTCTCTGCGACCCGAGTCGGCTCGGGGTAGGGTGATGATGGCGCTTCCTGTTGACGTGGCGAGCCTGTGCCCTAGGTCGGGCGACGTGGTGGTTCCTCCGAAGCCGAGGTCGAGTCTGTCTTCCATGGCCGAGGCCGAGCCCGAGCCCCTGAGTCGGGCGAGGCGGAGGTCGTTCGGCAAAGGCCAGGGCGGAGTCCGAGCCCTGGGGTCGGGCGGAGCGGAGTTCGTCGTCTTCTGGGGCTGAGCCCGAGTCCGAGCCCTGGGTCGGGCGGAGCGGAGTTCGTCGTCTTCCGGGGCTTAGCCCAAGTCCGAGCCCTAGGTCGGGCGGAGCGGAGTTCACCGTCTTCCGGGGCTTAGCCCGAGTCCGAGCCCTGGGTCGGGCGGAGCAGAGTTCGCCGTCTTCCGGGGCCTAGCCCGAGTCCGAGCCCTGGGTCGGGCGGAGCGGAGTTCGCCGTCTTCCGGGTCTTAGCCCGAGTCCGAGCCCTGGGTCGGGCGGAGCGGAGTTCGCCGTCTTCTGGGGCTGAGCCCGAGTCCGAGCCCTGGGTCGGGCGGAGCGGAGTTCGCCGTCTTCCGGGTCTTAGCCCGAGTCCGAGCCCTGGGTCGGGCGGAGCAGAGTTTCCTATGGCGCCTTTGGCAGGGCCTGACTGCCTGTCAGTCTCACTCTGTCAAGTGGCACTGCAGTCGGAGTGACGCAGGCGGCGCTGTCCTTCTGTCAGTCCGGTCAGTGGAGCGGCGAAGTGACGACGGTCACTTCGGCTCTGCCGGGGGGCGCGCGTCAGGATAAAGGTGTCAGGCCACCTTTGCGTTAAATGCTCCTGCGACTCGGTCGGTCGACGCGGCGATTTAGTCAGGGTTGCTTCTTAGCGAAGGCAAGGCCTTGGGCGAGCCGGAGACGTGTCCGCCGTTGGAGGGGGGCCTCGAGCGAGACGGAAATCCCTCGGGGTCGGCTGCCCTGGTCCGAGGCTAGGCTCGGGCGAGGCGTGATCGAGTCGCTCGTATGGACTGATCCCTGACTTAATCGCACCCATCAGGCCTCTGTAGCTTTATGCTGATGGGGGTTACCAGCTGAGAATTAGGCGTCTTGAGGGTACCCCTAATTATGGTCCCCGACAGTAGGGTATAGTGGTCAGCCTAAGGCGAGTAAGCGCGAGCATGTTGCACCGTCTTAAGTCATTGCCGACTTAAGCCGATTGCTCCGCTAGTAGGGTATAGTGATCACCCTAAGTCGAGTAAGCGCGAGCATGTTGCACCGTTTTAAGTCATTGCCGACTTAAGTCGATTGCTCCGTTAGTAGGATATAGTGGTCACCCTAAGTCGAGTAAGCGCGAGCATGTCGCACTATCTTAAGTCATTGCCAACTTAAGTCGATTGCTCCGTTAGTAGGGTATAGTGATCACCCTAAGTCGAGTAAGTGTGTTGATTCCAAGTATAATCAAGTTGAAGTCAATTGATAACCAATAGTTTGAATGCCTTCGAGAGTGAAATCTTTTATTGATGACGTATTTTCCAATTACAGAGTACAACGTTGCTCCGATAGCTCTCACTAAGGGTAAAACTTCCTGTGGTGCTCTATATTCCATGAATTCCCCACTTCCGTGCCATCCATTTGAGTAAGCCGATATGATCCTGGTCGAGTGACCTCCGACACCATGAATGGCCCTTCCCATAGCGGCGATAATTTGTGTCGTCCTTCTCCCTTTAGAATTCGGCGAAGGACCAAGTCTCCCACTACAAAGGATCGATGTCGTAAAGTCTTATCATGATAGCGCCGCAGGGTCTACTGGTATCTAGCTGACTGAATTACTGTATTCAATCACTCTTATTCCAGTACGTCAATATCTTCTAGCCTCGTAGCTTCAGCTTCAGCTATTCTTTTGAAGACCAGCCTTGGTGCCTCAAACATGAGGTCAGCAGGTAGCAGTGCCTCCGAACCATAGACCATGAAGAATGGAGTGTTTCCATGCAGAGCTCGACTGGGTTGAGTTCTTAGGCTCCAAACCACATAAGGTAATTCTCTGATCCACTTCCTTGCGAACTTTTCATTCTTGTCGAAGACTTTCTTCCTGAGTGCTTCCAGTATCATTCCATTAGCCCTTTCCACCTGACCATTGGCTCTTGGATGTGCTACCGATGCATATTTGATCTGGATGCTCCGTTGTTCGCAGAAATCAAAGAATTCAGAGCTAGTGAAATTGGACCCCAGGTCGGTTATGATGCTATTCGGTATCCCAAACCTGAATATTATATCTTGTATGAATTCCACTGCCTTGGCTGAAGTTAGAGAAGCAATGGATTTGTATTCTATCCATTTGGTGAATTTATCAATAGCGACCAACACGTGAGTATAGTCTCCCTAAGCTTTCTTGAAGGGTCCAATCATGTCCAGTCCCCAGCACGCAAATGGCCATGTTACGAGTATGGTCTGCAGTTGCTGTGCTGGTAAATGTTGTTGCTTTGACAAGAATTGGCAAGCTTCACATCTCTGGACTAACTCGGTTGTATCACTCTTTGCTGTCGGCCAGTAGAAACCAGAACTGAAGACCTTCCCAACCAGGGTTCTGGATGCTGCGTGTATTCCACACTGTCTGGCGTGAATCTCATCTAGCAGTTGTCTCCCAGTAACCGAGAGAATGCACTTCATGAGGACTCATGTCGCACCCCTTCTGTACAGTGCGTCCCCCTATGAGGGTGTAGTGGGCTGACTGTCTTGCGAGACGTTCTGATGTGGCCTTATCATCCGGTTGTTCTTCATTCTTTATATACCTGATGATAGGCCCTCTCCAGTCATTAGAGTCTGACTCTGGCTGGCTCAAAGCATTGCACTCTTCTGCCTGATCTGAAGGAATGCTTGGGTGTGGCACCTCCTGGACGAAAACTCCGGGTGGGACTTGAGCTCGACTGGATCCTAGTTTCGACAACGTGTCTGCTGCTGCATTGCGATCTCTTTCCACGTGATGAAATTCCAGCTTGTCAAATTTGTCTACCAGTTTTCGGACGGTTGTACAGTACTTGCCCATAGAATCATTCGAGCAATCACAATCTTTATTTATCTGACTTATGACCACCAGTGAATCTCCGTATACCATCAACCTCTTAATGCCCAGTGATATGGCAATGTTCAATCCGTGGATCAGAGCTTCATATTCTGCTTTATTATTTGATGCTGAGAATAACAACTGAAGATCATATTTGAGTTGTTCACCTCCAGGGGCAATGAAGAGGATCCCTGCGCCTGCTCCCTGTAGTTTCAGCGAGCCATCGAAATACATTCGCCATACTTCTGCAGCCTCCGGGTTGTCTGGTACTTGTTGCTCGGTCCATTCTGATACGAAGTCAACTAGTGCTTGAGTCTTTATTGTAGTGCGAGGCGGAAACTCAATGTCGTGAGCTCCCAGCTCGCAGGCCCACTTGGCTATTCTTCCAATGGCTTCTTTGTTGTGAAGAATATCCCCTATTGGAAACTCGATGACTACTATGACTTTGCAGTCGTCAAAGTAGTGACGGAGCTTACGAGCAGTTAGAAGTACTGCGTACAATAGTTTTTGAACTTGAGGATACTTCTTTTTAGAGGGTACCAGAACTTCACTGATGAAATAGACGGGATGCTGTACTGGATATGCGTGCCCTTCCTCTGCCCACTCGACTACTAACGCAGTGCTCACCACGTGAGTCGTGCAGGAGATGTACAACAACAGATCTTCTGTCGGCTGATCTGGCATGGCTCGGCGTGGCGGCTTTAGCACTGGTGACGTGGTCAAGAACTTCTTCAGTGCATCAAGAGCTTCCTATGCTTCTGTGGTCCACTGGAACTTGTCTACCTTTTTGAGCAATTTGTAGAATGGTAGGCCTTTTTCTCCTAACCTTGATATGAACCTGGTTAAAGCTGCCATGCATCCAGTAAGCTTTTGCACTTTCTTTTGTGATCGTGGTGCTTCCATCCTCATGATAGCCTCGATTTTCTCCGGGTTAGCTTCAATTCCTCGGTGGCTGACAATGAATCCAAGCAACTTCCCTGCTAGTACTCCAAAGACATATTTTTCTAGATTGAGCTTCCACCGGTACCGCCTCAGGCTGTTGAAGATCAGCTGCAGATCCTTAATGATGTTTTTTGAGTTTTCTGTCTTAATCACCACATCATCAACATAAGCTTCTACCCGCTTGCCCTAGTGATTGGCTAAGCATGTTTGAATAGCTCTATAGTAAGTCGCTCCAGCGTTCTTGAGGCCAAACGACATGGAGGTATAGCAGAAAGCTCCAAACGGAGTAATGAATGCAGTTTTTTCCTCGTCTTCTTTTGCCAGGCTGATTTGATGGTATCAAGAGTAGCAGTCCAGGAAGGACAACATAGAACATCCGGCAGCCGAATCTACCACCTGATCTATTCTAGGAAGTCCGAAGGAACCCTTCGGACAGTGTTTGTTGAGATCTGTATAGTCGACGCACATGCGCCAATCCACTTTATTCTTTTTGAGTACAAGAACATGATTTGCTAACCACTTAGGATGCAGTACTTCTCTAATGAATCCTGCTGCGACTAAGCGAGCTAGCTCGGCACAAATAGCTTCTCTCTTGTCAGGTGTGAAACGACGCAACTTTTGTTGGACCGGCCTCGCCTGGGGATAGACCTTCAGTTTGTGCTCGGCCAGTTCTCTCGGGACTCCCAGCATATCCGCAGGATGCCATGCGAATACGTCTCGGTTATCTTGCAGAAACTGGACGAGCGCGCCTTCCTATTTGTCATCCAGGCTGGAGCTGATGATGGCAGTCTTGCGTTCGTCAGCGAACCCGAGGTTGATTCTCTTCGTTTCCCCAGTTGGCCTCATAGAGGTCACGGCTTGAGCTTCATTTGCAGGTATCGCGAGGTCTTCCTCAGCTTTGAATTCACCTGCGCGGAGGGAGTCGTTTGTGGTTTGGTGGTGAGGGCCGACTGAATGGCCACTCGAAAGCATTCTGCGGTGCCTTGGAAGTCAGCGCGCACGGTGATGATTCCTTGTGGTCCCGGCATCTTCAATATCATGTATGGATAGTGTGGAATGGCCGTGAATTTCGTCAATCCCGGCATGCCGATGATGGCGTTGTATCCGCAGTCGAAGCTTGCTACCTCGAACCTCAGGAACTCGGTTCTATAGTTTTCCGGAGTTCCAAAGGTGACCGACATGTAGTTGTGTCCGAGTGGGTATTCTCCTTCAGTCGGCATAATGCCGAAGAAAGGAGTGTCTGACTCGTGGAGCTCTTTGAGTGCAACTCCCAAGCCTAAGAGTGTCCGGGGCAAAGTGACGTTGATGCTGCTTCCCCGTCCACCAACACCTTTTTTACCCTGCTCTCTCGGATCACCGGATCGACGAGGAGCGGGTACTTGCTCGGATGATCGAAGTTGAGCCATTGATCCGCCCGAGTGAAGGTGATTGGGTGTTCGAACCATCGATACGGGGCGGGAGCACTGGTGGGCGCCACCAGTATCTGGCGATCGTTGAGCTTCTGCTACCTTTTGTTATCTTGTGACCCATGTCCGCCGAAGATGACGTTGACTTCTCCATCGACGTGCGGGAACGCTCCGCCTCCTCCCCCTTCCTGCTGCTGAGGCTGTTGAGGTTCTCCGGGTCCTCCTCGTGGTGGGGGAGGTGGTAGAGGTTGGAAAGGTCGGCCATTCCCGATGGAGTGCTTGAAGTTTATGCAGTTCCGAAGAGTATGACGCATATCCTTGTGGTATGGGCACTGGGTGTCGAGGATGTCGTCCAATGTTCGTTTGCCTCTACGGGGTGTCCCTCGGGCACGAGAGACGGGTGGTCCAGCGACATGGACTTCTTCGCGAGGCCTCTTCTCCCAGCACTTGTCGGTTTGCTGGTTCGCGTCGCACCGTGGTGCGGACGGAGCGGGCTTCGTTCCTCCGATGAGGTCCTGGGCACGTTCATCGGCGGTGATGTAGAGGTCCACCTCCCTGAACAGCTGTTCGGAAGTGGTCGGCGCTTTTTGTAGTATGGCTCGGACGAAGGCCGAGTCATTAGATCCTAGGTAGAAGTCCTCGATCACTGCTGCTTCCGCAACTTCGGGAATACGATTTCTCATGGTTTGAAATCTTTTGAGGTACGACCGAAGAGTCTCATCCCCTCGGCGCCTGATGGATTTGAGGTCCCATGGCTGCGCCGGCTTGTCGGAGAGGGAATGAAAGCTGGCGATAAAACGCCGACTGAAGTCGCTCCAATCGTCGATGCAGTGTCGGGGTAGGTGTCGTAGCCATTGCAGCGCATCTTGCCCAAGGACGATGGGCAAGTACGCAGTCATCACATCTTCAGTTGCCCCAGCGGCCCAGGCAGCAGTGGTATAGACAGCCAACCAACCTCCCGGGTCTTGCTTATGTTCGTACTTGTCGACGTTGGAAACTTTGAAATTTGGGGGCCACTGAATGGCCCTGAGATGTGGAGTGAGCGTAGATACTCCACACGTGTCCTCTTGTCGATGATTGTGGTGTCGGTCCCAGGGAGGGGAGTTGCCGATGTGCTGTCTCGACCGTCCCCGGGTCGTGCCGCCAGTTGAAGCCGTTATCGACTCAACCCTGGTGGCCTGACTTCGTGCAGGGATGCCGTGATCCCGATCATACTCCTCTCGGCGCCGAATCTCATTCTCATGTCGTCGTTCGCGCAAAGCATTGATGGAGCTCCGCGCGTCCCGCCGACTGTTGATGGCGTGCCGTATATCGCTCGGAGGATGAGCGAGAGGCAGAAGATGATTAGCTGCCCGAGCGAGCTGACGCCGATAGCCCTCGGCGTCTGGAGTTCGGGGGAGGCCATCAGCTATCCGGGCCAACACTCCTCCGACCTCGCTTGGTGTGTTCATGGCTCGGGTGAAGTCGGGGTTCAGGTTTCGTCCGAAGAGAGGGTTCTCTCGGCGCTGTCTTGCCTCCTGCTCGGCTTGCTC
This sequence comes from Zea mays, assembly GCF_902167145.1. Lineage (NCBI taxonomy): Eukaryota > Viridiplantae > Streptophyta > Magnoliopsida > Poales > Poaceae > Zea > Zea mays. The sequence continues at coordinate 168,312,540 of NC_050102.1, forward strand.
TTGAGCTTACCGACGATCACGTCGGCGGGAGTTCCTCATTTCCCTGAAGACTCATTCATCTGGAGTTTCTCCCACCTCCGAGATCTCGTCTCGAGATACAGGTTGCGCCGGGTCTCGTTCTCCGACTTCATGATGTCGCCGGGCATTATGGCGTCGGTTCCTTCATCGACGAGCTTCCCGCTGAGGAGGTTCTTCCCCAGGCACGGTTGGTTCGTCGTCGGAGATGGGGGACGATTGCACTCTCCCCCGATAAAGATGACGTCGAGGTAGAATGGAGTTGCCGTGACGATAAGCTTCTTTCTGTTCTCCTTTGAGGGCGAAGGTACCAGAAGGGCAGCTTAGCGGGCCTTTTATCTCGTTTGTTTCTTTTTTTCCTTGTAATCCGTGTCCATCTTTCCGTGGATGAGGTGGACAACGGGGTTCTCTGGGTGAACGAATTCTCTGCTCCTGGCTTGCAGGAGGTACTCTTCGCTCGGATCGCTGGAGGTTGTGCTATTTCCTGCTTCGTTCCGGCTTTCCCGGAGATTTTCAAGGAAGGCTTTTTCTCCGGTGGATCCGCTATACGATGCAGAATCCCTTCTTCGTCTGCCATAGACGAGATGGTTCCGAAGCAGAACACGGATCCAGGGCGAAGAGCGATCTTGTGCTGAAAAGTGATGGCCATTGAGCTAGCTTGGATCAGCGACACACCCCCGACCTGGCGCGCTAGCTGTCGGTGTTTGGGACCCGTCCGCGCACCCGGGGTTACCCCTCGAGGTGCTTTTGGGTAGGACAGTGTTACCGACTGTAGCTCGATGGTTCGTGCTGGGCGCACGAGGGACGATAGACAATTTTATACAGGTTCGGACCGCTTAGAGAGGCGTAACACCCTACTTCCTGGTGTGGCTCTTTATGTGGTGGATTACAGGGGAGTTCTCTAGTATGAAGGATGCTAGAGAATTGAGTAGATGGCTAATGAGTGACTTCTTCTTTGATGGGGTGCCCTTAGACCTTATATACTCGACCATGGGGCGTTACATGCGGGTACGATAACTATGTGCTCCTAAGTAATAGTGAACCGACTGAACTTATCTCCCTATTATCCCACCGACTTATCCTCGTTTAGTTCCGACGTCTGAGGGTGCTGCGCGGGAGAATCGGATCAATGCTGCGGATAATGTTTAAACCTAATGAGCCGTCTGGGCTCGAGTCGGTCCAATCTTGTGTCGATCCATTCTGCCAGTGATTCCTCCCCTGGCCCACGAAGGGATGGCCTTGCGAAAGTAATGGGCCTAGAGTCTTTCACGAGGCCTTCTAGCCTTCTAGTGGACCTGGGGGATATCTGTCCCCCACACATACAAAGAAAGGAGTGTGATATGATGGTCTCAAACTTGTTAAACATCACAGAGAATTAGTCCCCTGTTACTTGCGAACCCTTAAGTCTTCTCATACCAATCCCCTCGACACGTTTCTGAAACATGGAATCTGATAGAGATTTTGTGAAAAAATCAGCAAGATTATCACAAGACTTTGTCTACAAGATGTTTATATCTCCCTTTTCCTAAAGTTCATGGGGATAAAATAGTTTATGAGCAATATGTTTATTAATGTTGCTCTTGATATAACCTATTTCCATCTAAACAACACAGGCTGAATTATCCTCACAGATACTAGTTGTTGATTCAACTGAACCAATACCACATGTTGTGAGTATATGGTTTACCATTCTACGAAGCCATACACACTCACGTGATGCTTCAAATATAACAATTATTTCAGAATGGTTAGTGGGCGCGACCACCAAAGTCTGTTTAGAAGACTTTCACCACGAAATGGCAGTTCTACCTTGTAAAAACGAATCTTGTTTTTTGATCGGCCATTGGGGGATCAGCTAAATAGCCAGCATTAGTATACACAATTAAACTAGGATTAACCTTCCTTTTGTAAAAGAGTCATAGATCCTTTGTGCCATTTAGATATCGAAAAATATTCTTAATTTCAATCCAATGGCGTTTACTAGGGGCAGAGTTGTATCTTGCTAGCAAATTTACTGCTAAAGCAATATCATGTCGGGTATTGTTAGCAAGATACATTAATGTACCAACGGCACTAAGATATGGCAACTCTAGTCCCAATATTTGCTCTTCATCATCTCTTAGTCTGAATGGATCTTTCTCTAAATCTAGATATTTGACCACCATAGGAATCTTTGAAGGATAAGACATATTCATATTGAAATTTTCCAATATCTTTTGGGTAGATGTACTTCGATGAACAAGGATTCCAGGAGGTAAATGCTCAAGTTGAAGACCTAAGCAAAATTTGGTTTTACCCAAATCCTTCATCTCAAATTCTGTCGTCAAATGATGACGCACTTCATCAATATCAAGTTTATTTCCAATGTTGTTAAGATCATCAACATAAAGTGGTATGACACAATATCCCACTTTGTATCTTTTGATGAAGACACGGTCAGTCATCATTTTTCGGGTATCCCTTACGTAAAAAAATTCACTCGATCGGTTGTACAACATCCTGTTCGATTGTTTTAAGCCATACAATGACTTCTGCAACTTTACACAATACATGTTGTGTTTTGCCTTCGGATCTGGTATATCTATTCCATCTGAAACTCTCATGTATATATCCGAATCCAGCGACCCATAGATATATGTGGTCACTACGTCCATCAACTGCATAAATAAATGATTTTGTACTCCCAATGATATTAACTATTGGAAAGTTATTGCACTCATAACTGGTGCATAAGTTTCGTTGAAATCAACGCCATGTCTTTGCGTAAACCCTAGTGCTACTAGCCTTGCTTTGTATTTCACTACCTCACTATTTCATTTTGTTTCCGAATAAAAAACCCACTTGTATCCCACAAGGAAGATACCACATGGTGTAGGCATTACAACCGAGAAACTTATGTTCTGTAAAGTGAGGCTAACTCCGCTCCAATTGCTTTCTTCCACTTGAGCTAATCCGATCGCTTTGTGCACTCTACCATGGTCTTAGGATCTAGATCATTCTTAAGGTCCTCAGCAATTTTCTCGGAGAAATATATGTCGAAAATGGTAGCTTTTCTATCATAGGATTCACTAGTTTCAACATAGTTGATGACAATTTTATCTCCCTTTAAAGACTCATCAGGATTTACCAAATTGATGTGTCTGGGGTTTTTCGATGTCCTAGCCTCGGTATTGTGCACATGTCACACCTAGATTTAAGGGACAAAGTCGGGTGCATCTCATACATGCGCCAAAGAATACAACATATATAATAACAGAGTGTATAGAGATAAATGTCACAATATAATCAGAGTATTTATTACATAGCGGAAGTCTTACAAAATAAAAGATAAATATAGATCGAACTAAGTCCATCCTTGGCACCAAAAAGTCAACTGTAAGATGCCACCTAGATCGAATTGAACTCCTCGTTGTGTGGCTCCTCTTGAACCACCTGTACTTCTCCTGTGGGGTGGTGTGAGACAGCAAGGGTGAGCTCACACATGTTCATCGCTCAACAAGTTGTGGGGAATAATGTGCATGAACTCACCAAAGGTGGGGATTCATCTGAAGTGTAAGGCTGACCAATAAATAAAGGTTGCAGCTCAGCATTGCTTTTATAAGTTGGTCAACAATTTAGTAGCAATTACTATGTGTAAGTAAATATCAAACCATAGTAATAATAAGTAAAAGTAATAATAAAATAATCCCAACGCGATGCAAATGACAAATTGAATTTAATTCCATAAATTAATCATGTGAGTGTCTAAGCCACTCATGACCGTGAGCACGACTAGTATACCAGTTTTACACTCTGCAGAGGTTGCACGTCTTTACCCACAAGTCATGTTACCCATTTGCCACGGGGTTGATCAGATCCCATACACCTCTACCAAGGAAGCGAGGCAGGGTACCACTACGAGGCCTTTACAAAGTTCCACTAGCTTCAGAAAACTCGCTACAGTTTCTAGGAAGCTCCAGTGTAGGGATCCCTCGCCTGACCGCCATCGCAGCAAAATCAACCCAAGGGCCTCCCTACACTGATCACTCCCCTACTGTCCTTGCCCCTTTTGGGTAAGGTAGTCATCCACTAGCTTTCCTAGTTAATCATCCAAGGGTGTCCCATACCACCCTTGTGGTAGCACAGTTTTCCCGAGTGGTTCTCTATGTTCCCATTAACATAATGATATTATCATGAACAGTAAATAATAAATGATAACAAAAGTGTAACAATGAGTGATGTATATATCCATACCCAAAACCACATAAAGTAATAGCATATACTACCCAAAAATATTCAGTGGTAAAACAAGGTATAAAGATAGCCAAAACTGGGGTAACCTATTGGATCCCATCAAAATTAACCTATACAGATCATTATGATTACTAAGAACATGACTGGGTAAAAAGGAAGTGATCAAGGGCACAACTTGCCTGGCACTTGAGATTCCAGGTACCAGGATGATCTTCAGATCCTCGTGACCTCACTGTTAGTCGTAACAATACAAACAACATGGTATAGACAGAATTAACATCACACCAAACATAAATACAAACTGAATAATAATAATCTACACGTTGCTACGAGATCGTGGAATCGAGAATTACTAAGATCGGAGTCGTGGTCATCAAGTGATGATGTGATTAAATGATTAACACCAGGTTCTATGTTTATTTTATAATTCCAGAGAAAAGATAACCTAAAGTAGTAATTAATTCAACTTTAATATAAATTATAAATTGACCATAGATCATATTTTAGTAGATTATAATGGTAAGTAGATTAACAAGACCGACCAACATAAGTTAAATAAAGATCTAATTATAAAAGAATGTGACATGACACAATAAATTTTGTTATTGCATAGTAAATATTTATACGAGACTAATACAACTGGAACGAGTCAATTCAGAATTAAAACGAAGGAGTTATGATTTTCTGAAGATTCTATGTGTTTTGTACAAGATTAAATAGGATATAAATTTTAATGTGACATTCATGTCAAAATAGTGGCACTAATTGATAAACAATACTTTTATAAAATTATAGAAATTGGAATGGATTGATTTGGACTTCATATGATTTTTCTAGGGATTATACAAATTCTGGATTTATTTTAACATAAGAAAAGCATTTTCTACTTTTAAATTCCGTGTTTTCTAATTTCCTCGGGTTGCGCACGTTAAAACATATAACAACAAGGGCCTCGGTGCAAGAATCCTGAGACCCAGTGAATACAAAACTGGACCGTGGGTCAATTTTGGTTTTCCCTAGGGTTTCTTTTGCAAAATGATGCGGTTGAAGCGGTACTTTTGAATCAAAGCCGTGCAATTATGACTTTGGGGTCAGGATTAGATCCAGATTATACTAAAGCGGTATGGAATGCGGGCCATTGGATCAGTGATCAACGTCCCGGATTTTAAATCCATCAGATTCGCTCATATCCCTCGGATCACAGATCTACGGCTAGGGCCTTATCGGACGAAAGGGTATCTCTCGACCAGATCGACGTCGTCCGACGAGTATCCAACGGCTAGAACCCCCTTCTCCCTCCTTAGGTCGGAGCAGGGCAACGGCGGCGAGCTCTACGGTGGAGTTCTCACCGGCGAACAACGGACCAGGTCCCTAGCGCTCTAAAATCGAAGCAGATGGATCCTACGTAGGGCGGAGGTGAGCGCAAAACTAGTGAAGGGGTCCTTACTTGCTAGGTTGGTGAGGTTGGTGCTGGCCGCAACGATGCCTGCAGCGGTGGTTCTCTTGGCCAACCGACGAGGAATACTCCACGCCTTGAAGACCCCCGACCCACCACGAGATCACTGATGGTTGCCCGGCGTTTAGGCGATTCTGATTGGCGGTGCGCCGAAGACGGGGCGTTGGTACAGAGGCAGGTTACCGGCGGCGGACTTCCTCTGTAACTTGCACACGACGATGAAATAGTTTGGGCTATTAGCGCGGCGGAAATAGATCAGCGGCACGCGCGGCACGGCGTCTCCTTTTGTAGCCAAGCGGGATGGGCGGTTGTGAGGTCAGCTGGTCCCAACGGGGATCTCGGCCAGGGCCGGTACGCCATCTGCGCGCCGCAATTGCTAAGGAAGATCCTCAGTAGCCTTGGGCCCACGCGTCAATGGCATAGAGGGAAAAGGAGACCGACTAATGGACCCGTGTTGTCGGCACGCAGCGCCGAGCAGACCCAAACACCCGACCAGTGGGTCCCGTGCCCCATCGACGGGAAATGGCCAACGCGCGGGGCTGACGCCCTGGGACCACCCATCAGCGTCGTTACTCCATCCTGGGCCGCGCACGGGGAGGAGTCACTCGGCCAAATGTGGTCTAGCCAGCCCAACAGGGTTCTTTTCCCATTTTTCTTCTTTTCCATTTCCTTTCTCCTTATTTCTATTTTCAGTTTTGTTTTTCTTCAAATTCAAATCAAACCAAGTTTTAAATTCTAAATTTCAAATTTATGCACAAGCAAAACTCCATCATGAGATGCAAGTAAAATTTTATCTATTGGTACCCATCTTGTTTAAATATATGCTCTTATGTGTGAAAAAATAGATAAATAATTCACCCAATAATTAAAGAGCCCTACATATTATTTATTCAATTTAATTAAGACCATCTATTTTAATCACATAAAATGATGTTTATTATTTACTTAGAAAAATAATATCTATATAACCTTTAATTTAATTTAGATTCTTTAGAGAATATTTCTTAAATGTATATTCAAGTTTGAAGTACATACAAAGATAAATGCTTATTACCTAGCTTCTTTAGGAGAAGTGAAAATTATTTTAGTTCCAACATTTTTAAATTTCTATTTCAAGTTCAAACCTGTTTAAACTTTGTGTTTTGAAATTCCCATTCTCAAGTATAAACTTATTGTGAATATATGTTCTATTGTTTATAATATTATTATTCATTCTTTTCCCCACTATTTATTTATGAAAAGGTCTAAAATGACTTCATTAAAATTTCTTTCCTCAGTTTTCAATACTCAAGTATAATTTGAGATATCTGATTTTACTATTTGATCTCTTCATACATTTATTTTATTATTTATATTATTTTTTCTTATACAAATTTTGGGCCTTACAGCACATCCAAGCTAGGTTGCGGATCATCATAAAACACTTGATAAAGTGTATCCTCTTGGTGTGTGTCTGCATTCACTAGTTTTCTTTGCTTCTTAGCAATAGAATAGCGCTTAGTCACCAGACTTCTCCTATCTCGGAGTTGAGTGGTTTTATTCCGTACTGGTGCATTCCTAGCAGGAATAAAGGCTTTTGTGGCACCTTTGTAATTAGTGAATGCATCTGACATTTCATTTAGAAGTCTCTACAAATGTATTATCTTCTGAACTTACAGTTCAGATTCTGTAGTACGTGGATTAGTACCTAGAACACCTTGAGTATTCGATTTTATTCCTTGTATTCCTTTTGGTGCTTAAAGTCTCCTCTTAATGCTGGGAAATATTTCTCATCAAAAATAGTAGCAGCAAATTGGGTTGTAAATAGATCCTCTGTCAAGGGTTCTAAGTAATCGATCATCGATGGAGATTGAAATCCCACATAGATCCCCACTTTTCTGTGTGGACCCATGGCTGTAATTTGAGGTGGTGAGACTGCGATGTATAAACAACATCCAAATTTACGCAAATGGAAAATACTTGGAAGATTTCCACGTACCATTTGTATTGGGGAAGTAGTATGATATGCAGTAGGTCATAATTGGATAAGGTCGGCAACATGCAAAACTGCATAACCCCAACACGACAAAGATAATTTGCGATTCATTAACAATGGTCTTGCAATGATTTTAATCCTCTTGATTAGTGACTCAGCCAAGCCATTCGACAGCGTGTAGAACTGCATGACCAGAGCTAACTATAACCGCATCGCCTCCAGCGATGGTCAAAACTTTTGCATCACTGTTTTTAGGAGTATGAAAATATTTGATCTCCCTAAGTATAGAGTTTCTGGTAGAACTGTCCATAAGGCGTAATTCCTCATTAGTCGAGTTGACATCGTGATGCATCTATAAATAAAGAAATTCTAAATAAGAATTTGTGATGCAACTTGGTACTATACAAACATTTGTTTCAACACCACATTATAGAAAATAATCTTTACAACAATAGTATGGCGACTCAAATCTGATGGGTCCGCACAACTCACATGACCCAACAAAGGTCTAGAGAGTATCATACATCCCATGACATGAGTTTGTACATATCTACTTTATTACAACAACAATAAATGACAATATAGGGCATTTGCACAAGCCTAATTGATCAGAGATTGATCCTCCAAGTACGGGAGATTACACCAAATTTTCATATGGATCCTTCGATAAATATTTAATGATTATGTCATCTGTTTCATCATCTTGTGGAAGGATAAGCTTGTTGTCAACAGTAGTGACGTTCTCTCTAGCAAGAGTCATCTGCGTTTCAGTAGAAGCCAGCAAAGAACTTCCAACCTCAGGTGTTGCTTCAGCAAGATTGAAATGAGCCTCAAATATTGGCTTATTAAACTTTTCTTTCTTGAGGGATTGTTGATATAAAAGAACAAGATGCTTAGGGCAAGTACAGTCCCTAGCAAAATGGCCCTCACTACCACATTTGTGGCAAACTTTGTTACCCTTAGGTGGTGGAGGCTTGCCTTTACCTTTTCCTTTTTCTCTCTTATGAAATTTGCGAGGTCCATTGGAATTATTGAAAATTTTCTTAAATCTCTTCTTATTATCAAGCTTATGAATATTGAAGTAGACTTCAGGCAGTGGAGCAGAACACAGAGGGCACTATTGAGCATTCTTTAAAAGAAGCTCATGATTTTTTCCTACCTGAGTCAATGTATGCATAAGATGAGAATATTTCTGTAAATTATTAGAGCGATATTGTTTGTGCAATATCTTATCCTCTGGAAGAATAGTAGATCGAGGCTTCTCAATCTTATTTGCCTCTGAGGGCTCTTTCTCACAAAATTTCAACTTAGAGCAAATACTATGAAGAGCATGATTGTATTCTGCAACAGATTTGAAATATTGCAGACGAAGGTGATTCCACTCATGACTGGTCGAAGGCCATATGAGTTCCTTCTACTGTTCATAGCATTATTTAAGAGTTTTCCATAAGTTATGTGGCATCTTTTCATAAGGTACCCTTGCATGAGATCTTTATGGATGTAGAGCCTCAAAAGGAGAAGAGCCATGTTCTTTTTAACATCATTAACTGTGTTAGCACCATTGATTGGTTCTGCAATAGCATCAATAATCCTACGATAAGCAAAAGTAATTTCAATGTCTGAATTCTAAGTTGGGTAATTGTGCCCATCAAGGACGAGTTCCTCAAACTCTTTAGTTGCCAAGTCCCTACAGTCATGACCATAGACTTCTATTACTTTATTGTGTAAATTGAGAGTCACAATGGTGATGTTGTAAGCTCAAATGCAAAATACTTAAAATTACATATGATATGAGTTGCATGAAGGCATTTAAATCGTCCAATCGAATGGATATTTTGAGTATTAGTGAGCATTGTATAGATAATCATCATATTAATGAGGTAGATCTCCTAGTAGTGGGCAAGAAACTTGCTGCCTAGAAGCACGGTCTCACGGCTGATAATTTCATAAATGAACAAACTGTAGCCAATGCTTAGGTATGCACTACCCATGCTCAACTAATTATCAAAATAATATTAAAGAACTTCATATGATATTTTATTTTGGGTTAGCACGCATAGGTAATCATCATAAAAGATGTAGACCTCATAGTGATAGGCATTCGAATGTGGCCTGAAGCACGGTCTCCGGGCTACTAAACTATATAAAAGAATTTAGCGCAATCAGTGCTTAGGACTCCAACACCCTGTGCTCTTATCCCAAAAATAATGTAATTTTGTTTTGCATGAGAATCATTAAGTGTGAACTTAATTATATGATATGTTTTCATGCAAACTTAAAAGAATACAAAAAACAAAAGCAAGTAGAGATACGTGAATTATAAATGTAAAAACAAAATAATTCATGAACAAGTCTGCTATATTGATAATGAAAAATAGACAAATATGTACAATTACATGTAACAATTTGCAGTCTAAATAACCAAATTTAGACGCACTAACAAGTGTTAAGACTGAATTATAAAAAAACAAGGTCTTAAGCTTAAAATTACATGAATTTTAAAATAATAAATGGTTGGACAGGCCTTGTAGGCCAGTTCTAGCCCATGATGGCGGCCGAGGCGGCCAGCAAGGCGGGCCAGGCAGCGGCCTCCACGCTGGCCCAGCTGAGCGGTTGGCCCCGACGACCTATTCGGTCTTCATGTGCCCATTATAAATGTAATACCCAAAAACTTGAAAGGAAAAAAGAAATAGCATATGTATGTATATATTAAGTCTTGAAAATTATAGGGTCTTCTCTTCTCTTTTTGCAAATCTAAATGATGGGATCAACCTAAACAATTAACAAATTGAATGTGCATTCATGTTGATATTTGGTTGTGCACTTATTTCGATGATTTAATTTTGAAGTTTGAACTTTGTGGAATTTGAATTTGGAATTTGAGAATTGAAATAGGAAAAAAAGAGAAACTCAAATCCTGAACTAGGGCCCTATATTAGGAACCTTGCCCATTTATGTGCAACCCATACAACCCAACTAGATGGATCGACGCCGACAGTGGGGGGCCACCTGTCAGCTGCAGCACCCCACTTCGCTTCTCCCTTCTCTCATTGACAAACCGAGCCCGCTCTCCAGCCGCCCACTTCAGCGCGCGTCACCCGTCGCTGCTCAGCGGGCTCCATAGTTCGATTGAGCCCTATAGATCTCCCCCGTGCAACCACCGCCGCCGAGAACGCTGCTGCCACGCGAGCCCAGCTGGCCGAGCGCAACAAACCAATCCTCGAGCAACCATAAATTGTGAAGCCAAGCCCTAGCCCCCTCTCTTCCCTTCGCCGCACACCATCTTCCCTCACCGCCCGGGAGAGAGAGAGAGTTGTGTGGGGTCGCCACCGCACGCGCCTACCCACCTACACCGATCCTGGGTCTTGGGAAATCGAGCGAAGTGTGTCGCTGGAGAGTGTCGTGCACGCTCGAGTCATCGCCAGGGGAGACGGGAGACTGGTGAGGACATAATTCTTCACCGTCGTTGCATCGCCACGGGCAACAAGCATCGTCGCGACTAGCTAATTCGGCTGGACAAATATCGGTGATGAAAGTCGCCGAGAGGGGGTGAATAGGCGAAACCTGAAATTAACAAACTTTAAACACGCACTACAACCGGGGTGTGTGTTAGAAATAATTCGAAGTGTGGAAGATAGTTCTCCTTGATAAGAGTTGCTCAATTAATGCAGATTACTTTGGGAGCTAACTCAAATCAATATGAGCAATGGAACTTTAGAGAGATGAAAGGAGGGGAAACAAATCGAATAGAGATCAACACAAATGAACACGACAATTTGTTTACCGAGGTTCGGTTCCAAAGAACCTAGTCCCCTTTGAGGAGGCCACAAAGGTCGGGCCTATTCCAACCCTTTCTCTCTCTCAATCGGTCACACAGACCGATCGAGTGCTTCACCTTAATCACTTGGGTCACTAAGACCCCGCAAGGATCACCACACACTTAGGTGTATCTTGATAGCTCTACAAAGCACTTAGAAGAATTAGAAGGAGAAAGATAAAGCAATCCAAGCAACGAGAGCAACAAAAGAAACATTAAATACTCTCTCTCAAGTCTCTAAGCAATTGAGTTGATTTTGGAGCTTGGAGTAGGTTGAATGCTTTGATTGTGTCTTTGGAGTGTTTTCCTTTGCTCTTGTATTGAATGAGAAGTGTAGGAGGCGTGGATTAGATTGAATGATTTGATTGTGTCTTTGGAGTGTTTGCCTTTGCTCTTATATTGAATGAAAAGTGTAGGAGGCTTGGATTACTTGAATGGAAGTGGTTGGGGGGTATTTATAGCCCCAACCACTATTCTAGTTGTTGCTGTCAATGGCACACGGGACAGTTCGGTGGTGCACTGGACATGACACTGTTCTTTGTCCGGAGCTTGCCACGTCAGCAGACCATTGGGTTTTGAGCGGTTGACCGTTGAAGTCCCTTGTCCTTTTGTGGTACCGGACAGTCTGGTGGCACACCGGATAGTCCGGTGTGTTCGGACTTCGTAGTTCTGACTTCTGCATTGTGTAGTATGCACTGTTCATCGCGGTCTACCGTTGGGCGCAGTTGATGGTTGCTCCGTTGGCTCACGGAACATGTCCGGTGTAGACCAGATAGTCCGGTGAATTATAGTGGAGCGACTCTCTAAGAAACCCGAGAGTGGCCAGTTCGTGGATGCCTTGGCCTAGGCACCGGATAGTGTCCGGTGCACCACTGGCTGCACCAATGCTTGTCTTTGCTCCAAACTTTATTGAGTTCCCCAGCTCAATTTATTTGTTTGTTTATTTTGAACTTTATGCACCTAAGATAAATGACAACTAGGCAAACTAGTTAGTTCACATGGTTTGTGATGGTCGTCAAACACCAAAATCAATTATAGGAAATGTATAAGTCCTTTTCCCTTTCAGGTGAGAACCCCATCATCTTGTTAGCTTCCTCCGCCTCTGCGTCTAGAACCTATGAGTGTGTGATTTCGCCCGGAATTGCATGTTTTGCCTGCTCACCAGCGTGCCAACACCGCCGTGCCGTGGAGCGTCGTAGTCGGCCGATCGGGACAACTATCACCGGTGCGTGGTCCTCCATGAGGGTCTTTCGGTCCCGCTAGCCGTCAAACACCTGCTCGAACTGGGAATTGGGCTTGATGCTTTGGAAGGGCTTCACTCCGGCGAGGCTTCGTCGTGGGGCATCAACGACGCTGATGCTGAGTACTAGGTTATGGGAGGGGGGCGATGGAGTGACTGTGGATAGAGGGATGGACGATCGGGATCGTATCTGTGACATCAGTTTAGTATTTGGAATTATGTGTGATGATCCGAAATTGGGCAGTCCAATTTGGATTGGGGGTGTGGGCATAGCTAGTGTTGTGGCTCTATGATCTGATGGCCCAGAATGGGAAATGACTCATAAAGCGCGTGGTCTAGTCCGCGCCATCTACTGTCGATCCTGCGGCTATTATTGCGTACCTGCGCAGTGGTGGCAGGGTCAAATCTGGGTCGTCGATCTGTAGATTGCACGGTTGTGGTGAGTGGTTAACCCTTCGTCCTGCCACGTTTTCTAAAGAGCCCCTTGATTTTATTCAATTCAACCCGCAGTCCTATCCATGTATAAGATCAGTACCACATGGTCCTGATATTTATGGAGTAAACCCTGGATTTCATAGAAATAGTGGCCACAGTTCATTAGGTTTTTGGAAGTGATAAAATAAGTATAGAAATTGGTTTTAAGGTATAAAAAACTTCACAACTTGGGAAATCCATAAACACTTCATTTTAGCTCCGATTGAACTCGTTCTAATTGCGTTGGGCTTATATTAAGACTGACTACAATTAGAACCTTATTTTGATATGTAACATGTTGTCAAAATCCAAGACTTAATTGGTTTAGCCTGTGTTTAACTTGTCCAAACACATAAAACTTTGGAAAATCGTATCTTTACAACCATAACTCTGACCCCAGTGGTTCTCGAACCTACGATCTCGTTATGACGCGTAGAACATTATCATGCAGTGTGATCTCTTGTTTTGGTGTGATGTTAATTTCTCCTATGTACAATGCTTGTTTGTATTGTTGCAAGTAGACGAGCAAGTGACTGAGGAGCCCGGAGCACATCAGGTGGAAAATGCTGAGTAGGAGCTCGTTGAAGGCAAGTTGTGCAATTGATCACTCTTCTTTACCCAATGATGTTCGTGATAATTACCATGCTACGCTCAGGTGAAATCGATGGGACCCAATAGGTCACTCTAGTTTGATTTACTTTACACCTTGCTTACCACTAAACTTTTGGGTAGTATCTGCTATTGCTCTATGTGGTTTTGGATGTTAAGATACAAATGATTCATGATCATGCTTTACTATTGTTAATGAATTATTTAATGTTCATGATCAGATTATGGTGTTAACTGGAACATGGGGCTTAACTTGAGATAACTATGCAACCACATGGGTGGAATGGGACGCCCTTGGCTAACTAATTAGGAAAGCTAGTGTGAGTTAATCCTTTCCCCGAAAGAGGCAAGCGGGGGTGGAGTACAGGTGTAGGGAGGTTCTTGGGTCAGACTGTCTTTTTAGCTTTTCGGACGAGGGATTACTATACCGCCTTCAGTCCGAAAACCGTACGGGATCTCTCCTCTAGTAGAAGTTTGTAAAGGCCTCACAGTGTACCCTCGCCTACTCACCTCGAGAGTGTTTAGGGGTCCGATAAACCCGAGGTGACAAACGGAACACGTCTTGTGGGTAAAGATGTGCAACCTCTATAGAGTGTAAAACTTGTATATTAGTCGTTCTCGCGGTCAAGAGTGACTCAAGACTATCGCATGATTAACCTTATGGAATTAAACTTAATTTGTCATTTGCACTGCATTGTGGGTTTTTATTATTAATTATGATCTGTTATTTTATTGGGATGGTATTTGAAAGTCGCCTAGAGGGGGGGTGAATAGGGCGAAACTGAAATTTACAAATATAAACACAACTACAAGCCGAGTTAGCGTTAGAAATATAAAACGAGTCCGCGAGAGAGGGTGCAAAACAAATCGCAAGCGAATGAATAAGAGAGACACGCGGATTTGTTTTACCGAGGTTCGGTTCTTGCAAACCTACTCCCCGTTGAGGAGGCCACAAAGGCCGGGTCTCTTTCAACCCTTCCCTCTCTCAAACGATCCACGGATCGAGTGAGCTTTCTCTTCTCAATCACTTGGAACACAAAGTTCCCACAAGGACCACCACAAGTTTGGTGTCTCTTGCCTCAATTACAAGTGAGTTTGATCGCAATGAAAGAATCAAGAAGGAAGAAAGCAATCCAAGCGCAAGAGCTCGAAAGAACACAAGCAAATCACTCTCACTAGTCACTATGGCGTTGTGTGGAATTTGGAGAGGATTTTATCTCTTTGGTGTGTCTAGAATTGAATGCTAGAGCTCTTGTAGTAGTTGGGAAGTGGAAAACTTGGATACAATAAATGGTGGGGTGGTTGGGGTATTTATAGCCCCATCCACCAAATGTGGCCGTTGGGAGGCTGTCTGTTCGATGGCGCACCGGACAGTCCGGTGCCCCCTGCCACGTCATCACTGCCGTTGGATTCTGACCGTTGGAGCTTCTGACTTGTGGGCCCGCCTAGGTGTCCGGTGCACACCGGACAGGTACTGTTTGCTGTCCGGTGTGCCAGTATGGGCGCGCCTGACTTCTGCGCGCGCTGCGCGCGCATTTAATGCACAGCAGGTAGCCGTTGGCGCGGAAGTAGCTGTTGCTCTGGAGTCGCACCGGACAGTCCGGTGCACACCGGACAGTCCGGTGAATTATAGCGGACTAGCCGTTGGAGTTTCCCGAAGCTGGCGAGTTCCTGAGGCAGCTCTTCCTTGGCGCACCGGACACTGTCCGGTGTACACCGGACAGTCCGGTGAATTATAGCGCGAGTGCCTCTGGAAATTCCCGAAGGTGGCGAGTTTGAGTTGGAGTCCTCTGGTGCACCGGACACTGTTCGGTGGTGCACCGGACACTGTCCGGTGTACACCGGACAGTCCGGTGCTCCCAGACCAGAGGGCCTTCGGTTCCCACTTTGCTCCTTTGTTGAATCCAAAACTTGGTCTTTTTATTGGCTGAGTGTGAACCTTTTACACCTGTGTAATCTATACACTAGGGCAAACTTAGTTAGTCCAAATGTTTGTGTTGGGCAATTCAACCACCAAAATTAATTAGGGACTAGGTGTAAGCCTAATTCCCTTTCAATCTCCCCCTTTTTGGTGATTGATGCCAACACAAACCAAAGCAAATATAGAAGTGCATAATTGAACTAGTTTGCATAATGTAAGTGTAAAGGTTGCTTGGAATTTAGCCAATATAAATGTTTACAAGATATGCATGGATTGTTTCTTTCTTATATAACATTTTGGACCACGCTTGCACCACATGTTTTATTTTTGCAAATTCTTTTGTAAATCCTTTTCAAAGTTCTTTTGCAAATAGTCAAAGGTAAATGAGTAAGATTTGCAAAGCATTTTCAAGATTTGAAATTTTCTCCCCCTGTTTCAAATGCTTTTCCTTTGACTAAACAAAACTCCCCTTAAAAGAGATTCTCCTCTTAGTGTTCAAGAGGGTTTTGATAAATCATTTTGAAATACTACTTTCTCCCCCTTTTGAACACAATAGGACACCAATTGAAAATATTCAACACTTAAGTTTTTGAAATTGGTGTGGTAGTGCGGTCCTTTTGCTTTGGGCTCTTACTTTCTCCCCCTTTGGCATGAATCGCCAAAAACGGAATCATTAGAGCCCTCGAAGTGCAATCTTCCCCTTTGGTCATAAATAAATGAGTTAAGATTATACCAAAGACGAAGTCCTTTAGCTTTGGGCTTACTCTCTCCCCCAAAGACGAAGTCCTTTTGCTTTGAATTCTCCCCCTAAAGATGGAGAGAAGCGCGGAGTGGCGGCGAAGGATGAGTTTTGGAGTGGAAGCCTTTGTCTTCGCCGAAGACTCCAAATCCCTTTCAATATACCTATGACTTGGTTTGAGATAGACTTGAAAACACATTAGTCATAGCATATAAAAGAGACATGATCAAAGGTATATAAATGAGCCATGTGTGCAAGCTAGCAAAAGAAATTGCGTGAATCAAGAATATTGAGCTCATGCCTAAGTTTGGTAAAAGTTTGTTCATCAAGAGGCTTGGTAAAGATATCAGCTAATTGATCTTTAGTGTTAATGTAAGAAATCTCGATATCCCCTTTTTGTTGGTGATCCCTAAGAAAATGATACCGGATGGCTATGTGTTTAGTGCGGCTGTGCTCGACAGGATTGTCGGCCATTTTGATTGCACTCTCATTATCACATAGCAAAGGGACTTTGATTAATTTGTAACCGTAGTCCCGCAGGGTTTGCCTCATCCAAAGCAATTGCGCGCAACAGTGGCCTGCGGCAATGTACTCGGCTTCGGCGGTGGAGAGAGCGACCGAATTTTGCTTCTTTGAAGCCCAAGACACCAAGGATCTTCCCAAGAACTGACAAGTCCCCGATGTGCTCTTCCTATTGATTTTACACCCCGCCCAATCAGCATCCGAATAACCAATTAAATCAAATGTGGATCCCCGAGGGTACCAAAGCCCAAACTTAGGAGTATAAGCCAAATATCTCAAGATTCGTTTTACGGCCGTAAGGTGGGATTCCTTAGGGTCGGATTGGAATCTTGCACACATGCATACGGAAAGCATAATATCCGGTCGAGATGCACATAAATAGAGTAAAGATCCTATCATCGACCGGTATACCTTTTGGTCCACGGACTTACCTCCCGTGTCGAGGTCGAGATGCCCATTAGTTCCCATGGGTGTCTTGATGGGCTTGGCATCTTTCATGCCAAATTTGTTTAGAATATCTTGAGTGTACTTCATTTGGCTTAGGAAGGTGCCCTCTTGGAGTTGTTTGACTTGGAATCCTAGAAAATACTTCAACTCCCCCATCATTGACATCTCGAATTTCTGTGTCATGATCCTACTAAATTCCTCACAAGTAGATTCGTTAGTAGACCCAAATATGATATCATCAACATAAATTTGGCATACAAACAAATCATTTTCAAGAGTTTTAGTGAAGAGTGTAGGATCGGCCTTTCCGACTTTGAAGCCATTAGCAATAAGGAAATCCCTAAGGCATTCATACCATGCTCTTGGGGCTTGCTTGAGCCCATAAAGCGCCTTAGAGAGCTTATAGACATGGTTAGGGTACTCACTGTCTTCAAAGCCGGGAGGTTGCTCAACATAGACCTCTTCCTTGATTGGTCCATTGAGGAAGGCACTTTTCACGTCCATTTGATAAAGCTTAAAGCCATGGTAAGTAGCATAGGCTAATAATATACGAATTGATTCAAGCCTAGCTACGGGTGCATAGGTTTCTCCGAAATCCAAACCTTCGACTTGGGAGTATCCCTTGGCCACAAGTCGGGCTTTGTTCCTTGTCACCACACCATGCTCATCTTGCTTGTTGCGGAAGACCCATTTGGTTCCTACAACATTTTGGTTAGGACGTGGAACTAAATGCCATACCTCATTTCTAGTGAAGTTGTTGAGTTCCTCTTGCATCGCCACCACCCAATCCGAATCTTGAAGTGCTTCCTCTATCCTGTGTGGCTCAAAAGAGGAAACAAACGAGTAATGTTCACAAAAATGTGCAACACGAGATCTAGTAGTTACCCCCTTATGAATGTCGCCAAGGATGGTGTCGACGGGGTGATCTCGTTGGATTGCTTGGTGGACTCTTGGGTGTGGCGGCCTTTGCTCTTCATCCTCCTTGTCTTCCTCATTTGCATCTCCCCCTTGATCATTGCCATCATCTTGAGGTGGCTCATTTGTTTGATCTTCTACTTCATCAACTTGAGCTTCATTCTCATTTTGAGTTGGTGGAGATGCTTGCGTGGAGGAGGATGGTTGATCTTGTGCATTTGAAGGTTCTTCGGATTCCTTAGGACACACATCCCCAATGGACATGTTCCTTAGCGCTATGCACGAAGCCTGTTCTTCACCTATCTCATCAAGATCAACTTGCTCTACTTGAGAGCCGTTAGTCTCATCAAACACAACGTCACATGAGACTTCAACTAGTCCAGTGGACTTGTTAAAGACCCTATATGCCCTTGTGTTTGAGTCATATCCTAGTAAAAAGCCTTCTACAGTTTTAGGAGCAAATTTAGATTTTCTACCTCTTTTAACAAGAATAAAGCATTTGCTACCAAAAACTCTAAAATATGAAATGTTGGGCTTTTTACCGGTTAGGAGTTCGTATGATGTCTTCTTGAGGATTCGGTGTAGATATAACCGGTTGATGGCATAGCAAGCGGTGTTGACCGCCTCGGCCCAAAACCGATCCGAAGTCTTGTACTCATCAAGCATGGTTCTTGCCATGTCCAATAGAGTTCTATTCTTCCTCTCCACTACACCATTTTGTTGTGGCGTGTAGGGAGAAGAGAACTCATGCTTGATGCCTTCCTCCTCAAGGAAGCCTTCGATTTGAGAGTTCTTGAACTCCGTCCCGTTGTCGCTTCTTATTTTCTTGATCCTTAAGGCGAACTCATTTTGAGCCCGTCTCAAGAATCCCTTTAAGATCTCTTGGGTTTGGGATTTTTCCTGCAAAAAGAATACCCAAGTGAAGCGAGAATAATCATCCACAATAACTAGACAGTACTTACTCCCGCCGATGCTTATGTAAGCGATCGGGCCGAATAGATCCATGTGTAGGAGTTCCAGTGGCCTGTCGGTCGTCATTATGTTCTTATGCGGATGATGAGTGCCAACTTGCTTTCCTGCCTGGCATGCGCTACAAATCCTGTCTTTCTCAAAATGAACATTTGTTAGTCCTAAAATGTGTTCTCCCTTTAGAAGCTTATGAAGATTCTTCATCCCAACATGGGCTAGTCGGCGGTGCCAGAGCCAACCCATGTTAGTCTTAGCAATTAAGCAAGTGTCGAGTTCAGCTCTATCAAAATCTACCAAGTATAGCTGACCCTCTAACACTCCCTTAAATGCTATTGAATCATCACTTATTCTAAAGACAGTGACACCTATATCAGTGAATAGACAGTTGTAGCCCATTTGACATAATTGTGAAACAGAAAGCAAATTGTAATCTAAAGAATCTACAAGAAAAACATTGGAAATGGAGTGGTCAGGTGATATAGCTATTTTACCCAAACCTTTGACCAAACCTTGATTTCCATCCCCGAATGTGATCGCTCTTTGGGGATCTTGGTTTTTCTCATATGAGGAGAACATCTTCTTCTCCCCTGTCATGTGGTTTGTGCACCCGCTGTCGAGTATCCAACTTGAGCCCCCAGATGCATAAACCTACAAAACAAGTTTAGTTCTTGATTTTAGGTACCCAAATGGTTTTGGGTCCTTTGGCATTAGACACAAGAACTTTGGGTACCCAAACACAAGTCTTGGAGCCCTTGTGCTTGCCCCCAACATATTTGGCAACTACCTTGCCGGATTTGTTAGTTAACACATAAGATGCATCAAAGGTCTTAAATGAAATGCTATGTTCATTTGATGCACTAGGAGTTTTCTTTCTAGGCAACTTAGCATGGGTTGATTGCCTAGAGCTAGATGTCTCACCCTTATACATAAAAGCATGGTTAGGGCCAGAGTGAGACTTCCTAGAATGAATTCTCCTAATTTTGTCCTCGGGATAACCGGCAGGGTATAAAATGTAACCCTCGTTATCCTGAGGCATAGGAGCCTTGCCCTTAACAAAGTTGGACAATCTTTTAGGAGGGGCACTAATTTTGACATTGTCTCCCCTTTGGAAGCCAATGCCATCCTTGATGCCCGGGCGTCTCCCATTATAAAGCATGCTACGAGCAAATTTAAATTTCTCATTTTCTAAGTTGTGCTCGGCAATTTTAGCATCTAGTTTTGCTATATGATCATTTTGTTGTTTAATTAAAGCCATGTGATCATGAATAGCATTAACATCAACATCTCTACATTTAGTACAAATAGATACGTGCTCAACAATAGATGTAGAGAGTTTGCAAGATTTTAATTCTATGACCTTAGCATGCAACATATCATTCTTTGTTCTAAGGTCGGAAATAGTAGCATTGCAAACATCAAAATCTTTAGCCTTAGCAAGCAATTTTTCATTTTCATCTCTAAGGCTAGCAAGAGAAATGTTCAATTCTTCAATCCTAGCAAGCAACTCATCATCATTATCTCTAGGGTTGGGAATTGAAACATTGCAAACATGAGAATCAACCTTAGCATTTAAACTAGCATTTTCATTCCTAAGGTTGTCAATCATCTCACGGCAAGTGCTTAGCTCACTAGATAATTTCTCACATTTTTTCACTTCTAGAGCATAAGCATTTTTAACCTTAACATGTTTCTTGTTTTCTTTAATTAGACAATCCTCTTGGGAATCCAAAAGGTCATCCTTTTCATGAATAGCACTAATTAATTCATTTAATTTTTCCTTTTGTTCCATGTTAAGATTGGCAAAAAGAGTACGCAAGTTATCCTCCTCATCACTATCATTTTCATCACTAGAGGTTTCATATTTAGTGGAGGATCTTGATTTTACCTTCTTCCTTTTGCCGTCCTTTGCCATGAGGCACTTGTGGCCGACGTTGGGGAAGAGAAGTCCCTTGGTGACGGCGATGTTGGCGGCGTCCTCGTCGTCGGAGGAGTCGCTTGAGCTTTCGTCGGAGTCCCACTCCCGACAAACATGGGCATCGCCGCCCTTCTTTTTGTAGTACCTCTTCTTCTCCTTTATTCTCCCCTTCTTGTCGTCGCCTCGGTCACTGTCACTTGATATAGGACATTTAGCAATAAAATGACCGGGCTTACCACACTTGTAGCAAACCTTCTTGGAGCGGGACTTGTAGTCTTTCCCTCTCCTTTGCTTGAGGATTTGGCGGAAGCTCTTGATGACGAGCGCCATTTCCTCATTATCGAGCTTGGAGGCGTCTATCGGTTGTCGACTTGGTGTAGACTCCTCCTTCTTGTCTTCCGTCGCCTTGAATGCAACGGGTTGAGCTTCGGATGTAGATGGATCATCAAGCTCGTTGATCTTCCTCGAGCCTTCGATCATGCACTCAAAACTTACAAAATTCCCGATAACTTCCTCGGGGGTCATTTTGGTATATCTAGGATTACCACGAATTAATTGAACTTGAGTAGGGTTAAGGAAAATGAGAGATCTTAGAATAACCTTAACCATTTCGTGGTCATCCCATTTTACGCTCCCGAGGTTGCGCACTTGGTTTACCAAGGTCTTGAGCCGGTTGTACATGTGTTGTGGCTCTTCTCCTTTGCGAAGCCGGAACCGACCGAGCTCCCCCTCGATCGTTTCCCGCTTGGTGATCTTTGTTAGCTCGTCTCCCTCGTGCGCGGTTTTGAGCACATCCCAAATCTCCTTGGCGCTCTTCAACCCTTGAACCTTGTTATACTCCTCTCTACTTAAAGAGGCGAGGAGTATTGTCGTTGCTTGAGAGTTGAAGTGCTCGATTTGGGCCACCTCATCCTCATCATAGTCTTGATCCCCTATGGATGGTACCTGTACTCCAAACTCAACAACATTCCATATACTTTTGTGGAGTGAGGTTAGATGAAATTTCATTAAATCACTCCACCTAGCATAATCTTCACCGTCAAAAGTTGGCGGTTTGCCTAATGGAACGGAAAGTAATGGAGTATGTCTAGATGTACGAGAGTAGTGTAGGGGGATCTTACTAAACTTCTTACGCTCTTGGCGTTTAGAAGTTACGGAGGGCGCATCGGAGTCGGAGGTCGATGTTGATGAAGTGTCGGTCTCGTAGTAGACCACCTTCCTCATCCTCTTGTGCTTGTCACCTTTCCGATGCGACTTGTGGGAAGAAGATTTTTCCTTCTTCTCTTTGTGATGAGAAGAAGTTTTCTTCTCCTTCCCTTTGTTGGAGGAGATCTTCTTCTTCTCCTTCCTTTTGGTGCGGGACTCTTCCGATGAAGTGCTCCCGTGGCTTGTAGTGGGCTTTTCGCCGGTCTCCATCTCTTTCTTGGCGTGATCTCCCGACATCACTTCGAGCGGTTAAGCTCTAATGAAGCACCGGGTTCTGATACCAATTGAAAGTCGCCTAGAGGGGGGGTGAATAGGGCGAAACTGAAATTTACAAATATAAACACAACTACAAGCCGGGTTAGCGTTAGAAATATAAAACGAGTCCGCGAGAGAGGGTGCAAAACAAATCGCAAGCGAATGAATAAGAGAGACACGCGGATTTGTTTTACCGAGGTTCGGTTCTTGCAAACCTACTCCCCGTTGAGGAGGCCACAAAGGCCGGGTCTCTTTCAACCCTTCCCTCTCTCAAACGATCCACGGATCGAGTGAGCTTTCTCTTCTCAATCACTTGGAACACAAAGTTCCCACAAGGACCACCACAAGTTTGGTGTCTCTTGCCTCAATTACAAGTGAGTTTGATCGCAATGAAAGAATCAAGAAGGAAGAAAGCAATCCAAGCGCAAGAGCTCGAAAGAACACAAGCAAATCACTCTCACTAGTCACTATGGCGTTGTGTGGAATTTGGAGAGGATTTGATCTCTTTGGTGTGTCTAGAATTGAATGCTAGAGCTCTTGTAGTAGTTGGGAAGTGGAAAACTTGGATACAATGAATGGTGGGGTGGTTGGGGTATTTATAGCCCCATCCACCAAATGTGGCCGTTGGGAGGCTGTCTGTTCGATGGCGCACCGGACAGTCCGGTGCACACCGGACAGTCCGGTGCCCCCTGCCACGTCATCACTGCCGTTGGATTCTGACCGTTGGAGCTTCTGACTTGTGGGCCCGCCTAGGTGTCCGGTGCACACCGGACAGGTACTGTTTGCTGTCCGGTGTGCCAGTATGGGCGCGCCTGACTTCTGCGCGCGCTGCGCGCGCATTTAATGCACAGCAGGTAGCCGTTGGCGCGGAAGTAGCTGTTGCTCTGGAGTCGCACCGGACAGTCCGGTGCACACCGGACAGTCCGGTGAATTATAGCGGACTAGCCGTTGGAGTTTCCCGAAGCTGGCGAGTTCCTGAGGCAGCTCTTCCTTGGCGCACCGGACACTGTCCGGTGTAACAGTCCGGTGAATTATAGCGCGAGTGCCTCTGGAAATTCCCGAAGGTGGCGAGTTTGAGTTGGAGTCCTCTGGTGCACCGGACACTGTTCGGTGGTGCACCGGACACTGTCTGGTGTACACCGGACAGTCCGGTGCTCCCAGACCAGAGGGCCTTCGGTTCCCACTTTGCTCCTTTGTTGAATCCAAAACTTGGTCTTTTTATTGGCTGAGTGTGAACCTTTTACACCTGTGTAATCTATACACTAGGGCAAACTTAGTTAGTCCAAATGTTTGTGTTGGGCAATTCAACCACCAAAATTAATTAGGGACTAGGTGTAAGCCTAATTCCCTTTCAGTATTTATAGGGTCAAGTCTTCCACAAGGGTCGATTCTCTATTAGTTTTGACCATAATGTCATCAACATTGTCGGCGTTTCGAGACCGGGGGTCCCTGGACCGACGAGTAAACTGTCGACGCGTGCCCCAGCCCAGATGGGTCGGCGTGAGACGGAGCGCGAAGGGGGGAGGCAGCCGGAGGGAGACGGGCATGAGAGATGGAAATCCCGCGGCCTTCGTGTTTGTCCCGCGCCCAGGTCAGGTGCGCTTGCAGTAGGGGGTTACAAGCGTCCACGCGGGGGGGGGGGGGGGGGGAGCGAGCGGCCTCACGCGAGCGCCTGTCCCGTCCTTCCCCGCGCGGCCAACCCTCTGAAAGAGGGCCCTAGTCCTTCCTTTTATAGGCGCAAGGAGAGGATCCAGGTGTACAATGGGGGGTGTAGCAGTGTGCTAACGTGTCTAGCGGAGGAGAGCTAGCGCCCTAAGTACATGCCATCGTGGCAGCCGGAGAGGTTTTGGCACCCGGTTCGTGTGGTGTCGTGGTCGTCGGAGGAGCGCTGGAGCCTGGCGGAAGGACAGCTGTCGGGGCTGTCGAGTCCTTGCTGACGTCCTCTTGCTTCCGTAAGAGGGCTGAGAGCCACCGTCGTCATAGAGCGTGCGGGGCGCCATCATTACTTGTCTGGCGGAGTGAGCCAGATGGGACGCCGGTCTTGTTCCCCGTAGCCTGAGTCAGCTTGGGGTAGGGTAATGATGGTGCCTCCTGTTGACGTGGTCGGTCCGTGCCCTGGGTTGGGCGATGTGGAGGCTCCTCCGAGGTCGAGGTCGAGTCTGTCTTCCGAGGCCGAGGTCGAGTCCGAGCCCCTGGGTCGGGCGAGGCGGAGACCGTCGGCTGAGGCCAGGGCTGAGTCCGAGCCCTGGGGTCGGGCGAAGCGGAGTTCGTCGTCTTCCGGGGCTGAGCTCGAGTCCGAGCCCTGGGGTCGGGCGGAGCGGAGTTCGTCGTCTTCAGGGGCTGAGCCCGAGTCCGAGCCCTGGGGTCGGGCGAAGTGGAGTTCGTCGTCTTCAGGGGCTGAGGCCGAGTCCGAGCCCTAGGGTAGGGCGGAGCGGAGTTCGTCGTCTTCCGGGGCTGAGCCCGAGTCCAAGCCCTGGGGTCGGGCGGAGCGGAGTTCGTCGTCTTCCAGGGCTGAGCCCGAGTCCGAGCCCTGGGGTCGGGCGAAGCGGAGTTTCCTGCGAAGCGGAGTTTCCTATGGCGTCTGAGGCCGGGCCTGGCCACTTGTCAGCCTCACTCTGTCGAGTGACACAGCAGTCGGAGCGGCGCAGGCGGCGCTGTCCTCTTGTCAGACCGGTCAGTGGAGCGACGAAGTGACTACGGTCACTTCGGCTCTGTCGACTGGAGGGCGTGCATCAGGATAAAGGTGTCAGGCCACCTTTGCATTAAATGCTCCTGCGATTTGGTCGGTTGGCGTGGCGATTTGGCCTAGGTTGCTTCTTGGCGAAGACCGGGCCTCGGGCGAGCCGAAGGTGTGTCCGTTGCTGGAGGGGGCCTCGGGCGAGACGTAGATCCTCCGGGGTCGGCTGCCCTTGCCCGAGGCTAGGCTCGGGCGAGGCGTGATCGAGTCCCTCGAATGGACCGATCCTTGACTTAGTCGCACCCATCAGGCCTTTGCAGCTTTGTGCTGATGGGGGTTACCAGCTGAGAATTAGGAGTCTTTAGGGTACCCCTAATTATGGTCCCCGACAGTAGCCCCCGAGCCTCGAAGGGAGTGTTAATACTCGCTTGGAGGCTTTTGTCGCACTTTTTTGCAAGGGGACCAGCCTTTCTCAGTTGCGTTTTGTTCCGGGGGGTGCGCGCGAGCGCACCCGCCAGGTGTAGCCCCCAAGGCCTCGGAGGAGTGGTTTGATTCCTCCGAGGTCTTAATGCCTCGCGCAATGCTTCGGCTGGTCTGGTCGTTCCCTCATGCGAGCTGGGCGTAGCCCGGGTGCACGGTCGGGTCCCAAGTTCTCGGGCTGGTATGTTGACGCTGTCAACGGTTTGGCCGGAGCCGGGTTTGCGAGAGCAGCCCCCGAGCCTCTGCACAGGGCGAGAGGACGGTCAAGGACAAACTCGACTTTTTTACATACGCCCCTGCGTCGCCTTTCCGCAAGGAGGAGGGGGGGAAACGCCATGTTGCCCTCGGAGGGCACCGAACATGGTGTCTCCGGTGAGCTGCTGGCGGGTAATCCGAGTGGACGCTCGTGCCCCATTTGTTAGGGGTCGGCTAGAGGCCCGGAGGCACGCTCAAAAGTACCCGCGGGTGATCTGCCGGACCCGGTCCCCTTTCGACGGGGTCCGAGGGCTCGATGCCTCCCTCTGATGGGATTCCGTTACAAGATCGTTCCCGCTGGTCTCGGAAATGTCCTAGGGTACCTCGGGAGCGTAGCCCGAGCCTTGGTTATGTATCGAACGTACCCAGGGTCATCCCTCGCTCTGTGTCTGAGGCGGCTGTGAACCCTTCGAGGGCCAGCCTACGAACCCCTGATCAGTAGTGGGCGTGGAGCCCGAGTGGCCTGAGGCGGCCGTTGAACCCTTCCGAGGGGCCGGCCTTCGAACCTCTGACCAGTAGTGGGCGTGGAACCCAAGCGCTCTGAGGCGGCTGTTGAACCCCTCCGAGGGGCCAGCCTTTGAACCTCTGATCAGTAGGGAGGCTCGGGGCCTGTTTCCTTCACTGAGAAGGATCCTTTTCAGGGTATCCCCCCTTTCCCGGTCCCTATTGTAAGAGAGAGAAAGAGGAAAAAGAAAAGGATACGAAATCGAATGACGTGGCGTACCTTTTTTGACGCGGTCCTTACGGCGAAGGCGAAGCGTCGCTCGCTTCCCCTGCCAGAGGCGCCGCCTGTCCCGCCGCGGAGTTAATGCGACGGGGCGAGCGGTTCGCGGGGCGGCCGTTGCGCGTGCGCGAGCCGTTCGAGGAACGACCGTTTCGCTTTGAGTTTTTGAATCCCGTGGCGGGTCCGGGCGAAACGTTGAACGGGTCTCGCCTTGGTCTTTATATACTCGGGGGAGGGTCTGTGAAAGGGAAATGTGCCCTTGGGCCATTTCTAAGTATTTTGGTGATTGAGTGCAAACACATGTGCTTAAATGTGAATCTATGCCCATGGATGAACAAAGTGCAAATCACATGTAAAGGTATGTTTCTAAGCCTTAGTACATTATTTTGAAGACTAATGTATTGTGTCTAAGTGCTTGAAACAGGAGAAATTGAATAAGAGAAAAGTTGGTTGTGTACAGCCAAAAGGCTGTTCGGTCTGGAGCACCGGACTGTCCGGTGGTGCACCGGACAGTGTCCGGTGCGCCAGACTGACTCGGGCGAACTGGCCGCTCTCGGGAATTCACCGACGGCGTATGGCTAAAATTCACCGGACTGTCCGGTGTGCACCGGACTGTCCGGTGAGCCAACGGTCGGCCGGGCCAACGGTCGGCCGCGCGATCTGCGCGAGACACGTGGCCGAGCCAACGGTCGGAAGGGGGCACCGGATTGTCCGGTGTGCACCGGACATGTCCGGTGCGCCAACGGCTCCCAGATCTGCAACAGTCTGCAACGGTCAGCAACGCTGTTTATGGAAAGAAATCGGGCACCAGACAGTGTCCGGTGTGCACCGGACTGTCCGGTGCACCCGACGACAGAAGGCAAGGATGGCCTTCCAGATTTGTTCTCAACGGCTCCTAGCTACCTTGGGGCTATAAAAGGGACCCCTAGGCGCATGGAGGAGGACACCAAGCATTCCTACAACATTCCTAAGCATCAAGACATCGATCTCGCGCATTCGTTTCATTGTGATAGCATATAGAGCTCTTGTGGAGTTGTGAACTCTTTGAGTTGTGTTGCGAGCTCTTGTTGCTACTTGTGTGCGTGTTGTTGCTCTGATCTTTTAAAGTCTTGTGTGCGTTGCTCATTCCTTCCTTACTCCGTATTTCTTTGTGAATCTCAAGTGTAAGGGCGAGAGGCTCCAAAGTGTGGAGATTCCTCGCGAACGGGATATTGAGAAGAAAAGCATAACACTGTGGTATTCAAGTTGATCATTGGATCACTTGAGAGGAGTTGAGTGCAACTCTCGTCCGTTGGGACGCCACAACGTGGAGTAGGCAAGTTTTGTACTTGGCCGAACCACGGGATAAATCACTGTGTCTTCTCTGTGTTGAACTTCTTGTGATTATCATATTGTGCAAGATCTTCGCTCTAGCCACTTGACATTAACTGTGCTAACGCTTAACAAGTTTTTGTGGCTGTAAGTTTGAATTTTATAGGATCACCTATTCACCCCCCCTCTAGGTGCTCTCAATTGGTATCAGAGCCGTTCTCTTCAAGAAAGGGACTAACCGCCCGAAGAGATGGATCCTAAGGGGAAGGGAATC